>NW_027362771.1:119350953-121850953 GCF_046119375.1 Phyllobates terribilis
AGGATGTTTCTTGAGGAACTAGAAAGATCCCTTGTCAAGGTGCTCATTGACCAAAGGGAACGAGTGCCCCGAGACCAAGCCGCAGCCTTGGTCCGACAACTCCAGAGTTCAACAAGTGCTTCGTCCACACCCACAGCAACACAAAGAGCATCATCACCAGCATCCTCCTCAACCAGGCCTGCCTCAACATCAACCACAACAGCCACAACCCCAGTGAGACCACCTGATTCTAAAAGAAAGAGGTGTCAGGTCTGCCCTAGCAATAAGGACAGAAAGACAAACACATCGTGCTTCGGCTGCAAAAAATACCTCTGCAAAGAACACACAAAAAGTGTCACTTTTTGCCACACATGCATCTAAATACTAATGCATCTAAAAACTAGTACTTGATTTCTGTTGATTTGCTTGATTGATTGTTGTTTGTTTGTTTGACCTAGAAAAGCTACTTTTTATTATTATTGCTATTAATGTTAATATAATTTTCATCTTTTATTTGTATTAAAGTTCTATAAAAAAAAAATCAGTTTTTTGCCTTTTTCATAAAGTAGTTAGATATGGGTCAAAATTGACCTGTAACACCATAGATGTTACTAGAGTTAATAATATAAAATATATATATGTATACTTTTTTTTACATTTAAGAAATGTGTTCTAAAACCCTTCAGTAATAGTCAGGTAATATAACAAACTTTTTTAAGTTTATATTATTCTCTTGAGGTTCATTTGACAATATTTTTATATTGAAAATGAAGGGTACGCTCTCAAATGAAAGGCCCAGGGGGCCACAACAAAAATATTAAAATCAATCCTTCCATGGATGAGAAACCCTAACAAGGTAACTAAGAGGTAAGAAACAAATTGGATCAAAAATAACTGTTTTTAGGGTATCCTAGGGGTGATTTAAGACACGGGTCAAAACCGACCCGTTAGCATAAGAAAGAGTAACAGAAAGCTAACACAAGAGGAAGGTTAATAAGTGGGATTTCTTGCCTTATAAATGGGGTTGGGACCATCAGTTGTGTTGTGCAGAAGTCAGGTGGATAGACTGTTAGAATTTGTATTATGGCAAGAAAAAAGCAGTTAAGTAAAGAAAAACGAGTGGCCATCATTACTTTAAGAAATGAAGTTTTTCAGTGCGAAAAATTGGGCAAACTTTGAAAGTGTCCCCAAGTGCAGTTGCAAAAACCATCAAGCGCTACAAAGAAACTGGCTCACATGAGGACCGCCCCAGGAAAGGAAGACCAAGAGTCACGTCTGCTTCTGAGGATAAGTTTATCCGAGTCACCAGCCTCAGAAATCGCAGGTTAACAGCAGCTCAGATTAGAGACGAGGTCAATGCCACACAGAGTTCTAGCAGCAGACACAGCTCTTCAACAACTGTTAAGAGGAGACTTTGTGCAGCAGGCCTTCATGGTAAAATAGCTGCTAGGAAACCACTGCTATGGACAGGCAACAAGCAGAAGAGACTTGTTTGGGCTAAAGAACACAAGGAATGGACATTAGACCAGTGGAAATCTGTGCTTTGGTCTGATGAGTCCAAATTTGAGATCTTTGGTTCCAACCACCGTGTCTTTGTGCGACGCAGAAAAGGTGAACGGATGGACTCTACATGCCTTGTTCCCACCGTGAAGCATGGAGGAGGAGGTGTGATGGTGTGGGGGTGCTTTGCTGGTGACAATGTTGGGGATTTATTCAAAATTGAAGGCATACTGAACCAGCATGGCTACCACAGCATCTTGCAGCGGCATGCTATTCCATCCGGTTTGTGTTTAGTTGGACCATCATTTATTTTTCAACAGGACAATGACCCCAAACACACCTCCAGGCTGTGTAAGGGCTATTTGACCAAGAAGGGGAGTAATGGGGTGCTACGCCAGATGACCTGGCCTCCACAGTCACCAGACCTGAACCCAATCGAGATGGTTTGGGGTGAGCTGGACCGCAGAGTGAAGGCTAAAGGGCCAACAAGTGCTCCTTCAAGATTGTTGGAAGACCTTTTCCAGTGACTACCCCTTGATGCTCATCAAGAGAATGCCAAGAGTGTACAAATAAGTCATCAAAGCAAAAGGTGGCTACTTTGAAGAACCTAGAATATAAGACATATTTTCAGTTGTTTCACACTTTTTTGTTAAGTATATAATTCCACATGTGTTAATTCATAGTTTTGATGCCTTCAGTGTGAATGTACAATTTTCATAGTCATGAAAATACATAAAAATCTTTAAATTAGAAGGTGTGTCCAAACTTTTGGTCTGTACTGTAGGTCTGAGCCGAAAATACAACAAACAAGCATTTTTAAATGAAAAAAAATCCTGTCGTTTCCCCGAGAAACACTCAGGTAATCCTGCCTTAGGTTCTTCATAGCTTTCTGCAGGGTTTTAACTCACGTACTGCTGAAGATCGGCAACCTCCAGAGTAAGCCCTTGCAAGCGTTGAGCAAGCTCCTGGATGGTAACCATACTGAAGAAAATTCAGGAAGAGGAGAGAAAAAAAAAACAGAAAAAACAAAACCTTTTTTTTTTAAACGCGGCTGGACATACTGTTATGTACTACAATTTAGAACTAAGGAATAGGAGGGAAAAGCTATCCCTGCACTGAGACTCAGCTTAACCCTATGCTGAAGTGGATGCCCTATTCCTTATGAATAGCCCCACTGAAACTCCTGCACTGAACTCAAACGAAGACCTGTAGGACAGGGAAAGGGATCCCTAGAAGATCTAAGGACTGGGAGCAAAAGTAGGAGACCTCCTAACAGAAAAGTTAGTTGCAGAAACAAAAAATAAAGGAAAAAAAACTGGTGGAACAAGAAGTCCCAGGAGAACAATAGTCCAAAGCAAGAAGAACTTAACAAGGCTACTTAGCCAGAGCACGAGCGTTACAACACTGATGTCCAGCAGGAAATGGGAGCCAGGTGCTGGGTAATAAAGAGTGCAGAGATCATGTGACCAAGAAACCCAGCACCAGAGGAAAAGACTAGATGCCAGCAAGCCACAACAAGATGGCCGATTGTAAAACAAAAATAGATCTTAATAGCAGCAGTGGCAATGTTTTGTTTTATGCCATATGTGGCTGCCCTAAAGTTTGTGTGGCTCACGACAAGGGGACTGCAGATTAGAGTACTCGAGTATGTGAGGGACATTGGTGCAGCCAAGACAGTGGCTGACATGGCTGATTTAAAAACAATACCACGTCACTTTAGGATGCACCATGACTGTAGCGCCAAAACCTTTAAAGTACGGGGGAACAAAGAGGCTTCTGGCGCAATGTGAGGCAAGATGGATTGTCTCCCTGGGCACCTTGACTCCCTCTGGTTTAAATGAAACGTTAAGTTTCTCATCTTTTTTGGTAATAAGCACCTGCCGCCACGCTATTACTTTCCATTGTTATTATTATTATTTTTTGTTAGTTTGTTGATTTTTTTTATGTTTTTGTAATGTTTTTATTTTTATTTTACCTCCAGCCTTGCATCAGACCTGCGCCGTATGACTTGCAACTGTTTACTCACTTTACGGAATATGGAGAGAAAGTCCGAAATGATGGTGTTCGTTTGTGTAACCTCTTTTTTATTATTTATATCTATTGTTAGGCGGCGGTGTTCACACCGTGCAGTTACTGAGGCAGTGACCCAAGCAAGTCCAACATAAACAGCTTTATTCAGCAACTCACGGGTAAACAGAACAGTCCTCCGGTTTGCAGCCGGGTTAACACAAGTCTTTAAACAACGGTTGCCGTGGGCAACGGCCGCGCTGGGCCGCTCAGAGCCTGACGGGTGCAGAGGCTTCCCAGTCGTGGGTTCAGCCACACTCAATCCTGCTGAGCTTCCCTGCTGTGCTCCTAGCAGGTTCCCACACTGAACACCACTAATCCTTAGTGCAGGGATTTTAAAGGACCTGTGGCTAGAGCCACTGGAAAACCCGGGTTGGAGGAAGGAGGCCGCCCCACTGCCTCCTGCGACCTCCTCCAAGAAATGAAGGCCCTGCCAGGTTTTACTTACTCTTCCTTAGCTAGGTAGTCTGACCAGGTCATTGCTCACCTTCATTCCTGCATTGCAGCCACAGCTGTGTCTGTGGCTGCAATGCACTCCAATGGATTTAATAGGTCCCTGTACACATTCTGGGGGATATATTACGTCCCTCGTATACGATCCCGGTCACTGCCTCACACTATTTAAGCAATATGTATTCTAGACATTGTGATAACATTGGACTAATGTGCAATAATTATTGATCTATTTTTGCTTCTTTATTCCCCCCCCTTTTTCCATTCCCTCTGTGTTGCACTGTATTATTAGGGTAGGGTTGAGATATGACAATTCTTAGAAATTTTGTCCTGTCCCCTGTTCTGATCGGTGTGCACGTGCGCTGTTCGCCGCTCAGCGTCCCTGCTCATGTCCCGGAGTCTCCATGCTGCTGTGCGCATGTCCGGGAGCTTTGGCAAAGTGTCCTCGCTCCCGGGCATAACAGATCTTAATCTTTGGTATAGAAACCTTTGTTTGCAATTACCAAGGTCAGACGTTTCCTGTAGTTCTTGACCAAATTTGCACACACTGCAGCAGGGATTTTGTCCCACTCCTCCATACAGATCTTCTCCAGATCTTTCAGGTTCATGGACTGTCGCTAGGCAACATTGAGTTTCAGCTCCCTCCAAAGATTTTTTATTGGGTTCAGGTCTGGAGACTGGCTAGGCCACTGCAGGACCTTGAAATGCTTCTTACGGAGCCACTCCTTAGTTGCCCTGTCTGTGTTTTGAGTCATTGTCATGCTGGAAGAACCAGCCACGACCCATCTTCAGTGCTCTTACTGGGGGAAGCAGGTTGTTGAAAAAAATCTCACGATACATGACCCCATCCGTCCTCCCTTCAGTATGGTGCAGTTGTCCTGTCCACTTTGCAGAAAATCACCCCCAAAGTATGATGTTTCTCACACAATGCTTCGACAATGTTTGGACAGTGTTCTTGGGGTTGTACTCATCCTTCTTCATCCTCCAAACACGGCGAGTGGAGTTTATACCAAAAAGTTCTATTTTAGCCTCCTCTGACCACATGACCTTCTCCCATGCCTCCTCTGGATCATCCAGATGGTCATTGGCAAACTTCAAATGGACCTGGACATATGTTGGCGTGAGCAGGGAGACCTTGCATGCCCTGCAGGGTTTTAATCCATGATGGCATAGTGTGTTACTAACAGTAATGTTTGATAGTGTGGTCCCAGCTCTCTTTAGGTCATTGACCAGGTCCTCCCATGTAGTTCTTTGCTGATTTCTGACCTTTCTCAGAATTGTCCTTACCCCATGAGGCGAGATCTTGCGTGGAGCCCCAGACCAAGGAAGATTGACAGTCATCTTGTGTTTCTTCCATCTTCTAATAATTGCGCCAACAGTTGTTGCCTTCTCACCAAGCTGCTTGCCTATTGTCCTGTGGCCCATCTCAGCCTTGTGCAGGTCTACAATTGTGTCCCTAGTGTCCTTAGACAGCTATTTGGTCTTGGCCATGGTGTAGTGGTTGGAGTGTGATTGGTTGAGTGTGTGGACAGGTGCCTTTTATACAGGTAACAAGTTCAAACAGGTGCAATTAATACAAGTAATGAGTAGGGGGGCTTCTTAAAGAAAAACTAACACGTCTGTGAGAGCCAGAATTATTGCTGGTTGGTGGGTGATCAAATACATTTTTCTTGCAATAAAATGCAATTTAATTATTTAAAAATCATACAATGTGATTTTTTGTTTTTTATTTTTAAGATTCTGTCTCTCACAGGTGAAGTGTACCTACGATAAAAATTACAGACCTCTCCATTCTTTGTAGGTGGGAAAACTTGCAAAATCGGCAGTGTATCAAATACTTATTTTCTGCAATGTAGCTGATCTGCGATACAATAATAATAATAATGTACCTGATCTGCGATACAATAACAATAATAATAATAATGTAGCTGATCTGCGATACAATAACAATAATAATCATGTAGCTGATCTGCGATACAATAATAATAATAATGTACCTGATCTGCGATACAATAACAATAATAATCATGTAGCTGATCTACGATACAATAATAATAATAATGTACCTGATCTGCGAGCCAATACTAATAATAATGTAGCTGATCTGCGATACAATAACAATAATAGTCATGTAGCTGATCTGCGATATAATAATAATAATAATGCAGCTGGTTTGCGATACAATAAATAATAATAATAATAATGTAGCTGATCTGCAATACAATAACAATAATAATAATAATGTGGCTGATCTGTGATACAATAACAATAATAATAATAATAATAATGCAGCTGGTCTGCGATACAATAAATAATAATAATAATAATAATGTAGCTGATCTGCGATGCAATAATAATAATAATGCAGCTGGTCTGCGATACAATAATAATAATAATAATGTAGCTGATCTGCGATACAATAACAATAATAATAATAATGTAGCTGGTCTGCGATACAATAATAATAATAATAATAATGTAGATGGTCTGCGATGCAATAATAATAATAATAATAATAATGTAGCTGATCTGCGATACAATAACAATAATAATAATAATAATAATGCAGCTGGTCTGCGATACAATAAATAATAATAATAATGTAGCTGATCTGCGATGCAATAATAGTAATAATGCAGCTGGTCTGCGATACAATAATAATAATAATAATGTAGCTGATCTGCGATACAATAACAATAATAATAATAATGTAGCTGGTCTGCGATACAATAATAATAATAATAATAATGTAGATGGTCTGCGATGCAATAATAATAATAATAATAATGTAGCTGATCTGCGATACAATAACAATAATAATAATAATAATAATGTAGCTGGTCTGCGATGCAATAACAATAATAATAATAATGTAGCTGATCTGCGATACAATAACAATAATAATAATAATGTAGCTGATCTGCGATACAATAACAATAATAATAATAATGTAGCTGGTCTGCGATACAATAATAATAACAATAATAATGTAGCTGGTCTGCGATGCAATAATAATAATAATAATAATAATGTAGCTGATCTGCGATACAATAACAATAATAATAATAATGTAGCTGGTCTGCGATACAATAATAATAATAATAATAATGTAGCTGATCTGCGATGCAATAATAATAATAATAATAATGTAGCTGATCTGCGATGCAATAATAATAATAATGCAGCTGGTCTGCGATACAATAATAATAATAATGTAGCTGATCTGCGATGCAATAATAATAATAATGCAGCTGGTCTGCGATACAATAATAATAATAATGCAGCTGGTCTGCGATACAATAATAATAATGTAGCTGATCTGCGATACAATAACAATAATAATAATAATGTAGCTGGTCTGCGATACAATAATAATAATAATGTAGCTGGTCTGCGATACAATAATAATAATAATAATAATGTAGCTGATCTGCGATACAATAATAATAATAATAATAATGTAGCTGATCTGCGATACAATAATAATAATAATAATAATGTAGCTGATCTGCGATACAATAATAATAATAATAATAATAATGTAGCTGATCTGGGATACAATGGGGAGGTTGCTGATGAAACAGAGACTGATTATTAGCATTTTCGAGGAAGTGTAAGGTGTAAGGTGAAGCAGCATCATTTCTTAGTGTAACAGATACATAAGAAAACCAAAGAAAGGTCAGGCCAGAAATACGACTTGTCACTTTCTTCCCAGCTCTGCCGTATTTGCTTTCTCTCCTTCTCACTAATTACATGAACAGTTACACAGCTGTAGCACAGTGAAGTTGGGCACGACCCAGCTCTCGTGTCACGGAGTGTTTTTTATTTTTAGGCTCAATATCAAAGTCTCCCAGGACTACAGTAAATAATATGCAATGATCTATGTATAACACTGAGATGCTTGGAATCCATTTCTAATATCGTCTTTGTTTCATACAAAAGGGACCTGGTGATGGTTTCCATGGTAACCGCAGTGGCCGGTATCTGCCTGCTGTGTGCACGGAAGAATTTTTAATTAGCGCTGTCAGATTGTGATTCTCGCTGTTTGGTAAATAGTCGGTTTGTCATAACTTATCTTTAATATTCCTCTTCTCCTGCAGGAAGTACTATAGTCAAGATTAGCATTGTTAGAGCAAAATGCCATGGGAATATTTACATGTCATGTATGAGAATGAGCTCATTTCTGCACATGTTATAGCTGCAATCATGTATTTCTTTCCCATAGACTGTGTCCGGAAGCTGTATCAAACTCTTCTCCGATACTACTACAACTTTTCATGGGAAGTATTTTTATGTTCAGTGATATAAACATTAAGGAAGGAGCACTTTTTTCTGACTCTGTGTGCGATGGTGAGCTTTCTCGGAAAGGACAAGTGAGTAATTGATATTCTGATGTTTAATAAGGTTAAAGGGGTACATCCAGAATTGAAAGTTATCCCCTATCCCTAGGAGACCCCCAGTGATCCAGGGAATGGAGCTGTGCAGAGCCCTATCTTGAGTGGAGCAGAGAGAGGTTAAGCATGCGTGCTCTCCTACATCCAAGATGGGGTATTGCAGTGCCCTGTTCCCGGGATCCTGAACCCCATTCTTGGGATCTTTGGAGTTCTGACTGCGCTTCTCCATTCAAGATGGGGTATTGCAGTGCCCTGTTCCCGGGATCCTGAACCCTATTCTTGGGATCTTTTGGGGTCTTACTGCTGGATTGAGGCTACCTTTCAACTCTGGGAATATCACACAAATGCACATAGATTGCTTACTGATTACACTGGCAATGTATACTAATGCTGCGTTTATATGTGCTGATTTCAGCCCTTCAATGCAACATTAAAGGGATGTCCCAGGGAGATAAAATGCACTTCGATACACATTTTGTCACAAACTATAAAGGTTCAGATATCTATTATTGTTCTTATATGCCACTTCATATAATTTTACATCTACTTACTGTGACCTCATAGCACTGATGCTGCTCCTGAGTGCTCCCCCTACCTGCTAGAATGCTGTCACAGATCAGGTGGCATGGCTTGCTTCTTGATCCTTATACAAGCCAGCCCCCTGACTAAGCCTCATCTGTCTGCAGGTTTCATGGTCTAACTTTCCCTGCTGTTTTGTACTGGCATGTTTATATGTCATATAAGACCTGTGAATGAGTGTAGAATGAGTATGTGTATTCAGTCATGGCTCATTCTGCTCCTTATCCACTTCTTATCCGCTCCTTCACAACTCTTATTTGGCTCCTTATGGTCCCTTTGTAATGTGACGTGGGGCAATAGCCGTGGGCGATGTACTCGTCTCTGACGTCCTGATACGTCACATGAAGGTGGAGGCCCTGGCTGGCTGTGAAGGCGCTACACTCATGCAGGCCGCATGTGACCGATGTTGCTGGTTTGTCAGGACCAGATGTTTTACAGCTCATTGAGGGAGATCACTATTCAAACATAAACTTTTTACTGAACGGGAACTTGGTAGAGAATATATACAAGAGATAGTGGGCACACAGTCTTATGAACGTTTCCTTTACAACTCAAAGCATTTTCCACACGGTTTCCTTCCTTCGTTACTCTATTGTTCTCTAGGTTCATCTTTCCTCTTTACTCTGTCTGCTTGTCCTTTATGTCCCCTGTTTCTCACTACTTCACCACAACCTAGCTTTAACACTACAGTCCTTCTTAGCAAGAGTCGTTTACTTGTCCCGCGGTTCCGTTTCTTCTTTTCCCTTTAGGGTATCGTATGGTTGGTACTGCTGATGCTCTGGAACTTGCGCCCAGGACGCTTTACTCGTCTCACGTACTCAGTCCAGTTTAGGCCCCTTATCTTCAAGAGTTATAAACTCAGGTTCTTGTGGCTAGGCATTCTCTCCCAGGACCTGTCTCTGTAAGGTCACTCTGTCTCTTAGTCACTTCTTCTCTGGATCTCACTATCCCTTTACTTCAGTCTCCTCTCACTTAGGGACACCCCAGAATGCGACACTGCTCACCTTGCACTCCAGGCCCTATCTGATATTCTAACAGGAAATTGTCACTTTCCCTTCAACTTAGCCCCTCCCAATCTGGGCTAGTCCCATCCATTAACTTTTACTATTCCTATTGTCAAACTCCACACACTATCAGTATTGGTAACACCTTTAACGCACATGACAAGTCACACTATACGTCACAGTTCACATTTCTGCACATAACATTTTACAACAATAAACTTATTTCTTCAAGAGGGAAACATGGGCAGCATGTTCATCTCCTTACACCTTCACCCCTTCTCCTGCTCTCTTTCTATGATCCTTCATAAATTCTATATGACATGTCAAGGAGCATGGAGGGGGCACAGGGGAAGTGGTAAGGGAGTCAAGGAGCATCACATTAAAGTTGGGGAGGAGTGGAGAAGAAGCACAGAACAAGCCGTGACAGTACTAATAGTCATTCTGCGCTTTTTTACAGCTTTTATTATATTCACATCTCACACGCACACAGTCAATAATGAAGCTTGGGTCAGGGGCTGGCCTGCATAAGGAGCAAGAAGCAAGCCAAGCCCCCTTATTTGTGACATAACGTTCCAGAAGAGAGAAGAAGCACTCAGGAACAGCATAAGTGCTATGAAATCACAGTGAGTCGTAGTAAAATTACATAAACTGACATATAAGAACAGTAAGAGGGATATGAGCCTTTATAGTTTTTGACAGAATGTTGATGTAAATACATTTTTATCTCTACTGAGTACCCCTATGATGAACACCAAATGAGCTCTTTGCTTGTTCGTCGGGTGATCACAGGTATGTTTACACCAGCGGATAATAGGAAGTGGTTTACACCGATATTCCTATGCGCACTCCTTCACCGATTATGTATTTGTTGTATTAACGCAGTTTGAGTATATTCATATGTATCAGATTTGTTTCAGAAACTTCCGAGACCCATAACTTTTTTATTTTTCTGCTAATGAAACAGTGTGAGGGCTTGATTTTTGCGTGGTAATCTAGTTATACAGTGGGTACGGAAAGTATTCAGACCCCTTTAAATTTTTCACTCTTTGTTTCATTGCAGCCATTTGGTAAATTCTAAAAAGTTCATTTTTTTTTCTCATTAATTCTCATTTCATAACAAAGAAAAACTGAAATATCACATGGTCATAAGTATTCAGACCCTTTGCTCAGACACTCATATTTAAGTCACATGCTGTCCATTTCCTTGTGATCCTCCTTGAGATGGTTCTACTCCTTCATTGGAGTCCAGCTATGTTTAATTAAACTGATAGGACTTGATTTAGAAAGGCACACACCTGTCTATATAAGACCTCACAGCTCACAGTGCATGTCAGACCAAATGAGAATCATGCGCTCAAAGGAACTGCCCAAGTAGCTCTGAGATAGAATTGTGGCAAGGCACAGATCTGGCCAAGGTTACAAAAGAATTTCTGTATTACTCAAGCTTCCTAAGAGTACAGTGACCTCCATAAGATACAGTAGGGAGATGGGAGAAAGTTCCACAAAGTCAACTATCACTGCATCCCTCCACCAGTTGGGCCTTTATGGCAGAATGGCCCGACAGAAGCCTCTCCTCAGTGCAATACATATGAGAGCCCGCATAGAGTTGGCTCAAAAACACATGAAGGACTCCCAGACCATGAGAAATAAGATTCTCTGGTCTGATGAGATGAAGATAGAACTTTTTGGTGATAATTCTAAGTGGTATGTGTGGAGAAAACCAGGCACTGCTCATCACCTGCCCAATACAATCCCAACAGTGAAACGTGTATGTTTTTCAGCTGCAGGGACAGGACGACTAGTTGCAATTGAAGGAAACATGAATGCGGCCAAGTACAGAGATATCCTGGATGAAAACCTCTTCCAGAGTGCTCTGGACCTCAGACTTGACCAAAGGTTTACCTTCCAACAAGACAATGACCCTAAGCACACAGCTAAAATAACAAAGGAGTGGCTTCAGAACAACTCTGTGACCATTCTTGACTGGCCCAGCCAGAGCCCTGACCTAAACCCAATTGAGCATCTCTGGAGAGACCTGAAACTGGCTGTCCACCAACGTTCACCATCCAACCTGATGGAACTGGAGAGGATCTGCAAGGAAGAATGACAGAGGATCCCCCAAATCCAGGTGTGAAAAACTTGTTGCATCATTCCCAAGAAGACTCATGGCTGTACTAGCTCAAAAGGGTGCTTCTACTCAATACTGAGCAAAGGGTCTGCATACTTATGACCATGTGATATTTCAGTTTTTCTTTTTTAATAAGTTAGCAAAAATTTCTACATTTCTGTTTTTTTTTCAGTCAAGATGGAGTGCAGAATGTACTTTAATGAGAAAAAAATGAACTTTTTTGAATTTACCAAATGGCTGCGATGAAACAAAAAGTGAAAAATTTAAAGGGGTCTGAATACTTTCTGTACCCACTGTAATTGGCACTATTTTGGGTTACCAGTGTGCTACATCATTTTGATCACCTTTAATTGCAATTTTTAGGAGAGTTATAGGAAGCTTAAAACGGTAGTTCTGGCAATTCTTTTATTATTATTATTATTATTATGTTTATTATTTGCGTTAAATTGTTTTTCATATTTTGATATATTGGATGTGTACAAATGTGGTGCTACAGAATTTTTTTTAATATTATTTTTGGATGGATAAAAGTGGTGATTTAACTTCTATATTTTCTTTTTTTATATATTTTTAAAAGCGTTTTCTTTTTATTACTATTCACTGTATTTGTTAGCATTCACTAGGAGACTACCTGCAGTATGAACATGTTTTTGTGTATGGTTTATCAGCATTACTGTGGAAATGTAGGTTTAGTCTGGCGCACATTGCTTTTGCAAGTACTTAGATGACACTCCCTAACGTTATAGTGCTCTCTGCAGTAACCTTTTCCCTATGATCTTGAGTAACAGCTGTATTAGCTTACTGATTAGATGTTATGATCATCACTTATGATGAATTCATACATCCCTGTGTCACGGTCCAAGTATGGAATATGATACACAGACTCTGTTGGGCTCCTGACCCCAAAACTTACACCTTACAGCCTCATCGGCATATCTGCGGCTGTTCTCGGACTGTGAAACACGGATGTATGGATGCAACCTCAGGGATAGAATAGAGGGTGGAGCACTTATCACGTAGAGCCAATATGACTTAATCATTAGGGAATGACTTCTAAGCACTTTCAGGAGGGGTGTGCACCATATGTAAACTACACTTTCACAGTCATGGGCATAATGATAATGGGTGAAGGGGCTTCAGTCATACTCAGGTCCTGAAGCTAAGAGGCCCAACGGTAATTTTTACTTATATGAGAATACCAGTACTATTAAAGACCCTTGATAGTTTGGCACCCTGTTGAAGATTTGGAATGGAGCCCACAAGCTTCAAGTTAATGGGCATTAACACTGCAAGATAATTGTGAAGGAGATCTGTTATTAATTATCATTTCACTATTATTTTGCCATGCAAACAGGCTGCCGATCACTCGATGAACAAGCAAAATGCTCATTCATCAGATGAAATAATTTTCTCTGCAGCATATAAGATTAGTGTTCTCGGCGGTGCATCGTCCTGTGTAAACAGGATTTGCGCTGCAGAGAACTATGGCAACCTGTGCATACTGAGCGATCTAGTATAGATTGCTCAGTGCGCATAGTTTACTTTTGTCTACTTGTAGGCATTCAATCGCCGATCGGTAAAACGGACCCTTACACTATTATTCACAGTGAACCTGATAAAACCATTCACAGCAATATGTTTAAGTTGTGTTTCAGGTCTCCTACTTAGCTCTATCTGCACTTTTGCAGTGTCAAAACTTCTTTCAGATCCACCCACCTTCACATATCATCATTATATATGCCAAAAACACTCATCTGGGTTTGAGTCTTTATAATATTTGGTGTATAAAATTGATGTTTTAAGGGCGAGGTTACACCAGCCACCTTGCAGCATTAAACAACCAGTAATCAATTACTTGTTTGCTGATCAGCAGTCATATAATATCCTGTTTAAGCAGGCGGACTGCGTTTCCTATGTCCACAGTAAGGCCTCTTTCACAGGTCAGTGTCTCCAGTATGTGTGGTGACAATTTTCACACGTACTGTAGACACTTACACAGGTAGACCCATTCAAATGAATGGGTCTGCGGGTCTGCCCACAGGTCAGTGTGTTTCCACGGACCGTGTGGCTGTGGGCAAAAGACACTGTTTTTGCACACCATGTCTGTTTTTGCACACCGCACGGGCCGTAAAACGTCCCAAACACGTGCACACTGATGACACAAGGATGACATCAGTGTGACATGTACCGGCGCCTGTGATTCAGCGGTACAGTTAGCGCTGTTCCCAAGCATCGGGTACTGGAGGAATCTCTCATCATTGACCCCTGCTGGCACTGCTATCAGTGCGAGCAAGGGACAGTGTTGAGAGTAGTATTCTGCCCCCACTGTCTCCAACAAGTGTAAAAATAAGAATAAAATTGAAAAAAAATTATACTCACTTTACACCTAATTCCCGAAGCCATTGTCCCCTGTAAACAAACCAAAAGTAAAAAAGAACCATATCCTAGCGAGCGGGCCCCTGACCTGCACTGAGCTCACTGAGTGACAGAATACCGCTCACTGAGCTCAGCGCAGTTTAGGGGCCCACTTGCTTCAGTGAAGTCATTCTCCTCTGCTCCTCAGTGTGTGTCATGGCCTCAAACCACTGCTCATGCTGATGAAAAAATGTCGGTCAGATGGATTACGGCGTAGGATACTAGATTATTTAATCTTCAGACAGGTGAGGGATATTGTTCTCTTTTATTTTTGGTTTGTTTACAGGGGACAATGGCTTCCGGGAATTAGGTGTAAAAGTTGTATAATGTGGGGTTTTTTTATTCTTATTTTTACACTTGTTATAGACAGCGGGGGCTAAATACTGCTCTCAATATTGTCCCTTGCTTGCACTGATCGCAGCACCAACATGGGACAATGATGAGAGATTCCTTGAGCACCCAGCGCTTGGAAACAGCGCTAACTGTACTGCTTATTCTCAGGTGCCTTTACATGTGACAATGATTGCGCACACCGTTGCCACACGTATGCCACACAGGTACACACGGACACGGAAATCTTCAGTACTGTTTTTTCCAGTACCGTAAATATCAGGACGTGTGAAAGAGCCCTAGCAGGTTGTTCTGTGGGCTTCGTCTGCCATTGTTCTCGGCAGCACATATCTTGTTTACACAGGATGATGTTCTGCTGAGAAAGATGATTCTTGATCTTGCATAAAAATCATTTCACCTGAGGAATGAACGTATTGCACTTTTCCCAGGTGATTGGCAGCCTATTTACACTGCCGATTGTAGGGAATTAAGCCTTCTTAGGAACGCTTGTTGACAATAATCGGCAAGTACAAATCCAGCATTACATACTCTGCCGACATCTATGCATCATAATGGGACTTGGAAGCAGTGCCGAGGAATACTACCACTTCTTCTCCCTTAATAAAACTATAATAATGTAAGTAATACGCTTTGCAATAGGGACAGTTGTGAGCAGTTCACCATCTGTCATCTAATAATGAAGTAGTCAAAGATAGGCATATTGCAGTATAAGTTTCATCACCGTGTTTTCTCTGAGAGGAAAAAGGCTTCTTGACCTAAGGAAAAACTCCAAGATTTTATGACTGTTTTATGAATAACGTAGTGGAAATTGAAGATAAAAATAAAGATGAGCCCCAAACCTTAAAATATGACAGAAGCATAAGGTGGGGGGAGGCACTTGACATATATCATTGTGCTTGTCTCTCATGGAGCGCATCAACTGCATTATTAAAAGGAATAAATGTTGTATATAAAATATTCTTAAAATAAAAATCCAGACCCATTTCTTTTGTATACTGGTGGTGATTGTACACGCATTACTAGCATTCCTCTTTCTTGTGAATGACCATTACAAATTATGACACTTGTAGATGGGAAAAATTCACTCTTCAGGAAAAATTCCATCTCCCCTCCAAAGGAGATTTCTCATACCCATAGCCTAAATATTTTATCACCTCTGTGTTGTGGAATACAGCTGGGCCATATCCTTTTACCACATTTGAACAGGGATGTCACCTAAACCTTCATGCACTGGGCACCATCTCACTCCTCTATACTTATCTAAACCTCGCTACCCGTAGGCGTCACCCTAGTTACACTTCTTCCTGGGAATCTGATATTGGCACCGCTTTAACTGATGCCGATTGGACTCAAATTTTGTCTTTCACCACGGGTGGCCTACTCACTACTCTGATTCTGGAAACAAACGATAAATTAATGATGAAGTGATACGTGACTAAAGCTGTCCCTACCTACTCCTCTCAGTGTTTTAGAGGCTGCGAATCGGTGGGAGACATGTATCACTCATGGTGGCCCTGCCCAGAAGCACAAAGGCTTCTCTGAATTAGAGTGTACTTTCTTATACTCTCAGTCACAGGCCATAACCTAAAGAAAAACACCTGGGAGGCCCTGTTAACTAAGAGATGGGTGAACCCGAACAGAAATGTTTTGCGTTGGTACCTGACAGTCGCTGTTCGGGCCTGAATGCTGAACACTGACGTTCTCCTGAAGTCCAGTTCAGCATTCGGGGTAAGTCCGTGGGAGAGAGAATTTTTTCCTTTTACAAGTTCAGGTCTTCATTATTTTCATCCCTACTGTTAACGCCTTCACCACGTTGCGATTTTCTGTTTTTGCACTCTCGTTTTTTGCTCTCCTTCTTCCCAGAGCCATAATTTTTTTATTATTCTGTCAATATAGCCGTATGAGAGCTTGTTTTTTTGCAGGACATGTTGTACTTTTGAATTACACTATTGATTGAAAAAATTCCAAGTGTGGTGAAATTGCAAAGAAAGTGTAATTCTACAATTGTTGTTTTTTTTTTTTGTTTTTTTTACCATGTTCACTATATGCTAAAACTGGCCTGGCGATATGATTCCCCAGGACAGTACGAGTACACAGATACAAAACATGTATAGGTTCCTTTTTATTTAAGTGGTGAAAAAAAAATTCCGAAATTTGCAAGGAAAAAAAAAAATTTGCTTATGTCGTGGAGACCCATAGCCGGGTGATGGCTTATTTTTTGTGCGCTGAGCTGACATTTTTATTGATACAATTTTGGGGTAGATATGATGTTCTGATCTCCTGTTATTGCATTTTATTGCAATGTTGCAGCGACCAAAAAAATGTAATTCTGGCGTTTTAATTTTTTTCTTGTTACGCCGTTTACCGATCTGATTAATTTACTTTATATTTTGATAGATCACACATTTCTGAAAGCAGCGATACCATATATGTGCATTTTTAAAATTGTTTTATTTTCTATTGGTCAGGACTTGTGACACGCTTCTTGCCTGCGAGTGTTAAATGCCGCTGTCAAGTGCGTGCGCTGGGGGGATTCATAAGTCTGCAGTCACACAGAGTGACTTAAGACTTATCGGTTTGGACTGGACAACCCCTTTAAAATGGTATTCCCATCTCCAAGATCTTATCCCAATATGTAGTAGGTGTAATAATACAAATATTAGCAAATACCTCCAATTAGAAATGTAGTACAGTTTTTTTGATTCACTCTGTGTCTTTCCTCATGTGCAGGCATTGCAGGACCTTAGGTATCCATGGTTACGACCACTGATTCAGTGACTGTCAGCTAGTTGCTAGAGGTCGTAACCATGGATACCTAAGGTCCTGCAATGCCTGCACATAAGGAAAGAGACATAGTAAATCTGAAGAACTATACTACATTTCTAATTGGAGGTATTTGTTAATATTATTATTATTATTACACCTATTACATATTGGGATAGGATCTTGGCTATGGGAATACCCTTTTAACTTTCCTGGACCCAGGACTACAAAATTTAAATGCATGTAGGATTCAGCTCTGATTAAAGCAGCCTTGGACTGGTTGTAAGGGTGCTCATACAATATGGAGGCGATCACTTAGCCCCAAATGTACATTGCAAAAAAAACAAGCATGATTTTTTTCAGCAAAATAGAAAAACAACATTTTTGATAAAACTAAACAGAAACATAGGTAGTAAAACTATCTTTACAACTTATTGCCCTGGTTGTAGAACAAACCAAATCTTAACCAAGCAAATTTCAAATTTTGCATAAAAAAATCAATTGATAGAGAATTGCACTCCTTGGAATCTTAATCAGTTTTTGCTTTAGCTCAGAAGTCTTGTAATGGTGATCATTAGTGTTGAGCGATACCTTCCGATATCAGGAAATATCGTATCGGATTGGATCGGGCCGATACCCCAAAAGTATCGGATATCGCCGATTCCGATACCGGAAACCAATGCAAGTCAATGGGACACAAATATCGGAATGAAAATAAACCCTTTCTTTCCTTGTAGGTTAATTCTACATGAAGTAAAACAACTAAGAATAATGTAGAATGACATGAAAAGCCGGCAATTCAGCAGCGGCATTCACCGGTACCCGACAATTTACAACAGAAAGAATAGAGCTTCACACATAGATTAGATAGATAGAAACATGTCAGTCACATATATATGAAGTACAGTGACAGTGTTGCTTACTGTACTTGTCATTTAGTGTAAAGGATTTATTAAAACAAATAATTGTGTTTTCATGCACTGTCTCTTTAAAAAAGCCGGCCGGCAATTCAGCAGCGGTACCCGACAATTTATAACAGACAGAATAGAGCATCACACATAGATTAGATAGATAGAAACATGTCAGTCACATATATATGAAGTACAGTGACAGTGCTGCTTACTGTACTTGTCATTTAGTGTAAAGGATTTATTAAAAAAAATATTAGTGTTTTCGTGCACCGTCTCTTTAAGAAAGCCGGCCGGCAATTCAGCATCTGTACCCGACAATTTAGAATAAAAAGAATAGAGAATCACACATAGATTAGATAGATAGAAACATGTCAGTCACATATATATGAAGTACAGTGATAGTGTTGATTACTGTACTTGTCATTTAGTGTTAAAATAAAGGATTTATTTAAAAAAAAATTGGCGTGGGGTTCCCCTTAATTTTAGGCTCTAGCGGAGGTTAAGCAGACAGCTGGGGCAAATGTTTGAAGCCTGGGAAGGGGGTAATACCCACGGAGCTTCCCAGGCTACTAATATCAGCCCCCAGCTGAATACCTAGCCTTTACTAGCTATTAAAATGGGGGAACCCCCCAAAAAAAATAACGTGGGGTCCCCCCTAATTTAATAGCTAGCACAGGCTAGGCAGACAGCTGGGGGCTGATATTAATAGCCCAGGAAGGGTGCCATGAATATTGGCCCCCTCCCAGGCTAGAAACACCAGCCGTCAGCCGCCCCAGAAATGGCGCATCCATAGGATGCGCCAATTCTGGCACTTAGCCTCGCTCTTCCACGCTGCCCTGGTGCGGTGGCAGGGGGTAATAGGGTTGGGGTTGATGTCAGCTTATAATGCCAGCTGACATCAAGCCCAGGTTAGTAATGGAGAGGCGTCTATAAGACACCCCCATTACTAACCCCATAGTCAAAGTTAAAGAAAAACACAAACACCCAGAATAAAGTCCTTTAATTGAAATAAAGACACAATCCTTTATTGTTCTAAATTAAACCATACTTACCATCACGCCCATTCCAGCTGAAGCCAACGATCTCCTGCAATAAAAGTAAAATAATAAAGCAACCTCATCCTTACCTTTCCATGGTTCCCACGACAGCTTCAGCTCTGCTACATCGAGATGACAGGCTGGACCGCAGCAGAACGCTGCCATTCAGCCTGTCATCCCGCAGACACTGAGAAGCGCAGGCATGCTTGCGCTCCTCAGTGTCTCTCTGTGACGTCATCCAGATGAGCCGAGTTCATGTCCAATGAACTCAGCTCACCTCATGCACGTCACTGACAGCGTGGGAAAATTCTCACGCTGAAGTGCTGAGTGCAGGAGAATTTTCCCACGCTATCAGTGACGTGCATGAGGTGAGCTGAGTTCATTGGACATGACCTCGGCTCATCTGGATGCCGTCACAGCCAGACACTGAGGAGTGGAAGTATGCCTGCGCTTCTCAGTGTCTGCGGGATGACAGGATGGATGGCAGCGTTCTGCTGCGGTCCAGCCTGTCATCTCGATGTAGCAGAGCTGAAGCTGTCGTGGGAGCCATGGAAAGGTAAGGATGATGTTGCTTTATTATTTTACTTTTATTGCAGGAGATCGTTGGCTTCAGCTGGAATGGGCGTGATGGTAAGTATGGTTTAATTTAGAACAATAAAGAATTGTGTGTTTATTTCAATTAAAGGACTTTTTTCTGGGTGTTGTGTTTTTTTAAATACTTTACTAGAAATTCATGGTGGTCATGTCTAATATTGGCGTGACCCCATGAATTTCGGGCTTAGGGCCAGCTGATAATGCCAAGCTGGCCTTAACCCCTTTATTACCCAGTGAGCCACCGCACCAGGGCCCTGGATGAGTTGGGTACAGCGCCAGAAGATGGCGCTTCTATGAACGCGCCATTTTCTGGGGCGGCTGCGGACTGCAATTTGCAGCGGGGGTGGCCCAGAAAGCTTGGGCCTCCCTGCGCTGCGGATTCCAGCCCCCAGCTGCCTAGTTGTATCTGGCTGGGCACAAAAATAGGGCGAAGCCCCACGCATTTTTTTTTTTAATTATTTCATGAAATTCATGGAATAATTAAGAAAAAAAGGGCTTCCCTATATTGTTGTGTCCAACCAGGTACAAATAGGCAGCTGGTGGTTGGGGGAAGCCCATTCCTGCCTGCTGTACCTGGCTGGACACAAATATAGTGCGAAGCCCCACGTCAATTTTTTTTTAATTATTTCATGAAATAATTTTTTTAAAAAAGGGCTTCCCTATATTGTTGTGTCCGGCCAGGTACAAATAGGCAGCTGGTGGTTGGGGGCAGCCTGTTCCTGCCTGCTGTACCTGGCTGGACACAAATATAGGGCGAAGCCCCACGTCAATTTTTTTTAAAATAAATCCTTTATTTTAACACTAAATGACATTTGAGGAGTTAATAAAGATGCAGTCCCTAAATTATTATTTATTTTTTAATTAATTTTTCCCAAAACTTTTGACGTGGGCTTCGCCATATTTTTGTATGCCAGCCAGGTACAGCATCCAGCTTCTATGAACGCGCCATTTTCCGGGGTGGCTGCGGACTGCAATTTTCAGCGGGGGGGGGGGGGCAGAAAGCTTGGGCCTCCCTGCGCTGCAGATTACATCCCCCAGCTGCCTAGTTGTACCTGGCTGGACACAAAAATAGGGAGAAGCTTCAAGTATTTTTTTTTTTTAATTATTTCATGAAATTCATGAAATAATTAAGAAAAAAAGGGCTTCCCTATATTGTTGTGTCCAACCAGGTACAAATAGGCAGCTGGTGGTTGGGGGCAGCCCGTTCCTGCCTGCTGTACCTGGCTGGACACAAATATAGTGCGAAGCCCCACGTCAATTTTTTTTAAATCATTTCAGGAAATTCATGAAATAATTAAAAAAAATTGATGTGGGGCTTCGCCCTATATTTGTGTCCAGTCAGGTACAGCAGGCAGGAACGGGCTGCCCCCAACCACCAGCTGCCTATTTGTACCTAGCCGGACACAACAATATAGGGAAGCCCTTTTTTTCTTAATTATTCCATGAATTTCATGAATTTAAAAAAAAAAACGTGGAGCTTCGCCCTATTTTTGTGTCCAGCCAGGTACAACTAGGCAGCTGGGGGCTGGAATCTGCAGCGCAGGGAGGCCCAAGCTTTCTGGGCCCCACCCGCTGCAAATTGCAGTCCGCAGCCGCCCCGGAAAATGGCGCGTTCATAGAAGCGCCATCTTCTGGCGCTGTACCCAACTCATCCAGGGCCCTGGTGCGGTGGCTCACTGGGTAAAAAAGGGGTTAAGGCCAGCTTGGCATTATCAGCTGGCCCTAAGCCCGAAATTCATGGGGTCACGCCAATATTAGACATGACCACCATGAATTTCTAGTAAAGTATTTAAAAAAAACACAAACACCCAGAAAAAAGTCCTTTAATTGAAATAAACACACAATTCTTTATTGTTCTAAATTAAACCATACTTACCATCACGCCCATTCCAGCTGAAGCCAACGATCTCCTGCAATAAAAGAAAAATAATAAACCAACCTCATCCTTACCTTTCCATGGCTCCCACGACGGCTCCAGCTCTGCTACATCGAGATGACAGGCTGGACCGCAGCAGAACGCTGCCATCCAGCCTGTCATCCCGCAGACACTGAGAAGCGCAGGCATACTTCCACTCCTCAGTGTCTGGCTGTGACGGCATCCAGATGAGCCGACAATGAACTCGGCTCACCTCATGTACGTCACTGACAGCGTGGGAGAATTCTCCTGCACTCAGCGCTTCAGCGTGAGAATTTTCCCACGCTGTCAGTGACGTGCATGAGGTGAGGTCATGTCCAATGAACTCGGCGCACCTCATGCACGTCACTGACAGCGTGGGAAAATTCTCACGCTGAAGCGCTGAGTGCAGGAGAATTTTCCCACGCTGTCAGTGACGTGCATGAGGTGAGCTGAGTTCATTGGACATGATCTCGGCTCATCTGGATGCCGTCACAGCGAGACACTGAGGAGCGCAAGCATGCCTGCGCTTCTCAGTGTCTGCGGGATGACAGGCTGGATGGCAGCGTTCTGCTGCGGTCCAGCCTGTCATCTCGATGTAGCAGAGCTGAAGCTGTCCTGGGAACCATGGAAAGGTAAGGATGAGGTTGCTTTATTATTTTACTTTTATTGCAGGAGATCGTTGGCTTCAGCTGGAATGGGTGTGATGGTAAGTATGGTTTAATTTAGAACAATAAAGAATTGTGTCTTTATTTCAATTAAAGGACTTTTTTCTGGGTGTTTGTGTTTTTTTTAAATACTTTACTAGAAATTCATGGTGGTCATGTCTAATATTGGCGTGACCCCATGAATTTCGGGCTTAGGGCCAGCTGATAATGCCAAGCTGGCCTTAACCCCTTTATTACCCAGTGAGCCACCGCACCAGGGCCCTGGATGAGTTGGGTACAGCGCCAGAAGATGGCGCTTCTATGAACGCGCCATTTTCCGGGGTGGCTGCGGACTGCAATTTGCAGCGGGTGGGGCCCAGAAAGCTTGGGCCTCCCTGCGCTGCGGATTCCAGCCCCCAGCTGCCTTGTTGTACCTGGCTGGACACAAAAATAGGGCGAAGCCCCACGTATTTTTTTTTTTAATTATTTCATGAAATTCATGGAATAATTAAGAAAAAAAGGGCTTCCCTATATTGTTGTGTCCGGCTAGGTACAAATAGGCAGCTGGTGGTTGGGCGCAGCCCGTTCCTGCCTGCTGTACCTGACTGGACACAAATATAGGGCGAAGCCCCACATAATTTTTTTTTAATTATTTCATGAATTTCCTGAAATAATTAAAAAAAAATTGACGTGGGGCTTTGCACTATATTTGGGTCCAGCCAGGTACAGCAGGCAGGAACGGGCTGCCCCCAACCACCAGCTGCCTATTTGTACCTGGTTGGACACAACAATATAGGGAAGCCCTTTTTTTCTTAATTATTCCATGAATTTCATGAAATAATTAAAAAAAAAAAAACGTGGAGCTTCTCCCTATTTTTGTGTCCAGCCAGGTACAACTAGGCAGCTGGGGGATGTAATCTGCAGCGCAGGGAGGCCCAAGCTTTCTGCCCCCCGCTGAAAATTGCAGTCCGCAGCCGCCCCGGAAAATGGCGCGTTCATAGAAGCTGGATGCTGTACCTGGCTGGCATACAAAAATATGGCGAAGCCCACGTCAAAAGTTTTGGGAAAAATTAATTAAAAAATAAATAATAATTTAGGGACTGCATCTTTATTAACTCCTCAAATGTCATTTAGTGTTAAAATAATGGATTTATTTTAAAAAAAAATGGCGTGGGATCCCCCATAATTTTAGTCTCTAGCGGAGGTTAAGCAGACAGCTGGGGCAGATGTTTGAAGCCTGGGAAGGGGGTAAAACCCACGGAGCTTCCCAGGCTACTAATATCAGCCCCCAGCTGAATACCTAGCCTTTACTAGCTATTAAAATGGGGGACCCCCCCAAGAAAAATGACGTGGGGTCCCCCCTATTTTAATAGCTAGCAAAGGCTAGGCAGACAGCTGGGGGCTGATATTAATAGCCCAGGAAGGGTGCCATGAATATTGGCCCCCTCCCAGGCTAGAAACACCAGCCGTCAGCCGCCCCAGAAATGGCGCATCCATAGGATGCGCCAATTCTGGCACTTAGCCTCGCTCTTCCACGCTGCCCTGGTGCGGTGGCAGGGGGTAATAGTGGTGGGGTTCATGTCAGCGCCAGCTGCCATGAAGCCCAGGTTAGTAATGATGGGCGTCTATAAGACACCCCCATTACTAACCTACAAAGTGTTAAAAAGAAAAAACACACACTACACCCAGAAAAAAATAATTTATTTGAAATAAAACACACAATTTTATTTAATTCTTAGTTTACTAAAAATAATAGTTACCTGTCCACGTTCCTGCGCTGATCTCCCATGCACAGCTGTCACATCTGGAGATGGTGACAGCTGTGCATGGCTGCTGTAAGCTCACACTGCCGGGAACACGTCCGCTCCCGGCAGCGGGAGCCACTGACTGAGGTCACCGGAGTGCATTCAGTCAGCGCAGCTCCGGAGACCTCCTTTACGGCACTGCTGTACCGTGGGAATTTCTCACTATACAGCAGGGCCGTAAAGCAGCTAACCGGAACAGCGCTGCCTGAACTCCGGTGAACCCGCTTATGCTGTCATTCTAGCGGCGGCAGCGGTTCAGAGCGGTCACATTCTATGTGGCTGCTCTGAACTGGAGATCTTCGTGGGACACTCGTGGACTACTACGGAGGGGTAAGGATAAGGTTGTGGTTTATTATTTTATATTTTATTACAGGAGATCGATGGCTTCGGGGAATTAGGTGTCTTGGTGAGTATAGGTGTAGTTTTTTATTTTTTACTTTATTTTAGGTGGCGATCGGCGGGGACAGGTAATGTATGAACTAATTTCTTTTAGGTAACCACTGGCCACCAATGACATGTATTTAACATTTATTGGGGACACAGTAGGGCAATTTAAATAGCAGGATCAGTCTGATGGGAACTACTGCTCCCATCGAGCTGATCCTGCTGGCAGGAGTGGACGGGGGACAGACATAGGCCGATGGGAGTAGTAGTGTCACATCGGCCTATGTCTGCCTGCACGCACACACCCGCACACATCGCACAGACACCCCGCACACACACCCCGCACACACACACACCCCGCACACACACACACCCCGCACACACACACACCCCGCACACACACCCCGCACACATCGCACAGACACCGCGCACAAACATCGCGCACACACCCCGCACACACACCCCGCACACACACTAATCATGACGGGTCTGGGAGGTGAGGCTGACCTGTGCGGCCGTGGGAAAGTTCATGTGAGTTCATGCAGTCAAGCATGAACTCACATGAACCCTCTGAGGGCAACGCGGCGACTTCAAATGAACAGCTGATCGGCATCACCTGATACCTCAGCTGTTCATTTGAAATAACCGGCGGGAAAGCGCAGCACAGAACGGGAAAGCCGGCGGTGAAGTCTTTTCACTGCCGGCTTCCCCGCCCGGGTCCTTCACTCCCCGCTCCTTGGAGCTGCGCTCCCCGCCCGGTCCTAACTTACGATCGGGATGGGAGGTGGCGAGGGGAGCGGAGGATCGGGGTGGGAGGCTGCGGGGAAGCAGTATGGGGCTGTGTGATTGTTTAAAAGCCGGCGGCTTTATACCGCCCGCCGGCTTTTAAACAATCAGGAGAATTCTCCCCCGCTGGGATGGCATTCTGATGACAGGCTGGATCGCGCTGCCATCCAACTTGTCATCCTTCACAGACACTGCAGAGCGCAGGCATTATGGGAACTTCCGATTCCGGTATCCGATATTGTAAAAGTATCGGAATTAAGTGTCGGAATTCCGATACCGCGAATATCGGCCGATACCCGATATTACAGTATCGGAATGCTCAACACTAGTGATCATACAGTGACATGAAAAAGTTTGGGCACCCTGGGCAAAATTACTATTATTGCAAACATTTAACATTTATTGCAAAAACATGCTGTTTGCATGGATTTATACAGTGTGACCAAGTGATGCTAAAATCGCTTGGAAAGCGCTTGACAACCCGCATGCGGAAATGCATGTGAAGAACGCTTCACATCCGCTTGTCCCTGGCAGGAAAACGCATGTACAATCCGCATGCGTTTTTTCTGCCAGGGAGATGCAGAAACGCTCAGGAAAAATCCGGAGCATTTCTGCATTGTGGGCACATAGCCAAAATGTGTCATCTTTTACTTTAGGCCTTTTAGAGATAATTTCATCTTCATCTTGCTTAACCGTTCACAATAACAGTAATTTTGACCAAGGGTGCCCAAACTTTGACATTTCACTGTAAATGTAGTCTTGTTATTATTTCACTTTTGCTTGCATTCAGGTTAAAACCGTGCTTCCAAATGACTACATTAGACACTCCACATGTCATAAGAGCATTTGTTTAATGTTCCATAGACTGTGTCGTCTAGTGAAAAAATATGTATATATAACACTTTTACTACTACAAATTGTAACAACTAAAGTAAAAGGTGCTATAGGAGCAGAAAAGCAGACAAGTGTTGACCCCGTTGAAGGGAATCTGTCATGTCAGTTTTGCGTGCCATACCATCTAACTTACTGTTTAGAGATCACTTGCCTATATTCTTGTTTCACTGGAAAACCCCTTAGGAGTGAGTAGATTGAAACCAAGTGGTATGTAGTCATACAGCCACACAGGAGGCTTATTATGAGAATAACAATTAAGGAGTGAAGCACATCAAGAAGTTTGTAGAATAAAAGTTTATGTAATTCATATTCTTTCATATTGATTTGTAAAAAACTAGAAGATTATAAAATTGTATTTACATTTAGATTACCAAAACACTTTGTTAAAGGAAGGTGGTCTGTGCTGAGCAAAATGTTTCTCTGTTCTCTTTAGATTTGTCGAATAGCCGAATGTGAGAGGTTGTTAGTGGCTCTTGATGTTAGCACCTTGCTGCGTGATACCAGCTATGCCCTTCAAGCTGTTGTTCAGTGCTACGGTCTGATTGCTCCTCTAATCTATCACAGGATCCCTTCTGCTGCAGTAGTGCAGGTAAGCGGAAATGCTCCAAAATAAATGCGTTCAGACGTGATAAGTAATCATTTCTATTTATGTCGCAAACATAACAAATCACTCCAATAAAAGTAATGAAGCACTTCTCTTCCGGAATGGGGTTGATGTGCCTACTAGGAGCAGAGCGCTGTCGTGTCTTTTAGGGCCACGCACTTTTTTTTGCTCCGAGCATGATGCAGTTGACTGTTCCTGATAACTTGTTATTCAGGACTTGTCTGCTGGAGTTCATTTCCATGGTATTGGTTATTTTTATATACATATAATGCATAAAGTACTCATTAATAATGCCAGGAGTATGTTGAATAAATTCATTATACAGTGGCAGTGACCTGTCCAGCCTGGTCTTCTATTTAAATGAAGGCGTACAAAAGCAGTACCAACGTTGTAAAATGCTAATGATCTGTGACGCTAAGTGATCCAGAATTGTGATGAAATTTGCAAGCTTTTGTGACCTTAACCATATTTTTTATGTGTTTGAACAGTTTCTTCACAATTTCTTCAGAATTGCGCATGTTACTGCATCTAAGGACCTTTCAAATGAATTTGTCTGAGCCTCAGTGTCAGTATCAGCCTCACATAGAAACCACTGTACCTGAGCAAACAATAACAGGGAAATGCTCTGGCCCCTTCATTGTGCTGAAGGCAGTGGTCAGCACCATGATCAAACACACAAGAGAATTTATCACGACTGGTGGGTTATACTCCAGTCTTGATTCAGAGCACTGGAATGAGATCCTCCAAATTTTTTAAAGGGAACCTGTCATCTGATTCATGCAGCCCCAATCACAGGCAGCATGAATCAGACACTGATTGCAATCATGACTTGTCAATAGTGATCCAAGATACATAATCCATGGCCTCTGCAACGTTTCAAAGTAAAATATACATGGCTGCAATAACTGAGCCAGTGTCCGGTTCATGCCGCCCTGTTTTGGGCAGCATGAATCAGCTGACAGGTTCCCTTTAAGATCCATATCCTCTTAATGAATTTGGCATATTGTTTAGCTGGTATGTGTTCCATAGCGCCAATTCATCAAAGTGTTTACTCTAGAAAATTGGAATAAAACACTTTGAAAAGTCACAACATTTTTGCGCAGCACAAAGTTGCATAATAGTTTATGTAACTTTTTGGATTTTCACATCAGTTTTGGGCAAAGCTAGAGAGGAGGTGAGAAAGGGTGAGGTTACACCTGCCCTTCAAATTCTTCAAAAATGACAGCGTTTCTTACACCAGAAACGTCACTGCAACCACAAAAATTCAAATAACTACTAGAGTCCCAAAAAGTAACAAACACAAAAAAAAAGACCCTCCTACTATATACATCAACTTTATTATAAAATGTTTAAAAAGGGGGGGGGGCTCATGTGGTGCAGGGATGGGTCACAAAAGTATGAGTGGACAGAGATGCTGGCCCTCATTCAGGACTTATGGTTTCCCTACCTTGCCACGAATGTTGGTACCCTAGAAAGCGATATGGCTCCCTTATCGACGTCGGCTCAGCCTTGCAGACCCTGGTAAACCCTACAGAAAAGTGGTGATTAATACACAAAAAACACAGAGGAATATGTGACCCACAAAAAGTCACCCAAATCTAGACTTTGAAAAAATTGCAATGCTCAAGACAAAAAGGTAATCTAGGACACAGCATATGTCAGTCATGTCTCAGGGGGCAACGTAGTTTCAGGTAGCACAAACAGATGGTGAACAGATAAAGATGAAACGTGCTGACCACTGAATCAACCAAATGTTATCAATTGCCTGGCTGGGTAGGTCACACAGACAGACAGACAGTAGGGATTCTGACCCTGGTTTAGACCTGATGATTTCCCTCCCTTACTGAGGAGGTTGGCACCCTAAAGAGGGATATGGCTCTCCCAGTCAACCAGTGACCTTGTTAATATCTTGCAAAGAGATGATACCAATGAAATCAGCAGAAAAAATGAGACAATAGTTCTACAGCAAATTCAACCAGGTAATATCTAGTAAACTATTGCACATGCCCAAATGACCTAGAATGATTTAGAAAAAATGGTATCTAAGGGGTAACATTTCTCCTTGCGGAGAGCGAGATGTTAAGCATGTCACGATGAGGAGACTTTTAAAACCGCAATGCTCCTCTGGGAAATATGCAAATTGTCTCTTCAGACAGGAAGAGGACTAGAACTCTAGTGTCACCTACAGGAAGTAGCAATCCTAAAAGTCAATAGTGACCCTTTAATGAGCCTTGTCACATGACTTAGGATATAAGCCAGAACCAGAAACTCAATTTGCAGACACTGTATTTCGGGGTGCTGCCCCTCGTCAGTGCAAAGTGTGAATTCTGGTTTGGCTGGGTGAGAGGCGTCTGGCCGGTATCTAAGGGGTAACATTTCTCCTTGCCGAGAGCGACATGTTAAGCATGTCACGGTGAGGAGACTTTTAAAGCCGCAATGCTCCTCTGGGAAATATGCAAATTGTCTCTTCAGAGAGGAAGAGGACCATCACTCTAGTGCCACCTACAGGAAGTACCAATCCTAAAAGTCAATAGTGACCCTATCAGACTTTGCAGTACCAGCAAAGTCTATGAGAAACCAGAATTTTCTGTTCACACATCTTGGTTTTTTTTTTTGCTGCATATTTTGTGCCTTGGTTGGGTTTCTGGAAAATAGAGCATGTCACCAGGCCTATGTTATGTTGTGATTGAAATATGGCTATAAAAGATTTACGGATCATTGCATTCTTGTTCTTTACATTTTACACAGTGTCCCAACTTTTTGGAATTGGGGTTGTAGTAGCCCTGCTGCATCCCTTTTTGGCTATACTATTAAAGGGAATTCGTCAGCATGTTTTTGCTATGCTATGTAATCTGACATCAGCAGGATGCACAAACAGAGACACTAATTCCAGTGATGTTAATGATGTTAGTTTACTCTGTGCAGCAGTTATGAGTTTTCTCTGCTGCAGATCTAACTGAGTTCAGCTGTTGAGCTGTGTATAACCTCGCCCACACCACAGCTTCCTGTGTACATTGTATAGTGAGAGAGCTGCTAATCAGTGCTGGGGGACATGATTGGATTAGGAGGCATGTGGCCAATTGCCCTGTAGTGATAATCTCCTGCTGATAAAACACTGATTGTATTGAAACAGTAAAACACAGCCTAATAGGTGACACATCACTGTAATCATTGTCTCTGCTGCTACATTATGGCACTCTCATATTATATAGCAAAAACCTGCTGACAGATTCCCTTTAAACTAGATATACTATATTTTTAGCAATCTGTTCTCCATCTACAAAACTACTGACTTCATGCTGTGTTTACGGGATAATTCCCTAACTGTACATGACCATGAAATCTTTACATGGTGAATAAGCAGTTAATGTTATAAGGCTAAATTTGCTTTTTTCCTGTTTTTAGATCCTAATTAAATGCTTGGCAGTTTTACAAGAAATCCCCAGCAGCACCTGGCAGAGAAAACAGGCTGGTGTATCAGAGGGCGTTCTGCACATGACAGCCTGCATGGTGTATTTTGTAGCAAAGGTACTTATTTAGGCACATCCAACATGGCAATCATGAGAATGCATATTATATTTCTATTTTTGGGATGCCGCTAGAAGCAAAGCATTTTTCTGATACTTTTCTGTTCTTGATAACTGAATGTGTTTTTATTTCTGAATCCTGACCCAATGGTGGGTCCCTTTAAATGATGTATTATTAGCAGAGTACTTAATGACCTACTTTATCAAGCTCCTTGATATAAATATTTTCTCTGCTGCCGTGTAACCTATTGACATCTACGTGTAAAGGACCAAAAATCCGCTTTATAGAAGCCATAATTATATGCTAGGTGTAACCAGATTTCCTGCTATAAATTAGAAGAAGAGACAATGTTTTTTCTTCCTAAGCCCAGTATTTGCTAGGTCTATTCTTTTAGGCTCCATAGGTTTTTACCCAGAATTCAATGTAATTATCTATTTGATAACCATATAACAATGAGGTAATGCACTTTTCCGCATTAGCGGTAATAAATGAAGAGAAAGACAATGTGATCTGCTTAATATTCGCCTACTATCAAACATTTCATGTTAATTCAAAGAAAATTCCTATTCTTCAGTGGAAATGCAGAGTTGCGCTTGTGCGTAATTGCGCAGGTGCCGAGGAAATGGTTTGTGATTGTCCTGCTTGGAAACAGATCAAAAGATGTGGCCTAATGGCTGTGATATTTGTTTAATCCCCTTAGGAATGTATGAAGGAGAGACAATATTTTGTTTGCAGGGGCCGTTCATTGATGTGTGGAGTAATGAGATTGTTAGGAAAGTCGAATGAATAGTTCTATTTCAGACTGACATGCATTAATGAATGGTGTCACATTAAAGTTGGCTTTACACATTGTTAAATGAACTCCTTATACAGGAGGTCAACATATTGCAAAGCTTTGCTGCTGGTTCATTATTATATAATTGGTCTGGCCAGTCATTGTGCTTAGTGCATTAGATTTATTGGATAGCAAAGGGGCATTCCTATTTCATAGACTGGTGGCAAATCGCTAGGATATGCCATTAATTTAAGATCTGTGTGGTGAGGCTTGTGTAACACCCACCAATCCAGAGAATGAAGGGGCTGCAGAACTGATTCCCTGCTGTGGCCCCTTCACTGTTCTGCATTGCATGGAGTCACTACAGTCAACCCTGTGGGCAAGAAACTAAGAAACTGCGCAGCAGGTGGGCAAGTGCTATGAAAGGGCCACAACACTGAATTAGTGCTACAGCCCCTTTCATCCCTGGATTCAGGTAGGTTTCATAGATAGCCCACCACGGATCTTAAAAGTAATGGCACATATTAGCTATATGCTTTCATTTTAAGCATCTGTGAGGTTTGCAAAGGTCCAACCCCACCAATTATGAACTGATGAAACATCCTAGCTATACACCATCAATTTATGAAATACCAATTTAAGTGAAATGTTTATATATATATATATACAGTCATATGAAAAAGTTTGGGCACCCCTATTAATCTTAAGCTTAATGTTTTATAAAAATTGGTGTTTTTGCAACAGCTATTTCAGTTTGATATATGTAATAACTGTTGGACACAGTAATGTTTCTGCCTTGAAATGAGGTTTATTGTGCTAACAGAAAATGTGCAATCTGCATTCAAACAAAATTTGACCTGTGCATAAGTATGGGCACCCTTATCATTTTCTTGTTTTAAATACTCCTGCCTACTTTTTACTGACTTACTAAAGCACTTTTTTTGGTTTTGTAACCTCATTGAGCTTTGAACTTTATAGCCAGGTGTATGCAATCATGAGAAAAGCTACTTAAAGTGGCCACTTGCAAGTTTTTCTCCTGTTTGAATCTCCTCTGAAGAGTGGCATCATGGGCTCCTCAAAACAACTGTCAAATGATCTGAAAACAAAGATTATTCAACATAGTTGTTCAGGGGAAGGATACAAAAAGCTGTCTCAGAGATTTAACCTGTCAGTTTCCACTGTGAGGAACATAGTAAGGAAATGGAAGAACATAGGGACAGTTCTTGTTAAGGCCAGAAGTGTCAGGACAAGAAAAACATCAGAAAGGCAGAGAAGAAGAATGGTGAGATCAGTCAAGGACAATCCTCAGACCACCTCCAGAGAGCTGCAGCATCAACTTGCTGCAGATGGTGTCACTGTGCATCGGTCAACTATACAACGCACTTTGCACAAGGAGAAGCTGTATGGGAGAGTGATGCGAAAGAAGCCGTTTCTGCAAGTACGCACAAACAGAGTCGGCTGAGGTATGCAAAAGCACATTTGAAGAAGCCTATTTCTTTTTGGAAGAAGGTCCTGTGGACTGATGAAACCAAGATTGAGTTGTTTGGTCATACAAAAAGGCGTTATGCATGGTGGCAAAAAAACACAGCATTCCAAGAAAAACACTTGCTACCCACAGTAAAATTTGGTGGAGGTTCCATCATGCTTTGGGGCTGTGTGGTCAATGCCGGCACTGGGAATCTTGTTAAAGTTGAGGGACGCATGGATTCCACTCAGTATCAGCAGATTCTTGGCAATAGTGTTCAAGAATCAGTGATAAAGTTGAAGTTACGCAGTGGATGGATCTTTCAGCAAGACAATGATCCAAAACACCGCTCCAAATCTACTCAGGCATTCATGCAGAGGAACAATTATAATGTTCTGGAATGGCCATCCCAGTCCCCAGACCTGAATATCATTGAACATCTGTGGGATCATTTGAAGAGGCTGTCCATGCTCGGCGACCATCAAACTTAACTGAACTGGAATTGTTTTGTAAAGAGGAATGGTCAAAAATACCTTCATCCAGGATCCAGGAACTCATTAAAAGCTACAGGAAGCGACTAGAGGCTGTTATTTTTGCAAATGGAGGATCTACTAAATATTAATGTCACTTTTCTGGTGAGGTGCCCATACTTATGCACCTGTCAAATTTTGTTTGAATGCAGATTGCACATTTTCTGTTAGTACAATAAACCTCATTTCAAGGCAGAAACATTACTGTATCCAACAGTTATTACATATATCAAACTGAAATAGCTGTTGCAAAAACACCAATTATTATAAAACATTAAGCTTAAGATTAATAGGGGTGCCCAAACTTTTTCATATGACTGTATATATATATATATATATATATATATATGTTATATAAAATCCTTGTAACATATGTTTTGTGTACTATATGTATATATATATATATATATATATATATATATATATATATATTTATAGATATTTATACAGTATATCTATACATATATACAAGAAAATGAAGCAGCACAAGCAAAAGTGCGGGTAGGTGCCAGCCAACAAGTTGCAACACACCAACCCATGGTACATAAAAAAGCAAAAAAAAAAAATGGGCAGCATTTAATTGAAGATTTCATAAAAAAAGTTGGTGTCTTTATTGGCCCATATGTTTTGTGGTAGATCGGCTCACTTGGTTACACATAGAGGTACACAGGAACACTTTCTCTTTAAATCTTCTGCTGAGTTTATTAAGAGCACTGCATAAACCACAGCAATGCTAGCAAAACAAACACGGCCTTCCTGGCCTAACAGGAACATAAAACATAACGTATGGCACAGTCCTTGTTGCTACGGGTAACCGCCCACTTCAGGAACAAACAACCCAAGGTTTGTCTTTCCATCACATGACAAAACGGCTCAGAGCTTTCGACTCCAGGCCCACCCCACACCAGATGCTCTAGAAGGCTGGAGTTTTATCCTCTGATCGCCTCCATTTCTACAGGTGTTCAATCACCCTAGCACTCAAGATTACTGATTCCTTGAGAGCTGGAACCTTTTTCCTATGTTTAATTACAGGAGCTAACAACCTCAGTGCTACATATCTTCCCTCCAGTACTTTGCCAGTGACTTTCTCACAGTTTATACTCTGGCTACCACTTTATAGGTTCTGACCTGGTAGTTGGTTATCTCCCTCTAGATTAGAAGAACTCCCAAAATCTCTGGATGAAATGAAAGTTTTAGGAGTTGAAGAGCAACCTTAATTGAGAAATATTATTCTTAATTTACTACATCTTTTAATACTCTGCTGTAGTAAAAATGTTTGTTTCTCTTTTGACAGACACTTCGTTCTTGGGAAGAATATGAACTTGCCATATGTATAATTGAAATTGGGAAAAAGTTACTTGATTTGACTGAAAATACATCAGTTACTATACCAAGTTCTCAGGCAAAATCCATCTGTGATGACGAAACAGAAAAAGCTAAGGATGCTAATGATAAAGAAAAGGTATAGAACTAATACACCTACAAGACAATGTGATATTATCATGTTTAAACCGAGGTTTAACAAGGTTAAAATAAAGGTATTAGCTTATAGCTAACATCTGACCAAATATGAATCCTCTAAAGAAATACTAAGTCTTTCTGCATGGCGTAAGATACAGAATGTGGCTTCTTTGCAGATGGTTCCTTCTTACTGTACTAATCCACTTACAGGTGAAATTTGAGCAGTAGAGTGATTTCAGCAGTTAATTGGCTAATTAAATAAATAAAAAATAAAAATATATATATATTTAAGTATATTCATTATCAGGTACATTAATTTTAAACATTCTGGGGCATTTTTATAAATACTGTCTAGTTTTTAGACAGTGAAAACTTTAAATGCTCCCAATTTATCACAGTGGGTCATGCTGATTGATACATTTGGTGCATCTTTAGATTTTCTAGTTAACACTCACTATTGCTTGGTATACCTTATGCCAGAAATATGCACCAATATTTGTCACATCACACGCAATGACCTTTCTTTGTAAGGCCAGCCCCCGCCACGACACCAAGCGAGGTGAAAAAAGTGTCTAAAGCCCATCAGATGAAATGCAAGGCCTGGGAGCCATTATTTTGTGAAAATTGTGCCAAAATTCTGTTAGATTTTGCTTAGTAAATGCTCTCCAAATTTTTTATCCTTGTTTTTTTTTTTCAAGGGACATCCACAGAAAAAGCATCAAATAAAGAAGATGCTTATCACAGATAAAGTTAATGAACAGTTAAATGCTTTGGAACAAACCCTGCTAAAACTGACAAAGCCATGTAAGTCCTCTTTGTAGGAATAACAGTACCCATATATGCACAGCTTTAATCGGATTTGACACCAGATTTAACAATACAACCTGCATACATTGTTTAATAGATCTCTCAGTGATGAGACTGATGTTGTATAATCCTTTATGAAAGTGTAAACTCGCCCTCTGCCCACCTAGCTTGATTTCACAGCTTCTCACTGTCCCTTCTTCCTTCTGAGATCTCCCCCTGCTCAGTACAAGCTGTCAGGCAGGCTGGGTGGGTGTAGATTAAAGACACTTTGATTCATGAGATATTTCATTCTATGGCTGGACTCATAAAATGCTCATTTTAATATCATTATTACACAGTTATTCTGACATAGATTTTCAAAGTAAGTATACCAATCTAATCAGTTCTAAGATATCTGTTTATTAATGCATTTAATTTATATTGCAGAAATTGGCTGACAGACCCACTTTACAGGGTCCCTGTCAGGTTGAAAGGCCCCCAAACTGCAACCAATATTATACAGAGCCCTGTTTGGTAACTTTTTCATGTGCCCAGTCCAAGCCTCAATGCATGGTGTGCTGCGTCTGCACAAGAACTCCTGCACTAAAGCTATAATGCTTCCATCCCATGAGTAGTTGCTATGTTTTTGAAGCTAAAGAATTTCTGCAGTATTTCTGCACCTGTTAAGTACACTACATTACTTTTGGGTTTTTTAGTGCCTTTTTTCCATTTGTTTTTATTTCAATTTTGACCCTGCGGTTTTGTCTCTTGTTGGAGTGTCGTGTTTTACATAAATCTATTTGTGATCATTTCTGATATTTGGCTTTGCCAAAATTTTAGTGATATAGTCATGTGCGGATTACGTGCGTTTTTGATGCACTTACACAGTGGAAACACACTAAAAACACATGTTTTTTTCCTGCAGACTTTATGCATCTAATGCAATTCTTTGGTGAAAATCTGCATATAAAACTCAGCGTACCTGCTAGAGAAATTAATTTTAATCACACACAGCAGGTCAAGTTTATGCTGCACAAAGAAAGCACTGTGTTCGTGAGATTTCTATAAATCCTATCTACTTTGCTGAAGCTTTAAGACGCTGAGTCTAGCTGTCCAATCATGCCGAGTGGTCTTGATTACAACACCCGAGGCCAGGACTAGTTTGGGGAAATAGACGCCCTGTCGGACTAGTAGTGGCGAATTAGCATATCATGAGCTGCGAAACAAAAGTGTTTTTGGCCCTCATAGCTCCAGAATTTTCTCACATCAGACTCTTAATTAAAACACAAGGTATAGGGTGCTGTATGATATTGGTGGAAGGTTGGGGGCCTTTTGGGAGCCTGTAAGATTCCCTAAGTCTTGATCACACTGGATATGCTGTAACAGTCAAAAATTTAGATACACCTGTTCATGCAATGGTTTTACTTGTTTCTATTGGAATGTGCACTTTGTAAAATTGTAAAACAACGAAGTAATACATAGGGAAACTGAGTAAAGAAACAAGTGTTTTAACAAACATGAATAAGTCTTAAACCTGCGATTCCTCAAAGTACCTCTCTTTTTAATCTGATTCCAGCTTCACATACATTTGGCATTCTCTAAAGCAGCTTTGTTAGTTAGTCACATAGAATGGCTTTCCAACAGTCTTGAAGGAGTCCCTGAGGTGCTGAGCATTTCTTGGCTGATTTGCTTTCACTCTAAGGTCCATGTCATCCCAAAACCATGTGAATTAAGTTGGGGCTGCATTATTGTGGAGACCATGTCATCTGACATGAGATGTACTCCATATCTCTGTTTCTTGGTCAGATTGCACTTAAGTAGCCTGGGGGTGTGTTTTGAAGCATAGTCCTGATGGTCATTGTAAGTGAAAGCTAGATGGGATGGCATTTTGTTGCAGAATGCTGTGATAGCCATACTGGGTAAGTGTTACCAGCAAAGCGCCCCCACACCATCACAATTCCTCCTCCTTGCTTCACGGTGGGCACTACACATTTAGAAACCATCTGCACACCTTTTCTGCATCTCACAAAGACATAGAAGTTGGTACCAGAAATCTAAAATATTGATTTATCAGACCACAATACAGTTTTCCAGTGATCTAATGTCTAGAGCTCGTGTTGCTTGCTTGCCCGAAACAAGTCTCTTCTTGCTTATGGTCATTTTTTTCAGCAATAAATGTCAGCTTCTAGCAGTCCCCTCTGAACTTTTGATGTTGAGATTTGTCTGTTATTTAATGGCTGTGCATCATTTTTGAGGACTGTTATCTGAAGTTCTGTCAATTTGCAGTTTTCCAGGCTGGTAACTCTGATGAGCTTATCATCAGCAGCAGAGGTAATTCTTAGTTTTCCTTTTCTGGGGAGGCCCTCATGAGAGTTGTCGTAGTCATAGTGATTGATGGTTTTCATGACTTAAGGATGCCTTCAAGGTTCTAGCACCTTTCTGGATTTACTGACCTTTATGTCTTAACGTAATGATAGAACTGTCATTCATCGTTACTTAGTTGAATGTTTCTTAGAATCATAGAATGTGAAGGGTCCTCCAGGGTCATCGTGTTCAACCCTCTGCTCAATGCAGAATTCACTAAACCATCTCAGACAGATGTCTGTCCAGCCTCTGTTCTTTCCATATTCTGGCTTAGAACAGTTGTGGGAAAATGATCAGCACTATATGGAATTATGTACCAGGCTTGCCTTTGCAAAACGCTTCTGAAGGTCGCAAACACTTTCTGAAGGCTGATAAGTCTACAAATTAACTCTTGACTAGGTATACCTCATTGGAAGCCATTCCAAGTGACTACCTGATGAAGCTGGTTGAGAGAATGCCAAGGGGTTGTTAAGCTGTCATCAGATTAAAAGGGGGATGCTTTTAGGAATCTAAGGTTTAAATATATTCTGGTTAATTTCACACTTCTCTTTACTCCTTGTTTCCGTATTTGATCCTTTGCAGTTTTGCTGCCTCAATCTACAATGTGCACTTTCCAGTAAGAACAAGATAAACCATTGCATGAACAGGTGTGTCCAAACTCTTCTCCGGTACTGTACTTGTATCCACTTCTTAGCTGAAAGCATTAATAGGTATATATTGGTCTGCAGCCTTTAAATGTAAGCAAGAGCGTCCTCCAAGTGTTTACCACTATTAATATATTAGCTTGCAGAACAAAGTATATTGGAAAGTTGTGGGTGTATTATTTACAAGATGATTAGACTTTACTGGGTGCATTAAAGGGGTTGTCTAGGCCTTAAAAATATACCAAAGTAGGGAATGTTTTAAAATAGCATAGCGGAGTTGTTGGGTGTAGTAGACCAAGATCAACTGTAGTAGTGACTACTGGCACAGCAGGGGGGATGTTTTCCTCTGTAGCTGGGGCTCATATGGATGCCCCAGTTACTGTGGAAAAAAATGAACAATAAAAGAAAAACGTTTACATGGAGATATTTTATGATCTTTTTAGGGACAAATAATGTAAAAAATATAAATATGTTTAAAACCTGTGCAAAAAAAAAATAAATAAAAAGTAATAAAAAAATCCCAAAGTACCATTTTTTTTTAATATAATATACATTTTATTACAAACATATAGTGAAAAAGGCATCCATTAATTCTACAGGTTATTTGGTGTGAAACGCGAACATTAAAAAATACAAACAAAAAGAAACTAAACCAAAAAAATAGCTTTTTTTTCTATATTTGCGTTGGAAAGAGAAATTATACAAATTGCACAGTAATTTATATATACCCCAAAACAGAGCTAAAAATGAGTACAATTTGTCCTGCAGAAAACAAAGTCTCGCCCGGTCGGGCCTCTGCCGTTGCTCCAGGTGTCTGGCATTGCATCACGTCAGCAGTGCGGCTCAATGGCTCTGAAGGTGTATTCCGTCTACCCTGCCAGAGCCGCTGAGCTCACTGATTGGCTCAGCACTGTCAACTTGTCGTCAGCACAGCAGCCAATGGCATGGAGCAGCAGTGGAGGCTCACTAGTAGACACGGGAAGGTGAGTACAGCGCAGATAGTTATTTTTTTAATAACATTATCTGACAGGGGTCAACTTCCTTAAGGCCCATTCAGTTCTGATCACTAAATGGCAGCACTTGTATCATTAATAACTATGTGGGTATACAGCAAAACAAGTTTTGACCGCATGGTTATCAACAATTAGAAGTTGCCTTTTGCAAACTGCATACCAACAAGGTTTTCAGCTGAACAGTAGCTGCACATCAGTCGTGATGCTGCTGCAACATGTGAACGCATCCTTAAAAAGCTGTAAATCTGTGTTTAGTTCTTACTATGTTCGTAAGATTTCAGCTTTTCTGAAACATGTAAATATTTGTTACGTAACCGGAGAACTTAAATTAAAATTCCCCAAATTCTATACATTCGGTGGAGATTTTTGTTGCAGTTCTGTAGTATTTAGTGAGCTTTAGTGATACATCTTAGTAGTACATTTAGTTCCTTTTTTATATAAGATGTGATACCTTTTTAGAAATACTCAAATTATTTTCTTTTCCATTTATTGTAGCTAATGTATTTGCTAGTAATTGACATCTAGTCATAATCTGAAAAGTAAAGTGTGCTGTTAGCGGAGTGAAATATCGGAACATATGTGGCTTTTGATAATGTTTTCATCACTTCTACACTAATGCTATGTCTGTTAGACAAGTAATAGTCATTTCCATCATGAAAACTGTGAACTTATTATTTTGCAAGGTGCTTGCATTAATCTAGAAGCAGATATAAATATGACTTAATTGAATTATCCCGCTGCTATGATTTGTAGACTAAATTGCATTATGTCCCAATATTCCGCAAGTAACTAGCTAAATGAATAAAAGCCCACTTCTTTATAATCTTCGCCAAGCATAACCCAGATATAATATTCTATACATCCTCAAACAAAGGACAATATCTAACTATGGGGACACTCCTAAATGTAATTAGGCAAACTTGTGGCAATTAAATTAACAAGTGTATAACTAAATCAATGAGATATGCATCTTAATCAGCTAATTATACAAGTTGGTTGCTGAAGCATATGATAAATTAATTAAGTCAGTTTACAGTCTAGTCATTAAATTATAAAAAAAAATTAAGATAGATTTAGATTTTAATGACATGAGACTGAAAATAACCTCAATATATTCCTTTTGGTAAAATGCACGTACGTTCTGCGTTGCGGTCATAAGCCAGGACTGTTGTATTTTCAAGCAGAAATTGTGCAATTTAGATATTAGATTTGGTTATGCCTAATGAGGTGAAAGTATATACTGTAAGATTATTTTATGTATTAATTAAGTCAAGAGATGGGTAGAAGTTAACATGGATTTTTGGAAGGAAGTTCAAGAAAAAAGTAAATGTCAGGTATTAACAATTACTCTGTTGGTTATCAGCTACACCTCAAAGTGTTGTGTAATATTAAAAATGAAATAGCTACTTACCCAATGGAAAAAAAAATGTAGTTCCCAATAAGTGACGTGAAATTAATGTGAGCACCTTGGTACTGTGTCAGATAGTATGGTCCATTTAGGCATAAGCCATACACAAGTCGATCGGATCTCGTTTACCGACTTGTTTATACAGGCCGATGAAACATTGATGCCAACAGAACGATTTCTTGTATGATCGTTCTGTCAACATACCGCATCATGGTGTTGATTGTCCCATGTAACCAGGAGATGTACTATGTGCCGTCATCACATCCAATAAATGAGCATTTTGCTCATTCGTCTAGTGATTGTAGACTGTTTACATGTTTTCATTCACCGATTACTGGCTCGTCTAAATGGGCCATTATGCTTGTCTGATCATGTGGGGAAAGGGTTTAGCTATCACGTATTGCCAAACTAACTATATAAGACCCCATTTACTTAGGCATGGCCTTAACATTATTTTTGTTTCCTTCTAGTAGACAAAGGCCTAGGATAACTTTTTTAGTCCTGGTAGATTAGTTTTGCTGATTGATGTATTTTAAACCCATATAGTGAATTGTTGTATGTAATGTTTCCCTGATCTGCAGTGCATAGGCAGAAAAGCTGACCAGATACAATTGTGACTACACCATAAAGGGCTTATTCCATCTCAGCATTTCATACAGTATACATATATTTACACACATATATACACCCTGTGGCACACACATACTTTTACACCTACGCATGTATGTACATTTATACATACATACACTTTAAGGCAGAAATGCAAACATGTGTACACACTGCTGGATTGTTCTCACAGAGGAGGCACTACCCTTCTGCCACTTTTTTCTCTAACTTCACTGCTGTCTGCCATCAGATGATGCCAGTTTTGTATTGAATTCCCCGCAGTACTCCTGCAGATCTGTGCTTGGAAGCAACTTTCTATTTAGTCTCTTAATACAGTAGAAAAAATAGGTTTCCAAGGCACCAGATGTTCCCCAAATGTATCTTTTATTGCATAGCGCCAGAAAATTACAAACATGGGAAAAATATGGTGACGTTTCAGCTGCACAAAGACTTTTTAAAGCTAAAATTTATTGAATTTGAAGCTAAACATGTTTGTATTTTTTTGACACACTGCAATAAAAGAAACATTTGGAGAACATTGGGTGCCTTAAAAACCTATATCTGCTAATGCCAGGTAAGGTGCTGCAACCCAATGGCCACATCCATCCCTCTGGCTGTCCCAGACCGAGGTAGCATAAGGGCTGTAAACAGTGGCCCACAGGCTGCTCCATGCCCTGCCCTGTCCACTGTCGCTTGCTTTTCAATGTCACTGCATGGAATGTTTGCACATATGTAGGAAGCAGTATGGGGGCCCACACTGTTTGTAGGAGTCCACCTGGGAGCCCACACTGTATTAAGGAGGCTGTGTGAGGACCCACACTGTATTTAGGAGGCCACATGGGGGTCTACACTGTATGTAGGAGGCCGCGTGGGGTCCCACACTGTATTTAGGAGGCCACGTGGGAGCCCACACTGTATGTAGGAGGCTGCGTGGGGGCCCACACTGTATGTAGGAGGCCACATGATGGTCTACACTGTAAGTAGGAGGCTGCGTGGGGTCCCACACTGTATTTAGGAGGCCACGTGGGAGCGCACACTGTATGTAGGAGTCTGCGTGGGGGCCCACACTGTGTGTAGGAGGCTGCGTGGGGGCCCACACTGTGTTTAGGAGGCTGTGGGGGGCTCACACTGTATATAGGAGTCTATGTGGGGGCTCATACTGTATACAGGTGGCTGTGTGTGGGCTCATTTGGTATATAGGGGGATGTCAGCATATTTAATTCTGCTCAATATTAAGTGATATAATTATTATTTAATATTAGTATGTTAATATTATTATTGAGCAGAATTAATTTTAGTGTATTGATTTGGCCCTCCACAACAGTTACAGTCTATCATGTGGCTCCCTCTGGAAAATTAATTCCCCACCACTGTCCTATGCTATGCGAGTATGCAGCAGAAAAGCGAGGGCACTTACTACTAGTAAAATTTATCTTCCTTAGGGCTCACACAGACACCCGTGGATTTCATTTCGATCTTGGACTGCAATACACAGACTGGCTGTGGTTCTCCCTACCCGAGTGTGCAGCTTCATGGAAATATATTAAGCTGTCACGCTCGGGTCGAGAGAGCCGTGGCCAGTCTGTGCATTAGCAGTCCGTTTTTTGATCGATTGGCACAGATGTCTGAATGAGCCTTAACTCAAGTTTTAAAATTCAGAAGGCCAGGTAGGTAGCATGCCAGGAGCGTTACCAGAGACGGCCATTTTGCTTATATTGCTGCGTCTGTCTGCTGGAAGAATATTATGTACCAGCATATGGTAAATGGAATTGTACACAGTTGATCTAACATAGAGCAGCTGAGAAAGAAATCCGCAGATAGGAGCCAAGAGAAGTTGGGGCACAAGGTCTAGATTTTAGCCCTATATATACCCCCCACACTTGAAGCTCAAGGAGCATTGGGCCCGTTTTTTTTTATTGATTTTGTTGAACTGTTATTACAAGAGTGTAACATTCAACTATTAACTATTCATAACATAACTATTCAAGCACATTTTGGAATTGCCTGACCCAACCCCATGTTTACTAAAGTGGCCTTCAAAGGGAAATCTCACGAATATAGGACATCACAAGCATTTATGATCACAGAATATAATGTACTTTTTGCATAGATAAACTGAGCTTCTATGTGTGTTTTTTATGTACATACAGTGCCTACAAGTAGTATTCAACCCCCTGCAGATTTAGCTGGTTGACACATGCGGAATTAACTTGGCATTGTGACATTTGTACTGTAGATCAGCCTGGAAGTGGGAAATGCACTGCAGCAAATTTTTTTTTTTTTTTAAAACGTAAAAAGTGTCATTTATTATTCAACCCCTCAAACCACAAGAATTCTGTTTGGTCCCCCTAAAGTATTAAGAAGTAGTTCAGGCACCAAGAATAATGAGCTTCACATGTGTGGATTAAAGATCTCTTTTCCCAGCCTTTTCTGACTATTTAAGACCCTCCCCAAACTTGTGAACAGCACTCAGACATGGTCAACATGGGAAAGACAAAGGAGCATTCCAAGGCCATCAGAGACAAGATCGTGGAGGGTCACAAGGCTGGCAAGGGGTACAAAACCCTTTCCAAGGTGTTGGGCCTACCTGTTTCCATTGATGGGAGCATCATCCGTAAGTGGAAGGCTTATGGAACTACTGTTAGCCTTCCACGGCCAGGACAGCCTTTGAAAGTGTCCTCCCGTGCCGAGGCCAGGCTTGTCCGAAGAGTCAAAGCTAACCCAAGGACAACAAGGAAGGAGCTCCGGGAAGATCTCATGGCAGTGGGGACATTGGTTTCAGTCAATACCATAAGTAACGTACTCCACCGCAATGGTCTCCGTTCCAGACGAGCCCGTAAGGTACCTTTACTTTCAAAGCGTCATGTCAAGGCTCGTCTACAGTTTGCTCATGATCACTTGGAGGACTCTGAGACAGACTGGTTCAAGGTTCTATGGTCTGATGAGACCAAGATCGAGATCTTTGGTGCCAACCACACACGTGACGTTTGGAGACTGGATGGCACTGCATACGACCCCAAGAATACCATCCCTACAGTCAAGCATGGTGGTGGCAGCATCATGCTGTGGGGCTGTTTCTCTGCCAAGGGGCCTGGCCATCTGGTCCGCATCCATGGGAAGATGGATAGCACGGCCTACCTGGAGATTTTGGCCAAGAACCTCCGCTCCTCCATCAAGGATCTTAAGATGGGTCGTAATTTCATCTTCCAACAAGACAACGACCCAAAGCACACAGCCAAGAAAACCAAGGCCTGGTTCAATAGGGAAAAAGTCAAGGTGTTGGAGTGGCCTAGTCAGTCTCCTGACCTTAACCCAATTGAAAACTTGTGGAAGGAGCTCAAGAATAAAGTCCACATGAGACACCCAAAGAACCTAGATAACTTGGAGAAGATCTGCATGGAGGAGTGGGCCAAGATAACTCCACAGACCTGTGCCGGCCTGATCAGGTCTTATAAAAGACGATTATTAGCTGTAATTGCAAACAAGGGTTATTCCACAAAATATTAAACATAGGGGTTGTATAATAATTGACCCACACTTTTATGTTTAAAATTTAATAAAATTCAACTGAGCAACATAACTTTTTGGTTTGTAAGATTTATGCTTCTGTTCATAAAACCTACTCTCGTTTGCAGTTTGAAGGCTCTAACTTATTTGCATCTTATCAAACCAGCTAAATCTGCAGGGGGTTGAATACTACTTGTAGGCACTGTACACACATGTACTGAGTATATATATATATATATATGAGAAGTATGATAATTAGTGCTAAACCAAGGAAGCACGTTGAGTGCACCTGGAATGTATAGATGATTGCATAGTACCATATTTCTGCAGTCCATGTTTTCTCAGCTTGTAATCAAATCAATTAGCCATGGTCCTTGAGATCTGCTATCTAGAGTTACCAGCGATACTCTTCAGAAGTTGAACAATTAGTAGATTAATTACTCAGAAGACACTTTAAGACACTAATATTTTTTTTATTCTAAATTGGCATACTTTTAACTTATTATTTCTCATAGCTAATCAGCCGGGTTTACCTGGGTGAGTTAATGAAAAAAGTTATTAACTGGCCATATTGTTGTTTTTACACTGATGCTTCTATGGAAAATAAAAAAACAATTAAGAGTTTCTTGCCACAGGAAAGAACAAGCTGACACAGCACAACGTTAAATTTACCGCTTGCTGCGCTCACATGTTAGAACAGAATACTAAGCAGGGAAATTGCAGAGAAAGTTTTAAAATGTGTAACTTAGTCTAAAAATTACTTTTGCATTGACTGCTGTAAAGTTAATTCATTTGAATATGTCTCAATCTGATATATCTCATCATTTAATTTTATAGCCGCGGGGACACAGCTTACCGGACAAGAAGATCCTATCCTTCTGTATTCTGTTGTTTCTTGCTGGTCTCCAAGTGCCGCATTTAAAGAAAGTGAGTTTTTCATAATCTAAACAATAAAGAAAAGCTTTAATTGACTTTGTATTTTGTATTTATTTTGTATTTTATTGTATATTTTGCTAAAGAGGAGGTGTGGCATGCTACATGTTGCAAGATTGCAGTTGTCAGATTAGCACACTTTATTTCTACTGAGTCTGTGGGTCCAAAAAGGATTGATTCTGACTGATGAGAATTACCATCCATTATTCTAAAAATTTCTCATTCTAAGTGATGAACACTACAATCTTGATTTGTACTTTGCAAGGCAAAGGCACAATATTTTCCATGATTTCTATGTAATTAGGTCTCATGTACATCACTGTGCACAACCTCCAAATTATAGGGTGATAGTGAAATTAGCAGCTGTGGGAGTGTAACACATCTCTGCAATAATTCTGATATTAAGACAGTAGAAATATATAGCAGTAATATGGAAACAAACTTGGTTCCAGAAACCTGTAATGTAGTGACGCAAGGTTAATACATGGTACAGTGTTCCATTCTCACTGGTATTCTCCTATTGGGTGCCCATAGATATTATTGGATAGCTAGTGTATAACTGATTTCATGAAGGGGCACAGAGGCTTTATTTTGTAAATTTTGATCAAACTCGATAAAAAAGAAATCACATCATGTTCATTAGATTAGCATGACACACATGAGACTTTAGGTATATGTATTGAATAAACACTGAATTCGATATTTTATAAAACCGTCAAGGCAGAGGAGTGAGAAATACCCTAAATGAGAAGGGGAATCCAATTTGACCAATTTGTAGCAATTCTTGATTGTCCCTTGTGTCATTTTTTACTTTCCATTTCCTCGGTGTGCTCATCGCTCTCACTCCATCCACTACATGTGTAGTTTATTACTAGCTCTGTAATTCATAAATACACAATTTTAATTCACATTTTCCGCAACCAGATTATTGATAGAACAAGGTGGGCTGTCAGTGGAAAATCCAATTTCCTACTCAAAACTATAGACATCCATATAGAATGATTTGCTGACAGGCCCCAGTGACCACTTAAGGTTTTTATGTAACTATGACTGTCCTTCTTTCTGTTCTGGGTTGTCAAAGTATAGGTGGGAATAGCCTATGAAAGTTATCTTACAAATTACTCATGTACATTTTAAAGGAGTTGTACAGGCTTGGGACAAAAGTCTGCTGTCATTTTATGTGATAGCAGACTGCCGAATTGTGACAGTGTGTAGTGCGCACACTATCATGATTCCCCGTTATTGCCAGTGCCAACTTGTCACACGACCGCATGTTTGCAATTTGAATACTTGCGGTCACATGCCGACTAGACTGCTTTAGCTTCTCTAAAGAAAGGAATTGAAAGAAGCCTAGAAGTCTAATTGCCACATGACCGTAATTATACAAACCGCATACATGCAGTCATGTCACCGCTCTTACATGGGGCATCATGACAGCTTGCAGATTCAGCAGTCACAGAGAGTGACTGCAGACTTTTGTCCCAAGCCTAGACTACCCCTTTAAAGGAGACATATACTGTAAATAATTTTTCCTATTTGGAGATACTTTGCTATAACTGGAATTGACTGATGTCATCATTCGATCGATTGTTTTGTGACACCTTGTATCCCAAGTATAGGCATTGTAACGCTCATGGATCATGGACCCACTGATTATTGGGCCGGACTTAACCTGGAGGGACATAACTAAGCTGCTACCTGGTTTTCACTGGAGCTTCGGTTGGTGAAGTCTGACTTGTGCGTCAGGTCGCAGCCAGGTACCACTTCTGGGCAGTGTCTGGAACAGTAGCTGCTGACCCCAAGGGTCAGAGACGTTGGTTAGGATAGAATGAGGCAGACAGCATAGGACAGCCACTGGTGTGAGTTTAGACTGTGTGGCTCTGTATAGAGGACAGGACGGCCACTGGTTCCGACTGCGTGGCTCTGGGAAGCAGACCGGACATCCACTGGTACTGGTAAAGACTGTGCGGCTCTGGATAGCAGACAGAAAAACCACTGGTACAGGCCAAGACTTTGCTGTTCTGGATAGCAGACAGGACATCCACTGGTACTGGTAAAGACTGTGCGGATCTGGATAGCAGACAGGATGGCCATTGGTACTAGTACAGACTGTGCGGTTCTCGATAGGCAGGATGGCCACAGGTACTGGTTCAGACTGTGTGGCTCGGGGAAGCAGGTGTAACATACCTGGCGGCGTCCTTGCATAGTGGTCCATCTCCCACTGTGCAAGAGCGCGCACTTGATCTCCAGTCCAGTCTGCTAGCCTGGCTTCCCTCCATGCTGTCTGCTTGCCTCTGTGTCTGCTGCTTAAGGGCGGTGCCCGATCACTTCCTGTTTCTTGTACCTGCTGCGGGCACACCCCTTGTGCGTCCTCAGCCTATTGCTGTCTGTCACCTGGTATTTAACCCAGCTCCTCCAATGAATCCCTGCCTGAGCATTGTGTTTTATTCAGTGTGCTCTCTCACTCTGAATGTGCCAGGTCCTCTTCTGTGTTTGCTTGCCTGCCCTTCCTGGAGGCTGTATTTCCAGGCCTGTCTGAACACGCTCCTTGCCTGTTCGTTCCGCCTTCTAGGGGCCGCATACCTAGACCTTCTCCTGTATCTTGTCTGTCCTGTCTAAATACGCTCCTAGCCTGTTCCTCCCGCCTTCTAGGGGCTGCATACCTAGACCCGCTCCTGTATCTTGCTACTGTGTCTGTTCTTGTCTGTATACTCTTCTAGCCTGTTTCCTGTGTCTGTACCTTTCCTTTTTCTGCAGAGTCTGAACTCGTACCTAACTCCTGCTCGTTGTCACTGTACTTCCGTTTGTGAGTTTGTGGTCCACTCGCTACTTCACTGCAAGTACCCTGTGGGTATCTGGTTCTGCCTTTCCCTTCCTGTCTGTTCCGTGTGAACAGAGCCCTGTCCCCCCTGCTCTGCCTTGCTCACCGCTCCGGCAGTTCTTGCCTGCTCTGCCTTGTTCACCGCTCCGGCGGTTCTAGCCTGCTCTGCCTTGCTCACCGCTCCGGTGGTTCTAGCCTGCTCTGCCTTGCTCACTGCTCTGGCGGTTCTAGCCTGCTCTGCCTTGCTCACCGCTCCTGCGGTTCTAGCCTGCTCTGCCTTTGCTCACCGCTCCAGCGGTTCTGGCCTGCTCTGACCCTTTGCTCACTGTTCCGGCAGTCTTGCTCCGCTCTGACCCTTTGCTCACTGCTCCTGCAGTCTTGCTCCGCTCTGACCCTTTGCTCACTGCTCCGGCAGTCTTGCTCCGCTCTGACCCTTTGCTCACTGCTCCGGCAGTCTCGCTCCGCTCTGACCCTTTGCTCACTGCTCCGGCAGTCTCGCTCCGCTCTGACCCTTTGCTCACTGCTCCGGCAGTCTCGCTCTGCTCTGACCCTTTGCTCACTGCTCCGACAGTCTCGCTCTGCTCTGACCCTTTGCTCACTGCTCCGGCAGTCTCGCTCTGCTCTGACTACTCTTGCTCACTGCTCCAGGCGGCCTCGTCCTGCTCTACTCTTGCTCACCGCTCCAGGCGGCCTCGTCCTGCTCTACTCTTGCTCACCGCTCCAGGCGGCCTCGTCCTGCTCTACTCTTGCTCACCGCTCCATGCGGCCTCGTCCTGCTCTACTCTTGCTCACCGCTCCAGGCGGCCTCGTCCTGCTCTACTCTTGCTCACCGCTCTAGGCGGCCTCGTCCTGCTCTACTCTCGCTCACCGCTCTAGGCGGTCTCATCTTGCCCTGCTCTCGCTCACCACTCTGGGCGGCCTTACTCTGCTGTGTTTGTCCGCCACATCTGTGGTTCTGTTCCTGAGTCCCAGTGTGTACTGGGTCCTATCCCGCCTGTGTTCCTACCTGCTAGTGCCTCTCTGTCTGCACTCTAGCCGTGCTTGCCTGTACCCCCCTGCCTGCATACCCGCCTGCCTGCATACCAGTCGTGCCTGCCTATACCCACCAGTCTGTGTGCCAGCCTAACCTGTCTGTTCCTGTATTCCCCTGTGTGGGTCAACAGCCGTGTCCGGGGTCTGTCCTGGAGTAGCACCTGGTCCCTCTGCTCGGTTCCTCCTTGGTGCACTGGCGTCATATGCCGTCGTGCGACCCTGGTCGGATCGGGTGAATACCTAGTTACGCCCCTCCAGGCATTCACTCTCCGGCACGGTCCAGTGGAATCACACGCACACGCCGCTCAGCCCGGGCGTGTGCATTACAGCATGCTCAGGCCATGGTTCCCGTTGAGCCCCACGGCCTTCGCTCTCTAAGACTTTTTCCAGCGAATACGTGCATTAAAAATAAATAAATAAAAAAAAAAAAAAAAAAATTTTCTTTAGCTGAGTTCCAGGCGAAGTACGCACCGTCCAGATGGATCTATCAGCACTCGTTCCTGCGGATCCGCCACGGTACTTTGGGGATCCAAAACAAAGTCGTGCATTTGTGGAGCAATGCATGCTACACTTCAAGGCCTACCCACTCTATTTTCCTTCCGATTGGGCTAAAGTGGCCTTTATGATTGACTACCTAGCGGGTGATGCCTTGAAATGGGTCACCCCCCTATGGGATCCTGTCGTCCTTGACCTGCAGGCCTTCCTGGTGGCCTTTCGTATGGTCTTCAAGGACCCTAACCCTGAAGCCCCTGCTGAAGCTTCACTTCCCAATATCCTGGAGCAGCCCCGACGGGTAATGTGTGTGGGTAGCGCACTAGTCCTCCTGCCCGAAGAGACTACTGCCCACCCAGAATCCACACAGGATGACTACTCTCTCCAGAATACTTCTCACGACCTCAAGAGGCAGTCCAGACTTGCTAGGCGTAGAGGCAAGCCGTCACGCCTGGGTCTGTCCTCCCAAAGACCTCCTGATCCCAACCTTGAAGTCCCTGCTGAAGCTTCATTTCCCTGTATCCCGGAGCAGCCCCTACGGGTAATATGCGTGGGTAGCGCACCAGTTCTCCTGCCCGAAGAGACTTCTGCCCACCTAGAATCCTCCGGGATACCACCTGATGACAAATGGAGAGAGACTTCCCTACACCCGGTACCCGATACTTCGTCCGCTCCGTCCTGTGAGCCTGACAATGGGTACCTCAAAGCGGTAGTTAACCCCGAGTCTCTACACCCCTCCGACCAGGCGGAAGACCTCCAGTTGTCTCCAGAACCCTTCGGGTGCTACCTGGTAGCAAATGGACAGAGTCTTCCCTATACTCTGTACCTGATACATCGCCCGCTTCTTCCAGTGAGTCCGACCTAGTGTACTCTGAAGCAGAGGTTATCCCCGAGTCTCTACACCCCTCCGACCAGGCGGAGGACCTCCAGTTGTCTCCTGAACCCTTCGGGGTGCTACCTGATAGCGAATGGACAGAGACTCTCCTATACTTGGTACCTGATACCTCGCCCGCTTCTTCCAGTGAGTCCGACCTAGTGTACTCCGAAGCAGAGGTTATCCCCGAGCCTCTACACCCCTCCGACCAGGCGGAGGACCTCCAGTTGTCTCCTGAACCCTTCGGGGTGCTACCTGATAGCGAATGGACAGAGACTCTCCTATACTCGGTACCTGATACCTCGCCCGCTTCTTCCAGTGAGTCCGACCTAGTGTACTCCGAAGCAGAGGTTACCCCCAAGTCTCTGCACTCTTCCGACCCGGCAGAGGACCCCCAGTTGTTACCTGAATCCTCCGGGGTACCACCTGATAACAAAGAGACAGTGACTTTTCTACACCTTGTACCTGATACCTCGCCCATTTCATCCTGCGAGCTTGACAAGATGTACCCCGAAGAAGAGGTTACCCCCGAGTCTCTGCACCCCTCCAACCCGGCGAGGGCTTCCAGTGGTCTCCTGAACCCTCTGGGGTGCTACCTGATAATAAGTGGAGAGAGACTTCCTTGTGTGCTGTTCCTGGTACTCCACCCATTTCGTCTGTTGCTGAGGATGGCTGGATAGGAGGTAGCATCCTAACTACTCGGGTGAGACCAGTTTTTCCTGTGGACAGTGGAAGTGATCTCCTTGAAGTGAAGGATTGGCCCTCGAATTCCCTGCGGAACATTCTGGCAGGCCTGAAGAAGAGGGGGCGTAAGGGGGGGGGTACTGTAACATATCTGGCGGCATCCTTGCATAGTGGTCCATCTCCCACTGTGCAAGAGCGCGCACTTGATCTCCAGTCCAGTCTGCTAGCCTGGCTTCCCTCCATGCTGTCTGCTTGCCTCTGTGTCTACTGCTCAAGGGCGGCGCCCGATCACTTCCTGTTTCTTGTACCTGCTGCGGGCACACCCCTTGTGCGTTCTCAGCCTATTGCTGTCTGTCACCTGGTATTTAACCCAGCTCCTCCAATGAATCCCTGCCTGAGCATTGTGTTTTATTCAGTGTGCTCTCTCACTCTGAATGTGCCAGGTCCTCTTCTGTGTTTGCTTGCCTGCCCTTCCTGGAGGCTGTATTTCCAGGCCTGTCTGAAAACGCTCCTTGCCTGTTCGTTCCGCCTTCTAGGGGCCGCATACCTAGACCCGCTCTTGTATCTTGTCTGTCCTGTCTAAACACGCTCCTAGCCTGTTCCTCCCGCCTTCTAGGGGCTGCATACCTAGACCCGCTCCTGTATCTTGCTACTGTGTCTGTTCTTGTCTGTATACTCTTCTAGCCTGTTTCCTGTGTCTGTACCTTTCCTTTTTCTGCAGAGTCTGAACTCGTACCTAACTCCTGCTCGTTGTCACTGTACTTCCGTTTGTGAGTTTGTGGTCCACTCGCTACTTCACTGCAAGTACCCTGTGGGTATCTGGCTCTGCCTTTCCTTTCCTGTCTGTTCCGTGTGAACAGAGCCCTGTCCCCCCTGCTCTGCCTTGCTCACCGCTCCGGCAGTTCTTGCCTGCTCTGCCTTGCTCACCGCTCCGGCGGTTCTAGCCTGCTCTGCCTTGCTCACCGCTCCGGCGGTTCTAGCCTGCTCTGCCTTGCTCACCACTCCGGCGGTTCTAGCCTGCTCTGCCTTGCTCACCGCTCCGGCGGTTCTAGCCTGCTCTGCCTTTGCTCACCGCTCCATCGGTTCTGGCCTGCTCTGACCCTTTGCTCACTGCTCCGGCAGTCTTGCTCCGCTCTGACCCTTTGCTCACTGCTCCGGCAGTCTTGCTCCGCTCTGACCCTTTGCTCACTGCTCCGGCAGTCTTGCTCCGCTCTGACCCTTTGCTCACTGCTCCGGCAGTCTCGCTCCGCTCTGACCCTTTGCTCACTGCTCCGGCAGTCTCGCTCCGCTCTGACCCTTTGCTCACTGCTCCGGCAGTCTCGCTCCGCTCTGACCCTTTGCTCACTGCTCCGGCAGTCTCGCTCTGCTCTGACCCTTTGCTCACTGCTCCGGCAGTCTCGCTCTGCTCTGACCCTTTGCTCACTGCTCCGGCAGTCTCGCTCTGCTCTGACTACTCTTGCTCACTGCTCCAGGCGGCCTCGTCCTGCTCTACTCTTGCTCACCGCTCCAGGCGGCCTCGTCCTGCTCTACTCTTGCTCACCGCTCCAGGCGGCCTCGTCCTGCTCTACTCTTGCTCACCTCTCCAGGCGGCCTCGTCCTGCTCTACTCTTGCTCACCGCTCCAGGCGGCCTCGTCCTGCTCTACTCTTGCTCACCGCTCTAGGCGGCCTCGTCCTGCTCTACTCTCGCTCACCGCTCTAGGCGGTCTCGTCTTGCCCTGCTCTCGCTCACCACTCTGTGCGGCCTTACTCTGCTGTGTTTGTCCGCCACATCTGTGGTTCTGTTCCTGAGTCCCAGTGTGTACTGGGTCCTATCCCGCCTGTGTTCCTACCTGCTAGTGCCTCCCTGTCTGCACTCTAGCCGTGCTTGCCTCTACCCCCCTGCCTGCATACCCGCCTGCCTGCATACCAGTCGTGCCTGCCTATACCCACCAGTCTGTGTGCCAGCCTAACCTGTCTGTTCCTGTATTCCCCTGTGTGGGTCAACAGCCGTGTCCGGGGTCTGTCCTGGAGTAGCACCTGGTCCCTCTGCTCGGTTCCTCCTTGGTGCACTGGCGTCGTATGCCGTCGTGCGACCCTGGTCGGATCGGGTGAATACCTAGTTACGCCCCTCCAGGCATTCACTCTCCGGCACGGTCCAGTGGAATCACACGCACACGCCGCTCAGCCCGGGCGTGTGCATTACAGCAGGCATGACGTTCGCGGGTACTGGTACAGACTGTGCGACTTCTGGAAAGCAGACAGGTCAGACAAAGCGGACAAGGTGACCTAACAGCAGGCAGTCAAGTATTAACTGACTTTGCACAAACATTGCTCAGGCACCTCCCAACAGGTGGAGTGCCTTCAGTAGTAAGTGTCTCCCAGCTATTGGCTGGGGAAACTTTAGGAGAGTGCATGCTGTCTCTTTAAGAGACAGGAAGCGAGCGCGTGGGCGCCCTAAGTGCACTGCCAGGAGATCTACCAGACATGCGCAGAGGCAGGTGACTTAGACAGGTGGCCGGAGCAGTGAGTAAGTCTACGTCCTTGCCGGTGGAGGGAGCGGAGGCATGCAAGGATGCCGGCTCTACATGCATAATATTTTATAGTAAATCTATCATGTATTATTGAGAGATAAAGACAAGCATAGGCTATGTGAATTCCCTGGGGCTACCTTTCTGTATGCTATTCAGTAATATAACGTTTCCTAATACAGGGTGATTCAAAAATGTTGGTGCAAATTTATAACCTATGGATTTTTATTCAAGAAAACATAACACATTTATTAACTTGAAAAGACACATTATCTATCTAAGTTTTATCCTTACACTACATATGCTCAAAGTGATTTCCATATGTGACACGGCAAATGTCTAATTGGTAGTCCAGTTTTGTCCAGACAAGTGGCAGCATATCCTTGGATGCAGTTAACTAACAATAAGATGAGATTACTGTACAAAATTAAAAAAAGGGTAAGGAGGGGGTTACTTAAAGGGGTTGCCCAGTCTTAAACTACAAGTATTCAGTCACTGTATGTGACTGCAGACTAGTGAATCATCACATACTGCGCGCTGGGAGGATTCTCTGGTGCCGGCGCCGTAATCAGCGGTCATATGACCCCAAGTTTGCGATATGCATACTCCCGGCCACATTCCAACTAGATGGGCACGGCCGTTGAGCGAGTCCGGATACAGTCTAGTTGGAATATGGCCTGGAGTATGCATATCACATACTTGCAGTCACATGACCGCCGTTCCCGGCACCTGAGAATCCTCATAGCGCGCAGTATGCAGTCACTTAAACTACAGGTCTGCAGTAACTCTAAATCCAGACAACCCTTTAACTCCTGGTGACTGTTTGACATGGGATTTTTTCGTTTTTGCATTAACATGTGATTCTCCCTTTGCTCTGTCTCTTTGTGGGCTCTCTCAGCCTCCTAGACTTTGCCTCCCTGATTCTCACCATTGGTCCTTAATCCTCTCTTTTGACCTGGCAACCTTGGACTGATGGTGGAGGGGATGCTACCCAGGGGCTACACATGCTGTACTTATATGAAAAACTAAGGCTATCAAAATCAAATATTTACCAGTATCAGGCTCCTTCTTTTATAAAGGATATGGTTGCATCTCCAGACCCTCATACACTGCACCCTATCCTCCTCCAAACATTATCAGCCCTATTCCCCCATACACTGCATCCCACACATTATCAGCCCCTTTTCCTCTCTAGCCATCATATACTGCACCTCTACCCTGATAAATGTCATCTAAATTTCTTATAGTATATCTTTGGAGTGTGGGGGAAAGCCACAAAAAGCACGGTGAGAACATGCAAACTCATGGCAGATGTTATTCTTGGTGGGATGTGAACCCAGGACCCTAGTGCTGCAAATCAACAGTTATAACCACTGAGCCACCATGCTGCCCACTCCCTGACAAAGCATATGACTGATATGGTTTTCACAATCATATGTTGAGTTGGGCACAATATATAAAAAATGATGGGGTGGGGGCCATAGCACTAGTGGAGCTGGAACAGTGTGGAATACAGACATTACGTATACAACCCCTGGCAAAAATTATGGAATCACCGGGCTCGGAGGATGTTCATTCAGTTGTTTAATGTTGTTGAAAAAAAGCAGATCACAGACATGGCACAAAACTAAAGTCATTTCAAATGGCAACTTTAGGGCTTTAAGAAACACTAAAAGAAATCAAGATAAAAAATGTGGTACTCAGTAAGGGTAATTTTTTTCAGACCAAGCAGAGGGAAAAAATTATAGAATCACTCAATTCTGAGGAAAAAATTATGGAATCACCCTGTAAATGTTCATTTCCAAAACTAACACCTGCATCAAATTAGATCTGCTCGTTAGTCTGCATCTAAAAAGGAGTGATCACACCTTGGAGAGCTGTTGCACCAAGTGGACTGACATTAATCATGGCTCCAACACGAGAGATGTCAATTTAAACAAAGGAGAGGATTATCAAACTCTTAAAAGAAGGTAAATCATCACGCAATGTTGCGAAAGATGTTGGTTGTTCACAGTCAGCTGTGTCTAAAATCCGGACCAAATACAAACAACATTGGAAGGTTGTTAAAGACAAACATACTGGTAGACCAAGGAAGACATCCTAGCGTCAAGACCGGAAACTTAAAGCAATATGTCTCCAAAACAGGAAATGCACAACAACACAAATGAGGAACGAATGGAAGGAAACTGGAGTCAATGTCTGTGACCGAACTGTAAGAAACCGCCTAAAAGAAAATGGGATTTACATACAGAAAAGCTAAACATAAGCCATCATTAACACCTAAACAGAAAAAAACAAGGTTACAATGGGCTAAGGAAAAGCAATCGTGGACTGTGGATGACTGGATGAAAGTCATATTCAGTGATGAATCGCGAATCTGCATTGGGCAAGGTGATGATGCTGGAACTTTTGTTTGGTGCCGTTCCAATGAGATTTATAAAGATGACTGCATGAAGAGAACATACAAATTTCCACAGTCATTGATGATATGGGGCTTCATGTCAGGTAAAGGCACTGGGGAGATGGCTGTCATTACATCTTCAATAAATGCCCAAGTTTACATTGATATTTTGGACAGTTTTCTTATCCCATCAATTGAAAGGATGTTTGGGATGATGACATCATTTTTCAAGATAATAATGCATCCTGCCATAGAGCAAAAACTGTGAAAACAGTCCTTGAAAGAAGACACATAAGGTCAATGTCATGGCCTGCAAATAGTCCGGATCTCAATCCAATTGAAAATCTTTGGTGGAAGTTGAAGAAAATGGTCCATGACAAGGCTCCAACCTGCAAAGCTGATCTGGCAACAGCAATCAGAGAAAGTTGGAGCCAGATTGATGAAGAGTACTGTTTGTCACTCATTAAGTCCATGCCTCAGAGACTGCAAGCTGTTATTAAAGCCAGAGCTGGTGCAACAAAATACTAGTGATGTATTGGAGTGTTCTTTTGTGTGTTTGTTTTTCATGATTCCATAATTTTTTCCTCAGAATTGAGTGATTCCATAATTTTTTCCCTCTGCTTTTCTGAAAAAAATTACCCTTACTGGGTACCACATTTTTAATCTTGATTTCTTTTAGTGTTTCTTAAAGCCCTAAAGTTTCCATTTGAAATTACTTTAGTTTTGTGCAATGTCTGTAATCTGCTTTTTTTCAACGACATTAAACAACTGAATTAACATCCTCCGAGCCCGGTGATTCCATAATTTTCGCCAGGGGTTGTATTACTATTAGTCCATTCACATGTATAAAGAATTTCGGGGTTTGGAAAACCCTTTTAAGTAAGGCAAATTCTGGCATCAAAGAGAAGAAAAAGATTTGCAGAACCCTGGTCCAGCTGCATTGTTGGTAGTCTACGGCCACTGGAGCAGAGCATTTTGAACCTCCTCCTAACTGCGGCATCCCTGGCACTTCTTGTGATTAGTAGAACGGGGGCAACAAGGCCAATGGACCAGGGTCCAGCTAATCTTTAGTTTTAGAGCCACGACCTATGCAGAAACAAATCTAAAGTGCAATGATGGGCAGAATGTGGTGACTGAAGAACAAGGGAATGTTTTAGACAGGCAGGAAATCCAGTGATTATCAATAACCAAAAGATGTCACTCTTCTCTAGTTTATGTTCAGCTGTCACAGGTACAAGTAATACAGGCCAGCTTCAGATTGATGCCTGTGTCACTATTGTCAGTGACCTGAGTGGTAATGCTGTAGGTAAATTACTTCTATCATTTTCTTTTCCGGCTGTTTATGAAACCATTTGACCTCATTTCATTCAAATATTTGTGTCTTCAACAATATCTGGTTATATCTTCTTGATAAATGATTAAAAAAAATAAAACAATCTGTCTTTTCTTTTACAGTCATGAAATTCAAGAAGAAATCTCGTTTCCTAGAATTTCTTATTCACTTATTGCAGAGGGTATATTATGAGGAAAAGTTCCAAAAAATTCTGGAGTGGTCATCCACAGCTTTAGACTATTTGAAAAGGTATAGTGATTATGGTTGTATAAAATGTACAGTGATTCTTATAGGTATGGAAGTGAAGTACTGGTGTAAATACTAAAAAAAACAAAAACAAAACTTGTTAGATGTGCACCAGTTCCCTGGTGTCAAAAAGGGCACAATTTTTCTAGTTTTGCACTTCCCTGAACACTTTTTCAAAAATTGACAAAAGAGGTGTGCATGATTTATTGAGACCAATAATTTATTGTCATAAATTACAGTGAAAATTTATTCCTGCTTTTATCGCGCATAGATTTGCTTTTCTTGCACACAGACAAATAAAAGATGCACCAAATTGAAGGGAATATGTCAGCAGGTTTTTGCTATGTAATCTGACAGCAGTGTGATGTAGGGGCCCTGATTCCAGAAATGTATCACTTAGTTTACTGGGTGCAGCAGTTCTGATAGAATCTCGGTTTTCTCTCATGCAGATCTACAGCAGTGCGATGTAGGGGCCCTGATTCCAGCAATGTATCACTTAGTTTACTGGGTGCAGCAGTTCTGATAGAATCTCGGTTTTCTCTCATGCAGATCTAGCAGAGCTTGAAATGTTGAGCTGTATGTAAGCCTGCCCACACCACTGATTAGCAGCTTTTTGTGTATATTGTATATTGACAGAAAGCTGCTAATCAGTGTTGGGGGCGGGGTTGAACTAGGAGGCAGGAGGCAGCTAGTCCTGTAGTGATAATCTCTTGCTGTTAAATCACTGATTGTATTGAAACAACAAAACACAGCCCAGTAAGTGGAAGTGGATACAGGAAGCTCAGGTGTGTGGGTGGGGTTACACAGGGCTCAGCATTCTGACCACTGTTATCTATAGCAGAGAAAACAGGGATTTTATCAAAATAGCAACAAGCAAACTAGTAAGTGACACATTGCTGGAATCAGGGTCTCTGCTCCTACATCATGGTGCTCTCAGATTACATAGCAAAAACATGCTGACAGATTCCTTTTAAGAAGTGAGTCTCTTAATAAATTTGGCGCTTTGTTCTGTCACATAAAATGCCAGTCTAAATTAACTTCCCCTCTTTAGACCTTTTAATGTATTGTCATTTTTAATTTTATACTGTAAATTTGATTTTGTTCTTTTGCACAGATAAATTCAGCTTTTACTTTTTTTAACACATTTGATAAATCATTAATGGCCTATCTGTAATGTTAAATTATCTTTAAAACACCTTTAAATTATTGTTACGCTTTAACTTCTTACAAGATGTGTTGACATTTTTTTAAATATTTATTGTAATACTTTAATAAATGTCTTAAAAGTATGTGATATATAAGATTGTTCAGTTCATGTCATTTTCATCTTGATTTTGTAATGTAATGTTATTTTTGTTTTTTACACTTAGACTTATGATGATAGACCTATGACATAATACATGAAGTTCCTGCACTAATCAGTCACCTGCCATGTGGCTTTCATATAGAAAAGACCGCTAGCGATATTACTTCTGCTTTCTTTCAGTTCTGGCAAGAAAGTGAGAATCCAGAAGTGATATATAAAGTTGTCATTTAGCGCACCCAAAGGCAGAGGCTGTCCCACCTTATTTTCTCATGGTGACACAGCCGACTTGTGTTTTGACTTTATTTAACCTAATCTTATTCTCACTCATATCAATGCCTACATCTATTTTGGTTTTATGTTAATACAAAAGTGAATACAATTTTAAAGTGCATAAAAAAGATACAACTCATGAGTCAAATATAATTTCATTTCCATGCTAGTCTTAACCTTGATTTGGGATTCATGCTGTAAAAATAACATAGCATAGTGAGAACATAATGTATGGATGGAATAAAGAGATCTTTTCTCCCGGCAAGAATTCCATATGGTAACTTTAGACAAGCTAAAAAAATATAATGTATTTTTTATAAAATATAATATATAATGACAGAATTTGTATTAAAGTCCCAAAGATTTTTCTGATGCAATGTCTGTTAATATTAGGAGCTATTGTTATTAAAGGGGAGAATTATGTTAAATCAATGAATTAAAAGTAATTGCACCAGTCTTTGTAGGGACAGGAAAGATGCCCCTTCCCTCCTTCCCTGAAAGATAAAATATATAGTAGTGGCTCAAGGTTTTCTTTTTTTCTTCAAATTAAACTTGTTGCAAGACATAAGCTTAATAGACCTGTGTATTTTTTAACCTAAATGGCTATGTAACTATTTAACCCCCTTCAGGGTTCTGGTATGTTTTATGTCGGGTGCAGGTGTACAGAGCAGGCACAGGAGTTGAGCCTGCTCCACAATCGGTAGGTGGTGGCTGTGTTATACAGCCAGCATCTGCCAGTGGTATTTAAATGGAACAGTTGCATAGAGCAATCTTTCCATTGCCCATTGATCAGTAATTATTAAGTATTGCAGTATATAGATAAAAAAAAATTAAAATATAAATAACAAACTCTAAAAATGTAAATCTTCCCCTTTTCCCAATTTGAAAATAAATAAATGAAGAAAAAAAAAACATTTGGTAGCATCAGGTCCATAAAAGTCCGATCTGTCAAAATCTGAATTATTTAAGCCGTAAATTAAATGTAGAAAACAAAGCTAGAATTTCTGCTTTTCGGTTGTTCTGTACAAAGTTGAATGTGCTGACAACAAAATCACACAAAAATCATCAATGGAAATCAAATTTATTAACCAATGGAGGCCTGGATTTGGAGTCACCCCCAAAATTAAAGTGGAAAAACACACTACAGGCTGATCCAACTTTGATGTAATGTCCTTAAAACAAGTCAAAATGAGGCTCAGTATTGTGTGTGGCCTCCACGTGCCTGTATGACCTCCCTACAATGCCCGGGCATGCTCCTGATGAGTTTGCGGATGGTCTCCCGTGGGATCTCCTCCCAGACCTGGACTAAAGCATTCGCCAACTCCTGGACAGTATGTGGTGCAACGTGACATTGATGAATGGAGCGAGACATGATGTCCCAGATGTGCTCAATTCATGTCTGGGGAACGGGCGGGCCAGTCCATAGCTTCAATGCCTTCATCTTGCAGGAACTGCTGACACACTCCAGCCACATGAGGTCTGGCATTGTCCTGCATTAGGAGGAACCCAGGGCCAACCGCACCAGCATATGGTCTCACAAGGGGTCTGAGGATCTCATCTTGGTACCTAATGGCAGTCAGGCTACCCCTGGCGAGCACATGGAGGGCTGTGCGGCCCTCCAAAGAAATGCCACCCCACACCATTACTGACCCACTGCCAAACCGGTCATGCTGAAGGATGTTGCAGGCAGCACATCGCTCTCCACAGCGTCTCCAGACTCTGTCACGTCTGTCACATGTGCTCAGTGTGAACCTGCTTTCATCTGTGAAGAGCACAGGGCGCCAGTGGCGACTTTGCCAATCCTGGTGTTCTGTGGCAAATGCCAAGCGTCCTTTACGGTGTTGGGCTGTGAGCACAACCCCCATCTGTGGCCTTCGGGCCCTCATACCACCCTCATGGAGTGGTGCAGACACATGCACATTTGTGGCCCGCTGGAGGCCATTTTGCAGGGCTCTGCCAGTGCTCCTCCTGTTCCTCCTTGCACAAAAGCGGAGGTAGCGGTCCTGCTGCTGGGTTGTTGCCCTCCTACGGCCCCCTCCACGTCTCCTGGTGTACTGGCCTGTTTCCTGGTTGCGCCTCTAGCCTCTGGACACTACACTGACAGACACAGCAAACCTTCTTGCCACAGCTCGCATTGATGTGCCATCCTGGATGAGATGCACTACCTGAGCAACTTCTGTGGGTTGTAGAGTCCGTCTCATGCTACCACAAGTGTGAAAGCACAACCAACATTCAAAAGTGACCAAAACATCAGCCAGAAAGCATTGGTACTGAGATGTGGTCTGTGGTCCCCACCAGCAGAACCACTCCTTTATTGAGGGTGTCTTGATAATTGCCAATAATTTCCATCTATTGTCTGATCCATTTGCACAACAGCATATGAAATTGATTGTCAATCAGTGTTGCTTCCTAAGTGGACAGTTTGATTTCACAGAAGTTTGATTTACTTGGAGTTATATTCTGTTGTTTAAGTGTTCCCTTTATTTTTTTGAGCAGTGTATTATTGCTTTTGTTTTTTGTTTTTTTCATTATTTCACCCCATTTGGAATTTTTGCTATTTTTCATTACATTATATGATAAAATGAATAGTGTCATTCAAAACTACAACTCGTCCCTCAAAAAAAAGCTATGTTGAAAGAAAAGTAAAAAAGGTATTGCTTTTGGTAGATGTGGAGGAAAAAATTAAAATGTAAAAAAATGAAGATTTGCTCTGTCGGAAGGGGTTACTAATAGGAGTTATATATACACTGATGAGCAAAAGGGTAACAATGTTTTAAACGTTTGACTTTCCGGCTCCATATCTCACCATCCACTACTGCTTCGAACGTGAGACTACCATCATTCCATAGACCTCTATCTCAGCTATCTCATATATAAATTTGACTTGCAACTATTTAGCATATGATTAGTTATGCAGATTCTTGCCATGTCACTGCATTGTTACTGTTTTGCTCCTAAAAATCTAAATTTACGTTTTTATTATTTTGTTACTATTTTGTAAATCCACCTTTGGCTTTCAACACCGCCTGAATCCTTCTGGGCATGCTCACTATCAGATTCAAGTATGTCTCAACCTAAATCTAATCCCAGATCTCTTCTACACGTTCCCAAAGTTGGTGCATACTGGTCGACTGTCTTGGGTATGTACACAGTTTTTTCTTCAGCTCTATCCACAAGTGTTCGATTGGGTTGAGGTCTGGTGACTCTGGGGGCAAATCTACCAGCTTTACTTCATTGCCATTGAACCATTTTTTCGCGAATCTCAACGTATGCTTTAGGTTACTGTCCTGCTGGAACGCTATGTCATCCTTTTCATACCTATAGTACTTGAGTGTACGAAGTAACTAGTCTTGTAGGATACTCACATATAGCTCAGCATTGAGACCACCATCGATCCTGGTCAAGTATCCAAGGCCTTTGGCTGTGAAACAACCCAATATTATCAGGCTTCCTCCACCGAACTTGACAGTTCCTTCAATTTGTTGATTCATTAGCCCCTTTTTCCCTTGTTTCTTCCAGACCCATTTGCACCCATCAGAGCCTAGTCTTTTACTTTCGTCTCATCGCTCAAAATCACCCGATCTTCTACTTTCCACTTTTTGTACATTTTTGCAAACTCAGCCGACTCTTCTTATGACAATATTTTAGTCGAGGCTTCTTCACCTTTTTTCGGGCCACCAATCCAGACTTGTGTAACGTGCGTCGCACGGTGCTCGCATGGATGTCTGTGACCTCAATATTACGAAGCATACCGTGTTTGTTGCGCCAGAACTGATAGACCTTGTGATGAGCCGATTTGTTGACTCTGATATTTTGCCTGAACGTCCACCTCTTGGCTTTTGAATGGATGGACAGACTTCATTTCGAATTCTTCCAACTGTCATGGCACTCACATGGTGCAGTTTGGCAGTTTTCTTGGATGAGAGACCGCTATCGATGAGCTGTCTGATGCTGTTTCTCTTTTCTTGGGAAAACTTCTTCATGGCTGCTCCTCTATTAGAACCAGTGACCTTTCGCTTGGGAATTAACTTAATAAAACACTGAACTATTAGGGAATGTGAGAGCAGGTTGTAGAATGTAGTCAAAGGCTCAAAACATTGTTACTCTTTTGCTCGTCACTGTAAGTATACCCATTGGTGTGGATTTATACAATGGGTCAGATTTATATTTACTGCTATAAATCACATTAAAGTTATATAGACCCTGTGACATTTCTTTCTGATACATGCAAATATGTAGGAAAATGGTCAGAAGTTTAGCGTTGTAATCACGTTGACTAATTTATTTATATCTGCTTCCATTATTCTACGTTGCAATTCTGAACACATGGTGGTCCTTTTAATATATGCTGGATTTAATAGGGCTTCATGATGAGAAATAATAGCTTACTGTTCACATGGTGCAGCAAATTTTATTAAATCTGGGCAAGGCCAGAATATAATAATTGATGGTATTTTTAATTGTCACATTACTTATTTGATCCTCCCCAGTTTTGATTTTTATGTAACAATATTTGAGAAATGCTTTATAGTTTGCAGAATTAGTTTGTCAATTAGCTGTTTGGAGCAGAACACTATATTAGAGTTGAGATGCTAAGTCTCTGCAATAGAGGGTTTTCTTTTTTTGCTAATAAATCATTCATGTTACTAATATTTCTTAAGTTTCCCTAGTGCAGTGGCATGTTGTTCTTGGATCTTTAGAAATAATAGCCCCAGGTTCACTATATTTTTAACAACGTAACTGCCAAGACTGATGGATTGGCCCATCAAAAAATTTCACAGTTTGATCGTGTGTAAGCCCTGAGATTGCAGTTTAATCTTTCAAATAAAAGCCGTTGAACTGCATTCTCTGCCATAGATATATTTTTATATATATATATGTATATATATATATATATATATATATATATATATATATATATATATGAACATGATCTTGAATTCTAGGATACTGGGTAAGAAAAAAATGTATGTGTCCCTAATTAGGAGTTATGTGATAATTAGGACAAAATATGGGGTTAATTGTACTTTAATTGCCAGCTATGGTTATTACTGATAAGCAATAGTAGAAAATATATAAAAATGAATATTGGAATTCTGTCCCAGATCATCTACAGAGCCTTATGAAAGTGCACAAGAGGCTAATCACTACAAGTTAGGACTAGCTGATATTTAGGATAGAATTGGAATTGCTGTGTAAAGAAATATAAAGCTATTGTCACGGCGGTAGCTCGCATGCCTCCGCAGCACCGCCCTACTCACCGCGGTCATCACATGGCGTCTCCTTTTGTTTGGCCGGCTTGCTGAGTTTTGCCTTTTGCAGCACTACTGCATATGCAGTCTGTTTCCATGTGGCTTAGGGGGGACATGGCCGGTCTCTACAAGAATTTAACTGTGCTGTGTCCTGCAGAGATTAGGTTCCCGGCCTATCCCGTGCCAGCAGGTCCTAAATTAGGCAGCTCCTCCAACCACTCTTGGCCCAAACGTTGGTTCCTAGTCAGTTTGTTCTGCTAGTGTCCTGTTAGTTCATGTGTGTTTTGTTTCTCTGGTTGTTGTCCCGGCTCATATACCTTTCCTGTCTGACCTCTCCTCTCCTGACCTTGGCTACATATTCTTAACCTGTGCTGCCTGCTCTGACCTCGGACCATCTGACCACGTCTTTGTTTTCACCCCTCCAGTACCTCATACCCACGCCTCTGACCCTCCAGTCAGCTGGTGCAGTCCCGGAGACTTCCCTGCAGTGATACCTGGTGTCTACCGGCGACCCAGCCTATCCTCACCACCAGAGTCTCTAGTGAAGACCCAGAAGGCACCTAGTTATGCCCCTCCGGGTAAGGGTGCTTTCGCATTGCATTCTGTGTCCCCATCGGGGCATACGTCCTAAAATTCCCTGCAAAATGGGGTCTGGACGTATGCTGTGCGATAGACCGCAATGGTGACTGCAGCGCGAACGTGCCCTCTGCCGTGCACTTTTTCGGGAGTGTGCGCCCACAGGAGGCGGACACTCTGACGCAGCTGCAGGCAAGAAGGCTATGTTAAAGAAGGTTAGAAAAATGTTTTTAAATCTATAAGGCAATGTGTAAATGTGGTAGATTGGTTGCAGATATTTTTCGATTGTCAATCTGTTTTCTGTACATTTGTAACGTGCATATTTGTACAAAGTACATGGAAATATGTAAGAAATATGTAAATCAGGAGCTCCAGTGTAAACCAGCTAGCCGCTTAGATACACACCTCCTAGGTAAGCCCTGCCCTGTGGCACAGTGGGTCCACGAACCACGTGCGCAACCTGCAGGCGTGACAGTAACAGGTTTACGAGTCCTCTAGTGATGATCTCCTTCTGATTAAACAGTGATTTTATGAAAACTACAGCAAGCAGCCCAGTAAGTGACACATCGCTGGAATCAGGGTCTCTGTATCTGTCTATTCTGTTGCTCTCAGATCAGGTGGCAAAAACCTCATCATTTGAAAACCATTTCCAATTAGATTTGGATATCCATAATTGTGTCTGTTAGAAATGGGTTCTCCATCCTCAGCCCTCAATTAGTTTATCTTGCAGTCTAATACAATGTTATGCTGATGTATACCGGCCAGATGTATACCAAAGGAACACTGCATTGCCAGATATTCAGACTGTTATAAAGTATGGATACATTTATTGTATCCATAATCAGCATTCCCCATGTATATGTTGGGAACTTATCTGTGCATATGCCAACACCGCTGAACAATGTGTGCAATTTTGAGGAAATCCCCAAAAACATGTCAAATTTTGGGGATGGCTGAAAACCCCAGTACAGATCAGAATTATTTTATTACTTTGTTTTGATAACTATTTCTTAATCTGGATTTGTAACCGTTTTGTGTTGTTTCTTAGGAAACCATATCTTTATTTATGACTGTTTATATGATGAATGCATACAAAGTAATAAGTAATACATAATAAAGTAGTGTTTTGTTTATGCAAAGGTTCTACCAAGAGTCCATCTGTGTTCTTAACACACAGATGGAGGATTTGCAATCGAAATAAAATTAGAACCAGCTTGATATTAGTTACAGGACATTGACTTTTCATGCAGTGGGTAAAAAAAATGAATTTATACCATTAATTTTGTATAGTAACAAGGAATAACTTACGTGACATGGATAATTAAATCATTTTTCTGGAGTATCGTACATTCTGTAATATATGCATTTTTTTTATCAAATAAAAAATAGTTCTGCAGGTTATGGGTCTTGCCTTCACTTTGTGAAATTGATTTCTAAATTGAAGTCGAGAAATAGATTTGAATCAATAAACTGTCATCTTACAGTAGTACAAAGAGAGTGAAATGTTGAAAGCCACCTGCCTATCGATTTTCTTTTTCTCCCTGCACAAGAATTACAGGGTATTAATTTGTAATATAATTCTATTTTTATTCAGTGAAATCATAGCAAACTGAAGCCTGATTCTAGATGGCACTGACAGTTTTTTGACGAAAGTCTTGACCAAAAAAAGTTACTCTTTTTGAAATTCACAGAAAATGCACAGAACAAAGAAACTTAGAATCATATAGCATGCCTTAGATGGACAAAGGGACTATTATTAAAGAAAGAAAGAACATATATTTATAATGGGTTTCTCAGAAGGATGCCCTAGGGGAGTTCCCATTCCATTGCAATTTTCTCAAGACTAGGGATGAGCAGACCCTTGGAATTTCGGGTTTGACCGAACTTTAGTCCAAAGTTCGGTTTGGGTGCCAGAACTCTACCCGAACTTTAACAAGAGCACGAACTCCATAGAAGCATAGAAGTCAATAAGGAACCAAACTTTAGTGTGGTAAAATGGTCATAGTAAGTGCTAGGGAGCTGCCAAAGGAAGCAGAGCACCACTACAGGGTCCTCTCTCTCTGCTCCCGGACTTTGCCCGGAACTCCGAACAATAAAACGGACATCCAGGAGAAGTCCTTGTTCGGTGTTCAGCACCCTGGTGTCCATTGCGAACCCCAAACTTTACAGTTCGGGTTTGCTCATCTCTAATCAAGACCTCTGTAGACTCAGCTGCCTTTACAATTGTGTCTAGGTATGGACCCATACAGGCTGCAGTAAAACTGTGTTGGAAATCTGTACCTTCGGGGCATTGGCTCTATGTATTAGGTGTTTATACTTAAAAAGAATCTGTCACCAGGATTTTGCTACCTTATCTGAGAGTATTATAATGTAGAGGCAGAGACCCCGATTCCAGCGATGTGTCACTTACTGAGTTGGTTGCTGTCTTTTTGATAAAATCAATGTTTTATCTGCTGCAGATCTGCTAGTTCTCTTAATGTTGAGCTCTGTATAACCTCGCTTACACAACTGATTGTCAACTTTCTCCCCACATAGAGTATACACAGAAAGCTGCCAATTAGTGATGGGGGCGGTTTACTAGCCCTTTAGTGGTTAATCTCCTGCTGATAAAACAATGATCTTATCAAAACTACAGCAAGTAGCCCTGTAAGTGGACCATCACTGGAATCAGTGTCTGCATCCCTACATCATGCTGTTCTCATATTAGGTGGCAAAACCTGATGACAGGTTTAACAAGTTCAGGACCAGGCCATTTACCCATTTTTGGTTCTTTTTTCACGTTTAAAAATCTGTAATATTTTATTATTTGGATATTTCCAATAATTTTTGCATCTTTTTTTCGTGATACATGGGGGTTAATTTTTCCTGTATTTGTATAGTGTTTTCATGAGGGATCATCACACCAGTCCTATTTCTTGGATTATAGTGTGGCATGGCATAATGTATGGTAGCCAGACGGACCCCTCTAGTCTTCATTCCAGACATACTAAGAGCTTGGCGTGTCATGGCTACAAAGTGTTCCAGAAAACATTTTTCAACACAACAAAGCTAGGCTAAATTTTGTTTGTGTTAGTATGAGCAGCCTGTTTGGCCTAAATGTACTATCATGGCCTGCAGTGTCTCCAGACTTGTCTCCCATTGAGCATATCTGGGAAGTTCTTGTTTGGCACTTACAAAGGGCGCTGTCAGCAGCAAATCATGATGATTTACGTGCCCAAGTGCGTTTGGTGTAACAGAACATTTGTTACATAATTATTAATAACCTCATTGTCAGCATGCCAAGGCGTGCAAGTGCGTGCATTTCTGTGCGTAGCGCTAATTTTCTATACAAAACAAATCTCGATGTTTTGAATATTTAGGTTCCATTTTTTCATCATTTACATATCCTTTATGTGAAGGAAATATATCATTGTAAGGGAAACTATAACAATAGTAAAATAGCTAGTTAAGTCTGCATCCACATGACTGTCTCTACACAAAGGACATAACCTCTGCCTACTCTTATTGCAGGAATTCAGAACCATAGGGAGTCAACTGGAAGAATACTTAGAGGTGTCAATCGAGACACCTCGGTTTAGTGAGCCAAGCTTCAAAGTGTGGGCAGATGGTGATTATAGCCAAGCTGAATATTTGCTATGTACTGTATGCAGGGGGTAGCTAGAGACACAGGATATTTGAAATGTAAGGCCATAATCCTTAAATTAGCCCACCGTCCGGTCACAAATAGCAATTTTTAAATAGTCCAATCTGGCTGTCCTGAAAATATGAGCCCAGGACCAGGCATATAAAAGATGGGTGACACAATGGAAACATGTTCACATGTGGGGATCAGCATTTGCTGATTGTGATCCATAATTAATTTCTCCTTCCCTCAAGGAAACAGAAGATAACTGTACACGGAAACGTTTAGGTATTTCAGTTATTTCTCCCTTTTTAATTTATAACTGTTTTGCATATTTGTGCGTCAGTTTATTTTTACATTTTATATCTTTTCTTGTAAGCACTGTATTTTTAGATTAAAGCTTAAAATCTTTAATAAGTGTGGCCTTTTTTGATTGTCTACCAGTAACATATTTCGGGGACTCATAACCCCATGTGTCTGATGAGTGATGGCAGCGTGTTGCATATCCGTGTTGTGTAGTCTGTGTTGGGGATGGGATTTATGCTCACTTTATAGCCTGTAACAAAGGTCGAGTGCTGGATTGAGTGAGAGGAGATAAATTAACCCTTGCAGACACACCCACATCACGTGTGTACGTGACAAATTACACAATCTTTCTTTCTTGTGTTGCAATTTCAATGTTGAGTGTATAACTCAAAGAACAAGGAAAGGATCTAGTGACAAAAGAAACCCTGTACTATCCCGTGCTAGAACAAGATCCCAATTTGATCTTCATTATGAGGCCCCCTTACCCCTAGGTGAATTCCTAAATTCCATTACCAGTAACAGCCACTAGTTATATTTGAGTTTGTGTGCTCAGTGAAAACCTTGTGTGATGTCAAATAGCACTTATACAACCTTAGGTTTACATCGACACAGTTTTATAAGAACATGTGGGACAATATATGTTGCCTACCAGGAATATGTTTAAAATATAAGAATGAAACCTGCATTAAATTAAATAAATGTTTTATCCATTTAGGAGAAATGAAGATGTTTTTGGAAATAGGCAAACTGAGGAGACAGGAGACATTCCAGCACCAAATGATTCCTTCAGGAGATACACCACAGCCCTTGTTGAATATAAGAAGGTATGCTGATTGTAAACTGCAGTATTAGCATTTTTATGCTTGAAGCCTAAGAAGATTTACGGTATGTTCACACATGGCACTCATTTCCATTCTGGTGTATGGAACAGATTTTCAGTTGCAACAAATCTGCCACATCTGAACATGCCCTTTAAGATGTTTTCTGACATTAGAAAACACTATGAAGTGTCTTCATTGAAAAAATACTCTACATTGTGCTATGATTAACCATGAAATCCTTCTTCATCCTTCATCTGTTGCAATCCCGCTGCTCTATGTTGATTGCGTTGTGATGACATGTTGTCCAAAGTGACAGTGTCCATTTGTCTTGCAGCCGCTATTATTGTCCACTCTAGTAACTGGACATGACGTCACTTTGGAACCATTCTGTTTTTTTTTACTACTTCTGTTCTCTTCTCAAATTTTTTTATTTTTTTTTCATATTTAAGGACATGGCCCCTTCAACACAGAAACAGTCAAAGAAACAGAATATTTCTAAAAAAGTGGGAAGCGTAAATGAACAAAAAAAGAAGAATCGAAATGTGGAACCTCACAGGTTATTATCACAATTATTTGACATTACTTTGTTACAGTTTGGATACAGTTTGAAATTGCATATATAATATCACACTTGTCATTTAACAACTTAAAAGGGTATTCCCATCTATAAGAGCCTATCCCAATATGTAGTAGGTGTAATAATAATAATATTAGCAAATAACTCCAGTTAGAAATATGCTATAGTTCTTCTGATTCACTATGTCGCTTACCTCATATGCAGGGAATTGCATTAGCTTAGGTATCCATGATTACGACCACTAACGGCTAACTAACTGTCACTATATAAGTGGTTGTAATCATGGATACCTAAGCTACGGCAATGCCTGCACATGGGGTAAGCGACATAGTGAATCAGAAGAACTATACTACATTTTTTTTTTAATCAGATCTTTTTTATTGAACATACATGATATGTTACATTTGTTTTACACGTCTTATCTAATATATATAATCGTCTTATCCCATCTGTCTGTCTGTCCTTCTGTCCAGGAAATCCCGCGTCGCTGATTGGTCCGGCCGCGGCCAATCAGCGACGCGGGATTTCAGAAAAAGAAGGTGGCCGTTAGCGGCTCATCTGCCGCACGGAGGTCAGCGGCGATGCAGCCGGGAGATGACCGGCGGCAGCCGGTCATCTCCCGGCTGCTCGCAGCAGAACTACCCCGACCAGCGGCGCCGCTGACCTCCATGCGGCTATCGTCGGGAGACCAACGGCAAGTGTGAAGGGAGGACCGGGGAGCGGCGCCGCTGGTCGGGATACTTCTGCTGCGAGCAGCCGCTCATCTCCTGGCTGCTCGCAGCGGAAGTACCCGCACACGCAGCGCCGCTCCCCGGTCCTCACTAATACGATTCGCTGATTGGTCGCGGCCGGCGGCCGCGACCAATCAGCGATATTGGCGCCAAATTTAAACACCGCTCTGCTGATTGCGCCCGGTCGGCCGCATACATATTCTAGAATACCCGATGCGTTAGAATCGGGCCACCATCTAGTACAACATAACATCTTGCATGTACAAATGTACATTTCTGAAAATTCACCTTATCACTTTAGCAAATGATTACATTTTCAACCGTTTATATGATAACTTAAGGAAAGAACTACCCTCAATCTCCCCTTTAATGCACCAGTTTAAACCATTTAAATAAACAATATATCACAAAGAGTTTCAGGATCATTGCACACCTGAGTTACCTTTAACCATTGTGACCCTTGTCCTGTTTTTGGATAAATCCCAATTGTTGTTGGAATGGATTATCGTGACACCATCAATTGCTACATTCTGTCTTGCAACAACACTCCAGACAGAAAGCCAGCAACATCTAACCAGGGTCCCCAGATTTTTTTCACATTTTCTTATTTCTTAATGCGTTGCGATTAATTTACAGGCCAGATGCAATATGCGTGTCACACCAATAGCCAGTGGAGATTCGAGATCCATTCAATCACCCAAATATCCCAGCACACAAATCTTAGGATCAGTCTGAAACTGAATTCCAAACAACCTCGGTAACAAAGCCAAAATACTCTTCCAGTACAGACATAGCATCCTACATTCCCAAAACATATGCATCAGGTGGACATTCTCAGCGCCACATCTAGGGCATTCCGCACTCGAGCGAACCCAAATTTTAAATAAAAAACTTGGCGTTCTATACACCCTATATATGAGATATAATTGCGAAAGTCTCTGAGACTCACAAGGAGATTGTCTGGGAACATGTTACAGTATTTCTGTCCAGTGTTCATCAGTAATTTGTCCTAAGGCCATGGCCCCACTATCAGTATTTGGTCAGTATTTTTTCTCAGGAGTGGGTGATAAATGCAGAATTAGGGACTTGTTTCTATTATACCTTTTCTCTGATTTGTTCCTCAACTGGTTTTGGCTCCCACTCCTGAGAGAAAATACTGACCAAATACTGATAGTGGGGCCGTGGCCTAAATCTGATTCCCACTTCAATTTTATCTTCCCGCTATGTTTGTTGGATCGAGATTTTGCATGAGCTGTGTATATAGTCTACAGTGCCGGCAAAAAAAATCTTTACAAGTTCAATGAAACCACAAAATCTTAATATTCAAGTGGATTCAAGTGTTTTATTGTGGATATTTTATTACAATTAGTATTTTGTCATGTCACCCTTACATTTTATCACCATCTGCAGTCGTTTAGGCATGGACTCAGCAAGGCTGGCTAAGTAGGTGGAGTCCATGTTTACCCACAGTGTCTTCAGCACCTCCTTTAGATTGTTGATGTTGCTGGGTCGTGTCTCTTGAACTTTGTTTTTCATTAAATTCCAGGCATTTTCTATGGGGTTAAGGTCAGGGGAATCACCTGGCCACTCTAAAATGTTGATGTTATGGTCACTGAGAAACTTTCTCACGGCCTTGGCTTTGTGGACAGGGGCTCCATCATGCATAAAGTAATCACACTGATGTATGACCCAAAAAGTAAGCATGTGTTCTTCCAAAACAGTAATATAATTGCTTGCTTTCATAGTTATAATCTTGGGAAGGAAGTACAAACCTGCCCTGCCCATGCTTTCAGTGAATGCACCCCACACCATCACACTGTCAGGGTGTTTAACAGTCTTAACTGTATATTTTGGGTCATAACGTGACACTGTACTCGGACGACGCACAACCTTTGAGCCTCCCCTGACCAGCCTGAAAGTGCTCTCATCACTAAACATCACTTTCTTCCACTCTTCAGATGTCCAATCTTGATATTTCTTACAAAAGGCAAGCCGTTTCTTCTTCATTGCTGCTGTGAGCAGGGGCTTCTTTGCGGCACGGCAACTTGGTAGACCCAGGTCCTTCTGCAGGCGGTGACGAATTGTTCTAGTTGCGATGTTCTGGAGGAGCATAGGGTACTTTTTTTTTATTTCAACGGCAGTTATAGAAGGATGTGACATCACTTCACGCTCCAGAAGCTTATCAGTCCTTGGTGAAGTCTTCTTAGGTGCGCCAGAGCCTGACTTCCTCTGCGGTACCATCCCAGGAGGCAATAATGCCGCCGACCGCTTCAGTTGAAAATTGCTTCTCTTGACACTCCCAGATCTCTAGCTACAGCAATCACCGAATCCCCTTTCTCGAGCAGAGTCAAGGCACGGGATTTCTCTTCCATTTTAAGCTTCTTTCGACCCATTGTGGGAGATGATATAAAACTGAGGGAGGTAATAAAAGACTGCCTAATAGCAAAACTGGCTGAGCTGCACATAACAACCAATGAGAGTGCAGCTTTCGCTTGACCAGAGAAGTGAAAACTGAGCATTGATTGGTTGATATTTGCAACAAAGCCAGCTTTAATATTAGACAGTTTTTTATTATCTCCCCCATTGTGTACACTTTTAAAAAGTGAAATTATGATGTGGATTTTATATGTAAAGTTTTTTTTTGCTGCGCAAGTGTAAAGATTTTTTTTGCCGGCACTGTAGATATTAACCCGGATGTAACTTTTGCAGCTACTAATGACTCATGGACATAACATTTTGGAATCTGAGGTATGGTGTTACCAAACAAAGTTTGAAACACATGTCTCAGTTGTAGATATTGATAAAAGAATATATGGGGAAGCCCGAATTCCTGTTGGAGTTTATCAAAGCTTTTGAGTGTTCCATTTTCTAATATAATATCTATAGTCTGTATTCCCTTCAGTTCCCATACATCGAACCCTTTTAATTTAACAAGCTCTGCCAATTTATGATTATGCCACAATGGGGTATTCCCAGCAATCTCTTCCCTCTGTCCCATACTTTATACATTAGTGCCAAAGTTGGTCTGTCCCCATCTGGGCTTCCCATACCCCCCTCCAATACATGAATAGGTGAGGAGCATTTCCTATTCTGTACAACAAGACTGCCAATCCTAGCCATACTTTCCCACCCATGAAAATGTTGTAACTGTGAGGCCACTAAGTAAATCCACGAGTCTGGTATTGCCAGTCCTCCATCCCTTTTATTCCCATGCAAATTTGACAGTTTGATCCTCGCTCTTCGTTTACACCAAATTAATTCTCTGAACATTGTCTGTACTTTACAGAAGATAGGGGGTGGTATCCAAGAAGGGAAGTTGTATAATATATATATAGCAATTGTGGCATTAAAATCATTTTGATAAGATTGCCCCTACCTATTATTGACATAGGGAGTCTGCACCATGCATTTATTTTGGATATAAATTTGTCTAGCAAAGGATTCATATTTAGCATTATGTAGTCTTTTATATGCAAATTGATTACTACACCAAGGTATTTGAGTTTATCAACCACCTGTATTTGAGTTGATGAAACCAAATCCATAGACTGGAGGGGATCGATTGGTAATAGTGATGATTTTTCCTAATTAATCTTTAGGCCAATTTACTACATTTCTAATTGGAGTTATTTACTATTATTATTATTATTTATTATTATTATTATTATTATTATTAAATCTGCTATATATTGGGATAGAATCGTAGAAATGGGAATACCGCTTTAAATTCTTGGCATAGAAGAACTGAGCATTGATTAGCTTAGATGTGCTACAACACTGCTGTCAGGGCAATGATAATGCCGTGAGAGGGCCTGGGGGATGTGTCATTAGACAGGGTCATAGGTGCATCTGTTTGTCATGTATTAGACAGGGTCATTAGGTATAAATGAAGCTTGTATCAGTGGGATCATTTTTATTGCATAGCTGAAATGTGCTACAACACAGCTGTCAAATGTTTTAGTCTGGGTCTGTAAGTACATCTGAGCATCCTCGACCGACACATTAGAACTACTGGAGGACAGTTAGGGGGCTATGGAGATTCAAGGGAACCCTGAGGGTCATCATTAGAATGGGGTAATAGCTAAAAATCAGTTCAGATTTAAAATAGACTGTATTGGCGCACAGTAGTCATCTCTCATAAGCTATTACTCCTCATCACTCTGGTTGGTTTACAATCACAGGAACCATAATTTGCACAGGAATCATCTTTCAGATGGAGTACTTACACAACCCAACTTCCCCAGCCTCCTGAGCTTATTTTAACATTTCATGGCCTTCCATGCAGACTAGGAGCAGAGCACCATTCAGGAACCAGCGTTAAGCAGTCGTAAGCTTTTCTTAGGTAGCCCAGGCAGGGACTACTAAGCATATAGCCTGACATGGCGCGTCCAAAAGGACAAAGCATTGCAACATCACGTTTACACCAGACTTGCATCTAAATGTTAGATCCAAGTGTCTACCCATGTGGGCCTTAATCTGTCAAGGTCTGCGTTACAAGATACAGTGTGATTCACTCGCTACTTTATCCTGAAAAATTGCTTTAACCTCTAAAAGAGATGATCTATCGTACTGAAATTTGGACCGTACATACTCGGTTCATGAGAAACTGATGTTTTAAAGCAGGTGTTTAAAAGGTCAACTGTTCACATTCAAGCACGCCTGCATGCGTGCATTTTTTCATGTATTCCGGGTCACGATTCTTCCTCTCAGTGTGTCTTGGATGCTGTGAGTGACAGCTCAGTTGTCCAATCTAGTGCAGGGGCATGCTGAGCTGTCAAGATTTTGATAGACAGCTCAATCATCCAATCTGAGACTGAGAGGTGCTGAACTTACTTCAGGTGTTCCCTGTTTTAAGTGATTACCCAGTTACTTAGCTAAGTTGTCAGTCCCAGATCTCTACTAGTCGTAGCATCTACTCGGCGGTGCATGTTTGCATTGTATTCCTGTGCTGTGTTTGTTGACCTTTTGCTACCTGACTTTGCACCTCGCTCTGACTTTCCATTTGCCTAGCCCATTTTCTCTGATCCGCTATCCTCTTGGTATTCTCACCTCGGACTGTGACCTGACTAAGCCTTTGTCTTTCCTCTTTAGTTTACGACATGCTCTCTTGGTATGTGACCCTGGACCGTTTAACTACCCTGCCTCACGTCTTGTCCGTGAGTAGTAACTAGTGTCACATTCTGCCGGACGTCTGGGGTCATAGCCAAAATTTCTTGCTGTATGCTCTCTCGGAGTGCCTGTAATGTTCGTGGCTTGTTACTGTATACCTAACACTTCAAATAGCCTTTAAGGAAAAAATCTGCCAATAACGAGTTCTTTTCTTTTGATTGGAACCTTGCCATTCCTGAACGACAGTTACTCTGTACGGGCGAACACTACCTTTCTTGGTCGCTCGTTGACATGTGGAATACGAATGGAAAACTTTAAGGACTCAGTTTTCCAATAAGTTTTCACAATGAAAACAAGCTGCTCAAAACTGTATCTGTACATTATTAACAAATAAAGAAGGAATTCAGCAGGAGTGAAATGCAAGCACCACACAAACTACCGACGCGCAGAAAGGCGAGCAGCAAGTCTATCTCATAGTAGAGACCACCGGTGGGGCGGCAAGTTGGCGAGACCACACGGAACAAGGATTTTTCTCGTCGCTGCCGCTGAGGTTCATTGCACTCTCACTTCTCATGAACCAAATTGTGTCCAGTCCAAACTTGTTCGGTCGACCGACTCTTTTAGATGTTCCGGCAATTTTTCCTGGTAAAGTAGCAAGTGTATCACCCTGTACTTCAGGGTAAAATACCACTGTAATACTGCATCTAATGGAGCAATAGGAACAGTAAACCTATAGAGTAAGTTACAGAAGAAGCTCGTAGATGCCTGTTCATAGCTTCGTACTATTCACAGGTTGTCTACAGCTGTAATATGGTTGTGTGCATAATGCTCTATTGTACACAGTTCTTGGGTTTACAGAAGCTCCTCTAACCTGACTGTGATAATGATCATATTAAGGCTCCTATACTGTACATTCTTTGATCTAGTTTGTGCCACACTTGTGCTAGTGTGAAAATCCACTACATACATTTTGTCAACATTTTCCAGTTATACAATCATGGGGAAATTATATCTATTTAAAATAATGCTTAAATGATGTGTTTATGCAGTCATTAGGGTAATTAGATGTAATTGTGTTGTGTTGTCTTCTTGCAATGCTGTCTGAGTGCATCAGTCTAATGAACATAGCAATTTAAAATTCAAGTTTTACTTATAAAATAAAAATGTTTTAATCTAGAAGCTGTTTAGGAGCATATAGCAATTTGCATTGAACGATACTTCACAAACTACTACACAGTAATGAGATGCATACAGCTAGCATATAAATATAGATACACTAGTGGAACAGTAACTTACAGCCATAAAAGCAGAGATTCCTGTAGTAATCAAAGGCTGAAATCTTTTTTTTTAATATTGAAATAAAAAAATGGAAAAAATCTAAACCTGCAACATTTGCAACATGAATAAAAGTCATGAACCAGTTAATTTAGGTTGAAAAATGTATTAGCAGAGTTAACATGGCATTATTTTAAAGGTTGTAGAACCCATAGATCTGTTCTGTAGAATTAAAGGGGTTGTCCTGGCTAAAATTAAAAGTCTGCTGTCACACTGTCACTTCCAAATAGTGACAGTGTGCGCATTCACAAATCTTTGGTTATACGCAGACTATTCTCATGCCGCTTCTCTCAGTTCTTTTCTATTGAGAGAAACGGAGTCTAGTCGATAAGGGATTGCAAGCATGGAAAAAAGCTGTCAGGATTCCTGTTGTCATTCTACAGTTTAACCATCAGTGGCTGCTATTGTTCACCTTTAATAATTGTGCTTCAATTTCACTCCTTACCACTGAAGGCTGTTGCTGTGTTCTGCAATTGCCCTTTACGTAGATGGCAGATTCTGAACCTGTGGAATCCATCTTATTTTCTGTTTGGGCCTACTTAAAACCGCATGGATCTCTCACTCATTGCTGGAGTATTGTGTCTAGCTGTTTAGGCTAGTTCCAGTCTCCTGTGTTAGAACCCTACTGTTTGTTTTTTCCATGTGACCATCTGCCTTTATATTCCAGCTCCGCCTTTCTGGCTGTGCTGGACTTCAGTGTTTGACTGTTTCTCTAGCCTGGTGCTTTGGTGCCTTTCTCTGTCAGTTCGCTTGGTCCTTCTGGGACCTCTAGTACTTTTTGTCAGTTTGTCTTTTTGTGTTCTGCAACAACTTCTCTGTTTAGGAGGTGTCCCATTTTTGTCCCAGTCCTTAGCTCTTTTAGGGACCCCTCCCTTAATGCTATAGGTCTTCGTTCAGACTAGCCGAGGACTAAGGCGGGTCTGTTCACTAGGAACAGGCAGCCCGCTACATCGTAGGGATTCAGCTTAGTCTTAGTGTAGGGACAGCTTTCCCCTATCTTTCCTTAGTTAATGTTGCAGATCATAACATCCTGCTCCTGGACTGTCTTACCCAGACTGCTCTCACCTATCTATGGATTGTTTCCTACAACTCCTTTGCTAACTCCAAGAACTTCTACTACCGCTTGCTGTTCCTGCTTGTGCTCCTTCGGCCTCTGGATTCCAGCAGTGCTACCCCAGTATCATAACAAAAGCATACATGTGGTCATGTAACCTCTCACCTGCACATGGAAGACAGGGGAATCGTGACAGTGTGCGCATCGCACACTATCACCTTTTTTCTGTCTGCGGTCTCATAGAATGATCGCAGATTTTCCATTTTAGCACAGACAACAGACATTAAAAGAGTACATAGGTGCTTGTGGCTCCTAAACTGAAAAACATAAAAATAAGATTCAATTAATTCCTTTCTGGCAGGTAGCAGTGGTCTTTTATCTACAGAGTTTAAGTCAGGATTGATTTTAGAATGTTACTGTACAGCTCACTATGGACACGTATACTTCTACTAGAATTCAAACCCCTATGTACAAAATAGAAACACTGTCAGTGTATGTTCACATATGGCATATACACTAGAGATGTTCTTTCCAGATTTGTAGGTGGAAAATCCGCATCATATTACAGTAGCAACAAAATGGAGGAGATTTTACCAAATCTCATCCACACGCTGCAGAACAATGGTGAATTTAATCCAAACTTTACTACAAGAGTGCAGCAATTCTGTGTGTTGCTACGGATTTAATCCATTTTACAGGGTGAAATTCACAACTAATTCTAAACAAAGAGTTGACATGCTTCAGATCTACTTATACTACATGTGAATTCACCTTGAATCGGCAGCCTGTCAATTTATGCAGGGAATTTTCCCTGTGGAGTTCAATCCTTTTTGCAGGGAAATTTGTATCAGAAAATTTTTATGTGTGAATGGATCTTATTTCTGACTTATCCTTATCCTATTTAATGAATTGTATTCCTCTTACACGGTACTTGTTATGATCTTGTATATCGTCATAAATCACATTATAATCATTCAAATGTAATGTATCCTAAGTTGTAGTTTATTTCTGTTATGTTCTGCTACCAGAGCTAAGGAAAGAGAGGAGATCTGTCCCTACGATAGAACTCAGCTAAATCCCTACGATGTAACAGGGGACCTGATCCTGCGATCAGACCTGCTAAAGTCCTAAGCTAGTCTGTACGGAGACCTATAGATGTGGGGAAGGAATCCCTACAAGTACTAAGGACTGGGAGGAATATGGGACACCTCCTAACAGAAATAGTAGCAAACAGACGAACAAACAAAATATATAGAACATAGAGGTCAGTAGACCAAGCAAACTAACAGAGCAAGACACAGAGCACAGGCTAGCTAGAAAGTAGATATACAAAGAAGTCCAGCAAAGCCAGAAGGGCGGAGCAGGCTTAAATAGGCCAACAAGGTAATGTGACCAGCAAAGGAAAAAAAACCTAAGAGCAAGGTTCTAACAGTACCCCCCCTTCTAAGAGGATCCTCCGGATCCCCTAGGACCAGGCTTATCAGGAAATCTCCTGTGAAACGCTCTGATAAGTCTGGACGCGGAAACATCATCCGACCTCACCCAAGAGTTATCCTCGGGTCCGAAACCTTTCCAGGCCACAAGATACTGCAAACTACCTCTATACAGTCTAGAGTTAAGGATGCGAGAAATTTCATATTCCCCGTCCTCCACCACCGGAGGAACAGAGGCAGAGGCGTCACAACAGCTTTTTTTAACAGAGAGACATGAAATACCGGATTAATTCTCCAGGAGGTAGGAACCTCCAACCTAACAGCAGATTGGTTGACAACCTGAAGCACCTTAAAGGGCCCTACAAACTTGGGACCCAATTTCTTAGAAGGAATCCTCAACCGCAGATTCCTAGAGGACAACCAAACCATGTCACCAACAGCGAACAAAACCTCCTGTCGTTTCCTATCAAAGTAGTCCTTAGATTTTCTGTTGGCCTCCTGAAGATTACCACGCACATCCGTCCAAACTCTCTCCAAATCACCGGAAAAATTCTCCTCCTCAGGCACGGCAGATCCCAACTTGGAGAACGACCCAAACGACGGATGTCTCCCAGAACAACAAAAAAAAGGCGAACAACCAGCAGAAGAAGATGTATGATTGTTCAGAGCAAATTCAGCAAGTGGCAGAAACTCAGACCACCCCTCTTGATTGTCTGCCACAAAACAACGCAAGAACTGCTCAACATCCTGGTTTTTCCTTTCTGTCTGGCCATTAGATTCAGGATGATATCCGGACGAGAACGATAAATGAACTCCCAACCTGTCACAAAAGAGACGCCAAAAACGAGCCACGAACTGAGGACCCCTATCAGAAACAATGTCAGTAGGAACGCCATGAAGTCTGACAATTTCCTTGACAAAGGCCTTAGCGAGAGTTTTAGCGCAGGGCAGTTTGACAAAGGGAACCAAGTGACACATCTTGCTAAAACGGTCCACGACCACCCAGATGACAGTAAAACCCTCAGAGGGGGGAAGGTCAGTTATAAAGTCCATAGCCAAATGTGTCCAAGGAGCACTGGGAACCTCCAAAGGACAAAGCAACCCCGCAGCAGGAGTATGTGAGGACTTAGATCTAGCACATATAGTACATTGACGCACCCACTTAATGACTTCCTTCTGCCATCCAGGCCACCAAAAACTGCGACCCACCAGTCTCTTGGTCTCAGAGATTCCGGGATGACCTGCCAACCGAGATTCGTGACACTCAACAAACAAATCTCTCCTAAAGGTCCCAGGCACAAACAACCTCCCATGAGGAGTGTTAGAAGGGGCATTCTCCTGTGCTTTAAGAATCTCATTTTCCAAAACGGAGTCCAAAGCAGCTATCACAACACCTTCTTGTAAAATGTTCTCCTCTTTCTCAGCACCGACTATGGGAGAAAAACTGCGAGACAAGGCATCCGCCTTAACATTCTTAGTACCAGGGATGTAAGTAACGGAGAAATTAAACCGCGAGAAAAACAGTGCCCACCTAGCCTGACGGGCATTCAGGCGCTTGGCAGCATCAAGATATATCAGATTTTTATGATCCGTAAGAACCTGAACGGGAAATTACGCACCTTCCAAGAAGTGGCGCCAGTGTTCAAATGCGAGTTTAATAGCCAATAATTCCCGATTACCAATATCGTAATTCAGTTCAGTCTCCGAAATTTTTTTTGAAAAAAAGGCACAGGGATGTAATCCATCCCCGTTATCCTGAGACAATACTACGCCAACCCCCACAGAGGAAGCATCAACCTCAACCAAAAACGGCCTAGTAACATCAGGCTGCATAAGGATGGGAGCAGAGGTGAACCTCTCCTTGAGATACACAAAAGCTTCAATGGCCTCAGAAGACCACTGAACCGCATCAGCACCTTTCCTGGTGAGATCAGTCAGAGGTTTGACAATACTAGAAAAATTTTTTATGAATTTTCTGTAGTAATTGGCGAAACCCAAAAACCTCTGTATCGATTTCAAACCAATAGGCCTAGGCCATTCCTGCACAGCCTGAACCTTAACCGGATCCATCTCAAAACCTTTGCTGGAGATAATGTAGCCCAAAAAACTAATTCTCTGTACAGCGAACTCACATTTCTCCAGCTTAGCAAAAAGCGAATTGTCCATTAATAACTGTAATACCTCACGCACGCTCCGCCAATGAGACTCCAGATCCGGCGAATAAATCAAAATGTCATCCAAATACACAACCACATTTTTGCCGATCAAAGGTCTAAGGATGTCATTAATCAGATTCTGAAAAAATGCAGGAGCATTAGTAAGACCAAAAGGCATAACCAGATTCTCAAAATGACCCACAGGAGTGTTAAAAGCAGTCTTCCATTCGTCACCCTCCTTCATGCGCAACAGATTGTATGCCCCCTTAAGGTCAATTTTAGAGAACCACTTGGCCCCCATTAACTGGTTAAATAGATCAGGAATCAATGGCAGTGGGTAAGGATTGCGTACAGTAATTTTGTTAATCTCACGAAAATCCAGACAAGGACGTAAACCGCCGTCCTTTTTTTTTACAAAAAAAATTCCAACCGCCACAGGAGACTTAGAGGGCCTAATGTGACCGGCGGCCAAACTTGTCTGTATGTATTCCTCCAAAGCCTTCCTCTCAGGAATAGTAAGGTTAAATAAACGACTTTTAGGAAGAGTCGCTCCAGGGACAAATTCAATAGAACAATCATAGTCTCTATGGGGAGGCAAAACCTGCGATTCCTTCTCAGAAAAAACTCTCCAAAAATCCTGAATAGGAACAGGCAATTCTCCCCTATCCAAAGCTGCAATACGCCCGTTACAACACTTGTCATAACATTTATGGCTCCAGGATTTAATTTCACTGGTAGACCAATCCAGTACAGGATTGTGAAATTTTAACCAGGGCAATCCCAATATTACTGGAGAAGGCAAGTTATTCAACACTACCAAATCCAATTTCTCATGGTGAACACCATTAATAGTGAGAGGAAATTCACAGACCTTGAGAGTAATATTCTTCAAAGGGGAACCATCCACAGAAACCACAGCAATGGGGGATGATAAAGGTTCAGGTTTTAAATTGAGTCTTTCCACGAATCCCCCATCAATTACATTCAGAGTAGACCCGCAATCAACAAACACCCAAAATTCCATTAATTTTTTCTAAGCAATCGTGGAAGCAGCTAAAAATATACCCTTGGAATTTAAACAGGCAATACGGGCGTGACTGACCATTTTTTTTTCTTTCTTCATACAAAGCTCACAACCTTTAATCAAATGACCAGATTTTCCGCAATAGAAACACAAGCCTTCAGAAAATCGACGGTCTTTTTCTTGAGAGCGAGGTGCCACCGATCCAATCTCCATCGGTTCACCACTGTTAGTACACACATTCTCATAACCAGAAACTGACATAGCAGAGGATTTGCTCTCATTAACCCTTGCACGCAGTCTTCTATCCACCCGTATAGCTAATTGCATAGCCTGTTGCAAATCTTCAGGTGTAGGATAAGCAATTAGCAGGTCTTTAACCCTTTCACTGAGCCCAGCAAGAAATAGACTTTTCAGAGCAGAATCGTTCCACCCTGTTTGAGTAGACCAACGACGGAAATGAGTACAATATTTTTCCACATTACCTGATCCCTGTTTTAAACGTCTCAACTCAGTCTCAGCTGATGCGACACGGTCAGGATCATCATATAATAGTCCCAAAGCAGAAAAAAAACTATCCACTGATCTGAAGCATGTATCACTAGGTTGCAAAGAAAAGGCCCACTCCTGAGGCTCTTTGTGCAAAAGTGACATTATGAACCCTACGCGCTGGGATTCATCCCCAGAGGACTTAGGTCTCAAACGAAAATACAATAAGCAAGCATTTTTAAATGAAAAAAATTCTCGGTGTTCACCAAAAAATAAATCCGGCAAACATACCTTAGGCTCCAAGAAATGTGCTCCAGGACAGTTACTCACGTGCTGACGGAGCTCGGCCACCTCCAGAGAGAGTCCCTGCAGGCGATGAACCAAATCCTGAACCGACACCATGATGGAACAGAAAAATCTTTCCTTAGAGAATTTGCTGGCTGGACTTACTGTTATGTTCTGCTACCAGAGCTAAGGAAAGAGAGGAGATCTGTCCCTACGATAGAACTCAGCTAAATCCCTACGATGTAACAGGGGACCTGATCCTGCGATCAGACCTGCTAAAGTCCTAAGCTAGTCTGTACGGAGACCTATAGATGTGGGGAAGGAATCCCTACAAGTACTAAGGACTGGGAGGAATATGGGACACCTCCTAACAGAAATAGTAGCAAACAGACGAGCAAACAAAATATATAGAACATAGAGGTCAGTAGACCAAGCAAACTAACAGAGCAAGACACAGAGCACAGGCTAGCTAGAAAGTAGATATACAAAGAAGTCCAGCAAAGCCAGAAGGGCGGAGCAGGCTTAAATAGGCCAACAAGGTCATGTGACCAGCAAAGGAAAAAAAACCTAAGAGCAAGGTTCTAACAATTTCATTGCAAGAACAATGGAAAAACTGTACAAACTGAATATGGGTGTTACGCCAGTGACTCGCGCAAGTGGTGTGCGCCACCCTACTCACCGCGTGCACCGCTTTGCTCCTCCCAGCGTCTGAGCTGCTTCGTGTAACATCTCCAGCTCTGCTATACCTCCTGCTGGAGAGTCTCCACCCGGCTATAGGGAGGCGCGGCCGGACTTTTCAGGAACTTGTAGCCTCTGGGTCCTGCAGTGATTAGCTTCCTTGGCCTATCCCTGCAGCAGGTGTATATTAGGCAGCTCCTTTCTCCACACCTTGTCTGAGCTTATGTTCTGTTGCAGGTAGTGTCTGATGCTCTAGCAAGGTCCGTTTATCCTGTTACCGACCCGGCATGCCTTTGTGTCTTGTTTGATCTTTCCGCTCCTAACCTTGGCTACGTATTCTGAACCAGTGCTGCCTCTCCTGACCTCTGACCGCCTGATAACGCTTCTGTCTTCGCCATTCTTGTCTTCTGTGCTCTGCATTCCTGCCTTGACCCGTGGGTCAGCTGCTGCAGGTACGGGGACTACACTGGAGTGGCACCTGGTGACTATCTAAAGCCAAGCCGATCCTCAACATCAGAAGCTTTGGTGAAAACCAAGTAGTCACTTAGTCACGTCCCTCCAGGCTAAGCCCGGCCAGCAGGGCTGTGGAGTCGGAGTCGTGGAGTCGGAGCCCATTTTGGTGGAGCCGGAGTCGGTATAAAATGGACCAACTCCGACTCCTAAAATATATAATAAATTGGGTACAGTAGTTCAATGCAACTTGTGGAGAATATTTTTTTCATAAGAATTTGGGAAAGTTATGATATGTCCTATAAATATCTGTCCTATTCCTGATCTAAGGGTCTAGATTTTTAGCTGAGATGAATCTGTGCTACAGTAAATTTATCACTTAAACATGAGCCATGTATGAGGGAGTCGTGGAGTCGGTGTCATGGAAATTGAGGAGTCGGAGGTTTGGCTTACCGACTCCACAACCCTGGCGGCCAGTGGCGCAGTGGGTTCACACCATCGTCACAATGGGTTCTGCTGATAAATCAGCAATTGTGGGTTCCACAGAGTTTTAAACACGTGGCGATTAGCTCCAAAATCGTTGCGAAAACCATACACAAATCACATCTCACCATGAACAAGCGCCAGTAAGGCTAGTCTCAAATTTTACTTTAAATGGCATTAATGACAAAAAGAATATACAATTGAGGTACTTTGCTCACAAATTGACCAATTTGTGTGTGCCCACCAGCAATAACAAGATGTACTCTTCTTTCATTAGACCCTAACTCAATATTTATCAGAAATGCCTCTCCCAGGCCAAAAGCCTCCAAATTTAAAGTGCAGGTAGGATTCAGTTCTAATTAAAAACAGCCTCAGACTTATGGCAGGGGTGCTCTGGCAAATATGGAGACAGTCACCACCTCCAAAAAAGCAAAGACCTACCAGAACTTACTAAAAGAATGAAGCAAATGTGAACAGATGCAAATTGCTGTTTGTATATAATGCAGTCACATTATATACAATTCATCAGGCTGCTTCTGTCTTCGGTCACATTGTCAGTAAACTCTAGTGACCCAGTGCCATTGGAAGCCACGCATGCCCATGCCATCACACTGCCTCCACCATGTTTTACAGAGGATGTGGTGTGCTTTGGATCATGAGCCGTTCCAAGCCTTCTCCATACTTTCTTCTTACCATCATTCTGGTACAGGTTAATATTAGTTTCATCTGTCCAAAAAAATTTTTTTCCAGAACTGGGCTGGCTTCTTTAGATGTTTTTTGGAATTTCTATTTTTAAGGCTGATTAATGGTTTGCACCTTGTAGTGAACCATCTATATTTGTTCTCATGAAGTCTTCTCTTTATGCTAAACTTACAGTGGTGTGAAAAAGTGTTTTCCCCCTTCCTGATTTCTCAGTCTTTTGCATGTTTGTCACACATGACAAAACACAGATCACAAAACAAATGTAAATATTAGACAAAGATATCACAAGTAAACACAAAATGCAGTTTTTAAGTTAAGGTCTTTATTATTAAGGGAATAAGAAATCCAAACCTACAGGGCCCTGTGTGAAAAAGTGATTGCCGCCCCCCCAAAACATAAATTGACTGTGGTTTATCACATCTTTTGAAAGCTGAGTTCTATTTCCCCAGCCACACACAGGCCTGATTACTGCCACACCTGTTCTCAATCAAGAAATCAGTTAAATAGGACCTGCCTGACAAATTTAAGTAGGCCAATAGATATTGAAACACCTACTTCCTGGAGCGTGTTCTTCACTTGGGTGGATGTTGTGAAGGGGTTTTCTTCACCATGAAAAGGATTCTGCAATCATCCACCACTGTTCTATTCCAGGCCTTTTGGAGTTCCAAAGCTCACCAGTGTGCTCTTTTGCAGCATGTACCAAACTGTTGATTTGGCCACTCCTAACATTTCTGCTATCTTTCTGATGGATTTCTTTACTTTTTCCTGCGTAATAATGGTATGTTGCTCTTCCATTGAAAGCTCCTTTGTCCACATGTTGTTGGTTCACAGCAATAGCTTCCAAATGCTAATGCCACACCTGGAATCAGTTCCAGACCTTTTACCTGCCTGATGATGGATTAACGAGGGAATAGCCCATGCAGCCCATTAAAGAACTTTTGAGGTAATTGGCCAGTTATTTTTGGTCTTTTTAAAAAGGGGCACCTACTTTAAAGAACTGTAATTCCTAAATCCTAATTCCAATTAGGATGTGAATCTGCTCAGACTAAAGCAGAGTCTGCACTTTAAGCACATGCAGATTATATATCTATAATATAACCGGAGATGCGTCCCTCTGTCTGAAGCCTTTACAGACTGCGCAAGCGCGAAATGCCTGCGCAGTCTGGCTCCAGGCAGAAGAACGCATCGAGCTGTTACAGGTAAGAGGAGTGTATGGCGCCGGAGATCGCGGTATGCATAGGCACTGAACGCATACCGCGATCTCCAGCGCCATACTTACCCGACCAGGAGGAGCGTTGCTGCGGCGTCTCTGTTCAGTCCGGAGGCGGGAGGAGGAGTTCGGCGTCGGAATCGGCGCATGCGCATAGCTTTATCCGGCTCCATTTTACTGAAGACACATTTGCAGTGTGTCTTCAGCAAAATGGCAGCCGAAAGCGCGGTATGGGCACGCGCGTACTCCGACACCACACTCCTCCCCCGGCCTCCGGCAGAACGGGACGCAGCACTGGAGCACAGGGAAGAAAGGTGAGTGTAAGTGTTTATTTTTTTTGTATGTGCAGCGTGATAGGGATGAGGGATGGGGTACCATGCATACCAGGATAGGGATGAGGGGGTGCCATGCATACCAGGATGAGGGATGGGGTACCATGCATACCAGGATAGGGATAAGGGGTGGTACCATGTATACCAGGATGAGGGATGGGATACCATGCATAGCAGGATAGAGATGAGGTGTGACATGCATACCAGGATGAGAGATGGGGTATCATGCATACCAGGGTAGGGATGAGGGGTACCATATATACTACGATAGGGATAAGGGGGTACCATGCATACCAGGATAAGGGATGAGGTACCATGCATACCAGGATGAGGGATTGGATACCATGCATAGCAGGATAGAGATGAGGTGTGACATGCATACCAGGATGAGAGATGGGGTACCATGCATGCCAGAATACGGATTAGGGGCCATGCATACCAGGATACGGATGAGGGTGTACCATGCATACCAAGATTGGGATGAGGGGGTACCATGCATACCAGGATAAGGGATGGGGTATCATGCATACCATGATTGGGGATGAGGGGGTATCATGCATACCAGGATTGGGGATGAGGGGGAACCTTGCATACCAGAATAGGGATGAGGGGGTACCATGCATACCAGGATATACCAGGACTAGATGGTGGCCCGCTTCTAACGCATTGGGTATTCTAGAATATGTCTCCCGACGGTGGCGTACTTATTTTAAATGTGCCGCCAATTGGCCGGAGACCCTATATAATACTCCATGCAGGAAGTCACATCCCCCCCATAGTGGCCCATGCAGAAAGTCACATCCCCCCCTCCCTTATAATGCCCCATGCAGGAAGTCACATCCCCCCTATATAATACCCCATGCAGAAAGTCACATCCCCCCTATATAATACCCCATGCAGGAAGCCACATCCCCCCCATAGTGGCCCATGCAGGATGTCACATCCCCCCTCCCTTATAATGCCCCATGCAGGAAGTCACATCCCCCCTATATAATACCCCATGCAGGATGTCACATCCCCCCTATATAATACCCCATGCAGGATGTCACATCCCCCCCATAGTGCCCCATGCAGGATGTCACAATGTCACACCCCCCCTCGCTTATAATGGCCCCTCCACGATGTCACACACCCTCACCCCACCATTTAATGCCCTATGCCCCCATACAATAAAAAAAAAATCCAATACTCACCTCACTTCTCAGCTGCTGCTTCGGACTCCAGCGTAGCCGGCATCTTCCCGCTCTGCGCTGTGACCGCTCAGGAGAGAGCACAGTGTAAAGACGTCACAGCTCTCTCTGACCTGAGACGTCACAGAGCAGCAGCGGAAGACACAGGAACTGCTGCGGAGGCACGGGGAGGGGTAAGTATGGCGCCGGGTGCCAGGGCCCTGAAAAAGCAGGGGGAGGGGAGGAGGAGAGGGGAGGCGGGGGCGTCACACTTGCCGTCGGGAGATAAGCGGCCGTAGCCGCTGATCTCCTGATGGTAGCCGCATGGAGGTGAGCGGCGCCTCTGGTCGGGGGACTTATGCTCCGAGCAGCCGGCTGCATCTCCCGGCTGCATCGCCGCAGACCTCCGTGCGGCAGATGAGCCGCTAACGGCCGCCATCTTTTTCTGAAATGCCGCGTCGCTGATTGGCCGCGGCCGGACCAATCAGCGACGCGGGATTTCCTGGACAGAAGGACAGACAGACAAACAGACGGGATAAGACAATTATATATATTAGATGAGGGATGGGGTGCCATGTATACCAGAATTGGGATGAGGGGTGCCATGCATACCAGGATTGGGTATGAGGGGGCCATGCATACGAGGATGAGGGATGGGGTGGCATGCATACCAGGATTGGGATAAGGGGTGCCATGAATAGCAGGATTGGGGATGAGGTGTGCCATGCATACCAGGATTCGGGATGAGGGGTGCCATACATACCAGGATTGGGGATAAGGGGTGCCATGCATACCAGGATTGGGGATAAGGGGTGCCATGCATAGCAGGATTGGGGATGAGGGGTGCCATGCATACTAGGATAGGGATTAGGGGTGCCATGCATACCAGTATAGGGATTAGGGGTGCCATGCATACCAGGATAGGGATTAAGGGTGCCATGCATACCAGGATAGGGATTAGGGGTTCCATGCATACCAGGATAGGGATTAGGGGTGCCATGCATACCAGCATAGGGATGAGGGGTGCCATGCATACCAGGACAGGGATGAGGGGTGCCATGCATACCAGGATAGGGATGAGGGGTGCCATGCATACCAGGACAGGGATGAGGGGTGCCATGCATACCAGGACAGGGATGAGGGGTGCCATGCATACCAGGACAGGGATGAGGGGTGCCATGCATACCAGGATTGGGGATGAGGGGTGCCATGCATACCAGGATAGGGATGGGGGGTGCCATGCATACCAGGATGGAGGGGTTCCATGCATACCAGAATGGAGGGATGCCAGGCATACCAGGATGGGGATGGGGACCACGTATAAAAGGAATGGGGGGACATATATACCAGGATGGGGGATATTGTCAGAATTGGGGGACATTACCCCTATACCAGTGTCAGCAGAAGACCCCCTCCCACTTAAAAGTGCATCATGACCACATTTTTTGCTTACATTTTTTTTTTTATTTTCCTCCTCTAAAACCTAGGTGCGTCTTATGGTCCAGTGCGTCTTATAGTCCGAAAAATACGGTAAATAGATTTGCGCTACAACCAGTGGGCTGCCACCTATCTTTAAGTTAAGCTGGTGCTGCATCAATGTATACATGGTCTTCTGTTTCCGCTTTTAACTATTTTGAAATAGTAAATAGTAAATATTGAACTGAAGAATGAAATACCGTAGTGTTTTATCCACTAGATATCTTGTAGATATAATAGATAGATGTAATAACAGCGCACTCATTATTTTTATTCCACACCACAGAATACGTCTTGTTCTCCTCCCAGTTACCAAGGACAACTTGGAGAGATCTGTATAATGAATATATCTGCATGTATACAAAATGACAGGAGCTTTATATAGAGGTTGTAAACAAATTAGAACATTATTTCCACAGTGAATCCTCTTCTAATGGCCACATCTTTGATCCCTGACCTGGATCAGATATGTATTTTCCATTCATGGCTGTGGCCTAAAATGTAGAAACCTCATGTGACAATTTTAATTGTAAAAAACTTGCCAGTTATTGGACTCTCTTTTTATAAAAGGTTGTATTGTTACTTTGATAATTAAAATGGTTGCCCATACTACCTCTTTCTACAATATTTATTTGAAAGTTCACTTGTTACTAATACAAGTTATCATAATATATGTATCGTATACCTCATTAAATTATACGTACCGTTTGCAAGTTATAATAGTTATAGAACTTATGCTATTTTTATTCCAATCAAAAATGGTGTACAAAGAAAAAAGCAAATCACGTCTTTATGCCAAACAGACAGGTGTAACTCTCAATGAAAAATAGTAAACTACTGTGTCAAGTGAAAGAAAAGGGATAACTACATATCGCATGTGGTCACAGAGGAACAGATGGGGCTACAAGTACTGTCACACTTGTACACTTTTCTCATACTGACCCAAGGCTGCAATCACATATCCCAGGGTTGGGCAATTAATTTGGTCAAGGGGTCACATTAGAGACCATGACTGTTGTGGAGGGCTGAACCAATAGGCTGAAATTAATTCTGCTCGATATTAATATGAACATAATAATTATAATTATTTATATTAATATTAACTGTATCACTTAATATTGGGCAGAATTAAGTATGCTGACATCCCCCTATATACCATATGAGTCCGCACACAGACCCGCTATATACTGTATGAACTCACACGCAGCCCCCTGTATACTGTAAGAGCCCACACATAGCCCCCTATATACCGTAAGAGCCCACACACAGCCCCCTATGTACAAAATTGGCCCTCACATAGCCTCCTATATACAGTATGAGCCCCCACACATAGCCTCCATTTATAGTGTGAGCCCCACATAGCCTCCATATATAGTGTGAGCCCCACATAGCCCCCATATATAGTGTGAGCCCCACATAGCTTCCTATATATATATAAATATCCCATACACATGAAAAAAAGCAACAACATATACTCACCTTGCTCCTGTTCCTTTGGCGCTCTACCTCTGCCCTTTACGATGCCCTGATCGCAGTACACAGCTGACGCGATGAAATTACATCATCGCGACTGCTGGCTCCCCTGCTGAGTGGTGGAAGAAGGGGCCAGTGGCCCCTCCTCGACCAATGTATTCACTGCTATCTGCATCCTGAGGATGCAGATAGTGGTGACTGCAAGCAACTGATGGACAGCAGGTGAGGGAAGGACATGGCGCAGTCCATGGGCCACAGTTTCAACTCCTTGGCTGTCTCGGTCCACGGGCCGGACTGGAACAGCCAGAGGGCCGGAAGTGGCCTGTGGGTTCAGTTTGCCCAGGTCTGACATATCCCATCCATGTGAAATGTCCGTGTGGTGCACAATTTTATTTTTTTGGACCACACATAAACCCATTGAGTAAAAATGGATCTATTCACACATTTGTTAAAATCACAGATATGAGAATGAAATCCATGAAACTCGGATCATGGTCTATTCTGATCCGATTTTGAGGATCAGAGTAAGACATATGCAATGGGTTTATGTGCTGTCCAAAAAAAAGTAGGACACCACACCAACACTTTTCACGGATGTGTGAATGAATCCTATCTAGTTATAATGTCTGAAGCCATTTGGTGTTTAGTTACAACAGCCAAATCTACTTATATGTAGTGAATGTGTTATATATCAACTAACAAGCGAAGTAGCACTCTGTAACGCTAAGTATGCGAACATGAAATATATGAAATTTGAATAGCAATACTGCTCTAGATAATAGAAATAAATGAGAAATCTTAGCGCATAAATTGGCCAATTCATGTGTACCTGGTAGCCACGTTAAGACGTTTCTTGTTACACCAGGAACCTGCCAATGGGAGCTCCTCTCTGCTTCTGTGTAGGAATGCAAGATCCTACTGCAATTAAAACCGCCTGTAACCTAGAGGCGGAGTGCATAATGTAGCGGCAGAGAGATTCCAGGGATGTGTCACTTATTAGGCTGTGTGCTGTAGTTTCAATTCAATCAGTGTTTTATCAGCAGGAGATTATCACTGCTGGACTAGTTCTCATGTGCAGGCCAGTCCAGCTAATCTGTGTAACCCCGCCCCCACCAATGATTGGCAGGTGTACAGTGTACAGAGGAAGCTGCCAATCAGATGTGTGGGCGGTGTTATACACAGCTCAGCATTCTGATCTCTGCTATATCTACAGCAGGGAAGATAGGGATTCTATCAAAACTGTATCAAGCAATCCATCAAGTGATATCACTGGAATCAGGCTCTCTGCCTCTAAATCATGCTACTCTCAGATTGCATATCAAAAGCCTGCTGACAGATTCCCTTTATTAAATTCCCTAGTAACAGACTAGAGGATTATATATTTTGTGTAAATTCTTTCATATTTTTGTTGCAGGTAAGTTGCTTTATTTGCTTTATTTATTCAAATTATAATCATGTTTTATTAAGTTCTTGTTTTCATATGAACATTTTTTACCTATAGTATAGTATATGGTTTTGATTTACTAATGTCTTGTGGTTCTATGTCATAAATTTAGTACAGTATTTTTATTTTTTTGAATTTCAGGCTTACCCGAGAGGAGATTGAGAAAAAAGCTTTTAAAACTTTGTTCGTGCTGCTAACGCCCATTGTTGGTAGATATATAAAACGTAAGAGAGTTTTTCAAGCCAGCAGAGAAGAGATGCCATGGAGAGCTCAAATGAATCTACTTTTGGCACTAACTCACTTCAGCTTGTTTAAGAAAAAGCTTAGTCAGCTGAGCGGTGAAGAACTGGCGAGTGAGCAAGGCATTAGCAGGTAAAGCCAAGACAACACATGAGCAGCTTCACAAATAATGTCTCTCATTAGCATTCTTCCACATCTTGAGCTAGAGACAAACGACCGGTGTAAGATCCTCTAGTAATGAAGAGACATGGTGGCCCCTGTTCTCAAGTTTACCAACTTAAATGCTATGTTGCCTTGTTAGTTCCTTTAATGCTGCAAGAACAAATTGCCATTGTGTGACCTTTACTATTTCCTTGTTGTTGCTTTCTGTTAATGGGCACAAACACAGATCACGATATCCGTTATTCTGTAGGATTGCTGTACTTCTTTGCTCAGCCTCTAAGCCGGAGGGCCGTTAGCTGTGCTTATTCCACAAATGCATATGCAGCCATTGACCCATTCTCCTGTATTATATACTGTAGCCTAGCAGTTCTGCCTTATTTCTCTGTGGCATGCCTATGCTTTTAATTTTTATTAATTAAAGTGGGTCCATCCACTCAATAAGCTGCCATATGCAAAGGCAGCTTCTCGTAGCCACCGGTCTGTACTTCGAATAGCAAAAACGGCACAAAAGGATGATAGTAAAACTGTTATGATCTGCAACATGTACTAAGGAAATATAGGGGAAAGCTGTCCCTACAGTAAGACTAAGCTGAATCCCTACGATGTAGCGGGCTGCCTGTTCCTAGCGAACAGACCCGCCTTAGTCCTAGGCTAGTCTGAACGAAGACCTATAGCATAAAGGGAGGGGTCCCTAAAAGAACTAAGGACTGGAACAAAAATGTAACACCTCCTAAACAGAAGTTGTTGCAGAACACAAAAAGACAGACAAAAAGGTACTAGAGGTCCCAGAAGGACCAAGCGAACTAACAGAGATAGGCACCGAAGCACCTGGCTAGAGAAACAGTCAACAACAGTGAAATTCAGCAAAGCCAAAAGGGCGGAGCTGGAATATAAAGGCAGGTGGTCACGTGACCGCAAAACACTAGATGGAGAAAACAAACAGGAGGGTTCTAACAAAAACAATGAAATGGACACATTTCACTGTTAATAGCTGTCCTAAGTGATGGACAAGAGGTGGATGGAGCACACATCTAATGGGCTCCATGAGACTAGGATATTATTTCAACTGTCCTCATAACCAAACAAAACAATCTCTTAAGGCTATGTGCCCACAATGCAGAAATGCTCCGGATTTTTTCCTGAGCGTTTCTGCATCTCCCTGGCAGAAAAAACGCATGCGGATTGTACATGTTTTTTTCCTGCCAGGGACTTGCGGATGTGAAGCGTTCTTCACATGCATTTCCGCATGCAGGTTGAAAAGCGCTTTCCAAGCAATTTTAGCATCACTTGGAAAGTACTTGTCAACTTGGTCACACTATATACTGTAAATCCATGCAAACGGCATGGATTTATATAGTGTGACCCCAAAGAATGTGTAAAAATAAAAAAAAAATCTATACTTACCTTCCGATGGCCCCTGGAGTCTTGCTTCGCTCCGTCCTGGCTTTCTGGCAGCTCGCGAACACTACACTGAAGGACCTGCTGTCACATGACTATGACATCAGCGCAGGACCTACAGTCTACCGCGATCTGCTGGCCAGGGAGGACAAGCGCAGTGGGGGCCGTCAGAAGGTAAATATAATATTTATTTTTTATTTTATTCTTTTTTTTACAGGTTCTATGGCACCTCCGCAAAATAATTGGTAGTGCTCCGTTTTTTTCCGCAATGATAACCCGCAGCGGAAATTTCCGCAGCATGTGCACTGCACATGCGGATTATCATTGGGGAACATTGCAGGCCTTCTACCAAGCGTTTTTTAAGCGTTTCTGCAGCGTTTTTGCCGCTGCGGAAACGCTTAAAAACCACATCGTGGGCACACAGCCTAACACTTTGGCTAAGAAGGGCCAGTAGCCATAATGTATTACCCATACATACGGCTGCATGTTAAACTAATGGTCAGTGTTTTCCTATTCATCTGTATTGGTAATAGTCATCATGAGTTTTATGCTTACATTTTCATAGTTGGTTATGTTTTGGGAAGGTTCAGTGACAAACTGTAACGCTGGGTGTAGACCCACTGCACCACTGGCTTGGCTTACCCTAGAGAGGCGTGACTAAGCGACTTCCTGGTGTTCAGTAGGGCCTCTTATGGTGAGGTTAGGCTTAGCTACAGGTGCCACTCCAAAGCAGTCCCCGGGACTGCGGCAGCTGCCCAAAGGGTCAGAGGTATGGGGAGGGCTGAGACAGAGGCGAAGTCAGACAGCCCGAGGACTTGGCAGGCAGGACAGGATCAGAAAACGTAACCAACATAAGGAGCAGAGAGGTCAAGCAGGATGGGTAATCAGGCTGGGTCGTTAACGGGAAGCTGGATATAGGAGGTTGCATACACATAGACTAACAGATTCAGAAACCACATTCGAGCAAGGGTTGGAGATAGGAGCTGCCTTATAATAAACCTGCTCGCATGGGATAGGCCAGGGAGCCAAATCTCTGCAGGACATAGCAGGGTTAAATTCCTGCAGAGACCAGCCATGCCCCCTATGGCCAGATGAAACCACCATAGTCACGGGTGTGTCATAGGTGACAGTCACCCTGCAAAGGTTTACAGGAGATCTCCACGTTTTGCAGTGCAGACAGCTGCCTAGTTAGGAGGCTGTGTTTAGGACCCAGCGACTACCTCCCTTTAGTCTGGGTGTATATATACCTGGTATGTCTAGGTGGGGGGTCGCCGGTTATACTCATTTCTACTTGGAAATTGGCTGAAGCAGCATCATATCCTCTCAGGAGTCTTGAGGCCGTGTGCCCTGTTGGAGTTCTTCTAAAGCTGAGTTGTTGTTCCCCTGTGTTGTCTTCCCCTTTTGTCTTTAGAGTGCTAGCGGAGGTTGACTAGTGCTCATCTCCTTCCACCCCTGGCTATAGCCTTACGCCAGGGATAGTAGGGCGAGGCACGTGATCGGCAACAGCTGCGGAAGCTGTATAGGAACGTTAGGGGGAGACAGGGTGACGCTCTCCAGATTAGGAGGTCACCTCTCCCCCCTTTCCCTAGTGTCTGGGCTCCCTTTCCCTTTCCCCTCTGTGTTACTGCACTCACACCTGGCGTGACAACCATGTTCTAGTAGCAGTACAAAAGAGTGAAGCTGGAAATAATCCTCAGCGAACCGACCTGATGTGAGGAGATGCTGTGCGGTGACTATGGTGAGTAGGACGGCGCTGAGGAGGCGCGTGAGTTACCGCCGTGTCACAACCTTTATGGAATTACTGTTATTACTATACTAATTGCTACCTAGGTTTTCTAAAGTTGTAGGGTTGTGCCGCTTTACGTTATTGATGACCTACCCTTATGATATCCACACCAGGCTGTCCACCGATCAGCTGTTTTTAGCTTCAGAAAACCCATGTAATGCAGCTTTGATGTCCATACTTTTATCTAGATGTGTTTTATAGTGGGCAAATAGGATGACACAGGCTATAAGTTTGCGACCACTGATCTACAGTACAGAGGGTGTAAAAGTTTTTTCTGATGATGTCCCGAACAAATGAATCTCATTTGCCCATTCTTAGCAGAAATTAAAGGGATAGTGTCAGTGCTTGTACAGCTACTTCATAATCAATGGGACTTACTCTGGTCTGATAGAGGTTTCACTCTAAGGCTCCCAAAACACTGATTAAGTTTAGGGGAAAGTTGGTGTGGCAGCCTGTTTCTCTTTACCACAGTGCAGGACTTTAAAGTCATTTCTCAACATGTTTCATGCATATTAAAATATAATCAGTGCCACTTTAGCATTCTAACAGCAGAGAATTTCCTTGGTAATAACCCGGCTTCCATTGCAAATAAATTCTACCTTACTACTTGTACGCCCCTCGCTGTGCCATGTTCCGAGTGGCAGTAATGGCTCTTGAGTGGACAAGTTTGCACATTTTAATAATTCATTCTTTGCGCATATCTTGCTGTTTTAATTTAAGCCTCCGGTTACTCAGTATTTGTTATATCTTACATGACATTGACCAGTGAAAATTCCCCAGTCCGTGTAAAGAAATTCTTTAAAGCATTTTTTTTCCTGAATTTAGTGCTCACCGCAAAAACTGGAAAATAAATCTGAACTTAAGTTTACAATTCTTGTTATTTAATAAGATTTAATTTTAATGAATACTCTAGGGGTAGAGATCAAACTGTTAATGTTCATTTATATGTAAATCTTTTAATCATGTGTATGAAATTAAGAAGAACCTGGCACAGTGACAAACATGGCTTTTAGCTTAGAATGGAAATGAGGATATAACATTAATGCTGTATATGCCACAGATGTACCAAGCATTATTGATACTGTTTCTACATCAAATATTAGCACATTATTATTACCCCTTCATGTGTCAGCCTATGGATATATTAGGTAGATACAATCTCAATGAAGACCATAATACATTATGTGGATGGCAAGATATCACACTCATAATTCATCTCATGACTTGACAACAACACATATCCTTGATGAATTGCAATCATTTCAATAACATAAGTGTTTTCAGAGCGTCAAAAGCCAGCGTTGTTACTTCATACGCCCAAGAAATGAGCTCGCTGTTCTGAAAATAACTCATTAACTTTATCAAAATTAGGATTTAGAGAATTTGTAAAATATTGATGCCACACATATGTTACAGCGAGCCTGGAAACTGACACTCAGGCAGTCAGCTGGTTTGTTTTCTGAATTATCAAGATAAATTTAACAGCACATTGGGTGTATCATTATTTGGTAAAAAATGTGTTGTATTTCTGTGTGAGATAGTGTAATGAGAGAACTGTTCGTGGTCACTTGACAGCTCTAAGGAGGGCTACAATGAACAGTCTTTGCACTAGCTACTCCTTTTTCCAGATCCCACTGTTGTCCTGACCTTCATCCTTAAATGCCTATACCGGGACTTAACAGGGAATCCTAGGCTGGAGCCACAGAGTTAGCTGCTGTTCGGTGGTGTGAGCTGGCAAGTAGAATAGTCTGGTAGCCGGATCAGAACCAGGAGGTTAGTACAGAAGCAAAATCACAAGGCAGGAGAGTAGTCAAAAATGAGCTGTGGTCAAAATCAGGAATATCTATAGGGAGTCAAAGCAGGAAGCTAAGAAGTTCTCTAGGAACAAGTCAAATTATAACTGTCAGTGGACAGCAAGCTTTCAGGAGCTTAAATAGCCTACAGCCCACCAAGGACACACAGAAGGAAACAAACACAGAAAAATTAACTTCTGATCTCTGAGTACGGACATAACTACAAGTACCACAGGGCACTGAACTAGAGTTGTCGCCATGCGTCATCCGCAAAAAGAGCACAGAGCCACTTGACGACAGAAGCAGAGACAAGAAGGGCAGACACCAACACAGGTGTCACAGAGAAGAATTAGGGCTTGTTCACAAGATGTATTTTTTTCCACTGTTCTTTCAAGAGTAACAAATTGCTACAATTTACAGTACTATTAAAGTGAATGCGATTTCTGAAATCTCACGCACATGCTGCTTATTTTTTCTTTGCAGATTTGAGCCATCAAAGCGTTTTGTTTTTTTTTCAAATCTGCAGAATATCAATTCTTTCAGTGTTTTAACAGTGTTTTTCACCTATTCAAATAAATGTGGGAAAAAAAGCATCAAAAATTCATGTGAAAACACGTCAAACGCCCATATTTTTTCAGCGTTTTTTTTCTGTAAACAGTCTGGTTTATGGTGGAGAAAATCTGCAGCAAATACTCAATGTGTGCACATGCCCTAATACTAGGGACACAGCTCTTAATCATTTAATTCAAGTTTTTCATTCAGTCCCATTTCCATACGGGTATAAAATCTAGCCGTTGGTCATGTAATCTGCCTTTACTAACATTTGTGAAAGAATGGCTCTTTGTAAAGAGCTCTGTGAATTTGAACATGGTAGTGAAATAGGAAGCCGCCATTGTAACAAGTCAGTTTGTGAAACTTTTGGCAATCACCCTAACTCAATCACTAAGTGGCAGACCACGTAAAGTTACAGAGTGGAGTTGCCAGGTGCTTAGGAGCATAGTGCACAAAAAGTCAAACTCTCTGAGTTCCAAACCTCCTCTGATATTAGCATCATCACAAAAAAACATGCAAATAAGTCTTACATCACTACCCACAATGCCAAGCATCAGATGGAGTGGTAGAAACCATGCCACCGCTGGACTCTGGAGAAGGTGCAAACATGTTCTGACTTATGCATCTTTATTTGGTGGGCTATTAGTTTAGTCTGGGTTTGGTTTATGTCAAGACAATGTTATCTGCCTGACAGCATTCTGCCGGGAGAAGAAATGCTATGGCATTGATTTTTAGGGGTTCTAGTATAGAAATATTTTCATTCTTTAGCATACCAAACTATTTTGTACAATTATAGCTTACAAATTTGTGGGAACAGTGCTCAAAGCAAGGTCTGTAAAGGCATGGTTGAGTGAGTATGGGTTGGAAAAACTTGACTGGCCCACTCAGAACCTTGACCTCAACTTCAGTAAACACCTTTTGGGATGAACTAGAACAGAGATTGTGAGCTAGGCTCTCTCATCTAACATCAGTGTCTGACCTCACAAATTATTTTCTTTACGAAAGGGAGAAAATTCCTACAGAACCAATCCAAAATCTTGAAAAAAGTCTTCTCAGACTGGAAGCTGTTTTAGCTGCTAAGAGGGACCAACTCTATATTAATGCCTATGAATTTAAACTGGCATGTCAAAAAAGTTACTGTAGGTGTAATATATAAAGGTCCCAATACTCTTATCCGTATAGTGTAAATGAGCATTATTTAATTGTTAATAAGCTATGCTGATATAAAAATATGATATCACTGAGATATTGTAAGGGTTCACGCTATCTGTTGACAACTTAGATATGTATAATCGCAGGGTTTTTAGATCAAAATGTATTGTCCTTCATAAAATTTACTGCTCCCAAATGAAAACAGCTTTTCTCCAGTACAAATAAATAACATAAACAGCCCTTTCTTCAGGTAAAATGAAGCAACGTAAATGTAGCAGTCTCACCAATCTCGGTATTCCAGGCAGTATCAGCTCAAGCAGTTTAAATGTGTTCACCAAACAAACACACCACTGATCATATCCAGTACAACTCTACTCTGCTGATTTTAGGCCTGTAATCCCAGGGCTGGATTACGGAAATAACCTTTCCCACCCAGACTCTTTTTGTTGTTCCTTAATCCCTAACCCAAAATCCAGTCTGCAAAGTTGGTGGGTGTCGAGCCACTGTGCCCCAAGCTGGGCTTACCCAGGATGGGCGTGACTAATAGACTACCTGTTTTTTGCTGGAGCCTCTTGGGGTAAGGATAGGCTTGGCTGAAGGTAGTCAACAGGTACCACTCCAGGGGGACAGACCCTGGGACTGCAGCAGCTGACCGTCGTTAATGGGAAGCAGAATACGGGAGAATGCATAAACGTGTGCTACAAGGTAGGAACCAATGGTAGACGGAACTGCCTAATAAAGGCCCTGCTAGCATGGGATTGGCCGGGGAACCTAATCTCTACAGGACCTAGCAGGGTTAAATTCCTACAGAGACCGGACACGCACCCCTAAAGCTAGATGCAGCAGTACTGAGGAGTGCAGGAGGAAACAAACTCAGCAGAATGGCTTACAACAAGGAGAAACCGCACGGTGAGTGGGCCAGCATTGAAGAGGCATGTGAGTTGCTGTCGTGACACAGTCAAATTAAAACCCACTCAGTAACCTAGTGTTACTGGTACAGACTTTACATTACCGAAGCCAACCACCTCAATGACACATATCTGCCATCCAGGACCTTACCTCCCGCTTTCTTACAATATGTACTGTCACACATACTGTAGATATCTTTTTTTTTCATGGCATTTTTCCTTCCATTTTTGTTTTATTTTCTCTTGCATCTTTGTACATTATGCACATTAATTATAGTTTCCCACAGGAAAACTCAAAAGGAGGGTATCGGGCATGAAAAAAGAGAAAACCTGCACTACAGCAAATACAACTGGATATACTGTTTTGGGCGTATGAATATGAGTGTGTATCTGTGTTTATTTAATGATTTTGATTGCCTAGATTTTTCCATAATCCAGCATGTCAAAAGTCCTGAGGATGCTGGATTATCCATAATTCACTGCAGACAGATACAGTGAAATTTATGGTAATACTTCTTTAATTAAAATGAACATCCTCCTTTGAATACTAGTTTATTTTTTCAAGTCCGAAATTATGTATTAGAAGAATAATATAACTATAGGAGATAAGTTACATTATTAATTTCTGCATACCTGCAATCATCACTATGAGAAGCTTAGTGCATATGAATTTATATAACTGCCTCCAAACTCATTGGGAAGTGTAGTATGTCTTTGAGCTTCCGACACAGATGTGAGGGCATCCCAAGTGTAAGGGCACAGTCAGACGACTGTATAAATCAGAATGCAGTGCACAAACTGGCCAGCAGCTCTCCTGACTTGAGCATGACAGCTACATAGAAATACATGAAGCTGTAACGCTCAGGTCGGGAGAGCCATCGACCAGTCCGTACACTGCGTTCCGATCTCGGTCCCATTTATATGGCAGTCTGACTGCACCCTAACACTGACTTTAAAGGGAACCTGTCAGTAGGTTTTACTGCTGCAAACCAAACACATCTATGTTAGGTCTCTGTATTTGAGAATTAATCCATACCTTAGTTTTTGTAAACCTTGGTGTTCCAAAGTAATTCTCTATTAAATTTTTATGCCAATGAGCCACAAGTGCAGAGGGCTTGGCCCTGCATTTACCGCTCTACGTTCTCGTTACCATTTTCTCTGGTCACCTCTATCCTTTACTACCTGATTGACAGGTCATGCTTATCTGAGTGACCTACCTCCCCGCCAGAAATTTGTAAAGCCATCATCACTCCCAGCGGCGGTGCATGCACAGTAATGTTTTGATGATGCAGCAAGAGCAGGACTGTGGATCTACAAGTGCTTCTCGCTAAATTAGAATATCATCAAAAAGTTAATTTATTTCAGTTCTTCAATACAAAAAGTGAAACTCATATATTATGGTGCATAAGATATTCATACAAACATGCTTCTCGGTAACTCATACTGCATTATGCATTAGTCTTATCAATCTGCTTTTTATTTGTTTTCACTTCTGCTTTCTCACAACTCGCCCGCCCTTTAACACATTCTGTGCACTCTCTCTATATCAGCCCCTCCCTTCTCCCCTCTCCCATGTATAACTCTGAGGCTCTACTGACATTCCTCACCCACTGCAAACCATCCTCTACCTTCATACAGCACTCAAAACGTTCATACAAATCATTAGACCACCTGCTCTTTCTCCTTTTACTAGTCGCAGGCGACGTCTCCCCCAACCCTGGGCCCCCCTCCACTAGCATACATTACTCTCCTCCAGCTGCATATAGAAACCCTGCTAATCTTATTACCGTTCAGTGCATGCCCTCTCCTATCGATTTCCATTGTGCTCTCTGGAACGCACGGTCTGTGTGTAACAAACTAACTTACATCCATGATTTTTTCCTCTCTAATTCCCTTAACCTTCTGGCTATCACAGAAATCTGGATTCAGCAGCCAGACACCACCACTGCTGCTGCTCTCTCGTTTGGTGGGCTGAAATTTTCACATACCGCCAGACCTGGCAACAGACAGGGTGGAGGTGTTGGTCTGCTCCTTTCCTCACAATGTGCTTTCCTGGTCATCCCCCCGGTTCCCTCACTTATGTTTCCTTCCTTTGAAGTCCACACCATCAGGCTCTTTAAACCCTTCTCCCTGTGAGTGGCAGTCGTGTATCGCCCTCCAGGCTCCTCCCGCCAGTTCTTGGATCACTTTGCCACCTGGCTTCCTCACTTTCTATCCTGTGACATCCCCACCCTGATCATGGGCGACTTTAACATCCCCATCGATGATCCCCTCTCCCAATCTGCCTCTCATCTACTTTCTCTAACCTCTTCATTCCGTCTCTCACAGTTTACTAATTCTCCTACCCATGAAGACGGGAATACTCTGGACCTGTTTTTTTCCAGTCTCTGCTCGCTGGATGACTTTACCAACTCCCCTCTCCCGCTCTCGGACCACTACCTTCTTTCCTTCTCTGTTAAGAATTGTCTCCTCACCCGGGACACCCCCACTTACCACACTTATAGGAACACACGTACCATTAATACCCAGCAGCTTATGGACAATCTCCACACATCTTTAGCCCCCATCTCCTCCTTCTCCTGTCCAGACTTAGCATTGTCACACTACAATAATAGACTGTAGAGTGCCCTAGATGAAGCAGCTCCTTCTACTCGCAGAAAGATCCGACACAGACAACGGCAGCCCTGGCACACGATGCAAACACGTTTTCTTCAACGTTGCTCAAGGTGTGCTGAGCGTCAGTGGAGAAAATCTCTTTTAGCAGAGGACTTCATCCACTATAAATTCATGCTCAAAACCTATAACTCTGCCCTTCATCTGGCCAAACAATCTTACTTCACCACCCTCATCACTTCAATGTCCAACAATCCAAAACGACTTTTCGAAACCTTAAACTCCCTCCTGAAACCTAAAGCACAGGCCCCCACCACCAACCTCAGCGGGGAGGATCTGGCCACTTATTTCTTTGAAAAATCAACCACATCCATCTGGACATCTCAGCCCAATCTCCTCAGTGCCTAGATCCCCTTCCCTGCCGCACTTAAAGCTCACTTGCCATCTTTGAGCCTGTCACAGAAGAAGAAGTTACCCAGCTCCTCGCTTCTTCTCGGTCTACAACCTGCAACAGTGACCACATCTCCTGCAGTCCCTCTCACCGGTAGTCACCACTCACCTGACTAAAATATTTAACCTCTCTCTTTCTTCAGGTATCTTTCCCTCCACATTTAAACATGCCATCATAACCCCTTTACTTAAAAAGCCATCCCTGGACCAGAACTGAACTGCTAACTACAGACCTGTCTCTAATCTTCCTTTCATCTCTAAACTCCTGGAACGCTTGGTCCACTCCCGTCTAATCCGCTATCTCTCAGATAACTCTCTCCTCGACCCTCTACAATCTGGTTTCTGCTCCTTACACTCCACTGAAACTGCCCTCACTAAAGTCTCTAATGATCTACTAACAGCCAAATCCAAAGGTCACTGCTCCCTGCTGATTCTCCTGGATCTCTCTGCAGCATTTGACACTGTGGATCACCAGCTCCTCCTCACTATGCTCCGCTCTATAGGCCTCAAGGAAACCGTTCTCTCCTGGTTCTCCTCCTACATCTCTGACCGCTCCTTCACTGTATCTTTTGCCGGCTCCTCTTCCCCTCCTCATCCCCTTACTATCGGGGTTCCGCAGGGCTCAGTCCTAGGCCCCCTCCTCTTCTCTCTATACACTGCCCCTATTGGACAAACAGTCAGCAGATTTGGGTTCCAGTATCATCTCTATGCTGACAACACCCAATTATACACTTCTTCCCCTGACATCACCCCTACCCTAATACAAAATACCAAGGATTGTTTGTCTGCTGTGTCTAGCATCATGTCATCCCTCTATCTTAAACTGAATCTCTCCAAAACTGAACTTCTTGTGTTTCCCCCCTCTACTAACCTAACTCTACCTAACATCGAAATTACCTTGGAGGGTTCAACCATAACTCCCAAGCAGCACGCCCGCTGCCTTGGGGTCATATTCGACACTAACCTTTCCTTTACTCCCTATATCCGATCACTCACTCGCTCTTGTCACCTGCATCTTAAAAACATCTCCAGAATCCGATCTTTTCTCACTTTTGAAACTGCTAAAACTCTTACTGTCGCTCTTATTCACTCTCGTCTGGACTACTGCAACTCTCTTCTGATCGGTCTCCCTCTTACCAAAATTTCCCCTCTCCAATCTGTCCTGAATGCGGCAGCCAGGGTCGTATTTCTGTCCAGCCGCTTCACCGATGCCTCCACCTTGTGCCAGTCATTACACTGGTTACCCATTCGCTACAGGGTCCAATATAAACTCATTGCTCTCACCCACAAAGTTGTCCACAGTTTTGCCCCACCTTATATCTCCTCTCTCATCTCAGTCTATCATCCTACACGTGCCCTCCGTTCCACAAATTACCTAAGACTAACATCCCCCATAATCCGAACCTCACACCTCCGTCTCCAAGACTTCTCTCGTGCTGCGCCAGTTCTCTGGAATGCTCTACCCCAGACGATCCGATTGATGCCTAGCCCCGATGTCTTCAAGCGCGCTTTAAAAACCCATCTCTTTAAACAAGCCTACCACCTCAAATACCCAGTAAACTAACTTTCCCCTGTTCCCTCCTAAATACTATTCAGAATCTGCCCCCTACTGTTCATCTGTCTCTATACCCTCCATGCACACGATAACTGCACTCGGTAATTGAGTATTGCACTCGAACATACAGGCTGATGACTAGATCATACAGCTTTATATGGTAATCCCGACTTATTATAATTGCCTGACCTGAAATAACAAGCACTTTCCACCTATTGTGTCCCCCCATTTCCTTGTAGAATGTAAGCTTGCGAGCAGGGACCTCATTCCTGATGTAACTGTTAAACTGTCTCACCTTGTATTGAATTTATTGTTTGTGCATGTCCCCGCTTAATTGTAAAGTGCTGTGGAATATGTTGGCGCTATATAAATAAAAATTATTATTATTATTATATAGATTCATTACAAACAGAGTGATCTATTTCACGTGTTTATTTCTGTTAATGTTGATGATTATGGCTTACAGCCAATGAAAACACAAAAGTCATTATCTCAGTAAATTAGAATACTTTATAACAACAGCTTGAAAAATGTTTTTAAAATCCGAAATGTTGGCCTACTGAAATGTATGTTCAGTAAATGCACTCAATACTTGGTCGGGGCTCCTTTTGCATCAATTACTGCATCAATGCGGCATGGCATGGAGGTGATCAGCCTGTGGCACCGCTGAGGTGTTATGGAAGCCCAGGTTGCTTTGATAGCAGCCTTCAGCTCGTCTGCATTGTTGGGTCTGGTGTCTCTCATCTTCCTCTTGACAATACCCTATAGATTCTCTATGGGGTTAAGGTCAGGCGAGTTTGCTGGCCAATCAAGCACAGTGATACTGTTTTTAAACCAGGTATTGGTACTTTTGGCAGTGTGGACAGGTGCCAAGTCCTACTGGAGAATGAAATTTCCATTTCCAAAAAGCTTGTCGGCAGAGGGAAGCATGAAGTGCTCTAAAATTTCCTGGTAGATGGCTGCGCTGACTTTGGTCTTGATAAAACACAGTGGACCTACACCAGCAGATGGCATGGCTCCCCAAACCATCACTGATTGTGGAAACTTCACACTAGACCTCAAGCAGCTTGGATTGTGGCCTCTCCACTCTTCCTCCAGACTCTGGGACCTTGATTTCCAAATGAAATGCAAAATTTACTTTCATCTGAAAACAACACCTTGGACCACTGAGCAACAGTCCAGGTCTTTTTCTCCTTGGCCAAGGTAAGACGCTTCGGGCGTTGTCTATTGGTCATGAATGGCTTGAGACAAGGAATGCGACACTTGTAGCCCATGTCCTGGATAAGTCTGTGTGTGGTGGCTCTTGAAGCAATGACTCCAGCAGCAGTCCACTTCTTGTGTATCTCCCCCAAATTTTTGAATGGCCTTTTCTTAACAATCCTTTCAAGGCTGCGGTTATCCTGGTTGCTTGTGCACCTTTTTCTACCACACTTTTTCTTTCCACTCAAGTTTCCATTAGTATGCTTGGAAACAGCACTCTGTGAACACCCAACTTCTTTAGCGATGACCTTTTGTGGCTTACCCTCCTTGTGGAGTGTGTCAATGACTGCCTTCTGGACATCTGTCACGTCAGCAGTCTTCCCGATGATTGTGGAGCCTACTGAAACAGACTGGGACCTTTTTAAATGCATCGGAAGCCTTTTCCAGGTGTTTTTGTTAATTATTCTAATTTACTGAGATAATGACTTTTGTGTTTTCATTGGCTATAAGCCATAATCAACATTAACAGAAATAAACACTTGAAATAGATCCCTCTGTTTGTAATGACTCTATATAATATATGAGTTTCACTTTTTGTATTGAAGAAATGAAATCCATTTTTGATGATATTCTAATTTAGTGAGAAGCACTTGTATGTATGGTCCACACCACCTGAGAAGACGACCAGAAAAGGGTGACGGCACCTGTGCAGGTGACGACGCCTTCACGAGATTTCCAGCAGAGGCAGGTAACTTAGATAAGAGTGACCTGTCAATCAGGGAGCAAAGGTCGACAGACAGAGGACGGAGAGCTGAAAGAGCAGGGCCAAACCCCAGCACTCGCGGGTCAATAGTGTAAAAATTGATTAGAGGATTATTTTGGAACGGAAAAAAGGTTGACAAAAATGAAGGTATGGACTGATTTTGATTGCAGCAACCTTACATAGGAGTGTTTGGTTTGTTTTAGTAAAACCTGCAGAAAGGTTCTCTTTAATACAATAAAAAGGGAATTTTCAGGGATTTTTCCAGCAAAGATACACTTGGGCAAAAGTGATATTTTGTTTTCTGATCACAAGCTCTCCTTTTTGTACTACTTTGTACAGAGCTATGTAAGCTGTAACTTGCATATGAAATACATTTCTTTTTAAAAGTGCACTTTTTTGCCTGACACAACCAATAAAAACTGCACTAAAAAGCAGATTTGCACATCGGTTCAACCACTATTATTAGGACATTTATTAGAAAATGGTGTTCTTGTTTTCCTCATCTCTCCGGGGAACTCTGTATGAATCTTCTCAAACCGCCGTTAAACCAATTACTTTGGTCAGATTGAAATTTTTCTAGTTGCTATTACATTTGTTACGAGAGCTCAAGTTATTGATCTACTTTTTATGAGAAATCAAAAAGAGCTAGCAAAAGTTTCACTTGACAAAAGCTTTCTCCCCAAGGTGTTTGCGATAATGTAGATGAGAATTCTGTAAAATGGGATTGTGTCGATTATTCACAAAGCTGAAGGTAAGCTGTACAGTTCAAAAAATATTTTTTATTATACAATATGATTCAAACGAGGATACTTAATGAGTGTTTGGCCAAGTTAGCATAAAATAAATAACGCTAAATCATTGCTAAAATCATCTTTACTTATTATCAAGCTAATACTGTTAAGAATCTGATAAATCACAGTAGTGTCAATTGCTTTAGTATTTCATATGAACATGGCATAAGGTCGGGAGATTACTCTTTTTAGCCATTCTCTTATGTAAAATGTCTATTTGAGGACTGTACAGCATGACAGTTCACAAGCAGCTGAATACATAAAGTTTTTGGGAAAGCAAGCTGCAATTATAGATGGCTGCAATAAAGACCTGGCATAACATCTTCAGGAAGGAAACTGAGTATTTGTCCATGGCTTCCATGCTTGAGCCGGTCATCAGGCTGAAAAATACTTAAAACATGGTCCTTAGTCCAAAGTAATTTTCCTCCCAAATCTCTATCTATTTATGTCATAATGTAAACAATTTTCTTAAATACTTGCATTAAAAATAACCAGTTCTTCCTTAACTACACTATCTAACTGCCGCAGCCTCTGTTTCCTCCCTGAAATGAAGTGTCGCTAGTATTAGGTGCTGGGCTAGTCCATCCGTACTGTGTGATGTGCACAGTGACAGCACGCTCTTTGTTGCTGGCCGAGATCAGCAGTAATGAGCCGGCAACAGAGCGCGTTGTCAGAATATACAGAGACCAGTGACGTGATTTGCAGGGTGCGGCACTGGTCTCAGCACGCCAGGTATTCTAACATCGCACACTGACAGTGTACTCTGTTGCTGGCTCGCTATTGCTGATCTTAGTGGCGAGAGAGAGCGCTGTCATTGTGCACATCGTGCATGGAGTAGCCTAGCCCCTGAAATGAAGGTCGCTGATGATGCTTCATTTCATGGAGGGGGCTGAAGCCGCAACAGTGACACACATGTAGACATGTCCGTTTTTTACCCACAGCACATGTAACACGGACCCATGCAAGTGTATTGGTCTCAGTAAATTCGTAATGCCATCGAATGGCGTCTGTGCAACAACCCTGTGCCGTTTGTGTGACACACACCAAAGTAAAATACCTTGCAGAAAGTAATAATTTTTACTTTTTTGTGTTAAGTGTTTGCAAACTTTGCAAAGACCCTTTAGAGATAGATAGACATCTAATTTGACAACACCAGGTCACATTAGAAAATAGCCTTGTATGTGACCTAATGTTAAAGCTATTAACCAAATAAATAAATAAAAATGATGTGAGGTCTTTCCCATTTTTTAGAACCAGCAAAGGTAAAGCAGACAGCTGAGAGCTGATATGATCAGGCTGGCAAGGTCCATGGTTATCGGGCCTTTCCTAGCCTAAAAATGCCAGACCGCAGCCGCCCCAGAGGTGGCACTTTACATTAGATGCGCCAATTCTAGTGCTTTGCCTCGGCTCTTCTAAATTGCCCTGGTGCTTTGGCAATCGGGGTATTGGTAGTTGGGTTTGATGTCAGCTGTGAATTGTCCAAAAACACTGCTGACATCAAGCCCTGGTGTTAGTAATGGAGAGGTGTCTGTCAGATACTCCCATTACTAACCCAGTACTAAAAATAAAAAAAAACACACACAAAAACACTTTATTTGAAAAATAACATTCTCCGACTCTTTCCCTGGTTCACAAACTTCTTAAAAAAAAAATCCCAGGCAGGTCCGACGTAGTCCAGGGAATCCAATGTACTCCTGGAAATCTGACGTAGTCCACAAATGGAAACCTGAAAAACATAAAAAGAGAGAAATAAAAACAAGCCACTGTCCCTCATTCACCACTTTATTATAAAAGAAAGTTCCCATGCAGGTCCAATGTAGTCTAGCGCTTCTCATGATGTTCCCCGAATCCGTCGTCCAAAGCCTATTGAGATGGAGACTCGTTCGGTGAAGACAGACTTTCCCATTACTGAGATAGGAGATGACAGTTGCTGCTGCTAAGATTCTATGTAAATGGAAGGAGGGAGGAGGGAACAGCTATGCCTCTAATTCCCTCCTCCTCACCCCTTCATTCCACATAGAATTTTACCAGTAGCAGCTGCCATCTCTTATCTCAGTAATGGGAAAGTCTGTCTTCACTGAATACAGGTTTTACCCCTGAATTGAGAATTTTGAGACTGAATTATCAGTTCTGGTGGAGAAAGAAGCACATTTTTATGATAAGATATTACAAAGTTAACTGTATTGACTTCAGTCCGATTTTTTTTCCTAAATTCAAAATTAAGCAACTTTATAAATAGTCTTCATTAAAAATATTTCTACCATTTTTCTGCTGGAGAGTTTCTACAAGCCTGTTATCTAGCTCTATGCTTTTTCAAAATGGAGAGCACAATTTGCCTCTGAGAATCAGATGGCACTCTACCATTCATGTCTATGGGTCCGTAAAAAAAAATTGGACCGCACTTGGATGACATCCGAGTGCATTCCAATTTTCACGGACTGACATAATAGAAAAGGTGGAGAATTTTTTTTTCTCCACCTCCAAGTAAATCAGATCTTACTCTGATCAAACTCTGCTCAGAGTGTGATTAGCATAATCGGACCGATTTTCTCAGATGGAGAGAAAATGGTTGTGTGACCCTAGCCTTTGTGATATCAGCAAGGAGGGGATTAACACTGATCTTCTCAGTGTGGAGAGGGGAGAAAGCTTGTACAGTCTCAGGGAGAGGAGAGGAAGCAGTCTATAGAAAAGGAGGAAAACACATGAAATTGAAAGAAATATAAAATACAATCTGTGCTAATATAAAGCCAATGAAGACAGTAGTGCCCTGAATACTTACAGACCTCCCATCCAGCCTATATATTTTTTACAAGGCGACACTCCCACAGGAGAACAATCTGAAACTTGGGTCAGGCTTCAAACTGCATTTTAGGGGGTCTGATGTATGTAAAAGTTATTTTTCCATGTCAGAAGTGTCCCTAGCCTTTACATTCTATTTATAGCATAGAAAATGAAGGAACCCTGTTTATTACAGTAGAACATTAACTAAAAATAAAACAAGCTATTCTGAGCTGAAGGCTTTGAGCTTGTAGTTTTCACTGGATGAAACGTTTTCTTGAAAATGAAGGATAAATGCTCATTTTCATGCTGCATTAGTAGAACACTTTTTTTCATTCCTCCGCCAAATTGTACCTGCTGTCTGGTTCCAAGTTTCTAGTTAAGTGGAAAAGTGTCTGTTCTTCAAGTTGTTGTGACTGAATTAATTGCTCGGAATTAACATTTGTTTTGGTTCCATACATGTGTTTTTCTGTGTTTGTGCAGCTATAGAATTCTGGATCCCGAATTATTCACTTTGCATCACGCTGGCACTGTCGTCATGGCAACAGAAACAAATGCTGCAGATGAGCAAATGTCTCGCCTAGGTCACCTTCATCCCTCACTTAAACTAGATCTTCCACCAGATGCCAAACTAACGGGTAAACATTTTATAAATTTATACCACAATGTCCAATATTTTACTCTGTTTTTGCATTTAATTACAAATCTAATTGCATTCTCAAAACGCCTCCATTGAATTGCAAATTGCCTGTGTAATGGCTTCAGCTCTAAGGGACTGTACAGCTAGCACTTTGAAAAAGACATGCCTTTCACCGTGTGCCAGTTCTGAAATTGTATATTGCAACCTTCCACAAATGGCGCACACTTTATAGATGGGGTTACTAAGTCATGCCTGGCAATAATAAGAACTATTAGTAATGATTGTCATTTGGCTATTGCTTTGTCCTGTGTAAATGGTAATAGTTTCTTCTGCAGATATGTATCTGATCATGCTTACTTCTGTGCTGCAAGCTTCCTCTGGCTTCCTACAGAATATGACGCGAAAAACAGTCAGTCTGTTCCTTCGTTACTGAGATATCAGCATTTGAATCAATTTTCTGAAGCGCTTTCGACCCAAAGAAGCTGTTAGGAACTGACCTGGTTGAAGTAGTGGTATTACTACCACTAGAGGGCAGCACCAGCAGTTAGCGTAGTCAGAAGAAGCCAGGAATCGGTACACAGGTAACCAGTATAATCTTGAAGGATTTAGCGGGTAGCGTATGTTACGATCTGCAACATGAACTAAGGAAAGATAGGGGAAAGCTGTCCCTACAGTAAGACTAAGCTGAATCCCTACGATGTAGCTGGCTACCTGTTCCTAGCGAACAGACCCGCCTTAGTCCTCGGCTAGTCTGAACGAAGACCTATAGCATAAAGGGAGGGGTCCCTAAAAGAGCTAAGGACTGGGACAAAAAATGGGACACCTCCTAAACAGAGAAGTAGTTGCAGAACACAAAAAGACAAACTGACTAAAGGTACTAGAGGTCCCAGAAGGACCAAGTGAACTGACCGAGAAAGGCACTGAAGCACCTGGCTAGAGAAACAGTCAAACACTGAAGTCCAGCAAAGCCAGAAGGGCGGAGCTGGAATATAAAGGCAGATGGTCACGTGACTGCAAAACACTAGATGGAGAAAACAAACAGGAGGGTTCTAAAAGCGTAGTCAGAATAAGCCAGGAATCGGTACACAGGAAAGCAATAGAATGTTTGTATGAAGCAGCAGGAGACGGGAGCGCTTGACTAAAGGCTGGGAGCTCAATAATCTCATGAGGAGGTGCCAGGCCAGGTTTAAATAGGGTGTGCAATCAGGAACTCACAGGATTAAGCCAACCAGGAGCAACACAGGGTGGAGCTGCTCAGGAACAACATAGGTACTAGAATGTAGTTAGCTAGGAACTGTCCAGCCAGCAGAATAGCTCAGAGGGAAGAGCTGCTGCATGGTGTGCAGGAGCTGCTGGGTTCGAGTACTGACAAAGCACTTCTCAAGTCTCTGCTCTCCCCATCCTGCCTTCTCCTGCTTGCCTGACAATTCCTTTGCTTTAAGTCACATAGCAAAGGAGCTGTCAGTCAAGCAAGAACAGACCACTCTGGGCAGGGAATAGAGTAGAGTCCCGAAAAGTGCTTCCAAGGGCCAAAAGCACTTCAGCTTCATTTGCATATCGATAAAACACTGATTTCTCAGTAACAGAGGAATGGACTGGCAATGTAAAGGTATTGCTAGACTTATCCAGGACTATTTTTTTTTTTACTATGGGCCTAAAAACTAACAGGCAGGTAGTTGCTAACTACCTGTCTATCTACTCGGCACCGGCACAGAGCAGTCATTGATCACTCCTGATGGTAATTCAGCTACCAATGGTAGCTGACGAAGTCATGCTGATTGACAGCCACCTCCTTGAAGTTAGGCAGCGGGGATCTGGCTGTCAATGAGCATGACATTGGCAGTAACTCCCTGTTAACAGAGCAGAGCAGAAGGGAAAGAGCTGCTCTGTTGACTTGACATCAGCGGAAGCCGCAGACTCGCCAGCAGAAGTGGTTTGTGACTGCTCTGTGCTGGCAAAGATTGGCGCCAGGCACAACAGGCACATAGGTAGCAACTACCTGCCTGTTAGTTATTAGGCCCATAGTAAAAAAAAAAATTAATAGTCCCGGACAACCCCTTTAATGTGCAAGATTGTAAATAGTCATTAGTTGTAGTGTGTACCTGACAGATAAAATGATTACAAATATGTGCTGTATATAAGTACTGATAAAGTATTCTAAGACATAAAATGGAATATCCATCCATTCACTGGGAAGAAAAAGTGATCCACTAGTCTCACTGTCTCAACCAAGTGATGAAAAATCCTGCTAATCATGTTGTAGAAGTAAAATGTTAATTGTGTTTTAGGTAATCACCTCCTGTATCCATGCCTTGTTATCTCTTATTATATGTTTGTTGTAAACATGTTTTAATGATCACGCTTCTTACATATTTTCTGATTAGATTCACTAGATATTTCTGAACAAAGTACAAAACGGAGTGATGTAGATACCCCTCGTACACAAATGACCAATGACACAGAGACATCATCACCTCCCTTAAAAGAACAAGCAAAGCTAAACATGTCCTCAGCCATTCTTTTAAATCACCTTGGGAAGATTTTTATGCATCTTAAAAGAGCAATGGTAAGACATTCTCCCAGCAAAGACCCTTTTTATGTTTCTGTATTACAGCCATTTTTATCTCATGAAATGTATTTTAAATATATATTTTTTTATTTTTGCAGCACTGACACACTTATCTTCCACTATTAATAATTCTTATTTCACTCACATTTGCTTGATGTATTTAAAATGAGCTGTACTCGATGCATAGATTCTCAATTTATCTATATATTACTACACCTTTTAGACTTTTTGGAATCACTTGATTTGCTGAACAGTTTCCCCAAAACGCTTGTGCCACTGCTTGGCAGTAGACGCCTTGTCTGGTGGGCAGCAATGATGGATCTTCCTGTGTTTTGTGGATATTTACCTCTGTTATTCTCCGTACAGTTTAAAGCAACCCGCTACCTGGTGCTGAAAAGTGATGATACATTTGTCATGTATAGTCACTCAAGCTGGGGCCTTCAGTTTGCCTCCCGATGACTCCTTCTTTGAGACCGACATCATGGTCCTCCTGCATCCAAGAAGGCTGCTGCAGTAGCAGGTGGAGCACAGTGAAAATTTGGAAATACTACTGTGCTCCTCATGCCAATGCAGTAGCCATCATGGATGCAGGAGATCTTAAATGCCAGGATTCAGCGGAAGAAGCATCGAGAGGCAATAGAAGATCACTAGGTAGGGTGACTAATGTGGCAAAATGTATAGTCACTTTTCAGTGATAGGGTAGAAGGTCACTTTAAAGGCTAATCATCTATAAAATAAATATATTGTCATTGAATTGATTTATATATTATGGTATGGTATGTCCACAGAGTTTTTTAGGAGGTTTTGGAGCAGAAACTGTCCAAATCCTCCTCAAAAACTAAAAAATCCTAAAAATTTTAGAGGTTTTGCTCAGGTTCTACTCCATAAACTCTATAAGAAAACTCTGAGTGCATGTAGCCACTGAGCGGAAACTCTCCAAATCCTCCTCCAAATGTCAAAACTACTCAAGATACTTTTGAGTTTCTGCTCTGAAAGCTTTGTCCAAAAGACTTCTTGTTCGCATAGCTTACAAGAGATTTTGAAGCAGTTTTAGGAGGAGGATTTTGGAAAAGATTGACTTAAAATTAAAACTGCTCTACCCAAAGGGGGTTTCCCACTAAATACTTTTTTGGATAAATGTAAGATTCCTAGGCACTAATTACTGAGGCTAATTTTGAGAACAAGGGTCCCAACATCCCCTGTATGAATGGAACAATAGTGTGCATGCTTGACCACTACTATATTCCCTTCTGTAGGATTGACTAAATGGCTTGTGCTTTTGTTTTATTCATATAGGGGTACTATCTTTTATTTATTTATCTCCTATCTTGTAAATCAGTGATTAATATATTTTTGTGGGAAAACCCCTTTAATGTGTGGATATAATTTTTCTGACAAGATTCAGAGTCACAAATAAACCATACAATTTTAGGTCTCGCATTTAGTGTTCTACTCATCATAAGTATATGAAATTAGTTTCAGTATTTCAATGATAACCCTCTATTTCATGAATTAAGACCAAACATATCTCTATTCTACTTGTACATCATTTATTTCCCTTCGTTAGTCAGTAATACTCAGTTATCCTGAGCTTGTTGTATACAGTAGTATGTGACGTATCGCAGTACTTGCTCCAGATCCATTCTGTGTATTTCCCCTGTGCAGGTTCTGGCCCATCGAGGAGGACACTGGACATTACTACAGAACGTGGGTCGAGTACTATGGAACCTGGTACTTGAAATACAGTTAATGACTAAAGAATGTGATGCAAGTAAAGGATTCTTTCCCATAACAAGAGAACTCCTGAACAGTGAAATGTGGACACCTTTCTATTTTGCAGCAGACACCTTACTTGATATGATAGTAACTTTACAAAACACTGGATCAGTTCAGGTAATTTTTCGGTCAGTGTTCTATATCTGAGACATTTGCCATCATTCCTTTGCCTTAATTTACATCTGGGGTATTGTTAACTAAATTGTTCCCTTTGCTTAAGCCTTATATCCTGACTTAGCTAAGGTAGACTCAGTCCAAACTCAGATATTTATAGCTTATCCACAGTGTACGCTCTGGTGCCTCTGTTCACCACATATTTCCCCAAAAATAAGACCTTCCCTGAAAATTTGTGGAGTATGCTTGAAATATAGGCCATAGTTACAGTCAGGGTCAGTATTAGGGGGAGAGGCGAAAACTGGGGCCCCCAATATTTCTGATGGGCCCCCAACATTTTTATTCTGAGGTGAAGACTGCTTAAGCACCTTTGGTGACATCATGGTCATGTGACCATGATGTCACCAAAAGTCTTTTAACTGCAGGAGTCTAGAGGAACTGAAGAGGCAACATGCTGGTACGTACTGTATGTGCAATGTGTTTATATACATGTGTATGTGCAATATGTGTGTGTATGTTCAATGTGTGTGTATAAACATGTGTATGTGCTGTATGTGTGTAAGCATGTGTATGTGCAGTGTGTGTCTGTGTATAAACATGTGTGTGTGCAGTGTGTGTTCATATACATTTGTATGTGCAGGGTGTGTGTATACATGTGTATGTGCAGGGTGTGCATCTGTGTATATATATACCATATATATATTTGTAAAATCTGTCGCTTCTGTATTCAGTTAAGGAAATAGTCTCTTCAGAAAGGAAGAGGACTAGAAGTCTAGTGCCACCTACAGGAAGTAGCAATCCTAAAAGTCAATAGTGACCCTTTAACCCCTTTACCCCCGAGGGTAGTTTGCACGTTAATGACCGGGCCAATTTTTACAATTCTGACCACTGTCACTTTATGAGTTAATTACTCTGGAACGCTTCAGCGGATCCCCCTAATTCTGAGATTGTTTTTTCGTGGCATATTGTACTTCATGATACAGGTAAAATTTCTTTTATAACTCTTGCTTTTATTTGTGAAAATAACGGAAATTTACCGAAAATTTTTAAAATTTTGCAATTTTGTAAATTTTCATTTTTATGCCCTTAAATCAGAGAGCTATGTCACACAAAATAGTTAATAAATAACATTTCCCACATGTCTACTTTACATCAGCACAATTTTGGAACCAAAATTTTTTTTTGATAGGGAGCTATAAGGGTTAAAAGTTGACCAGCAATTTCTAAATTTTCCAACAAAATTTACAAAACCATTTTTCTAGGGACCACATCACATTTGAATTGACTTTAAGGGGCCTTTATGACAGAAAATACCCAAAAGTGACAACATTCTAAAAACTGCACCCCTCAAGGTGCTCAAAACCGCATTCTGAAAGTTTATTAACCCTTCAGGTGCTTCACAGGAGTTTTTGGAATGTGGAAGAAAAAAATGAACATTTAACTTTTTTCATAAAAATGTTAATTTTTTTATTTTTGCAAGGGTAACAGGAAAAAATGGACCCAAAAATTTGTTGTGCAATTTCTCCTGAGCATGCCAATGCCCCATATGTGGGGGCAAACCACTGTTTGGGCACACGGCAGGGCTCGGAAGGGAAGGAGCGCCATTTAACTTTTTGAATGTAAAATTTGCTTGAATAATTAGCGGATGCTATGTTGCGTTTAGAGAGCCCCTGATGTGCGAAAACAGTGGAAACCCCCCACAAGTGACACCATTTTGGAAACTAGACCCCTCAGGGAACTTATCTAGATGTATGGTGAGCACCTCGAACCTACAGGTGCTTCACAGAAGTTTAGAACATTGAGCCGTAAAAATAAAATTTTCACATTTTTGCAACAAAAATGTTTTTCAGCCTCCAATTTTGCATTTTCATAAGGGTAACAGAAGAAATTGCACCATGCAGTTTGTTGTGCGATTCCTCCTGAGCATGACGATACCACATATGTGGGGGAAAACCACTGTTTTGGGAGCCCCTGATGTGCCTAAACAGTGGAAACCCCCCACAAGTGACACCATTTTGGAAACTAGCCTCCTCAAGGATTTTATCAAGGGGTATAGTGAACATTTTGAATCCAGAGGTAGGACACAGAATTTGATAACATTAGATCATCATATTGAATAAGTTGTCATTAGTCTTGAGCGCAAGTGCTTGCTACTTGAGTTTGCATCGGGTACTCAGGTATGCACCATGTATCGCGGGTGCTCAAGTGACATGCTTGAGTCCTCGCCCGCATGTTTCACGGTTATTAGACACCCAAAAAAAAACAATATGCAGGGATCACTCGTGCATGGCAGGCAATCCCTGTGAGTTTTTTTCTCACTGTATTTGGGGCAGAGACTCGAGCATGTCACTCCAGCACCCGCGATACTCGGTACATAGCCGAGCACCCGATGCAAACTCAAGTAGCGAACACTTGCGCTCACTAGTCGCTATATCGTCGTCATTTTTTTCCTTTTGAAAAAATCCCAACCCTAACCCTAGCACAACCCTAACCTTAGAGTTTATTTTTTACGCCGTTCCTCGTGTGGTATAAGTGATTAGACCGCTTTATTCTTTGGGTCGGTGCGATTATAGCGATACCAGAATCATATCGGGTTTTTATGATTGACAGCTGTCACACACTAAAAGATGCTTTTTTATTGCAAAGACTAGTTTTTGGATCGCCATATTTTGAGAGCTATAATTTTTCCGTATTTCGGGCGACAGAGTCATGTGATGGCTTGTTTTTTGCGGGACAAGTTGACGTTTTTATTGGTACCATTTTTGGACACGTGACATTTTTTGATCGCTTTCTATTCTAATTTTTGGCAGAGAGAATAAACAAAAACGAAGAATTCCGAAATTGTTTTTTTTTTTTTTTATACCGTTCCTGCGTATTTTTCGGCTGATGGAGTTGTATGGCGGCTTGTTTTTTGCGGGACAAGATGATGTTTTCAGCAGTACTATTTTTATTTGCATTCGTCTTTTCGATCGCTTTTTATTGCATTTTTTTTTTGGCGGTATGATGATAAAGCATCGTTTTTTGCTTTGTTTTTTTTTTTTGTTTTTTTACCGTGTGCACTAAAGCAGAGGTCCCCAACCTTTTTTGCACCAGGGACCGGCTTTAAGCAAGACCAGTTTTCCATGGCCCGGTGGGGGTGGGGGCGGGGCTTTGGTCATATGGGGGTGGGGTTATGGAGGGGTGGAGCTGTATGGGGAGGATGCTGGCGGGACCTCGGTGTACAGCGCTGCTAAGTAGCAGCATTGTACATTGAGCGTCAGTGTATACAGCGCTGCTGCTTAGCAGCGCTACACACTGAACACCGGTACCGGGAGCCGCGTCACTGAAGCCAGTCTGCTGCCCCAGCACGCCCCACATAACATGTTCTGCCGGGGGCGTGTCAGTGAGGAGAGCCTGCCGCCCCACCCCGTCAGGAACACACCATGCTGTGCAGGAGGGCCGCGTCACTAAGACCCGCCCCGTGACGTACAACAGGTACCATGCTGTGCTGTGGAGGGCTGCGTCACTAAGACCCGCCCGACGCCCCACCCCGTCCTGCATAATGTTCTCTGCCAGGAGCTGCGAGCTGTCACGGCTATGGCAGAAAACATTATAAATCCACACAGAGCGAGCTCTGACCAGGCGCAGGGCCGCGGAGCTAGCTGTCAGCGGCGCCGCGGACCGGCTGAAAAACCCCAACGGCCCGGTCCTGGTCCGCGGACCGGCGGTTGGGGACCTCTGCACTAAAGGGTTTAACTAGTGGGACATTTTTATAGGACAGGTCGTTCCGGACACGGCGATACCATATATGGGTACTTTTATTGTTTTTATTTTCCACAATAATATTTATTTCTCGGCACAATATATTTTTATTTTTTTGGATTATTTTTTTACATTTTTTTTTTCATATTTTTACAATTTTTTTTTTTTAGTTTTTCTTCACATTCTGATTCTTTTTTTCTTTTACACCTTGTCCCACTATGTGACTTTCAATTTTTATTTTCAGATCGCCTGTATAACATAGAGAGCAGCAGCAGCTCCCTGTGCTATACAGGCTGTCACTGCTGCAGAGGGAGAAGATACTTTGGTCATGCACTGCGCATGACCAAAGTATCTTCCTGCTGTCTGGTGACCCGGATGTTGTCATGACAACATTGGGGCGTCATGGCAACATCTGGGAGCCGCGGCAGACAGCGTTGGACGCCGGCAGGAGAGGTGAGTATCTGCGATCACCTCCCCTTATCCCCCAATGCTGCGATCGACTTGGATCGCAGCATTGAGGGGGTTAATGTGCAGGGAGCGGTGCAGGACCACTCCTTGCACATAGCTCCGGGTGTCAGCTGTGACAATCAGCTGACACCCGGTGGCGATCGCCCTGCACCGCTTGTGTGCGGGCGCGATTGCCATATTACCTAATAGTACGTCATTAGTCCAATCGGCCCAGGTCACCATGACGTACTATTAGGTCACACGTCAGAAAAGGGTTAATGAGCCTTATCACATGACTTAGGATAAAAGCTAATACCAGAAACTCAGTTTGCAGATACTGTGTTTCGGGGTACTGACCCTTGTCAGTGCAAAGTGTGAGTTCTGGTTTGGCTGGATGAGAGGCGTCAGACCGGTATCTAGGGGTAATATTGCTCCTTGCGGAGATATATCCAGTTAAGGCTAATTTTCTCATTACTAAGATTGAAGATGGCAGTTGGTGCTCATAAGATGCTATGGAGAGAGTAGGAGGGAGGATAGAGGCAGTCAGACACATTCTGCAAGTTCTCCTTAAAGGATAGTTACAGTTCTCCATAGAACTTTAAAAGCACCAACTGCCATCTTCTATTTCAGTAATAGTAAAATCTGTATTCACTGAATATAGATTTTACCCCATAATTGAGAATGAAAAATCAATCCAAGAGGAGAATGAAGCAGATTTCTGTGATAAGATATATTATGAAGTTTCTTATTTTCACATATACTATTGATTTATGAAATGAAAATGAACACTACAGTTAATCTTTAAGGGCCTGCTTCGTCATCATTGCATATCTGCCAGTTTTTTGGTGTAACTACCTTTCAGTTGGTGACTTTGTGATTTGCAACAAATTCATTAAACAATTTACCCCCTTTTTCAATATTTTTTTGCTGTTTAGTTAGATTTCTGATTTTTATATCAATGTGGCTTCAGATGTTTTAGACCCATTCATTAAGTCGCAAAATTTGGTGAAAGAGTATTCCATTCCCCCCATGGAGTGATTTTATGTATGCCAGTTTTTTTGGTGCAATATTTGCAACATTTAGCAAAATATACGACTTTAAAACAATGGTGTATCTACTTAAAAGTTGCAAAAAACAGTTGTGAGCGGAAATAAAAGACAATCTTGGGATTGGTGCAGAAGTCTTAAACTACGTGCGCCATTTTAATGAAATTGGCACGAAAACCACAAGTCAGAAAAAAAAGTGACTTAAAGAAAAAATGCAAATGATGGAATGGGACTTCATAATGTTTTATGAGTACAATCACATTTGTAAGAAATTCTTTAAAAAATACTCATGTATATACTCCTCTCGATACCTTATACTGTATACATTATATTGCTGGAAGACCCTGGCTTCCCTTTGACATCATAACCTTGGAGTTATAGGAGACCTACCAAAAAGAAATTTGTAAAAAGCCTTCTAGCATATATCGGAAATGTGAAAACTTTTTTTTTCTTTAAATATCTTCTACACTGAAATGTGAACTTGACAACACTTGACAGAAATTCAGCGGGAGTAATGTTGTTACCACATTCTTTCAGAAGTTCTGCCTCGGGCTTTGGGGCTGTAACTTCAAGGAATCATATCTCAGAATGGAAGTTATATTTTAAAACACTTTTCTTATGTTCAATGTACATTTGAGGGTCTGTTATAAACTCTGCTAGGTGTCTTTTCAGGTTGCTGTAATTGTGTTGGCCAAAATGTATCTGCAGTTATAAAACCTATTGCCCATATCACATGTAGACTTCATCTTGGGTAGAAAACAAAAGGCACTCAGGATGAGGTTCTACATAGTTGGTCCTATAGTTGATTGCTTGGCGTTTAAATGTCTATTTTTATTATGTGTTTTATCTGAATTAAAAAAACGTAAGTCGGCGATATTCACACTGATCTTGATGAGGGGGCAAGTTGGAGTCGGTGGTGCACACCTCTTACTGAATCAGAAGCGTCTGACGAGTGGCGGGCATCTCTATGCCACCTAATCTTACTCAACAGGGATTACTCATACAGGGAAAAGAGACTTCCTGTTTCTACATAGAGCTTAGAAGTCACTTTTTAATCATGTGATGTCATAGACCTAATGGAAAAGAGAAGAATTAGTTGGGTAGAAAGGCAAAATGAGCAATTGTATGTACACTGTGCTATATAATATGATGACTGAAATATATGAAGAAGATAAAACTTTGATGGGAGTGCTACTTTAAGAGTTTTTCATCCTGATAAAAGTATTACACATGAACAGTTAGCAGAAACTTTCTGATTATCTTGCTAGTTTATTTCTAAAATTATGCTGATAACATTTCTCATGCAATTCAAGCTCATGACACATCAGCAAAAGAACATCTTGCAAGACATTTCAAGAAATGTCAATTACTGCAGACACAAAAATCTAAATAGTTCACAAGTCATAGCCATCAAAGAATAAAATTAATTGAAAATTGGGTCTTCATTAATATCAAGAAATGTAACACTGTTTTTTTTGGAATTTGTGTTTAGAGCTAATGAAGATGAACCTTTTGCTGGCTTTGTAGTGCGTACAGAATTATACTTGCTATTTTCCCTATATAACATCTGCTAAGTTCAGAAAGACCATTAATATGTATGAATGTCTAGACTTATACTTGAAAATCAGCAGTCTGGGACTACTTTTTACCAGAGTGTTTTTCAGAAACGTATTTACAAATGACTTATAGAAACCATTTAATTCAAGAGAACATAATATTATTTAATTCCTCAGAAATGCCCTACTTTTCAGATAGATATTTAAAGAGAATGTGTCACCAAGTTTTTGCTATGTAATCTGAAAACAGCATGATCTAGGGGCAAAGACTCTGATTCCAGTGATGTGTCACACACTGGACTGCTTGCTGCAGTTCTGATAAAATCACTGTTTTCTCTGCTGCAGATCTAGCAGTTCTCTGAATGCTGAGCTCTGTATAACCCCGCCTACACCACTGATTGGCAGCTTTTTGTGTGCACTGTGCATAGGCAGAAAGCTACCAATCAGTGGTGGGAGCACAGTTATAAAGAGCTGGAGAACTACAAGGCACTAGACAGCTAGTTATTGAAATTGAAAAATTGCTGGAGGGTTATTTTTTTTATTAATTTTGGATTTTGCATTGCTACATTTGGGGTCTGTGCACATGTGCAGATTTATTTTTTAGAAATCAAAAAAATCCATACTGCATATTGTAATGCTGGTGGATGTGGATCCACTGCGCCACTGGCTGGGCTTACCCAGGAGGGGCGTGACTAAGTGTCTACCGGGTCTTCACTAGGACCTCTGATGGTGAGGATAGACTGGGCCACCAGTAAACACCAGGTACAACGGCAGGGCAGTCCCTGGAACTACAACAGCTGACTAGAGGGATAGAGGCGCAGGTACGAGGTACAGGACGGCAAGCCAGAGGCGTAGTCAGAGGGTCCAAGGTCATGACAGGCAGCACTGGTTCCCAGTACAAAACTGGAGTCAGGGATGGAGAAGTCAAACAGAGCGAGTAACCAGGCCAGGTAAATAACGGGAGACTGAATACAAAGTTATGCAAAAACAAGGTGCTAGCAGGCTAGAAACCAACATATGGTCAGAGAGTGGTGGGAGGAGTTGCCTAATATTGACCCTGCTGGCATGGGATACGCCAAGGAACCTAATCTCTGCAGGAATTTAACCCTGCTGTGTCCTTCAGAGGCCGGCCACGCCCCATAAAGCCAAATGAAAACTACTTTCAGATGTAGCAGTACTGAGGAGTGCTGCAAAAGGCAAACTTAGCGGGATGGCCTGACACTAGGAGAAGCCGCATGGTGACCTCGGTGAGTAGAGCGGCGCTGCGGAGGCATGCGAGTTACCATCATGACACATATCCAAAAAATTTTTATTCACTTTCAACACAAGTCTATGAGAGCCTCGTTCTGGTCTCATTCTGACTGTCATAGACATGTGTTGAGAGCGTGTGAGGTTGCTTCTGACTTCTGGACAGTCAGAAGCTACTCACACAAGATGGTGCAGGGGGACCGGAGTGGCACCGAAAAACTGTGAAGACACCGAAGGGTGAGTATATGACCAGTGGCAGGGGGCTTGCATTTAAAGCGCCACAGTGGTGCTGAAAAAAAAAAACCTGCTGAAGTGTTTTTTTATAAAACTTATTTGGGTGAGAGAATTGAAAAATTCACCGTGACTCATAAGCATAAATGATGCTCATTTTATTCTATTCTATCATGGCAATACCAAATACATTTTATGGAAGAAAAATATTTTTCTGTTTTCAAACACTATGGTCCCAATTCAGCAAAGCTTTTAAGCATTAAAAATGTCATAAAAGGTTTGAAAAGTTGCAAAATTTTGGTGCAACTTGGAGTTGTGCCAACAATTTGTGACTTTTGACGTTTTCTCGTCAGTTTCACTCTTGCTCCTCTGAAATGGGTGGAGTTAGGGCAAGACAGGGGCGTCTAATTCATGACTGGAGTAAGATTTCTGGCATAGTGCACGGAGGCGTGCACTACTCATCAGGCGCCCCTGATTCATGAAGGGGCGTGCACCTCTTCCTGAATCGGGAGCGTCTGACTCCACCACGTCCCCTCATCAAGACCTGTCTGGATGAATCCGGCCCTTTAACTTTTTTTTCTGTCAATGTCATATCCTGGTATTATGTCCACCACTTTCTATGGTGGGAAAGCCCTTAATTTTATTAAGAACAATTTTGCTAAAATATGTTTAAAAGTTGGAAATGTAGACTGTGCAATATTTACTTGGCAAAGGTGTGAACAATACAACATTTTTGTGTGAAGTATTAATATCAGAGTAAGGACCATGTCAGATACTAATGTACATAAGTAATCCTGCTGCTGCACCTCTATACCCACTTCATATCTAGTTGGAAGTTGATCCCAAGATGTCTTAGAGATATTATGGCAGAGTAGACATTTATCACCTATCCACGTGATAGGAAATACATGTCTGATTACTAGGGGCCCCACTATAGAATAGAGTTCTCCCAGTCCTTACCACTGCACAACTACATTATGGAGAACTTTGAATCAAGCGCCAGTTGAGCATGTATGGTTCTGTAGCACTTAAAGAGGTTATTCAGGACTTAGTTTTTAGGGCCATAGTAAAAAAAAAATCAAAAATAAGCAGCTAGTTGCTAACAGAGGCAGCTACCTGCCTGTTGTACCTGGCGCAGCCAGAGAGTGGTCACCGACTGCTCCTGCCGGCCATTCAGCTGCTCCATGTCAACAGAGGAGCTCTTCTTCTTCCAGGCTGCTCTGGGACGTGACTGTCGACGTCATGCTGATTGACAGCCAGCTTCCCCCAGTTAGGCAGCGGGGAGCCGGCTGTCAATTAGCATGATGTCGACAGTAATTTCTCTTCAACAGAGCAGAAGAGAAGGCGCTGCTTTGTTACATGACATCAGCAGAAACCGCTGAATTACTAGCAGGGGTGGTCTTTGATCACTCTGAGCCAACAGAAATCGGCACTGGGCACAACAGGCATGAAGTTAGCAACTACCTGTCTGTTAGCACTTAGACACATTGTAAATAAAAAAAATGTCCCAATAACCCCTTTACAATGTAAAGGACAGACTGAGACTGCCAAATACAGTTCTATGCTTTTTTTCATTTTATTCCTCTGAGACCCATAGACAATGAAGGAAGTGACAGGCTGCTCCACTCAAACTCCTCCTCACTGTGGTCATGATTGGTAAGTCCTAGCAATCAGAGAATTATGTCCTATACTGTAGATACTGAACAAAAATGTTCACGAGACATAAATGCAGTAGATTTGCCTTCTGGATCATACGGATGTATTAAAGTACTACTGTAGCAGATGAGACTTTATGAAATCCTAGAATACTCGCATTATAAGTTAAACGTTGCTGCGGATTTCACATCTGTACCATATCAGTTTATGCTGCTTGATATTCACTGCAGACTTCACCTTCATCATTTGCTTGGTAGCAAATGAAGCGATATCCAAACAATTAAGTGAGGATATTCCTGCTGCAAATATTTTGACTGAATATCCACTGTGGAAACTGCACAGCAAACATGTTACAAATACACATACCCATAGCATCCAGTTTTTAAAGGGGTTTTCCTGTCTAAGAAAACAAGCCTGCAGACACCCTCTGTGATTACAGACTGCTGAATCGTGACACTGTGCAATGCGCATACTGTCACGATTCCTTTGTATTCTCCATACAAGTGGACAGTTTTGTAACTTCTTGTATGCGATTTGCATTCTTGCGGTCATTTGACTGTACACTTGCAAGGGGAATCATGACAGTGTGCTCAGTGCTCTGTTCACACTGTCAAGATTCTGCAGTCACATAGGGTGACTGCAGACTTTTATTCTTAGACAGAATAAACCGTTTAAATGAGGAGACTGTTTAAAGTAATTTTCAACTTTCTTGTACTCATAGGCTTGCACTGGTTAAAAATAATAAAATCTGTGTTACTAGACCTCCATAGGTTAAGTGATGAATCTATGCCCCTGCTTTGGTCGTTGGTGACAGGCTGCAGCGGTCACCTGAGATTTTGTTCTTACAGCATATCAACAAAGCCCGAAGCAGTGGCTGAAACGCATTGCTTGACCTGGGGAGGGTGAGTATTGCTGATTTTATTATTTTTAGCTAGAGAAAGTCTATAGACAGAAGAAAGTTGAAAATAGAAAATTCCATGAAGGGAATTGTCATATTTCAGACACTCACTAAAAGAACACTCATGGGGACAGTGTCCTGAAGGGAATTTATTAAAATCTCAGTGGCTTTGCACCCCTATATCGGGCCTTCATCAGACATCTTGTTTGTTGAGTAGTACAGAAGCCAATATGTGGCAGTATACTGTTTCCCTTAAAGTTCTTGCCCAGTGCTATTAAAAACCATACTGAGTGCTCAAATTATTATAAAAGAAAGGAAAAACTAATACCACTAAAATCCCCTTCGGCTATAGCTTCAACAATCTCAACCAGGACCGGTAGGAAATACATCCAATCAGTCACCTGACCTTGAAGGTAAGTCCCCTTCACATGTCTGTATAATACCGGTTCAGGAAAAAAACATTACCGGTGTCATTAGACTTTTGGATCAGTGTGCCATCCGTGTTTTTACTGGTATGGCTTAAGAGAAATCAACTCCAAAGCTTCTCCTATACTTTGCAATGTTAAACACATGTACACGGGTGACACACGGTTGCTTTCCGTGTGCTGTACTTGTTTTTCACGGACCCATAGACCCTTGGCCCTTGTCATCCGTGCTACTGGTAAAAAAATGAACATGTTTCCGCGTGGTTTGCAAGGACTCACGGTCCTTGCAAACACTCAGACATGCGTGTAGCACCATAGATTATAATGAGTACGGGTTGTATCTGTGAAAAAAAACGGAAGCTGCACGTACCTGACACATGGGGTCTAACAGGTAGCTAGTGAAAATGTAGGAAAAGGGCCAGCTCACCATGAATGTGTAGAGTCCAGCGTGCACAGAACTACGTTCTGATCCACGTGTATGGATACGAGCAAAAGTAGATGTCCCAGCTTCTAGTTAAAATGTCCAAACTTTATTGAATTGTTAAAGTTTCATTCCAACAACATATGAGCAGTCAAACAAGTGGAGAAAGGCAAAGTTCTGACTACCAGCAACTTGACTAAGGAGGCCATTAACCAGTTGCAGAGTTGGCGTTCATTCAGACATTTTCCATGTATGAGAAAATAGGACCTATTATTCGGATCAGAGTTTGATGAGCGTTTGATCAGAGTGTGGTAAAAGTGTCATCCTGATTTTCTCGAATGTGGAGAAATTGAAAAAAAAAAATTGCACCTTCTCCTTTTTAACAGTCCTTTAAAATGGGACTGCATTCAGATGTTATCCCAGTGGGGTCTGATTTTTTTACGGACCAATTGACTAGCATTGTTGACCCTGGGATCAAAATCGGACTTGTCTCAGTGACATGTGAATGGTCCCATTCACTATGTTGCTTACCCCATGTGCAGGGCATTGCAGTAGCTTAGGTATCTATGGTTACGACCATTAACAACTAACTGTCACTATATGGCCATGGATATCTAAACTACTGCAATGCCCTGCACATGTGGTAAGCGACATAGTGAATCAGAAGAGCTATACTACATTTCTAATTGGAGGTATTTGCTATATCATTACACCTACTACATATTGGGATAGGATCTTGGACATGGGTATACCCCTTTAAGGTTCTTTTTATTGTAAATAGCCCATCTAGCATTAGCAATAGTTTATCAATGAGTCTTAGGGCTCGAGCACATGATCGATTACAGTGGACGAGTGCTATCCGTGCTTTTCATGAATAGCACTCGTACCCATGTTATTCTATGGGGCTGCGCACATATCCGATTTTGATTCAAGTGTTGGATCAAAATCAGGAATGCAAGTCTATGGGTCCAAGGAAAACATCGGACCACACTAGGATGAAATCCGAGCGAAGTCCAATTTTCACGGACTGACCTATTGGGGAAGTTGGAGAAACTTTTTTTTTTCTCACCACCTCCAAGAAAAACTGATTCCACTCTGATCAAACTCTGATGAGAAAAATCAGAGCATTTATCTGGGATGGAGAGAAAACGGCCGTGGGCACCTTCCCTTGTGCAAAGTGTTTGCTTCTATTGAAGTGTGCTGAAGTGTATCTAAATAATTTACCCAACATATGGCTAAGAGATCGTTGTACTTATATGTTAAAATGCACAGAATGATCTGCTTAACTAGTAAATATTTTGCACACAAATGATAAATGAAGTTGTGTCGCACAAAGGCAAAAATAAAATGTTACATCTAGTCAATTAAAAATGTCCGTACAGCGGAGCGAATAAAGCTGTTGGCAAACAGTAGTGCCATGCTTCGCATGATTCATTAGTGTCTTAAATACACTCTGGTACAATGCCAGCGCACATTTCTCCTTCCCGGTCACAGTTTATAAGTAGTGTTGAGCCACCCCCGTAGTGTTCGGGTTCGGTTCGGTTCGTCGAACACCGGGATGTTCGAGGAACTGTTCGTCGAACTGTTCGTCGAACACCTTAGAACACCGTCGAACACCGTTAAAACCAATGGCAGGCAAACAAAAACACATAGGAACACATAGAAAACACCTTCAAAGGTGTCCAAAAGCTGACAAACTGCTCAGAAGACGCTTTCTTTAAAAAAGCCGGCCGGCAATTCAGCAGCGGCATACACCGGTACCCGACAATTTAGACATGAAGGAATAGAGCATCACACATAGATTAGATAGATAGAAACATGTCAGTCACATATATATGAAGTACAGTGACAGTGTTGCTTACTGTACTTTTCATTTAGTGTAAAGGATTTATTAAAAAATATAATAGTGTTTTCGTGCACCGTCTCTTTAAAAAAGCCGGCCGGCAATTCAGCAGCGGTACCCGACAATTTATAACAGACAGAATAGAGCTTCACACATAGATTAGATAGATAGAAACATGTCAGTCACATATATATGAAGTACTGTGACAGTGTTGCTTACTGTACTTGTCATTTACTGCAAAGGATTTATTAAAAACAATAATAGTGTTTTCATGCACCGTCTCTTTAAAAAAGCCGGCTGGCAATTCAGCATCTGTACCCGACAATTTAGAATAGAAGGAATAGAGAATCACACATAGATTAGATAGATAGAAACATGTCAGCCACATATATACGAAGTACAGTGACAGTGTTGCTTACTGTACTTGTCATTTAGTGTAAAGGATTTATTAAAAAATATAATAGTGTTTTCGTGCACCGTCTCTTTAAAAAAGCCGGCCGGCAATTCAGCAGCGGTACCCGACAATTTATAACAGACAGAATAGAGCTTCACACATAGATTAGATAGATAGAAACATGTCAGTCACATATATATGAAGTACTGTGACAGTGTTGCTTACTGTACTTGTCATTTACTGCAAAGGATTTATTAAAAAAAATAATAGTGTTTTCATGCACCGTCTCTTTAAAAAAGCCGGCTGGCAATTCAGCATCTGTACCCGACAATTTAGAATAGAAGGAATAGAGAATCACACATAGATTAGATAGATAGAAACATGTCAGCCACATATATACGAAGTACAGTGACAGTGTTGCTTACTGTACTTGTCATTTAGTGTAAAGGATTTATTAAAAAATATAATAGTGTTTTCGTGCACCGTCTCTTTAAAAAAGCCGGCCGGCAATTCAGCAGCGGTACCCGACAATTTATAACAGACAGAATAGAGCTTCACACATAGATTAGATAGATAGAAACATGTCAGTCACATATATATGAAGTACTGTGACAGTGTTGCTTACTGTACTTGTCATTTACTGCAAAGGATTTATTAAAAAAAATAATAGTGTTTTCATGCACCGTCTCTTTAAAAAAGCCGGCCGGCAATTCAGCATCTGTACCCGACAATTTATAACAGACAGAATAGAGCTTCACACATAGATTAGATAGATAGAAACATGTCAGTCACATATATAATAAGTACAGTGACAGTGTTGGTTACTGTACTTGTCATTTAGTATTAAAATAAAGGATTTATTATTAAAAAAAAATTGGCGTGGGGTTCCCCGTAATTTTAGTCTCTAGCGGAGGTTAAGCAGACAGCTGGGGCAGATGTTTGAAGCCTGGGAAGGGGGTAATACCCACGGAGCTTCCCAGGCTACTAATATCAGCCCCCAGCTGAATACCTAGCCTTTACTAGCTATTAAAATGGAGGACCCCCCCCAAAAAATGACGTGGGGTCCCCCCTAATTTAATAGCTAGCAAAGGCTAGGCAGACAGCTGGGGGCTGATATTAATAGCCCAGGAAGGGAGCCATGAATATTGGCCCCCTCCCAGGCTAGAAACACCAGCCGTCAGCCGCCCCAGAAATGGCGCATCCATAGGATGCGCCAATTCTGGCACTTGGCCTCGCTCTTCCACGCTGCCCTGGTGCGGTGGCAGGGGGTAATAGGGTTGGGGTTGATGTCAGCTTATAATGCCAGCTGACATCAAGCCCAGGTTAGTAATGGAGAGGCGTCTATAAGACACCCCCATTACTAACCCCATAGTCAAAGTTAAAAAAAAAACACAAACACCCAGAATAAAGTCCTTTAATTGAAATAAAGACACAATTCTTTATTGTTCTAAATTAAACCATACTTACCATCACGCCCATTCCAGCTGAAGCCAACGATCTCCTGCAATAAAAGAAAAATAATAAAGCAACCTCATCCTTACCTTTCCATGGTTCCCAGGACAGCTTCAGCTCTGCTACATCGAGATGACAGGATGGACCGCAGCAGAACGCTGCCATCCAGCCTGTCATCCCGCAGACACTGAGAAGCGCAGGCATGCTTGCGCTCCTCAGTGTCTGACTGTGACGGCATCCAGATGAGCCGACAATGAACTCGGCTCACCTCATGTACGTCACTGACAGCGTGGGAAAATTCTCCTGCACTCAGCGCTTCAGCGTGAGAATTTTCCCACGCTGTCAGTGACGTGCATGAGGTGAGCCGAGTTCATTGGACATGACCTCGGCTCATCTGGATGCCGTCACAGCCAGACACTGAGTAGCGCAAGCAAGCCTGCGCTTCTCAGTGTCTGCGGGATGACAGGCTGGATGGTAGCGTTCTGCTGCGGTCCAGCCTGTCATCTCGATGTAGCAGAGCTGAAGCTGTCGTGGGAGCCATGGAAAGGTAAGGATGATGTTGCTTTATTATTTTACTTTTATTGCAGGAGATCATTGGCTTCAGCTGGAATGGGCGTGGCGGTAAGTATGGTTTAATTTAGAACAATAAAGAATTGTGTGTTTATTTCAATTAAAGGACTTTTTTCTGGGTGTTTGTGTTTTTCTTAAATACTTTACTAGAAATTCATGGTGGTCATGTCTAATATTGGCGTGACCCCATGAATTTCGGGCTTAGGGCCAGCTGATAATGCCAAGCTGGCCTTAACCCCTTTATTACCCAGTGAGCCACCGCACCAGGGCCCTGGATGAGTTGGGTACAGCGCCAGAAGATGGCGCTTCTATGAACGCGCCATTTTCCGGGGCGGCTGCGGACTGCAATTTGCAGCGGGTGGGGCCCAGAAAGCTTGGGCCTCCCTGCGCTGCAGATTCCAGCCCCCAGCTGCCTAGTTGTACCTGGCTGGACACAAAAATAGGGCGAAGCTCCACGTATTTTTTTTTTAAATTCATGAAATTCATGGAATAATTAAGAAAAAAAGGGCTTCCCTATATTGTTGTGTCCGGCTAGGTACAAATAGGCAGCTGGTGGTTGGGAGCAGCCCGTTCCTGCCTGCTGTACCTGACTGGACACAAATATAGGGCGAAGCCCCACATCAATTTTTTTTTCATTATTTCATGAATTTCCTGAAATAATTTAAAAAAAATTGACGTGGGGCTTCGCCCTATATTTGTGTCCAGTCAGGTACAGCAGGCAGGAACGGGCTGCCCCCAACCACCAGCTGCCTATTTGTACCTGGCCGGACACAACAATATAGGGAAGCCCTTTTTTAAAAAAATTATTTCATGAAATAATTTAAAAAAAATTGACGTGGGGCTTCGCACTATATTTGTGTCCAGACAGGTACAGCAGGCAGGGACGGGCTGCCCCCAACCACCAGCTGCCTATTTGTACCTGGTTGGACACAACAATATAGGGAAGCCCTTTTTTTCTTAATTATTCCATGAATTTCATGAAATAATTTTTAAAAAAAATGCGTGGGGCTTCGCCCTATTTTTGTGCCCAGCCAGGTACAACTAGGCAGCTGGGAGCTGGAATCCGCAGCGCAGGGAGGCCCAAGCTTTCTGGGCCCTACCCGATGCAAATTGCAGTCCGCAGCCGCCCCAGAAAATGGCGCGTTCATAGAAGCGCCATCTTCTGGCGCTGTACCCAACTCATCCAGGGCCCTGGTGCGGTGGCTCACTGGGTAATAAAGGGGTTAAGGCCAGCTTGGCATTATCAGCTGGCCCTAAGCCCGAAATTCATGGGGTCACGCCAATATTAGACATGACCACCATGAATTTCTAGTAAAGTATTTAAAAAAACACAACACCCAGAATAAAGTCCTTTAATTGAAATAAACACACAATTCTTTATTGTTCTAAATTAAACCATACTTACCGTCACGCCCATTCCAGCTGAAGCCAATGTCTTCTGCAATAAAAGTAAAATAATTAAGCAACCTCATCCTTACCTTTCCATGGTTCCCACGACAGCTTCAGCTCTGCTACATCGAGATGACAGGCTGGACCGCAGCAGAACGCTGCCATCCAGCCTGTCATCCCGCGGACACTCAGAAGCGCAGGCATGCTTGCGCTCCTCAGTGTCTCGCTGTGGCGGCATAAAGATGAGACAAGCTCATGTCCAATGAACTCGGCGCACCTCATGCACGTCACTGACAGCGTGGGAGAATTCTCCTGCACTCAGCACTTCAGCGTGAAAATTCTCCCACGCTGTCAGTGACGTACATGAGGTCAGCTGAGTTCATTGGACACGTCTTCAAACAGAGGCTGGACAGACATCTGTCTGAGATGATTTAGTGAATCCTGCTTTGAGCAGGGGGTTGGACCAGATGACCCAGGAGGTCCCTTCCAACTCTACCATTCTATGATTCTATGAATGAGCTCACCTCATGCACGTCACTGACAGCGTGGGAAAATTCTCACGCTGAAGCGCTGAGTGCAGGAGAATTTTCCCACGCTGTCAGTGACGTGCATGAGGTGAGCTCATTCATGTCCAATGATCTCAGCTCACCTCATGCACGTCACTGACAGCGTGGGAAAATTCTCCTGCACTCAGCGCTACAGCGTGAGAATTCGCCCACGCTGTCAGTGACGTGCATGAGGTGAGCTCATTCATGTCCAATGAACTCAGCTGACCTCATGCACGTCACTGACAGCGTGGGAGAATTCTCACGCTGAAGTGCTGAGTGCAGGAGAATTCTCCCACGCTGTCAGTGACGTGCATGAGGTGCGCCGAGTTCATTGGACATGAACTCGTCTCATCTTTATGCCGTCACAGCCAGACACTGCAGAGCGCAAGCATGCCTGCGCTTCTCAGTGTCTGCGGGATGACAGGCTGGATGGCAGCGTTCTGCTGCGGTCCAGCCTGTCATCTCGATGTAGCAGAGCTGAAGCTTTCGTGGGAACCATGGAAAGGTAAGGATGAGGTTGCTTTATTATTTTTCTTTTATTGCAGGAGATCGTTGGCTTCAGCTGGAATGGGCGTGACGGTAAGTATGGTTTAATTTAGAACAATAAAGGAATGTGTCTTTATTTCAATTAAAGGACTTTATTCTGGGTGTTTGTGTTTTCTTTTAACTTTGACTATGGGGTTAGTAATGGGGGTGTCTTATAGACGCCTCTCCATTACTAACCTGGGCTTGATGTCAGCTGGCATTATAAGCTGACATCAACCCCAACCCTATTACCCCCTGCCACCGCACCAGGGCAGCGTGGAAGAGCGAGGCCAAGTGTCAGAATTGGCGCATCCTATGGATGCGCCATTTCTGGGGCGGCTGACGGCTGGTGTTTCTAGCCTGGGAGGGGGCCAATATTCATGGCTCTCTTCCTGAGCTATTAATATCAGCCCCCAGCTGTCTGCCTAGCCTTTGCTAGCTATTAAATTAGGGGGGACCCCACGTCATTTTTTTGGGGGGGGTCCTCCATTTTAATAGCTAGTAAAGGCTAGGTATTCAGCTGGGGGCTGATATTAGTAGCCTGGGAAGCTCCGTGGGTATTACCCCCTTCCCAGGCTTCAAACATCTGCCCCAGCTGTCTGCTTAACCTCCGCTAGAGACTAAAATTACGGGGAACCCCACGCCAATTTTTTTTAATAATAAATCCTTTATTTTAATACTAAATGACAAGTACAGTAACCAACACTGTCACTGTACTTATTATATATGTGACTGACATGTTTCTATCTATCTAATCTATGTGTGAAGCTCTATTCTGTCTGTTATAAATTGTCGGGTACAGATGCTGAATTGCCGGCCGGCTTTTTTAAAGAGACGGTGCATGAAAACACTATTATTTTTTTTAATAAATCCTTTGCAGTAAATGACAAGTACAGTAATCAACACTGTCACTGTACTTCATATATATGTGACTGACCTGTTTCTATCTATCTAATCTATGTGTGATTCTCTATTCTTTCTGTTATAAATTGTCGGGTACAGATGCTGAATTGCCGGCCGGCTTTTTTAAAGAGACGGTGCATGAAAACACTATTATTTTTTTTGATAAATCCTTTACACTAAATGACAAGTACAGTAAGCAACACTGTCACTGTACTTCATATATATGTGACTGACATGTTTCTATCTATCTAATCTATGTGTGAAGCTCTATTCTTTCTGTTCTAAATTGTCGGGTACCGGTGTATGCCGCTGCTGAATTGCCGGCTTTTCATGTTTCACTGTGAGCACAGTTCCCATCGATTTGGGCAATCACTGTAATGCCACAACCACCATGGCTGTGGCATTACAGTGAGTGGCAGACAATCCCTGCATGATTGGTGCTCTAAATAGCGCCAGACATGCAGGACACGCTTTTGGTGCACGAACAGTTATCGAACATAACCTCGAACAGCCGAATTTTTTGCAAATCGTTCGGGTTCGTCGAACAACTCGAACACCACCCAAAACAGCTCGAATTTGAGATTGGCGAACAGTTCTAGTCGAACACCGCTCATCTCTATTTATAAGTTCCCTTCTGAGCTTTTATTTTTAAGTACAATAAAAAGCTTTCTGCGCGCGTATTTATCTCTGTATCCAGTTTCCGCCCATTGCAGGGAATTTTCTGATGTGAATACATATGAATAGAAGTCAGCTCAGTTATGGTCTTCATTGGAAAGTACTGTGCATACCTTCTTCACCCCAGGAACATAAAAACCTCCTCCATTAGGCTCAAATTACTCTGCTTTCCCTCTCTTTGCTTTATGTGAGCCATAAACTTACATCAGACACCAGAAAAGCTTTATTCAATAGTGAAAATTGTCTCTTCAGAGAGGAAGAGAACTAGACCTCTAGTGCCACCTACAGGAAGTAGCAATCCTAAAAGTCAATAACGACCCTTTAAGGAGCCTTGTCACATGACTTAGGATAAAAGCCAGAACCAGAAACTCAATTTGCAGACACTGTGTTTCGGGGTACTGCCCCTCGTCAGTTCATAGTGTGAGTTCTGGTTTGGTTGGGTGAGAGGCGTCACCCCAAAATACAGTGTCTGCAAATTGAGTTTCTGGTTTTGGCGTTTATCTTAAGTTATGTGATAAGGCTCGTTAAACGGTCACTATTGACTTTTAGGATTGCTACTTCTTATAGGTGGCACTAGAGTTCTAGTTCTCTTCCTCTCTGAAGAGACAATTTGCATATTTCCCAGAGGAGCCTTGCGGCTTACAAAGCTCCTCACCTTGACATGCTTAACATGTCACTCTCCGCAAGGAGAAACATTACCCCTTGGATACTATTCAATAGTGAAGCATTTCTGGAATGACTCTCAATCTTATGACACAGATACCACACCTATTAATTTGGCTGTAAAATGGCACTAAATATGAACCCAAGTGACTTCTTGTAAGGCATTGATAATACTTTTGTGCACTTTTGTAAAAGATCGACACTTTGGATTGACCCCTTTTTTCCAGGGGTTTCTCATGATTTTGCACCTGGAAGCCAAGAGCCAAGCTCACTAAATACTAAATTGGGCAGCACGGTGGCTCAGTGGTTAGCACTGAAGCCTTGCAGCGCTGGGATCCTGAGCTTAAATCCCACCATAGACAACATCTGCAAGGAGTTTGTATGTTCTCCCCATGTTGGTGTGGGTTTCCTCCGGGTTCTCCGGTTTCCTCCCACACTTCAAAGACTGATATGGAATGTAGATTGTTAGCCCCAATAGGGACACTGCTGAAAATGTCTGTAAAGTGCTGTGGAAATAATGGTGGTATATAGGCGTGTAAAATAATAAATAATTGATATTAGCTCCCAATATCTGTATATTTTTTGTATGCAGACACTTGACACCTAGTCGAAATGCAATACAGCACCTTATACAAAGTGTTTGACCTGAACAGAAACTTAAATAAGTCACACCTTCTTAAAATCGAAGTTTAACATGGTTAGAGTTGATACAAACCACTTAGGATATGTGTTATATATCTTTAGAAAGTCATCAGAACTGGAAAGACCAAAAATCTTTTTTTTTTTACGCTGGGATATTCTAATTTGGCACGTGTCCCTTTACGTAGCAATAACTTTGGAATGCCTTAATATGTCTCTTTGGTTATGAGATTATTTTTTAGTTGCACATTGTCCTTTGTCGATATTAAATATAGGTAGATATGTTTTCACTTAATTAAACAAAAAAGCTGAAATTTTACAAAAAGTGTTGACAAATTTGCACTTTACAAACTTTTAAAGTGTCTGCCCTTAGAACAGATACCCCACAAAATAGTTAATCGGCATTTCCAATATGTCCACTTTATATTGACATCATTTTTTATATGTTTTTAAATGGGGTTCCCCGGACGAGATAAATAGCATACTCATTTTAAAGGTTAGGTCGTTACCACATGGTAGTAACAAATATATATCTTTATTTATATTTTATTACTTTGTTACAATAAAATCCACATTTTTTTTTAATATGTTTCTTTGTGTTTCATTTTCTATGAGATGTCACTTTAATAGTTGACTGTGCTGCATGAGGGTTTATAGAGGTATGTAGACTCAACTCAGAGACAGAGTTGGAAGTGACAGCTCTCACTTTAAGGCCACGGCTCCACTATCAGTATTTGGTCAGTATTCGGTCAGTATTTTCTCTCAGGAGTGGGAGCCAAAACCTGGTGAGGAACAATCAGAGAAAAGGTATAATAGAAAAAAGTCACCAATTCTGTATTTATCACCCACTCCTGGTTTTGGCTCCCACTCCTGAGACATTTTGCATAGTACAAAACATTTATCTTTGATACATTTGCTTGATGTCAAGATTACATTTTGATAATTTGTCTTCAATATTGTGAAAAAAATTACTGAGCATAGAAATACATCTGAGATGTCCAAAAGACTTTCCAGCCATCTTTCGATCAATTCTTGATGTTTCAGACAGTTATGTGATTTCCCCACTACAGAGTAACATAGCATGCTGCAGTGTTTTGCTTTTGAGGTGACGGACACCATGACTGTTTGCTGATGGAACAGAGAAACTGAATTCTTTGTGCAGATGTGAAATAGAATTTTTTATATGTTATTGCCTTTGTGGTAACTTACTGATAAGGTAGCTCATAATTTGTAATGAACCAGTTAATAACATGATATTTTTATTTCTATTCTCAGGTCATTGATAACAATGCAAAGTTTAGTGTTCCAAGCTGCATGGGTGACATTGCTGATGAAGAGGGTGGATCTAGCCTAAAGTTTGAATATCCCTTTGATGACGTGACTGTAATGGACATGCGTTGGATATGTGACATAGTCATGAAAGCCATCGAAGTTTTGTACTTTGTAAAAAGATGGGAAGCATTGGTGCATATAGCTGTGCAGTTCAATATTCTTTCTCAGTAAGTAGATCTGTACTTTTTCTATATGAACTATGGATTCCGATATGTCTCATAATAAAATAATGAAATTCAGGGCGTGTAATTTGGTGTAAGTATTAAAGTCTAATTACCCATAATCATACACTGCTCAAAAAAATAAAGGGAACACTCAAATAACACATCCTAGATCTGAATGAATGAAATATTCTCATTGAGTACTTTGTTCTGTACAAAGTTGAATGTGCTGACAACAAAATCACACAAAAATCATCAATGGAAATCAAATCTATTAACCAATGGAGGCCTGGATTTGGAGTCACCCCCAAAATTAAAGTGGAAAAGCACACTACAGGCTGATCCAACTTTGATGTAATGTCCTTAAAACAAGTCAAAATGAGGCTCAGTATTGTGTGTGGCCTCCACGTGCCTGTATGACCTCCCTGCAACGCCTGGTCATGCTCCTGATGAGGTTGCGGATGGTCTCCTGTGGGATCTTCTCCCAGACCTGGACTAAAGCATCCGCCAACTCCTGGACAGTCTGTGGTGCAACGTGACGTTGGTGGATGGAGCGAGACATGATGTCCCAGATGAGCTCAATCAGATTCAGGTCTGGGGAACGGGCAAGCCTGTCCATAGCTTCAGTGCCTTCATCTTGCAGGAACTGCTGACGCACTCCAGCCACATGAGGTCTGGCATTGTACTGCATTAGGAGGAACCCTGGGCCAACCGCACCAAAATATGGTCTCACAAGGGGTCTGAGGATCTCATCTCGGTACCTAAATGGAAGTCAGGCTACCTCTGGCGAGCACATGGAGGGCTGTGCGGCCCTCCAAAGAAATGCTACCCCACACCATTACTGACCCACTGCCAAACCGGTCATGCTGAAGGATGTTGCAGGCAGCAGATCGCTCTCCACAGCGTCTCCAGACTCTGTCACGTCTGTCTCATGTGCTCAGTGTGAACCTGCTTTCATCTGTGAAGAGCACAGGGCGCCAGTGGCGACTTTGCCAATCCTGGTGTTCTGTGGCAAATGCTAAGCGTCCTGCACGGTATTGGGCTGTGAGCACAACCCCCATCTTTGGACGTCAGGCCCACATACCACCCACATGGAGTCGGTTTCTAACTGTTTGCGCAGACACATGCACATTTGTGGCCTGCTGGAGGTCATTTTGCAGGGCTCTGGCAGTGCTCCTGTTCCTCCTTGCACAAAGGCGGAGGTAGCGGTCCTGCTGCTGGGTTGTTGCCCTCCTACAGCCCCCTCCACATCTACTGGTGTACTGGCCTGTCTCCTGGTAGCGCCACCAGCCTCTGGACACTACGCTGACAGACACTGCAAACCTTCTTGCCACAGCTCGCATTGATGTGCCATCCTGGATGAGCTGTACTACCTGAGAAACTTCTGTGGGTTGTAGAGTCCATCTCATGCTGCCACGAGTGTGAAAGCACAAGCAACATTCAAAAGTGACCAAAACATCAGCCAGAAAGCATTGGTACTGAGATGTGGTCTGTGGTCCCCATCTGCAGAACCACTCCTTTATTGAGGGTGTCTTGATAATTGCCAATAATTTCCATCTATTGTCTATTCCATTTGCACAACAGCATGTGAAATTGATTGTCAGTCAGTGTTGCTTCCTAAGCGGACAGTTTAATTTCACAGAAGTTTGATGTATTTGGAGTTATAGTCTGTTGTTTAAGTGTTCCCTTTATTTTTTTGAGCAGTGTATATTAATATACTGTTCTCTTATTACAGTGAGAGGTTTGCTGAACAAGTCACGCCATTGTTGGTTTATGCTCAGAGAATGCTGTCTGGAAGAATATTTGACAAAAAAGGAACTGATTTTTCAGAAGCAAATTCCTATGCACCTATTGAGGCAAGTGATGGAAAGGTCAGTGACTGAAAGCTATACGCTATATGCTAATGAGCCATCCAATAGCCTGCTTTGCCATTTTTCTGAGATGTCCGGGGTAGAGATTGGAGAATCGCTTTGCAGGACTCCGGTCCATCAGCCAGGTCAGTTGTCTGTCGATTGGAGCCTGCGAGTCTCTTTGCATCCCGGCATTTCCGACTCCTCTTTTGCTTAGCTGGTATGGTGCAACGTTATTCTTGTGGTGGGATGTACACACAATGTCACACCAGCCCGACTAATAAAAAGAAGAGTTGGAAATGCCTGGAATTAAGGAGATCCTGTCCAGCAGTAATAAATTACTGACCTGGCCTATGGACCAAAGTCCTGTGAATTGAATGTCCCATTTCTAGTCCGGTGTATACATTTTCATACAGTTCAAAGACCATTAGCAGGCATATTGTAGCAGGCAAATATGAATGCAAATCTAAAAATTAGATTATAGGAATCTGTGTCTTTAAACTATTTATGAATTACAGTAGTTCAAGAGAGTTCTCCGTAATGAATGATTTACTCCTTTGTGCATATTACTATACATCAATCTGAGTGTGGCACAATACTTATAGTGTTGTTCGTCGTTAAATACACATGTAAGACTGATGGAATTATATGGATACTGATAATACTGAAGTCTTATTAGTTTTCTTTGTTAATTTTACCACTTTCTGACCTAAATTATAGTAAAGCAGACAGGCAGTGTTTGGTTGTAGCTAGTGTTGAGCGAACATGCTCGACACTGCTCGGTACTCGCCCGAGCATCACGCTACTCGGGATGTTCGGCAAGCACCGAGCATTTCCGGGTTACTCGGGCGGGAGCTCGGGCCTCCGCCCTGCATGTTTGGCGCTCTTTACAGAGCCAAAGAACATGCAGGGATTGCCAGCCAGTCACTGTAATGCCGCAGCCATGTTGTTTGTGGGCATTACAGTGATTGGCTGGCCGCACAGCGTCACCTCGAGTATTTAAAACCGGGCGCCGCCATCTTGGACACAGTCGCTCCGGATCAGACAGTGTAGGGACAGCGCTGCTGATTTAGGGAGAGATATATCCTGCAAAATAGTTAGTGTAGGGTCTGTAAAGGCTGCCAGATCAAACAAACAGTCCTTCTCAGGACTAATATCCATCCCAGGTATATCAGGCAGGCAGGCAGGCAGGCTGTATAGGAGACGCAGTGGTTATACCAGCAAACGCTGCATTACAGTCCTGTGTGCTGCTCCTGTTGCTGAAATTGCTGGACTTAGCTCCAGGTCCCGGGGGCCAGGAAAAATCCTTTTTTTTAATCTAAATCCTCTTTTTTTTTTCCTCCTTCACGATGTACAAATACCCATCTTATTAACCTTTTGGTGCACCCCCCCCCCCCCCCCAAAAAAAAAAAAATGTGTGCCTCTGATTTTTCAGACACAAATATATCTGTTGAAAATAGTCTGGTGTAGGCCAGAGAAATAGAAGTGTGGTTTTGCAGTTCTATGGGCCATTTGTATCTAAAAAAAACAGCTTGAGTGTGTCACTCACTGTTCAGCCGCAAATATATATATATTTTAAAAAGCCTGGTATACACCAGTAAATTATTACTGTGGTTTTGATGTTCCACGGTAAAACATCTCTATTATCCTGTTTTTGGCATTTTTTTGCTGTATAAAAATAATAATAGTGTCTCCCTGATTTTTCAGACACAAATATATCTGTTGAAAATAGTCTGGTGTAGGCCAGAGAGACAGAAGTGTGCTTTTGCTGTTCCACGGTAAAAAATCGCTATTATCCTGCTTTTTGCATTTTTTGTTGTAAAAAAAAAAAAAAATAGTGTCTCCCTGATTTTTCAGACACAAATATATCTGTTGAAAATAGTCTGGTGTAGGCCAGAGAGACAGAAGTGTGCTTTTGCTGTTCCATGGTAAAAAATCTCTATTATCCTGCTTTTTGCATTTTTTGCTGTAAAAAAAAAAAAAATAGTGTCTCCCTGATTTTTCAGACACAAATATATCTGTTGAAAATAGTCTGGTGTAGGCCCGAGAAATGCAAGTGTGGTTTTGCAGTTCCACGGTACAAACCTCTGTATTATCCACTTTTGGGCCATTTGTATCTAAAAAAAACAGTTTGAGTGTGTCGCTCACTGTTCAGCCGCAAATATATATATATTTTAAAAAGCCTGGTATACACCAGTAAATTATTACTGTGGTTTTGATGTTCCACGGTGAAACATCTCTATTATCCTGTTTTTGGCATTTTTTGCTGTATACAAATAATAATAGTGTCTCCCTGATTTTTCAGACACAAATATATCTGTTGAAAATAGTCTGGTGTAGGCCAGAGAGACAGAAGTGTGCTTTTGCTGTTCCACGGTAAAAAATCTCTATTATCCTGCTTTTTGCATTTTTTGCTGTAAAAAAAAAAAAATAGTGTCTCCCTGATTTTTCAGACACAAATATATCTGTTGAAAATAGTCTGGTGTAGGCCCGAGAAATACAAGTGTGGTTTTGCAGTTCCACGGTACAAACCTCTGTATTATCCACTTTTGGGCCATTTGTATCTAAAAAAACCAGTTTGAGTGTGTCGCTCACTGTTCAGCCGCAAATATATATAGATTTTAAAAAGCCTGGTATACACCAGTAAATTCTTACTGTGGTTTTGATGTTCCATGGTGAAACATCTCTATTATCCTGTTTTTGGCATTTTTTGCTGTATACAAATAATAATAGTGTCTCCCTGATTTTTCAGACACAAATATATCTGTTGAAAATAGTCTGGTGTAGGCCAGAGAGACAGAAGTGTGCTTTTGCTGTTCCACGGTAAAAAATCTCTATTATCCTGCTTTTTGCATTTTTTGCTGTAAAAAAAAAAAAATAGTGTCTCCCTGATTTTTCAGACACAAATATATCTGTTGAAAATAGTCTGGTGTAGGCCCGAGAAATACAAGTGTGGTTTTGCAGTTCCACGGTACAAACCTCTGTATTATCCACTTTTGGGCCATTTGTATCTAAAAAAAACAGTTTGAGTATGTTGCTCACTGTTCAGCCGCAAATATATATATATTTTAAAAAGCCTGGTATACACCAGTAAATTCTTACTGTGGTTTTGATGTTCCACGGTAAAACATCTCTATTATCCTGTTTTTGGCATTTTTTGCTGTACAAAAATAATAATAGTGTCTCCCTGATTTTTCAGACTCAAATGTATCTGTTGAAAATAGTCTGGTGTAGGCCAGAGAGACAGAAGTGTTCTTTTGCTGTTCCACGGTAAAAAATCTCTATTATCCTGCTTTTTGCATTTTTTGCTGTAAAAAAAAAAAAAATAGTGTCTCCCTGATTTTTCAGACACAAATATATCTGTTGAAAATAGTCTGGTGTAGGCCCGAGAAATACAAGTGTGGTTTTGCAGTTCCATGGTACAAACCTCTGTATTATCCACTTTTGGGCCATTTGTATCTAAAAAAAACAGTTTGAGTGTGTCGCTCACTGTTCTGCCGCAAATATATATATATTTTAAAAAGCCTGGTATACACCAGTAAATTATAACTGTGGTTTTGATGTTCCACGGTAAAACATCTCTATTATCCTGTTTTTGGCATTTTTTGCTGTATAAAAATAATAATAGTGTCTCCCTGATTTTTCAGACACAAATATAACTGTTGAAAATAGTCTGGTGTAGGCCAGAGAGACAGAAGTGTGCTTTTGCTGTTCCACGGTAAAAAATCTCTATTATCCTGCTTTTTGCATTTTTTGCTGTAAAAAAAAAAAAAAAATAGTGTCTCCCTGATTTTTCAGACACAAATATATCTGTTGAAAATAGTCTGGTGTAGGCCCGAGAAATACAAGTGTGGTTTTGCAGTTCCACGGTACAAACCTCTGTATTATCCACTTTTGGGCCATTTGTATCTAAAAAAAACAGTTTGATTGTGTCGCTCACTGTTCAGCCGCAAATATATATATATTTTAAAAAGCCTGGTATACACCAGTAAATTCTTACTGTGGTTTTGATGTTCCATGGTGAAACATCTCTATTATCCTGTTTTTGGCATTTTTTGCTGTATACAAATAATAATAGTGTCTCCCTGATTTTTCAGACACAAATATATCTGTTGAAAATAGTCTGGTGTAGGCCAGAGAGACAGAAGTGTGCTTTTGCTGTTCCACGGTAAAAAAATCTCTATTATCCTGCTTTTTGCATTTTTTGCTGTAAAAAAAAAAAAAAATAGTGTCTCCCTGATTTTTCAGACACAAATATATCTGTTGAAAATAGTCTGGTGTAGGCCCGAGAAATACAAGTGTGGTTTTGCAGTTCCACGGTACAAACCTCTGTATTATCCACTTTTGGGCGATTTGTATCTAAAAAAAACAGTTTGAGTATGTTGCTCACTGTTCAGCCGCAAATATATATATATTTTAAAAAGCCTGGTATACACCAGTAAATTCTTACTGTGGTTTTGATGTTCCACGGTAAAACATCTCTATTATCCTGTTTTTGGCATTTTTTGCTGTACAAAAATAATAATAGTGTCTCCCTGATTTTTCAGACTCAAATGTATCTGTTGAAAATAGTCTGGTGTAGGCCAGAGAGACAGAAGTGTTCTTTTGCTGTTCCACGGTAAAAAATCTCTATTATCCTGCTTTTTGCATTTTTTGCTGTAAAAAAAAAAAAAATAGTGTCTCCCTGATTTTTCAGACACAAATATATCTGTTGAAAATAGTCTGGTGTAGGCCCGAGAAATACAAGTGTGGTTTTGCAGTTCCACGGTACAAACCTCTGTATTATCCACTTTTGGGCCATTTGTATCTAAAAAAAACAGTTTGAGTGTGTCGCTCACTGTTCTGCCGCAAATATATATATATTTTAAAAAGCCTGGTATACACCAGTAAATTATTACTGTGGTTTTGATGTTCCACGGTAAAACATCTCTATTATCCTGTTTTTGGCATTTTTTGCTGTATAAAAATAATAATAGTGTCTCCCTGATTTTTCAGACACAAATATATCTGTTGAAAATAGTCTGGTGTAGGCCAGAGAGACAGAAGTGTGCTTTTGCTGTTCCACGGTAAAAAATCTCTATTATCCTGCTTTTTGCATTTTTTGCTGTAAAAAAAAAAAAAATAGTGTCTCCCTGATTTTTCAGACACAAATATATCTGTTGAAAATAGTCTGGTGTAGGCCCGAGAAATACAAGTGTGGTTTTGCAGTTCCACGGTACAAACCTCTGTATTATCCACTTTTGGGCCATTTGTATCTAAAAAAAACAGTTTGAGTGTGTCGCTCACTGTTCAGCCGCAAATATATATATATTTTAAAAAGCCTGGTATACACCAGTAAATTATAACTGTGGTTTTGCTGTTCCACGGTAAAAAATCTCTATTATTCAGGTTTTGGTAGTTTTTTCCATAAAGAAAAACAGTAGTGTCTCCTGACTGTTGTGACACAAAAATATATCTGTTGAAAATAGTCTTGTGTAGGTCCGACATCCCAGTGTGGTTTCGCAGTTCCACGGGTCAAATCGCTGTACTATCCAGTTTTGGGCCTTTGGTATCTAAAAAAAAAGCAGTTTGAGTGTGTCGCTCACTGATCAGCCGCAAATATCTCTATTTAAAAAAGTGTGGTATACCCCAGTAAACAATAACTGTGGTTTTCCTCTTCCACGGTTCTAATCTACTCTTTATTACCCTTTTTCCATTGATAGTGCAAGTGTAAGCTATTTTACTTCATTTACAATGGGCAAGGCGTGTGGCAAGGGACGTGGAAGTGGACGTTCTGGTGATGGTTCGTGCAGAGGACGGGGCCGTGGCCAAGGTGAAAATGTGCCAAAACCAACAGCCACATCTTCTCGCTCCCACTTCTTGACCGAATTACTAGGGAAGCACAGAACAACACCAGTATTGAGAACTGATCAGTGTGAACAGGTTATTAATTGGATAGCAGACAATACTTCCAGTTACCTGGGCACAACCACCTCCGGTCTGTCTTCCACACGGTCAACTCTTAGTAGCCGTGAGTCTCGACCGCATACTCCTCCTCACCCTGATGCTCCTTCCTCCCACCATGCCGAGTGTCGTCAGACAGCAAGTGATCCCACACTTGGACACACTGAAGAGCTGTTCACTGGTCCATTTCCATATTTGGGCCCCTCGCCTGATACGCTTGAAGTGGTGGAAGAGGAGATCCCATGTTGCGATGCCCAAATATTTGAACAGCCACGGCCACAGGAAGTCGACGTTGGCAATCTGTCACAAGAGGTGGACGATGACGAGACACAATTGCCAGGAAGTGAGGAGGAGGATCGTGGTGCACAAGTGGAAGAGGAGGAGGTGGTGGATGATCTAGTAACTGACCCAACGTGGAAGGAGGACATGCAGAGTGAGGCCAGCAGCACACAGGGGGAGGGAGGCAGAGTACCCCAACAGGCAGGAAGAAGCAGTGTGGTGGCCGCAGACAGAAGGCAGGCAACCGTTCCCCGTAACACCAACACGAGGGACGTTGCCAGTACAAGCGGTAGGTCTTCCAAAGTCTGGAATTTTTTTAAAGACTCTGCTGATAACCCCAAAAAGGCCATATGTTCCACCTGCCATGCCAGCATCAGCAGGGGTGACAAAACTACCAGCCTGACCACCACCAGCATGATCAGGCACATGGCAGCAAAGCACCCGACTTTGTGGGGCGAAACCCAGGGTCCACGACCAGTGTCAGCGGGTGTCACCACTGCTTCTTCCACTGTTGTGCGTGCAATAGAACCCCCTGTTGTGTGTGCAAGGCAATCCCCTGTCCATACTGCATGTAAAGATGCCCCCTCCTCTCATTCTTCACTTGTTATGGCAGTTTCTCAAGAAACAGCATCAACGTCCACGTCCACGTCCCACCGCAGCGTTCAATTGTCCATATCCCAGACCTTTGAACGAAAGCGGAAATTCGCAGCTAACGCCCCACAGGCCACAGTCCTAAATTCGCACATTTCACGACTGCTTGCATTGGAAATGCTGCCTTTTAGGCTGGTGGAGACGGAATCCTTCCGCAATCTTATGGTGGTGGCCGTCCCTCGGTACTCGGTCCCCAGCCGACACTATTTTGCCCGGTGTGCCATCCCCGCACTACACAAGCACGTGTCCCAAAGCATCTGCCGTGCCCTCAACAACGCAGTTACTGGGAGAGTCCACCTGACAACGGACACGTGGACAAGTGCTTGTGGCCAGGGACGGTACATCTCTCTGACGGCACACTGGGTAAACATAGTGGAAGCCGGGACCCAATCGGACCTTGGGACGGAACACATCCTGCCCACACCGAGGATTGCGGGCCCTATGTCAGTCAGAGTTGCCCCCACAGTGTACAGCTCCTGCGCATCCTCCTCCTCCTCCTCCTCCTCATGTTCAGCCTCCATCTCAGATATCACCACATCAGTTACAAGCTGGAAGCATTGCAGTACTGCCTCCACCAAGCGGCAACAGGCTGTGCTGAAACTCATAAGCTTAGGTGATAAACCTCACACTGCTTGTGAGTTGTGGACAGCTGTGAAAGAGCAGGCAGATCTGTGGCTGAGACCGCTGAACCTACATCCCGGCATGGTCGTGTGTGACAATGGCCTAAACTTGGTGGCGGCTCTGAGGAGAGGTGAGATCACACACGTACCATGCCTGGCTCATGTGCTTAACCTCGTGGTTCAGCGGTTTCTTAAATCGTACCCTGAGTTGCCAGATCTGCTCGTGAAAGTACGCCGCCTGTCAGCTCATTTTCGCAAGTCGGCTACAGCTTCCGCCGCCCTTGCTGTGTTGCAGCAGCGTTTGCAGCTTCCGGCACACCGACTGGTGTGTGATGTCCCCACACGTTGGAACTCTACCCTCCACATGTTGCAAAGGATTTGTGAGCAGAAGAGAGCAGTTGTGGAGTACCAGCTGCATCAAGGCCGTCGATATTCAGGTCAGACTCGACACATAAGACCTCAGGAGTGGACCTGGATGTCTAACATATGTACCATCCTGACAAACTTTGAGGAGGCCACCAAGATGGTGAGTGGCGATGACGCCATCATTAGTGTCAGCATCCCACTTGTCTGTCTTTTGCAACGCTCTCTGCAGAGAATTAAAGAGGAGGCATTACAGCCAGAGTATGATGAGATGGATCAAGAAGCCTTAGCGGGCGATTACACACAGCCCAGCCTCATCTCATCCCAACGTGCATTGGGGGACAATGAGGGAGAGGAGGAGGAGGAGGAAGAACAGGAGCTGCTATCATGCGTTGTAGACGGCAGTACTTGTACAAGTGTCATACCGTCGGTTCAGCGTGGGTGGCCTGAGGACAGGGGGGAGGAGGAAGAGGAGGAGGAGAGCATGGTCAGTCGTCATCTTGGTGAGGACACGGAAATATTGCCCGTTACCAGTCTGGCACGCATGGCTGACTTTATGTTACGTTGCCTTAACCGTGACCCTCGCGTTGTCAAAATGTTGGGTGACGGTCATTACTGGTTGGTGACACTTGTAGACCCCCGCTACAAGGAGAACTTTCACTCTCTTATTCCTGAGGTGGAGAGGTCTACAAAAATGGGGCAATACCAGAAGGCCCTTGCTGCAGAACTCTTAAAAAAATTCCCATCTGAACACGCTAGCGGCAGAGGTCACAGTTCGTTGCCCAACCAAGGCGTACAGGCGAGAGAGATGCAACTCCAATCCAGCAGAGGCAGGGGAACACTGTGAACGTTCTGGGACAGTTTTCTGACACCCGCCCAGCTTACAGGCCCTGAGGCGCGGGGCACTCTCACAAGGAGTGGAAAGTTTCAAAAGATGGTGAGGGAGTACCTTGCCTATCGTACCAGCATCCTCCGTGATTCCTCTGTGCCTTTTAATTATTGGGTATCCAAGCTGGACACTTGGAATGAACTCGCTCTGTACTCCTTGGAGGTCCTGGCCTGCCCTGCCGCTAGCGTGTTATCGGAGCGTGTTTTTAGTGCCGCTGGGGGAATTATAACTGATAAGCGCACTCGCCTGTCAACTGACAATGCTGACAAGCTGACCCTTATCAAAATGAACAAGGGCTGGATTGGGCCAGACTTCTCATCACCACCAAATGACAGCAGAGTAACATAAAGTCAAATCCACTGTGTTATTTCGGGAGGTGTATTCACATGCACCGCTTCACACCCACACATGGGTATACGCTTCCTCATTTCGGCTGTTTAATCTTCTTCTCCTTATCCTCAGCCTCCACCACCACTATACCACCAGGGTGCCAGCATTGCAAGTTCCTCCGTCCTAATTTTTGGCAGCTTTTGCTGGGAAAGCATAAGCAAATACCATGGGACACCCACTCCCCAATAATGGGACTTATGTTTGTAATATGCTGTACTGCATGGCTCTTGTAAGGGGCATTGCAAGTTGCTCCGTCCTAATTTTTGGCAGCTTTTGCTTGCAAGGCATAAGCAAATACTATGGGACACCCACTCCCCAATAATGGGACTTATGTTTGTAATATGCTGTACTGCATGGCTCTTGTAAGGGGCATTGCAAGTTGCTCCATCCTAATTTTTGGCAGCTTTTGCTTGCAAGGCATAAGCAAATACTATGGGAGACCCACTCCCCAATAATGGGACTTATGTTTGTAATATGCTGTACTGCATGGCTCTTGTAAGGGGCATTGCAAGTTGCTCCTTCCTAATTTTTGGCAGCTTTTGCTTGCAAGGCATAAGCAAATACTATGGGACACCCATTCCCCAATAATGGGACTTATGTTTGTAATATGCTGTACTGCATGTGACGCGCCCCTTGGGCCGTGTGTACACGTGTGTCTGTAGTCTCCTTGGCGGTGACCCGGTCCCGTGACTCAGGCTGGTCAAACCAGTGGCAGTCTTTCTTAGGTTTTGAGGTTAATTGTCCGACTGCGCCACCCGTGGATTGCGGTCAGGGAGTACCACCGCTGCGAGGCAGACCGCTGAGGCTGGTGTTGTGTGCGCAGCATAGAATGGGATAACTCCCCTCGGGAGGAGTATTGCCTCAGGGCAGTGAGTGTGGATGATGGGGGTGATGGTGCACGAGCGCAGCAGGAACGACTCAGAGTCTTTGCAGTGCAGTTCAGGGTCTTTACTGATGATTATAAGGTAGACCTTCCCGGGAGTACTGGCTAGCATAAGAGGCCTGGTCAGTCTGTGAGCAAGCAGGAGTTCCCCTGGCCAGGTGGAGTTGTAGGCCTCCCCGTCTGTCTGCACTCTTCCTGGCTACCTTGCTGTAAGCGGGTAGAAGTAGCCCACGTCCCTGAGTGTACCGTGTAGTGCTCACCCGTATGGCTGGTGACTTGGGGCCTTCTGTTAGCCTCCTCTCCACGACGGCGGTGCTGGTCCCTTGCTTGTGACTGAGCCTCCGGGCTTCTATGGCCAGAGGACCTGAAATCCCCTGCCGGCTGGTTTCTGCTGCTGGATATATAAGTCCTCACAGCTTCGGACTCCTGTGTCCGGTTCCTATTGTCTTCTGCCAGGGCGAGCTCTGCTCAGCTTCCAGCCCCTGGTCTTTAGCTCCTAGCTCCTACAGAGCTCCTTGCTGTTACTTTCCCTTGCTCTCACTCTGACTCTGACTGTTCTCTGACTCACTCAACCCCGCCCCAGATCCAGTTTATAAGGGCAGAATTCTCCCCTCCCAGGACTGCGGCAGGAGGATGTTGCATGTTTAAGGGATCCTGACCAGGAAACCTCCCACTTGCTCTCCGACGTAATATCTCTATTATTGTGGTGACCAGACCCCTGGGTTGCCACACATGGCTTTTGTAAGGGGCATTGCAGTTCCTCATAATTTTTGGAAAGCCTTCCATTCACTGCTTAGGCCAACAGTGCACGGGAGACCCAGTTGCTATAAATCGAAAAAAAGGTTTAGCTAACGCCCTCTGACCTCCATGTCATTTCCAAGGGGCATTGGAGTGGCTCGAAATTTTTGGTAGGCATTGCACTCACTGTATGCCCTATAACTGTGTAGCCGAACCGCTCCTTTTGTTACAGAAACATATCCTACAAGACATATCTGGTTGACTGGCCTGATATTGATGTGAATGGTCCCTGTTCCTCCTGCTCTTTCTCCTTTGCCACCACCTCATCCATCATTTATCACCTGAAGCTTTGTTTTAACGGGAGTCATAGAACTTGGATAGTAGCAGGAAAACATCCAGCAATACTCGGAGGAGGTAGGATATGCGCCAAAACGCGGACCACCTCAGGCCTAGCCGCTACTACATACATGCGCTTGCATTCCAAGAAAACAAAGCAGATGCTAACTTCTATCATCATCATCATGCTCCTCACCTAGGCACTCTCAACTCCCCTGATGGAGAAGCCAGGGCCCACCGGAGGAGTCTGGTTCTCTGGTGGGCTCGTCCAATGCTGCCCTAAAGCAGGCCAGGCTAAGAAAAGTGTGGGGGAAGGTGACAGGAGAAATCAGGGCGGCTGGGGACCGAGTATGGACACCTGTCCACCACCTGGCGGCTGGGGACCGAGCGTGGACACCCGGCCGCCGGGCGGCTGGGGACAGAGTATGGATACCTCGCTGCCGAAGCGGCCATGAGGTAGTGGCCAGCTTCGGCCTCCTCCAAACTAAAAGGCCCCTTTTCAAGTGAAAGCTAGCAGTATGGTATTGCAGCCTGCGGGTGGGTGGGTGGTTGGCTGCATATTTTCACTTGCATTGCAAGGAATGGGGGAGGTACAATTGAACACTGCCCTGGGACAAGTACTTGCACGGGGATAGTTGCAAGTCTGCATCTTCTGATGCGGCAAGGATCACTTCTGATGGGCACACTTTTAGACAGTGAGCTTGGGGTCAGAGATGCTTCCAGGGGTCTTCCCCATGCTGATCCCTTGTCTTTTCAGCACTGTATGCATGTGTCACACAGCACATGGCCAGATAAGGTTGTAAAATGTTAAAATGACATTTCCCTGTGAACGCATTTGTCACGGTTGAAAGCAATACAAAAGTGCAAAAGCGCATGAAAAATGCTACTTGTGAACATAGCCCAAGGTGTGGAGGAGTATTTTTGTTTTTGGTTATTTATTTTACCTTATACACAAGTTTTTACCCTGGAAAGGAAATTCATTAACATATTTCACAGGAAAACCGTTTCAGTTTCGTTTTTGAACGTTTTATTGTGAGCCCGCAAAAGTGGCTTAATACCTCTGACCACGTTGTTGACAGCAGTGACGTGGGGGTCAGAAATGCTTCCAGGGGCGATCCCCATGCTGCCCCCATGTCTTTTGAGCACTGTCACTATCGTTTTGGGCACTTTTTAGGCTTTCTACAGACTGCCGGGGGTGCTGCCGCAAAAATGCTCGGGTCTCTCATAGACTAACATTGGGCTCGTTGCTCGGGTCGAGCACCCGAGTATCACGGTAAGCTCGGCCGGAGCTTCGAGCACCCGAGCATTTTAGTGATCGCTCAACACTATCAGTCGTCATCTTGGTGAGGACACGGAAGTCTTGCCCGTTACCAGTCTGGCACCCATGACTGACTTTATGTTACGCTGCCTTAACCGTGACCCTCGCATTGTCAAAATGTTGGGTGACAGTCATTACTGGTTGATGACACTTTTAGACCCCCTCTACAAGGAGAACTTTCACTCTCTTATTCCTGAGTTGGAGAGGTCTACAAAAATGGGGCAGTACCAGAAGGCCCTTGCTGCAGAACTATTAAAAAAATTCCCATCTGAACACGGTAGCGGCAGAGGTCACAGTTCGCTGCCCAACTAAGGCATACAGGCGAGAGAGACGCAACTCCATTCCAGCAGAGGCAGGGGAACACTGTCAATGTTCTAGGACAGTTTTCTGAGACCTGCCCAGCTTACAGGCCCTGAGGCGCAGGGTACTCTCACAAGGAGTGGAAAGTTTCAAAAGATGGTGAGGGAGTACCAGCGTCCTCCGTGATTCCTCTGTGCCTTTTAATTATTGGGTATCCAAGCTGGACACTTGGAATGAACTCACTCTGTATGCCTTGGAGGTCCTGGCCTGCCCTGCCGCTAGCGTGTTATCGGAGCGTGTTTTTAGTGCCGCTGGGGGAATTATAACTGATAAGCGCACTCGCCTGTCAACTGACAATGCTGACAAGCTGACCCTTATCAAAATGAACAAGGGCTGGATTGGGCCAGACTTCTCATCACCACCAAATGACAGCAGAGTAACATAAAGTCAAATCCACTGTGTTATTTCGGGAGGTGTATTCCCATGCATCGCTTCACACCCACACATGGGTATACGCTTCCTCATTTCGGCTGTTTTTTGCTCTTCTCCTTATCCTCAGCCTCCACGACCACTATACCACCAGGGTGACCGTGGTCCATGTTGCCAGCATTGCAAGTTCCTCTGTCCTAATTTTTGGCAGCTTTTGCTTGGAAGGCATAGGCAAAGACTATGGGAGACCCACTCCCCAATAATGGGAATAATGTTTTTAATATGCTGTACTGCATGGCTCTTGTAAGGGACATTGCAAGTTCCGCCTTCCTAATTATTGGCAGCTTTTGCTTGGAAGGCATAGGCAAAGACTATGGGAGACCCACTCCCCAATAATGGAAAATAATGTTTTTAATATGCTGTACTGCATGGCTCTTGTAAGGGGCATTAAAATCGTCTTGTTAAGCTACTGTGACCTCCACGTCTCTTCCAAGGGTCGTTAATATTGTCTTTTTATTCCACTGCGACCTCCACCACTCTTCCAAGGGGCATTAAAAGCATCTTGTTAAGCTACTGTGACCTCCACGTCTCTTCCACAGGGCGTTGATATTGTCTTTTTATTCCACTGTAACATCCACCACTCTTCCAAGGGGCATTGATATTGTCTTTTTATTCCACTGCGACCTCCACCACTCTTCCAAGGGGCATTAAAACCATCTTGTTAAGCTACTGTGACCTCCACGTCTCTTCCACGGGGCATTGATATTGTCTTTTTATTCCACTGTAACATCCACCACTCTTCCAAGGGGCATTAAAACTGTCTTGTTAAACCACTCTGAACTCCACGTCTCTTCCAAGGGGCATTAAAACCATCTTGTTAAGCTACTGTGACCTCCACATCTCTTCCAAGGGGCATTAAAACTGTCTTGTTAAACCACTGAACTCCACGTCTCTTCTAAGGGGCATTAAAACCGTCTTGTTAAACCACTCTGAACTCCACAACTCTTCCAAGGGGCATTGACATGTTGTTTTTAATTACCTCTAACCTCCACGACTCTTGCAACGGGCATTGCATTTCCTCCTAATTTTTGTCAGCTTTTGCTTTTCAATGCATAGGCGAACACTAAGGGAGACCCACTCCCCAATAATGGGTAGAAGGTTTTTAATACGCTGTAATCCACGTCTGTTTCAAGGGGCATTGCAGTGCCTAATAATTTTTGGAAAGCCTTCCATTCCCTGCTTAGGCCAACAGTGTACAGGAGACCCAGTTGCTATAAATGGAAAAAACGGTTTAGTTAAGGCCCTCTGACCTCCATGTCACTTCCAAGGGGCATTGGAGTGCCTCGAAATTTTTGGTAGGCATTGCATTCACTGTATGCCTTATAACTGTGTAGCTGAACCGCTCCTTTTGGTACAGAAACATATCCTACAAGACATGTGGGGTTGGCTGGCCTGATATTGATGTGAATGGTCCCTGTTCCTCCTGCTCTTTCTCCTTTGCCACCACCTCATCCATCATTCATCACCTGAAGCTTTGTTTTAGCGGGAGTCATAGAACTGGGATAGTAGCAGGAAAACATCCAGCAATCCTCGAAGGAGGTAGAATATGCGCCAAAACGCTGACCACCTCAGGCCTAGCTGCTACCACATACATGTGCTTGCATTCCAAGGAATAGAAAGCTACGGAGGTGGATGGCCTCATGATCATGAATAATTTACTCGTTGTGTAGGAGGCCGACCACTGCTGCTGTCTACCTTCTGAACTTTGTGTTGAAGCCTGATTAACCCAGGACCCGCAATCCTCTATGTCTATAGGACGTGTTGCATCCCAGTGTCCAACTGTGTTCCGGCTTCCACAATATTAACCCAATGTGAAGGCATCAGTGAGATGGACCATTCCTGGCCACATTCACTTGTCCACGTGTTTGTGGTTAGGCTGTCCTTCCCACTAAATGCACTGGGGAGGGCACAGGTAATGTTTTGGTATGCGCACTTGTGTATAAGGCGCACCGGGACAAATAGGGGCGGCTGGGGACCGTTTATGGACACCCGGCCACCCCCACGCGGCTGGGGACTGTGTGTGGGCACCCGGCGGCGGGGCGGCTGGGGACTGAGTATGGACACCCGGCCGCCCCCTGGCCGCCGGGCGGCTGGGGACTGAGTATGAATACCAGGCTACCGACGCAGCCATGACGTGGTGGCCAGATTCCACCTCCACATGCCTAAAAGGCCCAATTTCAAGTGCAAGCAAGCTAGCAGTATGGTATTGCAGCCTGGGGGTGGGTGGGTGGCAGGCTGCATACTTGTGCTTGTATTGCAAGTTAAGGGGGAGGTACAATTGAACACTGCCCTGGGACAAGGACTTGCACGGGGATAGTTGCAAGTCTGCATCTTCTGATGCGGCAAGGATCACTTCTGATGGGCACACTTTTAGGCAGTGACCTGGGTGTCAGAGATGCTTCCAGGGGTCTTCCCCATGCTGTTCCCATGTCTTTTTAGCACTGTATGCATGTGTCACACAGCACATGGCCAGATAAGGTTGTAAAATGTTAAAATGACATTTCCCTGTGAATGCATTTGTCACGGTTGAAAGCAATACAAACGTGCAAAAACGCATAAAAAATGCTACTTGTGAACATAGCCCAAGGTGTGGAGGAGTATTTTTGTTTTTGGTTATTTATTGTACCTTATACACAAGTCTTTACCCTGGAATGGATGTTCCTTAACCCCTTTCCGACCTGGTCAGTAATAGTACGCACCAGGTCGGGAAGGCCGGTTCAGCGGGGGCTCCGGCGGTGAGCCCGCACTGAAGCGAGCACATGTCAGCTGATTAATGGAATCGCAATCCACCCGCGGCTGTTAACGTTAAATCTCTGACAGTGGCATTTAACTCGCGCTTCCGGGAGTCCTAAGCCCCGCCCATCAGTGACCCCGTCACGTGATCGCGGGTCACCAATGGGTGGGCATGACAACTCAGGGTCTGCAGCAAACGCCTGTGGTTGTCATGTCTCAATTGCTATGAGCGCCACCTAGTGGTCAGCGCTCATAGCAAGTGAGCATTTCTCCTGCATACAAGCGATCTGCTCATCGCTTGTATGCAGTATTAGTAATCAGACAACTGCTGCTTCTAGTCTCCTCTGGAGACTATAGAAGCAAGCAGAAAGTGTAAAAAAAAAGTTTTTAAAAAAATAAAAAATATAAAAAATATATAAAAGTTTAAGTCACCCCCCTTTCGCCCCATTCAAAATAAAATATATATATAAAAAAAAAACACATACACATATTTGGTATCGCCGCGTTCAGAATCGCCCGATCTATCAATATAAAAGAAGAATTAATACAATCAGTAAACGGTGTAACGAGAAAAAAATTTTAAACGCCAGAATTAAGTTTTTTTGGTCGCTACAACTTTGCAATAACGGGCAATCAAAACATCGGATCTACCCCAAAATGGTATCAATAAAAACGTCAGCCCGGCACGCAAAAAATAAGCCCTCACCTGGCCCCAGATCCCGAAAAATGGAGAAGCTAAGGGTCTCGGAAAATGGCGTCATTTTTTTTTGTTTTTTCAGCAAGCTTTGGATTTTTTTTTCACCACTTAAATAAAAAAGAACCTATACATGTTTGGTGTCTATGAACTCGTAACGACCTGGAAAATAATGATGGCAGGTCAGTTTTAGCAATCTTTGAGCGTGGTGAAAAAAGGACCCAAAAAACAACTGTGGAATTGCATTTTTTTTGCAGTTTCACTGCACTTGGAATTTTTTTCCCATTTTCCAGCACACGATATGGTAAAACCAGTGATGGTGTTTAAAAGTACAACTCGTCCCGCAAAAAATAAGCCCTCACATGGCCATATTGAACGAAAATTAAAAAAGTTCTGGCTCTGGGAAGAAGGGGAGCAAAGAAGGAAAACACAAAAACAGAAAGACCCATGGTCGTTAAGGGGTTAACATATTTCACAGGAAAGCACTTTCACTTTCGTTTTTGAACGTTTTATTGTGAGCCTGTAAAAGTGGCTTAATACCTCTGACCACGTTGTTGACAACAGTGACCTGGGGGTCAGAAATGCTTCCAGGGGCGATCCCCATGCTGTCCCCATGTCATTTGAGCACTGTCACTATCGTTTTGGGCACTTTTTAGGCTTTCTACAGACTGCCAGGGGAGCCGCCGCAAAAATGTTCGGGTCTCCCATAGACTAACATTGGGCTCGTTGCTCGGGTCGAGCACCCGAGTATCACAGTGAGCTCGGCCCGAGCTTCGAGCACCCGAGCATTTTAGTGCTCGCTCAACACTAGTCGTAGCCCTTACACCAAATCCCACCTTTTTGAATGTTATGGGGCCGATGCAAATTTGCCTTTTTTGTGCGAATGTGATAGGATCAAAAATGTGTTCCTTTTTTCTTTCCATAAAGCACACGATAAATCCCCCTCATGGTTCTTACTGATTTTATTCAGTATTACAGCATAAAAAGCTGTTTGAGTACATGGTCTCAGATAGTTCTGTGTGCAGTCCTTAGAGCAGGGTGGTAGTCCGATGAAACAGGTATGGCTAGATAAATGTCTTCTAGGGACCTCAGTAATGACTAACTGCAATTTCGTAGTCTGAAAAATGAAAGGATATGATTGTGACATTGACAGTGACGCTTGAAAGTTGTGAACTTTTCAGAAATTTCCATATTTCTGCATAGATTTTACCTAAAACTACGTCAGATTTTCACCCAAGCCCTAAAAGTAGAGAACAGAGAACCAAATCAAGCAAACAAGTCAAAAATATTAGGCTTTGTAATTTTTTAATCAGGAAAATTATCCAATATCACATGTCTGTGATTCGCAAAACTATGTGAACTTTTAGAATTAGCAGATGATTTGAAGATGGAATTAAATTGGTGTTTTCAATCAATAGGGTGATAATCAGGTATGAGTGTGTGACCCATTTGATTTAAAGAATGAGGATCTATCAAAGTATAATCTTGACAACATATATTTGTGGAAGTGAATCATTGCATGAACAAAGGAGGAGCTTAGGACAGTTGTTGATTCTAATCTGGCATCAGAAGAGTACAAAACAATCTCTAAAAGAGTTTGGACTCTATCAGTCGACAGTCAGATAGATTGTGTACAAATTAAGGAAATTCTAAACCATTATTACCCTCCCCAGGAGTGGTTGACCAACAAAAATCACTCCAAGAACAAGGCGTGTAATAGTCCATGAGTTTACAAAGGAACCCAAGGTGCCCTACAAGCAGCTAAAGGCTTCTCTCATGTTAGTTCAGTAGGACAGTGAACAACAATGATGTTCATGGCAGGACCCCAAGGAGAAAGCCACTGCTCTCCAAAAAGAACATTGTGCCCAACCTGTAGTTTTCTAAAGATCACCTGGATAACCCAGAAGGCTATTGGAACAATGTTTTGTGGACGGATGAGATCAATATAGAGCTTTGGGTTTAAAGAAAATCTGTCACCACACTTGACCTATCTAAACTATTAATATAGACTTACAGGTTATAGACTGCTGAAGGGAGTCATGCCTGTATACCTCATATCAGATGCCTTTTTGTTGATAAATCACCTTTTATCACTTTATGTAAATGACCTCTTCCATGCTATAAGAAGGACGCTCCCTGGAAGATAACTCTGCCTCCAGAGCTTATTTTACATGAATGGGGCATTACCAGTGTGATGTGTAATGGCCTCTTTATACTCTCCTAAGCTCACTACAGAGCTGTGGGTGATTATAACTGACACATCTGCAGGTTCCTCTCAGCTTCCATCTCACAGGCAGACAGTTCTGCAATATTTTTGCAATACAGCAGAGCTCAGACAGCCGCAAAAGTGTGTTTGCAAGAACACAAATTTAATTTCTTCTGATCTGTGTTAGTTACATATCTCACACTGCTAACATTCCCTTTTTATAAATAATAAGTTATCTTCTGGGCAATATCCTCCCCATAGCCCAAAACAGCTCACTTACATATAAGAAAAACCTCTGGAATAAAACATCAGATTGCAGATTTCAAGGTATAATTTATTTAGCTTCCTATGTCCTACATGCCCATATAAACAGCTTAGGAGGGTTGATCCTACTGACAGATTCCCTTTATATGAATAAAGTTATGCTTGAAGATAAAAAAAACATGCATTACCGCATAAAAACCTCATGCCATCTATGAAATGCGGTCATGGTAGTTTGAAGTAATTCAGAATTTTATCAGCAAATTCTAAAGGAAAATGTCAGAACATCTGTCCATGAGCTGAATTTCAAGAGAGTTTGAGTCATGCAGTAAGAAGACATAAAGCACTACAAAAGAATGGTTAAAAAAGAATAATGTTTTGGAATGGCCAAGGCAAAGTCTTGAATTTAATCCTATAGAAATGTTGTGAAGGACCTCATGCGAGCAGCTCGTGGGAGAAAAGTAACCAAAGAAACAACGTTTTTTACTCCTGTCCTACGCCTGATGAAGCACGCTGTGTGAAACATGCTTCAAAATTGGGTGAGCACTTGGAGTCCCCTTTTACTTTGGTTGGTTAACATGCATTTGACCATGCTGTAAAATTGTTCAATTATATTATGTTTTGGGTGTTTCTCTGTTGTGAGTGATTCCAGTCATCACTTTATATATGTTGGATGCTTAGAATTACTATCTTCTGTAAGGCGGCGGTGTTCACACCGTGCAGTAGTAACTGAGGCAGTGACCCAAGCAAGTCCAACATAAGCAGCATTTATATAGCAGACTGACGGGTAAACAGAAAAGTCCTCCGGTTCGAAGCTGGGATAACACAAGTCCATAACAACGGTTGCCAAGGGCAACGGCCGCGCCGGGCCGCTCAGAGCCTGACGGGTGCAGAACCTTCCCAGGCGTGGGTTCAGCTACTCACAGGTCCTCCGAGCTTTCCTGCTATGCTCCTAGCAGGTCCCAACACTGAACAACACTAACCCTTAATGCGGGGTTTTTAAAGGACCTGTGGCAAGAGCCTCTGGAAAACCCGGGTTGGAGGGAGGAGCCCACCCCACTGCCTTCCTGTAGCCTCCTCCAAGAAATGAAGGCCCTGCCGGGTTTTACTTAATCTGCCTTAGCCAGATAGCCTGACCAGGTCAATGCTCACCTTCATTCCTGCATTGCAGCCGCAGCTGTGTCTGTGATTGCAATGCACTCCAACAGGTTTAATAGGTCTCTGTACTCATTCTGGGGGATATATTACGTCCCTCGTATACGATCCCAGTCACTTCCTCACATATTCCCCCTCTGTTCAAGCTTGTGGGGTTGAAGGTTTGTCACCCTACAGGGTGCCCGGGACAGGGCATCCGCGTTTTCCTGCGACTTCCCAGGGCGATGTTCTACAGAGAAACTGAAATTTTGCAGTGACAGAAACCACCTGGTGACTCGCGCATTCCTCTCCTTGGCGTTCCTCATCCATACCAAGGTTGAGTGGTCCGTCACCAAGCAGAACTGGCGCCCGAGTAAATAATAGCGTAGCGACTCCAAGGCCCATTTTATAGCCAAACACTCCTTCTCTACCATGCTATAGTTTTTCTCTGCCGGGATAAGCTTTCTATTCAAGTAGGTGACCGGGTGCACTTCACCATTCACTTTTTGTGACAATACCGCCCCTAGGCCTACCTCCGAGGCATCTGTTTGTACAATGAAGGTTTCCTTGAAGTTGGGGCTAATGAGGACCGGCTGTCCACACAGGGCCAATTTCATGGACTGAAAGGCTTCTTCTGCCTGAGGGTTCCACCGAACCATTACCGATTTTTTTTCCTTTCAAGAGATCGGTCAGGGCTGCCGTTCTCCCAACAAAATTAGATATAAACCGGCGTAATACCCAAGGATGCCAAGGAACGCCCTCACCTGCTTTGTACTTGACGGTTTAGGCCAGTTTTTTCTGGCCTCAACTTTATTGATTTGGGGCTTGATAATTCCTCGACCAATCACATACCCCAAATATCGGGATTCCTCTAGCCCTATCGCACATTTTTTTGGGTTTGCTGTTAACCCTGTGGCTCTGAGAGAATCCAGCACCGCTTGTACCTGGGATAGGTGCGTATGCCAGTCGGTTCTAAAGAAGTTCTAGATACGCGGACGCGTACTCCTAATGAGGTTTGAGCACTATGTCCACCAATGTAGCCGGGGCCCCATGCAACCCAAAGGGTAAGACCACATAGTGAAATAGACCCTCCGGAGTTATGATCTCTTCCTTCGCCGATTCCGTGAGAGGTACCTGCCAATAACCTTTGGTGAGATCGAGCGTGGTAAAGTACTGGGCCTGCCCCAGTCTCTCAATCAGCTCATCCATCCTGGGCATTGGATAAAGGTCAAACTTCGACACTTCATTTAATTTCCGGAAATCGTTACAGAAGCTTAACGATCCGTCTGGTTTCGGGATCTGTACGATAGGGCTAGCCCACAAACTCCGTGACTCCTCGATGACGCCTAACTGGAGCATTTGTTTTACCTCAGCCGTGATGGCTTGCCTCCGGGCTTCGGGTACCCGGTGCGGTATTATTCGTACCTTTACCCCAGGTTCGGTGACGATGTCATGTTGGAGAACCGTAGTCTTACCCGGTAGCTCTGAGAACACGTCGGTATTCTGCTGCACCAGCGAGCGAGCCTCCCGTCGCTGCTGTTTAGTGAGAGCATCACTTATCCTGACCTCTCCCCCGGACGCATCCCTGGCTGAAGGTAGAGAACTCTCTGGCGACATGCCCGGAGTGATGTCTGTAACTAAACACTCTCGATCTTTCCAAGGTTTTAGCAGGTTTACATGATAAAGCTGCTCAGGTTTCCTCCTTCCGGGCTGATACACCCGGTACTTTACCTCCCGCACCTTTTCTCGAACCTCATATGGCCCTTGCCACTTGACCATGAGCTTACTCTCAGCTGTGGGTACCAGTACTAACACCCGATCGCCCTTGTTAAAAGACCTGACCGTGGCTCTTTTATTATATGTGCGCCTCTGGGCTGCCTGGGCATCTAACAGATGTTCTTTCACGATGGGCATGACCGCCGCTATCCTGTCCTGCATAAGAACCACGTGTTCAATTATACTCCTATGTGGAGTCGGCTCTTGTTCCCACCTCTCTTTGGCTACGTCCAACAGAACCCTAGGGTTTCTACCGTACAATAACTCAAAGGGAGAGAACCCTGTGGAAGCCTGGGGTACTTCACGGACGGCGAACATCAAATAGGGTAGCAACATATCCCAATCCCTTCCGTCCTTAGAAACCACCTTTTTTAACATGGACTTGAGGGTTTTATTCAACCATTCTACTAGCCCCGTCGTTCTGAGGGTGGTACAACGAGGTGCGCAATTGTTTTATTCTCAGCAGTTTGCACAGTTCCCTCGTCACCTTGGACATAAAAGGGGTCCCTTGATCCGTCAGGATCTCCTTAGGTAGCCCAAGGTGGCAGAACATGGCAAACAGCTCCCGCGCAATCAGTTTTCCTGAGGTGTGGCGTAGCGGTATAGCCTCCGGGTTACCGGGTGGCATAGTCGACGACCACCAGTATATGTTGGTGCCCATGAGCGAATTTTACAATGGGCCCTACCAAGTCCTTTGCAATCCGTTCAAAAGGTACCTCTATCACTGGCAGAGGTACCAATGGGCTACGGAAACTTGCGGTGGGTGTGGTCAGCTGACATTCGGGGCAGCTGGACCTTCGCGTAAATCCCCGGCCAAAAAAAACGCTGCAAGATACGCTCTTGCGTCTTTTTAACCCCTAAGTGTCCACCCAGCAGGTGTGTGTGTCATCTCCATAACCGCCCAACGGTACGACTGAGGTACCACTAACTGTTCCACGACCTCGTCCCTGATTTTGTCTCCCCTATAGAGCAACTCACCGTTGACCATCATGCGTGGAAACACAGTATCTGCACTGGGCTGTTGAGCTACACCATTCACCTCTAACACCCTTTCCCGCGCCCGAGTCAGGGTGGGATCCTGTAGCTGAGCTATCCCAAACGTGCCCCGGGACACTTCCAGCTCAGGGATCGATGGGGTCTCCTCGACCTCTTCTGCCAGCACTTCTAGGGGAGACCTATCGGGGTCACACTCTGTCCCTAAGTTGGACACCCCTACAGCAGGTACCCCTGACTAGGGTTCTTCAGAAAACAGCGCCTGTAATAACTTTTTCCGGGGGAGAGTGGATTTTGTTTTTCCACAGAGTCCAGAACAGGGGCAAGTCTCTTCCAAACACAGTCCCATAGGGAAGAGTTTTTACCACCCCCACCTCATGTTTCATGTCTCCACATGGCATGGACAAAACTACCTCCGCGGTTGGGAACTCTAGGAGGTCCCCATGGATACACACAACCCACCAGCGACCCATGTATCAAAGTCACTAGGCTCCCCGAGTCTAGGAGATCCTCTGTGGAGTACCCATTAACCAGTACCTGGCACAGTTGGGGTTCACTGTCCGGGGGGTCGGCACTTGCAGTGCAGACGGTCTGGGCATACATTGAGACCCGGCGGTTATACCCGCAGTCCATGGGCTCTGTAGTCAGGGGGCAGTTAGCAACCACATGTCCCGGCCCCTGACACCGCCAGCACCTAATGGTGGAGGTACTATTAGTTCTTGTGACAGGATCGGCGTGACAGCCGCGAGGGGGCAGAGTGCCGGGTAAAGTCCTGAGTGGCCGAGTAGGTTAGGCTGACCACCTGGTCGAGGGTGCCGGAGTCCCCTTGCCCCACCCAACGTTGGAAAGCGGCCGGCAGAGTCCTCACCAGCCGGTCGACCACCACCCTCTCCACCATCTGGGCTGGAGTCAAAGTCTCAGGCTGGAGCCACCTCTTTACCAGCTGCAGTAGGTCATAAGCCTGAGACCGGGCTCGTTGGGTCTCCACAAAGGCCCATAAAAATATGCACTGAGCCCTCACGTATGTATTGACCCCCAGTCGGGCAAGGATCTCACCTTTGAGCCTCTGGTAGTCCTGGGCGTCCTCCCGACTGAGGTCGAAGTAGGCCTTCTGGGCATCGCCGACCAAAAACTGAGTCACCACTTCCGCCCACTGGCCGGCTGGTAGGTTTTCCCGTTCTGCTGTACGTTCGTAGGTGGTCAGGAAGGCTTTCACGTCGTCCTCCAGTCCCATCTTTCTCAACGCTGAGCAAACCTTGTCCCGGGCCTCTCGACGTTCCAGGATCGGCGTTGTGGCCGTTTCCCGCAGGGCAGCAATCTGTTGCAGCATCAGTTCATTTGTTTTTTGTTGCTGCTGGTACAGTAGCTGCTGCTGATTGTGCTGCTCTTCCCGCTCCTGCTGTTGCCGCTGAGACTGCAGCTGCTGCTGGGTGAGTACTAACTGCTTTAACAGCTCCTCCATTTTGTCCACGGGGTGAGGCTGAAAGGTGGCAGGCCGGATTGTGGTCATGCAGCTGCCGGTGGGGTATGCCTCAGTCACAATGCCCGCATTCTCCACCAAGTTGTAAGGCGGCGGTGTTCACACCGTGCAGTAACTGAGACAGTGACCCAAGCAAGTCCAACATAAGCAGCTTTTATTCAGCTTCAGCAGACTCACGGGTAAACAGAAAAGTCCTCCGGTTCGCAGCCAGGTTAACACAGGTCCATAACAACGGTTGCCGGGGGCAACGGCCGCGCCGGGCCTCTCAGAGCCTGACTGGTGCAGAGCCTTCCCAGGCGTGGGTTCAGCTACTCACCGGTCCACCGAGTTTTCCTGCTATGCTCCTAGCAGGTCCCACCACTGAACAACACTAGTCTTTAATGCAGGGTTTTTAAAGGACCTGTCGCAAGAGCCACTGGAAAACCCAGGTTGGAGGGAGGAGGCCGCCCCACTGCCTTCCTGTAGCCTCCTCCAAGAAATGAAGGCCCTGCCGGGTTTTACTTAATCTGCCTTAGCCAGATAGCCTGACCAGGTCAATGCTCACCTTCATTCCTTGCTGCAGCTGTGTCTGTGACTGCCATGCACTCCAACAGGTTTAATAGGTCTCTGTACTCATTCTGGGGGATATATAACGTCCCTCGTATACGATCCCAGTCACTGCCTCACACTTCATTTATGCTTTTTGATTATAACTGGCACTGCTATATACTGTATATACTTGTTCTTTATTATTATTACTGGTATCATTCATCTTGAACCTTCTTTTTATTTATATTTATTTCATTCATCTACTCATCTTTTCTTCATGCATGTCCATCTGCATTGTACCATCCCTTGGGACCCCTAACTGCCCTGCCCATATTTCCTTTTATCCGCTTCTTAACCTGGTATGGATTCATTGAACTATATTTTGTATATGTTTTCATCTATTTTTCAATAGAGTTGTTCATTTTTGCATGTATGTATATAGTCTTAGTCAGCTTCTCATGTTAGGGTTTTTATGATATGCTGCATGTGACCTTTACTTATACATGGAACTATATCGGTATCAAAAGAATGGTTACAAAATATTCTTGTTTTGGAATGGCCAAGTCTAAGTCCTGACTTTAATCCTATAGAAATGTTGTGGAAGGACCTGATGTGAGCAGCTCATGTGAGAAAATTAACCAAAAAAACAAAGTTGAAGCTGTTTTGTAGGAAGGAATGGGCTAAAATTCCTCCAAGCTGATGTGGAAGGCTAGGCAGCAATTCTCCAAAATATTTAGAAGCAGTTATTGGTTCACAAGGAGGTCACAGCAGATACTGAAAGCAAAGGTTCACTTAATTTTGCAACTCACAGGCATAGAATATTGGATCATTTTCCCCAATAAGAAAAAATGATAAAAGTCTAATGTTTTTGACTTGGTTCTCTTTATCTTTGGAAAATTTTGAAGGGTTCTCAAAGTTTTAAACACCATTGTACATAGAAATGTTCTATTATATTCAAAGTGTTCTTATTTTAGTGAAGTGGAGAATTTAACCAGAGTACTTGCTAAGTGATGATTGTATTTTTCTTGTATTAGTTTAGAATCTTTTTGTTCACCACCAATGTAAAGATCAGGTCACATATATGGTAGGTCTGTGTAGGTTCAAGACCTAATCTATAAGTTACAGTTCAATAATTGGGCACGTTAGTCTCCCACATGTTTTTTGCCAAACTCATAATGAGCCTTACAATTTTTTTGTGTAAGTAAAGGCTTTTTTCTGCCCACTCTTCCATAAAGGCCACCTCTATGGAGTGTATGGCCTATTGTGGTCATATGGATAGATACTCCAGTCTCTACTTGGGAACGCTGCAGCTCCTTCAGGGTTACCTTTGGTCTCTGTGCCGCCTCTCTGATTAATGCCCTCCTTGACCGGGCTGAGAGTTTTGGTGGGTGGGCCTGTCATGGCAGGTTTGTTGTGGGACCATGTTCTTTCCATTTGATGATAATGGACTTGATGGTGCTCCGAGGGATCATGAGAGAAAAAAAAATATTTTTTATAACCCAACTTTACTTGTACTTCTCAACAACTTTGTCCCTGACTTGTTTGGAAATCTCCATGGTCTTCATGATATTGTTTGGTTAGTGGTGCCTCTTGCTTAATGATGTTGCAGCCTCTGTAGCCTTTCAGAAAAGATGTGTGTATACTAACAGACATGTGACACTTAGATTGCACACAGGTGGACTTCCTTTCACTAAGCATGTGACTTATGAAGGTAATTTCTTGCACAGAAATTTTTAGGGGCTTCATAGCAAAAGGGGTGAATATGAATACATATACACATGCCAATTTTTAGTTATTTGATCCCATAAATTTAATTTTTGTCTGTATTTTTCTCACTTCACTTCACCAACTTAGACCATTTAGTGCTGATGCATCACACACAAATCATATTACAAAAATATTTAAACACAGTTTGTAATGTAAACAAATAGGTAAAAAGCCAATGGGGGTGAATGCTTTCAAAAACCACTGTAGATAGAATGAGCAGAATAATAGGATATAAGAAAGGTTTTATTTTGTCACCGCCAACCTTCTGTCGTTGATAAAAAAAAACACATTATTTCCAATAACCTTTTCTTACAAGTTAACATAATAAGTACATAACACAGCTTTTCTATTTTGTTAGATTTCCCTGTAAAACATAAATTGTACTTAGGATAGTTTTACTAAGGGACAAGATTAACATCAGTCTGTCTTCTCCCACACAGGATTATCTATAAAGTAACATCACTATTATGGTATTTGAAGAACATGCTCATCATAAATTGCTGAAAAGATTTGTTACCATAAGCCTTCAGAAATGTTCTCTGTTCTCGTTTGCTCTTTAGATGCATTGCAGGAATTACATCGGAAAACAACCGCGCGTTGGCACAATCAGTAATAAAGTGAGGAACTCGGGAGCCGATATTGATCAGACAGGACACATTGTTCATTCGGGTCAGAGCTGAGCTACATCTCTTTATGTGACACGTATTTGTATCCAAAGAAAATAAACCAGGCAATGTTCTGACTACATCACTGTAATGTTATATCAAGCGGCCTATTTTACAAAACAGGTTTTGGTATGATAGGATGTGGTATTTGCTGGACACATTGCATATGACTTATTTATTAAAAATGCAAAAGTATAAAATGGGGATTATCATATCAGAGATTATCATTGAAGGGGTTATCTGGGACCTTTTTTTTATAGAATGTGCCTAAGCACTAAAATGACAGGTAGTTGCTAAATACCTGCCTGTTGTGCATGGCGCCGATCTCTGCCTGTACAGAGCAGTCACAAACCGTTCCTGCCAGCAACTGAGGAGCTTCCGCCGACGTCAGGTCAACAGAGCAGCTGCTTCTTTACCGCTCTGCTCTGTTGACAGGGTGTGACTGCCAATGTCATGCTGATTGACAGCTGGTTTCCCACTGCATAACAGTCATGCCTGTCGACATAGCAGCCTGGAAGAAGAAGAGCTGCTCCAGTGACAATGAGCAGCTGAATCGACCGTAGGAGCATTTGGTGACCACTCTGAGCCAGCATCGGGTACAACAGGCAGGTAGTTGCCGCTTGTTAGTTTTTAGGCTAATAGTAAGAAAAAAATTCCCGGATAACCTCTTTAAGTTCCTATTCTTTCTAAAATCCATTTCTAAGGATATGTGCACACAACGTTTTGTTCAGTAGGAATCCACGTGAAACGCGACTGAAAAAACTTTAAGAAAATGCTACAAAGATTGAACATAATGCACTACAATGTCAAAACAACTTGCTGTGCACATGTTCAGTCTTTTGGAGCTTCTTTTAACCAAAAGCTGTGAAGCGGTTAAAACAAGTAACCTGTTCATTCTTTGGGAAGCTTCAGTTTTGAAGCGACTTGCTATTTATAGTTTAAATTATTAAAAAAACGCGGTTTTCCTGAAGCGTCTTCACCTTGAAAACTCGGCGGATCCACCGGCACCTAAAAGACATCTTGTGCACTTACCCTAAAAGGCTCATTGAATGCAGGAGATGACCATTTACAAACCTCTTCCATTTCCTGCTAGTTGATTACTTCCCATAAAGGTTATTGCATTTGACTTAATTAATCTATATTTTGAAATAAGGAATACAGTTGTAAGTCTATGAGTAGATGTAATAATTTACAGTAATTCAATTGTATTATTAATACAGTTATTGTTTTTTGTTCATTGACAGCACGTAACAGAAGAGTTGCAGTTCCTTACTATGTTGCTGCCGGAGCTCCGTATCTTGTCACATGGAGCTCCATAAGCCGTATTTGGAAGATATTCTCTTTTACGTTATGGTCACATGTCTATTTTTAGTTAAATTTATATGATTCAATTTGAAAGCATAAAAATGGAAATAAAATGTTAAGTTGCAAGAATGGATTTTTGTGTTTCCTAAATTGGCATTCGTTTGTATCCTCTGTGTCTGCTATCTGGTTTTTGGTCAGAACACAAAACAGTCTCTACAACTTTTTTCGTACGGATATCGTACGGATTAATTTGTTCTTAATGTTTATGGGAAACAAATCCTAACGAATTATCATCCGTTATGTAATATGATTTAATTGATCTATATTTTAGCACTGCGCATGCCCAGAGCGCTTGAGATGATCAGAGACACATCTAGTAAAACAGATTCATTCAAGACGGATCAAAAAGGGATGCAAATGGATACAAAAACCAAAGTTTCAGTTTTTAAATGGATCTGTCTTTAAAAACAAAGACTTTGGTTTTAGGTTGGTAACCATTTCCATTCATCTTTTTCCAATTTTTTTCTGCTGTATTTATTACAAACGGACATGTGAACAGACCTGAGAAGGAATGCCACTGGCTAAGAATACCTCCATATAACAGCGTACAGTGGAAGCATACAAGCAACTGTAACATTCCATTCACCTCTATGGTTGCCCTATTACTTCTCTGTAGAAAAATATATATAAATCCTATACAAAGCATGGAGACATAAGTACACTAAACAGAAAATATTGAATTTTATTAAAGATATCTCATAGTGGCACAAAACATATAATAACAATAAAATAATTAAAAGTGAGGACTCAAGAGCAAAAATGGATCATAGTCTACACAAATTATATAAGGAGGGGCATCACTTGTATAGGTAAGTATGCATAGTCAGAGAGTCCAATAAAAGAGAACAAAGTAGCTTACTGCGATGCTAGTCACTACTCATCATGGACAAGCCGTGAGACTTGGGTAGTTCAGAGGTCCGGGGTCAGATACCAAGAGGGCTCGTCATATACAAAGGGGTAAGACAAAAGGCGTAGTCAGGTCACAGTCCAGAGTCAGAATTCCAAGGTCAGAGTGCGTTAAGACAAAAGGGGTTATACAAGCGGGTAGTCAATAGGCAAATCCAGGATCTGCCAACAAAAGGTCAGAATGTCAAAACACAAAGCACAAGGCACAGAGGACAAGCCACACAGGGCTGAAAGCTATGACTGGCAGCCATATGGGACAGACAGCTCAGTTAAGTAGCTGGGCAATCACCTGGAACAGGGAACACCTGAAGTAAGCTTAGCAGCTCCCAGTCCAAAATTGGACAGCCGAGCTGTCACTCAAAACACTGGCAGTTCAGCACTAGATTGGACAACTGAGCTGTCAATCAAAATACCGACAGCTCAACACGCCCGAGCATTAGATTACACGAATGAGCTGTTAGTCACTGCGTCCAAGATACACTGAGCGGCGGATTCATGACACTTAGTCATAGCTCCCTGTGTGAGACAGTGTACCAATAACCCGACACGCGTTTCGCATGGGCTTCCTCGAAATGCGCGTCGGGGTTATTGGTACACTGTCTCAGGGAGTTATGGCTAATCTACGGTACTTGGTTCTCTTTTATTGTAATCTCTGACTATGGACACTTACCATCATACACCTATACAAGTGATGCCCCTCCTTACATTGTGTGTGCACTATGTCCCATTTTTGCTATTGAGTCCTCACTTTTGATTCTTTTATTATTATATGTTTTGTGCCACTATGAGTTATCTTTAATAAAATTCAATGTTTTATATTAGTGGATTTATGTCTCCATGCTTTCTATATGATTTATATTGTATTTTTGCAGTTAGTCCCCTTGACTATTGGCAGGCTATTATGTGGCTCATGGCCTTGCATAAATCTTTTCCTCACATTACTTTATTAGTCCAGTTGTTTATGATTATCTGTAGAAAACTAAACTAAAGCCTCACGTGTCTGCTCCAATGGCTATTTCATATTCACTTCATTTACTTTAAGGTTATATTTGTAAGAAGACACTATTGGACTTACTCCAAATAGCTGAAAAGCCCCATAAAGTCTTTTCTACAGATAATGTTTGTTATCTGTTACCTATTTTATGCCTTTGTGTTATTATATCTGTTGTATTTCTTACAGTTTTAATTATTTTTGTAAGTAGATGTCAGATGTTTCTTCCATCCACATAGCACTAAAGTAAAATATCAGTCTATTTTAAAAATGTAATAATTGTAAATATATGAAACTGGCTGGAAATAGGTTTTTTTTTATATACAGCAACAAAAACGCTCTTATTATTTAGGAAATACAGCGCCCAAAAATATTTATTTTCCAAACCATACTTGTGATATACATAGTACTATAATATTCTTATATTGGATACTACTATACTTTGGAATATCCCTGATCTCCTATGAAAGTATACAAACGTTATTTTTCTATTAAACTGTGTATGCCATGCAAAAGTCTCAAATTTTATTATATGCCATTTTTGCTAAGAAAGGGGTGACATTTTTCATTTTTTATGGCGCTCTCCTATTCTCTTTTTAAAAGGAACCTGTCTACAGATTAATGCTGCCCGAACCGTGGTCAGTCTGAATCACACACTGAAAAAACATTTCTAGACGGAAGTATATAATACATGGATTTTCCATAGAGGAAATAGAGAGAAAGTTGCGCTTTCTGAGAGTAGTAAATTTACAAACAATGTAACCATTAAAAGTTAAGCCTCTCACTTGATAGGGTTGTGCTAGCAGAGCACAACTGCATAATACACGTTTGCGAGAAGCTAGCTGACCTGGTATGCTGCCGGGATATCCTCCAGGAAGAGTTCCAGCAGACCCAAATTAGGAGTAGAGGATCAGGTGATAACAGCTCCCTCGAAGGTCTGCGGAAGGCCGGGGACAGACAAAATGCATTGTGGTTTTAAGAAATGTTATTGTTTTTGGTGAATCTTTACTTTTTTACCTTGATGGGAGCGCTAATCACCTGGATCTTCTACTCCTCTAGCCAGAAGTGTTGTACATAAAGATGCACTAAATTTGTCAAACATTGTGCAAGACTTATAAAATGCATTTGGTGCAAATCCACCCCAACTAAAACGGAGATTAAAAATTTACTGTCATGATAAATTGCCCCCATAGAGCCTCTGTACAGTCTCCTGCCCACAGCTATGCCATGTGCATTATTATTACTTAGTTAAGGATATGTTCACATGGATTAAATTTAAAAAGACTTGTATAAGCATATGGCTTTAACATGGGTTTGTAAAAATACTCACTATTTTGACTTTTTTTTATAATTTTTTAGGCATTTTTCATTATAATATTAGATGTAGTCTGTGTTTGTAGGGTGTAGGGTATGTTTTGTGTCTTTTTTTCACAACAAAAACTTTCTAAAAATGCATTAAAAACGACAATAAAATGACTGTTTTGCAGCATTTTACGCATAGAAAACATGCCAAAGAATTGACATGATGATTTTTCTTCCAACTGTTAAAAATTACACAGAGAATATTGCAACATGTGCTCTACATGTGCATTTTCCCATTCAAATGAATAAGAAGCTAAAACCTAGGATAAAAACAAAATAAGCAAATACCTTGCAGTAAGTAAATCAATAGTAATAGTGCATGTAAATAATATAGTGGACTTAGTTAACACTATTTTGATTAAAAGAGCGTAAAAGCCATCCCACTGCGCCAAGTGTACCCAATCGGGGCGGTCATATCCTATCTCTTGTACTTCACCTCACTACATAGCAGAACCCAGACCTGACTGTTCAGACCCCTGCTCATGGGAAGCTATGTAGACAAGATGCCCAGCCCAAAAAGAGGGAACTACAACCCTGTATGTACAAAGTACAAAAAACTAAAGCAAAACCAAAGAAATGAGCTAGAACACATGTTGGCATAAGTGCAATGTGTAGGTGCACATTCACACTGTGGCCATTAACAGACTGAACCTAAGATAAAAAACAAAATCAGCAAAAACCCTGCAGTCAGTAAATGAATAGTAATAGTCCATGTAAATATCATAGGATATTTAGTTGACACTCTTTTGATCAAAGGAGCTTAACCACTTTACAGCCTGTGCCATATTTGTATGCAACAGGCTGTAACCCCCCGGTTCAGTGAGGGCTCTGGCGCTGAGCCCGCACTGAACCGGGCACATGTCAGCTGATTCTTACAGCTGACATGTGCCCGCAACAGCCGCGGGTGGAATAGCGATCCACCCGCGGCTGTTAACCTCTCAATCTCTGACAGCGGCATTTAACATCGCCGCGCCGGAAGCGCGTCACTTACCCCGCCCATCGGTGACCCCGTCACGTGATCGCGGGTCACCGATGCGTGGGCATGACAACCCTGGGTCTGCAGCAGACTCCAGTGGTCGGCGCTCATAGCACAGGACCATTTCTGCTACATAGAGGTGATCTGCTGATCACCTCTATGTAGCAGAGGCGATCAGACAAGTGCTGCTTCTAGTCTCCTATGGAGACTATAGAAGCAAGCATAAAGTGAAAAAAAAATGTTTTTAAAAATATATAAAAAATATAAAAGTTTATATCACCCCCCTTTCGCCCCATTCAAAATAAAAAAAAACAAACAAAAAAAAACACATACACATATTTGGTATCGCCGTGTTCAGAATCGCCCGATCTATCAATATTAAAAAAAAATTAATCCAATCAGTAAATGGCGTAACGAGAAAAAAATTCTAAACGCCAGAATTACGTTTTTTGGTTGCCTCAACATTGCAATAAAATGCAATAACGGGCGATCAAAACATCGTATCTACCCCAAAATGGTATCAATAAAAACTTCTGCTCAGCGCACAAAAAATAAGCCCTCACCCGGCCCCAGATCCCAAAAAAATGGAGACACTACGTGTCTTGGAAAATGGCGCAATTTTTTTTTAGCAAACTTTGGAATCTTTTTTCACCACTTAAATAAAAATGAACCTATACATGTTTGGTGTCTACGAACTCGTAATGACCTGGAGAATAATAATGGCAGGTCAGTTTTAGCATTCAGTGAACGTGGTAAAAAAAAACAAAAAAAAAAAACATCTGTGGTATTGCACTTTTTTGCAATTTCACCGCACTTGGAATTTTTTTCCCGTTTTCCCGTACACGGTATGGTAAAACTAGTAATGGCGTTGAAAAGTACAACTCGTCCCGCAAAAAATAAGCCCTCACATGGTCATATTGACCAAAAAGTAAAAACGCTATGGCTCTGGGAACAAGGGGAGCAAAAAACGAAAATGCAAAAACGGAAAATCCCTGGGTTGCGAAGGGGTTAAAAGCCATCACACTACGACAAGGTGTACCCAATCAGGATGGTCCCAAACTCTAGTATCTCACCTCGCTATTTATCAGCAGACTATTTACCTACTGCAGGGTATTTACTCATCTTGTTTTTATCCTAGTTTTTGTCTGTTAAATGGCCACCTACACATTGCCGTTATACCAACATGTGTTCTTGCTCATTTCTTTTGCTTTTCTTTGTTTAATAAGAAGATAGATGCAAGTGGAATTGATGAGCTTTTTTTTGCTAAGGTTTTGGCGCGTAATCTGTGTCAAAAATCTCTTTGTAAATATACCCTAGAGTGACGTTTTCCCAGAGTACTCTTCTTTGTTGGCTCTTATACAATTGTATGTTGACTCTACATAACACTTGAATACATGGAAGCAATTTTTAATAAAAGGTGCAATAGTTTGGAAACACCTAAATATATATTTGTAAACATCTTAGTTAATCTAGGAAATGATGGTATGTGCGTTTTAGAATACCATGTAAAATCTATGTTTTCCTTTCATTGCAGACCCCATATTTTCATGTGTTCCTCTGGATGTGTTAGATACATTAGCTTCCTTCCGTGAAAGTTTACAGAAATCTAAATATTCAAGCCGAGCACTGAAACACAGCAGAAAACTTCTCACTTTGTTCTTGGCTTACGGTCAAGGTACACAAAGTCGTAAGTGTTCAATTTGTGAAATGAAAATTGTAACATGTATAAAAGGTAGATTGTATTAGTAGCGGTATCTGTAAGCTGAAAGAACTAGATTCTCGACCGGATAACATAAATGTAGACACACGTTTAGCAAAGAAAAGAAAGACCATTGCGATCAGTTATCCAATGCTTCTGTGGACAGCGATCCAATACAACAGATATGTTAGCAATCTGACAACATGGTAAAATGTCAAAACTGTGTTTCAGACTACATTGTTATAAATTACTTCCAGAATGATTTTCTGGAAAAAGTGTTCAGAATAGCCTCCCAGAGCTGCTGTTTTGATATGACTTGCATCCACCCTCATAGATTTTTTGCTTGAGGATACTCCAAATGTTCTCAATAGGGTTGAGGTAAGGGGAGAATGGTGGCCACCCAATGACTTTCTCTCCTTTTATGCCCACAGCAGCCAATGACTCAGACGTATTCTTTAGAGCATCAGATGGTGCATTGTTATGCATGAAGATGATTTTGCTACAGAAGGCACGGTTTTTCTTTTTGTACCATGGAAAAAAGTGGTCAGTCAGAAACGCTATATACTTTTTGGAGGTCATTTTCACGCTTTCAGCGACCCTAAAGGTGTCTTCCAGCTCTCTCTTCATGATTCCGGCCCAAAACATGACTCACACTTTTTTGCTGACATCGCAACCTTGTTGGGACATGGTGACCAACCATCATATACTCCTTCCATCTGGACTATCCATGGTTGCATGGCACTCATCAGTAAACAAGACTGTTTTAAAATCAGTGTTTATGTATGTCTGGGCCCACTGCAACCATTTCTGGTGTGAGAAGTGTTTAGGGGTGGCCGAATAGTAGGTTTATGCACAACTGCAAGCCTCTGTAGAATCCTACTGTGACGCTAGTCACTTATCACGGACAAGCTGTGAGGCAAGGTAGTCACACCTTCCAGGATCAGATACCAAGAGAGCACGTAATAAACAAAAGGGGAAAGTCAAAGGCAAAGTCAGGTCACAGTACAAGGTCAGAATACCACGAAGATAGTGGATCAGAGAAAAGGGGCTAGACAAGCGGAAAATGTAAGTGAGTAAGCCAAAATCCCTCTGGAAAAGCATCTTGTGGACGGATGAGACCAAGATAGGGCTGTTTGGTAAAGCACATCATTGTAGCGTACCTACAGTCAAACATGATGGAGGTTCAAAGATGTTTTGGGGTTGTCTTGCTGCCTCTGGCACTAGGTGCCTTGGCTGTGTGAAAGGCGTCATGAAATCTGAAGATTACCAAAGGACCTTGGGTCGCAATGTAAGTCCCAATGTCAGAAAGCTGGGTTTGCGTCCTAGGTCATGGATTTTCCAGCTGGATAAAGACCCCAAACATACTTCAAGAAGCACCCAGAAATGGATGGAAACAAAGCGCTGGAGAGTTGTGAAGTGGCAGCAATGAGTCCGGATCTAAATCTCATTGAACACCTGTGGAGAGATCTTAAAATTGCTCTTGGGAGAAGGCACCCTTCAAATATGAGAGACCCGGAGCAGTTTGCAAAAGAAGAGTGGTCCAAAATTCCAGTTGAGAGGTGTAAGGAGCTTGTTGATGATTAGGAAGTGATTGATTGCAGTTATTTATTCCAAAGGGTGTGCAACCAAATATTAAGTTGAGGGTGCCAACAATTTTGTCTAGCCCATTTGTTGTGTGAAATTATGTCCGATTTGGCTTTTTTTCTGTTTTTTTTGTTTTGTTTTGTTCCAATATACACAAAGGAAATAAACGTATAATGTATATAACAAAACGTGTAATTGCAGTAATTTTCTGGGAGAAATACTTCAATTTCATGAGTGCCAACACTTTCGGCTATGACTGTATATATAATATTTTGTAGGGATTCACGCTCTCAGGTAAGCACTAGAGTTCACACAGGCATTGGATTATTGTGTCAAAGCAGCATGACGTTTATTGATCTCCATAAACTTGCACATCTCTTTAAATGAAAACAGACTTTTTCTGGCACACACGTAATAACAAAAAATCACAGTCCTTTTCCAATGAAGGCAATGCAACAACAGGGTCAAACCCAGACATCAATTCAGGTCCTGCTTTAGGCTCAGTGGGCTCACATTCACTAGTGACTCGGACACAGCTGAGCTAGTCCCAGTTTGGTCACACAAAATGGTTATTGTCCATAGCAACCAGTGACACTTGCAGTTTGGTGCACGCGGCCTGTGCAGTCTCCTCTCAGAGAGATTCTGGCTTGTCTTCTCCAGCTCCAACACAACCCACATTGCTCAACTCCTCCAGCTGACTGGCCAGTGAACACATGGACTGGTTCTAATCAAGGCAATCCAAGTGCACCTAATTAGAACCTGTAGTGCTACGATTTAACCCTAGGCTACCTTGCTTTGCTAAAATATATTTAATGGAATTGCTACACCAGAAAGAAAAGTCGTGGAGTTATGGATATCGCTGGACCAATAGACATGTTAATGATATGCAAGTGAAGAAAAAATGGAAACAAAATTTTCAAAACATCTTGATTCATTCTTTATCGAGCATGAGCTCCATGCACAGAAATACACACACTTTCTGTGGTAGTAGGCTGCTGATAATAGGAAGAGCAACATGCAGCCTTGTGTTGTCTAGTTGAAAAATGGCTCCTGGGACACTTTGGAGAAATAGCCGTACTACTGGTTCCACAATTGATCCATTTTGTACTGCAAGTGAAATTGGACACCACATACCAAGCCTAAGACGTCAAATAGTGTTTACATAATCCATCATTTGGCAATTGCACAACATTGGGAACGAGCCAGATATCCGGCTATAGGTGTTCCATTGACCTCACGCCACCGCTCTTAAAGGCTATAATGGTGCAGAGCAACACAGCAATAGAGGCTGGAATGGAGGTAATCTTTAGTGATGAGTCCCACTTTTGTCTGGAATGCAATGATAGCTGGAGATTGATCTGGACCAAAGGGCAATGACATGAAGAGACCTTCATGAGGAAACGTCACATTGGTCCTGCTCTCAGGATTATGGTTTGGGGAGGCATAATGTATGGTAGCCGACTCCTCTAGTCTTCATTCTTTGTACATTAACTTATTGGCGTTACATTGATTTGAAGGTGGAACCAGTGGTAAGGCCATTTCTCCAAAGCGTTCCAGGAACCGTTTTTCTTATGAAAGACCGCATGTTTCTTATGCTACTGTGAGCAGCCTGCAAGGCCTAAACATGCTACTATGGTTTACTTGTCTCCAATTAAGCACATCTGGGTCTGTCATTGTTTGGCAATTGTAAACGGGGCTGCCAGCAACGGATCTTCAAGATTTGCGTGCCCAAGTGCACTCCGCGCGGCAGAACATTCCTCAGACAACCATTAACCACTTCGCGCCAGAGCCTGTTTTTGCCTTCGTGACCGGGCCAATTTTTTCAATTCTGACCACTGTCACTTTATGAGGTAATTACTCTGGAACGCTTCAACGGATCCCCCTGATTCTGAGATTGTTTTTTTGTGACATATTGTACTTCATGATAGTGGTAAAATTTCTTTGATATCACTTGCGTTTGATTGTGAAAAAATTGGAAATTTGGCGAAAATTTTGAAAATTTTGCAATTTTCAAACTTTGAATTTTCATGCCCTTTAATCAGAGAGATATATCACACAAAATAGTTAATAAATAACATTGCCCACATGTCTACTTCACATCAGCACAATTTTGGAACCAAAATTTTTTTTTGTTAGGAAGCTATAAGGGTTAAAAGTTGACCAGCGATTTCTCATTTTTACAACAAAATTTACAAAAACATTTTTTTAGGGACCACATCTTATTTGAAGTGACTTTGAGGAGCCTTTATGACAGAAAATACCCAAAAGTGATACCATTCTAAAAACTGCACCCGTCAAGGTGCTCAAAACCACATTCAAGAAGTTTATTAACCCTTCAGGTGCTTCACAGGAATTTTTGGAATGTGGAAGAAAACAATGAACATTTAACTTTTTTTCACAAAACTGCTACTTTAACCTCAAATTTTTAATTTTCACAAGGGCAGCCAGAAAAAATGGACCCCAAAATGTGTTGTGTAATTTCTCCTGAGCACGCTGATACCCCATATGTGGTGCAAAGCCACTGTTTGGGTGCACGGCATGGCTTGGAAGGTAAGGAGCGCCATTTGACTTTTGGAATGGAAATTTGACTAGAATGGATAGCGGACGCCATGTTGCATTTGGAGAGCCCCTGAGGTGCCTAAACAGAGGAAACCCCCAACAAGTGACCCCATTTTGGAAACTAGACCCCTCAAGGAACTTATCTAGATGTGTGGTGAGCACCTTGAACCCCCAGGGGCTTCACAGAATTTTATAATGTTGAAGTGTGAAAATAAAAAAACACATTTTTAACACAAAACTGCTACTTTAGCCTCAAATTTTTAATTTTCACAAGGGCAGCTAGAAAAAATGGACCCCAAAATGTGTTGTGCAATTTCTCCTGAGCACGCTGATACCCCATATGTGGTGCAAAGCCACTGTTTGGGCGCACGGCATGGCTTGGAAGGTAAGGAGCGCCATTTGACTTTTGGAATGGAAATTTGACTGGAATGGATAGCGGACGCCATGTTGCATTTGGAGAGCCCCTGAGGTGCCTAAACAGAGGAAACCCCCAACAAGTGACCCCATTTTGGAAACTAGAGCCCTCAAGGAACTTATCTAGATGTGTGGTGAGCACCTTGAACCCCCAGGGGCTTCACAGAATTTTATAATGTTGAAGTGTGAAAATAAAAAAACAAATTTTTAACACAAAACTGCTACTTTAGCCTCAAATTTTTAATTTTCACAAGGGCAGCCAGAAAAAATGGACCCCAAAATGTGTTATGTAATTTCTCCTGAGCACGCTGATACCCCATATGTGGTGCAAAGCCACTGTTTGGGTGCACGGCATGGCTTGGAAGGTAAGGAGCGCCATTTGACTTTTGGAATGGAAATTTGACTGGAATGGATAGCGGACGCCATGTTGCATTTGGAGAGCCCCTGAGGTGCCTAAACAGAGGAAACCCCCAACAAGTGACCCCATTTTGGAAACTAGACCCCTCAAGGAACTTATCTAGATGTGTGGTGAGCACCTTGAACCCCCAGGGGCTTCACAGAATTTTATAATGTTGAAGTGTGAAAATAAAAAAACACATTTTTAACACAAAACTGCTACTTTAGCCTCAAATTTTTAATTTTCACAAGGGCAGCCAGAAAAAATGGACCCCAAAATGTGTTGTGCAATTTCTCCTGAGCACGCTGATACCCCATATGTGGTGCAAAGCCACTGTTTGGGCGCACGGCATGGCTTGGAAGGTAAGGAGCGCCATTTGACTTTTGGAATGGAAATTTGACTGGAATGGATAGCGGACGCCATATTGCATTTGGAGAGCCCCTGAGGTGCCTAAACAGAGGAAACCCCCAGCAAGTGACCCCATTTTGGAAACTAGACCCCTCAAGGAACTTATCTAGATGTGTGGTGAGCACCTTGAACCCCCAGGGGCTTCACAGAATTTTATAATGTTGAAGTGTGAAAATAAAAAAACAAATTTTTAACACAAAACTGCTACTTTAGCCTCAAATTTTTAATTTTCACAAGGGCAGCCAGAAAAAATGGACCCCAAAATGTGTTGTGCAATATCTCCTGAGCACGCTGATACCCCATATGTGGTGCAAAGCCACTGTTTGGGCGCACGGCATGGCTTGGAAGATAAGGAGCGCCATTTGACTTTTGGAATGGAAATTTGACTGGAATGGATAGCGGACGCCATGTTGCATTTGGAGAGCCCCTGAGATGCCTAAACAGAGGAAACCCCCAACAAGTGACCCCATTTTGGAAACTAGACCCCTCATGGAACTTATCTAGATGTGTGGTGAGCACCTTGAACCCCCAGGGGCTTCACAGAATTTTATAATGTTGAAGTGTGAAAATAAAAAAACACATTTTTAACACAAAACTGCTACTTTACCCTCAAATTTTTAATTTTCACAAGGGCAGCCAGAAAAAATGGAACCCAAAATGTGTTGTGCAATTTCTCCTGAGCACGCTGATACCCCATATGTGGTGCAAAGCCACTGTTTGGGCGCACGGCATGGCTTGGAAGGTAAGGAGCGCCATTTGACTTTTGGAATGGAAATTTGACTGGAATGGATAGCGGACGCCATGTTGCATTTGGAGAGCCCCTGAGGTGCCTAAACAGAGGAAACCCACAACAAGTGACCGAATTTTACAATCTACTCCTCTGTATAAATTAATCTAGTGGTGGGAAAATAAGTAGATAGGTAAATGGTCACTAAACCCATAGATGAATTCCCACAGAGGTGTCATTTCTATAATGGGGTCACTTCAGGGGGGATTATGCTGTTTTGGCACTTTTCAGAGTACCAGAGCTAAAGAATCCCCCCCTGAAGTGACCCCATTTTGGAAATGAAACCCCTCTGGGAATTCATCTATGGGTTTAGTGACCATTTTAACTCAATGGATGATTTCCAGAAACAAGCACGCAATGGAAGGTTTAGATTCTGGAGAACCCCCCCTGGAAATTAAGTGAGCTCTACTCGAATGTGTCATTCACTAAATGAACCAAATGTTTGAATGACAAATTGGGATACATTTTTACAGTTTAAAAACGTGGTTCTGTGTGGAAGATTTTAAAGCAGTCAGTGACGCATAAGGCTGGCAATGATGGGCATTCTGGGCAATAGTAGCGGGTATCACGCCTCATTCCTCTCTTAGTACATACACGACATCTTTTCTGGGGGTTCCTTCTTGTTTCCGTTGCTGGAATAAGTGCAATAAAATGTCGCTCAGTGAGTCTTTTCACATCCTCAGATTCTAATGGATGAGCGGGGCTAACACTTTGAAAGACAAGATTTTCAATTACCTTTTCTGGATAATCAAGAAAAGGATCTGAATTTCCTGCTTTTTTGTACAACACAAAAGAATTGTATGTGGCCACCTGAAACAAATAAATAACCAACTTTTTATACCAGGTATAGGACTTTCTTGATACCTGGTATGGCTGTAGAACCTGGTCTGCAAGGTCCACACCCCCCATGTGTTTGTTGTAGTCAATGACTGACACAGGTTTTTGCTTCGGAGTGGTGGATCCTAGTTCTACAGTGGCCCTTGTGGCATCTGTGTGGATCGAGCTGAGGACAAAAATATCCCTCTTATCCCTATATTTCAGGGCAAGCAGCTCTCCGTTGCGTACAGCCCCTGACTGCCCATTTTGAAACTTTTGGTTGACCAATGGTTGTGGAAACCCCTGACGGTTTTTACGGATGGTCCCACAAGCCCCGATGTTGTGTTCAACCAGACTTTTAAATAGGGGTATGCTGGTGTAATAATTGTCCACATATAGATTGTAGCCTTTTTGAAAAAATGGACTTATCAGCTCCCAAACAATTTTTCCAGATGTCCCCAGATAAGTAGGGCATCCTGGTGGGTTTAGTTGGCTATCTTTCCCCTCATGTATGCGAAAAGCGGATGTGTATCCGGTTGAACTTTCGCACATTTTATAGAGCTTTATTCCAAACCTTGCCCTTTTAGATGGGATAAATTGCTTGAGGTGCAGTCTTCCTTTGAATTTTACAAGGGACTCGTCTATAGAAATATTTTGTGTTGGGGTGTAGAGGCTTAAGAATTTTTCTGACAAATTTTCAGTGATGGGTCTAATTTTATATAACCTGTCATGTTCTGGGGCATTTCTGGGCAGGCATTGACTATTGTCGTTAAAATGCCAAAACCGCATGAGCATTTCATAACGGGTCCTAGGCAGAATAACTGAAAACATAGGGGTGGCTTGAACAGGGTGGTTGGACCAGTAGGATTGAATGCTCGGTTTTTTAACAAGCCCCATGGCAAATGTAAGTCCTAAAATTTTTATTATTTCCGGGACATTAGTTGGTGTCCATAAATTTGCCCTAGCATAGTAAGATCGGGGATTCTGGCTTATGAATTGGGACGCGTATAAATTTGTTTGCACGACAATATGCTCTAGCAAGCTGTCTGTAAAAAACAAATTAAAAAAATGAATTGGTCCAAAATCTTCCACCTCCACATTTATACCAGGAATGGCGTTGAAATCAGGGCTGAATGGAGCAGCCGAATCTGAAGCCTCCCATCTGGGAAATGCTAGATCATGTGGCAACGCCCCTTGTACACTGGCGTGCGCCAATTCACTAGTAGCAGGGACAGCGCTTGTACTGGGCAGTGTTCCCTGATTTGGAGACGTTTCTCCAGTAGCGCTATTTGCCCCTATTGCTGTACTGGTCCTTGGGCTTGAGGATGGAACAGAATCACTGCTCATTTCTGGGCTCTCAGTGTCGCCGCTACTAAAGCCCTCAAAATCCATATCTCCATCTGAGATTGCGCTGTCATCAGTGTCAGAACACAGCAGGGCATACACCTCCTCTGCGGTATAAGTCTGACGGGCCATTTTATTTTTATATTTTTTGACTGGACTGAACGGACCGGACTGAAAGGACGGGACCGGACTGGACTGACCGGACTGATCTGACAGGACTGACTGACTGATCTGACAGGACTGACTGACTGATCTGACAGGACTGACTTACTGATGTGACAGGACTGACTGGACTGATCTGACAGGACTGACTGACTGACAGATCTGACAGGACTGACTGACAGATCTGACAGGACTGACTGACTGACAGATCTGACAGGACTGACTGACTGATCTGACAGGACTGACTGACTGATCTGACAGGACTGACTGACTGACAGATCTGACAGGACTGACTGACTGACAGATCTGACAGGACTGACTGACTGACAGATCTGACAAGACTGACTGACTGACAGATCTGACAGGACTGACTGACTGACAGATCTGACAGGACTGACTGACTGACAGATCTGACTGACTGACAGATCTGACAGGACTGACTGACTGACAGATCTGACAGGACTGACTGACTGACAGATCTGACAGGACTGACTGACTGACATCTGACAGGACTGACTGACTGACAGATCTGACAGGACTGACAGATCTGACTGGACTGATCTGACAGGACTGACAGATCTGACTGGACTGATCTGACAGGACTGACAGATCTGACTGGACTGATCTGACAGGACTGACTGATCTGACAGACTCACTAACCCTAACTCTTACTTTCTTTTTTATTTTCTTTTTTTTTTACTTTCACAGTGGCAAGGCTGACAGCTCCTGTCACACTGTTTCTCCTCTGCTCTCTCACTGAGATCGGAGGAGAAGCTACATTTATCAGGCAGATCGCCCGGGAAAGTTTGTTGCTAAAACAAACTTCCCTGGTGATCTCTCTGATTGGCTGGTGTGATGCTGACATCATCGAGACCTGAGCCAATCAGGTCTCGATGATGTCAGAGGTCACAGCACCGGGATCCCCGCCGCTGACAGGTATGTGGGGGGTCCCGATCGCCGACCACCGGCTGTCCCTATCTTTTAAATGCCGCGATCGCTATGGATCACGGCATCTAGAAGATAGGAACAGGTTAACATCATGGGGACCTGATCCAATCAGGTCCCCATGATGCCACATGTCAGAGCTATCGCTCTGAACCGGTACCGCAGTGCTAGCAGGACCCTGGGGGTCCTGAGCGCTGCGGGACCACCCACCGTTTTTAAACGTCGGCGCTGCACAGAGCCCAGGCAGAGCCGACGTTTATGTACAGTGGGCGGTCCTGAACCGGTTAATAACCTTATTGATTGCATGGCGACGTATAATTGCGTGTCTTTCTGCGGATGGTGTTGATACTCCATACTGAATAAATCAAGATGTTTTGAAACTTTTGTTTCCATTTTTTTTATCATTTGCATATCATTAACATGTCTATCAATTTCAATATCAGTGGTTAGCATTGTTTCTTTGCAATGCTTGGATCCTGGTATCAAAGCCCATGAAGGACAACATCTGCAAGGAGTTTGTATGTTCTCCCCGTGTTTGCCTGGGTTTCCTCCAGGTTCTCCGATTTTCTCCCACATTCCAAAGACATACTGATAGGGAATGTAGATTGTGGGGACAGTGGTGCTGTTATCTGTAAAGTTTTGCGGAATATGGTGGCGCTATATAAGTGAGTAAAATAAATAAATAAATTCTGTATATTTCCATGTTCCTGTCACTTTTATGTCTTGACTTGCATATTGAGGTGTTTATTTTATTGTCTTTTTTTTTCAGTGTTAAATTCACATATTAGTCCACAACTGTCCTCTGGAAAAGTTGTTTTTTCAGACGGTGCATTGCAGGCACACCGCCCAGGTCCCCCAGACCTGTCAGAAGAAGAGTTTATCTCTGTGGGCTCTATTGAAAGCAAGGCAATCCCTCCGTCACACCTTTCACTGGTTATAGCGTCCTATGACAAGACTATTGGTAAGGCATTTCTTTTTTGACTGATAATAAGCCACAGTCTTAGATCAATTAATCTGTGGGTTGGGGATTAATGCCTTCAACATCCAATAAGTATTGAAAAGCTGGACAGCGACAGCAAAATATTCCCAAATATATCAAGTTAATTTAATCACCCTGATGAAGATGTGCAGGAGGGGCATCAATCAACATATCCTGTTACCTGGGGGGAAGATTAGTATGCATGCGGGCTTATAGAGTTACCACTCATTAAATCCTTCATTTCATCATTGCTAAATAATTCTGCTTCACATCCAGAGCTGTACTTTGTAAGCCCAGACACTGCAGCCTGTCATAGTGTGCCATGCACTTGCCAATACATCATTTATCTTACACTGACATATCCATTTATTTGCAAATTTATTTCAAAGCAGACACAATGGTAGGTTAACATAATAATGAAAGGTCCCATCGAAAAATATATAGTGGGATAATAAGCAGAACATCGTTTCATTTGTCATTTTACGTAATATGCATATTGCCTAAAATCAGCATATACAATTAGGCACGAGGATATACAACTGTTTTTACATTTTTTTTTATTTTGCAAAACAAAATGTACCAAAAGTATGATTTATGACTCAGCTTTGCCTACTAAATTCCCGCAAAACAACCCAAACATTGTCTTTAATAGAAGCTACATGCACACCGCCAAAATAAAAGGGGTTTTCCACTTTTGGCCTCTATTGTCCAGCCCTGTGTTGGTCAGCAATGACTCTCTGCCACTGCTGTGGTCTCTTTATACTGGCAGCAGCTGTGATGTAACTACTACAGCCCACATCTGTGCTGCAGCCAATCACTGAGCTTAGTGACTCTGCCAGAGCAGGTGGCGCAAGCTGTTAAGATCACTGATCGTCTGCAGTGTTATGATGCGACTGCTACAGCCATTGCATGGAGATTGAAGCAGTGGCGGAGAGCATGGTCTGGGGAGAGTGAGTACTGTTTGTTTTTATTGTTCTCAATAGAGGCCAAAAGTCTATAAGGGGAAAGCCCCTTTGAAAAAAAGCCCAAAACATATTGTATGTATATATTTGCACTGAAAAGTATAGTCATCTTTTTTTGCAATACAATTGGGCTTTGAAGTTTCCTGACTTATACTGAGTAAACATATCTCAAAAGCATACCCCACTAGCGTACATATGGCCGTTTAAAGGGAATCTGTCAGCAGGTTTTTGCTATGTAATCTGAGGACAGCAGGAGATAGAGGCTGAGACACAGAATTTGGGGATGTGTCACTTTATCAAAGTGTGTGCTGTTTACTAACTGTGAAGGATTTATCACTAAGAGATTAACATTGTGGACTAGTCTGACTCCACCCCCTCCTGTGATAAGCAACTCCCTGTCTATGGATTTTTTACATAGAGAGCCTGTTGTAGGCGGGGTTAGCTTTCTCAGCTCTGCTTCATTCTAAATCTAAAAGCTCTGATTGTATCAGAACAGCTGCTCCCAGTAATCTAAGAGAAACATTGTTGGATTCAGCTTCTCTTTGCCAACATCAGGCTGCTTTCACATGAGGTAGCAAAACGTGCTGACAGATTCCCTTAAAGTCTAAAAACACAGCATTATATACATTAAGAATTTTCCTGGCATATTCACCTACTGCACACCACAATCAGCCTTTAAGGTTTATTCAAACAAGAAGAAATTATTACACATTCATATAGTAACACTTTAATTAGATGTCTCCGGGTGTCCCATACTGAATGAAAGGAGCAACAGTGGACATGTTAAATTGCCATGCCATTCAAATGGGGAACAGAAGTTCCCTGTTCTAGCGTTTGATGGGGGTCTCAGTGTATAGGTAATATCTTTCATCTTATTAGAATAGCTTTAACTTTCTTTATTAGTATTGTTATGGTCGCATTGAGATTATCCCCACCTGTCCATATCTCAGGAACTTTAATGCGTTATGACAGTATGTGCACAATTACGGTAGTTTTTGGAGGAAATTTTTGGAGCGAGTCTGCTAAACAAAAATCCTAAAAACAAGTTACTTAAAAGACATTTTTTATTCATTTCTATTGTAAAACGACTTGCTGGGCCAGTTTTTTTAGCTTTTTTTCTTACCCTCCTTCAGGTTTTTAAAAACCATGTGTGGGAGAAACAAAAGTGTCACTTCTTTGAGGTATTTTTTGATGGAAAATGCTTCCAAATAAGCGCTGTCAAAAAAAAGGATGCGAAAAATGCTTCAGAAAATGAGTTCGGCCTAAATGAACTTTACAAGTCTGTTATATATGTTCACAATACATTAGAAATCCTAAGATTTAGTTATAACTGTATAGTCACATGTAGTGAGAATGTTATCAGATACTAGGTAATAGTATGCTAGAACTATTTTTTGTCTACTATTCTATGTACGGTCATGCCTGCTAATTATGCATACATTTCATTGCTGTTAAAATGGTTTAAAACTTTTGTCCACTATTTTTTTATATTAAAAATGGTTCAATGGGGATCTTTGAATAAAAAAAGAACATATATTGGACCCCCTCCGTTCCACCGCCCTGTTGCTTTTGATCCCTGCTGGTCATCTGGTCTCCTCTTTCTGTGGGTTCGTCACTTAACTGCTGCAGCCAATAAGTGGACCTGATCTGTTGCAGCTTACTAATTCTGTCCAAAGAGAAAGAAACAATCTAATTTTTGGCTTGAAGATAAGATGAAGTCCCACATCAAGAGAAGAAGCCAGGAGACTGGCGTGAGACGGCGGCAGCTGTGTGGCAGAATAACGGGGGTATGGTAGGTACATATATGATCTTTTTTGTTTTAATACCCCATGGGCCCATTTATAATCTAAAAAATGTTGTGTACAAACTCTTTAAAGACTAATTCTTTTGTTCAATGTATACTAGAAATCCTTCATTCAGACAGACAACAAGGACTTAAAGCTCAGGCTCTTCATGAACTTGGTAATCTTCACATGTATGCGGGAAATAAAAGGTATTATTTAGTATGTTGTATTTTAGTTTCCGATAATATGTTTGATTGTGATTTATTAAAAACTCTAATGGTATATTCCTCATGCTTTTGAAAATATGTAGCACTCAAACTTCTCTCTTCCTGTTTGATTCATCTCACCAGACTAGAAGTAAGAGTTGGTGCACAAGACCATTTTCTCTCCTTCTGAGAAAAAGGGTCCTAATATTCTGATCAGGCTCTGATCAGAGTTTAATCAGAGTGGCATCAGTTTTTATCTGTGGTGGAGCTAAAAAAAATAGTTTCTCCACCCTCTCAATTCTTTCAGTCTGTGAAAATCAGACCACACTCGAATATCATTTGAGTGCAGTCCAGTGTTTTTCATGGACCCAAAGACACTTGGATCAAAATCGGACATGTCTCCAACTTTCTCCTCAGACCACATGGTCTGAGGAAAAAATCGCAGACATGTGCACAGCCCCATAGAATATCATGGGTATGAGTGCTATTCGTGAAAACCACAGATTGCACTCATCCAATATAATTTGTCGTGTGCACGAACTTGTTCCATATTGCATGCTCAGAACCTTATTAGTGTGTAGATTGTGCAGTACATATTTTATTTCTGCTTCAGACAATAACTTTTAATCATAAGAGAGCACAAGCTAATTATGACGCTATGCCCGGCGGCCATGCATCCTGTCCAATTCTCCCTCTGTGCAGGGGCGCCGGTTTACTCACTTAACCGGCCTGCGGCGCGCTCCCTGTCCCAGGTATGCTCCTGCCTCGTTCCTCCTCCATGCACACCTCACTGTGTCCCGGCGGCGTTGCTAGGCCACCCGTGCCCACGCTCTCCTGACCTTAAAGGGGCAGCGCACGCACATGGTAGATGCTCCCTGCAACAGTTGGGAAGGATTTAGTCAAGTGGATGTTCACCTGTAAGGTGTCTCCCAGCCAATAGCTGGGAGACATCTTGTATAAAAGGCACTTTCCCCTATTGGGAGGTGCCTGAGCAACCACTATAGTTCAGTTAGGTGATTGGTGTGTAGTGCAACTGTATGGTGCCAGGTCCCCCATCCCTAGCCTGTTATTGTTCCCTGTATCCCGTGTCCTGTGTCCTTTCCCTTTAGTCCAGTATAGTTGTCCTTGTTCCTGTGACCAATTCGGTGGAGTAACTGTCACAAAATCGCATCTGCGGTACCTGTCTGCCACTCTGGGGTCTGAGTACCCAGGCCAGAACCCTGAATCTGAAACTGTGTCGGCGGTATCTGTACCCCTTGGCCGCATCAACGGTACCTGTCTGCTATCCCGAGACCTGTGGGCCTAAACCTATCCCGTATCCCGAAACCGCGTTGGCAGTATCTGTACCTCGTGGCCGCATTGCGGTACCTGTCAGCTATTTCAAGACCAGTGGGTCTGAACCTCTTCCGTATCCCGAGACCACTGTACCCCGTGGCTACATTGGCGGTATTTGTCAGCTATCCCGAGATCAGTGTGGCTGAACTTGTCCCAAGTGGCTGGCCTGCCCTATTGTGAATCTATGCACGTCTCTGCCCTTTGGGGTCAGCAACTACTGCCGGACTTCGCCCTGGAGTGGTAACTGGCAGTTACCTGCCGCACAAGCCTGACCTCACCACTAGAGGCTCCAGTGAACACCAAGGTAGCTGCTTAGTTACGCCCCTTCCGGGGCATCCACGAACCACTTGCGCCACCTTGGAGCATAACACTAATATGGCTGTTCTATCAATTTAAAGACATAGGGGCCAACTAGGTGCTTTCAACAATTTTCTGGCATATACACCTTGAAATGTTGCAAATTCTTTGGGTATCTCAAAGTTGAGCAAAAACTTTTCAACTTTTGACATTTTTACACTGGTCCCAGTCAGTTCAACCAAAGTGGATGGAGTTTATGTGGGTTAAAGCCCAGCTGGCAAACTCATTAAAATTTAGGCCACTTTAGTGGCTCTGCATGCCACTATTTTTTATTTAAAATGAAACAACTGAAATGCAATTAAAGTATAGACTTTTAGGTTTAATCACAGGGGTTGAATAAAAATTCCATGTGAAACGTTTAGGAATTGCAACTATTTTTCTACAAAGCCTCCTCATTTCAGTGGCTCAAAAGTAATTGGACAAATTAATCTGTCTTCAGTCACATCATCAATAAACACTAATGACCCAGTGCCATTGACAGCCATGCATGCCCATGCCATCACACTGTCTCCACCATGTTTTACAGAGGATGTGGTGTGCTCTGGATCATGAGCAGTTCCAAGCCTTCTCCATACCTTCTTCTTCCCATCATTCTGGTACACGTTGATCTTAGTTTCATCTGTCCAAAGAATGTTTTTCCAGAACTGAGTTGGCTTCTTTAGATGTTTTTTTGCAAAGTCTAATCTGGCCTTTCTATTTTTAAGGCTGATTGGTGGTTTGCATTTTGTTGTGAACCCTCTGTATTTGATCTCATGAAGTCTTTTTATGGTAACACCTACTTCCCAGAGAGTGTTCTTCACTTGGGTGGATGCTGTGAAGGTTTTTTTTTAACCATGGAAAGGATTCTACGATCATCCATCACTGTTGTCCTCTGTGGACGTCCAGGCCTTTTTGAATTCCCAAGCTCACCAGTGCTCTCTTTTTTTTTTTGCAGCATGTACAAAACTGTTTGCCATTCCAAGATTTTTGCTATCTCTCTGATGGCTTTCTTTTTTTTCTGCCTAATAATGGTTTGTTTCTCTTCCATTGATAGCTCCTTTAACCGCATGTTGTGGGTTCACAGCATCAGCTTTCAAATGCAAATGCAACACATGGAATCAGCTCCAGACCTTTTACTTGCTTAATTGGTGATGTATTAATGAAGGAATAGCCCATGCAGCCCATTAAGGAGCTTTTGAGATAATTGTCCGATTACCTTTGGTCCCTTTTAAAAAGAGGGAACTACATATTAAAGGGCTGTAATTCCTAAACCCTTATGCCAATTGGGATGTGAATACTCTCAAATTAAAGCTGAGAGTCTGCACTTTAAGCTCATTTTGATTATATAACTGTCTTGAATATGTTTTGTAAACAGCTAAAATGCTAAAACTTGTGTCACTGTCCAAATATTTCTGGACCTACTGTAAGTATATGAATAGATTAGGGGCTGAAATATTCCCTTTATTGAATCAGGCCCATGGAATTAAGGCGTTCGATTGACACTAAAAATAAATTATATGTTTGGGAACACATTCATTTGGTAAGGTACATATGTATATGGCTGTATTTAATTGTACCACGTGAGGAATTAGAAGTCTCTGACTGAAGCTCTGACTCCTTTTACACAAGTCCTGATTCTTTTGCATGTTTGACACGCTTACATGTTTCAGATCACTAAACAAATTTAAAAATATTAGACAAAGATAACACAAGTAAGCACAAAATGAAGTTTTTAAATGAAGGTCTTTATTATTAAGGAAAAAATAAATCCCAAACTACAGGGCCCTGTGTGAAAAAGTGATTGCCCCTAAACCTACTAACTTGTTGAACCACCCTTAGCAGCAACTGCAATCAAGCGTCTGCGATAACTAGCAGTGAGTCTTTTACAACACTCTGGGGGAAGTTTGGCCCACTCATCTTTGCAAAATTGTTTTAATTCAGCCACATTGGAGGGTTTCCAAGCATGAATCCCCTTTTTAAGGACATGCCACAGCATCTGAATTGGATTAAGTTCAGGACTTTGACTAGGCCACTCCAAAAGTCTTAATTTTGTTTTTTTAAGCCATTCAGAGGTGGACATGCTGGTGTGTTTTGGATCGTTGTCCTGCTGCATAACCCAAATGCGCTTCAGCTTGAGGTCATGAACAGATGGCCGGAAATTTTCCTTCAGGATTTTTTGGCAGACAGCAGAATTCATGGTTGCATTTACCACAGCACGTCTTCTAGGTCCTGAAGCAGCAAAACAGCCCCAGACTATCACACTACCACTACCATATTTTACTGTTTGTATGATGTTCCTTTTCTGAAATGCTGTGTTACTTCTACACCAGATGTAATGGGGCAAACACCTTCCAAAAAGTCCAGCTTTTGTCTCATCAGTCGACTGAGTATTCTCTTCCAGTAACACTCATGGACCACCCAGCTACCAAAATGTATAGGGTGGTGAGTGGGGTCCAAGCTAGGGGTTGTGTAATATCAATCCAGTCCTAAGAATTCCCAGCCCACCACTTGTATAAAGGGCCACCACTTTACCACCTCCTACCTGTGGTAAGCAAATTGGAGGTTTAAACGGGGTTCCAAATGATGTTAGCACAAATCTCTGAGTGTACTGAGTTAATTAAGTGACAAGTCAAAAAGTCTATATGCTGATACCTGCCTAGCAGCAGAGGTTGGCACCCTAGTTAAATCTGGCGATTTGGCGCCCCCGCTACATGGCAGCTCTCCCTAATTGGCCCTGGTTAGCCCTCAGACTAAACAATTTGTTGCATATCAATCAAATTCAACCAACAAATATACACAGTATAATAATGATAATACATTGAATGGAAACTTATCTTGATGTAAATATAGATGATGTTGCTAAGATAAATGCCCCATTATTGCCATTATCGGAATCCTGGGAAGGTTCACCAACGTTTTCGCCATTTGTGGATAATGGCTCACAGTGTGGCTTTCTGGAGTCCCAAAGCTTTAGAAATGGTTTTATAACCTTTTCCAGACTGATAGATCTCAATTTGTTTCTCATTTGTTCCTGAATTTCTTTGGATCACAGCATGATGTTTAGCTTTTGAGGATCTTTTGGTCTACTTCACTTTGTCAGGCAGGTCCTATTTGAGTGATTTCTTGATTGAGAGCAGGTGTGGCAGTAGTCAGGCCTGTATGTGGCTAGGGAAATTTAACTCAGATGGGGGGGGGGGGTGTCAATCACTTTTTCACACACGGCCTTGTAGGTTTGGATTTCTGTTCCCCTTAATAATAAAAACTTTGATTTAAAAACTGCATTTTGTGTTTACTTGTGTTATCTTTGTCAGATATTTAAATTTGTTTTGTGATCTGAAACATTTAAAGTGGCTACTGAAAGTATTCAGACCCTTTACATTTTTCACTCTTTGTTTCATTGCAGCCATTTGGTAAATTCTAAAAAGTTCATTTTTTATGCGGTCAAGATGGGGTGCTTTAATGAGAAAAAAATTTACTTTTTAGAATTTACCAAATGGCTGCAATGAAACAAAGAGTCAGAAATTTAAAGGGGTCTGAATACTTTCCGTACCCACTGTACGTGTGACAAACATGCAAAAGAATAAGGGTGCTTTCACACAGCGTTCTGTGTCCCCGTCGGACTGCTGCTGTGTCTGAGTGTCCACCTCCTGTGGGCGTCCACTCCCGAAAAAAGTGCACTGCAGAGGGCACCTTCAATCTGCCGTCACCATTGCGGTTTATGACCCTGTCTGAGCATATGTCCAGATCCCATTTTGCGGGGAATTTTAGGACGTATGCCCCAACGGGGACACAGATCGCTGTGTGAAAGCAGCCTAAGAAATCAAGGAAGGGGGAAAACACTTTTTCACACCGCTCTATATCATACACACTATTGGTGTTTACATAAACTATTGAACCGAACTGGCCGCGTTGTACAATCTATCTACAAAATAGTGTACTGGGAACTCCAAATGGAATCAATTAACCTACAGAGAGCACGGAGTAAATTCCCACTCAAACAACAAAAAAATGTTGGTAATAAAAACACATGTTTATTCAATCATTTAAAATATACATGCAAAAAGGACAAAAATACATATATAAAAATAGTAAGTCATTCGGGGTGAAAATCACAACACAGAGCCGCAAAAATACTCAATCCTTGTTCCCACAGTATAATGGTATATATTAAATAGATAAAGTAGTATCCAACAAATAACTAAAGAATAATAAAGTGTACAGAGTTTGACAATGAATGTCACACAATCACCCATAGAGAAATAATTATAGGTAGTAAGTTACCTGGTAAAACCCCCCTCCTCCATCCAGGATCTAAAGTGTTAAAAGTGCAGTCATATTTGGATCAGAGGGGGCTTACCCATATGAGCAACAGGGATTAGCGTGCGACTCTGAAAGCCCCGACGCACGTTTCGCGTTGCTTCTTCGGGGGGCTGTCTATTGGTGTTTATAGTATTTTTCTATTCAAAATATTAAAGTTTTCCCAGAATTGGCATTTATAACTGAAAAGTGTTTGATTGCTGTTGGTCCCACCAATGGGACCTCAACTTATCTCGAGAACAGGCCTCCTCCTTGTTCTTCCTCATTGCACAGGCCCAGAAAAGACTTTGAATGAAGCTTTGAACATGGGGAGCACGGTGGCTCAGTGGTTAGCAGTGCAGCCTTGCAGCGCTGGGGTACTGAGTGCAAATCCCACCAAGGACAACATCTGCAAGGAGTTTGTATGTTCTCCATTTGTTTGCGTGGGCTTCCTCTGATTTCCTCCCACACTCCAAACACATACTGATAGAGAATTTAGATTATGAGCCTCAATGGGAACAGTGATTATGATATCTGTAAAGCGCTGTGGAATGAATGGCGCTATATACTGTAATGAGCAATATAAATAAATAAATTGTGCCATTTAAAGTTTATGCGACTGTCTGGGATAGCTGAGCTCGGTGCTCCGTTATCTCTGTCAGCCCTATTAACTTTGAATGAAACGTCAGTATAGATGCTTCACCACTGACCCATTTTTACTATATTCACAGCCAAGCTCTCACAGAATGTAAGCGGCAAAAGGTCACATTATTTTGGTTATGTAACTGCTTCTGATACTTCTAAATGGGTTAATTTCTCATTTATCTCCATTCAACTTTTAACATCAAAGTGTAAATACAAGATTCCTTCCAGTGTTCTACATTCAATATAGCAATTTAGTAATGGAGGTGACGGAAACAAGGTATAATCCATTGCAATGTTACACTGCATTGGAAATTCACTTCTATTATCACACTCAGTAAATGTTTAGAAGGCTGGAGTTTAAGGATACAAAACACTGCTATTTTTCTTTTGTAAGCAGTCTCATAAGCACTGCATGCTATTTTAATAACCCTAAAATAGAGCTAATGAATAAAGTGCTCATAGCCTTGATATCTTCAGTGAAATGTGTGTTGTGTATTAGTAATTGCTGTTTTCTTTGTGTATGTGTATATTTAGGTTGCAGCTAGACTATCTGTATAAGTGTACATTCCCCCAAACGTAATTCAAATAAAGAATAAGGGCGTAAAGACGGCACTCACCAGCTAGAGCTTATCTTCTATATTTCTCCAAAAAAAGATTATTTAAAAGCAATCAGGTTAAAAGCAAGTGAGATACAACAGCAACAGCTATTTCGCACTATCCGCTGCACTTAGCCTGGCCTTGAAGAATAGTGCAAATCAGCTGTTACCTGTAGTGTTTCACTTGATTTTAACCTCATGCCCTTTTCATAATCTTTTTTTGAGAAAGAAAGAAGAGAAGCCCTAGCTGGTATGTGCCACTTTTACTCCTTTTTTGAATTACATGTCTTCCTTGTCTCTATTGGCATAGCACTGCATATTGCACTCAGATGTAGCCTCACTCCAATACTTTCTGTGCTAAATAGATGTGCCAGCTTTTATTTGTTTTTTTATTCACACATATGCATTTTCGGTCCATGTGCACAACAAACCCCACATGGGACATTATTATCTTATTTGCTAGTGCAAATTGGCAATTTTCCATATGGATATCATCAGGGCTCTGTGGAAACAATTGCAGGAAGCGCTTGACCAGTGATGGCGAACCTTTTAGTCACCGAGTGCCCAAACTGCAATCCAAAACCCACTTATTTATCGCCAAGTGCCAACACGGCAATTTAACCTAAATATTGAGATTTTAGTTTAATAAAAACAGCTGATACAAAGAGCAGGCGAGGGGGTTAAGAGAGCAGACGAGGGCAGCATAAAGTAGCCACAGAAAGGAGCAGAGGTATGAGACTGCAGAAATAAAGAATGTGTTAACCTCCATCTTGGTATATGCCCCAATCCATGTATATATCTTGCCTCCCCCCACCAATCCATGTATACATGCTGCCCTCCCCCCATCCTTGTATACATGCTGCCCTCCCACATCCTTCTATATATACTGCCCTCACCCCATCCTTGTATATATGCTGCCCTCCCCCATCCTTGTATATATTCTGCCCTCCCCCCATCCTTGTATATATGCTGCCCTCCCTCCATCCTTGTATATATGCTGCCCCAATCCTTGTATATATGCTGCCCTCCCCCATCCTTGTATGTATGCTTCCCTCCCCCATCCTTGTATATATGCTGCCCTCCCCCCATCCTTTTATATATGCTGCCCACCCCCATCCTTGTATATATGCTGCCCCAATCCTTGTATATATGCTGCCCCATCCTTGTATATATCCTGCCCTCCCCATTCTTGTATATATGCTGCCCTCCCCCATCCTTGTATATATGCTGCCCTCCCCTCATCCTTGTATATATGCTGCCCTCCCCCAATCCTTGTATATATGCTCCCCCAATCCTTGTATATATACTGCCCTCATCCTTGTATATATAGTACAGACCAAAAGTTTGGACACACCTTCTCATTTAAAGATTTTTCTGTATTTTCATGACTTTGAAAATTGTACATTCACACTGAAGGCATCAAAACTATGAATTAACACATGTGGAATTATATACTTAACAAAAAAGTGTGAAACAACTGAAAATATGTCTTATATTCTAGGTTCTTCATAGTAGCCACCTTTTGCTTTGATGACTGCTTTGCACACTCTTGGCATTCTCTTGATGAGCTTCAAGAGGTAGTCACCAAAAATGGTTTTCACTTCACAGGTGTGCCCTGTCAGGTTTAATAAGTGGGATTTCTTGCCTTATAAATGGGGTTGGGACCATCAGTTGTATTGTGCAGAAGTCAGGTGGATACACAGCTGATAGTCCTACTGAATAGACTGTTAGAATTTGTATTATGGAAAGAAAAAAGCAGCTAAGTAAAGAAAAACGAGTGGCCATCATTACTTTAAGAAATGAAGGTCAGTCAGTCCGAAAAATTGGGAAAACTTTGAAAGTGTCCCCAAGTGCAGTTGCAAAAACCATCAAGCGCTACAAAGAAACTGGCTCACATGAGGACCGCCCCAGGAAAGGAAGACCAAGAGTCACCTCTGCTTCTGAGGATAAATTTATCCGAATCACCAGCCTCAGAAATCGCAGGTTAACAGCAGCTCAGATTAGAGACCAGGTCACTGCCACACAGAGTTCTAGCAGCAGACACATCTCTACAACAACTATTAAGAGGAGACTTTGTGTAGCAGGCCTTCATGGTAAAATATCTGCTAGGAAACCACTGCTAAGGACAGGCAACAAGCAGAAGAGACTTGTTTGGGCTAAAGAACACAAGGAATGGACATTAGACCAGTGGAAATCTGTGCTTTGGTCTGATGAGTCCAAATTTGAGATCTTTGGTTCCAACCGCCGTGTCTTTGTGCGATGCAGAAAAGGTGAACAGATGGACTCTACATGCCTGGTTCCCACCGTGAAGCATGGAGGAGGAGGTGTGATGGTGTGGGGGTGCTTTGCTGGTGACACTGTTGGGGATTTATTCAAAATTGAAGGCATACTGAACCAGCATGGCTACCACAGCATCTTGCAGCGGCATGCTATTCCATCCGGTTTGCGTTTAGTTGGACCGTCATTTATTTTTCAACAGGACAATGACCCCAAACACAACTCCAGGCTGTGTAAGGGCTATTTGACCTAGAAGGAGAGTGATGGGGTGCTACGCCAGATGACCTGGCCTCCACATTCACCAGATCTGAGCCCAATCGAGATGGTTTGGGGTGAGCTGGACCGCAGAGTGAAGGCAAAAGGGCCAACAAGTGCTAAGCATCTCTGGGAACTCCTTCAAGATTGTTGGAAGACCATTTCCGGTGACTACCTCTTGAAGCTCATCAAGAGAATGCCAAGAGTGTGCAAAGCAGTCATCAAAGCAAAAGGTGGCTACTTTGAAGAACCTAGAATATAAGACATATTTTCAGTTGTTTCACACTTTTTTGTTAAGTATATAATTCCACATGTGTTAATTCATAGTTTTGATGCCTTCAGTGTGAATGTACAATTTTCATAGTTATGAAAATACAGAAAAATCTTTAAATGAGAAGGTGTGTCCAAACTTTTGTACTGTATGTTCCCCCCATCCATGTATATATGTTCCCCTCATCCATGTATATATGTTCCCCAAAGTCCATGTATATATGCTTCCCCCAGCCCATGTATATATGCTTCCTCCCAAGTCCATGTATATATGCTCCCCCCCAGTCCATGTATATATGCTCCCTCCCCAGTCTATGTATACAGTGGGTACAGAAAGTATTCAGACCACTTTAAATTTTTCACTCTTTGTTTCATTGCAGCCATTTGGGAAATTCTAAAAAGTTATTTTTTTTTTCTCATTAAAGTACACACTGCACCCCTTCTTGACTGAAAAAAAAACAGAAATGTACACATTTTTGTAAATTTATTAAAAAAGAAAAACTGAAATATCACATGGTCATAAGTATTCAGACCCTTTGCTCAGACACTCATATTTAAGTCACATGCTGTCCATTTCCTTGTGATCCTCCTTGAGATGGTTCTACTCCTTCATTGGAGTCCAGCTGTGTTTAATTAAACTGATAGGACTTGGTTTGGAAAGTCACACACCTGTCTATATAAGACCTCACAGCTCACAGTACATGTGAGACCAAATGAGAATCGTGAGCTCAAAGGAACTGCCCAAGGAGCTCAGAGACAGAATTGTGGCAAGGCTCATATCCTTCCAAGGTTACAAAAGAATTTCTGAATTACTCAAGGTTCCTAAGAGCACAGTGGCCTCCATAATCCTTAAATAAAAGAAGTTTGGGACCAGGAGAAGTCTTCCTAGACCTGGCCGTCCAGCCAAACTGACCAATCGTAGAAGAGCCTTGGTGAGAGAGGTAAAGAAGAACCCCAAGATCACTGTGGCTGAGCTCCAGAGATGAAGTAGGGAGATGGGAGAAAGTTCCACAAAGTCAACTATCACTGCAGCCCTCCACCAGTCGGGCCTTTATGGCAGAGTGGCCCGACGGAAGCCTCTCATCAGTGCAAGCCCGCATAGAGTTTGCTCAAAAACACATGAAGGATTTCCAGACTGTGAGAAATAAGATTCTCTGATCTGATGAGATGAAGATAGAACTTTTTGGTGATAATTCTAAGCGGTATGTGTGGATAAAACCAGGCAGTGCTCATTACCTGCCCAATACAATCCCAACAGTGAAACATGGTGGTGGCAGCATCATGCTATGGGACTGTTTTTCAGCTGCAGGGACAGGATGACTGGTTGCAATTGAAGGAAACTTGAATGCGGCCAAGTACAGAGATATCCTGGATGAAAACCTCTTCCAGAGAGCTCTGGACCTCAGACTTGGCCGAAGGTTCACCTTCCAAAAAAACAATGACCATAAGCACACAGCTAAAATAATAAAGGAGTGGCTTCAGAACAACTCAGCCAGAGCCCTGACCTAAACACAATCGAGCATCTCTGGAGAGACCTGAAAATGGCTGTTCACCAACGTTCACCATCCAACCTGACGGAACTGGAGAGGATCTGGAAGGAAGAATGGTAGAGGATCCCCAAATCCAGGTGTGAAAAACTTGTTGCATCATTCCCAAGAAGTCTCATGGCTGTACTAGCTCAAAAGGGTGCTTCTACTCAATACTGAGCAAAGGGTCTGAATACTTATGACCATGTGATATTTCAGTTTTTCTTTTTTAATAAATTTGCAAAAATTTCTACATTTCTGTTTTTTTTTCAGTCAAGATGGGGTGCAGAGGGTACTTTAATGAGAAAAAAAATTAACTTTTTAGAATTTACCAAATGGCTGCAATGAAATAAAGAGTGAAAAATTTAAAGGGGTCTGAATACTTTCCGTACCCACTGTATATGCTTTTCCCCCCGTCCATGTATATATGCCCCCCACCAGTCCATGTATATATGCTCCCCCCCTGTCCTTGTATATACGCCCCCCACCCAGTGCATGTATATATGCTCCCCCCAGCCTGCTGGCGCCACTGTTCATCGCTTACTCACCTTCCCTCCTCTCCCTCGCCGCGTCCTCTCCTGTAGCCGGCAGCTGACTCCAGCGTCCTAGCGACGGGGGCGCATGACGTCACTGCCATGCGCCCAGTCGCGTGTGCGCTGACGTCAGCTGCTAGCTGCTGGCCTCTGATTGGCAGCAGCGTGTATTGCGGCGCACGGGCCTGGCAAGTTTGTGTGCTGCAATACACTTCAGCTAGATGTGCATCCGAGAACGCACATCTAGTTGAAGTAGCAGGGCTGGCGATGGCACTCGGAAGGGTCAGAGTCCTCACCCGCCGGGCCCGATCCAGTAGCGCTAGTGCTGTGGCGATGGCGCGCGTGCCCACCGGGAGGGCTCTGCGTGCCCCCTCTGGCACGCGTACCATAGGTTCGCCATCACTACACTAGACTAATCTGTTTTGCAGAAAAAGCATGAAATTGCAGGCAGCTTCTGCACCTATCCACTATGTGGAAAATTGCACGGAGCACTCGTACAAGTGTACAAGTGCTGAAAGTTGATCCCCCACTGATCTGCTATTGATGGCCATAAATGTAGTAATCACTTCTAAGTTTATTCATCTGTTTAGCTCACCTTCTATCAGTAGTGTGATCCCTTGTCTGTAATGATGTTACTTTTCAATGTAATAAAGTTTGTGATGATAATGAGACTGCTGAAGAGTGACACCTGCAAAACAGGTAGTGCATGCAATTTGAAACTCAGAAAAAAAAATTACTAAAAATTAAAAAAAGAAGAAGAATGTTTAATATAAAAACTTGATTTAAATTTGTTGATTCCTTTAAAAGTGAAGGAAAATACAGGGTGATTATAAAAGATTTATCGGGTTTCAAAGAGGTATATTTCAAAATGTATTATATGCACAATAGTGAATGGCACATGCTAACGAACATACACTCTTCAAGTTTAGCACATAATATTCACAGAGGTCCTATGCATCCTCCTTTTGTCACACGACACATCTATATAATCCATTTCGACCCAAACATACTGAAGCTTGTCCCCATTGATGATCATTAGAGTGGCAGTAATACGGTCCCGGAACTTATCCAATGTTGCTGGCAAAGGCGGCACGTAAACAATGTCTTTGACGTACCCCTAAAAGAAGAAGCCACACACTGTCAGATCGGGAGACCTGGGGCACCTTCGGCAGAGTGCCAAGTCAACACCAGTATAGCACCCAATCCACCAGTTTGGAAGTTCCTCGTTGAGACTACAACGCACCTCAGAATGCCAGTGGAGTGGAGCTTCATCTTGTTGGTAAATTAAGTTTCAGGAATCAATTGTCAGTTGCGGAAACAACTATAACTGTAACATATCAAGGTACCTATCACAGTTTTGTGAGAGAATAAAAGGGCTCGTACACCTTTGTTTTTGAGATTGCACAGAAAACATTTACTTTCGGAGAATCTCTTTCGATTTCCACAGTGGCTTTGGGATTTGCCGTTCCCCATATTCTGACATTTTGATGGTTCACCTTTCTGCTTAAGTAGAAGGTTGCCTCGTTCCTGAACAATAGCCCGGAAGTGAATTCGTCATCTTCCAATGCTGCCTGAAAAAGTGCACAGAATTCGTATCGGATGCCATGGTCAGCTGGCCATAAAGGTTGCAATAGCTGTATGCGATATGGTTTCAGGTGCCGTCGCAGAATCTTCCAAACAGTTGGCTGAGGAATGCCAGATTCACAACTTGCTCCTTATGTGGACTATGTGCAAAGGTCTTTCGAACCTTCCCCACTGATTCGCCTGTGACACTTGTTCGTCCAGGCCGTTTACATTTACACTAGCTTCCTGTGTCCTTAAATTGTCCATACCACCGCAGAATGCTCTGGTGACCAGGTGGGTCACTTTCATACTGTCTTAGGAACGCTCGCTGCAAGGCAACAATTGGTTTACCCTTCTCATACTCTAAAACGCTTTCTCTTCAATAGTCGCCATTTTGGGATCTGATGTCGCCCTGCCACCTGGTGAGTCACAAGCGAGTCTGCACTCGCGGGTTACAAACTCTGAGATGTGACCTCTCGATACGTTATTATTACAAACAGTTGAAATTTATATCTTTGCAGTAATATGAATGCGAAACCTGGGTGTTCTTACAAAAATCTGGTTGACTCATGTTGATTGCTATTACAGCAGAAACCCTAAATTTAAAAAACAACAACACAGTAGTAGGAGTTTATTAACTTTTCTCCAGACAAACATTCAAAGGTACTGAATCTATTCAAGTTAATGTTTTTTTTTTTTTGGTAGCTGTCGTAGGTTTGCTGTATGAGTAGCAAGAACCACTTACCCTTTTGACTGGAACAATGGGGCACATTTATTAAAATAAATGTGCCAGACTTCTGAAACAATTTGTGCCAAAACGCCCCTGACAAACATGACTTATCATTTATCATGCCTTTTAAACACTGTTTGCACTTTACTCCATGAACCAGTGTGACTGGTTGGCAAATGAGTATGGCTTTGTTGAAGATTTGTGGCCAAAAGTATGCCACTGTGTGCAAAATATTGGCAGTAAACTCAGCTAACCAATAGGTAGTGTAAAATTAGACTTAAATATCTGATGATTTACCAAATGTTTTATCCAGCATGGTGCATTTTCAGACTGTCTTGTCTTATTAGTAAATCTGACCCAGTATTTTGGTTATATTGAAAAATATACTGATAGACCTGAGTTTGTCGAAGGAGTAAAGATGAATTTGTTAACAGTAGTGCGTTATCACATTGCAGAAAAGAAACAGTTAAGCAACAAATTCAGACCTGTTACATCTTTACGTCATGGTTGAATTATATGTACATGCTTTAAAAGGTAAAAGCCATCCATCATGGCAATGTAAATTAAACAAGAAATTGGTCAACTAATGTGTGGTTTCACAAACACCTTCTAATTTTTCTGGTTCAGTACGGCTGATTCCCATCGTGACCTTTAAAGCTTAATTGTAATGTAATGCAATGTTATGCCACTTTCTAATATGGGTTTATTTAAATTTCTCAACCGTTTTTATATTTCTGTTTGTTTGTCAGTTGATTTGTTCAAAGTGAGGAGAGTGAATTCTCATATATTAGAGGGTCTTTCATCAGTTTGAGCATGTTAGACTGGCCACATCATGGAATAATGGCTACAGAGCTGAATAAAACATAGTTTTTATTTTTTAAGTTTTCCTCTCCACCGTTCCAGAGATTTTAGCTGATAAAGTTTAGGTCTAATTCATAATAATTCATAATAAGCCCAATGGGGCATTACCATAGATTCTTCTCTGAGGGCGTGTACTTTTTTCCCTGCATGATGTTGACCAATCATAAGCAAGAAGCATCATGCAGAGGAAAGAATAACATGCCCCCAGATGGTCAGAAGAACATGCTTTCTCCTCTGAGAGGTAATGATAGACTGCCCTGATCTCAGCCTTGATTTCTGCATTTCTGCATTTGCTGTGTAGTATAGAGCAGAGATGAGTGTGATTACAAACACATTTAGCTTTCATCTCATGCAAGTCAGTGTGTGTAGGGGATACAGCTGAGCTGACAGTACTGTGAAATGAGAGCGCAGAGGTCTTTGTAATGACACTCAACTCTGCTGTAGCATAGCCAGGTAGGGCAGGGTTAAATCCTAGCACTTCAGGTGTTGATTAGATGCACCTGACTAGCTTTGACTAAGAAACAGGGCCTGTGTTCACTAGGTATGTCAGTCTGCTGAATGTTGAGCAGAGTCAAGTGTGCTGCAGGTGATAATTTCGCAGTAATTTCTGAAATACATCTGCAGTTTGTGAGTTAACGTTTAGAGGTTTGTACAACACAGATCTACTGTATAATAAGGTTGTGTTCTTGGGTCCCTAAAGGTATTATGTTAAATGTAGTTTTTAAACATTTTTGATAAAGTTCTTCATCTTTCCATATTACTATTTAAAAGTGTGTTAGACCATACTATTGTGCTTAGTTAAAGTAAATCTGTCAGCAGGTGTAGCGCCAGTGTCCCTGCATGCAGCCTCCCTCCCCCCCGGTAGGCATGCCGACTAACTCACTGCCTCGGCCCCGTGCCACTCTTCCTTCTCCTTCGTCTTCTGATGCTGCGCGGGGTATCCGCACGGCGCACAGATCCCCAGGTACTGCGCTTAGAGCCCGGGCGCGCTTCCTTTTTCTTAAAGGGGCCGAGCGCGTGCCATCCTAAAATGTAGACACTTACTATTTAAAGCACCTCTATCTACATGGAGATGCCTGTGCAACATTGTTGTTCTGTTCCCAAACACGCTTGCTAGTTCTCAGGTCCCTAGTGCTCATATCTCAGTATACCTGTCCTGAATATCCACGCCTGCCGTGCCTGCCTGTGTTACAGTTATATCTTCCAATTCACCTGCCTGCCTGCACATCAGCCGTGATCGCAGCACCTGTCTGCTTGTGTATCAGCCGCCCACACCTGAAGTGCCCATCAGTATATCTGCCGGACCCTTCTGCACCTGCAGTGCCAATCTGCATATCAGCTGGACACATCGGCACTTGTCATGCCAATCTGCATAACAGTCTGACCCGTCGGCACTTGCCGTGGCAGTCTGTGTATCAGCCGGACCCATCTGCATCTGTGGTTCCTGTGTTCCTGCCATGCCTTGCTATATCAGTTGTACTCTCCTACTAGGCCGTTCCAGCTACCTGTTCCTTGGGGGTCAACTGCTGTGTAACCGAGGTCAGTCCTGGTGTAGCACCTGGTCTCGCCTCCCCGGTCCCTTCTTGGACCGCAGCACCGTCAATTGCGTGCTTCTGAGGTCAGCCTTGGTGTGGCACTTAGTCACGCCCCTCCAGGCTCTCCACGGATCTTGGCATAGTGGTTCCACCACTCAGTCTGTTACAGCAGGTTGTTGCTATGTAATCTGAGAATAGCATGATGTAGGGGCAGAGATACTGATTCCAGTGATGAGTCACTTACTAGACTGCTTGGTGTAGTTTTGATAGAATCCCTGTTTTTCCTGCCTCATATGTAGAAGTGGTCAAAATGCTGAACTGTGTATAACCCTGCCAACACATCTCATTGGCAGCTTTCTGTGTTCACTGTGCATTATCAGCAAGCTGCCAATCAGTGGTGCGGTGAGTTTACACAGATTAGCTTGACTGGCTTGCACATGACACCTAGTCCTGCAGGGATAATCATCTGCTGATAAAACACTGATTGTATTGAAACTACAGCAAGATGCGAAGCTAGTGACATATCCCTGGAATTACGTTCTCTGCCCCTGCATTTTGCTGCTTTTAGATTAAATAGCAAAAACTTTAAGATTCCCTTTAATAAGAGGGATATTCTCGAGCCAGTGGCCAAAATGAGGCCAAAGTAGCTCAGATTGCCTTATTATAGTGAATTGCTTTGTTGGGGCTTCAATCCAAAGCCTGTTTTCAGGGCCACAGTTGAAAGCCCCAATAGAGCCACAAACCTGTGGCAGAAATGTGAACCCTGCCTAAAAGGGGTTACTATAAAATGAATTATGTAAGGTAACTTACATATTGATGTCAGTGTGTCTTATAGTATGTGTTGCATATACGTCTTTGATCATGTGTTTTTAGGTGCTATAACTTAGGAGAAGTAGATAGACTGTGACCAAACTTTTGCCAGTGTTTAGGACTATGGATACCATCTTTTCTCAGTCATTTTTTCCTACTGTTTTTTTTTCACAACTTTTAAAAGCATTGGTTTGTATTATATAGCCACTTAGGAGACAATTAATAAAAGCAACTGGGGTCACTGTCATGTACCAAAGCACAGATGAATAAAAGTCGGGGGCCGCTGTTCCGTCAGATGAAAACAAGTGTTTTGTTTTATTTATTTCACAGTAATATAATAGAGGAACCACGGTACAGTCATAGATTGTGCTGTGACAGCAGGACCCTGTGCTGAATCCCTCTCATCATCTACATATTCGAATCATTGGTGACCAAAATTATTTTGAGACTCTGCCAAAAGTGTTTCCCTTTGATGAAACAATTCATTTCTCTTCTATAAACTGATAATCTGCTTTGCGTGTGATATTTATCAACAAAGATGTTTTCTATTGTGACTGTCATATTTATCTAGTGCTGACAATGGCGGCTGTCATTGGCATTTACCGTATCCAGCAGGGTTATTTAAAAGATTTATTACATTTATTTGAACTACTTCTTCTTGGTGCATATTATTCTGCCATTTCTTCTGTTCTGAGTTGTCGTCGTTTCCATTGGGATTGAAATCCACATTAAAAGTCAATTGTCCTATAGTTTCAAGGACATCAGTTCATCATGTTTCTATAAACCAGGGGCCTACACACACATTCGATGAAAGTCGGGTGAACCCAGTGATTTCAACAGGACTGGCTGACATGTATGGGAGCCTCTTGACTATTTCCTTAGAGATGTTGTGGGGAAGAGAAAGAGGCTATTGGAATTTCCATGGCCAATCCATTTCTTTTTGGGGGAAATAAGATTCTTGCTCGTGGAAAACGCTGAGCCAAGAACTTTTGTGTATATATGAAGGAGTCGGAAGAGATAGCTGTCTGCCAAATGAATGTTCTGCAACAGCTATTTTATGTGCATGGCCAGCTTCACATGTATTTCTTATATACACACATCTGTGCAATACCAATGAAGTTTAGTGTGGAGTGATAACTACTATCATATCTCTACCTGCTCATAACTGCTAGAGAAGATCTACTGTACATGCTATGTATATAGGTTGTTGTAGATAGACTCACTCGGCTTCTTAAAGAGACAGACACAGGAACCATTCCTATTTAAAGTGCGGCTGGTTTATTGCAATCCTCATACACCACGTCACCAGAAAACGTAAATACAGCCTTTATCCGGCAGAAGGTAAAGCCTAAAATAACAAGTCCATGCAATAGTGCTGGTTAGCCCACCTGGCTTAAAGTCCAGCTTCTATGTCCTTTTACAAAGGAATTCACACCAGGAGACCTGCAATCTCCATACATCCAGTATGTGTGAAATAAACAGCTTAGAGCTTTCACCTCCAGGCCCACCCCACACCAAATGCTCTAAAGGCTGTACATTTTATCCTCTGACCTCCTCCCTCTCTAAAGGTGTTCAATCATCCTAGCACTAAAGATGCCTGTTTAACCCCTTTGCGTGCTGGAACCTTTTCCCTATGTTTAATTACTTGAGCTAATAATCTCAGTGCTTCATATCTCCCTTCCAGTACTTTGCCAGTGACTTTGTCACAAGGAGCATATGAAGATTTGGTGCTAGGAAAATATGTTTTAAAAAGTCAGGAGTAGTGGTACTTTGTACAAAGAGGTAAATGCAGAATTGTATGTTTGACAACTAGTGGACCACAATTTTCTCTGTTAGCAGACTACAAAGTAGTCATCTGATTTTAGTACTTAGTGATACTACTGTGTGGTATGACTATTACTGACCAGTAATAAAGGGAACCCGCCAGCAAAAAAACAAACAAAACAATAGTTACCTGCAGATTTATTGGTAATCTGATGATACAGTAAATACCCTTTGAAACATGTTTGGCTGTCTTAAGGCTCATTCAGATATCCTTTTTTTGCGTATAAGTTCTATCTGTGTTTTTCATAAATAGCACTCGAACCTACAATAGTGAATGCGATCATTCACACATCCGTGATTTTCCGCAGACTGAGTGATCCTTGCAAAACCGTGGAGACATGTCCGATTTTGATCCGAGTATCTGATCAGAATCAGCAATGCAAGTCTAGGGCTCCGTGAAAAAATCGTGCAGCACTTGGATGGCATTCAAGAAAGGCTGGAGAGAAAAAAAGAAGCGCAATAGGGTCTTATCCGACAGACATAAAAATTAAAAATAGCAGATTATGCTAACCTGATCCGTAGAATTATGTGTTTTGGAATGTTATTCAGCGGGTCATCAGACCGATTTGCAATAAAGACAAGGAAAAATGTATGGAATTGTTTGCGCTGCTGATTATTGAAATTTCAGAAGACTAATAGATTATTTGACGCGTTTCGAAGTACAATACAGTTCTTCCTCAGGAAAAACCATACATGAACACAAAAACTGTTTTTTCCTGAGGAAGAAGTGTATAGTACCTCGAAACATGTTGAATAAAACCACATGTCTATTAATCTTCTGAAATTGGCGTCTTCAATAATCAGCAGCGCGAACAGTTCCACATATTTTTCAATTTCTTTGTTAGGAATTTAGTCACATTTATTATGTGGGGTAGAGGATTGCTTAAAGGGTATGTGAAAACAACTTTTTCAGGTGCATTTCAACTGGAATCTGCCAGTAAACTCACCAAGGAACTGTTACAATGAATGAACATAATGCACAGGATTGTAAAAACGACTGGCTGTGCATATGATTCTACTTTTGTCAGTTCTTTTAAACACTTAAAGGGGTTGTGCCACCATAAAGAATACAGTTAACCAAGCAGAAAAGGTGGAAATAAATAGTTTTGTAATTTATAGTGATTCAAAATTATGCTCCATTCAAAAGATAACAAGCTTTTATTTTTTGAATTATGCTCTCTGGCGCCTCCTGATATTATTCCATTGCGTCCTGGTAGTGGGCGATCAGCTGGTCGAGTTTGCGCAGTTCCTGTCATCATAAGAGCGCCCCCACGACTCCTTGAAAACAATGTGCGCACTGTATTCTCTCACAAGTCTGACAGCGCAGGTTCCCTGCTGTAAACCCAGAGCGTGGATGTGATTCACCCCCTCTCCCTGCGCTCACACAGTTGACCTCCAGGTGAGATCATCTGCTTCACAGACTTGTAAGCGTGGGAAGCGTCTCTCTGCTATTGCGCTCACAGCTCTTTGGAGCAGATAATCTCACCCGGAGGTGAGCTGTGTGAGCGCAGGGGGTGAATCACAGACACACTCTGGGCTTACAGCAGGGAACCTGCGCTGTCAGACTTGTGAGAGAGAATACGTTGTGCACACTGGGGGTGGGGATTTGGGGGGGCCTCTTATGATGACAGGAACTGCGCAAACTCGACCAGATGATCATCCACTATCAGGACATAATGGAATAACACCAGGGGGCGCCAGAGAGCATAATAAAAAAAAAAAGCTTGTTATCTTTTGAATGGAGCATATTTTTTAATCACTATAAATTACAAAACTATTTATTTCCACCTTTTCTGCTTGGTTAACTGTATTCTTTATGGTGGCACAACCTGTTCAAGGCTTCTAAAGCTGGAAAGTGGTGAAAAGAAGTAGCATGCTCATTCATGGGTGGCTTCTGCTTTGAAGCTGCTTGCTAGTTAAAGTCTAAACTAAAAAAATAAAGATGCTAGTGGCAGAGCCGCTGCAAAAATGAGAGTAAAATCACATTGAAGATACTACAGGAAAAGACCTCTGGAGTTTTCCTGAACCGTCTTCGACTTGGAAAGCTGGGCAGGTGTTATCCAGTCTGGGACCCACTTTTATCTTGAGTACAAGGCCCTATCACACGCTGTCTTTAATGGAGACCACTCATGCATTACTCTTTCCCTTTGCTTGTATAGGAGATCAGAAAATGGCACAGCATGCTTATTTTAGAGTTAGATGGCGGTCCCAGTGGTAGGACTGGCATCTACTAAACATTTATGGCATATCCTAACTTATTTGTTATTAAAATGTATAAAAAAAATCTGTTGTAAATGAAAACCATTGTCATTGCCATTCTTTGCCAAGTTCTTTACAGATTTACTCAGACATTGAAGATTTCCTGCCTAGTTTTCTGCATCCCTGTACAGCAAATTTTCCTAGATATTCTAAAACATTGTACGGAGGATGTATCATTGCATCACTATTAATATTTCCCAGAACTTCAGGAAAGAGGGATGCAAATGTTAAATCACGATCTGGCTAAAAATAAATGTTCTGAATTAATATTTGAGTATGGGTTGTATTACCCAACATACGCCCCTGTATGTGCCCTGTTAGGTATATATACTGTATATCAGCCTCAATCTCTTGTAAGTAGACACTTTAAATTCCATATATTTCCATATTACTGTACATTTACTATTTGTCTTTGGTCCACACGTGAGGTATAGAAATCTGGCAATACAAGGTTGGAATAAATGATACTTGATACAATAAGTAAGCGTCTGGATAATATCCACATAGCTCATCCTTTTCATACTCCTCAGTGCACACATTACTTGATCTCTACAACTAAAGAGGTTAAGAATTTTATTTGGCTGTGTGTGCACTAAATCCCCCCTGTAGTGTCATATTTTTTTGCATTTTATATGTTGCAGAGCTGCTTTCAAATGCTGGTGTCAGGCCCTTGATGAAATGCTCAACATGTCTGATGCTCTTAATTCATGGCAAGAGCCTGATAGCTCCCCAGACGGAATAAGCAATGCAAGATCTAAAGATTACAGTGAGAAATTTCTCTCCCGAGCGGGAATTTGGGGTTGTTTGCTGGCTGCCGTCATCGCTGCTAAAATGTCTCGGTAGGTATTGAAGAAAAAAACTTCTTGATTCATTTTTATTTATCACGTAATGCTCAGTGCCCAGAGGGGAGCAATAAAAGCTTCTACTGCTACAGGCTGAAGAAATAAAATGTTACGATGTAGGAAGGGAAAACTTCTCCTTAGTAGCATTCTTGTTTAATGCATGACCCCCCATATTTTAGCCATGTCTTAAAGAGAATGTCTTAAAGAGGACCAGTCAGCACAAATTTGGAATCTAAAGTAAAAACTTGGCTGTAATGTCGCTGTAATACAGATTCAGTTGTTACTTTTGTTGAAATCCGCTTTGATGTTCTCCTTTTATCACCATTGAAGTGTTATGACAATTAAGTTTAAATCCATGGAGGCTGAACTTTGCACCGGGTCTTCTCCTCCTGTCTATGTATTCCCCGCCCCCTGGTCTTTGAATGACAGGTCCTTGCTATTTTAGTGACCTGACTCCTCTGAATGAAATCATGCACTCTTATTACCATGGGTGGCGCCTGCGCAGATTAAGTTACCGGCTCAGTGGCGTCTTTTAGAGATGACTGCACATACGCAACCCGTGTCAATGACTGCACCATTCTATTATACCCCAGCTGAGAATTCAATCTACACGGCAATGAAGGCGCCGGTGCAAGATTTCAAACAGAGGACACAGGTCACTGAAAAAGCAGTGACCTGTCAATCAAAGACCAAAGGCAGGCCAAGGAACCGGGGAATACAGAGACAAACAGCAGAAGACCCAGTGCAAAGTCCAGCCCTGATGCACTTGTACCAAATTAGTATAAAACTTCAAATAAAAATTACAAAAGAACAACACATGGCATTTCTTCAACAAAGGTATCAATTTAATCTGTATTACATATCCATTACAGCCATGTCTTTACACTAAAAATTCGTGTTGACAGGTTCCCATCAGGTTTTAGCCTTCCTCTGGGTCAGCATGTTAGGTTATAGGTGGAACTACATGGACATGTGTCTACTTTCAACCTTAAGAACTAAAGTATACATTAGGATTGGAATAAACAATGTTTTCGGTTGTTGTAAACAGTTATTTAATTATTCATTGATCTTGTGTAGTTAAAATGTTTGTATACTGAAAGTGCTGCTTGCCATCCCAATAAACGTCAGGTAGAAAATCACTCTTAAAATTGTATCTGGACAGTCTGAATCTCAGCGAATTTATATATTTCTCTGTCCACTTCAGGTTTGAAAGACCCCATTTAGCATCACATTGTATATTTACAGCTTTAAAGTTTAAGTCCATTGCAAAACCATCTAATTTACCACAAAAAAATCCAACAGTATGCTGATACATTTTAGTATCCCATACAAATTAGACAAAAGTCAGCTGGAACTGCCAAACATGTATTATGTATTGAATTATGTTCCAACTCTCCTCCCACAGATTATATCGGGGGAGCGAAGGATGGGGCAGTTTTGAATTCAAGAAAAAAAATTGAGTTGTTAGCTCAAAACACAACCATGTCTTGCCTGGCATGATTTTGTTCCAAGCTAACAGCTCATAGTCATGGCCAGTGGCTTGACCAACATGGTCATGTTTTGAGCTAACAGCTCTTAGTCATTTCTAGTGTCTTTTCTGACACGGTCATGTTTCGAGCTAAGAGCTCCCAGTTATGTCCAGTGGCTTGCCTTACTCGGTCTTGTTTCGAGCTACCAACTTTTAGTCATGTCCAGTGGCTTGCCTTGCATGGTCATTTTTCGAGCTACCAACTCTTAGTCAGGTCCATTGGCTTGCCTTACATGGTAATGTTTCGAGCTATGTCCAGTGCCATGCCTATCATGGTCGTGTTTTGAGCTTACTGCCCTTATTAAGCCTAAGAGCTGTTCAGCTCAAAACACATTCATGTCAGCCAAGTTTTTTGTGCATGTCTCTGTACCTATGGAATAAAAGACACCTATAGTTTTACAAGAAATGCTGCTGTGCTGGACTCCTTCTCTTGTAGTTCTGGCACTTTTGGACTCTCCGAGAATGCACCTGACTTGTGGGTGGATCTCTACTTATCCTGAGGTTGTTGAGCTGGTATGTGGTGTAACACACCTTTCATGTGTATTGTCGAATTAGAAGAGAAAGCAATCAGCTGAACTAGCTATCTAAGGTGCATGGGCAGAAGTTGTCCTATAGATGGCTGACAGTGGTTTATCCATCTCTACACATTGAAAATAATTGCATTCTTGGCAGAATCTAGCATGCATTTGTATGGGAGAGACAAAGGTAGGGGAAGGGGGAGTGTATATGTGTCATTTAATATTGTAGGGCGTCATTCATTAATCTATGAAAAGCATCTTAGCAACAGATCTCATGACTATTGTAATTTTTGCAATTTGATTAAAAGCAAAAACGATATAGTCTGTATCCGTCTCCCTCCATGTGTCATTGTACTATACCTTTCTTGTTTTGTATGTTTTTCTAGTTATATCTTGACATCAGATGTTCGAAAGAGAACAGATTGCTGCTTCCTCTCAGCTTCACTTTTCAAGGTAAAAAGCATATTTGTTTCTTATGAATTTCTGTGACAAATAATAAGTTATTTGAAAGTAAATGACATAATATATAAATTCTGTTTTTCTTCCCAGTCCTTGTTTCGCGTGTCCCTTCCACATCCAGATGAAGATCTTGATTATGCATTATATGAGATTGGAGAAGGATGTGAAGTATCTGAACTTATTCCAGGGATTGACCTGTTTTCTGATCGGCACAGAGCAGATGTTATAACTGTTGTTTCCAGTCTAGGTTTTCTCATTTCCGAATTGCATTCTGTTGCTCAGAATCTTATGGTTAGTGCCCACTTACAAAAAAATGAATAAAACTATACCTGAATACTTATGATGCCATAATTTTTAACAAAAAATGTTTGTTCTGTTCCACATACTTGATTTATTTTTTTTTAAAGCACGGTATTAATAAGTAATGGTCTAAAAGAGAATGATAACACAGGTCATAACATAGAAAGTATGAACCAGTGTTAATGGACAGTAGAATAATTATATATTGATTTTTTTTCAATAAAAATATACCAATACCAGTTTTTAGAAATCTCTAGACACTGACAAAGAGATGCATAGAAGAAATGTATCGCTTATATTATATTTTAATAATTAAAACCATCAAGTAAAACTTATTTTTACCAATCTGTTTTTATTTTCTGTTTGTATATTTTTTTAGACAACTTTCTCTACATGATTATGAGGACTTCCATCTTGCCTAAGTTTCTGTTAACATCATTTAGAGATTGGTCCATGTGGCCACTGTAAAACTTCATACTGCAGTAGTCAGAAAGATGAAAAAAATCCACAAAAATAATATGTTTAATATAAAAAGTTGATCTAAATAAGCCAGTATCTGATGACATTTCTGTGACTTAAAATCCATTCCATTCATTTGAATAGGGTAGTGTTGGCAGCAAGTATATAGATATCCAAAGGTCGCATTCAGATTAATAGGACAGTCATAGAATTTCTGCAACAAAATCTGTAGCTTGTTAAAACTACCCTTGAGAGTTAGGTCATCTAACATAAGATTGGTGGGGGTCTGACACCAATCTGCTGTTATTACTTTTGGCAACTGCTGGATACGTACTGAGGAGAACACTATAGTTCCATTCACTGTTGATCAGTACCTATTCTCTTCAATGTGATAGTTCTGCAGTAACTGGCAGTGGCCACTAAACAGTGTATGGCGCTGTGCTCTTTTGCTCTGTACACTTTAGATCTGGACTCCAATAGAGATGCTAACAGTTGATTTGTTATGGGTGTTCAATATCAGATCAGGGTGTCCGTGACCTATCCTAAGAATTGGTCATCGATAGAAAAGCAGTGGACAATACCATTAAAGGAAATCTATCAGCAAGGTTTTGCTATGTAATCTGAAGACAGCATGAAGAAGCGGCTGAGACACTGATTTCAGCCAAGTGTCAATTATTAGACTATGTGCTGTTGTTTCAATACAATGAGTTTTTTATCAGCAGGAGAATATCACTTCCCGGACTAGTTGCACATGTGCCTTCTGGTCCAACCACGTCCCCAGCACTGATTGGCAGCTTACTGTCAATATACAGTATATGCAGATAGCTGTGGTAGGGGCGGGGTTAGCTTTCTGAGCTCTGTTACATACTACATTTAAATCTCTGATTGTATCACAACTGTTACACCCAGTAAGCTAAGTGATACATTGCTGGAATCAGGGTCTCTTCCCCTACATTATGCTGTTCTCAGATGAGGTAGCAAAAATCTGGTGACAGATTCCCTTTAAGAGTCCCAGCATTCTGAAAAGCCATGCTGGACCAAGATTAGAGCCCTGATATCTTGAATGCTCTCAGGGCTGTATGAAAGATAGGAGACAACCCCTGCTGGAGCTGATGCTACAGACATCAATTAGCTTTCCAAAATACCGCCATCATCACTAAAAAGCCAGAAATTTGGCAAGAGATGCCAACACAATGACCTAAATAGATTGACCCTAACGGGGTCATGTAAATGCATATTAATGTAAAATTTCTCAAAATTTGTATGCAATTAAATTTTATTCCTTCCGTTGTTTCAAAATGTTGGTGACTATTATTACCTAATAATACTTAATATTAGCATTGCCGGTCACCCTTACAAAATTAGCATGTAATGTTCCCACCTTAAATAATGAATGTTTTTTTACAGGTTTTGCCGTTATTTACATTGTACCAGTATTTTGTCAGCACTGTTTGCCGTGACCCTGTCAGAAGTGTGGAGGGAAGGCTCTTAAAGGTATGGGAAGTTTTAAATGAAGCTTATTGACACCGAGATAAACAGATGACAGCGTGACTTTTAACAGCAGTAAATGTATTACACAGACAGACATTATCTGGCCAACAATTGATTTGTTTGTAGGCCGTCTTTTGTCATTTTTTTTCTCGTATTGACACTAGTATCCGCATTTGCTACACTAAAGATCGCAGTTACAAGTGCCATGACTGCAGAGGAAAACTGTAGGACTAGCTGCAGCAAATTAACACTTTCTAGCTGTCTTGTGGATATTGATTTTTAGAAAACACAGCCAAATACTTGCTAGCTATGAGCAACAACACTGCTTTTCCACAACTTTCAGTATCCAAAAATACCATTCATTCTCTACTAGTTGCATTTCTGCTAATTTAGAGACTTTGCAGAGTTAAAAGGAACCCGTTATCACAGATTTCCCTATGTAACTAATGACAGGGTAGTGTAGTGTGGAGTATTACTTTTTAATTATGTCCTTGTTGAAATTAGCACTGACATTGGTAGCAAGAATATTGATGTTCATCACTCACAGGTGGACACAGAAGAAGGCTTCTGTGCAAGAACAATATGAGCCCTTTGCAGTCCAATAGCTCCTCATAATGCACAATTCCACCTGCTTTGGAGGTGGATATAGTCCCCTTACCTCTTGGCCCCTGTGCAAGAACAATATATGGGCCCTTTGCAGTACAATAGCTCCTCATAATGCACAATTCCACCTGCTTTGGAGGTGGATATAGTCCCCTTACCTCTTGGCCCCTGTGCAAGAACAATATATGGGCCCTTTGCAGTACAATAGCTCCTCATAATGCACAATTCCAACTGCTGTAGAGGTGGATGTGGTCCTCTTACCTCTTGGGCCCCTGTGCATAAACAATATATGGGCTTTTTGCAGTCTATACCTATATGATAGGTTGTCAATTGCAGATCGCAGTAAGTCCGATACAGTAAGTCCATTGCTGCTTCCAACTGGTGACGCTATAGAGTTCAAGTCCTCTTCCTCTCTGAAGAGGCAATTTGCATATTACATTTCCCAGAGGAGGATTGCAAGGTAAATAAGCCTCCTTACCTTGGCATGGCAGAGTCGGTATGTCACTCTCCACAAGGAGAAACGTTACCCCGTAGATATTTGGATGGAAACCCTGAATTAAGCGCTCAGTGTAGAGCGCAGGATAAATGTGAACTGATACAATATTGTCTGTACCCCAAAATGCCACCAATAAAAGCTTGAACTCAACCCACAAAAAACAAGTCCCCACTTGGGTCCATCACCTGTTAACAGAAATATAGGGAGTGTCCAATTACTGGTAGCACAAAGATGCTAGAAAAGCAACATGGCTCCCACCAAAAGAAATCCAGCGACATCTACCCTCCCAAATCCCTTTTGTGCCCCACAATGTGCCTACACCGCAGTTAGCGTCCACATGTTTGACATTAATTTAGTGAGGAGAGCCCACTTTATTTATGGGTGTGTGGCTCCAGAAGCAGAAGCTAGGCACTACAGTGTATTGGACACTACAATGGCATATTTGCCGTTTTCACTCTGCAACTTCCACTACGTGTTTGTTTCTGGAAGACGCCCATAGAGTCAAAATCGTCTTTACACCTATAGATGAATTCCCAGAGGGGTGTAAAGTCCGATAAGCATCACGTCAGTGTTTTTTGTAATTTCATTACTGGAGTGGTGCATAAAATCCAAATCCCCTGTCCCATGTCTGATACTCACCTTCTGGCATTTTCATCTGTTTTCGACGCCGCTCCGGTCCATCTCCTGCAGTTTGTGACCTGCTGGATTCTCCAGTGTTTGCTGGGGCGAACCAGAGGTCACTAATCAATGTAAGTCTATGAGAGCCTCATTCTGGCCTCGTTCTGGCTCTCATAGACTTGCAGATGTTGTGACGTAGCTTCTGAGTTTTGGCCACTCAGAAGCTGTACTCACAAGATGGCGCTGTGGGAGCCAAAACCAGGAGTGGGTGATAAATGCAGAATTGATGACTTGTTTCTATTAGACCTTTTCTCTGATTGTTCGTCACCTGGTTTTGGCTCCCACTCCTGAGAAAAATACTGACCGAATACTGATAGTGGAGCCGTGGCCTAAGTGTAATTTACAAAGTTTAGTAGCATGTTCTGCTCATTAATTTCCTCATTGAATTAATGCCTGCTGAAATCATATGGTGTCGAACCCAGGTCATTTGGCTGCATTCACACGTTGTGGCTACAATGCTTTTTTTTAATGTCAAAAAGGGCATTTTTTTGCCAGAATTTTTTATTATCATGGCTAAAACGTTACACTACTATTACACTCAAGGCAAAAAATCGCAACCCTGGTCTCAGACTCACATTTGGGAAATGTAATTTGGACAATGTTAAATTGGGATAGACTCCTTTTTATTTTCTTTGTAAGTCTTCATTGAACTGTTTCTTTTAAGGTTAACGTCCTCATAGATCTGCACCTGTTTTCTGAAGCTTTCCAGGAGTTTTTCCTCCTAAATAGTGGACAAAGAATTCCAAGAAGACCACATGAGGGATTTTCAACAGCTGGCAAAGTTCCGGTAAAGCAGTCATTCTGTATTGTTGGGAGGTTGCAAAGTATTATTTGGTTCACTAAAGAGATACTAGGTTAAAAATATTGAAAATGGTGGATTTTAACTGTACTCTTTTCTTTCAGGCAGCCATAAAATTTTTAGCATCAAACACGCTTATCTCCAGTGAAAACTTAGAGGTAGGACTGACATGTTTAGCACGCTTTCTTTTAGTATTATCTTATAGCTACAATCAAAGGGCTTATATCAAAATTTTATAATATGAGTATAAATGAGTATATTAGTATAACTAAAAAACACTAATATAAATACATTCTGGGGGTTGGTGCAAATCTATATTTTTACCCACTGTACCAACACCATCTCTTTGTCTTCTAATCAGTGAGCATAAAGGAAAAATGAACAAAATGTGAAACAGCAACAGTTAATAATGATATGGCGACTAGTGTTGAGCGCAAGTGCTCGCTACTTGAGTTTGCATCGGGTACTGAGGTATGCACCAAGTATCGTAGGTGCTCGAGTGACATGCTCGAGTCCCCGACACCCAAAAAAAAACATGCGAGATTTCCTCATTGAATTAAGATCACATTCAAAATAATGCCTGCTGAAATCATATGGTGTCGAACCCAGGTCATTTGGCTGCATTCACACGTTGTGGCTACAATGCTTTTTTTTTTATGTCAAAAAGGGCATTTTTTGTACCAGAATTTTTTAGTATCACGGCTAAAACGTTACACTACTATTACACTGATGGCAAAAAATCGCAACCCTGGAACACAGTCTCAAACTCACATTTGGGAAATGTCATTTGAACAATGTTAAATTGGGATAGACTCCTTTTTATTTTCTTTGTAATTCTTAATTGAACTGTTTCTTTTAAGGTGGAACTGTTTTATAGCTCAGGTCGTTACAGATGCGCGATACTAAATATGTATACTTCTATTGTTTTTCTTTTCATTATAATATCTATTTATGGGTACAGTATGTTTTTATTTTTTTGTATTATTTTTTCTTTTTTTTTTTTAAATATTTTTACAATTTTTTTTTTCACTTTCTGACACTTTTTTTTTTAAACTTTTACACTTTGTCCCACTATAGGACTTTCATTTTTTGCATGCTGACCACTTGCATAGCAAAAGGATGAAGCATCATCCCCTATGCTGTGCAGGCACCGCTCCTAGCACATAGTACCAGGTGTCAGCTGTGACAATCAGCTGACACCCGGCGGCGATCGCGCCTGCACAGCGTCTGTGTGGGCACGATCGCCGGGGCGTAATAATAAGTATATGGTCCAATAGGCACAGGGCACTGATACGTATTATTACGCCCCACGTCAGAAAGGGGTTAAGATATAAAATTGAGGCTGTTGTTTGGCACATGGTCTGTGTGTTTGGAGGGAGACGGCCGCCTGTGTGTTGTGGTATCCCGACTGAGCCAGTGAACTGGAAGCTGCCCAGCCTGTGTGCCCACAGGACTGGTTAACCAGAGACTTTGCCCTAAGGACTCTTTACTTTGTTTTTGTCTGAACTATAGGCTGTTTGTATTTCTTTTTGCTTTTGCCGGGTTTATGATGGAATAAACCGACATGGACATTTAAAGGAACATGCCTCCTGTTTGCCTCCCGACGCACCTGAGTTAGTAGAACTCTCACAATTGGTGGAGAATGCGGGCAGCGTTCCCAGCAGATACTTTTGACTGTTACTAAAAGGACTACAAGTCATGGGTGAAGTCTGCTATAAGCCAGCAAGCGACGCCGGACAAAATGGAGGACCTGCTGAAACACCTGGTCCAGTCGCAGCAGCACCAGCAGGAGACCAACAGGCTGTTGTTACAGCAGATCCATCAGCAGGAGCAGCGGCAGCAGATGCAGCTTCTGGCAGCCGCCATCCAGGGCAGGACAAGCGCCCCAACCCCAAGTCCAGCGGATGACTCCCACGTCCGGAAGGCTGTAAGACGGACCTTGCAGAAAATGACCCCTGGGTATGTTGTGGAAGCCTTTTTGACTGTCTTTGAAAGGGTCGCTGAGAGGGAGAAACTTTCGCTAAAGCAGTGGGCAGAGATACTGGCGCCATACTTGACGGGGGAGCCCAAGAAGGCTTACTATGACTTAGCTTTGCAGGACGCCAAGGAGTATGGCAAGCTGAAAACTGAAATTCTGGCGCGCTTGGGGGTGACAATGACTGTCAGGGTGCAGCGGGTCCACCTCTGGGCATATTGCCGTGACAAACCCCCTCGCTCGCAAATGTTTGACCTTTTGCACCTGGTCCAGAAATGGCTGCAGCCGGAGTCCTCTACGCCTGAGCAGATGGTAGAGAGAGTGGTGATGGACCAGTTTGTGCATTCCATGCTGAGGCCAATATAGACTTTGGTTGCCCAGGATTATCCCCTTAATGCCGATGAACTGATTGGACTGGTCTCAACCAGGGGGTTGAGAGTTCCTTGGGAATGCAGCCCACTCTATACTTTGGGTCCCAAAAGGTGATGGAGCCTCCAAGGTCCAAAGGGGCGGGGGAGGTAATGCTTAAGGTCCTTACGGCTGATGTCACTTGCTGGAGATGCCAAGGTCCAGGCCATAAAGCCGCCCGTTGTCCCCTGACACCCGAGCAGAAGGACTGCAGCATAGGATGCTGTTATGATCTGCAACAAGAACTAAGGAAAGATAGGGAAGGCTGTCCCTACAGTAAAACTAATGTACTACGATGTAGCGGGCTGCCTGTTCCTAGTGAACAGACCCGCCTTAGTCCTCGGCTAGTCTGAACGAAGACCTATAGCATAAAGGGAGGGGTCCCTAAAAGAACTAAGGACTGGGACAAAAATGGGACACGTCCTAAACAGAGAAGTACAGTCATGGCCAAAAGTATTGAGAATGAGACAAATAGTAATTTTTCGAAAGTTTACTGCTTCATTTTTTGTAATGGCAATTTGCATATACTCCTGAATGTCAAAGAGTGATCAACTTAACAGCAATTACTGTACTTGCAAAGTCAATATTTGCCCAGAAAATGAACTTTAACCCCCAAAACACATTTCAACATCATTGCAGTCCTGCCTTAAAAGGAGCAGCTAACATCGTTTTAGTGATTGATCCATTAACACAGGTGTGGGTGTTGATGAGGACAGGGCTGGCGATCAATCAGTCATGATTAAGTAAGAATGACATCACTGGACACTTTAAAAGGAGGCTGGTTCTTGGTATCATTGTTTCTCTTCAGTTAACCATGGTTATCTCTAAAGAAACACGTGCAGCCATCATTGCAGTGCACAAAAATGGGCTAACAGGGAAGAGTATCGCAGCTACAAAGATTGCACCTCAGTCAACAATCTATCGCATCATCAAGAACTTCAAGGAGAGAGCTTCCATTGTTGTCAAAAAGGCTCCAGGGTGCCCAAGAAAGACCAGCAAGCGCCAGGACCATATCTTAAAACTGTTTCAGCTGCGGGATCGGACTACCAGCAGTGCCGAGCTTGCTCAGGAATGGCAGCAGGCTGGTGTGAGTGCTTCTGCACGCACTGTGAGGCGGAGACTCTTTGAGCAAGGGCTGGTTTCAAGGAGGGCAGCAAAGAAGCCACTTCTCTCCAGAAAAAACATCAGGGACCGACTGATATTCTGTAAAAGGTACAGGGAGTGGACTGCTGAGGACTGGGGCAAAGTCATTTTCTCTGATGAATCCCCTTTTCGATTGTTTGGGACATCTGGAAAACAGCTTATTCGGAGAAGAAGAGGTGAGCGCTACCACCAGTCTTGTCTCATGCCAACTGTAAAGCATCCTGAAACCATTCATGTATGGGGTTGCTTCTCAGCCAAGGGAATCGGCTCACTCACAGTCTTGCCTAAAAACACAGCCATGAATAAAGAATGGTACCAGAATGTCCTCCAAGAGCAACTTCTCCCAACCGTCCAAGAGCAGTTTGGCGCCCAACAATGCCTTTTCCAGCATGATGGAGCACCTTGCCATAAAGCAAAGGTGATAACTAAATGGCTCATGGAACAAAACATAGAGATTTTGGGTCCATGGCCTGGAAACTCCCCAGATCTTAATCCCATTGAGAACTTGTGGTCAATCATCAAGAGACGGGTGGACAAACAAAAACCCACAAATTCTGTCAAAATGCAAGCATTGATTATGCAAGAATGGACTGCTATCAGTCAGGATTTGGTCCAAAAGTTGATTGAGAGCGTGCCAGGGAGAATTACAGAGGTCTTGAAGAAGAAGGGGCAACACTGCAAATATTGACTTGCTGCATTAACTCATTCTAACTGTCAATATAACCTATTGGTACTCATAATATGATTGCAATTATATTTCTGTATGTGATATAAACATCAGACAAACACTAATAAAAACCAGAGGCCAGCAGATCATGTGAAAATATAATTTTGGTGTCATTCTCAAAACTACATGACTGTAGTTGCAGAACACAAAAAGACAAACTGACAAAAGGTACTAGAGGTCCCAGAAGGACCAAGCAAACTGACAGAGAAAGGCACTGAAGCACCTGGCTAGAGAAACAGTCAAAAACTGAAGTCCAGCACAGCCAAAAGGGCGGAGCTGGAATATAAAGGCAGATCGTCACGTGACCTCAAAACACAAGGTGGAAAAAACAAACAGGAGGGTTTTAACAGTACCCCCTCTTTTATGAGGATCCTCTGGATCCTCCAGGCCCAGGCCTATCCGGAAACCTCTTGTGGAAAGCTTTAACAAGCCTAGGAGCAGAGACATCATCCGTCCTTACCCAGGAGTTGTCTTCGGAACCAAAACCCTTCCAGGAGACGAGATACTGTAATCTCCCTCTATGCCATCTAGGATTCAAGATGCGAGAAATTTCATATTCGCCGTCTTCCACCACAGGAGGAACTGTGACAGTGGCGTCCCTATCAGATACATCAGCCTTTTTCAACAAGGAAACATGAAACACAGGATTAATCTTCCAAGAAGTAGGGACATCCAACCTAACAGCAGACGGGTTAACAACCTGAAGCACTTTAAATGGACCCACAAACTTAGGACCCAGTTTTTTAGAGAGAATCCTCAACCGCAGGGTCTTCGAGGACAACCAAACCATGTCACCCACAGTAAACAAAACCTCCTTACGTTTCCTGTCAAAATACTTCTTGGACTTCTTGTTAGCCTCTTGAAGGTTGCAACGTACAGTAGTCCAAACTCTCTCCAAATCACCGGAAAAATTCTCCTCCTCCGGCACCGCCGACCCCAATTTGGAGAAGAAACCAAAAGATGGATGTCTCCCAGTACAACAAAAAATAGGAGAACACCCAGCAGAGGAGGATGTATGATTGTTAAGAACAAAATTCTGCGAGAGGCAGAAACTCAGACCACACCTCTTGATTGTCCGCCACAAAACAACGCAAAAACTGTTCAACATCCTGGTTCTTTCTTTCAGTCTGTCCATTAGACTCAGGATGATAACCAGACGAAAATGACAAATGGACTCCCAACCTGTCACAAAAAGCACGCCAAAAGCGAGCCACAAACTGAGGTCCTCTATCAGAAACAATATCCGTGGGAACGCCATGGAGCTTGACAATCTCCTTAACAAACGCCTTAGCGAGTGTCTTGGCACAGGGCAACTTAATGAATGGAACCAAATGACACATCTTACTAAAACGGTCCACGACCACCCAGATGACAGTAAAACCCTCGGACACAGGAAGATCAGTAATAAAATCCATTGTGAGATGCGTCCAAGGCGCACTAAGAACCTCCAGAGGGCAAAGCAACCCCACAGCTGGAGTATGTGAAGCCTTTGACCTAGCACACACAGTACATTGACGCACCCACCTGAAGACTTCCTTCTGCCATTCAGGCCACCAAAAACTGCGACTGATAAGTCTCTTAGTCTCCGAAATTCCTGGATAACCTGCCAACCGAGACTCATGACACTCCACAAACAAATATCTCCTAAAGGCTCTAGGCACGAACAACCTCCCATGGGGAGTGTTAGATGGAGCATCATCTTGAGCTTTCTGAATCCCATTCTCCAACACAGAGTCCAATGCCGCCACCACAACTCCTTTCTGTAAAATGCTCTCCTCCTCGGCACCGACCGTAGGAGAGAAGCTGCGAGATAAAGCATTGGCTTTAACATTCTTAGTATCAGGGATATAGGTAACAGAAAAATGAAACCGAGAAAAAAAAATTGCCCACCTAGCTTGACGGGCATTCAAGCGCTTGGCAGCATCCAGATAGATCAAATTCTTATGATCTGTGAAAACCTGAATAGGAAATCTAGCGCCTTCCAAAAAATGACGCCAATGTTCAAACGCGAGTTTAATAGGCAGCAACTCCCGATTTCCAACATCATAATTCAGTTCGGTTTCCGAAATTTTTTTCGAAAAGAAGGCACAAGGATGTACTCCACCCTTGTTCTCCTGAGACAAAACTGTTCCGACCCCCACCGATGAAGCATCGACCTCAACCAAAAAAGGCTTGGTCTCATCAGTCTGCATAAGGATAGGGGCAGAACTGAACCTCTCTTTGAGATACTCAAATGCTTCATTGGCCTCAGTAGTCCACTGGGCCGTATTCGCACCTTTCCTGGTGAGATCAGTTAGAGGTTTAACAATTACAAAAAAATTCTTAATGTATTTCCTGTAATAATTGGCAAAACCCAAAAATCTCTGTATAGATTTCAAACCAATAGGCCTAGGCCATTCCTGCACAGCCTGAACCTTCACAGGGTCCATCTCAAAGCCCTCGCTGGAGACAATGTAGCCCAAAAAACTAATTTTCTGCACAGCGAACTCACATTTCTCAGGCTTAGCAAAGAGTGAATTATCACTCAATAACTGCAAAACTTCATATACACTCTGCCAATGGGACTCTAGATCTGGTGAATAAATCAAAATGTCATCCAAATACACAACCACATTCTTCCCAATCAAAGGTCTCAGGATGTCATTAATAAGGTTCTGAAAAAATGCAGGTGCATTGGTAAGACCAAAAGACATCACCAGATTCTCAAAATGACCTACCGGAGTGTTAAAAGCAGTTTTCCATTCATCACCCTCCTTCACTCGTAACAAATTGTATGTCCCCCGGAGATCAATTTTAGAGAACCACTTGGCCCCCACTAACTGGTTAAACAAGTCAGGAATTAACGACAATGGGTAGGAATTGCGTGCGGTAATCTTATTAATTTCACAAAAATCCAGATATGAACATAAACCCCCATCCTTTTTTTTAACAAAGAAAAATCCAACCGCCACAGGCGACTTAGAAGGTCTAAAGTGACCAGCAGCCAGGCTAGTCTGTATATATTCCTCCAAGGTCTTTCTTTCAGGGACAGTCAGATTAAACAAGTGACTCTTGGGAAGAGTAGCTCCCGGGACAAACTCAATGGCGCAATCATAATCCCTATGAGGAGGTAAAACTTGCGACTCCTCCGAAAAAACCCTCCAAAAATCTTGAATAGGTGCAGGTAATTCCCCTTTTTCCACCGCCGCAATGTGACCATTACGACATTTATCATAGCACTTCGGACTCCAAGACTTAATCACATTAGTAGACCAGTCTAGTAAAGGATTGTGCAGTTTTAACCAAGGCAATCCTAGAACAACCGGGTAAATTATCTAAAACAACCAAGTCCAAAATTTCTTGGTGAACTCCATTGATAGTGAGGGGAAATGCAGCAACCTTGTCAGTAATACATTTCAAGGGAGTGTTATCAATTGCAATCACAGAAATAGGTGATGACAAAGGTTTGGATTTCAATTTAAGGTTTTCCAAAAACCCTTTATCAATCACATTAAGTGTAGAACCACAATCCACAAATGCCTGGAATCAAATCTCCCTGCAAAGTAGTACTCCCAGAAAAAAATACTCCTGCAGAGCGTAAACAAGCTATACGGACGTAACTGACCTTTTTTTTTTTTCTTTACTTAAACGAAGCTCACAATACTTAATCAAATGGTCAGCTTTACCACAATAAAGACACAATCCCTCGGCGAACCTCCGGTCTCTTTCCTGAGAGCGGAGTGACATCGCCCCAACCTCGGTTCTCCGCCGTCTGAGCAGATTTTCTGGGGACTAGGAACTGACATTACAGGAGTCTTTACCTCATTCTGCCTGCACCTCAGCCTCCTGTCCACACGAACAGCTAATTGCATGGCATCCTGCAAAGTCTCAGGTGCAGGGAATGCAATTAGCAGATCCTTAACCCTTTCACTCAGACCAGCAAGAAATAAACATTTCAGCGCAGGATCATTCCATTTAACTTCTGAGGCCCATCTCCTGAAGTGTGTGCAATAATTTTCAACATCACTGATCCCTGATTCAAATGCCTGAGTTCTGCCTCAGCAGAAGAGATTCGATCAGGATCGTCATATAATAGCCCCATAGCAGAAAAAAATTCTTCAACAGACCTTAAACATGGATCATTAGGTTGGAGAGAAAAGGCCCACCCCTGTGGTTCATTGCGCAAAAGTGACATAATAAAACCAATGCGCTGTGATTCATTCCCAGAGGTCCTTGGTCTCAAATGAAAATATAACAAACAAGCATTTTTAAAGGAAAAAAAATTTGTCCTACCTTAGGTTCGACAAAATGCGCTCCAGAACAGCTACTCACGTGTTGCTGAAGCTCCGCCACCTCTAGAGACAATCCCTGCAGGCGTTGAGCCAAATCCTGGACGGAAACCATACTGATCCCCGAACTTCTTTCCTTTTAGATTTTTGGGCTGGACTTACTGTTATGATCTGCAACAAGAACTAAGGAAAGATAGGGGAAGGCTGTCCCTACAGTAAAACTAAGCTGAATCCCTACGATGTAGCGGGCTGCCTGTTCCTAGCGAACAGACCCGCCTTAGTCCTCGGCTAGTCTGAACGAAAATTTATAGCATAAAGGGAGGGGTCCCTAAAAGAACTAAGGACTGGGACAAAAATGGGACACGTCCTAAACAGAGAAGTAGTTGCAGAACACAAAAAGACAAACTGACAAAAGGTACTAGAGGTCCCAAAAGGACCAAGCAAACTGACAGAGAAAGGCACTGAAGCACCTGGCTAGAGAAACAGTCAAAAACTGAAGTCCAGCACAGCCAAAAGGGCGGAGCTGGAATATAAAGGCAGATGGTCACGTGACCGCAAAACACAAGATGGAAAAAACAAACAGGAGGGTTCTAACAGATGCCCCTGTTCATACTATGCCTATCCTGCCTGCAGTATCAACTGTCCACCCAGAGAGGGACCACAAGCATGTCCCGTGAAGGTCAACGGTTGGCAGGTAACGGGACTGCTAGACTCCGCGAGTCTGGTGACCCTTGTGAGGGCCACACTTCCTCTCCAACTGATCCCAGGAAAAAGGGTTGGCGTACGGTGCATTCATGGGGATGCTAAGGAGTACCCCATGGCCAGAGTGGACATTGAAACAGCCCACGATACTGAGTCCCACGAGGTCAGTGTCGTCCAGGATTTGTTACACCCCATTATTATAGGCCGGGACTTATGTTTGTTTTGGGATCTGTGGGAGAAGGGTTCAGAGTTCAATGGCTCGGTTAAGAAACCAGTTAACCCTGAAGAGGTATCACCACACCCAGAGTTAGATGGGTTTCCCTTTTGTGTTCTTGTGGGGGATGAGGACATAGTGTCCCCTGAGTCTGACATTCCGGAGTTAGGGGTGACCGTCGAGAATTTGGGGTCTGCCCAACATAGGGACCTAACTCTGAAGGTCATAAATTGGATTGCCCAGGAACCGGTGGCTGACACAAGATTTCACTATTTTATGATGAGGGGTGAGTTGTTGTATCGTGTTACGAAAGTGAGGTATGAGCTTGTGGAACAATTATTGGTGCCGGGGCCATATAGACGGATGGTGTTGGATATGACCCATTCACATATCTTGGGAGGACATCTGGGAGTGGAAAAAATGCAGAAACGGATTGTGCAGAGGTTCTATTGGCCCGGATGTCACCGGGAAATATTAAAGAATTGCAGTTCCTGCCCTACATGCCAGTTAACCGCCCCCACCTCTCACTTTCAAAGTCCCCTCGTGCCATTGCCCATCATTGAAGTACCATTTGAGAGAATTGCTATGGACTTGGTCGGTCGCTTGGTTAAATCTGTGCGTGGGCATCAATATATATTGGTAATCTTGGACTATGCCACCAGCTATCCTGAAGCGATCCCTCTGAGAAACTCCTCCCCCAAAAGTATAGCTTGCGTGTTAGTCCATGTGTTCTCCTGGACAGGGTTACCAAGGGAGATCCTGACCGACCAGGGAACACCCTTTATGAGTAAGGTGATGAGGGAGTTGTGTAAGGTCCTGCAAATCTCCCAACTGAGAACATCAGTATACCATCCGCAGACAGATGGCTTCGTGGAAATGTTCAACAAAACTCTGAAGAGTATGCTGAGGAAGGTCATAGAAAAGGACGGCAGAAACTGGGACTGTCTCCTGCCGTATCTGTTGTTTTTCGATCCGAGAGCTTCCACAGGCCTCTACTGGGTTCTTGCTATTTGAACTCCTGTATGGCCGACATCCGCAGAGGCTCCTGGATGTAGCAAAGGAAACCTGAGAAGCCAAGGTCACGCCCCACAGGAGCGTCATCGAGCACATCGCCATGATTCAAGAGAGGATTGCGAAGGTGATGCCCATCGTAAAAGAACATCTCCTCCAGGCACAAGAGGCGCAGACCAGGGTCTACAGGCGGTCAATCCTGGTGACAGAGTCCTCTTACTGATTCCTACCATGGAAAGTAAGTTCTTGGCCAAGTGGCAAGGACCATATGAGGTGGTAGAAAAGGTTGGTGAAGTGAATTATAAGATTCATCAACCAGGACGAAGTAAGCCATACCAGATCTACCACTTCAATCTCATCAAGTCGTGGCAGGACAGAGAGGCTGTTGAAGCTCCGTGCTTGCTGGTTAAACCAGAAGGCGAGGTTGAAGTAGTCGCAATAGTGGAGACACTGACGAAGGCCCAAAAACAGTTCTCTGAATTGCCGGGGTGCACAAAGGTCATAGAACACGAGGTTCTGATGGAGCCACATGTGCGGGTTAACTTGAAGCCCTATTGGATTCCTGAGGCACGACGAGAGTTGATCTGCAAAGGAGTGAGTTGTATGCTGAAACTCGGGGTCATCGAGGAATCTAAGAGCGGTTGGTCGAGCCTGATTGTCCTAGTCCCAAAACCCGATGGCGAATGGAGATTCTGCAATGACTATCGGAAGTTGAATGAGGTCTCCAAATTCGACGCATATCCTATGCCACGTGTCGATAAGCTGACTGAGAGACTTGACCAACAGTACATAACCACCTTGGATTTGACAAAGGGATATTGGCAGATCCCCATGTCACAGGGAGCCGAGGATAAGACTGCGTTTTGTACGCCGGACTGATGCTTTTAGTATATCCGGATGTCGTTTGGACTGCAGGGGGCCCTTGCCACCTTCCAGAGAGCCATGGGTCGAATCCTTGTGCCGAGACCGCTGTCAAAGAAGCAAGTTAGAGCCTTTCTGGGAATCATGGGATACTACAGGAGGTTCATCTCAAACTTCGCCATGATGGCCGCACCCCTGACTGACCTCCTTAAGGAGATGAAATCAGCCATGGCCAAGTGGACGGCAGAGGCGGAGATGACCTTTCAAGAAATGAAAGTGGCTCTGTGTAGGCAACTGGTTCTGGTTGCTCCCGACTTCAATAAAGAGTTTATACTCCAAATAGACGCCTCAGATGTCGGATTAGGATCAGTCTTTTCCCAGGATATACACGGGGAGGAGCACCTTGTTCTCTACCTGAGTAGGAAGCTGTCCTCATGCGAGAAAAATTATTCGGTCACAGAGAAGGAGTGCTTGGCCATAAAGTGGGCAGTGGACACGCTACGGTACTATCTGTTGGGGCGAAACTTTGGATTGGTATCCGACCATGCCCCAATTAGATGGATAAGGGAGAAAAAAGGAAAAACCGCTACGGTCACCCCCTGGTTTTTAGCTTTACAGGATTTCAACTTCCATGTAGAACATAGAGCAGGGAAGCTACATGGTAATGCTGATGCCCTCTCGAGAATCCCCTGTCTGGTAGTAGAAGGTGACAAGTCCCACGGCTTTAGGCAGAGGGGAGAGGTATGTACGGTTGTTAATGGACACAGTTGATGGGAGGTATGTATCACAGAGATTGCTGTCCTCTGTGATGTAACCCGGAATGTTGCTCTGGTGCGCGTAAGCATTAAGAGGACTGTTGGTGCTCCTGGGACCGGGTTACGCGTAGTTTGAGAGATGGGTGGGTATTGCTACCTACATACCTCACCTCTGGGTGTGGTTAAGATATAATATGGAGGCCGTTGTTTGGCACATGGTCTGTGTGTTTGGAGGGAGAAGGCCTCCTGTGTGTTGTGGTCTCCCGACTGAGCCAGTGGACTGAAAGCTACCCAGCCTTTGTACCCACAGGACTGGTTAACCAGAGACTTTGGCTTAATGCTCACCTGTCAGCAGGATTGTGCTTAGTAAACTACTTACACTGTCAGGTGGGTGCCATTAAACTAAATAAAATGATACCTTTGATGATGAAATCAGTCCAGTGGTTCTCTTATAATCTTTCTTTTCTGTTCTGCCATAATGATATGCTTGTACTTCGGGGCGGGACTTTAGGGAGGAGCTGTAGCTGGTGCTCTCATTATGTAGTCCTATCTCTTGCCTCTAACAGGTCACTCTGCATTCAGTGAACTGCCTACTATTTTAAATATTGCGTTTGTAATTTTTCTGCCAATTTAAAATTTACATCCCCCAAAATGTCCGCCGAAGCCCGCACATGCGCAGTAACATCTTTCAGTTGTTGAGAGATGCTACTGTGCATGCGCGGGCGCCATTTTGCTTTTGGAAAAATAATTTGGGTGCAGCAATATGGCGCGGCGCTTGCGCAGTAGCATCTCTCGGCAATCGAGAAATGCTACTGCACAAGCGCAGGCGGTGGGGGCCCATATTGCTGCATGCAAGTTTCTTTTTCCTGTAGCAAAATGGCACGTGCGCAGTAGCATCTCTCTGCAGTCGAGAAATGCTACCTCGCAAGCGCAGGCGGCGAGGGCCCATATTGCTGCAGGCAAGTTTCTTTTTCCTGTAGCAAAATGGCGCACGCGCGTGCGCAGTAGCATCAGCAAGCGATTGTCACGTAAGGTGTGGGAAAGACTAGTGCAACACAGAGGGAAAGGGAGCCCAGACACTAGGGAAAGGGAGGAGTGGAGGCCTCCTAGTCCGGTCTAGTGTCACCCTGTCTCAACTACTGTCCCTATAATGGCTCTTCAACAATCGCCGCACGCGTGCCTCGCCCTGACTTTCCTTGGCGTATGGCTAAGGCTAGGGAAGGAAGGAGCTGAGCACTAGTCGATCTCTACTAAACTCTATAGACAACAAGGGTAGACAAACAGGGGAATTGCTTAGCTTTAGACGACTCAAAACAAATGCACACACGGCCTCAAGCTCCAGAGAGGACGAAGTACTGCTCTTGCTAAGCCTCACAAGTAGTAATGAATATCGTCGGCACCTCCCTCTCAGACACACCAGTTATTTATACACCCAGGCCAGGGAAGGGGGGTAGCCGCTGGGTCCTAGAGATAGCCGGCCTCTAGGAAGATGTTTGTAATGCCAAATGTAGAGATCTCCTGCAACCAACTGCAGGGCGACTGTCTGTCACCTCTCACACACCCGTGACAGCGATAGATGCTACTGCGCATGTGCGAGTGCCATTTTGCTACAGGAAAAAGAAACTTGCCTGCAGCAATATGGCCGCCGGCGCTTGCGCAGTAGCATTTCTCGATTGCCGAGAGATGCTACTGCGCATGCGCGACGCCATATTGCTGCACCCAAATTCTCTTTCCAAAAGCAAAACCCGACGCTCGTGCGCAGTAGCATCTCTCGGCAACCAAAAAATGCTACTGCGCAGGCTTCGATGGCTATTTTTGGGATGTAAATTTATTTCAAATTGGCAAAGAAATTACAAAGGCAATATTTAAAATAGTAGGCAGGTCACTGAAAGCACAGTGACCTGGCAGAGGCCAGAGGCATACATAATGACAGCACCAGTTACAGCCCATACCTAAAGTCCCGCACCAGAGCACGAGCATATTATTATGGCAGAACTGAAGGTAAACATTATAAAAGAACCACTGGACAAATTTAGTCATCAAAGGTATCATTTTACTCAGTGTAACGGCTCCCACCTGGCAGTGTATGTGGTTTACTAAGCACAATCCTGCTGACAGGTGCGCTTTAAGGAATCTTTACTGTTTTTTTCCTGAACTATAGGCTGTTTGTATTTCTTTTTGCTTTTGCCGGGTTTATGACGGAATAAACCGACATGGACATTTAAAGGAACATGCATCCTGTTTGCCTCGCACCTGAGTGAGTAGAACCCCCACAGTGTAAAGAGAGTTATCTCCATCTTCCTCAATGTTTATTTGTTTTCTAGTTGGGAACAGACAATCTCTGTGCACTGCTATAAAGCTGTCAAACTGACAGAAGTTGGGAGGATGAAGCTGGAAATCTCCTTGCCCATCACAACGTGGCTTATAACATATTTCTTCACATATGCGGTTTCAGTTAAGACATAGATCTCGGGAGCTTTATGTCTTCAGTCTGCAGCTCATACTGACAAATAACGATGCATTTTATCTCATGTTTGGAGAACACCTTCTTTAGTACCATCTTAATAATTTATTTTTTATTTTTATTCATTTTACTTACTTGTATAGTGCCATTAATTCCACAGTGCTTTACAGACATTATTGGCATTGGGGCTCACAGTTAGATTCCCCATCAGTATGTGTTTGGAGTGTGGGAGCAAACTAAAGAATCCAGAGAAAACCAACGCAAGCAGAGGGAGAACGTACAAACTCCTTGCAGATGTTGTCCTTGGTGGGATTTGTTCCCAGTACTGCAAAGCAACAGTGCTAACCACTGAGCCACTCTGCTGCCATTTTGCAATGGATCTGTAAAAAAAAGACTTATGGCTTACTTGTTTTTAACATACCCTTTAATTTTAGTAGAGTTTGATCGACTAGTGCATGCTGCAATGTTTTACATGGGGATTGTCAGTCCATCTGTAAAACCTGTGACAGAGTCACTGGTGTTATGTGCGAGGGGAGGTATGTGTCACTGTGGCTTCTAACCTGTGTGAACTGAACCTACAACTTTTCTCCAGCATGTTATATGTTGGGGGTTAATTCACCTAAAAAGGGTGTGGTTTTGTGTGAATGGCATAGAGATGGGTGGGAAGTCATTCACTCTACCTCCCTCAGGGTATGGCTGAGCGAGGTTAAATGCTCAGTCACTATTTTTTTTCGGTGGTTGTGTGTCTGGAGAGGCAGGGTCTCCAGACTGGAAAACTATAGCTCAGGAGGAGCTGAAGGCTGTGCTACAACTTGTGTGGGCGAACACCACTCCCCTATGGACTATGCTATCGTTTATTGGACTCTGCTATCGTTTATCTTTTATTTCACTGTTATGCCAGGAAGGCCGTGTTTATTTTACTGAATCTGCAGAGCTTTATGTCGTACATTAAATCTGCAGAGGAAACCGTGTCCTGAGTCTACTTCTGAAAGCAGCCGAGTGAGTCGTCTTACCACAAACCATTCATCTGACCTACCCCATTACCCTGCATTTTTTCAGTGTGCTGTCTGTATGTCCCCTATTTGCATACATACAACACACGGAAGTATAATCTGCTGGTCTGAACGAGCCCTTACGGGAATATGGGATTTATTGGATTTTTATTGCATTATAAACATCCTCTAAAGTGTCATATTTAACTTTGCTTACTGCTTTTAGCGATCACTGAAACTGTCTTTTTTTGCTGTGCCGGTTGAAACTTGCTTAGTATTAATAATGTATACAAGTAAACATTGGATCAGTGCACAGCGTACAAATGTACATTAGGCTGTTTTAGCAAAACGAAAATTCCAGATCTCCGCTATTCATGCTTTCCTAACGTTCCTTATTATATATTATTAAATGTTATCCTAATTTGTCTATTTTTTCTTCATTTACATTTTAAGTATGCTATTGTGTAACTAGAAAAAGGGGTATTTTTCTCAAAAAGAATGTTTTACCCTCTATTTTTAAGTAAAGTCTGCTGTCATGACTAGGTATACCCCTGTGGTTTAGCTACTAAAGGAAGAAAAGTCAGAACTGTTCCTTACAGCAATAGCTTGATACTTGCTCCACTAAAGGTGCAGTTCTTGTCCCTAAGGCTTCTTTAATTGAAGAACCATATTCTGCTACGAAACAGTCTAGTTCACAAAATATCAACCAAAAGAATGTAATAGGATAGAATGCTAATGATAAAATATGTTACATATTTCATATTATAGGAATAGCCATTAATTGAATCGAAATTCTATGTAGACAATAGTGGTAATCTTCTTTATTCTGCATGTTCTGTAAACTCTTAAAATTACAGGCACTAGATGAAATTCTCTACAGAAAACCCAGTCCTTGTCTGCTGTCTGTGTGTGATCAAGCAACCATGAATAAGCTGGTACTGGCTAAAACATATTTCATCCTAAAACTGTCTTCGACGATTAATGCCATCCCTGAGATAGAGAAGGAGCCTGGATATTATGTGACTGGGGACAGAACAAAGCCTCAAAGTAAAAATCGGGAACCAACCTTGTCAGGTAACAAAACCCACTGAAATAGCTACATTCACTTTAAAGTGTTGCCAAGTATATGCCACTATCATTGCTTTATATTGATACTAATTGTTCACGTGACTTAAAAAGTAAATGACTGGTCTTTTATCCTAAAGATAAAACCAATTCCTTCTTGGAATTAAAGAAGCACTCTCATCCAAATTTTTATCCTCTTAATATATTAAAGTCATCATATTATATAGCACTGTGTACTTACAATTGCTCATTTTGCCTTTCTACCCAGTAAGTTATTCTCTTTTTCTTGCTCTGGGTAGAAACAGGAAGTCTATTTTCCCTGCATTTATCATTCCCCTCTTCAACTCCTGACCCAGTTGCTCTGCTCCCCCTGTCAGGGACTTTTGAAGAGACACATGAGTCATACAAGGAAAACAGACTTCCTGTCTCTACATAGAACTTAGAAAGATTCAGCTAGACAGTTTTTAATCATGTGAAGTCATAGACCTAATGGAAAAGAGACGGATTAGCTGGGTAGAAAGGAAAAATGAGCAATTGTAAGTACACAGTGCTATATAATATGATGACTGCAATATATTAAGAGGATGCAAATTTTGATGGGAGGAGTGCTTCTTTAAACTGACAAATCTATATTTTGTTCCTAGATATAGCTTTACATTTTAATAAGATCAATTAGGCCTCATTTTCCCCATCCAAAAAGCCAACAAACTGTCCTTTCATCAATTCATTTAGCCACATTTCCAAGAGATCTGTGTCTGAGTGAAACTTCATTCATCTCTAATTGTAGATAACTATATAATTATAAATCAAGACTGGAATTTTTCACACCGGTCTTGATGAAAGGGCATGTTGGGGTGAAACACTCCTGATTCATTAAGAATATGCTATATGCTTCTCAATGAATCAGGAGCATCTGACGAGTGATGTGCAAATCGCCACAAAATTTACTCAAGTCGTGGACTGGAGTAAGATCCCTGTCGTAAGGAACAACACGGCTCATCATGAATTAGACGCTTTCTTAATTGCTTTGATTTTTAATTCAAATAAAAGGAGGCAGCACTCCAATGCCCGCCATTCAAGTAGAAAAACGGACCTTCTTTATTCACCCATAGTGTAAATGTGAAATTTAGGCTCCAAAACCAACACTAATCCTTACTCAAGTGCTGCTTTTTTCTTTGGATTGTAATTGTCCTGATGCTTGCACCCTCATTTTTAATATACAATTTCTGCTGTAATTCTATTTTTTTACTATATCTTCAAGATAGAATCTCAGTTTGTTGAAAAGGTTTCCCAAATAGTAAATAGCACTGAAATGATGTGGGATCATACAAAAAACATCTTTTTAATAAGATTCTCTTCTGGCATTTGCACTGTATGAACGTTAAAAACTTACTACTCCTCTATATGCTCTTGTTTGGAATTTGGCTGCCAGTCCAGTTTGGTGGTCACACATGCACAGTAATATCAGCCCCTCATTGCCTTCCAGGGCTTCTGTGCAAATGCAAGTACGGCTATTAGATTTTCTATGCAGACATAGGATCATGTATTCACAGTAGAATTTATGGTAGTGTAACTTCCATGTACAACCTGCCAACACTTCATGATATTATAAGCACATCAAAAGCTCAAAATGTTAGTAAATTATGCTTTAATCAGACATTGTTGCCTCTCTTTCATACATTATTTTTTATTTCCTCTTGAAGCTGATGTTTGGCATAATGAGAGTTATTTTAAATGCTTATTCTAAATTTGTTTAACCTTTCTTCCCATGTAATATTAGCAATATTCCATGTAACATATGGTTAGAAGTATTGTTGACAGAGCCTTAGTGAATAACCTCACATTTATCAACTTTGAGTTTTATCTCCCCCATAATTGCAGAACCTGCAGTAAATCTGTTGTTGTTACAGTGTTATGTAGATGAAAATATGGTTTAAAGGGAATCTGTAAGTAAGATCAGCCCATCCCCAGACCGCATATATGTGTCACTCAAGGTGAGGGAAGGAATAAGTGTGCAATGACTGGAAGAGTGGGAAGGGAGCCCAACAACTAGGGAAAGGGGCAGTGGAGACCTCTAGGCAGATCTAATATCACCCTGCCTACGCTATCATCCCTATATAGGTTCTGCATCTATCGCCGAGCAAGAACCTAAACCCTGAATGTCTCTAGAGCTAGGCCCTAGATAGGGAGGGGACGGGGTGAGCACTAGTCAGGCCCCACTACAAACTAAAGACAACAAGGTAAACAAACAAGGGGGATATGCTTAGCTTGAACAGACACCAGAGAGATCACGCCAACTGTCCTCCAAGCGCACAAAAGACGAGACTAGCCGGCTGCTAGTACTCCAAGCCTGCATAGAGGTACATAGAAGTATCACCGGCGACTCTCTGGAGAAACTGAGAGTTTTTAACTACCAAGCAAGGGTGTGTCAATCAGCAGCAGAAGGTGGAGGTCGCTGCTCTGTCCTAAAGGGAGAAGGATATAACTATATTACAGAGATGAGAGGATCAAGAAGGCGTCTGCAATGCCAAGCGCAGTGACCTTCTACAGCCGGATCCAGAGTTACTGTCTGTCACACCTGACACACCCGTGACAATATGACGATGCAGATATTTGAAATTTTAATCCACTGACACCTTTATATCTTCTATCTTTTGCTGCATGCCCAAGTAGCATTTTTACTCATATTCAAATGATGCTTTAAGAGCTATGGGTGTGATAGAGCACTTAAATGGGTTTTGCCACAAACAAAAGTTCATTTTAATCAATAGATTTTGGAATAATAATAATAACTTTCACAATTGGATGTGTTTAAATAAAATGTTCCTATGCTGAGATAATCTTATAAATGTGCCCCTGCTGTGTACTGTGTAATGTCTGTGTCTTACTGTACAGGAACATGGTCTGATCATACCGCATCTCCTGGGCAGGGGAGTAAGCAAAAGAATATACAGACAGGACAGAAGGGGATCACATCTGATTCTTTTAGTGAGGTAAAAGAATTTTAAACAATGTTTTATTTCAAAGAAAGAATCCGCTGTGATCCCTCTGCTGTAATGTCTGTATATTTTTTTTCTCCTCCCCTGCCCAGGAGCTGTGGAATGATCAGACCATGTTCCTGCACGGTCAGACACAGACATTACACAGTACACAGCAGGGACACATTTATAAGATTATCTCAGCACAGGAACATTTTATTTAATAACATCCAATTGTGGAAGTTATTATTATTCCAAGATCTATTGATTAAAATTAACTTTTGTTTGTGGGAAAACCCCTTCAAGGAGCCACTGCCTTCCTAGGTTATTTCCCCACCCATCACCAGTCTCTTTAGCTTGATTGATAGCTCAGTATATGACATCTGGCACCAAGCAAAGAAATCAGACTGTGAGCTATCTATTAGACTAAAGAGGTTGGTGCTGGACAGGGAAACCACCAAATGAGACAGTGGCTTGGTAAGTGTTCTGTCATGCCCAGAGCACCTAATGCCTCTTTTGCTTATAAATTAAAATGATAATTATTCAGAATTGCAACAACAGGTAGAAGATGTAAAGGCTTAGATCAATTTACATTTCAAAGACCTATGCTGTTTGGGGAGTTTGATCTTGCTGACTTATTCCCTTTAAATAAGGGAATAATGTGTTTTCAGTAAGAATGTTTATTGCCATCCTTTATACACTATAATTATATCATATTGTACTCAGCTTTATCTTTGAAAGAATTACAGCCCTCTAATTTTTTTCACTCTAATACATCTAGTAATTATGTTATTAGTTCTTTGGTCCATGCTTAGTAACACAATTAAAGCAAAACACACAGGTACTAATTGCACTTTGTACAAACTGATTGTTTTTAATAGTACAGTCACTTTCAGAACTATTCTAAGAAAAGGTCAGAAATATTATGAGAAGCACAGTTTAATTTTACTTTCTTTTAATCTTTAAGATCGTTGGGTTTTATAAAATATTCACATCTTTAAAGATATCTGGTCACCAAGTTAGGACCTTGTAGATCAAATCTTTTTAATGATTTATTTTTGGTTGACTAGCAAGTACAGTTGTGTTAGAGACTCAAAAGCCATTTCTTTCTCCTCCGTGACCATTACTCTTTCAGATCTAAAGCAAAAAGAGTCACAGGGGCAGAGAGATGAGTACTGTGTGCAGCACAATTACCAGGAGTACTATTTTATGTCCACTGATTGGCACTTTAGGGGGCCATTTGTGATCACAGCCACCCTACTCTACAGGAAAACAATATATGCTTTTTCTGACAAACATTGTAATTATAAAATGCAGCAGGCCAAAAAAACTAGGGAATAAAAGTGTGAAATATTTACATGTTTTTAGCTAAAGGGGAAGAAAACATCAAATCGGAAAACCAAGAAATAGTAGATACTATGTTAGTGATATTACATAGCAGAAAGAAGAAAGGAATTAAAGGGGTTTTCTTACTAAATACATTTTGCAGCATTCCACATGACCCAATAGATCCTTAGAATGGTGATTCCAAAGTACCTTTGTGAATACAGTGGTGGTGTTCATGCATGATCACCACTTTATTCACTTCTTTGAAACATTTAGCACTTACGCACTAACTGTGGATAAACGATAGATGTATTGCATTGGAAACACCTTTAGGCTGTGTGCCCACGATGCGTTTTTAATGCGTTTCTGCAGCGTTTTTGCAGCTGCGGAAACGCATTAAAAACGCATGGTAGAAGGGCAGCAATGTTCCCCAATGATAATCCGCATGTGCTGTGCACATGCTGCAGAAATTTCCGCTGCGGATTATCATTGCGGAAAAAAACGCAGCACTACCAATTATTTTGCAGAAATGCTGCGTTTTCGCCGCCATTGACTTGCATTAGAACGCGCCAATTCCGCAAGACTGCATCTGTACTTGCGTAATTGGCGCGTTCTAATGTGTGAATGGTACCCTGGTGTAGAGGAGAGGAGAGTCTCATCCACACCCAGGTACCATTAAAAAATGGACGTCAGAGTCATGTGACGGGTCACGCGACGCTGACGTCGGCAGGTCTTTCAATCCACCGCTGCTGGCACCGAGCGAAGGAAGAAAGCATGGGCCATCGGAGGGTAAGTATATATTTATTTTTTTATTTTTAACCTCTCTCTCGGGTCACACTATATAAATCCATGCTGTTTGCATGGATTTATATAGTGTGACCTAGTTGTCACAAGCACTTTCCAAGTGATGCTAATCACTTGGAAAGCGCTTGTCGATCCGCATACAGAAATGTCAGTGAATAACGCTCCATTTCCGCATGTCCCTGGCAGGAAAACGCATGTACAATCCGCATGCGTTTTTTCTGCCAGGGAGATGCAGAAACGCTCAGGAAAAAATCCTGAGCATTTCTGCATCGTGGGCACATAGCCTTAGGCTGCGTGCCCACTATATGTTTTTCAAGCGTTTTTGCCGCGGAATTTCTGCAGCGAAAGCGCTTAAAAAACGCTTGGTAATACGTGCCCGATGGTCCCCAATGATATGCACATGCTGCGGAAATTTCCGCTGCGGATTAGCATTGCGGAAAAATACGCAGCACTACCATTAATTTTGCGGACACGCAGCGTAATTGCCGCCATTGACTTGCATTGAATCACTTAATATCCGCATGACTACATGTGCACATGCGGATATTAAGCTATTCATTGTACGGATGGTACCTGGGTCTGGGGAAGAGGAGACTCTCCTCCAGACCCGGGTACCATAGTTCCTGTTAAAAAAAGAATTTAAAATAAAAAATAAACATTATACTTACCTTCCGATGTCCCCCGGTCTCCTGTACGCTGCGTCCGGTCTCTTGTACGGCTCGCGATGGTCTAAAAGGACCTGCAGTGACGTCATTTAGTCATGTGACAGGTCACGCATGTTTATTTTTTACCATTTTTATTCTTTCTTTAAACTATTAACTTGGTCACACTATATAAATCCATGCCGGTTGCAAGTTGTCAAGCACTTTTCCAAGTGATGCTAAAATCGCTTGGAAAAGCGCTTGATAACCCGCATGCGAAAATGCATGTGAAGAACACTTGATAAACGCTTCTACCTGGCAGGAAAAACGCATGTAAAATCCGCATGCGTTTTTCCTGCCAGGGAGATGCGGAAAAAATCTGCAGCATTTCTGCATCGTGGGCACTTAGCCTTCATGAAGCACTGCCTTCAAAGTTTTTATCCTCTTTGTAACATACCTGGCAGCGTCCTTGCATGGTGGTCCATCTCCCACTGTGCAAGAGGGCGCACTTGATCTCCTGTCCAGAATGTCTCTCTGGCTTCCCTCCATGCTGTCTGTTTGTGTCTGTTTCTGCTGCTTAAAGGCGGCGCCCGATCACTTCCTGCCTTTTGTACCTGCTGTGGGTCACACCCCTTGTGCGTCCTCAGCCTATTGCTGTCTGTCACTTGGTATATAGCTCGGCAGCTCCCTTCTATCCCTGCCTGAGCATAGTGTTTCCTTCAGTGTGTGCTTGCACTCTGAAGGTGCCAGGTCCCGTCTCTTGTCTCCTGCTTTTTGTATCAGTTCCCGTGTCTGAACTGAGTCCTGTATGTCTCCTGCTTTGCGGTATCAGCTCCCGTGTCTGAACTGTGTCCTGTATGTCTCCTGCTTTGCGGTATCAGCTCCCGTGTCTGAACTGAGTCCTGTATGTCTCCTGCTTTGCGGTATCAGCTCCCGTGTCTGAACTGTGTCCTTTTTGTGTTCTCTGGTCTGTCCTGTCTGAACACGCTCCTTGCCTGTTCGTTCCGCCTTCTAGTGGCCGATTTCCTAGACCCGCTCCTGCGTCTGGTCTGTCCTGTCTGAACACGCTCCTTGCCTGTTCGTTCCGCCTCTCTGGGGGCCGTATTCCCAGACCCGCTCCTGTATCCCTCTGCAGTGTCGGTCTCCTCCGTACACTCAGTTCCAGTCTGAACTCTCTCCTGTCCTTTACCTGTTTTGCCTCTATGTCCGTTCCCTTCCTTTTTCTGCAGAGTCTGAACTCGTACCTAACTCCTGCTTGTTGTCTCTGCAAGTACTGTGTGAGTATCTGGCTCTGTCTTTCCCTTCCTGTCTGTTCCGTGTGAACAGAGCCCTGTCCTCCCTGCTCAGCCTTGTCTGCACTCTAGCTGTGCTTGCCTGTAACCCTCTGCCTGTATTGTTCCTGAGTCCCGGTGTGTACTGGGTCCTATCCCGCCTGTGTTCCTACCTGCTAGTGCCTCCCTGTCTGCACTCTAGCTGTGCTTGCCTTTACCCCCCTGCCTGCATACCCGCCTGCCTGCATACCAGTCGTGCCTGCCTATACCCTCCAGTCTGTGTGCCAGCCTACCAGCCTGTTCCTGTATTCCCCTGTGTGGGTCAACAGCCGTGTCCGGGGTCTGTCCTGGAGTAGCACCTGGTCCCTCTGCTCGGTTCCTCCTTGGTGCACTGGCGTCGTATGCCGTCGTGCGACCCTGGTCGGATCGGGTGAATACTTAGTCACGCCCCTCCAGGCATTCACTCTCCGGCACGGTCCAGTGGAATCACTACCAATCACACGCACACGCCGCTTAGCCCGGGCGTGTGCATAACACTCTTAATATATTTCAGTCATATTATATAGCACTCTGTACTTACAATTGCTCATTTTGCCTTTCAACCCAGCTAATCCTTCTCTTTTCCATTAGGTCTATGACTTCACATGATTAAAAACTGTCTAGCTGAATCCTTCTAAGCGTGGTATTGCCGCTTTCAGAAAAGTCAGATCTATCAAAATATAAAAATAATTAACTCGATCAGTAAACACCGTAAATTAACACAATTGAAGCACGCCAAAATTACATTGTTTTGGTCACTGCAATACCACAAAAAATGCTGTAACAAGCGATCAATTTGTCATCCCGAAATGGTATCAATTAAACCATCATCCGACCCGGCAAAAAATAAGCCATCACACAGCTCCATCGATGTAAAAATGAAAACATTCTGGGTTTCAGAAAATGGCGACATAACTAGTGATGAGCGAGCACTAAAATGCTTGGGTACTCGTTGCTTTGGTCGAGCAAATTGGAGTGCTCATGTCCGAGTAACGAGCCCAATGTAAGTCTATGGGAAGCTCGAGCATTTTTCAGGCGGCTCCCCCCAGCGGTCTGCAGAGGGCCAAAAAATTGCCCAAATCGATGGGAACAGTGCTCAAATGACATGGGAACAGCATGGGGAAGACCCCTGGAATCATTTCTGACTCCCAGGTCACTGATGTCAACAACGTTGTCAGAGGTATTACGCCACTTTTACGGACTCACAATAAAATATGCAAAAATGAAACCAAAATGGATTTTCCTGGGAAATATGTTAAAGAACATCCTTTCCAGGGTAATGACTTGTATATAAGGCAAAATAAATATACAAAAATGCTCCTCTACACCTTGGGCTATGTTCACACGTAGCGTTTTTGATGTGTTTTTGCACTTTTGCATTGCTTTCAACCAAGACAAATGCATTCACTGGGAAATGTAATTTTAACATTGAAAAGACATGGGAACAGCATGGGGAAGACCCCTGGAAGCGAAGCATCTCTGACTCCCAGGTCACTGCCTAAAAGTGTGCCCACCATAAGTGATCTTTGGTGCATGCGAAGACTTGCAACAGTCACCGTCCACGTCCTTGTCCCAGCCCAGCGTTCAGTTGTCCCTACCCCATTCCTTGAAATGCAAGCGCAAGTATGCAGCCAGCCACCCACCCACCCACAGGCTGCAATACTATACTGCCAAATTTTTGACACTTGAAATGTGGCCTTTTAGGCTCGTGGAGGCGGAAGCTGTTCAGAACCTCATGGCTGAGGCGGCCGGGTGTCCAGACTCGGTCCCCAGGCGCCACTATGTCTCCCGGTCTCGCCTCCGCCTTCCACAAGCACGGGTCCCACAACAGTACCCGTGCCCTCCCCAGTGTACTTACTGGGAAGTACCGCCTAACCACAAACACGTGGTCAAATGAATGTGGCCAGGGACGGTATGGAGCTAGTCCACAGCTTTTTTTCTGAGAGTTGTATGTCACCACAGCCATATTTTTTAGCTTGGTGAAAGGACTTGGGAAACCGTATCTACTCCAGCTGTCATTTCTCCCAGGAAGTCCTCTAAAGCTGCTTGCACTTGAAATGTGGCCTTTTAGGCTCGTGAAGGCGGAAGCTGTCTACAACCTCTTGGCGGTGGCTGAGTGTCCATACTCTGTCCCCAACCGCCACTGTGTCTCCTGATGTCATCTCCGCCTTCCACAACATTATCCGTGCCCTCCCCAGTACACTTACTGGGAAGGACCGCCTAACCACAAACACGTGGACACGGAAATGCGGCCAGGGATGGTACAGAGCCAGTCCAGAGCTTGTCGGTGAGTTGTATTTCACCACAGCCATATTTTTTAGCTCGGTGAAAGGACTAACTTTTGGGAAACCGTTTCTACTTCGGCTGTCATTTCTCCGTCACCAGGTTCTGCCCATTGTCACACATGGCCATGCCTGGCTGTATGTTCAGCGATGAGAGCCACAGATCAGGTTGCTGTGTTACAGCTTTCAACAACTCTGCAGCGGTGGGCGGTTTGTTACCTAAGCATTAAGCATGTTATCTTCAGCACAGCCTGTTGCTACTTGGCCAAGGCAGTGCTGCAGTGCTTTCAGCTTGTGACTGACGTGGTCTTTTGGAGATGGAGGCCGAACTGGAGGAGAAGGTGCAGGAGCTGAACAATGTGATTACATTGAGGTTACATTGGTGACTCTGGTTTTTATAGTAAAGAAACATCCTACTGTGTTTTTTTTGTTTTTTTATGTTATTTTTTTAAAACAAATGCATTCACCGGGAAATGTCATTTTAACATTTTACAACCTTATCTGGCCATGTGGTGTGTGACACATCATCAGACACATCCTGTTTCATTTATGATGGAGGGACTCTGAAAGTCACAAAGCCTATATTTATAGGGCCATCAGGCGGCCCTTACTATTCTTAAAGGGCCAGCAGTCTGCCATCGCTATTGTTAGAGAGCCATCAGCCGGCTATGCTTCGTTGTTCCCATTATTAACGAGTGGGTCTCCTATACTGTTATTGCATATGCAGTGACTGCAAGGAGTGACTGCAAGGAGGACAAGAGCAAATAGACAAAATCAGGAAGCGTATACCCATGTCTGTGAAGACAGAGGTGCATGGGAATAGAGTTAGACCTCCCCAAAAAAAGACACTGTATTTGAGTTTGTTACGCTGCTATCATTCGGTGGTGTTGAGAAGTCTGGCCCAATCCAGCTCTTGTTCATTTTTATAAGAGTCAGCCTGTCAGCATTTTCAGTTGACAGGCGAATGCTCCTATCGTTATAATTCCACCGTCGGCACTAAAAACCCGCTCTGACAAAACGCTAGCGGCAGGGCAGGCCAAGACCTCCAAGACATAGAGAGCCAGTTCAAGCCACTTGTCCAGCTTGGATACCCAATAGTTATAAGGCACAGAGGAATCACGGAGGTTGTTGGTACAGTCGGCAAGGTACTCTCTTACCATCTTCTGAAACTTTGCACTCCTGTGCGATGGGAGGGTCTGAGAAAACTTTGACAGTGTTCCCCTGCCTCTGCTGGATTGCATTTGTGGCTCTCTTGCCTGTACTCCTTGGTTGTCTAGCGAACTGTGACCTCTGCTGCCAGCGTTTTCAGATGGGAATTTTTTCACTAATTCTGCAACAAGGGCTTCTCGTACTGCCTCATTTTATTAGGCCTGTCCTACAAAGGAATAAGAGACATAAAGTTCTCCCTGTAGCGTGGGTCTAGAAGCGTCACCAACCAGTAATGACTGTCACCCAAAATTTGAACAACGCAATGGTCACAGGAAAGGCAGCGTAACAGAAACTCAGCCATGTGTGCCAGACTGCAAAGAGGCAAGACTTCCGTGTCCTCACCAAGAGGATGACTGACCATGCTCTCCTCCTCATCTTCCTCCTCCTCCCTATCCTCAGGTCATCCACTCTGAACAGACGGTATGGCAGTTGTGCAGGTAGTACCTTCTATAGCGCAGGAAACTAGCTCCTGTTCTTCCTCCTCCTCTTCCTCATTGTCACCCAATCCATGTTGGGATGAGATGAGGCTGGGCTGTGTGCAATCACCCTGTATGGTTCCTTGCTCCATCTCATCGTGCTCCGCCTGCAATGCATCCTCTTTAATTGAGAGCAGAGAGCATTTCAGAAGACAGAGAAGCGGGATGGTGACGCTAATTATGGCTTCATCGTCGCTCACCATCTTGGTGCAGTCCTCTAAGTTTTTGAGAGTGGTACAGATGTCTGACATCCATGTCCACTCCTGAGGACTTATGTGTGGAGTCTGAACTAAATACCGTCGGCCTTGTTGGTGCAGGTAGTCAACAACTGCCCTCTTCTGCTCACAAATCTTTCCCAACATCTGCAATGTAGAGTTCCAACGCGTGGGGACATCACAAACCAGTCGGTGAGCCGGAAGCTGCAAACGCTGCTGAAGCACGGCAAGAGTGGCAGAAACTGTAGCTGACTTTCTAAAATGGTCACACAGGCGGCGTACTTTGACAAGCAGATATGACAGATCCAGGTAGGTTTTGAGAAACCGCTGAACCACGAGGTTAAGCACATGGGCCAGGCATGGTACATGTGTGAGCTCGCCTCAGAGCCGTCACCAGGTTCCGGCCATTGTCACACATGACCATGCATGGCTGTAGGTTCAGCGGTGTCAGCCACAGATCTGCCTGCTCTTTCAGAGCTGTCTTCAACTCTTCAGCTTTGTGTGGTTTGTCACCTAAGCATATTAGCTTCAGCACAGCCTGTTGCCACTTGGCCAAGGCAGTGCTGCAGTGCTTCCAGCTTGCAACTGATGTGGTGATTTCGGAGGAGGTGCAGGAGCTGTAGAATGTGGGGGCAACCCTGATTGACCCAGGGCCCGCAATCCTCGGCATCGGGAGGACGTGTTCCATCCCAAGGGTCGACTGGGTCCCGGCTTCCATTATGTTAACCCAGTGTGCCGTCAGTGAGATATTCCCTTCCCTGCCCACAAGCATTTGTCCACATGTCCGTGGTTAGGTGGACTTTCCCAGTAACTGCGTTGTTGAGGCCATGGCTAATGTTGTGTGACACGTGCTAGTGTAATGCGGTGACGGCACATCGGGAGAAATAGTGGCGGTTGGGGACCGAGTACTGAGGGACAGCCGCCACCATCAGGTTGCGGAAAGCTTCCATCTCCACGAGCCTAAAAGGCAACATTTCGAGCGCAAGCATTCACGAACTGTGTGAATTTAGTAGTGTGGCCTGTGGGGCGTTAGCTGCGTATATGCGCTTGCGTTCCAAGGACTGGGGTAGGGACAACTGAGCATTGTTCTGGGACAAGGACGTGGACGTGCTTACTGATGATGCTAGTTGAGAGTGTTCAACAACAGGTGCAGGGCGGGAGGCATCTTGGCATGCGCCATGGACAGGGGATTGGCATGCATGCACAACAGCGGAACAAGCAGTGGTGTCACTAGCAGACACTGTTCCTGGACCCTGAGATTCGGCCCACTAAGTCGGGTGCTTTGCTGCCATGTGCCTGATCATGCTGGTGGTGGTCAGGCTGCTACTTTTGCTACCCCTGCTGATGCTGGCCTGGAAGGTGGTGCAAATGGCCTTTTTGGGGTTATCGGCAGTCTTTAAAAAACAACCAGACTCAGGAAGACCTAACAGTTGTACTGGCAACTTCCGTCGTGTTGATGTTATGGGGAACGGTTGCCCACCTTCTGTCTGCGGTCACCACACTGCTTGTTCTTGCCTGTTGTGGTGCCACGCCTCCCTTCCCCTGTGTGCTGCTGTCCTCGCGCTGCATGTCACCTTGCCAGGTTTGGTCAGTGACTTCATCGTCCACCACCTCATCTTGCACTTCCGCACCCTGGTCCTCCTCGTGACTTTCTGGCAATTGTGTCTCATCATCATCTTGTGACAGTTTCCCACCGTCGCCTTCGTGTGACCGTGGCTGCTCAAATATTTGGGCATCGTTGCATGCGATCTCCTCTTGCCCTGCTTCAAGTGGACCGGGCGAGAGGCCCGAATCTATAAATGGAAAAGTGAACAGCTCTTCTGAGTGTCCAAGTGTGGGAACAGTTGTCTCCGGGCACTCGGCATGATGGGAGGAAGGAGGATCAGGGTGAGGAATATGCAGTCCAGACTCACAGTTACTGAGACTTGACCGTGTGGAAAACAGGGTGGTGGTGGTGGCTAAGTGACTGGAAGCATTATCTGCTATCCAACCAATAACCTTTTCATACTGCTCTGTGTTCAATAGTGGTGTTCTGCGGTCCCCTATTAATTGTGACAGGAAAGTCGAGCGAGAAGATGTGGGTGTTTGTTGTGGCACAATTTCAGCTTGCCCACGACCTCGGCCTCCTCCTCTGCATGCACCATCATCATCATCACGTCCACTTCCTCGTCCCTTGCCACGCGCCTTTCCCATTTTAAATGGAGGACAATATTTTCTACATTCACTACAAATGGCTGGATTTGATCCGCAGTGATATGTGATACGTGTGACGGAAAACCACAGTTTTAAATAGCTGGCCTGTAGGTAACTATTTTTCACAGTGACCTGTCGTCAATAACTTCACTGACACACTGCAACAAAATTTAAGTGGAGGCCAGAAATGGCTGAATTTGGAGCGAACTTATATGTGATACTTGTGACGGAAAACCACAGTTTTAAATAGCTGGCCTGTAGGTTGCTATTTTGCACAGCGACCTGGTGTCAATAACTTCACTGACACACTGCAACAAAATTTAAATGGATGCCAATATTTTTCACGTTCACTACAAATTTCTGGATTTTTATCGCTGTAATATGGAAAAAATCTGGCTGTATTCTGCTGTGGCGACAAGCAAATGGAGCAGAAAAACTGTGTTCTCTGGATTGCTTTTTAACCAAATAATCAGGATTAAGATAAAAAAAATAATAATCCCTGGCCCCTGATACCTGGGGCTATTTGTAGAAATATCTGTAACAGCAGCCGCAGACAGAACTGGAATGGAGCCTCTTGTGCTGTATTATACACTGCAGTCTGCCACTCCCTGCCTGACGAGCTCTGATATATATATATATATATATATATATATATATATATATACACTGCTCAAAAAATAAAGGGAGCACTCAAATAATACATCCTAGATCTGAATGAATGAAATATTCTCATTGAATACTTTGTTTTGTACAAAGTTGAATGTGCTGACAACAAAATCACACAAAAATCATCAATGGAAATCAAATTTATTAACCAATGGAGGCCTGGATTTGGAGTCACCCCCAAAATTAAAGTGGAAAAACACACTACAGGCTGATCCAACTTTGATGTAATGTCCTTAAAACAAGTCAAAATGAGGCTCAGTATTGTGTGTGGCCTCCACGTACCTGTATGACCTCCCTACAATGCCTGGGCATGCAACTGATGAGGTTGCGGATGGTCTCCTGTGGGATCTCCTCCCAGACCTGGACTGAAACATCCGCCAACTCCTGGACAGTCTGTGGTGCAACGTGACATTGGTGGATGGAGGAAGACATGATGTTCCAGATGTGCTCAATCAGATTCAGGTCTGGGGAACAGGCGGGCCAGTCCATAGCTTCAATGCCTTCATCTTGCAGGAACTGCTGACACAATCCAGCCACATGAGGTCTGGCATTGTCCTGCATTAGGAGGAACCCAGGGCCAACCGCACCAGCATATGGTCTCACAAGGGGTCTGAGGATCTCATCTCGGTACCTAATGGCAGTCAGGCTACCTCTGGCGAGCACATGGAGGGCTGTGCGGCCCTCCAAAGAAATGCCACCCACACCATTACTGACCCACTGCCAAACTAGTCATGCTGAAGGATGTTGCAGGCAGCAGATCGCTCTCCACGGCGTCTCCAGACTCTGTCACGTCTGTCACATGTGCTCAGTGTGAACCTGCTTTCATCAGTGAAGAGCACAGGGCGGCAGTGGCTCTTCAATCCTGGTGTTCTGTGGCAAATGGCAAGCGTCCTGCACAGTGTTGGGCTGTGAGCACAACCCCCATCTGTGGATGTCGGGCCCTCTCGCCACCCTCATGGAGTTGGTTTCTAACCGTTTGTGCAGACAAATGCACATTTGTGGCCTGCTGAAGGTCATTTTGCAGGGCTCTGGCAGTGCTCCTCCTGTTCCTCCTTGCACAAAGGCGGAGGTAGCGGTCCTGCTGCTGGGTTGTTGTCCTCCTACGGCCCCCTCCACGTCTCCTGGTGTACTGGCCTGTCTCCTGGTAGCGCTTCCAGCCTCTGGATACTATGCTGACAGACACAGCAAACCTTCTTGCCACAGCTCGCATTGCTGTGCCATCCTGGATGAGCTGCACTACCTGAGCAACTTCTGTGGGTTGTAGAGTCCGTCTCATGCTACCACGAGTGTGAAAGCATAACCAACATTCAAAAGTGACCAAAACATCAGCCAGAAAGCATTGGTACTGAGATGTGGTCTGTGGTCTCCACCTGCAGAACCACTACTTTATTGAGTGTGTCTTGATAATTGCCAATAATTTCCATCTATTGTCTATTCCATGTGCACAACAGCATGTGAAATTGATTGTCAATCAGTGTTGCTTCCTAAGTGGACAGTTTGATTTCACAGAAGTTTGATCTACTTGGAGTTCTGTTCTGTTGTTTAAGTGTTCCCTTTATTTTTTTGAGCAGTGTATATGTTGTGGAATACCTAGACTAACAAGACATTCAATGGACCCTCTTGCTATATGTATTGCATTCGGCCACATACACTGCCTGCCTGCCTAATTCCTGCTATCACCACTGATTATATGCTGCTGGATTAGTCCTCAGAAGGACTGTTAGTTCAGTTGAATGCCAAGAGAATGCAAAGCAGTCATCAAAGCAAAAGGTGGCTACTTTGAAGAACCTAGAATATAAGACATATTTTCAGTTGTTTCACACTTTTCTGTTAAGTATATAATTCCACCTGTGTTAATTCATAGTTTTGATGCCTTCAGTGTGAATGTACAATATTCATAGTCATGAAAATACAGAAAAATCTTTAAATGAGAAGGTGTGTCCAAACTTTTGGTCTGTACTGTATATATATATATATATATATATACATGTGTGTGGAATACCTATACTAACTATGAAGAAGCAAATCTCTCCCTGACGCAGCGGTACCTCTCCCTACACTGCCTGATTCCGGAGTGACTGTGACGAGCATGGCGGCGCCCGGTCTTCTATACACCTGATGACGCTATGCGGCCAGCCAATCACTGTAATGCCACAACTAACATGGCTACGGCATTACAGTGTGTGGCAGGCAATTCCTTCATGTTCATTGACTCTCTAAAGAGCGCCAAACATGCAAGGAGGGGACCCGAGCTCCCGCCTAACCAACCAGGAAATACTCTCAGAGCACCGAGCAGTGAGATGCTCGGGCGAGTACCGAGCAGTGGCGAGCATGTTCGCTCATCACTAGACACAACCCCTAAATTTTTCTTTTTTGCAAACTTCTGAATTTTTTCACCAATAAAATAATTTTAAAAAATGGACATGTTTAGTATTGCCGTAATCGTACTGATAAGCAGAATCATATTGCGAGGTCATTTCTACTATAAAATGTACACCATAAAAACAATTCAATAAAAACAATGTCAGAATTGCGTAATTTTCACAATTTGTTCACACTTGGATTTTTTCCCCATTTTCCAGTACACTTTGTGGCAGAATGAATGGTGTCATTCAAAAGTACAACTTGTCCCACAAAAAACATGCCCTGATATGCCAATGTGGCGGGGAAACATGTACAAGTTTTGGCTCTTGGAAGAAGGGGATGAAAAACTGAAAATGAAAAATGGAAAAATCACCCAGGGGTGAAGGGTTTTAAGTCAATATTTACCCTTTAAACAGCCATGCCACTTTATTCCATTTTGACTTTTAGGATTGCTGTTTCCCAACAGTTGGCTTTAGAGACCCTGCTCTCTTCTTCTGTAAAGAGGCTATTTGCATATCCATTTTATTGTGGCATTGTAACAACCTTCATAGCCCCCAAAAAGTATTGTTCTGTGAAATAATTAATAAGGATTCTAAATAGATTTTTAGTTTTTCTTTTTCTTTTGCAGAAGATTATGGATCCGAAGGTGAAAGTGATGCTCCAGTACAACTTGCCTCTAGAGATCTTACACTACCAAAATTAAAGGTCTGGTGCATGATCAGGATGTTCTGAGCATTTATTGAACACTGAGTATGTTACAATGTCAGTTAGGGTTTTTTTTGAGTCTCTTATACTGTAAATCCATGGTAATGTTGCTTCACATTGCAACCCATTTTTTTTTGAGTCCCTTGTACTGTAAATCCATGGTAATGTTGCTTCACATTGCAACCCATGAGAAGCTTCAAAATGTCCATATAGGAACAAGAGTTGACATCGTAAAGTCCAGAATTACCGTATTTTTCGGACCATAAGACGCACCTAGGTTTTAGAGGAGGAAAATAGAAAAAAAAATGTAAGCAAAAAATGTGGTCATGATGCAATGTTATGGGGGAGAAGGTCTGCTGCTGACACTGGTATAGGGGTAATGTCCCCCAATTCTGTTAATATCCTCCATCCTGGTATATATGGCCCCTCCTTCCTGTTACATGTGGCCCCCATCCCCATCCTGGTATGCATGGCACCCCTCATCCCCATCCTGATATGCATGGCACCCCAATCCACCATCCTGGTATGCATGGCACCCAAATCCCCCATCCTAGTATGCATGGCGCCCCTCATCCCCATCCTGGTATGCATGGCGCCCCTCATCCCCATACTGGTATGCATGGCAACCCTCATCTCCATCCTGGTATGAATGGCACCCCTCATCCTGGTATGCATGGCACCCCTCATTCCTCATCCTGGTTGCATAGCACCCATCATCCTGGTATGCATGGCACCCCTTCTCCAAGTATGCATGGCCCCCCTCATCCTTGTATGCATGGCATCCCTCATCTCTCTTCCTGGTATGCATGGCACACCTCATCCTGGTATGCATGGTACCCATCATTCAAGTATGCATGGCTCCCCACATCCTGGTATGCATGGCACCCTTTTCATCTCTCATCCTGATATGCATGGCCCCCATCATCCCTCTTCCTGGTATGTATGGCACCCCTTATACCTCTTCCTGGTATGCATGGCCACCCTCATCCCTCTTCCTGGTATGTATGGCCCCCTCATCTCTCTTCCTGGTATGCTTGGCACCCCACATCCCATGTTGCACACAAAAAAATAAACACTTCTACTCCCCTTTCTTCCCTGTGTACCAGTGCTATGTCCTGCTGTGCTGCCAGCACTGATCTCACAGTGTGAGGCACGCATGCCGTCACTGCCATGCGCCCTCACGCTGTGAGATGCTGTGTCGGAAGAGTCACTGCTCCCCACGCCGGGACTGTGTGCGTGGGGAGCAGTGACCATTCATTGTCCCTAATAGCATGCACACTGTACCCGCAGTGCGGCTCCTGCAGCAGCCAGCGATCTGTTTGCCCACTATTAAAGTGCATGAATATTCGCTACAACCCATGGGAGTGGGTTGTAGTGAATATTCATGGACTTTAATAGCGGGCACACTGCCCGCTGGCCGCTGCACGAGCCGCACTGCGGGTACAGTGTGCACGCTATTAAGGAAAATTAATATTCACTGCTCTCCACGCCCATGGGCATGGGGAGCAGTGAATTTTCATTTTCTTTAGTAGCAGGCACAGTGTAGGCTGCAGCAGGCGCTCCTGCCTCCTGTGCCCGATCCTCCGCCTCTGCTGCTCCCCCACGCCCTCCACTACCCACAGCTACCATATATAGTCCATATACATTCGGACTATAAGACACCCCCCCCACTTTCCTCCAAAATTTTGGAGGAAAAAAGAGCTTCTTATAGTCCGAAAAATACGGTAATATTGCGACTCATCACATAAGACAGAGTCTGCCTGATCAGGGGTGTCAGGGAAAACAGCTATTTGTTAATCATTATTTGTGGGCAGTGTAAACAGACTGCTGAAAAATAGTCCTTCTCATGGGCACATCGTCCTGTGTAAACAGTACATGTGCTGCCGAGAACAATGACAACCTAAATGCACAGAACAAGAAAATATATCCTAGCAAAAAAGCAACAACGTTCAAAAATTGTATTTAATTATTAACATGATTAGCTAAAAGAACATACAGTAAAACAAGACATGATTAAAAAACATGGGCTGGGCAGCAATGAGGAAAGTAAATGATAAGTAATGCAACACAAGAATTGTGTGTAAGTAATGCAACGGGTCAAAATCATCCAAGAGCATTATTAATTATTAAAGAGCACCATATAAATGATAATATTTCATATTAATAATACATTGAGATAAATATGAAAACTGGGCCAATATAATAGGAGTAAAGTGCAAGTGCAAAAAATCCCATACAGTATATAGATGATTTGAACGGGTAACTTAAGAGTTAAAAGTACTGACCATGCATGTTGCAGTGAACCCTCCGTTTCCCAGCCAAATACCTCTTGGTGCGTTCCACCTGACCTCCCTCAGGAAGTGACGTGGAGGGTAAACAAGTGGGCCCATTGTTACATAATGATGCTGTGAAAGTAAGACCAATTAATACAGTATCTATACAATATGGAAAGCCTCATTATCGGGAGCCAAATGACACGCAATGTCCCACCGGCACCAGTGAGGCGATGTCCATGGAGACTTCACATGGGTGCGTGTCAGCGCAAAAAAATAAAGAAGCAGCGACGTCTATTCAGAACAATTAATAATTTCAATTAATTAAAAAAATAATTGGGATGATGGAGAATGAGAAGAAGTAGACACAAAAAAAACATTAAATAATATGAGGAAGTAAGTTAAAAATGTACTTATTTATTTATTTCACTCACTTATATAGCGCCATTAATTCCATGGTGCTTTACAGTCATTATCAGCACTGTCCCCATTGGGGCTCACAATCTAGATTCCCTATCAGTATGTCTTTGGAGAGCCCGGAGGAAACCAAAATAAACATGTGGGTGAACATAGAAACTCCTTGCAGATGTTGTCCTTGGTGGGATTTGAAACCAGGACCCCAGCTCTGCAAAGCAACAGTGCTAACCACTGAGCCACTGTGCTGCCCAGACAAAGATGTTATTAAAATTATATGAGAAGGTGAGTAAGGAATACAAAAAAAAGTGATAAAGACAATAAAAATTATGGATAAAAAAGAATAAAAATAAATGTAAATGTGAAAGAAGGCTGGGAAAATATAGAAATAAAATTATAAATAAAAGTGATTTAATGAAGTGTTAAAAGGTGAAAGGTTGAAAATGAAAACACTTTTGGCACTGTTTTCATATTTATCTTAATATATTATTATTATTTACATGGTGCTCTTCAATAGTGAACATTTCTCATTCCTGGGTGATTTTGACCCATTGGATTACTTACACACAATTGTTGTGTTATATTATTTATCATTTATTTTCCTCGCTGCTGCCCAGCCCATGTTTTTATTCATGTCTTGTGCCATTGTATGTTGTTTTAGCTCATGTTAATAAATATATAGAATTTTTGAACTTTGTTGCTTTTTTGCTTTTATTTGGGTATATTTTCTTGTTCATATAGTCCTTATTATACCCTATTCCTCTTTGGTTTGTTATATAATCTTGATATTTATGGTATTTCTCTTTAAATTGGTTATAAATGCACAGAACCATCTGTTAGTGTTCATTCTGTGCACATCGGAAGTCCCGATCATCTTCTATGTAGCCGTTCAACGGTTGTTTACAGCCATGGGTCATCCAGTATAAACGAGCCATAAGTTACAATGCTGATAAACTGATTACTTTTCCCTTATGTGTCTAGTTAGTGGTTACCTTTTAGTTTCTTTAAGGGGTATTCCACCCTAAACAGATCAGCCCTGCTGATCCACTCAAGTCTGTGACATTGAGGATAGCCGAGTACAGTGTCGATGGGAACCCGAGTGATCCAACAGTTTTCATCTATCTAGTGGGTGCCTAATGTCATGACTTGTTAAGACTGGAATACCCATCAAGGTGTAATGCCTTGATGAAAACCATATTTTCCATTTACTTTTGATATGCAAACAGGTTTTCTAAGGATGTAGACAAAGTACTTTTATCTAGCCTCTTTGTTGTTTGTTTTGCCATTAAATTAGAACATGTTATTAAAGGAAGCTGAAGGAAGCGTAAAATGCATTCTCCAGGATGTAGAGATGAAATATAATTATCAACTGTCAGAATGTACCACACTTGACCTGGAATTGGCAATTGAGGCAAAGCTTCTACTTTCCGAAATAGCACAGCAGAAGCTGCACATTGCCGAAAGGTAAGCCATACACCATCTTGAAAACCATCTTGAAACTTCACCATGAAAAACATCTTGATATGACACCATTAAGTCCATCTTGAATTACAAAATGTTTAATCCCTTGTCCTCTGCCAAAATGTCTGAAATTTGTTTATTTCCCCTTGAAAACACACGCAACTGAACCCATCTCATATATATCAGGTAAGTCAGGAGGAATTGCTTTTGACTTACAAGGTTTTCTGCACTCAGCTATCTAAGGTGTATGGTCACCAAATTTCTAAATACAAACTGTATAAATTATTAAATAGCTCTATTAGACCTGATGAGCCAGGTGAACATACATGAAGCTTCTTACTTACTAAATAATCATTTGTGAAAGTTTTCCTTCTTGGTATTAAAATGAGCATATTGTTATGATCTGCAACATAGGCTAAGGAAAGATGGGGAGAGCTGTCCCTACAGTAAGACTAAGCTGAGCCCCTACGTTGTAGCGGGCTACCTGTTCCTTGTGAACAGACCCGCCTTCGTCCTCGGCTAGTCTGAACGGAGACCTATAGAGAAAGGGAGGCATCCCTAAAGGAACTAAGTACTGGGACAAAAATGGGATACCTCCTAACAGAAGTTGTTGCAGAGCAAAATATAAACTGACAAAAAGTACTAGAGGTCCCAGAGGAACAAGCAAACTAGAGATAGATAGGCACAAAAGCACCTGGCTAGAGAGACAGTCAAAACAACACTGAAGTCCAGCAAAGCCAGAAGGGCGGAGCTGGAATATATAGGCAGATGGTCACGTGACCGCAAAACAGAAGATAGAAACAAAAACAAACAGGAGGGTTCTAACACATATTGCCAGTGTGGTAGATCGGCTCACTCGGCTGCACATAGAGGTAAACACAGGAACGCTGTCTCTTTAAATCTTCCACTGGTTTATTAAAGATACTGCATAAATCAGTGCAGGTTTAGCAAAATAAACATGGCCTTTCTGGCTTAATGAGAAAACAAAACATAACGTACGGCACAGTCCGTGTTGCTGCGGAGGTCCGCCCGTTCAGGAACCAACATATAAAGGTTCAACTTTCCTTTACACAAACATCCAGCTCTGGAACTCACATCTCCAGGCACACCCAACAATGAATCAACCACAAGGATGTGTATTATCCCCTGGACTCCACCCTGTGGTGAAGATATGGTGAACAGCCTCCCACCCACTCTACAGATGTTCAATCAACCTAGTCCTAAACATGGCCGATTAACCCCTCTCAGCACTTAGTGTGCTGTAGCATTTTTTTGGGTTCATATCACTGAAGCTAACAACCTCAGTGATACATATCTCCCCTTTAGTACTTTGCCAGTGACTTTGTCACAGCAGCTTAATAAAATGCTCATTTTAGTAAGAGGATTATACAGCCAATGTAATATGGATTTTTTCAATGTAAGTACATCAGCCTCACCAGGGTTAACAAATCTATTTCACAATGTTTGCATCTTGCATTGTGAGATGGTGACAGATCCTCTTTAAGGTATAACATAATTGGTTCTGATAAAATAAAGTTTTGAAGTTTATTACAACATGATAGCTTGAAACAACTCTGAAAAATTGTATATTAGATAAATGACACCATCAATGCATAAGTTTCTGCTAAGGTTATATTTTTATCGATTGTATTACACCAAAGTTGGTAATATGTACAGGTGGCCAATATAATTTTGCTTTCCTCACTAATTGCAGCATTGCTATGTCATTTTCTGCACTGAAGATTCTGCAGGAAGCCAAACTGTTCGCAGCTAAAACGAAACGTGATAATAAAAATGGACAAGTAAGTGCTATCAGAAATGACCCGTTATCACACATTTTCTTTTCCTCATTAAGACATCCTTTTTATACTCATACTTATGTTCTTATACTTTATTAACACTTACACTGCTTCCATACTGAGCCTCTGGGCCAAATGTGTAGGTGTATTGTATGTACATTCATGAAATATCTATAGTATGTATTTAAGATGTTTGTTGTATACCGTATGATACAATAGGTTATATTGTCGTTGCAGATTGCTTCTGTATTGTGAGAGTTGTATGTATGTGACTGTACACAGAACAGGCAAACATGCATACCAGAAATAGAAAAGGATAGAAGGATGGAGCAAATATCACCCAAAATATAATATAATATAATAGTCTTTATTAGAATATAATTAAAAAGATTACTTTGATGAACTCAATCATTAAAGAGGGTATCAAGACAGGGAAGGGAAAATTTATGTCACAGCAAACATATATGGATTGTATAGATAAATAGATAATTAAATCATGATAATTATAAGAAAAGTAATATACATACAATTCAACAAAATACATGATTTATGTATCTCCAAAGAACAAAATCAATGCATGATCATCTGTTAGACAAAGGTTTATAATTAATATATGATGCAATATATACCGTATTTTTCAGACTTTAAGACACACCGGACCATAAGACGCACCTAGGTTTTTAAGCGAAAAATGTGGTCATGACTCACTGTTATGGGGGGAGGTCTGCTGCTGACACTGTTATAGGGGTAATGTACCCCATTTCTATACTAATATCCCCCATCCTGGTATATATATGTCCCCATTCAGGTATATATATATATATGTCTCCCAATCCAGATATATATGGCCTCCATCCTAATCCTGGTATGCTTGCCCCCCTCATCCCCATCCTGGTATGCATGGCCACCCATCCCCATCCTGGTATGCATGGCCCCCTCACCCCAATCCTGGTATATATGGCCACCTCATCCCCATCCTGGTATATATGGCCCCCTTCTCCCCATCCTGGCATGCATGGCCCCTTCATCCCCATCCTGGTATACATGGCCCCTTCATCCCCATCCTGGTATACATGGCCCCATCACCATCCTGGTATGCATGACCGTCTCATACCCATCCTGATATACATGGCCCCCCAGTCCCCATCCTGGTAGGCATGGCCCCCTCATTCCCATCCTGGTATGCATGGCCCCCTCATCCCTATCCTGGTATATATGGCCACCTCATCCCCATCCTAGTATATATGGCCCCATCCTCCCCATTCTGGTATGCATGGTCCCTTCATCCCCATCCTAGTATGCATGGCCCCTTCATCCCTCTTCCTGGTATGCATGGCCCCTTCATCCCCATCCTGGTATGCATGGCACCTTCATCCCCATCCTGATATGCATGGCCCCTTCATCCCCATCCTGGTATGCATGGCCCCTTCATCCCAATCCTGGTATGCATGGCCCTATCCTGGCAAGCATTGCCCTCTCATCACCGATCCTGGTATGCATGCCCCCCCATCACCATCCTGGTATGCATGACCCCCATCTTTGTATCCATGGCCCCCCATCCCCATCCTGGTATGCATGGCCTCCCATCCTGGTACACATGAAAAAAATTAAGGATTCTACTCACCTCTCCTCTGCTCCACCGCTGTGTCCTGTTCTCCTGCCAGCAGCAGCTGATCTCAGCCTTTAAGCAGCACATGCCATCATTGCCATGTGCCCTCACAAGCTGAGGTCAGCTGCCGGGATATTCACTCCTCTCCACGCCGGGTCTATGGGCGCGGAAAGGAGTGAATATTCATTTTCTTTAATAGGGCACACTGTCAGCCGCAGCCGTGGCTCCTGCAGCGGCTCAGCGATCACGTGTGCCCTCTGTTAAAAGAATTAATATTCACTCCACTCCCATGAATGTGGTGAGGAGTAAATATTCATCTTCATTAGCAGTGGGCACACGTGGTAGCGGCAGCAGCCGGCCACAGCCTGTGCACCGCTCCTCCACCACTGCAACCCCCCATCACCATCCACAGCCAGAGTGGATTATCTGGACTATAAGATGCACCCCATACTTTTCTCTAAAATTTTGAAAAAAGTGCATCTTATAGTCTAAAAAATGCAGTATCCCCGATGATGGCAGTGTCCTAATGATGGAGGTCACAGAGGTCGCAACCACAACAGGGACTGTGCTGGAGGGAGGCCCGCCAACACCATATAACAGCTGGATGTACGTTCAAGGATGGGTGACCTATATACCCTGATGGGTGACATATATACCAGGATGGGGGACCTATATACCACAATAGGGACCTATATACCAGGATAGGAACCTATATACCAGGATGGGAGACATATATATCAGGATGGGGGGCATATATACCGGGATGGGGGACCTATATACCAGGATAGGCCCATGATGGGGGACATATATACCAGGAAGGGACCCAGGATGGGGGACACATACACCAAGATGGGTCCAGGATGGTGGCATATATACCAGGATGGGCCCAGGATGTGGACATTAGTATAGGATGGGGGACTTCACTACATAACTGGGTAAGGGGGGGGGGCAACACGTATGTCCTTATAGGATTTAGAATGCTATAAGGGTCCATGCACCTGACCAACATGCAGGGGGAACCCAGGTCCAAATTTTGCACTGGGACCCATCGAACTCTAGATACGCCACTGGATGATGTTATACCAACAAAAATAATTAAATATCAAGCAAAAGTGCAAATATTATGATTCCGTTGGATAGTGGTATATAACCAATATAGGGTACAATATATGTCCTTAAATGTAGTGTAACAACAGGAATAGTTAGATATCAAGCAAAGTGCGGATGTTAACCATTCAAAACTGGTCAATCATAATGAAAAGTAAATGGAGATAATATGAATCAATATCAAGTGCAGTGCTTACCCATATTGGGAACAGATGCTGTGACTACCTTCTCACCCCAAGTGACTCATATAATCTCCAATATCTCCAAAAATACAACTCGTCCTGCAAAAAAACAAGCCGTTATATAGCTATGTGGATGGAAAAATAAAAAAATATTGGTAAAAGGTAAAAAAATGAAATTGCTAAAACAAAAATTATCTTCGGCAGTAGGGGATCAAAAGGAAATCAATATTGACTTCTTGGATTGCTAACTCCAATAGGTGGCAATGGAGGCTCTATTCCTCACTGAAGACGCTATTTGTGTAGGATTATAAATGTACTGATAACAATTCCGTTCCTATTTTATTAACATATCTGTATGAAACAAATACATTTGTCAAAAGGAATATATTATGTACCCCGAACAAGTTTTAATAGTGCAGTATATACATTATAAAACCCATGCAGAACACTATTCCTTAAAGAGAACCTGTCAGCAGGATTTTGCTAAATCCTATAGTTTTTGTGTAATCAGTGTTTGCAGTTTTGAGTTAATGACATGCCCGTGCTCCGGGGCAGGACTGTAGGCAGGGTCTTTCCTTGGTGCTCTAGGCCAGATCAGCAAAATAAGACCTGCCCACAGGCCGCCCCGAAGCACAAGTATGTTCCTCATCATAGAGACAGCCAGACAGAGAGATAGGGGCAGGCCTGTGGGCAGGTCTTATTTTGCTGATCTGGCCTAGAGCACCAAGGAAAGACCCTGCCTACAGTCCCGTCCTGGAGCACGGGCATGTCATTAACTCAAAACTGCAAACACTGATTACACAAGAACCACAAGACGTATTTCTTCACCTCAGGTATCATATTAATCAGTGCAGCAGCCCCAACATGACACTGCCTGTAGTTTACTTAGCAAATTACTGGCAGGTTCGTTTTAAATGGTACTATAGCTAACAATAACCATATATTATTCCTTCTCAAAGATGAAGAATTCCTATTATTATATATGTCCTTATACATAATTGTTAATGCTTGTTTATAGACTGTATCTCTAACTATATTCAATTATGCATTGAGAACAAAGGCTTCCTACAGAAAAATACCATCTTGACATTCAACAGCAAATGCATTGACTTTCCAAGAACACAGTACAACATTACTTTGTAGATTAGTCAGAAGAGGTGCATTTATTTACCAGAATGATGAATGCCATTCCAGTGTTTTGGTTGTTATGCTTTACTATAACTTAAAATAGCTAGAATGTATTGTGCTTCCATGCCATATCTTACTTGTGCCTGTTACCTGCTCCTCATATTCCAAAATTACAATATCTTTAAAAATAAAGTTTCATCATATATTATTAAGGACCTTGGGATTTTCCTTTTTCATTTTTTGCTCCCCTTGTTCCCAGAGCCATAGCCTTTTTATTTTTCTGTCAATATGGCCATGTGAGGGCTTATTTTTTGCGGGACGAGTTGTACTTTTAAACGCCATCACTGGTTTTACCATATCATGTACTGGAGAACGGGAAAAAAATTCCAAGTGCGGTGAAATTGCAAAAAAAATGCAGTTCCACAGTTGTTGTTTTTTTTTACCACGTTCACTGAATGATAAAACTGACCTGCTCCAGGTCATTATGAGTTCGCAGACACCAAACATGTATAGGTTCATTTTTATTTACGTGGTGAAAAAAAAATCCCAAATTTTCTAGAAAAAAAAATGGCGTCATTTTCCGAGACCCGTAGCGTCTCCATTTTTCGGGATCTGGGGCCGGGTGAGGGCTTATTTTTTGTGCGTCGAGCTGACGTTTTTATTGATACCATTTTGGGGCAGATATGATGTTTTGATCGTCTATTATTGCATTTTATTTCGATGTTGCGACTACAAAAAAACGTAATTCTGGAGTTTAGAATTTTATTCTCGTTACGCCGTTTACCGATTGGATTAATTCTTTTTTTATATTGATAGATCGGGCGATTCTGAACGCGGCGATAACAAATATGTGTATGTGGTTTTTTTTTAAATTATTTTATTTTGAATGGGGCGAAAGGAGATTTAAGTGATTTAAACTTTTAAAAACATTTTTTTTCCACTTTCTGCATGCTTCAATAGTCTCCATAAGAGACTAGAAGCTGCAGCTATCTGATCGTTTCTGTTACACAGAGGCGATGAGCAGAATGACTGTGTAACAGAAATGATCAGATAACCAAGCACAACGCCTTGTAGTGGACATAGCCATAATAGTAAAATCATACCTGTAGTGTCCAATTCCATTGCTTTTTGTCCAGAAATCCTTCTTTTTTTTTAAACTCGTTTTATTCAACTCTCAGCTCAAAATTATACAATAAATCAAATACAGAAAGGTACATTATTGATTCATAGTGTATGTTCTTGTAAAGTCAACATTTTCAGGACACTTGTATTCAATAGAAAACAGTAAAAAACATAAATAACTTCTATGCAATTAAAAAAATCAATATTATTTATATTATCTGTATATCCCAAGCTCAGGACCCAACTCCTCTCCAGCATCAGGGGTTAGAACTTTAGAAACATATTGGCTCAGATCACTCTACCAAGGTCAGAAGGCAGTTGAGACCTGAGAGTGTTAGAAGAATAGAAGGTCCTAGGAGATGTACATCATCCCTCCCACATTTTAGTACATTTTTGAGGACATTCTCTAGTTTTTGCATACCAAACTTCCATAGGGAATTATCATATTAATTAAATTCTTCCACTGAAATATACTAATGGAGGTACTTGGTGCAACCTTGTTTTCTGTCTATCTCCTTAATTGACACCTATGGGCCCAATTCACCAAGATAGACATTGTTCACACCTTTTTTGATGAGGGGGCATTCTGGAGTCACGCTCTCCTGATTCATGAAGAGGTGCACGTCTCTTCATGAATCTGGAGCGGCTGACGAGTGGCGTCCGCCTCTGTGCTATGTCAGAAATCCCACTTCAGTCAGCTACTGGAGTGAGATTTCCGAAGTTTGGACCGCCACAACTCATCATGAATTAGACGGACTATGGCATCATGCCCCTGTCCCGCCTCAGCTCTGTCCATTTCGGCAGAACTGGGAGACACTGGCATGAAGACGTGAAAAGGCACAAAATTTAGACACGACTCTTGAGTTGCACCTAATTTTTGCAGCTTTTAAAAGCTTTTGCTCCAGAATTCTGGTGTGAAAGTTGTAATGATCAGGCTCTTTGTCTTTATAGGAGCCATAGGAGGATGGAGAAAGAGGGAAAACAAGTAGCTGAAAGTTTACTGAACTACTGTATTTTGCGGACTATAACATACACCGGACCATAAGACACACCCCAAATTTTGAGGAGGAAAATAGGGAAAACATTTTTTAATGAATCAAATGGAGGTTTGTCTTATAGTCTGAATTTAGCTTACCAGGGGGGCAGTGGCAGTGGAGCGGGGTCACAGGAGGCAGGGTCGCCGCTGCAGGAAGGAGTGGGGCGATTCTGCGGGTCCTGGGTAGGTAGGAGGTGGTGTCCCAGGAGAGCGAGGCAGGAGCCATTGATCTGGCAGTAGGCTTCAAGAAAATGTTAGCGGTGCTGGCAGGAGCAGAGCCCCCGCTCTGCACATTGCTCTCCCGGCGGTGGGCTTCAGGCAAATGGCTGCTGAAGGTGGTGCATGCGCAGATTGAGATCTCGGCTCGTCTGTGAGCCAAGATGTAAATCTGCACATGCGCCTCCTCCGCGTGCACCGCTGACATTTTCTTGAAGCCCGCCGCCAGGACACTCCCTTCTCCCAGCCCAAGGCCTGCAGCATCGCCCCACTCCTGCCGTCACCGGCTTCCTGCAGCGGTGACCCTGCCTCCCGTGACCCTGCTCCACCACCGTGCCCCCTCCCGGTAAGCTACATTCGGACTATAAGATGCATCACTATTTTCCTCCCAAATTTAGGAGGAAAAAAATAAGTCTTATAGTCCGCAAAATACGCTAGTTTGCCACACCCTGTGCCACCCCAGGCCCTCCCCAGCTCTGCACACTTTGGAGTAGCTGCCTGAAACTAGTATGACTAGATCACAAGTCATTACATTTTTACGCAACTCCACGTTGTGCAAAAACTATACAACATGTCAAAGTCTTTTAATCCAGTTTTCTGGTTTTAAATACTGATGAATCGGGGCTTGGTTTAAACAGTGATTTTGTACTGACAGAGTATCTTTAACCATATCTGCCTAATTTACGTTATGCTTTTGAGTTTGACTGTTTATTGCCGTAATGTAAGCATTTTACTTCATTTTAAGATCAGAGAAAAAATTGAAGAAACTTTCAGAAATCCATTTGAATCTGAAGCCAGAGAGCGTCTAAGCATAAACACGTGGTTAAGATGTCGACTTGCATTTGTCACTGTTCTTACAAGGCAGATACGTGGAATAGCACTTCATGGTATGGACATTTATTTCTATCCTAACAGAACTTTAGATATTATATAAAATGAGCATATGAAAATAAAAATGACTGAATGGTGCACTTGGTTCCCTAGTTTTCCTCTTACACCAGTCTACCAGTACTCATTTATATTGTCCTATTGGAGCCATAGACATTTCAGTCCTTACCATAATGAATGTGCCGTGACATCGCACATGTGTCATATAGTCCAGTAAGACTAAGGAGACTGTGAATCAGTGTAGTGCATGTAAAAGCTGGAGAAAAAGTCGATTTACCTCCACTTTTTCTCCAGCTTCTACATGATATACCATTGTGAATCTGCATCAGCCTATACCTTTTCAAGCTAACACAGGGGTTGTGACTTTCACAACCCTGCCAGGTGAGCATTTCCCCTGCCTGTGATCTTCTTTTTAACCCAAATAAGACCCTATTGCACTCTTTATCTTTCCAGATTCCTTTATAATCTTAATAAGTGTATTGCAGCAGTTTTCATAGCTGTCTGACATAACCCCATCCCTGATCAAGTGAATACCAAGGTCAGCAGAACAACAACTGTTAGGCTGGGATCACACAGGCGTCTAAAATATCGGTCCCATTGTTACGGATCCGGGTGGTGCAACCTCTGTGCTGCGGTGCAATGAGGGACCAGAGGGGCGCGACTAAGTACCTACTCGGCCTGACCAAGGTCGCACGGCGGCTCAATCGACTCCGTGAATCTGGGAGGGACCGAGCAGGGGGACCAGGTGCCACTCTGGGACCGATCTTGTATGAGAGCAGGTGACTCCCACAGGTCAGATGGCAGGAACTGACCGCACGGCAGGAAGGCTGACGGGTGGTCCGGGTAGACAAGCAGACTGATTCAGGCTGATAGCCAGACTGGTGCTCCGGGTAGGCAGGCTGGCGGGCACAACGGGTAACTGGCAGGTGCTTCCAGGTAAGCAGGCTGGCGGGCACGGCAGGTAACAGGCAGGTGCTTCCAGGTAAGCAGGCTGGCGGGTACGGCAGGTAACAGGCAGGTGCAGGCAAGCAGGCAGGCGGGCAGAGCCCATAGACAAACTGGCGGACTGGACTGTAGACAGACTGTCGGGCTGGATAGTAGTCAGACTGACGGACTGGACTGAAGAACAGACTGGCGGACAGGACTGACTTGCAGAGGGACCTGAAGGCTGAAGCAACAGTAAGAATCACAGAGCAACAACCTTGAATGGGCACCTCCATATTGGAGGAGGTGCTTTAAATAGGGAAAGTCCTCCGGCCATTGGCCGGGAACTTTTTAAGACGGCGCGCGGCCCCTTTAAGAGGGAGGGAGAGCGCGTGCGCCCTAATCACAGTGCCGGGTAGCTGCGTGCACCAGCAGCAGCAAGGAGGCCGGAAGACGCCGGACCAGGAGCGCGGCGGTAAGGGGGGCGGCATCTCTGCCTGTCGGGGGGCAGAGACGTTTATGCTACAGTACCCCCCCCCCCCCTTTACGCCCCATCTTTTTTAGGCCTGCAAAAAATTCTTTAAGAAGCAGAAGGGCATGGATGTTCTCCCTGGGTTCCCAAGACCTCTCCTCTGGGCCAAACCCCTTCCAATCCACCAGAAAAAAGGTTTTTCCTCTTACCCTTTTGGTGGCCAAAATGTTCTCTACCTGATAGACGTCCTCAGCGGAGACTGGAGCTGGGGTGGTACCTGGATCGTCAGAAAAATAATTAAGAACAACTGGTTTGAGGAAAGATACGTGGAAGGAGTTGGGAATCCGTAAGGTGGCCGGGACTTTTAGCTTGTAAGCCACGGGATTGATTTGGTTGAGAACCTCAAACGGACCGATGAACCGCGGACCCAACTTATAAGATGGTATTTTGAGACGAACATATTTGGAGGAGAGCCAGACCCTGTCTCCCGGACGGAATTGAGGCGGATCCAGACGTCTCTTAGCAGCATGTTTCTTCATCCGCTCGGAGGACTGAAGAAGTGCGGATCTAGCGTCTTCCCAAATAGCAGAAAATTCGCTGACCAGAGACTCCGCGGCAGGATTGTCCACTGAAGCGGAGACGGGAAACGGAACGGGGGTGTTGACCGTAGACCACAAAGAACGGGGATTTGGAAGAAGACTCGCTCTCATGGTTGTTATAGGAGAACTCGGCCCATGGTAGGAGCTCAACCCAATCGTTATGGTGAGCGTTGACAAAGTGCTGGAGAAAGCTGGTAAGGGCCTGGTTGATACGTTCCACTTGACCATTGGACTGAGGATGATAAGCAGAGGAGAAATCCAAGGAGACATCCAGCAGCTTACACGTAGCTCTCCAGAAGCGCGAAGTGAACTGGACCCCATGATCAGACACAATGTGGAGGGGTAGGCCGTGGAGACGAAAGATGTGATGGATGAAGTCCTTAGCCAGCACAGATGCTGACGGGAGACCAGGCAGAGGGATGAAGTGGGCCATTTTAGAAAAGCGGTCAGCGACCACCCAAATGACAGTACAACCGTTAGAAACAGGGAGATCCGTAATAAAGTCCATAGCAATGTGTTGCCACGGAGCGAAAGGTACGGGAAGAGGAAGGAGACGGCCGGCTGGAAGATGCCTGGGAACCTTGTTATGGGCACAGGAGGAACAAGCCGTGACGAAATCCGCAACATCCTTGCGTAGGGAAGGCCACCAGTAATGCCAGGCAATGAGCAGGAAGGTCTTCTTCTGGCCAGCATGGCCAGCTACTTTGGATGAATGGCCCCAGAGAAGAACCTTCTTACGATCCTTAACCGCTACAAAAGTCTTACCGGGTGGAAGACGAGACAGGTCAAACGGAGCCACAGTCATTACTTTGGAGGGGTCGATGATATGCAGAGGCTCCTCCTCCTGGTCGGAAGACAGGAATGAGTGGGATAGAGCGTCGGCTTTAATCTTCTTGTCCGCAGGGCGGTAATGTAGAGTAAAGCAGAATCGAGCAAAGAACAGAGACCACCGGGCCTGATGCGGATTGAGTCTTTGGGCGTTTTGTGGTCAGTGTAGATGACCACCGGGTGCTGATCCCCCTCCAGCAGGTAGCGCCACTCTTCCAGCGCCAATTTGATGGCTAGCAGCTCACGATCTCCTATGGAGTAGTTGCGATCGGACGAGGAGAAGAGCTTGAAGAAGAAGCCGCAAGTTACCATTCTCCCGGATGGGGATTTCTGGGTGAGCACCGCTCCGGCTCCGGAGGAGGAAGCATCAACCTCCAGGAAGAACTGTTTGTTGCAATCCGGACGGTGCAGCACAGGGGCGGATGAGAAAACTTGTTTTAGGGAGACGAAGGCCTCCTCCGCTTCGGAAGTCCATTCCTTCGGATTTGCTCCCTTACGGGTGAGCGCTCAGATGGGAGCAGTCCAGGAGGAGAAATGAGGGATGAAGAGGCGGTAATAATTTGCGAAGCCCAGGAATCGCTGAATCACCTTCAACCCCTCCGGTCGGGGCCACTTTAAGACGGCAGAAACCTTCTCGGGATCCATCCGAAGACCAGTCTCGGAGATAATATATCCCAGGAACGGAAGGGAAGTCTGCTCGAAGAGACATTTCTCAAATTTTGCGTAGAGGCGATTCTGCCAGAGCCTTAGCAGAACCTGAGGAACATCCCTCCGGTGTGTGGGCAGATCCGGAGAGAAGACCAAGATATCGTCCAGGTACACCACCATGCAAGAATACAGGAGCTCACGGAAGATGTCGTTAACCAGCTCCTGGAAGACGGCTTGGGCATTACAGAGACCAAAGGGCATCACGTGATATTCTTAGTGACCGTCCCGGGTGTTGAATGCCGTTTTCCACTCATCTCCCTAGCGAATCCGGACCAAATTGTACGCCCCACGAAGATCGAGCTTGGTGAAGATCTTCGCGCCTTTAACGCGGTCAAACAGCTCTGAGATAAGAGGCAGGGGGTACTTATTCTTGATGGTAATCTGGTTAAGACCCCTGTAGTTGATACACGGACGTAGTGAGCCGTCTTTCTTCTAAACGAAGAAGAATCCTGCTCCAGCCGGGGAGGTAGATTTCTGGATGAATTCCCTAGCAAGATTCTCTTCTATGTACTCAGACATGGCCCGGGTCTCAGCCAGCGACAAGGGCTAGATACGCCCACGGGGAGGTGAAGCACCGGGTACCGCGTCGATTGGGCAATCATACGGCCTATGAGGTGGTAGTGTCTCAGCTTCCTTCTTGTCGAAGACGTCCGCATAGGACCAGTAGGGTGCCGGTAGACCAGGTAGATTAGCCGGAGTAGACGGGGGTCGGGCTGGACGAACCGGAACCAGGCAGGACTCATGACAATCCTGCCCCCAACGGAGCACCTCACCAAATCGCCAATTCAGGACGGGTTCATGTCTCTGTAACCAGGGTAGACCAAGCAAAAGGGAGTGAGAGAGACCGAACAGCACAAGAAAAGAGATCCTCTCTGAGTGCAGCATTCCCACCTGAAGGGTTAATGGCTCTGTGACGAGCAAGATGGTCTCCGGAAGAAGTCTCCCATCCACGGAAGTGACTGCCAATGGTTCAGCCAGACGTATGGTGGGAATCTGATACCGCTCCACAAGGGCCTGAGAAATGAGATTCCCAGCGGCTCCGGAATCCAGGCGGGCGGTCTCAAAGAAGCGGGTCTCAACACTGGAAATAGAAACAGATAGAGTCAAGGACGGAGAGGATTTACTCTTGCCTAGGACGACCTCTCCGAGCGGTCCTAGACACTGGAGTTTCCCAGCTTCACCAGGCAGGAACGGATCAGATGCTCCTTACTGCCACAGTAGAAGCAACTCCCTTCGGCTCGGCGCATCTCCTGGCGAGACTTGACCATCTTGGTCTGGTCAATTTGCATGGGTTCATGCGAGCGTGCCCGGGGAATTGCTGGCTGAGAGGCAGACCTTTGGAATACAGGAGTGAGACGCAGAAATCTTCTCTCCCAGGTAGTCTCCTTAGCTCGTTCCAAAAAAACGGATGTCAATCCGGGTAGCTAATGACACCAGGTTGTCCAGGGTGGAAGGGATATCACGAACGGCTCGCTCATCCTTGATCCATCTGGAAAGACCCTCCCAGAAGGTGGACACCAGGGCCTCGTTGTTCCAGGCAAGCTCTGATGCGAGGGTATGGAAATGTATGGCATACTGGCCCACGGTGAGACTCCCTTGGTGGAGACGGAGAAGTGTGGAGGCAGTAGAAGTTTTTCGTCCGGGCTCATTGAAAACCTTCAATAAGGCAGTGAGGAAAGCTGGAAGATCGGACACCAGGGAATCCCCTCTCTCCCACAGAGGGTTTAGCCATGCCAATGCCTCCCCGGTGAGGTGAGACATGATGAATGCCACCTTGGCCTGGTCGGAGGGAAACTGATGTGCCAGTAGTTCAAAGTGCAGCGTGCACTGATTTAGAAAACCCCGACATAAGACGGGGTCACCACCAAAACTTGGAGGGGCAGAGAGCCAGGGGCCAGAACCGGATGCCATAGCACTAGTAGGTTGAGGCGCTGCTGGAGCGGGTGCCGCTCGGCTAGAGACTGACACAGATGGGGTGGACAGCGTGTCCAGGCAGGAGTTGACAGACCGCAGGTAGGTCAGGATAGTTTCCTGTTGGGATCTTTGACTTGAAACCTCCTGGTACAGGTCAGGGAGCGAAGGAACCTGGGGGCCACTGGGTTCCATGGCCCGTGCAAACTGTTACGGATTCGGGTGGTGGAACCTCTGTGCTGCGGTGCAAGGAGGGACTAGAGGGGCTTGACTAAGTACCTACTCGGCCTGACCAAGGTCACACGGCGGCTCAATCGACTCCGTTAACCAGGGAGGGACCGAGCACGGGGACCAGGTGCCATGAGATCTTGTATGAGAGCAGTTGACTCCCACGTGTCAGATGGCAGGAACTGACCGGTACAGCGGATGAGCATGGCAGGAAGGCTGACGGGGGTCCGGGTAGACAAGCAGGCTGATTCGGCTGATAACCAGATGGGTGCTCCGGGTAGGCAGGCTGGCGGGCACAACGGGTAACTGGCAGGTGCTTCCAGGTAAGCAGGCTGGCGGGCACGGCAGGTAACAGACAGGTGCTTCCAGGTAAGTAGGCTGGCGGGCACGGCAGGTAATAGGCAGGTGCTTCCAGGTAAGCAGGCTGGCGGGCACGGCAGGTAACAAGCAGGTGCTTCCAGGTAAGCAGGCCGGGCCGAGCCCATAGACAGACTGGCGGACTGGACTGTGGACAGACTGTTGGGCTGGATAGTAGTCAGACTGGCGGACTGGACTGAAGAACAGACTGGCGGACAGGACTGACTTGCAGAGGGACCTGAGGGATGAAGCAACAGTAAGAATCACAGAGCAACAACCTTGCACGGGCACCTCCATATTGGAGGAGGTGCTTTAGATAGGGAAAATCCTCCGCCCATTGGCCGGGGACTTTTTAGGATGGCGCGCGCGGCCCCTTTAAGAGGGAGGGAGCGTGTGCGCTCTAAGCACAGTGCCCAGGAAGCTGCGTGCACCAGCAGCAGCAGCAAGGAGGCCGGAAGATGCCGGACCAGGAGCGCGGCGGTAAGGGGGGCGGCGTCTCTGCCTGGCAGGGGGCAGAGATGCCAATGCTACACCCATTCTCATCCAGAAAATGTTGACAATTTTTTTCTTATTTGTTATCCGTATACAATCCATTTTTTTACTTAGCAGCTATGAATCTTTTATAGGACCATTTGCAGTTTCCCATCTTACAGAATTGCTTAGCTTCTGTAAAAATCAGAGGATATTTATTAAATTGTATGAATCCAATTTGCACAAAATATTATAAATTATTAGAAAAGATTCAATTGATAACAATGTGAACATAAGCTGAGGAACGTGAGAAGAAAACTTGTAATTTATGTCTACTAAAACAGAAACAACTAAAGGGGTTGTGGCACCATAAAGAATACTTTTAACCAAAAGGTGGAAATAAATAGTTTTGCAATTTACATTTATTAAAAATTGTGCTCCGTTCAATCAATACCAAACTTTTACCTTCTGAAGTATGCTGGCTAGTGCCCCCTGGCGTTATTCCATTCCGTCCTCATAATGGGCGATTAGCTGGTCTTGTTTACGCAGTTCCTGCCATCATAAGAGGTCCCCCCAACTCACCACCCCCAGTGTGCACAACATATTCTCCCTCAAACAAGTCTGGAAGCACAGAGAGCAGATTGCTATGGAAGTGTGTCAGTGATTCTCCCAACCCCCCTCTAGGTGAGATCATCTGCTCCACAGACCTGTGAGCACGATAGCAGAGAGAAGCTCTGTTAAGCAGAACGATCTCACCCAGAGGGGGGTTCGGAAACTCACTCACGCTTCTGTGCTTTCAGGAATCTGCTCCCTGCGCTGTGAGAGTGTGTGGAGAATACGTTGTGCACACTGGCGTTGGGATGTTGGGGGGAGTCGGACCTCTTATGATGACCGGAGCTGCGCAAATTCGACCAGCTGATCGCCCACTACAAGGACAGAAGTGAATAACGCCTGGGGGCGCCAGGGAGCATACTTCTAAAGATAAAAGATTGATATTTATTGAATGCAGCATAATTTTTAATAAATGTAAATGTCAAAACCATTTATTTCCTCCTTTACAACCCCTTTAAATAGTTATGTAGCTACTTAGTCGATATTAGTCTCTGTTCACATGTGCATTGAAGTTTTTCAAACTTTACCCTTGATTTTATGGCAGGTGTAAAAATTTCCCCCATAGCTACTGCACAGTGGGCACTGTTAGATTATTTTTCACTTCGCAGACAATGTCCTGACACAAGTTATTATTTTATATAATAGTTTCTTATTAAAATAGAATCTTTTTTTATTCTTTCCTTCTGAAGTCTACTTCTACCTTTCCGAGTTTCCGTGGCTGACATTGCTGACTTCCCTGCCTGTGCTACGTGATCCGCTCTAACCTCCTCATGGTACTGCGTAGCTGTTGTCTGACAGTTCTCTAGCATTAAAGTTACACTTTGCTGTCAGTTTGTATGTGCATAGACAGATGTACTGTTATCAGAACAAGGATGCTGGTATGGTAAGTTAATGCTCTTATACATCGCTTTCTAGATCAGGATGTGCTGGACGCTTCAGCTCTAATAACTGAGGGTATTGTAGAGGCTGAAGCTCTCAATGATTCCGAGACCCAGGCTCGGTTCATGCTGCAAGCTGCTTTCCTGGATATTCAAGAGGGACATCCCAGGAAAGGCGTCCAGCTCATGCTGAAGGTACATTACATATTTCTTGCACTGTAAATGTACTTGTTATACTTGTTTTTCAGGAGTAAGAGTGCAATGCTGTTTTTTTACATTGTATTTATGGGATTTTTTTATGCAGCTTACAGCTATTTTAAAGGTAATTTATCATCAGGTTTTTGCAACCCCATCTGTTAATGCAACATGCTGTAAGAGCACAGACCCTGATTCCAGCGATTTGTCACTTATTGGGATACTTTCTGCAGTTTGATTAAGTCACTGTTTTCTCTTTCCTCAGATCTAGCAGTTCTCTAAATGCTGAGCCCTGTGTAACCCTGCCCACAGCACTGATTGACAGCTGCACATAAGCAGAAATCTGCAATCAGCAGTGGAAGGGAGGTTATATGGAGCTCTTGAATACGGAGGACTACATGGCACAAGACAACTAGTCCTCTAGTGATAATCTCCTGCTGATAAAACAATGTCTTTATCAAAAGTGCAGCAAACAGCCCAGTAAGTGACCCATTACTGCAATCATGGTCTCTGTCTCTACATTATGCTGCTATCAGATTAGGTGGAAAAACTTGTGTGATATTGTTTTTAATTGCAGCACTCAGTCAAACAAACTTCCATATTTCTTATCAAAATGATACACACCCCCATGTCTTGTACACCATCCTAATGGCTCAGGTGATTTTTCAACTGTCTTCATCTACATATTTAAGAATGATGGGAATACACACAGCTTCAATTATGGAGTATTGTTGAAAAGCAAGTCCATTATTATATACAGTACAGACCAAAAGTTTGGACACACCTTCTCATTTAAAGATTTTTCTGTATTTTCTTGACTATGAAAATTGTACATTCACACTGAAGGCATCAAAACTATGAATTAACACATGTGGAATTACATACTTAACCAGAAAGTGTGAAACAACTCAAAATATGTATTATATTCTAGGTTCTTCAAAGTAGCCACCTTTTGCTTTGATGACGGCTTTGCACACTCTTGGCATTCTCTTGATGAGCTTCAAGAGGTAGTCACCGGAAATGGTCTTCCAACAATCTTGAAGGAGTTCCCAGAGATGCTTAGCACTTGTTGGTCCTTTTGCCTTCACTCTGCAGTCCAGCTCACCCCAAACCATCTCGATTGGATTCAGGTCTGGTGACTGTGGAGGCCAGGTCATCTGGCGTAGCACCCCATCACTCTCCCTCTTGGTCAAATAGCCCTTACACAGCCTGGAGGTGTGTTTGGGGTCATTGTCCTGTTGAAAAATGAATGATGGTCCAACTAAACGCAAACCGGATGGAATAGCATGCCGCTGCAAGATGCTGTGGTAGCCATGCTGATTCAGTATGCCTTCAATTTTGAATAAATCCCCAACAGTGTCACCAGCAAAGCACCCCCACACCATCACACCTCCTCCTCCATGCTTCACGGTGGGAACCAGGCGTGTAGAGTCCATCCGTTCACCTTTTCTGCGTCGCACAAAGACACGGTTGTTGGAACCAAAGATCTCAAATTTGGACTCATCAGACCAAAGCACAGATATCCACTGGTCTAATGTCCATTCCTTGTGTTCTTTAGCCCAAACAAGTCTCTTCTGCTTGTTGCCTGTCTTTAGTGGTTTCCTAGCAGCTATTTTACCATGAAGGCCTGCTGCACAAAGTCTCCTCTTAACAGTTGTTGTAGAGATGTGTCTGCTGCTAGAACTCTGTGTGGCATTGACCTGGTCTCTAATCTGAGCTGCTGTTAACCTGCGATTTCTGAGGCTGGTGACTCAGATAAACTTATCCTCAGAAGCAGAGGTGACTCTTGGTCTTCCTTTCCTGGGGCGGTACTCATGTGAGTCAGTTTCTTTGTAGCGCTTGATGGTTTTTGCAACTGCACTTGGGGAAACTTTCAAAGTTTGCCCAATTTTTCAGACTGACTGACCTTAATTTCTTAAAGTAATGATGGGCACTCGTTTTTCTTTACTTAGCTGCTTTTTTCTTGCCATAATACAAATTCTAACAGTCTATTCAGTAGGACTATCAGCTGTGTATCCACCAGACTTCTGCACAACACAACTGATGGTCCCAACCCCATTTATAAGGCAAGAAATCCCACTTATTAAACCTGACAGGGCACACCTGTGAAGTGAAAACCATTTCCGGTGACTACCTCTTGAAGCTCATCAAGAGAATGCCAAGAGTGTGCAAAGCAGTCATCAAAGGAAAAGGTGGCTACTTTGAAGAACCTAGAATATAAGACATATTTTCAGTTGTTTCACACTTTTTTGTTAAGTATATAATTCCACATGTGTTAATTCATAGTTTTGATGCCTTCAGTGTGAATGTACAATTTTCATAGTCATGAAAATACAGAAAAATCTTTAAATGAGAAGGTGTGTCCAAACTTTTGGTCTGTACTGTATACTTAAAGGGTTGTTCTCATGATCATCAAGAGCACAACGCTCCCTTGTCTCCAGGTTGCCTGCTTGCTGAGGTCTGGTGCACTCCTGATTGATTGACAGTTCAAATCAGCAGCCAGCTTCAGAGCAGTGCTTACATTATTGGAAAGAGCTTGTAAGCCCTGCACTTCTCGTCTTGGAGACCGACCATCGCTGATAGACAGCAGGTGCCTGGCAAACTAGGCAACAGGCAGTAAACAATAGAATTAAAAATCCCTGCACATTTCACAACAGAGAGGATTTTTAATAACAAGCAAGCTGCAAAGTTGCTTGTTTTTACAAGCCCTTTTCAATTTTAACCATTTAGTTTGTTGAGAAAACACTTAAGATATTGTAAAATACAAAATACAGTGCCTCCTAACGAAGTCAGGTAGGTACAAATCTGCTGTGCCAAACTAAACATATACGTTAACAGTGAACAGGTATCATTTAAAAAAATATAAACTCCATATCTTATGTAGGATTTTGCAGTTATATTGTGCTGAAAAACATGTACCGGTTATACTGAAAACGTATTTTTAGTCAAAGAAGTGGACAATCACTGGAAAGAAGCGTGTGCAGCGAATACATTAGCATTGACTTTGATGTAAGTGTCTCATTTCTCTGCACAAAGAACTGAGAACAGAGCAGTTTTTATTTATAGTCTGTATGATGCCTGAAGACTGATAGATGATCTTGCCTTCTTGCTAATACTAGGCAAATATTGCTATGACTTTAGAATTCTGCATGATCATAGTAAACTTATTTAATACACTCTGGAGATATACCGTACCGAGACGGGAAACCTGCAGAATATAGAAACAACTATTTTTGGAGAGTTACCAGCTGGAGAGCCACGCAGTGCAGACAATTACTATAAAACCATGTGCAAAATAGATGGGAAATGCAAAAAATAAAGAAAGTAAATGTAGACATCACTAATTACTGAAACAAAATAATATGGATATCTAAAGCTCCCTTCATTCTGGTGGTGTAAATTTACTGCATCCACAATAGGTGTTATGGACTTCTAATGAGTCTAGGCAGACTCGTTCAGCAGACTACATTAATTTGACACCACTGACTTCATAGTTGGAAGTTCAGACTTCACATTGTATTTTTTTTTTATTGTTTCAATAAATTAGTATAATCATTTCGCAAGTAAATCTTAATTATAAATCTGTTATCTTCTTGTGTCTACAGCTCCTACCGAGGTGTTTCCGTGGTTACAGACCACAAACAAACCTTGTGTAGTCTAACGGCACAGTTATATTGCCATCCATCTGTCCCCAATGTATGTTATTATCATCTCTATGTTTGTAACCAGTAGGGGACAGCTGGAAGGAAGTATGATCGTAACATCAGACTGCTTAGAGATTTTTTTGGTCTTTTACCGTGGCAACAGATACGCTTCTATAGTAGCTGTAGACATAAACAAAAAGGGACACAATTAAAGGGCTTGTCCGCTACTCAGACAACCCCTTCTCGATCACTATACTTCCCCCATGTAAAATTGTAACGGCCTAAACTCACCTCCGGTGCAGGCCCTGTTCCAGTGATGTTTGTGCCTGGTCTCCTGGGGCTTGCATGACATTGTTATGCCACGTGAGCCCTGCAGCCAATCAGCAGCTGTTTCATTTTCAGTTTCTTTCAAAAGGAAGTCAGAAAGCTACAGTAGCTCTCACTTCTGGGTGTCAGTTTCATCCGAAGGATGACATGAAAGCAGCCACTGATTGGCTGGAGGGCTCACATGACATATCAAGCCCTGGGAGACTATCACTGTAATAGCACCGGCACCAGAGGTGAGTAGTTTTTTTTTATATATATATATATATATATATATATATGTATATTTTGAGAAGGGATTGTCTGAGCAGTGTACAACCCCTTTTAACTAAGTAATTTTGGCAGATTTCATTTTTGATAATCCATCAAAAATAAATGCTCTGGGAAGTTGCTTAAATTGTCAAAAATTGGCAACAATAAGACCAATATCTGGTCTTATTGTATGACATTTTATATAGCAAGTTCGGAGGTCTTCTAAACAACTTGCTCTATAAAGAGAACATATTTATACACTACTATTCATTTAAAAAAAAGTTGTTTTGTCTATTTTAACAGAATATCATCCACTTGCTGCAAGGAAAGTGTTTCATGTCTCCTGTGGCATACTTAACATTGGCTCAGAGTTTGATTCTTTCAACTGACTTAATGGAAAATAATAAGGACCAGCAATTGTTTTGGGCAAAGCAGTTGAACAATTACAAATTGGCACAAGAACTTATCACTAAACAGGTAAGTGTATCAGTGGATTGATTATGAGGAGTTAAAATAGAAAATATTATTCTATTTCCAAAGTGAAATGATGAGGTTCAACCAATTGTTATTACCAGAAAATGCTGTTGCATTATATGTCATAGATTGGCACCCTAAGTGGATGCCCAAGTCCTCATTAGGCATATGCAAAAGAATTGTCTCTTGTGAGACAACACCAATTTTAGGAGAGGGATGTAGGCATAGTTGGCACTGGCCTATGGGCCTAACGTCTCTGGCGGCCCTGCACAATGGATAATGAATAATAGTGATTTGATAGAAAGAAATTTACAATTAGTTCCAATGTGAACATTAAAGCAAGTGGCAGAGAAATTATGTTTTGGCTGTTGTTGGGTAATAAACACAGCAAAGGGCAACAGTATTTGCCCAGGTCTCAGAACTAATGCAGCAAACCCGTATAATAAAGATGGCGGCAAGACAGGTACAAAATACTGATGAGACAATCACTCACAACCTACCAGCTCATAGAGGGGGTGTTTGCTTAGTATTAAAATTGCACACAAAAAAGGCTTGTATAGGGCAACCCGCATCAAGGGTCCTCATGCTGGCGAGTCCTAACACTAAAATAAAAAGCATAACCACAAAAAGCGGAATTAGAATTCCCCAAAAATTAAAAAAATAAACACAGCAAACAAAGGGCAACAGTATTTACCTGCCCAGGTCTCAGAACTAATGCACCCTAGTTTATAAGGCCAACACTGATGGGCTTGGCTTCACCACTCCGGGTATAAATAATGCGCCTAATCTAATAGTATGGGCGTCACTAATAGGCTGTAAGCCAGACACTGTGCACTGTGTGTGACTAGCGCCCTATACAAGGCTTTTTTTGTGTGCAATTTTAATACTGAACAATCACCCCCTCCATGAATTGGTATGTTGTGAGTGGTTGTCTCCTCAGTATTTTGCACCTGTGTTGCCGCCATCTTTATTATATGGGTTTACTGCATCCTGATAGTGCATTAGTTCTGAGACCTTGGCAGGTAAATACTGTTGCCCTTTGTTTGCTGTGTTTATTTTTGGGGGAATTCTAATTTCTCTTTTTGTGGCTACGTAGTAGAGGAAGGGCATGTATTCGATCGGGTGTGGCAACTGTGTGAGTGGCCAGAACTGGTAGTGAGAGTGGAGTAGAAGTAAGTGGCCGCGAGTTCTCATCGACTCTAAATCATGAAAGAACATTCATGAGTAGAAGCTTCGGGAACACAGACCAGTATATATAGGCCTATACCTGAGGTCGACGTTAGTTAATTACCTTTTTTGTGGTTTAATGAAGTTGATTAATTTAATTTGTGTTCTATTTAAATGGATTGTCCACTATTCGGACAACCCCTTCTCAATCCCAATGTTTCCCACTAAAACAGCAACACCTATACTCACCTCCGGTGCAGATGCTGTTCCAGCTGTGTCTGAACTGTCTCTCCCTGGGATTGTGATGCTCTCTCACTTCCTCCGGATGTATGTGATTCGTCCAAAGGCGGGGAGAGTTAAGCAAGCGCTGATTGGCGGCAGGGCTTGCATGACATTGCCCGGAAGAGCCAGTGCCCACTGGAATGGCGCCGCACTAGAGGTGAGTATAAGTGTTATTGTTTTACAAGGGGTCAACATAGGTATTGATAAGGGGTTGTGCGAGTAGTAGTCAGCCCCTTTGATGAAATTTAATTGGTGTAGTAAAATTGTTGTCAGTAAATTTAAAAACGTATTAGGAAATAATTTTCTGGAGGGGCCCCAAAATTTCAGCTGCTAAGGGGACGCCACAGGGTTTAAGTTGGCACTTATTTGAAAGAAAACCCTCACAAAACCATCAGCTCTCTACACATTATGATTTTTTTGTCTGATTAAATCAGAGCCATGGCCCTGTCTACAGTAGCAGAACTAGTTGACGCGCCACCTAAGATCGCTGTCAGGAATGACATTACGGGCTAGGATATGTGTGCCTTATTAAATTTCAAAGGGCGACTCACAAAAAAATATCATTTTTATGTATGTAGCAAATATATGCTATAGATATCAAGAAATGCAGTAAGTAAAATGTGCAGAGTACAAAATGCATGTCATATCTGAGGAATCTGTACTCAGCCATAAATCCTTTATACTGTAAAAGTGTAAAATAGCAGTGCCAGATATTATGTTTTAAGGTATGAGCAATGTCTGCCCAGAGGGCTCTCACTAGGTGGTAAATACTCGGCCGGTTATGTTCTAATGCATTTCATTGACATTTGCCAACTACTTCTAAGCTGAATCAGGACAGATCACACTAATATTCACACGTGAGTAACAGGGCCATGCTTGTATATGGTATAAACATCCGAAATGTTACTTAAATGTAATGACTTTTAGACCTCCACTTTATACATTCCTTTCTATTAACTTTCTGGTAGACTCCCGGATGAAGTCTAGTGTTTTAATGACTTCTTATATTGATTTTATTTTTTTATGGTGCTCATAACGTAAAATATATGAGCATCTTTAGTAGCATATAATCCTACATCTAGTAATGGAACACTGATCATAATATTTCCCTTTTCTTCTGTACGTGTCACAGAAAGACTTGCATGTGGTATATTTGAGGAGACCACTTAGATTTCTGTACATGACTGTCTTCATCAAGAATTGAAGCAGCAGCGGTCTTGTCCCTTCAATTGTATCCAAAGTGAAGTGGAATGGGGGTTCAGGACCCATGTTATTGTGATTTTGGGGATCTTTGCAGGATGATCCTGTGTGATAGATAATAAGTCTTTTGTGGGAAAACCCCTTAAAGGGAATCTGTCAATAGGATCAAACCTCCTAAGTCATCTATATGGGCATGTAGGTCATAGGAAGCTGAATAAAATAATACTTTGATATATGTGATCCGATGTCTTATTCCAGAGAAATCCACAGTTTTATAAATATGTAAATGAGCTGTTAGGATCTATGGGCTGGACACAGAATCTGGATCCCTTGGTTATTTTAAATGAAAGTGGGCGCTACCAGTGTGAGACATGTAGATCAGATTAGCTGGTCTGGCTCGCACTTGACACTTAGTCTGGCAGTGATAATCTTCTACTGATAAAACACTGGTTGTATTTAAACTAAAGTAAGATGCTGAGCAAGTGACATATCCCTGGGACCAGATTCTCTGCCTCTACATTAGGCTGCTCTCAGATTAAATAGCAAAAATCTGCTGACAGATTCCCTTTAAGAAAAACATGGATTTCTCTGGAATAAGACATTGAGTGCAGATATCAAGGTATCATTGTCTTCAACTTTCTATGATCTGCATGCCGATATTGATGACTTGGCACAGTTGACCCTATTAACAGAATCTATTTAAGTAGCGAACGTCATATTAATAAATAGAGGGAAAATATAATACTTTTCAAAATCGCTTCAACATCTTAGTATGTACCGATGAAACAAAAAAAGTTATCGCTAGTCACTCAGCTGACTGGGGCATTTTAAAGAGACTTTCAAGCCACTCAATGTATTCCTATGATCAGAGATTTCTGAACATTTTTTTATAGTGAGAGAAGGACTGACTATGTACTGACTTGCCCTAGTGAATGTAAATTAGAGTGTTCTCATTCACTGGCAGCAAACCCAACTCTTCAAAGAGATGAGGAATTGAAACACAATTCATCATTTGAGATTTTCTTTTTAAGCACTTTTTCTTTTTTGTCTTGTGATATTCGCTGACATTTTTTGCCCCAAATTCATCAAAATGGCGCACGCAAGTTTATAAATTTTGCGCAAAGTAAAAAAATGTTCTTTTTCTTTCACAAAAAGTTGCTCATTTTTTCAAACTGACACAAAAATTACGCAAAAATAACTAGAGTACATAAAATCACTCCAGGGTGTAGAGCTGGGGTATATTTGCTACAAATGTGACTTTTTGAAAGTCGTAAATGATGAATCGGCTGAAAACATCTGGAAACCCTAAACTTTTCCCACAATGGCGAATATAAAACAAAACAGGTGAATGCTTATGAAATAGACTTTCAAAAAAGGTGCAAATGAATCAAATTATGAGCAAATGAAAAACACCAAAAATAGGCAAAAAACAGACGCAAATGTAATAATGAATAGAGCTCAAAGTATATTTGAAACTTGTAAAGCTTTTTTCATTTATATAGTAATTACAGCATAACCGTCATCTTAAATTTTTATTTCATATAGCAATAGTACACATGAAAATAAGAAACTTTGTAATATGTCTTATGAGAGAAATACGCTTCTTTAACTCTCAATTCATGAGTAAACTAGGAAGACCGATTTTCCCATTAATTAGTCTAGGAGGTGACAGTTCGTGTTCATAACGTTCTATGGAGAAGTTTCAGCAGAATGTGGCTTTTTGGCTCTTCCTTCCTCATCACCTGCTTCCTCTTCAAAGAATTTTAAAAGCACCAACCATTATATCCTCTCTCAGTAATGTGAAAGTCTTTATGTATTATATACACAAATTTTAAGAAGGAATTGAGAGTGAAAGATCAGTTCAGGAGGAGAAAGAAGCAGATTTCTCTGATAAGACATATTACAAAGTTGCTTATTTTCATAATTGATTTATGGAAAGAAAATGAAAGCAATGGTTACTCGTTAAACATTATTTACATCAAGTAATGATTTGAGAAGAGCGGGTAGTGACATACTAGTTAACTCTTTAAGGCTTCTGGTGCACTGCAGTCTGATCAGTTCATGACACAAGCCTTCATTCTTTGTTTCGTGGGGGAATTGCATTCACTCTATGGTAATTTAAGTGAAATGGTCGATTTCTCTGCTTGTTAATGAGTTTACGTTAATAGATCACCTTTCACATTTGTTTCAGCTGGCAAGTCTTGGGGAAACCATTGAATATAATGTATTACAACCTGTGGGGTCATCAGCTAAACCATCTCTCAATAACATATACTTACCACAAATTGGTTTACTGGCAAAAGTACAAATGAGAATAGGTAAGTGTGGCTTGTCTCTAGCAAGCATGCTTTCCGAATATTTGACCCCTGTTTTGTGTTTCTTGTATGCTTTATACACAGTCCTTTTTCTAAGACCATTGTTGACTCTGCATAAAAACAGGCATAATTGTCTATACAAATGCTGCCATCATATTGATTCTAAAATGGGCTTCTCGGTAGACGACGATCAATGAGCTTATGTTATTCTCGCTGTCACCAAGACTAGAATAGTAATTGTTTGGATCTTTACAAAGGGCAAAAGGGAGGAAACAAACTGATGTAAAATTACCTATTGAATGCTTCTATCTTTTGGCTATTGTCCAGCTTTTATTACATTTATGAACTGCTCTGCGGTACAAAGATTTGTTCTCATTTGCAAACCTGTAAAATGCATTTATAAACAAGACAATCGTTCTCTACGTGACTTTTTTTTAGCAATCTGCAAAAATTGTTTGCTTTTATCTTCAATTGAAGCATCTTTTTATATAAGACTCCGGCCTCACTTATCAAATCTATCAGATCAGTTCAGATCTGTATCTTGCCTTCCCCACAGCGCAGTGCGGGATCCGCTATCTAGCAGACGTCATCAGAACACCACATTGACTTACAGCTTGCACTAAAGTGCTTGTCAATTTCAGGAGAATAATAGCGTTGCATGCAGAACTATTTTTCCTATGAAGCATGGTGGAATTTACAATGGTCATGTTTCTTGTTTTCATAGCCTCACCAAAAACTGACTTTCTTGGTGATGGCTGCTAATCAATGTGAATCTTTAAATTCTTAAACTGTTCTAAAATTAGACAGGCTGTTCTGTTATCCATTGCTACAGGCAACAAAGCCATTGTTCCAGTTTTCACAAGTTGTGAGCGTTATCTTGAATTTTTAGTAGTGTTATAATCATCTGACTTGCATAAACCATAACTTTAAAGGGAACCTGTCACGTTGCACATGTAGTCCGATCTGTGACCAGCATGGTATAGAGAAAGAAGCTGAGAATGAGATATAAGTTGGTGGGAAAAGACTTAGAGACTAGTGTTGAGCCACCCCCGTAGTGTTCGAGTTCGGTTCGGTTCGTCGAACACCCGTGTGTTCGCCAAACAGTTCGTCGAACTGTTCGTCGAACACCTTCGAACACCGTTAAAACCAATGGCAGGCAAACAAAAACACATAGAAACACATAGAAAACACCTTCAAAGGTGTCCAAAAGCTGACAAACTGCTCAGAAGACACAACTAACACATGGAAAAGTGACAAGTACATATAGTCATGCGAAAAGAAAAGAGGTGGAGGAGTAAAAGGAGGGGGAGACACAGATATAGGCATGTCATGCCCTTCTAAAATCCAAAAAGTGAGAAGCCGAGACGGCCAGTCCGCTCCTGCCCGTGCCACCTCCGTGTCGCCGGGTTTGTGCCAGAGCCGCGGTGAACCCTGACGGCCAGCCCCCCTCTCCCAATACTGGTGCCTGTCCGCTGGTGGGTCGAGAGAGCCCCCCTGTGGTGGAGGCAGCTCTAAGCTTTTTAATTTAAATTGTCCCTCTAATTTGAATGAATACACTTTAAATCCATTTACAAGGATCTATTGGAGGGCAAGTCTCATGCCAGCAGCCGCGTAATTCCAGCTCCAGTAGCGTCCACTAAAGCTGCTGCAGTTAAAAAGCTTTTATAAGGATCGAGCTCGGCTGTCCACCGCAAGGCATCCTAGTGCCAGTCCCAGCCCCTATGCCTTGGGGTGCCTCCTGATGCTCTTCACTAAGTATCCCGTGGTCCCGAAGCATTTCCTTTGAAAAAATTAAGTGTCCAAACTACAGGTGGTGTAGCTTGCTTAACAGCCGGGATAATCCGCTGACTAGCAGACACTGCTACTAGGCACAAAGTATTTCCTGGGCTAGATGCAGTTAAAAATTTGTAAGTAGATACTCTCGTTGGATGCTGAGAAAGCATTCCATAGAGTCTCCTGGCACGCCATATATGATTCTCTTAAAAAGCTTGGGGTAGGGGTCTAGGGGACCCTTTTATAGCCAAAATCACGGCCCTGTATCACAATACGTCACCTAGGCTGAAGATAAATGGAACTGTAGCACCGAGGGCTCGGTTGCTACAGACGTATTGCACCTCACCCAGAGGTGTGATATCTCACTCTCAGATAAGGATGGAGTGTGGATCAGGACCCGACACCTGCATGCATTACACCACATTGCCGTGGGGCAGGGCGACCAATATGCCCCTGAGATGGGCACGACAGTCCCTGTCCCTGGCTGGAGTGGGGGGAGGGAACACTGAGGAAGGGGAACCCTGCAGTGCAGGAGCAGGGAGGAAGCAGTTCCTGGGTGCATTGAGAAGGGAGTATAAAAGGTGGGCACCATCTTAGTTCAGTGCAGAGAAGTCTGAGCAGAAGTGGCAGGGAGCAGGGGCTCTGCATGAGCTCTGCTCCGGAGGCGGGCCTAGTAACAGAGGCCCAGGCCTGCAAGAGGGAGAAGGAAGGAAGAGGAGCGGAGAAGGCTCCAGGAACGAGGAATGAAGGGATCCCAGGGGTGCGGACGGGCGAGTCGCCACCGCACGCCCGAATCCACCTGCGTGGAGGGGTCAGGCCAAAGGGGGAGACCAGTCCCCGAACTAGTGGAGGCAGGAAACGACCCTCAGCTAGAAACCGGAGGCTCTGACATTTTATGTGGCGCAGCCCCTTGCTCCACCCGCTAGGAAGGCACCACATAGGGTCAGGGAAACTGGCGCCAAGTTTACCAAGAGGAGGCCCGAGGCAGCCGGACAGAAGTGTTGGTAAGAAAGGCCAGACAAAGGACACACAAAGGGGGTCCTGTGAAGCGCTCCAAAGTTATCTGGGAGTTGTCTGAGCCCCTCACCTGGTGAGCACAGTACGACGTGGGCAGCCGTTACCTGCAGACGTGGTCTGGATAATAAGAACTGTGAGTAAAGGCCCTGAACTGCATCACTGACTCCGTGTCGTTACTGCTGCTGCCCTGCACCATCACCCCCATCCTCCGCATACACTGCCCTGAGGCTATACTCCTCCCGTGGGGAGTTATGCTACGCTCTGCTGCACCCACAACACCAGCCTTAGCGGTCTGCCCTGTAGCGGCGGTTCACTCTGACCGCAATCCACGGGTGGCGTAGTCGGACATTTAAACATCAAAACCACATAAATAGTTCCGCCACTGGTTTAACCGCCCTGAGTCACGGAACCGGATCGCCGCCACGAAGACTACAACCACCAGCATCCACCAAAAAAGGTCCGGCTCCGGGTGTCCCAAGGCCCAGGGGGTGCGTCAGAACATTTTCATCACCTTTCACAATCACCAATGGGACAAGGCAGGGATGTCCTCTGTCCCCTCTCTTATACATCCTAGTGACGGAGCACCTGCTCTCATCAATTCGCCATAACCCCAATATTAGGTGGATTGAGGTGGGAGGCACCGAGTACAAGTGCTCTCTATTTGCTGATGATGTCCTAGTATATATCACTCAATCACATATATCCATCCCTGCTGTTATGGCTGAAATAGATCACTTTGTTACATGGTAAAATTTTAAAATCAATGCAGCGAAGTCTGAGGCCCTCGATGTCTCCCTCCCTAAATCCATATAGGATTCCATCCAGTCCAACTTTCCCTTTGCCTGGCCCTCACAGGGTATCAAATACTTAGGAATTCCTATTCATAGAGACCTCTCCCATCTATGTTATCTTAATTTTGGGCCCTTTATTGAACAATTCCATACAGACCACGGTTGGCAAGTTAGAACTGTAAGATTCACTACGTGAACCACTGGTGTTTTGTGGAAAAGCACATGTACACCGCGTTCCAAATTATTATGCAAAAAGTGTTTAGGAGTGATAAGGGAAGAATTTGTTTGTTTGTCAGTTAAACTCATTGATGGTGATGTGTGTCAGGGCTCTTTATATCACTGTAAGCAATTGCAGACACCTGTGCTAATTAGTTTGGCAGGTGTGTCCAATAAAGGCAAGACTACTTAAGAAGGCTCTCTCACATTATTAAGCAGCATACATTTTCTGCCAAAATGGGAAAGAAAAAGGATGTGTCGGCTGCTGAGAAGCAACAAATTGTGGAGTGTTTAGGTCAAGGCATGACTACAATCAACATTGTGCGATGATCAGGATGAAGTGTCTTGGCAATCAAGAAGTATGTAGCTGATTCACAGTACACACGTGTGCGTGCTGATAAGGGCAAATTGAGGACTCTTTCCTACAGGCAATTATGTCAGGTTGAAAGAGCAGCGGCAAAAAAGCCTTGTCATAGCAGCAGACAAGTTTTTGAAGCTGCTTGTGCCTCCAACGTCCCCCGAACAACAAGATGCAGGGTCCTTCAGAGGTTTGCAGCTGTGCATACGCCATCCTGTCGACCTCCTCTATCCACTTCACACAAGCAGAAACGGCTCCAGTGGGCCAAAGATTACATGAAGACTGATTTCAAAACTGTTTTGTTCACGGATGAGTGCCGTGCAGCGCTCGATGGTCCAGATGAATGGAGTGGAGGATGGCTGGTTGATGGACACCCCACGCAAACACGGCTACAGCGCCAACAAGGAGGAGGTGGAGTAATGTTTTGGGCTGGAATCATGGGGAGAGAGATTGTCGGCCCCTTTAGGATCCCTGAAGGCGCTAAAGATGAACTCCATAATGTATGTGGATTTTCTCAAACAGCACTTCCTGCCATGGTTCAAGAAGAAGAACCGTGTATTTCACAGCAAGATCATTTTTCTGCATGATAATGCACCATCTCATGCTGCACATAAAACATCTGCATCTCTGGCTGATATGGGCATAAAAGGGGACAAACTTATGGTGTGACCCCCATGCTCCCCTGACCTCTACCCCATTCAGAACCTTTGGAGCATCATTAAAAGGAGTGTCTATGATGGCGGGAGGCAGTTCACATCTAAGCAACAGCTCTGGGAGGGTATTCTGTCCTCATGCAAAACAATTGAAGCAGAAACCATCCAAAACCTGACAAATTCAATGGACGAGAGAGTTCAGAAGCTCCTTTCGAACAAGGGGTCCTATGTGAAAATGTAACATCACCTAGAATAAAGTTTTGAGTTGAAAACTGTTTGATTTCAGTTTCTAACAACCTGCTAATGCTTATAATTTCAAAAATGACCATTTTTTTGGTCTTTATTAAAATGAAAAGGTTGATCGAAAAGTTTGGGGGATCTAAGAGTGTGGCAACCCAGTAGTCATGATTACTTCGAATTCTGACAATATGAGGGTCATGCTGCAGGTAGTGCAGCAAGAAGGCACTTATGTGTCTTGCGCATCTCGGAGCCCCAAAATTATTTTCCGGGCTAGATGCAGCTAAAAATTATTTTTAATTTTAAATCTGGTGAAGCTTATTATAGATGGCCTAATAGGATCAGTGCTGCACACTGCTACAAAGCCCAAATTATTTTCCAGTCAAGATACAGATAAACATGATTAGTAATTTGAAAGCTTAAAACGGTTGGTAGGGTGATTTTAACCAATCATCAAGCTTTTACTCTCCCCAGGATGACACAGGGGTAGAAAAGTCGTTTCGGATCCATGATTTGTTCATCTTTATGAACGTGAGTCTGTCTACATTATCAGTGGAGAGCCGCGTGCGCTTATCTGTCAGCACACCACCAGCAGCGCTGAACACACGTTCAGACAGAACGCTGGCTGCGGGGCATGACAAGATCTCCAAGGCGTAAGTGGCTAGCTCCGGCCATTTATCCAGATTGGAAGCCCAAAAAGAGCAAGGGTCCAGTGACACAGTCGTGGCTTCAATGTTTACTTGGAGATACTCCTGTACCATCGTCTCTAGGCGTTGACTATGTGTCAGACTTCTTGTCTCCTGTGGCCTTGCAAAGGATGGGCTAAAAAAGTGGTGAAATGATTCCGCAAAATTGATGTTACCAGCAGATACTGTGGTTCTGTTACGGTTTGAGTGCTGAACACTTGACGGTCCCACGGTTGGCAAGTTGGAACTGTGAGATTCACTACGTGCACCACTGGTATTTTGTGGAAAAGCACATGTAAGATTCTGCAACAGTCTCTGCTGATACTCCTGCATGCGTGCATCCCTTTCTATGGCAGGAATAATTTCTGCAAATTTACTTTTGTACCGGGGATCTAACAGTGTGGCAACCCAGTAGTCAGGATTATTTCTAATTCTCACAATTCGAGGGTCATGTTGCAGGTAGTGCAGCAAGAAGGCACTCATGTGTGTTGCGCATCCAGGAGCACCAAGTCCCTGTTGTGTTGGTGGCGAGGTAACAATCATGCTTCCTTCCTCTGTCCTCTCCCCCCAACCTCGCACAACAGAAATGTGATCAAGGTCTCCCTCATCTGATGAGTCTTCCATCAGTTCGTCCTCCACTTCTTCCTGGGCTCCTGCACCTTCCTCACTAGTTTGGCTGCTACCATGCGCCCTGGTTAAACCATCTCCCCCACCCTCACATGCCTGCCGCCTTGGTGCTGCCGACCGTCTGGAGCTTGCAGATGTTAGCCCTTCCGCATACAACTCCTCCTCCTCTACTTCCTCCACCTCCTCTTGTGCCACCACCTGACTCCGAATTCTGTTTAACATGTGCTCCAGCATGTAAATCACCGGAATAGTCATGCTGATAATGGCATCGTCAGCACTAAACATCTTCGTCGCCATTTCAAAACTGTGCAGAAGGGTGCATAGGTCCCTGATCTGAGACCACTCCTCCAGCGTGATTTGCCCCACCTCTGAATCTCGTTGGCCCAGGCTATACTTCAGAACGTATTGCACCAGGGCTTGTCGGTGCTGCCACAGTCGCTGCAACATGTGCAGAGTTGAATTCCACCGGGTAGGCACATCGCATTTTAGCCGGTGAAGTGGCAGGCCCAACGACTTCTGTAGAGATGTAAGTCGCTGAGCTGCGGGATGCGAATGGCGGAAGTGAGCACACAGCGACCGTGCCCTCTGCAGAAGGCCATCTAGTCTGGGATAGTGGGCTAAAAATTGCTGGACAACCAGGTTCAACACGTGAGCCATACAAGGCACGTGTGTGACATTGCCCCGGCGAAGGGCCGCACCCAGGTTTGCAGCATTGTCGCACACGGCCTTCCCTGGTTTCAGGTCCAGTGGAGACAACCATTCATGAAATTGGTTCTCCAGAGCTGACCACAACTCCTCAGCTGTGTGACTCACATTTCCCAGACATTTCAATGTAAAAACCGCCTGATGACGTTGAGCCCTTCTGCCAGCATAGTAAGGAGGTGTGCAGGATCCCTTCTGCGCAGTTAGAAAGCTTGTGGCATGACCAGACAGGCTTTGGGTGCAGGTGGAAGACCGAGAGGAGGTTGAGGAGGCAGAAGCAGTGGAGGAAAAATGACATAAAGAGGATTGACGCACAACTCGTGGGGACGGCAAGACTTGGACAGCAGCCCCTTGTCCTGCTGTCACCATAGTTACCCAGTGCCCAGTCAGCGACATGTAACGCCCCTGTCCATGCCTACTCGTCCAAGTGTCTGTGGTGAAATGCACCCTGTCACACACAGAGTTTCTCAAAGAAGCGGTGATGTTGTTTGCGACATGCTGGTGGAGCGCAGGCACACCTTTCTTTGAGAAGTAGTGCCGACTGGGCATCTGGTACTGGGGCACTGCGACGGACATAAGGTCTCGAAAATCCTCTGTGTCCACCAGGCGGAAAGGCAGCATTTCTGTAGCCAAGAGCTTGCAGATGGTGAAATTCAACCTCTTAGCTTTCTCATGGCTAGGAGGAAATGGTCTTTTACTTGTCCACATCTGAGGGACCGAGGGCTGGCTATTGTGCTTAGACGGGGTTGATAAGGGTGTCCCCGGCAAACTGCCGGTCTGTGAGGAAGATGCAGGCGGACATGTTAGGTTGCCTTGATCCAAAGGTGGTGCTATCGATGTCGGACAGCGCTCAAGACCAGCTGGTGTTACCACCTCCAAAGAAAATGATGACCTGCCAATCACGCTGGCTGTTGCGGGTAAAGAGGTGGCAGGTCTGCGCCCCAAAACAGGTGTGACTGCTGTCCCCCCAGTCACAGAGGATGAAGAGGCCGCGGATGCACAAGATATGGCAGACGGTGGTTGGCCCGGCCGGCTAGACCGCATTGTAGCACACTGAGCTTCCCACTGCAACTTATGCTTCATGTCCATGTGCCGGTTCATGCATGAAGTACTCAAACTATGTATTTTTTGGCCTCTACTTAGCTTTTGCTGACAAATGTTACAGATAACACGAGTTGGGTCATCTTTATCGATCTGAAAAAATGCCCAGGCTATGCAAGGCTTAGCACCCATGCGACCTGAAGAGCCACCACGACTTGTGGTGAGAGGCAGAGTTGTGTTTGAGGATGCAGTTGTTGACGTGCTTCCAGTACTACGTCTCTGTCCAGGAAGGCGCAACCTGACCTCGTCGTCACTAGCATCTTCCTCCACCTCCTCTGCTGACCTCATCTCTTGGCTGACTGTGGGTTGACAGTAAGTGGGATCTCCGACCTCATCATCATCACCCTGTGCGTTATCACACCCGTCGTCCTCAGAGCCAACCTGTTCCTGCCCTGACAAAAAACTAAAGTTGTCGCTCCAATCAGGTATTTGAGTCTTATCATCGTCTTCCTCATTGTCTCCACCAACAGGAGTTACAGTTTGGGAATGAGGGTCTACATTATGGTCAGAACCTTCTGCGTCTGGTCCTGGATCCGACTCATAAAGATTCTGGGCATCAGTGCAGATCATTTCCTCGTCTGGATTCACAGAAGCGCTGGAGTCGACCTCTGATTCCCAGGCTATAGTATGAGTAAACAGCTCTGCAGACTCAACCATCTGTTCTACCTCATACTCAGACGGGCAGCTGGAGATTTGGGAGCTGTGAGGAAGCAAGTGCGATTTGGGTGACACCTTTGAGGACTGGAGTATTTGTGATGTTGAAGTTGATGTGGAGGAGAGCCCACTTAAAGGAGCACTTGATATCCGTTGAAGCACCTGCTGTTTTTGTGCCTCATCTGGAATTTGTAGCGATTGGCGTGGCCGTAAGAAAGGGATCTTATCACATTGTCCGCTAAAAGAAGTAGACATTTTAGTTTGGCTGGAAGATGGTCTTTCTTCTGCACCTACCCCACGGACACAACCTTTTTTCCCCTTCCCAACACGCCTATTCCCCTTTCCACCAGCAGCAGGCCTTTTTCCACTCATTTTGGTGGTTAACTAATTCACAACTCTGGAGTTGTTTGCACAAAAAAACAATGGATGGTAACCGAGCAGAGCTGAGTGGCCAAACTGTGGTATTAGGCCAAAACTATTGGCTGGGTTAGATGCAGAAAAAAATTATTTTTAATTTGCAACCTGATGGAGGTCAGTATAGATGGACTAATAGACCAAGTCCCACACACCGCTAGAAGCCCAAATATTTTTTCAGAGCTAGATGCAGAAAAAAATTATTTTTAATTTGCAACCTGATGGAGGTCAGTATAGATGGACTAATAGACCAAGTCCCACACACTGCTAGAAGCCCAAATATTTTTTCAGAGCTAGATGCAGAAAAAAATTATTTTTAATTTGCAACCTGATGGAGGTCAGTATAGATGGACTAATAGACCAAGTCCCACACACCGCTAGAAGCCCAAATATTTTTTCAGAGCTAGATGCAGAAAATTTTTTTATTCAATTTGCAACCTGATGGAGGTCAGTATAGATGGACTAATAGACCAAGTCCCACACACTGCTAGAAGCCCAAATATTTTTTCAGAGCTAGATGCAGAAAAAAATTATTTTTAATTTGCAACCTGATGGAGGTCAGTATAGATGGACTAATAGACCAAGTGCCACACACCGCTAGAAGCCCAAATATTTTTTCAGAGCTAGATGCAGAAAAAAATTATATTCAATTTGCAACCTGATGGAGGTCAGTATAGATGGACTAATAGACCAAGTCCCACACACTGCTAGAAGCCCAAATATTTTTTCAGAGCTAAATGAAGAAAAAAATTATTTTTAATTTGCAACCTGATGGAGGTCAGTATAGATGGACTAATAGACCAAGTCCCACACACTGCTAGAAGCCCAAATATTTTTTCAGAGCTAGATGCAGAAAAAAATTATTTTTAATTTGCAACCTGATGGAGGTCAGTATAGATGGACTAATAGACCAAGTCCCACACACCGCTAGAAGCCCAAATATTTTTTCAGAGCTAGATGCAGAAAATTTTTTTATTCAATTTGCAACCTGATGGAGGTCAGTATAGATGGACTAATAGACCAAGTCCCACACACTGCTAGAAGCCCAAATATTTTTTCAGAGCTAGATGCAGAAAAAAATTATTTTTAATTTGCAACCTGATGGAGGTCAGTATAGATGGACTAATAGACCAAGTCCCACACACCGCTAGAAGCCCAAATATTTTTTCAGAGCTAGATGCAGAAAAAAATTATATTCAATTTGCAACCTGCTGGACGTCAGTATAGAAGGACTAATAGAACAAGTCCCACACACTGCTAGAAGCCCAAATATTTTTTCAGAGCTAAATGAAGAAAAAAATTATTTTTAATTTGCAACCTGATGGAGGTCAGTATAGATGGACTAATAGACCAAGTCCCACACACTGCTAGAAGCCCAAATATTTTTTCAGAGCTAGATGCAGAAAAAAATTATTTTTAATTTGCAACCTGATGGAGGTCAGTATAGATGGACTAATAGAACAAGTCCCACACGCTGCTAGAAGCCCAAATATTTTTTCAGAGATAAATGAAGAAAAAAATTATTTTTAATTTGCAACCTGATGGAGGTCAGTATAGATGGACTAATAGACCAAGTCCCACACACTGCTAGAAGCCCAAATATTTTTTCAGAGCTAGATGCAGAAAAAAATTATTTTTAATTTGCAACCTGATGGAGGTCAGTATAGATGGACTAATAGACCAAGTCCCACACACCGCTAGAAGCCCAAATATTTTTTCAGAGCTAGATGCAGAAAAAAATTATATTCAGTTTGCAACCTGCTGGAGGTCAGTATAGATGGACTAATAGAATGATGCTATGCCCAAAAGATTTTACTTCACTAGGTGCAGTAAAAAAATTGGTATTCTATACACAGGTGGTATATCTTGCAACACAGATAGGCTACTCCACTGACTAACACACTCTGCAATAGGCCAAAAAGGATTAGCTTTGCTAGATTCAGCCAAATGCTGTGAAAAAAACTTGCACAGCACTGGCACAGACCTGCCTGGCAAAAACTGATAGGAACTGATGTAACCTAGTCCTGAAAAGGACTCCAATTACAATTAGTCTTTACTCCCACAATCTATCTATTTAAGAGCACAGACCTGCCTGATAAAAGTCGTAGGAAATGCTGTAACCTAGTCCTTAAAAGGACTGCAATCACAACTATTCCCTACTCCCAAGCTATCTGTAGATTTGTGCGAAAATTGGCTTGAAATTAACAAGGTATAGCGCACACAGCAACAGCGGTGCCGTCTAACACGCAGCTGCAGCAGTGAGAAAATGGTGGCGACGGGGAAAATGGCTTGGTCTTATAGGGCAAGGACATGTGACATACACTGCCAATCACACATGCCCTTGCTTGTGTGAAAAAAAGCACTTCGCTCCATGTGTGCGCTGCTGATAGGCTGACAGATTGCACCTCCCCACTGCAAATGCGGGAAAGAGAAAAAAAAATGGAGATCTTCATTGTTCCTGCAGAGATCCATCCCCTGCCCCTCCCCCCGCCCCGCTGTACACTCAAACTGCGTATTAACATTAATTTTCATCATTACTGAGAAAAAATCCAGTTATGATTTTGGTGCACGAACAGTTATCGAACATAACCTCGAACAGCCGAATTTTTTTCAAATCGTTCGTGTTCGCCGACCGGCTCGAACACCGCCCAAAACAGCTCGAATTTGAGATTGGCGAACAGTTCGAGTAGAACAACGCTCATCTCTATTAGAGACCGCTCACTGGACTCGTATGTATAAAAACACCATCGATTTCAATGAATAAAATTCAAGTTTTAGTGAATCTTTTCCCACAAAAAAATATAACATATTCTGATCAGATCCTCCTGGTCTATAACATCCTGCCTGCACATCAAATACTATTTTCACCTGACAGGTTCCCTTTAATTCTGTATTTCATCTTTTGAATTTATCCAAAGACAAATACATACTTTCTCCTGCTGCCATAAGAAGTGTGAAACTTGCTTACAAATTTTATGCATATAGTTTGCCAAGAATAAGACATTTCCAACTATCTATTCTTAAAGAGGATTTGTCATTTGCAATATATATGTAATTTTCTTTATCTGATGTAAATGCTGCTGTTCTGAATCGTATATTACTTTATCTTTTGTTCCTGCTACATTTTCTCCTTTTCTCAGTATAAAAACTTAGATCCCGCTTGATTATTGCATTTGCTCAGTTTTTTTTGAGTTTTTCGTGTTCTCATTTGTTTTTCATTTGCACTTTATTATTCCTTTAAGTTGCACTTTTAAAGTCTATTTTATAGGTGTTTTTTTTTTTTGTTTTTTTGTTATGTTCGTCATTGTGGACAGGGTTTGGAGGTTCCAGATGCAACTTTTAAAAAAGTCTTAGGTTTTTGTTGCATAGAAGTATTCAGTCCTCCCTGGGGTGATTTTGGGTATGTCTGAATTTTTATTTTGGACAAATTTTGTAACTTTTTTATGGAAAAAAGTAGCAAAGAAGGTTGTAGGTAATCTGCCACTAGGATCAACCCTCCTAAGCCGTTTCTATCAGCTTGCAGGTCATAGGAAACTGAATAAAATGATACCTTGATATCGGATTTACATACCAATGTCTTATTCCAGAGATGTCCACGGTTTTCTTATATATAAATGATCTGTTCAGGACTATGGGTCAGACACTGATCTGCCTAAGAATCTGCATTCAGCTTATTTTAAATAAAGGGGAGTTACCAGTGTGATATGTAATGGCCGCTCTCTGTTCTCCTGATCTCACTGCAGAGCTGTGTGTGATTATACCTGACACATCTGCAGGTTCCTCTCAGCTTCAGCTTCCATCTCACAGGCAGACAGGGTTGTACTAGTGTCGCAACACAGCAGAGCTGTGAGAGCTGCAGCTCCTAATGTGTTTGTTATGAAACAAAGTTCATTTCTACTGTTCTATGGTATTTACATGTCTCACACTGATAATGACTCCATTCATTTAAAATAATCTCTGGAAGCAGATTCTCATGCAGATCAGTGTCCGGCCTATAGTCCCGAACAGCTCATTTTATATAAGAAAACCATGGAAATCTCTGGAATAAGACATCAGATCGCAGATATCAAGGTGTCATTTTATTCAGCTTCCTATGACCTACATAACCATATAGACAGCTTAGGAGGGTTGATACTACAGATGCCCTTTAAAAAAAAAATAAAGAGGATTTTGTATTTTGCTCAAAATACAAAACTTTGTGCCACCAAGGACTACATCTACAAGAAGGTTGTATGTCATCCCCGTGTTTGTGTGGGTTTCCTCCAGGTTCTCTGGTTTCCTCCCACAATCCAAAGACATACTGATAGAGAATCTAGATTGTGATTCCCAATAGGGACAGTGATGATAATGTCTGAAAAGTGCTGTGGAATTAATGGCACTATATAAGTGAGTAAAATAAATAGATAAAATAAATGTATGTAATTTTAAAGAATTTGTTGTAAAAAATGTCAACAAATACCACAAGACAAAATGAAAAACATAAACAATGAATGGGGCCCATAGCTAATCAGGCATGGTCCTCATGAACACTCCCGTAGAAAAGATCAATATAGGATCAATAGAAAAATTACAGATTCAGGAGAATAGTGTCATTTACAAAAGGTAAAAACATGATATACCGTATTTTTCGGACTATAAGACGCACTAGACCATAAGACGCACCTAGATTTTAAAGGAGGAAAATAGAAAAAAAATGTAAGCAAAAAAAGGTGGTCATGATGCACTGTTAAGTGGGAGGGGGTCTGCTGCTGACACTGGTATAGGGGTAATGTCCCCCAATTCTGTTAATATCCCCCATCCTGGTATATGTGGCCCCCTCTTTCTTGTTATGCGTGGCCACCATCCCCATCCTGGTATGCATGGCACCCCTCATCCCCATCCTGATATGCATGGCACCCCTCATCCCCATCCTGATATGCATGGCACCCCAATCCCCCATCCTGGTATGCATGACACCCCTCATCCCCATCCTGGCATGCATGGCACCCCTAATCCCCATCCTGGTATGCATGGCACCCCTCATCCTGGTATGCATGGCCCCCTCATCTCTTATCCTGGTATGCATGGCACCCCTCATCCTAGTATGCATGGCACCCCTCATTTCTCATCCTGGTATGCATGGCACCCCTCATCCTGTTATGCATGGCATCCCTCATCCAAGTATGCATGGCCCCCCTCATCCTGTTATGCATGGCACCCCTCATCTCTCTTCCTGTTGTGCATGACCCCCTCATCCTGGTATGCATGACACCCTTCATCCCTCATCCTGGTATGCATGGCCACCCTCATCCCTCTTACTGGTATGCATGGCATCCTTCATCCCCAATCCTGGTATGCATGGCACCCCTCATCCCTCTTCCTGGTATACATGGCCCCCCTCATGCCTCTTTCTGGTATGCATGGCCCCCTCATCCCTCTTCCTGGTATGCTTGGCACCCCCCATCCTGGTATGCATGGCACCTCCATCCCATGCTGCACTTAAAAAAATAAACAATTATACTCATCTTCCTTCCCTCTGCTCCAGCGCTGTGTTCTGTTCTGCTGCCGGAATAGTCACTGCTCCCCACGCCGGGACTATGGACGTGGGGAGCAGTGACCATTCATTCTCTTTAATAGCTCGCACACCGTACCCGAAGCGCGGCTCCTGCAGCGGCCGGCGGTCACGTGTGCCCGCTATTAAAGTGCATGAATATTCACTACTCCCTACTCCCATGGGAGTGGGGAGTAGTGAATATTCATGGTCTTTAATAGCGGGCACATGTGACCGCCAAGTAGCTGCAGGAGCCGCGCTGCAGATACAGTGTGCGTGAAACAACTGAAAATATGTCTTATATTCTAGGTTCTTCAAAGTAGCCACATTTTGCTTTGATGACTGCTTTGCACACTCTTGCCACTCTCTTGGTGGGCTTCAAGAGGTAGTCACCGGAAATGGTTTTCACTTCACAGGTGTGCCCTGTCTGGTTTAATAAGTGGGATTCTTGCCTTATAAATGGGGTTGGGACCATCAGTTGTGTTGTGCAGAAGTCAGGTGGATATACAGTCCTACTGAATAGACTGTTAGAATTTGTATTATGGCAAGAAAAAAGCAGCTAAGTAAAGAAAAACGAGTGGCCATCATTACTTTAAGAAATGAAGGTCGGTCAGTGCGAGAAATTGGGAAAACTTTGAAAGTGTCCCCAAGTGCAGTTGCAAAAACCATCAAGCGCTACAAAGAAACTGGCTCACATGAGGACAGCCCCAGGAAAGGAAGACCAAGAGTCACCTCTGCTTATGAGGATAAGTTTATCCGAGTCACCAGCCTTAGAAATCGCAGGTTAACAGCAGCTCAGATTAGAGACCAGGTCAATACCACACAGAGTTCTAGCAACGGACACATCTCTTCAACAACTGTTAAGAGGAGACTTTGTGCAGCAGGCCTTCATGGTAAAATAGCTGCTAGGAAACCACTGCTAAGGACAGGCAACAAGCAGAAGAGACTTGTTTGGGCTAAAGGACACAAGAAATGGACATTAGACCAGTGGAAATCTGTGCTTTGGTCTGATGAGTCCAAATTTGAGATCTTTGGTTCCAACCGTGTCTTTGTGCGACGCAGAAAAGGTGAACGGATGGACTCTACATACCTGGTTCCCACCGTGAAGCATGGAGGAGAAGGTGTGATGGTGTGGGGGTGCTTTGCTGGTGACGCTGTTGGAGATGTATTCAAAATTGAAGGCATACTGAACCAGCATGGCTACCACAGCATCTTGCAGCGGCATGCTATTCCATCCGGTTTGCGTTTAGTTGGACCATCATTTATTTTTCAACAGGACAATGACTCCAAACACACCTCCAGGCTGTGTAAGGGCTATTTGACCAAGAAGGAGAGTGATGGGGTGTTACGCCAGATGACCTGGCCTCCACAGTCACCAGACCTGAACCCAATCGAGATGGTTTGGGGTGAGCTGGACCGCAGAGTGAAGGCAAAAGGGCCAACAAGTGCTAAGCATCTCTGGGAACTCCTTCAAGATTGTTGGAAGACCATTTCCGGTGACTACCTCTTGAAGCTCATCAAGAGAATGCCAAGAGTGTGCAAAGCAGTCATCAAAGCAAAAGGTGGCTACTTTGAAGAACCTAGAATATAAGACATATTTTCAGTTGTTTCACACTTTTTTGTTAAGTATATAATTCCACATGTGTTAATTCATAGTTTTGATGCCTTCAGTGTGAATGTACAATTTTCATAGTCATGAAAATACAGAAAAATCTTTAAATGAGAAGGTGTATCCAAACTTTTGGTCTGTACTGTATATATATACTGCTCAAAAAAATAAAGGGAACACTCAAATAACACATCCTAGATCTGAATGAATGAAATATTCTCATTGAATACTTTGTTCTGTACAAAGTTGAATGTGCTGACAACAAAATCACACAAAAATAATCAATGGAAATCAAATTTATTAACCAATGGAGGCCTGGATTTGGAGTCACCCCCAAAATTAAAGTGGAAAAACACACTACAGGCTGATCCAACATTGATGTAATGTCCTTGAAACAAGTCAAAATGAGGCTCAGTATTGTGTGTGGCCTCCACGTGCCTGTATGACCTCCCTACAACGCCTAGGCATGCTCCTTATTAGGTTGCGGATGGTCTCCAGTGGGATCTCCTCCCAGACCTGGACTAAAGCATCCGCCAACTCCTGGACAGTCTGTGGGGCAACGTGATGGTGGATGGAGTGAGACATGATGTCTCAAATGTGCTCAATCGGATTCAGGTCTGTGGAACGGGTGGGCCAGTCCATAGCCTCAATGCCTTCAACTTGCAGGAACTGCTGACACACTCCAGCCACATGAGTTCTGGCATTGTCCTGCATTAGGAGGAACCCAGGGCCAAGCGCACCAGCATATGGTCTCACAAGGGGTCTGAGGATCTCATCTCGGTACCTAATGGCAGTCAGGCTACCTCTGGCGAGCACATGGCGGGCTGTGCGGCCCTCCAAAGAAATGCCACCCCACACCATTACTGACCTACTGCCAAACTGGTCATGCTGAAGGATGTTGCAGGCAGCAGATCACTCTCCACGGCGTCTCCAGACTCTGTCACGTCTGTCACATGTGCTCAGTGTGAACCTGCTTTCATCTGTGAAGAGCACAGGGCGCCAGTGGCGACTTTGCCAATCCTGGTGTTATGTGGCGAATGCAAAGCGTCCTGCACGGTGTTGTGCTGTGAGCACAACCCCCACCTGTGGACGTCGGGCTCTCATACCACCCTCATGGAGTCGGTTTCTAACCGTTTGTGCAGACACATGCACATTTGTGGCCTGCTGGAGGTCATTTTGCAGGGCTCTGGCAGTGCTCCTCCTGTTCCTCCTTGCACAAAGGCGGAGATAGCGGTCCTGCTGCTGGGTTGTTGCCCTCCTACGGCCCCGTCCACGTCTCCTGGTGTACTGGCCTGTCTCCTGGTAGCACCTCCAGCCTCTGGACACTACGCTGACAGACACAGCAAACCTTCTTGCCACAGTTCGCATTGATGTGCCATCTTGAATGAGCTGCACTACCTGAGCAACTCCTGTTGGTTGTAGAGTCCGTCTCATGCTACCAAGAGTGTGAAAGCACAACCAACATTCAAAAGTGACCCAAACATCAGCCAGAAAGCATTGGTACTGAGATGTGGTCTGTGGTCCCCACCTGCAGAACCACTCCTTTATTGAGGGTGTCTTGATAATTGCCAATAACTTCCATCTATTGTCTATTCCATTTGCACAACAGCATGTGAAATTGATTGTCAATCAGTGTTGCTTTCTAAGTGGACAGTTTGATTTCACAGAAGTTTGATTCACTTGGAGTTATATTCTGTTGTTTAAGTGTTCCCTTTATTTTTTTGAGCAGTGTATATACATTTGGACTATAAGACACCCCCCCACACTTTCCTCCAAAATTTTGGAGGAATTGGAGGAAAAAAGGTGCGTCTTATAGTCCGAAAATTACAGTATTTATGGCAAGTGAAAGCACCTCTTTAAGCTGGCCATACACCTAGACAGACATTGGAGAAATGGTGGTTTCTCCAGATACTCTTCTTCTCAACCTCCCGATACTTCACACTTAGTCCAGCTGGAGTGATGTTATAAATTGGGGGGGGGATCAGCACCACTGGTCTATCTTCAGGATCAGGCATGTTGCAATGCTTTCTCGCGACATCTACTGCTGAGGAAAATCAGGAAATATTATATGATTATCATTTATCTCATATTGCATGGTCATCACTATTTCATAGTAGACGTTTTCCTTTTCGATGTAGAACAATGGCATAAGGGTTGTGACAATTGGATAAGCTAACAGCATGTACGATGATGGGGAAGGAGCATGTTCACCTTTTATCCTTTCAGGCCAGGACAGTTGTGTAGATACCAGATAAGAATGCAGATTGTCTATAATACATATTACCTGAAATGTAACTAGCGATCCAACAACATGAAACTTCCATGGTATGTATAATGTCATTCAAGGTCCTATAAAAGTATAGAATATTTAACATTTTCTGATTAATAGCTGCTGCACTTTTGAAATATTGAACAATAATGAAATTAAAATGATCATTATCTTGTTGTCGTGCAATGAGTAATAGTTCGGTCCTTTCATTTGTTGCTTTTTAATTAACCATACTTCCACTATTTTCTATGTCAGTCATGTAGATTGTGTATTTGGGCACACCTCCAGGGGTAACTTTTGTTTGTGCCAAAAAAAATACTGAATTATTGCTTGTTTAATGTTACAAATTTAGACGCTCCAGACAGAATGTTTTAGTAATTTTTTACAGTTCATTATTATTGTAATTTTACACCTACTGCAATAGTAATTTCAATTGTGAGTGAAGATAAGGCTACATAACATTTGCGATTTAGTGAACACGGTGAAAAAAACAACTGTGGAATTGCACTTTTTTGCAACTTTAACACACTTTTTTTCCAGTACACTATATGGTAAAATCAATGGTGTCATTCAAAAGTACAACTCATCCCGCAAAAAACAAGCCCACACATGGCCATATTGATGGAAAAATAAAAAAAGTTATGGCTCTGGGAAGAAGGGGAGCAAAAAACAAGACAGCAAAAATGGAAGATCCCAAGGTGGTGAAGGGAATAACCTGCATATTAACCCCATATCTGCAGGCTAATAGCGTTTTTCACGTGACAGGTTCCCTTTAACATTTTCTGTTTTGTTACAAAAAGTCTGAGCATAAAGGGCATTTTTACTGCTATTCCTTCCATTTGCCAGTATATACAGGTACATGTGGCTCAGACAAGCAAGCTTGTGAAGAGAGGGGAATAAGTTGCTGGGAGCAGCTAATCTACGGTGATATACAGTGGTGGCCAAAAGTATTGGCACCCCTGCAATTCTGTCAGATAATACTCAGTTTCTTCCTGAAAATGATTGCAATCACAAATTCTTTGGTATTATTATCTTCATTTAATTTGCTTGCAAGGAAAAAACACAAAATGAAGCAAAAATCAAATCATTGATCATTTCACACAAAACTTCAAAAATGGGCCAGACAAAAGTATTGGCACCCTCAGCCTAATACTTGGTTGCACAACCTTTAGCCAAAATAACTGCGAACAACCGCTTCCGGTAACCATCAATGAGTTTCTTACAATGCTCTGCTGGAATTGTAGACCATTCTTCTTTGGCAAACTGCTCCAGGTCCCTGATATTTGAAGGGTGCCTTCTCCAAACTGCCATTTTGAGATCTCTCCACAGGTGTTCTATGGGATTCAGGTCTGGACTCATTGCTGGCCACCTTAGAAGTCTCTGGTGCTTACTCTCAAACCATTTTATAGTGCTTTTGGAAGTGTATTTTGGGTCATTGTCCTGCTGGAAGACCCATGACCTCTGAGGGAGACCCAGCTTTCTCACACTGGGCCCTACATTATGCTGCAAAATTTGTTGGTAGTCTTCAGACTTCATAATGCCATGCACACGGTCAAGCAGTCCAATGCCAGAGGCAGCAAAGCAACCCCAAAACATCAGGGAACCTCCGCCATGTTTGACTGTAGGGACCGTGTTCTTTTCTTTGAATGCCTCTTTTTTTTTTCCTGTACACTCTATGTTGATGCTTTTTCCAAAAAAGCTCTACTTTTGTCTCATCTGACCAGAGAACATTCTTCCAAAACGTTTTAGGCTTTCTCAGGTAAGTTTTGGCAAACTCCAGCCTGGCTTTTTTATGTCTCGGGGTAAAAAGTGGGGTCTTCCTGGGTATCCTACCATACAGTCCCTTTTCATTCAGACGCCGACAGATAGTACGGGTTGACACTGTTGTACCCTCGGACTGCAGGGCAGCTTGAACTTGTTTGAATGTTAGTCGAGGTTCTTTATCCACCATCCGCACAATCTTGCATTGAAATCTCTCGTCAATTTTTCTTTTCCGTCCACATCTAGGGAGGTTAGCCACAGTGCCATGGGCTTTAAACTTCTTGATGACACTGCGCACGGAAGACACAGGAACATTCAGGACTTTGGAGATGGACTTGTAGCCTTGAGATTGCTCATGCTTCCTCACAATTTGGTTTCTCAAGTCCTCAGACAGTTCTTTGGTCTTCTTTCTTTTGTCCATGCTCAATGTGGTACACACATGGACACAGGACAGAGGTTGAGTCAACTTTAATCCATGTTAACTGGCTGCAAGTGTGATTTAGTTATTGCCAACACCTGTTAGTTGCCACAGGTAAGTTACAGGTGCTGTTAATTACACGAATTAGAGAAGCATCACATGATTTTTCAAAGGGTGCCAATACTTTTGTCCACCCCCTTTTTTAGGTTTGGTGTGGAATTATATCCAATTTGGCTTTAGGACAATTCTTTTTGTGTTTTTTCATTGAAGACAAATTAAATGAAGATAATAATACCAAAGAATTTGTGATTGCAATCATTTTCAGGAAGAAACTGAGTATTATCTGACAGAATTGCAGGGGTGCCAATACTTTTGGCCACCACTGTATGTCTGTATTTAAGAATTTAGATATAGACATTAATACGTAGAGAGGGGGAGGTAGTTTGAAGGGGTATTCCCTTGACATTTGATATTTTGTTTCGTCCAGTAAAATTTATCATCCTTCTTATCTGGCAGGTTGATTTCTTAGGTATACAGTGAAAATACAGTCACATGGTTGTATTTTCTATCCATGCAGAGAAAGTTTTCCCTGCATTCTTCTATTCCCAAAAAATGACACAAAATATAATCATGTCATTATGTTGTAAGAGAAAATCCCTAAAATAATGATTATAAATGATTATTTTCTCCAGGGCGCCTTCTTATTCTTCAAGCAAATTCTTCTTGTGAAACATCTGTTAATCCATCTTACATTTTGCCAAGTCTTAATTTGTACAATATGGCATTAGGAATATGTCGATTGTCTGCATTTCGACAAAGGGACTTGGAAGCCGAGTTGCTCTTTTTAAAAGGTATTATGACTAGTCAATGGATACTTGGCAAATTTCAAGTAGAGTGTAAGGTATGGTGCCTCATAAGATACCATGGGGCTTAGTTATCAACCGAGGTTCAAAAGGGTCATCATCTTATGAGCTATGACTATTCCAAAACATGTTGCGTTATGACTTTATTCTTAGGTCTCATTCAGACATATGATAAAATTGGACCAACTATTTTGATTAGAGTTTGATCAGAGTGTGGATCAAGTGTCATCCGTTTCTCTCGTACATGGAGAAAGAAAAAAAAGTTTCTCCACGTTCTCCAGTGTGACATTCCGTGAAAATCGGACTGCACTCGGAGGCCATCCAAGTGCAGTCCAATTTTTTCACGGACCCACAGACTTTCATCAGATCAAAATCTGACCTTTCTCACCTCTGCCTGTGAAAACTTACAGACATGTGAATGGCCTCATAGACTATCACAGGTGCGAGTACTATCCATGAAAAACACGTATTGCACTCGTACGTGAAAGTCAGACATCTGAATGAGTCCTAACTCTGTAAATGATATACGTATATATGGTATAGAGTACAGTCAGTTTTTTTATTGTTGTAACTTATTTTATTCATAAATGTAACTTTGCTATATATCCTATTGGTTCTTACTGTTCTTACTAACTAAATACTTTGTACAAATTCAGGATTTTTTAGGAATCATCCACAAAGCAGAGAAAAAGATAAAACAGCAAAATAAAATACAACTGATAATTCCATGCCACTCCAATATCGTCGCTCTGGTGGTCTTTGCAAATTCTGTCAAGTGCTACCATCACCGCTGAGTGCTATGATTAGCAGCAGCGGTCACTTGTATGTGGTTGGTATATCATCACTGCAGGACACTTACCACAAACTAATAAACAATATCCAAAATAAAATAAATAATACCAACGCTTCCATCAACAGTGGAGAATAATGGGTACGAGTGTATATGTGAATTCATTACTTCCCCAGGTGGCAGCGGGTTGAGGGAGTGTATCTGCACACTTAAAGCACCACTCCAGCTTTGGAAAAACAACGCTGGAGTGGTGCATCAAAGGATAATAACAAATATGAAATCAGTTCACACTGGTTACAGTGTGTGGCCTATGCTCTTAATGTATCTGATACCCCCACCACTATAAGCCACCGGCAGTGCTATCACTAGGGCAATGAGTAGAGATGCTATATGTGCCTTGGGGTGGATTATTAGACTGACCTATTTAGCTGCACACAGTCCTCAATGAAGGACGATGATAAGTCAGTTAGAAAGATGATGAAGGAAAGTGCTTATATCCAAAGTGTGTAGAATAATTCCTTGGGGTCCTCCTTGGCCTCTAGTTTGTTGACATCAACTAGGCAGCGTGAACATCTGTTTTTGGAGAGATACCACCGACCGGGGTGGTCTCAACGCAGAATGCTATCTGACTACACTCCGTGCACACAGTACATTGCTGACCGGGCGCCTCTTCTTACCTCCTGATGATCACGCGTCCATTCTAACCTGACTGACGGACCTATCATCCTTCTAAGCAGACCACATGCAGCTAAATAGCTCAGTCTAAGGCTATATTCACACTGCAGTATTTTGGGCCAGTATTTTGCTTCAGTATTTGTAAGCCAAAATCAGGAGTGGAACAATCAGAGGAAAAGTATAATAAAAACACGTCACCTCTTCTGTATTTTAGGCCCACTTCTCAATATGGCTTACAAATACTGATGTAAAATACTGACCAAATACTGCCGTGTGTATGTGGCCTAATAGTCCATCAGAAAGCACATATAGCACCTCAACTCCTTTCTCTAGTGGTGGAATTATCAGATACATTGTTAAGAGCGGCGGTGACATACTGAAGCCAGTGTGAACTCTTCTTATATTACCACAGACTGGTGGGACCACTGTGCTGGTGGCAAGGGATTTTCCAGGTTAGCGTTGGATAATTTTTATGTGTACTATCTAATTTCCATCAATAATATGCATAACGTTAGATTAGGGTTGATCAGAAAATAAAGTATAAAATTTTTTGTATTACTGTTAGTTGATAAATCTTTTTTCCAGAAATCTTTATGGCTTATGTACTATTGTAGGTAAGACAGAACGCCTGATGTTTGTCTTAGGAGATCATGAAAAGTCCTGCGCCATCAAGTCCTTCTCTGACGCTATCAGCATTAGCAGAGATAAGGATCAAAACTTCAGGTAGGACATAAGTTGTTTAAACAAGGAACATCTAATTCTTGATGAAGACTGGAAAATAGTGGCTTTACATATAGAAAGTGGGGTAGATATATACAAATTAGTGCAAAGCTATGGAGCATGTACGTAGCAGCCAAATTCCAACACTATACAAACACCCTTTGCTAAGTCAACATATTTTTTTTGGCAGCCCTCTTAGTTCAGAATTGGGCTTACTACCAACCTTACTGTCTCCAGTGTGTTGAATGGGTGTTTCGAGTCATTTATGTCAATGTTTCCGCAGGCTAGAATTGACACCCTCTCAGGCTGCATGCACATGTTCAGTATTTGGTCAGTATTTTATATCAGTATGTGTAAGCCCAAATCAGGATAGGAACAACCAGAGGAGACGTATAATAGAAACACGTCACCACTTCTGTATTTATCACCCACTCCTGGTTTTGGCTTACAAATACTGATGTAAAATACTGACCAAATACTCAACATGTGCACGTGGCCTAAGGCTGTGCTCCCACAATGAGTTTTTGGTGAGATTTGAAGCAGCGTTCACACGTTCAGTATTTGGTGAGTTTTTTTACCTCAGTATTTGTAAATCAAAACCAGGAGTGGAACAATCAGAGGAAAAGTATAATAGAAACACGTCACCACTTCTGTATTTATCATCCACTCCTGGTTGTGGCTCACAAATACTGAGGTAAAATACTGACCAAATACTGAACGTGTGAACGTGGCCTTAGCTTCAGTACCAGTGCAAATAATGGGTTCCACTCTGGTGGACTTAGCGTAATCATATATTATATGGTTATCAATATGCCTCCACTAAAAGGTTGTTCATTTGAGACAATCCCATTGAGCACAACAGTTGATATTAAATTTGTGCATTTATTACACTAATTATATATATTTTTTATATGCTTTTTACTTACAGTTTAATAAGGAAATGTTATCTGGAGATCGCACTTGTATACCTGCACATGTCCAGTTTGGATGCAAACAAAATAAATTCTATACCGTTACCTGCCATTAAAACACCTACATCGAAGCGAAAGGTAATCCTAACATTCCCTGAAGGTCTCTACCTTTGTCTCAGTAGCTAACATTGTGCCGTAAGATTTGTCTTCCTTCATTTTGTATTTTTCTGAAAATCGGAAGTGGCATTTACATATCCCAAAACATTTATTTCCATAATGGAGGGTTTCATATCAGTATAACACTACTGTGCAGTGGGTTTGATATGGGGAATTTCCTATGTAATTTGTGACTCAGAGTTCAGATACTGTATTTATACAGCATCTGAAGCGCAAAAGTGATTCATAGCGCGGCGTGTGAGGTAGAGAAGAATGCCGTGGGCCTTGATTGGAAGAAGTGATATAATTATTATAATGTAGATCAGTGAATAATGATATGGGAATCTCACTAGTTGTTATGAGCAAATGGAGAGATTCTGATGTATATTTCATTTTTACATTCAGTGTTGGAGGCACTACATTACTAATATCATCTTAAACACCATAATCTTTACCTTCAAGGGCTAAATTGAGATCTCCAGGCCTCAAGTTCTTTAGAAGAGATTTTTCAATCACAAGAAATCTTGTTATATTTTAGCATTTCTGAGGCCAACCCCCCACTACTGCTTATTTTATTTGCAAGGTTCTTCCAGTGGATACAAAAAGTACGTCCGGCATCAGGAGTTAAAAACTTTAATATTTATTTCCACTTTGTTTAAAGAGGACCTCTCACCAGGGCTTATTTTATTCCAGCTGCTCCGCTGAGTATTTTTTTTATTAATTTGCCATATGGTTTCTTCAATTCTTTGGCATCTGTGTTCCTTGTTTTGTTTTTTTACTGTGTGTGTTATTTGATGTAAACTTACAGCAGTACAAATGAACAAAACAAGGAAGCAACACTGATTGACAATCAATTTCACATGCTGTTGTGCAAATGGAATAGACAATAGATGGAAATTATTGGCAATTATCAAAACACCCTCAATAAAGGAGTGGTTCTGCAGGTGGGGACCACAAGACCACATCTCAGTACCAATGCTTTCTGGCTGATGTTTTGGTCACTTTTGAATGTTGGTTGTGCTTTCACACTCGTGGTAGCATGAGACGGACTCTACAACCCACAGAAGTTGCTCAGGTAGTGCAGCTCAACCAGGATGTTACATCAATGCGAGCTATGGCAAGAAGGTTTGCTGTGTCTGTCTGCGTAGTGTCCAGAGGCTGGCCTGTCTCCTGGTAGCGCCTCCAGCCTCTGGACACTACGCTGACAGACACAGCAAACCTTCTTGCCACAGCTCGCATTGATGTGCCATCCTGAATGAGCTGCACTACCTAAGCAACTTTTGTGGGTTGTAGAGTCCGTCTCATGCTACCACGAGTGTGAAAGCACAACCAACATTCAAAAGTGACCAAAACATCAGCCAGAAAGCATTGGTACTGAGATGTGGTCTGTGGTCCCCACCTGCAGAACCACTCCTTTATTGAGGGTGTCTTGATAATTGCCAATAATTTCCATCTATTGTCTATTCCATTGCACAACAGCATGTGAAATTGATTGTCAATCAGTGTTGCTTCCTAAGTGGACAGTTTGATTTCTTAGAAGTTTGATTTATTTGGAGTTCTTTTCTGTTGTTTAAGTGTTCACTTTATTTTTTTGAGCAGTGTACTTTTTTGCAATATGATCTGTTGTGTAAAATGTATGGTGTCTTAATTATATATCATGTGCGAGGTGATATTGGGTTGTGTGGGTGAACAGGTGCGGTGTCTGTTTCCTACATGGGAGCAATCTCCTGTTCTCCCCCATATTGGTCCCCTGTTTGCTTGCGTCTGTCACCTCACCCTCTGTGGTTATGTGGGCCGACCTTGTGCTCATGCGCCGGGTGCCGTGGTCATATGACTGTGACGCGGCCTCTGAACATGTGACGTCAATGGGGGAGTTCCCCTCTTCCGGGACGCTGCCTGAGACCGCGCCGCTCTCACCAATGTCCAGGGGCGCGCGGTGTTGTGCACCATTACTGGTCAGCGCCCACTTACCTCCTTCTGGTTCACATATATAAGAGGCCCTGTATCCACACACACCACACCACTGCCCCCTGAGGAAGTACGGAAACACGTGTCGGGGCCTCCCTGACACTGTTGGTTATCTCCTACCTTTTATTAAGTATGTCCTATTCAGTCTAACCTATGTGATATTTACATTATTGTGTGTTGGAATGTATGACTTTTGTCCGTTTGCACTGACCTTACGTACATCATATGATTTATGTTACTGTGACTTTTTCAGTACACATGCTACTGTCACCAATGAATTGTATTGGTTAAGCTATGTGACTTCATATGTTGTAGGCTTGGTCTAAAATTGATACCAACTGTGTCTCTATCTACCCTCTGTTGCTACACCTACCCATGTTATGTCTCGTATTATTTGGAATTTATACAATGTGTGTCTCTTTGAATATATTTAATAAGTTATGAAGTCTTTTTAGTCATCACATTGTGTCCTAACTATGTTATATTCTGTAGTGGTTAAAACACTTATGGCTGTCCTTGTTTTGTTCAATTGATATTTAGTGGTATGCCCCTTGTTACTCATGAGGTCCTGTTTTCCATTGTCATTTTGGTGCAGCAGTACAAAGTCTCACAATGTACACCAAGGATCCTATGTATACAGGAAGAAACTGAGTCTTTATCCAGTTCTTTCCATTAGGCTCAGTTCACATGAACATAAAAAAATGGTCCGATTTTCATTCAGAAAAAACCCCAATGATTTTTCATCTGTATTATCATCTGTATACCAGCCATATGAAATTCACCGTTGTACATCAGCAGTGACAAAAATGTACAAGACCAAATACACTTTCCTATGTTAAAAGGGTTGTCCACTACTAGGACAACCCCTTTTTAAACTAATTGTTCAGCCCTGATAAAATAATAAATTCTATACTCACCTTCAGTGCCCGGCTCCTTTCCAGCAGTGTCGGCACTCGCGGCCCCAGGGCTGTGATGTGGTAGAATGACATGTGATGCCTGGTGCCCAATCAGCGCTGGCCCCGCCTGCGGACAAACTGAACGTGAAGAGGAGGCCAGGGCTGCAGCTGATCCCGGATTTCCTCTACACGTTCAGTTTGTCCGAAGGCGGGGACAGTGATTCCAGCTCTGATTAGGCGCCGGGCATCACGTGTCATTCTACCGCATCACAGCCCTAGGACTGCGAGTACCTACACTGCTGGAACAGAGCCGGCACGGGAGGTGAGTGTAGGCTTTATTATTTTATCGGGGCCAAACAATTAGTTTAAGTAGTGGATAACCCCTTTAATAATTGCAATGTATCCGTAAAAATCAGATGCTGTATTGGTTAATCCGTATAGGATCCGATTTTTTTTTTGCACACCCACAGACTTAAATATGCGAATCTCATCTAAAATACAGAAGAGATTAGTGCATGCAGTGATTTTTTTCATGCTGACATTCATTCCAGGTAAAATAGTCATGTGAACAGCCCAATATTGGTCCACATGATGTCCGTTTTTATTGCAGACAGCACTTGGACCGAAAATACGGTCATTTGAATGTAGCCTAATTGCGTAGAATTTGCTTTTAGGCCACAGAAAAGTAATGGATAATGCAGTTTACAGTACTTGCTGACTTTCTAGGTTCGTGGCACTTAGCATGAGATCTGTGGAAAGGGCTCCAGTTGCCCAAACTTGCAGACATTTATGTTCGATCTACACTGTGTGCAGAATTATTAGGCAAGTTGTATTTTAGAGGATTATTTTTATTATTGATCAACAACTATGTTCTCAATCAACCCAAAAGACTCATAAATATCCAAGCTTAATATTTTTGGAAGTTGGAGTGGGTTTTTTTTTAGATTTGGCTATCTTAGGAGGATATCTGTTTGTGCAGGTAACTATTACTGTGCTGAATTATTAGGCAACTTAATAAAAAACAAATATAATCCCATCTCACTTGTTTATTTTCACCAGGTAAACCAATATCCGTGCACAAAATTTAGAAATAAACATTTCTGACATGCAAAAACCAAAACCAAAAAAATTAGTGATCAGTATAGCCACCTTTCTTTATGATGACACTCAACAGCCTTCCATCCATAGATTCTGTCAGTTGCTTGATCTGTTTTCCATCAACATTGCGTGCAGCAGCCACCACAGCCTCCCAGACACTGTTACGAGAGGTGTACTGTTTTCCCTCCCTGTAGATCTCACATTTTATGATGGACCACAGGTTCTCTATGGGGTTTAGATCAGGTGAACAAGGGTGCCATGTCATTATTTTTTCTTCTTTTAGACCTTTACTGGCCAGCCATGCTGTGGAGTAGTTGGATGCATGTGATGGAGCATTGTCCTGCATGAAAATCATATTTTTCTTGAACGATACCGACTTTTTCCTGTACCACTGCTTGAAGAAGTTGTCTTCCAGAAACTGTCAGTAGGTCTGGGAGTTGAGCTTCACTCCATCCTCAACCCGAAAAGGTCCCACAAGTTCATCTTTGATGATACCAGCCCATACCAGTACCCCACCTCCACCTTGCTGGCGTCTGAGTTGGAGTGGAGCTCTCTGCCCTTTACTGATCCAGCCTCTGTCCAATCCATCTGGCCCATCGAGAGTCACTCTCATTTCATCAGTCCATAAAACCTTTGAAAAATCAGTCTTAAGATATTTCTTGGCCCATTCTTGACGTTTTATCTTATGTTTCTTGTTCAAAGGTGGTCATTTTTCAGCCTTCGTTACCTTGGCCATGTCCCTGAGTATCGCACACCTTGTGCTTTTTGATACTCCAGTAACGTTGCAGCTTTGAAATATGGTAATACTGGTGGCGAATGGCATCTTGGCAGCTTCATGCTTGATTTTCCTCAATTCATGGGCAGTTATTTTGCGCCTTTTTTGGCCAACACGCTTCTTACGACCCTGTTGGCTATTTCCCATGAAGCGCTTGATTGTTCGGTGATCACGCTTCAAAAGTTTGGAAATTTCAAGATTGCTGCATCCCTCTGCAAGACATCTCACAATTTTGGACTTTTCAGAGCCAGTCAAATTTCTCTTCTGACCCATTTTGCCAAAGGAAAGGAAGTTGCCTAATAATTAAGCACACCTTATATAGGGTGTTGATGTCATTAGTCAACACCCCTCCTCATTACAGAGATGCACATCACCAGATTTACTTAATTGGGAGTTGGCTCTCAAGCCTATGCAGCTTGGAGTAGGACAACATGTATGAAAAGTATCGAAGTGATCAAAATATGCATTTGCCTAATAATTCGGCACACAGTGTATTTTATGGACTCATACACATTTTAGCTATTGTTTTGCCACTTTAAGTGTCCATCTTAGGACTCATCTAGACTTTTTTTTTTTTTCTCGTACTTGAAAATCATCAACTTTCCTCAGTGTTGGTTCACATTTTCACTAGATTTTGGTCAGTGTGTCAGTTTTTACCATCAGTGTTTCATTAGTTTTAGGGCATGTGGGTGCAATGGGCCTACCAGAGTTGATGTACAAGGCCAGATTAGAGGTGTTGTAATAAACGAGCTCGGAGAATCAATACAGTACACGCACACACGTAGTCTTTTTTCAGTTACCTGTCTGAACGAGCGCTTAAAAAATGGTAAAAAGAATGAACATATGCATTGCAATGTCAAAACGACTTGTGGCTAAAGGAAATGATCTGACCATTCTTCTGGTGGCTTCTATTTGGAAGCTGCTCACTAATTTATATTGGCAATCCAAAAAACCATTGGTAGCAAAGCAACCAAGAAGTTGACCAAGATGGTGCTGAAGAAGATGTTTCAAGAAAAGCACCACCGGTGCTTTCCTGAATCATCTTCCTTTGGGAAAACTCGGCTGGTACCATGGCATCTGTGAATATACCCTTGTAGACAAAAAACTGATGACAGTTTCTTGAACTTTGCCTATCAAAGTGAAAAACAGGCAGAACTAGGGGATACTGGGATATTATTAGTGTCTGAGTTGTTCACGGCCCTAAAGACTTGCATTGGTGAGCTTCATCCTTGGCTCGGATAAATAATGGACAGGTCTCCTGTTTTTGCAGACACTTAGTCCACAAAAATACAGACATGTGAACAGCTCCATAGACTACTATGGATACATGTTCTCTTCATGACAAACAGGTTTATGTTCTTTGATTCTGCACAAAGATTATCCCACCTAATGTGGCCAATCCATGTGTGGCTAATCCGCCAGTCTTTCCGCTCAGAATTCTTGGGAATAATTAGCTACTTATTCTCACTGATCTTTTTTTCAGTGTGAAAATTTTCTGTAGTACATGAACAGGGTTGTTAAATCTCATTCACATGTATTGGATGCAGAAAGTTTGCAGGTCTTTTGTGGATTTTGATACAGAATTCAATTTGAAATCCACATACAGTTCAGAACAGGTGAACGAACTCTAAGGCTGTGTGCCCACGATCCAGAGCCGCTGCGGGTTTGACGCTGCGGACTTATGCATCGTCAAACCCGCAGCATCCAGATGTTACAGCATAGTGGATGGGATTTGTAGAAATCCCATGTCCACTGTGCGTCTGCGGCACACCCGCAGAAACTTACATGTGGAGTGTCTTTCCAGACCGCAGGATGTCAATTTCTCGTTCAGGTCCGCATGCGGGCTTTCCCCATAGACCTAACCTATGAGGAAAGTCCGTATGTGAAAAAAAAAAAAGGCATTTGCATAGATGAGCGGAAGCCACCGGCGTCTCTTCCACTGCGTCTGGGTCGCAGGCCTGGACGCATCGTGGGCACATACCCTAAGGATACAGTCAACCAAGGCAGATTTGCTGCAAAATGGGGTTTTGCCTACAGCACAAGCATTGGTATCTTCAAGCTTTCTTTAGGAAAATGGGGAAATTCCAGACATTTCTGCAAAAAATCTGCCATATATGAGCTCAACTTAAAGGGGTTGTTGTCCACTTTCTTTTCTTAGTACAGCTTTCCTCACAAATTGACCAGCAATTATGTCCATTGATGGTTGCTGGTGGAGGAGCTTGTTACCATCAGCCTCCTCCTATTGTAAAACACTTTACATGGGAAAGCTGCTTTTCTTTTGGTGGAGGCTGATGGACAGGTCTGGTCGTATGCTACCCCATGAGCAGCCATTTTATGGACAGAAGTGCTGGTCAGTTTGCGATGAAATCTATGGTGACTGACCCCTTTAATACAGCTGTATATGTGCAGGACATATTTTTATGTCTTTGAGAATTGAGATGTGAGAAAAGTAGATTTTCAGCGATTAGGATTTAGCAAAGTTCAATAGCTGTAAACCATGGCACTTCAAAACACTAACAAAAATTGCAGGAGAAAATGAAGGCTGATGGTTTCACATGTGGCACAAAAGGTCAAACTTTTAGAAACTGAATCCTAATACTACAGTTAAAGGGGCTGTCCCATTGCGAAGTAATAATTTACTCTGTTAGAGAGCGTAAAACGTAACAATTTTCAATAAAGAGAACCTTTCTGTGTTTAGATATTGCTGTTATATATACACCTGTTATGTGCCCCTTCCTCCTTAATGTTCTTATAATTCTCTCTTACCACATCCACCTAAAATGTCCAGTGCTATTGCGAACAATTTTATTTTTTTTGCTGCGTTTTTAACTGGCTGAGCTCCACAATGGCAGAAATCAGTCCACCACGATGGTACAAGAGGATCCAGGTGCTCTGGCTAATCTACTGGGCACGTGTGACTAATGGCACTGAATATTCTGAGAGGTTATCAAAAAAATAGTAGGGGGCACCAAAGTAAGTATGTAACAGCAATATCTGGACACAGAAGATTTTATTTAAAGGGGTTGTCCACTTCTGAGGATAATATATACTGTATATATATATATATATATATATATATATATATTTTTTTTTTTTAAATGCATGTATTTGGGGCTGAAAATCACTTTTTCATTTTGGTTTTATTCAAAATTTTGCACCTTTTGGAAGTTACAAGCTCTCTATTTCCATATACATTCAACTTTGATGTGGTCTATAGACATAAATCTGCTGAGAGCTGCTAAAGCAACAGTCAGTCAGAATGAGCTTACTGGTGGATTCTCAGTTAAAGGGGTTATCCAGGCCAAAAAACTATCCAGAGCCGGCTCAGAGGGGTCACTGACTGCTTCTGCTGGTGATTCAGCTGTTACACGTCAATAGAGCAGCTGTTTCTCTTCCACTCTGCTCCATTGACAGGCGTGACTGCCAACGTCATGCTGATTGACACTCGGCTTCCTGCAGTTATGCAGCGGGGAGCCGGCTGTCAATCAGCATGACATCGGCATTCGCACCCTGTCAATAGCAGAGTGGAAGAGAAGTCGCTGCTCTGTCGATGTGGAGCAGCTGAATCACCAACAGAAGCAGTCAGTGACCCCTCTGTACCGGCAGAGATCTGCACTGTGAAAAAAATGCCTGTTAGTTCTTAGGTCCACAATAAAAAAATAATATAGTCCTGGATAACTCCTATAAGTCATTTTGCAGCCAGCAATAGGCACTACAATATAGAGCCTACTAAAGACAACATTTTTAAAGAAACCCAATTACACAAATGATTTTTAGCCAAAAATACTTTCATTTAAGTAAGAAAAAATAATCTCCAAAAGTAGATAACCCCATTAATGGTTTCAACTGAAAACCTCATATGTGTTGTCTGATCTAACTGAGTAAATTAATGTTTATGTATGGGACATGCCCTTTAATAGAGTGATGAGTAAAATGGGTAAACTCCTTAAAAACTACATGTATTTGGTGTCAACATAACATCTTTATTTTTTTTTTTAGGTGGACAAAGTGACGGAAAAAGATGGAGGAGGGAAAACAGTGAGCCCATCAGAATTATTCAGGTTGCTTGCATGGATTGCTGTCAGAGCTGCCACACAGGTGCTTGTCATGCTTTCACATTTTCTCTATACTACTGTAATAACTGTCTGATACTGCAATACTTTCTTAAAGAATCCATACTGACTTTGATGCAGTCTCTGACTTCACAAGTATGTTGGATGAGTGGCAATAAGGTCCAATAAGATGTCCTCTACCTCCAGTTCAGTTCTGTTATATCCAAAAGATCACCAGTGTGCCTTTATTGAACCTAGAATAAAAATGCAGTTTCTCCGTTTTCAAAGGGAAAGGATTAAAAAGAAATGGAAGACATGCTCTCACCAGGAACATTCTGTATCCTGATCTTCTACAGATTTACACAAGCCCTATAACCTTTTATTGTAATATTTAGTTTTATCTGACATCTCATGAAAATTGTGTAGTACAACTAAAGTTCTTCCATTTTTTGTGACAGTTTTTTTCTGTGTGTTTGTTATATGGGGCCTAGTCATCAGCACTAGCATTGGTACACCAATTATATTCCAGGACATGCTTGAGCAACATGCAACAAATTAATTAGGAGACATGCGCATTGGCGTTTGCCAGTGTCACAAGTATACTCTAGTCTTTGTCTGGAGTACGTTTCTGCCTTAATTTACATGGCTTAAATTATGATGCATTTGTTGGGCCACGATTGGCCATGACCCCACCCGCTAACCTCTGCTCAGGTTTCAAAAAGTTGGTGGTGTTGGCATAAAAACACCAAAGGTTGTAAACTTTTTGTGCAGCTATAAGTTGTGCAAAAATATTACGCAATTTCAAACAGTTCTACACCATTTCTGGCTCAAACTATTTGACGAATGTGTCCCTACAGCTTAAGAACTAAGCGAGGTCCATAAAGTCATTGTTTGACAAGTTTATTGTAGAAGAAGTTGAGTGCCCTACATAGAGTCCAGACCTCATCTCCATTAAACACTTTTGGGATGAACTAGAGTCATATCTGGAAGCCAAGTCTTCTGGGCCAACATTAGTGTATGACCTTTTGGTTGAATAGGCACACATTATTAGAGACACGCTCCAAAATCTTGTAGTAACCCTTCCCATAAGAGTGGAGCTTGTCATCGCAACAAAACAGTGTTCAACTTCATAGTAACACCCTTAATTTTACAGTAGGATGATTGGGTGTCACTTTTATGGCCATATACTGTATAACCCTATCTATCTTGTTCTCTTATCTCTGAACCTTTCCTTTTTTTCCTTAATGTTTTTGCTTTTATTATTAAGTTCCAGGATTATTTTTTTCTGCAATGTTTTGCCCTTTATTTTTTGAATCTTTAGTTTTTTTTCAATGATGTGTTTATGATTTCTGTGACAACATCCATTTATCTTATTGCTGCTTTTTACTTTATCTTTTTCTTTAAACTTTTATTTTCTAAGAAATTAGATATTTTTCATAATGCCAGAAATAAGACATTTGTAGTCTGGCTGTTCCCTATTCAAGTGGACGTTTTGGGTTTTATTTGCTCATAGATGTCTCTCTGCTTTGCCATACACTGTATTCTCAAAAGACTTTGCCAACACTAAAGGAATCACATTTATTGGACTGCTTCTTTATTGCACATCTTTCACTTTCATAAAGAGCCAAAGAAAATGCCTGAACTCCTCTAATCAATGTTGTTATCGGATCAGTACTAATATACAAAAATCGCATTACAATCATTTACTTTTTTGTGCCGAAGATAACTAACGTTTTACGTGTTTCATGCTATACTTTTGCATTTTTCTTCAGTATTTGTTCAATAATAATATACTGTACACATATATATATATATATATATATATATATACAGTATAGACCAAAAGTTTGGACACACCTTCCCATTTAAAGATTTTTCTTTATATATATATGTATTAATAAGCTAAGCAAATTAGTATTATTTTTAAAGTCAAGAATAAATAACTGTTAACTATTACATGGAAACATAACCTCTTTGTGAACTTGAGATTACCCCTTTTCTCACAGTAGTAAAGAGGGGGAATCTAAGATTCAGGAAGAGGCTAAAATGTGTGCCCATGTGGAAATTTCAAAACATTTAAAGGGAATCTATTAGTAGGTTTTTACTATGTTATCTGAGAGCAGCATGATCTAGGGGCTGAGTATCTGATTCCAGTGATGTGTCACTTACTGGCCTGTGTGATGCTGTTTCAATAAAATCAGTGTTTTATAAGCAGTTTATTACAGGACTAGGTGTTTTGTGCATCCTAGTCAACTGCTCTGTATAACACCGCCCTCACCACTGATGGGCAGCTTTCTTGTACTCTGTACATTGACAGAAATCTGCCAATCAGTGGTGTGGGGGGTTATTCCGGGCCCAGCATTCTGAGCACTGCTATATCTGCAGCAGAAAAAAATGTAATTGTATCAAAATGACAGCATGCAGACCAGCAAGTGACACATCACTGGAATTGGGGTTTCTGCCTCTACATCATGCTGTTCTCAGATTACATAGAGGAAAACTGCTTACTGCTTTCCTTTAAGTCATGGAGTTAGTTAATCGAGTACTGTCTTACTCACTTTGTTTGTAACATACTTTGTTTCCATCAGTAGTTTGACCTATGACAGTACATGTTTTATTATTTTTAAAAGTCCAAATTAATGTTACTGTCCATGGTGCTGAAATCTCAGCGAGTATATGCAGCAGTAAATGTGAGCAATTTGCTGCGGTGGGTGGTGAAATTGACTACATCTGCATCAGCCAAGAACTTCTTTCTTTTGCAACACGTAATAAATGGATTAATAAATTACATCACACATTTATAGCTTTGTTTTCTGGCTGCATACCCTTATTTCATCCAGGTAGGGACAAGCCATGACCTTCTTATTGATTTCCAAGTAAAGTGTTTGTTATTTGGACAGTCAGATAAATGCATGTGAAAAGACAGTGAAGCTTTGCTTCAGAAAACATGCGGGGCTGAGCGAGACAAGGCACTCTCCTGGGAGTCGGCAAGAAAGATTGTCTGTTGTGAAGACATCTGCTTAGTTTGCAGTCGTAGAACAATACTATTTTTATATGCCTACATGTTATAAAAAAGAGAAAAAAAAACCTCTCTCGCATAAGAGGATATTAAATCTATTTTCATGCACGTATTCCACGTTATCTATTTTTAAATTCTTGGAATCTTTGAAAGTCATTTACATATTGCTGTACAGCTTGTAAAAGATTGTGCCTTTTTTCATGGAAACAAGTCTGTGAGATATTAGTCTGCTGGCAGTATAAGCAGCATCTGTTCGTGTACGGGGTCTCTTGGAAATTTTATGATCACACCAGATTTTATGGGTTGGCATAATATCCTATAATCAGATTTGTGAACATTACAGGGGAAAACCTGTTTTCCTTCTTCCTACATCTAAACGTTATTTAGTGCTGTGGTTTGCTAGGAATGGGAGAATTTTTCACCAGGAAGATTTCTGTCTTCACTCTGTTCTCTCCATCCTGATAGATAGCTGATGGAAATAACCTGCTCTTCTTTTCTTCACAGTCACGAATATACCGCCATTGCTTCAATTTCTGCCATTGCTACAAAATCATTTTTGTAAACGAAGATGTTTAATGACTCTGAAATTGCAAAGTAACAGAGTTGTGTTTATTTACAGTCCTACAAACTTCTTTATTCTTTGGTACAGTATATAATATACCCAAAAATGCTCAAAATTCATTACAATTTTAGCAGCTGAAAAAGCCTCAACTTGGAATTCTGATTGCCAAATTTAGCTTTTAATATTTTGGATGATAAAGAAATAGATAAAGAGCTTAACATTACCCTTCCGTTGGAACAATTAATCTTCTTGACATGTCAAAGAGATAGAACAAAGCAGCAACCTACACTTTATAATTTGATAAAACCCATCTTCTTAGCTTGAAGATTTTCAGACCCAAAGCTGAAACTAATAGCCCACCATAGAACTGCATTCCATAGGACTATAATGTGCCTTAATGTGAATATTGTTCTTTAAACCTAATAGGTCACACAAGTTTAACCTATGACATCTAAGCTGTTAGATAGAGGGGGTCCTCCTCTGTCAGACTTCACTCCCCGCTCCACTACACTGTGATTGAAGGATGATTTTGGTTTGCGATGGCAGCATAAGGAGTATGGAAGGCCCCTAAGTATGCTGTCGTTGTACTCTTGTTAACCCATACCAGATAGTTGATCACAGCTGAACGGGCACAATGATTTGGTATTCTTTTCACTGTATAGTCCGAGTCCCAGCACCCTGCCCACCCTCCCAATCAAAACTTCTGATATGTTACAATGACATGTCAAAAGTTTTTTTAAATGACAGTTAATCTTAAGACAATTAAAAAAATGTTACCTGCTGTGACGAAATGGCTGCAGGGAAACCCCGCAGAATCTCGCTGTTGCCACCACTTATGATGGATCCACACCCCGCCACCCGCCTGACGTCACAGTTACGTCAGACAGAGCACGTGGTATGGACCTGCCCTCTGCACCTACATGGCCCCCCTCGAGGACGCGTGAGGTCAGATTGGTACAGTTCTGCACAGACACCTCCTGTTCACACGGATACAGGAAGGCACCAGAGAGTGAGAGCAGCAGGCCCACTCAGTCACTGACGTTGCACCACACTCACTCACACCCCCTGACAGGCTGAGAGGCTCTTTCACTAGCTCCAGTGAAGCAGAGCCTAGTCGGCCTGGGAGAGCTGCCACCAGTTACTATTAGATATAACGGAATTATATCAGGCTAGAATCCCTCCCAGTAGTGTGTTTTTTGGACCAAACAACAGACGTAAGGTTTGTGGATCGAGATAAAAGAACAACCTAAGGTTAAATTGTATATTTAATCGCCTTAGGGGCACACTAAACAATATGCTATATACATAAGGGTTACACATACACAGTGGTCAGAGTTACAAATACAATAGCCGGGGTACAAAAGGTATAAAGCAGTTATTAAGAGTCAGTTACCGGTTGTATGGAAGATCTGGCTGTCGGGGGAAGGGCTGCTACATGGGAGGTGTGCGGGCCTTCTCTTTGTTGTTGCATGACTTTTCCCACACGACTTGACGTCACAACCTCCCCAGGAAAAGACAATGGAGCTGGGGTGACAGGATCTTTTAACCTCTCTGGGTCACTCCCCTTATGGCCCCCAGGGTTGGTCTAGATCTACACCCCTTGCCTCTCTTAGCTAACAAACTCCCAAAACTAAAATGGGCCATACGTCCTTACTGGACGGTCCTAGGGAGCCGGTTTTGGTGTCATCGTGCTACACGTGGATACCAAACAGCGGGGCCCTAGGGGCCCTTGCAAGACTGTGCTGGGTATCTCCATTTCCTTACGTGCTGGACTATGTTTAAAGCTAGGGTTACATTCCCCATCCCCTCAGGTTCCCGAAAATCTGGTTGGTTTATTGCTGAGACAAATTGTATCCCCATAACTCGGTGTTGATTTATCGTATTTTACACAAAGAGCACATGGCTTGGGGGATGGGCCTGCCTGCAGCATCTTCACAGCTGCTGCAGGTGGGGGCTTTTGTCACTCACTGTGTCTTTCAGCCCCCTCCCCTCTGCTTGAGCTGCAGTGGTGTCGAATTTGCATATGCAGAGCTCTGTAAAACCCGCATGGCAGTGCACAGTGATTGACAGGGGATTACCTTGAATATCTTCACACCTCCCCCTTTAGAGGGCGCTAGGGGCAGCACCAATCGCTGTTCTCCCGCACGCCCATCCACAACTTCCCCTTGTCAGGTAAGCTGTCGGCATTGCCATGTTCGCGGCCCTTCTTGTGGCGAATGGCGAAGTAATACTGCTGGAGCGCAAGGCTCCAGCATAGCAGCCTCCCATTCGTCCTGGATATGGTGTGTAGCCAGCTGAGGGAGTTGTGGTCTGTTTCCACGTTGGATTGGATGGGCTGCAGGGCCCACACAATTGTCAGACATTCCTCCATCGTGGAATAGGCCATCTCCCTCAGCAGGATCTTCCGGCTCAGATACAAAACGGGTTGTTCCTGGCCCTTAGTGTCGACCTGGCTGAGTACAGCACCGAGGCCGAAGTCACTGGCGTCTGTCTGCACTACAAACGGCCGCGTGAGGTCGGCTGCCTTTAGTACCGGGAAGCTAGAAAGGGCGGCCTTCAGTGCCTGGAAGGTCGTCTCATAGTCATTAGTCCAATCGACTGCGGAGGACTGCTTATTCTTAGTGAGGTCTGTCAGGGGCTTCACCAGGCTACTATAGTGAGAGACGAACCTCCTATAGTACCCGGCGGTGCCCAGGAAGGGCATCACCTGGTTCTTGGTCCTGGAGGTGGGCCAGGATGCGATGGCATCCACCTTCCCAGCCTCTCGCTTCAGAGCTCCCCCACCTACCCGGTGTCCCAGGTAGTGGACCTCACTCATACCCAGCTGGCACCTTTCCGGCTTAATGGTCAAGCCTGCCCGTTGGATTCGCCTGAGCACCTGCGCCAGATGCTCCAGGTGATCCTCCCAGGTGGGACTGAAGATGGCAATGTTCATCCGATATGCTGAACGCCAGATTGGGGGGTGATCCCCGGTGTCCACGTGATGGACGGCTGACTCTGTCCTTCCGGGCTTGTTGCTGAACAAATCCCGGAAGGGGTGCCGGGTTGCCCACAGCTGGAACCGTTGGTCCGACAACAGCTGGTGGCAAACCTTCACGTACTCAATGGTCCCACCCGCCCTGAACGGATAGGGTACCACTAACTGTCGGTCCATGGGCCACCCTTCCGGTGAACCTCGCTGGACCATTACCCGGCACAGCCGTCCTTGGTTCCAGACCACCTGCTCGAGGTCTGAGTCCAGGGGAGGCTGTGCCGCCTGCTCCTTAAGAGCTTTCAGGCTGTCGTCAGTCTCTAATGCCTGAAACCCCTGACTGGACGTGGCCAGAATAGACGAAACTGCCACGTCTTCTGGCAGTTCCCCGGGACCTGTCTCCTTGCCTCCGTCTGACCCGGCAGCCACTTGGTCGGAAGGGGAGAAGCCGTTGGACTCACGAGGGGCCCCTGGGGCCCGGGTGCCACCACTGCGTGTGACAGCGGCCACGGCCGCTGTGATCGCGGGTAGCGCCCCTTCTCCTCCACTTCTGACCATGCCTGCAGTCTAAACGGACAACTCTGTACCTCTGACATCCCAGTTGTGGGGGAACCCTGCCATGCAGTCTTACCTGGGAGCCCTACTTTTCCTGGGACTGCCTCCCCCTCCATGGCATGCTCCTCCTCCGCAGCTTTTTGCCCCCTGTCTGTTAGCTCTGTGACAACCTCACAGGACGAACTGTTCCAGCCTGCCAGCTGGCCACACTCAGTTCCGGCTGCACAAGAGTCATCTCAGCATTGGTATCTCGCAGTCCCATGTCCCTGGCCTGCCCTATGGTGACAGTCTGAAGGTTGTCAAGGGACCTCCCACCACCCCCACTCACACACAAAACAGTGGACGGTTTCTGGAACGGGGAAGGTCCCTTCTGGCGCTGAAGACACATGCCTTTAAAGTGGCCCAGCTGTTGGCAAAGGTGACATACTTTCCTCTACCGGCGTGGAGAGGAAAGTATGGGTAGGTGCCCCCTTATGCTTGGGGGCAGGGACAGCAGGCACCACATTCGTCTTAGTCCCTCTCCAGCCGGCAAGTTTCTTTTCCTCTGGAGTCCAATTGTTGGAGTACTCGTCGGCAAGTGTCACAGAGGTACTGTTGGAAATCCTCCGGGCAGTTCCATAGAAACTGCTCAGTCGCGATGAGCTCCTTCAGCTGCTGGACGGTGGTGAGCTCCAGTCCCATGGTCCATTGATCAACTGCTCTCAGTAGGGCCCGCATGTGATCGACCCAGCTGTCTGCAGGACCTCGCTGCATACTCCAGAGCTTTTTCAGGTACGACTCAGGAGTCAAGTTGTACTGCTGGACCAGAGCGTGCTTGATGTCCTCATAGCTCAGGGTGGTCTCACTGGGCCGGTACCCAAAGATGTCCAGGGCCTTACCCCTAAGGTGAGGGGTTAAGAACCGGACCTACTGGTCCTCAGGCAGATGATACTGCTAGTAGGTTCTTTCAAATGACAGCAAGAAAGTGTCCAATTCCTCTTCTCTGTCCGGCAGGTGGAAGTCCTCCGCCTGTAGCTTCGGGACTCGGATCTCAGGGGACTCGCGACTGGCTGGGGCCTGCAGCTGGAGCTGAAACACTTTTTCCTGGTGCTTGCGCTTCCGCTGACGTTCTGCTGCTGCCTCACGATGTGCTGCCAGGAGGGTCTCGTAGGTGTCCCTGTCCTCCGCCTGGAGACGCGCCAGGCTGACTTGCAGGAGGGCGTCAGAGCCTGCCTGGCTGGGTGGATGGGCAGGTGGTGGGTGGCCCATTGTGGGACCAACCTTTGACGACTCACTCTCTGGGAAGCCTGGGTTTGACTCCCCTTCTCTTAGAGCGACATCGTCTACCACCTCCTCAACATCACCCGTAGCATCGGCCACCACCTTGGTTCTGTTCCTGGTGCCACTGGCCATCCTTGCACTCTTCGGTCACTGACACCGAACTGCAACCTGATGCACCCACACACCTTACACTATTTGTACTCTCACTGTCTAGTGCTGAGCTGATCTTAAGACCCCAGCAGCAAAAGCTACTACTAGCAGTCCTTGGTGTCTGTGAGTATGCGTTCCACACTCACATAAACTATTATCTCGATGCCACACTGCTTGCCACCAATGTGACGAAATGGCAGCAGAGAGACCCTGCAGAATCTCGCTGTTGCCACCAGTTATGACGGATCCACACCCCGCCACCCACCTGACATCACAATTAGGTCAGATGGAGCACGTGGTATGGACCTGCCCTCTGCACCTACGTGACGTTCCGCACTCCCTGGAGGACTCGTAAGGTCGGATTGGTACAGTTCTGCACAGACAACCCCTGTACACACGGGTACAGGAAGGCACCAGGGAGTGAGAAGAGGATGCCCACTCAGTCACTGACGTGGCACCACACTCGCTCACACCCCCTGACAGGCTCTTTCACTAGCTCCAGTGAAGCAGAGCCTAGTCGGCGTGGGAGAGCTGCCACCAGTTTCTATTAGATATAACGGACTTATATCGGGCTAGAAACCCGCCCGGTAGCGTGTTTATTGGAGCGAACAACAGATGTAAGATTCGTGGATCGAGACAAAAGAACAGCCCAAGGTTAAATTATATATTTAACCACCTTAGGGGCACACTAAAGAATATGCTATATACATAAGGGTTATACATACACAGTGGTCAGAGTTACAAATACAATAGCTGGGGTACAAAAGGTGTAAAGCAGTTATTAAGAGTCAGTTACCGGTTGTATGTAAGATCTTGCTGTCGGGGGAAGGGCTGCCACATGGGAGGTGTGCGGGCCTTCTCTTTGTTGTTGCATGACTTTTCCCACATGACTTGACGTCACAACCTCCCCAGGAAAAGACAATAGAGCTGGGGCGGCAGGATCTTTTAACCTCTCTGGGTCACTCCCCTTACGGCCCCTGGGCTGGGTCTAGATCTCCACCCCTCCCAAAACTAAAATGGGCCATACATGCTTACTGGACGGTCCTAAGGAGCCGGTTCTGGTGTCATCGAATCCAGCCGGGCCCCTGCTATGCGTAGATACCAAACACTGTGGCCCTAGGGGCCCCCGCAAGGCTGTGTCGGGTATCTCCCTTTCCTTACATGCTGGACTATGTTTAAAACTAGGGTTACATTCCCCATCCTCTCAGGTTCCCGAAAATCTGGTTGGTTTATCCCTGAGACAAAATCGTATCCCCATAACTCGGTGTTGAATTATCGTATTTTACACAAAGAGCCCATGGCTTGGAGGATGGGCCTGCCTGCAGCTGCTTCACACTGTGTTTCTCAGCCCCCTCCCCTCTACTTGAGCTGTAGTGGTGTCAGATTCGCATATGTAGAGCTTTGTAAAACCCACCTGGCAGTGCACAGTGATCGACAGGGGATTACCTTGAATATCTTCACATCTGCTTCTACCAATATGTGTATTACTGCATAATGTTTAAATCAACACTCTGGAGTTTTTTTTTATTTTACCGCCAGAGTGGTATCACTGATGTCTGTTCCCTGCGTGTTTGTAGAATATTGTCATGGGTGTGTCACATGTGACAGACAGTCGCTCTGGATCCGGCTGTAGAAGGTCACTGTTAGAACTCTCCTGTTAGGTTTTTTCTAGTTTGCTGGTCACATGACCATTTTTGCCTATTTAATCCGGCTCCGCCCTCCTGGCCTTGCTGGACTTCATTGTATTTACTACTCTTGAGCTAGCTTGGTGCTCTGTTACCGTTCTCTGTTAGTTTTGCTAGGTCTTCGGACCTCTATGTTCTTTTTTGTGTGTTTGTCTTTGACTGCTACAATTTCTGCTAGGAGGTGTCCAACTTTATCCCAGTCCCTAGTTCTTGTAGGGATCCCTCCCTTGCATCTATAGGTCTTCGTACAGACTAGCCGAGGACTTTAGCGGGTCTGATCGCAGGATCAGGTTCCCCGTTACATCGTAGGGATCCAGTTTAGTTCTATTGTAGGGACAGATCTCCTGTCTTTCCTTAGTGCTTGTAGCAGATCGTAACAGTAAGTCCAGCCCAAAAAATTTCTCTAAGGAAAGACCTCCAGTTTCCATCATGGTCTCGGTTCAAGATTTGGCTCAACGCTTGCAGGGACTCTCTCTGGAGGTGGCCGAGCTCCAACAACACGTGAGTAGCTGTTCTGGAGCACATTTGGTAGAGCCAAAGGTACGTCTGTCTGATCTATTTTTTGGTGAACAACAAGATTTTTTTTCTTTTAAAAATGCTTGTTTATTGTATTTTCGTTTAAGACCCGGATCCTCTGGTGATGAATCACAGCGCATAGGGTTCATAATGTCACTTTTGCGCAAGGATCCTCAGGGATGGGCTTTTTCTCTCCAACCTAGTGATCCGTGCTTTGGATCAGTGGATAGTTTTTTTTTCTGCTTTGGGTTTGTTGTACGATGATCCTGATCTTGTCTCATCTGCTGAGTCTGAATTGAGACGTTTGAGGCAGGGATCAGGTAATGTGGAAAAGTATTGTTCTCACTTCCGTCGGTGGTCTGCCCAGGTGGGGTGGAACGATTCAGCTTTGAAAAGCTTGTTTCTTGCAGGGCTAGGTGAAAGGGTTAAGGATTTGCTGATTGCTTATCCCACACCTGGAAACTTGCAGGAGGCAATGCAATTAGCTATACGGGTGGACAGGAGACTGCGTGCAAGGGTTAATGAGAGCAAATCCTCTGCTATGTCAGCTCCAAGTCCTGAGAGGGTCTGTGCTGACAGAGGAGAGCCGATGGAGATTGGGGCGATGACACCCCGCTCTCAGGAAAAAGACCGCAGGCTTTCTGAAGGTTTGTGCTTCTATTGCGGAAATTCTGGTCATTTTATTAAGAACTGTGTGCTTCGTATGAACAAAGAAAAAAAAAAATGGTCAGTTATGCACGTATAGCCTGTTTAAATACAAAGGGAGTATTCCTATCTGCTACTACCGCTGCTCAGGAAGAATTAATTGAATTTCGGGTATTTGTGGATTGTGGTTCTACTCTGAATGTGATTGATGGGGGATTCTTGGAAAAACTTACATTAAAACCTAAACCTTTGTCATCCCCTATTGCTGTGGTTTCTGTTGATGGCTCTCCCTTGAAGAGTGTTACTCACAAGGTCTGTGAATTTCCCCTCACTATTAATGGTGTTCATCAAGAGAATTTGGATTTGGTAGTATTGAATAATTTGCCTTCTCCAGTAATATTGGGGTTACCCTGGTTAAAATTGCATAATCCTGTACTGGATTGGTCTACCAATGAAATTAAGTCCTGGAGCCCTAAATGTTATGACAAGTGTTGTAACGAACGTATTGCTGCGGTGGAAAAAGGGGAATTACCTGTACCTATTCAGGATTTTTGGAGAGTTTTTTCTGAGGAGGAGTCACAAATTTTGCCTTCCCATAGAGACTATGATTGTACTATTGAATTTGTCCCTGGAGCGACTCTTCCTAAAAGTCGTTTATTTAATCTTACTATTCCTGAGAGAAAGGCTTTGGAGGAATACATACAGACAAGCTTGGCCGCCGGTCACATTAGGCCTTCCAAGTCTCCTGTGGCTGTTGGATTTTTTTTTGTTAAAAAAAAAGATGGCGGTTTACGTCCTTGTCTGGACTTTCGTGAGATTAATAAAATTACTGTACGCAATCCTTACCCACTGCCATTGATTCCTGATTTGTTTAACCAGTTAGTGGGGGCCAAGTGTTTCTCTAAAATTGATCTCCGGGGGGCATACAATTTGTTGCGCATGAAGGAGGGTGATGAATGGAAGACTGCTTTTAACACTCCTGTGGGTCATTTTGAGAATCTGGTTATGCCTTTTGGTCTTACCAATGCTCCAGCATTTTTTCAGAATCTTATTAATGACATCCTTAGACCTTTGATTGGCAAAAATGTGGTTGTGTATTTGGATGACATTCTGATTTATTCGCCTGATCTGGAGTCTCATTGGCGGAGCGTACGTGAGGTTTTACATTTATTAATGGACAATTTGCTTTTTGCTAAGCTGGAGAAATGTGAGTTCGCTGTACAGAGAATTAGTTTTTTGGGTTACATTATCTCCAGTGAAGGTTTTGAGATGGACCCGGTTAAAGTTCAAGCTGTGCAGGAATGGCCTAGGCCTATTGGTTTGAAATCAATACAGAGGTTTTTGGGTTTCGCCAATTATTACAGAAAATTCATAAAAAATTTTTCTATTATTGTCAAACCGCTGACCAATCTCACTAGGAAAGGTGCTAATGCGGTTCAGTGGACTTCTGAGGCCATTGAAGCTTTTGTGTTTCTAAAGGAGAGGTTCAGCTCTGCTCCCATCCTTATGCAGTCTGATGTGACTAAGCCGTTTTTGGTTGAGGTTGATGCTTCTTCTGTGGGGGTTGGTGCGGTGTTGTCTCAGGAAAGCAAGGATGGAGTACATCCCTGTGCCTTTTTTTCAAAAAAATTTTCTGAGACTGAACTTAATTACGATATTGGTAATCGGGAATTGCTGGCTATTAAACTCGCATTTGAACACTGGCGTCATCTCTTGGAAGGTGCTGAATTTCCCATTCAGGTTTTCACTGATCATAAAAATCTGATCTATCTTGATGCTGCCAAGCGCTTGAATGCCCGTCAGGCTAGGTGGGCACTTTTTTTCTCGCGGTTTAATTTTTCCGTTACTTACATCACGGGTACCAAGAATGTTAAAGCGGATGCTTTGTCTCGCAGCTTTTCTCCCATGGTCAGTGCTGAGGAGGAGGAGGAGAGCATTTTACAAGAAGGTGTTGTGATTGCTGCTTTGGACTCCGTTTTGGAAGATGAGATTCTTAAAGCACAGGAGAATGCCCCATCTAACACTCCCCATGGGAGGTTGTTTGTGCCTAGGACCTTTAGGAGAGATTTGTTTGTTGAGTGTCATGAGTCTCGGTTGGCAGGTCATCCAGGAATTTCTGAGACCAAGAGACTTGTGGGTCGCAGTTTTTGGTGGCCTGGATGGCAGAAGGAAGTCATTAAGTGGGTGCGTCAATGTACTGTGTGTGCTAGATCTTAGTCTTCGCATGCTCCTTCTGCGGGGTTGCTTTGCCCTCTGGAGGTTCCTAGTGCACCTTGGACACATCTGGCTATGGACTTTATTACTGACCTTCCCCCCTCTGAAGGTTTCACGGTCATCTGGGTGGTCGTGGACCGTTTTAGCAAGATGTGTCACTTGGTTCCCTTCATCAAACTGCCTTGCGCTAAGACACTCGCTAAGGCCTTTGTCAAGGAAATTGTCAGACTACATGGCGTTCCTACTGACGTTGTTTCTGATAGGGGACCTCAGTTCGTGGCTCGTTTTTGGCGTGCCTTTTATGACAAGTTGGGAGTTCATTTGTCGTTTTCATCCGGATATCATCCTGAGTCTAATGGCCAGACAGAAAGAAAGAACCAAGATGTTGAGCAGTTCTTGCGTTGCTTTGTGGCAGACAATCAAGAGGGGTGGTCTGAGTTTCTGCCACTTGCTGAATTTGCTCTTAACAACCATACATCCTCTTCTGCTGGGTGTTCGCCTTTTTTTTGTTGTACTGGGAGACATCCGTCTTTTGGGTCATTCTCCAAATTGGTATCGGCTGTGCCGGAGGAGGAGAGTTTTTACGGTGATTTGGAGAGAGTTTGGACGGATGTGCGTGATAATCTTCAGGAGGCTAACAAAAAATCTAAGAGGTACATTGATAGGAAACGGCAAGAGGTTTCGTTTGCTATTGGTGACATGGTTTGGTTGTCCTCTAAGAATCTGCGATTGAGGATTCCTTTGAAAAAATTGGGTCCCAAGTTTGTAGGGCCCTTTAAGGTGCTTCAGATAGTTAACCAATCTGCTGTTAGGTTGGAGGTTCCTACCTCCTGGAAGATTAATCCGGTGTTTCATGTTTCTCTGTTGAAAAAAGCTGATGTGTCTGTTGGTGAATCCTCTGCCACTGTTCCTCCGGTGGTGGAGGACGGGGAATATGAAATTTCCCGCATCCTAAATTCTAGACGGTATAGAGGGAGTTTGCAGTATCTCGTCGCTTGGAAGGGTTTCGGACCCGAGGATAACTCATGGGTGAGGGCGGATGATGTTTCTGCTTCCAGACTTGTCAGAGCGTTTCACAGGAGGTTTCCTGATAAGCCCGGTCCTAGGGTATCCGGAGGATCCTCTTAGAAGAGGGGGTACTGTTAGAACTCTCCTGTTAGGTTTTTTCTAGTTTGCTGGTCACATGACCATTTTTGCCTATTTAATCCGGCTCCGCCCTCCTGGCCTTGCTGGACTTCATTGTATTTACTACTCTTGAGCTAGCTTGGTGCTCTGTTACCGTTCTCTGTTAGTTTTGCTAGGTCTTTGGACCTCTATGTTCTTTTTTGTGTGTTTGTCTTTGACTGCTACAATTTCTGCTAGGAGGTGTCCAACTTTATCCCAGTCCCTAGTTCTTGTAGGGATCCCTCCCTTGCATCTATAGGTCTTCGTACAGACTAGCCGAGGACTTTAGCGGGTCTGATCGCAGGATCAGGTTCCCCGTTACATCGTAGGGATCCAGTTTAGTTCTATTGTAGGGACAGATCTCTTGTCTTTCCTTAGTGCTTGTAGCATATCATAACAGTCACTGCACTTGGAATTGCCTTCTTGATCCTCTCATCTCTGTAGTATAGTTACATCCTTCTTCATTGAAGACCCAGGAGCGACCTCCACTCTCTGCTGCTGATTGACACACCCTTGCTTGGTTGTTAAAAACTCTCAGTTTCTCCAGAGAGTCACCGGTGATAGTTCTATGCACCTCTGTTCAGGCTTGGAGCACTAGCAGTCGGCTAGTTTCTTTGGTGCCCTTGGAGGACAGTTGGTGTTATCTCTCTGGTGTCTGCTCAAGCTAAGTGTATCCCCTTTGTTTGTTTACCTTGATGTCTTTAGTTTGTAGTGCTCATCCCGTCCCCTCCCTATCTAGGGCCAAGCTCGGCGATAGGTGTGGAACCTATATAAGGACGATAGGGAAGGCAGGGTGATATTAGATCTGCCTAGGGGTCTCTACTCCTCCATTCCCTAGTTGTTGGGCTTCCTTCCCCCCTTTCCCGTCGTTGAACACTTGTGTCTTCCCTCACCTTGTGTGACAAGTATTTGCCAGCCGCCATCGTCTGCTGTTCTCGGCATTGCTATTCTCGTCTTTTGCAGATTGTGACCTGCCATATCATTCCAGTGTTTGTTAGGCCGACTGGAAGTCATTTTTCAATGTAAGCCTATATGAATCAGACCAAGGCCCTTATAGACTTCCATTGAGAGCTTGTGACATTTAGCAGTGACTTCTGATCAGTTAGAAGCTGACGTCACAAGATGGCAGAACAGGATTTTCAGTGGCACTGGAAACAGCAAATGGTGACAGATGGTAAGTATATTACTAAGGGCAGGGAACAGACACTAGTGATACCACTTCGGCAGTAAAGTAAAATGTTGGAGTGGTGCTTTAAAGGAGCACTCCTATCAAGATTTGTATCCTCTTGCTTTATTGCAGTCATCAAATTAAGTAGCACTGTGTACTTCCAGTTGCTCATTTTGCTCTTCTACACCGCTAATTCTTCTCTTTTCCATTAGGTCTATGACATCACGTGATTAAAAACAGACTAGATGAATCCTTCTAAGCTCTATGTAGAAACAGGAAATCTCTTTTCCCTCAATGAGTCATCACTGCAAATATCCCTGGCATGAGGAAGAGCTGAGCAGCTGGGACAGGAGTTGAAGAAGGGGATGACTCCTGCAGGGAAAAGAGACTTCCTGTTTCTACATAGAGCAGAGAAAAGAGAAGAATTAACAGGATAGAAAGGCAAAATGAGCAATTGTAAGTACCCAGTGCTGTATAATATGATAATTGCAATAAATAAAGAGGATAAAAACTTTAATGAGAGTACTTCTTTAAACATTTAGGTGAAAAACCAAAAGGTGGTCACAGGTGGACATGGACTTTAAATCTGATGTAAATAGCATTTTTCACTCCTTTTTCTCTCTACTTTGTAGAGGATGACTTGTCGATACCTCTGTATTATTCCTAATTCTCTTATAATGTACAGTACAGACCAAAAGTTTGGACACACCTTCTCATTTAAAGATTTTTCTGTATTTTCATGACTATGAAAATTGTAAATTCACACTGAAGGCATCAAAACTATGAATTAACACATGTGGAATTATATACTTAACAAAAAAGTGTGAAACAACTGAAAATATGTCTTATATTCTAGGTTCTTCAAAGTAGCCACCTTTTCCTTTAATGACTGCTTTGCACACTCTTGGCATTCTCTTGATGAGCTTCAAGAGGTAGTCACCGAAAATGGTTTTCACTTCACAGGTGTGCCCTGTCAGGTTTAATAAGTGGGATTTCTTGCCTTATAAATGGGGTTGGGACCATCAGTTGTGTTGTGCAGAAGTCTGGTGGATACACAGCTGATAGTCCTACTGAATAGACTGTTAGCTGCGTTTTTCTTGCCATAATACAAATTCTAAGTAAAGAAAAACGAGTGGCCATCATTACTTTAAGAAATGAAGGTCAGTCAGTGCCAAAAATTGGGAAAACTTTGAAAGTGTCCCCAAGTGCAGTTGCAAAAACCATCAAGCGCTACAAAGAAACTGGCTCACATGAGGACCGCCCCAGGAAAGGAAGACCAAGAGTCACCTCTGCTTCTGAGGATAAGTTTATCTGAGTCACCAGCCTCAGAAATCGCAGGTTAAGAGCAGCTCAGATTAGAGACCAGGTCAATGCCACACAGAGTTCTAGCAGCAAACACATCTCTTCAACAACTGTTAAGAGGAGACTTTGTGCAGCAGGCCTTCATGGTAAAATAGCTGCTAGGAAACCACTGCTAAGGACAGGCAACAAGCAGAAGAGACTTGTTTGGGCTAAAGAACACAAGGAATAGAGATTAGACCAGTGGAAATCTGTGCTTTGGTCTGATGAGTCCAAATTTGAGATCTTTACTTCCAAACACCGTGTCTTTGTGCGACGCAGAAAAGGTGAACGGATGGACTCTACATGCCTGGTTCCCACCGTGAAGCATGGAGGAGGAGGTGTGATGGTGTGGGGGTGCTTTGCTGGTGACACTGTTGGGGATTTATTCAAAATTGAAGGCATACTGAACCAGCATGGCTACCACAGCATCTTGCAGCGGCATGCTATTCCATCCGTTTAGCGTTTAGTTGGACCATCATTTATTTTTCAACAGGACAATGACCCCAAACTCACCTCCAGGCTGTGTAAGGGCTATTTGACCAAGAAGGAGAGTGATGGGGGGCTACGCCAGATGACCTGGCCTCCACAGTCACCAGACCTGAACCCAATCGAGATGGTTTGGGGTGAGCTGGACCGCAGAGTGAAGGCAAAAGGGCCAACAAGTGCTAAGCATCTCTGGGAACTCCTTCCTGATTGTTGGAAGACCATTACCAGTGACTACCTCTTGAAGCTCATCAAGAGAATGCCAAGAGTGTGCAAAGCAGTCATCAAAGCAAAATGTGGCTACTTTGAAGAACCTAGAATATAAGACATATTTTCAGTTGTTTCACACTTTTTTGTTAAGTATATAATTCCACATGTGTTAATTCATAGTTTTGATGCCTTCAGTGTGAATGTACAATTTTCATAGTCATGAAAATACAGAAAAATCTTTAAATGAGAAGGTGTGTCCAAACTTTTGGTCTGTACTGTATATAACCGAGTCATTTATCTCTGTTTTTGCCTAAAGGGTTGTTTTATATTTATTGAATCTGAAAATGGACTTCAAAGTACAGAAGTATAAGAGCATGTTTCTTGTTACATGGTTTCCTTAAGGTTGTAGATAACATGCATTGACTGAGTGAAAGACAAAGTTCTCAGATTGATGCCAACATCCAGTAAGCAACTAATTATTTTCTGAAAGAAACAACAGATTCTGTCAATAAAGATTGATAAGAAATACTATTTAGCCAGAAAATTATGTTAGGCATTGTTCCATGGAGCTATGTCTGTATTGCTCGTGTCGTGAATAATATGGGTCCAAAGATCTTTGTGATTAAGCAAAGAAAAAATGATGAGATTGTACACAGCATGTACTATTAAAAAGACAGCAGAGGTATCACCACGAATACAGTCCTGATGAGAAGTAATGCTGGATTATAAAAACGATTGCTAACTAGAGACAGGAGTTACAGTCCCTGTCAGGAGAAAGATATTACCTTTCTTGTACACTGTCAGTAAATTGCTCTGGGCAGGAAAGTTCAGAAGCATTGTGAAATCTTAGCCTCTCCAGAAAGAACATTAACAAACAGAAAATTACCTGTCTATCGGGATGTCTTGCTGTGAACCTCCTCGGTAAACTCATTACTCCTTTTAGTTTATCTAGTAAAACAAGTTAGTTTACTAACTTTCACTTTTCAAGTCTGCTCTGTTGGTTTATACATGTTTTTAATATATGTACAGGTGGCTACATCCATGTTGGCGTATAAGCAGTTAATAGGAGAGAAGGATGTTAATGTTCAGGCTATAAAGACTAAACTGCACCAGCACATCCCAACATTTGCTTCTATGGATCTTTTAGCAATTTACAAGAAATACTTACATGGTAAGTACAATAGAGTTACAAGGTCTTCGCTGGAAGAAAACGGTGATTGAAATCTGGTCAGTTCACCACTGGCCTAGAATATAGATTTTTTCCCCTAAGGATATGTTCACACTGAGTCTTTTAGCTGATTTTTTGAGGAGTTTTGACTTTTCAAGGACGATTTAGAGAGTGTCCGCTCAGTTTCTGTTCCAAAGGCTACGGCCCCACTATCAGTATTTGGTCAGTATTCGGTCAGTATTTTTTCTCAGGAGTGGGAGCCAAAACCAGGTGAGGAATAATCAGTGAAAAGGTATAATAGAAACAAGTCACCAATTCTACATTTATCATCCACTCCTGGTTTTGGCTTCCACTCCTGAGAAAAAATACTGACCAAATACTGATAGTGGGGCCGTGGCCAATAACTCAGTATGCACTTACCCTTAGGCTATGTTCACATGCAGCATTTTTTTTTTTTTTTCTGCAGCCAAAATTTGTTCTCTTGGCAGTAAAAACACTGCATTTTTTGCCAATTTTGCAACATTTTTTATGCATTTTTTTGCACGTTGTTTATATGTTTGCTTTTTCTTAGGGCATAGTTGAAGAGCACTGCTCTCATTGGTTAATAGGGTTATCCTTCTTTGGGGATTTTTTTTTTTACTTAAATGCAAGTAATTGGGGCTAAAAAAAAATTTTCAGTTGGGTTTTATGAAAATTTTTGCACCATTCGCCTTCTGTAGCCTGTGTGCCTATTGTGACCTCAGAATGATAATCCATGAATCAGCCCACAGCGATGATCTGACAAGCCTTTTGACTCTTATCTGTCTTTTTCTGAACTCCTCCTCGCTGATTTATGACCACAGACCACATCAAAGTTCAATGTACATGAACAAAAAGCCCGTAAAAGCCAAACGGTGCGAAGATTTTAAGTGAATTCTAATTGCAAAAATGATGTTTAACCCCAAAATACATGCATTTTAAAGGAGTTGTCTGGCCTAAAACGACAAGTCTGCAGTCACTCTATGTGACTGCAGACTTGTGAAACTTCACATAGTTTGCACTGGAAGCTGTGAGGATTTTTCTGTGCCAGCGCCAGGAACAGCAGTTATTTGACCACAAGTATGTGATAGGCATACCCCCGGCCAGAATCCGACTTGACTAATTTAATACCAGTGTATTTAATTAAATTTTTGTTGGTCAATACAGTAGTTAGATGCTAAACTCATGTACACACTACATGCTGCAGCTTTTCTTGTACTTTTCAGATGTTTTGGTATGGTTGCAAGTTGAAGTTGAATTTTGCCTATAGAAATTTTGCACTTTTCTGATCCTCAGGTTCTCATTCTGGGCCAAACATTAAAAGTAGAGGAAACATTTAGAACTGCTACGAAAATTATGTAGCCTCATGTCTGTTGTATTTTTTAGAATTATAAGTGTTGCTGGTGAGGTGCCTGTTAGTAAATGTCCACTGTAATAAAAACGCTAAACTAATCGCCATGCTAACATAACAATCATCAGCGCACAAGTTACAGCCATTAATACCTGTGGAGGCTGATTGCTTCAGTACTTGTTCTTGTGATTGTTGTAATTCACAGATTGTTGCTCCACAGATAATCAACCCAACAGTGCTGTCAAAGAAGAACTTGCTGCTGAAAGTCCTGTAGAAGGAAAGAAAAGCATTGAAGATAGTCTTCCAATAGATATGTTGTCTTGGGTTCATGTCATCAGATATCATAATCACCTAATGAGACTTAAAAATCTGGTCACGATGACAGGTAAATAACTTTATGCCATTCATTTACTTGTACTAAATCCTGATTTGACTGAGCACAGTCTATGCCATATGTCCATGTGAGGTCCACTGTTCTAAAAGGTTTACAACCTGTTGATGAATCTAATGAAACATAGAGGTTAAGATCAACATTAACAAAAGAGGTTAGCCTCTGAGAGCTTGTACTTCTTTGGTTTCGTCATGCTACTGTTCATGTGTAAAACAGGGCTTGGCTTGACTTACTACTCTGAAAGCAAGCTGTAAGCCGCGACCCGTTTACCATGTGAGGTGACATCACAGAACGAAGGAGGAGGTGTTCTCGTAGAGTTTTGCAGCTGAGAGGCATACTGAGGAAACTACATTGCCTCCTTCTCGCCACATGTGATGTAGGATCTTGAGTAGCCAGCGGATTTACATAGTCATAGTCAGGAAAGTGCTGAAAACCCCATTGATGGCTTTAAACAGGCTGGTCCACATATGGAAATGGCTCATACATAGGGTACTCCCTCCCTTTTTGAGCCTTATCTAATTGTAAAATATTCATTTACTAAAAACGTTCCTCAGAAGTTTGTCTTACTAAGATCATTCATGACCTTTCTGGATGACATTCCTCTTCAATCCGAGTGCCAACCTATCTCAAGTTCCTTCTTACATGACTTGAATAGCAATTTGCTACTTTGAGCTTTCCTACTGGAGTCAACTGGGAATGTGTGTGGTAAGCACCCTCAAGTGTAGGGATCACCAACCTATGGCTCGGGAGCTACATGTGGCTCATAGCCCATGATGTGTGGCTTGCGGCTGTCTGCCAGCTTGGTATGTTAGCACTTGTTCTAGCAAACAGCTATGAATAACAGATCACCAGATGGTGACATCAGTGAGTATCCCCGCACTGAGGAGCAGAACTGGATGTACAAATACTGGCCTTGGGGTGGAGAGTACATGCAAGGCTGGTATGGTAAGCCAAAGGGTGGACTATACTGCCAGTCAGAGAGGTGCTCAAGCTTGATGCGATGGTGTGGAGGGAGTGTTTGATTCAAGAATACTGAACGAGTGTAAGATGGGTGTTCCTGCATATAAAGATACTGCCTCAGTGTAATTTCTGTGGGAAAGTTTTTGCTATCATTATACCAGTAATAGGGTCTCTGGGTGTCACTTATGTGGGTGAGTTGAGAGAGAACTGGATGTCACAACTTGGTGGATCTTAAGGTGGTTTACGACTTTGCCTAAGTTGTGAATGTGGCTCTCAAGGTAGGAAAGATCTAGCGTAACACTCAACATAGCCGACATTTGTGACTTCAAATACATTTCTAATTAATAGTTACAGATAAAATAACTAATGTAAAGTTGCAATATGTCATGCTTTAATATGTTTAAATGTCTTTTTACAGATTTTGATGATGGGAAAGTGTCTGCTACTGATACAATGTACACATCTGTCTTTGATAATGGGATTACACTGCGCTATGTGGAGATGCACCTGTTTCTCAAGAAGTATCTTGATTCTTATTCCCCATGCTGTGTGAATGACTTTCCTGCAGAACTACTGTGGGGGCTAGAACAGAAAACAACAAGCTTTTATACTTCATCTAAGGTATTTTAGATTATCTGTAGCTGACTATTATGTAGGTAAAATAAGAGCTTCATATTATGGATCAAACATTTATGGTAATTTTGAAAAGTAGAAACAAATTGTATTAATTAAAAAGGGTTCTTAAAATATTCATCAGTCATTTGTTATGTCAAAATGTGTATTCTTAAAGGGGTTGTCCAGTCTAAAATGAAAAGTCTGCAATCACTCGGTGTGACAGGAGATATGCATACTTCCATCTTGTGGGCGCTGCCTCACTCCATACAAGTGAATGGAGCGAGGGTGCAGCCATCCAGTGGGCGCGGCTGTCTAGTGTGTGCGGTCTCACTCAATACAGTTGTATGTAGCGAGACCATGCCCACTAGACGACTTCTGCCTTGGAGTATGAATATTACATACATCACTGCTGTTCTCGGGTCAGAAACCGGCGAATCCTTGCAGCGCACAGTCTGTGCTCTGGTGGGATTCGAAAGTCTGCAGTCACACCAAGTGTATTGTGTTAACATGTATGTGTTAACCCAGACAATTGCCTTCTGTGCTCAGTATCTGCATGTGGCCATCAATATTAGATCAGTTAGAGTCCAGATATTGTGGCACTGCTGCTGATCAATTGTTTGAAGTACTTGTTTAAAGTACTCTGCACTGTTGTGTACTGCACAACGCTATACATTAAGTGCCAGCTGTGCTTAGTATGCCCCTATATGCTTTATATCACTGCTTTGTGCTTGGTACAGCCATTGCTAAAAGTTTGGTATTGAGCAGTACAAATCAGTGTTAAGAATAAAGGGGACATGGTGCTTAAAGGAACACTACAGCCCCTTTAAACAACTGATTGGTGGGGTTGCTTAAAGCTTGGATCGCCACCAATTTGTATAACTTCTTTCAAGGGGTTGTCCATGCTGGGGGCAAAAATCTGCAGTCACTCTGTGACTGCAGACTGCCAAATCATGACAGCTTGTGGTGTTCACATTGTCACGATTCTCCAGTATTCCCACTTGGAGTGGGTGGTCACATGACTACATGTATGTGATACTTGTGGTCACATGCCAACTAGACTCATCTGGCTACTCTCAAATCACTTCTATTAAGAGAAGTCAATAGAGTCTAGTTGGCATATCCCCATACTAGATATGTGTAAATGTATAAGCCAGATTGTAGATGTATGTTTTTTAACCCAGCCCCATTCCCCAAGATCTAAGCTTGGCCAGTGAATGTTGCAAATTCTTCATTTGTGCTCGTCTCGTTTCTAGACTTTTGATCATACACATACATTTTCTAGTTCACCTGCAAAACAAAACTAAACAGAATCTGTTTGGAAACCTTCGATGCTCCCTGAAATCAGGCTTTTCTGAAGGAAATAGATATTTACATAAACATGGCATTCTGGAAAAAAGACATATATGATTTACCAGCCGGGTATCATGTAATTCCGTTGGTGTTGATGGAGTTACTTTACAAAAACAGTTCTATTTTTTATCTCTGTAGAGAATATAGCTTTGAAGTGTAAAATCGAATTAGTTAAATATAACCTATAGCAATGGTTCCTTGCTAATGATTCAACTAAATGTCATCCCTCTCCTAATAAATCAGGGTTTTTTTTTTAATTATTGCTATGTTTACATAAATCTGGGAATTTATTTTCCTAGTGAAAATGTTGTTACCTTAGCAACTAGCGAGTAATTAAGCTTTTTTTTTTCTAGTAGCTGTGTGCTCGGGAAACATCATTTTCTGTTTAAAGCAATTAAATGACATGTGAATGCAAAGTAAAATATAGACACTGTCTTCTGCTCTGAGAGTTACAATTTCCTAAATGCTAGCAATGACCTTACCATCTGTTTCCGTAAATGGGGGTGCCAGCTGAAGCAGTGGGGAGTTTCAACATTGATAGGATGAGAAAGCTGACTTTCTTCATGCAGCATGCCGAGCTGCATTTTAAAAGGAATCATCCTTCTTGTGCTACAAAGCTTCACATTCACAATTAATATATGTTTAAGTATAAAAAAATTACACATAGTCAAAAGAAATGACCTGGAATCTGGCTGGGATTTAATGCATGTTTTCCACCTCAGCAGAAGAATTGTTCCCGTACTGACCTCCTGAAATAGTTGGCTTAAATCGAAGGAAGAACGTGATCTGAATGAACAAATAGATTTTCATATTGTAATGTTTGACTTGCATATTGTTCTGTGTCTTAGAGAAAGTGCATTGTCTTCTATTACTGCTGGACTGTGATGATTTCAGTAGAATATATATCAAATGTCATCGGGGACAAGGCAATATTTTTTTGTCACACATGACTTTTTAAATCAAATATATTATATTTACAGGGTAGTAATAAGTTTATCTTTATAGATCACAGCTAAACATTGATGTACAAAGAGGTATAGAGTGTGCATTTAAAGAGATACTGCTTGGTTAGGGGTTCACAGCCATGTTCCTTACAAATATCAATTTATTAGCCTCTTTCCTATAAATTTTTCTTTGAGTTTTCTCCAAAAATTTAAGTTACACTTCTGTACCTACAAATATACCAAGTTTCCACACTACGCAACTCTTTATTAATTAACTGCATATGTAAGAGAACACTTCTTTATAATAAAAAAAGACCAATTGTGAATGGCGTCACAAGGATGTCCTGTGTCTAGAAGGCAAAGCATGGGTGTTAGGTGCTCATGCCTAGCACGGGTTGTCCGCTACTTTGATAATGATGTATCCTTAGGATAGGTCATCAATATACGATTGGTGGAGATCACAATCCTGGCACCCTGAAAGCTGTTATTACCTCCCGCAGTGTCTGGATGTAAACTGTGAGGCATGAGCTGGAACAGCTCTGTATGTTGTTTAGTGGCCATTCCTCGGTACTGCAGCTCACTTGTTTAGTGGCCATTCCTCAGTACTTCAGCTCACCTGTTTAGTGGCCATTCCTCAGTACTGTAGCTCACTTGTTTAGTGGCCATTCCTCAGTAGTGCAGCTCACTTGCTTAGTGGCCATCTCTCAGTACTGCATTTCACTTGTTTAGTGGCCATCTCTTAGTACTGCAGCTCACTTGTTTAGTGGCCATTCCTTGGTACTGCAGCTCACTTGTTTAGTGGCCATTCCTCCGTACTGCAGCTCACTTGTTTAGTGGCCATACATCTATGCTGCAGCTCACTTGTTTAGTGGCCATTTCTCAGTACTGCAGCTCACTTGTTTAGTGGCCATTCATCTGTACTGCAGCTCACTTGTTTAGTGGCCATTACTCAGTACTGCAGCTCACTTGTTTAGTGGCCATTCCTCAGTGCTGAAGCTCACTTGTTTAGTGGCCATTCATCTGTACTGCAGCTCACTTGTTTAGTGGTCATTCTTCTGTACTGCAGCTCACTTGTTTAGTGGCCATTCATCTGTACTGCAGCTCACTTGTTTAGTGGCCATTCATCTGTACTGCAGCTCACTTGTTTAATGGCCATCTCTCAGTACTGCAGCTCACTTGTTTAGTGGCCATTCATCTGTACTGCAGATCACTTGATTAGTGGCCATTCCTCGGTACTGTAGCTCACTTGCTTAGTGGCCATTCATCTGTACTGCAGCTCACTTGTTTAGTAGCCATTCCTTGGTACTGCATCTCACTTGTTTAATGGTCATTCATGTGTACTACAGCTCACTTGTTTAGTGGCTATTTCTCAGTACTGCAGCTTACTTGTTTAGTGGCCATCTCTCTGTACTGCTGCTCACTTGTTGAGTGGCTAGTCCTCGGTACTGCAGCTCACTTGTTTAGTGGCCATCTCTCAGTACTGCAGCTCACTTGTTTAGTGGCTAGTCCTCGGTACTGCAGCTCACTTGTTTAGTGGCCATCTCTCAGTACTGCAGCTCACTTGTTTAGTGGCCATCTCTCAGTACTTCAGCTCACCTGTTTAGTGGCCATTGCACAATTCTGCAGCTCACTTATTTAGTGGCTATTTCTCAGTACTGCAGCTCACTTGTTCAGTGGCCGTTCATCTGTACTGCAGTTTACTTGTTTAGTGGCCATCTCTAAGTACTGCAGCTCAGTTTTTTAGTTATCATTCATCTGTAATGCAGCTCACTTGCTTAGTGGCCATTCATCTGTACTGCAGCTCACTTGTTTAGTGGCCATCAGTGATGAGCGAGCGTGCTCGTTTAACCCTTTCACCAAGCAAGCTCGGGTGCTTTCTGAGTATCTTCGGTGTACTCGTATATTAAGTTAGAGTCCCTGCGTCTGCATGATTTATGACTGTTAGTCAGCCTCAACACATGTGAGGATTCCCTAACAAACAAGCAATCTCTGCATGTAAAAGTCTGTGAGAGACTTGCTCTGGTTTCGTTAGGCTTAGGTAGAGAGGGGTTGTGACAGCCGACAATAAAAGTTGTTACCCACAGGTAGGTAAAATAGAACCAATTTTATTAGAGGTAATAATACAATTAAGTAAGGAAGGGGGATTAAAAATTTTTAAAGCACAATAAAACTAAGGTAAATGACTGGCTGTTAGTTGTCAATGGCGTCTTTGATAGTAGCTATAGTCAAAGACGTTGGTTCGTGAACAGATATAGGTGGGTCCAGGTGGTCTCCTAGGTTAAAAAGAAAGGGGGGAGAGATATTAATAAAATCCCATACTCGCCATGGTGGAGGAATGGGGCGAGGTTTACCTGGAGTCGAATTTATCGGGAACGAGTCCAGTTGGATGAGGGTGGTTGAGGTAGGTATGGTACAGTGTCCTAGGGCTGAGGAGAGAAATGTGTATATGATTGCAACTAGCTAGATAGAGGTGTGGACAAATCCTAGAAGGAGATTTGAATAGGGCTAATGAAATAGAATAAAATGAGGCTAGTAAAATAAATTACCTGGTTGAAGTGCTGATAGAACCTGGTGGGCACTGGGTGGAGCGCATCATGGGAAAACGTGATCTAGATGGTGATAAGGAGGGGTGGGATGAATGTTACCTTAAATGATGGGACATGTAATGGTTCGTATAGGGTAAAGTTGCCCTATTTTTAGAAAGTATGAAGGATGGATTTAACTGTAACACGTATGGCAGGGATTTGATGCAGTAATCAGCTTTCAGCTTCCAAGGGAGAGCGTAAGGTGCTAATAGTGCTGGTTGCACGCAGTGAATGGCTAGGAAGCCTTCTTTGCTGAAGTGGCTTTAGCTGTAGTTGAGTATCGAGTGGATCCAATCCTCGTCAGCAGAGGGAGAGAGAGGGATAATCGCGTTATCCCCTTAGTTAGAGGGTGTGCTGGAGTGGCACACCGCCAAGGTGCTTTGTTGTGGTCACAGTGCAGTAAGTTCCCAGTTCGATTTCCGATGGCACAGAATAAGTGTTGCCAGATGACTTACTATCACGTGGTGCTCGTCTGTTCGATTTCTGTCAGGCGGCAGCATCCTGGTAGCGGAGGACCTGCAGGGAGCACGGTCTCACTTGTAGAAATCTTCGTTCCCAGGAAGCTGCCACTAAATAGTTTGTAGCCATTCTGTACGGGCTCTTTACAGCATTTTACATCCGGCCTCCATCTGAGCTGATAACAGCTGATTGAATGGGGTACCGAGTGTCAGACTCCTACCGATCTGATATTGATGACTTATCCTCTGAATATTTAGGTAATACTTTGAATGAGAAAATGAAATGCAAAGAACTACATTTTACTTGTACTAGCCTAGCTCCATTTGTTTGTACACCTTTTTAGTAAAATAATATCTGTACTTAAATACTGTAACAATTTGCAGAAGCTTCATATAAAACTAGTGACGTCGTGCCCGTAACAATGTGCACATTGTTGGCATCTCTATAAATGCAAAAAAGGATGAGAAGGTTGTATTTTGTTTCATGCTGCTCCACATTTTATCCCTTACAAAATGAAAAAATGTCTACTTCAATATGGAAAGCTATAAAAAATTTGGATGGGCCCAGAAGTAAAAAGAAAATAGATCACTTTAAACATCAAACACAGAGCAGAGCTTTTGGACTGTGCCTGTATGAAGGCAAATAGTGACACCGCAGCTTTCTACTCTATACTGCACTGCATTAGAGCGATATTTCCCCTTAAAACCTTTGTTTTAGTGTCTGATGGGACATGCCACAATCTTTTTCTGTCAGATTCATAGGGAATTCAACAAAAAAAACATATATATGACTTCATATGGAATTGAAAATAGAGTAGGATCTTAAAATAAAGATTGTTAGTGTTACTTATAGTCCTTCATACAGTGTTGCTTGTAGTTCATTTTATCATACAGTCTTGTGCTTGAAGAAAGATATGCCCTAAAATGTCCAGGTGTGCAGTTCTCCACTCCGTGCAGCGTCTCATATACTAGGAATGAACTTTAAATTTTGATGATATGCATATTAGCATATTGCTGTGAATGTTTGAAAATGTATTCCTATATTTGTATGTCATGACTAGAATTTGTTCAATATGAAACTGGGCACTCAGTATGTTGAAAAAGTAGAATTATTTTATTTGGTATTTGCAAGCCAGAATATTTTATACGTTTCGGTCTTAGTGGCCGACCTTCATCAGTACAGATTGTATGTGGCAACTTTAGAATCAGCGTAGCGCAGGTGAGCGGTGTCTAGGGCTTCTCCTGACAGAGGTGGACACCGCACGCCTGCGCTACTCTGATTCTGCAGTTCCCACATGTAATCTGTACTGACGAAGGTGTTAGAACTCTCCTGTTAGGTTTTTTTTTAGTTTGCTGGTCACATGACCATTTTTGCCTATTTAATCCGGCTCCGCCCTCCTGGTCTTGCTGGACTTCATTGTATTTACTACTCTTGAGCTAGCTTGGTGCTCTGTTGCCGTTCTCTGTTAGTTTTCCTAGGTCTTCTGACCTCTGCTTTTTGTTGTGTGTTTGTCTTTGACTGCTACTATTTCTGCTAGGAGGTTGTTTGTGCCTAGGACCTTTAGGAGAGATTTGTTTGTTGAGTGTCATGAGTCTCGGTTGGCAGGTCATCCAGGAATTTCTGAGACCAAGAGACTTGTGGGTCGCAGTTTTTGGTGGCCTGGATGGCAGAAGGAAGTCATTAAGTGGGTGCGCCAATGTACTGTGTGTGCTAGATCCAAGTCTTCGCATGCTCCTGCTGCGGTGTTGCTTTGCCCTCTGGAGGTTCCTAGTGCACCTTGGACACATCTGGCTATGGACTTTATTACTGACCTTCCCCCCTCTGAAGGTTTCACGGTCATCTGGGTGGTCGTGGACCGTTTTAGCAAGATGTGTCACTTGGTTCCCTTCATCAAACTGCCTTGCGCTAAGACACTCGCTAAGGCCTTTGTCAAGGAAATTGTCAGACTACATGGTGTTCCTACTGACATTGTTTCTGATAGGGGACCTCAGTTCGTGGCTCGTTTTTGGCGTGCCTTTTGTCACAGGTTGGGAGTTCATTTGTCGTTTTCATCTGGATATCATCCTGAGTCTAATGGCCAGACAGAAAGGAAGAACCAGGATGTTGAGCAGTTCTTGCGTTGTTTTGTGGCAGACAATCAAGAGGGGTGGTCTGAATTTCTGCCACTTGCTGAATTTGCTCTTAACAACCATACATCCTCTTCTGCTGGGTGTTCGCCTTTTTTTTGTTGTTCTGGGAGACATCCGTCTTTTGGGTCATTCTCCAAATTGGTTTCGGCTGTGCCTGAGGAGGAGAGTTTTTCCGGTGATTTGGAGAGAGTTTGGACGGATGTGCGTGGTAATCTTCAGGAGGCTAACAAAAAATCTAAGAGGTACTTTGATAGGAAACGGCAAGAGGTTTTGTTTGCTGTTGGTGACATGGTTTGGTTGTCCTCTAAGAATCTGCGATTGAGGATTCCTTCTAAAAAATTGGGTCCCAAGTTCGTAGGGCCCTTTAAGGTGCTTCAGATAGTTAACCAATCTGCTGTTAGGTTGGAGGTTCCTATGTCCTGGAAGATTAACCCGGTGTTTCATGTTTCTCTGTTGAAAAAAGCTGATGTGTCTGATGGTGACGCCTCTGCCACTGTTCCTCCGGTGGTGGAGGACGGGGAATATGAAATTTCCCGCATCCTAAATTCTAGACGGTATAGAGGGAGTTTGCAGTATCTCGTCGCTTGGACAGGTTTCGGACCTGAGGATAACTCATGGGTGAGGGCGGATGATGTTTCTGCTTCCAGACTTGTCAGAGCGTTTCACAGGAGGTTTCCTCGTAAGCCTGGGCCTAGGGGATCCGGAGGATCCTCTTAGAAGAGGGGGTACTGTTAGAACTCTCCTGTTAGTTTTTTTTTAGTTTGCTGGTCACATGAGCATTTTTGCCTATTTAATCCGGCTCCGCCCTCCTGGTCTTGCTGGACTTCATTGTATTTACTACTCTTGAGCTAGCTTGGTGCTCTGTTGCCGTTCTCTGTTAGTTTTGCTAGGTCTTCTGACCTCTATGCTTTTTGTTGTGTGTTTGTCTTTGACTGCTACTATTTCTGCTAGGAGGTGTCCAACTTATCCCAGTCCCTAGTTCTTGTAGGTATCCCTCCCTCACATCTATAGGTCTTCGTTCAGACTAGCCGAGGACTTTAGCGGGTCTGATCGCAGGATCAGGTTCCCCGTTACATCGTAGGGATCTAGTTTAGTTCTATTGTAGGGACAGTTCTCCTGTCTTTCCTTAGTCCCTGTAGCAGATCATAACAGAAGGTCTGCCAGTAAGACCGAAACGTATAAAATATTCTGGATTGCTAATACCAAATAAAATAATTCTACTTTTCTCACCATACTGAGTGCCAAGTTTCAATTAGAATTGTATTATGGGATAGGATCCTACTTGGGCACCAATCCGAGCAGAAGTGCCGTGGTTGTTCACAATCAAATGACTAGCATTTGTAACATGATTTGGGAATTAAGATAAAGAGAAAAATATCTCATTATTAATAAATAAGTGTCCAGAGTGCTTTTACATTAGTTGGCTTGGAGCTGGGCAAGAGGCTTTTTAGTAAGTTTGGAATATTTTTTCTGAAGAGAGTGGACTCAATTAGGCTGGGGCTATATGTCAACTTAAACTATGGCACTGATCTCACGGTCAAAGATTGCTCTATGCGTAATATGGGAGAACGGGGTCGCATTGTGACTGCTGCAAGCAAGTTGTAAACAATCGAATGTGTTCCAACTTGTCTTGGCAGTCGTGATGTTTTGTGGGTTGCTACATGACCCCAATCACGAGCATTATGCTGTAATGCAGCAGCATCATAGAGCAATCTTTGGCCGCTAAACCCAAGTTGTAGGCAAAGTTGCCTTGTAGCTTCACCCTAAAGCAGGAGTCCCCAACCCTTTTTACCTTGAGAGCCACATCCAACTCTAGAGATGGTCGCGAGCTACATCAGACACTTCAGCCCCACAGTAGTGACACTCAGAACCTTCCATGACAGCCAAAGGTGCCCCTTAGAAAGCAAACTGAGACCTTATGCCCCCCTCCCATATAGTCAGTATCCTTACATCCAATGGTTCCCACTTTACCCCCATTTGATATTCCCATATCATGCACACTCTGCACACTTGCGTCCAGTTTCAAGTACCGGGTCTGAATATCAGTATCATCTTATCTCCAGCTTACAATATTTATTTCTCTCCCCCCATCTCCCTGGGAGTATATGCACACCCAGATCTGCTCTTCTGTACAGGTCTACTCACAAAAGTCACCATCTAGAGACCTTCTCTCCATAGCTGGTGGCTAGATCTAATGCTAATGCACCAAGCTGGCAGACATCCGCAAGACACACAACATGGACCTGCAAGCCACTGGTGGCTCCTGAGCCACAGTTTGGGGACCTCTGCATTAATACATAGATATGGCTTGGATGGATTAAAACTGATTGACATATGCTCTTTAATAGTACTTTAATAATCAGTTCCTACATCTGGATTATGGTTGAGGAACCTCAGGCTCTGCATCTTTCCATTATTTCTATAAGAGGTCAATGCTCATGTTTGCAATATTCACAGGTTAGTTTTGCAATCAAAGCTGAAGTGGTCATCTGAACTCTGCTAGTTGTTCATAGGTTGTAATCCAAGGTAGTGAGATATTTTAGGTATTTGCATTCTCTAGTAAGTAAACTGCATATACAGTTATATGACAAAAGTTTGGGCACCCCTATTAATCTTAAGCTTAATGTTTTATAAAAATTGGTGTTTTTGCAACAGCTATTTCAGTTTGATATATGTAATAACTGTTGGACACAGTAATGTTTCTGCCTTGAAATGAGGTTTATTGTACTAACAGAAAATGTGCAATCTGCATTCAAACAAAATTTGACAGGTGCATAAGTATGGGCACCTCACCAGAAAAGTGACATTAATATTTAGTAGATCCTCCTTTCGCAAAAATAACAGCCTCTAGTCGCTTCCTGTAGCTTTTAATGAGTTCCTGGATCCTGGATGAAGGGATTTTTGACCATTCCTTTTTACAAAACAATTCCAGTTTAGTTAAGTTTGATGGTCGCCGAGCATGGACAGCCCTCTTCAAATGATCCCACAGATGTTCAATGATATTCAGGTCTGGGCACTGGGATGGCCATTCCAGAACATTGTAATTGTTCCTCTGCATGAATGCCTGAGTAGATTTGGAGCGGTGTTTTGGATCATTGTCTTGCTGAAAGATCCATCCCCTGCGTAACTTCAACTTTGTCACTGATTCTTGAACATTATTGTCAAGAATCTGCTGATACTGAGTGGAATCCATATGTCCCTCAACTTTAACAAGATTCCCGGTGCCAGCATTGGCCACACAGCCCCAAAGCATGATGGAACCTCCACCAAATTTTACTGTGGGTAGCAAGTGTTTTTCTTGGAATGCTGTGTTTTTTTGCCGCCATGCATAACGCCTTTTTGTATGACCAAACAACTCAATCTTGGTTTCATCAGTCCACAGGACCTTCTTCCAAAAAGAAATTGGCTTCTCCAAATGTGCTTTTGCATACCTCAGCCGACTCTGTTTGTGGCGTGCTTGCAGAAACGACTTCTATCGCATCACTCTCCCATACAGCTTCTCCTTGTGCAAAGTGCGTTGTATAGTTGACCGATGCACAGTGACACTATCTGCAGCAAGTTGATGCTGCAGCTCTCTGGAGGTGGTCTGAGGATTGTCCTTGACTGATCTCACCATTCTTCTTCTCTGCCTTTCTGATGTTTTTCTTGGCCTGCCACTTCTGGCCTTAACAAGAACTGTCCCTGTGTTCTTCCATTTCCTTACTATGTTCCTCACAGTGGAAACTGACAGGTTAAATCGCTGAGACAGCTTTTTGTATCATTCCCCTGAACAACTATGTTGAATAATCTTTGTTTTCAGATCATTTGACAGTTGTTTTGAGGAGCCCATGATGCCACTCTTCAGAGGAGATTCAAACAGGAGAACAACTTGCTAGTGGCCACTTTAAGTAGCTTTTCTCATGATTGCATACACCTGGCTATGAAGTTCAAAGGTCAATGAGGTTACAAAACCAAAAAAAGTGCTTTAGTAAGTCAGTAAAAAGTAGGTAGGAGTATTTAAAACAAGAAAATGATAAGGGTGCCCATACTTATGCACCTGTCAAATTTAGTTTGAATGCAGATTGCACATTTTCTGTTAGTACAATAAACCTTATTTCAAGGCAGAAACATTACTGTGTCCAACAGTTATTACATATATCAAACTGAAATAGCTGTTGCAAAAACACCAATTTTTATAAAACATTAAGCTTAAGATTAATAGGGGTGCCCAAACTTTTTCATATAACTGTATCATGTGTATCACTCAGTGCGCTATTTAAAGAATAATATGCACATTTGTAAAACAGGTTCCAGAATTACAATATCAAATTGATAATATCAGATTTCATCCTGAAAAAAAACATTAAACATAGTTGACATCTCCAAACGGCATCATATTAAAATGTTGTATGGACCTATTTGTTAGTTTATTCTCCTTTTCCTCAGATCATCAGCTGCAGATAGCTGACAGGTGCAGGCATAGTCGTGTATTACCCTGAATGTAGCAGATAGCTAACAAGCAGACAGCCCTTTGATTATTGTGTTTCATTACAGAAACAAAGCTTTGTTGCTTTTAAACATGTCATGATGAATTCAGTCAAACTCCCCCTGTAATGTAATGTCATGAAATGTTTTCTACAAAGATGAAAGTGTCATTATGCAAACGTTCTTTATTATGAGTAGACAGGGCAGATCCTCATCCGAAATTCATAACGTCTTTTATTGAAAATCTAGCATGCAAATATTTTCATTTTATGAAATAATTAAGCTTTGGTAAATGTTAAGCGCTGTGGAGGTTTGTTTTTCCTGCTTTATTGATTTCATTCTCCTTTGGTTTGGTGAGTGGATGTACAATAATTGGATTGAAACATAAGAATGATTTAATTTTGAAAATCCTTATAAAGAGGAGATGATGATATTTGGTGTGGTCTATAATAATGCAGTGAAGAAAAGCATTCAATACCATTTCAGAGGTTGCAGGTTCTTATTGACAGCAAAACGATACATTTTTTCACACAATATGTGTGATGTGCTACACATAACTGGGCAAACCTTTCAGATGCCAGGGTACCCCGTAAGAGTATATTTTAATTTAGTGATAATTTTGTGGCAGGTTTTAGAGCATGACTTGAATGTGAAAAAACGAAGAAGGGTGAATGTATTCAGATTATAGTTAATGTGAATCGGTTAACAGGACCCAGGTCAATAGTCTGTGGCTTCTGAACGGGAGCCCTGAGAACCGCCTCTTATATGATGGCAATAGCAGCTCTTCTTTTGACTAGTTGTCCTGGTGCAACGACACATGTTCCTCACAAAGATGAAGTCGCACCAGTCTGACTAATCAAATTGCTATGAATACCCAGAGTTAAGAGGTGGTTCTCAGGGGTCCCTTCCAGCGGCCGCAGATTATTGATGTGACTGATGAACCAGGTACTGCGAATCGATTCGCACCAACTCTAATTCAGACACATGGCTTTTTTTGATTCAATGCAAGTATAGCTCATGCCACACCATTAACAATGGTTTAAAATAGAAATGAAGGAATGCAATCTTCAGTTAGGAAAGAATATTTATTGAATTACAGTGGCATGTAAAAGTTTGGGCACCCCCTGGTCAAAATTACTGTTATTGTGAACAGTTAAGCAAGTTGTAGATGAAATGATCTCTAAAAGGCCTAAAGTTAAAGATGACACATTTCCTTTGCAATTTAGGCAAAAAATATATATATATTGTCATCTTTAATATTTTAAAAAATTACAAAAAGGAAAATGGACCAATGCAAAAGTTTGGGCACCCTTGGAGATTTGTGTGTTCAGATTTTTGACCAAGGTTTCAGACCTTAATTAGCCTGTTAGAGTTATGGCTTGTTCACTATCTTCGTTAGGAAAGGCCAGGTGATGAAAATTTCCCAGCTTTATAAAAACCCAGCCTCCTCTAACCTTGTGCCAAAAAACGACAGCCATGACTTCTTCTAAGTAGCTGCCTAGCACTCTGAAATTGAAAATGGTGGAGGCCCACAAAGCAGGAGAAGGCTATAAGAAGATAGCTAAGTATTTTCAAGTTGTCCTTTCCTTAGTTCGAAAAGTAATTAAGAAATGGCAGTTAACAGGAACAGTGGAGGTCAAGATAAGGTCTGGAAGACCAAGCAAAATTACAGCAAGAGCTGCTCGTAGGATTGCTAGAGAGGCAAATCAGAACCCCCGCTTGACTACAGAAGACCTTCAGAAAGCTTTAGCAGACTCTGGAGTTATGGTACAGTGTTCTACTGTTCAGAGACACCTGCACAAATATTGCCGTCATGGAAAAGTCATCAGAAGAAAACCTTTCCTTCATCCTCACCATAAAATTCAGTGTCAGAAGTATGCAAAAGAACATCTAAACAAGCCTGATGCATTTTGGAAACAAGTCCTGTGGACCGATGAGGTTAAAATAGAACTCTTTGGCCACAATGATCAAAGGTATGTGTGGAAAAAAAGGCCACAAAATTTCAGGAAAAGAACATCTCGCCAACCATTAAACATGGGGCTGGTTCAATCATGCCTTGGAGTTGTGTTGCAGCCAATGGCACGGGGAGCATTTCACAGTTAGAGGGAAGAATGTATTCAATGAAATTTTAACAAATTCTTGATGGAAACATAACATCATCTGCAAAAAAAAAGCTGAAGTTGAAAAGAGGATGACTTCTACAAATAGATAATGATCTTAAACACGTCAAAATCCCAATAGCCTACCTCTAAAGGTGCAAGCAGAAGGTTTTACAATGGCCCTCACAGTCCCCTGATCTGAACATCATTGAAAATTGGTGGCTATACCTCAAAATATTAGGCAAGATGACTCAGGAATCTCACAGAACTGGAAAAATTTTCCAAGGAAGAATGGATGAAAATCCCTCAAACAAGAATTTAATGACTCTTGTCTGGCTACAAAAAGCGTTTACAAGCTGTGATACTTTCAAAAGGGGGTGCTACTAGGTACTAACCATGCAAAGTGCTCTAACTTTTCTATCAGCCCATTTTCCTTTTTGTAATTTTTGAAATGTAAAAGATGAATATATATATATATTTTTTTTGCCTAAAACTCAAAGGAAATGTGTCATCTTTAACTTTAGCCATTTTAGAGATCATTTCATCTTCAACTTATTTAACTGTTTCCAATAACAGTAATTTTGACCAAGGGTGCCCGAACTTTTACATGCCACTGTATATAAAAAAGTCGCAATGCCAATGCCGTAAAAAAAATCTAGCAAACGCGTTTCAGACAACAGCCTTTTGTCATTGCATGCAATGCCTAAGCACGGTTGTCTGAAATGCGCTTGCAAGATTTTTACTTATGCTTTTATCAATGCAATTTTTTTTTGATAATTCAATAAATATTGTTTTTAAACTGAAAATTGCCTTTCTTCTTCTCTATTATTTCGCTTGTGGCACCACAAGCCTCCATGCCTTGGATCTTCGGATGGGTGATCTGACTGTTTCCCATTTTTACCATTACCAGTGGTTTCTTTGAATTTTAACAAAAAGTATCAACAAAATGTTAATTCAGAGAAAGAGACTAGATGCCATATATTAGAGCTGCTCTGAATTAAAGGCAGCTCCATTGCCCCTTTAATATTGACACTCAGCGCTAATACCTATTTTTATCACCTTTACAGAGGCCTAATCCAGTTGTTCTCATTATTACTATCCACTCCATTCAGGGAATGTGTGCAGTGTGAGAAAGTATAAAAACCTTTTAAAAAGAAATAAAAAATAGTGTACCGACAACCAGTATATAGGAAAATAAAATATTGAAACCTTATTGAATAGCACAATTGGTATAATATAAAAATATAAAATGTGAGTCCCTCAAATGCAATGGCGATACACACTTCAGAGTCGTGACAAATTGGGGATATTCTTATACAAATGATAATAAATACACATCCTAAACAATGCTAATTGAATACACCAATTGAACCATGTTACGAGGTAAAGAATAGAGCAAGCTGTATAGGTACAGTGGGTACGGAAAGTATTCAGACCCCTTTAAATTTTTCACTCTTTGTTTCATTGCAGCCATTTGGTAAATTCTAAAAAGTTCATTTTTTTTCTCATTAAAGTACACTCTGCACCCCATCTTGACTGAAAAAAACAGAAATGTAGAATTTTTTGCAAATTCATTAAAAAAGAAAAACTGAAATCACATGGTCATAAGTATTCAGACTCTTTGCTCAGACACTCATATTTAAGTCACATGCTGTCCATTTCCTTGTGATCCTCCTTGAGATGGTTCTACTCCTTCATTGGAGCCCAGCTGTGTTTAATTAATCTGATAGGACTTGATTTGGAAAGGGACACACCTGTCTATATAAGACCTCACAGCTCACAGTTCATGTCTGACCAAATGAGAATCATGAACTCAAAGGAACTGCCCAAGGAGCTCAGAGACAGAATTGTGGCAAGGCACAGATCTGGCCAAGGTTACAAAAGAATTTCTGAATTACTCAAGGTTCCGAAGAGCACAGTGGCCTCCATAATCCTTAAATGGAAGAAGTTTGGGACCACCAGAAGTCTTCCTAGTCCTGGCCGTCCAGCCAAACTGAGCAATCGTGGGAAAAGAGCCTTGGTGAGAGAGGTGAACAAGAACCCCAAGAACACTGTGGCTGAGCTCCAGAGATGCAGTAGGGAGATGGGAGAAAGTTCCACAAAGTCAACTATCACTGCAGCCCCCCACCAGTTGTGCCTTTATGGCAGAGTGGCCCAACGGAAGCCTCTCCTCAGTGCAAGACATATGAAAGCCCGCATAGAGTTTGCTCAAAAACACATGAAGGACTCCCAGACTATGAGAAATAAGATTCTCTGGTCTGATGAGACGAAGATAGAACTTTTTGGTGATCTTCTAAGCAGTATGTGTGGAGAAAACCAGGCACTGCTCATCACCTGCCCAATACAATCCCAACAGTGAAACATGGTGGAGGCATCATTCTATGGGGGAGTTTTTCAGCTGCAGGGACAGGATGACTTGTTGCAATTGAAGGAAACATGAATGAGGCCAAGTACAGAGATATCCTGGATGAAAACCTCTTCCAGAGTGTTTTGGACCTCAGACTTGACCAAAGGTTCACCTTCCAAGAAGACAATGACCCTATGGACACAGCTAAAATAACAAAGGAGTGGCTTCAGAACAACTCTGTGACCATTCTTGACTGGCAGCCAGAGCCCTGACCTAAACCCAATTGAGCATCTCTGGAGAGACCTGAAAATGACTGTCCACCAACATTCACCATCCAACCTGACGGAACTGGAGAGGATCTGCAAGGAAGAATGGCAGAGGATCCCCAAATCCAGGTGTGAAAAACTTGTTGCATCATTCCCAAAAAGACTCATGGCTGTACTAGCTCAAAAGGGTGCTTCTACTCAATACTGAGCAAAGGGTCTGAATACTTATGACCATGTGATATTTAAATTTTTCTTTTTTAATAAATTTGCAAAAATTTCTACATTTCTGTTTTTTTTTCAGTAAAGATGGGGTGCAGAGTGTACTTTAATGAGAAAAAAAATGAACGTTTTAGAATTTACCAAATGGCTGCAATGAAACAAAGAGTGAAAAATTTAAAGGGGTCTGAATACTTTCCGTACCCACTGTATATAATATTCTGCATTGATGATGAAGTGATAATGATGCTAATACATGCATTGGTTTGGACTATGTTACAAGGTGTATATACATCACTGGAAATAATATTAAGGCATTACCCATAAAATGTCTTCATCCCGATGTGGTACCCACCCAAACGCACGTTTCGATGAGAGCATTCTTCTGACAGGACACCTCTCTTAAATTGTCCAGTACCCAATGAGAATGAGTCACTAGTCATCATGGGGCAAATGCCCTAGTTCCGGAACGGAGGTCAATGCATCACATGGGATATGATGATGGAGAATGGGACCAGAGCCACGGTTACATGAAGACATCACGTGATCAGGAGTCCAGCCATGCATCTCAAGGTCCAACCACCCATAGATATGTTCTAGTATGTCAACCACCAGCATAAGATTACTAATGATACAAAAGATCACAGAGCAAGGGGAATGAGAATTAGGGGATCAGCACAATCCCTGCTGTAGCATTATAAGGGACCAGGCAGCTAGCTTTGCTGCTGTAATATATAAAGTGTATAGTGCATAATAAAAATGTGAATCAAGTGACATAATATGTGCTAAAATAATAAGTGACATCACAATCATGATTAAAAATAATTGTTGATAAAGAAGTACACATTTCTACACAAAAAAAAGACGGTCTATGAAATAATTATAAAAAAAATGAATGTATGATGGACAAAAATACTTATAGACATATAATGGAATTGCAAATTTCCAGATACTAATCTCACCTTCATTAAAGTACACGTACTGACAAATAACAAAAATTGTAAAATTGAGAAATATAAGTAGAAAAAAATGGTAGGAATTCATACAATGCAGTGGAACAACATTCAATTCCCCATCTACAAGGATGACCAGTAAAACATTTTTCAAATAATTGTGGACATTCATCCATCCGGTATACCTATAGGTATACACAAGAAAATCAGAAAAATAAGTGATGCTAAAAATGATGCATGAAGATAAAAAACAGTAGAATTTCTAATTAGAAAGCGTGTGACACTAGGGAGGAAATGATCAGAGGAATGGGGCAAAGTGGGTCTCATTTAGACACTAGGGTGTACGGTTTTTAGAGTCCAAATCCATTTACTCTCTTTTTGTGCAAGCCAACCACTTATATTGCATCCACGAGTTTGTGGAAAAATGCAGTCAATGCACCTAATCCGTAGGAAGGCAGAATTACATTGATGAAATAATCTACAATGTTTCAGTATAGGATGTAATTGTGCAATATGCTTGTTTTCTTTGACTGTTGTAATATCTCTGACATGTTCCCTTATTCTGGTTATAAGTTCTCGGGTGGTAGCCCCTCATATACACTGCTCAAAAAAATAAAGGGAACACTCTAATAACACATCCTAGATCTGAATGAATGAAATATTCTCATTGAATACTTTGTTCTATACAAAGTTGAATGTGTTGACAACAAAATCACACAAAAATCATCAATGGAAATCAAATTTATTAGCCAATGGAGGCCTGGATTTGGAGTCACCCCCAAAATTAAAGTGGAAAAACACACTACAGGCTGATCCAACTTTGATGTAATGTCCTTAAAACAAGTCAAAATGAGGCTCAGTATTGTGTGTGGCCTCCACGTGCCTGTATGACCTCCCTACAACGCCTGGGCATGCTCCTGATGAGGTTGCGGATGGTCTCCTGTGGGATCTCCTGGACAGTCTGTGGTGCAACGTGACATTGGTGGATGGAGAGAGACATGATGTCCCAGATGTGCTCAATCAGATTCAGGTCTGGGGAACGGGCGGGCCAGTCCAGAGCTTCAACGCCTTCATCTTGCAGGAACTGCTGACACACTCCAGCCACATGAGGTCTGGCATTGTCCTGCATTAGGAGGAACCCAGGGCCAACCGCACCAGCATATGGTCTCACAAGAGGCGTGAGGATCTCATCTCGGTACCTAATGGCAGTCAGGCTACCTCTGGCGAGCACATGGAGGGCTGTGTCCTCCAAAGAAATGCCACCCCACACCATTACTGACCCACTGCCAAACCAGTCATGCTGAAGGATGTTGCATGCAGCAGATCGCTCTCCACAGCGTCTCCAGACTCTGTCACATGTGCTCAGTGTGACCCTGCTTTCTATTGTGAAGAGCACAGGGCGCCAGTGGCGACTTTGCCAATCCTGGTGTTCTGTGGCAAATGCCAAGCATCCTGCACGGTGTTGGGCTGTGAGCACAACCCCATCTGTGGACGTTGGGCCCTCATATCTCCCTCATGGAGTCGGTTTCTAACCGTTTGTGCAGACACATGCACATTTGTGGCCTGCTGGAGGTCATTTTGCAGGGCTCTGGCAGTGCTCCTCCTGTTCCTCCTTGCACAAAGGCGGAGGTTGCGGTCCTGCTGCTGGGTTGTTGCCCTCTTACGGCCCCCTCCATGTCTCCTGGTGTACTGGCCTGTCTCCTGGTAGCGCCTCCAGCCTCTGGACACTACGCTGACAGACACAGCAAACCTTCTTGCCCCATTCAAGTGATATTGGGCCTACCTAGTGTAGTGGTTTTCCTCTTATGGATTCTGGCACCAAATACTATGTTGGAACAGTCTGTACAGGGACCATCAATTCCTGCTTAATTATTTGTCTGTCGTGAACAGTCTGTAGGATCTTCAAGAGCGATATGCTAAAGGATTTTAATGGGTTAACTGTGAGTTTATGATAATAGTGTGACAAGGTGGTCAGCTACAAAAGTGCTGACATTTCATTTCCTGACATCCCATCATGCATTGCACTTCTATGGGAGAGCCAGCACATGCAATGGCCCATAGGAAGTCATTATGTTCTAACAAGGGCCAATGATAGCAAAGAGCTGTCCCCGTCTCCTAGAACCCATTTTACCGAAATTCTTTTATTGCTGCTAAAACATCATTCAGAATAACAGAACTGATTTACAGTCAGTAATAAATCTGACATCTGAATCCCACCTTACACTGAGAGATTCAGTTATCAATTGCCAAACAGCAAGTCAAAAGTAGGAAATGGATGAAAAGGTAGAAAGTTGCCAATAAGATTAATTCCTCCAACAGAACATAAAAAAAAAGTTACCAATGAGTAAGAAAAAAATAAAATGGAAAGAAAAAAATGGGAGGAAAGGGGGCATTTAGTGCTGGGGTAGCATTCATCTTTAGTTTTAATAGAATTTCTGAACAATAATTTCTACATGATTTTTCTGGCTGTGAACTGTTGAAACTTGCAAACTGCTTTGCTCATCTTTGGTAATAACCATTAACACCTGAGTATAAACTCGTTATGTTGTTCAGTAAATGAAACTATTATACCTCATTAGTTCCTATGTTTTGAATAGCAAAAGATTCCTTTCTGAAAAAAAAATGGATGTATGAATGTATAATCATTTATAGCCTAATAGGGAAATATAGCGCTGGGTAAAGAGCAGTACATGCACAATTTGTCCTTTCTTGTGTTGTGAGAATAGCGATTAGCATGTTCGGGAAAAGGTCATAGAAAGTTTTATAAATGCCTAGTTCTGCAACGTGATTACTGTTCTACCATGTCATAGCGAAGAAGCCATTATGCAGCATCTGCAGAGTGAATACAAGTACTAAAGATGGTGAGAAAATTAATGAAACTTCTAAATTGTGTTTAGCTGAATGCTGATATTTGCCATAAGCTTCACAATTACTGCAAAACATGACCATCAGCTCATGGAGACCCTACTGTTCTATACTACAGAGCTGTAGGCACTTTGGCCTTGATTAATTAAGACTCGCCGGTCTTGATGAGGGGTCATGGTGGAGTCATACGCTTCGGATTCATGGAGATGTGCACGCCTCTTCTTGAATCTGGAGTGTCTGACTAGTGGTATGCGTTTCTATGCACCACACAAAAGTCTCACTCCAGTCAATGAATGGAGTGAGATTTCTCACATATTGAACCCCAACAGTTCTCCATAAATTAGACAAGCTTCATTCTCCTGCTTCAGCCCTGGCTGTAATCACTCTCTGGCACTTGGCTTGACAATCTGCTCTGTAGTGTATGTGAGCAGCGTGTGTATGCAGAGGCAGCTGTCAATCAAATTCCTGGGAAATGATTATAGCTGTGCTCACTGCATAGTGTTCGGTGACTGTAACAGCTTCCTGCACCCCCGATGATTGGAAGCTGCAAGAAGGCTATAAGTTAATTTTCTCCCTGTGGCCTCTTTTCCAGTAAGGCAGTCATGATTTTAAATGCTTTCTACTTGAAGAATAACTTTATATCTGCAGGGAAATAGCATTTTTCTGGACATAAGAGGTTCCATACACATAGATCAACTTGCCTATATTAATGTGAAACTAAAGAAAAGGGAAAGGAGACTCATTGGTTCTACACAAGCACCATGGTCATGAATAAAGCAAGCTTCTACTGCGCCCAATTATAAAGTCTCTGTCGGCACACACAGAATTCCTATGCTACCATAAATAGTATTATTGGTATATTGGTAAGTCTAGGACAGTTTTAGTGCACCAAATGATCCTGTGTGCACATCTGTTCGGCACTGCTCGCTGTGAGAATTCTCCGGTGCCGAGAGTGGGGAGCGCGTGACCACTACTATGTGATTTGCATACATACGGTTACGTGCCGACTAGATGGGCGCAGCGTCGCTCAATGCACTTGTATTGAGCGAGGCTGGACCAATCTAGTTGGAATGTGGCTGGAAGTATGCAAATTGCATACTTGCGGTCACATGACCGCCCTCTCCCGACACCATCAGCGGTAAATCCTTACAGTGTGCAGTGCGCGCGGTGTGAGGATTCACAAGTCTCCAGTCACATAGAGTGACTGCAGACTTGTACCCCAATGCCAGACAACCGCTTTAATATTTAATGCAGAATGAATATTTAGATGAAGCAATAACAACAATGTCATTAGTGTCATGAGTCCTTACCAAGCAATATTGTTTCCCTATGAGATTTACCACTCATTGATGTCATATAGTATGTGACATCAATGTGTAATATTAGGGTTGTGACCACTGGACCTATTACATTGTTATACAGTACATAGCTCAGCGAAATGCCACAGATCCTTCAGCTTTTTCCTGACACCATGTCACTCTACCAGGTGCTGTCTTGCACTTGATTGGCCTACAGTGTTTTTTTCATTAGTGATTAACATTACAAAACCCATTGAACTCCTTGCCTGGAGGACAGAGTAGAGAATTGGAAATAGGCATAGTATTTAGACTATAGTACAACTATATTACTGCCACAGTATTCAGATCTTTATCAAACGTTATTGGTGGAGGACTGCACCAACAGATTTGATGCCAACAGATTGGTTTTCAGAAATTATTTCTGCATTATTTTCTGACTTTAGAGAAAATATCAGTGAATACATGGAGCGAGCCATAAATATGGTAGACCACATCAGAAGTATTCAATAAGTACTGGGAAAATGCAGGGCTAATAACCAGTGTTAAACAGTTTCCTTATTAGATGGCCGGCCAATCCCTCTGAGATCAGCAGGTTTGGTAAGAGGGTCACTTGTTAGTAGCCCTGTATTTTTTTGGCATGGTTTGTCTATTCCTATTGTGGCCTAACAATTTTATGGTTTGTTCCAGATGTTAATTGATTTATCTCAGCATTAGCGTTTCTAGTAGTGTTTAGTGTTTCTAATGTATATGTTATTATAATGTAGTGATTCATGCTTTTGGTGGCATCTGGCATAGACATTTTTCCGGGGCGATTACTTGGGTACTCTGCGGATTGTAGGTGCTAATTAAAATAAAATATTTTCTAGGAATCCATATAGAACCTATATGCATTCAGTATGACAGCTTTTCATAGCTACCAGTCCAAGTTAATTACAGTATCTATCTTTCAGACAAATTTGGAAAACAAAGAATTTAATCAGCATACACCACAGCCATTGATAACTCCATCCAGTCGGTCACTGCAAAGCAAATTACAAGTTCAAGAGGAACACATGGCAATATATGCTTTGGATCAGGAACTTTGTCTGCAGTGGTATCTCCCACCATTGGAGCGATCAGCACAAGAGAAACCAATGGTAATTGTACATCTTTGATTGAGGCAAGAACTTAAATGTGACCATTTTTGCATTACAGCACTGAATTATTTATTATACATTTTTATACCTGACGTTTACATTGTGCATTATGCATACATATTTTAGGTATTGCTAATGTATGCCTATAACAAGCAGAATATTGATGTTAAAGACCCAAAAAAGTGTGATCCATCTGCTGTCCAATGTGGCTATCTTTGGGTTTCTTTGTCAGAGTAAGTACAGCATTATCTTTATATCTATACTGTATATCTTCCATATTGCTTATGAGTGTACTGATCATATTCACATCATACAATCTACACAACCTGTATTAAACATATAGACCAGGACTAGTGTTTCCATGATCATTGTTCTTGATGACCTGCCAACATGGCCCTGCTGTTGGACATCAGTGCTTGCTGGCGCTGGTTCCAACAGTCCAGATGTCTGCACTTTTGGACTTCTGCTATCTTTGTCACAGCACAATGGAAGCATACATTTCACAGTTACAAATTGTCCCATGTAAGCAATAGTCGGACTGGGGTGCCAAGGGCTCACCAGTAACGAACGCCAGGACCCCACTTTTCAGCTATATGCAAATGTGACCTTATCCTCAATCACAAATTTATATAACAATGAACTGGGTAGATTGTTAAATGAATAGGATGCTGCCTTTGTCTGTACAAAGTGATTCAATTATGTAGTGCCAAGTACTGCTCATATAAGAGGGCGGTGGCCGCTCTTGCACAGAGGCCCACCGGAGGATTCTCCTGTTCTCCTGTGGGCCAGTCCAAGCCTACATGTAAGACACACTCTTACAAGAACTCATTAACCATAAGAGGATAATTACCAATTGACCCTGATAATAGCTATACATTATACTTGTTTTATATTTTTTACATAGGCAGTTGCCCATTGCGTCTTCAAATAGCAAGCCGTACAATTGAATTGTTTATCAGTGCTACACCATGTACATTATGTAATACCCTACATATTCTTCTATTTATTCTGAAGAATTGGAGGGCTATTTGTGGTACATGCCTATAAAACATTTTCTTTATGACAGTCATGCACACTGTGTGATATATTTGGCACATCTTGCTAGAATTTAGACAACTTTCTCCTATACCAACAAATATTCATGATGACTCTACTTCACAGGTTATTCCTATCTTCAAAAGTGGATACTGTCCGTTCTTGTGAAAACAAGCATTTTTGTTGTTGATTGTTTTTTAAAAATGTGCAGCTACCCTTGAGATATTAACACTCTCCTTTTGTTTACGGCTTGATGCATAGGAGCCCGACTATCGCTACTATCTTGTAAGCCCTGCCCTGAAGCTGGGCGGGATTTGGAGGTAACAGCGCACTCCAGCTATCCTGGCCAACTTCAATCCTGTGCTTACAAGCTGAAGAAAAAAGCTTGGAAGCACTGTGCATGTTCTGCTGCCCAGCAGCAGTGGTCGGTCTCCAGGGTAACAAGCAGTCATCAAAAGAAAAGTGGTAATATCTCAAAAATGGCTTAAAATTTTGATAAACAGTAAATTGCAAAAGTAAAACAAGCACTATCCGACAATATAAAGCTATGAAGATATGAAAATTTTAATGAGCAATAAACTGCAAAATTGCTTTTAATTAGTGTTGAGCGAATTTGTTCGGCATTTCAAATCGGGTTTGATGTTATCTGCGTGACAGCGTGGCAAATCAGGGATGTTCATGGGCAGAGCCGATGTTTTTGGCACAAACAAGCCGGGACCCCGAACATGAACCCGAATTTGAAATGCCGAACAAATTCGCTCAACACTAATTGCAAGCAATATCTGACAATAAACATCTATGAAGACGGGAGTAACCTTTTAACTTGGCCATTTTTGAGCTGAAGAAATATTGAACATAATGCACACATTTATTCTTTTTGGCACAAAACTGAAATTAGTTTAAAAAACTTTTGCCAGAATTGTCGTGCAAGGTGAGCTATCAAACGGCACATCTCCACTTGTATTTAGCTGGTCCCATATACATAGAGGTTGAGAATAAAAAAAAAAAGCAGTTTAGTGTATTTTTATGTTATATCTATGCTGGGATATCACAGACAATCACAAATCTACTGCATGAGACTGCACTAGTGAAAGATTCTCATCATGTCACTTTGTCATATTGTCACAAAGGCCTTGTGTGGAACTGAGTATGAAAGAGATATTACTCTAAATCGAATTTATAATGGTGCTTGGAAGAGGACATCACACTTTAGAGATAAAGGCTATATTTCTGTTACATAAAACGTACTACTTAAGATGACATCAGAATGTAACAGTAGCTGTGAAATGCTTAGTACATGGAAGCCGCATATAGTCATGTGAGCACAGCCGGCCAATCAGAGAACTGGGGGAGTGTTTCAGACCCCTAATGAGCAGTGTGTATTGGGTAGTCTAAGAAGCAATATGGCCAGCTTAGGTAACAGAAGAGAGACAAATTGATCGGCAGGTCAATGGCACAAAACTTCAAAAAGTGGACACCAAGCATATCTGATTATTCCACCTCTAAATGTTTTATTGAAAACCAGTAGGTCACTATGATTACAATATTCCTTCATTTCCTATCACCCGCCATGGTGTACTCCATGCTGAGAACAGTTTTAGGCTATGTGCACACTGAGTTTTTTGAGGAGTTTTTGGAGCACAGACTAAGCTGAAACTTTCTAAATCCTCCTCAAAAACTTGCAGTTTTTGCTCTAAAAACTCAGCAAAAAGTCTCATATCCTTATGGTATTGTAAATCATTGGTTTTCTGGTGGAAACCTTCAGCAAAGTCTTGGTTCTTCTTACAAGTTGCCCCCTTGTCATAGAGCTCCTGTGGAACACATTGTAGTAAAACATCTGGGGGGCATTTTTGACATTGTTTTCGTTTAAGGTCTTGTTTTTCGTGCTCTACAATTGTATTTTCAGTCTTCGTAAAAAAATGTAACCTGATGAACAGCACTCACTGGTTTTCATTCTCCTTTTTACCAGCGTTTTGTCATTACATGAGAAACTTTGCAATCTGAGGCATAAGGCAGAAATCTCCATCCATGATGTGAGTGATACCTCTATATCAGGAAGTGGGGAAAAGCCAAAACGATCTTCCCAGACGGCTGCAAATAAACGTGACCTGAAACCAGTGAAGATCACAGAAGAACTGCAGGTATAACAGACAGCTCACAATTAGCAGGGTAATTTATGTGGGAGGCTGATAGATGTAAACACATTGATAAGCATTAGTATTAGTAGCTTGGCTGTCACACTCCGATGCAGGAAAGAACACATCAGTATCTGCTGACAGGCCAGGGATCTATGTATCACTCTTCCAAATTGCATGCCATGGCAATAGATACACTTTTCATGTTTCTGCTTATCTGGGATATTTGTAAATCATATTTACTGACTCCCATTGATTCTGACTATTTAGCATGAAGAAAAATTGTGTGTGGTATTTAATGTTGTATCGTGCTGCATACAAGTGCTGCCAATGGAGAAGGCAGAGTTGTGTCAGCCCATCAGAATAACATTTATATGATGCGGCATACTGCTAGTGCTGCCATATTCTAGTAATCACATGAGTGATTCTAACATAACATATATATATATATAGATATATATATATATATATATATATATATATATATATATATATATATATACACATTGTAAAAAATATTTAATGCAGTTGAAGGTTGCCTTCACAGACAAGGTGTGGCACTCTTGTTTTTTTAAACATTTTCAGAAACTTCTTTATAAAACAAAAAAATACATTAAAAAACATAAATTTGTAAACTAAAGAATGCAACTAAAAAAACTTGCAAGAATGTATGTAATTATACTCAGCTTTACAGGCAACAGAAAAGTGAGTATGAAGGTAGCCTTTAGTTGTAATAGTCTAACTAAAAAATTTTTTTTGTAAATAATGGCACCCTTTGTTCAGTACCCTCTCAATACTCACATAACTTCATTTGTAATAATCAAAAGAGAAGGAAGCGCCACACTTCCAAAATATCCTGGTTCAAGAATACTCTTAAATTCAAGATGCCTGGTAAAGTTGGAGTTCTGTGGGTCTTCTTTTTTCATGGACGTAACTTTAATTAGCCTATGATATCATTTGTGGCGTTGATGATTGAAAAGGCTAATTTTATTCACTGTTCTTTTGTTCACAATGGCAAAGACAAAAAAAGCTGTGTGAGCAGATTCGTAATGCTCTTATTACCAAGCACAAGCAGTCTAAAGGGTACAAGACTATCTCCAAAGAATTTGAAAATGTTATCAAGAAGTTTGTTTCTCACTAGACCGTCAGGAACCATCTGGGACATCATGACAGAGTAAAATTGATGAGACAACACTACAAAGTTGGTTCAAAACGTAGCAAAGAAACCACTGACAGCATGTAAAAAATCTTCAGGCTGAGCTGGCAACATCTGAAGGGATGGTTTCAGCCTTTATAGTACACTCCACACTGGATCTCACTACTTAAAAGGGTTTTCCATTTTTAGCAAAGTTGTGTTTCCAAGCGCAGCTTGTTGTATAAAACAAACTGTGCTTCACTCACCTTCTCTGGGTCCAGCACGGAGTCTCTGCCACTGCTCCTGGCGTCTGTCTGCACTGCAGCCTGTCAGTGAGCTCAGCGGCTCATGAAGTCTACACAACCTGAGGACACAAGTTCCCTGAAAACTCCTTTAAAGAAAGACATAAAAAGTGACAAGTTTCTTTGCCAAAAGTTACAGTGCATAGACAAAATACAATCTGTCAATAAAAATGTTCCATGGACAGATGAAATTAAACTACAGCATCTTGGGAATGCATACTAGAGTTCTAGTTTATAGATGATGAAATGAATCCTATAAAGTGCACCCTATCTACAATGAAACATGGTAGAGAATCCATAATAATCTGGGATTTATCAGAGGATTATCAGAGCATTTAAGAGCAAAATGCTCCCAAGTATAAAAACTAGGTTTAAGTAGAACAAAATGGGTCCTACATCAGGATAATAAGCACAAATGATAAAGTTACACAAGAATTTTTAAGAAGGAAAAGATGGTCTGGTTTACATTTTTTGGAGAGAGCTGAAATCTGCTATCAGGAAAAGGAACACGTCAATCATTTAAGAACTTGAGAAAATTGAAGTAAAGAATGGAAGAAACTAACAGCAGGCAGGTGCAAAAAGCTCATAAATGGCCACAAACCTTTGAAGGATGTAATTTTTGGAAAAGATTACGCAACCAAGTAGCTGGGAAGGGAGCTGATAACCCATTTATTTTTTAAAATGATTGTTCTTAAGATATGGTACCAGTGAAAAGTTCATGTAATGGCTTTCCTTGTTCTTATTGGAATGTGCACATTGTAGATTCAAACTCAAGGCAGCAAAACCACAAAGTAACACATATGGAGACATTGAGTTAAGAAACACTTGTGAAACAAAGCAGAATATGTGTTTAACCTTAGATTCCTTACAATACCCCCCTTTTACTGATTTCAGCTTTATACATCATTGACATTCTCTCAAGCAGCTTCTTGATCGGGTAGTCACCTGGAATGGCTTGAAGGAATCTTGCAGAAGTTCCCAAAAGCGCAGAGCACTTGTTTGCTGGTTCTCCTTCACTCTGGGATTCAACTCAATCCAAACCATCTCAGGTGTGTTGACATCGGGAGATTGTGGCAGCCGTGCCATCTGACAAAGCACTCCCCCTCCTTCTTATTCTCAAAGCCCTTACATAGCCTGGAGGTGTGTTTTGTGTTACTCTCCAGTTTCAACACAAAGGTTCAATTAAGTATAAACCATATGGGATGGCATGTCGTTGCAGAATGCTGTGAAGGCCATGCTAGGTTAGCTGCCTTAAATTTGGAATACATCACCAACGGTATTACCAGCAAAGCACCATAAACACATGCTCAGCATTGTATTGAACTGTGTACCAACACTTCATCTGGAAACTCTTTCTGAAGGCCGGTAATTCCACCTGTGACTCTTGGCGAGACATACCTGTTCATTGGTAGCCTTCCAAGTGATGACCTGATGAAGCTGCTTGAGAGAATGCCAAGATTGTGTAAAGCTGTCATCAGATTAAATGGGGATACTTTGAGGAATCTAAGGTTTAACACATATTCTATTTCACATGTGTTTCTTTAGTACTTTTTTCCATATGTGTTCCTTTGTGGTTTTGCTGCCTTCAGTCTGAATTTACTTTCTTCACAATCCAATAAAAACAAGGAAAACCATTGCATGAACAGCTATGTACAAACTTTTGATTGATACTGTACATGGAGGTCTAAGCAGTAGAACCCGCACCTATGGGATATGTATGGCATATCCATTGGAAATAACACTGTATTATACTTATGTAAAATGATCGGTTATATTACATCCTCATTGTATTATTTTATTAAAGGCAATGGTCGTGCTCTGTTGTTCTGAAGCTAAAGCCTTGATGTCTACTGATCCAACTTCACGGGCAATTACTCAGGTTAGCATACAGTTTATGTTTAGCTTATTTATCACAAGAAAAAAAAATCAGGACAAGTGTAAATGATTCATTTTCCATAATTTGATCTATTTATTCAGTGTTTGTATTACATTTACATAGTCTGTGTTTTTGCTCCTCTCCATTTGGTGGGTATTGCAGCACAATTTTGCTTTATGATATTAATCTTCTTAAGTGCAAAAATGGAAGTGATGCTTGCCTATGACAAGAAAAATGAATCTCTCACAGCTATAATTTCCTTCTTTTCACAGGCTCCATTTGACATCACTTTGCCATCATTAATCAGGCTGGAGAGAGTCTTTGACCTGACTCACGGCTGCATGTTAATGAAGGGAAGCCTGCTAGATTGGACAGTGTCACAGCTCACCTGAACAATCAATTTAGACTTATTGTTTTATAGCTCACAAATATGTTTTTTACCAGACAAATCACATGCACAGAGCTTACTAATTTTTATTCAAACCATTTCTTATATCTTTTTCTGTAACTTTCTACAATATTTTATTGGATTGCCCATGGGAAACAGTCTCATAAAATCAATCTCTTTCCTTCCCTGTAGTTTCCGAGATGAGAAGAATGTGCTATAAACAGCTATTATAAAGAATGTTAGAATCTAGCTTATTTTGTGTTCTTACTTAAAATGTCATAGATTTCCATATGTGTTGCAAAAATACCCATACAGGGAATAGTAGCATGCCTATTATTGCTAAAATAAATTTGTATGAAATAGAGATGGCAATCATCCAAATATGTGAAATGCACCCAAAGGGGTTGTCCCATTGATGTCACCTTTCAATATAGCCTATTATTAGGTTATATGGACATCATTGTGTTACGCTCACACCCGGACTGACTGGCGTGAGCGTGGTTAGTGGTCCCACTGGGCCAAGCACCGAGGAGTGCCTGGAGGGGCGTGACTAGGGGCCTCGCCAGATCCGACCACGAACACACGGCGGCTCAATCAACTCCGTGGTCTGAGGAGGGACGTGGGAGGTGGCCCAGGTGCTACTCCAGGTCAGACCCCGGTCACAGCTGTTGACCCACACCGGGGAATGCAGGAACGGGCAGGCACAGCTGGTATGCAGACATGCGGGTACTGGCAGGCACTTCTGGTATGCAGACAGGCAGATACTGGCAGGTAGGAACGCAGGCTGGATAAGGACCAGTACAGACTGGGATACAGGAACAGAGCTGCAGGTGCGGTGGACAAGCAGAGCAGAACCGCAGGCGCGGAGGGCAAGCGGAGCAGAGCAAAACCGCAGGTGCGGAGGACGAGCAGAGTAAAACCACAGGTGCAGAGGACAAGCAGAACAGAGCGAAACCGTAGGTGCGGTGGACAAGCAGAGCAGAGCGAAACCGCAGGTGCGGTGGACAAGCAGAGCAGAGCGAAACCGCAGGTGCGGTGGACAAGCAGAGCAGGGCGAAACCGGAGGCAGATACGGAGGTAGGGAGACGGGACAAGCAGAACCAGATACACACAAAGTACTTACAATGAAGTAGCGAGTGGACACAAAACTCACAAACAGAAGTACAGAGACAACGAGTTGGAGTTTGGTGCAGGTTCAGACACTGCAGGAAAAGGGCAGGTACGGACATAGAGACAAACAGGTAACGGGCTAGGACACAGTTCAGACAGGAACTAATCCCAGAACAAGATACCATAACGAGCCTGGGAACTCAGCCGCCAGGGTGGCGGAAACAGACTAGAAGTCACAGATACAGGTAACGGGCCTGGGTATACAGCCCCCAGGGTGGCGGAACAGACTAGAAGTCACAGATACAGGTAACAGGCCTGGTTATACAGCCCCCAGGGTGGCGGAAACAGACAAGATACTGGACAGCACCTGGCAACTCAGTTGCACAGAACACACTGAAAGAAAGTGTTGCTCAGGCACCTCCTACTGGGTGGAGGGGGTTTAAGTATCCAGTGACTCACAGCAATAGACTGGGGACGCATTAGGACTGCGCACACTGTAACTTTAAGAATCAGGCAGTAACAGCGCCTCCACCCTAAGCAATCAGACAAGAGACATGCACACAGCAAGTACTGGAGCAAAGTGTGCAGTCTGGACTGATAGGTAAGTTGGCCGTCTTGCATGGTGGGAGATGGTAAGCCATGCCAGCACACCGCCAGGGATGTTACACATTGTAGGAGGTCTCTTGCTTTGGGGGGTCTATGGACAGCCATTCACCTGAATGTCCCCAATGTAACACTACATTTTCCTGCAATGCAATGGCTACTGCAGAGGAATGCTGTTCCTGGCTTCCTATGGCAAAAACCAGCACGAGCGCGTAAGAGGAAAATCAACTGATAATGCAGGCGGGCACATTTTAAATGAGATTGCTATGACTATACATTGCCTTTAAAGGTTATTGTATGTCTGTGACAGCAGTATCAGGCTTCCAGTTAGACATACTGTTTGTAGTCCTCTGGTGGAGACAATTAGAATGTCCTTGAAGAATTCAGACATGTCAATATGCAAAAACAAGAGTTAACTCTTTAGCAAGGCTAGAATAGGCTTGGGCTGCATTCTAACACTAATAATGACTCTCCGGCTTTGTACAACTGCAACTTACAGGATGCTTTCCATGTTATGCCTGTAAGGACTTTAGACTTCACTACATCTGCCTGGAATTTGCATGAAGTTTGTGTTGTCTCAATAGGCTTCCTATGAAATTGGCCCCAGTTTGTGTGACTTGGGGAAAGCAGATTGCAAGCTCTATTGGACTTATGGTAATGGTGATAACCTCTACACATTGCTGGTGCTACATGAGCAACACAAAATAAAAGCAGTTAAAGTTGATGATGTACCTTCAGTTAACACCTTCTTTCATAATGTTCATGCTGCCCCACAAATTGGATTAAGGTGATTGAATTGAATACATTTGCTAAATCATTTTATTCCTAACTACAGTTGAACTGGATACTTTTATTTGTGATGAAAGTGTAACGGCGCTTTAGAGGTAACTTTTTTGAAATCAAATGTTTTTTATTGATTTTTAGAAAGATTTTCACAAAGGGAAAAATAAAAAAAACAAAAACAACCAGACAAACATTGGAGAAACACAGTTCTCCACCCCCCAACCTTAAGAAGCATTAAACATGACTTGCAAAACCAGCATATTTAGATGAACAAATATTTGAACATAGTAACAATAGTCAATCCAATTACATATAACTTGTGGAAGTGTTGAGGGAGGGCAGTAATGACCTTTCACGGTTGACCAAGTGAGTGTCAAATTATTATGTTACAAGGTTGATTGCGCAATCCAACAGAAAACCAGACGGAGGCAAAGCTCTGTATGGGGGGATTCAAGAATCTCTAACCCCGTTTATTTCTACTTGGCATTTTATATTGTTTTGAGTATATCAATAGCCAATCACCTACACCCATGCTACAAACTTGAACCAATGTTAGTACAATTATTACGGAAATACACATATGGTCATATTATCGTTAGTTCGGTGTACGATGGAAAGTTACAAGGTTACACATCCCGGCTCAGACTAGCTAGATAGCAGGAGCCGGGTGTCTCATAGAATGTTCCTGAGAGAAGAGGTTAGTGTGGGAAAGTTGCATGTCAATCAAGAGGAAAGAAGGAAAGAATGTATGTTATGCAAAGAGTATAATAACATGATTTTGAAGCAAGCAGACAAAATGGAGTTGCCATAGCATGAATATCCATATGTCCTTTACAGAAGTACTAATAACATTTTTATTAATTTTTTAAAGAAGTTTAATTTGAGGTATCATATAAACGTAACTCAAAGCAAGTCGGGGACAAAACTCCTCAGTTCCCTAGAAGTCAAACCAGAGCCATTAATCCATAGACCCCAAATTTAGAGAGAGCATCTCTCTTTAGGTATATGCCTTTTTCCAAATTTACTAGCCAGTTAACTTTATCAATAAATTATGATATCATAGGCTCCTGATCTGCTATTTATTTTTGGGCTATCAATTTTCTTGCCATAGATAACATACATGGCACCACAATTTTGCCGTACTCATCAATAGTCAGATCTTCAACATATCCCAGTATACATACTAATGGTGAAAACTCTACGTCAATTGAATAAACCCTGTTAATCATTGTTACAACACTGTTCAAAAAGGACACCAAGTTAGGACAGTTAAACATCATATGAAGCATATCTGCTATGTTAGTTTTGCATCTAGGACAGTGGGGACTTGAACGAAATTCTATGTTAAATAAGAATTGAGGTGTCCTGTATACCTGGTGTATCACATATATATGGGACAGTCTATGGCAGGGGTCTCAAACACGCGGCCCGCGGGCCGCATGCGGCCCCTGAGGCTGCTTTATGCGGCCCGCAGGCACAGACCCCTTGATGATCCCGACCAGGTCCAGGAGGAGCCGCCGACAGCAGCGCTGCATTGCCGCACAGAGACTGTTTCCCAGCACTGCATTTCCAATGCCAGCCGCCGGCCAATCAGAGGCCAGCAGCTGATATCTGCGTGTCGGCGCAGCGAGTATGACGTCATTGCCATATGCAGATGTCAGCTGCTGGCCTCTGATTGGCCGGCGGCTGACATTGAAAATGCTGTGCTGGGAGACAGTCTCTGTGCGGCAATGCAGCGCTGCTGTCGGCGGCTCCTCCTGGACCAGGTCGGGATCGTCAAGGGGTCTGACTCTGTGGTGCCTGCGGGCCACATCTGCAGGAAGGCGGCCGAGGGAACGGAGGACAGGTGAGAATCATCTTTTTTTTTTTTTATGTGTGTGAAGAACAGCACAGGGGGCACAGAGCCACAAGAGGGGACCTGGATGGGGTACATAGCCACAGGATGGGGACCTGGATGGGGCACATAGCCACAAGAGGGGACCTGGATGGGGCACATAGCCTCAAGATGGGGACCTGGATGGGGCACATAGCCACAAGAGGGGACCTGGATGGGGCACATAGCCACAGGATGGGGACCTGGATGGGGCACATAGCCACAAGAGTGGACCTGGATGGGGCACATAGCCACAAGAGAGGACCTGGATGGGGCACATAGCCACAAGAGGGGACCTGGATGGGGCACATAGCCTCAAGATGGGGACCTGGATGGGGCACATAGCCACAAGATGGGGACCTGGATGGGGAACATAGCCACAGGATGGGGTCCTGGATGGGGCACATAGCCACAAGATGGGGACCTGGATGGGGCACATAGCCACAAGATGGGGACCTGGATGGGGCACATAGCCACAAGATGGGGATCTGGATGGGGCACATAGCCACAAGATGGGGACCTGGATGGGGCACATAGCCACAGGATGGGGACCTGGATGGGGCACATAGGCACAAGATGGGGACCTGGATGGGGCACATAGGCACAAGATGGGGACCTGGATGGGGCACATAGCCACAAGATGGGGACCTGGATGGGGCACATAGCCACAAGATGGGGATCTGGATGGGGCACATAGCCACAAGATGGAGACCTGGATGGGGCACATAGCCACAAGATGGGGACCTGGATGAGGCACATAGCCACAGGATGGGGACCTGGATGGGGCACATTAGTACAAGATGGGGACTTGGATGGGGAACATTACTACAAGATGTTTGCCATTATTACTATATGATGCTAATTGTAAGACAATATTACTGAATGTGGCCAATTGGGGGAAACAAAATTGTAAAAATCAAAAAAATAAAAATAAAGCATGAAAAAATATTGGGCACTAAAAATGCTGTTTTATATGTAAACTAAAGTAAACACAAAAAAGTGCACGTTTATTATCGCCACATCCATAACGACCCAAGCCATAAAAAAATAAACACGGAAAAAATGTTCAAAAGGTGTATACAAAAAAAAATGGTATCACTAAAAATGTCACATTGAACAAAGAATGCGGCCCCCCAAATTCAAATTTTTTCCATGTGCGGCCCATATACCCAGCCGAGTTTGAGACCCCTGGTCTATGGGATTCATTTAAAGACAGTTGTGGAACTCTTTCCAGTATATATGACCAGTGATTTTCCTCTATGGGTCCCATTACACTCTCCCATTTCTCTTTTGATCGCATCAGCTGGTTTGTCAATATAATGTCTAAGAGAATGTTATAAAATAATGAGATCAGTCCACGAGAACTGTGTAGATTAGGTATTCTCTGTATTATTGAGTTTGGGGGTACCCCCCCTTCCAGAACAATAACTTCCGCCCGATATGCGTGCCTAAATTGTAAATATTTATACAATTCAGAGTGAGGTAGCCCATATTAGTTTTGCAGTTGTGAGAATTCCTTAATCACATCACCTATCAGCACTTGATTAAGTCTGTTTAAACCCTTGGAGCTCCAGGAGTGATATCCCACCAGTTGGTATAGATTTGGAAGCCATGGAGTGTTCCATAATGAAGTAAATTGTGAAACACCTTCTATTCCTTGTAATTTTTTCACCGTCCCCAAAGTTTGTGACATAACAGTATAGTTGGTATTTTGCCTCCAAGTGTCCCAAACTTATGTGCCTCCAATACGTCATAGAGTTTATCTGATTGGAAATAATGCTGTAGCAACATACACTGAGCTCCCCCTCCCCCAGGGTCGACCTATCCCTGAATATGTTGAAGCTGAAATGCCACATAATATACCCATGGGTTAGGAACCGCAAGCCCTCCCATTGTTTTGTTTCTTAGCAATGTTTCCAGTTTAATTCTCGGGGTCTGTTTGCCCCATATTAATTTTCTAAACTCCTGACTGACTTTAAAGAAAAATCTCCGATTTATCCATATTGAGTTGTGTAGAACATACAGCTATTGTGGCATCCCCATCATTTTGACCAGGTTAGCACGGCCCACCACCGACAACGGTAACTTAGACCAGGCGCCTAGTTTACCTCTAAATTTAATTAAGACTAGATCAAGATTCAACTTCTCATAATCATTTATTTTTGCCGATATATTAATGCCTAAATATTTAAACTCTGATACCATTTGTAAACCTGAATGTAGTGGGAAGCATTCTCATCTGTATTATCCAATGGAAGTATGACTGATTTGCTCCAGTTTATCTTCAGACCAGAGTATTTTCCAAATGTTTCTATCGTTTCCATTGCTATAGGAAGGGAGTTTTAGCCAGAAATAATAAAGTGCTGTAAGCGTATAAAGCGACCTTCTCTTCACTATTCCCTCTACGAAATCCAACTATTCCTGGATGCTCCCTGATAACCGATGCCAGTGCAAAGAGCAGGGGGGACAATGTGAATCCCTGCCGCGTACCTCTACTCAGTCCAAAAGCTGGGGAGAGGTGTCTATTTACCCGGACTAGGTCCTATACCAAACTTTTCCAACACCGCCCATAAATATTCCCTCTCAACAGAATCGAATGCCTTAGCGGCGTCCAAAGAACATACAGCCCTGTCCCCATCACCATCCACCGGCAATTGAAGATTAAGAAACAATCTCCGGATATTAACAGCTATGGATCTAGCAGGCATCAAGCCTGACTGGTCAGTATGGATTACTGTAGAAATTACTGTATTCAATCTAGACGCCAGTACCTTTTAACATCAGTTGACAATAAAGATATGGACCTATATGAAGGGGTCTTAACTGGCTTAGGTATAACTACTATCACCGCTTCTTGCATTGAATGGGGTAGGGTTCCCCCCCTCACCGCTTCCTCGAAGGTAGCCAGTAAGTGGGTAAGTAGAATATTTCCAAATTTCTTATATATTTCTGTGGGAAGCCCGTCAAGTCCTAGTGATTTGTTATTAGCCATAGAGGCTACTGCCATTTGTAACTCCTTCAGCTGTAGTGGTCTATTTAAGAATTCTTGATCTTTACCGCTGAATGTCGGTAGTTTGATTTCCCTCAAGTAGGATAAGATCTGTTCTCTATTAAATTGCAGTTTGGATGTATATAGATCTTTATAAAATTCTAGCAGAGTGTTTGAGATCTGGTCATTCTGGTTTACTATCACTCCTTCCTTGTCCTTCAAAGCACCAATAAAAGAACTCATCTGGGCTCTTGCTATCACAGCAAGTAAGTGTCCCGCCTTCTCCCCCTCCTCAAAGAAGGGTGTCTGGGCAAACATGCGTTTGTTTTTAGCTTTTTCCTTGATAAGTGTGGTGTACGCTTCTTGTGCCTCTCCCCACACGATCAGGTCCTCTTTTACAACGGTTAATACAAATTTCTCTTTTGTAGATCTAACTCTATCCCGTAAAATCTCCCCGAACTGTTTTGTCTTAGATTTGGATCTGTTAATGGCCTGTATTAAGACTCCTCGTAAGCACGCTTTCATGGCATCCCATAATGTGTTTTGCGACACTCATTTGTCGTTTTCCTTAAAATAGTATTCTAGGGTAGATGTGATCAGTGTAATATCTATAATTTGAAGCCAGAAAGGATTCATGGCCTACATAGTCAGAGAATCCAGCGGCCTGGGTGAAAAACAAAGAGCAGTCAGCAAGGGTGAATGATCTGATAGCACTCTGGGTAAATATTCCACTGTTCTTACCAAGGGGGAAATATGTTCTGTGCCCAATACCATATCTATACGTTATAATGTTTTATGTGTCTTAGAATAGCAAGAAAATTGTCTAGTGGTAGGATATTTGGGACACCATATGTCCACTAATGATAGTTCTGATAGTATTTCTCCAAACTTCGTTATGGGGGCATTTTTGTAGCAGTGTCTGCTTTATATCTATCCCAATATGGATGAACAACATTATTGAAACCTCCCATGCAAAGGACTGGAACTCCCGGTACCTTATTCATTAGTGAAGCAATATTTTTCAAAGTAATGTTGTTATGTGGAGGAGCAACATAGACTGCCACAAGTAGAATTTCTTTTGTGAATATTTTACAGTGGATGCCCACAAATCTGCCTTCTCCATCTATCTTGGAATTAATTATTTCAAAAGGGATAGTCCTATGTACTAGGATGCTAACCCCCTAGAATATGTGGAGAAGGTAGAGTGGAAGCTGTGGCCTATCCATTAAGATTTCATGCCCACAACACTGTTTTTCCCAAAGTGCGTTTCCTGCAGGCACACCACTGCAGGCAGGTGATCCCGGATATGCTCCATGACCGCCGCTCTCTTTAACCCCTTTCTGACGTATGACCTAATAGTACGTCATGGTGACCTGGGCCGATTGGACCAATGACGTACTATTAGGTCATATGGCGATCGCACCTGCACACAAGCGATCACGCCTGCACACTGATAGTCACAGCTGACACCAGGTGCTATGTGCAGGGAGCAGTCCCACACCGCTCCCAGCACATTAACCCCCTCAATGCTGCGATCGAAGTCGATTGCAGAATTGCGGGGGCAAGGGGAGGTGATCGCAATACTCACCTCCTCTCCCGGCCTCCAGCGCTGTCTGCCGCGGCTTCCCGGATGTTGCCATGACGACCCGATGTCGTCATGACAACATCCGGGTCACCAGACAGCAGGAAGATATCTTGGTTATGCGCAGTGCATGACCAAAATATCTTCTGTATCTGCAGCACTGACAGCCTGTATAGCACAGGGATGGTGCTGCATTCCTGTGCTATACAGGCGATCACAATAAAAAAAAATGAAAGTCCCATAGTGGGACACAGAATAATTGTCCAAAAAGTGTTAAAAAATGAAAAAAAAAAAAAAAAAATTTTGTAAAAATATTAAAAAAAAAATAAAAAAAATAATCCACCAAAAATAAAAATATAATGTACCCATCAATAAATATTATGAAAAAAATAAAATAAAAGTACACATATTTGGTATTGCCGCATCCGGAATGACCCGACCTATAAAACTGTCCCACTAGTTAACCCCTTTAGTGAACACGGTAAAAAATAAAAAACGAAACAAAAAACAATGCTTTATCATCATACCGCCAAACAAAGAATGGAATAACACGCAATCAAAAAGACAAATATAAATAAAAATGGTACCGCTGAAACGTCATCTTGTCCCGCAAAAAACAAGCCGCCGTACAGCTCCATCAGCCGAAAATTAAAAAAGTTATAGCTCTCAGAATAAAGCGATGCAAAAAAATATTTTTTCTATATTGTGTAAAAGCGCCAAAACATAGAAAAACAATATAAATGTGGTACCGTTGTAAACGTACTGACCCAAAGAATAACACTGCCTTAACAATTATACCACACACGGAACAGCATAAAAAAAAAACATAAAAACAATTCTGGCATTGCTGGTTTTTGTTCATTCTGCCTCCCAAAAATCGGAATAGAAAGCAATCAGAAAATGTCAAGTGCTCGAAAATGATACCAATAAAAACGTCAAGTCATCTGTCAAAAAACAAGCCATCACATGACTCTGTCGGCCAAAATATGGAAAAATTATAGCTCTCAAAATATGGCGATGCAAAAACTAGATTTTACAAAAAAATGCGTCTTTTAGTGTGTGACAGCTGTCAATCATAAAAACCCGATATGATTCTGGTATTGCTGTAATCGCACTGACCCGAAGAATAAAGTCGTCTAATCACTTATACCGCACGAGGAACGGTGTAAAAAATAAACTCTAGGGTTAGGGTTGTGCTAGGGTTAGGGTTGTGTTAGGCTAGGGTTAGTGTTGGACTAGGGTTAGGGTTGGGGTTGGGCTAGGGTTAGGGTTGGGCTAGGGTTGGGGTTATGGTCGGGCTAGGGTTAGGGTTGGGCTACGGTTGGGCTAGGGTTGCGGTTAGGGTTGGGCTAGGGTTAGGGTTGGGGCTAGGATTAGGGTTGGGCTAGGGTTGGGGTTAGGGTGGGGTTAGGGTTGGGATAAGGTTAGGGTGGGGTTTGGTTAGGGTTGGGCTAGGGATTTTTTTTCAAAAGTAAAAAAAAAAAAGATGACGATATGGCAACTAGTGTTGAGCGCAAGTGCTCGCTACTTGAGTTTGCATCGGGTGCTCGGGTATGCATGGAGTATTGCGGGTGCTCAAGTGACATGCTCGAGTCTCCGCCCCATATGCTTCGTGGCCAAAAAACCTGGCAGGGATTACCTGCCATGCACGAGCGATCCCCGCATAGTTTTTTTTGGGTATTTAATAACCATGAAACATGCGAGCGGGGACTTGAGCATGTCACTCGAGCACCTGCGATACATGGTGCATACCCGTGTACCTGATGCAAACTCAAGTAGCGAGCACTTGCGCTCAAGACTAATGACAACTTATTCAATATGATGAACTAATGTTATCAAATTCTGTGTCGTACCTCTGGGTTCAAAATGTTCACTATACACCTTGATAAAATCCTTGAGGGGTGTAATTTCCAAAATGGGGTCACTTGTGGGGGGTTCCCACTATTTAGGCACATCAGGGGCTCTCCAAACGCGACATGGAGTCCGCTCTCAATTCCAGCCAATTTTGCGTTCAAAAAGTCACACAGTGCTCCTTCCCTTCTGAACTCTGCCGTGCGCCCAAACACTGTATTTTCCCCACATATGGGGTATTGCGCATACTCAGGAGAAATTGCACAACAGTTTTTGGGGTCCATTTTCTCCTCTTACCCTTGTGAAAATAAAAAAATTGGGGCTAAAACATCATTTTTGTGGAAAAAGTTTGATTTTTTTTATTTTCACGGCTCGATGTTATAAACTTCTGTAAAGCACTTGGGGGTTCAGGGTGCTCACCACGCATCTAGATAAGTTTCCTGAGGGGTCTAGTTTCCAAAATGGTGTCACTTGTGGGGTTTTTACACTGTTTAGGCACGTCAGGGGCACATCCGCTAAGTATTCAAGCAAATTTTACATTCAAAAAGTCGAATGGCGCTCCTTCCCTTCCAAACCCTGCCGTGCGCCCAAACAGTGGTTTTACCCCTTAAATGGGGTATCTGCTTAGTCAGGAGAAATTGCACAACAAACTGCATGGTGCAATTTCTTCTGTTACCCTTATGAATATGCAAAATTGGGGTCTGAAAACATTTTTGTGGGAAAAATGTGAAAATTTTATTTTTACGGCTCAATGTTCTAAACTTCTGTGAAGCACCTGGGGGTTCAAGGTACTCACCACACATCTAGATAAGTTCCCTGAGGGGTCTAGTTTCCAAAATGATGTCACTTGTTGGGGGTTTCCACTGTTTAGGCACATCAGGGGCTCTCCAAACGCAACATGGCGTCCGCTAATTATTCAAGCAAATTTTACATTCAAAAAGTCAAATGGCGCTCCTTCTCTTCCGAGCTCTGCCGTGCTCCCAAATAGTGGTTTTCCCCCACATATGGGGTATCGGCGTGCTCAGGAGAAATTGCACAACAAACTGCATGGTGCAATTTCTCCTGTTACCCTTATGAAAATGCAAAATTGGAGGCTGAAAATCATTTTTGTTGCAAAAATGTGAAAATTTTATTTTTACGGTTCAATGTTCTAAACTTCTGTGAAGCACCTGGGGTTCAAGGTGCTCACCACATATCTAGATAAGTTCCCTGAGGGGTCTAGTTTCCAAAATGGTTTCACTTGTGGGGGTTTTCACTGTTTAGGCACATCAGGGGCTCTCCAAACGCAACATGGCGTCCGCTAATTATTCAAGCAAATTTTCCAATAAAAAAGTAAATTGGCGCTCCTTCCCTTCCCAACCCTGCCATGCGCCCAAACAGTGTTTTTTCCCCACTTATGGGGTATCTGCGTGCTCAGGGGAAATTGCACAACAAATTTTGGGGTCCATTTTTTTCCTGTTACCCCTGCGAAAATAAAAAAAAATGGGTCTAAAATAACATTTTTGTGAAAAAAAGTTAAATGTTACATTTTTTCTTCAACATTCCAAAAATTCCTGTGAAGCACCTGAAGGGTTAATAAAGTTCTTCAATGTGGTTTTGAGCACCTTGAAAGGTGCAGTCTTTAGAATGGTGTCACTTTGGGGTATTTTCTGTCATAAAGACCCCTCAAAGTGACTTCAAATGTGATGTGGTCCCTAAAAAAATGGTTTTGTAAATTTTGTTGGAAAAATGAGAAATTGCTGGTCATCTTTTAACCCTTATAGCTCCCTAATAAAAAGATATTTTGGTTTCAAAATTGTGCTGGTGTAAAGTAGACATGTGGGAAATGTTATTTATTAACTATTTTGTGTGACATACAGTACAGACCAAAAGTTTGGACACACCTCATTTAAAGATTTTTCTGTATTTTCATGACTATGAAAATTGTACATTCACACTTAAGGCATCAAAACTATGAATTAATACATGTGGAATTATATACTTAGCAAAAAAGTATGAAACAACTGAAAATGTCTTATATTTTAGGTTCTTCAAAGTAGCCACCTTTTGCTTTGATGACTGCTTTGCACACTCTTGGCATTCTCTTGATGAGCTTCAATAGGTAGTCACCGGGAATGGTCTTCCAACAGTCTTGAAGGAGTTGCCAGGGATGCTTAGCACTTGTTGGCCCTTTTGCCTTCACTCTGCGGTCCAGCTCAACCCAAACCATCTCGATTGGGTTCAGGTCTTGTGACTGTGGAGGCCAGGTCATCTGGCGTAGCGCCCCATCACTCTCCTTCTTGGTAAAATAGCCCTTACACAGCCTGGAGGTGTGTTTGGGGTCATTGTCCTGTTGAAAAATAAATGATGGTCCAACTAAACGCAAACCGGATGGAATAGCATGCCGCTGCAAGATGCTGTGGTAGCCATGCTGGTTCAGTATGCCTTCAATTTTGAATAAATCCCCAACAGTGTCACCAGCAAAGAACCCCCACACCATCACACCTCCTCCTCCATGCTTCACTGTGGGAACCAGGCATGTAGAGTCCATCCGTTCACCTTTTCTGCGTCGCACAAAGACTCGGTGGTTGGAACCAAAGACCTCAAATTTGGACTCATCAGACCAAAGCACAGATTTCCACTGGTCTAATGTCCATTCCTTGTGTTCTTTAGCCCAAACAGGTCTCTTCTGCTTGTTGCCTGTCCTTAGCAGTGGTTTCCTGGCAGCTATTTTACCATGAAGGCCTGCTGCACAAAGTCTCCTCTTAACAGTTGTTGTAGAGATGTGTCTGCTGCTAGAACTCTGTGTGGTATTGACCTGGTCTCTCATCTGAGCTGCTGTTAACCTGCGATTTCTGAGGCTGGTGACTCGGATAAACTTATCCTCAGAAGCAGAGGTGACTCTTGGTCTTCCTTTCCTGGGGTGGTCCTCATGTGAGCCAGTTTCTTTGTAGCGCTTGATGGTTTTTGCAACTGCACTTTGGGACACTTTCAAAGTTTGCCCATTTTTTCGGACTGACTGACCTTCATTTCTTAAAGCATTGATGGCCACTCATTTTTCTTTACTTAGCTGCTTTTTTCTTGCCATAATACAAATTCTAACAGTCTATTCAGTAGGACTATCAGCTGTGTATCCACCAGATTTCTGGACAACACAACTGATGGTCCCAACCCCATTTATAAGCAAGAAATCCCACTTATTAAACCTGACAGGGCACACCTGTGAAGTGAAAACCATTTCCGGTGACTACCTCTTGAAGCTCATCAAGAGAATGCCAAGAGTGTGCAAAGCAGTCATCAAAGCAAAAGGTGGCTACTTTGAAGAACCTAGAATATAAGACATATTTTCAGTTGTTTCACACTTTTTTGTTAAGTATATAATTCCACATGTGTTAATTCATAGTTTTGATGCCTTCAGTGTGAATGTACAATTTTCATAGTCATGAAAGTACAGAAAAATCTTTAAATGAGAAGGTGTGTCCAAACTTTTGGTCTGTACTGTATCTCTCTGATTTAAGGGCATAAAAATTAAAATTTAGAAAATTGCAAAATTTTCAAAACTTTCGCCAAATTTCTGTTTTTTTCACAAATAAACGCAAGTGATATCGAAGAAATTTTACCACAATCATGAAGTACAATATGCCACGAAAAAAAAATCTCAGAATCAGGGGGATCCATTGAAGCCTTCCAGAGTAATTACCTCATAAAGTGATAGTCGTCAGAATTGTAAAAATTGGCCCGGTCATTAACGTGCAAACCACCCTCGGGGGTAAAGAGGTTAAGGATTCCCCCAGACCTCTGACATTCCATGAGAGGAATTTTACTTTACCAGCCATTATATCTAGTTACAGTGGTGGCCAAAAGTATTGGCACCCCTGCAATTCTGTCAGATAATACTCAGTTTCTTCCTGAAAATGATTGCAATCACAAATTCTTTGGCATTATTATTTTCATTTAATTTGCTTGCATGGAAAAAACACAAAAGAAAATGAAGCAAAAATCAAATCATTGATCATTTCACACAAAACTCCAGAAATGGGCCAGACAAAAGTATTGGCACCCTCAGCCTAATTCTTGGTTGCACAACCTTTAGCCAAAATAACTGTGAACAACCGCTTCCGGTAACCATCAATGAGTTTCTTACAATGCTCTGCTGGAATTGTAGACCATTTTTCTTTGGCAAACTGCTCCAGGTCCCTGATATTTGAAGGGTGCCTTCTCCAAACTGCCATTTTGAGATCTCTCCGCAGGTGTTCTATGGGATTCAGGTCTGGACTCATTGCTAGCCACCTTAGAAGTCTCCAGTGCTTTCTCTCAAACCATTTTATAGTGCTTTTGGAAGTGTGTTTTGGGTCATTGTCCTTCTGGAAGACCCATGACCTCTGAGGGAGACTCAGCTTTCTCACACTGGGCCCTACATTATGCTGCAAAATTTGTTGGTAGTCTTCAGACTTCATAATGCCATGCACACGGTCAAGCAGTCCAGTGCCAGAGGCAGCAAAGCAACCCCAAAACATCAGGGAACCTCCGCCATGTTTGACTGTAGGGACCGTGTTCTTTTCTTTGAATGCCTATTTTTTTTTTCTGTACACTCTATGTTGATGCTTTTTCCCAAAAAGCTCTACTTTTGTATCATCTGACCAGAGAACATTCTTCCAAAATGTTTTAGGCTTTCTCAGGTAAGTTTTGGCAAACTCCAGCCTGGCTTTTTTATGTCTCGGGGTAAGAAGTGGGGTCTTCCTGGGTATCCTACCATACAGTCCCTTTTCATTCAGACGCCGACGGATAGCACGGGTTGACACTGTTGTACCCTCGGACTGCAGGGCAGCTTGAACTTGTTTGGATGTTAGTCGAGGTTCTTTATCCACCATCCGCACAATCTTGCGTTGAAATCTCTCGTCAATTTTTCTTTTCCGTCCACATCTAGGGAGGTTAGCCACAGTGCCATGGGCTTTAAACTTCTTGATGACACTGCGCACGGAAGACACAGGAACATTCAGGTCTTTGGAGATGGACTTGTAGCCTTGAGATTGCTCATGCTTCCTCACAATTTGGTTTCTCAAGTCCTCAGACAGTTCTTTGGTCTTCTTTCTTTTCTCCATGCTCAATGTGGTACACACAAGGACACAGGACAGAGGTTGAGTCAACTTTAATCCATGTTAACTGGCTGCAAGTGTGATTTAGTTATTGCCAACACCTGTTAGGTGCCACAGGTAAGTTACAGGTGCTGTTAATTACACGAATTAGAGAAGCATCACATGATTTTTCAAACAGTGCCAATACTTTTGTCCACCCCCTTTTTTAGGTTTGGTGTGGAATTATATCCAATTTGGCTTTAGGACAATTCTTTTTGTGTTTTTTCATTGAAGACAAATTAAATGAAGATAATAATACCAAAGAATTTGTGATTGCAATCATTTTCAGGAAGAAACTGAGTATTATCTTACAGAATTGCAGGGGTGCCAATATTTTTGGCCACCACTGTATATAGGGATTGAAAAATACAGGTAACTTGTAAGGTAGTCCACCTTTCTCCTCCCTTTTATAACCTTCTTTACAGTATTTCTACTTAGTCAGCTTGACCGCTAGTATTTGCTGAACCAGACAACAAGTTATAGAAACAAAAAGCCCACAAACACATTTAAACTAGTAAACATTAATCCATCCATTCAATCTGGATGAAGAAAGGCACAAGTCCATCCTGTAGCCATATACAAGGCAAGCAAACAACCTAAAACGAAAAGGGTTAAACACTTCCTGGGGGCCTGCAATATACGGATATAGCTCAGGATAGTTGTGTCCACTGGGCCGTGGGCTAGTCAGTAAAGGATATGACCCCAATATTCATTCGGGAAACTCTGATGGTATATATCTTTAATTATCCAGGTTCAGAGTTACTGATTTTGACAGATCCTCTGCTCATTCAGATCAATTCAACGGAGTGCTTCTTTCGGATGTTCAAAAAAGAAAGTCTCTCCCAGAGCCGCCACTCTAAATTTTCGCAGGGTAAATCATGGAGTATGACTTTTGCAGACTACACAGCCTTTGTTTTACATCAAGAAACTGCTCCCTACGTTCAATGGAGTAATCCGGAAAAAAAGGAAATTCTTTGGCCATTAATGGAGATGTCCCCTTTATCACGGGCAGCCTCACGGATGGCATCTTTGTCTTTGTAGTGCAGTAGCTTTATTAATACTGGACGTGGACGAGCCCCTGGTGGCAATGATGGCCGGGTTGGCCCTTTCCACAGCAAATAGGGCAGACAGGCAATCAGTCCCAAACAGAGAACGTAACCATGTCTCAAAGTACTCATTCGGATTATTGCTCTCAGTTTTTTCAGGGACACCAATAACTCATACAGTGTCCATTTTAGGACATGATCAGATATCAAACATCAGAATGATGTCAGTTTGAGGCTAAATACCCTGTCTGAGAACTGATTTTGATAAGTGATTCTGACAAGTGATTTTGATGAGTGATTTTGACGAGGGATTCTGACAAGTGATTTTGACGAGTGATTTTGATGAGTGATTCTGACTAGTGATTTTGACAAGTGATTTTGACAAATGATTCTGACGAGTGACTTTGACAAGTGACTTTTATAACTGTAATAAAAAAAAAAAAACTGTTAGCTGATGGGACTTGAACCCAAAATTCTGTGTTCCAAAGCCATTGCACTAACCACTGAGCTATAAACTCAATTGTAAAAACCTAGGAGTTCTATTTGGTTATATGATTTTCAGTGAAAACTTGTCTAAAACTAATTGGGACTTATGCACAGACTGCAAGCAAGCCAAATTCAAATGATGTTTGATTTTGATGTGTGAGTCTGATGTGTGACTTTCTTCAAACATCAGAATCACAATGACTTTTAGTCACCCTGAGTATTTTCATGGTTGATCTCATAAGACAAGAAAAGCTACCAGTTAATATCACTGAGCTCTGCTCAGAAAGAGAGGAGAGAGAAGCGGGCCTAGACTGAGAGGCCCAGGAGGACAGGCTGGAAGAGGATGGGAGCAGAGGGAAGGCTCCAGGAACAGAGGGGATCCCAGGGGCACGGCGAGTGCGGAAGCCACCCGTGCGCCCGAATCTGCAAGGACGTGGAGGGATCAGGCCGCAGAGGGGACCGGCCCCTAACTAGTGGAGAACAACCAGGCTCAGCTAGGAACCGGAGGCTACTATACTTTCAGGGTGCAGCTGCTCACTACCGTAACTATATCGCCAAAAAGGTGGCCGCATAGGATTCAGGGGACTGCACGTTGCCCGCCAAAATCTGAGACTACCGGCTTGCGACACTGGTTGTGAGGCGCAGGGCAGCGGGTGAGAGCCAGCGCAGGAAAACGACCGAGCAAGGCACACAGAATGGGGTCTCGCTAAGTATTCCTGGGATACCTGGGAGATTGCTGAACCCCTCCCTTGGTGAACACAGGACGGCGTGGGAGGTTACCCTGGCGCTGGTAACCTGGAGTCTGACAACTGTGAGTAAATCTGAAGACTGCACCCCCACTGTGTACTAGAATTATTATCTGCGCCATCACTTGCATTACACTGCACCAACCACAGTTACCTCTTAGTATTACTACATCCTGCCCTGGAGCTTAGCTCTACCTGTGGAGAGCTGAACCAATTCTGCTGCGTCACCATGAGCTCCAGAGGATCTGCACCGCAGCGGCGGCCCCATATAGCCGCATACCACAGGTTGCATCACGAACAATATATATATAAATACTTTATTCCCCTTTTACTCATCCCCTTTAATTGACCGCCCTGGGTCACGGACCGGGTCACTGCTACCGTGACACCCCCAGCACCGACCGGCCCAGCTACGAGTACCCCACGGCCAAGGGGGCGCGTCATACTTGGCATCACAAACAGGATATGAACCAAACTGTTATAGCCGGGGACTGTGCGCCTAGAGCCTGTGTTGTATACTGAATGTGGTGCCCGCCCCAGAAGAACGGGCACCATTATGTGCGTTATCAAGGACGACAAGAAACCTCTAGTGATGAGCGAGTATGTTCTGTTAACCCTTTCGGAGAGTATGCTCGGGCCGAGCACCGAGTAGTTACTGCTGCTCGGTGTTATGTTTGAATCACTCCCGTGTGCATGATTTGCGACTGTTTGACAGCTTTAGTACATGTGAGGAATGTCTATTTCTTACACATTCCTCACATGTATTAAAGTTGTCAAACAGTCGCAAATCATGCACACGGGAGTGATTCAAACATAACACCGAGCAGCTGTAACTACTCGGTGCTCGGCCCGAGCATACTCGCCGAAAGGGTTAACAGAACATACTCGCTCATCACTAGAAACCTTCCATCATGGGCCAGGTTCCAGAATGGTGCCAAAAGTGGAGCCTGCCTCATGCACCTGTGGCCATATACTGTACCTAGACGCGTCCATCAGTCTGAGGAAACCGCCCCCAGGTGTGGCCGACAGCAAGCAGCCATGGAACCGCCCCAGAAGGGGGAGAGGAGAAGAGAAACCTTGGAGACAGGGCGGGGTCTCCAGCAGTGCAGACATACCACACCCAGCAGGCACGATGGAGGGAGACCAACCTGTGACTCCGGCTCATGGCCTGCAGTCTGCAGCATCACCCCTCAACCTGGAAGGGGCAATATCTAAGCTGTCCCTGGAGGATACCGGCTTCCTTCGTGATGAGGTACAAGAGCTCGGATGGAGGAGGCCCAGCAGGCTGCCGTCACCATCTGGAAGGAGGAGCTGTTGGAGAAGCTGCTGACCTGGCAGCAGTCTGCGCTGCATCCCACCAGCAGTGCCCCAGCCCCGGCGGAGCCTTCCCTGGACCAGGAGGTAACAAGAAGTGCTGGAGCGGCCGCAGGAGCAGGTAATGACGATGCCCCTGCTCCGGGCACTGAGAGCGCTGACCTGCTCCTGGGCCCTTTGCCGGAACCTCCTTCCCTGGGCGCCTGCCACGCCAATCTGCTCCTGGGCCCTTCACAGGAATCCCCTGCCCTGGGCGCCTGCAGCAACAGCCTGCTCCTGGGCCCCCTACAGGAACCTCCGTTCCCCGCACCAGCATGGGTGTACGGGCGCCCTGCGTGGGACTGGTTAGCAAAGTTTGAGGACCAGCAGAGAGCCCCTCTTCTACCCATGCCCACGCCCCCAGTTGCCTGCCAGGGAGGAGAAGCGTACCGGTGGGACAACCCAGAGGGTAACCTCATGAGGTTCCCAAGGGAGACGGAGACCGAGGCCCTCAGGAGGGAAGAGCAGTGTGAACGGGAGCTCCGGAAGCTGACCGCAGAACAAAAACCCGTTTGGCGTGGCCGAAAACGGGGTCAAACAGCTGGATCACCTATGCCCTGCGGGGACTCCCAGGGCCTACGTTGAGAGTTTTCGGATGGATCCCTCAAATTGCACCTTCACCAGTGAGATGGACACCCGGTTATGGATCTCACTGTCATCTGCTTATGTGTTTATTCTGAAAAAGTTTTCTAAGTATGAAGAAGAATGTTATTGAAAATGCTTTTATAATGTTTTATATGCTAATAGAAACCAGTAACGTTTAAGAAAAAAGCCTCCCATAAAGGGAAGAAAAAGTTGTGTGATGTTCTTCTAAGTGGATGCATTCTAAAAAATTTTGTATGTCTAAAACACCTGTGTTTTTACTCTGTTCCAGCCCGCGGACGTACTGTGTTTTACCAGGGGGGTATGTGGCGCCCCTGCGGGTTCAGTCGCCACAGAGGTACTGCATCTTACCCAGAGGTGTGGTGCCCCACTCTCAGGTAAGGAGGGAGTACTGCCTGGGACCCACCCACCTGCATCCAACACTACACCATTCCAGACCAGCAGGCGGGGCAAGAAGCACTGGCTTATGCTGAGCCCTGTCCCTGGTTGGAAGTGGGGGGAACCGAGAGAGGGGGAACCATGTAGTGGATATGGGTGGAAGAAGCAGGACAGGGGAGCACTTTGAGTAGGAGTACAAAAAGGGAACCATCTTGGAAGAGTGAGTCGAGTCTGAGAGGAGAAAGAGTGGGAGCAGGAGCTCTGTAGTGTGTTTTTCCACTTAAATTTTGGGGGTGACTCTAATGACTTTAACCACTTTGCGCCAGAGCCTGTTTTCGCCTTCGTGACCAGGCCAATTTTTTCAATTCTGACCACTGTCACTTTATGAAGTAATTACTCTGGAACGCTTCAACGGATTCCCCTGATTCTGTGATGGTTTTTTTGTGACATATTGTACTTTATGACACTGGTAAAATTTCTTCGATATCACTTGCGTTTATTTGTGAAAAAATCCGAAATTTGGTGAAAATGTTGAAAATTTTGCAATTTTCAAACTTTGAATTTTCATGCCCTTAAATCAGAGAGATATGTCACACAAAATAGTTAATAAATAACATTTCCCACATGTCTACTTCACATCAGCACAATTTCAGAACCAACATTTTTTTTTGTTAGGAAGTTCTAAGGGTTAAAAGTTGACCAACAAAAACATTTTTTTAGGGACGACATCTTATTTGAAGTGACTTTGAGGGGCCTTTATGACAGAAAATACGCAAAATGACATCATTCTAAAAGCTGAACCCCTCAAGGTGCTCAAAACCACATTCAAGAAGTATATTAACCCTTCAGGTGCTTCACGGGAATTTTTGGAATGTGGAAGAAAACAATGAACATTTAACTTTTTTTCACAAAAATGTTACTTTAGACACAATTTTTTTATTTTCACAAGGGTAACAGGGAAAAATGGACTACATAATTTGTAGTGCAATTTCTCCTGAGCACGCTGATACCCCATATGTGAGGGAAAACCACTGTTTAGGCGCACGGCAGGGTTCGGAAGGGAAGGAGCACCATTTCACTTTTTGAATGTAAATTTGCTTGAATAATTAGCGGATGCCATGTTGCATTTGGGGAGCCCCTGATGTGCCTAAACAGTGGAAACCCCCCACAAGTGACAACATTTTGGAAACTAGACCCTTTAGGAAACTTATCTAGATGTGTGGTGAGCACCTTGCACCCTCAGGTGCTTCACAGACGTTTGTAATATTGAGGCGTAAAGATAAAATTTTCAAATTTTTCCCACAAAAATGTTTTTCATCCCCTAATTTTGCATTATCATAATGGTAACAGGAGAAATTGTACCATGAAATTTGCTGTGCAATTTCTCCTGAGTATGCCGATACCCCATATGTGGGGGAAAACCACTGTTTGGACGCACTGCAAGGTTCAGAAGGGAAGGAGAGCCATTTGACTTTTTGAATGTAAAATTTGCTTGAATAATTAGCGGACGCCATGTTGCATTTGGGGAGCCCCTGCTGTGCCTAAACAGTGGAAACCCCCACAAGTTACATCATTTTGGAAACTAGACCCTTTAGGGATCTTATCTAGATGTGTGGTGAGCACCTTGCACCCTCAGGTGCTTCACAGAAGTTTGTAATATTGAGGCGTAAAAATAAAATATTCACATTTTTCCCACAAAAATGTTTTTCATCCCCTAATTTTGCATTATCATAAGGGTAACAGGAGAAATTGCTCCATGAAATTTGTTGCGCAATTTCTCATTACAGGGAATCTTCCGTCATGGGTTCCGTCTGAATCACGTATTTCAGAGATTTACACGGAAACTCTGGTGTAAGTGCTCAGAGCAGAGCCATACTGCGATCTTTGGGAGAAATAATAAACAAATCAGTAGCAGGTGAAGAATTGGTTTTATTGATTTTATTTATTTTTTATGCTGTTCCTCGTGTGGTATAACTGATAAGATTACTTTATTCTTCGGGTTGGTGCGATTACAGCGATACCAGATTTATATCGGGTTTTTATGATTGACAGCTGTCACACACTAAAAGACGCTTTTTTTTGCAAAATCTAGTTTTTGCATTGCCATATTTTGAGAGCTATAATTTTTCCATATTTCGGCCGACAGAGTCATGCGAGGGCTTGTTTTTGTGGGACGAGTTGACATTTTTATTGGTACCATTTTTGGGTACGTGACATTTTTTGATCGCTTTCTATTCCATTTTTGGGAGGTAAAATGAACAAAAACCAACAATTCAGGAATTGTTTTTTGAGGTTTTTTTTATGCCGTTCCGCATGTGGTAAAAGTGATAAGGCAGCATTATTCTTCGGGTCAGTACGTTTACAGCGATACTACACTTACCGTATATTTTTTTAAATGTTTTGGCGCTTTTACACAAAACAATTTTATAGAAAAAATATTTTTTTTACATCGCTTTATTCTGAGAGCTATAACTTTTTTAGTTTTCGGCTGATGGAGCTGTATGGTGGCTTTTTTTTTGCGGAACAAGATGACGTTTTCAGCGGTACCATTTTTATTTCCATTTTGCTTTTTGATCACATTTTATTCCACTTTTTGTTTGACGATATGATGAAAAAGCATAGTTTTTTGTTCCGTTTTTTTTTTTTTTACGGTGTGCACAGAAGGAGTTAATTAGTGTGACAGTTTTATAGATCGGGTTGTTTCGGACGCGGCGATACCAAATATGTGTACTTTTTTTGTTTTTGCATAAATATACGGATTTATTGGTTTAATATTTTATTTATTTATTTTTATTTATTTTGTGATATTTTTTTTAACAGTTTTAAAAAAATTTTTAGACTTTTTTTTACATTTTTACTTAGTCCCTGTATGGGACATTCATTTTTATTTTTCTAATCACTGTTTTCATGCAATGCAATAGAGATTTATTGCATTGCATGAGAGCTTTGCTGACAGTTTTACATTGTCAGTGTCTCCTGCTAGACTTCAGCTGCAGGCTGCGTCTAGCAGGACACTGTACATGGCAGACCCGGAGGCGGTCATGTGACTTCCGGCTGCCATGACAACGGCAGGTCCTCTCAGACATCAGGGGGCCATCAGAGAGGTAAGTGGACGACCCCCTCTCCTCTCACTATCTTCTAAATGCCGCAATCACTATAGATCGCGTCATCTAGAAGATAGCAAAGAGTTAACATCATTGGGACCTGATCCAATCAAGTCCCAATGATGTCCCCTGTCAGAGCTGTCGCTCTGCACCGCACCCTCAGCGCTTGCAGGACCCTGGGGTTTATAAACGTCGGCGCTGCACAGAGCCCAGGCAGCGCCGACGTTTATGTACAGTGGGCGGTCGGGAAGCGGTTAGTTGTCAATCAGTGTTCCTTTTTAAGTGGACAGTTTGATTTCACAGAAGTTTGATTTACTTGGAGTTATATTCTGTTGTTTAAGTGTTCACTTTATTTTTTTTTAGCAGTGTATAATAGATAAGCAAAAATCAATTAAACATACAATAAAGGTAAATGCCTATTGCAAAAACAATCAAAGATAGATACCTCAAGATGCTATAAAGAAAGAAATATCAAGAGATCAGAGGGCTAAGTAGCCATGATCAAAGAGATACATATGCTCAGCCACCCAGGGACAAACCCAAGACTTTTTATTTGATTTAGGCTCCATTCACTTATTTATGTGCCTTTTTCACCATTGATATAACCATGGATTTTTATTGTATGTGTAATTTTATATTATATTTAAATAACATTTTGTTTACAAATTTCAGTTCGGCATCTTTGTTTTCTTTTGATTATTTTATTATTAGAATTTTTCCTGGTAGTAGCAAACAAGATTTGCTGTGTTGAGAAGGAATTTTGATGCACACATCCCTGCAAAATTTGTTTCAGCGCATCAGTATTTTTTGCATTACTTGCATACACAGCTCTCTTTAAGTCATGCCTTATAATCTCAATATGGTCCTATTTAAAGGTCATCAATATGTAAATCCATAAAATACCTTTTAGGTTGAATTCATTGTTCCTTCAATGGTCATAAGTTGTCTAGACTCTGAGGTAGCAATGCAGCTCCAAACCATGATGCATGCTACAAAATGCTTCACAATAGAGATGAGATTCTGGTGTTGGTGTTTACGATGTTTTTCTTCCTCCAAACATGGCGTACGGATAGCATTTGTTTGCAGTATCAATAGTCTTCAGTAGGTCATTTGATGTTCCTTATACATTCTTTCTCTCTCCCTTCAGGATTTCCTATTACATTATTTCAGTGACCTTAACAATGTGCCTTTTTGCAGCATCATGCATCTCTATAAGGTCTTCTGAAAGTTGTTGTCTTAAGGCATGGTTCACACTAACCAATCTTGAGTGGAACAATTTATCAGTAACCAGGCTTTGTGTGCCTTTATATAATGAACAAGCACCTATAACACACTTCCAATCTATTTAAGGGGAATATGTCAGCAGGTTTTTGCTATGTAATCGGAGAGCAGCATGATGTAGGGCTGACATCCTGATTCCAGCGATAAGTCACTTGCTGGTCTGCATGGTATCATGTTGATACAATCTCTGTTTTCTCTGTTGTAGATGTAGCATGGGTTCTGACCCATGCTACATCTACAACAGAGAATGCTGAGCTTGGTATAACCCTCATACCACTGATGGGTAGCTTTCTGTGTACACTGTACATTAACAGAAATCTGCTAATCAGTGGAGGTGGCATGGTTACACAGAGCAATTGACTAGGAGGCAGCTATTCCTATAGTGATAATCTGCTGATAATACACTTATTTTATTGATAACAGCATCACACAGCCTAGTATGTGATACATCACTGCAATCAGGGTCTCAGCCACTAGATCATGGTGCTCTGAGATTGCATAACTAAAAACTGCTGACATATTCCCTTTAGTTAAAAATTCTTTTGCCAATTATTCTTGGAGAAGTCATTAAAACATTATGCTTGTCCAAAAGTGTGACTTAGCAATCAGTCGAAAAATTCATGTACAGTTGTGCTCAAAAGTTTACATACCCCAGTAGAATTTTTCCTTTCTTGGCCTTGTTTCAGAGAATATGAATGACAACAAAAAACATTTTCTCCACTCATGATTATTGGTTTGGTGAAGCCATTTATTGTCAAACTACTGTGTTTTCTCTTTTTAAATCTTAATGACAACCAAAAACATCCAAATGACCCTGATCAAAAGTTCACATACCCTGGTGATTTCGGCCTGATAAAATGCACAGAATTTGACACAAATGGGTTTGAATGACAACTAAAGGTACCATCCTCACCTGTGTCCTCTTTGCTTGTAATCAGTGTGTGTGCATAAAAGCTGAGTGAGTTTATGGGATCCAGACAGACTTTTGCATCTTTCATCCAGTCACTGACGTTTCTGGATTGTGAGTCATGGGGAAGTCAAAATAATTGTCAACGGATCTACGGGAAAAGGTAGTTGAACTGTATAACACAGGAAAGGGAAACAAAAAAATATCCAAGGAATTGATAATGCCAGTCAGCAGCGTTCAAACTGTGATTAATAAATGGAAAATCAGGGGCTCTGTAAAAACCAAACCACGGTCAGGTAGACCAACAAAAATTTCGGCCACAACTGCCAGGAAAATTGTTCAGGATGCAAAGAAAAACCCACAAATAACATCATCTGAAATTCAGTACTCTCTGACACCTAGCGGTGTGGTTGTTTCAAGATGCACAATAAGGAGGCACTTGAAGAAAAATGAGCTGCATGGTCGAGTCACCAGAAGAAAGCCATTACTGCGCAAATGCCACAAAGTATCTCGCCTACAATACGCCAAATAGCACAGGGACAAGCCTCAAAACTTGTGGAACAAGCTAATTTGGAGTGATGAGACCAAAATTGGTCTATACTGAGGTCAAACAGGTCATTCAGATTACAATAGTGAATTTCTTAAAGGTAAACAAAAAGAAAAAAAAATCATTAATTTGTAAGGACACTGGTTCTAAAGGCTTGAATTTATTTCTCTCATGCATACTACTAATTGTTTTTTTACAGGTGTCTTTGGTTACCAAATCTGGAGTTATAGTTACCTCTGCATTTGTTGACTAAGGTTCCTCCTTAGCAAAATCACTGTTGATGAGATCTATCGAATGTGGGTACACAGTTTCAACTTTTGGTCATTCTATTCAAGTATCCGCAATTGATAATTCTCACCTTACCCAAAGTCATGTTACTTCTAAGGTTGGGAATGTGTGCATGGGAGTGATAGACATAGAATCTATTTCATTCATGATGTTTCCTTCCTTGCCAGTTAATGTTGTTTTGGGTATGCCCTGGTTGATGAAACACAATTCTACCCTTATTTGGGAGACTCACGAACTGAAGTCTTGGGGGAATATTTGTTTTTCCAGTTGTTTATCTTAATCCCTAGCATCTATGAGATCTCTTATTCCAGATTTTATTCAGGATTTTGAGGATGTTCTTTCTGAGACTGAATGTGAAGTTCTTCCCCCGCATAGGTCATATGATTGTTCTATCGAATTTATCCCAGGGGCCAAATTGCCTAAAATCTCACCTGTTTAACCTCTCTCTTCCTGAAAGAGATGCCTTGAACGAGTACATTAAAAAAAGTCTCTCCAAGGGTCACATAAGGCTTTCCACCTCACCAGTCGCCGTGGTTTTTTTCTTTAAGGAGATTTGCGTCCTTGTTTGGATTTTAGAGAGATTAATAATCTCCATATGCATTACCTCTTATTTCTGATCTGTTTAATCAACTGGTGAGGGCCAAATGGTTTTCTAAACTGGATCTAAGAGGGGCATATAACCTTATATACATGTTCGCCAAGATGACGAGTGGAAGACTTTCTTCAATACACCCGAGGGTCAAATTTTGTGATCCCATTCGGTTTGACCAATGCTCCAACAGTGTTTCAGAACTTCATAAATTATATTTTTTTCTTCTTTGGCGGGTAGATTTGTGATGATATACTTGGATGATATCTTGATTTACTCAGGTTCTCGTGAGGAGCATCGGAAGCATGTTCTACAGTTCTTCAGGTTCTTCGTGGCAATCATTTGCTTGCCAAGGTAGAGAAGTGTCAATTTGAGGTGCAGCAGATTCAGTTTTTGGGTAATTTGGTTTCTGCTAAAGGTTTTCAGATGTATCCCGTTAAGGTGCAGGCCATCTGGATTAGGTACAACCTACTAATCTTAAAGCTTTACAGAGGTTCTTAGGTTTTGCCAATTATTATCATAAGTTCATTAATAACTTTACAGTCATAGTCAAACCTCTTAGTGATATGACCAAGAAGAGTACTGACTTTTCCTCTTCGTCTACTGAGGCTGTTGAGTCTTTTGCTGCTTTCAAGACAGCCCTTTCTAAAGCTCCTGTCATGAGTCAACTCTATCTTGATTTGCCTTTTGTGATTGTGGTAGATGCTTCTTCTGTGAGGATGGGTGCTATTCTTTCGCAGAAGGACAGTTACTTTCATCCTTATGCTTTTTTTTCTCGGAAATTCTCACAAGCACAGTCCAACTATGATATAGGTGATTGGAAACGCTTGGCTGTTAAGAGAGCTTTTGAGGAATGGAGACATTGGTTGGAGGGGGCTAGACATAGAGTAACTCTTTACTGATCACAAAAATTGATTGTATGCAGACGCCACTAAGTGTTTGAAGCTGAAGCAGAGTTTGCGCCAGGTCTAAAGCCTCTCACGAGGCCCCAGCAGGTTTTCTTCCGCCTTACGAGGTTCTGTCTCAATCTTGGACTCGTTCGTCTATGGATTTTGTCACAGATTTGCCTAATTCTGGTGATTATATGGTAGTATGGATGGTTGAGGACTGTTTCAGCAAGATGGTTCAATTGGTTCCTCTACAAAAATTGCCTACGGCTAAGAGTTTAGCTGCATTGTTTATCTCTCACGTCATTAAGTTACATGGAGTTCCTAAAAACATTATTTCTGATAAAGGGGTTCAGTTTATGGCTAGCTTTTGGTGTAGCTTTTGCTCCCGATTAGAAATTAAGCTTTCCTTTTCCTCAGGTTATCATCCTGAGAAAAATGGTCAGACGGAGAAAATGAACCAAGATGTTTTGTTTCATCTAACCAAGAGGACTGGGTGGATTTTCTTCCTCTGGCTGAGTTCACTCTCAATAGTCACACCTCTACGGCTACCGTTGCCTCGCCTTGTTTTTGCAAATTTTTCTGGTTTGCAGTCTGTGGTCCCAGAGGATGAAAAATATTCTTCTTGTTTGATTAAGGTCTAGAGAGAAGTTGAAAAAGGTTTTTTGACAGCTTTGGATCGGAGCAAGAGAACTGCGATCCTCTCCTGTCTTTGGGATGGGAGATTTTGTTTGACTATTCTCAAAAAATCTTCATCTTATAGTTCCATTAAGGAAATTTGCTCCTAAATTTGTTGGCTTGTATAAGTTAATTAAGATGATTAATCCTCTGATGGTCATGCTCCAACTTCCGGTTGCGTGGATGATTAATAATTTCTTCCATTCCTTTCTTCTTAAACAATTTGAGGGGCCACCTGGTCCTCAGGACATCATTAAGGTTGAATTGGAGAAGGACAAGGAGTATGAGGTGGAATGAGTTTTGGGTTCCAGATGTGTCAGACGTCAACTGCAATATCTCATTAAATGGAAGTGTTTCGGTCCGGAGGATAATTCCTAGGTTGATGCGGAAGATTTGCATGCAGATCGCCTAGTGAGGGAGTTCTGTCAGTGATTGGGGATCTCAGAGGGTCCAGTGGCCCCTCTTAGAAGAGGAAGTACTGTCATGCTTTTGGGTTCAAGCCCTTGAGCCTGTGCTTTGTGGTCGGCTTCTCTGTCCGCCGAGCCACAGCAGATATACCTTTTCTCTGGGTGTTTAGTATTTGTTATTTTTGCTGCAGACTTTTTAGGGTAACAGGTGCTTTCATTTACTCATTTGTCTGCCCTATCCCCTTTTGGGTGTGGATTTATATACTTTCCCCCTGCTGGTATTTTCTGCTGGTGATAGTATCATATGGATGTTCAGCCATACTGTTGTAGATTAAGTCAGGTCAGGGAAAGATCAGCTAGGGTTTATTTCTTTGTTGTTTATGATCTTTACCCTGCACCTATCTTCTATTTCTTTTAGGAAGTAGGCAGCATAGTTTCTAACAGTACGTACTTAATCCTTTATTTTGTATTTCATGATTTGTTTACTCACTCTGGGATCTTTTTCTAATTCAGCACAGTTTCCCTTCTATAGGTAATTTACACTCTGCTCTGCCCGCCGCTTCTTTAGGAGGTACGTGAAGCGCTTGATAGCCTTTCAGGCAGCATAGGTCTGAGTCGCCATCGTCTAGTCTGAGGTTAGAGCTATCTCAGCTCATGCAGAAACCATTAGGGACTGCGAAGTCAGGATCTCCAATGGCCTTATGTGAACATGCATTTACACTTTGCATGCACATCAATTTACATTTCAGTTCAGACTCCCAGTTTTTTTCTTTGTAGTTCAATGTGCTTTAGTGCATATAAGGGTGTGGCCGCCCTTTGTTTGAGCTGAAAGGTTCATTCTGCCTCAGGCCTATGCTTCTACTAGGGTTTCAGTCTCTCTGCCCTTATCCATATGGATGTCACTTGACAAATGGTAAGGTTTTTAATATTAAATATTAGAGTTAGGACTGTCCCATAAGGGTTGCCGTGACGTTGCGGGATGGCTTTTACATTATTTTGATCAAAATTTATGTTAACTAAATACCCTTTATTATTTATTATTATTTTTATTCACTGTGCAATTTATTCATATACTTTTAGGTATTCGTGTATTTTGCCCTTGTCTTTGTTTTTTTTTTTGTTCAATGGCCTTATGTGAACATGCATTTACACTTTGCATGCACATCAATTTACGTTTCAGTTCAGACTCCCAGGTTTTTTCTTTGTAGTTCAATATGCTTTAGTGCATATAAGGGTGTGGCCGCCCTTTGTTTGAGCTGAAAGGTTCATTCTGCCTCAGGCCTATGCTTCTACTAGGGTTTCAGTCTCTCTGCCCTTATCCATATGGATGTCACTTGACAAATGGTAAGGTTTTTAATATTAAATATTAGAGTTAGGACTGTCCCATAAGGGTTGCCGTGATGTGGCAGGATGGCTTTTACATTATTTTGATCAAAATTTATGTTAACTAAATACCCTATATTATTTATTATTATTTTTATGCACTGTGCAATTTATTCATATACTTTCAGGTATTTGTGTATTTTGCCCTTGTCTTTGGTTTTTTTCTGTCCAATGGCCTTATGTGAACATGCATTTACACTTTGCATGCACATCAATTTACGTTTCAGTTCAGACTCCCAGGTTTTTTCATTATTCATGTACTAGTGTATGGAGACATACAAAGAAACAGTCTAGACCCCATATACTCACAGTCCTATTATTATATCTGCTGTAGGAAAGTCAGTGTAGGTTACTTGTTAAATCCTAGCACTGCAGGTATTTATTAGATGCACCTGACTTGCTTTGACTAAGAACCAGGGCCTGTGTTCACTAGGGCTGTGTCAGTCTGCTGGATATTGAGCCAAGTCATATGTGCTGCTTGTGAGTGACCAGCCAAAATGTGAGCTATAGCTGGGATAGAGGCATGTCAGAGTCTCTGTCTGAATGGAGACTGCACGTGGCTGCTAGGAAAGCAAGCACTCTGTGTGTGGGAGCTGCAAAGTAACGTGTGGAAGCTGCAGTCTATTCAGTGTGAACTGTGCCTGGAGTTAAACACTTCTGTTTGGTTTTGAAAGCTGCTGGATTTCAGGCGAAAGGGGATACCGAGACTAGTTGGATCGTGCCTCTTCTGTGTATGAAGTTTGCTCCCCTGGAGAAAGGACTGTAATCTTTTCGGATGAGCCCACACTGAAATATGTGCCCTGATAATTGAACTATTAATTTGTTGCGATACCTTTGTCCCCAGAAGAGGATGTTTTTGGTTTTGAATCCCTTGGAGTTTTATGAAAGTAATAAAACTGCACCTGTTTGGACCACACTGCATTGCCAGTATGAACGCTATCTAATGCCTACCTGAGAAAATGAATCCCTATACTCCATACAAAACAGCTGTAATTTATGAGGTGTACAAATTATGTAATTTAAGACCCTTCTCAGTCAATATGCATACAGAATGCTAAGGTTAAAGGGGTTATCCGGGACTATTTTACTTTACTATGGGCTTATGAACTAACAGGCAGGTAGCTGCTAACTACTTGCTCATCATGCGCTCCTCTGATCTCTGCTGGCTCAGAGCTGTCTCGGATCACTCCTGCTGGTGATTTTATGGCTTCCTCTGATGTCACGTTGACAGAGCAGCTGCTTCTCTTCCATTCTGCTCTGCTGACAAGGCATTACTGCCGATATCATGCTGACTAACAGCCAGCTCCATGCTGCTTAACTGCAGGAAGTCGGCTCTCAATCAGCATGATGTCGGCAGTCACACCCCATTGATAGAATAGCCCAGAAGAGCTGCTATGTTCATGTGAATCAGCCGAATCACCACTAGGATCGGTCTGTGACCACTCCGAGCTAGCGCCTAGCAGAAGAGTCAGGTAATTAGTTCTTAAGCCCATTGTAAAAAAAATTAACTAGACTCGGATAACCCCTTTAATGCACGACTCATATCTGAAACTACGATCGCTGAGTGTACTTAAAGTGCTGTGGTTCATTCTTATTCTAGTGTCCTTGGCCATTTTAAAGGCCATTTCCTACCCGACAGTGCTCCAGCCCAGTGCTGTCAATTTTCTAGTTCGAATGTGGACTCTGATCAATTGTATTTTTTAGCCAGTAGGTATCATAAAGCCCTCATGGACTTTGCAAAAAGCAAAGTAATTTTTGTGTCATTGGCATTTTTACAAACGAAGGACATTCTAATGTAATTTTTAATTATTCTTCCAATAGGCTTCTCTATTTTTAAAAAAAAACACAATATATAAAAACTGCCACAAAAGTGCTTAAAAAATGCATGAATATCATTACTTTTTTTACAAGTAATATAAAAAATTACTAAAAGCTGTGTGAAGAAGTCAATAGACTCTTTCTAAATCTGCATGTAACAGATCTTCATAGTAGATAATTGACTTAATAAATATAATTAATTACTTGTAAAATGTTAATTGATGACCATGTTTAATTTATTCTTGGATGAAACATCTTACAGTGCAGATTTTAAGACATGCATCAAGTTCATCTGTTTCTGTGATGAAGGAGGAACATTTAAAAATAATGATTATTATTATTATTTTTTTTATTATAGCGCCATTAATTCCATAGCGCTTTACATGTTTAAAAGGGGTATACATAGCAAACAACAAGTACAATAATTTGAACAAAAAAGAGTCGGCGACTGGTACAGGAGGAGAGAGGACCCTGCCCGCGAGGGCTCACAATCTACAAGGGATGGGTGAGGATACAGTAGGGGAGGGTAGAGCTGGTCGTGCAGCTGCATGGTGGAGTGAGGGTTACTGCAGGTTGCAGGCTTGTCGGAAGAGGTGGGTCTTCAGGTTCATTTTGAAGGTTTCCACAGTAGGCGGTAGTCTGATATGTTGAGGTAGAGAGTTCCAGAGTAGGGGGGATGCACGGGAGAAATCTTGTATGCGATTGTGGGAAGAGTATGGTGATGGACAGCTCAGCCGTCCAATCAGGGCCAGGGCGTGCTGGGGCTTCCTTCATGTCTTTCATATTCAGAGTGATTACCTGGCTGTCTGCCTCCATTTAGTGTCAGTTGTAGCTTAGTCAAAATGGTATATGGTTGCTCTGTTCTCTGTGTTCCTGTATTTGATCTTCGTTGCCCGACCTTGGACCTTGCCTTTGACCATCCGTTTCCCTTGCCCTTTTGCCTTTATTCACTACCCTCCCGGAATTCTGACATCGGACTGTGACCTGACTACACCTTTGCCTTACCCCTTTGTTTATGATGAGCCCTCTTCGTATCTGACCCTGGACCTCTTGACTACCCAGCCTCACAAATTGTCCGTGAGTAGAGACTAGCGTCACAAATGAGCTTCTTTTTGTGCAGAGCAGCAGAAATGGTTGATTACATTATTAATAGCTGGGTAATTAATGCTGTCTGCAACAAGCACAATGGCATGGAAATATTGATTTCAGATTAGTTGCATTGACCACAACTGATTTTTTTTTATTTGCAGTTTATGGTAATTCCTGGAATACTGATTCTAGGTCTGTGTGCAGCACAGAAAAGTTCTATATATTGACGTTCTCTAGATTGTTAATGCCTGGCGGGAAAAAACAATTGATGTCAACAATATCTTGTGAATGGAATATTCAGATTTAGTTCTCTTTGGACTGAGCTTTGTTTCAAGCGAAAATCTTTAAGAATGCATTACCACAAGGCGCATTCACAGTGGATTTTCTGAATGGAAAGTCCACTGCGTCTTACAGTAGCAGTCCTGTGTATGAGCATTTAAGAAATATCACGCACGCACTGCAGAGAATATCAGCAGCATAAATGAATCGGTGATGTGGATTTCAGACTGTGATCTGCTTAGCCAAGATTGTCATTTTAGATCTTTTTTTTTTACTATTAAATTTCTGTCCTTTCTGAGTTTATATTTTTCACGAAAATAACATCAAGAAGAGGGAAAAAAAATGTACACCAAAGTGATACAAATAAATACTACTATGTGTACCGCAAAAACCAATTGACTTTGTCAATCGAAAAATAAAAAAATATAGCTTTTGGAATGCAAGGACACAAACATGACTTTTTTCCCCATGTTTTTATAGCCAATAAGCACTAAATATAAAAAAAAAATGGCAACCTATATTTCACTGCCTGGTCTCTGTAAGTTTTCTAAAGATTTCTTTGGAAATTTGAGAACAGTAGTAGACCGATAGTGTGCTGCAGCTGCAGGTTGTCTGTCTATGCCGGTGAAAGTGTATGTCATGAGGGGGAACAGCGGGAAGGTATCTGATTTGCTCTGAGCATGACCAGTACTATACCTTGAGATACCAGGCTCAGAGAGCGGAAATAAATTCAAAGCAGACAGGTGCTGAATAACTTCTTAAACTTCTCAATTCATCAATAAGGATAAAAGCATCAAAAATCAGTAACATAGTAAACATACTTAACTAAAGCATTTCTGATAGCACTCCAGAAGATAATAAATGTAATAAAAAATAAATAAATAAATAAATAAAAAGGTTCCAGAAACTTATGTAAAAACAAATGGCATTGAGGGTTATAAATTACGCAGTATTGGATGATGTGTAATTGATCTGTGAGAGGTTGAACTTGATGGACGTGTAGCTTTTTTATCACAACTTGGCTTCACTGTAGCTAATATACATTTGTGAAAAAGTGAACTAAGTCTTTTGAAGTAATGAAATTATTCTTCAATTTAAGAATCAGATTGAAAATGCCTTAGCTATGGGAGTTTGAGGCCTGTCGGATCCTGTGGATGAAACATGAAGAGTTCCATGCTGATATGGAGGACTCCTGCTGATAATACTCCCACTCTGTGATGTGATGTTTCTCTGATGGAGAATTTCTTTTAGGGACCATATAAACAGAAATACAACTTAATATTAAAGGTCAAAATTGTAAAATAATAATTATGGTTTCTCAAATTCATATTTTACTGTTGACATTATATATAAAGTTTGTTATCTGAAGTATTTTCCCTCCCTATCTCCCTGAAGAACTAAGTTTACATCTAGCAATGTACATAGCCTTGAAGATAAATGGTGAAGGTGAGCATAAGTCACAGTAAGACATATTGCAATGACAGAGAACACTTTACGAGAGAACCTTGAACATAGTGTAACAAGCTCTTTCCAGTCTGCTAAACACTAAACATGGTTGAATTAAGCCCTTGTGACGGCCTATGTGAAAAGTGTTATAACACCAAATATTGTCAGATGCCTTGGTTAAATGTGTCACTCAGAAAAATGAATGAACAAAAAGCAAAAATAAACCTAAATGGGTTGCAGTGTATTGCAGTCTATGCATTTAACGGAATTTGTCACTAGGTTTATGCTGCCAAATCAGGAAACTGTGATTCTAACAATGTATTCCATTTTTTCTTGCCATTGTTTTCGTAAAATCCCATGTAATCTTCTACAGCTTTGGAGTTCTCTATACTCAGCTTCTTCTGCCCACCCACCTTTGATTGACAGCTTTTCCCTATACCATGTATAAGGAGATATCTGTCGCCCAGAGGTGGATGGGAGGGGGAGCCACAGCCAGGGCCGGATTAAGAGTAGCCAGGACCCCGGGCTGTTTAGAAGGCGCACCGCGACCCCGCAAGTACCCGATATATCATGTGACATGATCCCCTTTGATAGATCGTGTGATAGATCATGTTAGTAGGGAGAGGGGTGCAAATAGCGCTGTTACTCAGTAACACTATCGTGATGTGATTAAGATCTGCTCACCTTATTGAGTTGTGATGATGCGCAACTTATACAAACAGCGTATTGGAGGGCTGCAGGAAACACCGATCCGCAGGGAATCTTGCAGCACAGGATAGGCTTTTTACCTGATGAAGTGGACAGGACGTCCATGAAACACGTTGTATTTTAAGCCATTGATAAAAGATGTAACCTTATTCATTGGTATCATCATCTGTACACAGAGGAGCGCGGACTGTACTCACACCATCATATCTTATACTACAAGGTCATGTGAGTAACACACAGGTGCTCTGGTGCACATCTGTAGATGGAAAACGACAGGAATAGCAGCACGTCTTGCACATTTTTCCCTTATGCACAGCACTATACATAACATAGTACTATACAAAATAGGGCAAGGGGTGGGAGATTAATTTTCCCAAGGGGCCACATGACAGACTGTGACCGTGTTGTGGAGGCCGAACCAATAGGCTGAAATTAATTCTGCTCAATATTAACATTAACATATTAATTAGAATTATTTTTCATATTAATTGTATGACTTAATATTGAGCAGAATTAAGTATGCTGACATACACCTATATTTAGTATGAGCCCCTACATACAATATGAGCCCTCAGATACAGATAGCCCACTCAATCAACAACCAAAGTGGTCAACCTATGGGACCCTTATACATGTAAATCACACACAAAAAAAAAAAACTTAAAAAAATCTCTTTATTTAGTTTGTTTAAAAACCCAATACATAAAGACATAAATGCGCACACATTTGCACAGAAAAAGTGATTTAAAAAAAAAAAGAGCAGAAATGAGGGGAGATAGGGACTAGTTTTGCCCTTCACAATTCCCTTCCTGACAGCGGAGGTTAGCCCCTAAGTTGAAACAGTATGGCTGCCCCGCTCCTCGTCGACTGCCCCTAGGTAGCCCTACCACCACTCTAACTGACCAGGCATCCTCAATAGGTGATCAGATAATATGTAATGAACATATATAAATATATACAATATAGATAATAGTGGGCTGAGGGTTATCATCAATATTTTTCAACAATCTGACCAGAAAAAAAAACCTAACAAAGTCCAAAAAGAAACATATATGATCTCCTTGTCAAACAAAGAATAACACTTCAGATCATAAATGGCCAGTCAAGTGGCAGTTTAATTAAAACCACAAAACCTCCATATACCTCATAGTAAAGTTTCTATGGACATGGACTATCCTATATATATATAGACCCTATATGGCCTGAACAGTTGTGTACTTAGCTTAATGGCATCTTCTTCCTATGCCGAAGGCGGCGCACAAACATTGCAATAAGGGTATTCGGGCCATGCGCCCACATGGAGCCTTGGGCCCCGGACGGTAGCCCAGATTGACCTCATCATAATCCAACTATGGCCACAGCACATGATTATTAACAGAAACATATTTTTGGAGCAGATAATGTATTTTATGTAACGTCATTTACTTTAAGCTGCTAGAGCACATTTGAGTAATGTTAGGAGACTCCACTGACTATCTTATATTTTTATGTACAGTATGTAACTAGTATGTGTTGTAGGAAATGAGGATCTGGCACGTTGTAATTTAAACATACCTGATCATTTTTTTGTTTTAAAAAAATAATTGAAACAGAAGAGTCTGGTTGATTTGAGTCTGGACGTTTATTAGCTGGTTGGGGGAGATAGACAGTTAAATATTTATTTGAATGAGTGCTATATCATGTATGTCAGTGGTCCCCAACCTTTTTTGCACCAGGGACCGGCTTGAAGCAAGATCATTTTTCCATGGCACAGCAAGGAGGGGGTGGAGTGGGCGGGGCTTTGGTCATATGGGGGCGGGGTAATGGAGGGATTTGGAGTTTAGTGCATACTTATCATATAGTGTAGACCAGGTCCCCGCCAGGAGCTATGCCAGGAGCCCCACATAATGTGCTGTGCCAGGAGCCGCATCACTGAGGCCCCATCACGCCCTGCAGCAGGACAGGGCAGCTGTCCTGACAGCTGCTGTTCAGCTGCATTTACTTAATCCCAGGGGCGGACACAGACTGTAGTGGGCCCCTGTGCAAGAAATTTTTGGGGGCCCCCCCGCCCTTCATAAGGCAACAAAGTTATGTAAACATAACCCCCCCATGTGCATCTCTCACCCCCCCATGTGCAGCTCACCCCCCGTGCATCTCTCATCCCCCTCCGTGCATCTCTCATCCCCCTCCGTGCATCTCTCACCCCCCCGTGCATCTCTCATCCACCCCCCGTGCATCTCTCATCCCCTCCGTGCATCTCTCACCCCCCCGTGCATCTCTCATCCACCCCCCATGCATCTCTCATCCCCTCCGTGCATCTCTCATCCCCCCGTGCATCTCTCATCCCCCCCGTGCATCTCTCATCCCCCCCGTGCATCTCTCACCCCCGCCGTGCATCTCTCATCTCTCCCCTCCCCCATGTGCATCTCTCATCTCTCCCCTCCCCCCATGTGCATCTCTCATCTCTCCCCTCCCCCCCATGTGCATCTCTCATCTCTCCCCTCCCCCCCATGTGCATCTCTCATATCTCCCCTCCCCCCATGTGCATCTCTCCCCTGCCCCCCATGTGCATCTCTCATCTCTCCCCTCCCCCCATGTGCATCTCTCATCTCTCCCCTCCCCCCCATGTGCATCTCTCATCTCTCCCCTCCCCCCATGTGCATCTCTCATCTCTCCCCTCCCCCCCATGTGGATCTCTCATCTCTCCCCTCCCCCATGTGCATCTCTCATCTCTCCCCTCCCCCATGTGCATCTCTCATCTCTCCCCTCCCCCCCATGTGGATCTCTCATCTCTCCCCTCCCCCATGTGCATCTCTCATCTCTCCCCTCCCCCCATGTGCATATCTCATCTCTCCCCTCCCCCCATGTGGATCTCTCATCTCTCCCCTCCCCCCCATGTGGATCTCTCATCTCTCCCCTCCCCCCATGTGCATCTCCCATTCCCCCCACTCCTAGTTAATTGTATTTAAAAAAAAATAAAACTTGTTATACTTACCCCCATGCGATCCCTGCAGAATCCTGGCGCTCGTCCAAATCGCTGACACCAGGTTCTCCTGCCTTCCGGTCATGTGACGGCGCCGTCACATGACCGGAAGTCAGAGGAATTATGAGATGTCCTGGACCCGGCGCTTTGCATGGGGCCGGGGGCCCCATGAGGAGAGAGACGCACAAGAGGGGGGCTCCGAGGGGGCTCCTACCGGCCGGGCCCCATACTGGAGTCAGGGCAGTCATGCCCTGATGGCGGCCCTGCTGGAGGCTGGAGGGGCCCCCTCTCCCTCGGGGCCCCTGTTCAATGAACCGGCTGCACGGGCGGTAGTTCCGCCCCTGCTTCATCCTGCTTCAGGACCTGTGGTGACATCACAGTTATGTACCTTGATGTCATCACAGGTCCTCTACAGGTCTACCCTGCGGGAGTCTAGAACAGCGGGCAGCATCCACCCCACACAGTGTGCTCTGAGCCACCGCAGACCAGAGCACACTCAATGTTTAGTGATTGTCTGTGGCGGTGCCGCGGACCGGCTGAAAAACCCCAACAGCCCGGTTCCTGGTCCGCGGACCGGCGGTTGGGGACTCTCCGGAGGAGAGTCTCCTCTTCTCCAGACCCGGGTACCATCCGCACATTGAAACGCATGGAATGCGCGGATGGTACCCGTGTCTGGAGAAGAGGAGACTCTCCTCCGGACCCGGGTACCATAGAACCTGTAAAAAAAAGAATAAAATAAAAAACAAATATTATACTTGCCTTCTGATGGCCCCCGGTGTGCTTGTCTTGGCTTGCCGGCAGATCGCGGTGGACTCAAGGACCTGCGCTGACGTCATTTAGTCATGTGACGGGTCACGCGACCGCTGACGTTGGCAGGTCCTTCAGTGTACCGCGAGCTTCCGGCAAGCCGAGACGCATCGAATAAAAACTCCGGGGCCATCAGAAGGTAAGTATGATATTTATTTTTTATTTTTTAACATTCTTTCGGACACACTATATAAATCCATGCCGTTTGCATGGATTTATATAGTGTGACCAAGTTGTCAAGCACTTTCCTAGTGATGCTAAAATCGCTTGGAAAGCGCTTGACAACCCGCATGCGGAAATGCATGTGAAGAACGCTTCACATCCGCTTGTCCCTGGCAGGAAAAACGCATGTACAATCCGTATGTGTTTTTTCTGCCAGGGAGATGCAGAAATGCTCAGGAAAAAATCCGGAGCATTTCTGCATCGAGGGCACATAGCCTTAGACTGTCAGCTATTTAAAGCTCTGACTTCCACTGCCAGTCAATAGTTCTGCTTATCTGGTCTACAAGATTGCCCTGTTGTCATACTGATTTATCCTGTTCTCTAAGATTGGCTTGTATTTAGATTACTTACTTGTTTTCTGATTTTGTCTCTGACGTGACCTCTTGGTATTGACCCTGCGTGGGGAATCTTCTTGCCGCCAGCTTGCACCACCGGATGGCAGATGACTTTGTGGCCCCAACCCAACGGTCCTTGTGTAAGTTCATATACCTGTACATGGGTTAAAGAGTGAAGGCCAGGGCAACCACTAGAATCTGGTAAACAGAGTGAGTTGTGCTAAGCCTGTCTACTGAAGCTCTATTAACAGCTGACATGCTTCCACAAACAGTGCTATTGTGACAAGTATGTGTCATGTAGATAATAAAGATGATTGAATCGATCCACGAAAAATCGAATTCAAGTTGAATTTTATGACATTCGCAGGTCCCAGTAAATTTGTACAATTTGCATAGATTGGTAAAAAAAATCTGGTGCCATCTCACACATTGCAAAGAATGCATCAATCAGAAAGCACGCTCATATGATGTCAGGTGCGACTGCATGCGCTTCCCCATAAAGCCTTACAGCTATTACATAACATGGTTTAGCATAACCAATCAGGTGGGAAAATCACCTTTAGAGCTTTACAGCCTAGATATAGAAGGTCAGAGCTCACAGCTCATCATTAGAGACAGTGAAAGAAAGGCCTCAAAAAGTGAAGTGTACTATAGCAGCAATAAAATGGGAGAGGTAGTCTCAGTCTATGAATAATAATACATAGATTCAAGTGATAGGGAGAACCAGAACCTGCACAGTCTGTGTGACTTTGAAATCATGATCTATGATGTATTGCAGTAAAGCACCTTAATAATAATCTTTTCATATTTGATGCACAACAAACAAGGAAGGCACTTAAATTCTCCTCAATTCCAATTTTCCCACTAAAAAAAAAAAAGAAAACCGAGCTTATTTTGTCTACTTGATTGATCCGGTCACACCTCTCCCAAGTTCCCCAAAAAGTCAATGCTCTCCTGCCTTTGCCAGTACTAGGGCCAGAACAAGCAGCCAATGCAGTAAGAGTGACTACAGTATATTTGAGATGATGGATCAGATATTTTATCTGCCACTGTGGCAAGCTGTTGCACTTCAGCAAACGGTGCAGTGGATGCACAGCTAGGCTTATTTGTACCTGCACTGTGTCCTTTCTCCAACAGATACCGTCAGTCCCAATACAATGCACTTCTGGGTCAGCAGATTGTACCAGTGGTAAGAACTGGCCCACTTTGCAATGGAAGTACAGTCATGTCCAGCCTTCATGATACAGTCAGAGAGAATAGATGGCTTTCTCACTCCCAGAAGCCACTGTAAAAAATAGCAAACCAGTTGTGAGTACCACAAACGGTATCATTTTTCACTCTTTGTCGAGAAGCCATTGCTTCTCCATTTTCCCTAAATAAAGGGATAATTTTTGCACAGGTTGAGAATATGCCATGGTTTCATCATTTCGCAAATAGCAACCCTCTGACAGATCCAAATATAGTGATAACCTTTATAAGGGTTATAGAGAACTTTCCATAGATTCTTCTCTTTCTAAACAACAAAAATGTTTCTGTCTGCTGATACCAAAACAAAGATTATTTTTGAACATCTTGTGAAAAGGTTATCACATCATCATTTAGCAAAGGACAAACCTCTTCATACTCCTTAAACAGGGATAATTTTTGCACCCTTTACCCCTTTGTTAAAAGAAACTCGTCTTCGTTCTTGTGCTAGGCAGACATCTATTCCCAAAGAGGGATAATTTTTAGACCATTAAAAAAAAAAAATCTTAAAAGTCTATTTGTGCTGAGTGTTGTTAAATAGGCTGTTGATTAAGTCCAGTTACCATTTGTTTATATGATGAGGTCACTTTGACATTTCTAAAGCTGTGTTTGCATTAAAAAGCTAAAAAGGTGTCTCATAAACATACAGTCCTAGGAGACTTCACAGTGTTACACATCTGTTCTGGGCAATTAACCTCTTCAGGAACTTAGGAATATCCATACTGCCAGGTTGTGAAGGACTTGTCAACCTTGGACGTATAGATACGTCATGGCAATTTCACGAACATAGGAGCTGCAAGCGATCGCCGTCTTGTGTTCAGCGATTCTGGCAGCTGAACACCCAGCTCTCACTGCCAGGAGCGGTGCCGCCAATGCTCCTGGCAGTTTAAATATCGATTGCAGCATTTAGAAGGCAGGAAGAGGGAGGGGACTCCCTCTCCCCTCAGCGCCCCAGCGATCGGCCCCAACGATCACTAGGGGCTGATCGTTGCTATGGTGACATGATGTCGTCATGACGACATCCGGGTCACCGGGCTCTAGTAAACTTGTTTGACCATAAGCAGTGCATTGCTTTATAACTACGATCAGATTGCTCAAAGTGAAAGTCCCACAGTGGGACAAAGTAAAAAAGTAAAAAGTACACATATTTGGTATGGCCACGTCCAGAACAATCTGACCTATAAAACTGTGCCACTAATCAACCTCTTCAGTAAACACCATAAAAGAAAAAAAAACGAGGCAAAAACACTATGCTTTGTCATCATACTGCCGAATAAAAAGTGGAATAAAACGAGATCAAAAAGACGAATGTAAATAAAAATAGCATTTCTGAAAACGCCATCTTGTCCTGCAAAAAACAAGCCGCCATACAGCTCCATCAGCAGAAAAATAAAAAAGTTATAGCTCTCAGAATAAAGCGATGCAAAAATAATTATTTTTTCAATAAAATAGTTTTCATTGTGTAAATGCGCCAAACATAAAAATATATGTGTGGTATCACTGTAATCGTACTGACTTGAAGAATAAGGCTGCCTTTTGAATTTTACCACACACAGAACAGCATAAAAAAAAAACAATTCCTGAATTGCTGGTTTTTGTTCATTCTGCCGGAATAGAAAGTGGTCAAAAAATGTCATGTGCGTGAAAATGGTACCAATAAACATGGCAACTCGTCTCACAAAAAAACAAGCCCTCACATAACTCTGTCGGCTGAAATATGGAAACATGATAGCTCTCAAAATATGGCGATGCAAAAGCTAGTTTTTGCAACAAAAAAAAGCATCTTTTAGTGTGTGACAGTGGCCTATAATCCAGCGATGTCCATCTTTTTAGGTGTACATAAAAGTGCCTTCTACCACAGTTTTGTTCACCTCTGAGAGGAAGGACACCACTGAACAAAGGCCAGACGGAGTCCAGAGTAACTCTGCTGCCTCATTATAGTGAATGTATCCCTCGGGGGTTTCATCTGAATCACGTAATTGGACGTATGGATGGATATGGATATGGAGATTTGGATGGAAACCCCAATGTAAGTGCTCAGCTTAGAGAGCCGGATAAATGTGATCCAAAATGTTATGTAATATGTTCCCAATTAAAGCTTCAACTCAATCCCCCAAAAAAGCAAGTCCCCACTCAGGTCTGTCATCTGTTAGCGGAAATATAGGGGCTTCCATGTTAATGGTAGTACAAAGGCTCTGGAAAAGCACTATGGCTCCACACACCCCAAAATAAATTCAGTGAATTCTGCGCTCCCAAATCCAAGTGCCCCCTCCCTTGTGAGCCCACAGTGTGTCTATAACAGATTTAGCATCCACATGCTTGGCATTTCTGTAGCAATGAGAGCCAGCCTAATTTACGGTTGCATGTCTCCAGAAGCACGAGCTGGGAATTACATGCTGGGCACTACAATGTATGGTCAGATTTGCAATTTTCACTCAGCAACATCCACTGCTGCTTGTTTCTGGAAAACACCAATGGAATCAAATCGTCACTACACCCAAAATGGGGTCACTTGAGGGAGTATTCTGCTCTTCTAACTCTTAGGGGTTCTGTATATGGAGTCTGCAAACTATTCTAGGAAAATCTGTGCTCCAGGAGGCAAATAGTACTCTGTCCCTCCTCGCCGTGTGGCTAAGCAGTACTTTACAGCCACATATGGGATATTTCCACTCTCAGCAGAAATTGTGACAAATTTTGGTGCAATTTTTTCCCATTTCCCCTTGTGAAAATGTAAAATCTGGGGCTAAAACAACATTTTTGTGGTAAAAATTAAATTATTTTTTCTTCTCTGCCCAATGGTTTAAAACTCTGTGACATGCCTGTGGTGTCAATATGATCACTTCACCCTTAGATGAATTAACTGAGAGGTGTAGTTTGCAAAATGGGGTCACTTATGAGGGGTTCTGCTGCTGTGGCACCTCAGTGGCTCTCCCAGCGGATTATGGCACACGCAAACCATAACAGTAAAATCTGAATTAAATTATGGCACTCCTACCCTTCTGAGTTTTGCACTGTGCCTCAAAAGTAGTTCCCGATTATATGTAGGGTATTGGCGTACCCAGGAGAAATTGCACAGCAAACTGAGAGGCCCATTTTTTCCTATTAGCCCTTATAAAAATTAAAAATTTAGGGCTGAAACAACATTTTAGCAGTAAAAATTAAATTATTCTTTCTACCGCCCAATGGTATAAATTTCTGTAAGGCACATGTGGTATCAACATGCTCACTGCACCCCTATATTACTTCACCGAGAGGTGTAGTTTGTAAAATGATGACACTTATAGGGAAGTTTCTGCTGTTCTGGCACCTCAGGGGCTTTACCAATGTGACATGGCCCCTTCAAACCATTCCAGCAAAATCTGAACTCCAATATGGCACTTCTTCCCTTCTGAGCTTTGCACTGTGCCTCAAAAGTAGTTTTTCACCACATAAGGGGTATCGGTGTACTCAGGAGAAATTGAACAACAAATTGTATGGTCCATTTTCTCCTGTTACCCTTGTGAAAATTAAAAATTTGGGGCAAAACCAACATTTTCGAGGGAAAATTTTTTGTTCATTTTCACAGTTCAACATTATAAACTTATGTGAAGCACCTGGGTGTTCAAAGTGCTCACCACACATCTAGATAAATTCCTTGAGGGGTCTAGTTTCCAAATTGGTGTCACTTCTGTCGGGTTTCCACTGTGTAGGCACATCAGGGGCTCTCCAAACCTGACATGGTGTCCACTAATGATTCCAGCCAATTTTGCATTCAAAAAGTCAAATGGCGCTCCTTGAGGAGTGAGGTTAAGTAATACTGATGATTTGTGGTGAATCGATTATGTGTGAATCAAAGTTGTTTTTTTTAAATTTTAAACCTGGTGAATTTGAATATCAAAAAGATTTGATCATCTCAAATAGACAACTATCCCGATACAATGATAATGTAGAAACTGTACTGTAAATTGTACATTTAGAGAGCAGTAAGTAAACAGTATTTCATTTGCTACAGGATCTTTCCTCTAAATTTCACCACATATACTGCATATTTGAAGGTAATATATGGCAGCAGGGAACTTATTTGGAACGTCACTTTTTCTATTTACTATTATACATATTTCTAGTTAGAGGTAATTTGTTGCTGGTCCCTACTACACTGCTATTAGATGGCTGTGTTGTACTTGGTGAGACCTTTATGAGGATCCGTAACATAGCACTATGTACCGAGTCCTATTGATATGTATTACCATTGTATTGATCTTTATTTTTTTTAAATGTAGGCAATTTGCTGGACTGATTTGCACTGCTGGCCGCTAGGTAATGATGTCAGCACTCTTGTGGACTGCTATTTAATGATAAGGGTGCTTCACTTCCCTGATCTATAATTATGAGGCCACTTTGCTTGCTTTCTCTGTAACTGCCAGTGATTTCTTCTAAATACCTACACCCACACTGTTTATTAAATAGCAGAATGCAGATTATCATTAAAATTCGCATAAAACAAAGCAGAGCATGGCAAGTTGGTTGAGTTTCATTTTTTTTATGAATTTGCTTTTCCTAGCATTGCAACTTAGATTGCTGTAAGGTGACCCAATATGCCGAATCTTTCACTGTTGTGTCCATGGCAAACTGAAGTATTAACAGTGACCATTGCACCCTTACAAGACTGTTACTATTAGAGCAATACTGTGTTGGGTGCTTTATTTGGTAAAATGTAACTTTCAAGGTTAACGTAATTTTCAATTCATTTTTGTTTCACTGATGTATTTAAATAGGCCCAGATAACAGTGTGGGTTAATTTCATAATACTAATAAATAAAGAAATCACTGCACACCCTAAAGTGGTGCTCAAGAAGGGACCGTGCCCTGTCACATGTAAAAATAGCCTTGGCACTCCAAAAAGTTCGATTTGAGAAAATTTATTACAGTCCAAATTAATATACAGTAAACATACGTTAACGTTTCGGTCTATACGACCTTCTTCAGTTGACTAAAAAATGGACAAATAAAGAAAACATAAACAAAAGAGTACAGAAAATCTCTGTTCAAAAAAGCCGTATATAAACATATGCAAAAAACATACAAGGTTACACAACAACGGAGGGGAGGGGCAATGGGGTATAAGGTGATGGACTGACAAAATAGAGGGAAACACAAAAGGAGGGAGGAAGAGGAGGGGGCAGCCATGTAAAGCATAGGACCTACCCGTATGCTGTGTCAATGGTGCAAGGGAGGATAAGCTGGAGGAGTCTACTAGGACAGCCTGGAGGAGAATAGCAAATATGTGTAATACTGGGTTAAAGACTCAGTAGGAGGCAGAGCAATAAACTGTGTGTGCACAAATCAAAAATAACATGGCCAGAAAAGGACCTGGGCAAGTACCTGCTGGGAAGCTCGTGGGAACACCGGACCGGCAGCGCGGCATCCACCGCTAGTTGCTGTGGCCTAGAGCGGGAAAAGGGGGCCTTTTAAATGTGGAGGACGATGATTGGAGAGCCAATCATCCGTGCGAGCGTTACATTCTGTGATAGCGCATGTCCGGAAGTGAATAGAGACACGTGACCGGAAGTGACCGGGAAACAGGTCACGTGTGCGTTCCATTATGCTAAAGCTTGCGTTCCACACGGGGTTGTGCGGCGCAAGGCTAGTAACGTTGTGTAAACTGCTCGGATCAATGTTTGGAGAGGTACAGGAGCAGGAGGGGGAGACGGGGGAGGACCAGGCAACAGGCAAATCTGTAAAAAAGGAAACGATACATGTCAATCAGGTGGAACGGCATAAACATAGTAGTAAGACAGTAAATGGTTGGAAACATAGAAAAATTACAATATAACAACATCTTATGAATGAGTGTCAGACAATTGGATGGTAAAGCATCGTAAAAGAGATCAGATGGGAAAAGAAGCCTATAAATCCTGATAGGATACTGCCGGGTGAGACCCTAGATAAAGGACATAAGGTCATAATCTCTATTTAAGCCCCTTGGGGAGAGGGAATCTAATCTATGGATCCAAAACGCCTCACGTTGCTTAAGGAGGCGGATCCTATCACCACCCCGTCGGGGTGGTGGGATCTGTTCAAGCACCTGAAACCTAAGTTGGGAGATGTTGTGGCCTGTGGATATGAAGTGGTGGGGTATTGGCAAGAGAAGGTTCTTGCAACGGATTGTGGACTTATGTTTGGAAATTCTGTCACGTATTGGTTGAGTAGTTTCGCCCACATAGAGAAGTCCACACGGGCATTTAATTAAATATACCACATATGAGCTCTCACAGGTAAAGAAACCTTTGAGGTGGTATTTTCGTCCAGAATGGGGATGGTGTATGAGGTTACCTTTCAAGACATTATTACATTGTCTACACTGTAGACATGGGAAAGTACCGATTTTGGGGTTCTGTAGGAAACGTTGTGTGGATGTGGGTCGATTTGTGCCAATATCGGCACGGATAAGTGAATCTCTGAGGTTGGGGGCTCGTTTAAAACAGGGCATGAATGGATAGCGGAAGCTAGTGATGGATGGGTAGCCCGTACGTAAGATATTCCAATGTTTACGGATGGTCTTGTGGAGTATATAGGCAAACGGGTGAAAGGTGTGTACAAAGGGGATGCGATTTGAATTGTCAGGACGTGTATCCTGAGAAGCAGCCCTGGAGGGCTGTAGGGAGGGGGAAGGGTAGCCCCTTTCCGTGAATTTCTGATGCATTTCTTGTAGCCTTAATTTACGGGTGTCGGGGTTAGATACAATACGCTCAACCCTATTGAATTGAGACCGGGGAACGGATTTTTTAATGTGTACAGGATGATTGCTGGAGTAGTGGAGGAGGCTATTCCGATCTGTAGGTTTGGTATATAGATCTGTGGAAAGAGAGCCAGTATCGTTCTTGATGACTAATGTATCTAGGTAACTAATTTGGTTTAGATCATGGGTCATGGTAAATTTCAAGTCAGGCCATGCAACATTGAGATCAGCGAAGAATGTCTCAAGGGAGGACAGGGGGCCGTCCCAAATACAAAAGATATCATCTATATACCTTTTCCAAATCATAGAGTGTGACCGGAAGAGAGGGTGAGTATAGACGATCTGTGTTTCAAATGTCGCCATATAGCAGTTGGCATAGGGTGGCGCAACATTAGAACCCATAGCCGTGCCCTTAGTTTGTAAAAAATATCTATCTTGGAACATAAAGTAGTTGTTCTTGAGTATTAAAGATAGTAGATCTATAACTAGGTCAACAATCTGATGATTGGTCTGGGCCTCAAGTAAAAGTGTTCTGACAGCATGTATACCCTGATCGTGCGGGATGGAGGTGTAGAGATCCTTAACGTCAAAGGAAACTAACCATGCGGAAGGTGGAACATGTTTAAGATCTGCAAGGATGTTGAGGAATGAGCCTGTATCTAACAGAAAAGAGGTATTTTTCTGTATGAGTGGGGTAATGATTCTTTCTACAAAAATCGAGAGGGGAGAAAGGAGCGAATCAGTAGAGGCCACGATAGGGCGCCCTGGGGGTTCAGTCAAGTTTTTATGTATTTTGGGTAGGACATATAGAACAGGGGTGATGGGATGTGTTTTGGTGAGATATTCACCTGTTTTAATATCAATCGTCCCAGCTCTAATATGTCGGTCAATGGTGTCACGAATAAGAGTTTGAAACTGGGAGGTAGGATCTTGGGGAAGTTGTCGGTATGTGGTCTTGTCACGAAGTTGACGCTCAACTTCATTAGTGTATAGGGCCCTGTCCATAACGACTATGGCGCCCCCTTTGTCAGCTGGTTTAATAACTAGGTCATGGTCCTCACGAAGACTATTAAGGGCTTGGAAATCGAGGGCAGTCAGGTTAGGTGCATAATGGAGTTTACCCTCGTCAGCCTTAGAGCGTAAATCCCTAAAGGCCGAGTTGACAAATCCGATAAATGTTTCGAGGGCATGAGAGCCCCGAGGGGGTCTATAGGTACTCTTGGTGTATAAGGCCAAATCTTTGGAAGTGATGACCGCCCTAACCAAAGGGTTGGGGAGCGGCGGTGTGACGCCAGTCTGGTCAAAGTGCACTTTCAACCTTAGTGAACGATAGAAACGTTGTAACTCCATTTCGAGTCTGAAGGTATTATACCTAGTTGTGGGACTGAAAGAAAGTCCTTTTTGTAGGACCGATAGTTGGGCCATATTAAGAGTCTTAGAGGAAATATTTACCACCAGGCGGGGCGAGTCTGGGACCGGGTTACTCTCTGATGGTCTGTGTTGCCTCCGGCGTTGGCCGCCGGAGGCAAATCGCATCCCCTTTGTACACACCTTTCACCCGTTTGCCTATATACTCCACAAGACCATCCGTAAACATTGGAATATCTTACGTACGGGCTTCCCATCCATCACTAGCTTCCGCTATCCATTCATGCCCTGTTTTAAACGAGCCCCCAACCTCAGAGATTCACTTATCCGTGCCGATATTGGCACAAATCGACCCACATCCACACAACGTTTCCTACAGAACCCCAAAATGGGTACTTTCCCATGTCTACAGTGTAGACAATGTAATAATGTCTTGAAAGGTAACCTCATACACCATCCCCATTCTGGACGAAAATACCACCTCAAAGGTTTCTTTACCTGTGAGAGCTCATATGTGGTATATTTAATTAAATGCCCGTGTGGACTTCTCTATGTGGGCGAAACTACTCAACCAATACGTGACAGAATTTCCAAACATAAGTCCACAATCCGTTGCAAGAACCTTCTCTTGCCAATACCCCACCACTTCATATCCACAGGCCACAACATCTCCCAACTTAGGTTTCAGGTGCTTGAACAGATCCCACCACCCCGACGGGGTGGTGATAGGATCCGCCTCCTTAAGCAACGTGAGGCGTTTTGGATCCATAGATTAGATTCCCTCTCCCCAAGGGGCTTAAATAGAGATTATGACCTTATGTCCTTTATCTAGGGTCTCACCCGGCAGTATCCTATCAGGATTTATAGGCTTCTTTTCCCATCTGATCTCTTTTACGATGCTTTACCATCCAATTGTCTGACACTCATTCATAAGATGTTGTTATATTGTAATTTTTCTATGTTTCCAACCATTTACTGTCTTACTACTATGTTTATGCCGTTCCACCTGATTGACATGTATCGTTTCCTTTTTTACAGATTTGCCTGTTGCCTGGTCCTCCCCCGTCTCCCCCTCCTGCTCCTGTACCTCTCCAAACATTGATCCGAGCGGTTTACACAACGTTACTAGCCTTGCGCCGCACAACCCCGTGTGGAACGCAAGCTTTAGCATAATGGAACGCACACGTGACCTGTTTCCCGGTCACTTCCGGTCACGTTTCTCTATTCACTTCCGGACATGCGCTATCACAGAATGTAACGCTCGCACGGATGATTGGCTCTCCAATCATCGTCCTCCACATTTAAAAGGCCCCCTTTTCCCGCTCAAGGCCACAGCAACTAGCGGTGGATGCCGCGCTGCCGGTCCGGTGTTCCCACGAGCTTCCCAGCAGGTACTTGCCCAGGTCCTTTTCTGGCCATGTTATTTTTGATTTGTGCACACACAGTTTATTGCTCTGCCTCCTACTGAGTCTTTAACCCAGTATTACACATATTTGCTATTCTCCTCCAGGCTGTCCTAGTAGACTCCTCCAGCTTATCCTCCCTTGCACCATTGACACAGCATACGGGTAGGTCCTATGCTTTACATGGCTGCCCCCTCCTCTTCCTCCCTCCTTTTGTGTTTCCCTCTATTTTGTCAGTCCATCACCTTATACCCCATTGCCCCTCCCCTCCGTTGTTGTGTAACCTTGTATGTTTTTTGCATATGTTTATATACGGCTTTTTTGAACAGAGATTTTCTGTACTCTTTTGTTTATGTTTTCTTTATTTGTCCATTTTTTAGTCAACTGAAGAAGGTCGTATAGACCGAAACGTTAACGTATGTTTACTGTATATTAATTTGGACTGTAATAAATTTTCTCAAATCGAACTTTTTGGAGTGCCAAGGCTATTTTTACAATTTCATAATACTATCTGCAGATTTTCTGTGAACTCTAAATTCTCTGCTTCCCAGTCGAAGAGTTAACACAATCCCATCTGTCTGCAATCACTTTTAAGACATGTAATTCAATAATATATGTGTCTTTCATAAGCTCCCCCTAGTGGTGGCTGCTGGCATTCGGAATCTTATAATTCGTCTATGTGACTATAGGATATAGAGCTTTGTGACGAACTAAACTCAAACTCATATAAGAGTTAATGTTAAGGATAGCACTTTAGGAAATGCTAAAGGGTGACAAGAGCGCACATAGAGTTGGTATTACATGGATACACTTGGCGTTAATGATGCGGTTGTGCTCACCTTCCAAAGTTGTCTCAGGCATAGCTCTTATATTGGCACAGAAAAACCAGCTGCTGCTGCTTCCATGTGTTGAGGGGCAACCGCAACGTGAAAAATAGCATATATAAGGGGAAAAACATAGATGTGTTTGTTGCGATGCTGAATGTATGAAGAAATCCAATCAAGTAGAGAAGATGAAATTTATGCAGCTTATTTCAATGCGTTTTCAAGTCAAACTGACTCCTTCTTTAGGACACAAATCACATACTCTCATTTATGTGTTTTTTTCCTGAAGAAGGAGTCTGTTCGACTCAGAAACACGTTGAAATAAACTACATGAATCTTATCTTATCTAGTTGATTGGATTTCTGCATACATCCTGCAGCTCAGCAAACACATATGTTTTTCACCCCTTCTATATGCCAAGAATGGAAGTTTCACACAATTAAGATAACAAACACTAAAATTCAACATGTAGATTTCAAAGAGGACTTGTCATGAGGCCAAAAGTGGACTTTTTTAGCCCTTATTTAATTCCCCTTGGTATTCTGCTTTTTTTCGTTATTCTTAAAAGGACTCTGTCACACAGAATGACTGTTCAGACCAAGTACAGGCGCTCGTTGCTCCATGGTGGGGCCAATCATTGATATACACCTTCTCACCTGCTTGGTTTCCCTCTATCTCCACCCTTCTCTGGCTCTATGACGTCAGAGCTGTCAATCAAAGAAGGGGAGGTGGAAATAAAGGAAAAACAAGCAGGTGGGAAGGTGTATATACATGATTTGCCTGTTTGAACAATCATTCTGTGCTGACAGTACCTTAACCCCTTCACCCGCATCAGCCTGTTTTCACCTTCCTGACCAGGCCAATTTTTTCAATTCTGACCAGTGTCACTTTATGAGGTTATAACTCTGAAATGCTTCAACATATTCCAGTGATTTGAGATTGTTTTTTTCGTAGAATTTTGTACTCTATGTTAGTGGTAAGTTTTGATCAATATGATTTTTGTTTATTCATGAAAATATCAAAAATTTGACAAAAACTTTTAAAATTTTGCAATTTTCAAACTTTGAATTTTTATGCTCTTAACTAGTGTTGAGCGAGTATGTTCTGTTAACCCTTTCGCCGAGTATGCTCGGGCGAGCTCTGAGTATTTACAGCTGCTCAGTGATAAGGTTGAATCACTCCTGTGTGCATGATTTGCGACTGTTTGACAGTTTTAATACATGTGAGGAATGTCTATTTCTTACACATTCCTCACATGTAATAAAGCTGTCAAACAGTTGCAAATCATGCACACGGGAGCGATTCAACCTGATCACCGAGCAGCTATAAATACTCGGAGCTCGGCCCGAGCATACTCGGAACAGAACATACTCGCGCAACACTACTCTTAACCCCTTCACTTCTGGGCAATTTTCCATTTTCGTTTTTTGCTCTCCTTCTTCCCAGAGCCATAACTTTTTTATTTTTCCAGCAATATAGCCGTATGGGGGCTTGTCTTTTGCAAAACGAGTTGTACTTTTGAATGACACCATAGATTTTACTATATAGTGTACTGGAAAATGGAATAAAAATACAAGTGAGGTGAAATTGCAAAAAAAGTGCAATTAAACAACTGTTTTTTTTTATTTACCATGTTCACTAGAACTTACCTGCTATTATGATTCTCCAGGTCATTTTGACTACATAGAAACCAAACATGTATAGGTTCTTTTTTATTTAAATGGTGAAACAAAATTGCAAAGTTTGTAAGGAAAAAAAAAATTTCACCATTTTCCGAAACCCGTAGCGTCTCTATTTTTCGTGATCTGGGGCTGGGTGAGGGCTTATTTTTTCAGCGCCGAGATGAAGTTTTCATTGATACCATATTGGGGTACATACTGTTTTGATCGCCCATTATTGCATTGCAAAAAACTTCTGGCATTTCGATTTTTTTCTCTTTACGCCATTTACCGATTGGATTAATTTACTATGTTTTGCTAGATTGGACATTTCTGAATGCAGCAATACCAAATATGTGTCTTTATTTATTTTTTGTTTTATTTTGAATGGTGCAAAAGGGAGGTGATTTTAACTTTTGTGTTTTTTGTTTTTTTTATATTTTTAAAAACTTTTTTTTTACTTGCTTCAATAGTCCTCTTAGTAGACTTTAAGCTGCATCATCACTGCTATATGTAGTAGAAATCATGATCTCCTATGAATGCCGGAGTTCATAGATTTACAATGACAGGCACGGGTATCTTCTGCAGACCCCCGGCTGACAACCCATCGGCGCCCCACGATCACGTGACAGTGACACCGATGGGAGTGTCTTGGGATGTGCTTTCTGTTAGTGCATGTTAAATACCGCTGTCAGAGAATCCACCCACAGCTGTTAGATGCAAATGACAGCTGATCATATCACATACCACATTCATGAAGTTTATTAACCCTTTGGAACTTCAAAAGAATTAAAGCAATATGGAATGGAGAAATGAAAACTTTACTTTTTACCACAAAAATATTGCTTTAGCCCAAATTCTTCATTTTCAGAATGTTAAAAGGAGAAAATGGACCACAAAATTTGTTGTGCAATTTCTCCTGAGTGTACCGATACCCCATATGTAGTGAAAAACTATTGTTTGGGCACATGGCAGGGCTCGGAAGGGAAAGAGCAACATTTGACTTTTGGAGCACAAAATTGGCTGGAAAAGAGAACGGATGCCATGTCTCATTTGCAGAGCCGCTGATGTGCCTAAACAGTGGAAACCACCCCCTACAAATGACCCCATTTTGGAAAATACACCCCTCAAGGAACTTATCTAGAGGTGTGGTGAGCACCTTGAACCAACAGGTGCTTCACAGAATTTTATAATGTTGAGAAAATTAAAAAATACTTTTCCCGCAAAAATGTTGCTTTAGTCCAAAATGTTTCTTTTTCACAAGGGTAACAGGAGAACATGAACCCCAAAATCTGTTGGGCTATCGGCGTACTCAGGAGAAATCGCACATCTGTGGTGGAAAACTACTGTTTGGGCACACAGCAGGGCTCAGAAGGGAAGGAGCGCTAATTGAATTCTGGAGCACAATTTTGTCTGTAATAGATTGCACACACCATGTCACATCTGAAGAGACCCTGACATGCCAAAACAGCACAAACCCCCATAAGTGACCCTATTTTGGAAACTACACCTCTTGAAGAATCCTCAGGTGATTCACAGAATTCTATAACATTGGGCTGAATCTATGGAAAATTACCATTTTTTCCACTAAAATGTTGCTTTGGCCCCAAGTTTTCAATTTTCAAAAGTGATAATAGGAGAAAATGTACCATACAATTTGTTACGAAGGTTCTCCTGAGTTCGCCAACACCCTGTATGTGGTCGAAAACTACTTTTTCAGGCACAGTGCAAAGCTCAAAAGGGATGGAGCGCCATATTGGAGTTCAGAATGCTGGAGTGGTTTATTAATTTATCTAGGCATGCAATGAGCATATTGACACCACATGTACCTTACAGAATTTTATACCATTGGGCAGTGAAGAGACAATAATTCAATTTTTACCAATAAAATGTTGTTTTAGCCCCAAATTTTTAATTTTTATAAGGGTTTGTAGGAAAAAAATGGAGTGCATAGTTGGTTGTGCAATTTCTCCTGAGTGTGCCAATACCCTATATGTAATCGGGAAGTACTTTTCAGGCGCAAAGAAAGCTCAGAAGGGAATGAGCGCCACATTGTAGTGCAGATTTTGCTGCTATGGTTTGCTGGTGTCATTACCTACTACAAGACCCCCTGAGGTGCCAAAATAGCAGAACCCTCATAAGTGACCCCATTTTTACAAACTACATCTCTAGATTAATTCATTAAAGAGTGCAGTGATCATATTGACACCACTACCATGCCACAACATTTTCTACAATTGGGCAGTCAAGAAAAAATAATTACACTTTTAGCACAAAAATTTTGTTTTAGCCTCAGAGTTTACATTTTCACACAGGAAAATGGGTAAAAATGGCACCAAAATTTGTCACACAATTTTTGCTGAACTTGGCAACACCCCATAGGTGGCTGTAAAGTACTGCTTAGCCATACGGTGAGACTCAGGAGGGAAGGAGCGCTATTTGAGGCTTGGAGAACAAATTATAGTAGCAAAGTTATGCGGACTCCATATACACAGCCCCTAAGTGCCAGAATCCGCCCTCAAGTGACCCCATTTTGTAAATTACACTCCTCTGGGAATTTATCTACATGTGTTGTGATGATTTTGACTTCATGGGTGTTTTCCAGAAACAAGCTGCAGTGGATGTTGCGGAGTGCAAATTGCAAATCTGCCATTATAGTGTTCATACATTGTAGTGCCCATACATTGTAGTGTCCTTACATTGTGCCCAGCTCGTGCTTCTGGAGACCCACACCCATAAATTACAAAGGATCACATCGCTACAGAAATGCCAAACATGTGGATGTTAAATGTGGTTTAGGCACACTGTGGAGCTCAAAAGTGAGAGGGGCATTTGGAAGTGCAGAATTCGTTGGATTTTTTTTGGGGGGGGTTGGGAGAGGCAAGGAGCCATAGTTCTTTTCCAGAGCCTCTGTGCTATGAGTAACTTGGAAGCACCCCATATTTTCATTGACAGATGACAGACCTGAGTGGGGATTTGCTATTTTTGTGGATTGAGTTGAAGCTTTCATTAGGAACATTTTACATAACATTTTGGATCATATTTATCCTGCGCTCTACACTGAGCACTTACATCTGGGTTTCTATCTAAATCTTCGAATGACGTGATTCAGATGAAGCCCATGAGGCAGCAGAGTTACTCTGCTTTTGCATCGCTATATTCTGAAAGCTATAGCTTTTTTACTTATCCACTGATGGTGCAGTATGGCTGCTTGTTTTTTGCTGGACAGGATGACATTTTCAGAAATACCATTTTTATTTCCATTTGACTTTTTGATCGTGTTTTATTCCACTTTTTGTTTGACAGTATGTTGAAAAAAGCATAGTTTTTTGCCACCATTTTAATTTTTTTTTTTTACAGTGTTCACTAAAGGAGTTAACTAGTGTGAAAGTTTTATAGGTCATGTCATTCCAGATGCAGCAATACCAAATATGTGTACTTTTTTTTGTTTAGTTTTGTTTTTACATAAATATACCTATTTATTAGTATAATATTTTTTTAATTTTTTTAAATTTATTTTGTGATATTTAAAAAAAAAAAAAATTATTTTACTTTATTTTTACTTTTTTACTTAGTCCCTCTATCGGACTTTGACGTTTATTACTCTGATCACTGGTATTATGCATTTCAATGCACGAGCACTGCAATGCATTATACCTGTCAGTGTTACACTGACAGAACCCCTCTTAGACAATGCTCCTGGCATGGTCTAACAGGCCATCACTGGCCGACCCAGAGGACGTCATGATGACCTCGGGTTGCCATGACAACGATCGGGCAATCACGCGGGCACACCTACTATGTCGCGCACGATCGTCATGATGTACCTTATGTCATTGGTCGGGACATCAAAGGTAGTGAAGGGGTTACCTTTCACCAAATTTTTCATATTAAACTGTACACACAATGTGGCTACAGAGAAGACTTTTTTTTCTTTTTCTTTTAAATTTCGTCTCTGTTGCTTCGGTATTAGCAGTCTAAGTATTTGAGACCTAATGAGTTAATTTCATTATGCCCAAGTCATCTACTTTTAACCTGATGACATTCCTCTTTAAAGATTTAGGAAAAAGTAACCTAACATTTTTTGTCCGTTTACGTTAGTTTAATCTTGTTCTTTTCCATGCTGTTTTTATTTTTGTGTCTAGGCACTAGCTTCATTATTAGATACATCTAATTAACGTGATGCCATATGAATGCCATATTTATGTGCAACATAAAGAGAACCTGTCAGCAATATTTAGCCCTATAAACTAAAGGGATGGCCATAATGGCACTGTGATGCTGATTAGCTGATGCCTGATGTGAAGGGATCCGATCAGTGGCTGCTGAATGAATTTTTCTGAAAATGACGTCTTGTGTGCTTCGGGGTGGGATCTGGGGGCAGGGTCTTCTTCTGGTTCTCCCCCCCCACACCTCACCAGCCTCTTCTGCTTCTTGTGCAGATTATTCAGTTATCAAAAGACTGACCATGGCTTCCAAAACAGAGCAGGTGTGTACAGGTGCTTATTAAGAGTAGCCATCTCCATATCTAACTAACAAATAAAGTAGCACTCTGCAACGCTAAGTATGCAAGCATGAAATATATGAAATTTGAATTGCATTACTGCCCTAGAAAATAGAAATAACTGAGAAATCTTGGTCAATTTATGTGTACCCGGCAGCCACGGTAAGGCGTTTCTCGTCGTCAGGAACCTACATAACTAGCCAACATAACTAATATTAGAAACTGATGACAACTAATGAAGAGGACTTATTCATTTAAAACTTTTAGTATTGCAGTATTCTTCTCTATTATCGTATGATCAACATCTCTATTCCCCATTCGAAACTTCTTCTTGAAGCAACTTTTATTACTAACTTTGCCTTACCCATTTAGTGCCCGTCAGTGCATTCTCCTAAGGTGCCCAATCTTTTGTGCACATTCCCTTGAGCTCTTCCGGCTTCTCTGTCTTATTGCCCAGAACTTCTGAAAATGGGAGGCAGTGTCTTACAATAAGGGACCTCCAGTCATTGGTGAGGCACGGCTGAAGAACTTTTAATAGAAGCGATTATATGATGTCAAGTCCTTATTCTGGCTTCTGCAGTCTCTGGTTTGTTAACATAACTGACTATTGCTATTCTGGATTTAGGAGACAATTAAAACTATGTTTTCCATTTTGGCATGTTGTTGAGCACTTAGTATAAAAAAAAATCAGCACCTTGTTCTAGCCCCTAGTTTCTTTTCATATTTTTAATATGTTGTGTTGTACTATCTTTCTTGCTTTACAAGCATTTGCTGGGGTTTTGTTTGTTCTTCTTCCTCTGACTGCATATGACAAAAGCTTTGTTAATGCATGGTAGTCATAAAAATCAGCTGCGGCTGCAGGTATGATGCGTCTTTACTAGGGTTGAGCGAGTATGTTCTGTTCCGAGTATGCTCGGGCCGAGCTCCGAGTATTTACAGCTGCTCGGTGATATGGTTGAATCGCTCCCGTGTGCATGATTTGCAACTCTTTGACAGTTTTATTACATGTGAGGAATGTCTATTTCTTACACATTCCTCACATGTAATAAAGCTGTCAAAAAGTCACAAATCAAGCACACGGGAGCGATTCAACCATATCACCGAGCAGCTGTAAATACTCGGTACTCTACCCGAGCATACTCGGCGAAAGGGTTAATAGAACATACTCGCTCAACACTAGTCTTTACCACTTGCCAGGAAAGGCTAACTGAGAAATAATTAATAGGCGACGGGGTTTCAGAAGCAATGTGCAATTTAAAATTAGAATAGTTTATTATAAGGTTATAAAAATGTAATTGCTTGTAAAGATGCAAGGGAGAACACTTGACGTGTCTGTACTATGTGTTTTATTGCATCTTTTCTGTTGTTTTAATTTCAAATTACCTGTTTAATATGTAGAATATAATATACATAATAGCAATAGAATTGCAGTCTAAATTGGCAGGGCCGTGGAGCTCAGCGACTGGCAGCATCAGTTATGTGAGCTTTTGATGTGATGTCACCACTGCAGCAAAAACACAGAGACCGGAGCAACATCAGGGAGTCAGCACTGGAGCGGGGGAAGAGTAAGTGCTATATGACTTTGTTAATTTACATGCAAGAGAAGGGAATACACGAGAATCTGCATGTGTAATAAATGTTGCTGTTGATGAAGATGTTGAAGATTTTACCACATATTTCACCCTTGAATATAGAAATGGGAGAATTCTGCAGTGATAATTCGAGCAAAAAATTGACTGCTGTGAATTTACAACAAAGATGGGCGTTAGACCCTCATTAAATTTTAGTCTTATAAGTAAATGAAACTTATGTATAAATCATTTATTATCCTGTGTTAGGACAGCATCCACCATGTGAGTCTCCAGGACAGCACTTTATCTATATCTATCTTTAATGTTTTTATAGTTGTCCGGATAGAAATTTATTTTCTGCAGCTATAAACCATCTTCACCTGGAAAATTCTAGTGGGAAAGGAAAAACATATGTTTACAGTATAGAGGTTCCTTATTAACCCCTTTACCCCAGAAGGCTGTTTGCACGTTAATGACCAGGCCCGCTGTCTTGGGGTCATTTTTGATTCAGATCTTGCCTTTACTCCTCACATCAAATCACTCGCTCGCTCATGTCATCTACACCTCAAAAACATCTCAAGAATCAGGACTTTTCCAACTTTTGACTCAGCAAAAACTCTTACTGTAGCTCTTGTTCATTCTTGTCTCGACTATTGCAACTCTCTACTTATCGGTTTCCCTCTTACTAAACGCTCCCATCTCCAATCCGTCCTTAACGCAGCGGCCAGGATCATATTCCTCGCCAACCGCTACACCAATGCCTCTTCCCTGTGCCAGTCATTGCATTGGTTGCCCATCCAATATAGAGTTCAATTTAAACTTATCACACGACCCACAAAGCACTCCATGCTTCAACACCCCCCTACATCTCCTCCCTTGTCTCAGTCTACCATTCTACCCATGCCCTCTGTTCTGCCAATGACTTAAAACTAAAATCCTCCATATTCCAAACTTCCCACTCCCATCTCCAAGATTTCTCGCATGCTGTACCAATTCTTTGGAATGCACTACCCAGGACAGTGTGATTAATTCCCAATACCCACAGTTTCAAGTGGACCCTAAAAACCCATTTCTTTAGACTGGCCTATCGCCTCAACACACTATCTAACTGTCCCAGTTTTGGCCCATATTAAAATCTTCTTCAATTTCAGGTTCATACCATCCATGCACTTAATAGCCTCGGTCTGGACTGTGCACATACTGGCTGGTGACCAGTTCATGTATTATTATTTATCCTATTTAGTATATCAAGGCTGCATTATACAATATATGTATATTTTACCTTTTGTGTCTCCCCCACTTCCTAATAGACTGTAAGCTTACGAGCAGGGCCCTCACTCCTTTCGATATGAGATATGCTTATTCTGTATTGTCTGTATAATGCCCCCCCCCCCTAAAATTGTAAAGTGCTGCGGAATATGTTGGCACTATAAAAATAAAAATTATTGTTATTATTATTATTTTTACAATTCTGATCAGTGTCAATTTATGAGGTAATAACTCTGGAAGTCTTCAATGGATCCCATTGATTCTGAGATTGTTTTTTTGTGTACAGTGTCCATTTTAGGACATGATCAGATATCAAAATCAAACATCAGAATGATGTCAGTTTGAGGCTAAATACCCTGTCTGAGAACTGATTTTGACAAGTCATTTTGACATGTCACTTTGACTAGTAACTTTGATATCTGACTTTGATAAGTGACTTTTACAACTGTAGTAATAATAATAATAATAATAATAAAAAAAAGTCACTGTTTGCTGATGGGAACCCAAAGCTCTACGTCTAGAAGCCAATGCACTAACCATTGAGCTCTAAACTCAGTTGAAAAAATCTAGGCATTCTATTTGGTTATGGGATTTTCAGTGCAAATCTGTCTGAAACTGATTGGGACTTTCAGAAATACCTCATCCAAGCCAAATTCAAATGATGTTTGATTTTGATGTGTGAGTCTGATGTATGACTTTCTTCAAACATCAGAAACAGAATCACAATGACTTTTAGTCACCCTGAGTATTTTCATGGTTGATCTCATAAGACAAGAAAAGCTATCCATCACTATCTCTTGACTGGATAGCTCAATGGTAAGGCATCAGCCTCTAAAACTACAGAGTCTGGGTACAAATCCCAATAGAAATAGGAATATTACTTTTTTTTTGTAATTATGCCTATTTAGCACACAAATTACAGGGGTGTTTTACTTTTAATAACTGACATTCTGATTGTCATCCTGACGTGTTAAGAGTTTCAGACACGCTGTCTATTTGGTAAATGACATAGCCAAAGTAAATTGGGAGGCACTAATTTACTACATATCTATTTCCAAGTAACTGTACTTTTGTATAATTTCTTAAAGGGGTCTAATGATAAAATTTCTTTATTGTCAATTTTTCTTTCCATCCACCCAAGAACTGGCTGCAAATTCCCAATTTACTTTTGCTATGTAATTATTATTATATATCACTACCTAAATAATCAAATAATGAACCTATAGTTTAATGGTAAGATTGCCCTTAAATCAGAAAGATACAGGTGCATCTCAATAAATTAGAATATCATCAAAAAGTTAATTTATTTCAGTTCTTCAATACAAAAAGTGAAACTGATATATTATAGAGTCATTACAGAGTGATCTATTCCAAGTGTTTATTTCTGTTAATGTTGATGATTATGGCTTACAGCCAATGAAAACATGAAAGTCATTATCTCAGTAAATTAAAATAATTAACAAAAAACATCTGCAAAGGCTTCTTAAGAGTAAGAGTTTAACAAGGTCCCATAGTCTGTTTCCGTAGGCTCCACAATCATGGGGAAGACTGCTGACTTGACAGATGTCCAGAAGGCAGTCACTGACACACTCCACAAGGTCCCACTTTTCATTTGGAAATCAAGGTCCCAGATTGTGGAGGAAGAGTGGAGAGGCACCGTCTCATGCTGCACATAACACATCTGCATCTCTGGCTGCTGTGGGCATAAAAGGGGACAAACTTATGGTGTGGCCCCCATGCTCCCCTGACCTCAACCCCATTGAGAACCTCTGGAGCATCATCAAAAGGAGTGTCTATGATGGCGGGAGGCAGTTCACATCTAAGCAACAGCTCTGGGAGGATATTCTGTCCTCATGCAAAACAAATGAAGCAGAAACCATCCAAAACCTGACAAATTCAATGGACGAGAGAGTTCAGAAGCTCCTTTCGAACAAGGGGTCCTATGTGCAAATGTAACATCACCTAGAATAAAGTTTTGAGTTGAAAACTGTTTGATTTCAGTTTGTAATAACCTGCTAATGCTTATAATTCAAAAATGACCATTTTTTTGCTCTTTATTAAAATGAAAAGGTTGAAAACTCTGCTGTGCATAATAATTTGGAACATGCATTTTGAGTGCAGTTTGAGTTTTTTATTTTTTAAAAAATAAACTGTTATCATAGGCAGTTTGTACAAAAACCTTTCAATTGTACTCTAATAGTTATTTGACTGGAAAATTACAATGACTGCAATTCATATAGGTAATTTGGGAGAATCTGAGAAAATATTATTTGCATAATAATTTGGAACACAGTGTAGTTTGATCATGCACTGCACGTGATCAAACTACCTTGCTAGTGCCTGGTGATCCGGATTTCGTCATGATGACATCGGGTCACTATGGCAACGATAGGGACATCGCGGGGTCTCAGATCCAAGAGCAGAGGGGCTTTTGTCCCTCAGCTCGCTCGCTAAATGCTTCAATCACAGCATTTAGGGGGTTAAAGTGTCGGGAGCAGTGCGGTGTCAGCTGTCAGAATCAGCTGACACAAAGCGGCAAAGGCAATCACGCCCACACAGCCTCTCTGAGGGTATGATCGCTGAGATGTAACAATACATACGTGGTCATTAAGGCCCAGGGCACAGGGACATATTATTACGCCTCATGTCAGAAAGGGGTTAAAGGGAATCTGTCACTAGGTTTGTGCCATCTAATCTGAGGGCAGCAAAATGTAGCGATGGAGATGCTTCCAGTGATGTGTTACTTACTGGGCTCCTTTTGTGTGGTTTTGATACAATCATTATTTTATCAACAGATTATCACTAGAGGACTAAACCTGCTGCCAGGTAGTCCTCCATATTCTTGAACTCTGTATAACCTGCCCCACCACTGATTGGCAGCTTTCTGCCTATGCACTGTGTACACCGAGAGCAGCCAATCAGTGGTGTGGGGACGAGGTTATACGCAGCTCAGCATTCAGAGAACTGGTTGATCTGCAGCAAATGAAACACTGATTTTATAAGCTTGGATCACACAGTGCCCTATCTTGAATGGAGCAGAAGTGCGCATGAATGACTGCTCCTCCATTTATTGTATCATTGTTTATGGGCATGCTAGAGAGGGCGAGCACAGTGCTTAGTTATTTCCAGAAGTCTCCTAGACAATGAATGGGGTGAACAATGAGCATCCCCTCTGCAGAGTACTGTTCTCTTGCTTTCAGGAGACCTTAAAAAGTAAATTGCTGCAAAAAAAAAATTCTTTCTCAATCTCTTTATAATTTTTAGGATAAGTCCATGGCTCATAGGAAATGGTAATCCATAGACTTATCCTCATTTGTTTTGTGTAGCATAGCATGCATTGGTTTACTATCAACAGAACTGCAGGGCCCAGTGAGTGACTTCAGAGAGGTATGGCTGGAGCAGTGAAGAGAGAGTAATGTTCAGATTAGATTTTTTAACACAAGCAAGTTGATTGGCATTTAAAAATTATAAATGGAAAACTCTTTTAGCCATTGCGTGATTGATAAAGTCACATTAAAGCCTAAATACATCCCTGTACTTTGGCCTCGAAGCAGCATAAAATCTATAAAATAAATATTCTCATTAAACCAAAATGCAGAATGTAAAGTTAAAAATCTGGATCACATAACAATGGACATGGATAGAGTTCACCCATCCTGAGCTATTAAGAGTGATGTCTAGAGCCCTACACATTAGGAACTTTATGCAGTTTAATTCCCATCAGTCAAGCTGTCAGATAACATCAGCTGTCACCGGAGTAATCACTTTATATTGATGATAGAAGGGAAGATTTTGAGTATGATCCTGGTGCTGTGTCTAAATAGCCTAAGTCCCAGGGTCAGATATACTGTATAGATTTTAGAACATATCTCCTACTGGAAATGAGAAGTCACCTACGATTTATATGGCCACATACATGTGACATATAGAAGTAACCTTTGCACATGGGGAATAAATCTGACAAGACACAATGACATCTCATATCTTTTCTAATTTATGGATGAAAGTGCATTAACCAAGCAAGATAATTCACAGGTAGCAGCACGTCACGAGTCATTGTATATGAAGCTCTTACGAACAGTGCGTATATTATCCCAATTTGTGTTATCTCTCGCTATATAATCATATTCATTCAGTAATATATTGTTTCTATTGCTGTCACACTATTATAGGAGACAGGTTTACAATCCTAAATCCTAGTTATTTACTATTTCCAGACAACATTCTATCTGGTGTAAATGTCAGGCATCCTATGGAAGATTAATTAGGATGGTTTATTCCTGTTCACGTGATTCGTTTCATTATAATGCTAGAAGAAACCGTTTGCAAGTCACAGCGAATGGGTTAAATACATTGTAGGTTCACATCAAATTTGTTCATTATCAAATGTTTTGGATGCAACCGACCGTATCCATATTGACAACACTGCTTAGAAACAGAAAACATTTCCATTTGCTCAGTGGCCAAGCAATCTGTGATTCCAATCAACCCTTTCTAACTGTGAAGGCAACATGTCTTCGGTCAGATCACGATTCATTTATTTTTAGCAATTGCACAGTAAATGAAAAAATTGGAACAGCCTGTTTAGTATTGTGCGTGTTTATATGGCTTTTCATGACATATGATGTATTTTATGTAGTTCTTAATTATTTTAGCATTCTGTGTGACTGTGTATTTTCTACTGTCCATGGTAAATACAGTTATGTGGCTGTCTATTTTACTTACAATATATTACACATTCACCAGGGCTTAAAAGGAAACAATGGGTGATGACATTTATTTTCACTACGCTCTAATATACATTAATGGGCCAAGCTGATTTACTAAACCCATTTTCACATACACTGTAAGGACATTGTGACTATTATCAAAAGTCACATAACTCATGTCTTCTCTATCCCACAATCACCTAAACAGTTATTCAACACTTTTAATTCCCTCCTTCATCCAGCCCTGCCCCTTCCGACGTCCCTCATTTCTGAAAAAGCGTTTGCCGCACACTTCAAAAACAGGTTCAACCACCACAACCCCTCCGTATAACAGACCAATGCCTTTCCCCCAAAACCTTCTTTCCCACCATCACTAAAGAAAATCATACTCATTTTCTCTCCAAATCACATCTTACCACTTGTGCACTTGAAACCGTTCCATCCCACCTCCTCCCTTACCTCACCCCCAGGCTTATTCTAGCTCTAACCCATCTCTTCAACCTATTATTAACCTCTGGTATCTTCCCTTCTGCTATCAAATACGCAACAATCACAACTATCTTGAAGAAGCAATCCCTTGGCCCAACTTCAACTTACAGCTATCATCTCATATCTCTACTCCAGTTTACCTCCAAACTCCTAGAACAGAATTTCCACATTGAACTTTCCTCCCATCTCTCATCTAACTCCCTCCTTGACTACCTATAATTTGGATTCTGTCCCCACCACTCCACTGAAACCGCATTAACGCATTTCTCTTCCTCCAAAGACGGCGAGTTGAGTTACTGCCAAAGAGCTCAATTTTTGTCTCATCTGACCACAGCACCTTCTCCCAATAACTCACAGAATCATCCAGGTGTTCATTGGCAAAGTTCAGATGGGCCTGCACATGTGCCTTCTTGAGCAGGGGGACCTTGCAGGCACTGCAGGATTTTAAACCTTTAAGGCATAATGTGTTACCAAAGGTTTTCTTGGTGACTGTGGTCCCAGCTGCCTTGAGATCATTAACAAGACCCCCCCGTGTAGTTTTAGGCTGATCTCTCACCTCTCACATTCCTCATGATCATGGATACCCCACGAGGTGAGATTTTGCATGGTGCCCCAGATCAATATCGATTGACAGTCATTTTGTATTTCTTACATTTTCTTACTATTGCACAGTTGTCTCTTTCTCACCCAGCGTCTTACTTTTGGTTTTATAGCCCATTCCAGCTTTGTGCAGGTCTATGATCTTGACCCTGACATCCTTAGAAAGCTCTTTGGTCTTGCCCATGTTGTAGAGGTTAGAGTCTGACTGATTAATTGAATCTGTGGGCAGGAGTCTTTTATGCAGGTGACTATGTAAGACAGCTGTCTTTGATGCAGGTAACGAGTTGATTAGGAGCGTCTACCTGGTCTGTAGGAGCCAGAACTCATAATGGTTTGTAGGGGTTCAAATACTTATTTCTCACTGCAAAATGCAAATAAATATAAATAATTGATACAATGTGATTTTTTTGATTTTTGGGATATTCTATCTCTCAATGTTAAAATTAACCTAACCTTAAAATTATAGACTGTTCATGTCTTTGTCAGTGGGCAAACTTACAAAAACAGCAAGGTATCAAATAATTATTTCCTTCACTGTATCTATCACTATAAATTACATTATTTTTTCCCCTGTTCCACAACTCAGCTACTTAAGTGTAACCCTTGACTTTGCCCTTACAACCTCCTGCCACCCCAACTCAAATATATTTCCAGAATTTGTCCTTTCCTCAACCTCAAATTTACTAAAATGTTGGTGCATGCCCTCACCATCTCTTGCCTTGACTAATGCAATATCCTACCCCATGGTCTTCAGACTAACTCTCTTTCACCTCTCCAGTCTGTCCTTAACTCTGCTGCCTGATTAATCCAACTCTCCCCCTGCTACTCCTCTATCTCTCCCCTCTGCCAATACCTTCACTGGCTTCTAATCACCCAGAAAATTCACTTTAAACTGCTAACAACAACTTGCAAAGCTGTCCATTATCTGTCTCCAAACAAACTCCTGATACCTCCTCACACATAATCTCCGGTCCTCACAACCTCCTTCTGTCTTTTGCTCTTGTGCGTTAATCAGTCACGTCCAAGACTTCTCCTGGGCATCCCCCATGCTCTGGAACTGGGTGCCTCAACATGTCTGATTATCTCCCACAAATGGGACCTTCAAAAGGAACCTGAAAACTCATGTATTATAATATATAGTATAATTCTCTTGACTACACCAATATACCAGTATGGGGTAGGAAACTAGTATTCAGACATACTGTAGCTCAGAAAGGAAAAAAGCACCATTTTGGAAAGCAGGTGTTGCTGGAATGGTATATGGGAGCTATGTTACATTAGCAAAAGCCTGAAGGTGCCAAAATAGCTGAACCTCCCCACAAGTGACTGCATTTTACAGACTACACCCATCAAGGAATTAATCTAAGGGTGTGGTAAACATTTTGAGTCCACTAGTATTTCATAGTATTTTTTAAGATTGGGACATGAAAATAAAAAAATAATATTTTTTCCACAAAAATATTGCTTCAGCCCCAAAGTTATCATTTTCACAATAGGCAATAGATGAAAATGCACCCCACAATTTGTTACCCAAATTCTCCTTTGCCAAAAATCCAATATATAGTTGGAAAGTAGTATGCATGCACACTGCGCAGAGCTCAGAAAGAAACCATCTTGGAATGCAGATTTTGCTGAAATATAATACAGGTACTATGTCACATTAGCAGAGGCACAGAGGTGCCAAGATAACCAAAACCACCTCAAGTCAGCTAATTTTACAAAATTCACCCTTTAAGGAATTCATCTAGGGCCATAATGAGTTACTGGAATTTGAATTTATAATGTGGTGACATACAGCGGTATGAAAAAGTGTTTGCTCCCTTCCCGATTTCTTATTCTTTTACATGTTTGTCACACTTAAATGTTTCAAATCACAAAACAAATTAAAATATTAGACAGCAATAACACAAGTAAACAAAATGTAGTTTTTAAATGGAGGTCTTTATTATTAAGGGACAAATAAATCCAAACCTACAGGGCTCTGTGGCTAAATAACTGGTTGGGCCAAGCTTAGCAGCAACAACTGCAATAAAGCATTAACTGGCTATGAGTCTTTTACAACGCTCTGGAGAAATTTTGGCCCACTCATCTTTACAAAAATTGATACCCATTGGAGGGTTTCCGAGCATGAACCATCTTTTTAAGGTCATGCCACAGCATTTCAAACAGTTTAATGTCAAAACTTACTAGGCCACTCCAAAGTCTTAATTTTGTCTTTCTTAAGACATTCAGAGGTGGACTTGCTGGTGTGTTTTGAATCATTGTCCTGCTGCATAACCCAAGTGCGCTTCAGCTTGAGGTCTCGAACAAATGGCCAGACATTCTCCTTCAGGATTTTTTAGTAGATAGCAGAATTCATGGTTCCATTTACCACAGCAAGTCTTCCAGGACCTGAAGCAGCAAAACAGCCCCAGACAATCACACTAGCACCACTATATTTTACTGTTGGTATGATGTTCCTTTTCGGAAATGCTGTGTTACTTCCAGATGTACTGGAACAAACACCTTTCAAAAAGATAAACTTTTCTCTCGTCAGTCCACAGAGTATTCTCCCAAAAGTCTTGGCAATCATCAAGATGTTTTTTGGCAAAATTGAGACAAGCCTTTATGTTCTTTTTGCTCAGCAGTGGCTTTCGTCTTGGAACTGCGATGCATGGCATTTTTTCCCAGACTCTTTCTTATGGTGGAGTCAAGAACAGTGAGGCAAGTAGTTTGGATGTGGTTGTGGGTTTTTTTGTGACCTTTTGGATGAGTCATTGCTGCACTCTTGGAGTAATTTTGGTCGGCCGGCCACTCCTGGGAAGGTTCACCACTGTTCCATGTTTTCGCCATTTGTAGATAACGGCTCTCACTGTGGTTTGCTGGAGTCCCAAAGCTTTACAAATGACTTTATAACCTTTTAGATCTCAATTACTTTGTTTCTCATTTATTCATGAATTTCCTTGGATCGCAGCATGATGTCTAGCTTTCGAGGATCTTTTGATCTACTTCACTTTATTAGGCAGGTCCTATTTAAGTGATTTCTTGATTGAGAACAGGTGTGGCAGTAATCAGCCCTGTGTGTGGTTAGGGAAAGTTAACTCACCTTCCCAAAGATGTGATAAACCACAGTTCATTTATGTTTTAAGGTGGGGGGGGGGGCAATCACTTTTTAACACGGGGCCTTGTAAGTTTGGATTTCTTTTCCCCTTAATGATAAAGACCTTCATTTAAAAACTGCATTTTGTGTTTACTTATGTTATCTTTGTCTAATATTTATATTTGTTTTGTGATCTGAAGCATTTAAGTGTGACAAACATGCAAAAGAATAAGAAATCAGGAAGGGGGCAAACACTTTTCACACCATTGTATATACAGTGGTATTTGATACACTGGTGATTTCTCAAGTTTTCCCACCTACAGAGAATGGAGAGTTCTGTAATTTTTATCGTAGGTACACTTCAATTCTGAGAGACAGAATCTTGAAGAAAATCCAGAAAATTACATTGTATGATTTTTCCATAATTAATTTGCATTTTATTGCATGAAATTAGCATTTCAAACAATAGAAAAAAATAATTTAATATTTACTACAGAAACCTTTATTTGCAATTACAGAGGTCAGACTTTTCCTGCACACACTGCAGCAGGGATTTTGGCCCACTCATCCATACAGATCTTCTCCATATCTTTCAGATTTCGGGGCCGTCACTGGGCAACATTGAGTTTCAGCTCCCTCATAAAGATTTTCTATTGTGTTCAGGTCTGGAGACTGGCTAGGCCACTCCAGGACCTTGCTTCTTAAGGAGCCACTCCTTAGTTACTCTGGCTGTGTATTTTGGGTTATTGTCATGCTGGAAGACCCAGTCACGACCCATCTTCAATGCTTTTACAGAGGGAAGGAGGTTGTTGGCCAAAATCTCACAATACATGAACCCATCCATCCTCCATTCAATATGGTTCAGTCATACTGTCTCCTTTGTAGAAAAGCACCTCCAAAGTATGATGTTTCCCCCGGCATGCTTCACGGTTGGGACGGTGTTTTTGGGGTTGTACTCATCCTTCTTCCTCCAAACACGGCGAGTGGAGTTGATACCAAAAAGTTCTATTTTGATCTCATCTAACCACATGACCTTCTCCCATGCCTCCTCTGGATCATCCAGATGGTCATTGGCGAACTTCAAACGGGCCTGGACATGTGCTGGCCTTGCGTGTCCTGCAGGATTTTAATGGATGACGGTGTAGTGTGTTACTAATGGCAATGTTTGAAACTGTGGCCCCAGCTCTCTTCAGGTCATTGACCAGGTCCTCCCTTGTAGCTCTGGGCTGATTCTTAACCTTTCTCAGAATCATCCTTACCCCACGAGGTGAGATCTTGCATGGGGCTCCAGACTGAAGAAGATTGACAGCCATCTTGTGTTTCTTCCATTTTCTAATAATTGTGCCTTCTCACCAAGCTGCTTGCCTATTGTCCTGTAGCCCATCCCAGCTTTGTGCAGATCTACAATTTTGTCCCTGGTGTCTTTAGATAGCTCTCTGGTCTTGGCTATAGTGGAGAGGTTGGAGTATGATTAATTGAGTGTGTAGACAGGTGTCTTTTATATAGGTAACAAGTTCCGCCAGGTGCAATTAATGCAGATAATGAGTGCAGAGTAGGAGGGCTTCTTAAAGAAAAACTAACAGGTCTGTGAGAGGTAGGTTGGTGGGTAGGCTGGTTGGTAGGTGATCAAAAACTTATTTCATGCAATAAAATGGAATTTAATTATGGTATTTAAAAGTCATACAATGTGATTTTCTGTTTTTTCCTTTTCTGTCTCTCACAGTTGAAGTATACCTACGATAAAAATTAAAGACCTCTCCATTCTTTATAGGTGGGAAAACTTGCAAAATTGGCAGTGTATCAAATACTTATTTTCCCCACTGTAAGTTGTGCAGAGTACATATCAAGGGCGTAGTGTTAATCGGGTAAATCTGTATTTTAATAATTCATGGACTTGTGGTACACTTTAAATCAGTCCTTAGTGCAAAGGCCAGGTTTCCCAGGGAAGTTTTCACAATAGTAAATTGTGTTTTTTCGTATTCTCCTTTTGGAGCACACTCTGCACCTTTTCTGTCTTCTTCCCTTCCTTCCAAGTTGGAAAAGCAAGTTCAAAGAAGAGCTACCAGGATGATGAGCGGACTGCAAACTATGTCCTAAAAGGAATGGTTAAAGGATCTTGGAATGTTTAGCTTGCAAAAAAAGAAGGCTAAGAGGAGACTTAATAGCTGTCTACAAATAAATGAATGCAAGAACCTAAACCAAAACCGGTGAGCCTGACGGCCAGAATGGTCAGACTCTGGTCGTCAGCGGAAATTTTTAGAATAGCAAACATGACTAATATCCTCACCCTTGAACTACACTATTTTGAAGAATTGGTTGATTCTGGTAAATTACACCATTGGTAATGAAAGTTCAGAACACTGGACATTAACCTGAATTCTGAATTTTGTATTTGAAATTTGTATTATTCTTGTAAAATTTCAATGAAAGTTACAGTTAAAAATATAAATGGCAATAGACAGACGAATAAAAGAAATAGATTTGTAAGCATGGTGGTGCAGGTTACTATAGAAAGCAAGGAGGTGGCCATATGTGAAATGCTGTAAAACTATAGGATGAACTCATAGCTTACTCCCTCTCCATGGGTCCTTCCTCAACCACGTGTTATTGCCATCTCAAATGCTAAGACACAAGTCACATCAAAAGAACAACAAAAGAACATGATCAATAGGTACACTCAGCATATTTCAAAGGCACAAAAACACAGAAACAAACTTGCTAACCTTAGAAAGCAGAAACTCTATCTAAAAAACTAGAGAAAATGGTCTCTGAACAGGCAAAAAATTTATAGATCTCCTTCCTTTTTTGATGTGCAAATAAAAAAAATGGACATCTGAAAGAGCCCTTATAGAGGGTCAAGCCGTTTACTTGGCGAGAAACATATTGCGCATTAAAAACATCCATTGAGCTTACAGCACTAATCCAACATCTATACTAATGAGTGCTGTCTGATTACAACTGCCTGGGCAATTCATTAATATGAAAGCTAGCGTTCTGTGATTTAATATTTTTTATAACACCATTCAGACTGTGACACTCTGGAGCTGCCCTAATTTTTATTTTTTATTTTATTTTTTGGAATTGTTTGTGGACTTTCTTATCCTAAATAGGACAATCTCCACTGAAAAATGAAATAGAGACCTTATAAGTGCAGTATTTAGGACTTTTATTGGGACTCTTTATTCCACTTTTGTAACAATTTTTTTGCTCCTTTTTATTGTGCGTTGATTATTTTATAATTTTTAGGACGACTGTGATGAAGCCCTGAAACTGTAATGGAAAAAAAAGAGAAGTCCTGCTGGAGATACCAACTACTTCTAGCTGATAAATGACTCATAAAAGATTGGCTGAAGGAGCTTTTTATATCTGTCTTTGTTGTACTTGAATAAGGCTCTACAGATAACAAGTTTAAATAGACATTTACAGCAACAGGGTGTAGTACTAGTGGCTACAGTGGTTAGTCACGCACAAGCCTTGGTACCTGAGGAGGCCAAAAGTTCCTTTTCTGCCTCAAAAAAACCAAAAGCATTATAAATGGCACATAACAGTTTGTGATGGTTTACCCTTTCTATGATGTCCCTATGCGATTAATAAACAATAGATATGAGAAACTTTTAAGTGGAGAATGAAACAATGTGATAGGTTAGTACATAAGAATATTTTTGAAAATATAGTACATGTGCTCCTCGTGTCTTATCAAGGAGCACCTTCTCTGAATAGACACCAATTTTTCCTTAATTATCATATTACTATTAATCTTCAAAATTAATATCTACCAATGGTTAATATTTCATTTTCTCAAGAGGTTGCACATATTTGAAAAAGGAGCCTACTGTTTTCCTACAAAATGCATTACTCTTGGCCATGGGTTTTGCCCAGCCTCATTTACTTGGATGGAATGACAGAGATGAGCTGCAATAACAAAAACAGTTGAAGGGAACCTGTCACCAGGTTTGTCCCATATGAGATACGGCCACCACCTTTCAGCTCTGATACACATCCATCATTCTAATATGCTGTATATAACCCTCTAAACTAAAGAAAAACACCTTGTATTATACTGACCTATGGTGCAGTTGGGTCCGATGGGCGTCGCTGTCTTGGTCTGGTGCCTCCTCTCTTCTAGCGATGCTATCATCTTTCTTGCTTCGTGTGGATGACATGTCGTATGTCATCCACACAGTGTCCCTGGTATCGCGCCCCTGCGCAGGTGTACTTCTCTGCTCTGACCAGGGCAGAGTAAAGTACTGCAGTGCACATGCGCCAGGGCTCTTTGGCAATTTCCAGCACATGCCCACTGCAGTACTTTGCTCTGCCCTTGGCAGGAGTGCAATGCCGAGGACACTGTGTGGATGACGTAGGACATGTCATTCACACGAAGGAAGAAGGAGGACAGCATCGCAAGAAGAAGGGAGGCACCAGACCAAGACAGTGACCGCTCCATAGGTGAGTATAATAAAAGATTTTTTTCTTTTGTTGCAGACTGGATTGGGGGCATATATACACCATATTAGAATGCTGTATATCAAGGCTGAAAGGTACTGGCCTTACCTCATATGGGATAAATCTGGTGACAGGTTCCCTTTAATAGGCAAGTCTTGCTCTGATTTTTTGACAAGTTTCAAATGAGCATGCTTTCTGCTAGTGTGATATCAGTGTGAGCCACTGACTTTAGGTTCCACAAAGAAGTTAAACATTTCAGGAAATGGTCTGTGTCCTACCAGGTATTCTGGTAATCCTGGTTTCTTTTTGAGTTTATTTAATCTGTATTTGGTACTTGTGAGGTTTTATTGTTCGCTCTTCCTTATGGTGGGAAAATGTTTTCAAAAATTATTTTTGTGTGTTGAACATTTTATCTTATTTGATTGGTATTCCATTTGTTCACAAGTCATATAAACAGTATTGTTATTCCATTTGGCCATATAAGTCTCCATAACACAGTATTAAGTGTGCTTGATCTCTAATGATTGTACATTCAATATTCCAGGACATTGGACTAGACCTTTCTGTTTAGTTCTGTCTTATGGATCTATTATTCTGTCAATCAGCATAACATCGGCAGAGACACCCCATCAACAAAGCATAGAGAAAGTTCTGCACGGCTGCTGTGTGTTCGGTTTAACCCATTAGTGATCAAGCCAATTGAGGCCTAATGACCAGGCCAAATTTTTGAAATTTGACTACTGTCACTTCATATGGTAATAACTCTGGATCAACGTATCCCAGTGATTCTGAGATTGTTTTTCCGTGACACATTGTACTTTATGTTAGTGGCACATTTAGGTCTATATGTTTTGTGTATATTTGTGAAAATATCAGAATTTTGGTGAAAATTGAGAAAAATTCACAATTTAAAAAATTTCAATTTTCATACTCTTAAACCAGTTAGCCATGCTGTAAAAAAAAAATTAATAAAAAACATTTCCCACGTGTCTACTTTACATCTGCATCATTTTTCAAATGTCATTTTATCTTGTTAGGATTTTAGAAGGGTTAAAACTTTAGCAGCATTTTCTCATTTTTTCAAGACATTTACAAAACCTGTTTCTTAGCGACCAATTCAGATTTAAATGGACTTTGAGGGATTTATGTATTGGAAATTACCCATCTTAAAAACTGCACCCCTCAAATACTTCAAAACTGTTGTCAGGAATTTATTTAAGTATTCTTTTTTTAAGTATTCAGGTGCTACACAGGAAGTAATGGAAGTGGAATGAAAACAAAAAAAAATTGTAATATTTCCTCTAAAATGTTCCTTTAGTCCAAATTTTCCAGGCTTTTTCTTCCTTAAAGAATTATTTTGCCACTGCACCTATACTCAGTCAACCCGATATTTCCCAGCCCTTTATTTTGGAAGTTGATGCGTCAGATGTGGGGGTTGGGGCTGTGTTATGTCAGGGTCCGTCCCCTGGTAAATGGTGTCCATGCGCCTTCTTTTCTAAAAAATTGTCTTCAGCTGAAATTATGACGTGGGTAATAGGTAACTCTTGGCGATCAAATTGGTGTTCGAGGAATGGCAACATTGGTGGGAGGGTGCTGTCCACCCTACTACTGTTATTACTGACCATAAGAATCTGTCATATCTCCAGCAAGCTAAACGTCTCAACTAGTGTTGAGCGAGCACTAAAATGCTCGGGTGCTCGAAGCTCGGGCCGAGCTCGCCGTGATACTCGGGTGCTCGACCCGAGCAACGAGCCCAATGTTAGTCTATGGGAGACCCGAGCATTTTTGCGGCGGCACCCCCGGCAGTCTGTAGAAAGCCTAAAAAGTGCCCAAAACGATAGTGACAGTGCTCAAAAGACATGGGGACAGCATGGGCATCGCCCCAGGAAGCATTTCTGACCCCCAGGTGACTGCTGTCAACAATGTGGTCAGAGGTATTAAGCCACTTTAACGGGCTCACAATACTGCATACAGTGCTGAAAAGACACGGGAACAGCATGGGGAAGACCCCTGGAAGCATCTCTGACACCCAGGTCACTGCCTAAAAGTGTCCCCATCAGAAGTGATCCTTGCCGCATCAGAAGATGCAGACTTGCAACTATCCCCGTGCAAGTCCTTGTCCCAGGGCAGTGTTCAATTGTACCTCCCCTATTCCTTGCAATGCAAGAGCAAGTATGCAGCCTGCCACCCACCCACCCCCAGGCTGCAATACCATACTGCTAGCTTGCACTTGAAATGGGGCCTTTTAGTTTGGAGGAGGCCTAAGCTGGCCACTACCTCATGGCTGCTTTGGCAGCGAGGTATCCAAACTCAGTCCCCAGTCGCCCGGCGGCCGGGTGTCCACGCTCGGTCCCCGGCCGCCAGGGGGCGGCCGGTTGTCCATACACGGTCCCCAGCTGCCTGGGGGCGGCCAGGTGTCCATAAACGGTCCCCAGCCACCCCTATTTGAAGGACAGCCTAACCACAAACACGTGGACAAGTGAATGTGGCCAGGGATGGTCCATCTCACGCCTTCACACTGGGTTAATATTGTGGAAGCCAGGACACAGTTGGACACTGGGATGCAACACGTCCTCCAGACATAGAGGATTGCGGGTCCTGGGTCAATCAGGCTTCAACACAAAGTTCAAAAGGTAGACAGCAGCAGTGGTGGGCCTCCTACACAACGAGTAAATTATTCATGATCATGAGGCCATCCATCTCCTTAGCTTTCTGTTCCTTGGAATGCAAGCGCATGTATGTAGTAGCGGCTAGGCCTGAGGTGGTCAGCGTTTTGGCGCATATCCTACCTCCTCCGAGGATTGCTGGATGTTTTCCTGCTACTATCCCAGTTCTAATACTCCAGTTAAAACAAAGCTTCAGGTGATGAATGATGGATGAGGTGGTGGCAAAGGAGAAAGAGCAGGAGGAACAGGGACCATTCAGATCAATATCAGGCCAGTCAACCACACATGTCTTGTAGGATATGTTTCTGTACCAAAAGGAGCGGTTCGGCTACACAGTTATAGGGCATACAGTGAGTGCAATGCCTACCAAAAATTTTGAGGCACTCCAATGCCCCTTGGAAGTGACATGGAGGTCAGAGGGCCTCAACTAAACCGTTTTTTCCATTTATAGCAACTGGGTCTCCTGTGCACTGTTGGCCTAAGCAGTGAATGGAAGGCTTTCCAAAAATTATGAGGAACTGCAATGGCCCTTGAAACAGACGTGGATTACAGCATACTAAAAACCTTCTACCCATTATTGGGGAGTGGGTCTCCCTTAGTGTTCGCCTATGCATTGAAAAGCAAAAGCTGACTAAAATTAGGAGGAAATGCAATGCCCATTGGAAGAGTCATGGAGGTTAGAGTTAATTAAAAACAACATTTCAATTCCCCTTGGAAGAGCTGTGGAGATCAGAATGGTTTAACAAGACACTTTTAATGCCCCTTGGAAGAGACGTGGAGGTTGCAGTAGCTTAACAAGATGGTTTTAATGCCCCTTGGAAGAGCGCTGGAGGTCGCAGTAGCTTAACAAGACGGTTTTAATGCTCCAGGGAAAAGTGGTGGAGGTCGCAGTAGCTTAACAAGATGGTTTTAATGCCCCTTGGAAAAGTGGTGGAGGTCGCAGTAGCTTAACAAGACGGTTTTAATGCCCCTTGGAAAAGTGGTGGAGGTCGCAGTAGCTCTACAAGATGGTTTAAATGCCCCTTGGAAGAGATGTGGAGGTCGCAGTGGAATAAAAAGACTGTTTTAATGCCCCTTGGAAGAGTCGTTGAGGTCGCAGTGGAATAAAAAGACAATATCAATGTCCCTGGGAAAAGTGGTGGAGGTCGCAGTAGCTTAACAAGACGGTTTTAATGCCCCTTGGAAGAATGGTGGAGGTTGCAGTAGATTAACAAGACGGTTTTAATGCCCCTTGGAAGAATGGTGGAGGTCACAGTAGCTTAACAAGACGGTTTTAATGCCCCTTGGAAGAGCCATGCAGTACAGCATCTTAAAAACATTATTCCCATTATTGGGGAGTGGGTCTCCCATAGTCTTTACCTATGCCTTCCAAGCAAAAGCTGCCAAAAATTAGGAGGGAGGAACTTACAATGCTGGCAACACGGACCAAGGTCACCCTGGTGGTATAGTGGTGGTGGAGGCTGAGGATAAGGAGAAGAGCAAAATACAGCCGAAATGAAGAAGCGTATACCCATGTGTGGGTGTGAAGCGGTGCATGGGAATACACCTCCCGAAATAACACAGTGGATTTGACTTTATGTTACTCTGCTGTCATTTGGTGGTGATGAGAAGTCTGGCCCAATCCAGCCCTTGTTCATTTTGATAAGGGTCAGCTTGTCAGCATTGTCAGTTGACAGTCGAGTGAGCTTATCAGTTATAATTCCCCCAGAGGCACTAAAAACACGCTTCGATAACACGCTAGCGGCAGGGCAGGCCAGGACCTCCAAGGAGTACAGAGCAAGTTCATTCCAAGTGTCCAGCTTGGATACACAATAATTAAAAGGCACAGAGGAATCACGGAGGACGCTGGTACGGTCGGCAAGGTACTCCCTCACCATCTTTTGAAACTTTCCACTCCTTGTGAGAGTACCCCGCGCCTCAGGGCCAGTAAGCTGGGCGGGTCTCAGAAAACTGTCCCAGAATGTTGACAGTGTTCCTCTGCCTCTGCTGGATTGGAGTTGTGTCTCTCTCGCCTGTATGTCTTGGTTGGTCAACGAACTGTGACCTCTGCCGCTAGCGTGTTCAGATGGGAATTTTTTTTAACAGTTCTGCAGCAAGGGCTTTCTTGTACTGCCCCATTTTTGTAGACCTCTCCACCTCAGGAATAAGAGAGTGAAAGTTCTCCTTGTAGCGGGGGTCTAAAAGTGTCACCAACCAGTAATGACTGTCAGCCAACAATTTTACAACGCGAGGGTCACGGTTAAGGCAGCGTAACATAAAGTCAGACATCCGTGCCAGACTGGTAATGGGCAAGACTTCCGTGTCCTCACCAAGATGACGACTGACAATGCTCTCCTCCTCCTCCTCCCACCTGTCCTCAGGCCACCCACGCTGAACCGACGGTATGACAGTTGTACAGGTACTACAGTCTACAGCGCATGATACCAGCTCCTGTTCTTCCTCCTCCTCCTCTCCCTCATTGTCCCCCAATGCACCTTGGGATGAGATGAGGCTGGGCTGTGTATAATCGCCCGCTACGGCTTCTTGATCCATCTCATCATACTCTGGCTGCAATGCCTCCTCTTTAATTCTCTGCAGAGAACGTTGCAAAAGACAGACAAGTGGGATGCTGACGCTAATGATGGCGTCATCGCCACTCACCATCTTGGTGGACTCCTCAAAGTTTGTCAGGATGGTACATATGTCAGACATCCAGGTCCACTCCTGAGGTCTTATGTGTGGAGTTGGACCTGAATATCGACGGCCTTGTTGCAGATGGTACTCCACAACTGCTCTCTTCTGCTCACAAATCCTTTGCAACATGTGGAGGGTAGAGTTCCAACGTGTGGGGACATCACACACCAGTCGGTGTGCTGGAAGCTGTAGCCGACTTACGAAAATGAGCTGACAGGCGGCGTACGATGATGAACAGATCTGGCAACTCGGGGTACGATTTGAGAAACCGCTGAACCACGAGGTTAAGCACATGAGCCAGGCATGGTACGTGTGTGATCGCGCCTCGCCTCAGAGCCGCCACGAGGTTACGGCCATTGTCACATACGACCATGCCTGGATGTAGGTTCAGCGGTCTCAGCCACAGATCTGCCTGCTCTTTCACAGCTGTCCACAACTCACAAGCAGTGTGAGGTTTATCACCTAAGCTTATGAGTTTCAGCACAGCCTGTTGCCGCTTGGCTGAAGCAGTACTGCAGTGCTTCCAGCTTATAACTGATGTGGTGATATCTGAGATGGAGGCTGAACATGAGGAGGAGGAGGATGAGGTGCAGGAGCTGTACACTGTGGGGGCAACTCTGACTGACATAGGGCCCGCAATCCTCGGTGTGGGGAGGATGTTTTCCATCCCAAGGTCCGACTGGGTCCCGGCTTCCACTATGATTACCCAGTGTGCTGTCAGGGAGATGTACCGTCCCTGGCCACAAGCACTTGTCCACGTGTCCGTTGTCAGGTGGACTCTCCCAGTAACTGCGTTGTTGAGGGCATGGCAGATGTTTTGGGACACGTGCTTGTGTAGTGCGGGGATGGCACACCGGGCAAAATAGTGTCGGCTGGGGACCGAGTACCGAGGGACGGCCACCGCCATAAGGTTGTGGAAGGATTCCGTCTCCACCAGCCTAAAAGGCAGCATTTCCAATGCAAGCAGTCGTGAAATGTGCGAACTTAGGACTGTGGCCTGTGGGGCGTTGGCTGCGAATTTGCGCTTTCGTTCAAAGGTCTGGGATATGGACAATTGAACGCTGCGGTGGGACGCGGACGTGGGCGTTGTTGAGGGCACGGCAGATGTTTTCGGACACGTGCTTGTGTAGTGCGGGGATGGCACACCGGGCAAAATAGTGTCGGCTGGGGACCGAGTACCGAGGGACGGCCACCGCCATAAGGTTGCGGAAGGATTCCGTCTCCATCAGCCTAAAAGGCAGCATTTCCAACGCAAGCAGTCGTGAAATGTGCGAATTTAGGACTGTGGCCTGTGGGGCGTTGGCTGCGAATTTGCGCTTTCATTCAAAGGTCTGGGATATGGACAATTGAATGCTGCGGTGGGACATGGACATTGATGCTGTTTCTTGAGAAACTGCCATAACAAGTGAAGACTGAGAGGAGGGGGCATCTTTGCATGCAGTATGGACAGGGGATTGCCTTGCACGCACAACAGGGGGTTCTATTACATGCACAACAGCCGAAGAAGCAGTGGTGACACCCGCTGACACTGGTCGCGGACCCTGGGGTTCGCCCCACAAAGTCGGGTGCTTTGCTGCCATGTGCCTGATCATGCTGGTGGTGGTCAGGCTGGTAGTTTTGTCACCCCTGCTGATGCTGGCATGGCAGGTGGTACAAATGGCCTTTTTGGGGTTATCAGCAGAGTCTTTAAAAAAATTCCAGACTCTGGAAGAGCTACCGGTTGTACTGGCAATGTCCCTCGTGTTGGTGTTACGAGGAACTGTTGCCCGCCTTTTGTGTGCGGCCACCACACTGCTTCTTCCTGCCTGTTGGGGAACTCTGCCTCCTCCCCCTGTGTGCTGCTGGCCTCGCTGTGCGTGTCCTCCTACCACGTTGGGTCAGATACTAAATCATCCACCACCTCCTCCTCTTCCACTTGAGCACCACGATCCTCCTCCTCACTTCGTGGCAATTGTGTCTCGTCATCGTCCACCTCTTGTGACAAATTGCCAGCGTCGACTTCCTCTGGCCGTGGCTGTTCAAATATTTGGGCATCGCTACATGGGATCTCCTCTTCCACCACTTCAAGCGGAGCAGGCGAGGGGCACAAATATGGAAATGGACTAGTGAAGAGCTCTTCAGAGTGTCCAAGTGTGGGATCAGTTGCTGTCTGACGACACTCGGCATGGTGGGAGGAAGGAGCATCAGGGTGAGGAGGAGTATGCGGTTGAGACTCACGGCTTCTAAAACTTGACCGTGTGGAAGACAGACCGGAGGTGGTGGTGCCCAGGTAACTGGAAGTATTATCTGCTATCCAATTAATAACCTGTTCACACTGATCAGTTCGCAATACTTGTGTTGTAGTGTGGTTCCCTAGTAATTCGGTCAAGAAGTGGGAGCGAGAAGATGTGGCTGTTGGTTGTGGCACATTTTCACCTTGGCCACGGCCCCATCCTCTACATGCACCATCACCAGAACGTCCAGTTCCACGTCCCTTGCTAAGCGCCTTGCCCATTGTAAATGAAGTAAAATAGCTTACACTCGCACTATCAATGGAAAAAGGGTAATAAAAAGGAGATTAGAACCGTGGAAGAGGAAAACCACAGTTCTATTTCTCTGGTCTACACCAGAATATTTTAAACAGATATATTTGTGACTGAACAGACAGGGAGACACTATTTTTTTTTTTAAGTAAAACAGGCAAAAAGCTGGATAATACAGAGACCGTGGAACTGCAAAACCACAGTTCTAATTTACTGGCGTATACCAGACTTTTTTTAATAGATATATTTGGGGCTGAACAGTCAGCTACACACTCAAACTGTTTTTTTTATGTAAAAAAGGCACAAAAGTGGATAATACAGAAATTTGAACCGTGGAACTGCAAAACCACAGTTATATTTTTCTGGGCTACACCAGAATCTTTTAAACAGATATATTGGTGTCTGACCAGTCAGGGAGAGACTATTACAGTTTTTTTTACGGCAAAAAATGCCAAAAAAACGATAATACAGAGATTTGACCCGTGGAACTGCAAAACCACAGTTATAGCTATGTGGCGTACACCAGACTCTTTTAAACAGATATATTGGGGTCTGACCAGTCAGGGAGACACTATTACTGTTTTTCTTTTTAGAAAAAATACCAAAAGCTGGATAATACAGAGATTTCACCCGTGGAACTGCAAAACCACAGTTATATTTTTCTGGCCTACACCAGACTCTTTTAAACAGATATATTGGTGTCTGAACAGTCACAGACACACTCAATTTTTTTTGGAGGGGGGGGGGATACCAAAAGGTTAATAAGTAGTGTTGAGCGATACCTTCCGATATCGGGAAATATCGGATTGGATTGGATCGGACCGATACCCAAAAAGTATCGGATATCGCCGATTCCGATACCGGAACCCAATGCAAGTCAATGGGACAGAAATATCGGAATAAAAATAAACCCTTTCTTTCCTTGTAGGTTAATTCTACATGAAGGAAAACAACTAAGAATAATGTAGAATGTATTGGGGGAGGTGGGGGAGACAATAAAGGCATAGAGGTTTAGCCCAATCAAATGGAATAGCAGGAATTAATATTTTTTTTAAGACGTTTGGAGTTCCGGAAATATTGACTATGTTACGTTTTTTTATATTTTGTCAGATATTTATGTTTCACTACTTCCATGCTCTTCACCTTCTTTTTTACTTCTCCCACACTTTCTCCTTCATCATCCTCAGCATCAGCATCTTTTTCATCAACTTCTTCTTCACCTTCTTCATATTATTCTTTTTTTTTACATTCTTCATATTCTTCTTATTCAACTATTATTCTTCTTCATATTCTACTTCTTCATCTTCTTCATATTCTTCTTCTTCATCACATTCTTATTTGTGACAGGCATTCCTGTAGTTGTTATCTATAAAAGTTTGAACATTACACCTTTCGTTCTGTCCGTCACAAAAGATTTACAACAGGATTTGTCCGCGTTCAGTTTGGCCTGCAGCAGCAGGTCTTTTCCAGGGGCACCACGAGGAGGAACGGACTCACCCGCATACACTGCTTAGTCATCTTCTGCTTATAATTTAGATAATATCTTTTACTCTGATTTTTAGTCTTATGCTTAATGTTCTTCCGCTTTTTGTTCTGCAGCTTCTTGTACTTCTGCTTCTTGGTTTTCTGTCTCTTGTTCTTCTGTATCTTGGTGGTTGTCTTCTTGTTCTTTGTCCTCTTGGTCAACTTCTTCAGGGTCATCTTCTTGGTCTTCTTCGGGGTGGTCTTCAGGGTCGTCGCCTTCAGGGTCGTCGTCTTCAGGGTCCTTGTCTTCTTCGGGGTGGTCTTCAGGGTCCTTGTGTTCAGGGTCGTTGTCTTCGGGGTCCTCGTCTTCTTCGGGGTGGTCTTCAGGGTCATCGTCTTTAGGGTTGTCGTCTTCAGGGTCCTCGTCTTCTTCAGGGTGGTCTTCAAGGTCGTCGTCTTCAGGGTCGTCGTCTTCGGGGTCCTCGTTTTCTTCGGGGTGGTCTTCAGGGTCGTCGTCTTCAGAGTCCTCGTCTTCGGGGTCCTCGTCTTCATCGGGGTGGTCTTCAGGGTCCTTGTCTTTGGGGTCCTCGTCTTCTTCGGGGTGGTCTTCAGGGTCCTCATCTTCAGGGTCGTCGTCTTCGGGGTCCTCGTCTTCTTCGGGTTGGTCTTCAGGGTCCTCGTCTTCAGCGTCCTCGTCTTCGGGGTCCTCATCTTCTTCGGGGTGGTCTTCAGCGTCCTCGTCTTCAGGGTCCTCGTCAGGGAGATCCAGAGTGATTACCAAGAATCATTTCAAAAAACTTGAACTTGGAAATGTAGCAGAAGGTACAAGAAGGCTGAGGAACTGCCGAGAACCAGCTGATAATACTGGAACCCGGATGGGTAGCAGAAGGTACAAGAGCCAATGGAACTACTGAGGACCAGCTGACGTTACTGGAACTCGGTTACTAAGCAGGAGGTACCTGTGCCAGAAAGCACTACCAAGGACCAGCAGACGTTGGTGGGACTTGGATACCGAGAAGGAGGCACCTAAGCCAAAGGCACTGCCGAGAACCAGCTGACAGTACTGGAACCCGGATGGCTAGCAGAAGGTACCCATGTAAAAAAAAGTTGCAAGGCCGCGAGCCGGCCGCAGTTACCGAAACCCACAGTCCTACAGGGGGTGCTTGTCTTATTGGCACTATGAAACCAGCCTTCATTGCCAGATCCCGCAGCCCACATAGGAGTCACCTAAACTGCAGGCACCATAGAGTCGGCTAACCCGACCGCAACACGACAGGACAACGCATTGGAGGCAAAGTGACGTTGACACTACCCGGAAACAGCTGGCGTGCTGGAACCAGGCTGGGCACGAGGGAGTACCCATGCCAAAGACACTGCCGAGAACCAGCTGACGGTACTGGAACCCGGATGGGTAGCAGAAGGTACAAGAGCAAATGGAACTACCGAGGACCAGCTGACGATACTGGAACCCGGATGGGTAGCAGAAGGTACAAGAGCCAATGGAACTACCGAGGACGAGCTGACGGTACTGGAACTCAGTTACTAAGCAGGAGGTACCTGTGCCAGAAAGCACTACCAAGGACCAGCAGACGTTGGTGGAACTTGGATACCGAGCAGGAGGCACCTAAGCCAAAGGCACTGCCGAGAACCAGCTGACAGTACTGGAACCCGGATGGGTAGCAGAAGGTACCCATGTAAAAAAAAGTTGCAAGGCCGCGAGCCGGTCGCAGTTACCGAAACACACAGTCCTACAGGGGGTGCTTGTCTTATTGGCACTATGGAACCAGCCTTCATTGCCAGATCCCGCAGCCCACATAGGAGTCACCTAAACTGCAGGCACCATAGAGTCGGCTAACCTGACGGCAACACGACAGGACAAAACATTGGAGGCAAAGTGACGTTGACACTACCCGGAAACAGCTGGCGTGCTGGAACCAGGCTGGGCAGGAGGGAGTACCCGTGCCAAAGAAACTGCTGGGAAACAGTTGGCAGTGCTGGAACCCAGGGTAAATACTAAAAACAGAGTGGAGCCAGAGGCGTAATTGGAGCAACTTTAAAATCTGTAGTAGTGTGAATGTGGACAGAGCAGGAGAATTTGCCGGACACACAGCAGGGGAACAGCTGACGTTGCTGAACCCCAATAACACAGGAGCAAGTGTTGACTGTGCAGACGGCACTTCTGAGCAGCAACTAGCGGTATTGGAGCCCAGGGTAAATACTAAAAATAGAGGAGCCAGAGGTGTAATTGGAGCAAGTTTTAAATCAGTAGTACAGTGGATGTGGACAGAGCAGGAGAATTTGCCGGACACACAGCTGGAGATCAGCTGACATTACTGAACCCCAATAACACTGGAGCAAGCGTTGACTGTGCAGACGGCATTTCTGAGCAGCAAATAGCGGTATTGGAGCCCAGGGTAAATACTAAAAACAGAGGAGCCAGAGGTGTAATTGGAGCAAGTTTTAAATCAGTAGTACAGTGGATGTGGACAAAGCAGGAGAATTTGCCAGACACACAGCTGGGGATCAGCTGACGTTACTGAACCCCAATAACACTGGAGCAAGCGTTGACTGTGCAGATGGCACTTCTGAGCAGCAACTAGTGGTATTGGAGCCCAGGGTAAATACTAAAAACAGAGGAGCCAGAGATGTAATTGGAGCTAGCTTTAAATCAGTAGTACAGTGGATGTGGACAGAGCAGGAGAATTTGCCGGACACACAGCTGGGGATCAGCTGATGTTACTGAACCCCAATAACACTGGAGCAAGCGTTGACTGTGCAGACGGCACTTCTGAGCAGCAACTAGCGGTATTGGAGCCCAGGGTAAATACTAAAAACAGAGGAGCCAGAGGTTTAATTGGAGCAAGTTTTAAATCAGTAGTACAGTGGATGTGGACAAAGCTGGAGAATTTGCCGGACACACAGCTGGGGATCAGCTGACGTTACTGAACCCCAATAACACTGGAGCAAGCGTTGACTGTGCAGACGGCACTTCTGAGCAGCAACTAGCGGTATTGGAGCCCAGGGTAAATACTAAAAACAGAGGAGCCAGAGGTGTAATTGGAGCAAGTTTTAAATCAGTAGTACAGTGGATGTGGACAGAGCAGGAGAATTTGCCGGACACACAGCTGGGGATCAGCTGACGTTACTGAACCCCAATAACACTGGAGCAAGTGTTGACTGTGCAGATGGCACTTCTGAGCAGCAACTAGCGGTATTGGAGCCCAGGGTAAATACTAAAAACAGAGGTGTAATTGGAGCAAGTTTTAAATCAGTAGTACAGTGGATGTGGACAAAGCAGGAGAATTTGCCGGACACACAGCTGGGGATCAGCTGACGTTACTGAACCCCAATAACACTGGAGCAAGCGTTGACTGTGCAGACGGCACTTCTGAGCAGCAACTAGCGGTATTGGAGCCCAGGGAAAATACTAAAAACAGAGGAGCCAGAGGTGTAATTGGAGCAAGTTTTAAATCAGTAGTACAGTGGATGTGGACAGAGCAGGAGAATTTGCCAGACACACAGCTGGGGATCAGCTGACGTTACTGAACCCCAATAACACGGCAGCAAGTGTTGACTGTGCAGACAGCTCTTCTGAGCGCCAACTGGCGGTGTTGGAGCTCAGGGATAATACTGAAAACAGAGGAGCCAGAGGTGTAATTGGAGCAACTTTAAAATCTGTAGTAGTGTGAATGTGGACAGAGCAGGAGAATTTGCCGGACACACAGCAGGGGAACAGCTGACGTTACTGAACCCCAATAACACTGGAGCAAGCGTTGACTGTGCAGACGGCACTTCTGAGCAGCAACTAGCGGTATTGGAGCCCAGGGTAAATACTAAAAACAGAGGAGCCAGAGGTGTAATTGGAGCAAGTTTTAAATCAGTAGTACAGTGGATGTGGACAGAGCAGGAGAATTTGCCGGACACACAGCTGGGGATCAGCTGACGTTACTGAACCCGAATAACACTGGAGCAAGCGTTGACTGTGCAGACGGCACTTCTGAGCAGCAACTAGCGGTATTGGAGCCCAGGGTAAATACTAAAAACAGAGGAGCCAGTGGTGTAATTGGAGCAAGTTTTAAATCAGTAGTACAGTGGATGTGGACAGAGCAGGAGAATTTGCCGGACTCACAGCTGGGGATCAGCTGACGTTACTGAACCCCAATAACACTGGAGCAAGCGTTGACTGTGCAGACGGCACTTCTGAGCAGCAACTAGCGGTATTGGAGCCCAGGGTAAAAACTAAAAACAGAGGAGCCAGAGGTGTAATTGGAGCAAGTTTTAAATCAGTAGTACAGTGGATGTGGACAGAGCAGGAGAATTTGCCGGACACACAGCTGGGGATCAGCTGACGTTACTGAACCCCAATAACACTGGAGCAAGTGTTGACTGTGCAGACAGCACTTCTGAGCGCCAACTGGCGGTGTTGGAGCTCAGGGATAATACTGAAAACAGAGGAGCCAGAGGTGTAATTGGAGGAACTTTAAAATCTGTAGTAGTGTGAATGTGGACAGAGCAGGAGAAATTGCCGTACACACAGCAGGGGAACAGCTGACGTTACTGAACCCCAATAACATGGCAGCAAGTGTTGACTGTGCAGACAGCACTTCTGAGCGCCAACTGGCAGTGTTGGAGCTCAGGGATAATGCTGAAAACAGAGGAGCCAGAGGTGTAATTGGAGCAACTTTAAAATCTGTAGTAGTGTGAATGTGGACAGAGCAGGATAAATTGCCATACGCACAGCAGGGGAACAGCTGACGTTACTGAACCCCAATAACACGGCAGCAAGTGTTGACTGTGCAGACAGCACTTCTGAGCGCCAACTGGCGGTGTTGGAGCTCAGGGATAATACTGAAAACAGAGGAGCCAGAGGTGTAATTGGAGCAAGTTTTAAATCAGTAGTACAGTGGATGTGGACAGAGCAGGAGAATTTGCCGGACACACAGCTGGGGATCAGCTGACGTTACTGAACCCCAATAACACTGGAGCAAGCGTTGACTGTGCAGACGGCACTTCTGAGCAGCAACTGGCGGTGTTGGAGCTCAGGGATTACAGTTCAGGTGGTAGAAACATGAACACAACAGGAAACCTGGATACTGTTGCCAACCAATTATTTATTCTGGAAGAGGACTGGCAAATTCATGCGAGATGCAGGCCTTGTTCATTTTGAGAAAAGTAAGCCGGTCAACGTTATCGGAGGATAGTCGCATGCGACGGTCTGTTAGTACACCACCTGCGGCACTAAAGACGCGTTCCGATAATACACTAGCAGCAGGGCAAGCTAGCACCTCCAATGAATACTGGCTAAGCTCTGGCCATGTATCCAGCTTACAGACCCAAAACTTGAAGGGAGAAGAGCCGTCTGGGAGTACACTGAGAGAGCAAGACATGTAGTCTGTCACCATCTGACGGAAACGTTGCCTCCTGCTGACTGAAGCCGTCTGTGATGGTGTAGACATTTGTGGTGGTGGGGACACAAAACTTTGCCACATTTGGGCCATACTGGTCTTGCCTTGTGCTGAGGCGCTGTTTCTGCTCCCTCTTTGTGCAGAGCTTCCTCCACTGCCTCGACGCACTGAGCTGCTTTGTAAAGCACTAGCAGCACTGCTCTCGGTTGGAATGGAGAACATGATGGTACTCCCGCATTTTATGCTCCCGGTTCAACGGTATTATGAGGCTTTGTAAGTTGTCCCGGTAGCGAGGATCTAGGAGGGTGGACACCCAATAATCAGCCGTGTTGAGAATGTGGGCGATGCGGCGGCCGTTTCTCAGGCACTGCAGCATGAAATCAACCATGTGCTGCAGACTGCCAACTGGCCAAGAAACGCTGTCCCCTGCTTGAGGCGTGATCTCTGCCTGCTCTGCATCACCCACCCTCGCTCTAGATACTGACTACTAGAGCATTGTGTACCTCCCTCCTCTGGACAGATGTCTTCCTCCTCCATTGACTCCTCCTCATCCTCCTCACAAAGTGTCCCCTGACTAGGCCTTTGTGAGAAACCACGTTGCGCAGACTGTAGAGAAGCAGATGTCATTTGTGACTCCTCATCCTCCACCTCTTCCAAAACGTCGTCCCTTAGTGCTTGCAGTGTTTTTTCAAGCAGGCAGATAAGGGGGATAGTCATGCTGACTAGTGCATCATCTGCACTCGCCATCCGCGTGGAATAATCGAAGGCACGCAAAACGTGGCAAATGTCCTTCATAGAGGCCCACTCAGTGGTGGTGAAGTGTGAACGGCGCGCACTGTGACTTGTTTGCGCCTGCTGCAGCGGGTACTCCATTACTGCTGCCTGCTGCTCACACAACCTCTCCAACATATGTAACGTTGAATTCCACCTGGTGGGTAGGTCACATATGATGCGATGTTCCGGAAGACGTAATCGGCGCTGCAGAGCTGCAATGCGCGATCTTGCGTTGCTGGAAGACCGCAAGTGAGCGCACTTTATGCGGACCTTGTGAAGCAGTGCATCAAGATCCGGATAGTCCCTCAAAAAACTCTGCACGACCAAGTTGAGCACATGTGGCAGACATGGGATGTGAGTGAGGTTGCCTAGGCCCAGAGCTGCCACCAGATTTCGGCCATTGTCACACACTACCATGCCTGGCTGGAGATTCGCTGGCACAAACCACACGTCGCTCTGCTGCTTGATGGCATTTCAGAGCTCCTGCGTTGTGTGGCTTCGATTCCCCAAAGAAATTAACTTTAATACGGCCTGTTGACGTTTGGCCACGGCTGTGCTCATATCGGTCATCATAACAGGTAACCGTTCACGGGTCGATGTGGAGGTAGACCGTGACGGCTCCTGCAGCGCTGATTCAGAGGAACTGGAGTATGAGGAGGAGTCAATGTGTACAGACTGGATTCCTGCAATCCTTGGAGTTGGCAGAACACGTACAGCGCCACTCTCAAGATCTGTACCTGGCTCCACAACATTTACCCAATGGGCAGTGAGGGAAAGGTATCGTCCCTGTCCATGCTTACTGGTCCACGCATCGGTGGTCAGGTGGACCTTGCTACTGACGGCGTTTGTAGCGCATGTTTAATTTTTCCCTCCACATGCTGTTGCAGGGCAGGGACGGCTTGCCTGCTGAAATAAAAGCGGCTGGGCACGTTGTATTGTGGGACTGCCAATGCCATAAAGTTACGGAAGCTGTCAGTCTCCACAAGCCTGAATGATAGCATTTCAAGGGCCAGTACTTTAGCAATGCCAGCATTCAGAGCCTGTGCTCGGGGGTGGTTTGCCGAGTATGGGCGCCTTTTCTCCCATGCCTGTCCTAACGATGGCTGTAGACTGGCCTGGGAGTGTGAGGATGACAGGGAAAGTGGTGCTGTGGGTGGAATTACACTGTGTCGCTGTACAACAGTGCCAGAGATTCTTCCATGGCGATCCTGTGAGATAGCCGAACCAGCTGTGTGTGAGCTGGAGGAAGAGGCTACAACACGAGCTGAAGAGGTGGTAGGTGGCGCTGTAGGTTGGCCTAGGTCTTCAGTGTGTTTTTGTAACTCCACCACGTGCTTGGTCCGCACATGTTTCCACATATTTGTGGTATTGAGGTTGCTGACACTTTTCCCTCTTTTCACCTTCTGATTACACAGCTTGCATTTGACAAAGCAAATGTCATCTGCAACTGTGTCAAAAAAGGACCAGGCACTGCAAGTCTTGGGAGCGCCCGCTTTGGATTTTGGAAGAGCCATGCTCCTAATGGGTGCCGAAGTGGAGGCTACAGGCAACCAAGTCTGCCCCCTCCTTCTCCCTCCTTTTTGGGCCGTTCGGGGAATCTCTTTCTCAGAGCTGCTCCCACCAGCTTCCTGTCCCTCACGCCATGATGGATCAAGGACCTCATCATCTACACCACCCTCTTCAAACAACTGCTTCTCCTGGGTAGTCTTGACAGCACAGTACGCACCAGAAAGTGGCACCTGAGTCTCATCATCAGATGCGTACTGAGGTGTGCTGCTGACCATAGGCACTGGCCCACCTGCCTCTTCAGATTCAGAGAGACAAAACCTCTTCTTCAAATTCTCGAATTCTGCTTGGCTGGCCCCCTCTTTCCAAGCCAAGAGATTCAGAGAAGTAGAGATGGCTCCTGTCAAGGGCTCTCTGACTGCCTGGGCAATTTGGCAGGTGGTGAAGAGACAGATGGGTGCTCTTCAGTGCTCAGGACCTGAGGGGATCTGGAACTAATTGAAGTCGATGCGTTTGCTGCCATCCATCCGACAATGGCTTCAATTTGGTCCAGCAGTGGGGTACGGCTAGCTCCTACAAAGCTGCGCATAAAGGACTGTTCCCTGGTAAAACTGTGGGATGCTGAGTCACTGGTGCCCGCAGCAGGCACAGAATCCACACGTCCTCTCCCTGCAGGCACAGAATCCTCACGTCCTCTCCCTGCAGAAACTCGATGCCCACGCCCACGACCACATGCCTTACTCCCTGCCTTCTTCATCTTGGTAGACTGATAAAGATAGGCAGAAAAGTACTAAGGGCTTAGTGTGCTTATTCCTGAACAGCTGCTAACATGTATAAGAAACACTAATTTTATAAAGTGTGGACTAGACTTTAATATGAGCTAATGTGGCCTACACAACTGTAAAGTGGAGTGTTTGGTGAACTTTATTTAGGTTTTTTTTGTCACAAAAAGACACTGGATGTGCCCAAAGATGTAATACCGATAGTATCACAAACTTTTTGTAGCTATTACAATGTAGGAAGGTAACCTACAATGCAATAGATGAGGCTACAAAAAATAGGCTAATACTAATCTGGCTTGGGCTGCAGGGCACAATGCTGCAGAAAGGCTCCTCTATCTACTGCTATATAGTGTGTTTGGAACCAATGTAGCTGAATACGGATGGAACCACCACACTAATAGGAGAAATCAGGAAAAATGATCAATTACAAAAAAGGACAATGTATGAGGCAGTGACACACGCTGAGCGCACTACAACCAGACGTGGCTGAAGCACACACTACAGCGTGAGCTGCACTCACACACAGAGACCTTGCAGACAGGCGTGAACAGTGCAGATGCAGAGCACTGTGCACTAGCGCTGCAAGACAAAAAAAAAATTCTCTATCTACTCCTATATAGTGTGTTTGGAACCAATTTAGCTGAATACGGATGGAACCACCACACTAATAGGAGAAATCAGGAAAAATGTTCAATTAGCAAAAAAGGACAATGTATGAGGCAGTGACGCACGCTGAGCGCACTACAACCAGACGTGGCTGAAGCACACACTACAGCGTGAGCTGCACTCACACACACAGACCTTGCAGACAGCGGTGAACAGTGCAGATGCAAAGCATTGTGCACTAGCGCTGCAAGACAAAAAAAAATTCTCTATCTACTCCTATATAGTGTGTTTGGAGCCAATTTAGCTGAATACGGATGGAACCACCACACTAATAGGAGATATCAGGAAAAATTATCAATTAGCAAAAAAGGACAATGTATGAGGCTGTGACGCACACTGAGCGCACTACAACCAGACGTGGCTGAAGAACACACTACAGCGTGAGCTGCACTCACACACAGAGACCTTGCAGACAGCGGTGAACAGCACAGAGAACTGTGCACTAGCGCTGCAAGGTACAGCGATTTATAAAGTAGCTTGGGTAAAGCAGAATAGAGCAAATAGGTAGCTAAAACTGTCCCTCAGAACAACAGCGTCCTATCCCTAACTGAATTCACAGCAAAGTGAGCTCAAAATGGCGGCGGCGGCTTTTATAGTGCATCATGACATCATTTCAGCAGCCAATCACAGCCATGCCATTAGTTAACATGCCTACATGCCTAACAGGATGTGCCAACACTTCTTAGGATCCTCATTGGCTGAATAAAATGAAACTGGCTCATTGCTTTATGGGAACTTCCGATTCCGGTATACGATATTGTAAAAGTATCGGAATTAAGTATCAGAATTTCGATACCGCGAATATCGGCCGATACCCGATATTTCAGTATCGGAATGCTCAACACTATTAATAAGACGTGTATTTGAACAGTCTGACTGAGGAAAAAAAAATACAGGATTTAGATTAAAAAAAAATTATTTTTTCCTGGCCCCTGATACCGGGGTGGTAAGTCTAGCAATTTGACCAACAGGAGCACACAGGACTGTAATGCAGCGTTTGCTGGTATAACCACTGCGGCTCCTATACAGCCTGCCAGCCTGATATCTGGGATGGATATTAGTCCTGAGAAGGACTGTTTGTTTGATTTGGCAGGCTTTAGAGACCCTACACTAACTATTTCGGAGTATAAATCTCTCCCTAGCTCAGCAGCACTGACCCTACACTGTCTGATTCGGAGCAACTGTGTCCAAGATGGCGGCGCCCGGTTTTAAATACTCGAGGTGACTCTGTGCGGCCAGCCAATCACTGTAATGCCCACAAACAACATGGCTGCGGCATTCCAGTGACTGGCTGGCAATCCCTGAATGTTCATTGGCTCTGTAAAGAGCGCCAAACGTGCAGGGCGGAGACCCGAGCTCCCGCCCGAGTAACCCGGAAATGCTCGGTGCTCGCCGAACATCCCGAGTAGTGAGATGCTCGGGCGAGTACCGAGCAGTGTTGAGCATGCTCACTCAACACTAGTCTCAACCCTAGACAAGACAGATAGTCCCTGTTTTTTACTAGGTTCAATTTTGTTGTCACTTTTCGTCCAGGGGTCAAAATTGTCAAGGCTGATGCTTTGTCCCGGAGCTTCTCTGGTGGCGGTGACCATGAGAACTCTGCCCCGATATTACAGAAGGGGGTAGTCATTTCGGCATTATATCCTGAACTGGAGGGTGAGGTGTTGAAGACTCAGGGCTCAGGATCGCCCTGCCTCCTGCCCTTCAGGAAGGTTATTTGTACCATCCAATCTGCACCGTAAGGTTATTAAAGAACATTATAAGTCTACTTGCTGGTAAGGCAACCATGGACCTACTCTCTCGTCGTTTTTGGTGGCCGGGGTTGCATCAGGATGTGATTGAACAGGTATCTGCTTGTAGTATTTGCGCGCGTTCTAAGGTTTCGTATATACCCATCCATCTGGTACTCTTCTTCCGCTAGTAGGCCATGGACACGTTGTCCATGGCTTTTATTACTGACCTACCGGTTTCTGCAGGCAAAATGGTGGTTTTGTTGGTTGAAGATAGGTTCAGTAAAATGGTTCACTTCGTCGCATTACCTGCACTTCCAAATGCCAAGACACTTGTTCAGGTGTTCATAAATGAGATTGTGAAGCTTCACGGGGTTCCCTCCGATGTGGTGTCAGATCGGGGGACTCAATTTGTTTCCAAGTTCTGGAATGCATTCTGTACTTGACTGAGGGTGCAGCTGTCCTTTTCCTCTGCCTTCTACCCTCAGTCAAATGGACAGACCGAGCGTGACAATCAGAATTTGGAGACCTACCTCAGGTGTTACGTCTCCGAAAATCGGGAAGATTGGGCATCCTACTTACCGGTGGCAGAATTTTCCATAAATAATCATCGACAAGAATCCACTGGCAGGTCACTGTTCTTCAGTGCATACGGTTACCACACACAGTTTGGTACCTTTAGTGGGGGAGGAGCTTCGGGAGTTCCTGTGGAGGAACGGTTTGCTTCGTCACTCTCCTCGATATGGCGGGATGTTCTGAGCAATTTAAAGATCATGGGAGACAAGTATAAATGTATGGCTGACAGAAAAGACTTGCCAGGTCCGGACGTGAATTACTTTGTGTCGTTGTCTACCAAGAATATATGATTGAAAGTTCCTTCTTGGAATCTAGGACCTAGGTTTACTGGTCTCTATAAAATAACTGCCGTCATTAACCCAGCAGTGTTCCGTCTTGAACTTCCTCAGGCCCTTAAGGTCCACAACGTGTTCCACAGGTCCTTACTCAAGAAGTATGTGGAACCTCTTGAGGCCTCACCTCTACCACCGCCCCCAGTAATGGTTGATGGTAATCTGGAGTTCCAGATTTCGAGCATTGTAGATTCTAGTCTCCAACGTCGTTCTCTACAATACTTGGTGCACTGGAAGGGTTATGGTCCAGAGGTGAGGATGTGGGTTTCAGCATCAGAGGTGAACGTTCAGGCTCATATGAACACTGGCCTATGTATCTTGACCTGCTGGAAAATACGTCTGGCATAATTAAGAATAAATGCTGTGTTGTCGCAATGTTTGTTTTGGATTTGGTCATCATTGGGCAGTTAAAAGTCTTGTAGGTGTTAAGGACCATAGGTTGGGGTTAACATTACAAAATGCAGAGGTGGTGTGGATTAGAGATGAGCGGTGTTCGACTAGAACTGTTCGCCAATCTCAAATTCGAGCTGTTTTGGGCGGTGTTCGAGTCGTTCGACGAACGTGAGCGATTTTCAAAAATTTCGGCTGTTTGAGGTTATGTTCGATAACTGTTTGTGCACCAAAAGCGTAATTGGATTTTTTCACATCATGCAGGGATTGTCTGCCACTCACTGTAATGCCACAGTCATGGTGGTTGTGGCATTACAGTGGTTGCCCAAATCGATGGGAGCAGTGCTCACAATGAAACACGAAAAGCCGGCAATTCAGCAGCGGCATACACCGGTACCCGACAATTTAGAACAGAAAGAATAGAGCATCACACATAGATTAGATAGATAGAAACATGTCAGTCACATATATAATAAGTACAGTGATAGTGTTGATTACTATACTTGCCATTTAGTGTTAAAATAAAGGATTTATTAAAAAAAAAAAATTGGCGTGGGGTTCCCTGTAATTTTAGTCTCTAGCGGATGTTAAGCAGACGGCTGGGGCAGATGTTTGAAGCCTGGGAAGGGGCTAATACCCACGGAGATTCCCAGGCTACTAATATCAGCCCCCAGCTGAATACCTAGCCTTTACTAGCTATTAAAATGGGGGACCCAAAAAAAAAATGACGTGGGGTCCCCCCTATTTTAATAGCTAGCAAAGGCTAGGCAGACTGCTGGGGGCTGATATTAATAGCCCAGGAAGGGTGCCATGAATATTGGCCCCCTGCCAGGCTAGAAACACCAGCCCTCAGCCGCCCCAGAAATGGCGCATCCACAGGATGCGCCAATTCTGGCACTTAGCCTCGCTCTTCCCACTGCCCTGTAGCGGTGGCAGTGGGGTAATAGGGCTGGGGTTGATGTCAGCTTATAATTCCAGCTGACATCAAGCCCAGGTTAGTAATGGAGAGGCGTCTATAAGACACCCCCATTACTAACCCCATAGTCAAAGTTAAAAAAAACACAAACACCCAGAATAAAGTCCTTTAATTGAAATAAACACACAATTCTTTAATGTTCTAAATTAAACCATACTTACCGTCACGCCCATTCCAGCTGAAGCCAATGATCTTCTGCAATAAAAGTAAAATAATAAACCAACTTCATCCTTACTTTTCCATGGTTCCCAGGACAGCTTCACCTCTGCTACATTCACATGACAGGCTGGATCGCAGCAGAAAGCTGCCATCCAGCTTGCCATGCCGCAGACACTAAGAAGCTCCTTAGTGAAGCTCCTCAGTGTCTCACTGTGACGGCATCCAGATGAGCCGAGTTCATGTCCAATGAACTCAGCTCACCTCATGCACGTCACTGACAGCGTGGGAGAATTCTCCTGCGATTGCGGTGAGCGCAGGAGAATTCTCTCACGCTCACCGCATGCGCAGGAGAATTCTCCCACGCTGTCAGTGACGTGCATGAGGTGAGCTGAGTTCATTGGACATGAACTCGGCTCATCTGGATGCCGTCACAGAGAGACACTGAGGAGCGTAAGCAAGCCTGCGCTTCTCAGTGTCTGCGGCATGGCAAGCTGGATGGCAGCTTTCTGCTGCGATCCAGCCTGTCATGTGAATGTAGCAGAGGTGAAGCTGTCCTGGGAACCATGGAAAGGTAAGGATGAGGTTGGTTTATTATTTTACTTTTATGGCAGGAGATCGTTGGCTTCAGCTGGAATGGGCGTGATGGTAAGTATGGTTTAATTTAGAACATTAAAGAATTGAGTGTTTATTTCAATTAAAGGACTTTATTCTGGGTGTTTGTGTTTTTTTTAACTTTGACTATGGGGTTAGTAATGGGGGTGTCTTATAGACGCCTCTCCATTACTAACCTGGGCTTGATGTCAGCTGGCATTATAAGCTGACATCAACCCCAGCCCTATTACCCCACTGCCACCGCTACAGGGCAGTGGGAAGAGCGAGGCTAAGTGCCAGAATTGGTGCATCCTACGGATGCGCCATTCTGAGGCGGCTGAGGGGTGGTGTTTCTAGCCTGGGAGGGGGCCAATATTCATGGCACCCTTCCTGGGCTATTAATATGACGTCACGTCATTTTTTTTTTGGGTCCCCCATTTCAATAGCTAGTAAAGGCTAGGTATTCAGCTGGGGGCTAATATTAGAAGCCTTGGAAGCTCCGTGGGTATTACCCCCTTCCCAGGCTTCAAACATCTGACCCAGCCGTCTGATTAACCTCCGCTAGAGACTAAAATTACGGGAAACCCCACGCCAATTTTTTTTTTTAATAAATCCTTTATTTTAACACTAAATGACAAGTACAGTAATCAACACTATCACTGTACTTATTATATATGTGACTGACATGTTTCTATCTATCTAATCTATGTGTGATGCTCTATTCTTTCTGTTCTAAATTGTCGGCTATCGATGCTGAATTGCCGGACAGCTTTTTTAAAGAGACGGGTGCATGAAAACACTATTATTTTTTTTTAATAAATCCTTTAACACTAAATGACAAGTACAGTAACCAACACTGTCACTGTACTTCCTATATATGTGACTGACATGTTTATATCTATCTAATCTATGTGTGATGCTCTATTCTTTCTGTTCTAAATTGTCGGGTACCGATGCTGAATTGCCCGCCGGCTATTTTAAAGAGAGTGTCTTCTGAGCAGTTTGTCAGCTTTTGGACACCTTTGAAGGTGTTTTCTATGTGTTTTTGTTTGCCTGACATTGGTTTTAACGGTGTTCGACAGTGTTCTAAGGTGTTCGACGAACAGTTCCACGAACATCCCGGTGTTCGACGAACTGAACCCGAACACTACGGGGGTGGCTCAACACTAGTGTGGATGTCTGAAGAAATTACTGGTAGGTTAACAAGTCTATAATGAATAACAAGCATCAGTGGGATAGATACAGCATTATTCAGGAAATGATGGCAGAATCAATTCCAGCCATCTACTCATTAGTTAGAGAGGCAATGCTGTTTACAGGAGTGTTACGGAAATCCAGAAAAATGGGTCTTGATTTTACCTGCACTTCCAAATGCCAAGACACTTGTTCAGGTGTTCATAAATGAGATTGTGAAGCTTCACGGGGTTCCCTCCGATGTGGTGTCAGATCGGGGGACTCAATTTGTTTCCAAGTTCTGGAATGCATTCTGTACTTGACTGAGGGTGCAGCTGTCCTTTTCCTCTGCCTTCTACCCTCAGTCAAATGGACAGACCGAGCGTGACAATCAGAATTTGGAGACCTACCTCAGGTGTTACGTCTCCGAAAATCGGGAAGATTGGGCATCCTACTTACCGGTGGCAGAATTTTCCATAAATAATCATCGACAAGAATCCACTGGCAGGTCACTGTTCTTCAGTGCATACGGTTACCACACACAGTTTGGTACCTTTAGTGGGGGAGGAGCTTCGGGAGTTCCTGTGGAGGAACGGTTTGCTTCGTCACTCTCCTCGATATGGCGGGATGTTCTGAGCAATTTAAAGATCATGGGAGACAAGTATAAATGTATGGCTGACAGAAAAGACTTGCCAGGTCCGGACGTGAATTACTTTGTGTCGTTGTCTACCAAGAATATATGATTGAAAGTTCCTTCTTGGAATCTAGGACCTAGGTTTACTGGTCTCTATAAAATAACTGCCGTCATTAACCCAGCAGTGTTCCGTCTTGAACTTCCTCAGGCCCTTAAGGTCCACAACGTGTTCCACAGGTCCTTACTCAAGAAGTATGTGGAACCTCTTGAGGCCTCACCTCTACCACCGCCCCCAGTAATGGTTGATGGTAATCTGGAGTTCCAGATTTCGAGCATTGTAGATTCTAGTCTCCAACGTCGTTCTCTACAATACTTGGTGCACTGGAAGGGTTATGGTCCAGAGGTGAGGATGTGGGTTTCAGCATCAGAGGTGAACGTTCAGGCTCATATGAACACTGGCCTATGTATCTTGACCTGCTGGAAAATACGTCTGGCATAATTAAGAATAAATGCTGTGTTGTCGCAATGTTTGTTTTGGATTTGGTCATCATTGGGCAGTTAAAAGTCTTGTAGGTGTTAAGGACCATAGGTTGGGGTTAACATTACAAAATGCAGAGGTGGTGTGGATTAGAGATGAGCGGTGTTCGACTAGAACTGTTCGCCAATCTCAAATTCGAGCTGTTTTGGGCGGTGTTCGAGTCGTTCGACGAACGTGAGCGATTTTCAAAAATTTCGGCTGTTTGAGGTTATGTTCGATAACTGTTTGTGCACCAAAAGCGTAATTGGATTTTTTCACATCATGCAGGGATTGTCTGCCACTCACTGTAATGCCACAGTCATGGTGGTTGTGGCATTACAGTGGTTGCCCAAATCGATGGGAGCAGTGCTCACAATGAAACACGAAAAGCCGGCAATTCAGCAGCGGCATACACCGGTACCCGACAATTTAGAACAGAAAGAATAGAGCATCACACATAGATTAGATAGATAGAAACATGTCAGTCACATATATAATAAGTACAGTGATAGTGTTGATTACTATACTTGCCATTTAGTGTTAAAATAAAGGATTTATTAAAAAAAAAAAATTGGCGTGGGGTTCCCTGTAATTTTAGTCTCTAGCGGATGTTAAGCAGACGGCTGGGGCAGATGTTTGAAGCCTGGGAAGGGGCTAATACCCACGGAGATTCCCAGGCTACTAATATCAGCCCCCAGCTGAATACCTAGCCTTTACTAGCTATTAAAATGGGGGACCCAAAAAAAAAATGACGTGGGGTCCCCCCTATTTTAATAGCTAGCAAAGGCTAGGCAGACTGCTGGGGGCTGATATTAATAGCCCAGGAAGGGTGCCATGAATATTGGCCCCCTGCCAGGCTAGAAACACCAGCCCTCAGCCGCCCCAGAAATGGCGCATCCACAGGATGCGCCAATTCTGGCACTTAGCCTCGCTCTTCCCACTGCCCTGTAGCGGTGGCAGTGGGGTAATAGGGCTGGGGTTGATGTCAGCTTATAATTCCAGCTGACATCAAGCCCAGGTTAGTAATGGAGAGGCGTCTATAAGACACCCCCATTACTAACCCCATAGTCAAAGTTAAAAAAAACACAAACACCCAGAATAAAGTCCTTTAATTGAAATAAACACACAATTCTTTAATGTTCTAAATTAAACCATACTTACCGTCACGCCCATTCCAGCTGAAGCCAATGATCTTCTGCAATAAAAGTAAAATAATAAACCAACTTCATCCTTACTTTTCCATGGTTCCCAGGACAGCTTCACCTCTGCTACATTCACATGACAGGCTGGATCGCAGCAGAAAGCTGCCATCCAGCTTGCCATGCCGCAGACACTAAGAAGCTCCTTAGTGAAGCTCCTCAGTGTCTCACTGTGACGGCATCCAGATGAGCCGAGTTCATGTCCAATGAACTCAGCTCACCTCATGCACGTCACTGACAGCGTGGGAGAATTCTCCTGCGATTGCGGTGAGCGCAGGAGAATTCTCTCACGCTCACCGCATGCGCAGGAGAATTCTCCCACGCTGTCAGTGACGTGCATGAGGTGAGCTGAGTTCATTGGACATGAACTCGGCTCATCTGGATGCCGTCACAGAGAGACACTGAGGAGCGTAAGCAAGCCTGCGCTTCTCAGTGTCTGCGGCATGGCAAGCTGGATGGCAGCTTTCTGCTGCGATCCAGCCTGTCATGTGAATGTAGCAGAGGTGAAGCTGTCCTGGGAACCATGGAAAGGTAAGGATGAGGTTGGTTTATTATTTTACTTTTATGGCAGGAGATCGTTGGCTTCAGCTGGAATGGGCGTGATGGTAAGTATGGTTTAATTTAGAACATTAAAGAATTGAGTGTTTATTTCAATTAAAGGACTTTATTCTGGGTGTTTGTGTTTTTTTTAACTTTGACTATGGGGTTAGTAATGGGGGTGTCTTATAGACGCCTCTCCATTACTAACCTGGGCTTGATGTCAGCTGGCATTATAAGCTGACATCAACCCCAGCCCTATTACCCCACTGCCACCGCTACAGGGCAGTGGGAAGAGCGAGGCTAAGTGCCAGAATTGGTGCATCCTACGGATGCGCCATTCTGAGGCGGCTGAGGGGTGGTGTTTCTAGCCTGGGAGGGGGCCAATATTCATGGCACCCTTCCTGGGCTATTAATATGACGTCACGTCATTTTTTTTTTGGGTCCCCCATTTCAATAGCTAGTAAAGGCTAGGTATTCAGCTGGGGGCTAATATTAGAAGCCTTGGAAGCTCCGTGGGTATTACCCCCTTCCCAGGCTTCAAACATCTGACCCAGCCGTCTGATTAACCTCCGCTAGAGACTAAAATTACGGGAAACCCCACGCCAATTTTTTTTTTTAATAAATCCTTTATTTTAACACTAAATGACAAGTACAGTAATCAACACTATCACTGTACTTATTATATATGTGACTGACATGTTTCTATCTATCTAATCTATGTGTGATGCTCTATTCTTTCTGTTCTAAATTGTCGGCTATCGATGCTGAATTGCCGGCCAGCTTTTTTAAAGAGACGGGTGCATGAAAACACTATTATTTTTTTTTAATAAATCCTTTAACACTAAATGACAAGTACAGTAACCAACACTGTCACTGTACTTCCTATATATGTGACTGACATGTTTATATCTATCTAATCTATGTGTGATGCTCTATTCTTTCTGTTCTAAATTGTCGGGTACCGATGCTGAATTGCCCGCCGGCTATTTTAAAGAGAGTGTCTTCTGAGCAGTTTGTCAGCTTTTGGACACCTTTGAAGGTGTTTTCTATGTGTTTTTGTTTGCCTGACATTGGTTTTAACGGTGTTCGACAGTGTTCTAAGGTGTTCGACGAACAGTTCCACGAACATCCCGGTGTTCGACGAACTGAACCCGAACACTACGGGGGTGGCTCAACACTAGTGTGGATGTCTGAAGAAATTACTGGTAGGTTAACAAGTCTATAATGAATAACAAGCATCAGTGGGATAGATACAGCATTATTCCAGAGACAGTTTTAACCTGGGTTAACCTGTGTTAATCCCAGAGACAATTTTAACCTGGGTTAATTTTAACCTGGGTTGATTCCAGACCACAACTGCAGCATAATTATAGAATTCACATGTTGTTAATTGTTACGTTCCTAGGTAGCGTACGTGGTCATGGACCCACTGTTCTACAGACTGGACTTATCGTGGAGGGAAGTGACTAAGCAGCTACCTTGGTGTTCCCTGGAGCCTCTGGTGATGAGGTTAGGCTTGTGCGGCAGTTAGTTTGCAAAGTGCCACTCCAGGGCATGTCTAGCAGTAGCAGCTGACCCCAAAAAGGCAAACACGATACTTCAGATTCTCAACATGGCAAGACGTCCACTTGGGACAAGTTCAGACTGTGTAGACAGGGCAGCCACTGGGACAGGTTCACACTGTGCAGAAAGGACGGCCACTGGGACAGGTTTACACTCTGCAGACAGGTACCGCTGATGCAGTTTCAGGAACAGGGTCTGGCCTGGGTACTCAGCCCCCAGGGTGGCAGACAGGTATCGCAGATGAGGTTTCAGGATACGGACTCCACTAAAGCAGTCACAGGAACAGGGACAACTATACTGGTCTAAAAGGGACAGGACACAGATACTGCAAATTATAATATACTAGGGAAGGGCACCTTGCAGGAGAACACATCAAAATTCCACCCAGCTGCCAGCTGGGGGCATTTTGCCATATGCGTGCTGCTCCTTTAAAAACAGGGGAGTGCGCGCACTAGGCATGCCGCCGGCAAACAGTGCAGCATGCATGGCAGAGAACCAGGAAGCATGCCAGACAGCAGGGAACGTGACGGGGGCTGCACCGAGGGCTGGAGTGGTGAGTAAGCCGGCATCCCTGCACGGAGGGAGAAGGGGACACCATGCAGGGGCACCGGGCATAGCGCTACATTAATTACTTCTAATATCCTGTTAATGCCTTGTACAGGGCATGTGCAAGAAGTCTGAATATGAAAAATAGCATAATAATAGAGAATTAAAGGGGTTATTCACTACTAGGATGGCCACTGCTCTATATGAATGTTTGACCCCATGAAAATAAAGCTTATACTTACCTCTCATGTCGGCGCCGTTCCAGCGGTGTCAGCACTCGTGTTCCCAGGGCTCATATGCAGTTGTTATGACACGTAAGACCTGCACCCAATCAGCGCTGGCGTTACTGTCCCCGCCTTCAGATGTATACGTAATCAAGACAAAGTGAGAGCTCCATGTGGCCACACACTTCCCACTGATTACTCATATAGTTGGGTACAGTGACGCCAGCGCTGATTGGCCACCGGGCTCACGTGTCATAATAATCTCACGTGAGCCCCGTGTACACAAGTGCCAACACTGCTGGAACGGCGCCGACACAGGAGGTGAGTAAAAACTTTTTTATTATCACGGGGGGCAAACATTCAGATTGAGCAGGGGTTGTTCTAGTAGTGAACAACCACTTTAAGGTGTTTCTCCTTAATACATATTCTTTATTCTAAATAGCAATTCCCTTTTTCTCAGATGTCTACTGTTACCCCCCAGGAGAGAAACTGACCCTGTGTAACCATGTTGTTTAGAGCCTTCAGCGGCATTTCTACTTTCCCCTCGGGACCATACGTAGACTGTCTTTTAATATAATACAGTCATGGCCAAAACTGTTGAGGCTGTCACAAATTTTGGTTTTCACAAAGTTTGAGTCAGAGGTTTCTATGGTTACTGAAGTTTTTACAATTTAATTGACAAATATATCAATTTTATGACACAATATTTACAGTGCTGATTCTTATTTTCCAAGACTTATGCAATTCTACCTGTCATGCTGGATATCAGCTTCTAAGCCAAATCCAGACTGATGGCAACCAATTCTTGTCTAATCAGTGCATGGAGTTTATCACAATTTCTATGGATTTTGTTTGACCACCTGCTCTTTGAAAATTGACCACAGGTTCTTGATGGGTTTGAGGTCTGGGGAGTTTCCTGTCCATGGACCAAAATTTCAATGTTTTCTTCAGCGAGCCACTTAGTTATCCCTTTTGCCCTGTGACATGGTGCTCCCTCATGCTGTAAACATCATTGTTCATCACCAAATTGCTCCTAGATCATTGTGAGAAGTTGATCTTGAAGAGTGTTTACATTTCTTTCTTTATTCATGGCAGGGTTATTATTCAAAAGTGTGAATGAGCCCCACTCCTTTGAATGAAAAGAAACCTCATACTCTGTCACCAGGTGTTTGCTTCCTAATATGAGACCAGTTTGATGATGTAGGAGCAAAGACCCTGGTTCCAGCAATGTGTCCCTTACTGGGCGGCTTAGTATAGTTTTCATACAATCACTGTTTTATTAGCAGGAGATTATCACTAGAGGACTACTTGGGCTGCAGCCAGGTAGTCCCACCAAACCCCAGCACTGATTTGGAGCTTTCTGCCTATGCACAGTGTACACAGAAAGCTGCCAATCAGAGTTGTGGGCGGGGTTATACACAGCTCAGCATTCAGAGAACTGCTAGATCTGCAGCAGATATAAACATTTTTAATCAAAACTGCAACAAGTAGCCCAGTAAGTTATACATTTCTGGAATCAAGGTCTTTGTCACTATATTTTTCTGCTCTCAGATGGGGTAGCAAAAACCAGGTCACAGATTTCCTTTAAATTAGTCTGTACTCTGGAGATTGTAATCCTCATCACCATAATTGTTGATGTACGGTGGCATGTGAAAGTTTGGGCACCCTTGGTCAAGATAACTGTTATTGTGAATAGTTAAGCAAGTTGAAGATGAAATGATCTCTAAAAGGCCTAAAGTTAAAGATGACACCTTTCCTTTGTAGTTTAGGCAAAAAATATATATATATTTTATCTTTTACATTTTAAAAATTACAAAAAGGAAAATGTATCGTTGGAAAAGTTTGGGCACCCTGCATGGTTAGTACCTAGTAGCACCACCTTTTGAAAGCTCTTTTTGCCCAGCTCTTCCTGATTGCCCTGGTGCGTTGGCAATCGGGATAATGGTAGTTGGGGTTGATATCAGCTGTGATGTATCCAAAAGCACAGCTGACATCAAGCCCTGGTGTTGGTAATGGAGAGGAGTCTATCAGACACCCCCATTACTAACCTGGTAATAAAAAAAAAATACTTTAAATAAATACAGTACTCCCCAATTCTTTTCGTTTCACCAATTTATTTAAAAAAAATCCAATGCAGGTCTGACGTAGTCCAGCGCTTCCCCCAACGTTTCTCGAATCCGGCTCATGCTGCACTCAGCGAGACCAGGCGACAGTGAAGAGAGGTAACGTTACTGACATCATTGCACTTCACAGTCGCCGGATCTCGTGGAGCACAGTTTTTTAAAGCGGACGTGTGAAGGGGGCCTTATACTGCTATCTTGCATGCCTGTCCTAAGGAAGACATCTGTCCCATGCATAGTCCTGTATGCATTTAATTTAATTATTATACAACCTGTCTGACTGTTGCAAGAAGCAGCGCTATATATCATTTTATTTTATTATTGTTTTTTTTTTTACTTTTTTTTTTAAACCCGTTGACTCCTGTATTTAAATGTCTTCTTGGGCAATCTGAAGCTGATCTAATCATTCTCTGGCAATAAAACAGGGTTTTGCCTGTGCCATATTACCATATGTCCTGTCAGTCTTCATCAATTCTTCTTAAATAAGGATCTCTGCACTTTGGAGCACACTGCTTTTTTCTTTTCTTCATAAGTTTCACATAGCAATTTGTGTCATGTGATTACAATCTATGATCTGTACGGTACATTTCCGCTTTGATGGGTACCATACGCCATGTATATGTAGAATTAGCATGTACCATGATGAACAGTCTGCGTTTCCCCTTATATTCAGAATATTCTACAAATAGCCTCCTCTATTGCTTCTGACTCAGAGAGCACAACATGGATCACTACTCTCTTAATTGCATTTCTAGTTTGCTGCTGAAGTTTAATCTCCATTTTGAAAGATTTGAGCGGTCACACTGCTCTTCAGCAAGTTGTCCAGGAAATGATGGCAGAATCAATTCCAGCCATCTACTCATTAGTTAGAGAGGCAATGCTGTTTACAGGAGTGTTACGGAAATCCAGAAAAATGGGTCTTGATTTCTTTCAGCTTCGTTTTTCAATATATTTATTGAGGTTTACATACATTTTCCTGATGGTTCAATAAACTAAAACATTTTATGCCTAACACCTTATTTCTCCGGGGAAAAAAAAAATCAAAAACATTGGAAGACAATTGAAGCATATCATCAGAAAAAAGTTCATTACAAACCTGGTGATTTGGGAGAACAGACTTGATGGCATATATCAATGATTTATGTGAGGTTGTTATTTTATTTTTTACAACTGAGTAGTTTAAAATAACATTTCTAGTAATGCCCTAAAAAGAAATGATACCGCCATCCAAACTGATCTGACACCATTTGGATAGTTCTTCAGAAATCATTGGCTTCTGTCTCTCTGCCTCCGGTGCTTTTGAAACACTGTGGTTTTTTTGTGATTTCCACAAACTAATCTCACGATGCCCCACATTTTCTTGTAAAGTTATTTTTAGTATCCTTCCATATTATTGTTTCCACATTTCCACTGACAGTTTTAATCAGAGAAGCTAAAAACTCTTAATGTATTTTTTCAAAGCAGACCTTAATTAAATATCTAAAAAAATGGTGTGAACGTTAAAAGTTGTTAAGAGCAGACTTGTTTTTAATCTGATATGACCAAAAAGCTAATTTAAAATGAATGTTTAGCCTTGAATATTATTTTGTTTTCATCTAAATAGGTTCCAAATTCAGAACTGCTTACTTTCTGTATTGAAGAACTGAAATAAATTAACTTTTTGATGATATTCTAATTTAGTGAGATGCACCTGTATTACTACCTAAATATATAATCAAATTAATATTGAACCTATTGCTTAATAGTAAGGCATCTGTAACACACATAATTTTAGTTTGAAAGAATAATAATAATAATAATAATAATAAAAACGTTAACTTTCCACTACTGGGACTTGAATCCAAAACTCTCTGTTTGTAAGCCAGCGCACTTACCATTGAACTGTACACTCAGTCATAGAAAGACAGGCCTTCTGTTTGGTTATGAAACTCATTGGGACTTTCACACTGACCTCCTCCAAGCCAAATTCAAATGATGTTTGACTTTGATATCTGACTTTCTTCACACCATGTTCATTTTAGGATATGGTGTGAAGAAAGTCAGATATCAAAGTCAAACATCATTCGAATTTGGCTTGGAGGACTTAACCAAACAGAAGGCCTAGCTTTCTTTAACTGAGTGCATAGCCCAATGGTGTGATAACATACAGATAGAGAGTTATGGGTTCAAGTCTCAGTAGTGGACAGTTAACATTTTTATTATAATAATTTCAAACCAAAACTATGTGTGACACAGATGCCTTACCAGTAAGCTATAGGTCCAATATTTATTTAATTAGTTATTTAGCTTGTAATATATAATAAACAAATAATAAGTTAGGTGTCAGAGTCAGATATCAAAGTAAGATGTCAGAGTCAAATGTCAAGCTTACTTATCAAAGTCATATCTCAAAGTCAGATGTCAAAATCAGATATCTGATTCAGATGTCAAAGTCAGTTCTCAGACAGGGTATTTAGCCTCAAACTGACATTATTCTGATGTGTGACTTTGATATCTGATCATGTCCTAAAAAAGACTGTACATGTGGCTGCTGTAAAGGATACGCTTATATACAGCTGAGGTTTATATACAGAAAATAAAAACATCTACAATAAGAAATAAAAAGCAGTGAAACATAAAACAATTATATAAATCATGAATCTTTATAATGATATTAACCCAAAGAAAAACATTAATATGTCTGTTATGTTGCATAGTGAATAATGTAAAAAATAAGAACAGAGATTTTGACAGAGCACACTGTTAGGGCTCATTCAGATATCTGGTTTTTCCACGTACGAGAAAAAAAGACAGATATTTCTGATCAGAGTTTGGTCCCATTTTCTCGTACATGCGGTCTGATTTTTTTGCGGACCCATTTAGTTGCATTGTTAATTTTGATCTGACACTGGGATCAATATCGGACATGCCTCTGCGATTTTCTGCGGATGTCTTTGTCCACGAAAAATCACAGACATGTAATGGCCCCATAGACTATCACAGGAACGAGTGCTATCGATGAAAATCATGGATAGCACTCGTACGCAAAAATCAGACGTTTGAATGAGCCCTAAGGGTATGTGCCCACAACCTACTTAAGATGCTGGCACACCTGTTGAAGTTTTCCTAAGCAATGCAGCTTAAGGAAAAAGATGGCAGGTTTATACTGAAGCGGCTTCATTGGCAGTTTTACAGTTGTTTTTTGGGCGGTTCCGCCACTGGTGTCTTTTTTTCTGTAATTCAAGCTATAACCAGTGAGTGGCTTCCTAAAGAAAGCTTACCACAGAATGATCATGCTACCCTGAAGTGGTTAAAAGAAGTAAAAAAAACTGAACATGCGCACGGCATTGTCGTTTTTACATTGCTTTGCTTTATGTTCATTATTTGTGGCACTTTTTTCTGCTTGAAAAAAAAACTTGTGTAAACATAACCTTACCTATAAAATTAGTATAGACAAAAAAGTTAAAAATTAGACTTGGAGCTAAGAATAACTTTTAAACATATGTTTGAGCAAAGTTATTGAAAAGTCTTCATGGACAAAAAGTTTGTATCTCACCCCTTTATGCTGCCTTTCCACAGATGCAGATAGTTTACATCCCCAGACCTATCTGTCTCTTCAGGCTCACACTCAGCACTGCTTGTTCTCCTAAAAACAAACTACAGATACCCTGGGACAAACTCCTTCAGGACTCCGCACAAACACATATTCACTGAGAACTCCTCTGGCTTGCTTGTTAATGTTGGAAAAAGGAAACCCCAAAGGTAGGAAAGAAAGAATAAAATAGGAATACCGTGTGGAGAAAGTGTTAGGCTACGTTCCCACAATGAGCTTTTTGTGAGTTTTTGATCTTGCAGATTTTCTGCACCATTTCTGCACCTATAAAGTAAGTTAGGTTACTTGCATTTTTCTTCGTTTTTTATAGTGTTTTTGACGCTGCGTTTTTTTTAAATCTCTTGTTGGTTTGTCATGTTTTAAACAAAGCTGCTTTGTTTTTGATACTTTCTGGTATTTGGGTTTGACAAAACTCCATTAATACAGTCATGTGCGGATTACATGCTTTTTTGATGTGTTTTCGCTATGGAAACACACTAAAAGCGCGTGTGTGCTTTTTACCTGCATCTGATGCGAGTCAATGGGAAAAATCAGCATGTAAAACTCAGTGAACGTGTGATTGATATTGCAGATTTGAAATATGCACAACAGGTCAATTTATGCTAAGTAAAAAAAAACACAATAAGCATGAGATTTCTATAAATCCCATCCACTTTGCTGGAACTGTAAGACATTGCATTTTTGATGCAGCAAAAATACCCACGGTCAAAAACACACCAAAAAATTCATCATGGGCACACAGCCTTAACCCTTTAACGACTGCCGTAATGCAATTTCACGGCGGCAGTTAAGGGTACTTATTCCTCAGCGCCATGAAAATGCGTCGCTGAGGAATAAGACTGTAGCGCCCCCCAGAGCCAGAAATTCTCCGGGGTCTCAGCTACCTGGGGTAGCTGAAACTCTGGAGAATATGATCAGGGCTGGTTTTTACGGTCCCCTGTCACGTGATCGCCGTTATTCAGTGAAAGTTCACAAAAAAGCTGTGCCCGAGGTTATAATAATTTCTCTCTCCTCTGACATGATATACATGCCAGAGGAAAGAGAAATGAAGCCCCCCGAGCCCTTCCAGTACCTCCGCCATCCCCGATCTCCCCTGAATCGTCCCCCGATTATTCGGCATCTTGCTGCAGAAAAAAAATGGCAGGTACATGCGTATTGCACCCGCCAAGATCTGCCAGCCGGTACCCGGCAACTACAGGGAATTTTCCCTATTGGTTCCTTTTGATCACAGTGATAAACCCTATCACAGTGATCAATAGAAAAAAAAATAAATCAAAACTTCCTTTGTCCCCCCCTTAGTTAGATAAAAATTAGAAAATAAAAAAAATATGTATTTTCCATTTTTTGCAGTTAGAGTTAAGGTTAGTGTTGTGTTAGGATCAGGGTTAAGGTTGTGTTAGGATTAGGGATAGGGTTGTGCTAGGGTTAGGATTTGGGTTGGGTGAGGGTTGTATTAGGGATAGGGTTGTGTTAGGGTTAGGATTAGAGTTAAGGTTGTTTTAGGGTTAGGGTTGTGCTAGGGTTACGGTTAGGATTAGGGTTAGTGCTGTGTTAGAGTTCTGGTTAGGGTTGTGTTAGGGTTAGGGTTGGGGTTGGGATTTTTTCAAAAGTAAAGAAAAAAAATAATGATGATATGGCAAATAGTGTTGAGCGCAAGTGCTTGCTTAAAAAATAATAAATCAAACCACCCTTTGCCCCCCCCCTTAGTTAAATAAAAATTATAAAATAAAAAAAAAAGTATTTTCCATTTTTTGCAGTTAGAGTTAAGGTTAGTGTTGTGTTAGGATCAGGGTTAAAGTTGTGTTAGGATTAGGGATAGGGTTGTGCTAGGGTTAGGATTTGGGTTGGGTGAGGGTTGTATTAGGGATAGGGTTGTGTTAGGGTTAGGATTAGAGTTAAGGTTGTTTTAGGGTTAGGGTTGTGCTAGGGTTACGGTTAGGATTAGGGTTAGTGCTGTGTTAGAGTTCTGGTTAGGGTTGTGTTAGGGTTAGGGTTGGGGTTGGGATTTTTTCAAAAGTAAAGAAAAAAAATAATGATGATATGGCAAATAGTGTTGAGCGCAAGTGCTTGCTTAAAAAATAATAAATCAAACCACCCTTTGCCCCCCCCCCTTAGTTAAATAAAAATTATAAAATAAAAAAAAAAGTATTTTCCATTTTTTGCAGTTAGAGTTAAGGTTAGTGTTGTGTTAGGATCAGGGTTAAAGTTGTGTTAGGATTAGGGATAGGGTTGTGCTAGGGTTAGGATTTGGGTTGGGTGAGGGTTGTGTTAGGGATAGGGTAGTGTTAGGGTTAGGATTAGAGTTAAGGTTGTGTTAGGGTTAGGGTTGTGTTAGGGTTACGGTTAGGATTAGGGTTGTGTTAGAGTTGGGGTTAGGGTTGTGTTAGGGTTAGGGTTGGGGTTGGGATTTTTTCAAAAGTAAAGAAAAAAATAATGACGATATGGCAACTAGTGTTGAGCGCAAGTGCTTGCTTAAAAAATAATAAATCAAACCGCCCTTTGTCCCTTAGTTAGACAAAAATTATAAAATAAAAAAAGGGTTAGGGTTGTGCTAGGGTTAGGATTGTGTTAGGGTTATGGTTAGAATTAGGGCTAGGGTTGTGTTAGGGTTGGGGTTCGGGTTGTGTTAGGGTTAGGGTTGGGGTTGGGATTTTTTCAAAAGTAAAGAAAAAAAAATGATGACGATATGGTGACTAGTGTTGAGCGCAAGTGCTCGCTAAAAAAATATGAAATCAAACCCTCCTTTGTCCCCCCCCCTTAGTTAGATAAAAATTATAAAATAAAAAAAATATTTATTTTCCATTTTTTGCAGTTAGGGTTAGAATTGTGTTAGGGATTAGAGGTAAAGGTTATGTTAGGGTTAGGATTAGGGATAGGAATGTGTTAGGGCTAGGATTAGGGTTGTGTTAGGGTTAGGATTAGAGTTAAGGTTGTGTTAGGGTTAGGGCTGTGTTAGGGTTACGGTTAGGATTAGGGTTGTGTTAGGGTTAGGATTAGGGATAGGGCTGTGTTAGGGTTAGGATTTAGGTTGGGTTAGGGTTGTGTTAGGAATAGGGTTAGGGTTGTGTTAGGGTTAGGATTAGAGTTAAGGTTGTGTTAGGGTTAGGGTTGTGTTAGTGTTACGGTTAGGATTATGGTTGTGTTAGGGTTGGGGTTAGGGTTGTGTTAGGGTTGGGGTTGGGACTTTTTCAAAAGTAAAGAAAAAAAATTATGATGATATGGCAACTAGTGTTGAGCGCAAGTGTTCGCTAAAAAAATAATAAACCAAACCCCCCTATGCCCCCCCCCTTAGTTAGATAAAAATTATAAATTAAAAAAAGGGTTAGTGTTGTATAAGAGTTAGGATTGTGTTAGGGTTATGGTTAGTATTAGGGTTGTGTTAGGGTTAGGGTTGTGTTAGGGTTGGGGTTAGGGTTGTGTTAGGGTTGGGGTTTTTTCAAAAGTAAAGAAAAAAATGATGACGATATGGTGACTAGTAAAAATAATAAATCAAACCCTCTTTTGCCCCCCCCCCCTTAGTTAGATAAAAATTATGAAATAAAAAAAATATTTATTTTCCATTTTTTGCAGCTAGAGTTAGGGTTGTGTTGGGGATAGGATTAGAGGTAAAGTTTGTGTTAGGGTTAGGAATAGGGATGTGTTAGGGTTAGGATTAGGGTTGTGTTAGGGTTAGGGTTGTGTTACGGTTAGGATTAGGGTTGTGTTAGGGTTAGGTTAGGGTTGTGTTAGTGATGATGATGATGACGATATGGCGACTAGTGTTGAGCGCAAGTGCTCGCTACTTGATTTTGCATCGGGTGCTCGGGTATGCACCGAGTATTGCGGGTGCTCGAATGACATGCTTGAGTCCTCGCCTATAATGTTTTTTTGCGGCTGTTATACATCCAAAAAAACAAGCGGGGATTGCCTGCCATACACGAGCAATCCCCGCATATTTTTTTGGTTGTCTAACAACCATGAAACATGTGGGACGGGGACTCGAGCATGTCACTCAAGTACCCGCGATACTTACATGCATACCCGAGTACCCGATGCAAACTCTTCAAATCTAAAACCTGGATCTTTGACTCACTACATGGATTCAATTCACACCTCCATCAAACGGTCTCCAGATAAATAAACATTCCCACAGACCTGAAAACCCTAAATTTGATCTCTTTGACTTATCATTAGGACTCAGGAGGCATCACCCCTTACACCTCATGAACAAATGTCTTGCTGTAACATCTCTTAAATGTTATGCCTTTTGTCTTATCAATTCATTTGTAATATTGCCTGAAGAAGGAGCCTCTGTGCTCTGAAAGCTTGCATATATATATTTGTTTCTATATATTTGTAGCCAATAGGTATCACTCCGAGAATACTTTTGTCATTTTTGGGCATAAAAGTATTTACATTGAATTTTGTGGCTAACACTATACCACAATACAACTTTATATTGTACATTGGAAAAATTAGAAATCGCTGGTCAACTTTTAACCCTTATAACTTCCTAACAAAAAAAATGTTGTTGCAAAAATTGTGCTTATGTAAAGTAGACATGTCGGAAATGTTATTTATTAACTATTTTGTGAGGCTTATCTCTCTGATTTAAGGGCATAAAAATTCAAAGTTTGAAAATTGCAAAATTTTCGTCAAATTTCCATTTTTTTCACAAATAAACGCAAGTCATATCGAAGAAATTTTACCACTATCATGAAGTACAATATGTCATGAAAAAACAATCTTAGAACCAGTGGGATCCGTTGAAGCATTCCCGAGTTATTACCTTATAAAGTGACAGTAGTCAGAATTGTAAAATTTGGCTTGGTCATTAAAGACATAATTGGCTCCGTACTTAAGGGGTTAATGGACCACATTTCACATTTATTTGGAACTGCTTACAAAGTTAAAATTTAGCTTCAAGTACATTAGATAAAACTGACTCCGAATAATGTTATGGGTGAAACTAGTTTGCCATTAAAATTCAAAGCAATTTCAGATTTATTGCTTCTTTTTCCTTTTTCCCTTCTTCCAAAAAATGGAATGAAAACTGGTGAAAAAGTTGTACTTACCAGTGAAAATGAGTTTTACCTACTAAAAACATAAGCCTTATACAACTTTTTTTACAGAAAAATATTCAGAATATGGCAACAAAAAAACCTATCAATTTGGTTTATTGCAATCAGGGGCATAACGGCTGAGGTCACAGCGGTTGCAAGGCCACTCCAGGACCTTGAAATGCTTTTTACGGAGCCACTCCTTAGTTTTCCTGGCTGTGTGTTTCGTGTCATTGTCATGCTGGAAGACCCAACAATGACCCATCTTCAATGCTCTTACTGAGGGAAGGAGGTTGTTGGCCAGAATCTCGCAATACATGACACCATCCATCCTCCCTTCAATACGGTGCAGTCGTCCTGTCTCCTTTGCAGAAAAGCACCCACAAAGTATGTTTCCCCATCATGCTTCACGGTTGGGATGGTGTTCTTGGGGTTGAACTCATCCTTCTTCTTCTTCCAAACATGGCGAGTGGAGTTGATACCAAAAAGTTCTATTTTGGTCTCATCTGACCACAGAACCTTCTCCTATGCCTCCTCTGGATCATCCAGATGGTCATTGGCAAACTTCAAATGTGCCTGGACATGTGCTGGTGTGAGCAGGGGGACATTGCGTGCACTGCAGGATTTTAATCTATGCCAGCGTAGTGTGTTATTAATGGTAATGTTTGAGACTGTGGTCCTAGCTCTCTTCAGGTCATTGACCAGGTCCTCCCATGTCGTTCTGAGCAAATTCCTGACCTTTCTCAGAATCATCCTTACCCCACGAGGTGAGATCTTGCATGGAGCCCCAGACTGAGGAAGATTGACAGTCATCTTGTGTTTCTGACATTTTTTTTTTATAATTGTGCCAACAGTTGTTGCCTTCTCACCAAACTGATTGCTTCCCAGACTGAGGAAGACGGACAGTCATCTTGTGTTTCTTCCATTTTCTAATAATTGTGCCAACAATTGTTGCCTTCTCACCAAGCTGATTGCCTATTGTCCTGTAACCCATCCCAGCCTTGTGCAGGTCTATAATTTGTTCCTGGTTTCCTCAGACAACTCTTTTGTTTTGGCCATTGTGGAGAGGCTGGAGTGTGGTTGATTGAGTGTGTGAGTAGGAGTCTTTATACAGGTAACGAGTTTAAACAGGTGCAATTAATACAGGTAATGAGTGAAGAGTAGGAGGGCTTCTTAAAGAAAAACTAACAGGTCTGTTGGAGTCAGAATTCTTGCTTGTTGGTAAGTGATCAAATACTTATTTTATGCAGTTAAATGCAATTTAATTACATATTTTTTTGACTATAAGATGCACTGGACCATAAGACGCACCTAGGTTTCAGAGGAGGAAAATATAAAAAAAATTAAGCAAAAAATGTGGTCATGATGCCCTGTTATGGGGGAGGGGGTCTGCTGCTGACACTGGTATAGGGGTAATGTCCCCCAATTCTGTTAATATCCTCCATTCTGGTATATATGGCCCCTCCTTCCTGTTATACGTGGCCCCCATCCTGGTATGCATGGCAACCCTTATCCTGATATGCATGGCACCCCAATCCCCAATCCAGGTATGCATGGCACCACTCATCCTGGTATGGATGGCACCCCTCATCCAAGTATGCATGGCACTCCTTATCCCAATCCTGGCATGCATAGCACCCCAGATCCCCATCCTGGTATGCATGCCACCCCTCATCCCCATCCTGGTGTGCATGGCACCCCTCATCACCATTCTGGTGTGCACAGCACTCCAAACCACCATCCTGGTATGCATGTCACTCCTGATCCCCATCCTGGTAGGCATGGTACCCCTGATTCCCATACTTGGAATGCATGGCACCCCAATCCCCATCCTGGTATGCATGGCACCCCTGATCCCCATCCTGATATGCATGGCACCACTGATCCCCATCCCTCTTCCTGGTATGCTTGGCACCGTCCATCCCATGCTGCACACAAAAAAATAAACACGTCTACTCACCTTTCTTCCCTGTGTTCCAGCGCTGTGTCCTGATTTGCTGCCAGCACAGCATCTCACAGTGTGAGCTGCGCATGGCGTCACTGCCATGCGCCCTCACACTGTGACATGCTGTGCCGAAAGAGTCACTGCTCCCCACACTGGTACTGTGTGTATGGGAAGCAGTGACCATTCATTCTCCCTAATAGCGCTCACACTGTACCCGCAGTGCAGCTCCTGCAGCCGCCGGTGGTCTGTGTGCCCGCTATTAAATTGCATGAATATTCACTACAACCCATGGGAGTGGGTTGTAGTGAATATTCATGGACTTTTATAGCGGCGGATGGATGGAGCGAGACATGATGTCCCAGATGTGCTCAATTGGATTCAGGTCTGGGGAACGGGCCAGACCTCATGTGACTGGAGTGTTTCAGCAGTTCCTGCAAGATGAAGGCATTGAATCTATGGACTGGCCCGCCCGTTCCCCAGACCTGAATCCGATTGAGCACATCTGGGACATCATGTCTCGCTCCATCCACCAATGTGACGTTGCACCACAGACTGTCCAGGAGTTGGCAGATGCTTTAGTCCAGGTCTGGGAGGAGATCCCACAGGAGACCATCCGCAACCTCATCAGGAGCATGTCCAGGCATTGTAGGGAGGTCATACAGGCACGTGGAGGCCACACACAATACTGAGTCTCATTTTGACTTGTTTTAAGGACATTACATCAAAGTTGGATCAGCCTGTAGTGTGTTTTTCCACTTTAGTGTGTTTTAGGAACCCAGGGCCAACTGCACCAGTGAATGGTCTCACAAGGGGTCTGAGGATCTCATCTCGGTACCTAATAGCAGTCAGGCTACCTCTGGCGAGCACATGGAGGGCTGTGCGGCCCTCCAAAGAAATGCCACCCCACGCCATTACTGACCCACTGCCAAACCGGTCATGCTGAAGGATGTTGCAGGCAGCAGATCGCTCTCCACGGTGTCTCCAGACTCTGTCATGTCTGTCACATGTGGAGAGCAATCTGTTGCCTGCAACGTCCTTCAGCATGGCCGGTTTGGCAGTGGGTCAGTAATGGTGTGGGGTGGCATTTCTTTGGAGGGCCGCACAGCCCTCCATGCGATCGCCAGAGGTAGCCTGACCTGCCATTAGGTACCGAGATGAGATCCTCAGACCCCTTGTGAGACCATATGCTGGTGTGGATGGCGCTGGGTTCCTCCTAATGCAGGACAATGCCAGACCTCATGTGGCTGGAGTGTGTCAGCAGTTCCTGCAAGATGAAGGCATTGAATCTATGGACTGGCCCGCCCGTTCCCCAGACCTGAATCCGATTGAGCACATCTGGGACATCATGTCTCGCTCCATCCACCAACGTCATGTTGCACCACAGACTGTCCAGGAATTGGCGGACGCTTTAGTCCAGGTCTGGGAGGAGATCCCACAGGAGACCATCCGCAACCTCATCAGGAGCATGCCCAGGCGTTGTAGGGAGGTCATACAGGCACGTGGAGGCCACACACAATACTGAGCCTCATTTTGACTTGTTTTAAGGACATTACATCAAAGTTTGATCAGCCTGTAGTGTGTTTTTCCACTTTAATTTTGGGGGTGACTCCAAGTCCAGGCCTCCATTGGTTAATAAATTTGATTTCCATTGATGATTTTTGTGTGATTTTGTTGTCAGCACATTCAACTTTGTACAGAACAAAGTATTCAATGAGAATATTTCATTCATTCAGATCTAGGATGTGTTATTTGAGTGTTCCCTTTATTTTATGAGCAGTGAATATCGAGCTCACCACTCTTAATTTGATGAATCGAATTATAGAACATTGCTGCAAAAAAAAAGGCCAAAACTGTGGAGGATGATTCTCAACTCAAAACTCTTGCCAGGCATTTTAAGGTATTTCATCAATGTAATCCTAACCTCTTGAAAATTAAAGGGATTGATCAGGTCTCACTCGGTAGGGATGGTAATTTGGGAAAGATTCTGTCTCAGCTAGAGTAAATGGATCTACTGGCTCAGTACACTTTCCCCACAGGGGCTGAACAAAAGTTTTGGACTCTGCATTCTTGTAGACACAATTATGTTGAGGTATTTTAGGCTGGGTGGGGAATTTTTAGCGCTGTAATTTGTTTTAATCCTTTTCTTTTTCCATTTCTTCTTGACCAGTCACATATAGATTGACATGCTGTATGAAGACCATTGAAGCAGAAGACTGCACTTGTTTTGAACTTTTTGATTTTGACATCTATTAATACACTTGACTTTCAGCTATATCACATGGCATTTTGTAATTTGTAGTATTCATATTTATTATTTTAAATATACTTACCTTTATTCCTTTGCTTAACCAAATTTGAGTCTATGACTATAAGGTTGATTATAGCTATTAAATTTGAGGTTTCACTCATATCTTGCATTTTTCCACATTTATACACTAGCACTTTATTCCTTTTTCCAGTGATGTATCTATTCTATTCCTTCACTTATGGTCCATTTGTATTCATATTACATTTATTTATTATTTTCTATCCTTTATACATATTTTTTAACACTATTCACAAGTACTACGCATCCCCTTTTTATGTGAAGAAATTATGAAATTTACACTGTATTTACATACATTTTTCATATTATTAACATGAACTTTTCTTAGTCTCTATTGACCTTTGATTCACTTTTTTTCATCGCTTAAATACACATATGTATAATCATATTTGGTTTAAGTCACATATTTCAGCTGATATTTCTTGGTTCACTTTATAATTTGCACATTTTGCAACATATGGCCCTCATACTTATTCTCTATACGGTGGTATTTGGAACTTCACATTAGTCACTATGCACCTTATTTATTATTAGATTTTTGATTTTGCACATTTATTTACATTTAACAATTTCATTTATTTCATATACTCCTCATAGTATACATTTATTGTATATATTTTCAATGTTCATATTCCCAAAATTAATCAGTCATGAAATATCATATTTATTTATTTTATTTCAATTTTACTTATTATATGACTGTAGTCCCATTAATTTCTGTAGCCTGTGATTTTGTGTTGATGTCAATCATATAATCTCATGCATTGTTCTCTATTCCTCCCTTTACACTTTCATGTGATTCCTACTTTTCGGGTTCATTCACTTGTATGTATTGCGGTCCACTCCCCATTCCCTCGGTGGCCTCAGTTCTGGGAGTGTGCATGTGTCATCAGCGGGTTACAATTGACTTCGGCTGCGACGGCATCATGAGCATCACCTGTGCAATACTAAGGAAAACCTTGAAACATAATTTGTATTTGGGGAAACCTGCTCTATAGAAGAAACAATTAGATGTCAAGTTCTTCTGTATTAGCCAAATATAAAAATGCTTTAGAAAGACATATGGTCATCCAACAACATGATGCCAGTATTTCTGTAGCAAACTGATCAAGGACACGTTAAGGCACGTTTATTAGATAATGTCTAACTTTTATTAATTCTTTATTTGGAGAAATAGAAAAAAAAAACAGGAATTCTGCTGTTGTTTTTAACATTTTACTCTTTTCATGAATTGCACAAATAAAGTGTTAACTTTTTGGGGGAGTACAATTAAGGAAATATCAAATTTATAGCGTTTTATTTATGTTTTATTACTTTTGTAAAATAAATATTCTGTTAAAAAAAATCTTTTTTTTTTGTGGTGCCATATTCTGAGAGCCATAATTTCAACCTTTTATGATGGCATATATTCTTCATGATAATATATACCCCCGATAAAACACGCTGTGGGAAACGCACGTCAGGTTGGCCAGGCACTAGGAGTCCCCCTCCTTATTTTGGTTGGTAGCATCCATTTGACCATGATGTAACATTGGTTAAATTAAATTATATTTTAATTTACTCTTCTCTGCTGTGTGTGATTCCAGTCACTACTTTATATATATTGGATGTCTAGCATCTTCATTTATGCTTATTGGTTATGGCTGGCAACACTGTACATATACTTGCACCTTATTATTATTATTGGTATCATTCATCTTTGACTATTTCACCTTCTTTGTATTTATGCATATTTTATTCACTTATTCATCATTCCTTCATTCATGCCCATCTGCATAGTGCCATCCCTTGGGGCCCCTTACTGTCCTGCCTATTTTCTGTCTGGTTCTTAACATTGTATGGATTCTTTGTACTGTAGTATTTTAATATGTTTTTGTCCATTGTTTAATAAATTTCTTCTCATGTTAGGGCTTTTATTTTAACGGGGATGTGCAGACTTTTCACATCCAGTGTATATAACATGATGTTTTATCTATCTCTGCAGCAACCTGATGCACATCAGCAAACAAAGTTGCACTGCCCAAAAAGCCAGGCGTAGTCGAACCTGAACTTCGTCCTTTCTCCAGCAGATACTCTGACCTCTGATTCCACAGAACTCTGTCTAAGCAAATTGAACCAGAGACAAGAACAGGCCCAGTTTGCTATAAGTGTACTGTCATGTACAGCCTCCAGGGTACTTTCAGAAAGGGTATTCCGTAGAGCCGGTGGCCTTGTTACACCCAAGCCATCAGGATATCCTCTGCAAGAGTACAAAACCTTACATTTGTCAAATGTAATCTGGTATAGACTAGGGGTGACTTACATTCATCTACCACAGATGCCAGTGATTGAATTGGCTGTACCATCTGCCTGCCTATCTGTTGTCTGTGTTCTACACAGTTCTAGTGCCGATGGCCCACGCTCAACCAGGAATCTCATGTAATTTATACTGTAGTACTGCTGCAGTTTACATACTGATTTAAGTTTCAGATTTTTCTCTAATTAGAGTGTCTTTCTTAGTGTTATAGTCTGAATGCCAGGCATGTATGTATCCAGAGTAATGCTACCTTCAAACTAATTTATCAGCACCGCATCTATTTTGCAGTTATTTTCTCTCCATGTGATTTATTCTTTATGTATACCGTATTTTCTCTGCCCTCCATTTCACTGTAAATGCTTTCTATCCTGTCCATACTGTGAAGATCCGTGTACAACCCCCTCCCTGCTGCTGTCTCTAACACTGAGTGAAGTGAGGAGGAAGAGGAGAGAACCAGCAAAATGAAGCAGGACTTCTGACAGATTTATACCATTTTTTCAAAGAACACACCTAAATACAGTACTTACAGGCACTCTGTAGAAGCAAAATAGTAGAAAAATTGAATGAAGACTATTTAGAAAGATGATGTTTTCATTTAGAAAGCAAATGAACAAAAAAAAAAAAAATCTGTGTGAAGGTGTACTTAGCCTTTAATCCCTTCACCCCCGAGCCTGTTTTCACCTTACAAATGTCACTTTACATGGTTATAACTCTGGATCGCTTCAACGTATCCCAATGATTCTGAATCTGTTTTTCTGTGATACATTGTACTTGATGTTAGTAATAAATTTAGGCAGATATTTTTTGGGATTATTTGTGAAAATATCAGAATTTGGGCAAAAAGTTTGAAAATTGTGCAATTTTCAAATTTTAATTCTTATGCCCTTAAACCAGATAGTTATACCACACTAAATAGTTAATAAATAACATTTCTCACATGTCCACTTTACATCAGCATCATTTTAAAAAAAATTGTTAAAAAGTTAGAATGGTTAAAAGTTGATCAGCAATTTCTTGTTTTTCCAACAAAATTACCAAACCAATTTTTTTAGGGACCACATCCCATTTGAAGTGACTTTGAGGGGCCTATGTGACAGAAAATGCTCAAAAGTGACACCATTTTAAAACCTGCACTTCTCAAAGTGCTTGAAACAATATGCAATAAGTTTATTAACCCTTCAGGTACTTCACAGGAATAAAAGCAATTTGGAAGGAAACAATTAAAATTTTACTTTTTCCCACAAAAATGTTGCTTCAGCCCCATATTTTGCATTTTCCCAAGGGTAACAGGAGAAAATGGATGAAACAATTTGTTGTGCCATTTCTCCTGAGTACGCCTATACCCCATATGTGGTGGAAAACTACTGTTTGGGGGTAAGACAAGACTCGGAAGTGAAGGAGCACCATTTAACTTTGGGAGTGTAAAATCGAATTGATAGTGGACGCCATGTCGTGTTTGAAAAGCCCCTGATGTTCCTAAACAGTAGAAAACCCCCACAAGTGACACCATTTTGGAAACTACACTCTGAAGGAACTTATCTAGAGGTGTGGAAAATGAAAAATTACAATTTTTTTTCCACTAAAATGTTGCTCTGGCCCCAAGTTTTTAATTTTCAAAAGGAATAATAGGAGAAAATGAACAATTTGCTAGGCAATTTCTTCTGAGTGTGTGAATACCTTATATGTAGTTAAAAACTACTTTTGAGTCACAGTGCCAAAGTTCAGAAAGGAAAGCGCGCCATATTGAAGTTTAGATTTTGCTAGAATGGTTTTATGGTGCCATGTCACATTGGCAGAGCCCCTGAGGAGCCAGAACAGCAGAACCCTTCCATATAAGTAACCCCATTTTACAAACAACACCCCCCAATTAATTCATCTAAGGGTGCAGTGATTATGTGGAGATGTGCCTCACAGAATTTTATACCGCTTGGGCTGTGAAGAATAGAATAAGTCGATTTTTACCACTAAAATGTTGTTTTAGCCCCAAGTTCTCAATTTTTATAAGGGCCAATAGGAAAAAATGGACCTGACAGTTTGCTGTGCAATATCTTCTGAGTACACCAATATCCTACATGTAATTGGGAAATAGACTGAAAAAAGATAATTAGCTCATATCACCTGATACTCACAGGAATCCCAGGCTCACGGATTAGTGTCCGGCATACACTTGCAAGGATATATAAAGAAGGTAAAATCCGGTGCCACATGCGATAAATCCTTTTATTCCAAAATTAAAAATCACAACATGTCCCTAGGAGGGGAACAACTGGATGCGTTTCGAGGACACAGCCCCTTATTCGTCAGTATACAAATGAATTAAAAAACAACACATTTATAATAAAAACTGTGACCACCCCTAAACATGTGTGATAGATTAGTATACAAATTAGGATATTAACTCCTACTTAGACAAGATTTGCGTGCAACGAATTCTCATAGAATATTCAGATATAAACTTAGGAAAGAAAAAAAAAATAATTATATATGTAATAGATTTGCCATATAAATGCACAGAACAGAACATGCATATAATATTGTAAATGCAAGCATATATGTATAATTTAATAAAAAAACATTAGATCTGATCTATAATTCATACCTTGCGGTATCCGTGCATTTAATTTCAATATCCATAATTTTTCTTTGTTATGGAGCATTTTTTCCAAATTACCGCCACGATGGGGACATGGTACTCTCTCTATGCCTCTAATATTTAAAGTACTTATATTGCCCGCATGTACCTCCCTGAAATGTTTGGAGAGACCTGATAACCTGATGGATTTTGAGGCAGGATTTGCTCCTGTAATATGTTCTGATATTCTTGCCTTAAGGGCTCTGGTAGTACAGCCTATATAATATTTTGAACAGCTGACACAAGTTGCCATATAGACAACATGGGAGGTGTTACAATTTATTTAAGACTCTATGTCATATTTTCTACCTGTGTGTAGATCAGAGAAACTTGAACCCATAGCGACATATTTGCACATACAGCATCTATTTTCATCACATTTATACATACCGACATATTTCAGCCAGGTGGGACTTTGTATTTTATTATCCAAAAATACGCTGGGTGACAACATATTGCGTAGATCCTGACCTTTCCTTGAAACCACCCTACAGCCTGCTTCCAATATATTAGACATTTTGTCATCCTGATATAATATGGATAAATTCTTGAGAAAAATTTGTTTAATGTTGTAAAAATGATCACTATATGGCGTAGAGAAAGTTAATGACGATTTCGCCTTATTGGAACTATGGTTTTCTGATTGTGTCAACAAACTTTCTCTATCTTTAGATGTAGCTATAGATACAGCCCTATCGATCATCCATTTTTCATATCTCCTAGATTTTAGTCTCAATGACATGGTTTTAGTTTCCTCCTCAAAACCCTCTTGTTCACTACAATTGCATCTAGCTCTAATGAACTCACCCACTGGTAAATTTTTTATAACATGTTTTGGGTGACTACTTTCAGCTCTCAAGAGAGAATTACCGCTGAGGGGCTTGCGGTAAAGTTTAGAGGTAATTTTCCCTGTACTCACACAACCAGTCAATACGACATCCAAAAAAGGAGTTGACTCCTTGTGAATCTCCATAGTGAATTTTAAATTATAGTTGTTATCCTCCAGATAATTTAAGAATTCTGTAACAGGTGGTGCGGGAGACCCCGATGACAGACCCCATATGAGGATCATGTCATCAATGAATCTCCCGCACCACCAAATATTGTTCCTATATGGACAACATTCAATTCACTGAAAATATATTCTTCCTCCCATCTTTTCATATAAACATTGGCCAGTGAAGGAGAAAACTTAGAGCCCATCGGACAACCGCAAAGCTGTAAGTAAAATTTATCATTGAAGATGACAAAAAATTACTCTTCAAAAGAAATTCCAAACTCAGTAACAAAAATTCCTTGACACCATGCATGTTCTGTTTTGTGCATTTATATGGCAAATCTATTACATATATAATTTTTTTTTTTTCTTTCCTAAGTTTATATCTGAATATTCTATGAGAATTCGTTGCACGCAAATCTTGTCTAAGTAGGAGTTAATATCCTAATTTGTATACTAATCTATCACACATGTTTAGGGGTGGTCACAGTTTTTATTATAAATGTGTTGTTTTTAATTCATTTGTATACTGACGAATAAGGGGCTGTGTCCTCGAAACGCATCCAGTTGTTCCCCTCCTAGGGACATGATGTGATTTTTAATTTTGGAATAAAAGGATTTATCGCATGTGGCACCGGATTTTACCTTCTTTATATATAATTGGGAAATACTTTTCCGGCACAGTGAAAAGCTCAGAAGGGAAGGAGCGTTATATTATAGTACAGATTTTAATGTTATGGTTTCAGGAAGATATGACCCCCTGCCTGCCAGAACAGCAGAACCCCCCATGGGTGACCTCAATTTTACAAACTACACTTTTCAATGAATTCAACTAAGTGTACGGTGAGCATATTGACACCACGGGTGTGTCAGAACTTTATACCATTGGGCAGTGAATAAAAAATAATTAAATTTTTCCCCCCAAAATTTAGTTTTAGCCCCAAATTTTACATTTCCATATGCGGTATAAGTGATTAGACGGCTTTACTCTTCGGTTCGGTGCAATTACAGCGATACCAGACCTATATACCGCATTTTTCGGACTATAAGACGCACCATTTGGGGTGGAAAATAGGACAATATTTTTTTTTAATAAGATGGTGTCCATCTTATAGTCTGAATAGGTATCTTACCTGGGTGGTCGGTGGAGAGGGGGGTCACAGGAGGCAGGGTCCTTCAAGAAGCCTGGCCTGGTGGCTTGTGCTGGGAGCCTGGTGGCCTGGTGGCTTGCGCTGGGCGCCTGGCATTGGTGTCCTGGGGCTGGGCGCCTGGCGCTGGTGGCCTGGCACAGGTGGCTTGGGGCCTGGTGGCTGGCGCTGGGGACTGGTACCGGGGCCGGTGTCTTGCTGTGAGTAGCGTGGCAGAGCGGCGTGAGCGGCCTCCAATGCACGCGGCCATGTTTCCGAAGCTGACTTAGAGGAAAATGGCCGCCGGAGTGGCAGAGAACATGCGTCGGCGGACATTTTCCTGTAGATCAGCTTCAGAAAGATGGCCGCACGCACCTGAAGCCACTTACAGTAAGACACCAGCCCCGGTACCCGGCAAGGCCCCGGCTCCCAGGCAGAAACCTCTTCTGCTGCCACCTGCTGCTGCCGCTGCCACCGCCACTCCACCACCACCGGTAAGTTACTTTCGGACCATAAGACGTACCCCCCATTTTCCTCCCAAATTTGGGGGGAAAAAAGTGCATCTTATGGTCCGAAAAATTCGGTAGTTTTTTATGTTTGGCTGCTATCACACACTAAATGATGACTTTTATTTTGCAAAATAAAGTTTTTGCATCACCATATTTTGAGAGCTATTATTTTTCCATATTTCAGCGGACAGAGTCATGTGAGGGCTTGTTTTTTGCAAGACGAGTTTTTTTAAACTATTTTTGGGCACATAACATTTTTTGATCACTTTCTATTCCGATGTTTTGGAGGCAGAATGAAGGAAAACCAGCATTTCAGTAATTGTTTTTTGTTTTATGCCGTTCACCATATGGTAAAAGTGATAAGGCAGCTTTATTCTTTGAGTTAATACAATTACAGCGATACCAGGTTTACATATTTTAGTGCGGGATAGCGGTGCAACAATGCCACAGGTCTGAACTGTCAAACAAGCAGGAGTGGACAGCTCCCAATAACCTGGGAGTGAGGGAGTGGTGCAATTCTGTTCAAGGAGATAAGACAAAGAGTAAAACATGCAGAGCAGGATTCACAAAACAGCTAAAAATTCAGTGTGCTGAAATTCAGAAATTTGGATTTCATGAAACATTCATTTTGCATTCACTATGTGAATACTTTATTGTATTTATTTATTTTGGTGCATGATTTTGTGGCTAGGCCTAGTAGGAGATGCCTAGCACAGACATCCATTTCATCTTGAATTGCTCTTTAATTAGCTTCTTTAGTGAAAATGTTGTACTTTTCCCAACTATATTTTAGTTACAATAATATTGGATGACTATGTGGCAGGTAGCTGAATGGCATTTGGTGGACAATGGTCTGATTTCTAGAAAAATGAAAGCATCCAAGCTCTCTTTGTGATTCATCCAATTAGTAAATGACCAGAAATAATTTTCAGAAATTTACTGTCCAGGAATCTGAACATTTGTAAGAAGCTAGATTAACTTTTAAAAAAGAAAACATTGCAGAAATATATGATCATGTCTCCCAGTGACTACAAATATAATATAGGAAAATGGAAAAAAAGACTAAACCATCCACTGATACATAAGAGTGAAAGTTATACATTTTCTTTCAAGTTGATTTTTTTTACTCTCTAATAATTGGCTTTGACTTATGAAACACAAGCCATAATTACTTATCCTAGGATTTAGCAGGATGTTTATAACCATTACTAGACAGAATATACACTATATTCAATAAATACATATAGAAAATATATCAATCTATATAAATGTATTGCATTAAAATTGTTTTCATTGGAGTGAAATCGAAACTTGTTGGGAATGATTGTTTTCAGGTCTGTGTCCTACCAAGCACTGAGGAAAGACAAGGCAGAATCTATTTTCACACAAGTGCAATGTGATTGGAAAGCAGCCCTGAAAATGTGAAATGCAATATCCCGAAAACTATATTTCCCATAAGACATATCTAGCTGGATTGATGGCCTGTCCACACTGTGTACACATCTACTGCTTCGAACATGCTTTTTCACTATGTCCTGAAATTGTGAACTTTTTGTTTCTCTGCTGAAAATAAGATTATTTTAGATTTAAAATTAGTGCTTAAATAAGGAATTAATTAGTAATGATCACAGAACTCAACATTATTATTTTATGAGATTTCTGTTCTCTGTGGGGAGTGCCAGCATTCAGACCCTCACAGATTATATATTTATGGGACATCAAATGCCACAATAGTTTCAAATGAAAAAATGAGTTTTAGAAATATCGGCAATGTTTCCATATCTCCATAATATAATATCCGATGATGCATAGAATCTTTTTCATTATGTGTATAAATCTGAAAGCTAAGCCAGTAAAATAGGGGTTTGTAAAATATGCAAGTCTGCACATACCCATGGATTGAGTCTGGTACTTCATCTTGGCACCATTGAGTCTGGCATTTCAGCCCAGCATCATTCAGACTTTAATACAATTGAACCGAACTCTATGGTAAATCTTTAACACCATATTGTGCATTCAGGGTACTCCTATTAAAATGCATAACCTATAAGAACGTGGAGTATGACCCCCATAAAGAAGTCTAGGGCAATACTAGATGATATTAAAATAGAAAACTTTTATTGAATACAAATATTAAAATCGATATACTCTTGAAAATTATCAGGTCACTAGGGGTGAAAAACACAAAATCAGAGCGGCAATTATATATAGAGATACACAAGGGGGCATCTGACAACACTTGAACAGAGGTTACACTCTAGTATATATGTAACTAACACCATAGAAGAGGAGTACATACATAAAATATCCAAGTGACACTGTGTATAGTCAACAAGGAACAGATAGCAAGGAGTCCACAAATATAGAAGTTCAGTAACGAATCCAACTATCTTTACATGTATGCACACCAAGCATGAATAACATCTCCGTGAGGTTAAGATAGCTCACCCATGTGTAATGTAAACTCTTATGCCGCGCTGGAGCCCCGACGCGCGTTTCGCTTGTTGCTTCCTCAGGGGGCTGTGGTTAAACACGTGGACCGCCATCATGATATACCCCACTCCACTGGCACATAGGTTTAAACGCCGATGTACGCGGCGCATGCGCGATGACCCCCGTCCCCTCCGACGCGTCATATCCGGCTGGTTCCCAGCGGAAGTGTGGGCGGGAACAATGCGTTCCATTGACGTCAATGGCCCGCACTTCCGCTGTACGGAAGCCTTGTAGGACGCAGTCAGATAAGGACAGTCTCGAGCATGCGTCGCACGGCGGCAACCATGTCTAATAAGAGAGAAAGAATGGGCAACCACGTATGGGACAGGTAACAACGCAAAGAGACACCAGGGAAGCGACCAACCATATCACCTTATGCAAACAGTAACAAAGTTTACATGTTACATATTTCATTACAATAGATAAGATATATATATAATAATTCCTTAAGCAGGTGTTGCGGTTATCGCTATACAGATGGGGATATTTGAGGAGTCTTGCGATATATCTGGTGTTCACAAGTATACGGAGAGAGACTTGTCCCATATAGGATACAGAAGGGCTTGTCCAAAATAAGTCCAGGGTCCTAGATGTACTCCGAATACGGAACAAATTATGGCGTAAATGCTAAAAGAGAGCAATAAATTAAAATCCACATAATAAAAACAGAGGGAGAAAGACGTATAGATCTAGAGATAGGAGGCAAAGCTGTTTTGTTCATTTAGACCCCCAGGGGTCATCGTGTCCACTGTAGCTATCCAGCGACACTCCAGCTGCGCCATATCACTTGGATATTTTATGTATGTACTCCTCTTCTATGGTGTTAGTTACATATATACTAGAGTGTAACCTCTGTTCAAGTGTTGTCAGATGCCCCCTTGTGTATCTCTATATATAATTGCCGCTCTGATTTTGTGTTTTTCACCCCTAGTGACCTGATAATTTTCAAGAGTATATCGATTTTAATATTTGTATTCAATAAAAGTTTTCTATTTTAATATCATCTAGTATTGCCCTAGACTTCTTTATGGGGGTCATACTCCACGTTCTTATATCATTCAGACTTTGCCTATAAATCACTAGTATAATTGAAAAAAATGCAACTTTTTAATATATCTTATTGCAGAATAAAGTAATTGTAGAAATCACAGGAACTAGCAAAGATAGATGCAGCATACTGATTAGTCACTAAATGTTAGTTCAGAGTACTTACTGCAAACGGTGCATTAACCAGCAGGTCTTGTGGAGCTGTTGCAGCTGTTTGTTCTGACTCCAAGTCAGATTACGGGATCACCAATGAGGCCTAATTGTGGGACTCAGCCCTCCTAGTCACCAGAAAAGAAATGTACACCAGTTGTGAGCAAAACAATCCTGTTTATTACCCTGTGAGGTTTCTTATACAATTTACAGACACATGTAATTCTCATTGGAAATTTCCACCAGCCACCCCCTTCTCACAAACATGTTATGAGATTTTTAGCTATTATGCCTTTCCCAGCATAATGTTGTTATTTGCATCCTGAGAATGCAGATAGCAGTGAATTTGGGACCCAGAGTGGGGAAAAGTGGCAGCATGGTGGAACACCCAGAGGGACGGATGTGGCCCTCGGGCCACACTTTTCCCAGGTCTGGTCTAGGACCTTGTTTAGTGCATTCATTTCCAGAATAACATAACTATTTATATTTTATATATTTTTTTGCTTTAGATGTTCAGTGCATTAATGGGGATGTTTTTTGTTGTCGCCTACTGGATATGCTCACTTCAGTGGGGTTACTACTTTATATGTTATTGGTCTAACTCTAATATGTCTATTTAATTATTATTGTTGCAGTGTTTTACTATTATCCTCTATGGAATTGTTGAATTATCATCAGTATCTGTGGTGGACTGCCTATATGTGGTATTTGAAATCTTTATATACCCTTATTAAGCACCTGACCTCTATGGTGCATTGTATACATATCTGGTATCCTGTTTTAGCATTTTTCGGCTTATTATTTATGGTGTCCTAATAATATAATTTTCATGGAGATTTGTCTTTGTGGTTTGTTTCCACTTAGCATAGCAGAAGGGTGTTATCTTATCATGGGCACACCCTAGCCTAAATCATGTATCTTTTTAAATGCTTATAATTATGTTCTTTATTTGGTGTACTCTGTCTTAATAAAGATTTACTGTATGCCACCACTTCCGATATGATTTTTTTTTTAAAAAAATATGTGGTATTGAAGAAATTCCTATTGGAGAACACTGAATTAGAAAGGCAGAATCTCGTGGTCTCGAGAGACTGCAAATCTTAGGAAGTTCTGAAAGGCTGGATGGATGTTGTAATAGGTGTCCTGCAAGTCGATGGTTGCCATAAAGTTTCTAGAGGGATAGTATATTTGAAGGATTCCATCTTGAACCTTTTGAATGTGATGTATTGATTTAAGAGTTTTAAGTTAATTACTCTGTAAGTTCCATGTGGTTTCCTTGTCAGGAACAGAAAAGAATAGTGTTGCATGCCTTGTTACATCTCTGGGACCGCAGAAACAACTCCTAATGATTCCAAGTTCTGGAGACTGGACATCAAAGTATACTGGAATCTTGGAGATGGAAGAGAAGTTATCTTTAGACCCTCGGAGTATAGGTAGAAAATCTTAATTTTAGCCTTTCTCTGATTCCAGAATCTGCTGGTTTGAATAACTGTTACGCAACTGAGGGGAAATATTCTAAAATCCTGCTTCCCACTATTTTGGCATCATTGATTATCTTGGTGACTGTTCTGACTGAGAAAAATGTTTCTACCTTTTCCTCTTTTCAGATAGCTCCAACCTCATGTCTTTCCATTTCCTTTGTAATGAAGAGGTTGGTTTTGTGGAGGACAAAAGGAAGTCATTTTCTTGAAGATCTTTGATTCAGGAAATGATTTATTTTTGTCCAACGCCTTCTCCAGTAACTTTTCTTACGCTGGACCAAATGTATATTCTCCCTGAAAGAAAATAGAGCAAAATTTTAATTTGGAATCAAAATCTCTGTTCCACATCTTTATGCATAGAGCACATCTTGTTATATGCAGACAGCACTGGAGATCTACCTGCTATTCTGACCAATTCTGCAAAGGTATCTGCTAGGAATCCAGTGGCTTTCTTGAGAAGAAGCAAGGAGAGTAAAGAATTTTCTCTAGGAGTGCCCATTGTAAAATGATCCTACAATTGGTTTAGCCATTGAAACATGGATCTTGCAATGCAAGTGGAAACATTTGTTCTTAATGCTGCAGAGGTTTCCCAGGATTTCTTCAACAGACTGTCCATCTTTAAGCTGTGATGCATCTTCAAATGGTATGATTATCTTTTTAGCAACCTTAGCTACTTCATTGTACATTTTTTAGTATTTTGGACCAGCATTTAGCTACCTCTACTTCCAGGGGAAATCTATCCTTTAGCTCATTTGGGATGCCTAATAATTGCCTTGTGAAACCCATTCTTCTAGAATCAGGCTCTGAATGTTCTCATGTATGGGGGATACCAGTTTCTTTTTCAATCTTAACCACCCAAACATTTCATCTTGGATTGTCTGTATTATCTACTCTATGGTGCTTCTCACCACAGTAAAGAGTTCTTCCATGTCCTCTAACAAAAAAAATATATTTTCTGTTTTCTTGGACCATAAAGGGATAACTCTCCTTCCAACACATCCTCAGAAACTGAGACATGGACTTCTTCTGAATCCTCATCAAGAATGATCTTCCTCTTTCTGGCATTGGATGATACCAGAGAAAGGAAATGAGAGGAGGACAGAGAAGTCTGAATCTACTGTTATAGCATGCCCTTTATTTCTTCCATTAGGTAAGACTGTTCCTGTCATACTACTTACTGTAACGGGTCTGGGAGGTGGAACCTCTGAGCAACTATACAAGGGGGCAGTCCTTGTAAGGAAGAGGGTGGCTCCCAGGGAAGACGGGCAGGTAGTCACGGCAAGTGACAGGGACAGTCTCTGGGTAGAGGGGCAGGTAGTCACGGCAAGTGACAGGGACAGTCTCTGGGTAGAAGGGCAGCGGGCTGGTGGCTGGTGAGCGCTCCCAGGTGAGCGGGCGAGAGTCTCTGGACAGGCAGGTGGTCACGGCAAGTGACGGCAGAACCTCCAGGTAGACTAGCAGGCAGGTAACAGGTGAGCGCTCCCAGGTGAGCGGGCAAGAGTCTCTGGACAGGCAGGTGGTCACGGCAAGTGACGGCAGAGCCTCCAGGTAGGCTAGCAGGCAGGTAACAGGTGAGCGCTCCCAGGTGAGCGGGCAGGCTGGTCCATAGACAGACTGACAGGAGTCGGAGGGCAGACCGTCGGACCGCAGGCTTGCAAGCGGGTAGCGGATATCAGGCAGGTATCAAGCAGGAATCTGGCAGGTGACTGGCAGGTAACAGGCAGGAATCTGGCAGGTAACAAGCAGGAATCTGGCAGGTGACTGGTAACGGGACCTGAGGGCTGAAGCAGAGTGAAGGCTTTGCAACAACATTGCTCGGGCACCTCCATTTTGGAGGAGGTGCCTTATATATGGGAGGTCCTCCGGCAATTGGCCGGGGACTCCTTAGGACGGCGCGCGCGGTCCCTTTAAGAGAGGGGGAGCGCGCGCGCGCCCTAAGCACACTGCCGGGGAGGGAGCGCGTGCCGGAAGCAGCGGGGAGAGAAGCGCTGGAGGACGCCGCGCCAGGAGCGGGGAGGTGAGAGGGACGGCGTCTCTGCCTAGTACGGGGCAGAGACGCCGATGCTACAGTACCCCCCCTTTAGGCCCCCTCTTTTTTTGGCCAGAAAGAAATTTTTCAAGGAGAAGCGGTGCGTTGATGTTCGCCCTGGGTTCCCAAGTTCTCTCCTCAGGACCAAACCCCTTCCAATCTACCAGAAAAAAGGTCTTTCCTCTTACCCTCTTGGAGGCCAGAATACTCTCTACCTCAAAGACGTCATCAGCGGAAACCGGAGCAGGAGGGGCACCTGGATTATTGGAAAAAGAGTTAAAGACAACGGGTTTGAGGAGAGATACGTGGAAGGAGTTGGGAATCCGTAGGGTGGCTGGGAGTTTTAATTTGTAGGCCACAGGGTTAATTTGCCTGAGGACTTCGAAGGGACCGATGAATCGAGGGCCCAACTTGAAGGAGGGTACTTTGAGCCGCACATGTTTGGACGAGAGCCAAAGCTTGTCTCCCGGACGGAATTGAGGCGGATCCAGACGTCTCTTATCAGCATATCTCTTCATCCGCTCAGAGGACAGAAGAAGAGCGGACCTGGTACTCTCCTAAATAGTAGAAAATTCGCTGACAAGAGACTCCGCAGCAGGGTTGTCCACAGAAACGGAGACAGGAAGTGGAATCCGGGGATGTTGGCCACCGACTATAAAGAACGGGGATTTGGAAGAGGATTCGCTCTCATGGTTATTGTAAGAGAACTCGGCCCATGGTAGGAGATCCACCCAGTCCGAATGGTGTGCATTAACGAAGTGCCGGAGGTAACTGGTCAAGATCTGATTGATCCGCTCCAGTTGACCATTGGACTGTGGGTGGTAAGCGGAGGAGAAGTCCAGGGTGATGTCTAGCAGCTTACATGTGGCTCTCCAGAAGCGTGAGGTGAACTGAACCCCACGATCCGACACGATGTGGAGGGGCAGGCCATGGAGACGGAAGATGTGGCAGATAAAGTCTTTAGCCAGCTCGGGTGCAGATGGAAGACCAGGCAGGGGAATGAAGTGGGCCATCTTAGAAAAGCGGTCAGATACAACCCAAATGACTGTACAACCGGCAGAAATAGGAAGATCGGTGATAAAGTCCATAGCAATGTGCTGCCAAGGAGCAGCAGGTACGGGAAGGGGCAGGAGATGGCCGGCTGGTAGATGTCTGGGAACTTTGTTACGGGCACAGGATGAGCAGGTCGCGACGAAGTCTACCACGTCCTTACGCAGGGTAGGCCACCAGTAATGCCGGGTAATGAGTTGGAAGGTCTTCTTTTGGCCAGCATGGCCAGCTAGCTTAGAAGAATGTCCCCAGCGAAGAACCCTCTCCCGATCTGGTACGGCTACAAACGTCTTACCGGGTGGGAGACGAGTCAGATCCAAGGGGGCCACATTCATCACCTTGGAGGAGTCGATGATGTGCGTAGGCTCCTCCTCTTGATCGGAGGACAGGAAGGACAGGGACAAGGTCTCAGCTTTGACGTTCTTGTCCGCCGGAAGGAAATGAAGAATGAAGTCGAAGCGGGCAAAAAACAACGACCAACGGGCCTGGCGAGGATTGAGTCTCTGGGCATTTTGGAGATATGCCAGGTTTTTGTGATCCGTGTAGATAATTACCGGGTAGAGAGCCCCTTCAAGCAGATAGCGCCACTCCCCCAGTGCCAATTTAATGGCTAACAATTCACGGTCTCCTATGGAGTAGTTGCGCTCAGACGAGAAGATTTTGGAGAAGAAGCCGCAGGTTACCATTCTCCCGGTAGAAGATTTTTGGGTGAGTACCGCTCCGGCTCCGGAGGAGGAGGCATCAACCTCCAGGTAGAATTGTTTATTACAGTCCGGACGGTGCAGGACGGGGGCAGAGGCGAAGGCTTTCTTTAAGGAAAGGAAGGCCTTCTCGGCTTCAGGCGACCATGTCCTGGGATTAGCCCCCTTACGAGTAAGTGCAGATATGGGAGCAGTCCGAGACGAGAAGTGTGGGATGAAAAGACGATAGTAATTAGCGAAGCCCAGGAATCGCTGTATCGCCTTCAAACCTTCAGGACGAGGCCATTTTAGAACGGAAGAGAGCTTCTCGGGATCCATTTGCAGACCTGTCTGGGAGATGACATAGCCCAAGAACGGTAGGGAGGTCTGGTCGAAGAGGCACTTCTCGTATTTGGCATAGAGGTGGTTCTGCCGAAGCCTAAGCAGGGCCTGACGAACATCCCTTCGGTGTGTGGGGAGATCCGGAGAGAAGACCAAGATATCGTCCAGGTATACCACTACGCAGGAGTACAGGAGGTCGCGGAAGATGTCGTTGGCTAGTTCTTGAAAGACAGCGGGAGCATTACAGAGACCGAAGGGCATCACAAGGTACTCATAGTGACCGTCCCGAGTATTGAATGCCATCTTCCACTCGTCTCCTTGACGGATACGGACCAGGTTATATGCTCCTCGTAGATCCAGCTTGGAGAAGATCCTGGCGCCCTTGAGACGGTCAAACAATTCGGAGATGAGCAGCAGGGGGTATTTGTTTTTTACTGTGATGAGATTGAGTCCTCTGTAGTCAATACAGGGACGTAGCGAGCCGTCTTTCTTTTTGACAAAGAAGAATCCGGCTCCAGCCGGGGAGGTAGATTTTCGGATAAATCCCCTAGCCAGATTCTCTTCAATGTACTCAGACATGGCCCGGGTCTCGGCTGCAGACAACGGGTAGATACGCCCACGGGGAGGAGTGGTGCCAGGTACCAGGTCGATCGGGCAGTCATATGGCCTATGGGGTGGCAACGTCTCTGCTTCCTTCTTACCGAAGACGTCCGCATAGGGCCAGTAAGGAGCCAGGAGACCTGGTAAATTAGCTGGAGTAGGCGGAGGGCGAGCTGGGCGGACCGGAACCAGGCAGGTCCTATGGCAGTCTGGACCCCATCGGAGTATTACAGCGACAATATGGCCATGTCCGTACTTTACTTAGCAAGATCCTGCCGACAGGTACTCTTTATTGAAAACATTAAAGCACCACTCCAGCGTTTTTTATAGCACCGCTGGAGTGGTGATTTAAATGTAATTCCCTTGCCTCACTCACCTGCCGTCTTCATCCTTTTCCAGCGTCGCTCCTGTTGGGCTCCGGCGAAAAGTGACCTGCTCGCAGAGCCAGTGTTTTAATGCATCTCTAGGAGAGCCTCGTTCTGGCTCTCATAAACTTGCATTGAGCTCTTGTGGCACAACTTCTGACTTCCGGCCACTCAGAAGTTACGGGCACAAGATGGTGCCGCGGGACCAGAATGGCATCAGTAAAAGGTGAAGCTGCTGGAAGGTAAGTATAAGAAGGGGGCAGGGGGCTTGCATTTAAAGCGGCACTCCAGCACTGAAAAACAAAACGCTGGAGTGGTGCTTTAATGGAACACACTGGAACACCTGATAGCACACGGATCCATAGCGTTTAAAGGAGCTATTAACACATTTGTATTTTAATTGATCTGTTTGTCCTATTCTGATCTGTTTTATTTGATTCAGATTCAAGTCTATACTGCAAGGGGAGCACTGTAAAAACAAAAATCCAATAAATCTCAATCTATTTCCCCACACAAAAAAGACTAACATTTTATGTATCCCCAAATGGACCCTTTTCAAATTATCAATCATACAGCTACAACAATGAAAAAATAAAGAAGTCAAAAATCTTGGAACTAAGCTATTAAAAACGTAAAATGTCACATCAAGGTCAAAGCAGCTGTGTCCTCAAGGGGTAATGCTTTCCCAAACAAACACAAAGGTTGAGGTCTTATGTGTATATACAAAGTATCTCTAGAGGGGGGATGCAATAGTGAACTTTAGTACAACCCCTGGCAAAAATTATGGAATCACCGGGCTCGGAGGATGTTCATTCAGTTGTTTAATGTTGTTGAAAAAAAGCAGATTACAGACATGGCTCAAAAATAAAGTCATTTCAAATGGCAACTGTATGGCTTTAAGAAACACTAAAAGAAATCAAGATGAAAAATGTGGTACTCAGTAAGGGTCATTTTTTTCAGACCAAGCAGGAATCACTCAATTATGGAATCACTCAATTCTGAGGAAAAAAATATGGAATCATGAAAAACAAACACACAAAAGAACACTCCAGTACATCACTAGTATTTTGTTGCACCACCTCTGGCTTTAATAACAGCTTGCAGTCTCTGAGGGATGGACTTAATGGATGACAAACAGTATTCTTCATCAATTTGGCACCCACTTTCTCTGATTGCTGTTGCCAGATCAGCTTTGCAGGTTGTAGCCTTGCCATTGACCATTTTCTTCAACTTCCAAAGATTTTCAATTGGATTGAGATCCGGACTATTTGCAGGCCATGACATTGACCTTATGTGTCTTTTTTCAAGGAATGTTTTCACAGTTTTTGCTCTATGGCAGGATGCATTATCATCTAGAAAAATGATGTCATCATCCCCAAACATCCTTTCAATTGATGGGATAAGAAAACTGTCCAAAATATCAATGTAAACTTGGTCATTTATTGAAGATGTAATGACAGGAAAAATTATGGAATCACCCTGTAAATTTTCATTTCCAAAACTAACACCTGCATCAAATTAGATCTGCTCGTTAGTCTGCATCTAAAAAGGAGTAATCACACCTTGGAGAGCTGTTGCATCAAGTGGACTGACATGAACCATGGCTCCAACACGAGAGATGTCAATTGAAAGAAAGGAGAGGATTATCAAACTTTTAAAAGAAGGTAAATCATCATGCAATGTTGCAAAAGATGTTGGTTGTTGGTAGTCAGCTGTGTCTAAAATCTGGACCAAATACAAAGAACATGGGAAGGTTGTTAAAGGCAAACATACTGGTAGACCAAGGAAGACATCAAAGCGTCAAGACCGGAAACTTAAAGCAATGTCTCCAAAACAGGAAATTCACAACAAAACAAATGAGGAACGAATGGGAGGAAACTGGAGTCAATGTCTGTGACCGAACTGTAAGAAACTGCCTAAAGGAAATGGGATTTACATACAGAAAAGCTAAACAAAAGTCATCATTAACACCTAAACAGAAAAAAACAAGGTTACAATGGGCTAAGGAAAAGCAATTGTGGACTGTGGATGACTGGATGAAAGTCATATTCAGTGATGAATCGCGAATCTGCATTGGGCAAGGTGATGATGCTGGAACTTTTGTTTGGTGCCGTTCCAATGAGATTTATAAAGATGACTGCATGAAGAGAACATGCAAATTTCCACAGTCATTGATGATATGGGGCTGCATGTCAGGTAAAGGCACTGGGGAGGCGGCTGTCATTACATCTTCAATAAATGCCCAAGTTTACATTGATATTTTGGACAGTTTTCTTATCCCATCAATTGAAAGGATGTTTGGGGATGATGACATCATTTTTCAAGATGATAATGCATCCTGCCATAGAGCAAAAACTGTGAAAACATTCCTTGAAAGAAGACACATAAGGTCAATGTCATGGCCTGCAAATAGTCCGGATCTCAATCCAATTGAAAATCTTTGGTGGAAGTTGAATAAAATGGTCCATGACAAGGCTACAACCTGCAAAGATGATCTGGCAACAGCAATCAGAGAAAGTTGGAACCAGATTGATAAAGAGAACTGTGTTAAGGGGACGGTTGCAAACAACTTTATTAAATAATGGAAAGCAACCAAACCCGGGGTCCGCGATGCAGCCTGGTGGACTGCGGCCGAACACCTTCCGGGTGAGAAGGTAAAACAACCAACTTAAATGATAATCCCTTCTGTGTTACAGCACACCGGGACGGGAATAGGGATTCGCACTATCTCCGTTAACAGCACGAGAGATGTGCGATAAATAATATATCTGTTGTCCTGTTGCAGCACAGGGACTACACAGTTGGTGCTAGGATGCGTGTGTGACTCACGCCGGCGAATACGTGCTCCAAGCCGGCGAGCTACCGGACTGAGGAGTATCTCTCCACGTGGCTTACAGGTGGTACCGGTAATAGGGTGTCTGCAGACTGCTCGGGGTGTAAGGCAACCCCTTTGTCAGAGCCAGGCTGTCAGATGAAGCTACCTGCCTATTTCATCTAAGCCTGCCTATTTCCACTAAACCTGCCTGCCAGAAACTAAAGCACACGAGGAGCCCAAGAGACCACGCGTCCACAAAACACCATCACAGCTCAATGATCAGAGCGCGCCATGTTTGTGGGCGGCCTTTTTAAAGATTAAGCCCTGCCCACCGTCGCACCATTGGTGACATCACCCGCGACCAATCAGGCGGTGCCAGGTCATCGGATCAGCTGACTCCCAAACCACCAATCACGGGCATGCTCAGTACAGAGAATCCTGGACTTACGCTTTAGCAGCCCTGTCTCCCTCCGCAAACTATCCTTCATGTTGCTAGGAACAAAGACCCAAGAGACAACCTGTACCTCTCGTGGACCAGCTAGGCATTGGGACTGACGACGATGCTGAGCAGCATCAGCCCCGGCTGTACCGGAATAGGAGACCACAGAATCCACTGATGGTTCTGAACCCATCTCGAATCCAGCAAACGCCCGACACCTAACATACTGTTTGTCACTCATTAAGTCCATGCCTCAGAGACTGCAAACTGTTATTAAAGCCAGAGGTGGTGCAACAAAATACTAGTGATGTATTGGAGTGTTCTTTTGTGTGTTTGTTTTTCATGATTCCATAATTTTTTCCTCAGACTTGAGTGATTCCATAATTTTTTCCCTCTGCTTGGTCTGAAAAAAAATTACCCTTACTGAATACCACATTTTTTATCTTGATTTCTTTTAGTGTTTCTTAAAGCCATAAAGTTGCCATTTGAAATGACTTTAGTTTTGTGCCATGTCTGTGATCTGCTTTTTTTCAACAACATTAAACAACTGAATGAACATCCTCCGAGCCCGGTGATTCCAGAATTTTTGCCAGGGGTTGTAGTACCTGCTAAAGGTGCGCAAACCCCCCTCCTGTGTGCTCCCCATGTGCAACAACTCCAGAAGCTTCAGTGTATCCCCCCTGTACAGCAGTTGCATAACACCCACTATAGTAGCTCTATAGCACAGCATCCTGTGTATCCCCCTGTACAGCAGCTCTATAACAATCAAATCATGTACATCCCCCTGTATAGCAGCTCTATAACAGCCCTTACTGTTAGTACATTCAGCAGCAGCTCTAATATCCCCTACAGTAGCTCTATAACACCTCCTCCCGTGTATCCCCCGTCAAGCAACTCCATAATGCCCCCTACAATGTACACCCCCTGTACAGCAGCTCTAAAATGCCCCCTACAGTGTACACCTTGGGCAGTAGCTCAATAATGCCCCTTTCAGTCTAAATACACTGTACAGCTGCTCTATAATGCCCCTACAGTGTACATCCTCTGGGCAGCAGCTCTGTAACACGCACTTCAGTATACCCACCCCCCCCTTCAGCAACTTTATAACACCCCTCCAGTGTATACACCCTTTGCGGCAGCCCTATAACACCCCGCGGTGTATACACCCTTTGCAGCAGCCCTATAACACCCCGCGGTGTATACACCCTTTGCAGCAGCCCTATAACACCCCGCGGTGTATACACCCTTTGCAGCAGCCCTATAACACCCCGCGGTGTATACACCCTTTGCAGCAGCCCTATAACACCCCGGTGTATACACCCTTTGCAGTAGCTCTATAACGCCCCAGGTGTATACACTCTGTGCAGCAGCTCTATAACACCCCGGTGTATACACCCTGTGCAGTAGCTCTATAACGCCCCAGGTGTATACACTCTGTGCAGCAGCTCTATAACACCCCGGTGTATACACCCTGTGCAGCAGCTCTATAACACCCCGGTGTATACACCCTGTGCTGCAGCCATATAACAACCCGGTGTATACACCCTGTGCAGCAGCCCAACAACACCCCGGTGTATACATCCTGTGCAGCAGCTCTATTACACCCCGGTATATACACCCTGTGCAGCAACTCTATAACATCCCGGTGTATACACCCTGTGCAGCAGCCCTATAACACCCCGGTGTATACACCCTGTGCAGCAGCTCTATAACATCCCGGTGTATAAACCCTGTGCGGCAGCCCTATAACAACCCGGTGTATACACCCCGTGCAGTGGTTCTATAACACCCCGTGCAGTGGTTCTATAACACCCCGTGCAGTGGTTCTATAACACCCCGCTGTATACACCCTGTACAGCAGCCCTATAACACCCCGGTGTATACACCCTGTGCAGCAGCCCTATAACACCACGGTGCATACACCCTGTGCAGCAGCCCTATAACACCACGGTGCATACACCCTGTGCAGCAGCCCTATAACACCCCGGTGTATACACCCTGTGCAGCAGCCCTATAACACCCCGGTGTATACACCCTGTGCAGCAGCCCTATAACACCCCGGTGTATACACCCTGTGCTGCAGCACTATAACATGCCGGTGTATACACCCTGTGCAGCAGCCCTATAACACCCCGGTGTATACACCCTGTGCAGCAGCCCTGTAACACCCCGGTGTATACACCCTGTACAGCAGCCCTATAACACCCCGGTGTATACACCCTGTACAGCAGCCCTATAACACCCCGCTGTATACACCCTGTGCAGCAGCCCTGTAACACCCCGGTGTATACACCCTGTGCAGCAGCCCTATAACACCCCGGTGTATACACCCTGTGCAGCAGCCCTATAACTCCCCGGTGTATACACCCTGTGCAGCAGCCCTATAACACCCCGGTGTATACACCCTGTGCAGCAGCCCTATAACATGCCGGTGTATACACCCTGTGCAGCAGCCCTATAACACCCCGGTGTATACACCCTGTGCAGCAGCTCTATAACACCCCGGTGTATACACCCTGTGCAGCAGCCCTGTAACACCCCGGTGTATACACCCTGTGCAGCAGCCCTATAACATGCCGGTGTATACACCCTGTGCAGTGGTTCTATAACACCCCGCGGTGTATACACCCTGTACAGCAGCCCTATAACATCCCGGCGTATACACCCTGTGCAGCAGCACTATAACACCCCGGTGTATACACCCTGTGCAGCAGCCCTATAACACCCCGGTGTATACACCCTGTGCAGCAGCCCTATAACACCCCGGTGTATACACCCTGTGCAGCAGCCCTATAACACCCCGGTGTATACACCCTGTGCAGCAGCCCTATAACATGCCGGTGTATACACCCTGTGCAGCAGCCCTATAACACCCCAGTGTATGCACCCTGTGCAGTGGTTCTATAACACCCCGCTGTATACACCCTGTGCAGCAGCCCTGTAACACCCCGGTGTATACACCCTGTGCAGCAGCCCTATAACACCCCGGTGTATACACCCTGTGCAGCAGCCCTATAACTCCCCGGTGTATACACCCTGTGCAGCAGCCCTATAACACCCCGGTGTATACACCCTGTGCAGCAGCCCTATAACATGCCGGTGTATACACCCTGTGCAGCAGCCCTATAACACCCCGGTGTATACACCCTGTGCAGCAGCTCTATAACACCCCGGTGTATACACCCTGTGCAGCAGCCCTATAACACCCCGGTGTATACACCCTGTGCAGCAGCTCTATAACACCCCGGTGTATACACCCTGTGCAGCAGCCCTGTAACACCCCGGTGTATACACCCTGTGCAGCAGCCCTATAACATGCCGGTGTATACACCCTGTGCAGTGGTTCTATAACACCCCGCGGTGTATACACCCTGTACAGCAGCCCTATAACATCCCGGCGTATACACCCTGTGCAGCAGCACTATAACACCCCGGTGTATACACCCTGTGCAGCAGCCCTATAACACCCCGGTGTATACACCCTGTGCAGCAGCCCTATAACACCCCGGTGTATACACCCTGTGCAGCAGCCCTATAACACCCCGGTGTATACACCCTGTGCAGCAGCCCTATAACATGCCGGTGTATACACCCTGTGCAGCAGCCCTATAACACCCCAGTGTATGCACCCTGTGCAGTGGTTCTATAACACCCCGCTGTATACACCCTGTGCAGCAGCCCTGTAACACCCCGGTGTATACACCCTGTGCAGCAGCCCTATAACACCCCGGTGTATACACCCTGTGCAGCAGCCCTATAACTCCCCGGTGTATACACCCTGTGCAGCAGCCCTATAACACCCCGGTGTATACACCCTGTGCAGCAGCCCTATAACATGCCGGTGTATACACCCTGTGCAGCAGCCCTATAACACCCCGGTGTATACACCCTGTGCAGCAGCTCTATAACACCCCGGTGTATACACCCTGTGCAGCAGCCCTGTAACACCCCGGTGTATACACCCTGTGCAGCAGCCCTATAACATGCCGGTGTATACACCCTGTGCAGTGGTTCTATAACACCCCGCGGTGTATACACCCTGTACAGCAGCCCTATAACATCCCGGCGTATACACCCTGTGCAGCAGCACTATAACACCCCGGTGTATACACCCTGTGCAGCAGCCCTATAACACCCGGTGTATACACCCTGTGCAGCAGCCCTGTAACACCCCGGTGTATACACCCTGTGCAGCAGCCCTGTAACACCCCGGTGTATACACCCTGTGCAGCAGCCCTGTAACACCCCGGTGTATACACCCTGTGCAGCAGCCCTGTAACACCCCGGTGTATACACCCTGTGCAGCAGCCCTATAACACCCCGGTGTATACACCCTGTGCAGCAGCCCTATAACACCCCGGTGTATACACCCTGTGCAGCAGCCCTATAACACCCCGGTGTGTACACCCTGTGCAGCAGCCCTATAACACCCCGGTGTATACATCCTGTGCAGCAGCCCTATAACACCCCAGTGTATACACCCTGTGCAGCAGCCCTATAACACCCCGGTGTATACACCCTGTGCAGCAGCCCTATAACACCCCGGTGTATACACCCTGTGCAGCAGCCCTATAACACCCCGGTGTATACACCCTGTGCAGCAGCCCTATAACACCCCGGTGTATACACCCTGTGCAGCAGCCCTATAACATGCCTGTGTATACACCCTGTGCAGCAGCCCTATAACACCCCAGTGTATGCACCCTGTGCAGTGGTTCTATAACACCCCGGTGTATACACCCTGTGCTGCAGCCATATAACACCCCGGTGTATACACCCTGTGCAGCAGCCCTATAACACCCCGGTGTATACACCCTGTGCAGCAGCCCTATAACACCCCGGTGTATACACCCTGTGCAGCAGCCCTATAACACCCCGGTGTATACACCCTGTGCAGCAGCCCTATAACTTCCCAGTGCATACACCCTGTACAGCAGCCATGTAACACCCCGGTGTGTACACCCTGTGCTCTATAACACACCACTGCTGGGTAATCATGAACTCAGCCCTTGTCTCTCAGTGACAATTAGCGTCGTTCTCTCATGAACACAACACTGTGGGCTGCAGCCAGCGCGCTCCCGCACTCCCCCGGAGCGCGCACGCAGCCACAACTCCGGCGCGGGAGTCGGTTGCAGAGTTCTGATGACGTCACTGCGCAGTCCCTGTACCGGGATGCAAAGTGGGGGAGGCGGGGGACGACAGCGACAGGAAGGTGAGAGTGGGCTCCGGGGCCACAGGTGCAGAGTGTCCGTTTCCCTGTTCACACCACTGACCGCTCGACGCGATGACTGCACTAGCGGCCGCGGACACCGTGTGGCGGGACGTTTGAAAGTTCTGTTTAGTGCAAGAAAGTGGCGTCCTGACACTGAGAAAGCAACAGAACCGCGCCTGCAGCGTCCCTGACCCGGAACTGTGCGGCCAGGCACTGCTCGGGTGTTTGTTGTGGTGACCGGGCCAGCGGCGTGTGCAGAGCTCTGTGCTTTCCTCTAGCTGTGAACTATGTAATCACGGGCACCCCTGTACCCCTCCGTATCTGTGCCCCCTGCCTATTCCCGGGCACCCCTGTACCCCTCCGTATCTGTGCCCCCTGCCTATTCCCGGGCACCCCTGTACCCCTCCGTATCTGTGCCCCCTGCCTATTCCCGGGCACCCCTGTACCCCTCCGTATCTGTGCTCCCTGCCTATTCCTGGGCACCCCTGTACCCCTCCGTATCTGTGCCCCCTGCCTATTCCCGGGCACCCCTGTACCCCTCCGTATCTGTGCCCCCTGCCTATTCCCGGGCACCCCTGTACCCCTCCGTATCTGTGCCCCCTGCCTATTCCCGGGCACCCCTGTACCCCTCCGAATCTGTGCCCCCTGCCTATTCCCGGGCACCCCTGTACCCCTCCGTATCTGTGCCCCCTGCCTATTCCCGGGCACCCCTGTACCCCTCCGTATCTGTGCCCCCTGCCTATTCCCGGGTACCCCTGTACCCCTCCGTATCTGTGCCCCTTGCCTATTCCCGGGCACCCCTGTACCCCTCCGTATCTGTGCCCCCTGCCTATTCCCGGGCACCCCTGTACCCCTCCGTATCTGTGCCCCCTGCCTATTCCCGGGCACCCCTGTACCCCTCCGTATCTGTGCCCCCTGCCTATTCCCGGGCACCCCTGTACCCCTCCGTATCTGTTCCCCCTGCCTATTCCCGGGCACCCCTGTGCCCCCTGCCTATTCCGGTGCACCCCTGTACCCCTCCGTATCTGTGCCCCCTGCCTATTCCCGTGCACCCCTGTACCCCTCCGTATCTGTACCCCTCCGTATCTGTACCCCTCCGTATCTGTGCCCCCTGTCTATTCCCGGGCACCCATGTACCCCTCCGTATCTGTGCCCCCTGCCTATTCCCGTGCACCCCTGTGCCCCTCCGTATCTGTGCCCCTCCGTATCTGTGCCCCCTGTCTATTCCCGGGCACCCCTGTACCCCTCCGTATCTGTGCCCCCTGCCTATTCCGGGCACCCCTGTACCCCTCCGTATCTGTGCCCCCTGTCTATTCCCGGTCACCCCTGTACCCCTCCCTATCTGTGCCCGCTGTCTATTCCTGGGCAACCCTGTGCCCCTCCGTATCTGTGCCCCCTGTCTATTCCCGGGTACTCCTGTACCTGGTCCCCCTACTTGTCCCTGTGCCCCCTGTCTATTCCCGGGTATCCCTCTACCCCTACTTGTCTCTGCCCCCTTTCTATTCCCGGGTACTCCTTTACCCCTACTTTTCTCTGTTCCCCCTGTCTATTCCTGGGCACTCCTCTACCTGGTCCCCCTACTTGTCTCTGTGCCCCCTGTCTTTTCCCAGGCACCCCTTCGTATCTGTGCCCCCTGTCTATTCCCGTGCACTCCTGTACCCGGTCCCTCTACTTGTCTCTGCGCCCCCTGTCTATTCCCGGGCACTCTTCTCCCCGGTCCCTCTACTTGTCTCTGCGCCCCCTGTCTATTCCCGGGCACTCTTCTCCCCGGTCCCTCTACTTGTCTCTGCGCCCCCTGTCTATTCCCGGGCACTCTTCTCCCCGGTCCCTCTACTTGTCTCTGCGCCCCCTGTCTATTCCCGGGCACTCCTCTAGCCTGTCATTGTCTGTGCCTCAATCTGTATATCACTAATAAATACTTGAAGGTCCAGGTTAGAACATTTCAGTGTAATTGTTGGGTCGCAGTCTGCAGTGAGCATGATGAGCACGGATGTAAGGATTGTCAGTGATTGTTTAGACAAAATGATACCATGTGAGCAAAAAAGTCACAGCAGTAAGGCTGTGCCCACGATGCGTTTTTTAAGTGTTTCTGCAGGGGCAGAAACGCTTAAAAAATGCATGGTAGAAGGCCTGCTATGTTCCCCAATGATAATCCGCATGTGCTGTGCACATGCTGCGGGAATTTCCGCTGCAGATTATCACTGCGGAAAAAAAACGCAGCACTACCAATTATTTTGCGGAAGTGCTGCGTTTTCCCCGCCATTGACTTGCATTAGAACGCGTGCATTCTGTTTCACTAGATAAGGACATGCGGAATGCACACGTTCAATGTGCGGATGGTACCCAGGTGTGGAGGACAGGAGACTCTCCTCCGGACCCGGGTACCATAGAAAACTGTAAAAAAAAGAATAAAATAAATGTTATACTTACCTTCTGACGGCCCCCGCTGTGCTCGTCCTCTCATGCTGGCAGATCGCGATGGACTGGAGGACCTGCGCTGACGTCAGTCATGTGACGGGTCACGCGACGCTGACGTCGGCAGGTCCTTCGGTGCCGGCTGCATGGATTTTTATAGTGTGACCAAGTTGTCAAGCACTTTCCAAGTGATGCTAAAATCTCTTGGAAAGCGCTTGACAACCCGCATGTGGAAATGCATGTGAAGAACGCTTCACATCCGCATGTCCCTGGCTGGAAAACGCATGTACAATCCGCAGGCGTTTTTTCTGCCGGGGAGATGCAGAAACGCTCAGGAAAAAATCCGGAGCATTTCTGCATCGTGGGCGCATAGCCTAAGAATTCACTAATATAATAACTTGTGACAAGGCTTTTAACGGTAATCTGTCTGTTTTATTACTCCGCCTTAGAGCAGCATGACGTAGGGGCAGAGACCTTGATTCCAGCGATGTATCCCTTCAGGATTAGGTGTCTCCTGCCATGTAGTAGTCCTGCTCTGTGTAAATTCCCCCCACACACAGTGATTAGCATCTGACAATATACAGAGTACACAGACTGCTGTCAATCAGCAGTGTGTGCGGGGAGGGTTTTTTTTTTTTATAAAGAGCTCATTAACCCCTTTACCCTCGAGGGTGGTTTGCACGTTAATGACCGGGCCACGTTTTACAAATCTGACAACTGTCACTTTGAGGTAATACCTCTGGAACGCTTTAACGCATCCCGCTAATTCTGAGATTGTTTTTTCGTGACATATTGTACTTCATAATAGTGGTAAAATTTCTTCAATATGACTTGCGTTTATTTTTGAAAAAATTGGAAATTTCCCAATTTTCAACATTTGAATTTTTATGCCCTTAAATCAGAGAGATATATCTCACAAAATAGTTAATAAATAACATTTCCCACATGTCTACTTTACATCAACACAATTTTGGAACCAAATTTTTTTTTTTTATTAGGGAGCTGTAAGGGTTAAAAGTTGACCAGCGATTTCTCATTTTTACAACAAAATGTACAAAACCATTTTTTTAGGGACCACATCACATTTGAAGTCACTTTGAGGGGTCTTTATGACAGAAAATACCCAAAAATGACACCATTCTAAAAACTGCACCCCTCAAGGTGCTCAAAACCACATTCAAGAAGTTTATTAACCCTTTAGGTGCTTCACGGGAATTTTTGGAATGTGGAAGAAAACAAAAATGTTACTTTAGACTCCAATTTTTTTTATTTTTGCAGGGGTAACAGGAAAAAATGGACCCCAAAATGTGTTGCACAATTTCCCCTGAGCACGCAGATACCCCATATGTGGGGAAAAAACACTGCTTGGGCAGTTTTGCATTTTCATAAGGGTAACAGGAGAAATTGCACCATGCAACTTGTGCAATTTCTCCTGAGTAATCCGATACCACATTTATGGGGAAAATACACTGTTTGGGCGCACGGCAGGGTTCGGAAGGGAAGGAGCGACATTTGACTTTTTGAATGTAAAATTTCCTTTTATAATTAGCGGACGCCATGTTGCGTTTTGAGAGCCCCTGATGTGCCTAAACAGTGGAAACCCCCCACAAGTGATACAATTTTGGAAACTAGACCCCTCAGGGAACTTATCTAGATGTGTGGTGAGCACCCTTAACCCCCAGGTGCTTATCAAAAGTTTATAACATGGAGCCATGAAAATAAAAAAATCTTAACTTTTGCCTCAAAAATGATTTTTTAGCCCCAAATTTTTTATTTTCAAAAGGGTAAGAGGAGAAAATGGAACCTAAAATCTGTTGTGCAATTTCTTCTGAGTACGCCAATACCCCATATGTGGCGCACGTCAGGGTTCAGAAGGGAAGGAGCACTGTATGAGTTTTTGAACGCAAAATTGGCTGAAATCAAGAGCGGACGCCATGTCGTATTTCCGGAGCCCCTGATGTGCCTAAAGAGTGGAAACCCTTCAAGGATTTTATCAAGGGGTATAGTGAACATTTTGAACCTAGAGGTACGACACAGAATTTGATAACATTAGGTCATCATATTGAATAAGTTGTCATTAGTCTTGAGCGCAAGTGCTCGCTACTTGAGTTTGCATCGGGTACTCGGGTATGCACCATGTATCACGGGTGCTCGAGTGACATGTTCGAGTCCCCGCCCAGAGACTCGAGCATGTCACTCGAACACCCGCCATAGTCAGTGCATACCCGAGCACCCGATGCAAACTCAAGTAGCGAGCACTTGCGCTCAACAGTGGTCGCCATATTGTCATATTTTTTTTTCTTTCTTTTTGAACAAATCCCAACCCTAACCTCAACCCTAGAGTTTATTTTTTACGCCGTTCCTCGTGTGGTGTAAGTGATTAGACGACTTTATTCTTCGGCTCCGTGCGATTACAGCGATACCAGAATCATATCGGGTTTTCATGATTGACAGCTGTCACACACTAAAAGAAGCTCTTTTTTTGCAAAGACTAGTTTTTGCATTGCCAAATTTTTCAGAGATATAATTATTCCATATTTCTACCGAGTCATGTAAGGGCTTGTTTTTTGCGGGACGAGTTGACGTTTTTATTGGTGCCATTTTCAGGCACGTGACATTTTTTGATCGCTTTCTATTCCGATTTTTGGGAGGCAGAATAAACAAAAAACAGCAATTCAGGAATTGTTTTTTTTTTTTTTTTTTCCTTTCCGCGTGTGGTAAAATTGATGAGGCAGCTTTATTCTTCGGGTCAGTACATTTACAGCGGTACCACATTTATATCTTTTTTATGTTTTGGCACTTTTACACAATAAAAACTATTTTCTAGAAAAATATTTTTTTTTTATGGCTTTATTCTGAGAGCTATAACTTTTTATTTTTGGGCTGATTGAGCTGTATGGCAGCTTGTTTTTTTGCGGGACAAGATGACGTTTTCAGCGGTACCATTTTTATATTCGTCTTTTTGATCGCGTGTTATTCCGTTTTTTGTTTGACAGTATGATGATAAAGCATTGTTTTTTTTGCTTAGTTTTTTTTTATTTGTATTTACAGTGTTCACTAAAGAGGTTAACTTGTGAGACAGTTTTATAGGTCAGGTCGTTCCGGATGCGGCGATACCAAATATGTGTACTTTTATTGGTTTATTTTTTTTTCATAATAAATATTATGGGTACAATATATTTTTATTTTTTGGGGATTATTTTTTTCATCCCCCCCCCCACACACACTTTCTGGCACTTTTTTTTACTTTTACACATTGTTCCACTATGGGACTTTCACTTTTTGCAGCCTGATCGGCTGCATAGCATACAGAGCAGCAGCAGCTCCCTATACCATGCAGCCTGTCAACTCTGCACACAGGAAGACATTACTTTTGTCATGCACTGCGCATAACCAAGGTAACGTCCTGCCTCCTGGTGACCCGGATGTTGTCATGACAACATCCGGAAGCCGCCGCAGACATCGACCGCTCCCTGCACATAGCACCGGATGTCAGCTGTGACAATCAGCTGACACCCAGCGGCGATCACCCAGCACCACTTGTGTGCGGGCTCGATCGCATTATGCGTAATAGTACGAAACTGGTCCATAAGTCCCAGGGCTCAGCTATGTACTATTACTGACTTGGTCGGAAAGGGGTTAATATGGCAGATTACCGGGAAGCAGGTTTATTAGTCCTGTAGTGATAATCTCCTGCTGATAAAACTGTGATTTTTATCGAAAAGTAGCACGACCCCAGTAAGTGACACAGATGCTCTTCAAAAGATGATCAAATACATGAAGGCATGAACAACAAGTCTTTTTTACACAAAAATGAATGCTCAATATTTTCAGCATTTTGAGCACTTTTTCAATTGGTTTTCAAAATGTACCTGCTCCAAATGTGACTGAGCTATACCTTGTGTGAACATACCCTTATCCTAAGAACCAACTGGGAAAGGGTTTCAGTGTATTATAAACCAATCACAAAACTACAGTGCTCAAAAAAATAAAGAGAACACTCAAATAACACATCCTAGATCTGAATGAATGAAATATTCTCATTGAATACTTTGTTCTGTACAAAGTTGAATGTGCTGACAACAAAATCACACAAAAATCATCAATGGAAATCAAATTTATTAACCTATGGAGGCCTGGATTTGGAGTCACCCCCAAAATTAAAGTAGAAAAACAGACAACATGCTGATCCAACTTTGATATAATGTCCTTAAAACAAGTTAAAATGAGGCTCAGTATTGTGTGTGGCCTCCACGTGCCTGTATGACCTCCCTACAACGCCTGGGCATGCTCCTGATGAGGTTGCGGATGGTCTCCTGTGGGATCTCCTCCCAGACCTTTACTAAACCATCAGCCAAATCCTGGACAGTCTGTGGTGCAATGTGACGTTGGTGGATGGAGCGAGACATGATGTCCCAGATGTGCTCAATCGGTTTCAGTTCTGGGGAACGCAGGAACAGCTGACACACTCCAGCCGCATGAGGTCTGGCATTGTCCTCAATTAGGAGGAAACCAGGGCCAACCGCACCAGCATATGATCTCACAAGGGGTCTGAGGAGCTCATATCGGTACCTAATGGCAGTCAGGCTACCTCTGGCGAGCACATGGAGGGCTGTGCGACCCTCCAAAGAAATGCCGTCCCACACCATTACTGACCCACTGCCAAACCGGTCTTGTTGAAGACAGTAGATCGCTCTCCACGGCGTCTCCAGACTCTGTCACGTCTGTCACATGTGCTCAATGTGAACCTGCTTTCATCTGTGAAGAGCACAGGGCGCCAGTGGCAACTTTGCCAATCCTGGTGTTCTGTGGCAAATGGCAAGCGTCCTGCACGGTGTTGGGCTGTGAGCACAACCCCCATCTGTGGACGTCGGGCCCTCATACCACCCTCATGGAGTCGGTTTCTAACCTTTTCTGCAGACACATGCACATTTGTGGCCTGCTGGAGGTCTTTTTTCAGGGCTCTGGCAGTGCTCCTCCTGTTCCTCCTTGCACAAAGGCGGAGGTAACGGTCCTGCTACTGGGTTGTTGCCCTCCTACGGCCCCCTCCACGTCTCCTGGTGTACTGACCTGTCTCCTGGTAGTGCCTCCAACCTCTGGACACTACGCTGACAGACATGCAAACCTTCTTGCCACAGCTCGCATTGATGTGCCATCCTGAATGAGCTGCACTACCTGAGCAACTTCTGTGGGTTGTAGAGTCCGTCTCATGCTACCACAAGTGTGAAAGCACAACCAACATTCAAAAGTGACCAAAACATCAGCCAGAAAGCATTGGTACTGAGATGTGGTCTGTGGTCCCCACCTGCAGAACCACTCCTTTATTGTGTCTTGATAATTGCCAATAATTTCCATCTATTGTCTATTCCATTTGCACAACAGCATGTGAAATTGATTGTCAATTAGTGTTGCTTCCTAAGTAGACAGTTTAATTTAGTTGGAGTTATATTATGTTCCCTTTATTTTTTGAGCAGTGTATATAGAGTTATTACTAACAGAGTGATCTATTTCAAGTGTTTATTTCTGTTAAAGTTGATGATTATAGTTTTCAGCCAATGAAAACACAAAAGTCATTATCTCAGTAAATTAGAATATTTTGAATATTTGTCTTAGGTTGGAAGGGACGCGATAGCAGTAGGGACAGATAGGGATAGCCACCATTGAGTGGGGGCGCCACATCAAATTATATTAGGGTGCCAACATCCGCTGCCAGGAAAGGAAGTGAGGTATGGCGAACAACCACCTTCCTCTTTTTTTTTTAGACCACATGTGGTATCATATTCTATATAAAGTTGCGCTCAAAAGTTTACATACCACGGCAGAATTTTTCCTTTCTTGGCCTTGTTTCAGAGAATATAAATGATAACAAAACAACTTTTTCTCCACTCATGGTTATTGGTTGAGTGAAGCCTTTTATTGTCAAACTACTGTTTTTCTCTTTTAAAATCTTAATGACAACCAAAAACATCCAAATGACCCTGATCAAAAGTTCGCATACCCCAGTTCTTAATACTGTGTATTGCCACCTCTACCATCAATGCAGTTTGAAGTCTTTGTGGTAGTTGTGGATGAGGTTCTTTATTTTCTCAGATGGTAAAGCTGCCCATTTTTCTTGGCACAAAGCCTCTAGTTCCTGTAAATTCCTGGGTTGTCTAGCATGAACTGCGCGTTTGAGATCTCCCCAGAGTGGCTCAATGATATTGAGGTCAGAAGACTGAGATGGCCACTCCAGAACCTTCACTTTGTTCTGCTGTAGCCAATGACCGGTCACCTTGGCCTTGTGTTTTGGATCGTTGTCATGTTGGAACGTCCAAGTACGTCCCATGCGCAGCTTCCGTGCTGATGAGTGCAAATTTGCCTCCATTATTTGCTGATAACGTGCTGCATTCATCTTTCCTTCTACTTTTTCCAAGTTTCCTGTGCCTTTGTAGCTCACACATCCCCAAAACATCAGCGAACCACCTCCGTGCTTTACTGTAGGAATGGTGTTCCTTTCATCATAGGCCTTGTTGACCTCTCTCCAAATGTAACGTTTATGGTTGTGTCCAAAAAGTTAAATTTTGGTCTGATCACTCCAAATTACCTTGTTCCAGAAGTTTTGAGGCTTGTCTCTGTGCTGTTTGGCATATTGTAGGCGAGATACTTTGTGGCATTTGCGCAGTAATGGCTTTCTTCTGGCGACTCGCCCATGCAGCCCATTTTTTTCAAGTGCCTCCTTATTGTGCATCTTGAAACAGCCACACCGCTAGTTTTCAGAGAGTCCTGAATTTCAGTTGATGTTATTTGTGGGTTTTTCTTTGCATTCCGAACAATTTTCCTGGCAGTTGTGGCCGAAATTTTTGTTGGTCTACCTGACCGTGGTTTGGTTTTTACAGATTCCCTGATTTTCCATTTATTAATCACAGTTTGAACGCTGCTGACTGGCATTATCAATTCCTTGGATATTTTTTTTATACCTTTCCTGTGTTATACAATTCAACTACCTTTTCCCGTAGATCCGTTGACAATTATTCTGCTTTCCCCATGACTCACAATCCAGAAACGTCAGTGGCTGGATGAAAGATGCAAGAGTCTGTCTGGCTCCCATAAACTCACTCAGCTTTTACGCACACTCACTGATTACAAGCAAACAGGTCACAGGTGAGGATGTTACAATTAGTAGCCATTCAAACCCATTTGTGTCAAATTCTGTGCATGTTATCAGGCCAAAATCACCAGGGTATGTGAACTTTTGATCAGGGTCATTTGGATGTTTTTGGTTGTCATTAAGATTTTAAAAGAGAAAACACAGTAGTTTGACAATAAATGGCTTCACCCAACCAATAACCATGAGTGGAGAAAAAGTTTTTTTTATCATTCATATCCTCTGAAGCAAGGCCAAGAAAGGAAAAATTCTGCCGGGGTATGTAAACTTTTGAGCACAACTGTATTATCCCTGCATTTTTAATAATTTTTTTGCATCTTTATGTGTATACTTTCTTTAAAGCAATTTATAATAAAAGCTAAGTTTCCGTGTATTAGGCAGATTGGCTTGGTGTCTGGAGTATCTTCAGAAAGTTTAAAATTGGGGTCTGTTCTGAATTCTGAGGCAATTATGTATTATAACATTATCACCCTTTTTTTTTTTTTTCAACATTTTCATTTAACCACAGATGGAGTATTTGTAAAATTACTTTTTTCATCTAAGCAACTGTAAACCAATCTTATACAATATAGTGGCCGTTCAGTACTTCAGAAGTAAAATATATACACATGTATTATAGTCTTCAAAATGTGCTGTAAATAGTTAACCCCCCCTTTCCTATTTTTTTTTTTCTTCTAGGGACTACAATGCAGGATAACATCAGATTCGCTTCAGCTGGTGATGATATTAAAATATGGGATGCCTCATCCATGACGGTGGTGGAGCAATTCAATCCCCACAGTACCACACACCCTGTATCATCTTTGTGTTGGAGCAGTAACAGTATCCTTTGACAGGTGCACATTGCCTTCTGCTGTAGACTTGCTCTGGGAGGAGGCCTTTTATTTTCCAGGATGCTGCTGTATAACGCCACACTGGAGATGTCACTATTTTAAATTAAAGCTGTACTTTTAGTAGTGTGAGTTAGTCTTTACGTTTCTGGTCTGATTTCTGACTGCTTGGGCTTTCGTTTTTTCCTCCCCTTCTTCCCAGGGCCGTAACTTTTTTATTTTTTCCATCAATATAGCTGGATTAGAGCTTGTTTTTTGCGGGATGAGTTGTACTTTGAACGACACCATTGATTTTATCATATAGTGTACTGGAAAACGGGAAACAGATTCCATGTGCAATTAAATTGCAAAAATAAGTTTGACAATTTTTTTTGTTTACCATGTTCACTTTATTGTAAATCTGACATGGTAATATAATTCTCCAGGTCAGGACTAGTTCGCAGATACCAAATATGTATAGGTTTTTTTTTTCTCTAAGTGGTGATAAAAAAATAGTAAATTTGTATAAAAAATGTTTGATTTTGTCGCCATTTTCTCAGACTGGTAGCGTTTTCAGGATCTGGGGCTGGGTGACGGCTTATTTTTTGTGCCCTGAGCTGATGTTTTTACTGATACCATTTTGGGGTACATACAATGTTTTGATCACCTCTTATTGCATTTTATTGCAAGGTTGTTGGGGACAAAGAAAACTTAATTCTGCCGTTTAGAATTTTTTTTCGTTACCCTGTTCACTGATCAGATTATATTATGATCAAACATTTCTGGACACAGCAATATAAAATGTGTATTTATTTTTTTGTTTTATTTTCAATGGGGATAAAGGTGGGTGAACTTTTTTACTCTTCATAATTTTAAAGACTTTTTTTTTTTTTTTACTGGGCTGGTGTTCACAAGAGGATCGTAATGACAGGCACAGGGGTCATCAGTTTCCCTCCGGCTGTCATGGCAATTCATCGATGCCCTTTGATCACGTCATGGTCGTACCAATGGGTGGGTGGAATGATGGTTGCTCCTGTCGGCGCGTTTTAAATCCCACCATTGGATAATGACAGCGGGATTTCACAAGTTAACAACACCGCTCCTCCTGCAGCTATTAGATGCACATGATGGCTGATTAAATCAGCCATCACACGCTGAGCATTTATCAAAGACAGGAACATGACAGATATGTAATTTTTCGTGAAGGGGTTCATTCCAGCTTTCTCCCTTGAGTATTACATTCATTTTTTAAATCCGCTATACAGTTCCAGAGATTTGGACCTTTCTAATTACTGCTATGTTAATAGTCCTTACTAAGGAGGAGTTTTTCACAGGATTTTCTGGGGTCAAGTTTTTAGGCTTCTTTGTATAATTTGTCTGTGAGCACCACCTCCTTGGTTAAAAGCCATAAAAAAAATGGCACAAAGCCTGCATCAGACAGATTTTGATGGAGTACAAATATAAGCTTATGGTAAATACGAAGTATGGACTTCTCTTTTCTGAGGGATCCACTTCTGGCTTTAGCTCAACAAGCTGCATCCAATACTGCATTTGTCTTTCCAGACTGTGGGTGATGTCAAGCACAGCTTTTTCTAGAAAAACGCTCCTGGACTTTCTCAGTTCATTTGAATCCACTTCTGGATTTGGCTAATAAAAACTTGAAGTGGCACAAAAAAAATTGGGGCAGATTTACTAAAACTTTGGAATTTGTAGTCAATGTGAACTTGGATCAGTCTTAAAACCTGTTCTTCAGCACAGGGTAGAAAGAAAGGTAGCACTCACCCAGTCTTCTTAAAACATTCCTTTGTTGTGGTATGTGGTACATAAAAACCTGCAGCATCGGACTGAGACCCCGAAGGAAGGGCAGGGGAGAGGGAAAAAAGGACGACTGCCGTTTCGCTGCCTTCCGGCACGTCAACGGGTCCAAAGTGAGTGACACACCTGTTCACTTCCCTTTAACTATCACAAACATATGTGTGCATAATTAAAACATAGCAAAATGCATAAAATCAAATTCCAATATTAAGCTGAATTCACATCACAAAGTAGAAAGACAGAATATATAGCAGTATTATAGAAAAACTGATAGATCTAGTTTTTCATTTAACCCCTTAACAACATTTGACGTACTAATACGCGTCTGTGCCCTGGGACTTAAGAGCCAGACCCGTATTAGTACGTCATGGCAATCGCGCGCGCACACAGGCTGTGCGGGCGCGATCGTCGCCGGGTGTCAGGTGATTGTCACAGCTGACACCCGATACTATGTGCAGGGAGCGGTCCTGCACCGCTCCCAGCACATTAACCCCCGCGATGCTGCGATCAAAGTCGATCGCAGCATTGCGGGGGCAAGGGGAGGTGATCGCAGATACTCACCTCCTCTTCCAGCGCTGTCTGACACGGCTTCCCGGGTGTTACCATGACGACCCGATGTCGTCATGACAACATCCGGGTCACCAGACAGCAGGAAGATTGTTTGGACATGCGCAGTGCATCTCCAAACAATCCTCTCCCTGTCCAGCGCTGACAGCCTGCATGGCACAGGGATGGTGCTGCATTCCTGTGCCATGCAGGCGATCCGAGAAAAAAAAAGTGAAACTCCCATAGTGGGACAAAGTTTTAATACTTTATTACTATCAGAAAGTGAAAAAAAAAATTGCAAAAATATAAAATAAAAAAAATAATCCACCAAAAATAAAATATAATGTACCCATCAATAAATATTATTATAAAAAAAACAAACAATAAAAGTACACATTTGGTATCGCCGCGTCCGGAACAACCTGACCTATAAAACTGTCCCACTAGTTAACCCCTTCAGTGAACACGGTAAAAAAAAAAAAAAGAAAAAAAAAACAATGCTTTATCACCATACCGCCAAACAAAAAATGGAATAACACGCGATCAAAAAGATGAATATAAATAAAAATGGTACCGCTGAAAACGTCATCTCGTCCCGCAAAAAAGAAGCCACCATACTGCTCCATCAGCTGAAAAATAAAAAAGTTATAGCTCTCAGAATAAAGCTATGCTAAAAAATAATTTTTTCTATAAAATTGCTTTTATGTAAAAGTGCAAAACATAGAAAAACGATATAAATGTGGTACCGCTGTAAACGTACTGACCCAAAGAATAAAGCTGCTTTATCAATGTTACCACACGCGGAACAGAATAAAAAAAAAACAATTCCTGAGTTGTTGGTTTTTGTTTATTCTGCCTACAAAAAATCGGAATAGAAAGCGATCAAAAAATGTCACGTGCCTGAAAATGGCACCAATAACAACGTCAACTCATCCCGCAAAAAACAAGCCATCACATGACTGTCTGCCAAAATCTGGAGAAATTATAGCTCTCAAAATATGGCGATGCAAAAACTAGATTTTACAAAAAATGCATCTTTTAGTGTGTGACAGCTGTCAATCATAAAAACCCCATATGATTCTGGTATTGCTGTAATCACACCGACCCGAAGAATAAAGTCGTCTAATCACTTATACCGCATGAGGAACGGCGTCAAAAATAAACTCTCGAGTTAGGGTTGGGCTAGGGTTAGGGCTGGGGTTGGGGTTGGGGTTGGGGTTAGGTTTGGGGTTGGGGTTAGGGTTGGGGTTGGGGTTGGGGTTAGGTTTGGGGTTAGGGTTGTGATGGGGTTGGGATTTTTTTCAAAAGTAAGAAAAAAAGATGACGATATGGCGACTAGTGTTGAGCGCAAGTGCTCGCTACTTGAGTTTGCATTGGGTGCTCTGGTATGCATTGAGTATCGTGGGTATTTGAGTGACATGCTCGAGTCTCCGCCCCATATGCTTCGCGGCCAAAAAAACTTTACGGGGATTGCCTGCCATGCACGAGCGATCCCCGCATGTTTTTTTTTGGGTGTCTAATAACCGTGAAACATGCGGGGCAGGAACTCGAGCATGTCACTCGAGCACAGTACATGGTGCATACCTGAGTCCCCGATGCAAACTCAAGTAGCGAGCACTTGCGCTCAAGACTAATGACAACTTATTCAATATGATGACCTAATGTTATCAAATTCTGTGTCGTACCTCTAGGTTCAAAATGTTCACTATACACCTTATTAAAATCCTTGAGGGGTATAGTTTCCAAAATGGGGTCACTTGTGGGGGAGCTCCACTGTTCAGGTACATCACGGGCTCTCCAAATGCAACATGGTGTCCGCTAACAAATTGAATGGAAAATCGGCTCAAATTGTTAGCGGACGCCATGTTGCGTTTGGAGAGTCCCTGTGTGCCCAAACATTGGAGCTCCCCCACAAGTGACCCCATTTTGGAAACTAGACCCCTCAAGGCACCTATCTAGATGCATAGTGAGCACTTGGAACCCCCAGGTGCTTCACAAATTGATTCATAAAAATGAATCAATTTGTGAAGCACCTGGGGGTTCCAAGTGCTCACTATGCATCTAGATAGGTGCCTTGGGGGGTCTAGTTTCCAAAATGAGGTCACTTGTGGGGGAGCTTCAATATTTGGGCACACAGAGGCTCTCCAAACGCAACATGGCGTCCGCTAACAATTTGAGCCGACAATTTGTTAGCGGATACCAAGTTGCATTTGGAGAGTCCCTGTGTGCCCAAACATTGGAGCTCCCCCACAAGTGACCCCATTTTGGAAACTAGACCCCCCAAGGCACCTATCTAGATGCATAGTGAGCACTTGGAACCCCTAGGTGCTTCACAAATTGATTCGTAAAAATGAAAAAGTGAAAAAAAAAAACATTTTTCATTTTTACGAATCAATTTGTGAAGCACCTGGGGGTTCCAAGTGCTCACTATGCATCTAGATAGGTGCCTTGGGGGGGTCTAGTTTCCAAAATGGGGTCACTTGTGGGGGAGCTCCAATGTTTGGGCACACAGGGGCTCTCCAAACGCAACATGTCGTCCGCTAATTATTCAAGCAAATTTTACTATCAAAAAGTCAAATGGCGCTCCTTCCCTTCCGAGCCCTGCCGTGCGCCCAAACAGTGTTTTTTCCCCACATATTGGGTATCTGCGTGCCCAGGGGAAATTGCACAACAAATTTTGGGGTCCATTTTTTCTTGTTACCCCTGTGAAAATAAAAAAAATTGGGTCTAAAGTAACATTTTTGTGAAAAAAGTTAAATGTTCATTTTTTTCTTCCACATTCCAAAAATTCCTGTGAAGCACCTGAAGGGTTAATAAAGTTCTTGAATGTGGTTTTGAGCGTCTTTAGAATGGTGTCATTTTTGGGTATTTTCTGTCATAAAGACCTCTCAAAGTGACTTCAAATGTGATGTGGTCCCTAAAAAAAATGGTTTTGTAAATTTTGTTGGAAAAATGAGAAATCGCTGGTCAACTTTTAACCCTTATAGCTCCCTAATAAAAAAAAATGTGGGTTCCAAAATTGTGCTGATGTAAAGTAGACATGTGGGAAATGTTATTTATTTATTAACTCTTTTGTGTGACATATCTCTGATTTAAGGGCATAAAAATTAAAATTTTGAAAATTGCCAAATTTTCGTTTTTTTTCACAAATAAACGCAAGTGATATTGAAGAAATTTTACCACAATCATGAAGTACAATATGTCATGAAAAAACAATCTCAGAATCAGGGGGATCCGTTCCAGAGGTATTATCTCATAAAGTGACAGTGGTCAGAATTGTAAAAATTGGCCTGGTCATTAACGTGCAAACCACCCTCGGGGGTTAAGGGGTTGATCCCAACGGGCCCTGAGCTTCCGAATCTAATATCCATTTAGCCTCACGTTGTAATAATAATCTATTATGGTTTCCTCCTTCTTTTGGTAGTCTGACATGTTCTAACCCTGCAAAGTGTAACACGTTCTGGTCAGCATTATGATATTCAGAAATATGCTGTATTAATTTAGGAGAACCCTTTTTTGAAAGAATTGAATTATAATGTTCCCTAAAACGAATAAACAATGGTCTAATAGTTTTGCCAATGTAAAAAAACTGGCAGGGACATGCAACCACATAGACAACATAATTCGTTCTGCAAGAGATAAAAATCTTTAACTGTGTGTAACAAAGGTGCTATTCTAAAGGATTTATCGATTCTGTGAAATTTACAAAAGGAGCAATGCCCGCATTTAAATTTCCCTTTAGGGGTACCACCTTCTAACCAATTTGGGGAATCGTTTGAAAATCTTTTATGCACCAAAATATCTCCTAAATTGCGGCTACATCTATATGAAATAATTGGTTTTCTACTGGCTCTCTCAGCCAAATCTGTATCACTCTCTAAGAGGTGCCAATTATTATAAATAGCTCTTTTAATTATATCAGACATTGGATTAAATTTAAAGGTGAGAATAAATCTTTGATCTTCTTTCTTAGACATCTTTTTTTGTCCTTTTAATAATTCTTTTTGTTTTTTTTTACCAGCTTTATCTCGGGCCAGATTGACTTCCTGAATAGGGTAACCTCTATCTACAAATCTTTTTGACAGACTATCTGACTGTTCTTCAAAGTTTTTATTAAAATTATTGATTTTCCGAAGTCTTAAAAACTGACTATAAGGCAGGCCACGTTTTGAATGGTGCGGATGATAGCTATTAAAATGCAGGAGCATATTAGTAGCCGTATGTTTCCGAAATGATTCTGTTGCAAGAATACCTTCCTGGATAGATACACGCACATCCAAGAAATCCAACTCATGACCCCCCGAAGAAAGAGGTAAACCTCATATTTTCCATGTTCTCTGAATTGAGAAATGTCACAAACTCATCAAATTGCACACTTGTTGTCCCAGCCCATATCACGAATATGTCATCAACATATCTATGGTATGCCTTAATATACCTCAAATAAGGGTTTTCCCCACTCAAAATAATTTTCTTCCAAAACTGCCAAGAATAAATTGGCGAAGGTGCAAGCGACGGGCGTACCCATCGCGGTACCTGACATTTGAGTGTACCATGTATTGCCAAATTTAAACGCATTGTGAGTAAGTACAAACAGGAGACTGTTTTTAACAAACTCTATATAGCTCATTTCTCTGCCAGCTTTTTCTAGGATTTTACCGATTGCCTGCAAACTGTGGAATGTGCATGTACAGGCTTTCAATGTCCAGGGACACCAACGACCAATCATCTTGCCATTCAATCTCCTGCAAGATATTCAAAAAATCGCCTGTATCTTTTACATACGAAGGTATCTCTTTTAACAGGGGTTTTAATAACCAATCTAAATATTTGGACAAAGGCTCTGTAATAGAGCCTATCCCCGAGACTATCGGACGTCCCTGGGGCTTTTGCAGGTTTTTATGAACTTTAGGTAAGTAATACCAATGCGGTTTATGTGGAAAATCCGGCAGCAATTTATCAGCCACTTTTTTTGATAAGATGCCATTCTCTATAGCCGTCCTCAATAACGAACGTAGCTGATCTTTATATTTGAGTGTGGGGTCCCCTGATAGTTTTTTTATACATATTTACATCTGATAACTGTCTTAAAGCCTCACTTTGATAATCTGATTTTTTTAGTAGAACAATATTTCCCCCTTTACAAAATATCACATTATCCCAACCCCTTAGTTCATTTATGTCCTCTTTTTCCCCTACACTTAAGTTATCCAACGTTTTTTTAGAAATTAATGCCTGTACGTCTGAGATAACTCTCCTGGAACAAATCAATCACATTGCCAGGATTCACGGGTGGCACAAAGGTAGATCTAATTCCACCCGTGAATGGCATGTGTTGAATAGATGTGGGGCTTTTTGCACATATAGAAAGGGGGTCACACAAACTAAGTAGCAATTCTACTTCCTCTTGTGGTATTTGATTCTGGGCTAACGCACTGAATCCGACCCGATCGATAGTGGTGGGAATTTCACCTGCAACAGGAGTTATTGTGCTCTGATCTTTATTTATAAACAATTTATGTAAATGCATTTTGCTTGTGGCTTTATAAAGATCAATTTTAAAATCTGTTAAATCAAATTGTTCAGAGATACAAAAGTTCAAGCCCTTTTTAATACGCTCAAATGATTGGATGAGAGTGTCCGGTCTGTCAAATTTATGATTTCATTATTCACTATGTCTATATCCGTTATTTCCTCCAGGAGACCTGTTTGCGTTTCGTGCCACCTACAGGCACGTTCTTTCCTCCTTTTCCTATGTTTTCCCCCTCTCCGTGTACGCTTTGAGGGGGATTGAAGTTTTTTGAGCCGGATTCCACATGCGCTGTATCCATACATTCCATCTGATGATTCTCCTCAATGCCGCTCGAATCTGAATCGGTAGTCCATCCATCATAGTCCATTATTTTTTTTCTTTCTAAGAGTGGGATTAGAATATCTTTGTGTTCTGAAATTCTTCTTTTTCATATTTTGTGTATTTTTATTCCATTTAAATACCATGTTGGTTTCATAATCCTTTTTATCTCTCAGCAATTTTTCTTTTTTCCTCTGTTTTATGTCTGCTTGCAGAGGAACTAGTTTTTTATCAAGTTTAATCAAAAAAGTTTTCATTTGGTTTTCCATAAGTCTGGATGCAAGTTCTAATTTCGCTTTTTCCAGAAGTGTGGTAATATTATTTAATTCTTGTTCATTTCTAGCCAGTAATAATTTCAACAATTCTAAGGAGCAATTCAAATGTGCTTTTTCCCATTCTTTCTGAAAGGTTTCATCCTCTTTAAACTGGGAAATCTCCTTATAGACTCGGAGTCCTCGTGGAACTCGATCTGAGTCAATATATGACCTTAAAGATTTGACCGTCCAAAAAAGCCTGATTTCTTTTTCGGCTAGTGAGGTGATCTTAAGCTCTAGAGATTTACTGCCAATAATTTCTAATTCATCTTTGCTGTTACATTCAGCAAAAAACTCCCCCGCATTCTCACGTCCAGCTGAGAGACCGCTGTGAAAGGAAGAAGCTTCTGAGTCCATAGTGAAAAGGAGCCTTCAGGATTTCACCAAGAAAATATGCCCCTTGGCAATGCAGGGTGGGCCTGTCTCAAAGTCAATCAATTCACAATTCACACGAGAAACAATACAGCACCACACTGCTTTTCAAGCATAGGTCACTAGGGATCACCTCAGACTAGCATACCTCAAGACTGTACCGGTGGTGCACAACCAAGGAAAATTCAACTTCAGCACAAGGTAGAAAGAAAGGTAGCACCCACCCAGTCTTCTTAAACCGTTCCTTTATTGTGGTATACGGGACAAAAACCTGCAGCATCGGACGGAGACCCCGAAGGGTGTGCGGGTGAGAGGAACACCTCTCTATTAGACCATTGTTTATTCGTTTTAGGGAACATTATAATTCAATTCTTTCAAAAAAGGGTTCTCCTAAATTAATACAGCATATTTCTGAATATCATAATGCTGACCCGAACGTGTTACACTTTGCAGGGTTAGAACATGTCAGACTACCAAAAGAAGGAGGAAACCGTAATAGATTATTATTACAACGTGAGGCTAAATGGATATTAGATTCGGAAGCTCAGGGCCCATTGAGATTAAATGAAAAACTAGATCTATCAGTTTTTCTATAATACTGCTATATATTCTGTCTTTCTACTTTATGATGTGAATTCAGCTTAATGTTGGGATTAGATTTTATGCATTTTGCTATGTTTTAATTATGCACACATATGTTTGTGATAGTTAAAGGGAAGTGAACAGGTGTGTCACTCACTTTGGACCCGTTGAAGCGACGGAAGGCAGCGAAACGGCCGTTGTCCTTTTTACCTCTCCCTTGCACGCCCTTTGGGGTCTCAGTCCGATGCTGCAGGTTTTTATGTACCGCATACCACAATAAAAGAATGTTTTAAGAAGACTGGGTGAGTGCTACCTTTCTTTCTACCTTGTTCTGAAGTTGAAGCATGCTAGTCTGAGGTGATCCCTAGTGATCTATGCTTGAAAAGCAGTGTGGTGCCGTATTGTTTCTCTTGTGTGAACTTAAAACCTGTTCTATTTATTATAGTGGTTCACATTGGATGATAAATTTGGCACATCTTTTAACTGTCTTGTTTAACTTGACTCCACCAAACAAGCTCACCTTTTTGTCTCACTGTACCGCATCTCAGACCATGCTTTATTTCTCTCACTTTTCCTGTCAACTCCCGTCTATTTATTGCAAAAAACCTAAGATCAAAACAATGAGCAAATACCCAGCAGTAAGTAAATAGTACACGTAAATAACATGGAGTACTTAGTTTACACTGTTTTGATCTAAAAAACTTAAAGATCATCAAACTGCGACAAGGTGTACCCAATCCGGATGGTCCCTTACTCTATCTCACCTCACTGTGTGCCATCAGGCCTCAAAATATATGGGGCAGAGCAGGACCCAGACCTGACTATATAAAAACCCACCCATGGAAAGCTATATAGACAAGAATTATTCAGCAAGTTGGAAAATGTGCTTAAAACAAATATTAAATGAGGTGCAGGCCATGAGAGACAAGTTTTTGGTGCAATTTATGCCAGAATTCTGTTGTATTCACTTTAAGTTGCTCTCCATTGTGTGACATCACTTTTGGGCTGGAAACACACATTCTTTTTGTGATGCAGTTTTTGGCTGAATTCCTTGGGCCTATCATGACTGTTTTGTGGACGACCATATTGTAGGCTAGCGCACATGCAGTCTACAGATTTGATAAGAATGTTCTTGTCTGAGATTAGCGCTTATTAGCGTTATTTGGTGTGCTGAAGTTACGCTCATCTTGATGTAGCCTTTGATGCAGTTTTTAGAGCCAAAATCAGAAGCTCTGTATAATGTTTCTGATCAGCAGGTATCTGGGTCCTGAGAACCCCCACCGATGGGTCAGAACTAGTGTTGATCGAGCACTAAAATGCTCGGGTGCTCGAAGCTCGGGCCGAGCACATCGTGATACTCGGGTGCTCGACCTGAGCAACAAGCCCAATATAAGTCTATGGGAAACTCAAACATTTTTCTGGTGGTACCCCCCCCCCCCAGCGGTCTGCAGAAGGTCAAAAATTGCCCAAATCGATGGGAACAATGCTCAATAAAACATGTCAGGCAGGCAGGGTATATTGGAGGGTGCATGAAAAACATAGCAGGGCACTCAGAACACACTAGTGCCCTCCGATTTTCATGCACCCGTCTCTTTAAAAAAGCCGGCAATTCAGCAGCCGCATACAGTTATAACATCGGTACCTGACCATTTAGAACAGAAAGAATAGAGGATCACACATAGATTAGATAGATATAAACATGTCAGTCATATATAATGAGTACAGTGACAGCGTTGGTTACTGTACTTGTCATTTAGTGTTAAAATAAAGGATTTATAAAAAAAAAAAATTGGCGTGGGTTCCCCTGTAATTCTAGTCTCTAGCGGAGGTTACGCAGACGGGTGGGGCAGATGTTTGAAGCCTGGGAAGGGGGTAATACCCATGGAGATTCCCAGGCTACTAATATCAGCCCCCAGCTGAATACCTAGCCTTTACTGGCTAATAAAATGGGGGACACCAAACAAAAATTTTAATAGCTAGCAAAGGCTAGGCAGACAGCTGGGGGCTGATATTAATAGCCCAGGAAGGGTGCCATGAATATTGGCCCCCTCCCAGGCTAGAAACACCAGCCCTCAGCCGCCCCAGAAATGGCGCATCCATAGGATCCAGCCTGCCATCTCAATGTAGCAGAGCTGGAGCCGTCGTGGGAACCATGGAAAGGTAAGGATGAGGTTGGTTAATTATTTTACTTTTATTGCAGGAGACATGGGATTCAGCTGGAATGGGCGTAATGGTAAGTAGAGTTTAATTTAGAATATTAAAGTATTGTGTGTTTATTTCAATTAAAAGATTTTATTCTGGGTGTTGGTATTTTTTTTTTCACTTTCACTATGGGGTTAGTAATGGGGGAGTCTTATAGACTCCTCCCCATTACTAACCTGGGCTTGATGTCAGCTGGCATTATAAGCTGACATCAACCCCAGCCCTATTACCCCACTGCCACTGCTACAGGGCAGTGGGAAGAGCGAGGCTAAGTGCCAGAATTGGCGCATCCTATGGATGCGCCATTTCTGGGACGGCTGAGGGCTGGTGTTTCTAGCCTGGGAGGGGGCCAATATTCATGGCAGCCTTCCTGGGCTATTAATATCAGCCCCCAGCTGTCTGCCTAGCCTTTGCTAGCTATTAAAATAGAAGGACCCCATTTCATTTTTTTTGGGGTCCCCCATTTTAATAGCTGGTAAAGGCTAGGTATTCAGCTGGGGGCTGATATTAGTAGCCTGGGAAGCTCTGTGGGTATTACCCCCTTCCCAGGCTTCAAACATCTGCCCCAGCCGTCTGCTTAACCTCCGCTAGAGACTAGAATGACGGGGCACCCCACGCCAATTTTTTTTTATTAATAAATCCTTTATTTTAACACTAAATGACAAGTACAGTAACCAACACTATCACTGTACTTCATATATATGTGACTGACATGTTTCTATCTATCTAATCTATGTGTGATGCTCTATTCTTTCTGTTCTAAATTGTTGGGTACTGATGTTATAACTGTATGCGGCTGATGAATTGCCGGCTTTTCATGTTTCACTGAGCACTGTTCCCATAAATTTGGGCAATCGCTGTAATGCCACAACCAACATGGCTGCGGCATTACAGTGAGTGGCAGGCAATCCCTGCATGTTGATTGGTGCTCTAAATAGCGCAAAACATGCAGGGAGGGGACCCGAGCATCGCGCAAGTACTCGTCGAGCTCCGAGCATCTCGAGTACTGAGATGCTCGGGCGAGTACCGAGCAGTGGCGTGCATGCTCGCTCATCACTAGTCAGAACATTATTCTGAGGTCCGCGGCTCCTTTATAAGCTGTGTGAACAGAGTGACTGGCTCAATAATAACTCTATAGGTTCATATTCCATTCTGTGAGTGTACAGACCCATAGACTTACTATTGAACCCTTACACCATCGCTACTGCAGAAATTCAGGGCGACGTTTTGACCAATCGGTGGGGGTATCAGGATCTAGATCCTTACCAATCACAAATGCTATGTAGCGCCGGTAACATAAAATCTTTTATAAATGACCGTTAACTTTTAAGCTTTATTCACATGTGCTTTGGAGAATTAGTAAGGTGGGAGTCTCCATTGCAGATTCTGTCATATTACCAGGAAAAATAGCAGAGCATGCTGTTCAGTTTTATTTGGTGAAAAGACAGAAACCATTATTGTGAGTCCACAAGGTGCAGTTGGCTGCGTTGCTGATTCTATGCCCCTTCAGTGGTGGCCTATGGCCCCATGATTTTCATTCATAATTGTGTGGCTGGGAGGAGTTTCAGTCGCATAGTCAGCCACACTGGATGGTCTCACCCAAATATCTAATTCACACATCCGTTTCATGCTCCAAATGAAGCCCTGTCTCCTGACCTGGTCTCCACAGCCTTCTAGGCTTATATGAGGCAGTCGAATTTTGGATCAGGATATCCGCAGCCGTTCATCAGACCGCAAGACTTGGATGCATGAATTTGGCCTTCTAGTCAGTCTGGTGCGTTACTTGAGCATTCATCTATTGCATGGTTTGTGTTTTTTTTTTTTAAGTCACTTAAGGCCTTATTCAGATGGCATTCTTTTCACGTATGAGTTCCAACCATGTTTTTCATGGATGGAGCACATAACCCTTGTTGACTGTGGACAGCCCATGTGTCCATGTTTTTTGACAGATTGAGTGTCAGGAGAGAAACTAATTGATCTGATCCAAGGATCAAAATTGTCAATGCAACTATTTTGGTCTGTGTAAAGTCCAAATGTCACTAAGGCCATCTGTGTTATCTGAGATCTGTCCATTTTATTTTTTTCTGTACAATGGGCGGAAATATATTTGTATTATTTTGCATGAGAGAAATACTGATGGTAAATATAGACACATGTACCAAACATGGATGAAAATTTTTTATATGTTTAAAAAAAAATAAGTGATTGAGGCCTAAAGGAAGAATAGAATTGGTAACTAAAATGTTCAGTGAGCTCTAAACTTCTCATTCCTTCTGGATCCACTTCTATTTGTAGATTGATCTGTTTGTCTATACGTCTATCTGCTTATATTTTAAGTAAGGCAGTAGTAAATGGATTGGGCACACTGTGCAGTGCGATTCCTGCATTAATGAGTCATTGATGGAAAAGGCGTCAACTTGTATTAGGGCAATGGACCTTTTCTGTTTAGAAAACACATTTGTTTCCCTTCCCTGGTCTCCGGAATAGCCTAATAAAACGATTACACATCACTACACTATGCAATAAAGACATAAAAGCAGCACTGGACAGCCCATCAATGTAGGAAAGTAATTGCTGTTTGTTTGATAGTTGATCTCTTTTCATTGTAATACATACAAGTACAAGTTTACATTTTAAAGTAAAAAATTTTGTTTTAATCTTATGAAACAGTGATAACCTTCTTTGCCGATTTCCTTTAAAAAGTATGGTTTTGTCTGTTCCATATTTTTACAATTATCTGTCTCTCCTCTCATTCAGTGGGATTTTGCTTTTTAACAGTTGTCACTGTTAATATAGTGTAATGCAAAAGTTTGCTTTAGATAATTATACTTATAAGAAAATTTCAGGGTTGTCCAGCCAAGATTGATGACATACCTTAGGATACGTCTTCCATATTGGTTTGTGGTAGTCTCACACCTGGCTCCCCATCGATCAGCTGTTATGGCTCTGGTGGCCAACAGATGTAAACACTTAGGGCCCAATTCATCAAGACTGGCGTTGTTCATGTTGGTCTTGATGATGAGATGTGTTGGAGTCCGATGCTTGTACGCCTTTTCATGAATCGGGAGCATCAGACTAGTGGCGTACACCTCTGTGTGCCCTCCGCCACAAATCCCAGTCCTATCTCTGCCATAGTAAGATTTGTGATATATCAAACGCCACCGCTCGTCATGAATTTGATGAATGGTGGTCACCACACCCCCATCCCTTCCACTTTGTTGGAGCTGAGCGAAAATTGCATAAGAACACCAAAAGTTGCTAAATTTTAGCACAGCCTCCAGAATGCTGGTGTAAAAGCTTTCATAAATTGGGCGCTTTGAATGGAGCTGCAGAACAGTTCTTATTCTTTTGATAGGAGCTGTTCTACAGGAGCCACTACTTATGGAATGGAGCCAAAGCTCCACTCAAAGGGCCCGATTTATTGTTGCATTTGGGCTTGCTTTTTTTTCTTCCCTACTTTTTGGTAGTTTTCCTCTGTTTTTCGTTTGCGCCTTACTTGAGTTTTAATTAGAATTTTTTTTGTCTATTATGTTTGTTTTTGTTTTTTTTAGAAGTTCATCATTGTGGATGAAGTTTAGTGTCGCCAGTTGTTTTTACCTAAGTCATCATTTGTGACTTTTTAAAAAGGTCACAGAATTTGTTAAAAATGTACTCTAGTCACCATTTTATGTATTCCAGGTATTTTCACTCAATTTTGCGAAATGTGTGACTTTGTGCTAAAAAGTCACAAAGACTAAAGCCAAAAATAGAGAATTTTTTTACTTTGCGTAAAATCTTTGATCCATTTTGAAAAAAGGAACCAAATATCATCAGATAAAAAATGAAACTGACAAAAAAAAGCAAAACACAAATGATGAATCAAAGCCACAATTTAGATCCATTGGCCACCAGAGCAGTAAATACTAATTGTTGAGGATGACTGGTATTGGATGTCAGACTCTCAATGGTGCAATATTGATGACCTATCTTATGGATTAGTCAAGTGTATTGGTATACAGACTGGCTAATCCTTATATATTGGTAGAAGCTAGTAATAACAATGTATTCTATAATTGAATTTTGTGCAGTATTTTGGTGGAAGTAGTAAGGGTTGTAGGTACAGTCTACATGTGTGTATCACTATAACTTAAAGGGGTTGTCTACTACTAGGACAACCCCTTCTTGATCTAAATGTTTGGAACTTATACTCACCTCTTGTGCTGGCACTGTTCCAGCGGTGTCGGCACTCGCGGTCCAGGGCTCTCGTGCGGTTATGACACGTGAGCTTGGCACCCAATCAGAGCTGGCATTGTCCCCGCCTTCTGACAAATCGAACATCAAGAGGAAGTGAACGAGCAACCGCAGCCCTGACTTCCTCTTGATGTTTGATTTGTCTGAAGGAGACAATGATGCCAGCGCTGATTGGGCGCCAGGCTCATGCCATAATAGCCACATAAGAGCCCCCGGAAATGCAAGTGCCGACATCGCTGAAACGGCACGGGAGGGGAGCAAAAGCTTTATTATTTTATCAGGGCAAAGCGTGAGGGATGGGAAGGGGTTTTCCAAGTAGTGGACACCTTCTTTAAGTACTTACAGCTTAAACTTGCACATCTTAAAGGGATAAAAAGCTATGTATAGTAATTGTCATGATTTATCAGTGAATCTTTGTTAACAGATGTGTTAGGGACTTGATTTGTTGGCACTTACAAGTGTATAAAAACAGGTTCTTCCCCTGCACAGCCCCCTGTTCTCAAAATGACTGCTGAAGGAGAGACATGTGATAGTGGGAGACTGTCAGCATCCTCCAATTCCAAAATCGCTTTCCCATGTGCAGTAATTTTGCATGCTCGACTACGAACGGCTTTTAGCTACCACAATTTGCAGCGTACATTATTGCCGCACCATCGCAGGGTTGTTAGAATATTAGAAATGGCTACTGCAATGGAGACTAGCAGAATTAGACATGTACTCCAAGATACAGATCTACCTGCTGCCTCATACAATTGCAATCAAAATTATTCAAGCCCCAATGCAAATTAGGTTTATTAGCAAAGTCTACAAACTTTCTTCTTTTTGCAATAAACCAATCGAATAAGAACAATTTAAGTAGCTCAACACAACTAATATAAAGTGGTTTCTCCAACCTGCAGCATGTGGAGGCCAAGATGGATTTAATCTGGTGTCAGGAAATCTTAGGAGAAAACATCATGCCTCCTGTGAGAAAGCTGAAGCTTGGGCATCATAAAACCTTCCAACAGGACAATGGCCCCAAGCATATCTCACCAAGTGTTTGGATTTAGAAGGAAATCTTTGGGATTTGAAGAAGGTGGCTGCAGCATGTTTGGCTAATGTCTGGCTTTTAGTCGCATGTGTAGCAGGTCGTAACAGCCAAAAGGGGCTTTACTAAGTAATTAAACACACTTGTGAAGGGGTTGAATAATTCTACCGTAGTCAGTAAGTGTGGCATTTTGTGATGAATTTGCAACCACTTGTGTTGATCTATTTAAATGTATTATTTTTTCATTGGTTTATTGCAAACAGCAGAAGGTTTGTAAATGCTGCTAAAACCCTAATTTGCAATGGGGGTTGAATAATTTTGATTACCGCTGTGGTTTAGATTAGTACCTAGCTTCATTAAGGTTGAGGTCACACAGTCAAGTTTTCTGGTGCAGTTTTGAAAACAGATTTGGATTATAAAGGGAATGTATCAAGACAAAGCCATATTGCTCGGCTTACTCAGTAACTGTGCGAATGGGCGTAAAATTATGAAACTAAACTGACCTGCCATGGCTTGGCGGAGACTGGGCTGCGTGTTTGGCCGCAGTCTCATAGTGCATATAGTACATTCACATAAATTAATTTTCAGCCCATGTGTACAACAGACCGTGCACTGACTAATGTTGCCTGTGTGGTAGCGCGCATGGGCCAATTTTCCACTTAAAGCTCAGGTCTGAACAGAAAAAAATGCAGCATGTGGTAGTCTGGTCTGATTTACATATTGGGCTGCTCCAGCACACATCCACTATGCAGCATATGGAGCAGCACAATATGCTAATATCCGCAATTTGTAAACTTCACAGGTTCATAAAGCTCTATGTAGAAACAGGAGGTCAATTATCTTTGCACAAGTGATGAGTCACTGCAAAAGTCTGTTGCGGGGGAGGAGTGGAGCAGCTGGGTCAGGAGTTAAAGAGGGGAATGACATCTGCATGGACAAGAGACTTCCTGTTTCTACATAAACCAGAGACAACAGAAGAATTATCTGGGTAGAAAGGCAAAATGAGCAATTGTAAGTACACATAATATAATATGATGATTGTAACATACTAAGAGGATAAAAATGTTAATGGAAGTTCTTCTTTAAATACACCTGGCCACCTGCTTGTTTTTCCTCAATCTTCACCCCTCTCTTCTTTGATTGACAGCTCTGGCTTAATAGAACCAGAGAAGGATGGAGATAGGTGGGAAGTTGTATCTAAAGGCTTGACCCTGCCTTGGAGCACCGAGCGCCTGTACATGTTTTGAACAGTCATTCTGTTTGACAGCGTCCCTTTAACCTAATGCTGCAATGACATAGTTGTGTCTATTTCTGAGCATGGACTGTGATGCCAGACTATCTGCGGGTCTTGAGGCTGTCAAGTTTGGGTCTTTAGACCCACGGACTGTCTGTACCTCACAGACCCAAAAATGAGAACCGCACATTGTCTGTTCATCATTTTGGATGCTCGGACTGTGACATATAGATGTAATGAATTTGGCTCTAAGTTCCCTCATGACACAATTGCAAGATGCTGATGGGTTGTCATGTCTGTCAGAGCCTACTATCTTTGTCCTCCTTTGAAGCCCATCAGAGCTGCATAGCAGAACATACATTTTTCATATATACTACACTACATCAAATCGTGGCCAAAAGTTTTGAGACTGACACATATTTTGGTTCTCACAAATTTTACTGCTTCAGTGATTTTAGAACTTTTAGTCAGATGTTTCTAAGGTTTACTGAAGTACATCAGCAGTTCATAGGTTTTTATACTTTTATTGACAAATACATCAAGTTTATGCAACGACTCAATGTTTACAGTGTTGTCCTTTTTAGTTTTCAAGACTTCTACCCTTCGCCCTGGCACACTGGATATCAGCTCTTGGGCCAAATCCTGATTGATGACAACCCAGTGCTTGGGATTTATCACAATTTCTGTGTTATTTGTCCACCTGCTGTTTGAGGATTGACCACAGATTCTCAGTGGGATTGAGATTTGGGGAGTTTACTGGCCATAGACCCAAAATTTCAATGAAACGTTTTAATTTTTATTCTTGGACATTGTATGGCAATGAGAATGGTGTCATTAAAGCAAGCAAAACCGCATACTCTCAAAACTATAAGGCCAGGTTGACAGAACAATAAAAAAGTTATGGCTCTTAAAGGAGAGGGGTGGGACGACAAAATCACAAATGTGAAATTTAGCTGAAGTGGGAAGGGATTAAGAATTACAATAGTTGACTGTATTAGGAAGTCTTACAGGACCAGTAGTTACTTATCCTATGTTACAAAACTGATTGACAGCTTTTTCATTGGTGCGTTACTTTTTTTTTTTTTGCTTCTTTTCAGCCAGTGGACCTTTATTATTATTATTATTATTATTATTATTATTATTATAGCCCCATTTATTCCATGGCGCTTTACATGTGAAAGGGGTGTATACATACAAGAACAATTACAATAATCTTGAACAATACAAGTCAGTGACTGATACAGGAGTAGAAAGAACCCTGCCCGTGAGGGCTCACAGTCTACAAGGGATGGGTGAGGATACAGTAGGTGAGGGCAGGGCTGGTCGTGCAGCGGTATGGTGGAGCGAGGGTTACTGCAGGTCATACGCTTGTCGGAAGAGGTGGGTCTTCAGGTTCCTTTTGAAGGTTTCCACGGTAGGCGAGAGTCTGATATGTTGGGGTAGAGAGTTCCAGAGTAGGGGGGATGCACGGGAGAAATCTTCTATGCAATTGTGGGAAGAGGAGATAAGAGGTGAGTAGAGAAGGAGATCTTGTGAGGATCGGAGGTTGCGTGCAGATAAGTATCGGGAGACTAGGTACTTATTTTAAGGTCCTATCATGATTATAAAATACACTACATATAAAATGTTTTGGTTTGTGGCTTTTTTTTCCCAAAGAAGGTTTTGTTTATGGCGATTTTTCCCTTGTTTTTTTTTCTGTAAATTTTTTTTTTTTTTTACTGGACAAGGAAAAATGCTTGGAAAAACACATGTACAGAAAATCAGTAAATAAAAAGCCACTAAGAATCCTTGTAAGAACACTATAATAATGCAAGTTACATCCAAAATAATGTTGTTTTGTGCAGTTAAATATTCCAGAAAAGAAAAGTGTTAATAGAATTCCACCAAGTTTTTAATTATTACAGTGATAGAATGTTTCTTGCGGGGAATAAGCTTTAAAGCGCGCACATTTCATGTGTTGTTTTTTTTTTATTATGGGATATGCCCCAGTTTTTCGCTGATTAAATAGTTGCTTGAACGAACTTGCTTAGATATTTCCTGAAACAAGGTTGGTGTATTTCTCAGGATGCAGCACTGTGGTTGCCTTTGCTTTGAACTTCAATCAAAGTGAAGCTTTAAGATCCAGAGTACTGAGGCAACAGTAAGTTAGCAAATTCTATTTTTTGCCATTTAGAGGTTTTGGCCATTTCAGAGATTATCTGGCCTGTCGTCAGCTTTTCATTCTTTGTATTTGAACTTAAAACCGACCTTTGTTGATAGAAATACAGGTTAATACCAGCGATCCTCCTTTGCACTGTCAGTAACGAATTTCACAGCTTTCTTTGTATGGTCCCTAACTATAAGTTCAGATCATTTTCTGGTCACCGCTTCTGGCAGTGGCGATAAAATCGTTGTTTCAAGTTGTAAGTCCAAACCTGTTCCTCTTCTAGAGCTAGCAGAGGGGGTAAGTATATTGAAATTGTTCTTTTTGCCTTTTTTCCTTTTGTGTTCTATGTACAGAAAGTTTGTGAAACTTGTTTTGCAAAAGATTTGGTGATGTTTTTTGTTAATATTGTAAGGTGTAGCCAAGGTTTAAATGTACAGTGAAATCTTTCTCAGGCCTCCTTTCCATCTATTGGGCCATTCAGTGTTTTTTCAATGGGAGGGAAACTGACACTAAAACTGATCTCATGGATTTCTAGGAGATCCTTTCCCAATCCTCTGCAACAACTGCATGACCTTGACCTGGGTAAAAAAAAAATTGCATTCAGAGTTGTTTTGTTTTAGAACCTGCCTGTGGATGTTAGCGTAACCCAAGATCACATTCATCAACTGACATATATGAACCCAGTCTTAAAGGGGTTTTCCCACGAACAAAAGTTCCATTTTAATCAATAGATCTTGGAATAATAATAAGTTCCACAATTGGATGTGTTTAAATAAAATGTTCCTGTGCTGAGATAATCTTATAAATGTTCCCCTGCTGTGTACTGTGTAATGGCTGTGCCTGACTGTACAGGAACATGGTCTGATCATACCACATCTCCTGGGCAGGGGAGGAAGCAAAAGAGTGTATAGACAGGACAGCAGGGGATCACAGCTGATTCTGTCTTTGAAGTAAAACATTGTTTAAAAACAGGCAAGGAGATGTTTTACCTCACAAAAAGATTAATTTGCAATTCTCTGCTGTGATGTCTGTATACTCTTTTTTTTTTTTTTTTTTTTTTTTTGTTTCCTCCCCTGCCCAAGAGATGTGGTATGATCAGACCATGTTCCTGTACAGTCAGGCACAGCCATTACACAGTACATAGCAGGGACACATTTATAAGATTATCTCAGCACAGGAACATTTTATTTAAACACATCCAATTGTGGAACTTATTATTATTCCAAGATCTATTGATGAAAATGAACTTTTGTTTGTGGGAAAACCCCTTTAACCCCTTAATAACATCTGACGTACTAATACGCGTCTGTGCCCTGGGACTTAAGAGCCAGACCCGTATTAGTACGTCATGGCGATCGCGCGCGCACACAGGCTGTGCGGGCGCGATCGCCGCCGGGTGTCAGCTGATTGTCACAGCTGACACCCGGTACTATGTGCAGGGAGCGGTCACGCACCGCTCCCAGCACATTAACCCCCGCGATGCTGCGATCGAAGTCGATCGAAGTCGATCGCGGCATTGCGGGGGCAAGGGGAGGTGATCGCAGATACTCACCTCCTCTTCCGGCTTCCAGCGCAGTCTGCAAAGGCTTCCCGGGTGTTGCCATGACGACCCGATGTCGTCATGACAACATCCGGGTCACCAGAGAGCAGGAAGATTGCTTGGACATGCGCAGTGCATCTCCAAGCAATCTTCACACTGTGCACTTCTGACAGCCTTCATGGCATAGGGATGGTGCTCCATTCCTGTGCCATGCAGGCGATCAGAAAAAAAAAAGTGAAAGTCCCAGAGTGGGACAAAGTAATAAAGTGTATAAACTGTGTGAAAGTGGAAAAAAAAAAAAAAAAAAAAATGTGCAAAAATATTATAAAAAAATAAAAAAAATAATACACCAAAAATAAAAATATAATGTACCCATCAATAAATATTATTATAAAAAAAATAAAAAAAAAACAATAAAAGTACACATATTTGGTATCGCCGCGTCCGGAACAACCTGACCTATAAAACTGTCCCACTAGTTAACCCCTTCAGTGAACACGGTAAAAAAAAAAAAAAAAAAACCAAGCAAAAAACAATGCTTTATCACCATACCGCCAAACAAAAAGTGGAATAACACGCGATCAAAAAGACGCATATAAATAAAAATGATACCGCTGAAAACGTCATCTCGTCCCGCAAAAAACAAGCCGCCATATAGCTCCATCAGCCGGAAAAATAAAAAAGTTATAGCTCTCAGAATAAAGCGATACTAAAAAATGTTTTTTTCTATAAAATAGCTTTTATTGTGTATAAGCGCCAAAACATAGAAAAATTATACAAATGTGGTACCGCTGTAAACGTACTGACCCGAAGAGTAAAGCTGCCTCATCAATTTTACCACACGCGGAACAGAATAAAAAAAAAAACAATTCCTGAATTGTTGGTTTTTGTTTATTCTGCCTCCCAAAAATCGGAATAGAAAGCGATCAAAAAATGTCACGTGCCTGAAAATGGCACCAATAACAACGTCAAGTCATCCCGCAAAAAACGAGCCGTCACATGACTGTCTGCCAAAATTTGGAAAAATTATAGCTCTCAAAATATGGCGATGCAAAAACTAGATTTTACAAAAAATGCGTCTTTTAGTGTGTGACAGCTGTCAGTCATAAAAACCCCATATGATTCTGGCATTGCTGTAATCACACCGACCCGAAGAATAAAGTCGTCTAATCACTTATACCGCACAAGGAACGGCGTCAAAAATAAACTCTTGAGTTAGGATTGGGCTAGGGTTAGGGCTGGGTTTGGGGCTAGGGTTGTGCTGGGGCTAGGGTTGTGCTGGGGCTAGGGTTGTGCTGGGGCTAGGGTTGTGCTGGGGCTAGGGTTGTGCTGGGGCTAGGGTTGTGCTGGGGCTAGGGTTGTGCTAGGGTTAGGGCTGGGGTTGGGATTTTTTTCAAAAGTAAGAAAAAAAGATGACGATATGGCGACTAGTGTTGAGAGCAAGTGCTCGCTACTTGAGTTTGCATCGGGTGCTCTGGTATGCATTTAGTATCGTGGGTATTTGAGTGACATGCTCGAGTCTCTGCCCCATATGCTTCGCGGCCAAAAAACTTTACGGGGATTGCCTGCCATGCACGAGCGATCCCCGCATGTTTTTTTTTGGGTGTCTAATAACCGTGAAACATGCGGAGCAGGGACTCGAGCATGTCACTCGAGCACACGCTGTACATGGTGCATACCTGAGTACCCGATGCAAACTCAAGTAGCGAGCACTTGCGCTCAAGAATAATGAAAACTTATTCAATATGATGACCTAATGTAAACAAATAATGTGCCGTACCTCTGGGTTCAAAATGTTCACTATACACCTTAATAAAATCTTTGAGGGGTATAGTTTCCAAAATGGGGACACTTGTGGGGGAGCTCCACTGTTTAGGCACATCACGGGCTCTCCAAACGCGACATGGTGTCCGCTAACAAATTGAATGGAAAATCGGCTCAAATTGTTAGCGGACGCCATGTTGCGTTTGGAGAGCCCCTGTGTGTCCAAACATTGGAGCTCCCCCACAAGTGACCCCATTTTGGAAACTAGACCCCCCAAGGCACCTATCTAGATGCATAGTGAGCACTTAGAACCCCCAGGTGCTTTACAAATTGATTCGTAAAAATGAAAAAGTGAAAATAAAACACTTTTTCATTTTTATGAATAAATTTGTGAAGCACCTGGGGTTCCAAGTGCTCACTATGAATCTAGATAGGTGCCTTGGGGGGTCTAGTTTCCAAAATGGGGTCACTTGTGGGGGAGCTCCAATGTTTGGGCACACAGGGACTCTCTAAATGCAACATGGTATCCGCTAACAAATTGAATGGAAAATCGGCTCAAATTGTTAGCGGACACCACATTGCGTTTGGAGAGCCCCTCTGTGCCCAAACTTTGGAGCTCCCCCACAAGTGACCCCATTTTGGAAACTAGACCCCCCAAGGCACCTTTCTAGATGCATAGTGAGCACTTGGATCCCCCAGGTGCTTCACAAATTGATTCGTAAAAATGAAAAAGTGAAAAAAAAAACACTTTTTCATTTTTATGAATCAATTTGTGAAGCACCTGGGGTTCCAAGTGCTCACTATGAATCTAGATAGGTGCCTTGGGGGGTCTAGTTTCCAAAATGGGGTCACTTGTGGGGGAGCTCCAATGTTTGGGCACACAGGGACTCTCTAAATGCAACATGGTATCCGCTAACAAATTAAATGGAAAATCGGCTCAAATTGTTAGCGGACACCACATTGCGTTTGGAGAGCCCCTCTGTGCCCAAACTTTGGAGCTCCCCCACAAGTGACCCCATTTTGGAAACTAGACCCCCCAAGGCACCTTTCTAGATGCATAGTGAGCACTTGGAACCCCCAGGTGCTTCACAAATTGATTCGTAAAAATGAAAAAGTGAAAAAAAAAACACTTTTTCATTTTTATGAATCAATTTGTGAAGCACCTGGGGTTCCAAGTGCTCACTATGAATCTAGATAGGTGCCTTGGGGGGTCTAGTTTCCAAAATGGGGTCACTTGTGGGGGAGCTCCAATGTTTGGGCACACAGGGACTCTCCAAATGCAACATGATATCCGCTAACAAATTGTCGGCTCAAATTGTTAGCGGATATCATGTTGCATTTGGAGAGTCCCTGTGTGCCCAAACATTGGAGCTCCTCCACAAGTGACCCCATTTTGGAAACTAGACCCCCCAAGGCACCTATCTAGATGCATAGTGAGCACTTGGAACCCCTAGGTGCTTCACAAATTAATTCGTAAAAATGAAAAAGTGTTTTTTTTTTCACTTTTTCATTATTACGAATCAATTTGTGAAGCACCTGGGGGTTCCAAGTGCTCACTATGCATCTAGAAAGGTGCCTTGGGGGGTCTAGTTTCCAAAATGGGGTCACTTGTGGGGGAGCTCCAAAGTTTGGGCACAGAGGGGCTCTCCAAACGCAATGTGGCGTCCGCTAACAATTTGAGCCGATTTTCCATTCAATTTGTTAGCGGATACCATGTTGCATTTAGAGAGTCCCTGTGTGCCCAAACATTGGAGCTCCCCCACAAGTGACCCCATTTTGGAAACTAGACCCCCCAAGGCACCTATCTAGATGCATAGTGAGCACTTGGAACCCCTAGGTGCTTCACAAATTAATTCGTAAAAATGAAAAAGTGTTTTTTTTTTCACTTTTTCATTATTACGAATCAATTTGTGAAGCACCTGGGGGTTCCAAGTGCTCACTATGCATCTAGAAAGGTGCCTTGGGGGGTCTAGTTTCCAAAATGGGGTCACTTGTGGGGGAGCTCCAAAGTTTGGGCACAGAGGGGCTCTCCAAACGCAATGTGGCGTCCGCTAACAATTTGAGCCGATTTTCCATTCAATTTGTTAGCGGATACCATGTTGCATTTAGAGAGTCCCTGTGTGCCCAAACATTGGAGCTCTCCCACAAGTGACCCCATTTTGGAAACTAGACCCCCCAAGGCACCTATCTAGATGCATAGTGAGCAGTTGGAACCCCCAGGTGCTTCACAAATTGATTCATAAAAATGAAAAAGTGTTTTTTTTTTCACTTTTTCATTGTTACGAATCAATTTGTGAAGCACCTGGGGGTTCCAAGTGCTCACTATGCATCTAGATAGGTGCCTTGGGGGGTCTAGTTTCCAAAATGGGGTCACTTGTGGGGGAGCTCCAATGTTTGGGCACACAGCAGCTCTCCAAACGCAACATGGTGTCGCTAACAATTTGAGCCAATTTTGCGTTAAATTTGTTAGCGGACACCATGTTGCATTTAGAGAGCCGCTGTGTGCCCAAATATTGGAGCTCCCCCACAAGTGACCCCATTTTGGAAACTAGACCACCCAAGGCACCTATCTAGATGCATAGTGAGCACTTGGAACCCTCAGGTGCTTCACAAATTGATTCATACAAATGAAAAAGTGTTTTTTTTTTCACTTTTTCATTGTTACGAATCAATTTGTGAAGCACCTGGGGGTTCCAAGTGCTCACTATGCATCTAGATAGGTGCCTTGGGGGGTCTAGTTTCCAAAATGGGGTCACTTGTGGGGGAGCTCCAATGTTTGGGCACACAGGGACTCTCTAAATGCAACATGGTGTCCTCTAACAAATTTAACGGAAAATCGGCTCAAATTGTTAGCGACACCATGTTGCGTTTGGAGAGCCGCTGTGTGCCCAAACATTGGAGCTCCCCCACAAGTGACCCCATTTTGGAAACTAGACCCCCCAAGGCACCTATCTAGATGCATTGTGAGCACTTGGAACACTCAGGTGCTTCACAAATTGATTCATAAAAATGAAAAAGTGTTTTTTTTTTTCACTTTTTCATTGTTACGAATCAATTTGTGAAGCACCTGGGGGTTCCAAGTGCTCACTATGCATCTAGAAAGGTGCCTTGGGGGGTCTAGTTTCCAAAATGGGGTCACTTGTGGGGGAGCTCCAAAGTTTGGGCACACATGGGCTCTCCAAACACAACATGGCGTCCGCTAATTATTCAAGCAAATTTTACAATCAAAAAGTCAAATAGCGCTCCTTCCCTTCCGAGCCCTGCCGTGCGCCCAAACAGTATTTTTTCCCCAAATATTGGGTATCTGCGTGCCCAGGGGAAATTGCACAACAAATTTTGGGGTCCATTTTTTCTTGTTACCCCTGTGAAAATAAAAAAAATTGGGTCTAAATTAACATTTTTGTGAAAAAAGTTAAATGTTCATTTTTTTCTTCCACATTCAAAAAATTCCTGTGAAGCACCTGAAGGGTTAATAAAGTTCTTGAATGTGGTTTTGAGCACCTTGAGGGGTGCAGTTTTTAGAATGGTGTCACTTTTGGGTATTTTCTGTCATAAAGACCTCTCAAAGTGACTTCAAATGTGATGTGGTCCCTAAAAAAATGGTTTTGTAAATTTTGTTGGAAAAATGAGAAATCGCTGGTCAACTTTTAACCCTTATAGCTCCCTAACAAAAAAAAATTTTGGTTCCAAAATTGTGCTGATGTAAAGTAGACATGTGGGAAATGTTATTTATTAACTCTTTTGTGTGACATATCGCTCTGATTTCAGGGCTTAAAAATTCAAATTTTGAAAATTGCAAAATTTTCAAAATTTTTGCCAAATTTCCGTTTTTTTCACAAATAAACGCAAGTGATATCGAAGAAATTTTTCCACAATCATGAAGTACAATATGTCACGAAAAAACAGTCTCAGAATCAGGGGGATCCGTTGAAGCGTTCGAGAGTAATTACCTCATAAAGTGACAGTGGTCAGAATTGTAAAAATTGGCCCGGTCATTAACGTGCAAACCACCCGCGGGGCTTAAGGGGTTAAAGACAAAGGTATCTAGACCAGATTATTTTTTGACAAATTTTTAATTCCTGCAACTTTCATCTATATTGTCCTCTCCTTTGAAGGAGTATTTTCATTTTTGGAAGTTATGATCAACCCATTCGTTAGGAGATAACTTACTGATAGCTGGGGGTCTGACCCACCCCACCCCCCCAACAGTCACGAGAGCCAGAACTTTGAAGAGCCCCATGCAAATATAGCAAATGTCTATCATGCACATTGGCACTCCATTCATTCTTAATGGGAACTCTGCGTTCGGCTGGTCTTTAGCACTTCCATAAGAATGAATAGAGCAGGGTTCGCATGATGGACCACGGCAACACTCAATGGTGCTCTTGAAGGGGTTGCCCGGTCCAAATCGATAAGTATGCAATCACTCTATGTGACTGCAGACCTATGAATCCCCACAGCGCACTCACTGTGTGCTGCGGGGATTCGCCAGTTTCTGATCCGCTAACGAAGGGTATGTATGAGTTATACAGTACACCCGGCCAGAGCCCATCTACTGGGCGTGGCGTCGCTCCATGCATTTGTGTTTAGCGAGGCCGCGCCTTGTCAAGTGTATGGAAGCAAGTAGTATGTAAGCCGGAGTATGTGGAACTTATACATACCCTCCGGTCCCAGCTCAGAAACTGATGAATACTTGCAGCGCATAGCGCGTGCCTTGGGGGGATTCATAAGTCTGCAGTCACACAGAGTGACTGCAGACTTATCGATTTGGACCGGACAACCCCTTTAAGAGCAACGGTTCGTGGGATTGTTTCCTGTTTCAGCAGTCTGCTGCCTGCAATAGGCAAGCTAACACCTATCTCATAGTTAGGGTTTACCTTCCGAACTTGAATACCCCTTTAAGGGGACTACTTCCCTAGAAAAACATTTTTCGTTGCATGTTGGGTGGTCAGCTCAAAAGGTTTTAATGTATTTTGCTTTAGCAAAACTATAAGCTTGCTTTGAAAACGTATCTATTTTATATATTTTCCATTATCTATTTAGTATCTAGTATTAATACCTCTAAATTTAATTCCGCCATCTTTTTTTCATAGTTGACCAAGTTTTTGTTTGATAATTTGCATATGGTTTAACTGTTTCAAGATCATGTGAATGTGAATCTTTATTTTTTTTTATTTAAAAGGGATTTCTACTTTTAGGATATTGATGACATGTTAGGACACGTTCATTATTTGGTCAGTGTTTTACATCAGTATATGTAAGCCAAAATCAGGAGTGGAAAAGTATAATAGAAACACGTCACCACTTGTGTATTTATCACCCACTCCTGGTTTGGGCTTACAAATGCTGATGTGTAATACTGACCAAATACTGATCGTGACCTTAGGATAAGTCAGCAATATCAGATCGCTGACACCTGGCACCTCCACTGATCAGCTGTTATTAGCTCCAACAGTGGATGGATGTGAGCAGTGTATGGCGCAGAACATCACCACTTTGTCACATCGTTAAGTGGCCTCTTCCAGGTACTACAGATCAGCTCCTATTCATTTAATTAAATTTTAATATAAATTGTGACTGGGCAAAATTGAGCTACCTTTTAATTTGTTTAGGAATTACTCCAACTACTGCTCACTGTGCTTTGTAGTACTTTCTATCCTCAATTTTAAATGGCAAGTCGATTGTTATGGCCTGCATAGGCATCAGCTGTAGTCTAACAGAAGACATAATGGATACTTGAAAATAGTACGGTGCAGGTAATTGAAACTTCTGGAGCAAAATAGAGCTTCATATCTCCAGGTTTCCTAAATTTTAGTTTTAACGATGACCAATAAGACAACTTAGATCTCTAATGGGATTTATCAAAGAATAATCATCGTTTTAATTTTTATTTCATAAACCAATAGTACACGTGAAAATAAACAACTTGGTAATATATCTTATCAGAGAAATCTGCCTCTTTCTCTGCCAGGACTGAGCAGTAATTCTCAGAATTCTCAATTCACAGGTAAAATCTGCATTCATGCATTTACATTACTCAGGGGATTAGAGTTTCTACTGATAAGATTTTATATAAAGAGGAGGAGGGAGAAGTTAGCGGCAGAGCTACTCCTTCCTTTCCTTTGCATAAAATCCTGCGCAGTATTTTATTGAGCAAAAAGTCACCTCAGGTGCAGGGACAATAAAATTTAATTTCACAAAAAAATCACAAAGAAGGTGAGTCGTGATGTGTTGAAAATATGATGGCCAAAACACAGTAAATTTTGTGCAAAAATGTAGCAGGCACAGCTTTTTTGTAAAATGGCATCCAGCAAACTTCCATTTAGGCTGAACACGATAACCCAAAATGCTATGTTGCAAAGAAAGTACATGTAGGTACATGCTTGGAAATGAAAATGCGGCAACAGCAGGCACTATGGTCATGGGGTGTACAGTTGATAAATTGGACTATTAAAACAGGTATTACAAAATAAAATGTGTCTGTTATATAAAATATTTTTTAAACTGCAGCCTCAGTACTTTACAAAAATATAACTGGACAAGAAAAATGTGTTAGTTTCATGCCCCAAATGCAAGCACCTGCAACATGCCGCTGCATTTGTGTATTGTGTACCGATCTAATATTGGACTGCTACAACAAATAAGTGCAAAGAAAAAAAGTATAACTCACACTTTGTGAGGTAGACAGTTGTTTGAAAATTTTGGATTCTGGAGATTTGTGATTTTGTATTTAAAAAGAAAAAAATATGGCTACCCTGCTTGTGACACACAAGTCTAAGTTTCAGGATTCTTCTTTACTAGCAAAATCAAGATACAGTATTAAACTCTCCGCCTGGTTAGAATTTCAATGTGTGAATATTAAAAAAAAAATCTGTTATTAAGGTGCTGTTACTGCAGTATTTCACAGATCAGTTAATTCACAGGCACATAAATATGCAGGTACAGCACCTCCCTATAGTAGTTGAATCTTTGGAATATTATTCACAGACTGGTTACCACTCCATTTTCATCGTGCTTTAGCACTAGTGTAGTAGTACAACACAATCCAGTTTTGGCGTTTTTCTGTGTAATGAGCTGTGCGCTCTAACCATCTCTAGGCTGTAAAATTCTAAAATGGCTCTGCTTTGCTGGCCCACATCTTTTATACAGCACTAGACCATGTGATGGCTGCGGGGCAGTATGAGCAACCCCGCATGCCTGGCCTGATGTTATTGGCTCCCTTTATGATGTTCACCAGTAAGTAAAATGGCACTGAGCATTTTGCTGATCAGATCGAAATGCAAACTGTTCAGATTTGCGGACACTTGCAAGTATGTGGAAATTCAACTTATACGTAGGGTCAGTTTGTATGGTGCGGGCTCAGGAACTGAACCAAATTGCGGCGATAATAACTATAAATTTGTGTGGCGTACCAGTCAAGCATGTAAAATCAACCATTGGAAAACATAAGTATATGCAAACAGAAGACTGCACATAAAAAAAATGAGACTTTATTATGAAAATAAAAGAGAACAAATATAACACAGCAATTGTTCTTTTTTCACAATAAAGTCTCATTTTTTGTGGTGTGCAGTTTTTCTTTTGCATATACTTTTTGTTTTCCATTGGCTCAGGAGTTGAGCCTGCACTATAGCTAACAAATGCCCTATGCCAGCATGTGTTTGGTATTGCCTTAATTGTTCTCGCCTGGAAAATCATGTGGCCAGGTATTTTTTTACCATGAAATGAACCTTACTTAATCACTATTTTGGATGGGGCCACAGGACGCCTGTGATATTATTTTGTGTGACCCTAAGCATCTGGTCATAGACTTGCTTACCTGTATCTGATGGCTTCTGACATGTATCAACCTTGTCAGAGTGAAGTGTGGTGTAGGCCATAGCTAGGATAGATGAGTATTAGAGTTGATGTGAGTCTATGCCATTGTCCACAACAATGGTGTTTTCCCCTGCATGGGTACATGAGTACCTGTCGGCATCTGCCACTCGTCTTTTAACTAGCTAACCTGGTGTGATGTCACGGCGTGAAGCATATGTGACTTCATGCTAGACTGGTTGATCATAAGAAGAGCCGCATATATTGGTAGGTAAGGGTGCTTTCACGTTGCGTTTAGTTACACGCTTGTGCGTCCTGTCGGGACTTGCGTCCGCTTGGAGGCGGACACCCAGAAATAGTAGACTGCATCTAAGTGTCCGCTTCCAGCAGGAGTACACACATGTTCGCTCTGCCGGCACCATTACGGTGTATGGCTCCATTGGTACATGCATCCGAATCCCATTTTGTAGTGGAGTTCCGACATATGCCTCTATGGGGAAACTAACGCAGTTGTGAAAGCACCCTAAGAGACGGTACTCTCACGTTGCTGCCACAGAACAATTTCTTGGCTCATTGATTGGAATATGCAAATCAATTTACACCAACTCTCATAAGTCCCTATGGTTCAACTCCCATTAAGAAGGAGCAGCATGCATGCACAATTTCTTTCTTTCTAGATTCCAAACAGGAGAGAAAGTGACTCTTTTTCGTGATAGCTGGGAGTTCTTGAACTCTGACTAGCATATATATTATTACATTTATTACACTTAATTATTAGACGGACAGACAGGGCAATCTTTCATAAAGACCAGGATAGTCTAACTGTTTGCGGTCTTCCTGGCACTCGAGTTTAACACATTGTGTGTCGGGTTGATAGATTACTAGGAGAGCTGATGAGGACTCGGTGGTCATGGTGCACATTGACCGCAACTACCAAGCTACAAAGTAGGTCCCTGAAGTCATATTCTCATGTTATTAAATTGGTTTAGTCAGACAGCAAAAAAAAGCAAATTTACAATTGACTTGCTCTATCTGTCATTGTTTTGCAATGAGTGCTTTTAATTTTCATACTGTACAGCTGGTTTCACAAGTCTGCTGTCACATAGAGTGACTGCAGATTTGTCATTTTAGACTGGACAACCCCTTTAAGGCAAGACATTTTAAAGGTACTTTTCTCTGAAATACTACCTGTGCCATGCCAGAGTGGCAGCAAGAGATTAGCAATTTAAATAAGTGACTCAGGAATTGTAGCAGTAAGGAGGATTTTGAGTTGCTGGAGAACTGGGCTGACGTCTCTGTTGGATACAGACTGCATGGTAGGCATAGATCGAACCTCAATGGGGAGAGTGTAGCTTTGCATGGGGGAAAGAATGGCTAGAAGTTTGGAGTAGTGTTTACACTAGAGGCCAGGGGAAGGACAATTACTGTATAGGAGGGGAAGATGGCGTAAATATTTGACCAATTTGGACGACACTATAAAAGGCTGCACTGCTGTAATGAAGAATCCTTAGGACCAAGATGAGTTGAACGGTTTTTATTTCCACAACGCGTTTCAGCACTGGACTAGCGTCTCTTTCAAGTGAAAAAAACAATTGCAATGATGCAGTTAATAACTGGCTCAGTGAAAGGAAACTGTGGTTGTTAATGGTACACAGTCTGATTGGGTCATGGTTAACAGTGTGGTCAGTATTGAGCCCTCCTCTTTTTATTTTTATTAATTTTCTAGAGGGCATACAGAGTAAAACTTCAAAATTAGCAGATAATAATAAACCCTGCAAAGTAATACGTACAGAGGAGGATAATTTAATATTAGAAGAATTATGTGAGAGAGAGGCTTGGTCTGAGAAATGACAAAGGAAGTTTAATGTAGATAAATCTAAAGGTGCTTTCACATTGCGTTTTAGGCACCCATTCGGTGGCCCCGTCGAGGCTTGCGTCCAAACCCCCTGCAAAACGGGATTCGGACGTATGCGCTGATGGGGCCATAGACTGTTGCCAAGAGCGAACGTGTGCTTTGACGTGCATCGTTTTCGGGTGTTTACACTTAGAAAAATTAAAAGAAATATCCGCTCACCAGTGTGGGAAATACCGAACATGAGGGCGCGGTGGAGAAAGTTATCAGGCCGGTCCCGGAGTATGCTGAATGCAGGAAAGGGAAGGTAAATCTAGCCATCGAAAAATAGATGAGAAAAAATTAAAACATCACATTTAATGGTATGATTAAAAACAAACATTAAAAAATAGAGACACCGGGTCTAAGCGTTTCGAGCGGTGTGTAGCTCTTAATACTGACAAAAACTACTACTATGTCTTAGTGTATGCCTCCAGTAGGTGTATACGCCTGAAAATGATGCACGGCAGAGCGCTCGTTCACTCTGTCGACACTATTATAGTCTATGGCCCGTCGGCACATATGTCCAAATCTCTTTTTGTGGGAGGGATTCAGATGTAAGCTCCGATGTGAGCCACTGGATGGGTGCCTTAGCACAATGTGAAAGCACGTTATGTACTTGGGCTGAGGAAATAAAATGTAGTTATGTATAAAATGATTAGAGACAGGGTAAAATGGTCTTTGTAAAAGCTTTGGATGTTATGGTGGACGTCCAACTCAACTTTAATGACCACTGTTAGGCAGTTGCTTGGAATGCCATATAAGTCATAGATGCTCTTGACCAGAACATAGTTTTGCCTCTATACTAGTCACTAGTGCAGCCACACTTGGGATACAGTGTACAATTTTATTGGTATATAAGAAGGGTGAAAGCTGAAGCTGAAATAGAGCGTGTGCAGAGAAGTGCGACCAAATTTATTAAGGGAATGGGTGGACTGTAGTACTAAGAAAGGTTATCAAATTTGGAGTTCAGTTAGGAAAATTATTTAAATGTACATATATATGAGGGGACAGCACAGCAATTTTTCTCTAGGCCTGTAACAATGAGAAAAGCACATCCTCTAGGTCTAGAAAAAAGGTTTAGTCATCACAGATGGCAATACTCTACTGTAAAAGCAGTGAAACTCTGAAACTGCCATATGATGTTGTAATGGTTGATTTATTTTAAAAGTTTAAGGCTGACCTGGACCTTTTCTTGAAAAATATATTACAGGTTATGGGTACTAGATTTTGTGATAAGACGTTGATCCAGGGAACTAGTCTGATTGTTTTATGTAGCGTTGGGAAGGAATTTTTACCCTAATATGGGGCAATTGGCATCTACCTCATGGGGGTTTTGTCTTTCTCTAGATCAAAATGTTAGGTTATGGATTGAACACGATGGAGTTGTTTCTTCTTTTCACTATAAAGTCGTGAAAGTTAATTATAATGTTTTATACAGATCATGATACCGCTTTAGGCTATTTTTAGGCCTTTGGAATAGCTTTAAAATGTCATTGTGGTCCTGGAACCAGAAAAGGTTGTCCACCCCTGCTATAACGGAGCCACTTCAGTAGTTAATAAGTTGGTTAACCTTATAAATGAACTGCATTGCATATATAAAAAAGAATAGTTAGTACTCAAGTTGGAAACAGTTAACATTTATGACAGCTTGCTGAGGGGCAGGTCATTGTTCATACATCCATTTATTGTGCAGTGTCTGATGTAAAGACTTTTATTCCCAGAATACATATCACCAGGTCAATCTCTGTGCCGAATGTGCAAGCAATAAAATATTTTAAGATTTATTTTGTTCTGAACATAAAAAGAATTGTGAACGCAACTGAGTGTTTTGATATGAATTGTGAAGTTGGATTACTACTATTTAATCAAAAATATTTACAGTTAGCCATCATGTAACATTGGTGTTTTTGTGTATGAACTGTTAAAATGTGTTCCTATGAGATTGTCCTTGTCAGGAAATATTTACCCATTAGTAATTGTTTAAAATCTTTCAATTACTAGAAAAGACAGACATGTGTGAATTTCAGCTCCATCTCCCAGTATGTGGTCAGTGGAGGCCTTGATAACACTGTGAACATCTGGGATTTAAAATCTAAAAGACTACATCGATCCTTGAAGGTAAGAAGTTTTTCATTATTTTTGGTGCGAATGGCTTGATCTAAACTGCAGTCCATTGAATAGCCTGCAGCTGCACATTAGTGAAAAGTGGCCCTGTACATTTTATTTAGTCGTGACCTTTCTTTGTGAAACTTTTATTTTTTATTTTAGGATCACAAAGATGAGATAACTTCAGTTACTTTTAATGGGAATGACAGCTACATTGCCTCGGGCTCCATGAGTGGTGAAATCGTATTGTATAATGTTACTACCAATTTATCCAGTGCACCTTTTGGTCATGGCAGCAGTCAGGTACTCATTTATGTGTGCCCTCGTTTCTATTTGCCTTGATATTCTCTATACTAAAGGCAATATTTGTTTCTTTAGCCAATTCGGCATTTGAGATATTCCTATGTAAAGAAGTTTCTACTTGGTGCAGCATCTGACAGTGGCAGCGTGACGCTATGGGATGCGCATAGCCAGAATCCATTACATAAGTTTGAGAGTGCTCACAAGGCCCCAGCATCAGGCATCTGCTTCTCTCCAGTAAATGACCTTCTCCTTGTCACAATTGGATTAGATAAAAGGATTATCTGCTACGATGTGTCTAGCAAAATGTAAGTATTATAAATGTTTTTGTTTAGTTACGTTCTTGCGTTTTTTTTTTTAAATCCGCACTTGAGTTTAAATCCTACTCTTGATTATTCATAGTGCTGTAAGAAGGGTCTGATGCTTAAGGAGGGGAGTGGGCACAATGGAAGGTAAACACCTGACTCAGAGTACACATCTGACCGTACATTAGCAAGGACAGCCTACTTATCAAGCACAGCGATAATAGATGTACATTTTATTTAAAAATGCATCTACGGCTACCTTAGAGATTGTAACTTTTCCTTTTATTAAAACCAAAGGAAATGTACTGGAGTCAAGTCGGTATGCATGCGAAATAGAAGCATGTTCAGACTGGCCGAAAAACAAACAAAATAAATAAAACAAATAAATACTCTGCTGTAAATAAATAAGTAAAACCAGTAGTGCATATAAATAACATTGGGTACTTAGTAAACACCATTTTTGATAAAAAAAAAAAAAAAAAAAGCTTAGAAGCCATCCCACCAACGTCAAGGTGTACCCAAGCTCCGGATGGTCCTAACCTCTAATATTAAAACCTTACCCTGCGTCATAGTTACGTCCTGTGTTAATAAGGGCTGTGAAGGACCGGGTCCCGAACATGGACACACAGCTAGCGAGATGCTTTGAAGGGTATGTGCGCACGATGAGTATTTGCTTGCAGAAATTTCTGCAGCGTTTCTGCATGGTCCTGCACCTGTTGTTGGCAGCAAAAAAGCTGCTGAAATTCCACACGTTTTTTTGTGCGTTTTTGCCTGCGTATTTGCCAGGCGTTTTTTCTAATGCATTGTATAGGAAAACCACTGGCAAATCCTCACAAAGAATTGACATGCTGCATATTTAAACGCACATGAAATCCTGTCAGGAAAATTCCTGATCATGTGCACAGATCTTCCAAATTCTCATAGGAAATTCTGGGATAAGGATTACAATGCCCATATCTGTGCAAACAAAACGCACCAAAAACGCACCGTGTGCACATAGCCTATATGTGATATCCAGCTCATATGAAGGGTGGCCATAATCTTACCTGCACTCAATGCAGAAACCTAAAGCTAAAACCAATAGAAATTAACTGGAGTCAAGTTGGTATGCATGCATGTTCAGACTGGCCGAGAAACTTGGTAAACACTGTTTTTGATCAAAAAAAGCGAAGAAGCCATCCCACCAACATCGAGGTGTACTCAAGCTCGGGTTTGGGTACATCTTGACGCTGGTGGGATGGCTTCTGCGCCTTTTTTTTAATGAAAAACGGTGTTTATGAAGTACCCAATGTTATTTATATGTTTATTGCTTTTACTTATTTATTAACAGCAGGGTATTTATTTATTTTGTTTCTATTTTGGTTTTCGTCGGTTTCTCGGCCAGTCTGAACATGCTTCTATTTTGCATGCATACCAACTTGACTCCAGTTAATTTCTATTGGTTTTAGCTTTAGGTTTCTGCATTGAGTGCAGGTAAGGGTATGGCCACCCTTCATTTGAGCTGGATATCACAATTAGCCCGGAGTCACACTACCGTATAACACGGCCGAGTGCTATGCGATAAAACATCGCGTAGCGCTCGGCCCAGTGATATTCTATGTGGCTGCTCAGACCAGCGATTATTTTCTCATGCTGATTCGGTATGAGAGAACAATGGCAGCATGCTGCAATTTGCAGCGAGACTGAATTTGCTCGCACCCATACAAGTCTATGGGTGCGAGTGAAACATCGGACTGCACACGCATGTCAGCCCAGTGCAGTCCAATATACAGCGAGTCAGGCCATGACGGAGATAGAGAAATTACTTTGTCTCCTCCGCAGCGATGCTGCGATCCTCTCATGCGAGAGGATCGCAGCACAGTAGCATGACACTCGGCTCCTGCTCGCTGAGCCAAGGGTCATTAGCGTATCGCATCCGATGTTATCTCATTTTTGTGACGCCTGCCTTAAAAGCATCTTCCTAAGGCTGGTTTCACACATCCGTATATTTTCGGTACCGAAGATATCCGCGTGTGTCACACGTGTTGCAACCATGTGCCTCCCGTGTGCTGCATCAGGATCACACAGGCCGGCACCTGGGAATCAACACTACAGTTGGCGCTGTTCCCAAGCGATCAGCACCAGCAGGGACAGTGATGAGGGTAGTAGTAGTCTTCTACCACAGTATCCCTGTGTAAAAATAAGATTAAACTAATAAAATCCATATACTCACCTGTCCTAAGTGTCCCCCGCTGTAATTCTGACCGATGACACCAGGGAGAATGACACCGCTCCTGAGCTCAGTGCAGCTCTGGGGCCCACTTGCTGGAGCGGCTCATTCTCCCCGACATCAGCGGTCAGAGGATTACAGCGGGGGACATCTCCGGACAGGTGAGTATATGGATTGTATTATTTACTGATCGCAGCGCTGGCTGGGGACCATGATGATGGAAGTATTCAGCACCTGGCGCGTGGGAAGAGCGCTAGCTGTTGCGCTGATTCCCAAGCGCCGGTACGTGTCACACTGATGACACACGGATGTCATCCATGTGTGTTCAGCGTGAGACACTTTTGCGGACCGTACATCCGCAAAAAAACGGGTCTGATTCATTGATCAAAGTCATTGCAAGCTTTGGGTTGGTGAAAAATTAATTTAGCCAGAACAATATTGGTTCCTTCAGTTTTCTTTTACTGCTATACAGTATGAATTTGCCTGACTAATGGGAAAGTTTAGGAAACCTCAATTAGGGTTTTTTTCACATGAGAAAAACTGATGGTTAAAAGCTGACATACGTATAGCAATCTGATATCATGCTGATGAAAATTGGACCGTTTTGCGTACAAGAAAAGTCACTGATGTGTGATTGAGGCTTTAGTTGAAATCATCCTCTTTGTTGAGGTTTCCATTCACTAACGTCAAGAAAACTGTAGAATCAAATATATTAATAATTTACATTACTTTTTCATTTTGCACTAATGAAGCTTTACTTGGACACTGGACTACCTATAAACTTTTCAAAAATTAAGCAGTGCATCACAAAATAGTTTAGCAATGGTATGTTTTGTTAACTTTTTTTTTTCTTCCAGTGTTCTGCAAACAGTTGTGGCTGAATCACCTCTGACTGCTGTAGACTTCATGCCTGATGGTGCTACACTGGCAGTTGGCTCCTCGCGTGGAAAAATTTACCTTTATGACTTAAGAATGTTAAGCTCACCCATCAAATCTGTGAACGCGCATAAAACATCTGTGCAGTGCATTCAGTTCCAGCACAGCAGTGCACACAAAGTGAGTTCTGTTCTGCATGGTTTGTGTTTAAGTGCAGTTTTCATGTTGTGTGATGCAGAATCCATTCATTTCTGTAATGAGTTATTTGTTTTTTTTTGTATGAAAAACCTTTCAGGTTTTATCCAATTTTTCAAGCAGTTTAGTATTAGTCATATTTTCTCTATTAACTCTAGCAACTGAATTAAAAATGCGTGTTTATACACTAGTTCTTTGTTACAGACAACTGAACTGTCTCCACAAGCACGAGGTGGGCACTACAATGGCAGATTTGCAATTTTCACTCAGCAACTTCCATTGCTGCTTGTTTTTGGAAAGCATCCATGGAGTCAAAATCATCACTACACCTGTAGATAAATTCCCAGAGGGGTGTAATTTCCAAAATGGGTTCACATGAGAGGGGGATTCTGCTCTTCTGGCACTTAGGGGCTCTGTATATGGAATCCGCAGACTATTCTAGGAAAATCTGTGCTCCAAGAGTCAAATAGCACTCCTACCCTCCTGAGTCTCGCAGTGTGGCTGAGCAGTACTGTACAGCCACTTATGGGGTATTGGCATGTTCAGCAGAAATTGTGTCACAGATTTTAGTGTAATTTTCCTCATTTCCCCATGTGAAAATCTAAAATCTGAGGCTAAAATAAAATTTTTGTGGCAAAAAATGTAATTATTTTTTCTTTTTCACCCAATGGTATAAAGTTCTGTGGCACACCAATGGTGTCCATATGATCACTGTACCCTTGTTGAATTCATTCAGAGGTGTAGTTTGTAAAATGGGGTCATTTATGGGGGGTTCTTCTGTTCTGACACCTCAGGGACTCTACCAATGTGACATGGCACCCCCAAACCCTAACAGCAAATCTGCACTGCCATATGGCGCTCCTTCCCTTCTGAACTTTTTGGTGTGCCTCCAAAAGAAGTTTTCAACCACATATGGGGTATTGACGTTCTCAGGAGAAATTGCGTAACAAATTGTACCATTCATTTTCTCCTATTATCCCTTTTGAAAATTAAAAACTTGCACATAAAGCAACATTTTAGAGGAAAAAAATTATGATTTTCATCTACTCAATGTTAGATAATTCTGTGAATCACCTGAGGGTTAAAAATGTTTACTTCACCTCTAGATAAATTCCTTGTGGGGTCTTGTTGTCACTTGTGAGGAGTTTCCACAGATTAGGTACATCGGGGCTCTGCAAACGCAACATGGCGTTTATCTATTCTAGCCAATTTTGCACTCCAAAAGTCAAACTGTGCTTCTTCCCTTCTGAGCCTTGCCATGCGCCCATGCAGTAGTTTTCCACCTATATGGGGTATCAGCGTACTCAGGAGACATTGCACAATAAATGGAGGAGTCCATTTCTCCTGTTATGTGTTACATTATGTGGCCCAAAAAAAGTGGTTTTGTAAATTTTTGTTGGAAAAATAAGAAATTGCTGATAAAAAAAAAAAAAAAAAATGAAAAAATGAATCCTTTTTAAGTTCCTAGCAAAAGAAATATTATTTAAAAAAATGTTTGTGATATGAAGTAGACATGGGGTAAATATTATATATTAACTATTTTGTGTGATGTAACTGTCTGATTTAAGGGCACAAAAATTAAGTTTAAATATTGTAACATTTTCTAAATTTGTCAAAATTCTGATATTTTTACAAACGTAAAAAATATGGACCTAAATTTTACCAGTGACTTAAAGTACAATGTGTCCCGAAAAAACAGTCTCATAATCACTGGGATGTGTTGCAGCGTTCCAGAGTTATTACCTCATAAAGTGAAACTGGTCAGAATTGTAAAGTTTGGCCTGGTCAGTAAAGTGAAAACAGACTTCGTGGCAAAGGGGTTAAAGATAACCTGTCACCAGCAAAAAACGCTATTAACCTGCAGATGTAGGGTAAATCTGCAGGTTAATGGTGTTACTAACCTGCCCGGCGCCTGCACGTAGCCAAACGCTGCAAGGAGTAAATGAACTTTATTCTCCCCGCAGCATTTGGTTTCTGTCGCAGGGGCGGCGCCAGCATGGGTTCAGTCACTGCTCTGAGACGACAGAATGGTGGCTGTAACCGCACCCCCGGACCTGACTTACAGCTCGCCCCAATGCAAAGCCAGAATCAGTCAGGGCAAGGGGTGTGGTTACAGCCGCTGCTTTGTATGCTCAGAGTGGTGACTGAACCCGCACTGGGGGCAGGTTAGTAACGCTATTAACTTGCAGCTTAACCTCATATCTGCAGGTTAATAATGTTTTTGCTGGTGACAGGTTCCCTTTAAACTTGATAGATTCCCTTTTATAGGTGTTTTATAACCTACTGTCTGCAGATTGGTCTGCAAACAGTAGGAGGATCATTGAGATATAGTTTTGTGAGAAAACATTTAGTATACCTGTGTTTTCATCATTTAACCCTCTGCTCCTTCTGGGATTTGGGTCCAGTTGATGGTCCTATACTTGACTGACATCTATTTCTGTATAAAAGTGTATGCATAGCTGTCAGTCACTGATAGGACCACCCAGTGGACTCAAATCCCAGAAGGAGCAGAACATTCAATGATGAAAACACAGGTAAACTGAATCTTTCCTCACAAAATTAAATATACCGTAAATCTGCCTAGCTCCCCGTTTTATAACACGATTCCTGATTATTAGACTGCAGGTTCTCTTTTAACTATTGAATGAGCTAATTAATCTAGTTGATTTATCTTATTGTTTTAATATTATGTACTTTGTCTTTGCTTAAAGGGGTTGTCCATGATTGAGGTTCAAGTCTGCAGTCACTCTATCAGCGCTGACAGGATTCTCCAATTCTGGGAGCGGGTGGGTGTTTGCAAGTATGCGATTTGCATGCGTTTGGTCATGTGCTGATTAGATTTCCATGGCATCGCTCAATGCAAGTAAATGGAGCGAGGTAGGACACGTCTAGTCGAAATGTGGGCAAAAGTATGCAAATCATATACTTGCGGTCATATGATCATCTGGCGCCAGCACAATAGAGTCCTGACAGTAGGCAGTGTGCACACTGTCAGGACTCGCAACTCTGCAGTCACATAGAGTGACTAACTGCAGACTTGAACCCCAATCCTGGGCAACCCCTTTAATGAAGTTTTATATATATATATATTTTTTTTAGATTGGTAAAGGTTCAAGTAAATCATCTTTGGTATCCTCAAGGAAGGCTCCAACCAAGTCAACTGCGGGTATAAGTGGAGCACACATAAAAGATTTACCATCCAGTGTAACGCTACCAGCACCTCCTCAAGCAGCTGAGACGGTGGATAGTAGAGAGCCTGAAATGAATAGTGAAAAACCTGGTACATTTGTGTTTTCTGTTCTTTTACCATTTTTTTGTAATGGTGAACTTTTTGGATCTGGTGTAGCAGTACAAAAAAATATTTTAATATTTTATTAAGTTATTCACATGGAACTGGCAAATGTGTGATCACTTAAGACCCCAATGCTCGGGAATCCTAGCAATCACAAGATTGGGGGCCTGGAGCCTGTTTTTTTTAAGGAGTTTGGCTGGAAAGGTGGTCATGGATCTTCACTAGTACTCCATGCAATGTCTGTGAAATTGACGTAGCACGTCAATCAAATAATTAGAAATCACCACCCACTCACGCTATACAATTGCTAGAAGAAATGCAGCTGCTGGTAGTAGAGCAGGTTTTGTGTGATCACCTGCCTGTGGGAATAAATGTAGTGAATGGAGTGTATACTACCACGCTCGCAGATGTCAAAAATAAATGTCTGAAAGAATCTAGAACACCAGGGTAAACATATGTCAGGAGTAATCCGGCTAATGCCGTAATAGACCTACCTACAATAGTGTCAATAATAAAATGGAAAAAAAAATCCCTGCACCTGCAATCCCCTATTGTGCTGCTATAGGGATCACAGAGACAACTGATAAAACCATCCAATTAGACACTACGTATGGACCAAATGCAGTGGATAGCACAATGGTTAAAGTACCTGTGTAGTTTGCTTTGTCCTCCTATATTGTCCTTGGTCCTGGAATCCCCATATAATGCCTGGCGGTGAAAAAGTCTGTAATGCCCCATGCCGTGAATCTTCAGCTGGCGCTCGACATGCGGCATGCCCCAGCTGTAAGCTACACTTCTTACTGATGCCGCACATGGGGGGGGGGGGGGGGAGTGGTTAGGGTGACGTCACTGCTCCGAGAGCCTCAGAGCGGCCACAACATCCAACGGGTATCAAAGTAATCACTGTCCTTTATTCTTCAGGGAGTGGGCCCCACCATGCTCATCATGATTATATAGCACTACTAATTAACCTTTCTACCTACAGAGGAGTTTTAATTCCCCTAAGCACACCTGATGTATAGGCTTCAGGAGACACACTCAGAGCAAAAAGGGGCCCCTAGATATGTGATAAATAGTGGATGTAAATAGATATTATTATTTATAAAAAGGAGCCTGAAAAATATGTAATAGTATCTTTATTCTGGATAGAAAAACACTGATTAAAAATTAGTTTATTTAATAGTAATTTATTTAAAAGGTATATGAACCTATATCAAGAATTAAAAAGTAAAAATTATATATACTTGATTGTATGAAATATAAATTGATGTATGAATATCTAATATGTACACATACACCCCCATAAAAAGTTGTTATATCAACTATTAAAGTGATATAAAAAAATATAATATATCATAATTAAGTGTGTGTGTATGTATGTATGTGTATATATATATATGTATGTGTGTGTGTATATATATATATATATATATATATATATATATATATATATATATTTATTACACACACATATACTAAACCTTTTGGCAATTGTTCCCTAATCAGTCCTGAAAGGACGTCTTGCAGGGAACACAAATACTTGCCCCATCGATAGCCAACCTACCCTTAAGGGAAACAATATATAAATAAAAATATAGAAAGGTAAAAAATGAAGCATAGGGGTTCATGCAAAAAACTTTTTTTTTTTTCATTTTATTATTGACACTATTGTAGGTAGGTCTATTACAGCATTAGCCGGATTACTCCTGACATATACAGTATTTAACCTGGTGTTCTAGATTCTTTCAGACATTTATTTTTGACGTCTGCAAGCGCAGTAGTATATACTCCATTAACTACGTAGTACGTCACTCAGCTATCTTTCCATCCCAAGTACTTAGACTGGCGCAGTGATCATGCATTTACTCAACGGAAAATTCCATTTAAACTGCAGGCTCTGAACCCCCTTGTTCTAGTCATTGTTGGGTTGACCAGTGATAATATATTGATCACTTATAGTGTAGATTTTATGACAGCTCTTTTTGGTTAAGAACTGTCTAAGCTTAAAGCAGTTGTCCACTCCTAGGCCTTCGTTCAAACTGAACATGAAGCGGAAGCTAGGCCTGCAGCCGATCGCGGACTTCCTCTTAACGTTCAGTTTGTCCGAAGGCGCGGACAGTGATGCCAGCGCTGATTGGCCATCACGTGTCATTCCACCGCATCACAGCGCCGGGACCGTGAGTGCCTACACTGCTGGAACGGAGCCGGCACAACAGGAGAGTATAGGCTTTATTTTTTTAATCGGGGCCAAACATTTAGTTTAAGAAGGAGTGGTTGTTCTAGTAGTAGACAACCCCTATATAGGTCTTTTCGAAAGAAAGTGTTTCTCAACTTCCTAAAGAACCTAAACTTCCGAATGATACAGGTTTGGGTGCAGCTACGGTATTATGTATGTGCAGAAGTGAATGCAGTGTTTGAAGAACAGCAGGAAAGTAGACACATGAGTAAATCACATAACTACTGCTGTTTTGATTCCTATGGACATGAAAACCAATGCGTCCCTTGCTTTTGCATGTTATTCATGAACTGCAGAGGGCCTTGAACTTGAAAAATGAGAGAGTTTTAGAGTTTCTTGTCCCAACACAATAGTTCCTGTTGAAATGTTTACAATGCTATGAAGTCAACAACCCGCTAAGTTTTACCCTATCTGTGCTTTTTTAACATCCAGTGTCTGGTAAGAGAAGTACATTTGGCATCAGATTTGTGGACTCATTCAGAATATTTCCAAATATAAACAAAAGATATTTAATTAATAGGATCTCATTTATATAACTTACCGAGCATGAAAAACTTTCTGGTCTTACATTGTAACCAATGCTCTGTGAAATTTAAAGTTGCAATGTTCTTTGGTTGCTCTGGGTAACATGGTCAGTTATTTGTTTTTAAAAATGAGGCTCAATGTTTGTCATGTGATCTTCACATTTTTTTCTTTACTAAGTTATGTTTTCCTTATTTTCTTTTTTAGGTATTCCACATAGTACAAGTCTTGATGTAATACCGTCAAAAGAAACCGACTATGCTAAATCACCCGACTTACAATCAGTAGATCCCTTTGGAAGAAGTAGTCTAGGTGACATTTTTTCTCCTGTTCGTGATGGTAAGTTACCTTGTTAACAAAGGTTCTTAAATATTCCTATATGCTTAACAGGTTGATTATTTTATTTTATGTTATATATGAATTCTGTTGCAGATTTGTGGATTTGTCTATTATGTTGCATATCCTCAACACATTGTGCATGCTGGGGAAGTGTATCTCTGCTATATGACCTTAAATTCACATCAACAAAAAACTGTATGAATTGAGTTTTGAAAATCCCATTCACAAAATTTGCTGGGAATTTTTGGTGCAAAATCGGCAACAAATCTACTACTCTTAATCGTGGCTTAAAGGGGATTTGATGTCCAATTACTAACATACATGCGTTAAACATACTGATAATGTCTGTTTATTTTCCCCCTTCAAGATGCTTCCCACCTTAGAGTAATGGAAGAGTTTGCATCTAAAGGAAATGGTAGGTGATGCTCCCAGTATATGTGTGTCTAATAGTTGCAGGTCCCAAATCAGGAACCCTCCCTGATCTTACCATACTCCATCCATACACACCTCTCTGTATTCATGTTTGTAAAAAAAAAATCCCTAGCGAATGTTTTTGCTAAGTAGTTTTTTTTATTCTTTTGGAGAATGAGCTTTTCCAGTACATTTTCTAAATATGTCTGTAATGTAGTGTAGGTGCATTAAAATACTTACCAATGGACATCTTCCCCAGTTTCCGGCTCCGCTCTGGTCGCTTTCACAATGTAAGCCTATGGAGCCTTGTTCTGAGTCTTACGCCATGGCCCCACTATCATTATTCGGTCAGTATTCGGTCAGTATTTTTTCTCAGGAGTGGGTGATAAATGCAGAATTGGTGACGTGTTTCTATTATACCTTTTCTCTGATTGTTCCTCACCTGGTTTTGGCTCCCACTCCTGAGAAAAAATACTGACCGAATACTGACCGAATACTGACCAAATACTGATAATGGGGCTGTGGCCTTAGAGTTACATTGGCGGAAGCTGCACTGTCCCGCACAGCAGTCCCTTTGTGAACAGGCAAAGATGATCAGTCATGTGATCCAGAAGAGGACCGGAGCAATGCTGGAAACCAGGCAAGACGGTGATCATTAAGTATTTTAATGCGCCTAAATTTTATTAGACCTATTCAGTAAGGAATAAGAGATAAAATTTTTAATGGGAGTGAATCTTGAAAACTCATAGAATATTCAATCCATGTCATAAAATGCATCAGACACTGTCTAATAATTATTACCTCATTGTTGAGGATTTTTTGTTTCATGTAAAATTCAAAAGAAATCTACTACCTTTTACTGTGTTTTGGAATCTTAGGCTATGGGTATAAAATAATGTTTGTGTCATTTACAAACGTGTAGTCTTGGCTTTAAGAATATGGTACTTTCAGCGCAATGCATTTCTTTTCTATGGAATTGGCATTCTCTGGTTTCACATCATAAGTTAAAGTTACAATTTGTCAGACATGATACCCATACTCTCTTGTTTTGTATATGCTTATTTTGAGTCAACTACTGGTGCATCTCAGTAAATTAGAATACTTTATAACAGCTTGAAAACTGTTTTTAAAATCCAAAATGTTGGCCTACTGAAATGTATGTTCAATAAATGCACTCAATACTTGGCCGGGGCTCCTTTTGCATCAATTACTGCATCAATGCGGCGTGGCATGGAGGCGATGAGCCTGTGGCACTGCTGAGGTGTTATGGAAGCCCAGGTTGCTTTGATAGCAGCCTTCAGCTCATCTGCATTGTTGAGTCTGGTGTCTCTCATCTTCCTCTTGACAATACCTCATAGATTCTCTATGGGGTTAAGGTCAGGCGAGTTTGCTGGCCAATCAAGCACAGTGATACTGTTGTTTTTAAACCAGGTATTGGTACTTTTGGCAGTGTGGACAGGTGCCAAGTCCTGCTGGAGAATGAAATTTCCATCTCCAAAAGCTTGTCGACAGAGGGAAGCATTAAGCATTAAGCTGCGCTGACTTTGGTCTTGATAAAACACAATGGACCTACACCAGCAGATGACATGGCTCCCCAAATCATCACTGATTGTGGAAACTTCACACTAGACCTCAAGCAGCTTGGATTGTGGCCTCTCCACTCTTCATCCAGACTCTGGGACCTTGATTTCCATATGCAATTTGGAACTCTGGGACCTTGTGGAGTGTGTCAATAACTGCCTTCTGGACATCTGTCAAGTCCGCAGTCTTCCCCATGATTGCGGAGCCTACTGAAACAGACGTCTAAGGGACCTTTTTAAACTCTTAGGAAGCCTTTGCAGGTGTTTTTGTTAATTATCATAATTTACTGAGATAATGACTTTCATGTTTTCATTGGCTGTAAGCCATAATCATCAACATTAACAGAAATAAACACTTGAAATAGATCACTCTGTAATGACTCTATATCATATGAGTTTCACTTTTTGTATTGAAGAACTGAAATAAATTTTTGATGATATTCTGAATTAGTGAGATGCACTTGTACCTATAAAGGGAGCCTCTCAGTATATTTTTAAACACAGAATTAGTGGTAGGTATAGATCCTTCTACCCCAATAAAAATGATATTTTTTTTGTAGAGATATGATGTGCAGGTCATAAGAAATCTAGTGCAGAAGTCCTGATAATCAGGTTGGAAGTGTCCTGGGGACCGTGTCGGTGTGCTTTGAAGAAAACATCTAAATGCAATGAACACCTCCAGTGCTTTTCCAGCCTGATTTGCATATGACTTTTATCCTAGATTTCTCATGATTGATACGAGGGTCAGTCAATAAGTAATGCCTCCTATTTTTTTTCTCCTTTTAATTGGTAAGAAATTCAAATGCAATTACATAGGTTGAAAACCACAACATTAACGATTAATTTGTCACCTTTCAATATAATCTCCATCCATTTCCACAGTCTTGGTCCACCGTTTAACAAGGGCATGTATTCCAGCATGGTAAAAAGCATTCTTGGGACCCACCGTGCACAAACTTTTCTGTATCCCATTTGTCCAATATTTTCATCACACTGCCTTTACTGAGGCAGATAATGCCACACAATTCATCTGCAGTCACCCGGCGGTCACCACGAATGATGTCATCGACTCGCTGAATGTTGCTTGGAGTCACTGCGGTTACTGGCCTGCCACTCCGCATTTTGTCAGCCAACGGTGATGGCCCTTCAGCTGTGTTACAGCGACGAACCCATCGTCTAACAGTACTGACATCCACTGTTGCATCACCGTACACATTTTTCCGTCTCTCATGAATTTGAATGGGCGTTTCACCTTCTGCATGCAAGAATTCAATCACAGAACGTTGTCTAATACGAATATCGATGTCAGCCATTTTGCAAACGGATACAGTCCTGACACCTGTTGGTGCAGGAAGTTGCAATTGCTGTGGATTGGAGAAGGTTTGAGGAATTGTGCCAAATTCGAATATTTAACACAACCATCTTATTTAAGGAGAAAAAAAATAGGAGGCATTACTTATTGACTGACCCTAGTACATCGGATCTCTACAAAAAAAGACGTTATTTTTATATGGGGGCAAGTGCCTATATTGCCATACCACTATTTTCACACGTGAAAACATGCTGACAGGTTCCCTTTTAGAACGGTATTGGAGATTAGCCCGATCTATGGGCAGCATCAGGCATACAGACACTGGCTGTATCATTTTAGCCATGTTTGTTTGACTCTGAAATGCTATGATGCTTGAGTGAAAAGCTTATTTTAAAAGCCGCACGGGTAGACTAGTTGGACAGGTGGGTTCCTGGTGGCTTCTCACCCCCTTGTCACCGTGAATGACGAGTCTCTCCCTGTGTGCATGTATAGGGACAAAAAGTAGTCATTGACAGTGGATGGTGAGGCTCCGAATGGGACCCGCCTGTTTAGAATCATAGAATCATAGAATGGTAGAGTTGGAAGGGACCTCCTGGGTCATCTGGTCCAACCCCCTGCTCAAAGCAGGATTCACTAAATCATCTCAGACAGATGTCTGTCCAGCCTCTGTTTGAAGACGTCCATTGAAGGGGAACTCACCACCTCTCGTGGCAGCCTGTTCCACTCATTAATCACCCTAACTGTCAAAAAGTTTTTTCTAATATCTAATCTGTGTCTCCTCCCATTTAGTTTCATCCCATTGCTTCTAGTCTTTCCTTGTGCAAATGAGAATAAAGATGATCCTTCTACAATGTGACAGCACTTGACATATTTGTAGACAGCTATTAAGTCTCTCAGTCTTCTTTTTTGCAAGCTAAACATTCCCAAATCCTGCAACCGTTCCTCATAGGACAGGGTTTGCAGACCAGTCACCATTCTGGTCGCTCTTCTCTGAACTTGCTCCAGTTTGTCTATGTCTTTTTTAAAATGTGGTGCCCAAAACTGTACACAGTATTCCAGATGAGGTCTGACCAAAGAGGAGTAAAGACCGATAATGACTTCACGTGATCTAGACTGTATGCTTCTGTTAATACATCCCAGAATTGTATTTGCCTTTTTTGCTGCTGCATCACACTGTTGACTCATGTTCAGTCTATGATCTATTAGTATACCTAAGTCTTTTTCACATGTACTGTTGCTTAGCTCTATTCCTCCCATTCTGTATATGCTTTTTTCATTTTTATTGCCCAGATGTAGTACTTTGCATTTTTCCCTGTTAAAAATCATTCTGTTGGTTGCTGCCCACTGCTCCAGTTTATTTAGGTCTTTTTGAATCCTCTCTCTCTCTCTTCTCTAGTATTAGCTATCCCTCCTAGCTTTGTGTCATCAGCAAATTTAATCAGTTTACCCTCAATTCCTTCATCTAAATCATTGATAAAGATGTTGAACAATACAGGTCCCAGGACGGAGCCCTGTGGTACCCCACTTGAGACATTCATCCAGCTGGATGTGAAGCCATTTACAACCACCCTTTGAGTCCGATCACTAAGCCAGTTATGAATCCACCTAACAGTTGCCTGGTCCATTGCATACTTGGTCATTTTTTCAATAAGGATGGTGTGAGGTACTTTGTCAAATGCTTTGCTGAAGTCAAGATATACTATATAGCTAGTCTCTTGTATGGCTTAGTACCCGGTGGCCTTTAAAACATGTTTTTCTCTGAAACAATGTAGCGTTTCAGAGTGAAAGATGTATGGCAGACATCTGGCATATGCTGCCTGTGGATCTGGCAGCATGTATCAGCTGTCAGGTTCCCTATAAGTCAGTTGTATGTAAGAAAACTAAGGTTAATTTCCCACAATTAGTTAGTTTTGGAGTTTTTTGATGCTGTGTATTTGCACTGCCCAAAAAAACCCACAGCGTCTTACAGTTTGACATGTTGTGGATCTCAAAGACTCACCACAATTTCTCTTACACTGGGACTTGTGTGGATTTTCCCCATTGAATTGCATTAGGCATGGAAAATCCATAGATTTTAAAAAAAAAAAAAAAAAAAAAAAAAAAGCAAAATGTACTCCACACATAAATGTATTGTGAAAGCCAATTAACAGGGGGTATTAAAAAAAACAAAGCTGCTTAATTTAAAACATTACATACCAAAAAGAGACAAGAACCGGAGTGTTAAAAACACATGTAAGAAAACGCAATTAATGTGGTTTAGCTAAGAGGTTCTGAAATGTTACAGAAAATCTGCAACATAAAAAGCCCACCAAATACTCCTCATGCAAATGTAGCATGACAGGAAAAATATGGAACTAGTTAGTTTTTAAAGTAGAACGGTAACCTCGACTGATGGTGTTCTCAACATCTCTTACAAAATGTTTAAAAGTGACCAGGAGTAGAGTGTACTAATGAAATAGAAGCTGTTTTTTTTTCTAATATTTTATATTTTGGTTGCTTTAATCGTAGACCTTGATTACTTGGCTCAGTTCAGTGCAATTCCTGGCTCTAGACGACATCCTGTAGGTTCCAATACTCAAGGGATGCATTCCTCTCCTTTACACTTAATTATTGGTAGTCCCATCAAAGAAGAAGATGAGCCCCAAGATGTAGAGCTTAAATCGAGAAAACCACATAGTCTAAAACAGGATGTAAATGATAATGTTAAACAGGTAATTCATACACCAAACTATCTGTTGTTGGTTAAAAGGGTTGTTGTGTCATTACTCATTGCATTCACTGTATGGGTCATAAAAATAAATATTACATGATGTTTAAAAAAAAAGTGTTGAGATGCTGTGAGATATAATGGCTTAAATCATACAGGATGACAACCTAATCACACTATGCCAATTGCATAAATTATTACATTTTTATGATGTATTCAATGGCTGTGATATGGCATGCCATCATAGGCCTTCCCTTTTAATGATTTGACATATGCATACTACATGCTATGTGTCTGATAAAGCCATGATCTCTACATGTATTGTAATCTTTATATGTTTGGGATTGTATTATTGTAATAGTAGTAATGTAATATGCAATTGTCACTAATATGAAGTGGTAGATATACATTTTTTCTCTCCATTTTCTAGCCTTTTAAATCAACAAGCAGTGAACAAATTGTTAATTCTTCACCTGTTCCCATTTCTCGGACACCGGACATAAGTGAAAGAATGGGCAAGCAAATTCCATCCCAGTTAAAACAAGACTTTTCAGTTGGCGGTACAAAACCATTAAGTATGTGGCTTATTCAATGATCATGTGTATAACTGCTATAAAGTAATGATTGATGGGCATGAGCATATAATAAAGAGCGACCTAAAGCTGATATTACCATTTTTGTGCGTGGCTCCACCTTCAGTCCCAGGCAGCACGCTCTTTGTCTTCAGGTTATATTTGACAACGGTCTTTCCTTTACTCCCTTTATCCAATCACTTGCTCATTCATTTCACCTGCACCTTAAAAAACATTGCAAGAATTTGTCCTTTTCTTACTTTGACACTGCAAAAACTCTTACTGTTGCCCTGATTCATTATCAACTGGACTCCACTCCTAATCTATCTCACTTACTAAACCAATATCCTGAATGCAGCAGAAAGGGTCATACTTCTGTCTAGCCGCTACACTAATGCCTTGGCGATGTTAATGTCATTGCTGTGGCTTTCCATCCGCGGGGTCCCCAACCTGTGGCTCAGGAGCCACATGTGGCCTGCTGGCCCATTATGTGTGGCTATCGGCTGGCTGCCAGTTTTCTACATTAGCAACAAGTCTAGCAAGCAGCTATAAAGAGAAGGTCTCAAGATGGTAACAGAAAAGATGTGGGTGCACATATATTGGCCGTAGAGGGAATATAATAAACTGTAGATGGGATGATATTGCCAGGTAGAGGTGTGCTTGAAACTGGTTGCAGTTGTGTGGTGAATGTGCTTGATGCGAGAATACTGAATAGGAGTAAAGTGGCAACCCCTGGATGTAAGTATACTGCCTATAAGGGAGGGGGGGACACAGTCTCAATGTGCCTTCTGTGGGGGAAGCTTTGGCTGTTAATTCAGTAATGGGGAACTTTGGGTGTCACTTCTGGGGGAGGGTGGCACTGGATGTGTCTATCAAGGTTAAAAAAGGTTGGGACCATTAAACTACAGAGTACAATATAGACTTATCACACTTACCCATAAAGCTCTCCACAGTTCTACACCCCCTTATGTATCCTCCTTCATCTCTATCACTTTACCCATGTTTTCTGTTTCACTAATTACCTAAGACTGACATCCTCTATAGTCAAAAGACCTCCCACTCTCATGTCCCAAGACTTCCCTCATGCTGCACAAGTTCTCTGGATTACACTACCTCAGACAATCTGGTTAATTCCCAGTGTCCACACTTTTAAGTGTGCTTTAAAAATACATTTCCGATCACCTCACGTCACTAATCTAATTATTCCCTTTCTCCCTTCCTACATTTTTACTCAATCTGTTTTCTTCGGTCATCTGTTTCATCTCTTTCCATGCATTCCAAATCAGGAAGTGTAGGAGTACTAGTGGGTCATTTGGTGGGTGCAGTTGTGCTAATAACTTGTAACTTTCTCTGGCAGGTCCAAAGATGCCCAATGCTGTGAGTTCTGAAGTTGCCTCTTCCCTGTCAGAAAAAATAGCAGACTCATTGGCTCGTGAGAAATCTGGAGCACCGCTAACATCTGTTCAGATTAATTTTATTAGAAATATGATTGAAGAAACCCTTGATGACTTCAGGTAACTTACCAAAACAATGAATTGAACTCTGTGGCACAACATACTGAAAAAATGAACCTGTTAACATAGTGAAGTGTTAAGATGGCTATTGCAAACAAAGGAGTTTTATGACTAACATAAACATTGTTCAGTCGATAGCTGATAGCAGAACAGGAATGTAGGGAATTGCAGCTTTAAGATGTTTTCCGTAGGGTGCTTTCACACTGCGTTTTGTCACCTGCTCCTTGGTCCTTTCGGGCTTATGCACAGATGGGGCCATAGACTATAATGGTGCCGACAGAGTGAACATGTGCTCTGCTGTGCATCATTTTTGACTCAACTACATCTGGGTGTCTGCCCACAGTAGGCGTACACGCCTGAAAATGATGCAGAACAGAGCACATGTTCACTCTGTTGGCACCATTATGGTCTATGGCTCCGTCGGCGCATACACCCGAATCCCGTTTTGCCGGGGAATTCGGAAGTATGCCTAGATGGAGCCTCTGAACGGGTGACAAAACGCTGTGTGAAAGCACCCTTGGCATGTAGCATATGGATTATACATTTGATAGGCTTTTCAGTAGTACCCAAGCATGTGAAAACAGTACAGTTCAGAGAAACTGTAGAAGAGCAACAAGTTTCTGCAAGGCACTGCAGAGATGAGGATAATCAGATTCTTTTTTGAAGAGGCACGTTTTTTAGTATATATATATATTTCCAGTAGTTGGGAAACTGTGGTAGCAGGTGGATTTGTTGTAGCCAGTTGATATTTGGTATGTCTGTGAGTGATTTATATTTACTTAACCACTTCGCGCCAGAGCCTGTTTTTGCCTTCGTGACCGGGCCAATTTTTTCAATTCTGACCACTGTCACTTTATGAAGTAATTACTCTGGAACGCTTCAACGGATCCCACTGATTCTGAGATTGTTTTTTCGTGACATATTGTACTTCATGATAGTGGTAAAATTTATTCGATATCACTTGTGTTTATTTGTGAAAAAATCGGAAATTTGGCGAAAATTTTGAAAATTTTGCAATTTTCAAACTTTGAATTTTCATGCCCTTAAATCAGAGAGATATGTCACACAAAATAGTTAATAAACAACATTTCCCACATGTCTACTTTACATCAGCTCAATTTTGGAACCAAAATTTTTTTTTGTTAGGGAGCTAGAAGGGTTAAAAGTTGACCAGCGATTTCTCATTTTTCCAACAAAATTTACAAAAACATTTTTTTAGGGACCACATCATATTTGAAGTCACTTTGAGGGGTCTTTATGACAGAAAATACCAAAAAGTGACACCATTCTAAAAACGGCACCCCTCAAGGTGCTCAAAACCACATTCAAGAACTTTATTAACCCTTCAGGTGCTTCACAGGAATTTTTGGAATGTGGAAGAAAAAAATTAACATTTAACTTTTTTCACAAAAATGTTACTTTAGACCCAATTTTTTTTATTTTCACAGGGGTAACAGGAAAAAATGGACCCCAAATTTTTTTGTGCAATGTCTCTTGAGCGCGCTGATACCCCATATGTGAGGGAAAACCACTGTTTGGGCGCACTGCAGGGTTTGGAAGGGAAGGAGCGCCATTAGACTTTTTGAATGTAAAATTTGTCTGAATAATTAGCGGATGCCATGTTGCGTTTGGAGAGCTCCTGATGTTCCTAAACAGTGGAAACCCCCCATAAGTGACACCATTTTGGAAACTAGACCCCTTGGGGAACTTATCTAGATGTGTGGTGAGCACCTTGCACCCCCAGCCGCTTTACAGAAGTTTATAATATTGAGCTGTAAAAATAAAATTTTCACATTTTTCCCACAAAAACGTTTTTCATCCCTTAATTTTGCATAATCATAAGGGTAATAGGATAAATTGCACCATGAAATTTGTTGTGCAATTTCTCCTGAGTACGCCGATACCCCATATGTGGGGGAAAACCACTGCTTTGGTGTACGGCAGGGTTCGGAAGAGAAAGGAGCGCTATGTTGGCTGGGATAGGCAGCAGACACCATGTCACATTTGAAGAGTCGCTGACATGCCGAAACAGCAGAAACCCCCACAAGTGACCCCATTTTGTAAACTACACCTCTCAAGGAATTCATCTAGGGAAGTAGTGAGTATTTTTTAATTTTTAAATTTATACCATTGGGCAGTGAAAAAAGCATAATTATATTTTTACCACAAAAAAATGTTTTACCCTCAGATTTTACATTTTAACACAGGGCAATGGGTAAAAATGGTGCCGAAATGTGTCACACAATTTCTTCTAAAAGTGGCAATACCCCATATGTGGCTGTATCGTACCACTCAGCCATACGGCAAGATCTGGGGGGGACGGAGCGCTATTTGACAATTGGAGAACAAATTATTGTAGAATAGGCATTTGGATTTGGGAGCACAAAATTTTCTGAATTTCTTTTGGGGGGCAAGGGCCATTTCGCTTTTCCAGAGCCTTTCTGCTACCAGTAACTTGGAAGTCCCTTATATTTTTAACAGATGACGGACCTGAGTGGGGACTAGCTTTTTTTGAGGACTGAGCTTTTATTGGGAACATTTTACATATTGTTTATCCGGCGCTCTAGGCTGAGCACTTACATCGGGGTTTCCATCTAAATTTCCAAGTGATGTAATTCAGATGAAACCCCTGCGGGATCCATTCACTGTAATGAGGCAGCAGAGTTACTCTGGACTCCGTCTGGCCTCTGTTTAGCGGTGTCCTTTTTTTCAGAAGTGCACAAAACTGTGGCCAACCGCACTTTTATGCACGCCTAAAACAAATGACACCGTGGGATCCCAGGCCAGACGGCATCCACAGTGGCCTATATCTGGCTCATTACAGGGAATCTCCCTTCATGGGTTCTGGCTGAATCACGTATTTCAGAGATTTACACGGAAACTCTGGGGTAAGTGCTCAGCACAGAGCGCAGGATAAATGTAAGGCTCTGCGCCTTACTGGGATCTTTGGGAGACATAATAAACTAATCAGTAGCAGGTGAAGAATTGGTTTTATTTATTTTTTACGCCGTTCCTAGTGTGATATAACTGATTATATTACTTTATTCTTCGGGTCGGTGCGATTACAGAGATACCAGATTTATATTGGGTTTTTATGACTGACAGCTGTCACACACTAAAAGACGCTTTTTTTTTTTTGCAAAATCTAGTTTTTGCATCGCCATATTTTGAGAGCTATAATTTTTCCAGATTTTGGCCGACAGAGTCATGTGACGGCTTGTTTTTTGCGGGACGAGTTGACATTTTTATTAGTACCATTTTTGGGTACGTGACATTTTTTGATCGCTTTCTATTCCGTTTTTTGGGAGGTAAAATTAACAAAAACTAACAATTCAGGGATTGTTTTTTGAGGTTTTTTTTTATGCCGTTCTGCGTGTGGTAAAAGTGATCAGGCAGCGTTATTCTTCGGGTCAGTACTTTTACAGCGATACTACACTTACTGTATATTTTTTTATGTTTTGGCGCTTTTACACAATAAAACCATTTTATAGAAAAAATATTTTTTTTGCATTGATTTATTCTGAGCGCTATAACTTTTTTATTTTTCGGCTGATGGAGCTGAATGGTGGCTTGTTTTTTGCAGAACAAGATGACGTTTTCTGCTATACCATTTTTATTTCCATTTTGCTTTTTGATCGCATTTTTTTCCACTTTTTGTTTGGCGATATGAGGAAAAAGCATAGTTTTTTGCTCCGTTTTTTATTTATTTTTATTACGGTGTGCACAGAAGGAGTTAATTAGTGTGACAGTTTTATAGCTCGGGTTGTTTCGGACGCGGTGATACCAAATATGTGTACTTTTTTTATTTTTGCATAAATATATCTATTTATCGGTTTAATATTTTATTTATTTATTTTTATTTATTTTGTAATTTTTTTTAACAGTTTAAAAACATTTTTTTTTACTTTTTTTTTACATTTTTACTTAGTCCCTGTATGGGACATTAATTTTTATTTTTCTGATCACTGATCTCATGTAATGTAATAGACATGTATTACATTACATGAGATCTTCCCTGACTGTTTCACAGTCAGTCTCCTGCCTGTCTTCAGCTGCAGGCTGAGCCAGGCAGGACACCATATATGGCAGATCTGGAGGCGGTCATGTGACCTCCAGCTGCCATAGCAACGTCAGGTCCTGGAAGGTATAAGGGGGCCGTCGGAGAGGTAAGTGGACGACCCCCCTCTCCTTCTGCTGTCTTCTATATGCCGCGATCACTATAGATCGCGGCATATAGAAGACAGCTAAGGGTTAACATCACTGGGACCTGATCTAATCAGGTCCCGATGATGTTCCCTGTCAGAGTTGTCGCTCTGCACCGCTTCCGCAGCGCTTGCAAGACCCTGGGGGTCCTGAGTGCTGCGGGACCACCCACCGTTTTTAAACGTCCGCGCTGCACAGAGCCCAGGCAGCGCGGACTTTTATCTACAGTGGGCGGTCGGGAAGCGGTTAAGTGTTTTACATGTGCTATCACAGTTAGATATTCAGATGCTAAACTTTGGATTGGTGAGAAAGCCTCAGATTGTACAGCCTTACCTTATATTAAATGTCTTCAAATTACTTATCATGGGTTATTAAATCAGGACAGTGTCTTTCCAAATCTCATATTTGGTTATGTACTTTTACAGAGGGAATCCCTTAAAGTAGATGTCACCAGATTTCACAGTACTAATGGCATAGGTTGATATATAGCTCTCGTAGACTTAATGAGAATGGTGTACTGCTTTGAAAATCCATGTCCCAATGGTCATAGGATTTTTTTTGAATGTTTGCTCTTTATTTCTGCCTACCTAACTTGATTGGCAGCTACTTGGTGTCCCTTCTGCTGCTGTGATCCTACACTGCTAAGTACAAGCTGCAGCTGTCAGGTTGGGTACTCAGAGACTTGAATACACTTGGACTCCTGAAGTCTTTCACTCCATAACTGGACTCATACAATGTTCATTTTCATATCAAGATTGTACAGCTATTCTGAAATGGATTTTCGAGTAAGTACACCGATGTCATCAGGTGTTTAGTAAAGCATCAAGTTTGTATTTTGAAACCTGGTGACAAGGATTTTATAGGCAAGTATTTTGTTATGCCTTTTCCTTTAACCTTGCCATCTGCCTTTTCTGCATTAATATACAGCGTTTCAAAAAGTTTCTGAACCTTATACCACACATTTAGGTTTGTAATATTTTGACTATTAAGCACATTTTTGATCATCTGGCATTGGAACGATTACTTGTGAGATTTTACATTAGCAGTAATAAAGTACTATCAGATGCCAGAGTAATAGTTGTTTTCTACTACTCTAAAAAAGACATCTCCATATGTTGACTGAATTGTTAGAACAGAGAATTGAAAAGAACTTAGGCAAAGCATTTTGTCTATTTATATTGTATGTATCGCAAATGATCGATATTGTTAAACCCCATTTTGTTAGTAAACTCCTTAAAACTTTGTTGCATTAGACATTATATTATGTTGCTCTGACAATGACCTAAAAAGTCTGTTCATGGTTTTTCACTATATAAAGACAGTCTACCAGATGGTTTTATGTCTGATAGTTCTTAAGAAGAAACGCGACTGACAGTGGGAGGCTCTGACCCTTTTCAACGCTGTGAACTGTGGTAGGACTCGGGAGGAACTGTTCTGAGCAGATAGCTTTCTAACCAGCTGTTGGAATTGAAAGCCTGTGAACCACATATGTAGATCTAGAGCTGAAGTCCTCGAGAGACTTTCTAATCACTTGTCAATAATGGAACTCGAATTGCAGAATAAATGTGCTGACAAGTCTTTTCTTTTTCTATTTTCAACAGATTTTATTTTTTGTGCTAATTATTTATAGAGTGTGAATAAATCATCCTAACTACTACTTTTTCACTGTCTACACAAACTGTCCATCTTGGTTATGATTAAAATCTGCATATTTTTCTTTATTTTACTGCATTTGCTGAGGAGTTTCTTTCAGTGTAGTAAGACGACAGTCATTTTAATGAATCAGTCAAAAGTTGGACACACTTGTTAATTCAATGGTTTTCCTTGATCTTATTGTAATATTCAGACTGAAGGCAGCAAAACCACAAAGGGACACATGTGAAAACAAAAAAGATGAGCAATACAGAAAACATGTGTGAAGTAAACCACGATATGTGTTAGGCCATGGCCCCACTATCAGTATTTGGTCAGTATTCAGTCAGTAATTTTTCCCAGGAGTGGGTGATAAATGCAGAATTGGTGACTTGTTTCTATTATACCTTTTCTCTGATTGTTCCTCACCTGGTTTTGGCTCCCACTCCTGAGAAAAAATACTGACCGAATACTGATCAAATACTGATAGTGGGGCCATGGCCTTAATGGGAATCTGTCAGCAAAATTTCATCAATGTGTTTCGGGTGTAAAAACACCCTTAACCATGATGGCGGGTGTGTTTACATCTGAAACGCGTTGATGACTGCGCAATGCCATTGCTAATCTATTTGCCTTCACACTCTCTTGTATCCTCTGTATGAACTTTGTTTGAATAAAGAAGAATCTGTTCGTAGAACTGGTCCAGCAATACCTTTAGGTGGCCAGTCCATTACTGCGTTTGAATTGATATGCAGAAGAGCTATTGTAGATCTGTCACTCCATCTCTATTCCGCACCCAGTGCCACCTACTCCTGCTTGAGTGACTGCTCTTTAGCCTCCATGCTGTGTGACTTCAGGCAATGAGTCAAGCAGGAGGATGGGGTGCTTGTCAGGAAGTAAAGCTGGAGGGACCAAGGCTTCATATCTATAGCCTCCTTCAGATATCAATTCAAACACTGATTTCTCAGTAATCAGTGATTAAAAACAGACTAGCGGAATCCTTCTAAGCTTTATCTAGTAGCAGAATGTCTTTTAACCCTGCATTTATCATCCCCCTCTTGAACCCCTAACCCAGCTGCTCCACTCTTCCCCCTGCCAAGGACGTTTGCAGTGATGACTCATTGAGGGAAAAGAGACTTCCTGTTTCTACATAGAACTTAGAAGGATTCATGTAGTCAGTTTTTAATCACGTGATGTCAGAGACCTAATGGAAAAGAGAAGAATTAGCTATGTACAAAGGCGAAATGAGCAATTGTATGTACACAGTGCTATATAATATGATGACTACAATATATTATATTATATATATTGCCATTTTATACTTTTTTTTTTTTTTTTTTTTTCCTTTTTTTGGAGAGCACCTTTAAAGGGAATCTGCCAGCAGGTTTTTACACTCCGGAATTAACATTATCACTGTAAAGTAACTGTAATGATGATAACCACCATACCTTTATATTACAAACCTGTGTCTCCATTGTCTTATAATCCATCGGTGAATTCTTAGGGCTTGTCCACACGTTGAGTATTTGGTCAGTATTTTACCTCAGTATTTGGAAACCAAAACCAGGAGTGGAACAATCGGAGGAAAAGTATAATAGAAACACGTCACCACTTCTGTATTTATCACCCATTCCTGATTTTGGCTTATACATACTGAGGTCAAAAACTCACCAAATACTGAACGTGTGACCGTGGCCTCATGCAGTTCAGCTTGCAAGTGCAGAGACTTGGTCTGCACCTACAGCTCTACTGATTCTCTGGCCTCTTGCTCCTTCCTGCGCCGGCCTCCTCCTGAGTTATGCATAAGTTGAACAGAGATTTGGTTCTGAACAAAACAGACCACAGTGGGCATCACATGATGACCTCCCACCTAGTTTTTTTTTTTTTAGCCTGCCACCACTGTAGAAGCAATCGGCAGCATTTATTACCCACTTAGAACCTTATTTTCATTGCATGTGGCCTTGGTAGTCTGCCAGTTACCAAGGAGAACTCTCTGGTCATCCTCGCTAATTGTGTCTTGTCCTGCATTGATTGACATTATTTTTAATATTTCTTTTACGTAAAGGGAATCGGTTAGCAGGTTTTTGATATGTTATCTGATGGCAGCATACTTTAGTGGCCGAGAGCCTGATTTTATGGATCTGTCAGTTGTTGGCTGCTTGGTGGAGTTTTGCAAAAAATCTTTATCTTCTCTGTTTATAGATGTTTCAGTTCTCAGATTGTTAATTTTTTTGCGCAAACACCCCTGACTGGCAGCTTCCCGTGTACACCCTGCATTGTGCGCAAGCTGCTAATTAATGGTGGGGGTTGGAGTTACACAGATTAGCTGGCATGAACGTGAGACTTGGTTCTCTAGTGATAATCTCCTGCTGATAAAACACCTATTGTGTTGAAAGTACAACACACAGCCTAAAAAGTAATATCCCTGGAATCGGACTCTCTTGCTTTATATTATTCTGCTTTTGGCTTAAATAGCAAAAACTTGTTGACAGATTCTCATTAAATGCAAGTTATTAGGACTAAAAACATTTTTTACAATTGGGTTTCATTAGAAATTTTGCACTTGGGCTGCAGAATAAGTTAACTAAGAATCAGTCAGCCTGCTATGACTATCTGACAATGAAGTTCATTAGTCTTTTATCTCTGAGCTCCTCTCTGCTAATTCATGACCACAGACAACACTAAAGTAGAATGTGCAGGGAAATAAAAGGCCTGTAGAAACCAACCGGTGCAAAATTTTCTATGAAATCCAATTGTAAAATGATTTTTAGCCCCAAATATATGCATTAAATGAATTAAAAAAAGACTCCAAAGGTGGAAAACCTCTTTCAAGTAATGGTATGAATTGATGATTGTGGATCATAACTTGTTTAGTATTTTCTTCTCGATTTTTGTCTTTTTAGGGAAGCATGTCATCGAGATATTATCAATTTACAAGTGGAGATGATAAAACAGTTTCACATACAATCGGTATGTATAAGGTCTATTTGCTTCTGGGAATACTAAGGTGAAAAAAGCAGGAGATGTAGCGGAAACAAGAGTCATTTAACTAAATGACTTCAAATTACCATGTGGATTGATGAGTCTTTGACGCATAGAAATGAAAGAGTTTTGTGCACGGCGATTGCAAGTAATCTTTTCATATTAAGTGTGCTAGTGGAAGTAACAATGTGCAGACTCGCTGCCTCAGCATTTGTGGAGGAAAAGAATGGTTGTAATAAAACTTAATAAAAGAACTATGGGAAAAAGCAGTTATTAAGAATGTATGTTACACTGCTTTATTCGTTACCGGTTTGTCTGTTCACTTAATATTATTTTAATGCTTTGTAGCATTAGAGGGAAGGTTCATTTCACAGCTTGTAATGTGTCGGACAGGGAGTTGGGGAAACATGGTGCAATGCAGAACTTGTGAAATCAGACGTACGTTTATGGTACTCTACTACTTGTTCTGAACACACAGAAACCTAGTTAATAGAAGTTATATAAGATATAGAACATCTAAATATAGTCCTTGCTGGAAACCGTTACTCCTAGGAGAAGCTGCGGGGTAAGTTTTTACGTTATTTGGAAGCCTTATTATGTACAACCCATTTTAGGAACTGCATAAGGAAAAGTAAAGCGATATCTCAGTGATGGGACATAAAAAGACTAAGGCTGTGTGCCCACTATGCGTTTTTTAAGCGTTTCCGCAGCAGCAATTCCTCTGCAGAAATGCTTAAAAAACGCTTGGTAGAAGGCCTGCCATGTTCCCCAATGATAATCCGCATGTGCTGTGCACATGGTGCGGAAATTTCCGCTGCGGATTATCATTGCGGAAAAATCCGCAACACTACCAATTATTTTGTGGAATCGCGGTGACTTGGCCGCCATAGACTTGCATTGAATCGCTTAATATCCGCATGACCACATGTGCACATGCTGATATTAAGCGATTCAACGTGCGGATGGTACCCGGGTCTGGAGAAGAGGAGACTCTCCTCCAGACCCGGGTATCATAGTACCTGTAAAAAAAAAAGAATTTAAAATAAAAAGTAAACATTATACTCACCTTCCGATGGCCTCCAGTCTCCATAGCGATGCTTCCTGGCGGCTCGCGATGGTCTCAAAGAACCTTCCATGACGTAATTTAGTCATGTGACAGGTCACGCGACCGCTGACGTCGGCGGTTGCGTGACCTGTCGCATGACTAAATGACATCATGGAAGGTCCTTTTAGACCACCGCAAGCCGCCAAACATACCGGACGCACCGGAGGAGACCGGTGGCCATCGGAAGGTGAGTATATAATTTTTTTTTTTTTTTTACCATTCTTTTACTATAACTTGGTCACACTATATAAATCCATGCCGGTTGCATGGATTTATATAGTGTGACCAAGTTGATAAGCACTTTCCAAGTGATGCTAAAATTGCTTGGAAAGCGCTTGACAACCCGCATGCAAAAACGCATGTGAAAAACTCTTCACTTCCGCATGTCCCTGGCAGGAAAACGCATGTACAATCCGCAGGCGTTTTTTCTGCCAGGGAGATGCAGAAACGCTCAGGAAAAATCCGGAGCATTTCTGCATCGTGGGCACATAGCCTAAGAAATGTTACTGCCACGTTTGCTGCTCTGCTGTACATTTTCAGATGTTGTATGCTTGTTCTTTTTTTGCCTAGAAAAAAAATTATTTTGTTGTTTTTTTTTGGCCATTGGTTTACAAACATGCCAAAGGATCTAATCTCTTTGTGTCTACTAACTCCAGTAAAATAAATTGCTGAAATCCATGTTGACATACATTACCTGCAGTTTAACTGCTCTTTCTTTTCTTTTTACTTGAAAGTTTTCAGTAGTTTCCTTTTGTATTATTTCTGCAAGAGAAATAGTTTTTTCTTCATGTTAGTGTTGCTTGTTTTTCTTTCTATTTTGGTATAAATAATGCATTTGTTTTCCATTTATTTCACCTGCATTCGCCTTACATTTACTTCTTTTTTTTATTTTTAGAGTGAAATTCAAATGTTACTTGAAAGATACTCCGTAAATGAAAACTTAGTCGCCGAGATAGAGAAACTTCGTGAAGAGAATAAAAGGTTAAAAGCTCACTATTAAGACTGCTGACTTCATGCTGTAGGGATGTTTTAAGTGATTTTACATCAGTACTCGTCATATTGATGACTTATTGGATTATTTTTTGGCAATATAGTCAGTAATTGTGCAACAAGGCTTGTCTCGTCTCTACTTTTTTTAAGCAAGTGTGGACTGTCCTTTTTTTTTTCCCAAGAAAAAATTCAAGGAGATAAATGACTGCTTTTGAGGAGAGATGACTAGTTTACAGCAAACTCGACTGTGCTACCTTGCGTTGCAGTGGGTGAATATTTTGGCCCTCCCCACAATGAAATACATTATGAATTTTCAGCAAGTTAATTTTCGGTTTCCCAGTGTTTCTTGTTTTGTGATAATCTGTACCGCTTCCTGAAAACTCGGACAAGAAAGATATTACATCACTTAGCTCTTGGTAACCATTTGTTCTACCCTTACTGTTGCATATTCAATATGTGGAAATTAAAGTGCCGTATAAAGATAGCTGTCTAGCTACCATATAACTAAAGTGGGACAGCAGAATTGGATTGAAATGTGCTTACAGAGTTATTCCCTTGATCAGTAAGCTAGCCCTCATTCGTAGGATAGAGGATAAATTGCTGATCTTTGGAACTTTGAGCGAAGTTGAGAAGAAGGATCTGAAAGATGAGAATTGGTCTCCCTAGAGCCCCATCTTGAATGGAGTGTAAGTGCACATGCTCGACCTACACGTTATTCATTGTCTACGGGACTGCCAGAGAAAGATGGATAGAGAAGATCTTGTAACATTTTGGGAATAACTGTTTCACATGACCTCAGATTACAGTTTCTTCTATCTAGCATTATATTATCTTGTAGCTATTGTTGGTGTATTAAGCAAAATAATTTGACATTTCAGTTGCCCATAATATTGATTTTGTTCAGAATTGAAAATTATTTTTAACCCCCGCACTCTTGGGTGGGTCTAATATCTGGACCAGCAGTAGAGTTGATTTGCAGGACCCTGTCCATCGGCGCAACATTAATCTGTGCTTGATGGAAAGGAGCCCTGAGAACCACCTCCCATCTTCCCAGAGCTCGTCTTTTGATTAACCTTCCTGGCGCTATGTCATAGTTGTGGCATGAATCACACGTGATGCCGCGGATGTAAGAGTTCGTTCTAAAGGCTATTGTCCAGCGACCAGAGATTACTGACCTGGCTGCTGGACTTAGTCCTGTGAATCACTGTGCACCATCTCTAACCAGTAGTGAAGAGATTGGAGACAAGCTGGTTGTGGTACTTTGTAAGCCGCACTTGTCTGTGCTAGGGATGGAAATCAAGGTTTACATCTGGAAGTACTTATCATGTAGTGATCACTGCATTTGTTCACTGTAGAACTGATGCTGAGAGCCAATCTAGGTGCATTGCTGCTGTTTGGTCAAGAATAGTCTTTTGAAGTGCATGTGTATGTCCCATGTCCCCACACTTCTCCCTCCTGGTGTGTCTCACCTAGCTGTATGTGGATGCCCTTTTCCACCCCCCCAACTCTAATGAACCCAACAACTCATCCACATGAGCCTTGGTCTCTTCTTGCATAACGTGATTGAAGCAGGCTTGCTTCTTTGTGGACTATGAGGTGAAGTAAAGAGCAACTGTGTTCTACCAACTTTCATCATTGTATACCACACAGCTCCACAATCATCATGTGCAGTATATCACATCCTTGATATCGCACACAGCCTACAATGAACAAATTGCATGTACACACCCAAAGATCCAGTGGCTGTGGATGTTGGTTACAGGGCCTCATTTTTCACATGACTAAAATTTATATACAGCAATTTCCAGGACTTAAAATTGCAACAAGCAAGGATATTGTGAAGTGCTTGTACTCTGTTAACGTCCCTGCTGCTCCAGTGGTCTCCGCCAGTGTTAAACATGTCTTGCACTGCTGTGCCTGTATGGCATGTTAGCATTGTAGGACAAGAGAAAGACCTGTAGAATTGAAAGAAAGGCAGAATTAACAGGTGAATATTGGCGTTCTTTCTAGATTTCAGCAATAGTTTTTTGTATTCCTTTAATGTATATATCCCTTTATTATCAGAACTCTAAGGGACAATTCAAGTAGTCTGTACATGAAGTGGTTGTCTTAAGTTCAAAATTGTAAAAGGTTTGGAAAAACAAGCATGATTGCAATTTACCCCTTAATAAAAATTGTCTGTGTTCACAAGAATGAAGGGATTTTTAATTTTACAGTGTAGAGCATGTCTAGCTTACCGACCAATCTGCAGACAAAGCCTGGCTGATTACCTAGGCAAGGAGCACATGAGTCCGACCAGTCTCGGTATCCTTCCCCTTTCTCTTGCTGCAGAGGCAAATCTGCCTCTTCTAGCACCCTGGTAGAAAGCACAGTTTAGTGCTATTGTGTGGCTATGCTACTGGTCTAAATTGTCAATCTTTAGTAATGCACCTTCCCCAACAAAGCAGGAAGAGAGAGTTGTGTGCTTTTGAAGATTATCTGGAGACAATTTCTTTAAAGGGGTTGTCTTCTACTTGGACAACTCCTTTTCAATCACTGTTTCCTCCAAGTAAAATAATAATACTTATACTCCCCTCCGGTGCTGGTGCCATTCCAGCGGTGTCAGCACTGGCTCTCCCTGCAGCCACTTCACTCTACCCTCCTTCGGACAAATCAGACATCCGGAGGAAGTAAGAAGGCAGCCACACCTTTCACTTCCCCCAGATATCAGTTATGTCCGAAGGAGGGTATGGGGTAGTGAATTGGCCCAGGGATACCTTGACAAAAATGTAACGAGAGCCCAAGAAGAGCTAGTCCCGACACCACTGGAACAGCGCCGGCATCAGAGTTGAGTATAGGTGTTTTATTTGGGGAAAACATAGTAATTCAGAAGGGGTTGTGTGAGAAGTGTACACCCTCTCTAGGGTATTACTGTGCATGCAATGCTTCCTTTATGCAAAAAATGAGCCATGAGACATTCTTTTGGCTTGTTAAGTGGGGAAAAAAAGAAAATTTGAGATTAAAAATCGTCCTTAAGTTGAAAAATGTAGATTTTATTTAGTCTATATCATCTATCCCTATGTGTAATACTGTAATCCAAAGCAATAACTGACGACTCATTGGACTGAAATATGACCATATGATGTCAATGCTTTATTAATGTCCCGAAGTGCCTGTTTTTATATCCACTCTGGGCTTAGCTTAGTGTTTTAAAATGCTAACTCTTGTCATGATTTGAAGTTGTTCATGATTTTTCATACAATGTTAAATATAGATGCAAATTCTAGAAAATCTATAACATTTTTATAAGTATCTTGTATTTATTTAGCTAATAAAGTAAGATCTTGTGTTTTTTTGAAGCATTACAAAATTATTTTTAATATGGTATTTTAAATGAAAAAAAGCTAACTTTGGTGATTATTTTTGTTTTTTTAATTTGGTTATTTTGGTGTGAAACTGTCTTGTTAGACTTGTTCTAATTAACTTTTATTTCAAATCTGACATGGAGAGTAATTTTATTTAAACCATAAATATAAATGCCATTTTAATCCTCTTCAACACTACATCAATATTATGTAATAAGAGAAGAACTGGTTCTGTGGCTAAGTCTGATTGATGTCTAGTCAAGCATGATAACAAAAATTAAAAGGTGTACCTAGAGAATCACGGTGCCTTTATACTGATATTAAATCATTGAATGATTTAATGACCTTGAATTTTAATAAATTGCTTTTATATTCAAACGGTGAATTTGGTGACTTTTCAAGCAGATCCCTTTTTACAGCTACGGTTTGTCATCCACAGATGTTAAGAAAAGTTTAGCAATTTTCAGCAAAATTCCACAATCACTTATGGTCTTATAGCAATTTTTTAAGTTTAAAATAGCCAGAAATATTTAGTACTAAACTTTTAAACTGTACTACAATACTAGTTTATATTATCTGCACATAAACTCTAATCTATTGATATAATATAAAGCTTGACTGAATCAAACAAGCTGGTGGAATACATTAACCACTTCGTGCCAGAGCCTGTTCTTGCCTTCGTGACCGGGCCAAATTTTTCAATTCTGACCACTGTCACTTTATGAAGTAATTACTCTGGAACGCTTCAACGGATCCCGCTGATTCTGAGACTGTTTTTTCGTGACATATTGTACTTCATGATAGTGGTAAAATTTCTTCGATATCACTTGCATTTATTTGTGAAAAAATCGGAAATTTGGCGAAAATTTTGCAATTTTCAAACTTTAAATTTTCATGCCCTTAAATCAGAGAGCTATGTCACACAAAATAGTTAATAAACAACATTTCCCACATGTCTACTTTACATCAGCACAATTTTGGAACCAAAATTTTTTTTTGTTAGGGAGCTATAAGGGTTAAAAGTTGACCAGCGATTTCTCATTTTTACAACAAAATTTACAAAAACATTTTTTTAGGGACCACATCATATTTGAAGTCACTTTGAGGGGTCTTTATGACAGAAAATACCCAAAAGTGACACCATTCTAAAAACTGCACCCCTCAAGGTGCTCAAAACCACATTCAAGAACTTTATTAACCCTTCAGGTGCTTCACAGGAATTTTTAGAATGTGGAAAAAAAAATTAACATTTAACTTTTTTCACAAAAATGTTACTTTAGACCCAATTTTTTTTATTTTCGCAGGGGTAACAGGAAAAAATGGCCCCAAAATTTTTTGTGCAATTTCTCTTGAGCGCGCTGATACCCCATATGTGAGGGAAGACCACTGTTTGGGCGCACTGCAGGGTTCGGAAGGGAAGGAGCGCCATTAGACTTTTTGAATGTAAAATTTGTTTGAATAATTAGCAGACGCCATGTTGCGTTTGGAGAGCCCCTGATGTGCCTGAACAGTGGAAACCCCCCACAAGTGACACCATTTTGGAAACTAGACCCCTTAGGGAACTTATCTAGATGTGTGGTGAGCACCTTGAACCCCCAGGTGCTTCACAGAAGTTTACAATATTGAGCTGTAAAAATAAAATTTTCACATTTTTCCCACAAAAATGTTTTTCATCCCCTAATTTTGCATTATCATAAGGGTAACAGGAGAAATTGCAACATGAAATTTGTTGTGCAATTTCTCCTGAGTATGCCGATACCCCATATGTGGGGGAAAACCACTATTTGGGTACACTGCAGGGTTCGGAAGGGAAGGAGCGCCATTTGACTTTTTGAATAATTTGTTTGAATAATTAGCGGACGCCATGTCGCATTTGGGGAGCCCCTAATGTGCCTAAACAGTGGAAACCCCCCACAAGTGCCACCATTTTGTAAACTAGACCCCTCAGGGAACTTATCTAGATGTGTGGTGAGCACATTGGGAGACATAATAAACAAATCAGTAGCAGGTGAAGAATTGGTGATTAGACGACCTTATTCTTCGGGTCGGTGCGATTACAGAGATACCAGATTTATATCGGGTTTTTATGTTTGGCAGCTGTCACACACTAAAAGATGCTTTTTTTTGCAAAATCTAGTTTTTGCATCGCCATATTTTGAGAGCTATAATTTTTCCATATTTCGGCCGACAGAGTCATGTGACGGCTTGTTTTTTGCGGGACGAGTTGACATTTTTATTGGTACCATTTTTGGGTACGTGACATTTTTTGATCGCTTTCTATTCCGTTTTTTGGGAGGTAAAATTAACAAAAACTAACAATTCCGGAATTGTTTTTTTGAGGGTTTTTTTTTATGCCGTTCTGCGTGTGGTAAAAGTGATCAGGCAGCATTATTCTTCGGGTCAGTACGTTTACAGCGATACTACACGTACTGTATATTTTTTTATGTTTTGGCGCTTTTACACAATAAAACAATTTTACACAAAAAATATTTTTTTTGCATTGCTTTATTCTGAGCGCTATAACTTTTTTATTTTTCGGCTCATGGAGCTGTATGGTGGCTTGTTTTTTGCAGAACAAAATGACGTTTTCAGCGGTACCATTTTTATTTCCATTTTGCTTTTTGATCGCATTCTTTTCCACTTTTTGTTTGGCGATATGAGGAAAAAGCATAGTTTTTTGCTCCGTTTTTTATTTATTTTTATTACGGTGTGCACAGAAGGAGTTAATTAGTGTGACAGTTTTATAGCTCGGGTTGTTTCAGACGCGGCGATACCAAATATGTGTACTTTTTTTATTTTTGCATAAATATACGGATTTATCGGTTTAATATTTTATTTATTTATTTTTATTTATTTTGTAATTTTTTTTTAACAGTTTCAAAACATTTTTTTTACTTTTTTTTTTCATTTTTACTTAGTCCCTGTATGGGACATTAATTTTTATTTTTCTGATCACTGATCTCATGTAATGTAATAGACATATATTACATTACATGAGATCTTCGCTGACTGTTTCACAGTCAGTCTCCTGCCTGGCTTCAGCTGCAGGCTGAGCCAGGCAGGACACCATATATGGCAGATCTGGAGGCGGTCATGTGACCTCCAGCTGCCATAGCAACGTCAGGTCCTGGAAGGTATAAGGGGGCCGTCGGAGAGGTAAGTGGACGACCCCCTCTCCTGCTGTCTTCTATATGCCGCGATCACTATAGATCGCGGCATATAGAAGACAGCTAAGGGTTAACATCACTGGGACCTGATCTAATCAGGTCCCGATGATGTTCCCTGTCAGAGCTATCGCTCTGCACTGCACCCGTAGCGCTTGCAGGACCCTGGGGGTCTTTAATAAACTTGGTTGCTTTTCTCTGCACCCACTCAAGTTCAGCTATGTCTTTATATACCGGAGACCAAAATTATAGACAGTATTCGAAGTGTCTATACGGACTTGTAAAGAGTCAAAACATATTTTTGTCATGAGCATCTATTCCTCTTTTAATGCATCCTGTTATTTTATTTGCCTTGGCAGCAGCTGCATGGCACTTGTCACTAAAGTTGAGTTTGACGTCCACCCATACCCCCACGTCTTTTTCACTGACAGTTTTCGAAGTGTTTTACAATTTAGTACAGAAAATGTGTAATTTCCTCTGCCCAAGTGCATGACCTTACATTTATCTACATTAAACATCAATTGCCATTACTCAGCCCAAGCCTGCAACTTGTATAAATCCCTCTGTAACATGAAATTATCCTCCTCTGTGTTGATTACCTTACAGCGTTTAGCATCATCTGCAAATATTGAAATTCTTTACGTTATGCTGTCAACAACAATAAATGTTAAAAAGAGGCCCCTTTAGTACCCCACTGTTAACTGTGACCCAATCCGAGTGTGTTCCATTAATAACTACCCTTTGTTTCCTATCACTGTGCCAGTTGTTAACGCAGCTACACATATTTTCCCCTAGTCCCATTACTCTCGTTTTATGTGCCGACCTTTTGTGTGGCACTGTATCAAATGCCTTAAAAAAAAAAAAGTCCATATAGAAAACAACCGCTGCGTTTCCCTGGTCCAGTCTGGAACTTGCCTCCTCATAGAAAGATGATCACATTATTTTGACTGGACAGATCTGTCATAAACCCATGTTGATATTGGGTAATGAGGATATTCTTTTAAAAGAAACTCTTAAGGATTTTATCTACAATAGAGTAAATTCCAGGCTCAGATTTTGTCCCCTTTTTGAGTATTGGCATCACGTTTACTATGCACCCCTTTAATAGCTTGAACCTATGAGGAATCCATTTGGAAACCTTTAATAGACTAGATATATCCTGTGATGTTTACTTCCTGCACCAGAAAAACACATTTTTCAAGTTTCACAAACAAACCATTGTTTGAGTCTTTAGAGTACAGTACAAACATGTTATATGTGTGACTTAATATCAGATGATTAATCCACAATGCCATCCAGATAAACAACCACATACTGACCACTTTTATCTGTGAATATGTTAACAAAATTTTGGAAAAACAGCTGCGACAATACTAAGCCTGAAAGGAATCACAAGATACTCGTAGTGACACTCAGGTCTATTAAATACTGTCTTCCACTCTTCTCTCCTTCTCGTACAGAAATCAGGCTAGCAACCTAGAGATCAAGTTTGGGGTGGCCAATAAGCTCACAACGAGTGATTTTAAAGATCAGGGCTGAATGGCATAGGATGCTGATTTTTTGATTGTTAAGTTCCTGATTGTCAATACATGGTCTTAACCACCATCTTTTTTTTCTCAACAAAAAAAGAAACCTGTCCCTCTTGGTAATATGGAAGGTCTTTCATGTCCTGATATTCTGGACCAGTAAGATTGTATATTTTACCTTTGAAGAAATGGGAGTTTAGTATCAGATCAATGGGACAATCAGAATCTTGGTGTGGGGAGGAATTTTTCAGATTTGGACACAAAAAAATGCATCCGCAAAACGTATCAATATTTTAGATGAAGCACTGTGCAAAGCTTTAGATAGATTCACAGATAAAAACATACTTGTTCTGACATTCATGGCTCCAGCGCACAATATAGTCCTGATGCCCGTCAGTACCCGGGTTATGTGTACATAACCACAGCTGTGGACAGGTTTTCAAGGACAAAAACTACATAGACTCAAAATGTAAAGTAATAAGCAATTATTGATATACCGTATTTTTCGGACTATTTAAGACACACTTTTTTCCTCCAAAATTTTGGAGGAAAGTGGAAGGTGGGCATGGAGAGTGGTGAATATTCATACTCTTTAATAGCTGGCACACGCGATCGCCCGGCCGCAGCAGGAGCCCCGCTGTGGCTACATTGTGTGTCGGCTATTAAGGAGAATGAAGTCACTGCTCCGCATGCACACATTCCCGGTGTGGGGAGCAGTGACTCTTCCCGCAGCTGAAAGATTTACTGCTTTTGCCTGACGAACAGTGCATTGTACCCCAACAGCACAGACTTTCTATTACTGAAACTCGCTCGGTGATCCAAACAGGAAGTGCTCAGTGCTGCAGTCCTACTCAGAGGTGACTATATAACACACACTCTCGCCACAATCCTAGAATCGATAAAAACAAGGGCCACCTTAATTCTACTATTACCTACCCCAATCTGCATGAATTCCTTATTAAGGGTAATAGCTCTTAGAAACATACTGCTACCTATTACTCTTACTATCTGCGTTCACGGAGCCGCTTATCCAGACAGATTGCTTGAGTCTATGAAGTCAAGTGGGAAGCTACTAACATGTTCTTGATTTGGTCAGAAAGTCCAGTATGAATCTGATGAAGAGCCTGGTCTTTCTACTGAGTTTGTGGCTCAGTGCCAAAACTCACTGCAGTACTCCTCATCAATACGTTACCACTGGCAGAAGATAGTTAACTTACTTTCTGCGAAAGTTACCTGCTCATGGTCATCATACAGGAATCCTAAGGCCTAAAAAAAAAAAAAAAAAAAAAAAAGTCAACAGTGGAGGGTTTTGGAGCATCAGGTGGTAGGAAAAAAGTCCAAGAACTGGGGGTCACCCTGCAGCACGAAAATGAGTTCCACCTCATGAGTCTCCGAACCAGACGAATGTGGGCAAACCTAAAGTACAGACGACAGCTTTCCTTAAGAGAAAGTTTTTACAGTCACTTGAAAATCGGTCAGTCAGGTTATCCTTGGATTCAAAAAGGGTCAAGGGAGCTACTAAAGTGGTTTGTGCCTGAGTGATTATGTGACTCTAAAACCACTCTTCAAGATCTTCAACTGAATGGGCCAGGTCTTGCATTTGATCCACCACTGCTTGTAGGGTTCAATTATTTGAGTCCGTTATAGCGTTACGAAGTCTGTCAGTGGTCACCTGGCAGCTCTTAAAAGGGCTACCATAGACAGGCGTTCCACTGGCTACACTATCAGGTCTCAGTGGAGCTTTCACACTTTAACTCACAGGTATGTGGACTTACAAAAGATCCCTGGTGTGAAATAGTCTTTGACCAGTGGTGCATCATGCTGGAATGGTCAGGTCTTCAGGTCAGAACCAGTAGGGTGTACAAGGAACAAAACTGAAAGACACAAGAATGGTCAGGAAATGGGCTGAGGTCAAAACCGGAATAACGCAGGCAGAACAAGGGCTAAACAAACTGCAGTTACCCAGAGGTAGTAATCACTATAACTGGCACTGGAAACTGACTCTCACAAATTTAAAGGGAATCTTTCAGTCGGATCAGCTCTCTTAAGCCGTCTATGTGGGCATGCAGGTCATAGAAAATTGAATAAAATGCTATGTTGATATCTGCAATCTGACGTCTTATTCCAGAAAAATCCATGTTTTTCTAAATAAATTAGCTGTTAAGATCTATGGGCATGATACTGATCTGCAAGAGAATCTGCCTCCACAGCTTATTTTTAATAAAAGGAGTGTTACCAGTGTGAGACATGTAACTAACACAGTACAGTAGAACTGAACTTTGTCTCCTTACAATCACATTTGCTGCAACTTTTACAGCTCTGCTATATTGCCAACACTATTGCAAAACTGCCTGCCCGTGGGATGGAAACTGAAGCACTGAGAGGAATCTGCAGCTGTAATTAATGCTGTGTTGTCAGTTACTATCACCAACAGATCTGCAGGGAGAGCAGAGAGCAACCATTACATATCACACTGGTAACACCCCCTTTTACTTAAAATAAACTCTGGAGGCAGATTCTCATGCAGATCAGTGTCCAGCCCATAGATCTTAACACCTGATTTACATCTAAGAAAAAATGCAGTTAATTCCAGATCACTTTACAGACATCATCATCACTGTCTCTATTGGGGCTCACAATCTAAATTCCCTATCAGTATATCTTCAGAGTGATGTTGGAGGAAATCGGAGTACCCAGAGGAAAGCCACACAAACGTGGAGAAGATATAAACTCTTTCCAGATGTTGTCCTTGGTGGGATTTGAACCCGGGACTTCAGTGCTGCAAACCAACAGGGCTAACCACTGAGCCACCATGGTGTCCACATCCACCTCAGTGGATATCTTCGCCGGCCATAATGCAGAACGTTGTATCCACTCCCTACCCTCAGATTTTTTTATAATAGTCATACAGATTATGAGTATGGACTACCAAATCTATACAGTGGACAAGTTTCTCCATTCCATCAAGTAGAAAGTCATGCTGGTTGGCTCCCTGTCGACTAAACTGGGTATTGTAAGTGATAATGCTCAGGATATCATCGTTGCACTATGTTTGGGCAGAGTCAAACATGTTCCCTGCATGGTGCATGTCTAAATTTGATTGTGCAAAATTGTTTTAAAGAAATTTACCCGTTTAAAGAAGGTAGGGATCATGGCCAGGAGCATATCTGTACATTCCAACAGATTTTACCTGTTGACACACATCCTTCAAGCTTTGCAAAATCAGAATGATCTGCCTGTGCTCCACCTGACAAGGCTGACAGTAATTGGTTAATTAATGACAACCTTTTCTAGGAGAGACCAGCAAGCATTCTTTGGCCCTGATTCATCCCTGATTTATCAAAGTGATTATGCCCATAAATTGCTTTAAAAACTTTTGTGCAGCATGGAGCGGATATTGGGTGTGAGGGGGGCATGACGCCACAGCCAGGGCTGTGGAGTCGGGAGTCGGTGTCCATTTTGGTGGCGTCAGTGTGAAATGGACAGACTCGACTCATAATATATATAATAAATTGGGTACAGTAGTTGAACGCAGTTTGTGGGGAATATTTTTTCATAAGAATTTGGGAAAGTTATGAAATGTTCTATAAATGTCTGTCCTATTCCTGATCTAAGGGTCTAGACTTTTAGCTGAGATGAATCTGTGCTGTAGTTTATGTACATAAGTAGTGAAGCTCCTCCTCTACAGATAAGGGGAAAAAAACAAACACAGGGGAGGAATTCCTGCACTCATCTCAGAACTGCTGGAGTGAACAAGAAAGCAGGATTAAGAACAAAAAAAAGAACAGGTTATTGCTATTATAACTGATAATGCTTCAAACATGATAAATATAATTAAACTGATGAATGAGAATAATGAAGGTGTACAGCAGCTAGAAGAACATTTCAGATTCAGTATGTTGGAGATGGAAGGTCACAGTCCTGTTCCCATAACGGAGGAACAAACAGATATTGCTACAGAAGAACAGCAAAATGATTCTTTTCAATTACAACCCCTGGCAAAAATTATGGAATCACCGGGCTCGGAGGATGTTCATTCAGTTGCTTAATGTTGTTGAAAAAAAGCAGATCACAGACATGGCACAAAACTAAAGTCATTTCAAATGGTAACTTTAGGGCTTTACGAAACACTAAAAGAAATCAAGATTAAAAATATGGTACTCAGTAAGGGTAATTTTTTTCAGACCAAGCAGAGGGAAAAAATTATGGAATCACTCAATTCTGAGGAAAAAATTATGGAATCATGAAAAACACACAAAAGAACACTCCAATACGTCACTAGTATTTTGTTGCACCACCTCTGGCTTTAATAACAGCTTTCAGTCTCTGAGGCATGGACTTAATGAGTGACAAACAGTATTCTTCATCAATCTGGCTCCAACTTTCTCTGATTGCTGTTGCCAGATCAGCTTTGCAGGTTGGAGCCTTGTCATGGACCATTTTCTTCAGCTTCCACCAAAGTTTTTCAATTGGATTGAGATCCGGACTATTTGCAGGCCATGACATTGACCTTATGTGTCTTCTTCCAAGGAATGTTTTCACAGTTTTTGCTCTATGGCAGGATGCATTATCATCTTGAAAAATGATGTCATCATCCCCAAACATCCTTTCAATTGATGGGATAAGAAAACTATCCAAAATATCAATGTAAACTTGGACATTTATTGAAGATGTAATGACCGTCATCTCCCCAGTGCCTCTACCTGACATGCAGCCCCATATCATCAATGACTGTGGAAATTTACATGTTCTCTTCATGCAGTCATCTTTATAAATCTCATTGGAATGGCACCAAACAAAATTTCCAGCATCATTACCTTGCCCAATGCAGATTCGCGATTCATCACTGAGTATGACTTTCATCCAGTCATCCACAGTCCACAATTGCTTTTCCTTAGCCCATTGTAACCTTGTTTTTTTCTGTTTAGGTGTTAATGATGGCTTATGTTTAGCTATGTAAATCCCATTTCCTTTGGGCGGTTTCTTACAGTTCGGTCACAGACATTGACTCCAGTTTCCTCCCATTCGTTCCTCATTTGCTTTGTTGTGCATTTCCTGTTTTGGAGACATATTGTTTAAAGTTTCCGGTCTTGACGCTTTGATGTCTTCCTTGGTCTACCAGTATTTTTGCCTTTAACAACCTTCCCATGTTGTTTGTATTTGGTTCAGATTTTAGACACAGCTGAGTGTGAACAACCAACATCTTTTGCAACATTGCATGATGATTTACCTTCTTTTAAGAGTTTGATAATCCTCTCCTTTGTTTCAATTGACATCTCTCATGTTGGAGCCATGATTCATGCCAGTCCACTTGGTGCAACAGCTCTCCAAGGTGTGATCACTCCTTTTTAGATGCAGACAAATGAGCAGATCTAATTTGATGCAGGTGTTAGTTTTGGAAATGAAAATTTACAGGGTGATTCCATAATTTTTTCCTCAGAATTGAGTGCTTCCATATTTTTTTTCCCTTTGCTTGGTCTGAAAAAAATTACCCTTACTGAGTACCACATTTTTTTATCTTGATTTCTTTTAGTGTTTCTTAAAGCCCTAAAGTTGCCATTTGAAATGACTTTAGTTTTGTGCCATGTCTGTGATCTGCTTTTTTTCAACAACATTAAACAACTGAATGAACATCCTCCGAGCCCGGTGATTCCATTATTTTTGCCAGGGGTTGTAGATGATCTTGTTGAAGCTGCTTCACACCTTTCTCCTATTCATCACATGCGCTGCAAGAGGGACATTCTGCAACTCTGATTAGCAAAGTGAGGAAATTGGCTATTGCTGCCAGAACCCCTAAAATTGATTCCATCTTGAAGAGACACACTGGAAAAGGGGCAATTGGGGAATTACAAAATTTTTCACTTGCTCTCAAAGAAGTAGAAGAGTTCAATCGTTCATCAAAACTGACTGTGCATGAGGCAATTCCTTTATATCCTGAAATTGTTAGAGATGTTGCCCATGTGGTTACTACTTTGCCACCAACCCAAGTTAGTGTAGAGAGGTTGTTCTCTAGTCTTAAAATAATTAGGTCAGATTTGAGGTGATACTATCTCAGAACAAATTCATAGACTGCACAAATGTTATTCAGTATGTTTTTGTTGAAAACAGTTTTTTTCCACTTACTGTATAGTGTATAATAAATTGTAAATATGCAAAAGTTTTTTTGTTCTATTTATTGGAATAGAACTTTAGAACATAAAATATATCTAAATATACAGTATATCTGAATCATAATAATTATTACAAGCCTGATGTTACCATTTTACTACAGTAAATTTATCACTTAAACTTAAACATGAGCCATGTATGAGGGAGTCGGTGTCATGGAAATTGAGGAGTCGGAGGTTTGGCTTATCGACTCCACAGCCCAGGCCACAGCTTCTCTAAATTATGACGAGTTGTGCCGTACCTTTCACTAGAAATCTTACTGGAGTAAGATTTGTGGCGAGGCCCATGAAGGCACCTGCCACTCGTCAGATTCTCATGTTTCATTAAGAGCCGTGCACCTCCATATGAATCAGGAGCATATAACTTCAACACTCCCCCTCATCAAGACTACTGTGAATATCGCCTGTCTTGATGAATCGAGGTCTGACTCATTTGAATATAAGACCAGAATTGTGTCACTACCACAATCTATAACTTGGTTGTACCCTTCATTTGTGGCTAGAAAAGCACTGATGATGTTGTTGTGTCGGACTAGTTCAAAAGACCAAAAACATTGCAGCGGTGTATACATGTCTAACGCACATTAGTTCTGTTTGGCCCAGGCATAAAACAAATGATACAACAGATAAATGGGGCTCATTCACACAAAACATTGTTGTTTTTTTTCACGGATAGCACTCGTACTTTTGATCATCTATGAGACTGTTCACATGTTCATGATTTTGTGCAGACAGAGCGATCTATGCAAAATTGCAAAGATTTGTCTGATATTCATCCAAGTGTCGGTTCAAACTTGACAATTAAAGTCTATGGGTCTGTGAAAAAAACTGACAACACTCTGAAGCCATCCTGTGCTGTCCAAGTTTCATTGGTAGATAGGAGAAGGCGGAAAAAACTTTTTTTCTCAGTGAAAAAAACTGATTAAACAGTGATGATACTGATGAAAATCCCTGATGAAATTGTCAAAAAACGGCCATTTGAATGAGGCCTTATCCTAAATATTTTCCCGCATAACTAATTGCTCAACTCCTCCATCTCAATAAAATGCTAGGCTGAATTTTCAGTTTGACAGGTTTAATTTAATATCACCAGAATACCAGTGAATCATATTTAACAAATTACTTGCCATTTTAGCTAAATTTAAGCAATTTAAATATTAATATGGTAGTTATTTAAAAATATAACACTTGGAACATGCATCTGCAGTTTGCTTGAGATTAAAAAAAAAAGATACTTATCTCTTTTGTAACCTTTTTATGCCATGGGTTTTTTTTTTCGCCTCTTGTTTTTTTTTATTAGTTTTGACCTCTTGATCTTTTGATGTTATTCTGCAACTAATGAAAAGGTTAATGACTCTTTAAATGTTATGTGCAATAGTTAACACATCCCACTAATTATGTAAATTTCCAGTGCTATTCTTATCCACATTATCTTTATTGTGTTTGTGCAGTGCTGACATTTTTAAAAGTCCCAATTATTTTTAAAGGAAAAAGAATCTAAACATTAAAACTACTGCAATGTATTACAATAGCCAGGTTGTTAATTGCTAATGTGCACTTATTACTTGAAATTATTATTTCAATTTGAAATATTGCGCACTTAAAATAAGTCACATTGAACACGTTCTATCTACATACAGCTACTAATAGGACATATGTGATGGAGAATGCTATAAAATAGATTTATACTTATTACATTTTTTTATTAGGCCTACAACTCACCATTGCCACTGACAGTTTTAAAGTTGTACCACCATGGGAGGAGCATCATTTTTGTTTTCTCCTGTCCACAGATATCTTTGTAGCTTTAGAACAAATTTATAGGTTTCATTAGAACAAGGTACATTTTCCGCAAAGCAGCTGCACTATAAGACATGGATTTTGTTATAGCTGGACATTTATTATTGGATTGCATATAATTTATGTCTTTTTCTGAAGAAAAAATTATGACCCCTAGTGTTAGGGTTGTAATTTTTAGAGGTACTAGAGCTAGGGACCATCCTGATTGGGTACACCTTGTTGCGTTGGGATGTTTTTTATGCTTTTTTACTTTAAAAAAAAAAAAAAAAACGTAAAATAAGTACTCTATTTTTTACATGTATTACTACTATTTATTTACTTACTACAGGGTATTTATTCATTGTTTTTATTCTAGGTTATATTTGTATGCTAATGGTCATAGTGTGAATGTGCACCTACATATTAGACTTATACCAACAGGTGTACTGGCCCATATGATTGGTTTTTCATTACAACACAGTAAATTTTACCCAAAACAACTGCACTATAAGCCATGGATTTTGTTGTAGCTGAACTCTTATTAGTGAATTGCATATAATTGTGACTCTTTTTCTAATTAACAATTGACAATTTGACAATCCCCCCCCCCAAAAAAAAAAAAAATTAGAACCATTACCATATGGCTTAACCAATTGATGGCCTGGAGAATAATGACATAGTGATACTAGTCCCTTGATGCTTAACATGTAGAATATTTTTTTCTGTGATGCACCAAACATGCCAGTATACTGCCTATCGAACCACTTAATATTTTTAGCTAATTTGCTGTATTGATCTTTAAGAAAATGTACTTGTATCACATATTGTATTAGCAGTGCTTTATCAGGCTAGCATTAAAGTTTTTAATGATGAAAAAAATAGAGCCTTTACCATATGGCTTAATGAATTGACAGCATGGAGAATTATGTCACAGAAATAGCAGCCAATTCATGTTTAACATGTAGAATATTTGGAGTCCTAAGTTTTTAATTCTGCCTTTATTATAACAATATATTAGTGCAGTGTGTGCAATATTAATATTTAATCCCAGATCGCTTGTATTGGGACTAGTCTAGGAGTGCCATCACTCATCCTTGCAAATTGCTAGTATCACACACACTGCAGCATGATCGACAAATCAGCATGAGCAGAGAGGAGGGGAAGAGGGAGTTCTCCTCATCCCTGCATTACCGAACTGCAGGGATGGGTGACCAGACTAGTCTAGGCACAAGCGTGCAGGGGCGACTTAGCCAGGGTGTGCCCCCCCAGGTGCCCAATGTATCATGTGACATGTCACGTGATCCCCTTTGATAGATCATGTGAGTAACATACAAGGTCTCTGGTGCACATCTGTAGATGGAAAATGACAGAGATAGCGGCGCACGTACATAACATAGTGCTATACATAATAGAGCAGGGGTGGGAGATTAATTTTTCCAAGGGGCACATGAGAGACTGTGACTGATGTGGAGACCAAACCAATAGGCTGAAATTAATTCTGCACAGTATTAACATATGAATTATAATTGTTTTATTTTTTATATTAATTGTATGGCTTAATATTGAGCAGAATTAAGTATGCTGACATCCCCCTATATACAATATGAGCCCTTCATAGCCCCACATACATACAATATGAGCCCCCACGATCAACAACCAAAGCGATAAATCTATGGTGCCCTTATACATGTAAACCATAACAAAAAAAAAACTTACAATTTTTTCTCTTTAGTTATTTTAAATACCTATATACCTGGAAGTCACGTTTCTATTGACTCCACCTAATGGCAGTCAGGCTACCTCTGGCGAGCACATGGAGGGCTGTGCGGCCCTCCAAAGAAATGCCACCCTACACCATTACTGACCCACTGCCAAACCGGTCATGCTGAAGGATGTTGCAGGCAGCAGATCGCTCTCCACATGTGTCCAGACTCTGTCACATCTGTCACATGTGCTCAGTGTGAACCTGCTTTCATCTGTGAAGAACACAGGGCGCCAGTGGCGACTTAGCCAATCCTGGTGTTCTGTGGCAAATACCAAGTGTCCTGCACGGTGTTGGGCTCTGAGCACAACCCCCATCTGTGGACTTCGGGCCCTCATACCACCCTCATGGAGTCGGTTTCTAACCGTTTGTGCAGACACATGCACATTTGTGGCCTGCTGGAGGTCATTTTTCAGGGCTCTGGCAGTGCTCCTCCTGTTCCTCCTTGCACAAAGGCGGAGGTAGCGGTCCTGCTGCTGGGTTGTTGCCCCCCTACGGCCCCCTCCATGTCTCCTGGTGTACTGGCCTGTCTCCTGGTAGCGCCTCCAGCCTCTGGACACTACGCTGACAGACACATCAAACCTTCTTGCCACAGCTCGCATTGAAGTGCCATCCTGAATGAGCTGCACTACCTGAGCAACTTCTGTGGGTTGTAGAGTCCGTCTCATGTTACCACGAGTGTGAAAGCCCAACCAACATTCAAAAGTGTCCAAAACATCAGCCAGAAAGCAGTGTACTGAGATGTGGTCTGTGGTCCCCACCTGCAGAACCACTCCTTTATTGTGTGTCTTGACAATTGCCAATAATTTCCATCTATTGTCTATTCCATTTGCACAACATCATGTGAAATTGATTGTCAATCAGTGTTGCTTCCTAAGTGGACAGTTTGAATTCACAGAAGTTTGATTTACTTGGAGTTTTATTCTGTTGTTTAAGTGTTCCCTTTATTTTTTTGAGCAGTGTGTGTGTATATATATATATATATAAATATATATATATAATACACACATATGTATATTGAAATATATATATATATATATATATATATATATATATATATATATATATATATATATATATATGTTTATACACACGTGGTCAAAATTGTTGGTACAGAAATAACTTGAATCTGACAAAAGTAATAATAAATTAAAAATCTTTGAAAATGAATAAATGAAAGTCAGACATTGCTTTTCAACACTGCTTCCGCAGAATTAAAAAAAAAATAATTAAACTCATGCAACAGGCCTGGACAGAAATGATGGTACTCTTCTTAACTTAATATTTTGTTGAACCACCTTTTGAGGCAAACACTGCAATCAAACGATTCCTGTAACTGTCAATGAGACTTCTGCACCTCTCGACTGGTATTTTGGCCCACTCCTCATGTGCAAACTGCTCTAGTTATCTCGTGTTTGAAGGTTGCCTTTCCAGACGGCATGTTTCAGCTCTTTCCAAAGATGCTCAATAGGATTTAGGTCAGGGCTCATAGAAGGCCACTTCAGAATAGTCCAATGTTTTCCTTTTAGCCATTCTTGGGTGTTTTGTGTCATTATCCTGTTGCAATTCCCATGACCTGCGACTGAGACCAAGCTTTCTGACACTGGGCAGCACATTTCTCTCTAGAATCCCTTGATAGTCTTGAGATTTCATTGTACCCTGCACAGATTCAAGACACTCTGTGCCAGATGCAGCAAAGCAGCCCCAGAACATAACAGAGCCTCCTCCATGTTTCACAGTAGGGACTGTGTTCTTTTCTTGATATGCTTCATTTTTCCGTCTGTGAACATAGAGCTGATGTGCCTTGCCAAAAACTTCCATGTTTGTCTTATCTGTCAATAGGACATTCTCCCAGAAGCTTTGTGGCTTGTCAACATGTTGTTCGGCAAATTCCAGTCTGGCTTTTTTATAATTTTTTTTCAAAAATGGTGTTCTCCTTGGTTGTCGCCCATGTTGTCCACTTTGGATCAAACAACAGCGATCTGACACTGATGTTCCTTGAGCTTGAAGTTCACCTTTAATATCTTTAGAAGTTATCCTGGGCTCTTTTGTTATCTTTCGTATTATCCGTCTCTTTGATTTGTCATCAATTTTCCTTCTGCGGCCATGTCCAGGGAGGTTGGCTACAGTCCCATGGATCTTAAATTTCTGAATAATATGTGCAACTGTAGTCACAGGAACATCAAGCTGCTTGGAGATGGTCTTCTAGCCTTTGCCTTTATCATGCTTGTCTATAATTGTCTTTCTAATCTCCTGAGACAACTCTTTCCTTTGCTTCCTCTGATCCATGTTGAGTGTTGTACACACTATGTCACCAAACAGCACAGTGAGTATCTGTAGCCCTATATACAGGCCCACTAACTAATTACAAGATTATAGACACATGTGATGCTAATTAGTGGACACAACTTGATTTACCATGTCCCTTTTGTCACATTATTTTCAGGGGTACCGTCATTTCTGTCCAGGCCTATTTCATGAGTTTAATTTTTTTTTAATTCTGTGGAAGCAGGGATGAAAAGCAATGTCTGACTTTCATTTGTTCATTTTCATAGATTTTTAATTTATTATTACTTTTATTAGATTCAAGTTTTGGCCATTGTGGGTTTTTCTTTCATTAAACGAGGGGTACCAACAATTTTGACCGTGTGTGTATATATAGACCCCCTTCTTTTGGTCGTTCAGGGGTTCATCAGGGAATTCCTTCAATCAGGACAAGAAAAGGAGACCGTAAGCCGTACTGCAATGAGGAGAACAGCTCACAGGCATAGGCAATATGCCCACACATAGCCTCTAAATACAAAATGAGTCTACATACAGCCCCCCTACATACAGTATGAGTCCACATACAGCCCCCTACATACAGTATGAGCCTACACAGCCTCCCTATATACAATATGAGCCTGCACATAGCCCCCCACATATAGTATGAACCCTCACCTAGCTCCCAATATACAGTATGAGACCCCATATAGCCTCCTATATACAGTATGAGCCCACACATAGCTCCCTATATAAAGTATGAGCCTGCACATAGCCTCCTATAAACAGTATAAGCCCCCACATAGCATCCTATATACAGTATGAGCCCACACATACAGCATATAACAAAAGTGAGTACACCCCTCACATTTTTATAAATATTTTATTATATATTGTCATGAGACAACACTGAAGATATGACACTTTGATACAATATAAAGTAGTCAGTGTACAGCTTGTACAACAGTGTAAATTTGGTCTGTCCACTAAATAACTCAACACACAGCCATTAATGTGTAAACCACTGGCAACAAAAGTGAGTACACCCCTAAGTGAAAATGGCCAAATTGTGCCCAATAAGGCATTTTCCCTCCCTAGTGTCATATGACTCATTTGTGTTACAAGGTCTTTGTGAATGAGGAGCAGGTGTGTTAAATAGATGTTATCGCTCTCACACTCTCTCATACTGGTCACTGGAAGTTTGACATAGCACCTCATGGCAAAGAACTCTCTAAGCATCTGAAAAAAAGAATTGTTGCTCTATATGAAGATGGCCAAGGCTATAAGAAGATTGCCAACACGCTGAAACTGAGCTGCAGCATGGAGGACAGGCCATACAGCGATTTAACAAGACAGGTTCTACTCAGAACTGGCCTCGCCATGGTCGACCAAAGAAGTGGAATGCACGTGCTCAGCATCATATCCCGAGGTTGTCTTTTCAAAATAGACGTATGAGTGCTGTCAGCATTGTTGCAGAGGTTAAAGCGGTGGGGAATCAGCCTGTCAGTGTCCAGACCATATGCCACACACTACATCAAATAGGTCTGCATGGCTGTCGTCCCAGAAGGAAGCCTCTTTGAAAGATGATGCACAAGAAAGCCAGCAAACAGTTTTCTGAAGACAAGCAGACTAAGGACATGGGTTACTGAAACCATGTCCTGTGGTCTGATGAGACCAAGATAAACTTATTTGGTTCCGATGGTGTCAAGCGTGTGTGGTGGCAACCAAGTGAGGAGTACAAAGACAAGTGTGTCTTGCCTACAGTCAAGCGTGGTGGGAGTGTCATGGTTTGGGGCTGCATGAGTGCTGCCAAGCTGTGGGGAGCTACGGTTCATTGAGGGAACCATGAATGCCACGTACTGTGACATACTGAAGCAGAGTATGATCCCTTCTCTTCAGAAACTGCGCTACAGGACTGTTTTTCAACATAACGACCCCAAACACACCTCCAAGACAACCACTGCCTTGCTAAAGAAACTGAGTTTAAAGGTGCTGCACTGGCCAAGCATGTCTCCATACCTAAACCCTATAGAGCATTTGTGGGGCATCCTCAAACAGAACTTGGAGGAGTGCAAGGTCTCTAACATCCACAAGCTCCGTAATGTTATCTTGGAGGAGTGGAATAGGATTCCAGTAGCAACCTGTGACGCTCTAGTGAGCTCCATGCCCAAGAGAGTTAAGGCAGTGCTTGAAAATAATGGTGGCCAAGCAAAATATTGACACTTTGGGCATAATTTGGTCATTTTCACTTAGGGGTGTACTCACTTTTGTTGCTAGCAGTTTAGACATTAATGGCTGTGTGTTGCGTTATTTAGGGGGCACACCAAATTTACACTGTTATACAAGCTGTACACTGAATACTTTACATTGTATCAAAGTGTCATATTTTTAGTGTTGTCCCATGAAAAGATATAATAAAATATATACAAAAATGTGAGGGGTGTATTCACTTTTGTCACTTAATGTAGCTGCCTATATACAGTATGTGCCTCTACAGATATTATTATTTATTATTATAGCGCCATTTATTACCCCGAGGCAGCAAGCTTGCGAGACTGGGGACAGTGGGCAGCCATTGACTAAGCCTCCAATTTACAATATGAGCACGCACATAGCCTCCTATATACAGTATGATCCTGACCCCACATAGCCTCCTATATACAGCATGAGCCCCCACATAGACCCCTACATACAGTGTGAATCCTCATAGGCTCCTATATACAGTACGAGCCCCCATATAGCCTTCTATATACAGTATGAGCCCCTATATACAGTATGAACCCCCCACATTGCAACCTATTTACAGTATGAGCGCTCACATAACCCATATACAGTGGTGTGAAAAAGTGTTTGCCCCTTTCCTGATTTCTTATTCTTTTGCTTGTTTGTCACACTTAAATGTTTCAGATCACATCTTTGGGAAGCGGAGTTCAATTGCCCTTTCCAGGCCTGATTGCTGCCACACCTGTTCTCAATCAAGAAATCACTTAAATAGGACCTGACTGACTAAGTGAAGTAGACCAAAAGATCCTTAAAAGCTAGACATCATGCTGCAATCCAAAGAAATTCAAGAACAAATGAGAAACAAAGTAATTGCGATCTATCAGTCTGGAAAAGATTATAAAGCCATTTCTGAAGTTTTGGGACTCCAGCAAACCACAGTGAGAGCCATTATCCGAGCCATTATCCACAAAGTGCGAAAACATGGAACAGTGGTGAAGCCTCCCAGTAGTGCCCGGATGACCAAAATTACCCCATGACTGCAGCAAAAATTTGTCCAAGAGGTCACAAAAGACCCCACAAGAACATCCAAACAACTGCAGGCCTCACTTGCCTCAGTTAAGTTCAGTGCTCATGAGAAAGAGACTGGGCAAAAATGGCATGCATGTCAGAGTTCCAAGTCGAAAACCACGGCTGAGGCTAACGAACATAAAAGCTCGTCTCAGTTTTGCCAGAAAACATGTTGATGATCGGCAAGACTTTTGGGAGAATACTCTATGGACTGACAAGACAAAAGTTAAACTTTTTGGAAGGTGTATGTCCCTTTATGTCTGGCGTAGAAGTAACACAGCATTTCAGACAAGGAACATCATACCAACACTAAAATATGGTGGTGGTAGTGTGATGGTCTGGGGCTATTTTACTGCTTCAGGACCTGGAAGACTTGCTATGGTAAATGGAACCAAGAATTCTGCTGTCTACCAAAAAATCCTGAAGGAGAATGTCCAGCCATCTGTTTGCAACCTCAAGCTGAAGTGCTCTTGGATTATGCAGCAGGACAATGATCCAAAACACACCAGCAAGTCCTCCTCTGAATGGCTTAAGAAAAACAAAATTAAGACTTTGGAGTGGCCTGGTCAAAGTCCTGATCTTAATCCGATTGAGATGCTGTGGCATGACCTTAAAAAGGTGGTTCATGCTCAGAAACCCTTCAATGTGCTAGAATTACAATTACAACAATTTTGCAAAAGATGAGTGGGCCAAAATTCCTCCAGAGCGTTGTAAAAGACTCATTGCCAGTTATCGCAAATGCTTGGTTGAAGTTGTTGCTGCTAAGGGTGGCCTAACCAGTTATTGGGGTTATGCAGCAATCACTTTCTCACACAGGGCCCTGTAGGTTGGGATTTCTTTTTCGCTAAATAATAAAGACCTTCATTTAAAAACTGCATTTTTTGTTTACTTTTGTTATCTTTGTCTAATATTTACATTTGTTTTGTGATCTGAAACATTTAAATATGACAAACATACGAAAGGCACACATCCTATAAACATATTAATAAAAAAAAACACATACTCACTTTGCTCCCCTTCCCATGACGCTCTGCACTGGTCCCCGAGGCTCCACTTGTACTTGTGGTGCATACATGCTGGCGCGCACCGGCTGATGATGTCATCACGCCGGCACGTCACAGCAGAGGCAATGGGAGACCCCCTGGAGCGGTGCTGCTATTCTGTATTGTCGGCAGCGGAGCTCCAGGAAAAGCTCCCTGCTGGGACATGTGCATTGTGATGAAGGCAATCTGGCCATGGGCCCCCATGGAGCCTCGGGCCCCGGGCAGTAACCCAGATTGCTCTCATTATAATCCACATATGCAAGCGTGCCATGATTAAATGTTATTTTTACAAAGAGTGCAATAACATTTATAATAAAGACTTCATTATTTAGCATTATTAGGAGCCTGATAAGGTGCTTCTAATATATTATAGGCGTAAATCTCCTTGATAGGTTCCCTTTAAAGTGAAGTTATCTGTTATGGGAAAACGAAAAGGTGAAATTATAGTAGATGAGTGACAGTAGATGAAAGACTGTTGTCAAATATATGTCATTAGGAAATCAGATGATCCCCCTTGGTATTCAACAGTTACAGGTTTTACTTTCATTTCACCAGATTAAGAGCAAAATTTGATGAGATTCCTTTGGAGAAGACTATAATAGTGAAAGGGGTAATGAATGTGATTCTATACAAATCTCAATGGTGATGTGTAGCCTTGTAGGCCACAGAATATAGGCTACTCTGTCATTTAGTTGACTCACTGGTCCATATAATACAATTGGAAAATCTATTTACCTGTGCTTCCTCATACATTCTTCAAAAGAGAATCACAAACATTGTGAATTAATTCGCCAATGCACCAAAATATTATACACTACAACAGTTCCCTGGGGTCTGGAAACCTTGCAATTAGTGATGAGCGAGTATGTTTTGTTAACCCTTTCGCTGAGTATACTCAGTATATGCTGGAAAAACAGGCATTCCTCACATGTATTAAATCTGTCAAACAGTCGCAAATCATGTTCACAAAGCTATGAAAACTTAACGCCCGAGCACGCTATAAATATTCGGTGCTCGGCCGAGTATACTCAGCGAAAGGGTTAACAAAGCATACTCGCTCATCACTACTAGCAATCCTAATAATACATTCCTATCATTATTGAATCATTCCATGAAGGATACTTGTCTCAACGTAGTATCCACCACTGGATGCATAATTCTACCTCTGTCACCTTATGTGAACACAATCCTGTCATAAAAAAGTGATTGTAATCTGTTTTGCTTTTGTTATTATTCATACACTAAATTTTAGAGAATTGTATAATCCTATCAGTGTACAGATCCTACTGCGTCTGTGTACTAATTGAACCACCTGCCTGGAGAGTTCTTTAAAGGGGTTGTCCGACACATTAATACATTTTTTACTAGGCTGGAATTGTTTTTAAATAATAAACAGAGCAGTCTAACCCGTCAACACCCCTGCAAATCCAGCGCAGGCTGCTCCAGAGGTCTGCACTGTCTCAGGAAGTGATGTCTGCTCTGTTCAGAAGTTACCAGGACCGCGTCAGCCAATCACATTGGCTGCACAGTTAGGTGAATAGGTGAATAACCGAACGTGTCATTGGATGTTTCTGTTTTTTTTTCTAACAGAGCAGACATTGCCGTCCCGGATCTGCCTGCGCTGGATCCATTGGGGTGCTGTAGGGTGAATATGCCTCAGTTTGTTTTAAAACTGTTGATGCCTAGAAAAAAATGTATTCAAGTGTTGGAAGGAGTTGTCTACTTTCAGAAAATTTTCCCTGTATGCACAGTTTATTGTAAAAAAAGAACCTGTGCTTTAATTACCTTCCCCAGGGCGCTACGTCTGCCTAAGTTTCCATTGTTTGGCTGTGGCTGTAATGTCACATTAACTTCGCTATAGCCAATCACAAAGTTTACTGGCTCTGAGCTCCTCGTGCCAGCTACATGGACAGAAATGGTGAGCTCAGTGATTGGCTACAGCGATATAGACTTGACTTTACTGCTACACGCAAATTATAGAGCCCATGGCAGCAGGAGAGACAGTGCATTGGATCTGAGGAGGGTAAGTAAAGCACAGTTTGTTTGTTTTTACAAATTTTGCATATAGTGAAAAGTTTTCTGAAAGGGGACAACCCCTTTAATACATAGTGAATGTCTACTTTGTTTTGTATGCCCATCTGGTACTGTGTTGGCTTTCTTTTAGCCCTTAGAACTCCAGCAATTAATTGTGGCACAAATTACACCAGGTAATGAATTCATTCTGGCTCAGTGGTTAGCACTGTTGCTTTTCCAGCACTGGAGTCCGGGGTTCACATTCCACCAAGTACAACATATGCAAGGAGTTTGTAGGTTCTCCCCATGTTTGCGTGGGTTTTCTCCGGGATCTCCTGTTTCCTCCCACACTCCAAAGACATACTAATAGGGAATCTAGATTGTGAGCCCCAATGGGGACAGTGTCCATAATGTCTGTAAAGCGCTGTGGAATTTACGGCACCATATACGTGAGTAAAATAAATAAATAAATACAATTCTGCAGGAATATTGGCTCATGCAAACAGGATAGCATTTCACAGTTGCTGCTAATTAGGCAATCTCTGAATAGACTGTTCTACCTGTCCCAGAGATTCTCTAGAGGATTAAGATCTGAAGACTGTAAAGGTTAGTGAAGCAAGGAAAACTTGCTGCCTTTGTCCTGGAACCAATCCATGACTATATGACCCTTGTGGCATGGTGCATTGTTCTGATGAGAGTGTCCTGATGCAATGAAGTGATGAACTCGGTTGGCCCCATTGCTTAGCTAAGCCCTATTGCCCAAACATCTATCCAGAGGTAGCAGAGGACCAATGATGTACCAAGAAAACATTCCTCCCACCATTACACCATGTCTAGCAGCCTGATTTGTTAACACCTGACACAACGGGTTAATTGAATTAAACTGGTTATCCAGAATTTTCTTTTCTACCAAGCCTTTGCTGCCCTGCAACGATCTCTCTCAGCTCAAAGCAATCATGGATTGCTCCTGCCGGCAATTCTCCTGTTTCATGCTACATCACATTTGACAGAGCAGTTTCTTCTCTTCCAGTCTGCTCTGTCAATGGGACTTCACTGCCGACGTCATGTTGCTTGACAGCCGGCTCAGCCTAACGCAGCTGGGAAACTATTTCAGGCATCACTATTAAATATTGAATGGCATCTGTTGGTAGAGATAGCTAATAATTTTTGAGCATCTAAAAATAAGGAGTGGGATCCAAAAACTTTGCCCATTGAATTTACATTTGAATGCCTCCGTTTAGCTTGGAGAGTAGTGGACAACATATATTAGGATAGCCATAAGCTAGAAATTTTGAGCAGCGGAAAAGGCTGATTTAGACTATTTTCTTATTTTCTGCTAAGTATCCCATCAATGGGATCCCAGGCTAGGCCACAGATCAAAGAAGACCAACCATGAACCAACAATGTTGTTCTGAAAATGACTGTCTGAAATACATATAAGGCTATGTTTACACGTCTCATTTATACATGGCCTAAATTAATACATAATGGATACATGATCACATTTGAATTCCCATACTTAATGATGTCTTGCCAAATCTTTAAAGCAGATCTCTCACAAGATTTCACAATACAAACTGCATGCATTACTAAGTAAGTCTGTTAGGCCTGGTGAGGCTGGTATAATTACTTTTAGGATTTACAAGTATGTCAGAATGACAGTAGAATTGAAATATTAAAATAAGCATTTTATGAGTACAGCTAACGCTCATTTTGACGTAGATCTGTCACCAGCTGTCACAATATAAGCTGCATACGTTAAATACAGCATCCTTATAAGGTTTAAGAGATCTTTTTAGTACTTTGAAACTCCATGTGAGAATTCCTATAAAATCACTTAACTGTAAAATCACTTTTAAATCAAGCTCAACTCATTTGTCCTGATTGATAGCTCCTCAGTATCATTCCTCCCTGCTACTGTTGAACTCTCATACTGCTCAGTACAAGCTGCAGCTGACTAAATACAATTGGACTCCTGAGCTATTATACAGGGTGGGCCATTTATATGGATACACCTAAATTAAATGGGAATGGTTGGTGATATCAACGTCCTGTTTTTGGCACATTAATATATGGGAGGGGGAAAACGTTTCCAGATGGGTGGTGACCATGGTGGCCATATTGAAGTTGGCCATTTTGGATCCAACTTTATTTTTTTCAATGGGAAGAGGGTCATGTGACACATCAAACTTATTGAGAATTTCATAAGAAAAACAATGGTGTGCTTGGTTTTAACGTAACTTTATTCTTTCATGAGTTTTTTACAAGTTTATGACCACTTATAAAATGTGTTCAAAGTGCTGCTCATTGTGCTGGATTGTCAATGCAACCCTCTTCTCCCACTCTTGACACACTGATAGCAACATCTCAGAAGAAATGCTAGCACAGGCTTCCAGTATCCGTTATTTCAGATGCTGCACATCTCGTATCTTAACAGCATAGACAATTGCCTTCAGATGACCCCAAAGATAAAAGTCTAAAGGGGTCAGATCGGGAGACCTTGGTGGCCATTCAACTGGCCCACGACGACCAATCCACTTTCCAAGAAACTGTTCATGTAGGAATTCTCGGACCTGACACCCATAATGTGGTGGTGCACCATCTTGTTGGAAAAACTCAGGGAACGGGCCATCTTCAGTGCATAAAGAGGGCAACACATCATCATGTAGCAATTTCAGATAACCAGTGGCATTGAGGTTTCCATTGATGAAGAATGGCCCCACTATCTTTGTACCCCATATACCACACCATACCATCAAGATACGAGATGTGCAGCATCTGAAACAATGGATACTGGAAGCCTGTGCTAGCATTTCTTCTGCGGTGTTGCTATCAGTGTGTCAAGAGTGGGAGAAGAGGGTTGCATTGACAATCCAACACAATGGGCAGCACTTTGAACACATTTTATAAGTGGTCATAAACTTGTAAAAGACTCATGAAAGAATAAAGTTATGTTAAAACCAAGCACGCCATTGTTTTTCTTATGAAATTCTCAATAAGTTTGATGTGTCACATGACCCTCTTCCCATTGAAAAAAATAAAGTTGGATCCAAAATGGCCGACTTCAAAATCGCCACCATGGTCACCACCCATCTGAAAACATTTTCCCCCTTCCTTATACTAATGTGCCACAAACAGGAAGTTGATATCACCAACCATTCCCATTTAATTTAGGTGTATCCATATAAATGGCTCACCCTGTAGTCTGACATAGTGATCTTAATGTCAAGATTATACAACCATTCTGATGTGGATTGTCAATGTAATTTCACTAGTCTGAGCAGCTTTAAATATAAGGAAATCCGTTAGGACGGAAACTGCTGCACCAGAGAAAGGAAAAAAATTAAAACATTACTTTTACTTTGTGTAAAAACAAACATGATGAAAAATACAAAAAAGTTGAAAAAAAGTTAGGATTCATACTCTTACATGTTTCGAGTTGGGGTTAACTATAATTCATAGGGTTGAATTAGAGTTATCTCAAACCAAAACATGTAATTATAGATCCTATGTAACGGGTCCGGGAGGCGGAACCTCTGAGCTACTATACAAGGGGGCGGCCCTTGTAAGGGAGCGGGTGGCAGTCTCTGGGTGAACGGACAGGGAGTTACGGCAAGTGATCAGGGCAGTCTCTGGGTAAGGGGTAGGTACGACCTGTGATGGCAGAGCCTCCGGGTAGGCTAGCAGGCAGATGGTAGATGTGTGCTCCCAGGTGAGCAAGCGAGAGTCTCTGGAATAGCAGGTGGTCACGGCACGTGACGGCGGAACCTCCGGGCTGGCAGGCAGGTAGGTAACGGAGAAGCGCTCCCAGGTGAGCGGGCAAGAGTCTCTGGAATAGCTGGTGGTCACCGCACGTGACAACGGGACCTCCGGGCTGGCAAGCAGGCAGGTAACGGAGATGCGCTCCCAGGTGAGCGGGCAAGAGTCTCTGAGATAGCTGGTGGTCACAGCACGTGACAACGGAGCCTCCGGGCTGGCAAGCAGGCAGATAACGGAGAAGCGCTCCCAGGTGAGCGGGCAAGCTGGTCCATAGACAGACTGACCGGAGTAGTAAGGCAGACCGTCGGACCTCAGGCAAGCAGGCAGGTAGCTGATATGCGCTCCCAGGTGAGCGGGCAGGCTGGTCCTTTAGACAGACTGACAGGAGTAGTAAGGCAGACCGTCGGACCTCAGGCTGGCAGACAGGTAACAAGTATTCAGGCAGGAATCAGGCAGGTAACTAGCAGGAAACTGGCAGGTAACTGGCAGGTAACTGGCAACGGGACCTGAGGGCTGAAGCACAGGTGAGACACAGGTGCAAACAACATTGCTCGGGCACCTCCATTTTGGAGGAGGTGCCTTATATATGATGAAGTCCTCCGGCCATTGGCCGGGGACTCTTTAGGGCGGCGCGCGTGGCCCCTTTAAGAGGAGGGAAGCGCGCGCGCGCCCTAAGCACAGGGGCCGGGAAGGAGCGCGCGCTGAGAGCAGAGCAGGAGGAGGACGCCGGGACGGAGCGCGTGCTGACAGCAGAGCGGTGAGGGGAGCAGCGTCCCTGCCTAGCAGAGGGCAGGGACGCCAGCGCTACAGTACCCCCCCCTTTAGGCCCCCCCTTTTTTAGGCCAGACAGAAATTTAGCTAGGATGAGAGGGGCATGGATATTCTCCCGGGGCTCCCACGTTCTCTCCTCAGGACCAAACCCCCTCCAATCTACCAAGAAAAAGGTCTTTCCTCTTACCCTTTTGGTGGCAAGAATGTTCTCTACCTCAAACTCGTCCTCAGCAGAAACCGGAGCAAGAGGCGTACCTGTAGACTTAGAAAAAGAGTTAAGTACCACAGGTTTGAGGAGAGATACATGGAAGGAGTTAGGGATCCGTAAGTTGGCCGGGAGTTTCAATTTATAGGCCACCGGGTTGATCTGACTGATAACCTCCAGTGGGCCGATGAACCGAGGCCCCAACTTATAGGAAGGGATCTTGAGCCGGACATATTTGGACGAGAGCCAGACTTTATCCCCAGGACGGAATTGAGGAGGATCCAGACGTCCTTTGTCAGCGTGCCTTTTCATACGCTCGGATGACAGAAGGAGTGCGGACCGGGTACTCTCCCATATGGAGGAAGACTCGCTCTTGTGATTGTTGTACGAGAATTCGGCCCATGGCAGGAGATCCACCCAGTCAGAATGGTGAGCATTAACGAAGTGCCGGAGGTAACTGGTCAGGTTCTGATTGATCCGCTCCACTTGACCATTAGACTGTGGGTGGTAAGCGGAGGAGAAGTCCAGAGTGACGTCTAGCAATTTACAAGTGGCTCTCCAGAAACGAGAAGTGAACTGTACTCCTCGATCCGACACGATGTGACGGGGCAGGCCATGAAGACGGAAGATGTGGCGGATAAAGACTCTAGCCAGCTCGGATGCAGACGGAAGACCTGGCAGGGGAATGAAGTGAGCCATCTTGGAAAAGCGGTCAGCGACCACCCAAATGACCGTACAACCGGCAGAGACGGGCAGATCAGTTACGAAGTCCATCGCTATATGCTGCCAGGGGGCAGCAGGTGCTGGCAGAGGAAGAAGGCGGCCGGCCGACAGGTGTCTCGGAACCTTGTTGCGGGCGCAGGACACACAGGCAGAAACAAAGTCCATAACATCCTTGTGCAGGTTAGGCCACCAGTAGTGCCGGGTAATAAGCTGGAGGGTCTTTTTCTGACCGGCGTGACCAGCTAGTTTAGACGAATGACCCCAGTGTAGGATCCTCTCCCGATCAGGTACCGATACGAACGTCTTACCAGGAGGGAGACAATTTAGACTCACGGGGGCCACCTGCATTACTCTGGCGGGATCGATGGGGCAGTCACATGGTCTATGAGGTGGTAATGTCTCTGCCTCCTCCATATCAAAGACATCAGCACAAGACCAATAAGGAATCGGAAGTCCAGGTAGATTAGCTGGGATAGGAGAGGGACGGACGGAATGGACGGGAACCAGACAGGTTTTATGACAGTCTTGTCCCCAGCGAAGGACTTCTCCGGTTTGCCAGTCAAGCACGGGTGCATGTCTCTGGAGCCAAGGCAGACCTAGCAAGAGGGCGTGAGAGAGTCCAGGCAGAACGTGAAGGGAGATACTCTCTGAATGCAGCATACCCACTTGCAGAGTAATGGATTCGGTGATGAATTGGATGGGGCGAGATAAGAGGCCCCCATCCACGGCAACAACAGACAAGGGTACAGCCAGAGGTTTGGTGGGGATGCGGTATTTCTCCACCAGGGACAGTGAAATAAGATTTCCGGCTGCTCCAGAGTCAAGTTGGGCTAGTTCGGAATAACGATTCTCCCCGCAGATGATTGAGACAGACAGCAGCAGGGATGGAGAGGATTTATTTTTGTCTAGATCAAGTCCTCTGAGCGAACCTAGACACAGGCGTTCTCCCGACCTCTCCGGGCAGGCACGGATCCGATGCTCCTTACTGCCACAGTAGAAGCAGCTCCCCTCGGCACGGCGAAAGTCCTGACGGGATTTGACCATCTTGGTCTGGTCGACCTGCATAGGCTCAGGAGAGTGTACCTGGGGAGAAACGGAAGGAGTGACGGGTTTCAGAAAAGTAGGAACCAGACGTGGAAGCCCCTTTTCACGGGTGACCTCTTTGGCACGTTCCTGGAACCGTAGGTCAATCCGGGTGGCAAGAGTTATTAGGTCATCGAGAGTGGTAGGAATGTCCCGACCAGCAAGTTCATCTTTAATACGGCCGGACAGACCCTCCCAGAAGACGGATACCAGAGCTTCGTTATCCCAGGCCAGCTCCGAGGCAAGGGTACGGAACCGTATGGCATATTGACCCACGGTGAGGCTTCCCTGACGGAGGCGTAGCAGAGATGATGCGGATGAGGTCCTCCGTCCGGGTTCGTCGAAGGCTTTCCGGAAAGCCGTGAGAAAGGCAGGCAAGTCGGACACCAGGGGGTCTCCTCTCTCCCATAGAGGATTTAGCCAGGCCAGAGCCTCCCCGGTGAGATGGGACATGATGAATGCAATTTTGGCTCGGTCGGAGTTAAACTGGTGGGACAATAGTTCAAAATGCAGGGTGCACTGATTTATGAAGCCCCGAGCCAGGACGGAGTCGCCTCCGAAGCGAGGAGGTGCAGAGAGCCGGGGTCCGGAAAAGGATACCATGGTACTGGCCGTAGTTGCAGGATCAGACAGGGTGTTCAGGCGAGTATTAACATTCCGCAGATGACCCAGGATGGCCTCCTGTTGGGACTTCAGACGGGACAGTTCAAGACAGAGGTCCGAGAGCGAGGGAGCTTGGGTGCCACCGGGTTCCATGGCCCGAGCAAACTGTAACGGGTCCGGGAGGCGGAACCTCTGAGCTACCATACAAGGGGGCGGCCCTTGTAAGGGAGCGGGTGGCAGTCTCTGGGTGAACGGACAGGGAGTTACGGCAAGTGATCAGGGCAGTCTCTGGGTAAGGGGTAGGTACGACCTGTGATGGCAGAGCCTCCGGGTAGGCTAGCAGGCAGATGGTAGATGTGTGCTCCCAGGTGAGCAAGCGAGAGTCTCTGGAATAGCAGGTGGTCACGGCACGTGACGGCGGAACCTCCGGGCTGGCAGGCAGGTAGGTAACGGAGAAGCGCTCCCAGGTGAGCGGGCAAGAGTCTCTGGAATAGCTGGTGGTCACCGCACGTGACAACGGGACCTCCGGGCTGGCAAGCAGGCAGGTAACGGAGATGCGCTCCCAGGTGAGCGGGCAAGAGTCTCTGAGATAGCTGGTGGTCACAGCACGTGACAACGGAGCCTCCGGGCTGGCAAGCAGGCAGATAACGGAGAAGCGCTCCCAGGTGAGCGGGCAAGCTGGTCCATAGACAGACTGACCGGAGTAGTAAGGCAGACCGTCGGACCTCAGGCAAGCAGGCAGGTAGCTGATATGCGCTCCCAGGTGAGCGGGCAGGCTGGTCCTTTAGACAGACTGACAGGAGTAGTAAGGCAGACCGTCGGACCTCAGGCTGGCAGACAGGTAACAAGTATTCAGGCAGGAATCAGGCAGGTAACTAGCAGGAAACTGGCAGGTAACTGGCAGGTAACTGGCAGGTAACTGGCAACGGGACCTGAGGGCTGAAGCACAGGTGAGACACAGGTGCAAACAACATTGCTCGGGCACCTCCATTTTGGAGGAGGTGCCTTATATATGATGAAGTCCTCCGGCCATTGGCCGGGGACTCTTTAGGGCGGCGCGCGCGGCCCCTTTAAGAGGAGGGAAGCGCGCGCGCGCGCGCCCTAAGCACAGGGGCCGGGAAGGAGCGCGCGCTGAGAGCAGAGCAGGAGGAGGACGCCGGGACGGAGCGCGCGCTGACAGCAGAGCAGGAGGAGGACGCCGGGACGGAGCGCGCGCTGACAGCAGAGCGGTGAGGGGAGCAGCGTCCCTGCCTAGCAGAGGGCAGGGACGCCAGCGCTACATCCTAAACTTTTTTAACTTTTTTTGTATTTTTCATCATGTTTTTATTACATAAAGTAAAAGTTGTATTTTAATTTTTTCCTTTCTCTGGTGCTGGAGTTTCCGACTACTAACAGATTTCCCTATTAATTCTGATCTGGATGCCAGTCCGATGTGTCTCCTATACTCCCTACACCACACCCTGACCACAGATGGTCGATGTCTTAGGGCTTTTTCAAGTGGAATTCCCATTAATCTCTCTTTTCACTATTGATGCTATTGGGGAGTGAACTGAATACAACATTTTTCCATTATTTCTAAAGCTTTAAATTATGTTATAACTATATTGCGACAAGCTGAACCACTACAGTATAAGCAGGCAGTAATCAAATCTTTATATAGGAATACAATTGGCAAATACATATAATGCAGCTAGAGCTTCTATTTAATTTTCAACTGTGATTTGCTTTGAAATATTTTCTTCTTTGTGAGCTCTTAGGATTTTTTTGCTAATGGTATTCTCAGGACACTCATGTCCTATCTGATGATCACAATGAAGAATCACTGCTGATTTATTTAAAAGGAGCCTTGGATCTTTCCTCTAAGTAAGTTTAGATGCTTATGCTGAAATGGCTACAATTCCTAAAATGTGACACATCTAAAATGACTAATCCTAAGCAAAGTTAGAAAAATGACAAAACACTTTTGGTTGTGAAGTAGCAGTTGACGCTAGGCTTTATCTTCTAGGTTTTATCTGCCTCGGGATCTAATTCACTCTACAATGATTTTACATATTTTGTAATTAACAATCATCTTCCATTATCATTAGTGTACATATATTACAGCTTCAAATTCCAGCTGAGCAATGTAGCTTAGCTCCTAAAGTATAAGCAGTAATGATCTCTAGAACAAGGCTTCAGGCGACCCACTACTGGAATAACAAAGATAAGTTTTAATACTGCCAAACTTTATTTCCATTTACATAAATATATGGTCCAATGTTGAAGCAGATTTGCAGAGCTTAGTTTAAAACAACATCAAATCCCTTTGAATTGGGTTGTATTTTCTCTTCGGATATCAGGAGCCTTGCAAAAGAACTATTTTAGTCTGAAACAATTTACTTAAAGAAATAAAATAGTACAAGGTCATTAAATCACCAAGGATCTTCTGCTAGCAGCACTATAATGTTTTCGAATACTAAAGGCAGCTTCATTATCAAACCACATAACTGAAATATATAATTTGTAGCAGCTAGGAAATCCACTGCAAAACACAAGATCAAAGTTACCTGAAGTTAAGATTTAGCTTATATTTACTGTAAAAAACATATTTTTATTACTATTCCGCATGGTATTTGTTATCCCATAAACAACATTTATTACCTATCCACAGGATAGAGGATAAATGTGTGCTGAGACCCCCACTGATACTAAGAATGGGGGCCTGAAGTCCTCTATATGATTGAAGCATTATTAAATATGATAGACCATTCTGTATAATTCCTATTGATAGTAAATAGAGCAGTGTTTGCACATGTTCACTGAAGCTTCATTCACACGGGAAACTTGTTCTTGGTATTATTGGGGGCCACAGCGGTCAGCCCCCAGGAAATAGTGTATTTATTGACTATCATCTGAATAGGTGATGTATAGTGGGTACGGAAAGAATTCAGACCCCTTTGCATTTTTCACTCTTTGTTTTATTGCAGCCATTCGGTAAATTCTAAAAAGTAAATTTTTGTTTTCTCATTAAAGTACACTCTGCACCTCATCTTGACTGGAAAAAAACAGAAATGTAGAAATTTTTGCAAATTTATTAAAAAAGAAAAACTGAAATATCCCATGGCATCAGTATACAGACCCTTTGCTCAGACACTCATATTTAAGTCACATGCTGTCCATTTCCTTGTGATCCTCCTTGAGATGGTTCTACTCCTTCATTGGAGTCCAGCTGTGTTTAATTAAACTGATAGGGCTTGATTTGGAAAAGCACACCTGTCTATATAAGACCTCACAGGTCATAGTGCATGTCAGACCAAATGAGAATCATAAGCTCAAAGGAACTGCCCAAGGAGCTCAGAGACAGAATTGTGGCAAGGTACAGATCTGGCCAAGGTTACAAAATAATTTCTGCATTACTCAAGGTTCCTAAGAGCACAGTGGCCTCCATAATCCTTCAATGGAAGAAGTTTGGGACAACCAGAAGTCATCCTAGACCTGGCCGTCCAGCCAAACTGAGCAATCGTGGGAGAAGAGCCTTGGTGAGAGAGGTAAAGAAGAACCCCAAGATCACTGCGGCTGAGCTCCAGAGATGCAGTAGGGAGATGGGAGAAAGTTCTTATTAAACTTTTTTAATCTTATTATCATAGAATCATAGAATGGTAGAGTTGGAAGGGACCTCCTGGGTCATCTGGTCCAACCCCCTGCTCAAAGCAGGATTCACTAGATCATCTCAGACAGATGTCTGTCCAGCCTCTGTCTGAAGACGTCCATTGAAGGGGAACTCACCACCTCTCGTGGCAGCCTGTTCCACTCATTAATCACCCTAACTGTCAAAAAGTTTTTTCTAATATCTAATCTGTGTCTCCTCCCATTTAGTTTCATCCCATTGCTTCTAGTCTTTCCTTGTGCAAATGAGAATAAAGATGATCCTTCTACAATGTGACAGCCCTTGACATATTTGTAGACAGCTATTAAGTCTCCTCTCAGTCTTCTTTTTTGCAAGCTAAACATTCCCAAATCCTGCAACCGTTCCTCATAGGACATGGTTTGCAGACCAGTCACCATTCTGGTCGCTCTTCTCTGAACTTGCTCCAGTTTGTCTATGTCTTTTTTAAAATGTGGTGCCCAAAACTGTACACAGTATTCCAGATGAGGTCTGACCAAAGAGGAGTAAAGACCGATAATGACTTCATGTGATCTAGACTGTATGCTTCTGTTAATACATCCCAGAATTGTATTTGCCTTTTTTGCTGCTGCATCACACTGTTGACTCATGTTCAGTCTATGATCTATTAGTATACCTAAGTCTTTTTCACATGTACTGTTGCTTAGCTCTATTCCTCCCATTCTGTATATGCTTTTTTCATTTTTATTGCCCAGTTGTAGTACTTTGCATTTTTCCCTGTTAAAAACCATTCTGTTGGTTGCTGCCCACTGCTCCAGTTTATTTAGGTCTTTTTGAATCCTCTCTCTCTCTTCTCTAGTATTAGCTATCCCTCCTAGCTTTGTGTCATCAGCAAATTTAATCAGTTTACCCTCAATTCCTTCATCTAAATCATAGATAAAGATGTTGAACAATACAGGTCCCAGGACGGAGCCCTGTGGTACCCCACTTGAGACATTCATCCAGCTGGATGTGAAGCCATTTACAACCACCCTTTGAGTCCGATCACTAAGCCAGTTATGAATCCACCTAACAGTTGCCTGGTCCATTGCATACTTGGTCATTTTTTCAATAAGGATGGTGTGAGATACTTTGTCAAATGCTTTGCTGAAGTCAAGATATACTATATCTACAGCATTTCCCTGATCCACCCAGTCAGTGATTCTGTCATAGAAGGAAATTAAGTTAGTCTGACATGACTTGTTAGTTACAAACCCATGCTGACTCTGGTTAATCACTTCATTCTTATCCATATACTTACATACATGTTGTTTAATAATTTGTTCAAAGATCTTTCCTGGTATAGAAGTCAGACTCACTGGCCTATAGTTCCCTGGGTCCACCTTCTTCCCCTTTTTGAAGATAGGAACAACATTTGCTCTTCTCTAGTCTTCTGGGACTTCTCCTGTTCTCCAAGAATTTTCAAAGATTATGGAGAGTGGTTCTAAAATTTCTTCTACGATCTCCTTCAGTACTCTGGGGTGTAATTCATCTGGACCTGGAGACTTGAACTCATTTATGTTAGCTAAATATTCCCTCACAATCTTTCTGTTTACAGATAACTTGGATTCCTCTATTCCTTTAAAAGGACAGTGAAGATCAGTTGATGTTACATTTTCTTTCTGAGAGAAAACAGATGCAAAATAGGAATTAAAAAGTTCGGCCTTCTCAACATCCTCTCTTACCATTTCTCCATTTTCATCCTGTAAAAATCCTATAGCATCTTTGACTTTTCTTTTACTTTTGACATACCCCCAAAATCCTTTTTTATTGCTTTTGACATCTCTTGCAAGCCTTAATTCATTGTCAGCTTTAGCTAACCTGATACGTGCCCTGCAGGATCTGCAGACTGCATTATAATCTTCTTTAGATATGCCTCCCTCTTTCCATTTAATAAACATTTCTTTCTTTCTTTTTAGCATGTGTTTAAGTTCTGTGTTCATCCATCCTGGTTTCCTTAAATGCTTCCCATTCTTCCTACTTTTCGGGATTGTTAACGATTGTGCTTTGAGAATCTCATATTTAAAAATTTCCCATCCTTCCTGGACATTTTTGTCCTTAAGGACATCCAGCCATTGGATCCCTCCTATTCTCTTTCTGAGTCTCTTAAAATCTGCCTTTCTAAAATCTAACCTTGAAGTCTGAGTCTTCACATGTCTTCCTCCTCTAGTTATCCAAAATTCTATAATAGCATGATCGCTGCCTCCTAGGGTCCCAGCCACCTTTACCTCCTCAACCATTTCCTCCCTGTTTATAAGGATTAGATCCAAAGTAGCAGATCCCCTTGTTTTCTCCCCTACCTTTTGGAAGATAAAGTTGTCAGCAAGAGACGATAAGAATTTGCTTGACCTGTTAGTTTTACTTGAGAGAGATTCCCAACAAATGTCTGGATAGTTGAAATCTCCCATGACCACTACGTCATATTTTTTGGAGAACTTGGTCATTTGATACATAAAGAGTTCATCCATATCTTCAGCTTGCCCAGGTGGCCTGTAGTAAATGCCTACAATGGTGTCCTTTCCGTTGTTCTCTCCTTGTATTCTTACCCAAACAGTTTCCACAGAACTCCCAGTCTCTGAAGCTTCAATCTCTGTGCAGATATACGCTTTTCTAACATACAATGCAACACCTCCTCCTTGTTTATCAAGTCTGTTTCTTGCAAATAAGTTGTATCCTTTTAGCCTTTTATTCCAATCATGTGTATCGTCCCACCAAGTTTCAGTGATTCCAATGACATCATATTCCTTTTCCTGCATTAGTAGTTCCAATTCTCCTTGTTTGTTGCCCATGCTTTGTGCATTTGTATAAAAACATTTTAGTTTGTGATTGGTTTCTCTTCCTCCCATATTTTTATTATTTAAATTGTTTTGTCTTTGTTCTTCCTTTCCACTTCCAGTAGCAGAGATCTCAATAGTATTTGTCAGCTGTATGGCTTTTTCTGGCCTTTTGCTTCCCTTCCCACATTGTTCTAGTTTAAAGCTCTTCTGATGAGTGTAGCAAGGCGACTTCCAAATACATGTTTTCCAGTCTTCGTAAGGTGCACCCCATCTCTAGCAAGTAGTCCATCGTATAGGTAATTCATTCCGTGATCCAGAAATCCAAATCCTTGTTGACGGCACCATCGACGTAGCCAGTTGTTCACCTGTAGAATCTTATTCCACCTCATTGTTCCATGGCCATCCACTGGGAGGATGGATGAGAAGACCACCTGCGCTCCCAATTCTTTCACTTTCTTGCCTAAGTCTTCAAAGTCACTGCAGATGGTTTCCAGGTCCTTTCTTGCGGTGTCATTTGTCCCCACATGTATTAGCAGGAATGGGTAGTGATCTGTAGGTCTGAAGAGTCTTGATATCCTGTCAGACACATCTTTAATTTTTGCTCCTGGAAGACAGCACATTTCTCTTGAGGTTATGTCTGGTCTGCAGATAGCGGCCTCTGTTCCTCTTAACAGGGAATCCCCCATGACCACCACTCTCCGTTTTTTCTTCACAACATTCTTCTTTCTCCATCCAGGAGGATTCTGAGGGCTTACAAGATTATTCATTGCTGGCAAAGTCTTATTTTGCTGTATTTCTTCATGGTTCTCCTGCGTGAGAGCCTGGTACTGGTTCCTGAGCAGTATGGGTGCTGACTGCCTCTCGATCCTCCTGCTTCTGTGGGTCACATGCTTCCATTCCTCTGTTTCGTCAGGTGCAGTTCGAATTTCTTCTCTTTCTGAATCATGAAGAGATAATTCTGCTCTGTCTAAGAACTCTTCACCTTCCTTAATGATTTTCAAGGTAGTTAACCTCTCTTCTAGATTTCGCAACTTTTCCTCCAACAGGGACACAAGCTTGCATTTCTGGCATGTGAAGTTTGGCTTTTCCACTGGCAAGTCTGTGAACATGTAGCAGGATATGCAGCTCACCAAATGGCTCCTGGACTCTTCCATGTTCTTATTGTTAATGTTCTGAAAACAGTGAAAAAAGCTTAAAAAAAAAGCTTCAAAATGCGCGCGCCGGTAGGCGCGCGGTTTACCAATGTCCTCTTTTCAGCTCCAACAGCCAAAATCCAGTGTTCTTTGAGCTCGCGGAGACTCTTCACTTACCCCAAAATGCAGTGGGAATATGCAAATTATCTCCTCAGGACTCCTCCCCTGGTTTACCGATGTCCTCTTTTCAGCTCCAACAGCCAAAATCCAGTGTTCTTTGAGCTCGCGGAGACTCTTCACTTACCCCAAAATGCAGTGGGAATATGCAAATTATCTCCTCAGGACTCCTCCCCTGGTTTACCGATGTCCTCTTTTCAGCTCCAACAGCCAAAATCCAGTGTTCTTTGAGCTCGCGGAGACTCTTCACTTACCCCAAAATGCAGTGGGAATATGCAAATTATCTCCTCAGGACTCCTCCCCTGGTTTACCGATGTCCTCTTTTCAGCTCCAACAGCCAAAATCCAGTGTTCTTTGAGCTCGCGGAGACTCTTCACTTACCCCAAAATGCAGTGGGAATATGCAAATTATCTCCTCAGGACTCCTCCCCTGGTTTACCGATGTCCTCTTTTCAGCTCCAACAGCCAAAATCCAGTGTTCTTTGAGCTCGCGGAGACTCTTCACTTACCCCAAAATGCAGTGGGAATATGCAAATTATCTCCTCAGGACTCCTCCCCTGGTTTACCGATGTCCTCTTTTCAGCTCCAACAGCCAAAATCCAGTGTTCTTTGAGCTCGCGGAGACTCTTCACTTACCCCAAAATGCAGTGGGAATATGCAAATTATCTCCTCAGGACTCCTCCCCTGGTTTACCGATGTCCTCTTTTCCTTATTAAACTTTTCGTTACCTCTAGTTCCCAGGGGACAGGCTTCTAGACTTCCAAAATGTCACATCTGGTTGGATGAAGAATCCATGCTTTGATCTGTGATACCTGCTCTCTTTTTGGACAGTTCATACGATTCTATAACCGACATGGATGTGCCTCTTGTATTCCAGTACTATTTTTCCCACATCATCTTCATTTACACCTTTGTAGTTATAGAACCATGTATTAATACTAGATATTTTTATTTATGCTTTTAGATCTGCATGAAAATACCTTTTTCCAAGGCTTTTAGAAGTTTTAAAAAGTTTTGGACCAATAAAGTTAATTAGATGGGACACAATAACTGACATTTAACAACTACTTGAAGTGTATTTTTTTATTATTCATTACTCTTTTTTAATTGCTTTTAATGTGAAAATGTCTTTATGTGGGGGAAAGTTTTTTTTTATTTGCAGAATGTTGCATGTGGGAATGTTGTAAGTGGTGTAGGAAAATACCGTAAAAATCGTAAGGTGATATGTCAAAAACAGTAGGCTTAATGGAGAAGAAAATCTTAAAGAAGCACTCCCATCAAAGTTTTTCTGCTGTTTATATATTGTAATTATCATGTCATATATCACTGTATACTTACAATTGCTCATTTTGCCTTTTTATGCAGCTAATTCTTCTCTTTTATTTGTTCTATGTAGAAACAGGAAGTCTCTTGTCCCTGCATTTATCATTTCCCTCTTAAACTACTGACCCAGGTGCTCTGATCCTCCCCCCTGCCAGGGACTTTTGCAATGAGTGATTGTGATGCTGAGTCACTTCTCACAGATTAGCCATGAGTTGGGATTATCTAGAAGTCCCAGGTCAATAGCCAGGAGGGTACGTCATTAACAAAGAGAAGAGACAAAGTCGTAGCCAGGTAACGATCTGAGGTCATAATACCAGGAGAATAGCAGATCAGAACAAAGAGGTTAAACAGACAGATGGTCAGAACGAGGTCCAGTATCAGGCAGCGAGACATCAACAAGCAAAATACTAGGCGCAGAGTAAACCAGCCACACATAGCTGAAGCTACGGCAGACAGCTATCTGGGACTGCCAGCTCAGTTAAATATCTGAACAATTATGGGAACTGAGAACACCTCATGAGAGCTCAGCACCTCCCAGTCTCAGATTGGACGGCAGAGCTGTTAATCAAAACACAGAGAGCTCAGCTCGCCCCTGCACCAAACTGGACAACTGAGCTGTCAGTCACTGCACAGACAGCTCAGCATGCCCCTGCACCAGACTGGACAACTGAGCTGTCAGTCACTGCACAGACAGCTCAGCATGCCCCTGCACCAGACTGGACAACTGAGCTGTCAATCACTGCACAGACAACTCAGCACTGAGGGTGAGAATTGTTACACTCATGACTCATACAGGGAAAATTGACCTCCTGTTTCTACATAGACCTTAGAAGGATCCAGGTAATCAGGTTTTAATCACGTGATGTCACAAACCTAATGGAAAACAGAAGAATTAGCTGGGTGGAAGGGCAAAATGAGCAATTGTAAGTACCCAATGCTATATGATATGGTGACTGCAATATATCAAGAGGATAACATTTTGATGGAAGTGCTTCTTTAGGTAGTTTTGCTGAATTTTGAAGACTAAGAAGAGAGAACCAAAAGGCAAGAACATGCAAACGTTTGCAGTTTATTTTCATGTTGTTGTATTAAATATGCCTCAGGGTCTAAGATCTCAATAACTACTTTTTCCTTTGGATATTCAGGTGAAGCCTTCTACTTTTTCCTTGATTCTATTTTATGACTGGCACTTAATACAAAGCTGCTTATTTTAAATAAAAATAAGTTATAATCATAATGCTGCAAAAGATCAAGGCATGAGCCAAGAAGACTTTAAATCTAAGCTGGTGGAATCCATATAGTTTCCTTTTGGCCCTATAAGATTCTTGATAAAACTGAAGACATGAGTATATAGATACAATTTATCCAAACAACATGGAATGACATCTGTTTTCATGTCTGGCTACTTCTAATTGGAATATAACATCTGAAGATGACAGGATGACATTTTTCAAAAATGAAATATTTGGATAAGGACTTTAAAGTTCTGGTCAAATGTTAGAGATCTAAGAAACAAAAATAGCTATAGGGGATTGTTTTGTTTCTTAGGGAAGGTTTGCTGTTTTTGTAAAGGCATGTTTTTCTTAATATCCATACAGGTTGAAAAACAGATACTGATACTTACGTAACTTAACTAGTTCACGACCAGTTCGTTTACCACTGTTCCGGATCAGGCGTGTTTTTTTTTTTCATATATCCTGCCAATTTTTGTTCTTTCAGTTTAATTTTTTTCTCTCCTTTTTCAAATAGCCATAATTTTTTTTTATATTAACACTGACATAGACATTTGAGGGCTTGTTTTTTGTGGGACGCGTTGTAGCTTTGAATGACATCACTAATTTATGAAATTCCATTGAGAATAGCGGAAAATGACAAAAAATTGCAAGTGCCATGAAAAAAAATGAACACCATCATTTTTTTGGGGGGGTTATTTTTACGAAATTAATTTTGCAGTAAAAATGACCTGGAAACATGATTCTCCAGGTCATTATGATTTCAGCAACAGCCAAAAGGGCAGCACAGTAGCTCAATGTTTAGCACTGTTGCTTTGCAGGGCTGGGGTCCTGGGTTCAAATCCCACCAAGGACAACATCTGCAAGGAGTTTGTATGTTCTCCCCATGTGTGCATAGGTTTCCTCCAGGTTCTCCGGTTTTCCTCCCACACTCCAAAAACATACTGATAGGAAATTTAGATTGTGAGCCCCAATGGGGACAATGATGACAAAATCTGTAAAGCACTGCAGAATATGATGACAGCACTGCGGAATATAAGGAAGCATAATAAATAAATAATAATATTTTTACTATTTTATTTGCGTAAAAAAATTCTGAAATTTGTGGAGTTTTCTTTTTCTATTTACATTTCTTTATAGATAGCTGAAGAAAGGAAAAGGGTGTGATTTGAATTTTTATATTTTTAAAAACTATTTTTTTCTACTTTTAACTTCATTTTTTAGTCCCTCTAGGGGGACTTGAACCTGTGACTGTTTTATCGGTTGTACTATATAGAGCAATACCGCAGTATTTTTGTATACACCACGTGCAGAATTATTAGGCAAATGCGTATTTTGATCACTTTGATACTTTTTATACATGTCCTACTCCAAGCTGCATAGGCTTGAGAGCCAACTACCAATTAAGTAAATCTGGTTATGTGCATCTCTGTAATGAGGAGGGGTGTTGACTAATGACATGAACACTCTATATAAGGTGTGCTTAATTATTAGGCAACTTCCTTTCCTTTGGCAAAATGGGTCAGAAGAGAGATTTGACGGGCTCTGAAAAGTCCAAAATTGTGAGATGTCTTGCAGAGGGATGCAGCAGTCTTGAAATTTCCAAACTTTTGAAGCGTGATCACCGAACAATCAAGCGTTTCATGGCAAATAGCCAACAGGGTCGTAAGAAGCGTGTTGGCCAAAAAAGGCGAAAAATAACTGCCCATGAATTGAGGAAAATCAAGCATGAAGCTGCCAAGATGCCATTCGCCACCAGTTTTGCCATATTTCAGAGCTGCAGCGTTACTGGAGTATCAAAAAGCACAAGGTGTGCGATACTCAGGGAAATGGCCAAGGTAAGGAAGGCTGAAAAACGACCACCTTTGAACAAGAAACATTAGATAAAACGTCAAGAATGGGTCAAGAAATATCTTAAGACTGATTTTTCAAAGGTTTTATGGACTGATGAAATGAGTGTGACTCTTGATGGGCCAGATGGATGGGCTAGAGGCTGGATCAATAAAGGGCAGAGAGCTCCACTTCGACTCAGACGCCAGCAAGGTGGAGGTGGGGTACTGGTATGGGCTGGTATCATCAAAGATGAATTTATGGGACCTTTTCGGGTTGAGGATGGAGTAAAGCTCAACTCCCAGACTTACTGCCAGTTCTGGAAGACAAATTCTTCAAGCAGTGGTACAAGAAGAAGTTGGTATCGTTCAAGAAAAACATGATTTTCATGCAGGACAATGCTCCATCACATGCATCCAACTACTCCACAGCATGGCTGGCCAGTAAAGGTCTAAAAGAAGAAAAAATAATGACATGGCCCCCTTGTTCACCTGATCTGAACCCCATAGAGAACCTGTGGTCCATCATAAAATGTGAGATCTACTGGGAGGGAAAACTTTACACCTCTCGGAACAGTGTTTGGGAGGCTGTGGTGACTGCTGCACGCAATGTTGATGGAAAACAGATCAAGCAACTGACAGAATCTATGGATGGAAGGCTGTTGAGTGTCATCATAAAGAAAGGTGGCTATACTGATCACTAATTTTTTTGGTTTTTGTTTTTGCATGTCAGAAATGTTTATTTCTAAATTTTGTGCACTGATATTGGTTTACCTGGTGAAAATAAACAAGTGAGATGGGATTATATTTGGTTTTTATTAAGTTGCCTAATAATTCTGCACAGTAATAGTTACCTGCACAAACAGATATCCTCCTAAGATAGCCAAATCGAAAAAAAGCCCACTCCAACTTCCAAAAATATTAAGCTTGGATATTTATGAGTCTTTTCGGTTGATTGAGAACATAGTTGTTGATCAATTATAAAAATAATCCTCTAAAATACAACTTGCCTAATAATTCTGCACACAGTGTAAAGTAAAAATTACTTTCTCCTGTGAAGCCTGGATGTCTCAGAGTATATCACAACACAATATAGCATCGGAGTGTTCACCCCTTGGCTGTCATAGCAATCCATTGGCTACACGTGATTGGGTCACGGGGAGGGGTCGATGGGTCAATCGACATGATGGGCATGGTACTGAAATACCACTATCAGTTTAAGAACTTAAAAAACACAAAATTTGAGCTTGGTTTAGGTTTGTATACTTGCAGCACATAAACGCATGTTTCACAATGGCCATGAAACAGAAAAACCTACAAGAAGTAAAAATGAACATAAACCCTGCTGTAAATAAATAAAAAGCAAGTGCATTTAAATAAAATAGGGTTCTTAGTAACACTGTTTTTGATCTGTTTAAGAACTTAGCAGCAGCAGCTGGTATATGCATGGATCACTGCTGTGAGAAGCAGATGCTGGCTATATAATATAGCCGGCATCTGCCCTGTGTGGAGCAGGCTTTGCATCTAAGCCTCTCTAAAGTTCCTTTTCTTTTTCTTTTCAAAATTCTTTTTATTAACGTATAAAGAATCAAACAAGATGAATACAAAACCATGACAAGCTGCTTGAATACAAAAGTGTTGTCTGCTGTAGCACAAACAGATGCGTCAATCGTTAGAGAGATTTTTATGAGAGGGTTAACTAAATGTGGGGTGTTGTGTATGCACAGTCCGCGTGGCCGACAGAGAGATGGTATAGTTCTTTTAGTATTAGCATTCAAGATATGTGGGGAGTTCATGGCTGTGCGCCGAGCTCCATGGAAGCATGCCCTACTCATAAGTCCGTGCCACATAGCACCACGGTAATTCTGTTCATCTTTAAGATAAATGCAAAACATTTAAAACAGTATGAAAGAGAGAGTAAAGTAAAGCAGAAGAAGAAGAAGGGGGAGAAGGTAGAGATCAAAAGATTAGAAACTAGATAGGGGAGGGGAGGGGGGAGGATGGGAGGCACCTTTAGTCTGAAGGTTTCCCAGGGTTGGATTAATGCTTCTTATGAATGCTCTGTCGACTTAGTGGAGAGATAGTCTAGCCAGTGTCGCCAAGTATTTATGAGGGTAGTCTTTGAATGGTTCACTAAGGCTGCTAGTTCGGCTACATGATATAATGAATGAATTCTCTCCCTCAGTTGTATTTGTGTGGGAAGAGTGGGAGATTTCCAATACAACGGAACAAGCAGCTTCTCTGTGCTTAAGATATGTTGAGCTAGTAGCGACGCCTTCTTGTGGCCAGGCCAGGTCGGAAAGTGCAGCAGGGCCATTTCTGGGTTTAAGATAAGGTCTCTACGAAAGACTTTCTGAATGAGGCCTTCCACCTGCTTCCAGTACGGAGCTAAGACTGGACACAGCCACCACAAATGAAAGTAATCGGCAGTGGTTGCTCCACACCTCCAGCAACCTGACGAGTGGCTAGTGTCCCACGCCCGAGCCTGAGTAGGCGTGAAGTACCATCTCATTACGATCTTAAACGAGTTTTCTTGTGCTCTCACGCACTGGGTCGGGCCATGTGAGTAATTATAGATGTGTTGGATTTATGCAGGTGTGAAGTGATATCCCAGATCTTTTTCCCATCGCATGATGTATGCTCTCTTGAGGCAAGTGTCTGTGGTTAATATGATCCGGTAAATTGTAGAGATGATTTTTTTAGGTCTCGTGGATGCTGCACAAATGCAGTCAGACCTCTGGAGAGATCTGAGATTTTTAGGAGCAGATGGAGAATATCCCTGATGAAATTGTATTGCGCAAAATGCAGTGTTGAAAGGCCAGGCAATTTTCGGAGTTCCGCCAGTGAGAGGAGCGCTCCATCTCGTAAAAGTTGGTCAATAAAGTAGGTAGAGAATTTATTATCCGCTTGCAGTCTCATGCCAGGTATATTTACTAGATGTGCTAGGAGGTCAGAGAGGGTAACCTGTGGGGAAAGGGTTGGTGCCAGTGATTGCATCGCTCCCTGCCAGATTTTCAAAGTGGCTTTAGTGTAGAGATTTGTAAGGGGTAATTTCTGCTTCAATTGGGAGTGTATTCCGAAAATTGATCTGAGGCTGTGGGGTGCAAGGACCTCCTCCACCTTTAACCATTGCTTGTCTTCAGAGCGCCTAAATATATCCACTATTCTAGAGAGCTACGCCGCTCTATAGTATAACTTGATGTCCGGTGCCCCCATTCCTCCAAGAGATTTAGGTAGAGACAGGGTACGGTGTGATATGCGTGGTTTTTTACAGTTCCACATATATATTGAGAATAGAGAGTTTACTTTGGAAAGGAAAGAAGAGGGAATTGATGTGGGTAGCATCTGAAATAAATAATTGACTTGGGCAGGATCAGGCTTTTCAAAATATTCTTTCTCCCCATCCACGAGAGATATTTGTCCCTCCAAGTCTTTATAATAGCTGAGGTGGACGCCAGTAGGGGGTGAATGTTTAGTTTGAATAGGTCGGCGTAGATCCTGCCCAATTTCACACCTAGATAAGTTATGTAAAGTTTGGACCAGGCTAGGGGGTATAGATTTTTCAATTTTTGGAGGGTGAGCGGAGGAATCTGCATCCCCAGAGCCTCTGATTTGGATATATTGATTTTAAAATTGGACCGGGTGCTGTATTGATCCATGAGGTCCATGAGGGCAGGTAATCCTCTCAGAGGGTTTGTCGAAAGAACCAAGAGGTCATCTGCGAAGGCCTTTGTCTTAAAGTGGTATTCGTTTATTTTGATGCCCTCTATATTTTGATTATGTTGAATTGCCACTAGGAGAGGTTCCATTACCAACACGAACAACAATGGGGACAATGGGCAGCCCTGTCTGGTTCCATTTTTAATGGTAAATGCGTCAGTTATAGAATCATTTATTTTAATACGTGCCGTGGGTTCAAAATACATCGCCATAATAGATGAGATTATTGCGGGAGGCATCTGAAATCTAAAGAGTGCTTCTTCTAAGTAGGTCCAGTCTACCCTATCAAAGGCTTTTTCAGCGTCCGTACCCAAGAGGACCAGTGGGAGTTTGCGGGACTTGGCGTATTGAATGAGGTGTAATATTTTGTATGCATTGTCTCTACCCTCTCTGCCACTCACAAGGCCCGTTTGGTTAGTTGAAATCAGGTGTGGCAGAAACTCTGCCAATCTGCGAGCAATCATACCGGCTAGTAGTTTCAAGTCTACATTCAATAAGGAGATAGGCCGGTAGTTGCTGCACAGACTTGGGTCCTTACCCTCTTTGTGAATCAACGAAATTCTAGCTTCAAGCATCTGACGGGGCAATGGTTGGCCAGCAAGTGTGGCATTGCACAATGTCAGGAGGTGTGGTAGTAGCAGAGGGGAGAAAGTCTTATAATAAAGGGCTGAAAACCCATCAGGTCCGGGAGCCTTCCCCTTAGGACATCGTGACAAGGTGGACTGGAGCTCCTGAAGTGTAAAGGGTTTAAGTAATTTTTGTTGGCAGTCTTCCGATAGGGTTGGAAGCTGAAGTTTCTGTAGGAAGCCTTTTGCTTTCAGGCGTCGTTGGAGTATATCCCTCTCTGTGTCATCTGGGCGTAAATTGTAGAGTTGCGTGTAATATTCAAGAAAGGCTTTTTCGATATGTGACGGGTTTTGTGAAGCCACCCCACTTTTATTTTTAATCGAGTGAATTTGAGTTCGAGTTTGCCGTTTGCGCAGGTATGAAAGTAAAAATTTTGATGCCCTATCTCCGTGTGCGTACATTTTAGTTTTCCATATTGCATAATGTTTCGCAGAATTAGAGTTAAGTAGATCCTTAAGTTGGAGTCTTTTAGTTGTAAGGTCGGCAAGTGTTGTAGATTTTTTTTGTGTTGAAGCTCCAACTCCGCTATTTCGTCATATAGTTTTTGGGTTTCTGTGTGTCTCCTTCTATTGAAAAAAGACGCAACAGAAATCAGTTCCCCTCTGATTACAGACTTGTGAGCTTCCCACAAAGATTGTATAGAAATTCCTTCTGTTTGGTTATGATGGAAATAGTGCTGTAACTTCTCAGAGAGATGTTTTTTAATGTCAGGGAGATCCAGAAGTGATTCATTTATTTGCCAAGATCTACGAAGTGGACGTTGTTTAGATGTGGAAATCGTCATTAGGACTACTGAGTGATCTGAATAAATACTAGGTACAATGGTGGATGTTTTCAGATCTCCTTGACACCAGTATGTAGTCCAATCTATGATATGACTTATGTGGATTGGAATAATAGGTGTAGTCTCACACCAATGGGTTCATGTATCTTCAGGAATCCACCAGCTGCATGGACTGCAAACATGCGTGGATCCTAGCAAGGTCTCTAGATAAGACGGCATTTTTTTGTTTGGTGGTGTCCAGGAGAGGTTCCAATGCCAGGTTCAAATTGCCGCCTATTATGATCACTCCCTCACTAAACCTCTCTTGTTTTTTTATAGTAGCAGTTATCCACTTCAGTAGTTTTTTGTTTGGGGCGTAGAGACTGCCAAGCGTCGTCAAGGTGCCATTTAGTATGCTGAAATTGGATGCTTCTCTTGATAGCTATTGATACACCTCTTGAGCCCGATTGGGTGGTAGGGGAATGATACCACTTGTCATAAATCGATCTGTCGAAGTTGGGAATTTTCTTTGGTTTAAAGTGGGTCTCTTGTATAAGGAGGACGTCCGTCCCTCGTTTTTTAAAGGCATGTAAAGTCGGGTGTCTAGTGCGTGGTGAATTGAGATCGTGTGCATTTAATGATGCTATATTAAGTACCTTGTTGCTATCCAGAGTTGACGAGAGTATCAAGGATGCTGGAAGCTGCGGACGAAGAGCATTCGGTTGTGCCTGTTGGGGAAGGGGGTGGATGGGGAATAGATTGGTGGAGGAGAGGGGAAGATAGTCTGGAGGGTAGTGAGGGGAGAAACAGAGAAAGTTAATAAAATCATTGAAGTAATATACGTAACATTTCCAGGATTAGAAAATTGCATCAACAAAGGTAGTTTAACAGTAATTGCCAGCTCGGGGGAGCAATAATTTTGTAATGAATGAATAGAAAGATCGCCATAGCTTAAGGAGCGGGGAAGAAGGGGTTGGTTGCTGGGAGAACCGGGAACAAGGATTGGAAGTAGGGTAAGGAGAAGAGGAGCGGAGGGGGGGGGTAGAGGGGGTAGGGCAGAGGTTTTGGAATGGGGGGAGGTGGGGTCTAGGGGAGGGGGATGTGAGGGAGGGGAGAGGGGGGTGGTGGTGAAAGGAGTTCAGGGTTTCCCACTCGTTTGCACTCTCGTGGTAGTAATGTAGTTAGAGTGCTTGATCATGCAGGAGCTATATATAGGCGGTCAAGGATCTGTCCGGAGGTTGAAACAGGATATAAGTAATAAGGCATAAACTTATTTAGTGTATATGTTCCGGTTTCATTACTTTCTGCTATTTGTGGGGTTAATGATAAGGTAATAATAGCAATTCAAAGAAGGCAGAGTCAGGTGGTGTCCTCTTGGCCCTTGGAGGGAGTGGATTTCGCTGCCTTCCTTTTGGAACGCTGTGATCTCGGGGTCAGTGCCTGTTGCCACGGTGGTGGATTCGGGAGTGAGTGGATTAGCGTTGCTGAGTGAAAGGATTCCAAGTCCGCGTATGAGCCCAGAGCTATATCTAAGGAGGAGCATGCTGCTTTGATATCTGCGGAGTTCCTGGCGACAATCTATCTGTGACCAGCAGTAATATGTATTCTGAAGGGGAAAAGCCAGTGGAATTTGTATCCTTTTTTGAGGACTGTCTCTGTGAGAGGCTTTAGTAATTGCCTTTTTCTCAAAGTGGCAGCCGAGAGGTCTTGAAAGAGGAGAATTTTCGTGCCCTCATATATGATTTCTCGTTGCTCTGCGTAAAATTAAGTCCTTTGTCCGGTAATCAAGGAAACGACATAGCACATCACGAGGAGTTTCTCCCTGCGCCGGTCTGGGGCGAAGTGTCCTGTGCACCTGGATGAATTCAATATTATGCGGGTCGTCATCTCCCAGTAAAGCAGTGAAGATCTCCAACACCGCCCTACCCAGAGCCTCAAATGCTACCGATTCATGGAGGCCCTAAATTCGAATGTTATTACGGCGTTCCCTGTTCTCGTGGTCTTCGAGGGTGGCATGAATCCGGTGAAACTGTTGTTCATGAGAATTTAGGCAGTCTAATAGAAAGTTGGATTGTTGTATTATTTTCTAAGGACTCTATCCTATGCCCCTGAAGGGAAAGATCCTGCTTGATTTTGGCCAAATCTCTCCCTATGGGTTCCAAAGCTTTGGCCAGGATACGTTTTAGAAAGGACCTGGTAACAATAGAGTCTTTTGTCGCGGTGCCAGTGGTGCCAGCATCGGAATCACTTTCCATATCTGAATCCGAATCTTCAATGTATGGTAGGTTGGATTGTTTAGTAAGTTTCGGGGTCTCTGATGAGTCACTTTGCTTCCTTAGAAACTTATCTACATCAGCTTGGGTGACTGATTTGGAGGTTTTGGGGTCACTTTTTGGCGCCTTTATGGTTGTTTTCCCCATGATATGTTCGGGATCCTGACCAGTGGATCTTGGAGAAATGACTTAATTGCTCCCCCTGCTGGCAATGGAGCAAGCTAGCATGCCATGGTAGGAAGGAGAGATGAAAGGGTTAATCTGGAAGTTACACTATGGAAATCCTACTGGAGCTGTAGATGCTGTGCTCCAGAATAGAAGGAGATAAATGTAACCGGTCTAAGTTACAGGGGCTCTAGTGGGAGATGTTATAACAGTCTGGTGACCCTGTAAGTGCAAGGGGGAAGGTTCCCTGTAGGTTACAGCACACTTAAAATCCACTGCCTCTCACTTGGATGCGGTGCTTTATCTAGCACTCTGTGGATCCTCACTTTGGTCTCCTGTATGACCTGCTCCTGTAACCCGTGCCGCTCCGCCACCCCTCGGCGTCCCTCCAGCTAGACCTGCTGCCGTGGGATGCAGCCCGCAGCGAGGGGTCGCCGGCCGCCTCCGTGTTTAATGGCGGCGGGGATCGGAAGTAAACGCTCCCCCTCGACTAACTCATGCTCCCGCGGTCTCCTCCTGCCGCCGGATACACCAACGGCCGCGACCTCACCGATTTCCCCGCGGCTGGGTAGAGCACTCGGGCTCGGCAAGGTGCCGGTCTCGCCGGGAGCAGGGGTGCATGGGACCGGTGCGGCGGGTCTCTCGCTACAGCGAGCTCGCCTCCACCGTGCCGCGGCCACAATAAAGTCACAGCTCTGATCTCCCGGGTTCAGGCAGGGCTGCAGCGGGCGGTGGGCGTGCGGCAGCCACAGCTCAGGTGCGGGCGGTGATCCTGCAAAGGGGATGATCACAGCAGAAGAGGGAGCTGGTGTAAAGCTGGGCCCATGATGGCAGAGGCAGGGGGCATGGGTGGATCCCACCCGTATAAAGGTTGTGGAGGCTTGATGTGCAACCTTATTCCAGTCCTCTGGGTCCCTGAAGTCGTGTGCAGGTGATGGTGATGATTTTGGGGCAGTTTGATGGGCCTCCTTCAGTGCATGGCTCGGATGCTGCGGGATTTAGCAGGAGCTATGGTGCATGCAGCCTCCCAGGTCAGCGGCCATCTTGGATCTCCCTCTCTAAAGTTCCTGACACGCTCCACAATGTAATAGTGCTTCATGCAGGTTGAAGGGGTTAAAGAGCTGTAAAAAAATTTCTCATTAGAATATTTAAATAATCTGTTTTTCGTGATACATGAGGCATAATTTTATGTTATTTTCATACTATCTTCTTTTTTTTTGCCGATATGAGGCGATATTAATGAGAAAATACAGGAAATAGGTGTCTTCTTTACACATTTTTTTAATTTTTATTTTAATAACCACAACATGTACATTTTAAATATTGTTCCCTTTTCCATAACAATTATTTTTATATATCGGGCATGCTTTTTTTCTGTTTTTTATTTGCTTATTTATTTCACTGATTATGACCCCAATTAGGCTTGGAAGGCATTTAAACATTTAAATCCTTTTTACTTGACTGATTTTCCCTGTAACTGGGGCTGGTATATTAACACCATTGAAAGGAGAAATTCAGCCTCCTGGCTGCATAGCAAAGCTGGCTGGGTTTCCTAGGACCCAGCAGCTTCTGCTACCTCCCTATGTAGGGGGTCAGCCCCTGCTAAGGACTAAATTACAATGTGACTTTAAGATACAATGCTCCCCTCTGTGTTGTGTGCACTTGGACTTGTTCTTTTCCCCTGCAGCTTGCTGTGTGTTGGTTTGAGCAAGAAGCAGGAAGTGTCTGGTTCCTGAAGTGGAGACCGAGAAACTCAGGCCTGTGTCAGGAAGACAGGCCAATAAGGGTGTCTGAACACTGAGAGACTGTAAAAAAATGAATCAGCGACTTTAAGGGAGAAGATAGTGCCCGGTTAGCACATTTTCAGCTAGCAGGACCATGTCAGAAAGAAAGGGTTGCATAGCACAGGCAAGGCGGTTTGCCCCAAGCACTTGTAACCTGGAGAGAGGAAGCAACACTGCAGTATCAAGTGACCCCCTTAACATTAAAAGTGGGACAAGACTTGCCTGTACCTGAAAGAAGATGGAACTGTTAACCTAAAGGAAGAGTGCAACACAGCAAACTCGGGTCCACTACATCGGGACCAAGCAGAAGCTAGCAGACTTACACCTTACCACTGCAGAACTGTGAGTGTGACACTGTTGTTCACCTGTGTTAGGGTATAGAGCAGGTTTCTCTAGTTAGAGTGCTGTAGCATCATGGCCCGGTTAGCGGAACCCATGTAGGAATTTAGAAGAGAGTAGTCTGTAGAAATTGTTTATACTGTTTCTATTGAACTTTGTATTGTATTGCAATAGCTGAAACGCAGCTTGTGTGACACATTCCAGCTATCCCTCCTTGTATCTGTTATTGTTGTTATCATTATAAGAACTGTTTCATTTACCGGCATAAAATCCTCTGTCTTTCAATAAAGCCCATGTTTTGTTTCTGCCTCCTCGTCTACTTTACCATGCTTGAGCCCTGTCCGGCAGTGTCGTTCTGTCACCGCTACACCTACACGGAGCGAACACATGACCCCTGCGTCCAGAGGATGAAGCACTGTATATGCCGTATACACAATTTTGTTTAACGCTGTACATACAACTATTTATAAGGCAGAGACAGTGATAAACCAGTTTTTGCCTTCTTTATGGGGAGTCTGGCTGTGTTTTACAGCTGTCTCCCTGCTCTTGTAAAGACAGATTTTCCCTTCACTAAGATAAGAGATGGCAGTTGCTACCCATAAGGTTCTATGGAGGGGAGGAGGGGGAAGAGGAGGCAGGAGCTAGAGAAAGACACACACATTCTACAAAAAATTCTCGTGAAGCCACAATTATGCTTTAAAGGCCACTTTGTGCATATTAGCTGGTTATATAATGTACTCGCATAAAGTGCTGCGGAATATGTTAGCGCTATATAAAAAAATAAAAATAAAGATATCTGCTGCTCACTGATGACAGCACTCGGTCAGTTGATTGTCATTACGTGATCATCTATTCATGATCTATCATATTTTGGTTATATTAGACCTACCTATTGCCTTATTACCAACTCTTTCATTTTTTTCCTGAATGTGATATTTCAGTTCATTCATGAATTTTGATTCCCAATGCTTTCCGAATTTTGGTTCTGACATCTGGCTCCACATTAACCTACACCTTCACCTGCCAGTTTCTGTTGTGCAGTTGCCACTGATTGCAATCCCCCAAGATATTCTCCAATCTGAGAGGGAGTTAAAGGTGAAGATAAGTGCTCCATTAGATTTCCGACCCCAGGTTATTTCTTGTTAATTTGATAGTGGTAAAGACTGCCAATATCTTTTTGAGTCATTTTTTTCATGTCTTCATAAAGCTTCAACGTTAATTGCATTAAATCTTCTACTGTTTTAATCAAAAGAAGACACAGTAAACAATGAAAGGGGGGCCTATTTGGATTGAAACATGCACTGGTTAATACAATGGATTGTTCAATGCCATTTTATTAATTTTATTACATCTAATTCAAAGATAAAAATTGTTCTAAAATTTCTCTCTATATAAATCTTTATATAAAATATTGTTTTAGAAAAGGAAACCCGTTTTTTTTATAGAAAATATATTTTTACAATGTATTTTGCAAAAAATTAGATTTATTTCAAATTTAAATTAATTTTTGCAACATTGAACATTATGCACTCTATTTAATCGCTGACTTTTAAGTATAGAAATGTAATGTAAAAAGTGTCAAGTAAAATTCTACCCGTAAAAAAAGGTAATTTATCCATAAAACGCTTAAACAGACTTTACTTTTTACCATGTAATTATGCTGACCATCAATTCCTGTGACCTGAACTTGTTTAACCTGATCTTAAAAATAGAAACACATTGCCAGGGGCTAAGGGGCAACATATTGTTTTATGCACTTGAACTGCCGCTAGAAATCCAGCCTCATTTTGCGAGTCATACAAATTTAATGCACCTGCTGTGGTTCATATGAAGCAGCAGGAAACGTTAGATGATAAAAGTTTAAGGCAGAATCGAAAAAATAGACTGTGAGCTGCGGGATCTTTTGGTGTGTTTTAAAATCTATTGAATTAGACATTGGCGGACAAAACCTGAGTTCAAGAATGCTGAGCTGAACAATTTCTGATTGCTGCATTTTTTTTTAGATTCAGGTTACGAGTTGACTCAAACAGCCATTGCCAACAAATATTCTGCTTTTAAGAGCTGTGTACAGATTTTTTTGAACTATCATCAGGCAGGTATATAGAGATAAGTATGAAAACAATTATTCACTTATGTTATGATATACAGAAGCAAATGCATTTTTGTGATATAGTAAAATGGTAATTTGGAGGTTTAGTGATAAATTCTCTAACACACTGGAACATTTTTATAAAGTCTAGGAACCGTGAATAATGTACCAAACCGAACATCAAAATATTAATTTATGTTGATGAAGATAATGTACCAACCTTCTTTGGCTAACCACCAAGACACAATTAACAAGATTAACCTCTTTTTCACTACCAAATGATTATTTTTACATTTTGGGCTCATCACAGCCTTGGTATTGTCATTTTTTCCCACTGTACAGTCTCTAATAGATAGGTGGACGGGTCTTAAAGGTATCAACCCCTTTACTAATTTGAGAGTATAGGTGACCACTGGAGCACTTTTGCTTCTCTTTCAGAAAGTCTTAATTAGTGATGAGCGAGCACTAAAATGCTCGGGTGCTCGTTGTCCGAGTCGAGCAAATTGAAATGCTTGAGTGCTCGGTCTGGGTAACGAGTCCAATGTAAGTCTATGGGAAACTTGAGCATTTTTCCGGCGGCTCCCCCTGGCGGTCTGCAGAGGGCCTAAAAATTGTTCAAATCGATGGGAACAGTGCTCAAATGACAAGGGAACAGCATGGGGAAAACCCCTGGAAGCATTTCTCACTCCCAGGTCAATGCTGTCAACAATGTTGTCAGAGGTATTACGCCACTTTTACGGACTCACAATAAAACATACAAAAGTGAAACCAAAATGGATTTTCCTGGGAAATATGTTAAGGAACATCCTTTCCAGGGTAATGACTTGTATATAAGGCAAAATAAATATACAAAAACAAAAATGCTCCTCCACACCTTGGGCTATGTTCACACGTAGCGTTTTTGATGCGTTTTTGCACTTTTGCATTGCTTTCAACCAAGACAAATGCATTCACCAGGAAATGTTATTTTAACATTTTACAACCTTATCTGGCTATGTGGTGTGTGACACATCATCAGACACATCCTGTTTCATTTATGATGGAGGGACTCTGAAAGTAACAAAGACTATTATTAAAGAGCCATCATCCGGCTATGCTTTGTTGTTCACACCATTATCGAGTGGGTCTCCTATACTGTTATTGCATATGCAGTGACTGCAAGGGCTGCCAAAAATTTGGACGCAACCCAATACCCCTTTGAAGAGACATAGAGGAGGGTCTCAGTAAAAAAAAGGTTCCCATTATAAAGGATAGGGTCTATTATAGTGGTAATGTCCATGCTGTGACTGCAAGGGCTGCCAAAATTTGGGAAAAACCCCACTGACAATTTAAAGACACATAGAGCTGGGCCACAGTAATGACATGGTCCCATTAGAAAGGAGAGGGTCTGCTATTCAGTTATAGGGTATGCAGTGAGTTCAACGGCTGCCAAAATTTAGGAAAAATCCCACTAACAATTTAAAGACACATAGAGCTGGGTCACAGTAATGAGTACAACATGTTCCCATTAGAAAGGAGAGGGTCTGCTATTCATTTATAGGGTATGCAGTGAGTCCAACGGCTGCCAAAATTTAGGAAAAACCCCACTAACAATTTAAAGACACATAGAGCTGGGTCACAGTAATGAGTACGACATGTTCCCATTAGAAAGGAGAGGGTCTGATATTCAGTTATAGGGTATGCAGTGAGTGCAACAGCTGCCAAAATTTAGGAAAAACCCTACTAACAATTTAAAGACACATAGAGCTGGGCCACAGTAGCAACATGTTCCCATTAGAAAGGAGAGGGTCTGCTATACAGTTATAGGGTATGTAGTGAGTCCAACGGCTGCTAAAATTTAGGAAAAACCCACTAACGATTTAAAGACACATAGAGCTCGGCCACAGTAACGAGTGCAACATGTTCCCATTAGAAAGGAGAGGGTCTGCTATTCAGTTATAGGGTATGCAGTGTGTCCAAAGGCTGCCAAAATTTAGGAAAAGCCCCACTAACAATTTAAAGACACATAGAGCTGGGCCATAGTAATGAGTACGACATGTTCCCATTAGAAAGTAGAGGCTCTACCATTCAGTTATAGGGTATGCAGTGAACCCAACGGCTGCCAAAATTTAGGAAAAACCCCACTAACAATTTAAAGACACATAGAGCTGGACCACAGTAACGAGTACGACATGTTCCCATTAGAAAGGAGAGGGTCTGCTATTCAGTTATAGGATATGCAGTGAGTCCAATGGCTGCCAAAATTTAGGAAAAACTCCACTCCCATACTGTTTGCCTATTCAGTGAAGCAATGGCTGCCAAAAATTTAGAGGAACTCCTGTGCCCCTTGCAAGAGACATAGAGGTCGGAGGGCCTCCTAAAAACAATGTTCCCATTATTAGGAAGTGGGTCTCCCATACTGTTTGCCTATGCATTGAAGCAACGGCTACCAAACATTTGGAGGAATTCCAATGCCCCTTGCAAGAGACTTAGAGGTCGGAGGGCCTCCTGAAAACAAAGTACCCATTATTAGGAAATGGGTCTCCCATACTGTTTGCCTATGCAGAGAAGCAATGGTTGCCAAAAATTTAGAGGAACTCCAATGTCCTTTGCAAGAGACGTAGATATGTTGATATGGTACACATGGTGGTGATATGGTGGTGTAAGATGAGGATGTGGAGAAGGAGGAGGACAAAAGCAAATAGACAAAATCAAGAAGTGTATACCTATGTCTGGGTATGAACACAGTGGTGCATGGGAATAGAGTTAGACCTCCCCAAAAAAAGACACTATATTTGAGTTTATGTTACGCTGCTATCATTCAGTGGTGTTGAGAAGTCTGGCCCAATCCAGCCCTTGTTCATTTTTATAAGAGTCAGCCTGTCAGCATTTTCAGTTGACAGATGGAGGTAGCTATCGGTTATAATTCCACCAGCGGCACTAAAAACACGCTCTGACAAAACGCTAGCGGCAGGACAGGCTAGGACCTCCAAGGCGTAGAGAGCCAGTTCATGCCACGTCTCCAGCTTGGATACCCAATAATTATAAGGCACAGAGGAATCACGGAGGACATTGGTACGATCGGCAAAGTACTCCCTCAGCATCTTCCGCAACTTTTCCCTCCTTGGGAGAGTACCCCCGTGCATTAGGGCTTGTGCAATGGGAGGGTCTGAGAAAACTGTCCCAGAACTTTGACAGTGTTCCTCTGCCTGGATTGAATTTGTGTCTCTCTCGCCTGTACTCCTTGGTTGTCCAATGAACTGTGACCTCTGCCAGCAGAGTTTTCAGATGGGAATTCTTTTAATAAGTCCGCAACAAGGGCCTTCTGGTACTGCCCCATTTTATTAGGCCTGTCCTGCGTGAGAATAAGAGACAGAAAGTTCTCCTTGTAGCGTGGGTCTAGAAGTGTCACCAACCAATAATGACTGTCACCCAAAATTTGGACAACGCGAAGGCCACGGGAAAGGCATTGTAACTAGTGATGAGCGAGTATGTTTTGTTACCTCTTTCGCCGAGTATTCTCGGCCGAGCACCGAGTAGTTACAGCTGCTCGATGATATGTTTGAATCACTCCCGTGTGCATGATTTGCGACTATTTGACAGCTTTAACACATGTGAGGAATGTCTATTTCTTACACATTCCTCACATGTATTAAAGCTGTCAAACAGTTGCAAATCATGCACACGGGAGCGATTCAAACATATCACCGAACATATCACCGAACTCAGCCATGTGTGCCAGACTGCAAAGAGGCAAGACTTCCGTGTCCTCACCAAGAGGATGACTGACCATGCTCTTCTCCTCCTCCTCCTTCCTGTCCTCAGGCCAACAGACGGTATGACAGTTGTGCAGGTAGTACCGTCTATATCACAGGAAACTAGCTCCTGTTCTTATTCCTCCTCCTCTTCCTCGTTTTCACCCAGTCCACGTTGGAATGAGATGAGGCTGGGCTGTGTGGAATCACCCTGTATGGTTCATTGCTTCATTTCATCGTGCTTCACCTGCAATGCATCCTCTTTAATTGTGCGCAGAGAGCATTTCAGAAGACAGAGAAGCGGGATGGTGACGCTAATTATGGCATCATCGCCGCTCACTATCTTGGTGGAGACCTCAAAGTTTTGCAGGATGGTACAGATGTCTGACATCCATGTCCACGCCTGAGGTTTTATGTGTGGAATCTGACCTGAATACCAACGGCCTTGTTGATGCTGGCAGTCAACAACTGCCCTCTTCTGCTCACAAATACTTTCCAACATCTGCAATGTAGAGTTCCAACGCGTGGGGACATCACAGATCAGTTGGTGAGCTGGAAGCTTCAAACGCTGCTGAAGCATGGCAAGGGCGGCAGAATCTGTAGGTGACTTTCTAAAATAGGCACATAGGCGGCGTACTTTGACAAGCAGATCCGGCAGATTCGGGTAGGTTTTGAGAAACCACTGAACCGCAAGGTTAAGCACATGGGCCAGGCTTGGTACATGTGTGAGCTCGCCTTGCCTCACAGCTGCCACTAGGTTCCGGCCATTGTCATACACGACCATGCCTGGCTGTAGGCTCAGCGGTGTCAGCCACAGATCTGCCTGCTCTTTCAGAGCTGTCCACAACTCTTCAGTCTTGTGCAGATTGTCAGCTAAGCATATTAGCTTCAGCATAGCTGTTGCTGCTTGGCCGAGGCAGTGCTGCAGTGATTCCAGCTTGCGACTGATGTGATCAGTTCGGAGTTGAATGCTGAAGAGGGGGAAGGTGCAGGAGCTTTAGAATGTGGGGGCAACCCTGATTGTCCCAGGGCCCGCAATCCTCGGCATCGACTGGGTCCCGGTTTCCACTATATTAACCCAGTGTGCCGTTAGCGAGATGTACCGTCCCTGCCCACAAGCACTTGTCCACATGTCCGTGGTTAGGTGGACTTTACCAGTAACTGCGTTGTTGAGGGCACATCTAATGTTGTTGGACACGTGTTCGTGTAATGCGGGGATGGCACATCGGGAGAAATAGTGGCGGTTGGGGACGAAGTACCGAGGGATGGCCGCCGCCATCAGGTTGCAGAAAGCTTTCGTCTCCACGAGCCTAAAAGGCAACATTTCGAGCTCAAGCATTCGCGAAATGTGTGAATTTAGTAGTGTGGCCTGTGGGGCATTGGCTGCGTATTTGCACTTGCATTCCAGGGACTGGGGTAGGGACAACTAAACGCTGCGCTGGAACAAGGACGTGGACGTGCTTGCTGATGGTGCTAATTGAGAGTTTTCAATGACAGGTGCAGGGCAGGAGGCATCTTGACATGCGCCATGGACAGGGGATTGGCGTGCATGCACAACAGCGGAACAAGCAGTGGTGTCACCCGCAGACACTGTTGCTGGACCCTGGGTTTCGGCCCACTTAGTCGGGTGCTTTGCTGCCACGTGTCTGATCATGCTGGTGGTGGTCAGGCTGCTAGTTTTGCTACCCCTGCTGATGCTGGCCTGGAAGATGGTGCAAATGGCCTTTTTGGGGTTATCTGCAGAGTCTTTAAAAAATAACCAGACTCGGGAAGACCAAACAGTTGTACTGGCAACTTCCATCGTGTTGGCGTTACGAGGAACACTTTCCCACCTTGTGTAAACGGCCACCACACTGCTTCATCCTGCCTATTATGGTGCTAAGCCTCACTCCCCTGTATGCTGCTGTTCTCGCTCTGTATGTCCCTCTAACAGGTTTGGTCAGTTACTATATCATCCACCACCTCGTCTTCCACTTACGCACCCTGGTCCTCCTCCTGACTTTCTGGCAATTGTGTCTCATCATTATCATCCACCTCTTGCGACAGTAATTGCAGTTTCCCACCGTCGCCTTCATGTGACCGTGGCTGCTCCAATATTTGGTCATTGCTACAGGCGTTCTCTTGACTTGCTTGAAGCTGGCCGGGCAAGAGGCCCGAAACAACAAATGGAAAAGTGAACAGCTCTTCGGAGTGTCCACGTGTGGGATCAGTTGTCGCCGGGCACTCGGCATGGTGGGAGGAAAGAGTATCAGGGTGAGGAATATGCGGTCCAAACTCACGGCTACTGAGACTTGACCGTGTGGAAGACAGGGTGGTGGTGGTGGCAAAGTGACTGGAAGCATTATCTGCTATCCAACCAACAACCTTTTGACACTGCTCTGTGTTCAATAGTGGTGTTCTGTGGTACTCTATTAATTGGCACAGGAAGGTCGAGCGACAAGATGTGAGTGTTTGTTGCGGCACAATTTCAGCTTGCCCACGGCCACGTCCTTGGCCTCTGAATGCACCATCACATCCACTTCCCCGTCCCTTGCCATGCACTTTGCCCATTTTAAATGGAGGACAATATTTTCCACGTTCACGAGAAATGGCAGATTTTGGAACACAGTTATATGTGATACGTCTGACAGAGAACCATGGTTTTAAATAGCAGGTCTGTAATTTACTAATATTATTCTACACAGAGACCTAGTGTGAATAGCTTGACTGACACACTGCAACGAAATGAAAATGGAAGAAATGTCTGATTTTGGAACACTCTTATAGGTGATATGTCTGACAGAGAACCACGGTTTTAAATAGTAGGCCTGTAATTTACTAATACTATTCTTCACAGACACCTAGTGTGAATAACTTGACCGACACACTGCAACAGAATGGAAATGGACGAAATGTCTGATTTTGGAGCAGTCTTATAGGTGATATGTCTGACAGAGAACCACTGTTTTAAATAGCAGGCCTGTAATTTACTAATACTATTCTTCACAGACACCTAATGTGAATAACTTGACCCACACTCTGCAACAGAATAGAAATTGAAGAAATGTCTGATTTTGGAACACGATTATAAGTGATATGTCTGACAGAGATCCACGGTTTTAAATAGCAGGCCAGTAATTTACTAATAATATTCTTCACAGACACCTAGTGTGAATAACTTGACCGACACACTGCAAAATGTTACGGGTCCGGGTGGTGGAACCTCTGTGCTTTGGTCCAAGGAGGGACCAGAGGGGCGTGACTAAGTGCCTACTCGGCCTGACCAAGGTCGTATGCCGGCTCAATCGACTCCGTGAACCAGGGAGGGACCGAGCAGGGGGACCAGGTGCCACTCATGGACCGACCTTGTGTGAGAGCAGGTGACTCCCGCGGGTCAGATGGCAGGAACTGACCGGTACAGTGGATGTGCACGGCAGGAAGGCTGACGGGTGGTCCAAATAGGTAAGCAGGCTGGTTCAGCAGATAGCCAGACGGGTGCTCCGGGTAGGCATGCTGGCGGGCATGACAGGTAACAGGCAGGTGCTCCAGGTAGGCAGACTAGTGGGCACGGCAGGTAACTGGCAGGTGCTTCCAGGTAGGCATGTTGGCGGGCACGACAGGTAACAGGCAGGTGCTCCAGGTAGGCTGACTAGCGGGCACGGCAGGTAACTGGCAGGTGCATCCAGGTAGGCAGGCTGGTGGGCATGGCAGGTAACAGGCAGGTGCTCCAGATAGGCAGGCTGGTGAGCACAGCTGGTAACTGGCAGGTGCTTCAGGTAGGCAGGCTGGTGAGCACAGCAGGTAACTGGCAAGCAGACTGGCGAGCAGGACTGACAGGCAAACTGGTGGGCAGGACTGACAGGCAGCAGGACCTGAGGGCTGAAACAAGTGTTAACACACGGAACAACAACCTTGCACAGGCACCTCCATATTGGAGGAGGTGCTTTAAATAGGGGAAGTCCTCCGAACATTGGCCGGGGACATTTTAGAACGGTGCGCGCGGCCCCTTTAAGGGGGAGGCAGAGCGCGCGCCCTAAGCACAGTGCCCGGGAAGCTGCACGCAGTGTGTGCCACAGAAGCTGCAGGATGGGAGCCGGAAGACGCCGGACCTGGGCCGTGGCGATGAGGGGAGCAATGTCTCTGCCCGGCAGGAGGCAGAGACGCCGACGCTACAGTACCCCCCTTTACGCCCCCCCTTCTTTAATCCGAGAGAAATTTTTAAAGAAGATGAGGGGCATGAATGTTCTCCCTGGGTTCCCAAGACCTCTCCTCCGGGCCAAACCCCTTCCAATCCACAAGAAAGAAAGTCTTTCCTCTTACCCTCTTGGTGGCCAAAATGTTTGGAGCTGGAGAGGTACCTGGATCATCAGAGAAGGAATTAAGGACAACAGGTTTGAGGAGAGATACATGAAAGGAGTTGGGAATCCGTAAGGTGGCTGGGAGTTTCAGCTTGTAGGCCACGGGATTGATTTGGTTCAGAACCTCGAACGGACCGATGAACCGCGGACCCAACTTATAGGAAGGTAACTTGAGACGGACATATTTGGAAGAAATCCAGACCTTGTCTCCCAGATGGAATTGAGGCGGATCCAGACGTCTCTTATCAGCATGTCTCTTCATCCGCTCGGAGGACTGAAGGAGTGCAGATCTATTGTCTACCAAATTGCCGAAAATTCGCTGACAAGAGACTCCCCGGCAGGATTGTCCACTGAAGAGCAGATGGCAAACGGAATCCGGGGGTGTTGACAGTAGACCACAAAGAACGGGGATTTAGTAGAGGACTCGCTCTCATGTTGTGATAGAACTCGGCCCAGGGCAGGAGCTCAACCCAATCGTTATGGTCGGCATTGACAAAGTGTCGGAGAAAGCTGGTAAGGACCTGGTTGATACGTTCCACTTGACCATGGGATTGAGGGTGATAAGCAGAGAAAAGAGCCAGGGAGACGTCCAGCAGCTTGCACGTAGCTCTCCAGAAGCGCGAAGTGAACTGAACCCCACGATCAGACACAATGTGGAGGGGTAGGCCACGAAGACGGAAGATGTGATGGATGAAGTCCTTAGCCAGCACAGATGCAGATGGAAGACCAGGCAGAGGGATGAAGTGGGCCATTTTAGAGAAGCGGTCAGCGACCACCCAAATGACTGTACAACCAGCAGAGATAGGGAGATCCGTAATGAAGTCCATAGCTATGTGTTGCCACGGAGCGGAAGGCACGGGAAGAGGAAGGAGACGGCCGGATGGAAGGTGCCGGGGAACCTTGTTATGGGTACAGGAGGAACAAGCCGCGATGAAGTCCGCAACATCCTTGCGCAGAGAAGGCCACCAGTAATGTTGGGTTGATGATATGTAGAGGCTCCTCCTCTTGGTCAGTAGACAGGAACGAGCGGGATAAAGCGTCAGCCTTAATGTTCTTGTCCGCTGGGCGGTAATGCAGAGTGAAGCAGAATCGGGCAAAGAATCGAGACCACCTGGCCTGACGCGGATTAAGTTTTTGGGGTTTTTGTAAATAGGCCAGGTTTTTGTGGTCAGTGTAGATGACCACCGGGTGCAGAGCCCCCTCCAGCAAGTAACGCCACTCCTCCAGCGCCAATTTGATGGCTAGCAGCTCACCATCTCCTATGGAGTAGTTGTTCTCGGATGAGGAGAAGAGCTTGGAGAAGCCGCAGGTTACCATTCTCCCGGAAGGGGATGTCTGGGTGAGCACCACTCCGGCTCCGGAGGAGGATGCATCAACCTCCAGGAAGAACTGCTTATTGCAATCCGGACGGTGCAGCACAGGGGCAGAGGAGAAAGCTTGTTTTAGGGAGACGAAGGCCTCCTCTGCTTCGGAAGTCCATTCCCTGGGATTTGAGAGCAGAGATGGGAGCGGTCCGGGAGGAGAAATGAGGGATGAAGAGGCGGTAATAATTTGCGAAGCCCAGGAATCGCTGAATCGCCTTCAACCCCTCCGGTCGGGGCCACTTTAAGACGGCAGAAACCTTCTTGGGATCCATCCGCAGACCAGTCTCGGAGATAATATAGCCCAAGAACGGAAGGGTGGTCTGCTCAAAGAGGCATTTCTCAAATTTTACGTATAGGCGATTCTGCCGGAGCCTTAGCAGAACCGAACCACGAAAATCGAGCTTGGTGAAGATCTTCACGCCTTTAAGGCGGTCGAACAGCTCCGAGATGAGAAGCAGGGGGTACTTATTCTTGATGGTAATCTGGTTAAGACCCCTGTAATCGATACAGGGACGTAGTGAGCAGTCTTTCTTCTTAACGAAGAAGAATCCTGCTCCAGCCAGGGAGGTAGATTTCTGGATGAATCCCCTAGCAAGATTCTCTTCTATGTACTCAGACATGGCCCGGGTCTCAGCCAGCGCCAAGTGGTAGATACACCCGCTGGGAGGAGAAGCACCAGGTACCAGATCGATTGGGCAATTATACGGCCTATGAGGTGGAAGTGTCTCTGCCTCCTTTTTGTCAAAGACATCCGAATAGGACCAATAGGGTGCCAGCAGACCAGGTAGATTAGCCGGAGTAGACGGGGGTCGAGCTGGACAAACCGGAACCAGACAGGACTCATGGCATTCCTGCCTCCAACGGAGCACTTCACCAGACCTCCAATTCAGGACGGGTTCATGTCTCTGTAACCAGGGTAGACTAAGCATGAGGGAGTGAGAGAGACCGGACAGCACATGAAAGGAGATCTGCGAGTGCAGCATTCCCACCTGAAGGGTTACAGGCTCTGTGACGAGCAAGATGGTCTTCGGAAGAAGTCTCCCATCCATGGAAGCGACCGCCAACGGTTCAGCCAGGCGTATGGTAGGAATCTGATACCGCTCCACAACAGCCTGTGAAATGAGATTCCAAGTGGCTCCAGAATCCAGGTGGGCAATCTCTAAGAAGCGGGTCTCACCACTGGAAATAGAAACAGATAGAGTCAAGGATGGAGAGGATTTACTCTTGCCTAGGACGACCTCTCCAAGTGGTCCTAGACACTGGAGTTTCCCTACTTCACCGGGCAGGAACGGATCAGATGCACTTTACTGCCACAGTAGAAGCAACTCCCCTCGTCTCGGCGCGTCTCCAGGCGAGACTTGACCATCTTGGTTTGGTCAATTTGCATAGGTTCTGGGGAACGTGTCCGAGGAATAGCTGGTTGCGAGGCTGGGCTTTGGAATACAGGAGCAAGACGCGGAAGTCTTCTCTCCCGGGTAGTATCCTTAGCTAGTTCCAAAAAACGGATGTCAATCCGGGTAGCTAATGAAAACAAGTCGTCCAGGGTGGAAGGGATGTCACGACCGGCTAGCTCTTCCTTGATCCGTTCGGAAAGACTCTCCCAGAAGGTGGACACCAGGGCCTCGTTGTTCCAGGCAAGCTCAGATGCGAGGGTTCGAAAATGTATGGCATACTGGCCCATGGTGAGACTCCCTTGGCGGAGACGGAGAAGTGAGGAGGCAGTAAAAGATTTTCATCCGGGCTCATCGAAGACCTACCGGAAGGCAGTGAGGAAAGCCGGAAGATCGGACACCAGGGGATTCCCTCTCTCCCACAGAGGGTTTAGCCATGCCAATGCCTCCCTGGTGAGGTGAGACATGATGAACACCACCTTGGCCCGGTCGGAGTGGAACTGATGTGACAGGAGTTCAGCGTGCACTGATTTAGGAAGCCCCGACATAAGATGGGGTCACCACCAAAACGTGGAGGCGCAGAGAGCCAAGGTCCAGAGCCGGGTACCATAGCGCCAATAGGTTGAGTTGCCAGCGGAGCGGGTGCCGCTCGGCTAGAGACAGACACAGACAGGGTGGACAGCGTGTCCAGGCGAGAGTTGACTGACCGCAGATAGGACAGGATAGTCTCCTGTCAGGATCTCTGACGTGAGACCTCCTGGTACAGATCAGAAAGTGAAGGAGCCTGGGGGCCACTGGGTTCCATCGCCTGTGCAAACTGTAACGGGTCCGGGTGGTGGAACCTCTGTGCTTCGGTGCAAGGAGGGACCAGAGGGGCGTGACTAAGTGCCTACTCGGCCTGACCAAGTTCACACGGCGTCTCAATCGACTCCGTGAACCAGGGAGGGACCAAGCAGGGGGATGAGGTGCCACTCTGGGACCGACCTTGTGTGAGAGCAGGTGACTCCCACGGGTCAGATGGCAGGAACTGACCGGTACAGCGGATGCGCACGGCAGGAAGGCTGACAGGTGGTCCGGATAGGTAAGCAGGCTGGTTCGGCAGATAGCCAGACGGGTGCTCCGGGTAGGCAAGCTGGCGGGCACGACAGGTAACAGGCAGGTGCTCCAGGTAGGCAGACTAGCGGGCACGGCAGGTAACTAGCAGGTGTTTCCAGGTAAGCAGGCTGGTGGGCACAGCAGGTAACAGGCAGGTGCTCCAGGTAGGCAGGCTAGTGAGCACGGCAGGTATCAGGCAGGTGCTCCAGGTAGGCAGGCTAGTGAGCACAGCAGGTAACTGGCAGGCAGACTGGCGAGCAGGACTGACAAGCAAACTGGCGGGCAGGACTGACAGGCAGCGGGACCTGAGGGCTGAAGCAAGTGTTAGCACACGGAACAACAACCTTGCACAGGCGCCTCCATATTGGAGGAGGTGCTTTAAATATTGGAAGTCCTCTGGCCATTGGCCAGGGACTTTTTAGGATGGCGCGCGCGGCCCCTTCAAGGGGGAGGGAGCATGCGCGCGCCCTAAGTACAGTGCCCGGGAAGCTGCGCACAGTGCGCGCCACAGTAGCTGCAGGACAGGAGCCGGAAGACGCCGGACCAGGGCCGTGACAGTGAGGGGAACGGCATCTCTGCCCAGCAAGAGGCAGAGACGCTGACGCTACACAACAGAATGGAAATGGAAGAAATGTCTGATTTTGGAACAGTCTTATAGGTGATATGTCTGACAGAGAACTACGGTTTTAAATAGCAGGTCTGTAATTTACTAATACTAATCTTCACAGACACCTAGCGTGAATAGCTTGACCAACACACTGCAACGGAATGGAAAAGGAGGCCACTATTTTCCATGTTCAGTTCAAATTTCTGGATTTGTATAGCTGAAATATGGAACAGATCTGGCTTTATTCTGCAATGAGAACAAGCAAATGGAGCAGAAAAATGGTGTACTCTGGATTGCTTTTTAAGCAAATAACCAGGATTAAGATAAAAAAAAAATTTGCCCTGGCCCCTGATATCTGGAGCTGTGTCTACAAATATCTGTAATTATTACAGCAGCAGCAGACAGGATGTTCAATGGACTCTCTTGACCTGTATCATACACTGCAGTCTGCCACATACCCTGCCTGCCTGCCTAGCACTGATTATATGCAGATGGATTAGTCCTCAGAAGGACTGTTAGTTCAGTTGGATATATATATATATATATATGTTGTGGAATACCTATACTAACTATAAACAAGCAAGCAAATCTCGTCCTGATGCAGCAGTAACTCTCCCTACTCTGCCTGATTCCGGGGTACACTGTGACAAGCATGGCGGTGCCAGGTCTTATATAGACCTGATGATGCTGTGCGGCCAGCCAATCACTGTAATGCCCACGACCAACATGGCTACGGCATTACAGTGCATGGCAGGCAATCCCTGCATGTTCATTGGCTCTCTAAAGAGCGCCAAACATGCAGGGAGGGGACCCGAGTTCCCACCCGAACAACCCGGAAATACTTGCCGAGCGCCGAGCTTGTCGAGCACCGTGATGCTCGGGCGAGTACCGAGTAGTGGCAAGCATGTTCGCTCATCACTAGTCTTAATTTGTTACATGCTACATGTTGCTTAATGGCACTGTAGTGATGGCACAAATTTACATAGGCTGGGAAAAACAAAACTTTTACTCTTCCTGGGAACAGTCTTACTGGTTAAATTGACACAGTCTCATTTGGCTACAATAAAGCAAAGTTTTTAAAAAACACAACTTGAAACAGCACCTTTGAAGTGGGACACTCTGCAAGTACTGAAAGGGGTATTCTCATCTCCAAGATTCTATCCCAATATGTAGTAAGTGTAATAATAATATTAGCCAATACCTCCAATTAGAAATGTAGTATAGTTCTTCTGATTAGCTACTGCAATGCCCTGCCGATGGGGTAAGCAACATAGTGAATCAGAAGAACTATACTAGATTTCTAATTGTAGGTATTTCCTAATATTATTATTATTATTATTATTACACTTACTACATATTGGGATAGGATCTTGGAGATGGGAATACCCCTTTAAGTAATCTATTGTTTGCAATGCAGGGAAATACTCATCCTAATACACAGTCACTAAGTATAGGTTGTAACCACATTATGGCGCACAGCTACAATCACAATCTATAAAGGTTCTTTTCTCTCAATCTCTAAATTTGGAAGATATTGTTTTGTCTGGTTGTCCATCAATTACTGGCGGCTTGCATCTTGCAACTTTTTTCTCAGCAAATATCCATCTATGCTCAGCAGCTTCTGGTCTGTTTAGTAACATGTGCCCAAAGAAGCAGAAACCCCAAGAGGTGGTTATAAAACAAATTCAATACTCAAATATGTAGAATAAAAAACCTTTATTTGACAACCAATGGTTAATGGTGGTACTGTGAACAAAAGTGCACAAACAAAAACAAAACAAAACAATATTAAAAGATTCACATATAGTGTGCATCTATATAAAATGTGCAATGCAAACCGGACCCAAAGATATAAAAGGTGATGTTAGTCAGAACAATCAGTTATTGGGCAAATTAATATATTTGTATAATTATATCAATTGATACCCATAGTATAAGTCATTATATGCATATACAACTCTATCAATTGATACCCCTTATGTAAGTCATGATACATCTATATATAGGATGAATAATTAATCTCTATAGATATACACTACTGTTCAAAAGTTTGGGGTCATTTAGAAATTTCATTATTTTTTAAATAAAAGCACATTTTTTTTCAATGAAGCTAACATTAAATGAATCAGAAATACATTTTCAGCTGTGTACGCCTACTGGAGTAGTACACTAAGGGGAAGGAACCCAGGGAGGGTCGGTGGGGGAATGTCTGGAAATATTCTACCCCAGTTTGAGAATTTTTTCAAAAATTTTATGTAAATGTACAGCCACCTTAAAAGGAACCTGTCATGTGAAAAAACGCTATTAACCTGCAGACATGGGGTCAATCTGCAGGTTAATAGTGGTCTGAACTTGCCTGGTGCTGGCACTTAGAGCCCCACTGCTGGGAGAAAATTAACTTTATTTCCTCCGGCAGCATTTGGCATTCAGACAGGGGGATTGGGCGGGCGCGGGTTCAGTCGCTCTGTCTATAGAGAGTGGCGGCTGTAACCACACCCCTTGCACTGACTGACAGCAGGCCATGCATTAGGGCTGGTTGTCAGTCAGTGCCGGGGGCGCAGTTACAGCCGCCACTCTCTATAGACAGAGCGGCGACTGAAACCGCAGCGGCGCCTCCCCCGTGATTGAACGCTGAATGCTGCTGGGTGGAATAATGTTAATTTCCTCCCGACAGGGGGCTCTAAGCGTCGGCACTGGCAGGTTTAGAACACTATTAACCTGCAGATTAAACCCATATTTGGAGGTTAATTGTATTTTTTCACATGACCCATCCACTTTATTCTAAACAAAGCCTCATTCCATACAATGTAGTAGAATGTTGTATGTTTTCAGTTTGTTAATTCTTCTTCATTCTACACTAATAACCTGCATCTTTAATGAATGTTCGCAACTTTCTTTCTACATTACATAATATAATTAGTACAATTACTGATCAGCTTTCGTTTTCCCATTAAATCACTATCACTCCTTGCTTATCTAGCAAATTAATTTTTATAACGTGGAGATTAGAGATAAGCGGATCGAATCGCTAGACTCCGGTCAAATGGCCAAATCAGTGGTATCTGGTGGCTAGGTGGAGGTTTGCAAATCTCTTACCTTCCGGCATCTGCGGTGGATTTGATTTGTCATGACTGGTGCGATGTCATCTGTGCATGACACACAGACGATGTCACAAGAGCCCTGGCTAATCAAAAGCTGCACCGGGAACCCTGAAAGGTAAAAGATTCATAAGCCTCCTGTTTGGCAGCCATGTACCACTGACCTGCCCTGGACTGAAGTCCCACGAATCGATCTGTTCATCTCTAATGTAGATCCATCTTGTTCCACATCACTGTCCACATAATAAGTGATCTACATAGCTGCAAGTAAAATGTGGACAAGGATTTGAATGAAGATTTGGATTTTTACATAGGGATTCATACACTAACTCTGTTTACATCAGCACAGAATATTGCTTTCAATTTGTATGACTTGAACTGTAATGTTATATCAAGGTTAGGCTGAGAATATTCATATGTTTATGATTTTTATTTGCAACCATCTAATTTAATTTACTGCATTTATTTTGTATTTAAAGAAAAATGCTGTAATCATTCTGAAAAGCACAGGGTGAAATAATTACAAGTTCTCATTCTTAGTGACCATTAAATTATAGATCAGTTGAATAACACATTATGCTTTTAATAATATTACAATTATAAACTTTATTTTATTCCATGTAAATATTGATATTTCAAGAAGATATCATGAAGCATACACTATTGTTTTAATAAAAAATTAAAGGTTATTCCCATCTTTCCATGTTCATGAAAATAGAATCTTTTTGCGCCATGTACTTTACATGTTAATGAAATTCACTGATTCTTCAATGCTAAAAAAACCCAGCTGTCTATCAATCTGCAAAAGACTCTGGAAACTAGATGAATATTTGTTCAGGGTCCCTAATACTGGTACATTATTTTTCCTTTATTAGAGAAGCAGATTAGTCTACTAATAATGATAACTATATTGCAGATGAGTGGTTCTTAATGAGAAGTATACCCTATTCAAAAGGGTTTCATAAAAGTACCCCAAATCTAAAACAAACAGTTAAAAGCATTAAAAGCATACCATGAGTGTTCCTACAAACATGGAGTGTAAGCCCTAAGGTACATGTACATGTACAAGGACCTAGAATGTGAATGATATTGTCTAGGATGGGGGGTAATCTTTTCTGGTCTGAGGGCTACATATTGAATCACTTCCAAGAGACACATAAGAGGATCCTCAAAGTAGAACCAAGACTTTTAAAGAAGCACTCCCAAAGTGTTTATCCTCTTAATTTATTGCAATCATCATATTATATAGCGCTGTGTACTTACAATTGCTCATTTTGCCTTTCTACCCAGTTAATTCTTCTCTTTTCCATTAGGTCTATGACATCACGCGATTAAAATCAGACTAGCTGAATCCTGCTCTAATTAAATATAGAGCCATTCTATTATTTATCTAGTAGTGTATAGATACCTTCAATATTTTTGCCTTTTCAGAAAATACTAAGCATTCCAGCTTATTTATTGGGATAAGTTTTTCTTTACTTTACAGAATTCACAGTGTTAATATAAACATATGTACATAATTTGAAATCCTTTTTTGCTATTTGATGTGTTAGGGTTCTGTGTTATACACATCCTTATTAAAAGCTGCTATGAGCCCATATCGTACTTTCCTATTCATTTTTCTGGCTCTTCACCTTCATGTACACTGCCTTCACTTGTAAAGATCCACTTTTAGGCTGGTTTTCGATATCCGTAATGCAGCCACATGTTAGCATCTGTATTATAGCTGAAATCCCTTCACCTTCAGATGTTCAATTGAACCACACTTAGATCAATAACTAGTTCACTGCTAATTAAAGTCTGGTTCAGTTGAGCTGTGAACTGTGAGAGGTCTTGGTCAGGACCATAGTATGACATGAAAATGGATGTGTGACACTCAAACATTGTATACCATCACATGTTACAGTGGGACTTGTCCTGAAACCCCTTCACCCCTGGGCGATTTTCAGTATTTTTTTCCCCCCTTCTTCCAAGACCCAAAACTATTTGTCCATCCACATAGCCGTATGAAGGCGAGTTATACTTTTGAATGACACCATTCATTTTATGTTTGATGCACCGGAAAGCGGGGAAAAAATTCCAAGTGAGTTGAAATTGCAAAAAAGTGCATTTTTCTTTTTATTTATCATGTTCACTATACAGTAATACTGACCTGGTAATATGATTCTCCAGGTCAGTATGATTATGCAGGTACAAAACATGCATAGTTTTTTCTTATTTAAGTAATGAACAAAAATTCAGAATTTTGTAAAAAAAACTTTTCTGGTGTTGCCATTTTCTGAGACCCGTAACGCTTTCAATTTCTGTGATCTGGGGCTGGGTGACGGCTTATTTTTTGTGCCCTGAGCTGACGCTTTTACTGATACAATTTTAGGGTAGATACAATGTTCTGATCCTCTCTTATTTCACTTAAATGCAATGTTGTGGCGGCCAAAAAAACGTAATACTGGCATTTTGATTTTACTATAAAATTTGTGTATTTTTAATTTTTTTATTGTTTTATTTTTAATGGGACAAAATAGTTCCCTTAGGGGACTTGAAGCTGCAATTGTCTGATCACTTGTCCTATACATAACAGTGCAATAGCATCCAGAAAAGACACTGAGCTGCTCGTGATAGCGCTGCTAGCGCTGTCGTCAGTGAGGTGAACAGAGTTTAATGGCTATGAACTCAGCTCACCTTATTCACATCACTGCAAGGTACTGATGCTGTGCTGTACTTTCAAGTTTGAAAAAGTTTCTCACTTGGAATGAAACGTTGCCCTGACATGATGGGTCAATAAGATCACCTTGAATTGGAACCTTGAAGTGCTGCCTCTATTTTTTTTAGACCTATCTATCTATCTATCTATCTATCTATCTATCTATCTATCTATCTATCTATCTATCTATCTATCTATCTATAAGAATATTTATTTAAAAACTATCTTTAAATGACATAGAGAATTCCTCTTTGTAAAAGCTAATGTTAAAATCCCATTGCATGCGCATGTCACTCGGATGTCATTTGGATGCTAGGTGAGAAAAATCGCATTGTACTCGTATGACACTCACAATACACTTGCATTACACTCGTCCAACTTTTCAGGAACAATATTGGGCCGATTTTATTAACGCAGATGAGTATGAGCCCTAACTTACAGTATCATGAATGATGAATGCAGTCCCTGTGACTCCTGGGAGTAATAGCGTTAATTTCCTCCCAGTTGCCACACTTTCACTATGGCAGCTGGGCACCATTCTAATGCTATCGACCTGCAGATTAACCCTACATCTGAAGGTTAATAGCGCTATCCGACCTGACAGGTTCTCTTAAAGGTTTAGCAAAAGAAATTTCACTGGTTCAAAAGAACTCATGTGTTTTCCCATGTGTTATGACGAACAATCCTAAAATTAATCAGTGTATTCTTATTCATCAATAGGTCACTTCATGCCAATCACCTACAACTTTTTATAATTGGATAACATTTTGGTTGTATACATATGCACTTGTACTTAGTCTTAATTTACACTTGTGCACAAGTTTGCCCATTAACAGTGAGTTAGATTCAGATGCTGTGAAATGGAAGCCATTTTTATTGCTGCTGGTTATGTTTAAGAATACAAACCTCCATACAGAGTATGTCCTAAAAATACAGATAAAATAACTAGAATTATACCAGCTAATTATCCTGTGAATGATGCATCTGTGTTGTGAAGTACTGGTATGTCTTTTTTTTTGCACAATGGTGTCGTTTCAATGAGAATGTTCCTCGCTTTCACCTGCAGGAGGCATAGCCGGTTCTAATTTCGTATGCTGTTTAGTGGTTTTCATTTATCTCAACATAAATGCAAGAAGCAATTAGAAAAGGGCATCCTGCCCTTTTTGTTTTGTGAGTCATAATTTGCCGTGTTCATTTATAAAGTCTTTGCAAGAACATTTACAACAGAGAGATGCTTTTCTTTTCTCTAACTAGCCTTTAAAGTCGTTTTCTAACAGATGGTACATCCAGTATATGGGCTAGTAAGGGGTTGAAAGAAGCTTAGCACTCTAGTCCAAAATGTCTAATTTTGTAAAGGGAACTTTTTTATATATTTCGCTGTAAATGCTGTGATTAGAAAGCCTTGCTTTCACCTATAGCCATTTATCTTTATCCACTAGCCAAAGCAGAGTGTTTGGTGCCCACCCCACTACCTCCAGCATACGAGGTTCATGTTTTGTCAGCTCTGAATATGAATAATGAATCTGAAACATGTCATTCACAGTATGGGCTTGTGCACATGACTGTATAATTTGGACGAGTGCTATCCGTCATTTTGATGGATAGCACTCGTACCCATGTTATTCTAAGGGACAGTACACATGTCCGTTTTTTTCCTCTGACCGAGTGGTCCAAGGAAAAAAAATCGCAGCATGGACGATTTGCATGGATGGCACTCGCTCCTTCATGTCTATGGGCCAGTGAAAAAAAAAATTGGATCGCACTTGAATGACATCCCAGTGCGGTCCGATTTTCACTAACTGACATAATGGAGAAGGTGTAGAAACTTTTTTCTCTCTCCACCAATAAAATCAGATCCCACTCTGAGCAGAGTCTGTTTAGCATACAGTACAGACCAAAAGTTTGGACACACCTTCTCATTTAAAGATTTTTCTGTATTTTCATGACTATGAAAATTGTACATTCACACTGAAGGCATCAAAACTGTGAATTAACACATGTGGAGTTATATACTTAACAAAAAAAAGTGTGAAACAACTGAAAATATGTCTTATATTCTAGGTTCTTCAAAGTAGCCACCTTTAGCTTTGATGACTGCTTTGCACACTCTTGGCATTCTCTTGATGAGCTTCAAGAGGTAGTCATGAAAATACAGAAAAATCTTTAAATGAGAAGGTGTGTCCAAACTTTTGGTCTGTACTGTAATTGGACCATTTTTCTCAGATGGAGACACTGCATTTCAAGGGAATTTGTCATGTCTAATACTTTTTACCTGCAAATATATGGTTAATCTGCAGGCAAATGGGTTTAAAATCCAGCTTGTCTGACTAATTGGAGCATCGGCTACAGGGTGAAAATGACCTGATATCCTCCCTGTAGCCTCGCTTCCAGCCATAGGGGCAGTGCAGATATCGCTTACATTCACCAATCACTATACAATGAGCGCACTGTAAATACTCCCCAGCACTTTGATTGATAGTTTGCTCCACAATGTGTGTGTATGCAGAGCAGGCAGTGAATCAAAGTGCTGGGATAGGAATACCCACCATATTGAGAGCTGTGACTGTAACGGCTCCTTGCACCACCCCTATGACTGGAAGTGAGCGGCTACAGGGAGGTTATAAGTTTATTTTCTCCCTTTAGCCGATGCTTCAATAAGTCAGCCAGGCAGGATTTCAATGCTATTTACATGCAAATTACCCTGTATTTGCAGGTAAGTAGCATTTTTGTACATGATAGGTTCCCATTAACTTCAGGACCATCTACCATGCTGTATATGCAACACACAGATATAATGACCTCAATATTATTCAATAGAAGCATTATTCACAAAGACTACTGTTCTATAAATCTTAAAATAAAGTGTAATCTACTAGCTCCACCAATAAGCGGCTAATACTTTGGGCCCTGTAGTGAATGAGGTGGTGAATGCATTACCATTTCATCAACACAGTGACATATTTTAATTTGCAACTTATGAGAGTACATTATGAAATTCTTTTTGCTGTTATACAGTATATTTAAAATGTAAATCTTCAATTACCTACTTTCTTATTATACGTATTATTTTCTCAGCATGTATGTCAGGCTAAATTCATCCTCAATGCAGGGATTCATTAATATGGCTTTGCTGAAAATATATGTATATCTTTAGAAATACTGTGCAATACTTTGTAAACTAAATATATACATATATATATATTCTTTCTAAAGACAACGACAAATTAAAACTTAAAATTAAAGGTGTATACCACCAAAAAATGTATCATCTCTCCATAGTTGGGCTTCCTAAACTATTCTAGTCTAAATAATCCTGGGAATGTAAACCTATTCAAATAGAGTGTTAGTGACCACCTGGGGTGTAACGATGGGTCTGTGCTGGAAGAGGGCCTGCCGGTGCCTATTTCAACGCAGAGACCCACCGGGTCCCTGCACTGCAATACAAGCTGCCGGTCAATCAGGGTCCAGTAGCTGACATCGACGTGCCTGTGACTGGGGGCGCGTGGCGGTGACGTCATGCACTGCCCTTTGCTTCCATGCTGAAGTCCACGTGGCGTTGAAGCTGGCGCAAAGTGAGTAGAATCGTTTAATTTTTTTAACAGCTACATAACGGGGGACATATAATACCAGAATGGGAGATATATACACCAGGATGGGTTCAGGCTGGGCAACATATATACAAGGATGTTCAACTTCATTCATACAGGCATATAACTAGGACGAGGAGAACAACAAAATGCTCGCTCTGGCCATCAACTCTACTGACCCAATTGTGACAGCTGCATAGAAGTACAGTTAGGTCCATATATATTTGGACAGAGACAACATTTTTCTAATTTTGGTTCTAGACATTACCACAATGAATTTTAAACAAAACAATTCAGATGCAGTTGAAGTTCAGACTTTCAGCTTTCATTTGAGGGTATCCACATTAAAATTGGATGAAGGGTTTAGGAGTTTCAGCTCCTTAACATGTGCCACCCTGTTTTTAAAGGGACCAAAAGTAATTGGACAATTGACTCCAAGGCTATTTCATGGACAGGTGTGGGCAATCCCTTCATTATGTCATTCTCAATTAAGCAGATAAAAGGCCTGGAGTTGATTTGAGGTGTGGTGCTTCCATTTGGAAGGTTTTGCTGTGAAGTAAACATGCGGTCAAAGGAGCTCTCCATGCATGTGAAACAAGCCATCCTTAAGCTGCAAAAACAGAAAAAACCCATCCGAGAAATTGCTACAATATTAGGAGTGGCAAAATCTACAGTTTGGTACATCCTGAGAAAGAAAGAAAGCACTGGTGAACTCATCAATGCAAAAAGACCTGGGCACCCACGGAAGACAACAATGGTGGATGATCGCAGAATAATCTTCATGGTGAAGAGAAACCCCTTCACAACAGCCAACCAAGTGAACAACACTCTCCAGGAGGTAGGCGTATCAATATCCAAATCTACCATAATGAGAAGACTGCATGAAAGTAAATACAGAGGGTTCACTGCACGGTGCAAGCCACTCATAAGCATCAAAAATAAAAAGGCTAGTCTCGACTTTGCTAAAAAAACATCTAAAAAAGCCAGCACAGTTCTGGAAGAACATTCTTTGGACAGATGAAACCAAGATCAACCTCTACCAGAATGATGGAAAGAGAAAAGTATGGCGAAGGAGTGGTACAGCTCATGATCCAAAGCATACCACATCATCTGTAAAACACGGCAGAGGCAGTGTGATGGCTTGGGCATGCATGGCTGCCAGTGGCACTCGGTCACTAGTGTTTATTGATGATGTGACACAGGACAGAAGCAGCCGAATGGATTCTGATGTATTCAGAGCCATACTGTGTGCTCAGATCCAGCCAAATGCAGCCAAACTGATTGGTCGTTGTTTCATACTACAGATGGACAATGACCCAAAACATAAAGTCAAAGCAACCCAGGAGTTTATTAAAGCAAAGAAGTGGAATATTCTTGAATGGCCAAGTCAGTCACCTAATCTCGACCCAATTGACAGACAGAAAGGCCCACAAACAAACAGCAACTGAAAACCACCGCAGTGAAGGCCTGGCAGAGCATCAAAAAGGAGGAAACACAGCGTCTGGTGATGTCCATGAGTTCAAGACTTCAGGCAGTCATTACCAACAAAGGGTTTACAACCAAGTACTAGAAATGAACATTTTATTTACAATTATTTAATCTGTCCAATTTTTTTTGGTCCTTTTAAAAACAGGGTGGCACATGTTAAGGAGCTGAAACTCCTAAACCCTTCATCCAATTTTAATGTGGATACCCTCAAATGAAAGCTGAAAGTCTGAACTTCAACTGCATCTGAATTGTTTTGTTTAAAATTCATTGTGGTAATGTCTAGAACCAAAATTAGAAAAATGTTGTCTCTGTCCAAATATATATGGACCTAACTGTACATGCTATCCCGCTTGGGTTGGTAGAGCCGACAGCCAGTCCGAGCATTGCTCGAGTTATACGGCTGTTTAACTCTTCCGTAACAGAGGTAACAGAGTATTCCCTCTGTTCTTTATGGAGCACTGTGCATACGGCTAAAAAATTAGAATTTTCCTCCTTTACATTAAGGACCGTGAACCACATTTTCCTCCTGGGTCACTAGTTTGTTCAGATTTTCCTGTGTGAATAGAGCAGTAGTGAGCATGCACAACCAACATTCCTACAGAGAATGAATTTAGTGGTCACACATGCTGCTCCAAGCTACTCCATTCTCTGAGAGGACTTAGATTCCCTTTTTCATGATCGGTAATGGTCTGGTGACATTCTGTGGATAGGTGATACATATTATTTATAGTACAACCCTTTTAAGAAAATAATATAGTTACTTTACTATCTAGAGTATTTTGCCATTTGCACAAGTAACATCTAAAGAGAGTATTTCACATATTATTCTTTTTAATAGTTTTTGTAAATAGTTTTAATTTTAAGTGATTTAGATTAAAAACAAGAACCACTTTTCTCTACTTACAAACCGTTATTGCCACACATTTCTTGTTCAGATCGAGGGCATCTTCAGGTTCATGACACATGGGCCCCGATCATTAAGACTGGCATTTCGTAAGCCATTCTTAAGAAGGGCATGCAGGAATAAGATGTACTGAATTCATTAAATGACGCATGCCACTTAATGAATTTAGTGCATCAGGGGCTGGAGTAACTTTTCTGGTGTAAGAAAAGCTGCCAATTTCTATAAATGTGGGGCACAAGCAGAGCCATGCCCACTACTGTCCCAGCTCCTTCCCGGCTTAAAACTGGCATGAAAATGCCAAAACTCACAAATTCTTTGCACAACTACATGTTGTGCAACAATTTGGCAACTATTGAAAGTGATTTATGCCAGTTTTCTGGCAAAACCACTTTGATAAATTGGTCCCATAGTTCTAAGATTCTGTAGATATTGAAAATATAGACTGACTCTCTTTAACAGTTTGGGCAAATGATGTTGTTTTTCTGCACAGTGTTATAGTACTTAGCATGGGACAGAGGGGCACACACTAGGGAAGGGCCCTTTACCAAAAAATCATGTGAAAAAGTTGCACCTTCTTGCCCAAATTTCCAAGGTGAGTGCATTGACAGCAGCTTGACATACTTGCCTACACACTATAGGCAAGTGACATGGAGCGCAGTTTTCAGTCTTTTCTTGTACAATACAAGTGAATCTGCAAAGATTTTATACTCACCTGCTAGAAAGGGTTAAAGATTGAACTTCATAGGCTTTTCTGATATTGTCACAATTCCTCCTATCAGAGTGTCTGAACGCAGTGAATGACATTTCTGCTGTCCAATCTAGGAATGGGGCGTACTGAGCTGTCAGTATGGTGATGGACAGCTCAGCCGTCCAACTGGATGCTGGGGCGTGCTGAGCTGTCAGTGTCTGGAGTGACAGTTTTGTCCATCCAATCAGGATCAGGGTGTACTGTGGCTTCATCCATGTGTCTCTTGTCCAGAGTAATTACCTGGCCACTTAACCAACTATCTGCTTTTTGATTGCTGCCAATTGTAGCTTTGCTCATGAGGTGTGTGCTTGCTCTATGCCCCTTGTCTGGTATTCTGATTTTTGCTGCTCGACCTTGGATTTGTCTTTGACCTTGCGTTTGCCTAGCCCTTTTGTCATGATTCACTAGCTTCTTAGAATTATGACCTCGGACTGCGCTTTTGTCACACCCCAGCTGTCATGACTTTATGATTCTATATTTTGACCACGGACCTCTTGACTACCCAGCCTCATGGCTTTTCCATGAGTAGTGACTAGCGTCAGAGATATTTTATAATTGTTAGTGATTTTCATGTCTTCTTCAAATGTTTATCTCCGTTAAATGTTTTTAAAGCTTCCGTGTAGGAAAGTGGGTTATAAATAGCAGAATAGACTTTGGCCCTATTTATGTAATTTAAAATATTCCTACTAATATAGAACGGGGACTAATTCATATTTTTGCCATTAGCCGAAAGGTAAGTAGACTTTTGTAGCTCTATTAGAGTTTTAATGTGCCCTATGAATCATTTTTTTGTTCAATAGTTCAATCTGGAACTAAAGGCAAGCCTTTTATAATTGTAATTTTCATGAAGGTCAGATTTCATGAAAACCATATAAACTATGCTGTACTAATGATTTCTTTAAAATTGATTTTCAGGTTGTAAAAGTGGTTTCTAAAGTCTCTCTTGTTGATTAATGGTATACTTGTGTCTTATCTATAAACTCACATAATTTAAAATAATGATCACTTCATTGCAGGTTTGGGGAATTTAGAAAGTTTTAAAATGTTTAAAAAGCTAAAAAAGCAAGAGATTAAGGCATGGCAAATGGACATAAAACAGCAGGAAATTGGGGCTTTCAAATGTGTCCCTGTTTTCAAGACTTTGCAACGAATATAAGAAAATAGTGTAGAGATGATTAAGAATTAAGGTGTATTGTTTTTTATATTTACCGTTTATATTGAATGGAAATCTTTCAATATTAAAAGTTATGCAAAATAGCTCTCACTTAGAAGAAAAAAATGTGTTTCTAGTGCCACCCTAGTGCCACCCTAGTGACCACCCTGTATGTCAATAGAAAACAGAATAATGGCAGCAGGACAAGCGAACCACCGCTATGTGATGCAAAAGTCTGTCCACACAAGCCAGCTAACAACCATCACCTGAATTTACAGAGAAGAAGACAATGAATGACAACATTCGCAAGTTCGCTCTTCAGTATAAAAACTTGAACAACATTTCGGTGTTAGCTTAAAGGGAACCTGTCACGTGAAAAACGCTCTTAAACTCCAGATATGGTGTTAATAGCATGCCGAACATGGCGGCTGCACTTAGAGCCCCCTGAAATTATTTATTCCTCCCGGCAGAGTTCGGCTTTCAGTCATGGAGATGGCGCTGGAATGAGTTCAGTGACCACTCTGTGTATAGAGAGCAGTGGCTTTTTAACCGCACCCCCTGCAGTGGCTGACAGCAGGATCAGGTTAAGGGTAGGCTGTCAGTCATCGCCGAGGAGTGGTTACAGTCGTCGCTCTCTATACGGAGAATGGTGACTGAACCCGTGCTAGCTTCACCCTCATGATTGAATGCTATACGCTGCTGGGAGGGATAAAGTTAATTTCCTCCCTGCAGCAGGGCTCTAAGTGCGGGCGCCAGGCAGGTTTGGAACGCTATTGACCCCATATCTGCAGGTTAATAACGTTCCAAACCTTTCCGACACCTGCAGATAGAATCCTGCAGACGGGAGGAAATGAACTTTATTCCTCCAAGCAGAGTTCAGCTTTCAGTCATGGGGATGGCGCCAGTTCAGTCACCACTCTGTGTATAGAGAGCAGTGGCTGTAACTGCGCCCATGGTATAAGGGTCTGCCAGGGGGTGCAGTTACAGCGGCCACTCTCTATACACAGAGCGGTGACTGAACCAGTGCCACCCCCATGACTGAAAGGTGAAAGCTGCCAGGAGCAATAAAGTTAATTTCCTCCCAGGAGCGGGGCTCTAAGTTCAAGTGCCGGGCAGGTTTGGAACGCTATTAAACTGTAGATGATTAACCCCATATCTGCAGGCTAATAGTGTTTTTTCAGGTTCCCTTGAAGTATTCCTCAAGCTACAGGAACAATTTAAAGGGAATCTGTCAGCAAGGACAACCCCCTAAACCATCATGTTGATCTCGGAAAGATAAATGCATTTACATCTTTATTTTCGTTGTTTTTTGCATGAATCTAGAAACATCCATTCCAGAGCATGGAACAAAATTCTGCCTTTTGAGATTATTTTCACCCTTAGTATCTTCCTCTCTATGAATGATAGCTCAATCATTTTGTGACATCAGGTGCCGGTCAGACAATGGATAGCTGATATTAAAGTACCAATGCATTTATCTTTCACTGACCTACATGGCCACATAAATGGTTTAGGGGGTTGATCTTGCTGACAGATTCCCTTTAACCTTACAAAAGATACAGTGGTATGGTGAATAAACGTGTTTTACAAAAGGATTTGGATCAAAAGTCTTTAACAGTTCGTATACTGTATCATCATTCATTAGAGATAAACAAAGTAAATCTCATGACATTTTCAGGTCCTGGCAAATTCAAACAATTTTCGATTCACACAAATTACCACCCAAAAAATGCCCACTTTTACACATTGCAGAAGTTTGATTCAGCCTCAAAAGGCTGACATTACCTCAGGCATGATGGTGTGGACTTTCCCATACTGCCTTGCAGTTACCACATCACATGACATAGTTAGTATAATGCAGCCAATTAGGAGGGTAGAACAAAACCTGTTCAATAGTCTAGGTAGGGATTTTTTTTTTATTTGGAATAATGACAGAGCTCACAATCCAGCAATAAAGATAAGAAGCAAAAGCCTTAAAAAATTGGAGAAATTTTCCAGACAGTACAATTGCAGCAGTGAAGAGGATGAGTGTAAAATAATACAGAGATTAACTGATTGAGCGAGAGAGAGATAGGAGAAGTGCCAGTAGTAGAGCCAGACTGTGATTAATTAGTGATATTGTGTAAATGGCACCAGTCATGCTGCATTCTAATTACAATGACACATTTTTTTCTTCATTCCTTCATATTACACTAGAAAGCAGCAGCCAGGCAGCACAATATTATTTACAAAAAAAAATCTGATGTCAGTGTCAGATGGTGGGCTTACTAGTCACAAGTGACTGTACTGAGGTTTTGCATTTATTGTGCAATCCTTTTTATGAAGGAATGGAATAGTCCAAAAGCCGGACATTTAACTGTGACTTTCTACCTCATAAAATCTGCATGTCGCAAGCTTTTTTTTTTGCACATCTTTTTACAAGTCAAATTTTACATCTGTACACCCCACTCCAATACCATGCCTTCTTGCATGTGCTGGCGTTTTGGATGTTTACCTATCATATCATTTTTTGGAAAGGGGTTGAAAAAAGCTTGTTTAAAAAATGTAGACATTAACTGTGAATGTCTGATTTTACACACCTGTTTTACTAGTCCCATTTGACAACCGTACACTTCCACACCTAATGACACATTTTGCATCCTTTATGTGTACCCACCTAGCAATTCTAGTTACATTACATTAATTATAGTGTTGTAAAAAATCTATGGTAAAATAAAAAGTGGAAATGGATAGGGTAGTGTATAAAACAAAAAAACATACCATGACTAAGAATGTGGGAGCCCCTAGCTAATAGAAGCACAAAAATTATCCCAACTACTGACACCATCTGTGCGGGCTGTAGTACTACCAAATGCAGGACTTTTTTGCCTCTGGCAAGCATATTAGTCGGGAACAAGCAGAGGGCATTTTGGAACATGCCGCACATGACTCGTCTTAGTCACAGCAGGATTGAATTACTTCTGCCAGTGAAACAGTCAGTTTGCGTAAGGCTAAGTGCCCACGAAGCAGAAATGCTCCGGATTTTTTCTTCATCTCCCTGGCAGGAAAAATGCATGCAGATTTTACATGCGTATTTCCTGCCAGGTAGAAGCGTTTGTGAAGCGTTTTTGCAGCATTTCTGCATGCGGGTTGACAAGCGCTTTCCAAGCGATTTTAGCATCACTTGGAAAAGTGCTTGACAACTTGGTCACACTATATAAATCCATGCAACCGGCATGGATTTATATAGTGTGACCAAGTTAATAGTTAAAAAAAGAATAAAAATGGTAAAAGATAAAAAAAACCCATTATACTCACCTTCTGATGGCCCCTGGTCTCCTGTATGGTGCGTCCAGTGTCTTGGGCGGCTCACAGTGGTGTAAAAGGACCTTCCATGACGTCATTTAGTCATGTGACAGGTCATGCGACCGCTGACGTCGCCGCCCAAGACACCAGACGCACCATACAGGTGACCAGGGGCCATCAGAAGGTGAGTATAATGTTTTTTTTTATTGTAATTATTTTTTAACTACAGGTACTATGGTACCTGGGTCTGGAGGAGAGTCTCCTCTTCTCCAGACCCGGGTACCATCCGCGCATTGAATCGCTTAATATCCGCATGTGTACATGTACTCATGCGGATATTATGCGATTCAATTAGTGATGAGCGAGCATGCTCACTACTGCTCGGTGCTCGCCCGAGCATCTCACTGCTCGAGATGCTCGGCGCAAGCTGAGTATTTCTGGGTTGCTCGGGCGGGAACTCGGGTCCCCTCCCTGCATGTTTGGCGCTCTTTAGAGAGCCATTGAACATGCAGGGATTGCCTGCCATGCACTGTAATGCCATAGCCATGTTGGTTGTGGGAATTACAGTGATTGGCTGGCCGCACAGCGTCATCAGGTCTATATCAGACCTGGCGCCGCCATGCTCGTCACAGTCACTCCGGATCAGACAGTGTAGGGAGAGCTGCTGCTGTATCAGGGAGAGATTTGATCGTGTATTAGGTAGTGTAGGGAGAAAAACCGTACATTACACATATCCATCTTAACATCTGCAGAGATATCAGGCAGGCAGGGTGTATAGGCAGGCGGTGTATATAGCAGACTGCAGTGCATATAGCACAAGATGCTCCATTCCAGTTCTGCCTTCTGCTGCTGTTAGATATTTCTATACAAAGGTCCAGGTCTCAGGGGCCAGGAATACTTTTCTTTGGAACTTAATCCTTATTATTTGCTTAAAAAGCAATCCAGAGAACACAGTTTTTCTGCGCCATTTGCTTGTTTTGGGAGAGGTGCTGCTGCGTCAGGGACAGATTTGCTTGTGCATTAGGTAGTGTAGGGAGAAAAACTACATTACACATATCCATCTTAACAAACAGTCCTTCTGAGGAATAATCTATCTGCCGAGATATCAGGCAGGCAGGGTGTATAGACAGGCAGTGTATATAGCAGACTGCAGTGCATATAGCACAAGAGGCTCCATTCCAATTCTGCCTTCTGCTGCTGTTAGATATTTCAATACAAAGGCCCAGGTCTCAGGGGCCAGGAATACTTTTCTTTGGATCTTAATCCTTATTATTTGCTTAAAAAGCAATCCAGAGAACACCATTTTTTCTGCGCCATTTGCTTGTTGGCAATGCAGAATACAGCCAGGTCCTTTCCATATTAGAGCACTAGAAATCCAGCTATTTAAAACTGTGTTTTCTCCATCAAACGGATCACATATACGTTGTCAGAAAATACTGCCATTTCTGGCCTCCATTAAAAATTTCCTTTAGTGTGTCAGTGAAGCAATTCACACCAGTTTGCTGTTCAAACTACTTACCTACAGGCCAGGTATTTAAAACTCTGTTTTCTCCATCAAACGGATCACATATACGTTTTCAGAAAATACTGCCATTTCTGGCCTCCATTAAAAATTTCCTTTAGTGTGTCAGTGAAGCAATTCACACCAGTTTGCTGTTCAAACTACTTACCTACAGGCCAGGTATTTAAAACTGTGTTTTCTCCATCAAACGGATCACATATACGTTGTCAGAAAATACTGCCATTTCTGGCCTCCATTAAAAATTTCCTTTAGTGTGTCATTGAAGCAATTCACCGCAGATTGCTGTTCAAACTACTTACCTACAGGCCAGGTATTTAAAACTGTTTTCTCTATCACACGGATGACATATAAGTTCGCTCCAAACTCAGTTATTTGTAGTGAGCGTGGAAGATACTGTCCTCCATTTAAAATGGGCAAGGCCATGGTAAGGGACGGGGAACTGGACGTGATGGTAATGGTGCATGCAGAGACCGAGGACAAGGCCGTGGGCAAGCCGAAATTGTGCCACAACAAACACCCACATCTTCTCGCCTGACCTTCCTGTTCCAATTTCTAGGGGACCACAGCACACCACTATTGAACCCAGAGCAGTGTCAAAAGGTTGTTGGTTGGATAGCGGATAATGCTTCCAGTCACTTAGCCACCACAACCACCACCCTGTCTTCCACACGGTCAAGTCTCAGTAGCCATGAGTCTGGACCGAATATTCCTCACCCTGATCCTCCTTCCTCCCACCATGCCGAGTACCCAAAGACAACTGATCCCACACTTGGACACTCTGAAGAGCTGTTCACTTTTCCATTTATAAATTCGAGCCTCTCGCCCGGTCCACGACTGCTTGCGCTCGAAATGTTGCCTTTTAGGCTCGTGGAGACTAAAGCATTCCGCAACCTGATGGCGGCGGCCGTCCCTCGGTACTCGGTCCCCAGCCACCACTATTTCTCCCAGTGTGCCATCCCCTCATTACACAAGCACGTGTCGCAAAACATTAGCCGTGCTCTCAACAACGCAGTTACCGGTAAAGTCCACCTAACCACGGACACGTGGACAATTGCTTGTGGGCAGGGACGGTACATCTCACTGACGCCACACTGGGTTAACATAGTGGAAGCCGGGACCCAGTCGGACCTTGGGACGGAACACGTCCTCCCGACGCCAAGGATTGCGGGCCCTAGGTCAATCAGGGTTGCCCCCACAGTCTACAGCCCCTGCGCCTCATCCTCCTCAGCCTCCCCCTCCTCTTCATCCTCCATCTCCGAAAATGACCACATCAGTCGCAAGCTGGAAGCACTGCAGCACTGCCTCGGCCAAGCGGCAACAGGCTGTGCTGAAGCTAATATGCTTAGGTGAAAAACCGCACAATGCTGAAGAGTTGTGAACAGCTCTGAAAGAGCAGGCAGATCCGTGGCTCACACCGCTGAGCCTACAGCCAGGCATGGTCATGTGTGACAATGGCCGGAACCTGGTGGCGGCTCAGAGGCGAGGCGAGCTCACACATGTACCATGCCTGGCCCATGTGCTTAACCTCGTGGTTCAGCGGTTTCTCAAATCCTACCCGGAGCTACCGGATCTGCTTAATAAAGTACGCCGCCTCTGTGCCCATTTTAGAAAGTCAGCTACAGCTTCCGCCGCCCTTGCAGTGTTTCAGCAGCGTTTGCAGCTTCTGGCTCACAGACTGGTGTGTGATATCCCCACGCATTGGAACTCTACACTGCAGATGTTGGGAAGGATTTGTGAGCAGAAGAGGGCAGTTGTTGACTACCAGCATCAACAAGGCCGTTGGTATTTAGTTCAGACTCCACACATAAGACCTCAGGAGTGGACATGGATGTCAGACATATGTACCATCCTCCAAAACTTTGAGGACTCCACCAAGATGGTGAGCGGCGATGATGCCATAATTAGCGTCAGCATCCCACTTCTCTGTATTCTGAAACGCTCTCTACTCACAATCAAAGAGGATGCATGGCAGGTGGAGCACGATGAGATGGAGCAAAGAACCATGCAGGGTGATTACACAAAGCCAAGCCTCATCTCATCCCAACGTGGATTGGGTGACAATGAGGAAGAGGAAGAGGAGGAGGAAGGACAGGAGCTAGTTTCATGCACTATAGATGGTACTACCTGCACAGCTGTCATACCGTCTGTTTAGCGTGGATGGCCAGAGGACAGAGAGGAGGAGGAGAGCATGGTCAGTCATCCTCTTGGTGAGGACACGGAAGTCTTGCCTGTTAGTAGTCTGGCATGCATGGCTGAGTTTATGTTACGCTGCCTTTCCCATGACCCTCGCGTTCTCAAAATTTTGGGTGACAGTCATTACTGGTTGGTGACACTTCTAGACCCACGCTACAAGGAGCACTTTATATCTCTTATTCCTGAGGCGGACAGGTCTACAAAAATGGGGCAATACCAGAAGGCCCTTGTTGCGGAACTATTAAAAAAATTCCCATCTGAAAACGCTGGTACACTTCATTGGACAACCAAGGAGTACAGGCGAGAGAGACACAACTACAATCCAGCAGAGGCAGGGGAACACTGTCAAAGTTCTGGGAGAGTTTTCTCAGACCCTCAGATCGCACAGGCCCTGAGGCGCGGGGTACTCTCACAAGGAGTGCAAAGTTTGGGAAGATGCTGAGGGAGTACCTTGCCGACCGTACCAACGTCCTCCGTGATTCCTCCGTGCCTTATAATTATTGGGTATCCAAGCTGGATACGTGGAATGAACTGGCTCTCTATGCCTTGGAGGTCCTGGCCTGCCCTGCTGCCAGCGTTTTATCAGAGCAGGTTTTTAGTGCCGCTGGAGGAATTATAACTGATAAGCGCATCTGCCTGTCAACTGAAATGCTGACTCTTATAAAAATGAACAAGGGCTGGATTGGGCCAGACTTCTCAACACCACCGAATGATAGAAGCGTAACATCAACTCAAATCCAGTGTCTTTTCTTGGGAGGTGTATTCCCATGCACCTTTTCACACCCACACATGGGTATACGCTTCCTGATTTTGTCTATTTGCTCTTATCCTCCTCCTTCTCCTCATCCTCCACCACCATATCACCAGGGTGACCGTGGTCCATGATGCAACACCCACATAATTTATTTAAAGGGTGTTTATGATGCCCGTAATTTTTTTTTTTACAGTAGGTTCATGTATATCCCCCAGGGGTAAATGTTTGTCAGCCCATACACTTAGTGCATGGGCATTACAAGTATAGGAGGCCCGCTCCTTTCTAATGGGAACATTTTTTTATGAGGCCCTCCTCCACATCTCTTCCAAGGGGCATTGAAGTGCCTCCAAATTTTTGTAAGCCCTTACAGTCACTGCATAGGCCAACCCTATGGGAGACTCTCTCCTTTCTAATGGGAATTTGTCGTTACTGTGGCGCTGCTCTGTGTGTCATTAAATTCTTAGTTGGGTTTTTCCTAAAATTGGTCAGCCGTTGGACTCACTGCATACCCTATAACTGTATAGCAGACCCTCTCCTTTCTAATGGGAACATGTCGTACTTGTTACTGTGGCCCTGCTCTGTGTGTCTTTAAATTCTTAGTGGGGTTTTCCTAAAATTGGTCAGCCGTTGGACTCATTGCATACCCTATAACTGTATAGCAGACCCTCTCCTTTCTAATGGGAAGATGTCGTACCTTGTTACTGTGGCCCTGCTCCGTGTGTCTTTAAATTCTTAGTGGGGTTTTTCCTAAAATTGGTCAGCCGTTGGACTCACTGCATACCCTATAACTGTATAGCAGACCCTCTCCTTTCTAATGGGAACATGTCGTACTTGTTACTGTGGCCCTGCTCTGTGTGTCTTTAAATTCTTAGTGGCGTTTTTACCAAATTTTGGCAGAGCTTGCAGTCACAGCATGGGCATTACCACTATAGGAGACCCGCTCCTTTATAATGGGAACATGTTTTTACTGAGACCCTCCTCTATGTCTCTTCAAAGGGGTATTGGGTTGCATCCAAATTTTTGGCAGCCCTTGCAGTCACTGGATACGCAATAACAGTATAGGAGACCCACTTGTTAATAATGGGAACAACAAAGCATAGCCGGCTGATGGCTCTCTAACAATAGCTTGGGCCGACTGCTGGTCTTTTAAGAATAGTAAGGGCCGTCTGATGTCCCTGTAAAAATAGACTTTATGACTTTCAGAGTCCCTCCATCATAAATAAAAAAGGACGTGTCTGATGATGTGTCACACACCACATTGCCAGATAAGGTTGTAAAATGTTAAAATGACATTTCCCGGTAAATGCATTTGTCTTAAAAAAATAACGTAAAAACCCCCCAAAACAATAGGATCTTTCTTTAGTATAAAAAACAGCGTCACCAATTTAACCTCAATGTAATCACATTGTTCAGCTCATGCACCTCCTCCTCCATCTCCAAAATGATCACATCAGTCACAAGGTGACAGCACTGCAGCACTGCCTTGGCCAAGCGGCAACAGGCTGTGCTGAAGATAACATGCTTAATGCTTAATTGACAAATCACCCAGCGCTGCAGAGTTGTTGAAAGCTGTAACACAGCAGCCTGATCTGTGGCTCTCACTGCTGAACATACAGCCAGGCATGGTTGTGTGTGACAATGGGGGGAACCTAGTGATGGAGAAATGACAGCCGGAGTAGATACTGTTTCCCTCTATGCCAGTCCTTTCACCGAGCTAAAAAATATGGCTGTGGTGAAATACAACTCCCACTGAGAAGCTGTTTCAGATTGAAAAACATTGTGCCCACCAGAGGATTTGATTCTGAGGGTAACCTTTCTCACCCGCTCAAGAGCCCCATAGGAGCTGCAAAGTTAGCGCTATCATGAACTCTCCTGAGGTAGAAGCCAAGGCACACCAGAGGATTCTCTGGTGGGACCGTTCAACCCTGCCAAGAAGCAGTCCTGGCTAAGAAAAGTGTGTGGGAAGGGTCACGGACACTCTATGGCTGCTTTTTTACTGAGGAGGAAACACACGCAAACACGGGGAGAACATACACAGTCCTTGCAGATGTTGTGGCCTGTGGGTGGGTGGCTGGCTGCATACTTGCACTTGCATTCCAAGTAACAGAAAACTAAGCAGATGGTGGCTTCTAACATCATCATGGCCTCACCTCGGCACTATGAACTCTCCTGAAGGAGAAGCCAGGGCCCGCCGGAGGAGTCTCCGGTTCTCTGGTGAGCCCGTCCAACCCTGCTGAAAAGCAGCCCTGGCTAAGAAAAGTGTGGGGGAAGGTTCCCGGACACTCTATGGCTGCTTTTTTAATGTGGATCGGCCATGCTTATGCATGTTATTTTTTAAAACGCATTACAGATCAGGCCATTGTCCAACTCTGTATTCAAGAAATTAAATGCGCAAAGAAAGATGTGTGTGTGTGTGTCAAAGCACCACCGACAAGTGCGAGTTGATGTTGGACAGGCTGCCATTGCTTCTACAACAAGCTCAATTACAGGACTTCCTGGGAGAAATGACACGAAGGGTACATACAGTTTCCCTCTATGCCAGTTCTTTCACCGAGCTAAATACAACTCTTAGCAAAAAAAGTTGTGGACTGGCTCCGTACCGTCCCTGGCCACATTAACCTGTCCACGTGTTTGTGGTTAGGCGGTCCTTCCCAGTAAGTGCACTGGGGAGGGCACTGGTAATGTTGTGGGACCTGTGCTTGTGGAAGGCGGAGGCGATACCGGGAAATATAGTGGCGGCTGGGGACCGAGTATGGACACCCGGCCGCCGCTGGCATGAGGTTGTGAAAAGCTTCCGCCTCCACAAGCTTAAAAGGCCATATTTCAAGTGCAAAGAGCTGCCCAGAAATCTGGCAGTTTAGTGTTGCAGCCTGTGGGTGGCTGGCTGGCTGCATACTTGTGTGACACCCCAGGGGTCTGGTTGCCACAGTGATAGAGATATTACGTCTGAGAGCAGGTGGAAGGTCTCTTGGTCAGGGATCCTATGCATGCCACACCTCCTGCCCAGTCCTGGGAGGGGAAGAACTTCCCCTATATAAACCTAGGGCTGAGGCAGGGTTAGTGAGTAGAGAAGAAGTAGAGACAGAGAAGAGCAGCAGATATAGGAAAAGAACATCAGGAGCTCTGTGGGAGCAGTGCTATAAGGAGTCAGGGGCTGGCAGCTGCAGAGCTCGCCCTGACTGAGAAGCTATCACCAGACCCGGAGTCCGAGGCTGTGGGGACTAATCTTTACCCAGCAGCAGAAACCGCCCGGCAGGGGATTTCAGGTCCTCTGGCCAAGAAACCCGAAGGCACGGTCACACGCGTGGGACCAGCACCGCCGTCGTGGAGCGGACGCCACTAGAAGGCCCCGAGTCACCGGCCATACGGGTGAGCACCACACGGTACACTCAGGGACGTGGGCTACTTATACCCGCCTCTAGCAAGGTAGCCAGAAGAGTACAGTCAGTTTGGGAGGCCTACAACTCCGCCTGGCCAGGGGAGATCCCATCTGCTCAAGGACTGACCAGGCCCCGATCGCTAGCCAGTACTCCGGGAGGGTCTATCTTTATCACCAGTAAAGACCCTGAACTACACCGCATCGTCTCTGAGTGATTCCTGCTACCCCCATCATCCACGTCGGCTGCCCTGAGGCCATACCCCTCCCGTTGGCGGTGATACTATCACGCTGCACAATCCTACCACCGGCCTCAGCGGTCTGCCCTGCAGCGGCAGCTCCTTCGCTGCATTCAACGGGTGGCGTAGTCGTCCAACATCTACCGCTAATACAACGCCACTTAGTCTGACTCCCTGGGCACGGACCGGGTCACCGCCACGAGACTACAACCCTCAACAGATCCGGCTCCGGGTAAGCTCCTGCATGCGCAACGCTGTGCGACACAGGCCCAGGGGTGCGTCAACTTTTGGCGTAGTCGGCAGGATCTCGTGCCCGCAACCACCGGGTACTGCGTGCCTGAAAAAGACTGTTCAAACTTACCAGTGGTGAAGATTCCCGCCATCCGTGGAGGTTTCCCGCCATCCGGCGCCATCTTCTACCTTCTTCCCGCCATCCGCGAAGTTTTCCCGCCATCCGGCGCCATCTTCTGCCTTCTTCCCGCCATCCGTGGAGTTTTCCCGCCGTTGGACGCCATCTTGAAGACGCCGCGCGGGAAGAAGAGGGGCGTGGACTCCGAAAGCGCGCGAGAACTGAAGCCCCGCCTCACGTCCGGACGTTGCGTAAGGTCCTGGAAGGAGCCCAGCAGACGCCGACGTCACAGGAGCGCGACGGAAGGTCCTCAACCCTGACGATCCACTGCGGAGCCGCGGCCTACGGAAGAGGATCATCGCAAGGTAGGCCACGGTCCACTAGGGGGGAGGAAGATGTCGGATACGGAGGAGAGCTTCACTGCCTCAACCCCCGCCAGCGCCACCGCTGCTGCAGTCATGCCTTTCACCATGCCCTATATCCCGGGAGCAGCTTGGCTACCCCAGTACTCAGGGGAGTCACATACCCTGCATGACTTTAGAGAAAAGCTGGATAGCCTCTTCCAGGTGTATCCCCTCACAGAAGAGCAAAAAGTGAGCATCCTGGTGGCCCAATTAACCGGGGCAGCCCAAAGGGAGGTAAAGTCCTGGCCACCTGGGGGGAGGACTGTTGCAGGGATACTAACCCGGCTGAGGGACACCTTTGATACCCGCACCTCAGCTGAGATCAAGCTTAGATTCTACGGGTGCAAGCAGCGAGCACACGAGAGTATAAGGGACTATGCCCTGAACCTACAAGAGGCCCTGAGAGCCATTAAGCAGACCGACCCTGACGGCCTGGGAAACGAAGACAGGCTGTTGACTGAACAATTTATAGAGGGTTTATATTGCAATGCCCACCGAACCCAGTTGCGGGCAATGGCCTTACAGGACCCTCATCTGGGATTTGCACAGTTCAAGGACAGAGCCATCCGGGTGCTCCGAGAACCGGCACCAGGTGGCGTTGTGACCCACAGACGCCCCACTACCACTTACCACCAGGAGGCGGCGCCCTTGTCGGCAGGGCCTGTGGGAGCTGATGCGCAGGCTTTGAACAATGACCCGGCTCCAGACCTGCACCATCAGGTCCAAGAGCTAGCTAAAAGCGTTGCCGCGCTAACCCGAACTGTGCAGTCTTTACAGGTTTCCACTCCAGGGAAGATCCAGCTGGCATCCGGACCGGAGGACATCCCGTGGCGTCGACCAAGGAGGACCCCACCGGCCAGAGGAAGACCCAGCGATCGATACAACGAGGACGGACAACCCATCTGCCGCCACTGCAATCAACCCGGACATATGGCAAGGTACTGTCCTTTAAACTGGCACAACCTGGGGTAGAGGGCCAAACCCCAGGAAAAAGATCATCAGGCCCATCGAACTGGCGCGACAAATATGTGGGAGGACGTCCAGTCTTGCCTGTGGTACTGGATGGCATCCCTATGAGTGCCCTACTGGACACCGGGTCACAGGTTACCACTATCCCGTACGTGCTCTTCAAGCAGTACTGGAATGACTCGGATATCACCCGCTACCCTGACGACGATTTGAGTATCATCGCCAGCAATGGTCAGCCCGTGCCACAGATTGGATTTAAAGAGGTGACCATTAAAATCGGTAGAGTTGAACTGGCGGCACAGGGACTGATCATTGTAGACATTGACAAGCACGAGAGTCACCCAAAGATAACTCTAGGAACTAATGTAATTGAAAATTGTCTTGCAGAGGTGATTTTCCTTTTACAGCAGGTTGCCAAGAACGCCAGCTCCGGCCAGCAGCGAGTGCTCCAGAAAGAGATCCGGGCACTGATGCGACGGCAACAGATAGAACTCTCCGGTGGTGAGATTGGTAGCGTAAGAATGTGTGACCCTTTCCCTATTGCCATGCCCCCAAAAAGTGAAATGATGATTTGGTGCCGGGCAGCTATTGGTCTGAGAGGTAGAGATTACCAGGCAATGGTAGAACCAGTTTACTCAGACAGTAGGCCCACCATTTTGACAGCACGGGGGGTGGTCAATGTACGCCATGGGAGGGTGCCCGTTCGCATAATAAATATCGGGAAGAGGGAAGTGTACCTGCCCCGGTATGCCACGCTAGCCAAATTGTATACCATCAATCAAAATTCCATACAGTCCGTAGAACCCTTGCCTCCATCTTCCCCGGAAGAAAGTAACGGCTCTAAGGAAACAATGGAGGACTGGTGTCAGCAACTACATTTGGGTACTGACTCCACTCCCTCACACCAGAGACAGGGAGTCTATCGGGTGGTTCAAGAGTACGAGAGAGTGTTTAGTAAACACCCGTTAGACTTCGGGCGAGTCAAGGGGGTAGAACACCACATCCCCACGGGAGACCATCTTCCCATAAAAGAGAGGTATCGACCCGTACCCCCTGCACACTACCAACACGCCAAGGGGATGCTTAGGGACATGAAGGAGGCTGGGGTGATCAGGGATAGCTGTAGCCCCTGGGCAGCTCCACTAGTCTTAGTCAAAAAGAAAGACAACACCATGAGGATGTGTGTAGATTACCGGAAAATCAACCGTATCACACACAAGGATGCGTACCCCTTACCAAGGATAGAGGAGTCTTTGGCTGCTTTAAGATCTGCTAACTTCTTCTCTACCTTGGATCTCACTAGCGGGTACTGGCAGGTTCCTGTAGCAGAGGCGGACCGGGAGAAGACCACATTCACCACCCCGATGGGACTTAGCGAGTTTACCTGCATGGCGTTCGGACTCTGTAACGCACCAGGAACCTTTCAACGATTAATGGAGTGCTGTCTGGGCCACAAAAACTTCGAGACGGTCCTGTTGTACCTGGACGATGTCATCGTATATTCCAAGACTTATGAGGACCACCTGAAACACCTGGCGGAAGTGTTCGAAGCTCTGGCAAACTACGGCCTAAAGGTAAAACCCTCCAAGTGTCACCTCCTAAAACCAAAGGTGCAGTACCTGGGACACGTGGTGAGCGCTGACGGAGTGGCTCCCGACCCTGATAAGATCACCGCAATTAAGGAATGGCCAAGTCCCTCCAGTGTAAAGGAAGTGCGGCAGTTCCTCGGGTTGGTAGGCTATTACCGCAGATTCATCCCCGGTTTCACCAAAAAGGCAGCTCCTATGCAGGACCTCCTGATAGGCCAGTCCCGAAAGGCCAAGAACCAGAAGCCGCCCTTCAAATGGGAGAAGTTAGAAGAAGAGTCCTTCCGCCAGCTGAAGATGGCCCTCACGGGGGATGAAATCCTGGCGTACCCTGATTACAGCCAGCCCTTTATCCTCTACACCGACGCAAGTAACATCGGGCTAGGAGCCGTACTGTCCCAGATCCAGCAGGGGAAAGAACGAGTAATCGCTTACGCCAGTCGAAAACTGCGACCAACCGAAAGAAACCCTGAGAATTACAGCTCATTTAAGCTAGAGTTCCTGGCAGTGGTGTGGGCAGTCACCGAACGCTTTAAGCACTACCTCGCTTCTTCCCGGTTCACCGTGTACACGGATAACAACCCGTTGACACACCTGGACACGGCAAGACTCGGTGCCCTAGAGCAGAGACGGATGGCCCGTCTGTCCAACTACGAGTTCACAATCAAATACCGGGCAGGACGCTCCAATACCAACGCGGACGCCCTGTCCAGGCTGCCAAACCTACCGGACGTAGGAGAAGATCCAGAGGGACTGGAAGAAGTCGAACTCCCCGCGTTCCACCGTCATGGGACTATCCAGTATTCCCATCGGGTAAGGAGTAAGCAAGCCGCTACGTTTAACCCCTTGCCTCACTACAACTGGGAGGAAACGCAAGACAGTGACCCTGCCGTCCGACTGGTGAAGGAGATGCTGACTCGGCCAGAGGCTCGCCTTGACCCAGACGCTCCGGAGGAAGCCAAACAACTGTGGGCTGAGAAGAGTCGACTGTTCCTTTACAAGGGGAAGTTGTGCCGCAGAATGGTTAACTCCCGGACGCATGAACTAATCTGGCAAGTAGTGGTGCCACGAAGAGACGCAGCCATGGTGATGGAGGCATACCACGACGGGGCTGGACACTTCGGATGGAAGAAGCTGGAGTTCCTGCTGCGCGGGCGGTTCCACTGGGTAGGCATGAGGGGAACCATCGAGAGGTGGTGCAGAGACTGTGGCCCGTGCAACCTAAGAAGGAAGGACCGTGCCAGCCAGAAGACCCCCCTTCAGTCCATCGTCACCAAGCAGCCGTTGGAACTGGTAGCCTTGGATCATGTAAAACTGACCCCAAGCAGAAGTGGCTACGTCTACGCGTTAACCATTGTGGATCATTACTCCCGGTTCTTGGTTGTCGTCCCCGTTAAGGACTTAACAGCTCAAACAGCAGCTAGAGCCTTCCAGCAGCACTTCTGCCGTCCACACGGGTACCCGGACCAAGTGCTGACGGACCAGGGACCTGCCTTTGAAGCGGAGGTCTTCCAGGAATTCTGCAATCTGTATGGCTGCCGGAAGATAAGGACGACACCCTATCATCCGCAAACTAATGGACTTTGTGAGAAAATGAACCAGGTGGTAATGGATCTTCTGAAAACGTTGCCCCTGGAAGAACGCAGTCTGTGGCCTGAGAAGCTGCCCGACCTGGTGGACCTATACAACTACATCCCTGTAGGTTCCACCAACTGTACCCCGGCTTACCTAATGAGGGCAAGGCCTGGTAAGCTACCTGTTGACCTGGAGATGGGAGTCCTGACACCCGAGGACACTTCACCGGAAGCAGACTGGGACACAGAGAGGCAGCAGCAGTACCGGAAAGTACAGGAGAGCGTGGAGCGAAGTCTCTGTCTCGCTAGGGAAAGACAAGAGAAAACTTACAACCAGTATGCTCCCGCTGTTGCCCTGGTACCCGGAGAGCAGGTCTTGAAGAGGAAGAGACGGCTCCACAAGTTGGACGACCAGTGGGAGAAGGACCCGTACACCGTACTGCCCTCAAGCCACGATAACCCAAAGGTTTGTACCATCAGTAAAGACGGAGGGGAAACCACAGCCATTGTATCCCGGGATCACCTGAAGAAGTGTCCCGAACAGCTACGGAACCCAGAAGGAGAGCAAGAAGACCCTCGACCCGTAGAGGAAAGGGAAGATATTGTTAGTACTGTGCTCGGAGACTTCCCTCGGTCCTGGACTCAAGTCAATGGTGCAGTTGTGGTACCCGTCCTCACGTTCCTCCAACCAGCATCCCAAGTGCCTACGGAGCAACAGGTAGAGCTGGAAGAGCAGCCGGTCCAGGAGGCAGCAGACTCCACACAAGCAGAACAGGAGGATCAACCCTCTGCTCATAGTGAGCCTGCCGTACCCCTAGTGAGCCAAGGAGCCCGTAGACAGCTGCCCAGTTTACCCTTGACAGCTCCTACACCCTGTAGTTCAGGGCCAGACAGTCAGCTCCGTAGGTCCACTAGGGCCACTAGAGGCCAGTTACCCGCACGTTGGAGGATTTGAAGTGTTTAAATTGTTTTATTTGTGGTCACCTGTCTGTTACTTGTAAATAATTATGTGTTTCTAGTTATTTTTAGGAGTCCTTGGTGGATTTACCGGGAATCCTTGTACAATTAGTTGGAGCGTAACCCAGGATGGACTAAAAGACTGATAAGGACTCGGGGCAGGACAGACCCCTACCTGGTTACGTCTCCCTGTTTTGGTGAAATGGACACCTTTGTTTTCTTCAAAACTGCACCCGGTTGCGGACACGCCGTAACCATCTTTATGTGTTTTTCTTATTGTATTATTATTGTTTATACCTTGTTATGTTTTTCTAAAAATATGTTTAGTCCCCGAGTACTAAATTTCACTAGGGGGGGAATGTGACACCCCAGGGGTCTGGTTGCCACAGTGATAGAGATATTACGTCTGAGAGCAGGTGGGAGGTCTCTTGGTCAGGGATCCTATGCATGCCACACCTCCTGCCCAGTCCTGGGAGGGGAAGAACTTCCCCTATATAAACCTAGGGCTGAGGCAGGGTTAGTGAGTAGAGAAGAAGTAGAGACAGAGAAGAGCAGCAGATATAGGAAAAGAACATCAGGAGCTCTGTGGGAGCAGTGCTATAAGGAGTCAGGGGCTGGCAGCTGCAGAGCTCGCCCTGACTGAGAAGCTATCACCAGACCCGGAGTCCGAGGCTGTGGGGACTAATCTTTACCCAGCAGCAGAAACCGCCCGGCAGGGGATTTCAGGTCCTCTGGCCAAGAAACCCGAAGGCACGGTCACACGCGTGGGACCAGCACCGCCGTCGTGGAGCGGACGCCACTAGAAGGCCCCGAGTCACCGGCCATACGGGTGAGCACCACACGGTACACTCAGGGACGTGGGCTACTTATACCCGCCTCTAGCAAGGTAGCCAGAAGAGTACAGTCAGTTTGGGAGGCCTACAACTCCGCCTGGCCAGGGGAGATCCCATCTGCTCAAGGACTGACCAGGCCCCGATCGCTAGCCAGTACTCCGGGAGGGTCTATCTTTATCACCAGTAAAGACCCTGAACTACACCGCATCGTCTCTGAGTGATTCCTGCTACCCCCATCATCCACGTCGGCTGCCCTGAGGCCATACCCCTCCCGTTGGGGGTGATACTATCACGCTGCACAATCCTACCACCGGCCTCAGCGGTCTGCCCTGCAGCGGCAGCTCCTTCGCTGCATTCAACGGGTGGCGTAGTCGTCCAACATCTACCGCTAATACAACGCCACTTAGTCTGACTCCCTGGGCACGGACCAGGTCACCGCCACGAGACTACAACCCTCAACAGATCCGGCTCCGGGTAAGCTCCTGCATGCGCAACGCTGTGCGACACAGGCCCAGGGGTGCGTCACTTGCACTTGCATTCCAAGTAACAGAAAACTAAGCAGATGGTGGCCTCTATCATCATCATGGCCTCACCTCGGCACCATGAACTCTCCTGAAGGAGAAGCCAGGGCCCACCGGAGGAGGGCACTGGTAATGTTGTGGGACCTGTGCTTGTGGAAGGCGGAGGCGATACCGGGAAATATAGTGGCTGCTGGGGACTGAGTATGGACACCCGGCCGCCGCCGGCATGAGGTTGTGAAAAGCTTCTGCCTCCACGAGCCTAAAAGGCCACATTTCAAGTGCAAGCAGCTGTCAAAAATTTGGCAGTATAGTATTTCAGCCTGTGGGTGGGTGGCTGCCTGCATACTTGTGCTTGCATTCCAAGGAATGAGGTAGGGACAACTGAACGCTGCAGTGGGACAAGGACGTGGACGGTGATTGTTGCAAGTCTGCAACGACAGGTGCATGGCGGGAGGCATCTTCGCATGCGCCAAGGACCACTTATGATGGGCACACTTTTAGGCAGTGACCTGGGAGTCAGAGATGCTTCCAGAGGTCTTCCCCATCCTGTTCCCATGTCTTTTCAGCACTGTATGCATGTGTCTGATGAAGTGTCGCACACCACATGGCCAGATAAGGTTGTAAAATGCTAAAATGACATTTTCTGGTGAATGCATTTGTCTTGGTTGAAAGCAATTCAAAAGTGCAAAAACGCATCAGAAACGCTAATGTGTGAACATAGCCCAAGCTGTGGAGGAGGATTTTTGTTTTTGGTTATTTATTTTGCCTTATATACAAGTCATTACACTGGAAAGCATGTTCCTTAACATATTTCCCAGGAAAATCCATTTTGGTTTCGTTTTTGTATGTTTTATTGTGAGTCCGTAAAAATGGCGTAATACTCTGACCACGTTGCTGACAGCAGTGATCTGGGAGTCAGAGATGCTTCCAGGGGTCTTCCCCATGCTGTTCCCATTTCATTTGAGCACTGTTCCCATCGATTTGGGAAATTTTTAGGCCCTCTACAGACCGCCTGGGGGAGCCGCCTGAAAAATGCTCGAGTTTCCCATAGACTTACATTGGGCTCGTTTCTCGGGTCGAGCACCCGAGCATTCCAATTTGCTCGACCCGAGCAACGAGTAACCAAGCATTTTAGTGCTCACTCATCACTAGATTCAATGCAAGTCAATGGCAGCAATTACGCCGTGTTTCCACAAAATTAATGGACATGCTGCGGATTTTTCCACAATGATAATCCGCAGCGGAAATTTCCGCAGCATGTGCACAGCACATGCGGATTATCATTGGGCACCATGGGAGACCTTCTACCAAGCGTTTTTTAAGCATTTCCGCTGTGGAATTGCCGCTGCAGAAACGCTTAAAAAACGCATAGTGGGCACGCCGCCTTAGTCTTCTGCACAGAATGGGCTATGTAATCACAAGAGACTAAGAAGAAGAATTTTTGTACTGTTTTTGTAATTTTACAAAACATAAATTTGTTAGTGCAATGTGTTATTAAATGGGCTGTTAGTTACTAAAAGATACCTTCTGTTTCTATGGTGAGGTAATTTTAAAATTACTAAGGCTGTGTATATGTTAAAGAACATTTAAGAAGCATTCCAATCCAAGTTTTTATCCTCTTGAAATATTGCAATCATCATATTGTATAGCACTGTGTACTTACAATTGCTCATTTTGCCTTTCTACCCAGATAATTCTTCTCTTTTCTCTGCTCTATGTAGAAACAGGAAGTCTTTTGTCCCTGCATTTATCATTCCTCTTTTCAACACCTGACCCGACTGCTCTGCTCCTTCCCCTGCCAGGGACTTTTGCTGTGACTTATGACTCGTACAAAGAAAATTGACCTCCTGTTTCTACATAGAGTTTAGAAGGATTCAGCTAGTCAGTTTTTAATCATGTGATGTCATAGACCTAATGGAAAACAGAATAATTATCTTGGTAGAAGGGCAAAAGGAGCAATTGTAAGTAAACAGTGCTATATAACATGATGATTGCAGTATATTAAGAAGATAATTTTGATGGGAGTGCTTCTTTTAAGGGGAAGTATACAGTTCTGTATGCAGTATAGTGCATCAAGGGTACTTTGCCAAGTAATGCTCATGTTGGAAGGTGGGGGTGACTCGCCCCCTGGGCCGTGGGGCACGCGGATCCGGGCGATAGGGGAACGATGGGGGTAGTAGTGGCGGCTCGGTCCCGCGGCTCAGGGTGGTCAGACCAATGGTAGTCTGCTACGTGCTTCAGATAATGTCCGACTACGCCACCCGTGGATTGCGGTTATTAGGAACCGCCGCTGCAAGGCAGTCCGCTGGGGCTGATGATGAATGCAGCTGGGATGGTGTGACTCCCCACGGGAAGAGTGCGGCCCCAGGACAGTGTAGTGAATGGTGGGAGTGATGGTGGTGAGAGTCCCAGTACCGGTAGTGCTGGAGGCGCGAAGGAGCACACAGACAACAAGTTACAGTCCAGGGTCTTTACTCACAGTTCATTTGTTCCGGGTCACTTCTGTCAGCAGTGACCGGCCGAGCCGTGCTGCGTCCACCAGGTGTGGGGCTCGGTCAACTCCCAAGCAGTTCAGGAGCATGACACAGGACTCCCTTTAATCCTTTCTCTGGCCTGCCTCACCAGTGACCCACTTTTGTCCAGCTGCCGCGGACTTGTGTGGTTAAACGTGGGCCCCGTCCTCCGCTGTCCTATATGGTGCCTTCCTAGCAGGTTTGATGAGGTGTCGCACCAATAGATGATCACGACGACCGGTCTTTGGCTGAGGGTAGTTTCTCCTCCACCAACTTGGGGTCCGGTACCCTTAATCTGCCTGACCCTTCACCCTGGATTCTCGTGGGTTCTTAGGGTTCCTTCCACCTTCTTGTTCCTGAGCCCTTCTGTTTCTCTGTCTCTCCTTCTCTTTCTCTGTTCCTTTCTGTTCCTTTCTGTTCCGTTCTCTTGGAGCTGAGTTGAGCCAAAATCCCAGCTCCCCTTCACCTCCTCCTCGGCCTCTCACTAGGCCCTCCTGGAGTAGAGCTCCTACAGAGCCTCTACTCCCTGTCTTCTCCTCTGGCTGAACTGACTTCTCTTCTCTCCTAGAGCTAAGATGGTGCCCACCTTTTATACCTCCCTCTGACCATGAGCCCAGGTGACCAGCAACCAATGGGCTCCTACCTACGCTCAGGAACCAACCCCTATCTGCCCCTACAGCACTGGGTGTTCCACCCCCCTCCCCACTCCAGGCAGGGACATAGTCGGTCGTGCCTGCACTTCTGTCTAGTGGGAGCACCGTTGAGCTGTCCCTCGGAAATGGGGTGTGTGTGCTGTATGCAGCTAACTGAGCCCTGGTCCATACTCCATCCTTACCTGGGAGTGGAATATCACACCTCTGGTCTGAGGTGCAATACCCCTGTAGCGGCCGAACCCTCGGGGCGCTACAGGGGGCTTGGGGCTGACTCCTGCACAGGAACACATTGGTGGATTTACCTGCTTCCTTGTGAGTCAGTAAGAGATTGGACTTTAGCATTTTGTCAAGTTGGTGTTCTGTATTTAGTAGGAGTGCAAATTAGTTTCAAAAATTCAGTTAACCGTATAGAGGGTTAAAGGCATTATTCTTTTCTGCCAAATCAAGAAAGCTATCAATTAGTTGTAAATTGGCTTCATATAGTATTATTTTTAACAGAAAATAAATTGATCTTATTTGCATTTTCAATCCTTTTATTTATTCCAGTTTTCTAGAAATGTGTTGCCATATCTAAAGCACTAATACAGCTAAGAATAATGAGATTATATTTGTTGAATCCAGGCACTACATTTATAGTTGGCTTCATAGCTGTAAATATAAAACGCCTATATAAGCTTTCATACATTTTAATTATGTTGAGTGGGAGAAAAGTAACAACACTTTTCACTAAGAAATAGCAAATGTACCTTTCGGCTGCGTGCCCACTATACGTTTTTTAAGCGTTTCCGCAATGGCAATTCCGCAGCGGAAATGCTTAAAAACGATTGGTAGAAGGTCTGCAATGTTCCCCAATGATATTCCGCATGTGCTGTGCACATGCTGGGGAAATTTCCGCTGTGGATTATCCTTGCGGAAAAATCCGCAACACTACCATTAATTTTGCGCCATTGACTTGCATTGAATTGCATAATATCCGCATAACTACATGTGCACATGCGGATATTCTGCGATTCAATGTGCGGATGGTACTCGGGTCTGGAGAAGAGGAGACTCTCCTCCAGACCCGGGTACCATAGTACCTGTAAAAAAAAGAATTTAAAATAAAAAATAAACATTATACTCACCTTCTAATGGCCCATGGTCTTCTCTCCGGTGTGTCTTGGCTCCCCGGCGGCTCGAGATGGTGTAAAAGGAGCTTCTATGATGTCATTTATTCATGTGACAGGTCACGCGACCGCTGACGTCGGTGGTCACATGACCTGTCACATGACTAAATTACGTCATGGAAGGTCCTTTTACACCACCGCGAGCCGCCCAAGACACCGGACGCACAGGAGAAGGAGACCGGCGGCCATCAGAAGGTGAGTATAATTTTTTTTTTTTTTTACCATTTTTATTCTTTTTTTAACTATTAACTTGGTCACACTATATAAATCCATGCCGGTTGCATGGATTTATATAGTGTGACCAAGTTGTCAAGCACTTTTCCAAGTGATGCTAAAATCACTTGGAAAAGTGCTTGACAACCTGCATGCAAAATCACATGTGCAAAACGCGTGACATACGCCTGTCCCTGGCAGAAAAAACGCATGTAAAATCCGCATGTGTTTTTTTTCTGCCAGGGAGATGCAGAAACGCTCAGGAAAAATCCGGAGCATTTCTGCATCGTGGGCACATAGCCTTACTGATAGGTAGTGAAGCTGTCATCACAGAGACATACAGTTAGGAATTATGAAGTTCAACCATGATCTTACTTCAAATATGAATATTTCTATGTTGTATTCTATCCAGAAATGTCTGTGACCTCTCTGTAGCCCTTTTATTAAAATCTGAAAGGAGAACAATTTTAAATGTGTTAAAGTTTTCCATTATCTCTCCTCTCTCTCTGCAACGGACTTCCCCCGAAACTCCGAACATTACAACGGACTTCTGGGAGAAGTCAGAGTTCGAAGTTTAGCATCGGGCACTAACTTTCCGGTACGAACGCCACAATTTTAAGTTTGGGTTCGCTCATTTCTACCCGCCATAAGTTTGATGAGCGGCGGTCACCACACATCAACAGGCCTAAAGAAAAATTGAGAAACATTTTGTGGACTGATAAAAGTAAAATTGTTCTTTTTGGGTCCAAGGGCCACAGACAGTTTGTCAGACGACCCCCAAACTCTGCATTCAAGCCACAGTACACTCTGAAGACAGTGAAGCATGGTGGTGCAAGCATCATGATATGGGCATGTTTCTCTTACTGTGGTGCCGGACCTATTTACCACATACCAAGGCTCATGGACCAGTGTGCATATATTAAAATACTTGAAGAGATCATGTTGCCTTACTCTGAAGAGGATATGCCCTTGAAACGGGTGTTTCAACAAGACAATGAGCCTAAAAACACCAATAAACTAGCAAAATCTTGGTTCCAGTCCAACAAAATTGAGGTTATGAAGTGGCCAGCTCAATCCCTGGACCTTAACCGCTTCCCGACCGCCCACTGTAGATAAACATTGGCGCTGCCTGGGCTCTGTGCAGCGCGGACATTTAAAAATGGTGGGTGGTCCCGCAGCGCTCAGGACCCCCAGTGTCTTGCAAGCGCTGCGGGAGTGGTGCAGAGCGATAGCTCTGACAGGGAACATCATCGGGACCTGATTGGATCAGGTCCCAGTGATGTTAACCCTTTGCTGTCTTCTATATGCCGCGATCTATAGTGATCGCGGCATATAGAAGACAGCAGGAGAGGGGGTCGTCCACTTACCTCTCCGACGGCCCCCTTATACCTTCCAGGACCTGACGTTACTATGGCAGCTGGAGGTCACATGACCGCCTCCCGATCTGCCATATATGGTGTCCTGCCTGGCTCAGCCTGCAGCTGAAGCCAGGCAGGAGACTGACTGTGAAACAGTCAGGGAAGATCTCATGTAATGTAATACATGTCTATTACATTACATGAGATCAGTGATCAGAAAAATAAAAATGAATGTCCCATACAGGGACTAAGTAAAAATGTAAAAAAAAAGTAAAAAAAAATGTTTTTAAACTGTTAAAAAAAAATTACAAAATAAATAAAAATAAATAAATAAAATATTAAACCGATAAATCCGTATATTTATGCAAAAATAAAAAAAGTACACATATTTGGTATCACCGCGTCTGAAACAACCCGAGCTATAAAACTGTCACACTAATTAACTCCTTCTGTGCACACCGTAATAAAAATAAATAAAAAACGAAGCAAAAAACAATGCTTTTTCCTCATATCGCAAAATAAAAAGTGGAAAAAATGCGATCAAAAAGCAAAATGGAAATAAAAATGGTATCGCTGAAAACGTCATCTTGTTCCGCAAAAAACAAGCCACCATACTGCTCCATCAGCCGAAAAATAAAAAAGTTATACCTCTCAGAATAAAGCAATGCAAAAAAAATATTTTTTCTATAAAATGGTTTTATTGTGTAAAAGCGCCAAAACATAAAAGAATATACAGTAAGTGTAGTATCGCTGTAAACGTACTGACCCGAAGAATAACGCTGCCTGATCACTTTTACCACACGCAGAACGGCATAAAAAAAAACTCAAAAAACAATTTCTGAATTGTTGGTTTTTGTTAATTTTACCTCCCAAAAACGGAATAGAAAGCGATCAAAAAATGTCACGTACCCAAAAATGGTACTAATAAAAATGTCAACTCGTCCTGCAAAAAACAAGCCATCACATGACTCTGTTGGCCAAAATCTGGAAAAATTATAGCTCTCAAAATATGGCGATGCAGAAACTAGATTTTGCAAAAAAAGCGTCTTTTAGTGTGTGACAGCTGTCAGTCATAAAAACCCAATATAAATCTGGTATCTCTGTAATCGCACCGACCCGAAGAATAAAGTAATCTAATCAGTTATATCACACTAGGAACGGCGTAAAAAATAAATAAAACCAATTCTTCACCTGCTACTGATTAATTTATTATGTCTCCCAAAGATCGCAGTAAGGCGCAGAGCCTCACATTTATCCTGCGCTCTGCGCTGAGCACTTACCCCAGAGTTTCCGTGTAAATCTCTGAAATATGTGATTCAGCCGGAACCCATGACGGAAGATTACCTGTAATGAGGCAGATATAGGCCACTGTGGATGCTGTCTGGCCTGGGATCCCACAGTGTCATTTGTTTTAGGAGTGCATAAAAGTGCGGTTGGCCACAGTTTTGTGCACTTCTGAAAAAAAGGACACCGCTAAACAGAGGCCAGATGGAGTCCAGAGTAATTCTGCTGCCTCATTACAGTGAATGGATCCCGCAGGGGTTTCATCTGAATTACATCACTTGGAAATTTAGATGGAAACCCCAATGTAAGTGCTCAGCCTAGAGCGCCGGATAAATTTTACGTAAAATGTTCCCAATAAAAGCTTCAACTCAGTCCTCAAAAAAAGCTAGTCCCCACTCAGGTCCGTCATCTGTTAAAAATATAAGGGACTTCCAAGTTACTGGTAGCAGAAAGGCTCTGGAAAAGCGAAATGGCCCTTGCCCCCCAAAAGAAATTCAGAAAATTTTGTGCTCCCAAATCCAAATGCCTATTCTACAATAATTTGTTCTCCAATTGTCAAATAGCACTCCGTCCCCCCCAGATCTCGCCGTATGGCTGAGCGGTATGATACAGCCACATATGGGGTATTGCCACTTTTAGAAGAAATTGTGTGACACATTTCGGCACCATTTTTACCCATTGCCCTGTGTGAAAATGTAAAATCTGAGGGTAAAACATTTTTTTGTGGTAAAAATATAATTATGCTTTTTTCACTGCCCAATGGTATAAATTTAAAAATTAAAAAATACTCACTACTTCCCTAGATGAATTCCTTGAGAGGTCTAGTTTACAAAATGAGGTCACTTGTGGGGGGTTTCTGCTGTTTCGGCATGTCAGCGACTCTTCAAATGTGACATGGTGTCTGCAACCTATCCCAGCCAACATAGCGCTCCTTTCTCTTCCGAACCCTGCCGTACACCAAAGCAGTGGTTTTCCCCCACATATGGGGTATCGGCATACTCAGGAGAAATTGCACAACAAATTTCATGGTGCAATTTATCCTGTTACCCTTATGATAATGCAAAATTAGGGAATGAAAAACATTTTTTATGGGAAAAATGTGAAAATTTTATTTTTACGGCTCAATATTATAAACTGTGAAGCGGCTGGGGGTGCAAGGTGCTCACCACACATCTAGATAAGTTCCCTAAGGGGTCTAGTTTCCAAAATGGTGTTCCTTGTGGGGGGTTTCCACTGTTTAGGCACATCAGGGGCTCCCCAAATGCAACATGGCATCCGCTAATTATTCAAACAAATTTTACATTCAAAAAGTCAAATGGCGCTCCTTCCCTTCCAAACCCTGCCGTGCGCCCAAACAGTGGTTTGCCTCCACATATGGGGTATCAGCGTGTTCAGGAGAAATTGCACAACAAATTTCATGGTGCAATTTTTCCTATTACCCTTATGATAATGCAAAATTAAGGGATGAAAAACGTTTTTGTGGGAAAAATGTGAAAATGTTATTTTTACAGCTCAATATTATAAACTTCTGTGAAGCACTTTGGGGTTCAAGGTGCTCACCACACATCTAGATAAGTTCCCTAAGGGGTCTAGTTTCCAAAATGGTGTCACTTGTGGGGGGTTTAAACTGTTTAGGCACATCAGGGGCTCCCCAAATGCAACATGGCATCCGCTAATTATTCAAACAAATTTTACATTCAAAAAGTCAAATGGCGCTCCTTCCCTTCCAAACCCTGCCGTGCGCCCAAACAGTGGTTTGCCTCCACATATGGGGTATCAGCATGTTCAGGAGAAATTGCACAACAAATTTCATGGTGCAATTTATCCTATTACCCTTATGATAATGCAAAATTAAGGGATGAAAAACGTTTTTGTGGGAAAAATGTGAAAATGTTATTTTTACAGCTCAATATTATAAACTTCTGTGAAGCACCTTGGGGTTCAAGGTGCTCACCACACATCTAGATAAGTTCCCTAAGGGGTCTAGTCTCCAAAATGGTGTCACTTGTGGGGGGTTTCCACTGTTTAGGAACATCAGGAGCTCTCCAAACGCAACATGGCGTCTGCTAATTATTCAGACAAATTTTACATTCAAAAAGTCTAATGGCGCTCCTTCCCTTCCGAACCCTGCAGTGCGCCCAAACAGTGGTTTTCCCTCACATATAGGGTATCAGCGCGCTCATGAGAAATTGCACAAAAAATTTTGGGGTCCATTTTTTCCTGTTACCCCTGTGAAAATAAAAAAAAATTGGGTCTAAAGTAAAATTTTTGTGAAAAAAGTTAAATGATAATTTTTTTTTCCACATTCCAAAAATTCCTGTGAAGCACCTGAAGTGTTAATAAAGTTCTTGAATGTGGTTTTGAGCACCTTGACGGGTGCAGTTTTTAGAATGGTGTCACTTTTGGGTATTTTCTGTCATAAAGACCCCTCAAAGTGACTTCAAATATGATGTGGTCCCTAAAAAAATATTTTTGTAAATTTTGTTGGAAAAATGAGAAATCGCTGGTCAACTTTTAACCCTTATAACTCCCTAACAAAAAAAAATTTTGGTTCCAAAATTGTGCTGATGTAAAGTAGACATGTGGGAAATGTTGTTTATTAACTATTTTGTGTGACATATCTCTCTGATTTAAGGGCATGAAAATTCAAAGTTTGAAAATTGCAAAATTTTCAAAATTTTCACCAAATTTCCGATTTTTTCACAAATAAACGCAAGTGATATTGAATAAATTTTACCACTATCATGAAGTACAATATGTCACAAATAAACTATCTCAGAATCAGGGGGATCCGTTGAAGCGTTCCAGAGTAATTACTTCATAAAGTGACAGTGAAAAAATTGGCCCGGTCACGAAGGCAAAAACAGGCTCTGGTGCGAAGTGGTTAATCCATTAGAACACTTATGGGGTGACATAAAAAATGCCGTTTCTGAGGCATAGCCAACAAATGGCAAAAAATTGTAGGATGTAGTCAAAGCATCCTGGGCTGGAATAACAGTTGACAGGTGCCAGAAGTTGGTTGACTTTTATGCAACATAGATGTGAAGCAGTTCAGTTCTAAAAAGCTGGGTAAACAACTAAATATTAGGTTAGTGATTCACAGGAATGCGATATCCTCAAAAAAAAAGTACATATTGTGAGTTTTTAAAGAGAAGTACAGACACTGCTATTTTTTAGAACAGCCCAATGTAATTTTTTGTTATTTTCTGTAAAGTAGTTAAAAATTATATACATTTCTCTTCATGCTTTCAATTAGAAAACAGTGTGCAATGTTCCCAATGCATGGAAATAAAAACTAGTATAAAAATTTTGTGCTTAACTCATGTTTTTGAACACACTGCTATTATTTTGAACACTGCTGTACATAATGCTGAATGAGCATTATTTCCACAGAATAAAAAACATTCACAATACGTTTTACTCCCATCCAGCAATCATGTGATTGTCGGGTATTTGGGAGGGAGAAAGCGCTGCTGGGTCTTAGTACACCCAAATCAATTCAGCAGTGGACACTGTATGCTGAATTTCCTCCATAACTGGGGCTACTATGTCAATCTCAGTTACAGGGGAAATCAAGGAAAAATGTATTTTAAGGTTGAATTACCCCCAAAGGTGTTTCATGACCTTATCAGGGGCACAATATGTGAAATGAAATAAAGAAATAAAGAAACAAGGAACAAAGGAAATCATCACTTTTTCTTTCCCCTTCCTATAAAAAATCCCACATGTCCAGTATATAAAAATAATTGCCATGGAAAGAAGGACACAATGTAAAATGTAAAATTCAGTTATCCTTCGTGGTCATAAAAGAATAATAATTCCTTTACATTTTTTCCTGGCATAAAAAAATTAAGCAAAAATAATTTGAATATCTGAACGAGAACATTTTTTTACACCTATTAAAATGACATGTATGAAAAATCTCAAAAATAATGCCTGGTCATGTAAATGGGTAATTGCCCGATCTTAAACTAGTTAATGAGAGCATGCCACCTCTCTGATGTAAATACTTCATTAACAGCTGAGTATTCCCAGATTGGGGTATGTCCCTAAAGGGCACTCCTCATTAGAGAAATGGTAACACCCAGTTGTCAGTTTATCCTGTTAATATATACAGTGGCATGTAAAAGTTTATGCACCCCTGGTCAAAATTACTGTTATTGTGAACAGTTAAGCAAGTTGAAGATGAAATGAGGTCTAAAGGCCTAAAGTTAAAGATGACACATTTCCTTTATATTTTAGGCACAAAAATATATATATTTTCATCTTTTACATTTTAATAATTACAAAAAGGAAAATGGGCTAATGCAAAAGTTTAGGCACCCTGCATGGTTAGTACCCAGTAGCACCCCCTTTTGCAAGTATCACAGCTTGTAAACACTTTTTGTACCCAGCGAAGAGTCTATCAATTCTTGTTTGAGGGATTTTCATATATTCTTCCTTGAAAAATTCTTCCAATTCTGTGAGATTCCTGGGTCATCTTGCATGCACTGCTCTTTTGAGGTTTAGCCACAGATTTTCAATAATGTTCAGATCAGGGGACTGTTAGGGTCATTGTAAAACCTTCAGCTTGCGCCTTTAGAGGTAGTCTATTGTGGATTTTGATGTGTGTTCAGGATCATTATCCATTTGTGGAAGCCATCCTCTTTACAACTTGAGCATTTTTACAGATGTTGTTATGTTTGCATCAAGAATTTGTTGAAATATCATTGAATCCATTCTTCCCTCTATCCGTGATATGTTCCCCATGCCGTTGGCTGCAAAACAACCCCAAAGCATTATTGATCCACCTCCATGCTTAATAGTTAGCAAGATGTTCTTTTCCTGAAATTCTGTGCCCTTTTTCCTCCACACATAGCTTTGATCATTGTGGCCAAAAAGTTCTATTTTAACCTCATCAATCCACAGGACTTGTTTCCAAAATGCATCAGGCTTGTTTAGATGTTCTTTTGCATACTTCTAATGCTGAATTTCATGGTGAGGATGCAGGAGAGATTTTCTTCTGATGACTCTCCATGAAGGCAATATTCGTGCACGTGTCCCTGAACAGTAGAACAATGTACCACAACTCCAGAGTCTGCTAAATCTTTCTGATGATATTTTTCAGTCAAGTGTGGGTTCTGATTTGCCTCTCTAGCAATCCTATGAGCATCTCTCACTGAAATTTAGCTTGGTCTTCCAGACCTTATCTTGACCTCCACTGTTCCTGTTAACTACCATTTCTTAATTACATTTTGAACTGAGGAAAGGGCAACTTGAAAATGCTTTGCTATCTCCTTATAGTCTTCTCCTGCTTTGTGGGCCTCCACCATTTCCATTTTCAGAGTGCTAGGCAGCTGCTTAAAAGAACCCATGGCTGCTATTTTTTGGCACAAGGTTAGAGGAAGCTGGGTTTTTATGAAGCTGGGAAATTTGCATCACATGGCCTTTCATAATGATGATAGTGAACAAGCCATAACGCTAACAGGCTAATTAAGGTCTGAAACCTTGTTCTAAGTTACCTGAGCACACAAATCTCCAAGGGTGCCCAAACTTTTGCATCGGCCCACTTTCCTTTTTGGAATTTTTAAGATGCAAAAGATAATATATATATATATATATATATATATATATATATATATAAAATCGTCTTATCCCGTCTGTCTGTCTTTCTGTCTGTCTGTCTGTCTGTCCAGGAAATCCCACGTCGCTCATTGGTCCGGCCGCGGCCAATCAGCGACGCGGGATTTGAGAAAAAGATGGCGGCCGTTAGCGGCTCATCTGCAGGACGGAGGTCAGCTGCGAGGCACTCATCTCCCGGCCGCTAGCAGCAGAAGTATCCCGACCGGCGGCGACGCCGCTGACCTCCATGTGGCTAGGGTGTCAAGGGAGGACCGGGGAGCGGCGCTGCCGGTCGGAATACTTCTGCTGCGAGCAGCCGCTCATCTCCCGACTTCTCGGAGCGGAAGTAGCCGCTCAGGCAGCGCCGCTCCCCGGTCCTCACCAATACGATTCTGCTCCCAGGTCCTCACCAATACGATTCGTTGATTGGTTGATCTTGGCGCAAAATTTAAACACCGCTGTGCTGATTGGTCGCGACCAATTGGCACCAAATTTAAACAACGCTCTGCTGATTGGTCGCGGCCGCCAGCCGCGACCAATCAGTGAGATTGGCTCAAAATTTAAACAAAGCTCTGCTGATTGGTCGCGGCTGCCAGCCGACCGCAACCAATCAGCGAGATTGGCGCCAAATTTAAACAACGCTCTGCTGATTGGTCGCGGCTGCCAGCCACGACGAATCAGCGAGATTGGCACCAAATTTAAACAAAGCTCTGCTGATTTGTCGCGGCTGCCAGCCGACTGCAACCAATCAGCGAGATTGGCGCCAAATTTAAACAACGCTCTGCTGATTGGTCGCGGCCGACAGCCACGACCAATCAGCGAGATTGGCGCCAAATTTAAACAACGCTCTGCTGATTGGTCACGGCCGACAGCCACGACCAATCAGTGAGATTGGCTCAAAATTTAAACAAAGCTCTGCTGATTGGTCGCGGCTGCCAGCCGACCGCAACCAATCAGCAAGATTGGCGCCAAATTTAAAGAACAGTCTGCTGATTGGTCGCGGCCGCCGGGCGACCGCGACCAATCAGCGAGATTGGCCCCAAATTTAAACAACGCTCTGCTGATTGGTCGCGGCCGACAGCCATGACCAATCAGTAAGATTGGCTCAAAATTTAAGCAAAGCTCTGTTGATTGGTCGCGGCTGCCAGCCGACCGCGACCAATCAGCGAGATTGGCGCCAAATTTAAACAACGCTCTGCTGATTGGTCGCGGCCGCCAGCCGCGACCAATCAGCGAGATTGGCTCAGAATGTAAACAAAGCTCTGCTGATTGGTCACGGCTGCCAGCCGACCGCAACCAATCAGTGAGATTGGCGCCAAATTTAAACAACGCTCTGCTGATTGGTCGCGGCCACCAGCCGCGACCAATCAGCGAGATTGGCGCCAAATTTAAACAATGCTCTGCTGATTGGTCGCGGCCGCCAGCCGCGACCAATCAGCGAGATTGGCGCCAAATTTAAACAACGCTCTGCTAATTGGTCGCGGCCGCCAGCGACCAATCAGCGAGATTGGCGCCAAATTTAAAGAACAGTCTGCTGATTGGTCGCGGCCGCCGGCCGGCCGCGACCAATCAGCGAGATTGGCGCCAAATTTAAACAACGCTCTGCTGATTGGTCGCGGTCGACAGCCGCGACCAATCAGCGAGATTGGCTCAAAATTTAAACAAAGCTCTGCTGATTTGTCGCGGCTGCCAGCCGACCGCAACCAATCAGCGAGATTGGTGCCAAATTTAAACAACGCTCTGCTGATTGGTCGCGGCCGTCAGCCGTGACCAATCAGCGAGATTGGCGCCAGATTTAAACAACGCTCTGCAGATTGGTCGCGTCCGACAGCCACGACCAATCAGCGAGATTGGCGCCAAATTTAAACAATGCTCTGCTGATTGGTCGCGGCCGACAGCCACGACCAATCAGTGAGATTGGCGCCAATTTAAAGAACAGTCTGCTGATTGGTTGCGGCCGACAGCCACGACCAATCAGTGAGATTGGCGCCAAATTTAAAGAACAGTCTGCTGATTGGTCGCGGCCGACAGCCGACCGCGACCAATCTGCGAGATTGGCGCCAAATTTAAACAACGCTCTGCTCATTGGTCGCGGCCGCCAGCCGCGACCAATCAGCGAGCTTGGCGCCAAATTTAAACAACGCTCTGCTGATTGGTCGCAGGCAACGGCCAACCGTGACCAATTACCGAGATTGGCGCCAAATTTAAACAACGCTCTGTTGATGGGTCGCGGCCGCCGGCCGCCCGCGACCAATCAGCGAGATTGTCGCCAAATTTAAACAATGCTCTGCTGATCGGTCGCGGCCGCCGGCCGACCACGACCAATCAGTGAGATTGGCGCCAAATTTAAACACCGCTCTGCTGATTGGTCGAGGCCGCCGGCCGCGACCAATCATCGATTTTAGCGCCAAATTTAAACAACGCTCTGCTGATTGGACCAATCAGCAAGATTGGCGCCAAGTTTAAACACCGCTCTGCTGATTGGACCAATCAGCGAGATTGGCTCCAAATTTAAACAACTCTCTGCTGATTGGTCGCGGCTGCCGGCCGCAACTAATCAGCATTATTGGCGCCAAGTTTAAACACTGCTTTGCTGATTGGTCGCGGTCACCGGCCGCGACCAATCTGCATTATTGGCGCCAAATTTAAACACCGCTCTGCTGATTGGTCGCTACTGCCAGCTGCGACCAATCAGCGATATTGTCGCCAAATTTAAACACCGCTCTGCTGATTGGTCACGACCGCCATCTGCGACCAATCAGCAACATTGGCGCCAAATTTAAACACCGCTCTGCTGATTGGTCGCGGTCGCCGGCCGCAACCAATCAGCATTATTGGCGACAAATTTAAACACCGTTTTGCTGATTGGTCACGGTCCGAGTAATCAGCGATTCTATCGCCAAATTTAAACAAGCTCTCCGGTCCTCACTAACACAGTTCGCTGATTGGTCGGGACCGCCACCCGCGACCAATCACCGATATTGCCGCCAAATTTAAACACCGTTTTGCTGCTTGGTCGCGGTTGCCAGCTGCGACCAATCAGCGATTTTGGCAGCAAATTTAAACAACGTTCTGCTGATTGCGCCCGGTCGGCCACATACATATTGTAGAATACCCGATGCATTACAATCGGGCCACCATCTAGTATATATATATATATATATATATATATATATATATATATACAGTACAGACCAAAAGTTTGGACACACCTTCTCATTTAAAGATTTTTCTGCATTTTCATGACTATGAAAATTGTACATTCACACTGAAGGCATCAAAACTATGAATTAACACATGTGGAATTATATACTTAACAAAAAAAGTGTGAAACAACTGAAAATATGTCTTATATTCTAGGTTCTTCAAAGTAGCCACCTTTTGCTTTGATGACTGCTTTGCACACTCTTGCCATTCTCTTGATGAGCTTCAAGAGGTAGTCACCGGAAATGGTCTTCCAACAATCTTGAAGGAGTTCCCAGAGATGCTTAGCACTTGTTGGCCCTTTTGCCTTCACTCTGCGGTCCAGCTCATCCCAAACCATCTCGATTGGGTTCAGGTCTGGTGACTGTGGAGGCCAGGTCATCTGGCGTAGCACCCCATCACTCTCCTTCTTGGTCAAATAGCCCTTACACAGCCTGGAGGTGTGTTTGGGGTCATTGTCCTGTTGAAAAATAAATGATGGTCCAACTAAACGCAAACCGTATGGAATAGCATGCCGCTGCAAGATGCTGTGGTAGCCATGCTGGTTCAGTATGCCTTCAATTTTGAATAAATCCCCAACAGTGTCACTAGCAAAGCACCCCCACACCATCACACCTCCTCCTCCATGCTTCACGGTGGAAACCAGGCATGTAGAGTCCATCCGTTCATCTTTTCTGCGTCGCACAAAGACACGGTGGTTGGAACCAAAGATCTCAAATTTGGACTCATCAGACCAAAGCACAGATTTACACTGGTCTAATGTCCATTCCTTGTGTTCTTTAGCCCAAACAAGTCTCTTCTGCTTGTTGCCTGTCCTTAGCAGTGGTTTCCTAGCAGCTATTTTACCATGAAGGTCTGCTGCACAAACTCTCCTCTTAACAGTTGTTGAAGAGATGTGTCTGCTGCTAGATCTCTGTGTGGCATTGACCTGGTTTCTAATCTGAGCTGCTGTTAACCTGCGATTTCTGAGGCTGGTGACTTGGATAAACTTATCCTCAGAAGCAGGGGTGACTCTTGGTCTTCCTTTCCTGGGGCGGTCCTCATGTGAGCCAGTTTCTTTGTAGCGCTTGATGGTTTTTGCAACTGCACTTGGGGACACTTTCAAAGTTTTCCCAATTTTTCGCACTGACTGACCTTCATTTCTTAAAGTAATGATGGCCACTCGTTTTTCTTTACTTAGCTGCTTTTTTCTTGCCATAATACAAATTCTAACAGTCTATTCAGTAGGACTATCAACTGTGTATCCACCAGACTTCTGCACAACACAACTGATGGTCCCAACCCCATTTATAAGGCAAGAAATCCCACTTATTAAACCTGACAGGGCACACCTGTGAAGTGAAAACCATTTCCGATGACTACCTCTTGAAGCTCATCAAGAGAATGCCAAGAGTGTGCAAAGCAGTCATCAAAGCAAAAGGTGGCTACTTTGAAGAACCTAGAATATAAGACATATTTTCAGTTGTTTCACACTTTTTTGTTAAGTATATAATTCCACATGTGTTAATTCATAGTTTTGATGCGTTCAGTGTGAATGTACAATTTTCATAGTCATGAAAATACAGAAAAATCTTTAAATGAGAAGGTGTGTCCAAACTTTTGTTCTGTACTGTATCTATCTATCTATCTATCTATCTATCTATCTATCTATATACACAGTATATACTGTATATTTAGGCCTTTTAGAGATCATTTAAACTTCAACTTGCTTATCTGTTCACAATAACAGTAATTTTGACCAGGGGTGTCCAAACTTTTGCATGCTACTGTAGTTAATATACCTAGTGCCTTCATCTTAAACAATTCTGATGTGATTCTTGTGTTCTGGTCTATTGTTTCATATTTAAGAAATGTCTCCCACATTCTCAGACTCCAATATACCTGGTATCCTCATCTTAAAATATCCTGGTACCTTCGTGTGTTCTGGTCTACTGTTACCATCTTCATGCTGAGTGTTCTTAGGGAGACTGAGACAATTCCCCTTATCTAATCTCTGATGCGCCAACGGATATAATGCCGGACCACACATAGTCAAATTTTCAATTTTGGCTGGAGGGACGCTTTAGGATCTATTCTAGCTATGAATAGTTACAAGCTTATCATTAGGTATTCTGGAATGGAACAAACACTGAAAATGTAATGATTACTGTTAAATATATACTTGTATAGATTATAGTGCCATTTGGAGCATCATTACCATAACAGGCATTATATAATAAAAAAGTAAGTGAACAACTAAAGCCGGTTAACTGTGATTTCAGTTAATTTAAATTACGTTGGTTCTTCAACTTGCTTGCACGTATTTGCACATTGTGTATTCCTCTAATAGGCTTTTTAATAATTTGTTTAATGGATAATCACACCATCTGCTACTTTTGTCCTGAAGACTTGGTAATAGATATGCATATAAGGTACAAGTAAACCAGAAAAGGAGAAATGAAGCGTACCAATGTATAAATTCTCTCGGTAATGTTGGCTCTTTGGTAATCACTTATTTACATCCACTTAGAAGAAATAATAATGTATTTTTTTATAGACATTAATTTCAACCAGCTGAGAGCTAAGTTTACATTGCATATGGTGTATATAGAGAAAAACTGTTATATCATATTTTTGCTAATTTTTCATTATCTAATTTCTAACAACAAAATTAACTTACTAAGATGTCAATGTATAACAGAAGTCCCATCCAAAACCTCAAGCAACATGAAAAATTACAACTTTCCCACATTCCATCTGACTGGATTTGTATCAGAGGAACCAGACACATCAAACCATTCCAGATGGCATGTCAAAGAAATCTGTCCCCAGATTTTTGGTCCCTCATCTGAGAGCAGCATGATCCTGATTCCAGCAATGCATCAATTACTGGGCTGCTTGCTGTGGTTTTGATTAAATCACTGTTTTGTCTGGTGTGGATCTACCAGTTTTCTGAATGCTGAGCTATGTATAACCCCCACCCACAACACTGATTGGCAGCTTTCTGTGAAAGTTGCTAATCTGTAATGGAGGTGGGATTATACATAGATCGTGGATATGGAGGACTACAAAGCAGCAGGTTTACTAGTCTTTTGGTGGCAAGCTGCCCAGTAAGTGACACATCGCTGCAATCAGAGTACTTTTCTCTACATTTTGCTGTTGTCAGATTAGATGGCAAAAACCTGGTGACAGATTCCCTTTAATTCACAGTCACAAATTTCTTGCTGTCTCCTGAGATTTATGATCAGGACAAGGCATAAAGACAAAGCTGATCATGATCAGCCAATTAATTCAACAACTTTGCATAAATCAATAGTAGAAATGAATATAAGAAACTGTATCTATTAAGAGAGCTTTGCTTTCTTCTCCACTCATGAACCACTTCTTCCCCTCTCCCTCCTCCTAAACTCACCACTGATTCTGAAAGAAAACAACTCAAAAATGTCTTGGTCAAAGTAAGATGACTGGCAGAACACAGTTAGCTGTCAGGTTACACCTCCTATCAGGCTGGGTTCACATAGCTTTTTTTCCTACATTCATTGGCCCCATTGGGGTTTACGACCGATATTCCCACAAAACGGCAATGATGCAGAAGGAGTCACCGTGTGCTCTGTTGTACATCATTTTCGGCTGTGTAAGCCTATTTGAAGGTGACAGCAAGATGAAGTAAACAACGTCTTGCTGACCATCTCCAATAGATATATAGCCAAAAATGATGCACGACCAGGCTGCCAAAGGTAGATTATACAGCACCTTTTAGTTATTGTATTTCTCTTCAGTACTGGATTCACAGCCACATTGCTCATTACTGCTGTATGCTGTCCTTCAAGCTTCTGCTTCTGTATGTGTGCTACAGAGAAAGAAGAGCAGTCAACCATCTCTCTCTATGTGCCATTTATCTAGCACATCATAGCAGCTAGTCTTCATCCACTAGGTCAGAGCCAACTGAAAATTAGCTATAGAGCTTTCAGAGGGAAAAATTGCCGAACAATGCTCGATACAGATCATATAATGAATGATCAGAAAAAGTGTTATTTTTCATGTACACATACAACAGTTGGTTTTGAACAGCTACCTGAAATGACAGGCACACTTTAAGCATTTAATCAAAAGCTTCAGAAAATAATCCGAGCTGTTAGACCGTGAATACGAATTAACACATTCTCTACACAAAACCAATTCACTGCACCCAGGATGCTAGCATTAACTCCTTTAATACCCTAGAACAGCAAAAATTCTCACAAATTTTTCCCTGCCACAAAAACAACAGATATAGGGATTAACACTCTATTTCTATTACTCTGAACCACCTTTGATTTTAGCATTACTTTTTCACATATGTTGCCTTCACATCTTGTCACTTGCACCCATGTATAAATGTATATAAACCATTCATGATAAGTCATTTTGCTTTCCTTGGTTTCCTAGTGTGTTTAATCCAAATCGGGAATGTGATTGTGAATGTTTTAAGGGTAGGTTGTTTGTTCAGGAGCACACCGCTACCAGCCTCCTGCTTGTAGCTTGCTTGTGTAAGAGGAGGCGATGATACCCCTGAAGAGCCGCTGTGTAATTTGTCATTAATGTAGAAAGACTGCCACTTACTGGCTAGATGGGACCATGCGGAACCAACAGGCACAGGAAGAGTTGCAGGGGGAAAAAGTTCAAGTGTGGGACCAGTATAATCCTTTAAGAGACTTCTCCAATTATTCAGATTGAACTGTAAGACTTATTGTATGCTTTGCCTTGTGTTTCTGCTGTTTTCTGTTGTTAAATTGATTCCCCAGTTCCACAGCTTCCCGCCTTACCGAAAGCAATAAATAGTTTTCTTGTCTGTGCTCGCCTGTGTCTTGCATCCGGTCTCCTGCTTACACTTGGATGAGGAGGCGATGAGGACCTGATGATAGTCAGTTTAAACATTTTCCTGAATTGTTTGATCTCATAGTCTGCAAGCAGAGATAGCTTTGCCTCTGTTCATGCTCCTTGCTTAGGAGATCGGCCACCTCTGAAACACTGCAAAGGTAGCTAGTAGTGACGGGTGAGCGTGCTCGGTGCTGCTTGAGGCTCGATCGAACATCCTGCTGCTCGAGATACTCGACACTCGATCGAGTATCCGGGTACTCACTCGCCATGCTCGATTTCATGCCCCGCATGTTTGGCGCCTGATTTTCAGCCACTAAATATGCGGGGATTGCCTGCCAATTACAGTAATGCCATAGCCATGTCGACTACTATCATTACTGTGATTGGCCGGCCGCATAGCATCATTGGGTCTATATAAGACTCTGTGCTGCTATTTTCCTCGCACTGTACATGGAAATAGCTTAGGGAGAGCTGCAGGAGAAGTAACAGTGTGCTGAACAGTGTTTATCTACCTGATTGTGCAATCTTAAACCAGCAGCCCTTTTTAGGCCTAATGCAAATAGATTATATTCTATAATACTGCAGTTCTGCATTTTAGGGAGGATTAGCTGCTGTAGTAGGAAAACTGTAGTAGGAAGAGTGTATTAGGAGAACTTAGAGCAGGCTTGATTGCATAACAGTCCTTGGTGTTGCTAAGTTAAAGTAACAGCCTTTTTCAGGGCTAATTCAAATAGATTCTACTCTATACCGCTAATATCTGGAAAAAATTAAGGGTCCGGTGACATAATAGAGATTATCATATTACAGGCATATCAGCAGGCTTGATTGCGTTCCAGAGTTTTTTGCTGCCACGTATAAGAAATAATCCTTAAAGTGACAATTCAAATAGATTCCATTCTCTAATACTACCGCTGATATCTGAAAAAAATTGAGGGTCCGGTGGCGTAGTAGTGATTATCATATTACAGACATGTCGGCAGGTTTGATTGCGTTCCAGTTTGTTGCTGCCACATATAAAAATAATTGTTTCAGTGACAATTCAAATAGATTCTATTCTCTAAAACGACCACTGATATCTGAAAAAAATTGAGGGCCGATGGCGTAGTAGGGATTGTCGTATCAAAGACATTTTTCACGTTTGATTGCATTACAGACTTTGCTACTGCCATGTACAAGAAAAATTCCTTTCGGGACTATTCCAATAGACTCTATTCTGTAATAATACCACTCTTAGCTGCATAGATAATTCAAAATGCGCAAGACGTGGAAGTGGATATGCTGCTGATGGTGCACAAAGAGGCTGTGGTCCAGGTGAAACTGGGTCTGCTGCGGAAGCACAACAAACAGGCTCATCCATGAGACTTAGCTTCCTGTTCCACTTTTCCACTTTTCAGGGGGGCGTGGGACACCACTCTTAAAGCCAGAACAGTGCAAGCAGGTTGTGGGTTGGATGGCAGATAACTCTTCTAGTCTGTTTCCCAGCACCACCCTGTCTTCCACATGGTCCAGTCTTACTAGCCAAGAGTCTGGACCACATAAAGCTCACTCTGATCCTCCTTCCTCCCACCATGCGAGTCCCAAAAGGCAAGTAACCCCATATTTTGGACACCCCAAGGACCTCTTTACCTTTCCATTTATGGCTTCTTCTGGCCTGTCACCATGCAAGTTTCAAGAGGAACATGAGGAGATTGTGTGCTCTGATGCCCAAATATTTGAGCAGCTACGGTCAGAAGAAGCTGACGGTGGTGAACGGCAATAACAATATCAAGAGGTGGATAATGATGAGACACAGATGCCAACAAGTCATGTTAAGGGAACAAGTCAGGAGAAGGACCAGAGTGAAGCAGTGGAAGATGAGGTGGTGAATACTGTTGAGCGAACTTGCTCGACACTGCTCGGTACTCGCCCGAGCATCACGCTACTCGGGATGTTCGGTGAGCACCGAGCATTTCTGGGTTACTCGGGCGGGAGCTCGGGTCTCCGCCCTGCATGTTTGGCGCTCTTTACAGAGCCAATGAACATGCAGGGATTGCCAGCCAGTCACTGTAATGCCGCAGCCATGTTGGTTGTGGGCATTACATTGATTGGCTGGCCGCACAGCGTCACCTCGAGTATTTAAAACCAGGCGCCGCCATCTTGGACACAGACGGCTGGGATCAGAGAGTGTAGGGACAGCGCTGCTGATTTAGGGAGAGATATATACTGCGAAATAGTTAGTGTAGGGTATGTAAAGGCTGCCAGATCAAACAAACAGTCCTTCTCAGGACTAATATCCATCCCAGATATCAGGCAGGCTGTATAGGAGACGCAGTGGTTATACCAGCAAACTCTGCATTACAGTCCTGTGTGCTCCTGTTGCTGAAATTGCTGGACTTAGCTCCAGGTCTCGGGGGCAAGGAAAAATCCTATTTTTTTCATCTAAATCCTCTTTTTTTTCCCTCCTTCACACTGTACAAATACCCGTCTTATTAACCTTTTGGTGTCCACCCCACCGCAAAAAAAAAAAAAAAAGTGTGTCTGTGACAGTTCAGACACAAATATATCTGTTGAAAATAGTCTGGTGTAGGCCAGAGAAACAGAAGTGTGGTTTTGCAGTTCCACGGTTCAAACCTCTGTATTATCCACTTTTGGGCCATTTGTATCTAAAAAAAAAGTTTGAGGAGTGTCGCTCACTGTTCAGCCGCATATATATATATATTTTAAAAAGTCTGGTATAGACCAGTAAATTATAACTGTGGTTTTGCTGTTCCACGGTAAAAAAATCTCTATTATCCTGCTTTTGGCAGTAAAAAAACCCCTGTAATAGTGTCTCCCTGATTGTTCAGACACAAATATATCTGTTGAAAATAGTCTGGTGTAGGCCAAAGAAACAGTAGTGTGGTTTTGCAGTTCCACAGTTCAAACCTCTGTATTATCCTGCTTTTGGGCCTTTTATATCTAAAAAAAAACAGTTTGAGTGTGTCGCTCACTGTTCAGCCGCAAATATATATATTTAAAAAAGTCTGGTATACACCAGTAAATTATAACTGTGGTTTTGCTGTTCCACAGTAAAAAATCTCTATTATCCTGCTTTTGGCATTTTTTTCTGTAAAAAAAACCTGTAATAGTGTCTCCCTGATTGTTCAGACACAAATATATCTGTTGAAAATAGTCTGGTGTAGACCAGAGAAACAGAAGTGTGGTTTTGCAGTTTCACGGTTTAAACCTCTGTATTATCCACTTTTGGGCCATTTGTATGAAAAAAAAACAGATTGAGTGTGTCGCTCACTGTTCAGCCGCAAATATATATATTTAAAAAAGTCTGGTATACACCAGTAAATTATAACTGTGGTTTTGCTGTACCACGGTAAAAAAATCTCTATTATCCTGCTTTTGCCATTTTTTGTCATAAAAAAAAACTGTAATAGTGTCTCCCTGATTGTTCAGACACAAATATATCTGTTGAAAATAGTCTGGTGTAGACCAGAGAAGCAGAAGTGTGGTTTTGCAGTTCCACGGTTCAAACCGCTGTATTATCCACTTTTGGGCCCTTTGTATCTAAAAAAAACAGATTGAGTGTGTCGCTCACTGTTCAGCCGCAAATATATATATTTAAAAAAGTCTGGTTTACACCAGTAAATTATAACTGTGGTTTTGCTGTTCCACGGTAAAAAATCTCTATTATCCTGCTTTTGGCATTTTTTGCCGTAAAAAAAACTAATAGTGTCTCCCTGATTTTTCAGACACAAATATATCTGTTGAAAATAGTCTGGTGTAGGCCCGAGAAACAGAAGTGCGGTTTTGCAGTTCCACGGGTCAAATCTCTGTATTATCCTGCTTTTGGCATTTTTTGCCGTAAAGAAAAACAGTAATAGTGTCTCCTGATTGTTCAGACACAAATATATCTGTTGAAAATAGTCTGGTGTAGGCCCGAGAAATAGAACTGTGGTTTTGCAGCTCCACGGGTCAAATCTTTGTAATATCCTGCTTTTGGCATTTTTTGCCGTAAAGAAAAACAGTAATAGTGTCTCCTGATTGTTCAGACACCAATATATCATACACCTGTAAATTATAATTGTGGTTTTGCCGTCCCACAATAAAAAATCTCTATTATCCAGCTTTTGGCATTTTTTCCGTAAAGAAAAACAGTAATAGTTTTTCCCTGATTGTTCAGATTGTTTAAAAGAGTCGGGTGGAGGCCAGAGAAATAGAACTGTGGTTTTCCTCTTCCACGGTTCTAATCTACTTTACCCTTTTTCCATTGATAGTGCGAGTGTAAGCTATTTTACTTCTTTTACAATGGGCAAGGCGCGTGGCAAGGGACGTGGAACTGGACGTTCTGGTGATGGTGCGTGCAGAGGACGGGGCCGTGGCCAAGGTGAAAATGTGCCACAACCAACAGCCACATCTTCTCGCTCCCACTTCTTGACCGAATTACTAGGGAAGCACAGAACAACACCAGTATTGCGAACTGATCAGTGTGAACAGGTTATTAATTGGATAGCAGATAATAATTCCAGTTACCTGGGCACCACCACCTCCCATCTGTTTTCCACATGGTCAAATCTTAGTAGCCGTGAGTCTCGACTGCATACTCCTCCTCACCCTGATGCTCCTTCCTCCCACCATGCCGAGTGTTGTCAGACAGCAACTGATCCCACACTTGGACTCTCTGAAGAGCTGTTCACTGGTCCATTTCCAGATTTGTGCCCCTCACCTGCTCCACTTGAAGTGGTGGAAGAGGAGATCCCATGTAGCGATGCCCAAATATTTGAACAGCCACGGCCACAGGAAGTCGACACTGTCAATTTGTCACAAGAGGTGGACGATGACGAGACACAATTGCCAGGAAGTGAGGAGGAGGATCGTGGTGCGCAAGTGGAAAAGGAGGAGGTGGTGGATGATCTAGTAACTGACCCAACGTGGCAGGAGGACATGCAGAGCGAGGCCAGCAGCACACAGGGGGAGGGAGGCAGAGTACCCCAACAGGCAGGAAGAAGCAGTGTGGTGACCGCACACAGAAGGCAGGCAACAGTTCCCTGTAACACCAACACGAGGCACGTTGCCAGTTCAACTGGTAGGTCTTCCAGAGTCTGGAATTTTTTTTAAGACTCTGCTGATAACCCCAAAAAGGCCATTTGTACCACCTGCCATGCCAGCATCAGCAGGGGTGACAAAACTACCAGCCTGACCACCACCAGCATGATCAGGCACATGGTAGCAAAGCACCCGACTTTGTGGGGCGAACCCCAGGGTCCACGACCAGTGTCAGTGGGTGTCACCACTGCTTCTTCCGCTGCTGTGCGTACAATAGAACGCCCTGTTGTGTGTGCAAGGCAATCCCCTGTCCATACTGCATGCAAAGATGCCCCCTCCTCTCAGTCTTCACTTGTTATGGCAGTTTCTCAAGAAACAGCATCAACGTCCACGTCCCACCGCTGCGTTCAATTGTCCATATCCCAGAGCTTTGAACGAAACCGGAAATTCGCAGCTAACGCCCCACAGGCCACAATCCTAAATTCGCACATTTCACGACTGCTTGCATTGAAAATGCTGCCTTTTAGGCTCATGGAGACGGAATCCTTCCGCAACCTTATGGCGGTGGCCGTCCCTCGGTACTCGGTCCCCAGCCGACACTATTTTGCCCAGTGTGCCATCCCCGCAGTACACAAGCACGTGTCCCAAAACATCTGCCGTGCCCTCAACAATGCTGTTACTGGGAGAGTCCACCTGACAACGGACACGTGGACAAGTGCTTGTGGCCAGGGACGGTACATCTCCCTGACGGCACACTGGGTAAACATAGTGGAAGCCAGGACCCAGTCAGACCTTGGGATGGAACACATCCTCCCCACATCGAGGATTGCGGGCCCTATGTCAGTCAGAATTGTCTCCACAGTGTACAGCTCCTGCGCATCATCCTCCTCCTCCTCATGTTCAGCCTCCATCTCAGATATCACCACATCAGTTACAAGCTGGAAGCACTGCAGTACTGCCTCCGCCAAGCGGCAACAGGCTGTGCTGAAACTCATAAGCTTAGGTGAGAAACCTCACACTGCTTGTGAGTTGTGGACAGCTGTGAAAGAGCAGGCAGAACTGTGGCGGAGACCGCTGAACCTACATCCAGGCATGGTCGTGTGTGACAATGGCTGTAACCTGGTGGCGGCTCTGAGGAGAGGTGAGATCACACACGTACCATGCCTGGCTCATGTGCTTAACCTCATGGTTCAGCGGTTTCTTAAATCGTACCCCGAGTTGCCAGATCTGCTCGTCAAAGTACGCCTCCTGTCAGCTCATTTTCGCAAGTCGGCTACAGCTTCCGCCGCCCTTGCTGTGTTGCAGCAGCGTTTGCAGCTTCCATCACACCGACTGGTGTGTGATGTCCCCACACGTTGGAACTCTACCCTCCACATGTTGCAAAGGATTTGTGAGCAGAAGAGAGCAGTTGTGGAGTACCAGCTGCAACAAGGCCGTCGATATTCAGGTCAGACTCCACACATAAGACCTCAGGAGTGGACCTGGATGTCTGACATATGTACCATCTTGACAAACTTTGAGGAGTCCACCAAGATGGTGAGTGGCGATGATGCTATCATTAGCGTCAGCATTCCACTTGACTGTCTCTTGCAACGCTCCCTGCAGAGAATTAAAGAGGAGGCATTGCAGCCAGAGTATGATGAGATGGATCAAGAAGCCGTAGCGGTCGATTACACACAGCCCAGCCTCATCTCATCCCAACGTGCATTGGGGGACAATGAGGGAGAGGAGGAGGAGGAGGAAGAACAGGAGCTTGTATCATGCGCTGTAGATGGTAGTGCCTGTACAACTGTCATACCGTCGGTTCAGCGTGGGTGGCCTGAGGACAGGGGGGAGGAGGAGGAGGAGGAGAGCATGGTCAGTTGTCATCTTGGTGAGGACACAGAAGTCTTGCCCGTTACCTTTCTGGCATGCATGGCTGATTTTATGTTAATCTGCCTTAACCGTGACCCTCGTGTTGTCAAAATGTTGGGTGACAGTCATTACTGTTTGGTGACACTTTTAGACCCCCGCTACAAGGAGAACTTTCACTCTCTTATTCCTGAGGTGGAAAGGTCTACAAAAATGGGGCAGTACCAAAAGGCCCTTGCTGCAGAACTGTTAAAAAAATTTCCATCTGAACACGCTAGCGGCAGAGGTCACAGTTCGTTGCCCAACCGAGGCGTACATGCGAGAGAGACGCAACTCCAATCCAGCAGAGGCAGGGGAACACTGTCAACGTTCTGGGACAGTTTTCTCAGACCCTCCCTTCAGACAGACCCTGAGGCGCAGGGTACTCTCACAAGGAGTGGAAAGTTTCAAAAGATGGTGAGGGAGTACTTTGCTTACCGTACCAGTGTCCTCCGTGATTCCTCTGTGCCTTTTAATTATTGGGTATCCAAGCTGGACACTTGGAATGAACTTGCTCTGTACGCCTTGGAGGTCCTGGCCTGCCCTGCCGCTAGCGTGTTATCGGAGCGTGTTTTTAGTGCCGTTGGGGGAATTATAACTGATAAGCGCACTCGCCTGTCAACTGACAATGCTGATAAGCTGACCCTTATCAAAATTAACAAGGGCTGGATTGGGCCAAACTTCTCATCACCACCAAATGACAGCAGAGTAGCATAAAGTCAAATCCACTGTGTTATTTCGGGAGGTGTATTCACATGCACCGCTTCACACCCACACATGGGTATACGCTTCCTCATTTCAGCTGTTTTATTTTCTTCTCCTTATCCTCAGCCTCCACCACCACTATACCACCAGGGTGACCGTGGTCCGTGTTGTCATTATTGAAAGTTCCTCCGTCCTAATTTTTGGCAGCTTTTGCTTAGAAGGCATAGGCAAAGACTATGGGAGACCCACTCCCCAATAATGGGAATAAAGTTTGTAATATGCTGTACTGCATGGCTCTTGTAAGGGGCATTGCAAGTTCCTCCGTCTTAATTTTTGGCAGCTTTTGCTTGGAAGGCATAGGCAAAGCCTATGGGAGACCCACTCCCTAATAATGGGAATAATGTTTGTAATATGCTGAACTGTATGGCTCTTGTAAGGGTCATTAAAACCATCTTGTTAAGCTACTGTGACTTCCACCACTTTTCCAAGGGGCATTAAAACCGTCTTGTTAAGCTACTGTGACTTCCACCACTTTTCCAAGGGGCATTAAAACCGTCTTGTTAAGCTACTGGGACCTCCACGTCTCTTCCGAGGGGCATTAAAACCATCTTGTTAAGCTACTGGGACCGCCACGTCTCTTCCGAGGGGCATTAAAACCGTCTTGTTAAGCTACTGTGACCTTCACCACTTTTCCAAGGGGCATTAAAACCATCTTGTTAAGCTACTGTGACCTCCATGTCTCTTCCGAGGGGCATTAAAACCGTCTTGTTAAGCTACTGGGACCTCCACCACTTTTCCAAGGGGCATTAAAACCATCTTATTAAGCTACTGGGACTTCCACGTCTCTTCCGAGGGGCATTAAAACCGTCCTGTTAAGCTACTGGGACCTCCACGTCTCTTCCGAGGGGCATTAAAACCGTTTTGTTAAGCTACTGTGACCTCCACCACTTTTCCAAGGGGCATTAAAACCGTCTTGTTAAGCTACTGTGACCTCCACCACTTTTCCAAGGGGCATTAAAACCGTCTTGTTAAGTTACTGGGACCTCCACGTCTCTTCCGAGGGGCATTGAAACCGTCTTGTTAAGCTACTGTGGCCTCCACCACTTTTCCAAGGGGCATTAAAACAGTCTTGTTAAGCTACTGTGACCTCCACGTCTCTTCCGAGGGGCATTAAAACCGTCTTGTTAAGCTACTGTGACCTCCACCAATTTTCCAAGGGGCATTAAAACCGTCTTGTTAAGCTACTGGGACCTCCACGTCTCTTCCGAGGGGCATTAAAATTGTCTTGTTAAGCTACTGGGACCTCTACGTCTCTTCCGAGGGGCATTAAAACCGTCTTGTTAAGCTACTGTGACCTCCACCACTTTTCCAAGGGGCATTATAACCATCTTGTTAAGTTACTGGGACCTCCACGTCTCTTCCGAGAGGCATTAAAACCGTCTTGTTAAGCTACTGTTACCTCCACCACTTTTCCAAAGGGCATTAAAACCATCTTGTTAAGCTACTGTGACCTCCACGTCTCTTCCGAGGGGCATTAAAACAGTCTTGTTAAGCTTCTGTGACCTCCACGTATCTTCCGAGAGGCATTAAAACCGTCTTGTTAAGCTACTGGGACCTCCACCACTTTTCCAACGGGCATTGAAACCGTCTTGTTAAGCTACTGGGACCTCCACATCTCTTCCAAGGGGCATTAAAACCGTCTTGATAAACCATTCTGAACTCCACAGCTCTTCCAAGGGGCATTGAAATGTTGATTTTAATTAACTCTAACCTCCATGACTCTTCCAACGGGCATTGCATTTCCTCCTAATTTTAGTCAGCTTTTGCTTTTCAATGCATAGTCGAACACTAAGGGAGACCCACTCACCAATAATGGGTAGAAGGTTTTTAGTATGCTGTAATCCACGTCTGTTTCAAGGGCCATTGAAGTTCCTCATAATTTTTGGAAAGCCATCCATTCACTGCTTAGGCCAATAGTGCACAGGAGACCCAGTTGCTATAAATAGAAAAAATGGTTTAGTCAAGGCCCTCTGACCTCCATGTCACTTCCAAGGGGCATTGGAGTGCCTCGAAATTTTTGGCAGGCATTGCACTCACTGTATGCCCTATAACTGTGTAGCCGAACCGCTCCTTTTGGTACAGAAACATATGCTACAAGACGTGTGGTTGACTGGCCTGATATTGATGTGAATGTTCCTCCTGCTGTTTCTCCTTTGCCACCACCTCTTCCATCATTCATCACCTGAAGCTTTGTTTTAACGGGAGTCATAGAACTGGGATAGTAGCAGGAAAACATCCAGCAATCCTCAGAGGAGGTAGGATATGCGCCAAAACGCTGACCACCTCAGGCCTATCCACTACTACATACATGCGCTTGCATTCCAAGGAACAGAAAGCTAAGGAGATGGATGGCCTCATGATCATGAATAATTTACTCGTTGTGTAGGAGGCTGACCACTGCAGCTGTCTACCTTTTGAACTTTGTGTTGAAGCCTGATTGACCCAGGACCCGCAATCCTCTATTTCTGGAGGACGTGTTGCATCCCAGTGTCCAACTGTGTCCCGGCTTCCACAATATTAACCCAGTGTGAAGGCATGAGATGGACCATCCCTGGCCACATTCACTTGTCCACGTGTTTGTGGTGTGGCTGTCCTTCAAATAGTGGTGGCTGGGGACCGTTTATGGACACCTGGCGGCCCCCAGGTGGCTGGGGACCGTGTGTGGACACCCGGCCGCGGGGCGGCTGGGGACTGAGTATGGACACCCGGCCGCCCCCAGGTGGCTGGGGACCGTGTGTGGACATCCGGCCGCGGGGCGGCTGGGGACTGAGTATGGACACCCGGCCGCCCCCAGGTGGCTGGGGACCGTGTGTGGACACCCGGCCGCGGGGCGGCTGGGGACTGAGTATGGACACCTGGCCGCCCCCTGGCGGCATGGGGACCGAGCGTGGACACCCGGCCACCGGGCGGCTGGGGACTGAGTATGGATACCAGGCCGCCGACGCAGCCATGACGTGGTGGCCAGATTCCACCTCCACATGCCTAAAAGGCCCAATTTAAAGTGCAAGCAAGCTAGCAGTATGGTATTGCAGCCTGGGGGTGGGTGGGTGGCAGGTTGCACACTTACGCTTGCATTCCAAGAAAACAAAGCAGATGCTAACTTCTATCATCATCATGCTCCTCACCTTGGCACTCTCAACTCCCCTGATGGAGAAGCCAGGGTCCACTGCAGGAGTCTGGTTCTCTGGTGGACTCGTCCAATGCTGCCTTAAAGCAGGCCGGGCTAAGAAAAGTGCGTGTGGAGAAGTTGACAGGAGAAATAGGGGCGGCTGGGGACCGCTTATGGACACCCGGCTGCCCCCAGGCGGCTGGGGACCATGTGTGGACACCCGGCCGCGGGGTGGCTGGGGACCAAGTATGGACACCCGGCCGCCCCCTGTCGGCTGGTGTCCGAGTATGGACACCCGGCCGTCCCCTGGCGGCTGGGGACCGAGCGTGGACACCCGGCCGCCGGGCGGCTGGGGACTGAGTATGAATACCAGGCCGCCGACGCAGTCATGACGTGGTGGCCAGATTCCGCCTCCACATGCCTAAAAGGCCCAATTTGAAGTGCAAGCAAGCTAGAAGTAGGGTATTGCAGCCTGGGGGTGGGTGGGTGGCAGGCTGCACACTTACGCTTGCATTCCAAGAAAACAAAGCAGATGCTAACTTCTATCATCATCATGCTCCTCCCCTTGGCACTCTCAACTCCCCTGATGGAGAAACCAGGGCCCACCAGAGGAGTCTGGTTCTCTGGTGGGCTCGTCCAATGCTGCCCTAAAGCAGGCCAGTCTAAGAAAAGTGTGGGGGAAGTTCAGCGGAGAAATAGGGGCGGCTGGGGACCGTTTATGGGCGGCTGGGGACTGAGTATGGATACCAGGCCGCCGACGCAGCCATGACATGGTGGCCAGCGTCTGCCTCCACATGCCTAAGCAAGCTAGTAGTATGGTATTGCAGCCTGGGGGTGGGTGGGTGGCAGGCTGCATACTTGCGCTTGCATTGCAAGGAATGGGGGAGGTACAATTGAACACTGCTCTGGGAGAAGGACTTGCACGGGGATAGTTGCAAGTCTGCATCTTCTGATGCGGCAAGGATCACTTCTGATGGGCACACTTTTAGGCAGTGACCTGGGTGTCAGAGATGCTTCCAGGGGTCTTCCCCATGCTGTTCCCATGTCTTTTCAGCACTGTATGCATGTGTCACACAGCACATGGCCAGATAAGGTTGTAAAATGTTAAAATGACATTTCCCGGTGAATGCATTTGTCACGGTTGAAAGCAATACAGAAGTGCAAAAACGCATAAAAAATGCTACTTGTGAACATAGCCCAAGGTGTGGAGGAGTATTTTTGTTTTTAGTTATTTATTTTACCTTATACACAAGTCTTTACGCTGGAAAGGAAGTTCCTTAACATATTTCACAGGAAAGCACTTTCAGTTTCGTTTTTGAACGTTTTCTTGTGACTCTATAAAAGTGGCTTAATACCTCTGACCACGTTGTTGACAGCAGTGACCTGGGGGTCAGAAATGCTTCCTGGGGCGATGCCTATGCTGTCCCCATGTCTTTTGAGTACTGTCACTATCGTTTTGGGCACTTTTTAGGCTTTCTACAGACTGCCGGGGGTGCCACCGCAAAAATGCTCGGGTCTCCCATAGACTAACATTGGGCTCGTTGCTTGGGTCGAGCACCCAAGTATTACTGCGAGCTCGGCCCGAGCTTTGAGCACCCGAGCATTTTAATTCTCACTCAACACTAGTGGTGAATGATGAAATTACTGTCCCAACCTGGCAAGATGGCATGCAGAGCAAGTACAGCAGTGCAGAGGAGGAGAAATCTGCAGAAAGAGGCAGTGGGGCTGATAAAGGGAGAAGGCAGTCAACTGTTCCCCAGAGCACCCCAACGTGGCCAAATCATAGGCCAAGGGTCATGTGTTCCACAATCAGGCGCTTTTTTTACTGAAAATGGGGAAGATAAGAAAACTGTCATTTGCAACCTGTGCCATACCAGGATCAGCAGGGACCTGACCACTACCAGTTTGACCACCACCAGCATGCCTAGGCACATGTCATCCAAGCACCCGACTTGGTGGTCTGAACGCCTGGATCCCCAATCAGTGTCTGCGGGTGACAACACTGCTTCTCCCCTGCGCCCCTGTCCAGCACACAGACGCGGATACCTCCCGCCCAGCACTTATAATTGCACTATGCAACCACCATCAGCAACCGATCCACTTCCTTGTTCGAGCGCAGCATTTGGCTATCCATACCACAGGCCTTGGAGTGCAAGCGGAAATACTCAGCAACCCACCCACAGACCCAAACACTAAATGGCCACATTTTCAGACTGCTTGCCCTGGAAATTAATCCTTTTATGTTTGTGGACACTGAGGCTCTCTGCAACCTCATGGCGGCGGCCATTCCTCAATAGTTGCTCCCCAGCCGACACAATTTCTCCTGGAAAGCCGTCCCTGCCTTACACCAGCACATGTCCCATAACATAACCCGTACCCGGACCACCGCAGTTACTGGGAATTTGGACTAGTGCTTGTGGCCAGGAATGATACATTTCCCTGACGGCACACTGGGTGAACCTGCTGGAGGCCAGGACCGAGTTGGACCCTGGAACTGGGCTACCGACGCCTAGAATTGTGGGCCCAAGTTCCATCAGGGTTTCTCCTTTCAAGACCTGGGGTAGGGACAACTGAACGCTGCACTGGGACAAGGAAGTGGACATGGTTTCTGATAGTGCTTGTGAATGTGCAACGACAGTTGCAAGGCTAGACACAGCCACACCTGTGTCCTGGACAGGGGATTGGCAAGCATGTAGCAATATGTGTCTTTTCTTCCTCCATCTGCGCTTGGTCCACATGCAAACCTTCCTGTTTAATTGTGATCAGAGAGCATTTGAGAAGACACAGAAGTGGGATGTTTACGATGATTATGGCGATATCGCTGCTCACAATCTTGGTTGATTTCTCACAGATGTCATACATCCATGGCTGCTCAACACTTGGTATATGCTATGGTTCAGTGGAATACCGACTGGCATGTTGGAGCTGGTATTCAACTACTGCCCACTGATGTTCACAATGCCTTGCTAAGTAAATATTTAATGTTGAGTTCCAGTCCATGGGCAGATTGCAAACTAGTTGGTGAACTGGCACTTGCAAGTGTTGCTGCAACACTACCACGGAAATGGGCGCAACAGTTGACTGGCTTCTCTCTCTGGCCACCCCATTGCCTCTGATGGCCGTATAATGACTCTGTGGATATCGTAGAGGAGGAGGAGGCCAAAAACCCCTCGACCATATTCTCTTTTTGATTTGGGAAGGGGTGAGGAACACCCAACCCTTGTTGTGGGACCCCACTGCAAGTGGGTGCTCTGGGGGACAGTTGCCACCGTCTCCGCTCTGGACACACCATTGCCTATGATGGCTGTCTAAAAATTGAGTGAGGGCCACATGATGTGGATATGGTGGAGGAGGAGGACAAAAAAAAAACCATGAACCATTTTATAGGTGGGACAGGGACCATGGGAATAGGAATGCAAATCAAAAAAGGGACACTTAAACCTTGATAAGGGAAATTGCCGCATGTGGGGAACAGTTGCCTGCCTTCTCCCTCTAGGCACTGCCTCTGATGGTCCTATAAATATTATTAACCATAGGAAGGATGACACCACAGCTACACAGGCGACTGTCTGATAGCCCAGCTCTACTACGCATCTCAACTGAAGACCCTTTCAGCTTTTTAAAAGTTGGGTGGAGGACATTATCTCTGAAAATAGGGCCCCACAGCTGCACTCCAACCGTTTGTTGAACAGAAAAAACTATGAGTACAAAATGGCATAAAAAGTTAAAGTTTTATTTAGTCAATCTATATTTATTTTGCCACCTGTCCTCCACGTCCCCCTGAACAAAATATACAATTGTGGTAAACATCTGGTGAACCTGGGTTTGGTTTAAACATTTTTATGTGCTCCAATTGGAATATATAGCCTTATTCTATCCAGTATATCTTTGGAAAGATATCACACTATGTATATGGACTCTATATTTTTAGCTTGGGTATGATATGCCCTTGCAGGTGGGACTGCGTTTTTCTTCAAGCACATTGCACTTTCTTGTCATGCATTATATTTATATTATGGATATATTTATGTAAGTTATTTACAGATTGACTAAATAAAACTTTAACTTTTCATTCCATTTTGTACTCTTGTATTTTTCTGTTCTAAATGCTATATGAGTAAGCTATTCTGTCTGACCCTGAATTTACCGGGGTTTCAGCCATTGTTTCTTTAAGATATGTTGGTCGTTGTTTGTACCCCAACAGTTTGAGCAGCAATCTTAGAAGAGTCAATATCCTGATACCAAAGGGTGGCGCGTAGCCCCTCACTTTGTCACTGAGGATGATTTGATTTTCCAGGGATTACTGTGGAGTGGTTCTTGTGGGGGGGATGCAGGACTGGACAGCTATCATCATCCTATTAGACAGATAAGAATTAATGCATGTGTAAGTACGCTTAATTAAAGGTGGCGTTATGCACACGAGTTAATCTACTTGGTAGCGACTCGCAACGGACCAGCAAATGCGCAGTCACAGACGCACTTAGTGCAAGCCACCACTGCTAGTCAATGGATATTCTTCACCCACTCCCAATAAGAGGGGGGCTTTACAGGGCCCTTCACAGACTGCTGTTGCAGGGGAGCTGGCGTCTGGTGACGAGGACGATGTTAGAGTCAGGATATCAGAGTAAATCCTACACTGGCATCGTTAAACCAAAACAAAAAGCAAAAGGGAACCCAAAAACAAAAGCTAAAGAAAACAACCAGAAAAGACGGTAAGCAGCTGCTGAGAGGCAACCTGAACTTCACCATCAAGAACTCACCCCAGTGTTAGGGGGAAGACCGGGGTTTAAGTACTTTCAGAACAAGGGATCCGGAACTGCCGGGGCCGTGCCTCTGGTTGCAGGGGGAAGACAGACTGCGAGCACAGGAGTCAGGTGACTGGAAAGCTGGGGGCGTGTCCAGAGCGAGAGCTCAGGAGTCAGGTGACCGGGGAGCTGGGGGCATGTCTAGGAAGGGGGAAAAAAAGGAGGTTTTTCGTGGGAAAGCAGGCAGTTGACAGTTGGAGTCAAGCCCGACTAGAGGGAGAAGAGATGCAGGGTCCGTGGAGCCGAGCAAGTGAGGTGCAGTGTTATGGACTAGGGGCTCAGCGGGTCAAACCGGAGATCGCCCGCTGCCGCCAGAAGACGGAGCATTGTTTAGGCGGGGAAGCCAGAAGAAAACAACACCGGTATCAGCCGGCAACTGCCTTGTGGGGAACAAAAGTCAGCTAAGTGTAAAACTGCCGATTACAACTGTTTAGACTCTGCTACATCTAGCCAAACTGTGGATTGTCGGTTATAGCCTGTTACCTGCTACTTCCCTTGTTGTCCCCATATTTCCCCTGTTACTCCCTGCGTGGAGATTAACCCTGTTACAATAAATCCCCCCTGTTTATTAACCCTGTACTGGCTGCTCTGTGTTTCTGTGCCACTGCATCTAAAGTACCTGTTTCGCACCACCAAGGGAACTTAATAAACAGCAATGTACTGGAAAGGAGCATGCTTTAAATAGCTAGCTCAATACTAAAGATAAAAATCAGGTGATGCATTCCTCTCAGTCATGTCACTCCCTGCTCACCTGAACAGCAAGGTGCACACATTCCCACCATTGGCTTACTCCAGACAAGACAGCGTCCTGCGTTGCCTGACAACTGGGAGACAAAGCGTCCCATGTCTCCCGGGCTGCGAAACAAGTGGGAGCACATTACTTTCTACTTCTGCACACGAGAAACCACCATGTGTAGTCGCACCATCCAAGAGTGCGATAGCTCCATCCCCAGCATGGACACATTGCCAGGGAAGTCTGGAAACCGAAGGAGAACGATTGCGACATTCGAAGTGAATGCTTAGCCAAACGGATGGAGGAGGTTTTTTCTCTCTTTTTTGTTTCGCCTTATATACTAGTCATTATACAGGAAAGAATGTTTCCTAACCTTTTTTCCTGTAAAATGCATTTTATCTTCGGTTTGTATGTTTTATTGTCAGTTCTTATGAGTGGAGTAATACTCTGATGACATTGTTCACAGCAGCGACCTGGGAGTCAGAGATGTGTCCAGGCATCTTCCGTATGCTGTTCCCATTCCATTTGAGCACTTTTTCCATCCATTTCAGCAGTTTTAATGCCCCCCAGGCCTCCTGGGAAGGTCCGCTGGAAAAATGCTCGAGTTTCCCATTGACTTCCATTATACTCCTTACTTGAGATGAGCACTGGAGCATTATGGAAAGCTCGTAACGAGTAACTCGTATCCGAGCATTTTAGTGCCCGTTCATCACTAGAAGCTAGCAATATAGGCAAAGAGAAGTTTACTAGAAAATTAAACACCCGTCCGTTCTTGAGAATTAAAGGATTTTTAATCAGAGGTGAATCGTAAAGTTGCTTTTTTTTTGCAAGCACGTTGCAGTTTTGTACATGTAAGAAGATGAGACAAACCCTTTAAATAGAACTACATATTTTCAAATACAGTAGAATAATAAATCTGCTAATCTAGGATTGTGTGGGTTCAGAGCATGCAAGAGTATTTGTCCATTTCATGCAATGCATTTTAGACAGCTAATGAAATGGCTAATCCATGGAACTTTTACAGCCCTTTATTGTATCAATTAGTTTGTTCCAGATACAAGCATGATGCACAAATACATTTAATTGTACAAGAAATGTGTGTTGCCATTAAGTGGAGAGATAAGTGTTTGTCAGAGGATTCTAAATAGATATTTAACTACATTGATGTAAATAGCAGATAAAGACCATGTGAGTAATGTTGGAATAATTTCTCTACATTTGGCTTTGTAGGACAAAACAGAGGGTTTGTGAGTAATGACTGAGCATATGGTATTTTGTAATATTTGAAAGTTGTGTATATGCAAAGGGGAGCGCTATTTTGGTTGAGCAGAAGGCGTAACACTCATGTACGGTATATGTGGTAATAGGTTACTGCCGTGTGCTCCACTTGGTTTGCTATACCTAAATGAAGATTCAGCAATCATAGGATGGAGAATTCTCATTGTCGCTATAGGGACTACCAGGTGCTTCTAGCAATCTTGAGACTTGCAGTGTGTCAAGTGTTTTTAACATGCAAAAATAATGCATCTTTGTATCTAAAGTGGAATCTTCTTCAGCTAAAACACTGACAAGCAGAGAAAGATCCATGTATGTGTTATAATTAAAGAAGAATCCAGTTTGGATTCAAAAACGTGTTATTTCTGTACTATTGAAGTACTAGAAGTCTCCAGATTGCTATACTGAAGCGGCTATAGTGTCTTCGAGGTTCTTCACCATCTTAATGTCATTTACTTTATAATACTAAACTAAGCTGAAAGAGGATTTTATTTTTAATCAATAATATAGCTATAGTACGTTGACAAAATCCTTTTTAAGACGGGGTCACATTAGCGTATAGCGATATGCTAATAACACTCGGCTCAAACTCTGTTGTGTGCGTGAGTCGAGTGTCATTATACTGTGATCCTCTCGCATGTAAGAATTGGATCATAGGTGAGGAGAAGGATAGATTAATCTCTCCATCTCCTCCATTTCTTGCCTTGGTGTATATCGGACTGCTCTCAGATGACTTCTGAATGCAGTCTGATGTTTTGCACGCACACATTGACTTGAATGGGTGTGTGTCGTGCAAGATATGCTGACAATCACAGCATGCTGTCATTTTGTTTCCCATGCTGAATCGGAGAAACAAACCTGTTAATCAAAATAGAGAGCAGGATCTAATATCCTTGAAAACCTGAATCGGCAAGAGAAAAAAATCACAGATCTGCTCCGACTCCAGCATTTTTTTTATTTCACTGCTGGAATGGTGGCCCTAATATAAGTTCCCTGCCGTCTTCAGCTCTTCCCAGCACTGCTCTCATAGTTTTGGCTCTCACAAACTTACATTGAGAAGTGGCCTCCGGCTCACACATCAAACACTGGAGCGATCCGGCAGGTCACAACCTGCAGAAGATGACCGGAGCGGTGCCGATAACAGATGAAGACAGCGGCTGGTGAGTATAATACTAGAGGCAGGGCCTGAGTCTAAAGATATTAGGGAAAACCTTTATGACCAGTAAATTTTTCTATTTTTGCTCTTTCATTTTTTTACTCTCTTCTTCCAAGAGCTATAACTTTTTAATTTGTCAATCAACATAACCATTTGAGAGTTGTTTTTCGCAAGGTGAGTTGCACTTTTGATTTACTTTGCCATGTAATCTATTGAGAAATAGGAAAAAAAATCCTAGTGTGCTAAAATGGTGGAAGAATTGCAATTCCACCATTGTTTATATGACTGCCGACTTCTGAATCCTCACAGTGCGCACTGTCACGATTCTCTGGGCCTGTGCTGGGAGTGAGCAGTCATGTGACCTCCAGTATGCGATTTGCATACTTCCAGCCTCATTTCGATTAGACGTGCTCGGCCTTGTTCATCTCACTCGTCATGAGTTAGGCCGTGCATGTCTAATCAGCATGTGACCAAATAAATACAAATCGCATACTTGCTTTCACATGACTGCCTGTTATGCTCCTGGTGCCGGTACCGGAGAATCCTGACAGCATGAAATCCGGGCACTGTGAGGATTCAGAAATCTGCAGTCACAAACCCTGACTGCAGACATTAACCTCAAGCCTGGAGAACCCCTTTAACCAAAACCACTGTACTAGGACTGATGTTACCACCATACAGGGACCATATAATGATAATAACAGTTGTACACCAGTGCTCTACAGGCCATATATGTAACGCAAGGTGTGGGAAAGACTAAGTGCAACACAAAGGGAAGAGGGGAAGGGAGGCCAGACTCTAGGGAAAGGGGGAGTTGAGACCTCCTAGGCTGAACTGATATCACCCTGCCTCCCATATCATCCCTTTATTGGATCCTCCCCAATCGCTGCACAGGAACCTAAACCCTGTATTTCCCTAGCGCGTGGCCCTGGATAGGGAAGGGGGGATGAACCCTAGTCAGTCCCTACTAACAACTAAAGACAACAAAGGAGACAAACACAGGGAAAAGTAACTTAGCTTGAGCTGACTTCAGAGAGATTACTCATAATGCCCTCCAAGCACCAAAGAGGAAGTAAGTAGACTGCAATAGCTCCAAGCCTTCACAAGAGAATAAGTGAATATTACCAGCATCTCCCTATAGCAAACAGCAAGTATTTAAACACCCAGGCCTGGCTGTCAATTAGCAAGAGGGAGGTAGCCGCTGGGTCCTAGAGTGAGGCAGCTAAGAAGATGTCTGTAATGCCAAACGAAGAGATCTTCTGCAACCAACTTCAGGGAGACTGTCTGTCACTTCTGACACACCCGTGACAATATATGTGTACGCAGTACAGGTTCTCACCAGTGATGTTCACGCTGATTGTTGTCATTAATTTTCCCTTTTCTTTTCCATTCGGCCCGGACCGCCATGACCACAACTACCATCCATAATTCAGCACTGTAAAATGTAACACAGAGTCATCTGTGGCTTACAACTTTTTCAGAATCCTCCTCACATTCCACCCCAAACAGTAATAATGCCCCTTCTTTGCCCTACATAGTAATAGTACCCTCCTACTGTGCCCTACAAAATAATGGTGCCTCATCTGTGCTCCGATAGAGTAATAATGTGTCCTCTGTACTTCCTCATAGTAATAATGCTCCCCTGTGCCTCCTTACAGTTATACAGAACCCTCTAAAAATAATATCTCCTGTGCCTCTCTATAATAATAATGCTCCTCTGTTTCCTTACAGGTATACAGCACCATACAATAATAACTTCCACTTGTGCTGCCTTATAATAAATTTCCTGTGCCACCTTTAATAATACTCCCCATTGACCCCATTATAATAATGACCACATACCTCCTTATAACAATAAAAACATCCGCAGTTCTATCTTATAATTTAATGCCTCCTGTGCTTCCCCAATAATGATAATGAATGATTCCCCATTGTGCCTCCTTATAATAATGACCCCCACTGACTCTTTATTGTAATAATGCTCCTGAGCATAGATGTACATGGAAATAACAAGGGCCTTATCGAAAAAGTTCTATCATAATAAATGATAATAATAATATCACAGCACATAGGATCCAGTTGGATGAACACGTAAGTGGGCTGCGCTGCTGAAGTAAATCAATTCTTCAGAGATGATGATGAAAAGGCTTTTTATTAACAACGCGTTTCAACGGCGTACCGGCGTCTTTTTCAAGTAACAAAACCAAATGTATCACAGCACATAAGCGCAGTCACAGATGGGCACACCTCCCAACTTTTTAAGAAATGGAGAAGGATATGTATTGCAGCACTTGCATAGTTATTTAGCCCTAACTGAAGCCCCTAGTGGTCTCATCTACTATGATCAACCTTTCATGACCACCATAGAGTATGATTTCCCCACACAGTAGGATGCCCCTCCATGGTATGATGACCCCACACAGTTGGATTGCCCCACAAACCCCACACAAAGTACTATGCCCCCCAGTACCCCACAATGTAACCAGAGCCCCATACAGTATGGTATTCACAACAGCCCCCCATATACAGTATGGTGTGGACCACAGATCCCCATACAATATGATGTCCCCATAGCACCCCATACAGTATAATGGTCACCACAGCTTTTCACACAGTATAATGGCCCCTATGTCATTCCACATAGTATGATGGGCGGCCTCCACAGCCTCCCCCATACAGTATAATGATCCACCACAGCTACCCCACACAGTATGATGGTCCTCCCACAGCCACCTCACCCGTGATGATGGTCCCCCCACAGTCACTCCACACAGTATGATGGTGCACCACAGCCAATCCACACAGTATGATGGTATCCCACAACCACCGCACACATTATGATGGTCCCCCCACAGCCACTCCACACAGTAAGATGATCTGACACAGCCCCAATACATAATGATGATCCCCCACAACCCACCAAATAGTATGATGGTTCCTCACCTACACACAGTCCCTATACAGTATGATGGTCCCCCCACAGTCCCTTATTTAGTATTATGGTCCCCCCTACAGCCCAATATATGCATACTGGTTCCCCCACAGCCCCATATATAATATTGTGATCCTTTCACAGCCCCCTATAGTTTGATGCTCCATACATCCTCCACGACTACATGCTGTAAACTTACCTTCTGTGGTCATTATTCGGTTAAACCTCATGTTTTATAAATCTAAACTCCCATGTCAAGAAAATAATTATTATTTGCGGGCACCTTTTAATTGATCCAATAAAATGGGTAAAATTGAGCCTACAAACACTTATACTCTGTTTGCCTTCTTGTAACTATTTAGCAGAGCCATGTGCAATATTCCCTTTAACCATGGATGATTATTCACGCTTCTGTTTTTTTTCCCGTTCTTCCCAGAGCCATAACATAATTTTTTCCATCAACATAGTTATATGAGGGCTTTAATTTTTGCAGGATGAGGTACAGTTTTAAATTACACCATTTATTTTACAATATAGTGTACTGAAATATAGGAAAAAAATCAAGAGTTGTGAAATGATCAAAAAAATGATTCTGCCATTGTTTTTTTTGCATTTACAGCAATTGTTCTACGGTAAAGATGACTGACCAACATGATTCTCCAGGTCAGGACTATTATGGCGATACCAAACTATGCCTATGCCTATGCCCTTTAAAAAAGACAAGAGAAAATGGATAGGTTACGACACTTTGCCATAGCACCACTTTGTTAAACGAACCCTTTCATAGATGACCCCCATTGTAATTGACTGCAACCTTTCTCGGTCGCACCTGATTATTATCAATCCGAGGAACATTCTTTCTCTGTTTGAATAGGATCTTGTGTTCCTTCAGTTATAGATTGATACTATCATTAGGAGGGAGAACAATGCGCTTGATAAAATGATGATTACGTTGTTGTAATTGAATCGCTCGCTCGTTTATTAGGACACGAAGGTTTAATACTGATTAAAGTCTTTATTTAGTAAACAGCTTTCCATAAAGCATTCTCGCTGCCTAAACCATCCGCCTGGCAATCAAATACATGATATCCTGTTCTTTAATAGCTGCCTGGGTATTGAAATAGTGGAGAAAATGGAAACTACGAAGAAAGCCACTTTACAGGATGAAACCGGGCACCTTTTATTTTATGCTCTTTAAAATGAAAGCTTGAGTAAAATTGTATTTTAGCTGAGCAGAAGCCTTTCCGAGTAATCCTTATGAATTTTATCACACATTTATGACCCTGAAATGTAGCATTTTGTCATGAAAATCTGCACACGGGCTTCAGATGTTTGTATGTATTTGTATGGATCTGTGTAAGTTCTATCTTTTACACGGCGGCAATAGAGTTTTATAGAAGCCGCTCTCCCCCCTTTCACTTATGCTGTTGAAGACTCGGCTCTAATCCCTTGCCAATATGTTGCCATGGTAACCAGCTACCTGCACACCTGCCTCACAGTTACAATGAGAATAGAGAATACAAACCGGTTGCACTCAACATTGAAATGGATAATAAAAATCCATGAAAATATTAATATTTCATACATATGTATATCTTTTAGCTAAAGCTTCCTTTTTTTTTCTCCCCCCCCCACCCCCAATGCATTGAAAGGATTCTCTTTCTGCTCAGTGTTGTTCGTCTTATTATAAAGTCTTCAATAATAATACACAATGGGTTTCTGTGCATTACAGGGAACCATAGAAGTTAAAATGAGGATTGATTTTGATAATATGTAAAAAGATGCTGAGGACATTTTCTCAACATTTCATATCTCCGTAGTGTTCTTATAATTTCATGGTTATCTCTGTAGCACAGAGACACTGGAAAGTATAGTCAAAATGAAAAATGTCAGCTTTGTTAATTACTGTGCTATATTTAAATTATATATTATGTACTGGATAAAAATAAAGATGGTATACTACCTGCAGTGGCTTATCTTTATCCTGCGAATTGATTAAATGTGTTACGTTGGACGTTATCCAGACACTGTGAGAAAAAGGGCTAGAGTTTCCATAGTTATGTGAATTTTCTCCGGATGAATATAGTTAATGACTCACACTTTTCACTCAATAGTTTTTATTCTATTTTTATATAGTAAATGGGATATTGGTTGCAATTAATCATGGACATCATTTTAAATCTTAGTTGTGACTTGTTGAATGTACTTTGTGTACAAATCCATTTCTTATTTTACATTCTACATAATGGTTTTACTATGGAAATACTATACAAATAATAGTGGGAAGGCTACATAATCTCCAATTCTGAAAATCGTTTCATTGTTGAGGAAAAGTAATAGCAAATTACTATGAAAGGCTGTTCTTTGTCGACACCATACTGGGCATGGTGTCAAAATAAACCTAATGCTGGTTATATCTGTACATTCTGAAGGCAGTTTTAGGCTATGTGCCCACGATGCAGAAATGCTCCGGATTTTTTCCTGAGCGTTTCTGCATCTCCCTGGCAGAAAAAACTCATGCGGATTGTACATGCGGATTGTACATGCGGATTGTACATGCGTTTTTCCTGCCAAATACATGCGGAAGTGAAGCGTTCTTCACATGCATTTCCGCGTGTGGGTTGTCAAGCGATTTTAGCATCACTTGGAAAGTGCTTGACAACTTAGTCACACTATATAAATCCATGCGAACGGCATGTATTTATATAGTGTGACCCCAAAGAATGTAAAAAAATAAAAAAATAAATCTATACTTACCTTCTGATGGCCCCCGGAGTCTTGCTTCGCTCCATCCTGGCTTGCTGGCAGCTCGCGGTACACTGAAGAACCTGCCGTCACATGACTAAATGACGTCAGTGCAGGTCCTTCAGTCCACCGCGATCTGCCGGCAAGCAAAGACAACCACACCGGGGGCAGTCAGAAGGTAAGTATCATATTTATTTTTTATATTATTCTTTTTTTCACATGTTCTATGGTACCCGGGTCCGGAGGAGAGTCTCCTCTGCTCCAGACCCGGGTACCATCTGCACATTGAAACGCATGGAATCCGCATGTACAGATGCGCAGCGCTTCCGCAAAATAATTGGTAGAGCTGCGTTTTTTTCCGCAATGATAACCCGCAGCGGAAATTTCCGCAGCATGTGCACAGCACATGCGGATTATCATTGGGGAACATGGCAGACCTTCTACCAAGTGTTTTTTAAGCGTTTCTGCAGCATTTTTGCAGCTGCGGAAAAGCTTAAAAGACGCATTGTGGGCACACAGCCTTCCTGTAGAAAGTAGAGATGGGTACATTTATTCAAGTGGAATTTAGTTCTCTGCAAATTTTTAAAAAAATCCATGTTCTGGATAATATGGATTTTTTGTAATGTGTTCTGTGTGAATTCTGCAGAATGGTGGTCAGCAATAGAGGGCTGGCAAAAGGTTAAAAAGAAAAAACATATTCACCTCACCGCTCCCTTCTCCGGCCGCCCCCGATGATCCCTGTCACTGTTCGGTCCTTTACGCCTATGACGCACGACTTCCTGACGTGAGCAGGCCTGGAGTTCACTGCGTATGCTACAGGGCCAACTTGTGGCTAAAAGCCCCGGTGATGTATGCTTTTTAATTAATTTTAACCTCTTGATGGCTGCTTACCTCTCCAGCTGCCCTTGTTTCTCCCTGGCTGCTGTCCGTCCCTCCGTCACACTGCATCTCTGGCCCACTGTTTACTCTAGGTCACTACACTTGCTCCAGTGCCTACTCGTGGCCAGAAGCCCCAGCTTAAACATTGGGTCAGAAACACAATGCACTGAAGGCGTGGAGAACTGGAAAGTGGGCAGGGAGCCACAGGAGCAACCAGACAGGTGAGAGGTGACTGTATTTTTTTATCTTTTACATCCCACATTTACTGTGCTTTGGGGTCTATAAAGACCCCAGAGTATAATAAGATGCATTCAATTCTTAGAGAATAACTTCTCTGTAAATTAAATTTTCTGAGAAAATCCGCACTAACAGGTGAATGTGAAGTTTGTCAGATCTGTTCATCTCTAGTAGAAACCAATAAACATTTTTTATTGTTCAGGCTTCTAAATGCCATTCCTCATCACTAACATTATAATTAAAAATCCATTCCATGTATCTGAATAGAGTTGTTTGATTTATTGTCACAGGGATTTGTACAATGATATTGTTGAAAAAAGGCTTTAGGAAATGGTAAACTAGCCACCTTGGCTCATGCTGACTTGAACCTGCAAGGAAGCCCAGCTTTATTCAAGAAGGCAGTTGCAGTCAATGATATACAGTTGAGGTATGAGTAGGTTGTACACAAGCTTGGTGGCTACAGGCTAAATTTATGGCAACACAACTTTGACAACAATAGACATCATGAAAGCTTTTGCTCAGTCTGTTTGAGTTTGCCTGTGACTGGATTCTGTCTGCAGTTGGTTAGAAATGTACTACAAAATGATTTATTTATTATGCTTACTTATGGTATATAGCACCATTAATTCTGCAGCACTTTACAGACATCATCATCACTGTTCACATTGGGGTCACAATCTAGATTCCCTATCAGTATGTCTTTGGAGTGTGGGAGGAAACTGGAGAACCTGGAGGAAACCCAGGCAAACATGGGGAGAACATACAAACTCCTTGCAGATGTCCTTGGTGGGATTGCGCCTTGTCACTCAGTCACAATACTCAGAATCTCTGGAGATGTAACATCTCTTTGCCGACAAGCCCATATACTGGCTCTAGAACCACCATTGGAAAACTTCTCTATTTTCACAATGTGTCACAGACATTAATCTATAGTGTAAATTTTGGTAATCTGAACTCTGTTCACAAAGTTGTAGTGATGCTAATTAGTGTTGCTCCATTCAAGCTTAGGCCATTGTTCACATGTTGAGTATTTGGTCAGTATTTTGCATCAGTATTTGTGTGGAATGATCAGAGAAAAAGTATAATAGAAACACGTCACCACTTCTTTATTTTTGACCCAACCCTGGTTTTGACTTACAAATACTTATGTAAAATTCTGTCCAAACACTGACTATCTGAACGTGGCCTTAGCCTCCAGGTCAAAAGGTTCTCTTCATTCATTTGTGCTGAGTGCTGCTCTAGAGAGGTTTTACCCCACTAGCAAATATATTGCCTGTGAATTTACCCATAGAGAGAACAAATGTGAGTTAGGCCTCATTCACTCAGCAGTATTTTGGTCAGTATTTTGCATCAATGTTTATAATCCCAAATCAGGAAAAAAAAAAAATCATGAAATGTGCAATGATTTAAGATACACTTTAATACTAGCCAGCATTCCTAGTTTGTCAGGACAATCCTGTGTTTTGAGAGACCAAGCTAAAAAGTCAGTTTTTTGGGAGTGTTCCTCAGGGCAGGACTTGTCCAGGACATGGGATTCCAAATGTTGATAAAATGTACGGTACTTTCTCTTTGTAGGTTCTATTCATGGTTTTGGCTTTCAAACACTGAAGCAAAATATTAAGCAGAATACTGCAATGTGAAAATCTATATGTAGCACCCTGAGGACTCGGCTGCTACAGGGGTATTGCACCTCGACCCAGAGGTGTGGTATTCCACTCCCGGGTAAGGATGGAGTGTGGAACTGAGCTCAGTAGGCTGCATGCACTACATACATCCCATTTCCGGGGGACAGAACTACGGTACTCCCACCAAGTATATGTGCAGGTATGACAGCGTCTGTCCCTGGCTGGAGTGGGAGGGGGGTGGAACATCCCAGTAGTGTAGGGGCAGATAGGAGGAGTACTCTGGGTAAAGCTAGGAGCTCATTGGGTGCTAGTCACCTGGGCTCACACATAGAGGGAGTATATATGGTGGGCACCATCTTAGAATAGGGTCTTTTTAGTCTTTTAGCCTGAGGAGCAGAGCAGAGGAGCTCAGCCAGGAGGGCTGACAGGGAGCTGTGGCTCCGGCTGGGCCCAGCTCCAGAGCCAAGCCTGCAGAAGAGGGAGGAGTAAGAAGGACCCAGAGAGAAAGACAGAGGGAACCCTAAGAACCCAGAATCAGACCAAAAAGGGTGAAGGGTTGGCGGACACGGGTACCGGAACCCGAACTGGTGGAGGCCACTTATCCTCAGCCAGGAACCGGAGGTCGTGGTCAAGATTTGCCACGACCCTCACCAAATCCACCAGAAAGGCACACCAAGCATAGGGTCAGGGAACCCAGAGGAGGTTTGACCACTAAGAGACCCGAGGGAGCCGGCCAAAGGTGGATCCCTGGTGGGAATGGCCAGAGACAGAGAGGGAGAAGGGAGCTCAGGACCACGCTCCAGAACTGCCTGGGGGTTAGCCGAGTCCAGGACCTGGTGGACGCAGCACGGCTCGGGTGGTCACTCAAGGCCAGAGTGACTGAGAGAACACCTGTGAGTAAAACCCCTGAAACTGCACCTCAAGTCTCTGACTCTCCTTTCTACAACATAACTACACCCATCATCCACACCTGCTGCCCTGAGGCCATACCCCTCCCGTTGGGGTTATACCATCACTGCTGCACATATACCACCGGCCTCAGCGGACTGCTCTGCAGCGGCGGCTTCAAAGCCGCACTCAACGGGTGGCGTAGTCGATCAAATTAACATCTACTGCCATAGACTGCCACTTAGTTTGACACCCTGGGCACGGACCGGGTCACCGCCACAAGGACTACTACCCCCATCGAGATCCGGCTCCGGGTATCCCTTGCACATGGCCCAGGGGGCGCGTCAACTTTGGCGTAGTCGGCAGGATAACGTGCCCGCAACCACCGGGTACTGCGTGCCTGAAGAAAAGTTCACAATTACCGTAAAAAGAAGTCTCCCGCCAATTCCGGAGGGTCCCCGCCATCGGACGCCATCACGGGTCGTTTCCCGCCGGTTGCCCGCCATCTGCAGCTTTTTCCCACCATCCACGGAGTTTCCCGCCACTGGGAGACGATTCCCGCCATCTGAGAAGATTTCCCGCCCTGGCAGAGCGGACGCCATTATGGGCGTGCCAGAGGGTGGTAAGAGACGACCTCCCATCGTGGGCCAGGACCAAGAATGGCGCCAAAAACGAAGACCGCCCCCACCAGCAGAGACTGCAATGATTGAGATGTCCATCAGCGTGGGGGGTCTGCCCCTGGAACTGACAATCACCAAGTTGCCCCAGGACCGCCCTGAGTGTGGGCGGATACAGAACAAAAGAGCGAAGATGGGTGCAGCCTGGAGGAGTCTGGAGGAGCCGTACCCGGAGATGGAGGGAGAGGCAGGCAGCACCGACCCTGTGGTCAGGAGCCTGATGCAAGCCACCACCCCACAAGACCTGGTGGAGATCCTGGCACAGCTCCCCCGAGACCGGGAGCGTGCACAGACCGCGCTGGAGGGCCTCGCACGGAGGATGGCCCAGGTGCAGCGAGAAACGCTGACGGAATGGAGCAGGGAGATGGCCCAGCAGGCTGGAACCCGCCAGCGGAGCACACCACCTGCAACGAGGAGCACGCCTGCCCCTGAAGAGGATGCAGAAGGGACGGAGGCCGGAGACGACGCCGCAGAGGGAGCTGAAGAGACGGAGGCAAGTAAAGGGGATGCTACTACCCCAAGCCCAGCCACCGTAAGCCTACCCCCGCTCCCCGTCGCAGAGCCCGAAATCCCACCGATCGTGCCCGTTGCCGCACCGCTACCGCTCCAGACTAGGCCGCAAGCAGGAGCCGCGACCACGCCCCCTGTGACGTCACGCGCCTCAACCCTGAGCGCGGCCAAGCAGGAGAAGCCACCGGCCTGGTCGCAAAGTCAAGTACCCCCGGGCGCCGCCGTCTTCACGGTGCCCTTTACCTTCAGGGTACCCCAAGCCTGGTCGCAAGGCCTAGTGATCCCGGGCGCCGCTGCCACCACCGCGCCCTCAACCTCCACAGTGCCGCACCTGGGTGAAGACTTGTTTGCCCAGCACACTTGCCCGGATGGGCAGCTTTTTGAGTGGCCACCGGAGTACCACCATCCCCGACTCCGGAAAGAAAGACCCCTGGATGAGCCCCTAATCCCGGCTCCGGCGCCCGTCAAGATGACCCCGCTCTCGTTAGAGGAGGCGCAGTTTGAGTGGGACCCCGCAGGAGGAGACCTCATCGGGTTCACTCAGGAGACCCGGGCGGCTGCAGCGGAGCGTGCAGAGTGCTGCCGCCAGCAGTTGGAAGTCTTTGAGCGAGAACGGAGAGAGAGACGGGTCCGCGAGGAGCGGCTGCAAGTGAAGAGTGCAGAGCAGAAGAGCCGGACCCGAAGGAACCCCCGTGCAGCCCACGGTCCCCGTGCCACCGGGACTGTAATTAAATTCCAACTGCAGCACGGTTGGGGCTTCATCAGAGATCATCACACCCCCGGCGACGTCTTCGTGACCAGAAGAGATGTCGAGTCCCACCTACCGGAGGGACATAGAGGTCGTGACCTTTACCTGGGTGATGAGGTCACCTTCACCCGGCACCAATGTGCCAAAGGACCCTATGCCCTTCATGTACACCGACTGACAGAGAAAGAGCTGAGGTGTCAGGAGGAGCAAGAGGACCCGGACGGGTCTGAAGGGTACACGGAGGAAGGAGCAGGAGGACGCCGCTACTAAAGTACGGTAAATGGAACTGTAAAATAGTTACCCGTTAGGGTACAGGAACTGTTACCATTATAGTCCCCGTTGGGACCAGCAAATTAAACTGTTACCCGTATGTCCCTTAATCCCACTGGCCGAGGACTGAGAGCGGCCACCTCCCCTTGTATATAGTTGCGCTTTCTAAGGCGCCCCCTACTGGTTTTATAAGGAACTGTGTTTTTTCCAGAAGAGACTGTTGCACTTTACCCGGTCACAAGTTGCACCGTGGCCGGAGGAACAAGAATGTTTATAATGAAAAGTTTTATATGAAGAGTATTATGCTGCTGATAATATATATAGTGTTTTATATGTTTATGATGTTTTGAAAAAAAAAAAAAATTGTATGTTTTTGGATATTTTATTCTTTACAGCCCGAGGACGTGCTGTGATTTACCAGGGGGGAATGTAGCACCCTGAGGACTCGGCTGCTACAGGGGTATTGCACCTCGACCCAGAGGTGTGGTATTCCACTCCCGGGTAAGGATGGAGTGTGGAACTGAGCTCAGTAGGCTGCATGCACTACATACATCCCATTTCCGGGGGACAGAACTACGGTACTCCCACCAAGTATATGTGCAGGTATGACAGCGTCTGTCCCTGGCTGGAGTGGGAGGGGGGTGGAACATCCCAGTAGTGTAGGGGCAGATAGGGGGAGTACTCTGGGTAAAGCTAGGAGCTCATTGGGTGCTAGTCACCTGGGCTCACACATAGAGGGAGTATATATGGTGGGCACCATCTTAGAATAGGGTCTTTTTAGTCTTTTAGCCTGAGGAGCAGAGCAGAGGAGCTCAGCCAGGAGGGCTGACAGGGAGCTGTGGCTCCGGCTGGGCCCAGCTCCAGAGCCAAGCCTGCAGAAGAGGGAGGAGTAAGAAGGACCCAGAGAGAAAGACAGAGGGAACCCTAAGAACCCAGAATCAGACCAAAAAGGGTGAAGGGTTGGCGGACACGGGTACCGGAACCCGAACTGGTGGAGGCCACTTATCCTCAGCCAGGAACCGGAGGTCGTGGTCAAGATTTGCCACGACCCTCACCAAATCCACCAGAAAGGCACACCAAGCATAGGGTCAGGGAACCCAGAGGAGGTTTGACCACTAAGAGACCCGAGGGAGCCGGCCAAAGGTGGATCCCTGGTGGGAATGGCCAGAGACAGAGAGGGAGAAGGGAGCTCAGGACCACGCTCCAGAACTGCCTGGGGGTTAGCCGAGTCCAGGACCTGGTGGACGCAGCACGGCTCGGGTGGTCACTCAAGGCCAGAGTGACTGAGAGAACACCTGTGAGTAAAACCCCTGAAACTGCACCTCAAGTCTCTGACTCTCCTTTCTACAACATAACTACACCCATCATCCACACCTGCTGCCCTGAGGCCATACCCCTCCCGTTGGGGGTTATACCATCACTGCTGCACATATACCACCGGCCTCAGCGGACTGCTCTGCAGCGGCGGCTTCAAAGCCGCACTCAACGGGTGGCGTAGTCGATCAAATTAACATCTACTGCCATAGACTGCCACTTAGTTTGACACCCTGGGCACGGACCGGGTCACCGCCACAAGGACTACTACCCCCATCGAGATCCGGCTCCGGGTATCCCTTGCACATGGCCCAGGGGGCGCGTCATATACATTCAATCTATTTTTACATGTGTTTTTTGTGGACTGGTAGCCTGCAAAAAATAGTGGCGCCTTTTCTGAATCGAATCCGATCAGCTCTAACTGCAACTGCGAGATCTCGTGCTGGTTTCTGTGATTATAATGCATTTCTGTGATGCCACTTTGGCACAGTTTAAGTTCATTGCAGACCATGCGTACTATACTACACGTAATATGGCATGATGGACAACATCTCATATCAATATCATATCTAATTATCTTATATCTAAGAGGCTTTATTGTCACGTACTGTTCCATTTTGTCTGGATAAAAACCCGAACACAAGTTTCATATTTTAAGTTCTGATTGCCTCAAGTGAATTGTTATAGAGAGGAGTCTTATGAATACTGCTTTTAGGGTATTTAGATGGATCCCCCGATGGCATACTGAGCGGTAGCGGAATGTGGTATTAACCGAGGCTGAAAAAGATACTTTGAAAGGTGTATAAAATATAAAATAATTTCCATTTCATATGGGGAACGTCAAACAGAAATAAAACAAAATATAGAAAAGATGGGGCTGTAGTCTTATTGTCCATTCCTCCATGTTGAACTACAACTGAAGACACCTCAAGTCTATATGTCTGATAGAATTTGCATTTTTCAAGATGCTGTTGCTAAGACAAAAAGAGAATAGTAAAAATAAAATAAAAAAGTAAATAAATTCCAAGACTGTGCATCTGGTATTGTAGCAAGTTTTGTCAACTAAAAAATCTAAAGGACATAGACAAATAACAAAAGGCTACTTCTACTTTGTAGAAGCATTGAAAAACTCTAAACCAGGGGTCTCAAACACGCGGCCCGCGGGCCGCATGCGGCCCCTGAGGCTGCTTTATGCGGCCCGCAGGCACAGACCCCTTGATGATCCCGACCTGGTCCAGGAGGAGCCGCCGACAGCAGCGCTGCATTGCCGCACAGAGACTGTTTCCCAGCACTGCATTTCCAATGCCAGCCGCTGGCCAATCAGAGGCCAGCAGCTGATATCTGCGTGTCGGCGCAGCGAGTATGACGTCATTGCCATATGCAGATGTCAGCTGCTGGCCTCTGATTGGCCGGCGGCTGACATTGAAAATGCTGTGCTGGGAGACAGTCTCTGTGCGGCAATGCAGCGCTGCTGTCGGCGGCTCCTCCTGGACCAGGTCGGGATCGTCAAGGGGTCGGACTCTGTGGTGCCTGCGGGCCACATCTGCAGGAAGGCCGCCGAGGGAACGGAGGACAGGTGAGAATCATCTTTTTTTTTTTCTATTTTATGTGTGTGAAGAACAGCACAGGGGGCACAGAGCCAAAAGAGGGGACCTGGATGGGGCACATAGCCACAAGAGGGGACCTGGATGGGGCACATAGCCACAAGAGGGGACCTGGATGGGGCACATAGCCACAAGAGGGGACCTGGATGGGGCACATAGCCACAAGAGGGGACCTGGATGGGGCACATAGCCACAAGAGGGGACCTGGATGGGGCACAGAGCCACAAGAGGGGACCTGGATGGGGCACAGAGCCTCAAGATGTGGACCTGGATGGGGCACATAGCCACAAGAGGGGACCTGGATGGGGCACATTGCCACAGGATGGGGACCTGGATGGGGCACATAGCCACAGGATGGGGACCTGGATGGGGCACATAGCCACAAGATGGGGACCTGGATGGGGCACATAGCCACAAGATGGGGACCTGGATGGGGCACATTGCCACAGGATGGGGACCTGGATGGGGCACATAGCCCCAAGATGGGGACCTGGATGAGGCACATTAGTACAAGATGGGCGCCAGGATGGGGAACGTTGCCACAGGATGGGGACCTGGATGGGGCACATAGCCACAGGATGGGGACCTGGATGGGGCACATTAGTACAAGATGGGGACTTGGATGGGGAACATTACTACAAGATGTTTTCCATTATTACTATATGATGCTAATTGTAAGACAATATTACTGTATGTGGCCAATTGGGGGAAATAAAATTGTAAAAAAAATAAAAAATAAAATAAAGCATGAAAAAATATTGGGCACTAAAAATGCTGTTTTATATGTAAACTAAAGTAAACACAAAAAAGTGCACGTTTATTATCGCCACATCCATAACGACCCAAGCCATAAAAAAATAAACACGGCAAAAATGTTCAAAAGGTGTATACAAAAAAAATGGTATCACTAAAAATGTCACATTGAACAAAGAATGCGGCCCCCTGTGATGAACCTGTAGCCGCCATCTTGGTAATGATAAATCATATCCAGGGATGGCCACACTTCAGCAGCCCCCACCCTTGGGACCTTCTGTTAAAACGTCAACTAGATAGTTTCCCCCCATCCAGGCTCCTGTAAGATAAGAAGCCTACTTAACACTTGAATGCTAGGAGCTTCAAAGACTTCGAGAGGAAACACAGCCAGCAGGGGGGGGTGCTTCGTCTATCTGTACCTGACCATTTGTCCCATAGGACTAGTTTCTTTGTCTGTCACAAGCATGGAGGCATAAGATATAGAAACATGAAAAGCACACGCATGTTGCATGGGATGGGCCAATAAAAAAAATATCACGGCGTCCCGGAGCCAATGCGCACACAAGCCTCCGCGGTAGACGTTTGTACGTGCTCTGGAAGACAAGATATAGCGCTGAGCCATTCCTGAGGACCGTATGGTATCATAATTGATATCAAAAGGTCGGTTACGGCGGCCCGAATCCATGGGAACCCCTGGGGGTATCCTGAGACCATCCCAGAAGAAGTTATTGGGTTCCTTAGAATTTGGGCTTCTGATCGAAGTTAGACCTGAGGGTGGAGACTGAGCCAGCTGACCTCACCAGCAGTGGGCGGGACGGGGCAGGTAAGATAGCAGGACAGACAAGAGATAAGTCAGTCTTGACCCAAGAGTGGTGTGCTGAACATCTGAGCACCAGCTGAGGCCACCAAGGGGAGGAGCAGTTTGACCATGCGGTGGTAGGCCTCAGCCTGTAACAAAGAACCGTGCCTGCGATCGCAGAATCCTCTCCCTGCGTCACAAGAAAATCAAGAAACCGGTAACTGATATGCTGTGGTGATTCTGTGTGTTGTATTCCATTGTTGTATAGTTTAGCCTGACCTTATACCTGTGTATATTTAGTTGTATATCGTGTATCTAGTGTATTATTATAATCAATTACCTCAAGTAATTGTGGGCCTGCCTTTTATTCTGCATAACGAACGCACGTCCGTGTGAGCTCGGCTCAAGCCAAAAACGCTACCCAGGGTTGGTTCCTGACCCGATATAGGCCCATTCACGGACTGGGCGTATATCTAAAATAGGGACTGGTGGCAGCATACCAACTGGGGATTGGGGAAGGCTGGTAGTGACGGTCGGAGGTTCAGATATATATATTCCTGGCGCGGCCAAGGAAGATATATATACCGCCCTCACTACAGAGGGCCCCGATACCCAGTAGGTTACAGGACAGTCTCCCTGGCGACCGCTTATCCTAGGTGCAGTTCCTTGACTGACCTGAGGCTAAGAGGGCGCTAGCGAGTTGTGCTGTGTAGTGACGTTACGGTTTAGTGACGTTGAAGGGATAACACACTACCGTGTTCCCTGCGCTGGTTGCAGCTACCTGGCACTACTTTCTCTAGGTGCAGTACCTTGACTGACCTGAGAGGTAAGGGGGCGCCAGAGAGCTGCACCCACCGGCCGGCTTTCATCACATTGGTGGCAGCGGTGGGATTGCAGAATAATAGTGTTGTGGGACCCCTACTCCCAGGCACTAAAGACTGCCAGTGGTAACTTCCACTGCTGGAGTCTTAAGGTCAGCCCAACGTTAGACGGTCAGGCTAAAAGTATAACAAGGTGTGTGCAAACTCAGGGTTGCAGCGGTGTCGGTTACCAAGATGGCAGACGGCACCAGGAGCAAGACCCTGCAGGAGGCTAATGCTACGGTCCGTGTGGCAGGAGGGGAGGACATTGTTACTCATGGCGAGGAGGAGTCCAGCCCGGGCACCTCAGGGAGCCAGTCCCCAGTATACGGTCCCGCAGTGGGCTGCCCACCACCTACCCAGCCCAGCCTGTCCAGATCACAAGCCCTTTTACAAGCGGCTATGGCAAGTCTCCAGTCTCATGGCGATGCCATCTACAAAACCCTCCTGGCAGCATCAGAGAAGGCAGCGGAGGAGGAGCGTGCAGAGCGGGCTGCGGAGCGGGCTGCGGAGCGGGCTGCGGAGCGTGAAGCTGCAGAGCGCCGGGAGGCTGCGGAGCGTGCAGAGCGAGCTGCGGAGCGCCAGCACCAACTGGACCTGGCCCAGCGGGGGCTTCCGCTAGAGCAACCAACCCATCAGGAGACCAAGTCGTCCAAAGTCCGAGCTGAGGACTTCCCTCTACTGGAGAAGGATGGGGACCTGGACTCCTTTCTGGTGGCATTTGAACGGACCTGTCTTCAGCACCATCTGGCCCGGGATCAGTGGGCCAGATACCTGACCCCCCGTTTGAGGGGTAAGTCCCTGGATGCCTTGGGGGACTTACCTGCCGGGGAGGTACAGAACTACGACTGCATCAAGCGGGCCCTGATCCGGCAGTACAACCTCACTCCCGAGTCGTACCGCCAGAAGTTCCGGAGCCTGCTGCGTGGCCCCAAGGACACCTGGACCGATCATATGCGGGCGCTGTTGAGAGCCGCAGAGCACTGGACCTCGGGTCTAGCGCTTACTACCCGCCAGGAGGTCCAGGAACTGTTCGTCACGGAGCAGTTCTTGTGGAACTGCCCAGAGGACCTCCGACAGTTCCTCCGTGACCGAAAACCAACAGGGGCTTCTGCTACAGCCGCCCTGGCAGACGAGTATGCCAATAACAGGGCGCCTGAGCTGAAGAAGTCTGCCAGCAGCACCTGGAGAGGGGGTAAGCCCAGTCATGCCCCTGTTTCCCCGGCCCCTAGAACACAAGGGGTGTATCCCCCTGTTGCCCTCTCCAGGCAAGGACCAGACGTAAGACGTTGTCATCTATGCAACAAACCAGGACACTTTAGGGCTGAGTGTCCCCAGCGCCAAAAGACCCCATCCCAGTCCCAGAGAGCGCCCAATGTTTTGTGTGTGGGAGGGGGTGGTGGTAGGTCCCTGGACAACATCCAACCCGTCACCATAGGCCGTTCTGCGGTCATGGGACTGCGGGACACGGGCGCTGAACGAACACTGGTACGGCCTGAGGTGGTGTCCCCCCAGGACTTGGTACCAGGGAAGACTCTTTCCGTCTCCGGGGTTGGAGGCGTGGAGCCGGCACTTCCCGTTGCCATGGTGTATTTGGACTGGGGTGCCGGAAGGGGGATGCGGGAGGTGGGAGTAACGCCAAATATTCCCGCAAATGTTTTATTAGGGACCGACTTGGGGCGTCTAGTATCGCAGTATGTACCCTCTGAACCCCCAAGTTCGGCCCCCCAAGAGTGTATTGATTTGTCTGCTGCTAATGCCAACCATGTTGTATGTAGTGTGTGTCCTGCTGAGGAGGAGGGAGTGAAACCTGAGGGTAACACCTGCACAGACACAACACAAACAGGGTTAGTGAAAGCAGGTGGGGAGTGTGGGGATGCCCGCAGAGGTGCTCAGCCGGCGTGCCGTGACCTCTTGTCCTCCGGTGAGGGAGGGGGCGGGCAGGATTCTGTAGAGGGAAGCTCAGGGATGGAGAGGGGGGCAGCTACCGGCAGTGTAGGGCTCCCAGGGGTATCCAGGCTGCTGAGTATAGGCCCACTGCAGGGGGAGGAACAGGCCATGGGAGGTGGGGGTGTCCCAAGAGAGGAGCCACCAGGTAAGACCCCAGGGCAGGAGTTCCCCACATCCGAGATGTCCAAAGGCCTAGGAAGCCTGCCTGATCGGGCGGCTTGGTCAGAAACAGAGGGGAAGCAGGCACTACCCACGGTCACAGCGGTCATAGCCGCTGTCACCAGGAGTGGGAGCGCCGGAGCCCAAGGAGCCTTGCAGAGGTCCGACGGCTTCCCCACTTCTGACCAAGTGTCTGCCGGGTCAGACAGCGGCCAGGTGACATGCCCGGAGGGGCTGACAGAGGATGTGGCAGTTTCGTCGATTCTGGCCACATCAAGTCAGGAATTTCAGGCTGCGTTGGAAGCAGACGACAGCCTGAAAGCTCTCAAGGAACAGGCGGCACAGCCTCCCATGGAGTCAGACTGCGAGCGGGTGGTCTGGGACCAGGGACGGCTGTACCGGGTAACGGTCCAGCAGGGTTCACCGGAGGCGTGGCCCAGGGACCGACAGTTAGTGGTACCCTATCCGTTCAGGGCGGAATTGTTGCGGATCGCACACGAGATTCCGATGGCCGGACACCTAGGGATCGCTAAAACCAAGGCCAGGATAGCTCAGCATTTCTACTGGCCTGGGATGGGAGCCGCGGTGGGTGCCTACTGCCGTTCGTGTGACACCTGTCAGAGGGTGGGGAAGGCGGGGCCGCGCCCCAAAGCCCCACTGGTAACTCTGCCAATCATCGAAGAGCCTTTCTCGAGGGTCGCTGTGGATCTTATTGGACCTCTGTCCACTCCCAGCCACTCCGGGAAATGCTTCATACTCACGGTAGTGGACTATGCCACCCGGTACCCGGAAGCGGTAGCTTTGTCGTCCATTCGGGCCGACAAGGTGGCTACCGCCTTACTGGAGATCTTCTCCAGAGTGGGTTTCCCCCAAGAAATGCTCACCGACCGAGGGACCCAGTTCATGTCGCGGCTGATGGAGTCCCTCTGTAAGCAAATGCAGGTGCAACATCTGGTGGCCAGCCCGTATCACCCACAGACCAATGGCCTGTGTGAGCGGTTCAATGGCACCTTAAAGCAGATGCTTAAGATGTTGGTCGACTCCCACGGGAGAGACTGGGAGCGTTACCTCCCACACCTCCTATTTGCTTACCGGGAGGTTCCGCAGGCCTCAACGGGGTTCTCCCCCTTTGAGCTCCTGTACGGGCGACGGGTACGGGGCCCCCTGGCTCTGGTGAAGGAAGCATGGGAAGGGGATTTGGCCACCCCCGAGGTGTCGGTCATCGAGTATGTCGTGCGCCACCGGGACAGGATGATGGCCTTGGCAAAGCTGGTGCAGGACAATATGGCCCAGGCCCAGGCCGACCAGAAGCGGTGGTACGACCAGAATGCTTGTGAGAGGACCTACCAGGTGGGTCAAAAGGTGTGGGTACTGGTCCCCGTACCACAGAACAAGCTTCAGGCAGCCTGGGAAGGTCCCTACTTCGTGCACCAGAAACTCAATGCCGTCACCTATCTGGTCACCCTGGATCACGCCCGTGGAAGGAGGAAGGCCTTCCACGTGAACATGATGAAGGCTCATCATGAGCGGGAAGCGACTGCCCACCCAGTGTGCAACCTTCCCGAGGAAGGAGAGGTAGAAACCCTCCTGGATCTGCTCACCCAAGCCAAGGCGGGTGGGTCCATCGAGGATGTGGGGGTTGGCCACCAGCTCACGGAGGACCAACGGTCCCAGCTGGGGACCACCCTGCACCCCTTCCGGGGGCTGTTCAGCAGCCTGCCCGGAAGGACTGAGATGGCTGTCCACGACGTGGACACTGGCGATCACCCGCCGATCCGGCGTTCAGCATATCGGGTCTCTTTCGAGGTGCAGGGAAACATGCGCCAAGAGATAGACGAGATGCTGAAGCTGGGGGTGATCCAGGCATCCAGCAGCGCGTGGGCCTCGCCTGTAGTCCTCGTACCAAAGAAGGACCGAACTACACGGTTCTGCGTGGACTACCGGGGGCTCAACGCTGTAACGGCCACCGATGCGTTCCCCATACCACGCATCGATGACCTGCTCGATCGGATGGCCGGGGCTAAGTACCTGACCATCATGGATCTGAGCCGGGGGTACTGGCAGATTCCTCTGACCCCCGCGGCAAGGGAACGCTCTGCCTTTATCACCCCTTTTGGACTGTACGAGTCCACAGTGATGCCATTCGGCATGAAGAATGCCCCTGCCACTTTTCAGCGGATGGTCAATACGCTGCTTGAGGGACTTGAAGGGTACGCGGCTGCGTACTTGGACGATATTGCAGTCTTCAGTCCCACTTGGGAGGATCACCTAGAGCACCTGCGGCAGGTACTCGGTCGGATCCACCGGGCAGGCTTGACCATCAAGCCGGAAAAGTGCCAGCTGGGCATGAGTGAGGTCCTCTACCTGGGTCACCGGGTAGGCGGGGGGGTTCTGAAGCCAGAACCGGGGAAAGTGGATGCCATCGCATCCTGGCCCACTCCTAGGACCAAAAAGCAGGTGATGTCCTTCTTGGGGACCGCCGGGTACTATAGGAGGTTCGTCCCACACTATAGCACCCTGGCCAAGCCCCTGACGGACCTCACCAAGAAGAAGCTGCCCGTCGCAGTCGACTGGACAGTCGCCTGCGAGACAGCTTTCGGGGCACTCAAGGCCGCCCTAAGTAGCTCCCCTGTACTGCAAGCTGCCGACTTCGACTGGCCGTTTGTGGTACAGACCGACGCCAGTGACTTTGGCCTCGGTGCTGTGCTAAGTCAGGTCAACACGACAGGCCAGGAACATCCTGTCTTGTACCTGAGCAGGAAGCTACTGCCCCGGGAGGTGGCTTACTCCACGGTGGAAAAAGAATGCCTGGCCATTGTATGGGCCCTGCAGCGTCTGCAGCCCTACTTGTACGGGAGCCATTTCACCGTGGAGACGGACCACAACCCCCTCAGCTGGTTACACACGGTCTCTGGGTCGAATGGCAGGTTGCTACGCTGGAGCCTCGCTCTCCAGCAGTACCACTTCTCCATTCGCCACAGAAGAGGCCGTGACCACGGTAACGCTGACGGGTTATCCCGGCAAGGGGAGGGTGCAGAAGGACGCACGGGGGAACACAGGAATGTGCTACCCCCTCGCGCCCTCGTATAGGGGGAGGTGTGATGAACCTGTAGCCGCCATCTTGGTAATGATAAATCATATCCAGGGATGGCCACACTTCAGCAGCCCCCACCCTTGGGACCTTCTGTTAAAACGTCAACTAGATAGTTTCCCCCCATCCAGGCTCCTGTAAGATAAGAAGCCTACTTAACACTTGAATGCTAGGAGCTTCAAAGACTTCGAGAGGAAACACAGCCAGCAGGGGGGGGTGCTTCGTCTATCTGTACCTGACCATTTGTCCCATAGGACTAGTTTCTTTGTCTGTCACAAGCATGGAGGCATAAGATATAGAAACATGAAAAGCACACGCATGTTGCATGGGATGGGCCAATAAAAAAAATATCACGGCGTCCCGGAGCCAATGCGCACACAAGCCTCCGCGGTAGACGTTTGTACGTGCTCTGGAAGACAAGATATAGCGCTGAGCCATTCCTGAGGACCGTATGGTATCATAATTGATATCAAAAGGTCGGTTACGGCGGCCCGAATCCATGGGAACCCCTGGGGGTATCCTGAGACCATCCCAGAAGAAGTTATTGGGTTCCTTAGAATTTGGGCTTCTGATCGAAGTTAGACCTGAGGGTGGAGACTGAGCCAGCTGACCTCACCAGCAGTGGGCGGGACGGGGCAGGTAAGATAGCAGGACAGACAAGAGATAAGTCAGTCTTGACCCAAGAGTGGTGTGCTGAACATCTGAGCACCAGCTGAGGCCACCAAGGGGAGGAGCAGTTTGACCATGCGGTGGTAGGCCTCAGCCTGTAACAAAGAACCGTGCCTGCGATCGCAGAATCCTCTCCCTGCGTCACAAGAAAATCAAGAAACCGGTAACTGATATGCTGTGGTGATTCTGTGTGTTGTATTCCATTGTTGTATAGTTTAGCCTGACCTTATACCTGTGTATATTTAGTTGTATATCGTGTATCTAGTGTATTATTATAATCAATTACCTCAAGTAATTGTGGGCCTGCCTTTTATTCTGCATAACGAACGCACGTCCGTGTGAGCTCGGCTCAAGCCAAAAACGCTACCCAGGGTTGGTTCCTGACCCGATATAGGCCCATTCACGGACTGGGCGTATATCTAAAATAGGGACTGGTGGCAGCATACCAACTGGGGATTGGGGAAGGCTGGTAGTGACGGTCGGAGGTTCAGATATATATATTCCTGGCGCGGCCAAGGAAGATATATATACCGCCCTCACTACAGAGGGCCCCGATACCCAGTAGGTTACAGGACAGTCTCCCTGGCGACCGCTTATCCTAGGTGCAGTTCCTTGACTGACCTGAGGCTAAGAGGGCGCTAGCGAGTTGTGCTGTGTAGTGACGTTACGGTTTAGTGACGTTGAAGGGATAACACACTACCGTGTTCCCTGCGCTGGTTGCAGCTACCTGGCACTACTTTCTCTAGGTGCAGTACCTTGACTGACCTGAGAGGTAAGGGGGCGCCAGAGAGCTGCACCCACCGGCCGGCTTTCATCACACCCCCCAAATTCAAATTTTTTCCATGTGCGGCCCATATACCCAGCCGAGTTTGAGACCCCTGCTCTAAACCATGTCTTCCACACTCAGTGTAACAGAGCTGGTTTTAGAATAATTGCTGCTGTGGGAAAAATTCAAAGTGGGCACTTAGAGAAATCTACATTACATTTACCTTCACGATCATATCAAGTAGTAAGAACAACCAAGGTCATCGCAGCTTCTTTACTGTGTCCTGGCAGGAGCTCCTGTGCAATGCCAGGACTACATGGATGTCGATGCATCACAGCCTCTATGTCCGCTATGTCTTGACACTAAACAGTGGCTGACAGGACACAATACAACCCTATAAGTGCAGCACACAGGAAGGAACAGGAGGAGAATCGTCAGAGGTGGGCTCCTGACGTCTGCTGCACCTCTATACCTTTCAACATTGAAATATTGAATGATAGGAAAGTGGTACAAGTATTGTAGCACTCCATGGCAATTATTTTTTGTGCTAAGCTCTTGTCCTAACCTTGCCCAGTCCTTTACATTTGCCAGCACTGAAATATTGCCCCTAATAAAGCCCATTAATTTTGCCACACAGAATGTCCCCCACACCAGAACGCCCTGCAGTCCAGCATGGTGGAGGATCATTGTCAGTTTCCATGATGTAAAACAACAACACTCATGAATCTTAATAAATACAAACAAATTCCATTATATCAACTCGTACAAAATAAAAAATGTTTGACTGTGAAAAAAAATTCACTTCACCGGAAGATAACAACCCCAGGTTCAATGCACAAAACAATTTTTAGTAAACAAGCTGCTTGTGCTCTCAGAACAATGCTACGGATAGGCATGGACTTTATTCAAATGGATATGCAGCTAAGGCATACAAGTTTTACACCTTCCAGGAAAACTAATATGCTCAACTATATGCAGAAAAAATGTCTTACAATTGTATATTTAACTCTCCTGTTCGAAAAAGTTACAGACCGCACATCCAAATATACATTGATCTACCGCTGCTAGGAAAAATAACTAAAATAACACTTTAATCAAAATGTTTTAACTGCCACATAAAACCAACATCTTTAAGTTTTCCAGAGTAATAACTTTAAACTACATGTCATTTTACAATTAGTATAGGGCCTGTCAATGTACGCAGTATGTAAGTCTTCAGATTTTTATTGTCTGAGTACCTCACTTCTGAAGTGGTCATTTCGAACTATTTCTGGTGTGTCGAGATGGGAACTGAAAGTAGGTGCCAGTGGTGACCAGGGTATCGATAAAAAGTGTGTATTTTTTCTAAAATGGTCTGAACAATCTTTCTTGGTTCTCTGTCACAACAGGCCCATTGGAAAAAGGCTTATATCTATGCTTATAGTCATATTAGATCTATATCTTATACAGGCTCAACCTCATGCATGAGAGCACAATATCCAAGTCCAATAAAATACAGTATACACTTTATAAAATCTACATGACATGGGACCTCACACCGGAGAACTACAGCTAATTGGGTGCCATGGCTCACATCTGGTAATTCTACCTATGAACTCAGCTCACGGTAGATGGTAGGTCTTTTCTTTAAGTCTAGAAGTTTTGGCTTTTTCCTTTTGTTTGCGTTTTTTGGTCTACTCTGACATTTAAGGTCTCCTGGTAAACTCCATAAACTAATGTCACATGCAGTCACTGGAGCTAAATAGACTGTTTTTTGCTTGAAAACCTTAAGTTCCTTAAAACATTAGCCACAACATAGGGTAAGCCATGATTCTTAGGAATAATTAGCATTTGAGCAGATAAGTTTCCTAAATTTTAAATCCTATGGTCCTCTTGGTCTCTGCACTAAGTTGACACTGGAGCCTTTGCATTACACATTTTGTTGCTCTATAAGGTATACTTTTCCATATAGTTAAAATGTAATACCCACCAATCTTTTTTGTTTTATGTCTTCTCAATGCCTTGTCCTATAGCACATTTGATTTTTGTAGATTTTGGTTCTGTGTAGTCTATTGCAATATTTGCACTATTTTTTGGAGTGCTGCTTCCATTTTTTGTTTCTCATATTGCAATAGACTTTTTCAAGTGCTGCTCCATGTTTTTGTTTTTGTTTTATGCATGGGAAGGCCTGCACCCCCATTTGCGCTCTATTTTTGATATGTTACTGGTGCTGCTTTTCTTCATTTTTGTACCTATTGCAATATGAGACGAGGGACCTCATATTAATAACATTGAGCTAGTGACCTGAAAAGAATGTAAGCTGCAACAAAAGCAAAGGGTTGACATATATAAAGGGAATCTGAGAGTTTTATGTGAAAGTTTTAAAGGAAATCTGTCATCAGATTTTCCCAATATAAACTACAGCCGCCAGCTTTAATGCCTCTTTTACAGTAGTATAGCAAGATGTACAGTTGAAACCAGAAGTTTACATACACTATATAAAAAATACATATGCATGTTTTTCTCAATATCTGAAATTAAATCAGAATAAACCTTTCCCGTTTTATGTCAATTAGGATTACCATCATTTTTAATATTTGCCAAATGCCAGAATAATGAGAGAGAGAGAATGTTTTAAGGCATTTTTATTACTTACTGCAAAGTCAAAAGTTTACATACATTTCATTAGTATTTGGTACCATTGCCCTTAAACTGAATGACTTGGGTCAAACGTTTGGGATATCCTTCCACAAGCTTCTCACAATAGTTGGTCGGAATTTGGGCCCATTCCTCCTGACAAAACTGGTGTAACTGATCCAGGTTTGTAGGTCGCCTTGCTCACACCTGCCTTTTCAGCTTTGCCCATAAATTTTCAGTAGGATTGAGATCAGGGCTTTGTGATGGCCACTCCAAAACATTGACTTTGTTATCCTTAAGCCACTTTGTTACCATCTTGGCAGTATGCTTTGGGTCATTGTCTATTTGGAAGACCCATTTCCACCCAAGCTTTAACTTCCTGGTTGATGTCTTGAGATGTTGCTTCAGTATTGCCACATAATCTTCTTTTCTCATGATGCAATCTAATTTGTGAAGTGCACCAGTCCCTCCTGCAGTGAAACAACCCCCCAACATGATGCTGCCACCCCCGTGTTTCACAGTTGGGATGGTGTTTTTGGCTTCCATGATTCTCCCTTTCTCCTCCAAACATAACAATGGTCTTTATGTCCAAAAAGTTCAATTTTAGTTTCATCAGACCACAGGACATGTCTCCAAAAATTAAGGTCTTTGTTCCTGTGTGCATTTGTGACCATTAATCTGGCTTTTTATGTTTATTTTGGAGTAATGGCTTCTTCCTGGCAGAGTGGCCTTTCAGCCCATATTGATACAGTACTCGTTTCACTGTGGATATTGACACAATCTTACCAGCTTCTGCCATCATATTCACAAGGTCTATTGCTTTTGTCCTTGGGTTGATATGCACATGTCGGACCAAAGAACGTTCATCTCTGGAACACAGAACCCGTCTCCTTCCTGAGCGGTATGATGGCTGGACATTCCCATCTTGTTTGTACTTGAGTATAATTGTTTGTACAGATGAACAAAGCACCTTCAGGTATCTTGAAATTGTACCCAAGGATGAGCCAGTCTTGTGCAAGTCCACAATTCTCTTCCTGATATCTTGGCTGATTTCTTTAGACCTTCCCATGATGCTACACAAACAAGCAATATGTTTCAGGTGTGCATTAAAATACATCCACAGGTGTGTCTCTAATTAACTCAGATTTTACTCAAAAAAACTATCAGAAGCTTCCAAACAGATGACATCATCATATGGGCAGCCAGAATTGTTTAAAGGCATAGTAATCTTAGTGTATGTAAACTTTTGACTTTGCAGTAAGTAATAAAAATACCTTAAAACATTCTCTCCCTCTCATTATTCTGGCATTTGGCAAATATTAAAAATTATAGTAATCCTAATTGACCTAAAACAGGAAAGGTTTATTTTGATTTCATGTCAAATATTGAGAAAAACATGCATATGTGTCTTTTTATATAGTGTATGTAAACTTCTGGTTTCAACTGTATGTAAGTCTCCAACCTCCTCTGCATAGCCCCAGAAATACCTTTTATAATCGGGTAAAATAAATATTTGATACACTGCTGATTTTGCAAGTTTTCCCACCTACAAAGAATGGAGAGATTTATAATTTTTATCGTAGACAGAATCTTAAAAAAAATCCAGAAAATCACATTGTATGATTTTTACATAATTATTTAGCATTTTATTGCATGAAATAAGTATTTGATACAATAGAAAAACGGAACTTAATATTTGGTACGGAAACCTTTGTTTGCAAAAACATAGCTCAGATTTTTTCCTGTAGTTCTTGACCAAGTTTGCACACACTGCAGCAAGGATTTTGGCCCACTCCTCCATACAGAAACATTGAGTTTCAGCTCTCTCCAAAGATTTTCTATTGGGTTCAGGTCTGGAGACTGGCTAGGCCACTCCAGGACCTTGAAATGCTTCTTACGGAGCCACTTCTTAGTTGCCCTGGCTGTGTGTTTTGCTTCATTGTCATGCTGGAAGACCCAGCCACAAACTATCTTCAATGTTCTTACTGAGGGAAGGAGGTTGTTGGCCAAAATCTAGTGATACATGACCCCATCCATCCTCCCTTCAATACGGTGAAGTCATCCTGTCCCCTTTGCAGAAAAGCACCTCCAAAGTATGTTGTTTCCCCCACCATGCTTCACGGTTGGGACGGTGTTCTTGAGGTTGTAACCATCCTTCTTCCTCCTCCAAACACAACGAGTGGAGTTGATACCAAAAAGTTCTATTTTGGTCTTATCTGACCACCTGACCTTCTTCTTTGCCTCCTCTGGATCATCCACATGGTCATTGGTGAACTTCAAACGGGCCAGGACATGTGCTTGCGTGAGAAGGGAAACTTTGAGTGTCCTGTAGGATTTGAATCCATGATGGCATAGTGTTTAACTAATGGTAATGTTTGCAACTGTGGTCCCAGCTCTCTTCAGGTCATTTACCAGGTCCTCCCATGTAGTTCTGGGCTGATTCCTGACCTTTCTCAGAATCATCCTTACCCCACGAGGCAAGATCTTGCATGGAGCCCCAAACCGAGGAAGATTGACAGTCATCTTGTGTTTTTTTTATTTCCTAATAATTGTGCCAAGAGTTGTTGCCTTCTCAGCAAGCTGCTTGCCTATTTTCCTGTAGCCCATCCCAGCATTGTGCAGGTCTGCAATTTTTTCCCTGTTGTCCTTAGACAGCTCTTTGGTCTTGGCCATTTTGGAGAGGATGGAGCGTGATTGAGTGTGTAGACAGGTGTCTTTTATACGGGTAACTAGTTCAAACAAGTGTAATTAATACAGGTAATGAGTTCCGAGTAAAAGGGCTTCTTAAAGAAAAACTAACAGGTCTGTGAGAGACAGAATTCTTGCTGACTGGTAGGTGATCAAATACTTATTTCATCTAATAAAATGCAATTTAATTATGTAAAAATCATACAATGTGATTTTCTGTTTTTCATTTTTAGATTCTGTCTCTCACAGTTGAAGTGTACCTGCAATAAAAATTACATACCTCTCCATTTTTAATAGGTGGGAAAACTTGCAAAATCGGCAGTGCATCAAATCCTTATTTTCCCTACTGTATAGTGCAGTTCGGTCCGATGGGCATCGCTGGACTTGTTTCGGCACCTCTTCGCTCATTGTAATCGCCGTCCTCCTGCCCTGCTTTAGGTGGATAACGCATTCTATGTCATTCACACAGTGTCCGCAATCGCGCTCCTGCTCAGCCATATTTAGCTCTGCCCTGCAGAGGTCAGAGCAAAATACCGTAGTGCGCATGCGCAGGGAAAGGACAAAGAGCGCCGATGTTCTGGAATAAAAGTTGGCGCATGTCTTCAGCAGCACAGATCAAAGTATGCCTGCACAGGAGCACAATTGGGGACACTGTGTGGATAACATAGGACATGTCATCCATATGAAGAAGGCAAGGAGGATGGTGGTTGTGACGAGGGAGGAAGTGCCGAAGCATGACCAGTGCCGCCCATTGGACTGGATTAGGGGATTATAAAATGTATCTTTTTGGCTATGCAGATGTGATTGGGGATTTATATACATCTTGCTAGACTGCTGTAAAAGAAGCATTTATGGTTGTGGCTGTAGTTTATATTGTGAAAACCTGGTGACAGATAAAACCTGGTGACAGATAAATATACAGATATTTAGTTGAGATTTACTGAATACAATGTGTCATATATTTTTTTTAATCTATGAATAACTTGCCAAAATGATTGCTGACTGCAATAATGGTGGTCCCTGACTTTTACACATATGTAGATACAATATGCAATTTTAGCTTCTATTCTTGAAGTAATAAAACAGTTTCTGTAATGTGAAACATGTGAAAAGTTTTAACACAGAGATAATACAGAAGTAACGCTGCAGGAGACTGAATGGATCAGTCATCTGATTATACTGATTAAGGGTGGATTAGAGAGGAATTTCTAAAGACTGTAGAAATAGCGTAACATGCTATGTTTAACAGATTAATTATTTCTTTGGAACATGTTTTCACCAGGGGGTCACAACCAGCAGTATATCCATAAATATATATATTTATGCCTTGTTGTTTCGCTTTAAGAATGCTAAGCTAAATCCCATTCAATCTATCTGATTATTTTCATTTAAAAGTAATGGTTAATTTGATACTGTGTTCTAGCTGTGATCTTAGTGTAAAAATGACTCTCCTTCACAAAGACTTATCATGTCCATGTATTACAAAGTAGATCCACTGATTTCAATAAAACTTGTCCAGTGGTGGCGCTGCTGAGAAATTTCAAGTGAATTGAAAGAATTTCAGCCAGATTTCTCAGGTCTCTTCACAGAATACTGCTAATTGCTGAGGATCCCTGTGAACAGTTTTTCATCATAGGAGCCTTTTTAAAGCTGACAGCCCCCTATATAGCAGTTTGTGTACCTGTGTTTACAACATTTATAAAAAATTGCATGTGATATAAGCCTCTTTAAAACAAATTACATTTTGATCAATAGATCTTGGAATAATAATAACTTCCACAATTGGATGTGTTAAAAAAATGTTCCTGTGCTGAGATAATCTTGTAAATGTTCCCCTGCTGTGTACTGTGTAATGTCTGTGTCTGACCGCGCAGGAACATGGTTGGCACACACCACAACTCGTGGCCAGGGGAAGAAGAATAAGTGATCATACAGACAACGTAGCAGTGGCTAGCAGCCTCCGCTTTCTGAGTGGTAAAACATAATTCTGCATGTTGTATCACAGGAGTGGGTGTTTCTGCCGCATCTCCAGTACGCTGATATCATAATATATTTAAGTCAGTGAAGTTGGAGCTTTATATGTCACTGACTTGATTTATGATGAGCTCAGAGGGCTGGAGATGTGACATAAACATTCACTACTGTGATAAATCATGCAGTGAAATACTTTACCTCATGGAAAGAATCATTTACGATCCCATGCTGTCCTGTCTGTATATTCTTTTGCTTCCTCCCACGGCCAGGAAATGTGGTATGATCAAACCATGTTCCTGTACAGTCAGACACAGCCATTACACAGTACACAGCAGGGGCACATTTATAAGATTATCTCAGCACAGGAACATTTTTTTTTTACACATCCAATTCTGAAACTTGTTTGTATTCCAAGATCTATGATTAAAATGTACTTTGTTTTGTGACACGCCTTTAAGTTTTGAAAGGGCTAAAATTATGTTTGACTGCTTTCATGCTATATTATACAGAACTTTATAATTTACTCTTCTTTCTAAAGGTGCACAATCTCCAATTCTGGCTTGGGTTCGATACATGAGTTTCCTGGAGTGCTGTGAGTAAAGGAAGCTGGCTTAATTGCTCATCTTAATAGTTAATCCATATCCCTTTTCCATCATGGCCGATAAATTGATAAAGGTGGTGACTTAGTAATTGAAATGAGCTGGCGAGCATGTTCCTCCCACTTATACATGGACCTGGGACCAAGGTTTTGGGAGATTGGGACACCTAAGGAAATACAAGTTTATTTCTAAGTTATTATTTATAGCACTAATATACTTAATAGTTGGAACACAGCTAAACACATTTTTTTAAATGAACAACCTTTTCATCCCTCCTCTTTTGCTTATTCACATAGTAAGCACTGTAATATCTGGAAATGTATTTCAATGTTTTTTTCCCAGTTTAATGAGCTAGATTAATCTTAATCTAATTTGTACCATGAAATAAAGAGCACCTCTGACTAAATAACACTCTGCTTTAACCTTTATATTCACGGACAATCAATTGTAATTTGGATCTTTTACTTTAATGAACTATACTCACCACTGTTTAAATGCCATTCTGTGTTTAGTACGGAAGTCCAGATGCCTGATGGACGTGTTTTGTAAAAGGTGAAAAAGAATGGCAGCTTGCTTTACCTGAGATGGCGAGATCTTGGCTGTACCACTTTGCTTTTATCCGTAATATGTAGTTAATAGAAATTCTTTGCCCTGCAGTGCAGACTTCATTTATCACATATACCTAGTTGATTTAGCACAAATGGAATGTAGCAGAACAGTAGATAGCTTTCTGAATTCTCCAAACAGATTCTTGGTAAGAAATTGTCCTGTTTCCCTTCTAGTTTATTTTTTGTCCACATATATGCTCACAAATACATACTGCACAACATTTGTAGGAGTTAAAAATAAATTAATTTCATTTTTCAAGAAATTTATCTTTCCTTTTATAAATATTGTGTGTGCAAGGACAGTCAATATGGAATGAAAGTCTAGCATGTACTTGTTAATCAGTTGTACGCACCCCATGACCTTAAGATCAAAAGCATAGCTATAAGGGTACAAATGTAACAGTTGCACATGGACTCTAGAGCCCTAAGGCAGCCAAAGACCCTTCTGCTACCTTAGAAGACACCAATAGTATAAGTAGTGCATTAGATAGAGGAGGGATGGGGCTGTAACAGATTTTGCATTGAGACCCGGTAGATTCACGTTATGTTTCTAATTATGACCCAAACACCAATTTAATCCCAGCCATAATTTATGCCTAATATCCTTTAAATAATCCCAGCTGTTGTGCCACGTGAAAAAAAACACTTTTCTGCTTAAAAGGGTTGTCTGGTCTTAGAGTGCAAGTATGCAGTCACTGTATGTGACTGCAGACTTGTGAATTCTTACACTGCGCACACTGCAAGCTGAAAAGATTCTTCGGTGCCAGTGCCAGGAGCGGAGGGTGTGTGAACACAAGTATGCGATTTGAATACATTCGGTCACGTGCCAACTAGACGTGCCCGGCCTTGCTCATTGAAAGTGTTTGGAGTGAGGCCGGACATGTCTAGTTGGAATGTAGCTGGAAGTTTGCAAATCAAATACTTGTGATAACATGATCGCCTACTGTTGGCACCGGAAAATCCTCACAGTGTGTGTGAGGATTCACAAGTCTACAGTCACAGAGTGACTGCAGACTTGTACTCCAAGTATGCACAACCCCTTTAACCCCTTAGTGACCACCAATACATCTTTTCACTGAACTGCGATATAAGAGACTAGCATCCCCTGACAGGTGACAATCCTGTAGCTGTCACCTGTACATTATAGCTGACAACTTGCTGCATCAGCCACGATCAGTGTTGGAACCGACCATGCACGTTTAACCCCCTTAGATGCTGCTGGCAATAGTGACTACGGTATCTAGATGGTTAACAGAGTGTGGGGGCTTCCTCTTTAACCCCTTCGGCACCCTGAGATATTGATTGTGTGGTCCTGATGTTTGCCATGGCAGTTCATGGCCAAAAACCAGCCTTAGAGTCTGCCAGCTATAGTGGCAGCCTGTTCAGAAGTTCTCAAAATTTAGGTGGTAAAAATAAACTTTTTCATTCTTGTCATGCCACACTGCATTACTACCTGAAAAGAACCAGATGGGTTAATGAACTACCAGAAAACAAATTTGGAATACGTTGAGGGGTGCAGTTCTTCAAATGGTATGACTTTTGGGGATTTCCAATATATAGGACCCCCAAAATCACTTCAAAACTGACAGGTCCCTAAAAAAATAAGTTTTGTAAATTTCCTTGAAAAAATGAAAAATCACTGCTACATTTTTAAACCTTCTAAAATGTTAATAAAATAAAACAACATTTTACAAATGGTGCTGATGTAAAGCTGACATGAGGGAAATGTTATGTATTAATGTTTTTGTGTATTATGACTATCTCGATTAAAGGGATAATCATTCGAACAAATTACACGTTTTTTAAATTTTTTGTCAAATTTCAGATATTTTTATAAATAAAAACAAGATATATCAATCTAAATTTACCATTATCATAAAGTATCATGTGTCACAAAAAACAGTCCCAAAATCAATGGGATATTTTGAAGCGTTCCAGAGTTATTACTACATAAAGGGACACTGGTCAGATTTAAAAAAATTGGTCCTGTCACTTAGGGGTTAATGCTCTCATGTTGACATCTACAGATGGGAAGTCAAATGTGAGCAGAGATCAACACTGAAAAAAGATTATATCAGAAACAGCTTGTGATCAAATTTTCCAGCTGTTAGCTGGCCACTGACTAGTTATGTTGTATTCTTTTAAGGCCACGTTCACATGTTCAGTATTTGATCAGTATTTTACATCCGTATTTATAAGCCAAAACCAGGAGTGGAACAATCAGAGGAAAAGTATAGAAACACGTCACCACTTCTGTATTTATCACCCACTGGTTTACAAATACTGATGTGAAATACTGACCAATATACTGCTGTGTGAATGTAGCCTAATACAGATTTTTTGGGGCTTAACCCCTTCACCCGCGGCCATTTTCCGTTTTTGCACTTTCGTTTTTTGCTCCCCTTCTTCCCAGAGCCAGTGAGATTTTTTATTTTTTGGTCAATATGGCCATGGTAGGGCTTATTTTTTGCAGGACAAGTTGTACTTTTGAACAACACCATTGGTGTTACCATATTGTGTACTAGAAAATGGGAAAAATACTCCAAGTGCGGTAAAATTGCAAAGAAGTGCAATTCCACAGTTTTTTTTTTACCATGCTCACTAAAAATGACCTGCCATTATGATTCCCCAGGTCATTACGAGTTTGTCCATACCAAACATGTATAGGTTCATTTTTATTTAAGTGGTGACAAAAAAATCCAATGTTTGTTAAAAAAGTCGTCATTTTCCAAGGCCCATAGCGTCTCCATTTTTCGGGATCTGGGGCCGGGTGAGTTTTTTTTTTTTTGTGCGCCGAGCTGATGTTTTTATTCATACCATTTGGAGTAGATATTATGTTTTGATCGCCCATTATTGCATGTTATTGCAATGTTGTGGCAACCATTTATCGATTGGATTAATTATTTTTATATATTGATAGATCAGGCAATTCTGAACTCGGCGATACCAAATACGTGTATATATACAGTACAGACCAAAAGTTTGGACACACCTTCTCATTTAAAGATTTTTCTGTATTTCATGACTATGAAAATTGTACATTCACACTGAAGGCATCAAAACTATGAATTAACACATGTGGAATTATATACTTAACAAAAAAGTGTGAAACAACTGAAAATATGTCTTATATTCTAGGTTCTTCAAAGTAGCCACCTTTTGCTTTGATGACTGCTTTGCACACTCTTGGCATTCTCTTGATGAGCTTCAAGAGGTAGTCACCGGAAATGGTCTTCCAACAATCGTGAAGGAGTTCCCAGAGATGCTTAGCACTTGTTGGCCCTTTTGCCTTCACTCTGCGATCCAGCTCACCCCAAACCATCTTGATTGGGTTCAGGTCTGGTGACAGTGGAGGCCAGGTCATCTGGCGTGATCAAATAGCCCTTACACAGCCTGGAGGTGTGTTTGGGGTCATTGTCCTGTTGAAAAATAAATGATGGTCCAACTAAATGCAAACCAGATGGAATAGTATGCCGCTGCAAGATGCTGTGGTAGCCATGCTGGTTCACTATGCCTTCAATTTTGAATAAATCGACAACAGTGTCACCAGCAAAGCACTCCCACACCATCACACCTCCTCCTCCATGCTTCATGGTGGGAACCAGGCATGTAGACTCCATCCGTTCACCTTTTCTGCGTCGCACAAAGACCAAAGATCTCAAATTTGGACTCATCAGACCAAAGCACAGATTTCCACTGGTCTAATGTCCATTCCTTGTGTTCTTTAGCCCAAACAAGTTTCTTCTGCTTGTTGCCTGTCCTTAGCAGTGGTTTCCTAGCAGCTATTTTACCATGAAGGCCTGCTGCACAAAGTCTCCTTTTAACAGTTGTTGTAGAGATGTGTCTGCTGCTCAAACGTTGTGTGGCATTGACCTGGTCTCTAATCTGAGCTGCTGTTAAACTGCAATTTCTGAGGCTGGTGACTCGGATAAACTTATCCTCAGAAGCCGAGGTGACTCTTGGTGTTCCTTTCCTGGGGCGGTCATCATGTGAGCCAGTTTCTTTGTAGCGATTGATGGTTTTTGCAACTGCACTTGGGGACACTTTCAAAGTTTGCCCAATTTTTCGGACTGACTGACCTTCATTTCTTAAAGTAATGATGGCCACTCATTTTTCTTTACTTAGCTGCTTTTTTCTTGCCATAATACAAATTCTAACAGTCTATTCAGAAGGACTATTAGCTGAGCATCCACCAGACTTTTGCACAATACAACTGATGGTCCCAACCCCATTTATAAGGCAAGAAATCCCACTTATTAAACCTGACAGGGCACACCTGTGAAGTGAAAACCATTTCCAGTGACTAACTCTTGAAGCTCATCAAGAGAATGCCAAGAGTGTGCAAAGCAGTCATCAAAGCAAAAGGTGGCTACTTTGAAGAACCTAGAATATAAGACATATTTTCAGTTGCTTCACACTTTTTTTGTTAAGTATATAATTCCACATGTGTTAATTCATAGTTTTGATGCCTTCAGTGTGAATGTACAATTTTCATAGTCATGAAAATACAGAAAAATCTTTAAATGAGATGGTGTGTCCAAACTTTTGGTCTGTACTGTATATATATTTTTTATTCTTGTATTTTGAATGGGGTGATTTAAACTTTTATACTTTTTTACATTTTTTTATATTTTTAAAACATTTTTTTTTACTTTACACTAGCTTTAATAGTCTTCATGGGAGACTAGAAGCTGCGATGATCAAATTGCCTGTGTGTAGCAGAATAGCTCACTGGCTATGAGCGCCGACAGCTGGGCGGTGCTCATAGCCTCCCGGCAATGACAACTGTAGTGGTCTCCTGCAGACCCCGAGTTGTCATGCCAACCCATTGGGGACCCGAGGTCATGTGTCACGGGACTTATGACGTCTTTCTGCCGCGGCCATGATAAATGCCGCTGTCAGAGATTGACAGTGGCATTTAATATGTTAAAAGCTGCGGGTGGATCACGATTCCACTGACGGCTGTTAAGGGCACATGACACCTGATCAGATCAGCTGTCATCAAAGGGAGAGACACGACGTTCATTTTATTAGTGTACTGTAGTACCTAGTACCTTTTGAAAAATGTGAATTCAGTGTTATTCATATCTATTGTAAAATGTCATGTACTAGGATTGGTTATCATCATACTATCAGATCACCAAAGTTTGCAATTTCTGTGCAATATCTGGAATCATTTTCCAAATAATTCACTGCCCGCCAATTTTCCTATTAAGTAAATGGTGTATTCAGGCTGTGGTCTGCTCCACTATGGTCATCTCTATGGGCTTTAGCGCTAATCAGTCACAGCAGTACTGTTAATCAAGCACACTGATAACTTGATTGACCTCCCACCTATAACATTTACATTATGGATGCTAAGGGCTTGTGCATCCAGCCATAATGTGGCTCAGTTCTATTTAGAGTTGTTCTGAGCCAAAATATAGCACTCATAGAAGTCTGTGTGGTATGCTATATTCTACCAATATACTCTATGCGTCTGATGCCATAAAGAGGAATATAGAATGTAACAGAAAAACGTATGGCATTCACAAGCATACCATATTACCTAGGTATTATTACTTAAAAGCATTGCTTCAAATCATAACATAATATGGTGATACATGGAGGTAGGGTGGCCATTCAGAATTTCTGGGCTCTATAAAGCCAAGGCAACTGCCACCCAACTACCAAAACCAGGGGTGGGGACAACAGAAATTGGTGGTAGCAGGCGGAATAAGATGTGCAAAATTAATTCAGATTCAATCTTCAAACCAACCCTCATATATATATTTTCAGACCCCATGCTAGACTGCAGCATGTACTTACTGATTTTTGTTCTAGAGGTCCCATCACTTCGAGCATTGCACCAGCATCAGGATGTTATGTGCACCCTCACAGAACTTAGTGCAGCTGTGGTGGAAGGAGACAGGAATATGAGGCAAAGGTCAGTGACAAGTCTCAAATTATTTATTGGATTTAATTTACATGATAGAAATCAAATCCAATAGATAGCTGCCTTGTTAAAATCTCTGTACGGCATCTGTGATAGGTCCAGGGGTGCGTCACTGTTTGTTAGGATAGAAAACCTGTGTCAGGAGGTGACGGCAGAAGGTAGGGTGACATAATTGTTTTTCTGTGGACATGACTAATTTTTTTTTTGCGGGATGACTTGAAGGGATCATTTGCACCAATTTGGGGTCTATTAGACTTTTTGATCACTTTAGATTATATTTCTGAGACATTACACAAAACCCCCCCAAAAATTCTGACATTGTATATTCCTTTTTATGATGTCCTCTCTACAGGTTGAAAAACAAGATAATTTTATATTTTGGATCAGTACGGATGCAACAATACAAATTCTGTGTTCTATAGCTATTGTTCTTTTTTTAACATAATAAAGCTTTTAATAGGGAAAAATGTGCTTGTGTTTTTTTCTGTTTTTTTTTTCAGCAACATGTTCACTACTAAATTACACTAGAATAATTCTGAATTAAACACACACTGCTCAAAGATTAGACGCAAACCGCTCACATATTAGACACATAGAGCATATAGCACTAACATGTTGAGAAATCCTTCTTTTTCTCAATCCTAAATCTATTAAAATGCTTGTGCATACCCTCATCACCTCCCTCCTCGACTATTGCAACATCCTCCTCTGTGTCCTACCTGCTAACACTCTTGCATCTCTCCAGTCTGTTCTTAACTCTGCTGCCCGACTAATCCATCTCTGTCCTCGCTACTCCTCCACTTCTCCGCTCTGCAAATCTCTTCACTGGCTCCCAATTCCTCAGTGTATCCAGTTCAAACTACTAATACTGGCTTTCAAAGCCGTCCATAATCTGTCTCCTCTATATATCTCCGAACTAATCTCCCGTTACTTTCCAACATGTAATCTCAGGTCCTCTTAAGACCTTCTCTCCTCCACACTTATTCGTTCCTCACCCAATCGCCTCCAAAACTTCTCCCGAATATCTCCCATCCTCTGGAATTCTGTGCCCCAACACGTCCGATTATCCGCCACATTCGGATCCTTCAGACGGAACTTGAAAACCTACCTCTTCAAGAAAGCTGACAGCCTGCAATGACCATTCTGCCTCCTCACCACCACCGAAGCTGCTGCAACCCTCCAGCCTACTGTCTCCTTCCCTATCATCCGGTAGAATGTGAGCCCACAAGGGCAGGGTCCTCCTCCCTCTGTACCAATCTATCATTGTTAGTTTGATTACTGTAAGTGATATCTGCATTTTGTATGTAACCCTTTCTCATGTACAGCGCCATGGAATCAATGGTGCTGTATAAATAAATAACAATAATAATAATAATACAGCACACACTGCTCATTATTCACACAGCAAACACTGCCCCAAGATTAGACACACATAATACACATACCACTCACATATTATACACATGCAGCACTTGTAGCATCAGCGTCTCTGCCTCCTGCCTGGCAGAAATGCCGACCCCCTTACTGCCATGGCCCCGGTCCGGAGTCCACCGCTTCTCTGTCTGGCTCCCACGCTGTGCCTGCCCAGGGTGCGCTATGCCTGCAGATCCCCGGGCACAGTGCTTAGGGCGCGCGCTCCCTGCCTCTTAAAGGGGCCGCACGCACCATCCTAAAATGTCCCTGGCCAATGGCCGGAGAACATCTGCTATTTCAGGCACCTCCCCCAAGATGGAGGTGCCTGTGCAATGTTGAAGTTTGCGGGCTACCGCCTTTTCAAGCCCTCAGGTCCCAGTGCTTGCCCGCCCGACTGTCTATCAGCCATGCAAGCCCACCTGTCTTATCAGTCGTGCCTGCCAGCCTGTCTATCAGCCGTGCCCACCTGCCTGTCTATCAGCCATGCCCATCTGTCAGCCTGCCAGCCGAGCCTGTCCTTCTTCCTGCACTACCTGCCTGCCAACCAGCTGTGCTCATCTGCCAGACCATCTGCCGTGCCTGTCCGCTTCAGCTGCCAATCCCATGGGAGTCACCTGCTCTCTCAACGTCAGTCCCAGAGTGGCACCAGGTCCACCTTCCTGGTCCCTCCTTGGCTCACGGAGTCGACTAAGCAGCCATGTAGCCAGGGTCAGTACGGGTAGGTCCTTATTTACGCCCTTCTGGTCCCGCCTTGTACCACGTCACAGTGGTTCCACCATCCGGACCCGTAACAGTACTCACACCCTTACTCATTGTTAAATACATGCAGTAAACACACTGCTCACATATCAAACACATATAATACACATCTCCCAAAGACTAGGCACATACAGTTAATGTATTATACTCATAAAGTACACACAACACTCACATATTAGATGCATACTGCACACATAATACTCAAAGATTAGACAAGTATAGTACACAACGGTCTCATATCAAATGCATATATTACTCACTGCTCACATATTAGACACTCACAGTACACACAAACTGATCACATATTGGATGCATACAATACACACACTGTTCACATCTTAGACGCATGCAGTATACATACCACTCACATATCAAACACATACAGCACACAATGTTCACATATTAGATGCAAGCAGACATAAGCGGATTATAATGAGGGAAATCTGGGCTACTGCTCGGGGCCCAGTCCTTTTGGGGGGCCCATGGCCAGATGGCCCTCATTATAATATTTTGTGCACCACCATTGGCGGCGCTTATCGCCAGACAAGGAGCATTCCTGAAGCTTCGCTGCTGGCAATAGAGAATGGCAGTGAAGCTACAGGGAAGCTCTCGGCGCCTTCTCTTTGATATAACTCAGCTGGCATGATAACGTCATTGCGCTAGCATGTACTGTATCTACTGCTCACAAAAGGAAGTGGAGCCGCAGGCGATCGTATGGAGAGGTAAGTATTAAAAATGTAATAAAGTGAATGAAATAGGGGTAGGAAAGAGGACATTATAAAGAAACTGAGGTTGGGAGTTGGGAGAGAGGAAATTAAAATGAAATGAGGTTGGGGGTGGGTCAGAGCACATTATATTATAATGAATTGAGGGTAGGGGCTGGGAGAGAGGGAATTATAATGAATTGAGAGTAGGGGAGAGGACATTATATTATTATGAATTGAGGGTGTAGGGGTGGGAAGGAGGACATGACATAATGAATTGTGGGATGGAGGCATGTAAATATAATGAACTGGAGGGGCATGTAATTAGAATGAACTGGGTTATGTAAGTTTAATGGACTGGGGGTGCAGGAGGTGCATAGTAAGGGGCATTCAGGATGCAGGAGAGTGACTGGTAAGGAAATGGGGGAAAGAGTACAGTGGCTAATTCCTTTATATATTTTTTGGGCTGTAGAAAAATGGCTAATTATAGTTAATAGGGGGCACAGCGGTGAATTATCAATTTACATTTGGAATGGTGGGTTGCATAATATCTAATTATATATTAATGGTGGGTGTATTTCTGTATTCAGTGGTGCAGTGTGGGGAATGTCTTATTCAGGAAGCAAATGTGTACATATATGTGACATTTTTTATTTTCAGGGACGCGGTGATCAGTGCGGCAAACTCTACAGTGACCGAGTCACAGCTTTAGGATATCGACATGAAGGTTTGAGAAGATGAAGAAGAAAAAGGCTGTAATCAGATAAGACATCAGTAAGTTATTGGATGTAAATATTTATTCTGTATAGTGGTACTGTATAGGGATACGTTTACACGAACCAACTGGCAGCACTAAACGACTACCAATCAATAAGCGATTACTGACCGGCAGTCCTTAACTGTTGTCTGTCTGTTTAAACAGGCTATTAAACGATGTGCGCTGAGCACTCTGTCCCATATTGTATAGCATCCCCTGTTGTTATAAATAGCACTGTCCCTTATTACATAGCATTCCCATGTGTTATGTATAGCGCCGGCCCATATTAAACTGCGTCCTCTGATTATATACATAGCTCCATTTCTTATTACATACAGTAGTACCCTCTATTATGTATAGCGCTATTCTATGTTATGTATAGTGCTGTACATAAGGGAAAAAAATTGCACGGTGCCTCTCTCTCTGTCTTACATTTTAAGACACATACAGCACATGCTGCTTATGTATTAGATGCATACATTACTCACTGCTCATATATTAGATGTATACATTACACACCGCTCACACATTAGACATATACAGCAAACAGTGCTCAGATGTTAGACACAGGCAGCACACATTTACCATTTTGACACATGAAGGATACAGCTTAGACTCTGATCACTTGTCCATTTGGGAATTCCATTTGTTTGTTCCATTTTTTTTGGAACAGAGTGACTAATGGAATATCTGCCCAAACTGGATCTTTTTGCTAACTGATATAAACAGAAGCAAAGGAGCCCCATTGTCTATTATGGTGTCCATCTGGTTTCCATTTGGCATCAGATTTTATAAGGAAAGAAATGCACAGCATGCAGAATATTTTCTTCCATTGTACAAATTGGTACAAAATGGAAAAAGACAGACCCCATAGTAATCAATGCGGCCCCTCCTCTATTTGCAACAGTTAGCAAAAACTGAACCATTATGGGCATAAATTCCATTTGTTCCTAGAATTCAACAGACAAATGAATCTCCCAAACAGGCAAGTGAAAAAATCCTTACACATTAAATGCATACAGCTAAATTCAGCTCACACATTAGACAAATACAGCTGTTGGCGGAATATAATGAGGGCAATCATGAAGCTCCGGTGGGTCCATGGCCAGATTGCCCCCATTATAATGTTATAGGATGCTATGTGGAGGCTCACACTGTATATCGGAGGCTATGTGGTAGCTCATACTGTATATAGGAGGTTTTGGGGGCTTGTAATGTATTTGGGGAGCTGTGTGAGGGCTCACACTGTATATAGGTGCTGTGTGGGGGCTCATACTGAATATAGGGGGCTGTGTGGGGGCTTGTACTGTATATAGGGGCTGTGTGGGCTCATACTGTATGTAATGGCTATGTGGGGGCTCATACTGAATATAGGGGGGCTGTGTGGGGGCTTAAACAGTATATAGAGGGCTATCAGCATACTTAATTCTGCTCAATATTAAGTGATTGAATTAATATAAAATAGCAATTATAATGTATTAATATTAATTTCAACCTATTGGTTTGGCCTCCACGATCTCTCATGTGGCACCTCTGGAAAATTAATTGCCCACCCCTGCTCTATTATAAATAGCTCTATGTTATGTAAAGCGCTGTACATAAGGGGAAAAAAAATTAGCCCGGCGCACGTAGCACGCTGTTATCTCTTGTTTTACATTTACAGTTGTGCACCAGAGCACATGTGTGTTAATCACTTGACTTATCATATGATCTATCAAAGGGGGTCATGGGACATGTGGCGTGATACATTGGGGTAGGGTGGCATGCCTTCTAAGCTGCCCGGGGCACTGGCTACTCTTAATCCGCCCCTGAATACAGCACACACATACCACTTAGATATCAGACACACCAGCACATGTCATATTTTGCATATCATTGCTGAACACTTACTAGCACATATCTACAATTTTTTGGCAGCAGGCCCACAGTGTTTCTATCCCTGCTCCCCAAAAGCTCCACCCCAATCTAATACTTGCCAAGTCTCATTCCTTACATCTTTGTCTGAGCTCCTGATGACACTGCTGTCATTACTGCCCTGATGACGACTTTGCATTTTCAAGCTCCATAGTGCATTACTGTCTCTTTGTACATGGGTCTGTCATGTGTATGTGTCCTTATATTGGACTCTTTAAATAAAGACTATTTTAGAAAGAGAAGTGGCAGAAACATGGCAAAATAATTATTCACGACTGCAAGTTTTATATAACTACTCAACATTTAAAAAACAATAAAAATGCTGGGAGAAATATTCTAGGTAAAGCATGCTATCCAACAACGCAGAAAACATTAAGAAAGAGAAATAATCAGCCAAGCGGTTTATTTGTAACTAAATAGTTTTTAGAAGTCATTATAGGAGTAAAACAGCCAGGTTATTTGAAAGTATGCAATGAATTATTCTACACAGCCTTTTAATACTTTGCTCGATTTAGAAACATTTCTGATGATAACTCGGCAAGACAGCATTAGAAAATGACCTGCATTCCCCACTGCTTGATAGAAATTTCTACTGATATGAATTCAGTTCAGCAGCAGTGAACTTAAATGCTGATGTTGAATACATAAGGCAACCTGCTGTTAGAAACCAGAAAGATACCTTATAAGCTGTTTTGTTACACATCTAATGCTTCTATAAATGGAATGATTTCCAGGACCCGATATGCATAGCTGCCTCTAACAATCCAGCCACCTCCGGCTGTGTCATTACAACATGATAGGAGGATAGTAGCAATGCAAACTACAAATCATACACAAACAATATTTACCTGAACAGCAAATATTAGTTTTAATATTGAAGACCATTTTTGTTTTAACATAGATATAAATAGGAAGAAGTGTGTCTGTTCTGTGATTGACAACACTGTAAAAAAAATACCATGTTTTGTACATTTCCTTTTTTTTCTTCTGTTTCTTTTCATATGATATCCATGCTTTCACTAGGATGTAAAGTACTCTAAAGTGAGTAATAGGATCCCTGACCATTGTCCCTCATTAAATAAAGGTCAGGTTTAAATAATATCTTTATTCCTTATATTAGGTCGCAAGATATATTACATCAAAGAGTATCAAATAGGATATGTTTGTATCAAATCTTACTAAATAGTGATCATCACTTGAAGGGTTAAATTGTTCAGCAGCGCTATGACCTATGACATGTCACAAAATAAGGGTTATCATAATGACATTATGAAGATTAAATGTCTTAAAACAGCCATGTCAAGCCTGTGCTCGGCTGATGTAGAGTCCGCCACGGCTGCAAGAGAATGTATCCCTGCTGTTGTATAGGTACATTCAATATCCAGCTCCGAGCACGCCACCAGATGATCCAACACACGTGCCGCACCTGATCTATATGCGGCTAGCGTGAGAGACCAAGTGTAGTTATAGCGGCTGGCAGGCATAGTTTTCCCTGATGGGGACCACGCTGATTCTAGAGAATCATCAGTGCACTGTAGTAGGTGAACTGTCAGATCATATGCAGCTTGTCAAGCCGTGCTGTGGCTAGAACACGTGTTTGTATCTATGATTCATTCCGCTATCTTGATCAGTACTTTCAATCTCGGACTCAATTTACTACCTAGTATCTAACCGGGACATGTGTCCCTGACACGCGTTTCACTGGATTTTTCTAAGGCCTAAGATCAGCCTTATATAGATCTGGTTTGGCATGCGTGTTGGATCATCCGGAGGCATGCTTGGAGCTGGATATTGAATGTGAGCAGCGGAAGTGGTAAATTGCGATAATTTTTGCGCAAGCGACCCTTGCACAAGTACCTTCCACTTACCTAAGTCTAAATTAATGGGGGAGTTTCTGCTTAGAACTAGGGTATATTTAGCTAATTTAACTATTAATCAGCTAGCTTAAGACAGGAGGAGGCAATACGATACAAAGACAAGCACACAAGTATGCATGTATGGTGTCACGGGTGTGTCAGATGTAACAGACAGTCGCTCTGCATCTGGCTGCAGAAGGTCACTGTGTTTGGCATTGCAGACACCTTCTTAATCCTTCTCACTTTTGGACCCAGCGGCAACGTTCCTCCTACTCTGATTGACACACACTCGTCTGGGTGTTTATAAACTCTCAGTCTGCTTCAGGGAGTCACCGGTGATATTCACATTTTCCCTTGTGAAGGCTTGGAGCTACAACAGTCGGCTAGCTTCCTCTCTGGTGACCTTGGAGGATGTTTGGTGTTATCTCTCTGGTGTCTGCTCAAGCTAAGTTTTCCCCCTTTCTTTGTCTCCTTTGTTGTCTTTAGTTTATAGTGGGGACTGACCAGTGCTCCCCCTCCCTATCAAGGGCCTAGCTATAGGGATATACAGGGCTTAGGTTTCCTGAACGGCGATTGGTGCGGAACAAATATAGGGACAGTAAAGTAGGCAGGGTGTCAACTAATGTAGCCATCACTGAAAAGAAAAGGTTGCTAATCAGAAGGGTTTAGTCTAATGCTACAATTTATCAAAAGTGTGGTCATTCCTTTAATAGGCATCTTTTTGCTACCAGCAATATTATATCTATGTATCAGGCAAAGGATACGTGCTCTAGGCTGATCTCTTTGACATAGAGTTGCCATCGAGTGAAACAATAACGGCATAGGTGCCAATTTTATTGGATCCTTCCACATTTTAGTAATGCAAATAATAACATCCTTCCAACAATTTTGTATAATGGGGCAGGAAAAGATACAATGATGAAGATCGGTATTACGTAAATCACATTTTTGACATGGTGTCAGTCTATCTGGATCATTTTGTGTGACTGGAATGTTAAAGGCATAAGTTGCTGTATGCATCAACTTAAAGAAATGTTTCTCACAAATTCACAAATTTTCTTTTATAATGTGCATGCATACCCTCCCCCATCCATCCAACATTCTTGCTGATTTATCTGCTGTGTAATAGAAGTCAAAAAGCCTTATTGACATCTGCTGGTTGACCGCAATCAAACGGAACCAAGATGCCTTAGGAATGTTGAAGGGGGAACAGATTTGAACGTGAGACCTGGTCAGGTGACGTCCAGTGAGGAGTTTTTAAATATAACGGTCGAGCGTGCCAAACCTGAGGTGATTTCGGCGCCAAGCTGCAGAGAGGAGACGTGTGATGGATGCGCTGAGGAAACCAGCCTGACAGGTCGGAGGCAGAGACCTACGAGGCAGCACAGGTGGACGCCAGTGAACAAATGCCAGATTCACCACAGAGGTCCCGCGAATACTGCAGCCACTGAGGAGAGCCAGGATCTGCTTGTGGTCCTGAGTGACTTCACAGTACCCAACATTGCCTGTCAACCGACAAGGTCCGGACCCCGCTACCCAAGGCGCGAGAGATCGCCTCCAACGGCCTATCAAAGAGGAGATAACAGAGAACTGCGTCAGAGGAGTCACGCCAGCAGAAACAGAGGAGCTGCATCGCTGAATAGGGCTGACACTTCAAATGATCATCCACGGTACTGGGGCAGTGGAGTTTAGGACGTCAGGTTGGGAGGGGGACGGGCGAAGTGGAAAAAGCCAAACTAGATTTAATTGACTTTGTTAGAAAAAGAATTGCGGCCTAGCGGGAATAACCGGTGACCCCCGCTAGGGCCATTCACGGAGTTAAAAAACTGCTGTGGTGACTCCCACGCCAGGGCGCATCACATTATTTTGGGAGATTGTTCATTGTTCTTGTAAATTACCTGATTATTCTTGTTACTAACCCCTTGTTTAAAGCCTGGTTTTATATATGCTACACTGTGTCCCAAATTATTATGCAAATAATATTTTCTCAGATTTTCCCAAATTACCTATATGAATTGCAGTCATTGTAATTTTCCAGTCAAATAACTATTAGAGTACAACTGAAAGGTTTTTGTACAAACTGCCTATGATAACAGTATATTTTAAAAAAAAATAAAAAACTCAAACTGCACTCAAAATGCATGTTCCAAATTATTATGCACAGCAGAGTTTTCAACCTTTTCATTTTAATAAAGAACAAAAAAATGGTCATTTTTGAAATTATAAGCATTAGCAGGTTATTACAAACTGAAATCAAACAGTTTTCAACTCAAAACTTTATTCTAGGTGATGTTACATTTGCACATAGGACCGCTTGTTCGAAAGGAGCTTTTGAACTCTCTCGTCCATTGAATTTGTCAGGTTTTGGATGGTTTCTGCTTCAATTGTTTTGCATGAGGACAGAATACCCTCCCAGAGCTGTTGCTTAGATGTGAACTGCCTCCCGCCATCATAGACACTCCTTTTGATGATGCTCCAGAGGTTCTCAATGGGGTTGAGGTCATTTGAGCATGGGTGCCACACCATAAGTTTGTCCCCTTTTATGCCCATAACAGCCAGAGATGCAGATGTGTTATGTGCAGCATGAGACGGGGCATAATCATGCATGAAAATGATCTTGCTGCGGAATGCACGGTTCTTCTTCTTGAACCATGGAAGGAAGTGCTGTTTGAGAAACTCAACATACATTATGGAGTTCATCTTTACCCCTTCAGGGATCCTAAAAGGTCCGACAAGCTCTCTCCCCATGATTCCAACCCAAAACGTTACTCCACCTCCTCCTTGTTAGCGCCGTAGCCGTGTTTGCATGGGGTGTCCATCAACCAGCCATCCTCCACTCCATCCATCTGGACCATCGAGATCATTTCTCTCCATTACACCCCAGCAGACAAGAATATTAAAACTGACGCTCTATCCCGCTCTTTTCTGTCTACCGATCAAGAGGAAGAGCCTCTACATATCATTGACCCCTCCAGAATAATGACTGTTGCTCTGTTTGACCTGTCTCATCTACCTCCTTTGTCGCGGCTCAGGATCGGAAGAGGGTCTTACTCTGGGGTCATTAGTCCAAACTGGCTGGTCATGCCGGCCAGAGGAAGACGCTTCTGCTCATTCTCCGACATTATTGGTGGCCCACCCTGCGCAAGGATGTTGCAGACTTTGTTGCGGCTTGTTCCTCTTGTGCCCGTAACAAGATACCTAGGCACCTTCCAGCTGGTCATCTTCTTCCTCTTCCCGTGCCTTCTGCTCCTTGGCAACACATTGCTTTGGACTTCATCACTGATCTTCCGGTATCTTCCGGTTCTACCGTCATTTGGGTGGTCGCTGACCGCTTCTCCAAGATGGCTCACTTCATCCCTCTGCCTGGTCTTCCGTCCGCACCTGTGCTGGCTAATGACTTCATCTGTCACATCTTTCGTCTCCACGGCTTACCCCTCCACATTGTCTCGGACCGAGGAGTTCAGTTCACTTCTCGCTTCTGGAGAGCCACATGCAAGCTGCTGGATGTCTCTTTTGACTTTTCTTTGGCCTATCATCCTCAGTCCAATGGAGAAGTGGAACGTATTAATCAGATCCTTACCAGTTTTCTTCGGCACTTTGTCAACGCTCACCATAGCGATTGGGTAGAACTTCTGCCTTGGGCCGAGTTTTCTTATAACAACCATGTGAGTGAGTCCTCTGCTAAGTCTCCATTTTTTGTGGTTTACGATCGACACCCCTGGATTCCGTTTCCCGTCTCCTCTTCAGTGGACAATCCTGCTGCGGAGTTTCTCGTCAGTGAATTTTCGGTGATTTTGGAAGACACTAGATCTGCGCTTCTTCAGTCCTCCGAGCGGATGAAGAAGCATGCTGATAAGAGACGTCTGGATCTGCCTCTATTTCGTCCGGGAAACAAGGTCTGGCTTTCCTCCAAATATCATCATCATACAAGTTGGGCCCGGAGGTTCATTGGTCCTTTCGAGATTCTGAACCAAATAAATCCAGTGGCGTACAATCTGAAACTCCCTGCCTCCTTACGGATTCCAAATTCCTTTCACATGTCTCTCCTCATGCCTGTTGTCCTTAATCCTTTCTGTGACGATCCAGGTACCACTCCAGCTCCAGTCTCCGCTGAGGACGTCTTTGAAGTAGAGAACATTTTGGCCATCAAGAGGGTAAGAGGAAAGACATTCTTTCTTGTGGATTGGAAGGGGTTTGGTCCTGAGGAGAGGTCTTGGGAGCCCAGGGAGAACATTCATGCTCCTCGTCTTCTTGAAAAATTTCTTGCGGGCCTAAAGAAGAGGGGGTGTAAAGGGGGGGTACTGTAGGGTCGGCGTCTCTGCCTCCTGCCGGGCAGAGATGCCGGTCCTTACACTGCCACGGTCCCGGTCCGGCATCCTCCGGCTCCCCTGCTGCATCCGCCCAGGGTGCGCGCACCACGCGCAGTTCCCCGGGAACTGTAGTTAGGGCATGCGCGCGTGCGCTCCCTCCCTCTTAAAGGGCCCACGTGCGTCGTCCCAAAGAGTCCCCAGCCAATGACCGGAGGACTACTCCTATATAAGACACCTCCTCCAAAATGTTTTGTGCTAACACTCTCCTCAGCCCTCAGGTTCCAGTGCCTGCCAGCCTGTTTATCAGCCGTGCCCACCAGCCAGTCTATCAGCCGTGCCCGCCAGCCTGTCTTTCAACGTGCCCGCCTGCCTGTCTATCTGCCGTGCCCACCAGCCTGTCTATCAGCTGTGCCCGCCTGCCTGTCTATCAGCCGTGCCTGCCTGTCTATCAGTCGTGCCCGCCTGCCTGTCTACCTTCCGTGCCCGCCTTCTTGCCTACCCGCATCACCTGCCTGTCCACCAGCCATGCTCATCTACTGTGCCTGTCAGCTTCAGCCATCAGTTCCGTGGGAGTCATCTGCTCTCACACAAGGTCGGTCCCAGAGTGGCACCTGGTTCACCTTCCCGGTCCCTCCTTGGTTCATGGAGTCGACTAAGCCGCCATGTGACCAGGGTCAGTCCGAGTAGGCACTTAGTTACGCCCCTCTGGTCCCTCCTTGCATCACAGCACAGAGGTTCCACCACCCGGATCCGTAACAGCAACATTCAGACGCAGAGATGGGGGATCAGTCTGTGACCGGGTCTGTCAGTGGACATATACCCTTGGGGGTTATGCTCAGCCACCTTCCCAAGTTCACGAGGGATGGCCCATTACTGTGGGACTGGGTAGAAAGACTGAGAAGTATGTTACGCATGTATCCCCTCAATCCCCTCAGCTCAGGCTGAGTTGGCTCTCCTAACCCTTGATGGAGAAGCCCGGCAAACTGTAATGTATCGTCCACCTGGGGACCGTGACACCGTGGACAAAGTGATAAAAATTCTGGAGGACATGAACGGTGATACCACATATCTGGGGCATTTACTCCTGCGGTTATTTCAGGGGGTTCAAGGGGAAAATGAAACCATAAATCAATACATTAATGCATTACAGGAAGTGACGGTCCATATCATCAAGAAGGCTCGAGATGGGAACCAAGGACTGGGATCATTGGATGAAGTGTTGCGTGACCAACTGATTGCTGGCTTGAAGGACCCCTCCCTGAGGCAGATCTTAAAGGAGCGGCTGCGTTTGAGCCCGGTCTGGGTTTCCTGGAGGTTAGGGCTGAAGCTAGAGTTTTAGAGGAGGAAGTTCCTGTTCTCAAAGCCACTGTCAGAAGTCGTGAAGCAACGACTCCTTCTCCACTCGCTTCCCAGCACGCCGTTTTTTGTCAACTGCCCGACTGAGCACGAGAGATACGTCAGGAATTTCTAGATCTTCGAGATGAGCTGAGCATAATTAGGGAGACCCCTGTGGCCCCCTTGCTAATGGACCACTCCGCCCCACGTGGACGGAGACCGGAGTGAGAAAGACGTTTCTATCAGGTTCCAACGAGTCATGCACCTAGTCCATCGGTGGAGCGAGGACCAGAGTGTTGGACCTGCGGCAGTAGGGGGCATATCTCCAAAGACTGTCCAAATCGAGAAAAGAGAAATCGGGGGCAGCCATTAAACGAAGACGCCCCACAGTTGTGGAGCAAACCGTGGGGTTTCAAACTTCAGGGCGTGGAAGAAGGAGCTCTGAAGACATAGTCTCCGAGAGGCCTATTATTTGGGCTGGATTTAAGGGACAGCAGATTCGTTGTTTAATGGACACTGGGTCTCAGGTGACTACTATGCCTGAGGCATATTTTCAAAGTCACTTTCCGGAAGTTGCTCGTTCCTGGAAGGAACCTACTGTCAAGTTGGTGGCGGCTAACCAATTACCTATCCTAGTAGCGGGAGTGGTATGGATGTCGGTTCAGGCACGTGGAAAGAACCTCGGTCGAAAAGGGATAGTACTGACCACAGGACCTGGGGGCGATGGGACCATTGTAACCCTGGACACGAATGTGCTTAAAGAGGTCAAATAGTTCCTATCTGAGGGTTCTGACAGAAATAACTGGACTCGCACCACTCATGACCAGCCAGCAAGAGGGTGTTTCAGCACCTTGTGCGAGTCAGTCAAATTCAAAAATTGCCAGCTACCTCTCAGTATCTGGGTAAATTGTCAATGCCCCCTGAAGCTACAGTGACCCTGCCACTGGGACAGACTATACTCACTTTGCCAGTACTGGCACATGTGTCCTTAGAGGGTATGGACATTTAGATTGAACCAATAGAGCGAGAGGAAGTGCCCTCTGGGCTTCTGGTGGCACGCACACTGGCCACCATGTGACAGGGTAGTGTACCCATGCATTGTATTAATCTAAGTAGCGCAAGTTTACAGTTATTGCCCCGTCAAGAGATAGTGCGAGTTTGCGTAATGCCAGAGGATCTCACCAGAGCTGATGGTATAGGGCTGGCACCCATAGAAGGAGAACCATGGACCCTGGAGGTGTCCCTCAACAGACAAGAAACGGAAAGAGAACCGTTAACAGGGCGTCAACTCTTTGAGCAAATGGAGGTTAATCTTACTGAGTTCTCTGCTGGGCAAATTAGACAGATTGAACAGCTTCTACAGCGTTATCAAGGGGTATTTGCACAACATGAAGACGATTTCGGCTGCACTTGGGACATTCAACATGAAATACTTTGAGAGAAGTATCGCCAGATTCCACCTCAAATGTACCAGTAGGTGAAAGAACTCATATGTTGCAGAACGGTGTGATCCGCGAAAGTCAGAGTCCCTGGGCAGCTGCTATTGTACTGGTTCAGAAAAAAGATGGTACCCTGAGATTCTGTGTAGACTATCGGAAGCACTTCCTATCTGCGATAGGAAGTGCTAAATTTTTCTCTTCTCTCAACCTGGCCAGTGACTACTGGCAGGTCCCAGTGGCAGAGAAGGATCGTCCAAAAACTGCCTTTGTTCAACTGGATGCCATTTGGACTGACAAATGCACCAGGGACTTTCCAAAGATAGATGGAGAGATGCTTTTCAGGACCTCAACTTCGAGGCTACTTTAATATATCTAGACGATATAATCATCTATTCCGCCACGTTTGAAGATCATCTCCGATGACTGGAATAAGTGTTGGAATGACTTCAGACGCATGGATTGAAAATCAAGCCCCGCAAGTGTCATCTCTTCAAGCGAGAGATTGAATATTTGGGGCACACTGTGTCTAGTGCGGGAGTGTACCCCACCATGGAGAAAGTAGTGGCAGTGCAGAAGTGGCCCACACCAGTCAACCTAAGGGTTGGTTGTGGGCATTACATTGATTGGCTGGCTGCACAGCGTCACCTCGAGTATTTAAAACCGGGCGCCGCCATCTTGGACACAGACGGCTGGGATCAGACAGTGTAGGGACAGCGCTGCTGATTTAGGGAGAGATATATACTGCAAAATAGTTAGTGTAGGGTCTGTAAAGGCTGCCAGATCAAACAAACAGTCCTTCTCAGGACTAATATCCATACCAGATATCAGGCAGGCAGGCAGGCTGTATAGGAGATGCAGTGCTTATACCAGCAAACGCTGCATTACAGTCCTGTGTGCTCCTGTTGCTGAAATTGCTGGACTTAGCTCCAGGTCTCGGGAGCCAGGAAAAATCCTTTTTTTTTCATCTAAATCCTCTTTTTTTTCCCTCCTTCACACTGTACAAATACCCGTCTTATTAACTCTGTATTATACTGCTTTTGGGCCATTTGAATCTAAAAAAAAACAGTTTGAGTGTATCGCTCACTGTTCAGCCGCAAATATATATATTTAAAAAAGTCTGGTATACACCAGTAAATTATAACTGTGGTTTTGCTGTTCCACGGTAAAAAATCTCTATTATCCTGCTTTTGGCATTTTTTGCCGTAAAAAAAGCTAATAGTGTCTCCCTGATTTTTCAGACACAAATATATCTGTTGACATAGTCTGGTGTAGGCCCGAGAAACAGAAGTGTGGTTTTGCAGTTCCACGGTTCAAACCTCTGTATTATCCTGCTTTTGGGCCATTTGTATCTAAAAAAAAACAGTTTAAGTGTGTCGCTCACTGTTCAGCCGCAAATATATATATTTAAAAAAGTCTGGTATACACCAGTAAATTATAACTGTGGTTTTGCTGTTCCACGGTAAAAAATCTCTATTATCCTGCTTTTGGCATTTTTTGCCGTAAAAACTAATACAGTAGTGTCTCCCTGATTTTTCAGACACAAATATATCTGTTGAAAATAGTCTGGTGTAGGCCAGAGAAATAGAAGTGTGGTTTTGCAGTTCAAACCTCTGTTTTATCCACTTTTGGGCCATTTTAACCTAAAAAAAAACAGTTTGAGTGCACCCCAGTAAACAATAACTGTGGTTTTGCCATTCCACGGTAAAAAATCTCTATTATTCAGCTTTTGGTATTTTTTCCGTAAAGAAAAACAGTAAGAGTTTCTCCCTGATTGTTCAGATTGTTTAAAAGAGTCGGGTGTAGGCCAGAGAAATAGAACTGTGGTTTTCCTCTTCCACGGTTCTAATCTACTTTTTATTACCCTTTTTACATTGATAGTGTGAGTGTAAGCTATTTTACTTCCTTTACAATGGGCAAGGCGCGTGGCAAGGGACGTGGAACTGGACGTTCTGGTGATGGTGCGTGCAGAGGACGGGGCCGTGGCCAAGGTCAAAATGTGCCACAACCAACAGCCACATCTTCTTGCTCCTACTTCTTGACCGAATTACTAGGGAAGCACAGAACAACACCAGTATTGTGAACTGATCAGTGTGAACAGGTTATTATTTGGATAGCAGATAATACTTCCAGTTACCTGGGCACCACCACCTCCGGTCTGTCTTCCACACGGTCAAATCTTAGTAGCCGTGAGTCTCGACCGCATACTCCTCCTCACCCTGATGCTCCTTCCTCCCACCATGCCGAGTGTCGTCAGACAGCAACTTATCCTACACTTGGACACTCTGAAGAGCTGTTCACTGGTCCATTTCCAGATTTGTGCCCCTCGCCTGCTCCAAATGAAGTGGTGGAACAGGAGATCCCATGTAGCAATGCCCAAATATTTGAACAGCCACGGCCACAGGAAGTCGACGCTGGCAATTTGTCACAAGAGGTGGACGATGACGAGACACAATTGCCAGGAAGTGAGGAGGAGGATCGTGGTGCGCAAGTGGAAGAGGAGGTGGTGGTGGATGATCTAGTAACTGACCCAACATGGCAGGAGGACATGCAGAGCGAGGCCAGCAGCACACAGGGTAAGGGAGGCAGAGTACCCCAACAGGCAGGAAGAAGCAGTGTGGTGGCCGCACACAGAAGGCGGGCAACAGTTCCCCGTAACACCAACACGAGGGACGTTGCCAGTACAACCTGTAGGTCTTCCAGAGTCTGGAATTTTTTTAAAGACTCTGCTGATAACCCCAAAAAGGCCATTTGTACCACCTGTCATGCCAGCATAAGCAGGGGTGACAAAACTACCAGCCTGACCACCACCAGCATGATCAGGCACATGGCAGCAAAGCATCTGACTTTGTGGGGTTAACCCCAGGGTCCACGACCAGTGTCAGCGGGTGTCACCACTGCTTCTTCCGCTGTTGTGCGTGCAATAGAACCCCCTGTTGTGTGTGCAAGGCAATCCCCTGTCCTTACTGCATGCAAAGATGCCCCCTCCTCTCAGTCTCCACTTGTTCTGGCAGTTTCTCAAGAAACAGCATCAACGTCCACGTCCACGTCCCACCGCAGTGTTCAATTGTCCATATCCCAGACCTTTGAACGAAAGCAGAAATTCACAGCCAATGCGCCACAGGCCACAGTCCTAAATTCGCACATTTCACGACTGCTTGCGTTGGAAATTCTGACTTTTAGGCTGGTGGAGACGGAATCCTTTCGCAACCTTATGGCGGTGGCCGTCCCTCGGTACTCGGTCCCCAGCCGACACTATTTTGCCCGGTGTGCCATCCCCGCACTACACAAGCACGTGTCCCAAAATATCTGCCATGCCCTCAACAACGCAGTTACTGGAAGAGTCCACCTGACAACGGACACGTGGACAAGTGCTTGTGGCCAGTGAGGGTACATCTCCCTGACGGCACACTGGGTAAACATAGTGGAAGCCGGGACCCAGTCGGACCTTGTGACGGAACACATCCTCCCCACACTGAGGATTGCGGGCCATATGTCTGTCAGAGTTGCCCCCACAGTGTACAGCTCCTGCGCATCATCCTCCTCCTCATGTTCAGCCTCCATCTCAGATATCACCACATTAGTTACAAGCTGGAAGCACTGCAGTACTGACTCAGCCAAGCGGCAACAGGCTGTGCTGAAACTCATAAGCTTAGGTGAGAAACCTCACACTGCTTGTGAGTTGTGGACAGCTGTGAAAGAGCAGGCAGATCTGTGGCTGAGACAGCTGAACCTACATCCAGGCATGGTCGTGTGTGACAATGGCCGTAACCTGGTGGCGGCTCTGAGGCGAGGAGAGATCACACACGCACCATGAATGGCCCATGTGCTTAACCTCGTGGTTCAGCGGTTTCTTAAATCGTACCCCGAGTTGCCAGATCTGCTCGTCAAAGTACGCCGCCTGTCAGCTCATTTTCGCAAGTCGGCTACAGCTTCCGCCGTCCTTGCTGTGTTGCAGCAGCGTTTGCAGCTTCTGTCACACCGACTGGTGTGTGATGTCCCCACATGTTGGAACTCTACCCTCCACATGTTGCAAAGGATTTGTGAGCAGAAGAGAGCAGTTGTGGAGTACCAGCTGCAACAAGGCCGTCGATATTCAGGTCAGACTCCACACATAAGACCTCAGGAGTGGACCTGGATGTCTGACATATGTACCATCTTGACAAACTTTGAGGAGTCCACCAAGATGGTGAGTGGCGATGACGCCATCATTAGCATCAGCATCCCACTTGTCTGTCTTTTGCAACGCTCTCTGCAGAGAATTAAATAGGAGGCATTGCAGTCAGAGTATGATGAGATGGATCAAGAAGCCATAGCGGTCGATTACACACAGCCCAGCCTCAGCTCATCCCAACGTGCATTGGGGGACAATGACGGAGAGGAGGAGGAGGAGGAGGAAGAGCAGGAGCTGGTATCATGCGCTGTAGACGGTAGTACCTGTACAACTGTCATACCGTCGGTTCAGCGTGGGTGGCCTGAGGACAGGTGGGAGGAGGAGGAGGAGAGCACGGTCAGTCGTCATCTTGGTGAGGACACGAAAGTCTTGCCCGTTACCAGTCTGGCACGCATGGCTGACTTTATGTTACGCTGCCTTAACCGTGACCCTCGCGTTGTCAAAATGTTGGGTGACAGTCATTAGTGGTTGGTGACACGTTTAGACCCCCGCTAAAATGGGGCAGTGCCAGAAGGCCCTTGCTGCAGAACTGTTAAAAAAATTCCCATCTGAACACGCTAGCGGCAGAGGTCACAGTTCGTTGCCCAACCAAGGCGTACATGCGAGAGAGACGCAACTCAAATCCAGCAGAGGCAGGGGAACACTGTCAACTTTCTGGGACAGTTTTCTCAGACCCTCCCTTCGGACAGACCCTGAGGCGTGGGGTACTCTCACAAGGAGTGGAAAGTTTCAAAAGATGGTGAGGGAGTACCTTGGCGACCGTACCAGTGTCCTCCGTGATTCCTCTGTGCCTTTTAATTATTGGATATCCAAGCTGGACACTTGGAATGAACTCGCTCTGTACGCCTTGGCGGTCCTGGCCTGCCCTGCCGCTAGCGTCTTATCGGAGCGTGTTTTTTGTGCCGCATGGGGGAATTATAACTCATAAGCGCACTCGCCTGTCAACTGACAATGCTGACAAGCTGACCCTTATCAAAATGAACAAGGGCTGGATTGGGCCAGACTTCTCATCACCACCAAATGACAGCAGAGTAACATAAAGTCAAATCCACTGTGTTATTTCGGGAGGTGTATTCACATGCACCGCTTCACACCCACACATGGGTATACGCTTTCTCATTTCGGCTGTTTTATGTTCTTCTCTTTATCCTCTGCCTCCACCACTACTATACCACCAGGGTGACCGTGGTCCGTGTTGCGAATATTGAAAGTTCCTCCGTCCTTATTTTTGTCAGCTTTTGCTTGGAAGGCATAAGCAAAGACTGTGGGAGACCCACTCCCCAATAATGGGAATAATAATTTTAAGATGCTGTACTGTATGGCTCTTGTAAGGGGCATAAAAACCATCTTGCTAAGCTACTGTGACCTCCAGCACTTTTCCAAGGGGCATTCAAACCATCTTGTTAAGCTACTGGGACCTCCACGTCTCTTCCAAGGGGCATTCAAACCGTCTTGTTAAGCTACTGCGACCTCCACCACTTTTCCAAGGGGCATTCAAACCGTCTTGTTAAGCTACTGTGACCTCCACGTCTCTTCCAAGGGGCATTCAAACCGTCTTGTTAAGCTACTGCGACCTCCACCACTTTTCCAAGGGGCATTCAAACCGTCTTGTTAAGCTACTGTGACCTCCACCACTTTTCCAAGGGGCAATAAAACCGCCTTGTTAAGCTTCTGACCTCCACGTCTCTTCTGAGGGGCATTAAAAGCATCTTGTTAAGCTACTGCGACCTCCACGTCTCTTCTGAGGGGCATTAAAAGCGTCTTGTTAAGCTACTGCGACCTCCACCACTTTTCCGAGGGGCATTAAAACCGTCTTGTTAAGCTACTGGGACCTCCACGTCTCTTCTGAGGGGTATTAAAAGTGTCTTGTTAAGCTACTGTGACCTCCACCACTTTTCCAAGGGGCATTGAAATGTTGTTTTTAATTAACTCTAACCTCCACGAATCTTCGAACTGGCATTGCATTTCCTCCTAATTTTTGTCAGCTTTTGCTTGGAAGGCATAAGCAAAGACTATGGGAGACCCACTCCCCAATAATGGGAATAATTTTTGTAATATGCTGTACTGCATGGCTCTTGTAAGGGGCATTGCAAGTCTCTCCATCCTAATTTTGGGCAGCTTTTGTTTGGAAGGCATAATCAAAGACTATGGGAGACCCACTCCCCAATAATGGGAATTATGTTTGTAATATGCTGTACTGCATGGCTCTTGTAAGGAGCATTGCAAGTTCCTCCGTCCTTTTTGTTGGCAGCTTTTGCTTGGAAGTCATAAGCAAAGACTATTGGAGACCCACTCCCCAATAATGGGAATAATGTTTGTAATATGCTGTACTGCATGGCTCTTGTAAGGGGCATGGCAAGTTCCTCCGTCCTAATTGTTGGCAGCTTTTGCTTGGAAGGCATAAGCAAAGACTGTGAGAGACCCACTCCCCAATAATGGGAATAATATTTTTAAGATGCTGTACTGTATGGCTCTTGTAAGGGGCATTAAAACTGTCTTATTAAGCTACTGTGACCTCCACAACTATTCCAAGGGGCATTAAAACCATCTTGTTAAGCTACTGTGACCTCCCCGTCTCTTCCAAGGGGCATTAAAAGCATCTTGTTAAGCTACTGTGACCCCCACCACTTTTCCAAGGGGCATTAAAACCGTCTTGTTAAGCTACTGTGACCTCCACATCTCTTCCAAAGGTCATTCAAACCGTCTTGTTAAGCTACTGCGACCTCCACCACTTTTCCAAGGGGCATTCAAACCGTCTTGTTAAGCTGCTGTGACCTCCACCACTTTTACAAAGGGCATTAAAATCATCTTGTTAAGCTACTGGGACCTCCAAGTCTCTTCTGAGGGGCATTAAAAGAGTCTTGTTAAGCTACTGTGACCTCCACCACTTTTCCAAGGGGCATTAAAACCATCTTGTTAAGCTACTGTGACCTCCACGTGTCTTCCGAGGGGCATTAAAAGCGTCTTGTTAAGCTACTGTGACCTCCACCACTTTTCTAAGGGGCATTAAAATCGTCTTGTTAAGCTACTGCGACCTCCACGTCTCTTCCAAGGGGCATTCAAACCGCCTTGTTAAGCTACTGGGACCTCCACGTCTCTTCCAAGGGGCATTCAAACCTCTTGTTAAGCTACTGCGACCTCCACCACTTTTCCAAGGGGCATTCAAACTGTCTTGTTAAGCTACTGTGACCTCCACCACTTTTCCAAGGGGCATTAAAACCGTCTTGTTAAGCTACTGGGACCTCCACATCTCTTCTGAGGGGCATTAAAAGCATCTTGTTAAGCTACTGTGACCTCCACCACTTTTCCAAGGGGCATTAAAACCGTCTTGTTAAGCTTCTGGGACCTCCACGTCTCTTCTGAGGGGCATTAAAAGCATCTTGTTAAGCTACTGTGACCTCCACCACTTTTCAAAGGGGCATTAAAAGCATCTTGTTAAGCTACTGTGACCTCCACCACTTTTCAAAGGGGCATTAAAACCGTCTTGTTAAGCTTCTGTGACCTCCACGTCTCTTCCAAGGGGCATTAAAACCGTCTTGTTAAGCTACTGGGACCTCCACGTCTCTTCTGAGGGGCATTAAAAGCTTCTTGTTAAGCTACTGTGACCTCCACCACTTTTACAAGGGGCATTAAAACCGTCTTGTTAAGCTACTGGGACCTCCAAGTCTCTTCTGAGGGGCATTAAAAGCGTCTTGTTAAGCTACTGTGACCTCCACCACGTTTCCAAGGGGCATTAAAACCATCTTGTTAAGCTACTGGGACCTCCACGTCTGTTCTGAGGGGCATTAAAAGCGTCATGTTAAGCTATTGTGACCTCCACCACTTTTCCAAGGGACATTAAAACCGTCTTTTTAAGCTACTGTGACCTCCACCACTTTTCCAAGGGGCATTAAAAGCGTCTTGTTAAGCTACTGGAACCTCCACGTCTCTTCTGAGCGGCAGTAAAAGCATCTTGTTAAGCTACTGTGACCTCTACCACTATTCCAAGGGGCATTAAAACCGTCTTGTTAAGCTATTGTGACCTCCACTTCTCTTCCGAGGGGCATTAAAAGCGTCTTGTTAAGCTGATGTGACCTTCACGTCTCTTCCAAATAGCACTAAAACGGTCTTGTTAAGCTACTGCGACCTCCACCACTTTATCAAGGAGCATTCATACCGTCTTGTTAAGCTACTGTGACCTCCACCACTTTTCCAAGGGGCATTAAAACCGTCTTGTTAAGCTACTGGGACCTCCACGTCTCTTCTGAGGGGCATTAAAAGTGTCTTGTTAAGCTACTGTGACCTCCACCACTTTTCCAAGGGGCATTAAAACCGTCTTGTTAAGCTACTGTGACCTCCACGTCTCTTCCGAGGGGCATTTAAAGCGTCTTGTTAAGCTACTGTGACCTCCACAACTTTTCCAACGGGCATTAAAACTGTCTTGTTAAACTACTGGGACCTCCACGCTTCTTCCAAGGGGCATTCAAACCGTCTTGTTAAGCTACTGGGACCTCCACGTCTCTTCCAAGGGGCATTCAAACCGTCTTGTTAAGCTACTGCAACCTCCACCACTTTTCCAAGGGGCATTAAAACCGTCTTGTTAAGCTACTGTGACCCCCACCACTTTTCCAAGGAGCATTAAAACCGTCTTGTTAAGCTACTGGGACCTCCATGTCTCTGCTGAGGGGCATTAAAATCGTCTTGTTAAGCTACTGTGACCTCCACCACTTTTCCAATGGGCATTAAAAGCGTCTTGTGAAGCTACTGTGACCTCCACGTCTCTTCCAAGGGGCAGTCAAACCGTCTTGTTAAGCTACTGCGACCTCCACCACTTTTTCAAGGGGCATTAAAAGCATCTTGTTAAGCTACTGGGACCTCCACCACTTTTCCAAGGGGCATTAAAACCTTCTTGTTAAGCTACCTGGACCTCCATGTCTCTTCTGAGGGGCATTAAAAGAGTCTTGTTAAGCTACTGTGACCTCCACCACTTTTCCAAGGGGCATTAAAACCTTCTTGTTAAGCTACTGGGACCTCTACGTCTCTTCCAAGGGGCATTAAAACTGTCTTGCTAAGCTACTGCGACCTCCACCACTTTTCAAAGGGGCATTAAAAGCATCTTGTTAAGCTACTGTGACCTCCACCACTTTTCAAAGGGGCATTAAAACCGTCTTGTTAAGCTTCTGTGACCTCCACGTCTCTTCCAAGGGGCATTAAAACCGTCTTGTTAAGCTACTGGGACCTCCACGTCTCTTCTGAAGGGCATTAAAAGCTTCTTGCTAAGCTACTGTGACCTCCACCACTTTTCCAAGGGGCATTAAAACCGTCTTGTTAAGCTACTGGGACCTCCAAGTCTCTTCTGAGGGGCATTAAAAGCGTCTTCTTAAGCTACTGTGACCTCCACCACGTTTCCAATGGGCATTAAAACCATCTTGTTAAGCTACTGGGACCTCCACGTCTGTTCTGAGGGGCATTAAAAGCGTCATGTTAAGCTATTGTGACCTCCACCACTTTTCCAAGGGACATTAAAACCGTCTTTTTAAGCTACTGTGACCTCCACCACTTTTCCAAGGGGCATTAAAAGCGTCTTGTTAAGCTACTGGAACCTCCACGTCTCTTCTGAGGGGCAGTAAAAGCATCTTTTTAAGCTACTGTGACCTCTACCACTATTCCAAGGGGCATTAAAACCGTCTTGTTAAGCTATTGTGACCTCCACTTCTCTTCCGAGGGGCATTAAAAGCGTCTTGTTAAGCTACTGTGACTTCCACCACTTTTCCAAGGGGCATTAAAACCATCTTGTTAAGCTGCTGTGACCTCCACGTCTCTTCCAAGTAGCACTAAAACGGTCTTGTTAAGCTACTGCGACTTCCACCACTTTACCAAGGAGCATTCATACCGTCTTGTTAAGCTACTGTGACCTCCACCACTTTTCCAAGGGGCATTAAAACCGTCTTGTTAAGCTACTGGGACCTCCACGTCTCTACTGAGGGGCATTAAAAGTGTCTTGTTAAGCTACTGTGACCTCCACCACTTTTCCAAGGGGCATTAAAACCGTCTTGTTAAGCTACTGTGACCTCCACGTCTCTTCCGAGGGGCATTTAAAGCGTCTTGTTAAACTACTGTGACCTCCACAACTTTTCCAACGGGCATTAAAACCGTCTTGTTAAGCTACTGGGACCTCCACGTTTCTTCCAATGGGCATTAAAACCTTCTTGTTAAGCTACTGTGACCTCCACGTCTCTTCCAAGGGCATTCAAACCGTCTTGTTAAGCTACTGCAACCTCCACTACTTTTCCAAGGGGCATTAAAACCGTCTTGTTAAGCTACTGTGACCTCCACCACTTTTCCAAGGGGCATTAAAGCCGTCTTGTTAAGCTACTGTGATCTCCCGTCTCTTCTGAGGGGAATTAAAAGCGTCTTGTTAAGCTACTGTGACCTCCACCTCTTTTCCAAGGGGCATTAAAACCGTCTTGTTAAGCTACTGTGACCTCCACGTCTCTTCTGAGGGGCATTAAAAGCGTCTTGTTAAGCTACTGTGACCTTCACCACTTTTCCAAGGGGCATTAAAACCGTCTTGTTAAGCTACTGGGACCTCCACGTCTCTTCCAATGGGCATTCAAACCGTCTTGTTAAGCTACTGAGACCTCCACGTCTCTTCCGAGGGGCATTAAAACCGTCTTGTTAAACCACTGTGACGTCCACATCTCTTCAAAGCGGCATTACAAGCGTCTTCTTAAGACACTCTGAACTCCACAGCTCTTCCAAGGGGCATTGAAATGTTGTTTTTAATTACCTGTAACCTCCACGACTCTTCCAACGGGCATTGCATTTCCTCCTAATTTTAGTCAGCTTTTGCTTTTCAATGCAAAGGCAAAAACTAAGGGAGACCCACTCCCCAATAATGGGTAGAAGGTTTTTAGTATGCTGTAATCCACGTCTGTTTCAAGGGGCATTGCAGTTCCTCATAATTTTTGGAAAGCCTTCCATTCACTGCTTAGGCCAACAGTGTACAGGAGACCCAGTTGCTATAAATGGAAAAAACGGTTTAGTTAAGGCCCTCTGACCTCCATGTCATTTCCAAGGCGCAGTAGAGTGCCTCGAAATTTTTGGTAGGCTTTGCACTCACTGTATGCCCTATAACTGTGTAGCCGAACCGCTCCTTTTGTTACAGAATCATATCCTACAAGACATATGTGGTTGACTGGCCTGATATTGATGTGAATGGTCCCTGTTCCTCCTGCTCTTTCTCCTTTGCCACCACCTCATCCATCATTTATCACCTGAAGCTTTGTTTTAATGGGAGTCATAGAACTGGGATAGTAGCAGGAAAACATCCAGCAATCCTCAGGGGAGGTAGGATATGCGCCAAAACGCTGACCACCTCAGTCCTAGCCGCTACTACATACATGCACTTGCATTCCAAGAAAACAAAGCAGATGCTAACTTCTATCATCATCATCATGCTCCTCACCTTGGCAGTCTCAACTCCCCTGATGGAGAAGCCAGGGCCCACTGGAGGAGTCTGGTTCTCTGGTGGGCTCGTCCAATGCTGCGCTAAAGCAGGCCGGGCTAAGAAAAGTGTGTGGGGGGGAAGTTGACAGGAGAGATAGGGGCGGCTGGGGACCGAGTATGGACACCCGGCCGCCCCCTGGCGGCTGGGGACCGTGTGTGGACACCCGGCCGTGGGGCGGCTGGGGACCGAGTATGGACACCCGGCCGCCCCCTGTTGGCTGGGGACTGAGTATGGATACCAGGCCGCCAACGCAGCCATGACGTGGTGGCCAGATTCTGCCTCCACATGGCTAAAAGGCCCAATTTCAAGTGCAAGCAAGAGGTATGGTATTGCAGCCTGGGGGTGGGTGGGTAGCAGGCTGCATACTTGCGCTTGCATTGCAAGGAATGGTAGAGGTACAATTGAACACTGCCCTTGGACAAGGACTTGAACGGGGATAGTTGCAAGTCTGCAACGACAGGTGCAGGGTGGGAGGCATCTTCGCATGTACCATGAACAGGGGTTTGGCATGCACACGCTACAGCGGAATAGGCTGTCCTTCCCACTAAATGCACTAGGGAGGGCACAGGTAATGTTTTGGTATGCGCGCTTAATCTTATGTATAAAGCACACCGGGACAAATAGGGGTGGCTGGGGACTGAGTATGGATACCTCGCTGCCGAAGCAGCTATGAGGTAGTGGCCAGCTTCGGCCTCCTCCAAACTAAAGGGCCCCATTTCAAGTACAAGCTAGCCGTATGGTATTGCAGCCTGGGGGTGGGTGGGTGGCAGGCTGCACACTTACGCTTGCATTCCAAGAAAACAAAGCAGATGCTAACTTCTATCATCATCATCATGCTCCTCACCTTGGCACTCTCAACTCCACTGATGGAGAAGCCAGGGCCCACCGGAGGAGTCTGGTTCTCTGGTGGGCTCGTCCAATGCTACCCTAAAGCAGGCCGGGCTAAGAAAAGTGTGTGGGGGGAAGTTGACAGGAGAAATAGGGGCGGCTGGGGACCATTTATGAACACCCGGCCGCCCCCAGGCAGCTGGGGACCGTGTGTGGACACCTGGCCACCCCCTGGCGGCTGGGGACCGTGTGTGGACACCCGGCCACGGGGCGGCTGGGGACCGAGTATGGACACCCGGCTGCCCCCTGGCGGCTGTGGACCGAGCGTGGACACCCGGCCGCCGGGCGGCTGGGTACTAAGTATGGATACCAGGCCGCCAACGCAGCCATGATGTGGTGGCCAGATTCCGCCTCCACATGTCTAAAAGGCCCAATTTCAATTGCAAGCAAGCAGTATGGTATTGCAGCCTGGGGGTGGGTGCGTGGCAGGCTGCATACTTGCGCTTGCATTGCAAGGAATAGGGAGGTACAATTGAACACTGCTCTGGGAGAAGGACTTGCACGGGGATAGTTGCAAGTCTGCATCTTCTGATGCGGCAAGGATGACTTCTGATGGGCACACTTTTAGGCAGTGACCTGGGTGTCAGAGATGCTTCCAGGGGTCTTCCCCATGCTGTTCCCATGTCTTTTCAGCACTGTATGCATGTGTCACACAGCACATGGCCAGATAAGGTTGTAAAATGTTAAAATGACATTTCCTGGTGAATGCATTTGTCACGGTGGAAAGCAATACAAAAGTGCAAAAACGCATAAAAAATGCTAATGCTACTTGTGAACATAGCCCAAGGTGTGGAGGAGTATTTTTTTTTGTTATTTATTTTATCTTTTACACAAGTCTTTACCCTGGAAAGGAACTTCCTTAACATATTTAACAGGAAAGCAGTTTCAGTTTCGTTTTTGAACGTTTTATTGTGAGCCCTTAAAAGTGACTTAATACCTCTGACCACGTTGTTGACAGCAGTGACCTGGGGGTCAGAAATGCTTCCTGGGGCGATCCCCATTCTGTCCCCATGTCATTTGAGCACGGTCACTATCCTTTTGGGCACTTGTTAGGCTTTTAAAACACTGCCGGGGGTTACGCCGCAAAAATGCTCGGGTCTCCCATAGACTAACATTGGGCTCGTTGCTCGGGTCGAGCACCCGAGTATTACGGCGAGCTCGGCCCGAGCTTCGAGCACCCGAGTATTTTAGTGCTCGCTCAACACTATCGATTATCTGATGATTGGAACTTCATACAAAGGCTACGGACACTGCTTGGTAATGACTGATCACTTCACCAAGTTTGCAGTGGTGACACCTATCTGGGATCAGACATCAGAAACCACAGCCAAGGCCATTTGTCAAGATTTCATTTGGATTTATGGGTGCCCGAAGTGGATACATTCTGATCAAGCGGCCTGCTTCCAGGGGCAAGACATGGATGAGTTATACCATATCTATGGGATCGACAAATCTCGAACAACGCCCTATCACCCCCAAGGAAATGGGGCATGTGAGTGATTCAACCGAACCTTGTTGCAGATGTTACGGACGTTGGAAGAGGACAAGAAAATAAAATGGCCTGAGTTCGTGTCCGAGTTGGTGTGGTTGTATAAAATCGCATTCATGCGACTACAGGCTACACACCTTATATGCTGCTGTTTGGAAGGAACGGACGAGAGATTACTGAACTGGAGCTAAACTCAAAAGATCCCGGTCCGTACAACAATCCGAGTACCTGGATTTGAGAACACAGATGGCGGCTTCATACAGTGAGAAAGCTGGTTGCGCAGAAGTTTCAGGAAGTAGAGCATACAGGGCAGCCCTCGATTTCGGTGGGCTCACTCCGACCAGGAGATCGTGTGTTAGTGAGGACCAAACCGATTGGGAGTAAGCTATACCATCATTGGGAGGCGGTACCATATCGGCTGGTGAAGCATATCCAGCCTGTGGAAAAATTAACTGAAGTGCCACACATAGTGACTCTGGAAGACGAAGAAGGATGGGCTACAATGCAATTGAGCCCTTAAGTCCCGATTGGGGTACAAAATGGATCAGGAGGCAATTTACAATCTCCACTGGTTGATTTATCAGATATCCCGGAATCACCTTTGTGGGAGGAACCTGTAACATCCCTGGCGGCGTGCTTGCATAGTGCACCACCTCCCACTATGCAAGACCGCAATCTTACCTGTCAGTCCAGCCTGCTAATCTTGCTCCAGTTCATGCTGTGTGCATGCCTCTTGACTGACTGCTTAGGGCGGCGGCCCGGTTACTTCCTGATTCTTATAGCTGCTGTGGGCACACCCCTAATGCGTCTCCAGCCTATTGCTGTGAGTCACTGGATGTTTAAACCCCCTCCACCCAGTAGGAGGTGCCTGAGCAACACCTTCACTCAGTTTGTCTTTGCAACTGTATTGCCAGGTCCTGTCCTGTCATCTCTGACTTCTAGTCTGTTTCCGCCACTCTGGGGGCTGCATTCCCAGACCTGTTATCTCTGACTTCTAGTCTGTTTCCGCTACTCTGGGGGCTGTATTCCCAGGCCTGTTACCTGTGACTTCTAGTCTGTTTCCGCCACTCTGAGGGCTGTATTCCCAGGCTCGTTTTTGTATCTCATTGCAGTAGCAGTTCCTGTCTGAACTGTATCCTAGCCTGTTACCTGTTTATCTCTATGTCCGTACCTTCCCTCTTCCTGCAGTATCTGAACCTGCACCTAACTGCAACTCCTTGTCTCTGTACTTGTGTTTGTGAGTTTTGTGTCCACTCGCTACTTCATAGTAAGTACCTTGTGTGTATCTGGTTCTGCTTGTCCTTTTTCCCTTCCTCCGTATCTTCCTGTTTTTTCCAGTCTGTTCCATTTGAACAGTGCCCTGTCCTCTCTGCCTTGCCCACCGCTCTTGCGGTTTCTCTCTGCTCTGACTTGCCCTCCGCTCCTGCGGTTTCTCTCTGCTCTGACTTACCCACCGCTCCGGCGGTTCCGCTCTGCTCTGCCTTGTCCACCGCACCTGCGGTTTCACTCCACTTTGTCTTGCCCACCGCTCCGGCAGTTTCTCTCTGCTCTGACTTGCTCACTGCTCCGGCGGTTTCTCTCTGCTCTGACTTACCCACCACTCCGGCGGTTCCGCTCTGCTCTGCCTTGTCCACCGCACCTGTGGTTTTGCTCCGCTCTGTCTTGCCCACCGCTCTTGCGGTTTCTCTCTGCTCTGACTTACCCACTGCTCCGGCGGTTTCTCTCTGCTCTGACTTACCCACCGCTCCGGCGGTTTCTCTCTGCTCTGCCTTGTCTACTGCATCTGCGGCTCTGTACCTGTCTCCCAGTCTGTACTCGACCCTATCCAGCCTGCGCTCCTACCTGCTAGTACCTCCCTGTCTGCACTCCAGCCGTGCTTGCCAGTGCCCACCTGTCTACATGCCAGCCATGCTTGCCAGTGCCCACCTGTCTGCATACCAGCCGTGCTTGCCAGTGCCCACCTGTCTGCATACCAGCCGTACTTGCCAGTACCCACCTGTCTGCATGCCAGCCGTACTTGCCAATACCCACCTGCCTGTATGCCAGTCTAACCTGCCTGTTCCTGCATTTCCCAGTGTGGGTCAACAATTGTGACCGGGGTCTGACCTGGAGTCGCACCTGGTCCCTCTGCTCGGTTCCTCCTTGGTCCACGGAGTCGACTAAGCCGCCGTGCGATACTTAGTTACGCCCCTCCAGGCACTCCTCGGTTCATGGTACAGTGGGATCACTAATCACGCTCACGCCAGTCAGTCCGGGCGGAAGCGTAACAGAACCCCGCAGAACTGAACGGGCTAATGCTGTAATCCCTCCTAACCGGTATGCTCAAGAGGAGTTTATCTGATCTCAGATTCAACAGAAAACAGAGGAGTGTGCTCAACTCTTGTCTGAACTTACACTGCCTCGGAGGAGGCATCAATCTCGCAAAGAATCCTCTTGCCCGAGGGCTGGCGAGCAAAAAGGAGGGAGGAATGTAATGGAAGTCAAAAAGCCTTACTGTCATCTGCTGGTTGACCGCAATCAAACGGAACCAAGATGCCTTATGAATGTTAAAGGGGGAACAGATTTGAACGTGAGACCCGGTCAGGTGACGTCTAGTGAGGAGTTTTTAAATATAACGGTCGAGCCCGCCAAACCTGAGGTGATTCCGGCGCCAAGCTGCAGAGAAAAGGAGACGCTCGCTGGATGGGCTGAGGAAACCAGCCTGACAGGTCGGAGGCAGAGACCTACGAGGCACCACAGGCGGACGCCAGTGAACAAATGCTGGATTCACCGCAGAGGTCCCCCGAGTACCACGGCCGCTGAGGAGAGCCAGGATCTGCTTGTTATGGAAAAATGCAAGAGCGCAATAGGGTCTTATCCAATTAATAAATGTTACATGAGTATTAAAAACTGTTCACCTAGTAGGGTTGAGTGGGACACAACACCTATAAAGCCTGGACTCCAAATGCTGCAGCTTCCTATGGATATGTCAGAGATAGATGCTGGGAAAGGAAATTGTTTCTGCACTCTCTGGAGTCACGACAAACCATTAGTATGGATAAAAATGTAGGTTTACTGTCTACGCGTTTCAGAGTCCACCGACTCCCTTCACTGTCTGAAGAGCAGGTACAGAAAACGGAGAATCAAGAGAATGAGCTGATCGCTGCTCCTTCACTGCTAACAATGTATACAGTGCATTGTGAAAGTATTTGGCCCCATTGAACTTTTCTACCTTTTGCCACATTTCTAGCTTCAAACATAAAGATATAAAATTCTCATTTTTGGGGAAGAATCAACAACAAGTGGGACACAATCGTGAAGTGGAATGAAATTTATTGGATATTTTAAACTTTTTAAAAAAATTAAAAACTGAAAAGTGGGGCGTGCAATATTATTCGGCCCCTTTGAGTTAATACTTTGTAGCTCCACCTTTTGCTGCGATTACAGCTGCAAGTCGCTTGGGGTATGTCTCTATCAGTTTTGTACATCGAGAGGCTGAAATTCTTGCCCATTCTTCCATGCAAAACTGCTCAAGCTCATTGAGGTTGGATGGAGGGCGTTTGCGAACAGCAGTTTTCAGCTCTTTCCACAGATTCTCGATTGGATTCAGGTCTGCACTTTGACTTGGCTATTATAACAACTGGATACGTTTATTTTTGAACCATTCCATTGTAGATTTTTCTTTATGTTTGGGATCATTGTCTTGTTGTAAGATAAATCTCCGCCCTAGTCTCAGGTCTTTTGCAGACTCCAACAGGTTTTCTTCCAGAATGGTCCTGTATTTGGCTCCGTCCATCTTCCCATCAATTTTAACCATCTTCCCTGTCCCTGCTGAAGAAAAGCAGGCCCAAACCATGATGCTGCCACCACCATGTTTGACAGTGGGGATGGTGTTTTGAGGGTGATGAGCTGTGTTGCTTTTACGCCAAACATATCGTTTTGCATTATGGCTAAAAAGTTTGATTTTGATTTCATCTGACCAGAGCACCTTATTCCACATGTTTGGTGTGTCTCCCAGGTGGCTTGTGGCAAACTTCAAATCAGACTTTTTATGGATATCTTTGAGAAATGGCTTTCTTCTTGCCACTCTTCCATAAAGGCCAGATTTGTGCAGTATACAACTGATTGTTGTCCTATGGACAGACTCTCCCACCTTAGCTGTAGGTCTCTGCAGTTCATCCGGAGTGATCATGGGCCTTTTGGCTGCATCTCTGATTAGTCTTCTCCTTGTTCGAGATGAAAGTTTATAGGGACGGCCGGGTCTTGGTAGATTTGCAGTGGTCTGATACTCCTTCTATTTCAATATGATCGCTTGCACAGTGCTCCTTGAGATGTTTAAAACTTGGGAAATCTTTTTGTATCCAAATCCGGCTTTAAACTTCGCCACAACAGTATCTCGGACCTGCCTGGTGTGTTCCTTGGTCTTCATGATGCTCTCTGCACTTGAAACAAAACCCTGAGACTATCACAGAGCAGGTGCATTTATACGGAGACTTGATTACACAAAGGTGGATTTTATTTATCATTATCAGTCATTTAGGACAACATTGGATCATTCAGAGATCCTCACTGAACTTCTGGAGTGAGTTTGCTGCACTGAAGTAAAGGGGCCGAATAATATTGCACGCCCCACTTTTCAGTTTTAAATTTGTTAAAAAAGTTTAAAATATCCAATAAATTTCGTTCCACTTCACGATTATGTCCCACTTGTTGTTGATTCTTCCCCAAAAAATTAGAATTTTATATGTTTATGTTTGAAGCCAGAAATGTGGCAAAAGGTAGAAAAGTTCAAGGGGGCCAAATACTTTCACAATGCACTGTATGTGTAAGTGCTGCAGCGCCCTATACCCCCCACCCTCCTCAAATGAAGTCTGACTGCTAAAGTCTACAGATATCCAGAAATCAGAAACTTACAGGTATATTGTGTAAATTCTGAGGATGTAAATGTATGAGTGCAGTATGTATATGTATGAGTAGTAGATATGCTGTCATCGATGCACGTAGGTGAGATGTGTCTGAAGGATTTGACCACAGATCTCTGTACAAACAATGGTAGATAGGTTGTTCGCTATCCTCTCCTCTTTTGCCTGGCCAGCTGCATGTAGTTAATCCAGGAAGGAAGATGCAGTGGACGAACTTTCAGGTAGTTTATTGACTGTACATTGACAAATGATGAGGAAGAGATGTTTAGAGAAGATGAAGGGACAAAGATGAGGGATAGAGTGTAAAGCATGGAGAATAGAGTTAACAGGAGAATGTCACGAAACGCACCGAAGACCAATGGCAATGATGTTGCAGGAACGTCGCTGCCACCAAAGGTGAGTATAACTGTTATTTTATATGAAGAAAATATATTGATTGAGCAAGGGTTGTCCCAATAGTTGAAAACCCCTTTAAATTAATACTATACTTGCCAGCTCTTCCAAAATGCACAGGAGACTCACAGTAAAAGGAGAGATCTTGGTGCCTAGGGCAGCAGTAACTATGAATACTACCCTGGGTATGAAGTAATGCCAGCAAATCATGAGTATGTGCAATTGCCTTTATCAATGGACAGTTAGACCTGGAATTTGTTTGTTGGATCCAGTCAAGGACATGCTATCCCAAACATGCCAAATTATATCCATGTTAGTTGGGAAAATTGAGCCCCCCAGGTTGTTTAGTCAACATAAGCTTTACTATTGATATCTGTGGTCTCTTGCCAGTCAATAAAAATTGTATAAATGGTCAATTAATATTTTACCGTTTAAAGGCATTAATACAACCTAGTACGTACGAAAATTGCATCGAAAAATATTCTATATCCCAAAACGACCATACATTTCTGAGTACAAACTTTTTTTAAGACATTCCTTACAACAACTTATAGTAAATAAATGTAGAAATCATCTTCCTTGTTAGTTTGTCTGAATATCAGCTCTGTCCTCTGACCATTGATTACAGTGCAAGATATTGCATTCTGATTTTTCTCCCTTCTCAGACTTTTTTTGTCATTGACAGAACAATATAATATAAATCTAATAGCTTCAGTGGGCATGACTGTAATAATGAAACCTTTGCACATAGCTATGCAGTACATCACATGCGTCCTATTTTATATATGTACTCTGCGTAAGTAGCTAAATGAATAAATGAAATCTGAACATCTGGTCCTTTTTGTTTGGTTGTGCTCAGTTTGAAGTATAAGACCCAAGGCAATCCATAGATCGTCTTTTAAATTCTACTCACCGACTGTCTTGTAAATAGAAAGAATGTTCTTTATAAAGTGCTAGATGTTACACTGACCTTGGAGAATTAATTTTTCAAAGCCTGGCTTATCAGTTTAGAAAATTCTATAAATGCTGAGTGTTTATAAGATTAATTACTTTAAGCAGGGCAAAAAGTACTGCAATTTTTACCTGATTAAGAAGCCAAAGTACCTGGAAAATCCACTTTAATAGAAAATGGCTTGGTATGTTATCTATTTTAGATCTTTATTGAGTTGCAGCAGTGTTAGTTATCTTGTATCATTTTTGTCTTTCCTGTAATATTCCTGCAAAGTGATGTGATTGCCAAAATATAATATTAATAAGCTCATTAACCTTTCTTTAATAAATTCATTACTCAATTTAAACTAAATCCACTCCTAGTCATCCACTGATTGGTGAAGGTCTAGCTGGACAATATTATTTCAGGAGCGGATGATGCATCAGAAACTTGGGCAACAGGGTCAGACTTTGGAAATCTACAAGAGGAAATATTTGGGGCAACAAACTAATGAGAAAACACTGAGATAATGTGCAGCACCAAAAATTATTTAATATGTTTAAATGTTGTAAGAGGCACCTAAAGTGAACCTGACTGCTCAGTCATGCTGCCCAAACCACAAAAACATGAATCAGATACCGGCTCCACCATTTCAGACAGGTATATTTTACTCTGAAATGCAGCTGCATGTAGCAGAAAACATACATTTAATTTCCAGCCAAGGACCATGTAGTGTTATGATCTGCAACATGAACTAAGGAAAGATACGGGAAAGCTGTCCCTACAGTAAGACTAAGCTGAATCCCTACGATGTAGCGGGCTGCCTGTTCCTAGCGAACAGACCCGCCTTAGTCCTCGGCTAGTCTGAACGAAGACCTATAGCATAAAGGGAGGGGTCCCTAAAAAAACTAAGGACTGGGACAAAAATGGGACACCTCCTAAACAGAGAAGTTGTTGCAGAACACAAAAAAGACGAACTGACAAAAAGGTACTAGAGGTCCCAGAAGGACCAAGAGAACTGACAGAGAAAGGCACAGAAGCACCTGGCTAGAGAAACAGACAAACATTGAAGTCCAGCACAGCCAAAAGGGCGGAGCTGGAATATAAAGGCAGATGGTCACGTGACCGCAAAATACCAAAATACAAGATGGAAAAAAACAAACAGGAGGGTTCTAACATGTAGCTATTGTGACTTCTAGAAGAGGCTGGTCACTGGCAGCTTTTCCCACCCCGCTCTCCTTGAATAAAACATTCCTGTTATACAGAAACATAGAGACCTGTCACTCAAGGACTCCAGTTCCACTTGGACAGGTCACCCAAGCTGCATGGTCCCTGTCTGCCTTTTAAATGTATATTTTTGTTAGAGTAAAACATACCTGGCAGAAATGATGGTGACTGTGTCTGATTCATGCTGTTCGTTATTTAGGCAGCATGAGTAAGCTGTCAGGGTTCCTTTAAAGGGGTTGTCCACCTTTTACAGTAATTTTTTTTGACTTTAATACATGTTTTTTGGTCTAAAAATAATGTTTGCAATTATCTTTCATTCATCATTTTTGCATTGTTTGGCTCTTATCTTTGTTTCCCTACACTCTCAACTTTGATGTGGTCTGTGGTGATAATGTTGTATGATACCACTCAGGAGATAGAGTCCTCAGGAAGATAAGGTTTATTACAGCCGGCCAGGAGCATTAACACTTTCAGCAGGCCTCAACGAATGTTCAAAGAACAAAGAAATTGTCCCATCATATACACTTAGGCCCCGATGTAATAACATTTTTATGCCAGAATTCTGGTGTAAACGCATTGAAAAGTCACCCTGAAGGGTTAATAAACTTCTTGAATGTGGTTTTGAGCACCTTGAGGGGTGCAGTTTTTAGAATGGTGTCACTTTTGGGTATTTTCTGTCATAAAGGCCCCTCAGAGTCACTTCAAATGTGATGTGGTCCCTAAAAAAATGTTTTTGTAAATTTTGTTGGAAAAATGAGAAATCGCTGGTCAACTTTTAACCCTTATAGCTTCCTAACAAAAAAAAATGTTGGTTCCAAAATTGTGCTGATATAAAGTAGACATGTGGGAAATTTTATTTATTATCTATTTTGTGTGACATATCTCTCTGATTTAAGGGCATGAAAATTCAAAGTTTGAAAATTGCAAAATTTTCTAAATTTTCGCCAAATTTCCCATTTTTTTCACAAATAAACGCAAGTGATATCGAAGAAATTTTACCACTATCATGAAGTCAAATATGTCATGAAAAAACAATCTCATAATCAGGGGAATCCGTTGAAGCGTTCCAGAGTAATTACCTCATAAAATGACAGTGGTCAGAATTGAAAAAATTGGCCTGGTCACGAAGGCAAAAACAGGCTCTGGCCCGAAGTGGTTAAAAAAATTATGTGTGTGTTGCATCACGGACCATGGTCACCCTGGTGATATGGTGGTGGAGGATGAAGAGAAGGAGGAAGACAAGAGCAAATAGCCAAAATCAGGAAGCGTATACCCATGTGTGGGTGTGAAAAGGTGCATGGGAATACACCTTCCAAAAAAAGACACTGGATTTGAGTTTATGTTACACTGCTATCATTCGGTGGTGCTAAGAAGTCTGGCCCAATCCAGCCCTTGTTCATTTTTATAAGAGTCAGCCTGTCAGCATTTTCAGATGAAAGGCGAATGCACTTATCAGTTATAATTCCACCAGCGGCACGAAAAACCCACTCTGACAAAAACGCTGGCGGCAGGGCAGGCCAGGATCTCCAAGGCGTAGAGAGCCAGTTAGTTCCATGTATCCACCTTGGATACCCAATAATTATAAGGCACAGAGGAATCATGGAGGATGTTGGTACTGTTGTTTTGCCCATAGCGAGGTTAGGGACCATCCTGATTGGGTACACCTTGTCGCGATTGGATGGCTTTTATACTTTTTTAATAAAAAGATAACCAAGTGCCATATGTTTTTATATGTTAGTATTTATTTACTTACTGCAGTGTGCTTACACATTTTTTTAGGTTATATTAATATGGGCATGACAGTCCTCTGTAGTTTTTACAGGTATATGGAGCTCCCACCCTAAAGGTAGCTACACTAAGGTCTCGCGCTAAAGCTAATTCTGTATGTTACATCTGGGTAATATCTTTTTTTCTCCTGGTTGAAAGAATAGTCTGTTATTTTATTTAGTACTGCAACAAGATATATTTCTGAAAGTACACTCAATGGTGATAAGCTGTAATACACAAAACAATGGAAATAACACTGTTTCTGAGAGAGAAAAATAGGAGACCCTTTTTTTCTAATCTCATTTAACTCCCTTCATAATTACATTAGGTAATAGCCTTATTTGCTATGTTTTCTTTTTTAAGCTAATATATTTAATAACTAGTGGGGACCTATTTCATTACATGTTTTTTTTACATTATTTATTTTGTTATATACTTACCCCAGAGTGGAAAAAAAGAAAAGGTGATTGATTTTTTTGTCACCTTTGTGAGTTTCTCAGTTATGTTCCTGTAGAATTTATTAGGTTTTGTAATTTCATAAAATGACAGTTGTGTTTACTGGGTAAAATAAGTCATTTTCATGTTAAAGAAGATGGGCGCACGCATCCTTTCATATCATCTCTTTTATTTTTGGGATGTAATGAAATGTGAAGCTGCACAAATGATCTCCTTGCACATGGCAAAGTTTTCATTCGGAAATGTGATGTTTTTGTTTGTTTGTGTTTTCTATTGTAACGAAGGAGCACAATGCGACAGCAAATAAATAGTTCATTTAAATGATTACATATCTCCATCTTTCATCAATATCGCTTATTAAAATCTTTGTCTTTGTGTGACAGAGACTGCAATCAAATGCAGATGAAAATGAGATGTCTATTTCTCCGCAGAGAGAAGACAAATAAACCCAATTAAGGGATTAATCATTTTTCTGCTTCCGCTTTCAAGGACATATTCACTGGAGTCCAAGCAATATGTAACATGATATATCAAAATGATTTGTTTAAAATTACATATTTGTCTAATTTTTTTTTTACTATGATATCTTAATTTTTTTACAGCAGTTTAGAAATGTCTTTATAATCAATAATTTTGTGACTGTCCGTGGTGGCAATAATCGCAGGAGATAAATAAATGGCTTAGAAATTGGTGCAGGATGGAAAGGCTTGGGTTCACGGAGACCCGGGCTAACTTCGCTGTCGGTTACAGGCTCTACGGTAGGAACGGGATGCATCTCAATGGGGAGGGTACAGCTGTGCGGGGGGAAAAAATGGTCAGACGGATGGAGGAGCTTTTAAACTAGGATCTGGGGGGAGAGTAGTCGTGCTAATAAGGGATAGATAGAGTAGACAAAGAGAGTGAGACAGTAAGGGTTAATGAGGATATAGAGGGGCTGGGATACGCAAGGAAAGTAAGGAGCTGAGTAGGAGTAACAAATGCGCTAATAGTATTAAATGTCTGCTGGCATACGCAAGAAGACTTACAAACAAAATTAAGGAACTGGAGACTATTATGTCGGTCACAGAATATGATGTGGTAGATATTACGGAAACCTGGCTGGATGAAAGCCATAACTGGGTGACAAACATGGAGGAATATACTACATTTAGAAAGGACAGGAAAGACAAAAATTGTGAAGGGGTGTGTATTTTCATAAAATCCATCTTAAAACCTGTGCTCAATGACGACATTGGGGGAAGCTGAGACAATGTAGAGTCAGTCTGGGTAAATGTACATGGGGATGGCAATAATGGAAAGCTGCTAATTGAAGTTTGTTACAAGCTTCCTAATATAGATAAACTGAAAGATTTAAATGAATGGGTGCACAGCTAACTCCAATTTAGTGATTAGTGCCAGACAGCTGCTGCGAAGTCACATAAAATAATGGGATTCATTAAAAGAAGCATAGACGGTCATGAAAAGATCATAGTTTTGCCTCTATATAATTGACTACTCAGTCCACACTTAGATTACTGTGTACAATTTTGGTCTCCGGTGTATAAGGGCATTCTTGAACTAGAGCGGGTGCATGGTAGAGCGACCAAGGTTATTTAAGGAATGGATGGCTTGCATTACCAACACAGGTTTCAAACTTGGAGTTATGCAGTTTGGAAAAATAAAGTCATAGGAGGGATTTTATTACAATGTACAAATATATTAGGGACAGTAGAAATATTTTTCTAATGATCTTTTTACACCTGTTATGAATGCCAAAGCACATTCACATGGATAGCATACAAACCATGAAGACAAACACCTGAGCCTGACAGCTGCCTGTTCAGATTAGAAAAAAACCTTCTCTGACCCTTGTTGTTTCTGCCTGACCACAAAGGTTGGCACCCTAAGATAACGTAATAGCTCCCCCACTCAACAGTGGCTTACCCTGAATGTCCTTAGCAACTCCTAGGATTGCTAGAGTAGCAGTACCCTAAGGAGTAAAGGAATCACACACAAAACTACTGCAGCCAACACAAACTACAGCAAAGAGAATGAATTCAGCAAAGTCTATCACCAGCAGGAAACACCTGTAGGGGAATGTATTTACAGCTGCACCCGACAGGTGATAGGACCGAAAAACAGAGTAAATGAAAAGTACCTGTTACCCAAAACCGACAGAAGCAAAGATAACAGAAGTAAAACACAGAAAGAAAAAGTGAAGCTGTTGTGGCTCAGCAGAAAGAGATGCCAATCACAGAAAACAGAATCAAGGGAGCACGGAGCATGACAACACCTAAGCCTTCAACAATAACAAGCGATAATCCTCTATATCTAGAGAAAAAAAGGTTTAATCATAATGACAGATGGTGATTCTTTACTGTAAGAGCAGTAATATTAGGGAACTCTCACCTACATGATAATGTAATGGTTGATTGTGAAGACACAGCTTATAATCTTAATCACCTGGACGGTTAGATTTGTTAAGCCAAGAGAAATACACTATTGTGTTTCTGTTGACTTATAAATGTATGTGTATTTCTGTGGCTGGTCAAGAAGGACAGACCAGTATTTGTATAACCCTGAATATTGTTTTCTATTTGTCTGTGAACAATGATGTTTGTTACTATGCTAATTGCATATTATACTAAGCTAGCTAGATGTTTATTTACAAGAGCCCCCTGCTATACCAACTATGTAAATTGATTAGCTCAAACAATGAGACCTGAGTGAGCCCTGCACCTTTACCTCTGACCTGTGACTGATGACCTTATCAACATATGTAAATATAATTTTTTTTTTTTTTATTCTGCTGCAAAGAGACTTGAGACAAAGAATTGTAAGAGACTTTACAAGAAGAATCAAAGATCAGACACACTCTTCAGGAGAGTAGCTTGTAGCATTGCTTGATCCAGAGAGACACATATTTGGATTCTACATGATTCCGGCCAAAGGGTATTCGGCCCTGACTGGAAAGATATGGATTTGCTCCATTGACCATCAGAGAGCCCATGGATACATTTGTGGAGACCAGGTTGGGACAATGAAGTCACCTGGCCCCATGGATATGTTGTTTGGGGGTGCCAGGTCGGACCCTCCATTTTGCCTGGAACCCATGGAAACTCTCAAAAAGGACAGGGTGGGACCCTCGGGTCTCCTGGCCTTGTGCCTCGATGGACTGTCGGCTTCCAAAGCTTGCTGCTACCTTCTCTCTGTGGTGGCCTGCCATAAGCGGGGGCCACTGGTTGAGGTGGTTGGCCATGAAAGTCCCAAAGTTGCAGCTGTTCTATCCTAGGTGGGCCAGCGGAAGGGTGAGACTGTGTAATGTTGTACCATCTCGGGTATTTGCTGGGACTGTTCTTTCTGTGTATTGTTCGTTTTGTGGTTGAATAAAGTATTACCGCACTGTTTTACCCTCACCCTGTGTTGCTTGAGTAGTATTACGCCCACGGAAGACTTCACATTGATTCACTTAAAAATTTCACAGAGAGCCTGTATGTCTTTCTTGAAAAATATAATATTACAGTCAACAGGTTAATTGATGGAAGGTTGATCCAGGGAACTAATCTGATTGCTTTATCTGTAGTCAGGAAGGATTTTTTCCCCTAATATGGGGCATTTAACCCTGCCTCATGGGGCATTTGCTTTTCTCTAAATCAACATGTTAGGTTTTAAGTTGAACTCGATGGACTTGTATCTTCTTTTAACCTTAAAACTCTAAAATTCTGAAGATTGTCTACATCCTTATGAATTTAAATAGTTCTCCAGGCTTTGAAAACTGTAAAAAAAGCAGTGAGTATTACTAAAAGAGCAGCGGTCAGGACCTGTTTCAAATATGAGGCAGTTGGCAGAAAGATTTTTCAGTCCAATGATTAAATAAACCACCATAATTTACATAATTAATTACTTCTATAGATCATGGTAATATATAGTCTTATTACAAATCTTCTTTAGAGAGTTTCTCAAACTCTATATTGCATATCTTTAGATTTTTGATTTGAAATGTGGATATGTTTATCCGTATTATTTGAATGAACATGCAGTTTACCAGCAAACTTGAAAAAAAATCACTAAATAACTACTTTTGCACAGAGCCTGGTTGATCTTTTTTATGTTAAGATCCTAGCAGACGATGGTACTATTCACATGAAGGGATTTTTTAAATCTACTGCAACTAATTCATTATTAAGTTCTGAAAGTTATCATACCCAACATGTTAAAATATATTTATGTATAGCCAATTGCTTCTACTATGCAGGATTAACAGCAGCAATGTCTAAAAATAAGAGGCTATCCTGCTACTGTAGCTGGATGGTGCTTAAATACAAGATTTTGATGCCCTGTTGGCTTGAAAGAAAAAGAACAATGAAAAACTCAATTGTTCTACATAATTCGTATATGTTGGAATCTAAGTTCACTATCTAACAGTCTTTTACATCTGAAACCAAGTTTTTGGAATATGCCGTTGTCTGTGAATGAGAATTTTATTATATCTGAAAAATGTTGAGTCATTTTTTAATGAACATGTCAGATCACTCATATCTAGTAAGGGGTCACTAAGATTGGTTAAACATACACTACCGTTCAAAAGTTTGGGGTCATTTAGAAATTTCATTATTTTTTAAAGAAAATCAAATTTTTTTTCAATGACGCTAACATTAAATGAATCAGAAATACACTCTATACATTGTTAATGTGGTAAATGACTATTCTAGCTGCAAACGTCTGTACAGAGGCTCATTTCCAACAACCACCACTCCAGTGTTTTAATGGTACATTGTGTTTGCTAACTGTGTAAGAAGGCCAATGGATGTTTAGAAAACCCTAGAAAACCATTGCACAAGTATGTTAGCCCAACTGAAAACGGTTTGGCTGATTTGAGAAACTATAAAATTGACCTACCTTTGAGCTAGTTGAGAATCTGGAGCATTACATTTGTTTGTTCTATGAAACTCTCAAAATGGCCAGAAAAAAAGAACTTTCATGTGAAACTCGACAGTCTATCCTTTTTCTTAGAAATGAAGGCTATTCCATGAGAGAAATTGCCAAGAAACTGAAATTTTCCTACTACGGTGTGAACTACTCCCTTCAGAGGAGAGCACAAACAGGCTCTAACCAGAGTAGAAAGAGGAGTGGGAGGCTCCACTGCACAACTGAGCAACAAGACAAGTATATTAGAGTCTCTAGTTTGAGAAATTGACGCCTCACAGCTCCTCAACTGGCAGCTTCATTAAATAGTACACGCAAAACGCCAGTGTCAACGTCTACAGTGAAGAGGCAACTCTGGGATGCTGGCCTTGAGGGCAAAGTGGCAAAGAAAAAGCCATATCTGAGACTGGCTAATAAAAGGAAAAGATTAATATGGGCAAAAGAACATAGGCATTGGACAGAGGAAGATTGGAAAAAAGTTTTATGGACAGACGAATCAAAGTTTGAGGTGTTTGGATCACACAGAAGAACATTTGTGAGACACAGAACAACTGAAAAGATGCTGGAACAGTGCCTGACGCCATCTGTCAAGCATGGTGGAGGTAATGTGATGGTCTGGGGTTGCTTTGGTGCTGGTAAAGTGGGAGATTTGTACAAGGTAAATGGGATTTTGAATAAGGAAGGCTATCACTCTATTTTGCAATGTCATGCCATACCTTGTGGAAAGCGCTTTATTGGAGCCAATTTCATCCTACAACAGGACAATGACCCAAAGCACACCTCCAAATTATGCATGAACTATTTAGGGAAAAAGCAGGCAGCTGGTATTCTATCTGTAATGGAGTGGCCAGCGCAGTCACCAGATCTCAACCCCATTGAGCTGTTGTGGGAGCAGCTTGACCGTATGGTACGCACAAAGTGCCCATCAAGCCATTCCAACTTGTGGGAGGGGCATCAGGAAGCATGGGGTGAAATTTTCCAAGACTACCTGAGCAAATTAACAGCTAGAATGACAAAGGTCTGCAATGCTGTAATTGCTGCAAAGGGAGCATTCTTTGACAAAAGCAAAGTTTGAAGGAGAAAATTATTCTTTCAAATAAAAATCATTATTTCTAACCTTGTTAATGTCTGGACTATATTTTCTATTCATTTTGCAACTCATTTGATAAATAAAAGTATGAGTTTTCACGGAAAACACAAAATTGTCTGGGTGACCCCAAACTATTGAACGGTAGTGTATACGAAAGATTCATTGGGGTAATGCAAAAGTTATAAAGTTTGCTGGTTTATTACAAATAAGGATACCACCCAGTCATAATATATTTCTGAGCAAGGAGGCAAAATTGATCTTGCAGATGGAAGCATTAATGCCACTTGACTTAATTGAGAGGAATATTTTTCTTAAATTATAGGGGCTGCACACAATGAAATATAGGTGCAATGATATTGTCTCTTTTAACAGGTTTTCAGTTATTTGTTTTTTTGTCATTTTGCCAATTAAGGTACATTATTTTTTTTTATATAAGAGAGATAGGTAGAGATGAGCAAATATATTCGAGTGGAATTGAATTCTACTTGAATTTTACAAAAATCTGCAATCACTAAGATCCTATTTTTTTTGTAATTTGCTTTCGCATAGATTCAGCAAAATGACGCCTGCTGGACGCTTTTTTCTCATCCATGAAAGCCTATAAAAGACAAAGAAAATAAAAACATACTTATACTCACCTTACCACTCACCTATCCAGAACCTACACTCCTCACCGTTAGCTGTTATGTACTCATCACATCTTCTGATCCCCACATCTCAGACCAGGGCCTCACACATTGAGCCGTTACTAGCCTCTGATGATGTGATGCGCAAAGTCACAATGCACGACATGACATTGTAAGGGGGAAGACCGGGGTGTAAGTGCTTTCAGAGCAAGGGATCCGGAACTGCCGGGGCCGTACCTCTTGTTGCAGGGGGAAGACAGACTGCAAGCAGAGGAGTCATGTGACAGGGAAGCAGGGGGTGTGTCGAGAGAGAGAGCTGGGAGGTCAGGTGACAGAAAGACTCCTGGTGTGACGAGAGAGAGGGAGAGATGAGGATGTTTGCGCGGGAAAGCGGAGCTGAGTCCTGCGGAGCAGAGCAGTGTGAGAGGGTCCAGGCTCCTGGCTACAGGACTTGGAGCAAGCGATCCGAGTGCAGTGGACCGGAGGAGTCAAGCTGACTGTAGGGAGAAGAGACGCAGGGTCCGTGGAGCTGAGCATGTGAGGTGCCGTGTTATGGACTAGGGGCACAGCGGGTAAAACCGGAGACCGCTCGCTGCCGCCAGAAGACGGAGCATTGTTTGGGCGGGGAAGCCTGAAGACAGCGTCACCAGCACCAGCTGGCAACTGCCTTGTACAGGATTCAAGTCAGCTAAGTGAAAAAACTGTCGTTTGTTACCGGTTTGACTCTGCTATATCTAGTTAAACTGTAAACTGTCAGTTACAGACTAATACCTGCTATTTCTCCATATTTTCCCCTGTTACTCCCTGCGTGGAGATTCATCTTGTTATCATAAACTTTCCCTGTTTATTAACCCTGTATTGGCTGCTATGTGCTTCTGTGTCACTGCATCTAAAGTACCTGTGTTACATTTGGCGTAGTCTGCAGGATGCAGTTGTTAGACACAGACACTGCAGAGCAGTCCATCCTGGGAGCCCCTAAATCTAGCTTGCCGCTGGGGGCCATGCTCAGCAATCTCCCAAAGTTCACCGGGGACAATATGATGCTGTGGGACTGGATTGAGAGAGTTAGGAGTATGTTTCGTATGCACCCGATGACCCCAGCTATGCAAGCCAAAATAGCCTTACTGGCCCTGGATGGTGAGGCCCGACAGTCCGTGATGTACCGCCCTCCCCATGACCGGGATACTGTAGAAAAAGTGGTGCGGATACTGGAGGAAATGCATGGGGATCCCACCAATGTAGGAGAGCTGAGGACACGACTGTTTCACCAAGTGCAGCAGGAGGGGGAGACTGTGACACAGTATGTTAATGCCTTACAGAGGGTGCATGCCTATATCACTAGAAAAGACGACATGGGGAATTTGGGAATGGGCCCCCCTGACGTGATCTTAAGGGACCAGTTTGTGGCAGGCTTCAGGGATGTGCAGCTGAAGCAGGCCTTGCGGGAGCGCCTGCGCACCAACCCACGTATGACTTTTCTAGAAGTGGGGCGGAGGCACGTGTGAGAGAGCAGGAGATGGGGGTGACGGCCCTGGCAGGGATGGTCCGGAGTAATGAGGTACCCACCCCGTCTGCAGCTGAACTGGAATGGGCTCGAGAGATGCAGAAGGAGATACAGGAGATGCGGGATGAATGGTCCAGTCTCAAGAAGACCCCTGCCCCGACCCAGAGATACCCAGATCGATTGCCCCAGTTATGGAAAGAATTGAATTCAGGACCCCCCCTGCAGGAGAGTTCTGTAGAGAAGTGAGGCAGCCCTACACAGACAGAGACACAACCTGCTGGAAGTGTGGAGGCGCAGGACATTATGCCAGGGGCTGTGCTAGCTGAGGGCGGCCCCTGTCACGACAGCCGTTATACTAGCGGGCTCCGTGTTCGAGGGACACAGCACAGAGCCTGAGGAAGGGGAAAGAAAAAAAGGAAGTCCCAAGGACCTAGTTTCCAGCAGCCCGACTGTCTGGGCCGAAATAAGCGGTCGGGCTGTTCACTGCCTGGTTGGCACGGGATCCCAGGTGACTACGATGACAGAAGCCTACTTTCAACAGCGATTTCCAGAGATAGCGCGGCCTGAATGGGGACCAGTAATTAGACTCACGGCAGCTAATCAATTACCCATCCCAGTCGCAGGGGTGGTGTGGATGAAGATACGAGTGTGTGGAAAAGATGTGGGAAAAAAAGGAGTAATCCTGGTCGCAGTGGGAACCGGAAGTGGACCCCCGGTGACCCTCGGAATGAATGTGCTGAAAGAGATCAGGCAAATTCTGCTTAGTGAGCCGAAGGAGATTCCTCTAGACCAGTGGGACCCACGAACTCCTCAAAGGATGGTCTTTCAACAACTAATCCAAGCTGCCCAGGCTCAGGAGACGTCGAGTGAAGGGAAGTTCCTGGGGAAAATATTAGTGCCAGCAGCTGCGGCGCTCACCTTACCGCCCGGACAAATTGTACTCACATTACCCGCACGGGCCTGCACACCTCTTGAGGGGGTCAAAGTTCAGATAGAACCAACATCGATGGACAAAGTACCCCCCGGAGTCTTGGTGGCTCGGACACTGGCCACCGTCCAGTGTGGCAATGTTATAGTGCGGTGTGTTAATCTGGGAGAAGATGATCTCACACTTCCTCCCAGGGTGGAAATAGCCCAGATTCTGGGAATGCCAGAGAAGTTGGTGCGACCTGATGTGGTACAGCTGTCCGCTGTACGAGGAGACCCCTGGACTCTGGCGGTCACCGTGCTGCCAGAACCCCACCGGGCTAGTGTGAAGGGGGGACGAAGAATCCTAGAACGAATGCGGGCTGAATTGATGGGACTTATACTTCGACTGGTGCAGCAGGTTGAGGATGTGCTGAAGCGGTACCAGGAAGTCTTTGCTCGCCATGAGGATGATTTTGGTTGCACCGAAGCCATTACCCATGAGATTCCTACTGGGAGCGCTGCCCCAGTGCGGGAGAGATACCGGCAGATACCTCCCCAGATGTATAAAGAGGTTAAGGAGATTCTAGCCTATATGTTACAGAATGGTGTGATACTGGAGAGTCAGAGTCCGTGGGCAGCCCCGATTGTCCTGGTCCGGAAGAAAGATGGGACCCTGCGGTTCTGTGTGGACTATAGACGACTGAATGCCTGTACAGTACAGGACTCTTACCCACTACCCCGAATTGAAGAGTCCCTGTCGGCCTTAGGGAAGGCAAGATACTTCTCCTCCTTGGATCTGGCCAGGTGCCCGTGGCCGAACATGACCGTGCGAAGACGGAGTTCATATTACCCATGGGACTGTTCGAGTTCAATCGGATGCCCTTCGGCCTGACTAACGCCCCCAGGACGTTCCAGCGTCTGATGGAGAGGTGCCTGGGCGATTTGAACTTTGAGGCGACACTGATTTACCTTGACGACATAATTGTCTATGCCGCCACCTTAGAGGAGCACCTCCAGCGACTGGAGCAAGTACTGAGTCGCCTACAGAGTCATGGCTTAAAGGTGAAGCCCCAGAAGTGCCACCTGTTCCGCAAACAGATCGAATATCTCGGTCATACTGTGTCCGGTGAAGGAGTCAGGCCCACCCAGGAAAAGGTGGCCGCCATACAGGAGTGGCCTACCCTGAAGACAGTGAAGGACGTTCGGGCCTTCCTGGGACTTGCCGGGTACTTCCGAAGATTCGTGAAGAACTTCTCCCGCATAGCCAACCCATTGCTGGAGCTACTTAAGGGAGTGCCGGCGGCTCCAAGAATCGGGTGATTCGGTGGGGAAGCAGCCAGGAAGAGGCCTTCCGTGCCCTAAAAATGGCCCTGACCGAGGCCCCAATACTTGCCTATGCGGATTTCTCCCAACCATTCATACTCCACACTGATGGGAGCCTACATGGTCTGGGAGCCGTGTTATCCCAAGTACAGGAGGAGAAAGAGCGCGTGATTGCGTACGCCAGCCACTCCCTTCACGACTCTAAGAGGAACCCAGATAATTATAGCTCTTTTAAATTAGAGTTGCTGGCTCTGGTTTGGGCAATGACCGAAAAGTTCGCATAGTATTTGTCCGGGTCCGAAGTACTGGTGAGAACAGATAACAACCCGCTGGCTCACCTGGAGAATGCAAAATTGGGGGCCCTGGAGCAGCGGTGGGTGGCCCGCATGGCCAGGTACAGGTCTAAGGCCGCTTGCCGGTCTAAGGCAGAGAATACTCACGCCGACGCCCTCTCCAGAGTGACATATGAACGGCCTGATCATGACCGCAATGAATATTTGGAGGCGGATGAGGTCCCTAGCTTCCGAAGTTTCGTGGGACCGCTGGTCGCGGTGCAGGGACAGATCAGAGAGATGTCGGAAGAACAAGTGCTAGGGCAGCTGCGTTCGACTTCAACAGACTGACAGAGAAGTTTCCCAATTACGTCAATGGGTGGCTTTGAGACAGGTCCCCAGTCGAGAGGAGAGGAGTAACTGTCCCCGGGGGCGCTGAAAATGCTGGGACAATGGGAGAGACTTTGTTTGCGAGACGGGCTGCTGTACCGACGGGTGCAGCTACTGCGAAAGTTCGGGATCACCTGGCAAGTGGTGATCCCAGAGAAGTTGGGCGGAGTAGTGGCTAAGGAGGCTTATGAACGAGGGGCTCACTTTGGACCAGAGAAGACATTTCAGTGGTTGCAGAGGCTGGTGTATCACCCCCGACTGCAAGCAACAATGGAAGACACTTGTCGAAGATGTCGGAGCTGTGAGCTGGTTAAGCAACCAGAGCAGTGGGTCCCCATACAAACCATTATGACTTCTGCCCCCTTGGAGGTGCTGTTAATCGACTATTTGACTGTTGGACCAGCGCATCTCGGGTATGAACATTGCCTGGTAATGACAGACCACTTCACAAAGTTTGCGATGGTGACCCCGACCAGAGACCAGACCGCTGAGTCAGCAGCACAGGCCATCTGCCGAGACTTCATTCGGGTGTACGGCTGCCCAAAGAGGATTCATTCCGATCAAGGCGCCTGCTTCCAAGGCCGGGTGATGGAAGAGCTGCACCGGTTGTACAAGATTGAGAAGTCACTGACTACTCCTTACCATCCTTAAGGAAATGGGGCCTGTGAACGCTTTAATCGGACACTGATGATGGCCTGAGTTTGTGGCCGAGCTGGTGTGGGTCTACAACAACCGAGTGAATAGTATGACGAGGTTCACTCCTTATACCTTGCTGTTTGGACGAAAGGGGCGAGAGATCACCGAGTTAGAGCTGGACCCCGAGGAGGACTACCCATGGACGGGGGTGTTTTCCTGGGTCCGAGAACATCGGTATCGACTGCAGACCCTCCGACGGTTGGTACAACAAGAGTTTCAGGAGCTCAAACATCATGAGACATTGCCTCTTCGAGGGACAGCTCTGAGACCTGGGGAGTGGGTGTTGGTTCGGGACAGGCGGCCCCGGGGCAAATTGAGAAGGCAGTGGGAACGGAACCCGCACCGAGTGAAGCGCAGGATTGGCGCTGAAGGACCTGTGTATGAAGTTCAACCCGAGGGGGCTAAAGGAGCCCCAACCAGAGTGGTTCATCGTAGTATGCTGCGGCCCTGTCTGTCTAAAGATGACGATGGTGGAGGAGAATCACCTGCTTCTAGAGAGAGACCTGTCACAGTTGCCCCAAGCCAAGATGTGGACGAAGAAGAGTTGTTGATTCTACGTCCGAGCCCCAGCACTCGATTACCTGCAGTCCCCAGTGCAGACGGCGAGGGAACAACATCGGTTGAAGCCACCGGGCAGGCGGAGATTGGAAATCCGAGTGACCCTGCACTCCCCATCGGTCAAACTGAGTTACGCCGGTCAGAACGGACAACAGCAGGAGTGCCTCCTCACCGTTACGAACAAGATCAATTCATATGGTACCGTATCATCCAGGAAGTCCAAGAATGTGAACGTTTGATGAAGGAACTCTTGCCCGTGGAATAGCGAGTTAAAGGAGAGCGGGAGTGTAAGGGGGAAGACCGGGGTGTAAGTGCTTTCAGAGCAAGGGATCCGGAACTGCCAGGGTCGTACCTCTTGTTGCAGGGGGAAGACAGACTGCAAACAGAGGAGTCATGTGACAGGGAAGCGGGGGTGTGTCGAGAGAGAGAGCTGGGAGGTCAGGTGACAGAAAGACTCCTGGTGTGACGAGAGAGAGGGAGAGACGAGGATGTTTGCGTGGGAAAGCGGAGCTGAGTCCTGCGGTGCAGAGCAGTGTGAAAGGGTCCAGGCTCCTGGCTACAGGACTTGGAGCAAGGGATCCGAGTGCAGTGGACTGGAGGAGTCAAGATGACTGTAGGAAGAAGAGACACAGGGTCCGTGGAGCTGAGCACGTGAGGTGCCGTGTTATGGACTAGGGGCTCAGCGGGTAAAACCGGAGACCGCCCGCTGCCGCCAGAAGACGGAGCATTGTTTGGGCGGGGAAGCCTGAAGACAGCGTCACCAGCACCAGCTGGCAACTGCCTTGTACAGGATTCAAGTCAGCTAAGTGAAAAAACTGTCGTTTGTTACCGGTTTGACTCTGCTACATCTAGTTAAACTGTAAACTGTCAGTTACAGACTAATACCTGCTATTTCCCCATATTTTCCCCTGTTACTCCCTGCGTGGAGATTCATCTTGTTATCATAAACTTTCCCTGTTTATTAACCCTGTATTGGCTGCTCTGTGCTTCTGTGTAACTGCATCTAAAGTACCTGTGTTACAACATCATGATCCTTCCGGGTCTCATCAGAGTGGAACATGCCTTCGGCCTGGGATCAGAAGATTCAATGAGGACTGGACAGTTTATGATGAGGAGTGGAGAGGCCAATGAGATGAGCAAAGAGGTGAGTACAATAATTTTTTAAAAATATTTTGCATATCACATTTATTATTCATTGGGTTCTGGAGAGACCCAAGAGCATAATAAGGGACATTAAATTTCCAGGAAAATCTGCACATTCAGGTGAATTTGAATTTTACCTGATCTCCTCATCTATAGGAGATAGGATGACACCATGTGTCATGGCCTAAAGGAAATGTCAGGAGACATGAAACAGCTGTAGCCATTAAACTCCACTTCTCATGACCATGTTTGCAGCAATAAAGCAATGCTTGTGATACTACTACATCGCCAGTGAGGGCCACATTCCTTTTTGGTTCTCTTTAAGATTATGGATGTACTTATATGCAAAACACTACTTAAGATTAAAAGTACTAAAGCAGTCCAGCATCTCTTGCTCCTCTAAGTGCTGAGTGTTGTGGGTAATTATCAGTGACCGCTACCTTTCCCATTATAACATGGAAAGTTTTAATTGCTCATCAACTGTAAAATGTTTTTTTTTTATGTCACAACAACGTTATATTGTAGATACTGCTCAGATTAACTTTTCCTGCTCATGGAAAACTGTCTTGGTTTTCAGAACACAAAAAAATGATAAATATGGCAGAAAAATATGTTCAATAAATTCTTTATTTTCTGTGGAATTTGGTCTTCAGAAATATATTTTAAAGGCACAAAGAATTACTGAACAGTTTGTGCTCATGTAAACTATTCTTTCTTCTATGAGAAAGTAATAACATTAATTTTATTTCAAACTTTATGTATGAATTCAAGGCTGTCACATTAACCACACATAAGTATTAGATTTAATAAAATACTGAACACAGAAATGATGTTTTGCTGAAGGCAGTCATCAGGCCATAGAAAATGTATCTACTTTGCCTTTCTAATGTTGCTGTTTCAATTCAGATTCTTCAAGGCAAAACAAAATGTTAGCATATGAGTATATGCGCTCTGCTTTCTCTTGGCTTCAAACTGCTTTTAAGCTTTTTAAAAATGTTATTTTTAACTTATAACTTATAATTGAAAAACATTGTTTTAAAAAATACAAATCATCTTAATAATTGTATAGGTAATATATTTACTTATGAATTAGTACACATTATCCTGCTGAATGGTGTTTTGGCCACTGCTGCAAGATGGCAGGGCAAAAAGGATGTTAAAGTCCCGAATATTGTTTCCTAAGCCAGTGTGGATATTTGACAACTGTATCTTTAGATAGTTGAAGACGAGGCCATTCCTGACCAGACACATTTTTCACGTTTTTTCATCCATGCGACTTTTCATATACGTAGTTTAGTGAGCTGTAAACATTTTTTTCGTTTGGATACTCAAATCATTTTTGCATCCCCTTTTTTTCCCTGATACATGGGACATAATTTCTATGTTATTTTCATACTTTATTTATTTATTTATTTTTTGCCAACATTAGGGAATATTATAGAAAACATGTGTCTGTTTTCACATTTTTAATTTTTTATGACCGCAACGGACTACTAAATTACATTTAAAAATGTGTTCCCCTTTTTGTAGTGTGGCACCCCAGGGGTCTGGTTTCCACAGTAACAGCAATGTTATGTCTGAGAGCAGGTGGGAGGTCTCTTGGTCAGGAATCCTATGCATGCCACACCTCCTGCCCAGTCCTGGGAGGGGAAGAACTTCCCCTATATAAACCTGGGGCTGAGGCAGGGTTAGAGAGTTCAGACGGAGAGTTCAGCCAGGAGGGCTGACAGGGAGCTGTGGCTCCGGCTGGGCCCAGCTCCAGGGCCAGGCCTGAAGCAGCTATGGGAAGAAACAACAGGAGCTCTGTGGGAGCAGTGTTACAAGGAGTCAGGGGCTGGCAGCTGCAGAGCTCGCCCTGACTGAGAAGATTTCTTACCGGACCCGGAGTCCGAGGCTGTGGGGACTAACTCCTACCCAGCAGCAGAATCCGTCAGGCAGGGGATTGCAGGTCCTCTGGCCAAGAAACCCGAAGGCACGGTCACACGCATGGGACCAGCACCGCCGTCGTGGAGCGGAAGCTACTAGAAGGCCCCGAGTCACCGGCCATACGGGTGAGCACCACACGGTACACTCAGGGACGTGGGCTACTTATACCCGCCTCTAGCAAGGTAGCCAGAAGAGTACAGTTAGTTTGGGAGGCCTACAACTCCGCCTGGCCAGGGGAGATCCCATCTGCTCAAGGACTGACCAGGCCCCAATCGCTAGCCAGTACTCCGGGAGGGTCTATCGTTGTCACCAGTAAAGACCCTGAACTACACCGTACCGTCTCCGAGTGGTTCCTATTACCCCCATCATCTACCCCTGCTGCCCTGAGGCCGTACCCCTCCCGTTGGGGGTTATACCATCTACGCTGCACAATTATAACACCGGCCTCAGCGGACTGTCTTGCAGCAGCAGCCCTAAAGCTGCATTCAACGGGTGGCGTAGACGTCCAACATCTACCGCTGATACATCGCCGCTCAGTTTGACTCCCTGGGCACGGACCGGGTCACCGCCACGAGACTACAACCCTCAACAGATCCGGCTCCGGGTAAGCTCCCGCGTGCGCAACGCAGCGCGACACAGGCCCAGGGGCGCGTCAACTTTTGGCGTAGTCGGCAGGATATCTTGCCCGCAACCACCGGGTACTGCGTGCCTGAAAAAGACTGTTCAAACTTACCAGTGGTGAAGATTCCCGCCATCCGGCGCCATCTTCTACATTCTTCCCGCCATCCGCGAAGTTTTCCCGCCATCCGGCGCCATCTTCGGCCTTCTTCCCGCCATCCGTGGAGGTTTCCCGCCATTGGACGCCATCTTGAGGATGCCGCGCGGGAAGAAGAGGGGCGTGGACTCCGAAAGCGCGCGAGAACTGAAGCCCCGCCTCACGTCCGGACGTTGCGTAAGGTCCTGGAAGGAGCCCAGCAGACGCCGACGTCACAGGAGCGCGACGGAAGGTCCTCAACCCTGATGATCCACTGCGGAGCCGCGGCCTATGGAAGAGGATCATCGCAAGGTAGGCCACGGTCCACTAGGGGGGAGAAGGATGCCGGATACGGAGGAGAGCTTCACCGCTTCAACCCCCGCCAGCGCCACCGCTGTTGCGGTCATGCCTTTCACCATGCCCTATATCCCGGGGGCAGCCTGGCTACCCCAGTACTCAGGGGAGTCACATACCCTGCATGACTTTAGAGAAAAGCTGGATAGCCTCTTCCAGGTGTACCCCCTCACAGAGGAGCAAAAAGTGAGCATCCTGGTGGCCCAATTAACCGGGGCAGCCAAAAGGGAGGTAAAGTCCTGGCCACCTGGGAGGAGGACAGTCGCAGAGATACTAACCCAGCTAACCGAGGAGGAGCTGCAGTACTACCAATACGAGGAAAGCCAAGAGGACCCGGACGGGTCTGAGGACTACCCTCAGGAGGGAGCACAAAGAGGACATAGCTACTGAAGGGAAGTAGCGTGAATAAAGAGCTGTAAATAGTTACCCGTAAGGGTACAAGGACTGCTGCTAATTAAAATATGGTCCCCGTTGGGATTAGTGAATTGTTCCCCATGTGCCCCTATCTTAAACCAGGCTGAGGACTGTGAGCAGCCATTCCTTACCCCCACTGGTCGAGGACTGAGAGCGGCCATATCCTGTAAATAATTATGTGTTTCTAGTAATTTATGGGAGTCTTTGGTGGATTTACCGGGAATCCTTTGTACATGGTTGGAGCGTAACCCAGGAATGGACTAAAGACTGTTAAGGACTCGGGGCAGGACAGACCCCTACCTGGTTACGTCTCCCTGTTTTGGTGAAATGGACACCTTGCTTTTCTTCAAAACTGCACCCGGTTGCGGACACGCTGTAACCATCTTTATGTGTTTTTCTTATTGTATTATTATTGTTTGTACCTTGTTATGTTTTTCTAAAAAATATGTTTAGTCCCGGAGTACTAAATTTCACTAGGGGGGAATGTGGCACCCCAGGGGTCTGGTTTCCACAGTAACAGCAATGTTATGTCTGAGAGCAGGTGGGAGGTCTCTTGGTCAGGAATCCTATGCATGCCACACCTCCTGCCCAGTCCTGGGAGGGGAAGAACTTCCCCTATATAAACCTGGGGCTGAGGCAGGGTTAGAGAGTTCAGAGGGAGAGTTCAGCCAGGAGGGCTGACAGGGAGCTGTGGCTCCGGCTGGGCCCAGCTCCAGGGCCAGGCCTGAAGCAGCTATGGGAAGAAACAACAGGAGCTCTGTGGGAGCAGTGTTACAAGGAGTCAGGGGCTGGCAGCTGCAGAGCTCGCCCTGACTGAGAAGATTTCTTACCGGACCCGGAGTCCGAGGCTGTGGGGACTAACTCCTACCCAGCAGCAGAATCCGTCAGGCAGGGGATTGCAGGTCCTCTGGCCAAGAAACCCGAAGGCACGGTCACACGCATGGGACCAGCACCGCCGTCGTGGAGCGGAAGCTACTAGAAGGCCCCGAGTCACCGGCCATACGGGTGAGCACCACACGGTACACTCAGGGACGTGGGCTACTTATACCCGCCTCTAGCAAGGTAGCCAGAAGAGTACAGTTAGTTTGGGAGGCCTACAACTCCGCCTGGCCAGGGGAGATCCCATCTGCTCAAGGACTGACCAGGCCCCAATCGCTAGCCAGTACTCCGGGAGGGTCTATCGTTGTCACCAGTAAAGACCCTGAACTACACCGTACCGTCTCCGAGTGGTTCCTATTACCCCCATCATCTACACCTGCTGCCCTGAGGCCGTACCCCTCCCGTTGGGGGTTATACCATCTACGCTGCACAATTATAACACCGGCCTCAGCGGACTGTCTTGCAGCAGCGGCCCTAAAGCTGCATTCAACGGGTGGCGTAGTCGTCCAACATCTACCGCTGATACATCGCCGCTCAGTTTGACTCCCTGGGCACGGACCGGGTCACCGCCACGAGACTACAACCCTCAACAGATCCGGCTCCGGGTAAGCTCCCGCGTGCGCAACGCAGCGCGACACAGGCCCAGGGGCGCGTCAGTAGCATTTATTTTTAAGTATCGGACACATTTTTTTTTTGATTGGGAGTGCTGGTAACAGCCACTTGAATATCACTGTAGAATAGAATGTGGACCGCCCAGACATTTATCATTTATGGGCATTCCGGAAGTAGTTAAAGAAATGGGAGTGCATGTACAGTGGTGGCCAAAAGTATTGGCACCCCTGCAATTCTGTCAGATAATACTCAGTTTCTTCCTGAAAATGATTGCAATCACAAATTCTTTGGTCTTATTATCTTCATTTAATTTGCTTGCAAGGAAAAAACACAAAAGAGAATGAAGCAAAAATCAAATCATTGATCATTTCACACAAAACTCCAAAAATGGGCCAGACAAAAGTATTGGCACCCTCAGCCTAATATTTGGTTGCACAACCTTTAGCCAAAATAACTGCGAACAACCGCTTCCGGTAACCATCAATGAGTTTCTTACAATGCTCTGCTGGAATGGTAGACCATTCATCTTTGGCAAACTGCTCCAGGTCCCTGATATTTGAAGGGTGCCTTCTCCAAACTGCCATTTTGAGATCTCTCCACAGGTGTTCTATGGGATTCAGGTCTGGACTCATTGCTGGCCACCTTAGAAATCTCCAGTGCTTTCTCTCAAACCATTTTATAGTGCTTTTGGAAGTGTGTTTTGGGTCATTGTCCTGCTGGAAGACCCATGACCTCTGAGGGAGACCCATCTTTCTCACACTGGGCCCTACATTATGCTGCAAAATTTGTTGGTAGTCTTCAGACTTCATAATGCCATGCACACGGTTAAGCAGTCCAGTGCCAGAGGCAGCAAAGCAACCCCAAAACATCAGGGAACATCCACCATGTTTGACTGTAGGGACCATGTTCTTTTCTTTGAATGCCTCTTTTTTTTCCTGTACACTCTATGTTGATGCTTTTTGCCAAAAAGGTCTACTTTTGTCTCATCTGACCAGAGAACATTCTTCCAAAACGTTTTAGGCTTTCTCAGGTAAGTTTTGGCAAACTCCAGCCTGGCTTTTTTATGTCTCGGGGTAAGAAGTGGAGTCTTCCTGGGTATCCTACCATACAGTCCCTTTTCATTCAGACGCCGACGGATAGTACGGGTTGACACTGTTGTACCTTCGGACTGCAGGGCAGCTTGAATTTGTTTGGATGTTAGTCGAGGTTCTTTATCCACCATCCACACAATCTTGCGTTGAAATCTCTCATCAATTTTTCTTTTCCGTCCACATCTAGGGAGGTTAGCCACAGTGCCATGGGCTTTAAACTTCTTGATGACACTGCGCACGGAAGACACAGGAACATTCAGGTCTTTGGAGATGGACTTTTAGCCTTGAGATTGCTCATGCTTCCTCACAATTTGGTTTCTCAAGTTCTCAGACAGTTCTTTGGTCTTCTTTCTTTTCTCCATGCTCAATGTGGTACACACAAGGACACAGGACAGAGGTTGAGTCAACTTTTATCCATGTTAACTGGCTGCAAGTGTGATTTAGTTATTGTCAACACCTGTTAGGTGCCACAGGTAAGTTACAGGTGCTGTTAATTACACGAATTAGAGAAGCATCACATGATTTTTCAAACAGTGCCAATACTTTTGTCCACCCCCTTTTTTAGGTTTGGTGTGGAATTATATCCAATTTGGCTTTAGGACAATTCTTTTTGTGTTTTTTCATTGAAGACAAATTAAATGAAGATAATAATACCAAAGAATTTGTGATTGCAATCATTTTCAGGAAGAAACTGAGTATTATCTGACAGAATTGCAGGGGTGCCAATACTTTTGGCCACCACTGTACATACGGCCCAATGACTCATGTACATGATTACCACCACAGGAACCGAGTATTTATTGCCAACAACAGAATTGGACACAATACTAGGAGATCAGGGAGACATTTCCCAAAGCCAAACATGTCCTTGACATTATTTGGCACAAAGTCATAATGCAGTCAATTTCCTAAATCAGCACTGTGATTGTTACTCTGTGACTGCAGACTGCCGAATTGTAACAGTGTGCAGTACGAACACTGTCACGATTCCCTAATATTGCCGGTCGAGTGGGCAGTTACATAACTACATGTATTTGAAGTGCATACTCCTGTTCACACTCCAAGTAGTCTCATCCGGCTTCTCTCAATTGACTGTTATTGAGATAACCCAAATTAGTGTAGATGACACATTACTTCAAGTATGCAAAGCGCATATATGCAGTTTCAGGACCGCCCACTCACACTAGCAATATTGGGAAATCATGACATTGTGCGCACTGCACGCTGCCATGAGTGGGCAGTCTGCAGTCATAGAGTGATAGCAAACGTTTAAATGTAAAGGAGCCCAGTTAGAGGTCTAACTTTGTAATATATTTCCATTTAATTTTGATAAGTGCTCATAAACCTGATGTAAAAAGTATATATTTTTACTTTTGTAACATTCATGCAGAGTCTCCTTGATGCAAACTATACAAGTGTATAGACTTACACTCACTTTCAGCTGATTCCCTGAAATGCCTGGGGACCAAATCACAATAGAAGATGTTAGAGATTGTGGTAGTCAACTAACAAAGCTTATTATTATGTACAATGTTGATATATATGCTAAAAATACTGTCCGTTTTCAATTGCTGCAAGGATCTGCTACAGGTAAAGAAAAGCAGCTGCTTCCATAAAGAGCTGTATACACATTTTCCACAGAGCATACTATATTATAGTATATTTAATGTTGTAGAATTCCCTTGGGAAACAATTAGATGGCTGTCAGACATTTTGAAGTACTTAACTGCTTTTGACAAGTTTGGGTTATTTTGTAATTGCTTTAAACTGCTAAAAGCCATGAATGTACTATAGTAAAGATGGACACCCTGCAAAATCGTGGCTGACTCAACCCAGTAAAATTTTTCAGGCTACCTGCAATATTATTCAGATCTTTAAGTAAGAATCTCTTCTGTCTTCATGACTCAATCCTACAACCATTAAAAGGGATCTTTCACCAGTTTGAGCACTTTAAACTGGCTACATCATGAAATAATGGCTGCACAGCTGAGTAAAACACAATTTTATTTTTTAATTTCTCATCTCCAGTGTGAAGATATTAGATCGTAAAGTTTAGATTATAACTTATGATACGCCCAATGGTGCTTTTCCAGAGATTCTTCTATTGTTTTGTGTATTTTGTCCCCTGTATGACATTGACCAATCAAAAGTGTCATGCAGGGTAAAAAATAACACACTCTGCTTTCCCCATGGATCTCTGCAGCTATTTTGTACTATACATCAAAGTTGAGTGTGATTACAAACGCATTTGAATTTGCAGCTGTCTTCTCAAAGCAGCATTTGCTATGCTCTTTCACCCACTGTTAATGTCTTGAGAGGACATCTGGAAGCATTTGGAATCACGCTCACCTCTGCTATATTTTCCCTTCTCCATGACACTCAGCTCTAATCTACACGACAGAGTTGCAATCTAGATCAGGGTATTTTTTTTTTCACCTGCATAATATCTCCTGTTATGACTGGTCAATATCACAAAGGGGGCATGCATCCAGCGAAGCTTATCATCAATTATAACCTAAAGTTTGAGATAGTTTCTCCACAATGTAGATGAGAAATTAAAAAATAGAAACTGTCTTTTATTCAGCTTTGCAGCCACTATTCCATGATGCAGTCAGTTTAACATATTAAAACTGGAGAAAGATTCTCTTTAGCTATAGTACTTTGTGATTGTGTCGAAACTAGTCATGAGTGAGCGTGCTCGCTCCTTCTCTGTACTCGCCAAAGCATCTCATTGCTTGAGATGCTCGGTGCTCGGTGAGTACTTCTGGGATGTCCGGGCTGGAGCTCGATTTCCCACCCCGCATGTTTGGCGCTGTTTTAACAGCGAATAAACATGCAGTGATTGCCTGCCCCTCACTGTAATGACACAGCCATGTTGGTTGTGGCATTACAGTGATTGACTGGCCGCCTAGCGTCATCGGTTCTATATCAGACCCAGTGACCCTATGCTCATCAAAGTCTACCCTTCAGACAGGCAGATTAGGGAGAGCTGCAGCTGAGTGAGGGAGAGAATTGACGGTTTATTAGTTAGGTATAGGTATTCAACAGAAAGATATATATACATCTGAACTAACAGTCCTTCTAAGGATTAATCCAGCTGCATATATTATTACTGGTGATAGCCGGAGTTAGGCAGGCAGAGTTTATGGACAGTGCATACAGCAGGATAGGGTTCATTGCACATTCTGTCTGCTGCTGTTACAGATATTCATAGCCCTAGATATCAGGGCTATTTTTTTTTGCTCACAATCCTGATTATTTGCTTAAAAAGCAATATAGTACACCATTTTTACTGCTCCATTTGCTTTTTAACAGAATAAAGCCAGATTTGTTTGATTTTATTTGCATTGCTGTATTGTGGAAGCAGAGAAACTTGTCCATCATCAGATGTGATCCGATATTACTGGCGTAAAAATCGTGACATTTTTTTTGGAGCGTGCCAAATATTACACTCCAATTTCAAGTCTACAAGCTGTGTGTTGTTGAACCTATTCACACTTGGTCACTGACCAATACCACACAACAAGGACACTGCCTAAAACCGTGGTCAACACACCTAATCCAATATTACTGAGGTAATAATACAGACATTTTGTGGAGTGTGCCAAATATTACACTCTATTTCAAGTTTGCCAGCTATGTGTTGTTGAACCTATTCACACTTGGTCGCTGACCAATACCACACTACAAGGCCACTGCCTAAAACCATGGTCATCACAATTGATCCCATATTACTGCAATAATGATACAGACATTTTGTGGAGCATGCCAAATATTATACTCCACTTGAAATGGGCAAGGCGCATTGCAAGGGACAGGGAAGTGGATGTGATGGTGATGGAGCATGCAGAAGCCAAGGCCATGGGCAAGATGAAACTGTGCCTGCACAACAAACACCCATATCATGTCAAACTACCTTCCTGTCCCAATTTGTAGGGGGCCGCGGAACACCACTCTTGAAGCCAGAGCAGTGTGAAATGGTTGTTAGTTGGATAGCAGACAATGCTTCCAGTCAGTTTGCCACCATCACCTCCCTGTTTTCCACACGGTCCAGTCTTAGTGAGTCTGGACCACATATTCCTCACCCTGATCCTCCTTCCTCCCACCATGATGAGTGCCTGGAGACAAGTGATCCCACACTTGGACACTCCGAAGAGCTGTTCACTTTTCTATTTATAGATTCGGGCCTCTTGCCTGGCCTGCTTCAAGTGGGGCAAGAGGAAACCGCATGAAGCGATGCCCAAATATTTGAGCAGCCACAGTTACACGAAGGGTATGGTGGGAAACTGTCACAAGAGGAGGATGATGATGATGAGACACAATTACCACTAAGTCAGGAGGAGGCTCAGGGTGTGTACGTGGAAGACGAGGTGGTGGAAGACGAGGTGGTGGACGATGAAGTCACTGACCCAACCTGGCAAGGTGACATGCATAGCGACGACAGCAGCACAGAGGGAGAGGGAGGCGCAGCACCACAACAGGCAGGAACAAGCAGTGGGGTGGCCACAGACACAAGGCGGGCAACAGTTCCCTGGAACACCAACACGAGGGAAGTTGACAGTACAACTGTTATGTCTTCCCGAGATGGAATCTTTCCGCAACCTCATGGCGGTGGCCATCCCTCGGTACTCGGTCCCCAGCCGCCAATATTTCTCCTGGTGTGCCATCCCCACCTTACATAAGCACGTGTCCCAGAACATTACCCGTGCCCTCAACAATGCAGTTACTGGAAAGGTCCCCCTAACCACGGACACATGGACAAGTGCATATGGCCGGGGATGGTACAGCTTGCTGAAAGCACACTGCGTTAATATAGTGGAAGCCGGGACCCAGTCGGACCTTGGGGCGAAACATGTCCTCCCGACGCCGAGGATTGCAGGCTGTAGGTTAAACAGGGTTGTCCCTACATTCTACAGCTCCTGCACCTCCTCCTCCTCAGGCTCCATCTCCGAAATGATCACATCAGTCGGAAGCTGGAAACACTGCAGCACTGCCTCGGCCAAGCGGCAACAGGTTGTCCTGAAGCTAATATGCTTAAGTGACAAACCGCACACCGCTGCAGAATTGTTGACAGCTCTAAAAGAGCAGGCAGATCTGTGTTTGTCACCGCTGAACCTACAGCCATGCATGGCTGTGTGTGACAATGGCCGGAACCTGGTGACGGCTTTGAAGCTAGGCAAGCTTGCACATGTTCCATGCCTGGTCCATGTGCTAAACCTAGTGGTTCAGCAGTTTTTCAAAACCTACCCAGATCGGCCTGAGCTGTTTGTCAAAGTACACCTCGTGTGTGCCCATTTTTTAAAGTCACCTACAGCTTCCCCCACCCTCGCCGTGCTTCAGCGGCATTTGCAGCTTTCAGCTCATGAGTCACGACTGGTGTGCGATGTCACCACGAGTTGAAACTCAACGTTGCAGATGTTGGGAAGGATTTGTGAGCAGAAGAGGGCAGTTGTTGAGTACCAGCTTCAACACGCCTGTCATTATTCAGGTCAGCCTCCGCACATAAAAGCTGATGACTGGGCATGGATGTCAATCATTTGTGTCATCCTACAAAACTTTGAGGACTCCACCAATATGGTGAGTGGTGATGACGCCATAATTAGCGTCACCATCCCGCTTCTCTGTCTACTGAAACGCTCACTGCTCACAATTAAAGAGAAGTCATTGCAGACGGAGCATGATGAGATGGAGCAAGGAACCATACAGGGTGATGCCACACAGCCCAGCCTCATCTCATCCCAATGTGGATTGGGTGATAATGAGGAGGAGGAAGAGGAGGAGGAACAGAAGCTGGCTTCCTGCGCTACAGACGATACTACCCACACAACTTTCATACCGTCAGTTCAGCATAAATGGCCTGAGGAGATGGAGAACGAGGAGGAGGAGGATGAGGAGAAGAGCATGGACAGTTATCCTTTTCGTCAGGACAGGGAAGTCTTCCCTGTTGGCAGTCTGGCACACATGGCTGAGTTTATGTTCCGCTGCCTTTCTAATGACCCTCGCATTGTACACATTTTGGGTGACAGTAATTACTGGTTGGTCACTCTTCTAGACCCACGCTACAAGGAGAACTTTCTATCTCTCCTTCCCGCGGCGAAGAGGTCTAATAAAATTTTGCAGTTCCAGAAGGCCCTTGTTTTGGAATTATTAAAAAAATTCACATCTGAAAATGCTGGCGGCAGAGGTCACAGTTCCTTGGACACCCAAGGAGTACAGGCGAGGGAGACACAAATACAATGCAGCAGAGGCAGGAGAACACTGTCAAAGGTCTGGGACAATTTTCTCAGCCCCTCCCAGCACTCAGGCCCTGATGCGTGCGGTACTCTGACAAGGAGGGAAAGTTTTGGAAGATGCTGAAGGAGTACCTTTCCGACCGTGTTAACATCCTCCGTGATTCCTCTGTGCCTTATAACTATTGGGTATCCAAGCTGGACACGTGGCATGAACTGGCTTTCTACGCCTTGGAGGACCTGGCCTGCCTTGCCGCTAGCGTTTTGTCAGAGTGGGTTTTTAATACCGCCAGGGATATTATAACTGATAGGCGCATCTGCCTGTAAACTGAAAATGCTGACAGGCTGACTCTTATGAAAATGAACAAGGGCTGGATTGGATTAGGCCAGACTTTTCAACACCACCGGATGATAGCAGAGGAACATAAAGTCAAATCCAGTGTTTTTTTTGTGGGGGTCTATTCCCATGCACCTCTTCACACCCAGACATGGGTATACGCTTCCTGATTTTTTCTATTTTCTGTTGTCCTCCTCCTTCTCCTCATCCACCACCACCATATCACCAGGGTGAATGTGATGCAACACCCATATAATTTTTTTAAGGGTGTTTATGATGCCTGTAGGAAATTTTTTTAGAGGCCTACCTCTAACATTCTGTATGTTATACAGTATGTTCATGTATACCCCCCAGGGGTAAATGTTTTTCAGCCCATGCACTTAGTAAATGGCATTACCAGTAGAGGAGACTCCTTAACAATGGTAAACATTTTTTTAATGAGGACCTCCTCTACGTCTCTTCAAAGAGGTATTGGAGTGCGTCCAATTTTTTGGCAGCCCTTGCAGTCACTGCATGGGCATTACCACTATAGGAAACCCACTACTTAATAATGGGAACAGTTTTTTTAATGAGACCCTCCTCTACTTCTTTTCAAAGGGGTATTTTAGTGCGTCCAAATTTTTGGCAGCCCTTGCAGTCACTGCATACGCAACAACAGTATAGGAGACCCACTCTTTAATAATGGGAACAACAAGGCATAGTCAGCTGATGGCCCTCTAACAATAGTGAGGGCTGACTACTGGCCCTTTAACAATAGTAAAGGCCGCCTGATGGCCCTGTAAAAATAGGCTTTGTGACTTTCAGAGTCCCTCCTTCATAAATGAAACAGGATGTGTCTGATCATTCCTCACACACCACATGGGCAGATAAGGTAGTAACATTTTAAAATGACATTTCCTGCTGAATGTATTTTTCACAATTGAAAGCAATGGAAAAGTACAAAAACGCATATAAAATGCTACGTGTGAACATAACCCAAGGTGTGGATGAGCATTTTTTTGTGTTTTTTTTTGTGGCTTACATACAAGTCATTATTACCCTGGAAAGAATGTCCCTTAACGTTTTTTTCCAGGAAAATCCATTTTGGCTTTGTTTTTGTATGTTTTATTGTCAGTCCGTAAAAGTGGCGTAATACTCTGATAACATTGTTCACAGCAGTGACCTGGGAGTCAGAGATGCTTCCATGGGTCTTCCCCATGCTGTTTCCATGTCATTTCTGTACTGTTCCCATCCATATGGGCAATTTTTAGGCCTCCTGCAGCCCTCCGGTGGGGTAACCGGAAAAATGCTCAAGTTTCCCAATGACTTACATTGGGCTCGTTGCTCGGGTCGAGCACCCGAGCATTATGATTGCTCTACCCGAGCAACGAGCACCCGAGCATTTTAGTGTTCGCTCATCACTAGTTGAAAGCAAGAAGATTTGAGCTTCTGTCAATTGTCAGAGTTACAGCCATGTTTACTATAATTATTAATTAGTTGCAATTATATTATAGCGACTTTTCCATCTTAATGTTGCACAGCCAAAGTAGCAGTGTAGACTTTACCTAAATTCCTATGCCTCAAGCCACCTCATTTTATATTGACTGTAGCCACGTCTGGATACAAATGGAATTTTGATTTATGGCAACAAAAAAATTGTGTGAGGCTATGTGCCCACGTTGCATTTATGAAGCAGAAAATTTCTGCTGCATAAATGCAAGTCCTCTCCCGGAAAACGCATGCGGAATTCCGCACGCGTTTATCGCGCATTTTTCGCGCGTTTATCACGCGTTTTCCACATGCGGAATTGCCTTGCGTTTTTTATGCATTGGACAAAGGCAATTCCGCTTGCGGAAACGCAAAATTAAATGACATGCTGCGGATTTTTGAACGCGGCATAAACGCTGCGGAAAAATCCGCAGCATGTGCATAGAACTTGCGGAATCCCATTGGGGACCATGGGGTGCGGATATACATGCGTTTTTCAAGCGTTTACGCTGCGGAAATTCCGCAGCATATACGCTTGAAAAATGCTACGTGGGCACACAGCCTGAATCTCAAAACTGGAAAGCTTCTCTAACCTAATATCTGGTTATATAAGCTAATATTCAAAATTGGGCAAACTTTTCCAAAACACATTATAATTGTTCAACAAAAAGCAAAAGAAATGTTGTCAGCTCACCCAAATGGAAATCCGTTGCAAGGAGACTTGCCGTGCAACAAGGAAACTGGAGAAAAAAACGAAATTTCAGCATCATGGTCTTCTATAAAAAGCCATAAATTTATTGTGCAAAAGAAAAAAAATGAAAAAGTCGCAATTCCTCACCAACACCACTATAAAAACATTTAAAATTCAGAGCAAACACGTTTTTAGACAGCTGTCTTCAGTCATTGCATGTCAAAATGTGAAAAGGATGGCATGTTAAGTCACATCCTGTCATGACACATGAAATTCGCCAATAGAATCCCACTAACGACAAGAGGCGAATAGAGTTGATAACAACAAAACCTTTACTTCATCAGTTACTAAACGTTTGTATAAAATCAATACTTACATTAAGGCTGCGTGCCCACGATGCGTTTTTCATGCGTTTCCACTGCAGAATTTTCGCAGCGGAAACGCATCAAAAACGCATAGTAATCCGCACCCCATGGTCCCCAATGGCATTCCGCAATATCAATGCACATGCTGCGGATTTTTCCGCAGCGTTTCTGCAGCGCAAATAAATCCGCAGCATGTTCATTAATTTTGCGGAAGCGCAGCGGAAGCGCCGCCATTGACTTGCATTGAGACGCATAGAATCCGTGTCTGTACATTTGTACAAGCGGATTATATGCGTCTCTATGTGCGGATGGTACCCAGTTCTGGAGGAGAGGAGACTCTCATCCAGACCTGGGTACCAAAAAAAGAATAAAATAATAAATAAAGTTTATATTCACCTGTCCGGCGGCCCCTGCAGCGCTTCTCCTTCCAGGACCTGAGATGACGTCGCGGTCATGTGACCGCAGGCTGTCTCGCGAGATGCCGGCAAGCCAGGAAGGAACCAGGAAGGAACGCGACGGCACACGCAGCGGGGGATCGGAGGTAAGTATAGCTTTTATTTTTTTATTTTTATGGTCACACTATATAAATCCATGCCTTTTGCATGGATTTATACAGTGTGACTTAGTTGTCAAGCACTTTCCAAGTGATGCTATCGCCTGGAAAGTGCTTGTCAGTCCGCATGCGGAAACACATGCGTTAACGCATGTGGGTACGCATGTGAATTCGCATGTATTCCGCATGTATTCTGCAGGAAAAACGCATGCACAATCTGCATGCGTTTTTTCTGCCAGGGAGATGCAGAAATGCTGCAGAAATTTTCTGCTTCATTTCTGCATCGTGGGCACATAGCCTAATTGTAACACAACTTATGTTATTTACCTGATTACATGCACTGCAGGTAACCTTCAATATGTTGGATGTACATTGGGTCCACTCAAAGTATGCATAAGGAAACATCTTTCAGTTTCCATAAATATATGATTGTTCAAAAGTTCATAAGTTTCTAGACATAATGGCAATGTCTCCACATTCCAAGTGTCCGGCATAGAGAGGTTTACACAACCTATCAGAGGAGGCAATTACAAATGGTAGCTGTTGAATCCGGAAAAAGTGGTTGATGTAAATGCTGCAGACTAGATCTTCATCAGGTTTTAATATTAGGCAAGATCTAATAGTTTAGATTGTGAGCCCCAATGTGGACAGTGATGATAATGTCTGTAAAGTGCTGTGGAATTAATGGCGCTATATACACCGTAAGCGAGTAAAATAAATAAATATACCATTATGATTAAGTTCTTTAATATTACCATGATAATATTTGTCTTTAATTATAATCTATAATTTGTCTTCTCTCGATTAACCTTTTGTCTGTAGAGATGCTGCAGTCTTGTGATTGGTTTTCCTTCATTATGTGTCATGACAGGATGACACCCCATCATTTTCACTTTTTGATACTCAATGATTAAAGACAACTGTCTGAAATGCATTTGCTCTGAATTTTAAATGTTTTTATTGTGGTATTGGTGTGGAATTGCAACTTTTGGATTTTTAACCTTTCCACAATAAATTTACGGCTTTTTATGTAAGACCCTGATGCTGGACTTTTATTTTTTTCTCATGTTATAATTGTTATCTTGACAGCACTATCAGCATAGACCTAAGTCACAGTAACAATAGTTTGGAATAGACTACTGCATCAACCACCAGCACATTAATTTAAATATGGCAGTTGTTCGTGTTTTCATGTTTGTTTATATCCTTTTACCTTTTTTGCGCATCTTTTATACATCTGCATATCCCTTCCTTCTCTCCCCCTTTTTTGTTTTTTTGTAGTCTGTTGTCTACATGTACATCTTTAAATCTCCACCATATTTGACTGCAGGTAGTGTTCTTTTCTTTGTAGGCCTAATTCCATTTTTGGTAACAGTAGAATGATGTGCTTTGCCATGAAGCTCTATCTTGGTCTCATCTGTACACAAGATGCTTTTCCAGAAGATTTTGGCTTACATATATTTTGGCAAACTGCAGTCTAGCTTTTTATTTCTCTGTGTCAGCAGTGGGGTCCTCCTGGGTCCCTTGCCATAGCATTTCATTTCATTCAAATGTCGACGGATAGTTTGTGCTGATACTGATGCGCCCTGAGCCTGCAGGACAGCATGAATTACTTTGAAACTTGATTGGGGCTGCATATCCACTATTCGGACTATCCTGCATTGAAACCTTTCATCAATTTTTCTCTGCCGTCCATGTCCAGGTAGATTAGCTGCAGTGCATTGGGTTGTAAACTTCTTGATTATGTTGCGCATCGTGGAAAAAGGAACATCAAGATCTCTGGAGATGGTCTTGCAACCTTGAGATTGTTGATATTTTTCAACAATTTTGGTTCTCAATTCCTCAGACAGCTCTCTTCTCCTTTTTCCGTTCTCCATGCTTAGTGTGGCACACACAGACACACAATGTAAAGATTGAGTCAACTTCTCCCATTTTATCTGGCTTCAGGTGTGATTTTCATATTGCCGGCACCTGTTACTTGCCACAGGTGTTTTGAACAAGCCTCACATGTTTGAAACAAAGTTGTTTACCCACAATTTTGGAAAATTACCAACAATTTTGTCCAGCCCATTTTTTGGATTTTGTGTGAAATTTAGTGTTGAGCGAACATGCTCGACACTGCTCGGTACTCGCCCGAGCATCACGCTACTCGGGATGTTCGGCGAGCACCGAGCATTTCCGGGTTACTTGGGCGGGAGCTCGGGTCTCCGCCCTGCATGTTTGGCGCTCTTTACAGAGCCAATGAACATGCAGGGATTGCCAGCCAGTCACTGTAATGCTGCAGCCATGTTGGTTGTGGGCATTACAGTGATTGGCTGGCCGCACAGCGTCACCTCGAGTATTTAAAACGGGGCGCCGCCATCTTGGACACAGTCGCTCCGGATTAGACAGTGTAGGGACAGCGCTGCTGATTTAGGGAGAGATATAAACTGCGAAATAGCTAGTGTAGGGTCTGTAAAGGCTGCCAGAACAAATAAACAGTCCTTTTCAGGACTAATATCCATCCCAGATACCAGGCAGGCAGGCTGTATAGGAGACACAGTGGTTATACCAGCAAACGCTGCATTACAGTCCTGTGTGCTCCTGTTGCTGAAATTGCTGGACTTAGCACCAGGTGTCGGGGGCCAGGAAAAATCCTTTTTTTTTCATCTAAATCCTCCTTTTTTTTTCCTCCTTCACACTGCACAAATAACCGTCTTATTAACATTTTGGTGTTCTTCCCCCCCCCCAAAAAAAAAGCGTGTCTCTGATTTTTCAGACACAAATATAACTGGTGAAAATAGTCTGGTGTAGGCTAGAGAAACAGAAGTGTTGTTTTGCACTTCCACGGTTCAAACCTCTGTATTATCCATTTTGGGCCATGTGTATCTAAAAAAAAAACAGTTTGAGTGTGTCGCTCACTGTTCAGCCGCAAATATCTCTATTTAAAAAAGTGTGGTATACCCCAGTAAACAATAACTGTGGTTTTGCCATCCCACGGTAAAAAATCTCTATTATTCAGGTTTTGGTAGTTTTTTTCCGTAAAGAAAAACAGTAGTGTCTCCTGACTGTTGTGACACAAAAATATATCTGTTGAAAATAGTCTTGTGTAGGCCCGACATCCCAGTGTGGTTTCGCAGTTCCACGGGTCAAATCGCTGTACTATCCAGTTTTGGGCCTTTGGTATCTGAAAAAAAAGCAGTTTGAGTGTGTCGCTCACTGTTCAGCCGCAAATATCTCTATTTAAAAAAGTGTGGTATACCCCAGTAAACAATAACTGTGGTTTAGCCATCCCATGGTAAAAAATCTCTATTATTCAGGTTTTGGTAGTTTTTTCCGTAAAGAAAAACAGTAGTGTCTCCTGACTGTTGTGACACAAAAATATATCTGTTGAAAATAGTCTTGTGTAGGCCCGACATCCCAGTGTGGTTTCGCAGTTCCACGGGTCAAATCGCTGTACTATCCAGTTTTGGGCCTTTGGTATCTAAAAAAAAAGCAGTTTGAGTGTGTCGCTCACTGTTCAGCCGCAAATATCTCTATTTAAAAAGTGTTGTATACCCCAGTAAACAATAACTGTGGTTTTGCCATCCCACAGTAAAAAATCTCTATTATTCAGCTTTTGGTAGTTTTTTCCGTAAAGAAAAACAGTAGTGTCTCCTGACTGTTGTGACACAAAAATATATCTGTTGAAAATAGTCTTGTGTAGGCCCGACACCCCAGTGTGGTTTCGCAGTTCCACGGGTCAAATCGCTGTACTATCCAGTTTTGGGCCTTTGGTATCTAAAAAAAAAGCAGTTTGAGTGTGTCGCTCACTGTTCAGCCGCAAATATCTCTATTTAAAAAAGTGTGGTATACACCAGTAAACAATAACTGTGGTTTTGCCATCCCACAGTAAAAAATCTCTATTATTCAGCTTTTGGTAGTTTTTTCCGTAAAGAAAAACAGTAGTGTCTCCTGACTGTTGTGACACAAAAATATATCTGTTGAAAATAGTCTTGTGTAGGCCCGACATCCCAGTGTGGTTTCGCAGTTCCACGGGTCAAATCGCTGTACTATCCAGTTTTGGGCCTTAGGTATCTAAAAAAAAAGCAGTTTGAGTGTGTCGCTCACTGTTCAGCCGCAAATATCTCTATTTAAAAAAGTGTGGTATACCCCAGTAAACAATAACTGTGGTTTTGCCATCCCATGGTAAAAAATCTCTATTATTCAGCTTTTGGTAGTTTTTTTCGTAAAGAAAAACAGTAGTGTCTCCTGACTGTTGTGACACAAAAATATATCTGTTGAAAATAGTCTTGTGTAGGCCCGACATCCCAGTGTGGTTTCGCAGTTCCACGGGTCAAATCGCTGTACTATCCAGTTTTGGGCCTTTGGTATCTAAAAAAAAAAGCAGTTTGAGTGTGTCGCTCACTGTTCAGCCGCAAATATCTCTATTTAAAAAAGTGTGGTATACCCCAGTAAACAATAACTGTGGTTTTGCCATCCCACGGTAAAAAATCTCTATTATTCAGCTTTTGGTAGTTTTTTCCGTAAAGAAAAACAGTAGTGTCTCCTGACTGTTGTGACACAAAAATATATCTGTTGAAAATAGTCTTGTGTAGGCCCGACATCCCAGTGTGGTTTCTCAGTTCCACGGGTCAAATTGCTGTACTATCCAGTTTTGGGCCTTTGGTATCTAAAAAAAAAGCAGTTTGAGTGTGTCGCTCACTGTTCAGCCGCAAATATCTCTATTTAAAAAAGTGTGGTATACCCCAGTAAACAATAACTGTGGTTTTCCTCTTCCACGGTTCTAATCTACTCTTTATTACCCTTTTTCCATTGATAGTGCAAGTGTAAGCTATTTTACTTCATTTACAATGGGCAAGGCGCGTGGCAAGGGACGTGGAAGTGGACATTCTGGTGATGGTTCGTGCAGAGGACGGGGCCGTGGCCAAGGTGAAAATGTGCCACAACCAACAGCCACATCTTCTCGCTCCCACTTCTTGACCGAATTACTAGGGAAGCACAGAACAACACCAGTATTGAGAACTGATCAGTGTGAACAGGTTATTAATTGGATTGCAGATAATACTTCCAGTTACCTGGGCACCACCACCTCCGGTCTGTCTTCCACACGGTCAACTCTTAGTAGCCGTGAGTCTCGACCGCATACTCCTCCTCACCCTCATGCTCCTTCCTCCCACCATGCCGAGTGTCGTCAGACAGCAAGTGATCCCACACTTGGACACTCTGAAGAGCTGTTCACTGGTCCATTTCCATATTTGGGCCCCTCGCCTGATACGCTTGAAGTGGTGGAAGAGGAGATCCCATGTTGCGATGCCCAAATATTTGAACAGCCACGGCCACAGGAAGTCGACGTTGGCAATCTGTCACAAGAGGTGGACGATGACGAGATACAATTGCCAGGAAGTGAGGAGGAGGATCGTGGTGCACAAGTGGAAGAGGAGGAGGTGGTGGATGATCTAGTAACTGACCCAACGTGGAAGGAGGACATGCAGAGTGAGGCCAGCAGCACACAGGGGGAGGGAGGCAGAGTACCCCAATGGGCAGGAAGAAGCAGTGTGGTGGCCACAGACAGAAGGCAGGCAACCGTTCCCCGTAACACCAACACGAGGGACGTTGCCAGTACAAGCAGTAGGTCTTCCAGAGTCTGGAATTTTTTTAAAGACTCTGCTGATAACCCCAAAAAGGCCATATTTTCCACCTGCCATGCCAGCATCAGCAGGGGTGACAAAACTACCAGCCTGACCACCACCAGCATGATCAGGCACATGGCAGCAAAGCACCCGACTTTGTGGGGCGAAACCCAGGGTCCACGACGAGTGTCAGCGGGTGTCACCACTGCTTCTTCCACTGTTGTGCGTGCAATAGAACCCCCTGTTGTGTGTGCAAGGCAATCCCCTGTCCATACTGCATGTAAAGATGCCCCCTCCTCTCAGTCTTCACTAGTTATGGCAGTTTCTCAAGAAACAGCATCAACGTCCACGTCCACGTCCCACCGCAGCGTTCAATTGTCCATATCCCAGACCTTTGAACGAAAGCGGAAATTCGCAGCTAACGCCCCACAGGCCACAATCCTAAATTCGCACATTTCACGACTGCTTGCATTGGAAATGCTGCCTTTTAGGCTGGTGGAGACGGAATCCTTCCACAACCTTATGGCAGTGGCCATCCCTCGGTGCTCGGTCCCCAGCCGACACTATTTTGCCCGGTGTGCCATCCTCACATTACACAAGCACATGTCCCAAAACATCTGCCGTGCCCTCAACAATGCAGTTACTGGGAGAGTCCACCTGACAACGGACACGTGGACAAGTGCTTGTGGCCAGGGATGGTACATCTCTCTGACGGCACACTGGGTAAACATAGTGGAAGCCGGGACCCAGTCGGACCTTGGGATGGAACACATCCTCCCCACACTGAGGATTGCGGGCCCTATGTCAGTCAGAGTTGCCCCCACAGTGTACAGGTCCTGCGCATCCTCCTCCTCCTCCTCCTCCTCATGTTCAGCCTCCATCTCAGATATCACCACATCAGTTACAAGCTGGAAGCATTGCAGTACTGCCTCCGCCAAGCGGCAACAGGCTGTGCTGAAACTCATAAGCTTAGGTGATAAACCTCACACTGCTTGTGAGTTGTGGACAGCTGTGAAAGAGCAGGCAGATCTGTGGATGAGACCGCTCAACCTACATCCCAGCATGGTCGTGTGTGACAATGGCCATAACCTGGTGGCGGCTCTGAGGCGAGGTGAGATCACACACTTACCATGCCTGGCTCATGTGCTTAACCTCGTGGTTCAGCGGTGTCTTAAATAGTACCCCGAGTTGCCAGATCTGCTCGTGAAAGTACGCCGCCTGTCAGCTCATTTTCGCAAGTCGGCTACAGCTTCCGCCGCCCTTGCTGTGTTGCAGCAGCGTTTGCAGCTTCCGGCACACTGACTGGTGTGTGATGTCCCCACACGTTGGAACTCTACCCTCCACATGTTGCAAAGGTTTTGTGAGCCGAAGAGAGCAGTTGTGGAGTACCAGCTGCAACAAGGCCGTCGATATTCAGGTCAGACTCCACACATAAGACCTCAGGAGTGGACCTGGATGTCTGACATATGTACCATCCTGACAAACTTTGAGGAGGCCACCAAGATGGTGAGTGGCGATGACGCCATCATTAGTGTCAGCATCCCACTTGTCTGTCTTTTGCAACGCTCTCTGCAGAGAATTAAATAGGAGGCATTGCAGCCAGAGTATAATGAGATGGATCAAGAAGCCGTAGCGGGCGATTACACACAGCCCAGCCTCATCTCATCCCAACGTGCATTGGGGGACAATGAGGGAGAGGAGGAGGAGGAGGAGGAGGAAGAACAGGAGCTGCTATCATGCGTTGTAGACGGTAGTACCTGTACAAGTGTCATACCGTCAGTTCAGCGTGGGTGGCCTGAGGACAGGGGGGAGGAGGAAGAGGAGGAGGAGGAGGAGATCATGGTCAGTCGTCATCTTGGTGAGGACACGGAAATCTTGCCCGTTACCAGTCTGGCACGCATGGCTGACTTTATGTTACTCTGCCTTAACCGTGACCCTCGCGTTGACAAAATGTTGGGTGACAGTCATTACTGGTTGGTGACACTTGTAGACCCTAGCTACAAGGAGAACTTTCACTCTCTTATTCCTGAGGTGGAGAGGTCTACAAAAATGGGGCAATACCAGAAGGCCCTTGCTGCAGAACTCTTAAGAAAATTTCCATCTGAACACGCTAGCGGCAGAGGTCACAGTTCAATGCCCAACCAAGGCGTACAGGCGAGAGAGATGCAACTCCAATCCAGCAGAGGCAGGGGAACACTATCAACGTTCTGGGACAGTTTTCTGACGCCCGCCCAGCTTACAGGTCCTGAGGCGCGGGGTACTCTCACAAGGAGTGGAAAGTTTCAAAAGATGGTGAGGGAGTACCTTGCCGATCGTACCAGCGTCCTCCGTGATTCCTCTGTGCCTTTTAATTATTGGGTATCCAAGCTGGACACTTGGAATGAACTCGCTCTGTACGCCTTGGAGGTCCTGGCCTGCCCTGCCGCTAGCGTGTTATTGGAGCGTGTTTTTAGTGCCGCTGGGGGAATTATAACTGATAAGCGCACTCGCCTGTCAACTGACAATGCTGACAAGCTGACCCTTATCAAAATGAACAAGGGCTGGATTGGGCCAGACTTCTCATCACCACCAAATGACAGCAGAGTAACATAAAGTCAAATCCACTGTGTTATTTCGGGAGGTGTATTCACATGCAACGCTTCACACCCACACATGGGTATACGCTTCATCATTTCGGCTGTTTTATCTTCTTCTCCTTATCCTCAGCCTCGACCACCACTATACCACCAGGGTGCCAGCATTGCCAGTTCCTCCGTCCTTATTTTTGGCAGCTTTTGCTTGCAAGGCATAAGCAAATACTATGGGACACCCACTCCCCAATAATGGGACTTATGTTTGTAATATGCTGTACTGCATGGCTCTTGCAAGGGGCATTGTAAGTTGCTTCGTCCTAATTTTTGGCAGCTTTTGCTGGGAAAGCATAAGCAAATACTATGGGACACCCACTCCCCAATAATGGGACTTATGTTTGTAATATGCTGTGCTGCATGGCTCTTGTAAGGGGCATTGCAAGTTGCTCCGTCCTAATTTTTGGCAGCTTTTGCTGGGAAAGCATAAGCAAATACTATGGGACACCCACTCCCCAATAATGGGACTTATGTTTGTAATATGCTGTACTGCATGGCTCTTGTAAGGGGCATTGCAAGTTGCTCCGTCCTAATTTTTTTCAGCTTTTTCTGTGAAAGCATAAGCAAATACTATGGGACACCCACTCCCCAATAATGGGACTTATGTTTGTAATATGCTGTACTGCATGGCTCTTGTAAGGGGCATTGCAAGTTGCTCCGTCCTAATTTTTGGCAGCTTTTGCTTGGAAAGCATAAGCAAATACCATGGGACACCCACTCCCCAATAATGGGACTTATGTTTATAATATGCTGTACTGCATGTGACACGCCCCATGGGCCGTGTGTACACGTGTGTGGGATACCCGGTGCCGGGTCTCTGGGGTCTGTAGTCTCCGTGGCGGTGACCCGGTCCCGTGGCTCAGGCTGGTCAAACCAGTGGCAGTCTTTCTTAGGTTTTGAGGTTAATTGTCCGACTGCGCCACCCGTGGATTGCGGTCAGGGAGTACCACCGCTGCGAGGCAGACCGCTGAGGCTGGTGTTGTGTGCGCAGCATAGAATGGGATAACTCCCCTCGGGAGGAGTATAGCCTCAGGGCAGTGAGTGTGGATGATGGGGGTGATGGTGCACGAGCGCAGCAGGAATGACTCAGAGTCTTTTCAGTGCAGTTCAGGGTCTTTACTGATGATTATAAGGTAGACCCTCCCGGGAGTACTGGCTAGCATAAGAGGCCTGGTCAGTCTGTGAGCAAGCAGGAATTCCCCTGGCCAGGTGGAGTTGTAGGCCTCCCCGTCTGTCTGCACTCTTCCTGGCTACCTTGCTGTAAGCGGGTAGAAGTAGCCCACGTCCCTGAGTGTACCGTGTAGTGCTCACCCGTATGGCTGGTGACTTGGGGCCTTCTGTTAGCCTCCGCTCCACGACGGCGATGCTGGTCCCTTGCTTGTGACTGAGCCTCCGGGCTTCTATGGCCAGAGGACCTGAAATCCCCTGCCGGCTGGTTTCTGCTGCTGGATATATAAGTCCTCACAGCTTCGGACTCCTGTGTCCGGTTCCTATTGTCTTCTGCCAGGGCGAGCTCTGCTCAGCTTCCAGCCCCTGGTCTTTAGCTCCTAGCTCCTACAGAGCTCCTTGCTGTTACTTTCCCTTGCTCTCACTCTGACTCTGGCTGTTCTCTGACTCACTCAACACCGCCCCATATCAAGTTTATAAGGGCAGAATTCTCCCCTCCCAGGATTGGGGCAGGAGGATGTTGCATGTTTAAGGGATCCTGACCAGGAAACCTCCCACTTGCTCTCCGACGTAATATCTCTATTACTGTGGTGACCAGACCCCTGGGGTGCCACACATGGCTCTTGTAAGGGGCATTGCAGTTCCTCATAATTTTTGGAAAGCCTTCCATTCACTGCTTAGGCCAACAGTGCACGGGAGACCCAGTTGCTATAAATGGAAAAAAAGGTTTAGTTAACGCCCTCTGACCTCCATGTCATTTCCAAGGGGCATTGGAGTGGCTCGAAATTTTTGGTAGGCATTGCACTCACTGTGTTCCCTATAACTGTGTAGCCGAACCGCTCCTTTTGTTACAGAAACATATCCTACAAGACATATCCGGTTGACTGGCCTGATATTGATGTGAATGGTCCCTGTTCCTCTTGCTCTTTCTCCTTTGCCACTACCTCATCCATCATTTTTCACCTGAAGCTTTGTTTTAACGGGAGTCATAGAACTTGGATAGTAGCAGGAAAACATCCAGCAATCCTCGGAGGAGGTAGGATATGCGCCAAAACGCTGACCACCTCAGGCCTAGCCGCTACTACATACATGCGCTTGCATTACAACAAAACAAAGCAGATGCTAACTTCTATCATCCTCATCATGCTCCTCACCTTGGCATTCTCAACTCCCCTGATGGAGAAGCCAGGGCCCACCGGAGGAGTCTGATAGTCCGGTGGGCTCGGCCAATGCTGCCCTAAAGCAGACCAGGCTAAGGAAAGGGTGGGAAAGGTTACCGGGACAAATAGGGGTGGCTGGGGACCGAGTATGGACACCCGGCCACCCCCTGGAGGCTGGGGAGCAAGCGGGGACACCCGGCCACCAGGCGGCTGGGGACTGAGTATGGATACCAGGCCGCCGACACAGCCATGGCGTGGTGGCCAGATTCCGCCTTCACATGCCTAAAAGGCCCAATTTAAAGTGCAAGCAAGCAAGCAGTATGATATCGCAGCCTGGGGGTGGGAGGGTGGCAGGCTGCATACTTGCGCTTGCATTGCAAGGAATGGGAGAGATACAATTGAACACTGCCCTGGGACATGGACTTGAATGGGGATAGTTGCAAGTCTGCAACGACAGGTGCAAGGTGGGAGGCATCTTCGCATGTACCATGAACAGGGGTTTGGCATGCACACACTACAGCGGAATAGGCTCTCCTTCCCACTAAATGCACTGGGGAGGGCACAGGTAATGTTTTGGTATACGCGCTTAATCTTATGTATAAGGCACACCAGGACAAATATGGGCGGCTGGGGACTGAGTATGGATACCTCGCTGCCGAAGCAGCCATGAGGTAGTGGCCAGCTTCGGCCTTCTCCAAACTAAAAGGCCCCATTTCAAGTGCAAGCTAGCAGTATGGAATTGCAGTCTGGGGGTGGGTGGGTGGCAGGCTGCACACTTACACTTGCATTAAAAGAAAACATAGCAGATGCTAACTTCTGTCATCATCATCATGCTCCTCACCTTGGCACTCTCAACTCCACCGATGGAGAAGTCAGGGCCCACCGGAGGAGTCTGGTTCTCTGGTGGGCTCGTCCAATGCTGCCTAAAGCAGGCCGGGCTAAGAATAGTGTGTGGGGGGATGTTCCAAGGAGAAATAGGGGCGGCTGGGGACCGTTTATGGACACCCGGCTGCCCCCAGGCGGCTGGGGACCGTGTGTGGACACCCGGTCGCGGGGCGGCTGGGGACCGAGTATGGACACCGGGCCGCCGGGCGGCTGGGGACTGAGTATGGATTCCAGGCCGCCAACACAGCCATGACGTGGTGGCCAGATTCTGCCTCCACATGCCTAAAAGGCCCAATTTCAAGTTCAAGCAAGCAAGCAGTATGGTATTGCAGCCTGGGGGTGGGTGGGTGGCAGGCTGCATACTTGAGCTTGTATTGCAAGGAATGGGGGAGGTACAATTAAACACTGCCCTGGGACTAGAACTTGCATGGGGATAGTTGCAAGTCTGCAGCTTCTGATGCGGTAAGGATCACTTATGATGGGCACACTTTTAGACAGTGACCTGGGAGTCAGAGATGCTTCCAGGGGTCTTCCCCATGCTGTTCCCTTGTCTTTTCAGCACTTTATGCATGTGTCACACAGCACATGGCCAGATAAGGTTGTAAAATGTTAAAATGACATTTCACGGTGAATGCATTTGTCATAGTTGAAAGCAATACAAAAGTGCAAAAACGCATAAAAAATGCTACTTGTGAACATAGCCGAAGGTGTGGAGGAGTATTTTTGTTTTTGGTCATTTATTTTAACTTATACACAAGTCTTTACCCTGGAAAGGATGTTCCTTAACATATTTCACAGGAAAAAAGTTTCACTTTCGTTTTTGAACGTTTTATTGTGAGCCTGTAAAAGTGGCTTAATACCTCTGACCACGTTGTTGACAGCAGTGACCTGGGGGTCAGAAATGCTTCCTGGGGAGATCCCCATGCTGTCCCCATGTCATTTGAGCACTGCCACTATCGTTTTGGGCACTTGTTAGGCTTTTAAAAGACTGCCGGGGGTGCCACCGCAAAAATGCTCTAGTCTCCCATAGACTAACATTGGGCTCGTTGCTCGGGTCGAGCACCCGAGTATCACGGCGAGCTCGGCCCGAGCTTCGAGCACCCGAGCATTTTAGTGCTCATTCAACACTAGTGAAGTTATATCCAATTTGCCTCTTTTTCTCATTTTTTTTTGTGTTGTCGCAATACACATAAAGTAAATAAACATGTATATAACGAAACATGTGTAATTCCAATAATTTTTTGGGAGAAATACTTCATTTTCTGGAACAATTTCAAGGGTGCCAACACTCTCGGCCATGACTGTATAATATCAGTGCTTTGTACTTATTGAGAGCCCGCCGTCTTATCCGGGACTAACGATCATATGATCTTTATCATATACACCATCCTGTGTTATGTGACTAGATTTCATCATCGCTCAATTATGAAACTTTTCCCCACACTTGACTCTGCATTATCGCTTCAATTATGTGACTTTTCCCTACACACATGACTTTGCATCATGTGAGTGGACTTTATCACCTCAGCTCCAACTGAGGAAGTATATGGGGGTCTCCAAGCACCTGGGACATACTATCACATGCTTTTTGGTAATTAACTTATGTATTGACACTATTGGTTGCTTCATACTATAAATGATGTGCATGCCAGCATCCCATCACTGCTGGGCAAAGCATTTAAGCATTTCTACATGAAATGTGCATTGGGTGCGGTGGTTTCCTGGTTTCTTGCCTATGTTACCGTTAGATATCCTTTGCTATTTGTCACTATGTATTTATACCTTTGCATTGGAGTACTTTACTATAGTTGTATTTACTACATAGCTTCTGCATGTATATACTGTAAGTGTAAATTTTATGTGGGTGGCATATTTGGTTTGGTCGTTTTCTCTTTGATCCACTCAATGCCATACTTTCAATTTAACTTATGCATGTGTATGGAGTTATTTTTGTACTTGGTGCTTATTAACTAATTAAGATACCCAGGTTATTTAATTACATAGTAAATGAGGGGAGTTATTTTTTCATTATATGCTCCAGGTGTTCTGGCTTTTAGCCTCACTTGTGTTGTGTTAATATTTACAGTATGTGCTATTTGTATCTTTTTGTGTTTGAATAAAGTGATTTCCTTTTTATTATTTTTTGATTTGCATTTTTCTTACTATTGGTGTTGTTCTGTACTCCTTAACAACCGCCAATACGCATAGAACTGGTGGCCGTTAAGGGGCCTTATTCCTTCATTTCCGTTTTAAAACGGTGATCAAGAATAAGAGGATAGCACTGCCCCGCGGCCAAAATTCCAACTTGTGACACTGTACATGACAGCAAATACCCTGTGGTATCGGCCCTTGCCAGTTTTGGGGCCGATTAACCCTATAAATACTGCTATCAGTTGTGGTTAAAAAATCCCCTATTCAGGGCTGGCTCCAGGTTTTTCTGGGCCCTGGGTGAAAGAGTCTCAGTGGGCCCCTTTAACACAAACCACGATTCATGGTGCACAGATACCACAGAGAAATATAGGTATAGTACAATGCAAAGATTTCACTTCTTACATTACATGAGTGATATCTATTGTAAATTCCACAATAGCTCAGAAACCGGCGAATCGCTCCACACAGTATACTGGCCCCCATAAAATGCTCCATACAGAATACTGGCCCCCATAAAATGCTCCATACGGAATACTGGCCCCCATATAACGCTCCATACGGAATACTGGCCCTCATATAACGCTCCATACAGAATACTGGCCCCCATATAACGCTCCATACAAAATACTGGCCCCCATAAAATGCTCCGTACAGGATACTGGCCCCCATATAACACTCCGTACAGGATACTGGTCCCCTTATAACGCTCCATATAGGATACACCACATAATGCCCTATGCAGGCTGTTACCCCCTTATAATGCCCCATGCAGGATGTCACCCCCATGTAATGCCCCATGCAGTATGTCACCCCCCATATAATGCCCCATGCAGGATGTCACCCCTCATATAATGCCCCATGCAGGATGTCACTTCACCCCCCCATATAATGCCCCATGCAGGATGTCCCTTCCCCCTCATATAATGCCCCATGCAGGATGTCAGCCCTCATATAATGACCCATGCAGGATGTCACTTCTCCCCCCCATTTAATGCCCCATGCAGGATGTCCCTTCCCCCCATATAATGCCCCATGCAGGATGTCCCTTTCCCCCCATGTAATGCCCCATGCAGGATGTCCCTTTCCCCCATATAATGCCCCATGCAGGATGTCCCTTCCCCCCATATAATGCCCCATGCAGGATGTCCCTTTCCCCCCATGTAATGCCCCATGCAGGATGTCCCTTTCCCCCCATTTAATGCCCCATGCAGGATGTCCCTTTCCCCCCATATAATGCCCCATGCAGGATATCCCTCCCCCCATATAATGCCCCATGCCGGATGTCCCTTTCCCCCCCATATAATGTCCCATGCAGGATATCACCCCCCTCTCTTTAAAATGCCCCATGCAGGATGTCACCCCTCCTCTTTATAATGCATCATGCAGGATGTCACCCCCCCATATAGTGTCCCATGCAGGATGTCACCCCCCATATAATGCCCCATGCCTCCATACATTAAAAATTTTTTTAAATCAAATACTCAACCTCACTTCTCCTCACCTGCTGCCACTGCTCAGGTCCGGACTCCAGCGTCGCCGGCATCTTCCCGCTGTGCGCTGCCTGTGATGGCTCAGGGAAGGGCGCGGTGGAAAGACGTCACTGCACCCTCTGACCTGAGACGCCACAGGCAGCGCACAGCAGGAAGACAGCGGCTCTGCGGAGGCACGGGGAGAGGTAAGTATCCGGCTGCCGGGACCCTGAGCAAGCAACGGAGAAGGGTGGGAGCTGGCACCACTCTCCTCCACCCATAGCCCGGCGGGGTGCCAACCGCGAGTGGGCCCCCCGCCTGCTCAGGGCCCCGGCACTTGACCGGGTGCGCCGGGTGCTGACGCCGGCCCTACCCCTATTGTAGGATCGACCCTTTACGATCGTTGCCATAGTACCCTGAGATCATCTGATGACACCTGGGTACTGTGGCCTGTGAGATCCCGCCATAAGCTGGGTTTCACAGGCACAGTCAGTGAATCACTGACAGGTCTCAGGCACTGCTATACATGAGTACTGCAGTGCATGAGACCAGAGATCAAAGTGATTAATGAAAAAGTGAAAAAAGTAAAATAAAATAAGTAAAAAAAGTAAAAAAAAAACACAGAAAAGCACACATAAATCACAAAGAGCCATTTTCCCACTAAAAACACAGAGTTTATGATAAAACAAAAATAAACAAAAAAAAGTACACATAATTGGTATTACCTGTTTTGGAACAACCTGATCTATAAAACTGGCAAGTTATTTATTCCATACGGCAAATACCGTAAAAAAATAAATAAAAAACAAACCAAAAATGTCACTTTTTCATCATATTGACAGACAAAACATTGAATAAAAGTGATCAAAAAGTCATATGTAAAAAAAATGGTATAAGTAAAAACGCCACACCATCCTGTAAAACAAACAAAATGCTCTAATATGGCTCATTCTGGAAAAAAATTTAAAAGTTACAGCTCTCAGAATATGGTGACGCTAAATCAAATTCATTTTTTTAAATATTGTTTTTAGTCTGTAAGAGCAGCATAGCATAAAAAAATATATAAATCTGTTATCGCTATAATCATACTGACCCGACGAGCAAATAGGTCTTATCACTTTTACCACACGGTGAACGGTGCAAATAACACAAATAAATAAAAACAATACTGAATTGCTGTTTTTTGTTCATTCTGTGTCTGAAAAATCAAAATAAAAAGCAATAAAAAAAATGTGCTCCAAAATGGTACCAAAAAAATCTCTAACTTGTCTCGCAAGAATAAGCCCTCATATAGCTCTGTTCGTCATGCAATTAAAAAGTTACAGCTCTCAGAATATGGTGACAAAATAACTTTTTTTATATAATAAAAGCATTTTTACTCTGTGATAGCAGCAAAACATGAAAAAAAAATCTGGTATCGCTATAATCACAATAACTCAAATAATAAAGTCATCAAATCACTTATACCGCAATGTGAACCGCGCAAAAATAAAAATAAGAGCTATTCTTTTACTGCTGTCTATATGTTTATTCCACCCCCAAAGAAATCAGGACAAAGCTCGGCTCACATTTAGGGCTCACTCATACTGGCATATAATACAGAGGATTATAATGCGAGAAAACATCGCATTGCACTCTGACCAATGTTATTCAGTGAGGCAGTGCTCATCTGCGTATTTTTTTTGGGGTCTAATCGGATTCAGGAAAAAATCAGAGCATGTTGCGATTGTCTGCGTTTATTGGATGAAACTCACCAATGCAAGTCAATGAGTATGAGAAGAAAATCAGACAGCACACTAGCCATGCGTATGTCGTCCAATTTTAACTCACACATCTCAAAGGAACCACGAAATTTCATCAGTCAAGTACAGTAAATTCACAGCCAGGACCTTCAGAATAGATAGACAGATGTCTTGTATAGATATAATTTCACAAGCCCCCTTAAAATAATAAACTTGCTCACTTTAGTGCCTTTAATGTAGCCCTAAAGGGTGTTTAGCCTAGTTTAACCTAATAAATAAATACTTAAAAAAATGACATGGGGTCCCTCATATTTTTGATAACCAGTAAAGGTAAAGCAGACAGCTATGGGCTGATATTATCAGGCTGAGAAGGTTCCTGGTTATTGGGCCCTTCCCAGCCTACAAAAATACCAGCTCTCAGCTGCCCCCAAAGTGGCGCATCACATGAGATGCGCCAATTTTGGAATGCTGCCTCGCTCTTCCCGATTGGAATGGGGCAGTGGCAATGGGTAATGGGGCTTGGGATTGATGACAACTGTGATTTGTCAAAAATCACAGCTGGCATCAAGCCCTGGGGTTAGTAAATATTTAAAAAAATTGGCCTTATAATTAAGGCTAAAATTGGGTCAGTCACTAAGGGGTTAAATTATGCAACTAAGCCTTATCACATGAATTGTTCTTGGAGGGGCTCAATCAGAAGCAGGCAAGGTCATGTAGAGGACAAAAGAACACCCATTCTTCTTCTCACTCATCTCTGCAACTACTGTGTATGGATACAGCAGAGCTCAGTTATGTATCATTATAAACCCTTACAGATCTCATCTCTCAGTGCTGTCAGTTCTCACTAAATCCCCACACACTGACTGCTATGAGAAGAGATCTGGAAGAGAACTCGGCTGCTTCTCTACACAGTAGCTGCAGAAATCAGTGAGCAGAGGAGTGAGTGTTATTTTGTCCCCTGTATGTGGCTGCCTGGTCAACCTCATGCAGGGGAAGAAGTACACACCCCCAGAGACAAATCTCTGGTAACACTCAGTTGAAATATAACAAATTATAATCTAAACTTCACAAACTAATTCCTCTGAAACAGAGTGTAAATGAAAAAATAAATACTATGTTTTACTTAGCTTTGCACCCACTATTTCATGATTGCCAGTTTAACATGCTCAATCTAGGGAAATGTCCTCTTTAAAAACTTCTCTGCTGTTATTCCTCATTTTAGGTCTGATTTTGTATAGGTAACTGAAGCCACAATGTCACCTAGATGGCTTGCAAACATTAGAGTATGTATCTTATGCCTTTCCAGACTGATATTTCTTAGAAAATAGAATCACTTTATTTTTATCTGGTTACTGCATGCTATATCTTACATTTAGACACAGAATGAAAGAAGATGGATAGTAAGGTAATCATGTTTTTCCCATTTGAATTTTATTCCCTGAATGAAATATCGTTGACTTCACAAAAATCACCCATATACTGGGAACATATTTCTACAATCCTTTTAACTGATATAAAAGACACTATTCTTGGCGATGCCCTATAACAAATTTAATATGTCATTGACTTGTTCTTCAACATGATTGATTCCGTGAGACATTTTACCTGTAACTTATTTATACTGAAAACTTTTTTTTTAATATTGTGAGGTGAATAGATACAGTGCATCGTGAAAGTATTTGGCCCCGTTGAACTTTTCTACCTTTTGCCACATTTCTGGTTTCAAACATAAAGATATAAAATTCTAATTTTTTTGGGAAGAATCAACAACAAGTGGGACACAATCGTGAAGTGGAACGAAATTTATTGGATATTTTAAACTTTTAAAAAAAATTAAAAACTGAAAAGTGGGGCGTGCAATATTATTCGGCCCCCTTGAGTTAATACGTTGTAGTGCCACCTTTTGCTGCGATTACAGCTGCAAGTCGCTTGGGGTATGTCTCTATCAGTTTTGTACATCGAGAGGCTGAAATTCTTGCCCATTTTTCCATGCAAAACAGCTCGAGCTCATTGAGGTTGGATGGAGGGCGTTGGTGAACAGCAGTTTTCAGCTCTTTCCACAGATTCTCGATTGGATTCAGGTCTGGACTTTGACTTGGCCATTATAACAACTGGATACGTTTATTTTTGAACCATTCCATTGTAGATTTTGCTTTATGTTTCGGATCATTGTCTTGTTGGAAGATAAATCTCCGCCCCAGTCTCAGATCTTTTGCAGACTCCAACAGGTTTTCTTCCAGAATGGTCCTGTTTTTGGCTGCGTCCATCTTCCCATCAATTTTAACCATCTTCCCTGTCACTGCTGAAGAAAAGCAGGCCCAAACCATGATGCTGCCACCACCATGTTTGACAGTGGGGATGGTGTTTTGAGGGTGATCAGCTGTGTTGCTTTTACGCCAAACACATCATTTTGCATTGTGGCCAAAAAGTTCGATTTTGATTTCATCTGACCAGAGCACCTTATTCCACATGTTTGGTGTGTCTCCCAGGTGGCTTGTGGTAAGCTTCAAACGAGACTTTTTATGGATATCTTTGAGAAATGGCTTTCTTCTTGCCACTCTTCCATAAAGGTCAGATTTGTGCAGTGTACGACTGATTGCTGTCCTATGGACAGACTCTCCCACCTCACCTGTAGGTCTCTGCATCCAGAGTGATCACGGGCCTTTTGGCTGCATCTCTGATCAGTCTTCTCCTTGTTCGAGATGAAAGTTTAGAGGGACGGCCGGGTCTTGGTAGATTTGCAGTGGTCTGATACTCCTTCCATTTCAATATGATCGCTTGCACAGTGCTCCTTGAGATGTTTAAAACTTGGGAAATCTTTTTGTATCCAAATCCGGCTTTAAACTTCGCCACAACAGTATCTTGGACCTGCCTGGTGTGTTCCTTGGTCTTCATGATGCTCTCTGCACTTGAAACAGAACCCCCGAGACTATCACAGAGCAAGTGCATTTATATGGAGACTTGATTACACACAGGTGGATTTTATTTATCATTACTAGTGTTGAGCCACCCTCGTAGTGTTCGAGTTCGGTTCGGTTCGTCGAACACCCGTGTGTTCGCCGAACTGTTCGTCGAACTGTTCGTCGAACACCTTCGAACACCGTTAAAACCAATGGCAGGCAAACAAAAACACATAGAAACACATAGAAAACACCTTCAAAGGTGTCCAAAAGCTGACAAACTGCTCAGAAGACACAACTAACACATGGAAAAGTGACAAGTACATATAGTCATGCGAAAAGAAAAGAGGTGGAGGAGTAAAAGGAGGGGGAGACACAGATATAGGCATGTCATGCCCTTCTAAAATCCAAAAAGTGAGAAGCCGAGACGGCCAGTCCGCTCCTGCCCGTGCCACCTCCGTGTCGCCGGGTTTGTGCCAGAGCCGCGGTGAACCCTGACGGCCAGCCCCCCTCTCCCAATACTGGTGCCTGTCCGCTGGTGGGTCGAGAGAGCCCCCCTGTGGTGGAGGCAGCTCTAAGCTTTTTAATTTAAATTGTCCCTCTAATTTGAATGAATACACTTTAAATCCATTTACAAGGATCTATTGGAGGGCAAGTCTCATGCCAGCAGCCGCGTAATTCCAGCTCCAGTAGCGTCCACTAAAGCTGCTGCAGTTAAAAAGCTTTTATAAGGATCGAGCTCGGCTGTCCACCGCAAGGCATCCTAGTGCCAGTCCCAGCCCCTATGCCTTGGGGTGCCTCCTGATGCTCTTCACTAAGTATCCCGTGGTCCCGAAGCATTTCCTTTGAAAAAATTAAGTGTCCAAACTACAGGTGGTGTAGCTTGCTTAACAGCCGGGATAATCCGCTGACTAGCAGACACTGCTACTAGGCACAAAGTATTTCCTGGGCTAGATGCAGTTAAAAATTTGTAAGTAGATACTCTCGTTGGATGCTGAGAAAGCATTCCATAGAGTCTCCTGGCACGCCATATATGATTCTCTTAAAAAGCTTGGGGTAGGGGTCTAGGGGACCCTTTTATAGCCAAAATCACGGCCCTGTATCACAATACGTCACCTAGGCTGAAGATAAATGGAACTGTAGCACCGAGGGCTCGGTTGCTACAGACGTATTGCACCTCACCCAGAGGTGTGATATCTCACTCTCAGATAAGGATGGAGTGTGGATCAGGACCCGACACCTGCATGCATTACACCACATTGCCGTGGGGCAGGGCGACCAATATGCCCCTGAGATGGGCACGACAGTCCCTGTCCCTGGCTGGAGTGGGGGGAGGGAACACTGAGGAAGGGGAACCCTGCAGTGCAGGAGCAGGGAGGAAGCAGTTCCTGGGTGCATTGAGAAGGGAGTATAAAAGGTGGGCACCATCTTAGTTCAGTGCAGAGAAGTCTGAGCAGAAGTGGCAGGGAGCAGGGGCTCTGCATGAGCTCTGCTCCGGAGGCGGGCCTAGTAACAGAGGCCCAGGCCTGCAAGAGGGAGAAGGAAGGAAGAGGAGCGGAGAAGGCTCCAGGAACGAGGAATGAAGGGATCCCAGGGGTGCGGACGGGCGAGTCGCCACAGCACGCCCGAATCCACCTGCGTGGAGGGGTCAGGCCAAAGGGGGAGACCGGTCCCCGAACTAGTGGAGGCAGGAAACGACCCTCAGCTAGAAACCGGAGGCTCTGACATTTTATGTGGCGCAGCCCCTTGCTCCACCCGCTAGGAAGGCACCACATAGGGTCAGGGAAACTGGCGCCAAGTTTACCAAGAGGAGGCCCGAGGCAGCCGGACAGAAGTGTTGGTAAGAAAGGCCAGACAAAGGACACACAAAGGGGGTCCTGTGAAGCGCTCCAAAGTTATCTGGGAGTTGTCTGAGCCCCTCACCTGGTGAGCACAGTACGACGTGGGCAGCCGTTACCTGCAGACGTGGTCTGGATAATAAGAACTGTGAGTAAAGGCCCTGAACTGCATCACTGACTCCGTGTCGTTACTGCTGCTGCCCTGCACCATCACCCCCATCCTCCGCATACACTGCCCTGAGGCTATACTCCTCCCGTGGGGAGTTATGCTACGCTCTGCTGCACCCACAACACCAGCCTTAGCGGTCTGCCCTGTAGCGGCGGTTCACTCTGACCGCAATCCACGGGTGGCGTAGTCGGACATTTAAACATCAAAACCACATAAATAGTTCCGCCACTGGTTTGACCGCCCTGAGCCACGGAACCGGATCGCCGCCACGAAGACTACAACCACCAGCATCCACCAAAAAGGGTCCGGCTCCGGGTGTCCCAAGGCCCAGGGGGTGCGTCAGAACATTTTCATCACCTTTCACAATCACCAATGGGACAAGGCAGGGATGTCCTCTGTCCCCTCTCTTATACATCCTAGTGACGGAGCACCTGCTCTCATCAATTCGCCATAACCCCAATATTAGGTGGATTGAGGTGGGAGGCACCGAGTACAAGTGCTCTCTATTTGCTGATGATGTCCTAGTATATATCACTCAATCACATATATCCATCCCTGCTGTTATGGCTGAAATAGATCACTTTGTTACATGGTAAAATTTTAAAATCAATGCAGCGAAGTCTGAGGCCCTCGATGTCTCCCTCCCTAAATCCATATAGGATTCCATCCAGTCCAACTTTCCCTTTGCCTGGCCCTCACAGGGTATCAAATACTTAGGAATTCCTATTCATAGAGACCTCTCCCATCTATGTTATCTTAATTTTGGGCCCTTTATTGAACAATTCCATACAGACCACGGTTGGCAAGTTAGAACTGTAAGATTCACTACGTGAACCACTGGTGTTTTGTGGAAAAGCACATGTACACCGCGTTCCAAATTATTATGCAAAAAGTGTTTAGGAGTGATAAGGGAAGAATTTGTTTGTTTGTCAGTTAAACTCATTGATGGTGATGTGTGTCAGGGCTCTTTATATCACTGTAAGCAATTGCAGACACCTGTGCTAATTAGTTTGGCAGGTGTGTCCAATGAAAGGCAAGACTACTTAAGAAGGCTCTCTCACATTATTAAGCAGCCTACATTTTCTGCCAAAATGGGAAAGAAAAAGGATGTGTCGGCTGCTGAGAACAACAAATTGTGGAGTGTTTAGGTCAAGGCATGACTACAATCAACATTGTGCGATGATCAGGATGAAGTGTCTTGGCAATCAAGAAGTATGTAGCTGATTCACAGTACACACGTGTGCGTGCTGATAAGGGCAAATTGAGGACTCTTTCCTACAGGCAATTACGTCAGGTTGAAACAGCAGCGGCAAAAAAGCCTTGTCATAGCAGCAGACAAGTTTTTGAAGCTGCTTGTGCCTCCAACGTCCCCCGAACAACAAGATGCAGGGTCCTTCAGAGGTTTGCAGCTGTACATATGCCATCCTGTCGACCTCCTCTATCCACTTCACACAAGCAGAAACGGCTCCAGTGGGCCAAACATTACATGAAGACTGATTTCAAAACTGTTTTGTTCACGGATGAGTGCCGTGCAGCGCTCGATGGTCCAGATGAATGGAGTGGAGGATGGCTGGTTGATGGACACCCCACGCAAACACGGCTACAGCGCCAACAAGGAGGAGGTGGAGTAATGTTTTGGGCTGGAATCATGGGGAGAGAGATTGTCGGCCCCTTTAGGATCCCTGAAGGCGCTAAAGATGAACTCCATAATGTATGTGGATTTTCTCAAACAGCACTTCCTGCCATGGTTCAAGAAGAAGAACCGTGTATTTCACAGCAAGATCATTTTTCTGCATGATAATGCACCATCTCATGCTGCACATAAAACATCTGCATCTCTGGCTGATATGGGCATAAAAGGGGACAAACTTATGGTGTGACCCCCATGCTCCCCTGACCTCTACCCCATTCAGAACCTTTGGAGCATCATTAAAAGGAGTGTCTATGATGGCGGGAGGCAGTTCACATCTAAGCAACAGCTCTGGGAGGGTATTCTGTCCTCATGCAAAACAATTGAAGCAGAAACCATCCAAAACCTGACAAATTCAATGGACGAGAGAGTTCAGAAGCTCCTTTCGAACAAGGGGTCCTATGTGAAAATGTAACATCACCTAGAATAAAGTTTTGAGTTGAAAACTGTTTGATTTCAGTTTCTAACAACCTGCTAATGCTTATAATTTCAAAAATGACCATTTTTTTGGTCTTTATTAAAATGAAAAGGTTGATCGAAAAGTTTGGGGGATCTAAGAGTGTGGCAACCCAGTAGTCATGATTACTTCGAATTCTGACAATATGAGGGTCATGCTGCAGGTAGTGCAGCAAGAAGGCACTTATGTGTCTTGCGCATCTCGGAGCCCCAAAATTATTTTCCGGGCTAGATGCAGCTAAAAATTATTTTTAATTTTAAATCTGGTGAAGCTTATTATAGATGGCCTAATAGGATCAGTGCTGCACACTGCTACAAAGCCCAAATTATTTTCCAGTCAAGATACAGATAAACATGATTAGTAATTTGAAAGCTTAAAACGGTTGGTAGGGTGATTTTAACCAATCATCAAGCTTTTACTCTCCCCAGGATGACACAGGGGTAGAAAAGTCGTTTCGGATCCATGATTTGTTCATCTTTATGAACGTGAGTCTGTCTACATTATCAGTGGAGAGCCGCGTGCGCTTATCTGTCAGCACACCACCAGCAGCGCTGAACACACGTTCAGACAGAACGCTGGCTGCGGGGCATGACAAGATCTCCAAGGCGTAAGTGGCTAGCTCCGGCCATTTATCCAGATTGGAAGCCCAAAAAGAGCAAGGGTCCAGTGACACAGTCGTGGCTTCAATGTTTACTTGGAGATACTCCTGTACCATCGTCTCTAGGCGTTGACTATGTGTCAGACTTCTTGTCTCCTGTGGCCTTGCAAAGGATGGGCTAAAAAAGTGGTGAAATGATTCTGCAAAATTGATGTTACCAGCAGATACTGTGGTTCTGTTACGGTTTGAGTGCTGAACACTTGACGGTCCCACGGTTGGCAAGTTGGAACTGTGAGATTCACTACGTGCACCACTGGTATTTTGTGGAAAAGCACATGTAAGATTCTGCAACAGTCTCTGCTGATACTCCTGCATGCGTGCATCCCTTTCTATGGCAGGAATAATTTCTGCAAATTTACTTTTGTACCGGGGATCTAACAGTGTGGCAACCCAGTAGTCAGGATTATTTCTAATTCTCACAATTCGAGGGTCATGTTGCAGGTAGTGCAGCAAGAAGGCACTCATGTGTGTTGCGCATCCAGGAGCACCAAGTCCCTGTTGTGTTGGTGGCGAGGTAACAATCATGCTTCCTTCCTCTGTCCTCTCCCCCCAACCTCGCACAACAGAAATGTGATCAAGGTCTCCCTCATCTGATGAGTCTTCCATCAGTTCGTCCTCCACTTCTTCCTGGGCTCCTGCACCTTCCTCACTAGTTTGGCTGCTACCATGCGCCCTGGTAAAACCATCTCCCCCACCCTCACATGCCTGCCGCCTTGGTGCTGCCGACCGTCTGGACCTTGCAGATGTTAGCCCTTCCGCATACAACTCCTCCTCCTCTACTTCCTCCACCTCCTCTTGTGCCACCACCTGACTCTGAATTCTGTTTAACATGTGCTCCAGCATGTAAATCACCGGAATAGTCATGCTGATAATGGCATCGTCAGCACTAAACATCTTCGTCGCCATTTCAAAACTGTGCAGAAGGGTGCATAGGTCCCTGATCTGAGACCACTCCTCCAGCGTGATTTGCCCCACCTCTGAATCTCGTTGGCCCAGGCTATACGTCAGAACGTATTGCACCAGGGCTTGTCGGTGCTGCCACAGTCGCTGCAACATGTGCAGAGTTGAATTCCACCGGGTAGGCACATCGCATTTTAGCCGGTGAAGTGGCAGGCCCAACGACTTCTGTAGAGATGTAAGTCGCTGAGCTGCGGGATGCGAACGGCGGAAGTGAGCACACAGCGACCGTGCCCTCTGCAGAAGGCCATCTAGTCTGGGATAGTGGGCTAAAAATTGCTGGACAACCAGGTTCAACACGTGAGCCATACAAGGCACGTGTGTGACATTGCCCCGGCGAAGGGCCGCACCCAGGTTTGCAGCATTGTCGCACACGGCCTTCCCTGGTTTCAGGTCCAGTGGAGACAACCATTCATGAAATTGGTTCTCCAGAGCTGACCACAACTCCTCAGCTGTGTGACTCACATTTCCCAGACATTTCAATGTAAAAACCGCCTGATGACGTTGAGCCCTACTGCCAGCATAGTAAGGAGGTGTGCAGGATCCCTTCTGCGCAGTTAGAAAGCTTGTGGCATGACCAGACAGGCTTTGGGTGCAGGTGGAAGACCGAGAGGAGGTTGAGGAGGCAGAAGCAGTGGAGGAACTTTGACATAAAGAGGATTGACGCACAACTCGTGGGGACGGCAAGACTTGGACAGCAGCCCCTTGTCCTGCTGTCACCATAATTACCCAGTGCCCAGTCAGCGACATGTAACGCCCCTGTCCATGCCTACTCGTCCAAGTGTCTGTGGTGAAATGCACCCTGTCACACACAGAGTTTCTCAAAGAAGCGGTGATGTTGTGTGCGACATGCTGGTGGAGCGCAGGCACACCTTTCTTTGAGAAGTAGTGCCGACTGGGCATCTGGTACTGGGGCACTGCGACGGACATAAGGTCTCGAAAATCCTCTGTGTCCACCAGGCGGAAAGGCAGCATTTCTGTAGCCAAGAGCTTGCAGATGGTGAAATTCAACCTCTTAGCTTTCTCATGGCTAGGAGGAAATGGTCTTTTACTTGTCCACATCTGAGGGACCGAGGGCTGGCTATTGTGCTTAGACGGGGTTGATAAGGGTGTCCCCGGCAAACTGCCGGTCTGTGAGGAAGATGCAGGCGGACATGTTAGGTTGCCTTGATCCAAAGGTGGTGCTATCGATGTCGGACAGCGCTCAACACCAGCTGGTGTTACCACCTCCAAAGAAAATGATGACCTGCCAATCACGCTGGCTGTTGCGGGTAAAGAGGTGGCAGGTCTGCGCCCCAAAACAGGTGTGACTGCTGTCCCCCCAGTCACAGAGGATGAAGAGGCCGCGGATGCACAAGATATGGCAGACGGTGATTGGCCCGGCCGGCTAGGCCGCATTGTAGCACACTGAGCTTCCCACTGCAACTTATGCTTCATGTCCATGTGCCGGTTCATGCATGAAGTACTCAAACTATGTATTTTTTGGCCTCTACTTAGCTTTTGCTGACAAATGTTACAGATAACACAAGTTGGGTCATCTTTATCGATCTGAAAAAATGCCCAGGCTATGCAAGGCTTAGCACCCATGCGACCTGAAGAGCCACCACGACTTGTGGTGAGAGGCAGAGTTGTGTTTGAGGATGCAGTTGTTGACGTGCTTCCAGTACTACGTCTCTGTCCAGGAAGGCGCAACCTGACCTCGTCGTCACTAGCATCTTCCTCCACCTCCTCTGCTGACCTCATCTCTTGGCTGACTGTGGGTTGACAGTAAGTGGGATCTCCGACCTCATCATCATCACCCTGTGCGTTATCACACCCGTCGTCCTCAGAGCCAACCTGTTCCTGCCCTGACAAAAAACTAAAGTTGTCGCTCCAATCAGGTATTTGAGTCTTATCATCGTCTTCCTCATTGTCTCCACCAACAGGAGTTACAGTTTGGGAATGAGGGTCTACATTATGGTCAGAACCTTCTGCGTCTGGTCCTGGATCCGACTCATAAAGATTCTGGGCATCAGTGCAGATCATTTCCTCGTCTGGATTCACACAAGCGCTGGAGTCGACCTCTGATTCCAGGCTATAGTATGAGTAAACAGCTCTGCAGACTCAACCATCTGTTCTACCTCATACTCAGACGGGCAGCTGGAGATTTGGGAGCTGTGAGGAAGCAAGTGCGATTTGGGTGACACCTTTGAGGGCTGGAGTATTTGTGATGTTGAAGTTGATGTGGAGGAGAGCCCACTTAAAGGAGCACTTGATATCCGTTGAAGCACCTGCTGTTTTTGTGCCTCATCTGGAATTTGTAGCGATTGGCGTGGCCGTAAGAAAGGGATCTTATCACATTGTCCGCTAAAAGAAGTAGACATTTTAGTTTGGCTGGAAGATGGTCTTTCTTCTGCAGATGTTACTGTTGCTTTAACACCTACCCCACGGACACAACCTTTTTTCCCCTTCCCAACACGCCTATTCCCCTTTCCACCAGCAGCAGGCCTTTTTCCACTCATTTTGGTGGTTAACTAATTCACAACTCTGGAGTTGTTTGCACAAAAAAACAATGGATGGTAACCGAGCAGAGCTGAGTGGCCAAACTGTGGTATTAGGCCAAAACTATTGACTGGGTTAGATGCAGAAAAAAATTATTTTGAATTTGCAACCTGATGGAGGTCAGTATAGATGGACTAATACAAATAGTCCCACACACTGCTAGAAGCCCAAATATTTTTTCAGAGGTACTGTAGATGCAGATAAAAATTATTTTTAATTTGCAACCTGATGGAGGTCAGTATAGATGGACTAATAGACCAAGTCCCACACACTGCTAGAAGCCCAAATATTTTTTCAGAGCTAGATGCAGAAAAAAATTATTTTTAATTTGCAACCTGATGGAGGTCAGTATAGATGGACTAATAGACCAAGTCCCACACACCGCTAGAAGCCCAACTATTTTTTCAGAGCTAGATGCAGAAAAAAATTATATTCAATTTGCAACCTGATGGAGGTCAGTATAGATGGACTAATAGACCAAGTCCCACACACTGCTAGAAGCCCAAATATTTTTTCAGAGCTAGATGCAGAAAAAAATTATTTTTAATTTGCAACCTGATGGAGGTCAGTATAGATGGACTAATAGACCAAGTCCCACACACTGCTAGAAGCCCAAATATTTTTTCAGAGCTAGATGCAGAAAAAAATTATTTTTAATTTGCAACCTGATGGAGGTCAGTATAGATGGACTAATAGACCAAGTCCCACACACTGCTAGAAGCCCAAATATTTTTTCAGAGCTAGATGCAGAAAAAAATTATTTTTAATTTGCAACCTGATGGAGGTCAGTATAGATGGACTAATAGACCAAGTCCCACACACCGCTAGAAGCCCAAATATTTTTTCAGAGCTAGATGCAGAAAAAAATTATTTTTAATTTGCAACCTGATGGAGGTCAGTATAGATGGACTAATAGACCAAGTCCCACACACTGCTAGAAGCCCAAATATTTTTTCAGAGCTAGATGCAGAAAAAAATTATTTTTAATTTGCAACCTGATGGAGGTCAGTATAGATGGACTAATAGACCAAGTCCCACACACCGCTAGAAGCCCAAATATTTTTTCAGAGCTAGATGCAGAAAAAAATTATTTTTAATTTGCAACCTGATGGAGGTCAGTATAGATGGACTAATAGACCAAGTCCCACACACTGCTAGAAGCCCAAATATTTTTTCAGAGCTAGATGCAGAAAAAAATTATTTTTAATTTGCAACCTGATGGAGGTCAGTATAGATGGACTAATAGACCAAGTCCCACACACCGCTAGAAGCCCAACTGTTTTTTCAGAGCTAGATGCAGAAAAAAATTATATTCAATTTGCAACCTGCTGGAGGTCAGTATAGAAGGACTAATAGAACAAGTCCCACACACTGCTAGAAGCCCAAATATTTTTTCAGAGCTAAATGAAGAAAAAAATTATTTTTAATTTGCAACCTGATGGAGGTCAGTATAGATGGACTAATAGACCAAGTCCCACACACTGCTAGACGCCCAAATATTTTTTCAGAGCTAGATGCAGAAAAAAATTATATTCAGTTTGCAACCTGATGGAGGTCAGTATAGATGGACTAATAGAATGATGCTATGCCCAAAAGATTTTACTTCACTAGGTGCAGTAAAAAAATTGGTATTCTATACGCAGGTGTTATATCTTGCAACACAGATAGGCTACTCCACTGACTAACACACTCTGCAATAGGCCAAAAAGGATTAGCTTTGCTAGATTCAGCCAAATGCTGTGAAAAAAACTTGCACAGCACTGGCACAGACCTGCCTGGCAAAAACTGATAGGAACTCATGTAACCTAGTCCTGAAAAGGACTCCAATTACAATTAGTCTTTACTCCCACAACCTATCTATTTAAGAGCACAGACCTCCCTGATAAAAGTCGTAGGAAATGCTGTAACCTAGTCCTTAAAAGGACTGCAATCACAACTATTCCCTACTCCCAAGCTATCTGTATATTTGTGCGAAAATTGGCTTGAAATTAACAAGGTATAGCGCACACAGCAACAGCGGTGCCGTCTAACACGCAGCTGCAGCAATGAGAAAATGGTGGCGACGGGGAAAATGGCTTGGTCTTATAGGGCAAGGACATGTGACATACACTGCCAATGACACATGCCCTTGCTTGTGTGAAAAAAAGCACTTCGCTCCGTGTGTGCGCTGCTGATAGGCTGACAGATTGCACCTCCCCACTGCAAATGCGGGAAAGAGAAAAAAAAATGGAGATCTTCATTGTTCCTGCAGAGATCCATCCCCTGCCCCTCCCCCCACCCCGCTGTACACTCAAACTGCGTATTAACATTAATTTTCATCATTACTGAGAAAAAATCCAGTTATGATTTTGGTGCACGAACAGTTATCGAACATAACCTCGAACAGCCGAATTTTTCTCAAATTGTTCGTGTTCGCCGTCCGGCTCGAACACCGCCCAAAACAGCTCGAATTTGAGATTGGCGAACAGTTCGAGTAGAACAACGCTCATCTCTAATCATTACCAGTCATTTAGGACAACATTGGATTATTCAGAGATCCTCACTGAACTTCTGGAGTGAGTTTGCTGCACTTAAAGTAAAGTGGCCGAATAATATTGCACGCCCCACTTTTCAGCTTCTAATTTGTAAAAAAAGTTTAAAATATCCAATAAATTTCGTTCCACTTCACGATTATGTCCCACTTTCATATCTTTATGTTTGAAGCCAGAAATGTGGCAAAAGGTAGAAAAGTTCAAGGGGGCCAAATACTTTCACAATGCACTGTACTTGAAGTTAGTCACATCAGTAGATTCTGCTGGAAATGATATTCAAGTTATTTTTTTTGTGAAATTCCCAATTGTTAATTTTAAGTGAATAATTATTCGATCTGAACGGTCGAAAGAATGAACATGTAAAGTTAATAGAAATAGTATTCTGAATCAGTATCAAATTATAACTAAAGTAATATAGGAAACGCCTTTTTATCTGGGGTGGTTACATATGGATGCTTTGGACATTAATACTCGCAGCTACACATGAAAACAATTATATTCTGAAGATAATGCATATTTCCCAAGCTTAATTATCCCTAGCTGGCAAGAGAACATCATACCACCTACACTTCACCTTGTCATATACCTGTCATCTCATTGCTAAGAGTTGCTGTCAAATTGGTGGCTTGAAAATCAGAGAAAACAGTAAAAAATAATTGATCATGTGATTCAGTATCCACATCATCTTCTTCCTGCTTGTGATGACACTGCCTCAATTTACACATTGCAACAATTATGTGGGGTACATGGGGTAGAGACAGTCTTCATGATCCAGGACATTATCCTCTTGGTTATGATTAGACAACAAGGTGTAGTGGAGATGTTTAGTAGAAGGCAGTTTGCACTTTTTTCCATAATGTGGAAGTACTGAACAAAACCCACTATCATTGTTCAGAAACATTGGGCTTGAGAAAGCAATAGGATATGAAAAAAGGTGTATGATTATCTCTACTTAGTTAAAGTATAAGTCTAGAGAGCAAGATTTGGAATTTCTTTTTACCGGAAGATCTAAGGGTATCATCAAGTTTGGAAGTTATACCCTATCCATGGAATAGCAGTTAGCTTACTGATCACTGGGGGTCAGGCTTCCGCAACCCACGCCAATCCCGAGAAGCAGGCCTCTGAAGAGCCCCATGTGAATGGAGCTGTGGTCGATCATGTGCATTGCCTCTACACTCATTCTTAATGAGACCACTGGAGATAGCCAAGCACTGCACTCGGCTGGTCTTCAGTAGTGTTGAGCGAGCACTAAAATGCTCGGGTGCTCGAAGCTCGGGCCGAGCTCGCCGTGATACTGGGGTGCTCGACCCGAGCAACGAGCCCAATGTTAGTCTATGGAAGACCCGAGCATTTTTGCGGCGGCACCCCCGACAGTCTGTAGAAAGCCTAAAAAGTGCCCAAAACGATAGTGACATTGCTCAAAAGACATGGGGACAGCATGGGCATCACCCCAGGAAGCATTTCTGACCCCCAGGTCACTGCTGTCAACAACGTGGTCAGAGGTATTTAGCCACTTAAACGGACTCACCACACCTTGGGCTATGTTCACAAGTAGCATTTTTTATGCATTTTTGCACTTTTGTATTGCTTTCAACCGTGACAAATGCATTCACCGGGAAAAGTCATTTTAACATTTTCCAATCTTATCTGGCCATGTGCTGTGTGACACATGCATACAGTGCTGAAAAGACATGGGAACAGCATGGGGAAGACCCCTGGAAGCATCTCCGACACCCAGGTCACTGCCTAAAAGTGTGCCCATCAGAAGTGATCTTTTCCGCATCAGAAGATGCAGACTTGCAACTATCCCCGTACAAGTCCTTGTCCCCGGGCAGTGTTCAATTGTGCCTCCCCCATTCCTTGCAATGTAAGTGCAAGTATGCAGCCTGCCACCCACCCACCCCCAGGCTGCAATACCATACTGCTGGATTGCTTGCACTTGAAATGGGGCCTTTTAGTTTGGAGGAGGCCGAAGCTGGCCACTACCTCATGGCTGCTTCAGCTGCTTCGGCAGCGAGGTATCCATACTCAGTCCCCAGCCGCCTGGCGGCTGGGTGTCCACGCTCGGTCCCCAGCCGCCAGGGGGTGGTCGGGTGTCCATACTCGGTACCCAGCCGCCCCGTGGCCGGGTGTCCACACCCCCCACTTTTCTTAACCTGGCCTGCTTTAGGGCAGCATTGGATGAGCCCACCAGAGAACCAGACTCCTCCGGAGGGCCCTGGCTTCTCCATTAGGGGAGTTGAGAGTGCCAAGGTGAGGAGCATGATGATGATGATAGAAGTTAGCATCTGCTTTGTTTTCTTGGAATGCAAGCGTAAGTGTGCAACCTGCCACCCACCCACCCCCAGGCTGCAATACCATACTGCTAGCTTGCACTTGAAATGGGGCCTTTTAGTTTGGAGGAGGCCGAAGCTGGCCACTACCTCATGGCTTATTCGGCAGCAAGGCATCCATACTCAGTCCCCAGCCGCCGGGCGGCCGGGTGTCCAAGCTCGGTCCCGAGCCGCCAGGGGTCGGCCGGGTGTCCATACTCGGTCCACAGCCGCCCCTTGTCCGGGTGTCCACACACAGTCCCCAGCCGCCTGGGGGCGGCCGGGTGTCCATAAACGGTCCCCAGCCGCCCCTATTTCTCCTTGAAACTTCCCCCACACTTTTCTTAGCCTTGCCTGCTTTAGGGCAGCATTGGACGAGCCCTCTAGAGAACCAGACTACTCCGGTGGGCCCTGGCTTCTCCATCAGGGGAGTTGAGAGTGCCAAGGTGAGGAGCATGATGATGATGATAGAAGTTAGTATTTGCTTTGTTTTCTTGGAATGCAAGCGCATGTATGTAGTAGGGGCTAGGCAGGAGGTGGTCAGCGTTTTGGCGCATTTCCTACCTCCTCCGAGGATTGCTGGATGTTTTCCTGCTACTATCCCAGTTCTATGACTCCCATTAAAACAAAGCTTCAGGTGATGAATGATGGATTAGGTGATGGCAAAGGAGAAAGAGCAGGAGGAACAGGGACCATTCACATCAATATCAGGACAGTCAACCACACATGTCTTGTAGGATATGTTTCTGTACCAAATGGAGCGGTTCGGCTACACAGTTATAGGGCATGCAGTGAGTGCAATGCCTAACAAAAATTTTGAGGCACTCCAATGCCCCTTGGAAGTGACATGGAGGTCAGAGGGCCTTAACTAAACCGTTTTTTCCATTTATAGCAACTGAGTCTCCTGTGCACTGTTGGCCTAAGCAGTGAATGGAAGGCTTTCCAAAAATTATGAGGAACTGCAATGCCCCTTGAAACAGACGTGGATTACAGCATACTAATAACCTTCTACCCATTATTGGGGAGTGGGTCTCCCTTAGTGTTCGCCTATGCATTGAAAAGCAAAAGCTGACTAAAATTAGGAGTAAATGCAATGCCTGTTGGAAGAATGATGGAGGTCACAGTGGAATAAAAAGACAATATCAATGCCCCTTGGAAAAGTGGTGGAGGTCGCAGTAGCTTAACAAGATGGTTTTAATGCCCCTTGGAAGAGACGTGGAGGTTGCAGTAGCTTAACAAGACGGTTTTAATGCCCCTTGGAAGAGACGTGGAGGTTGCAGTAGCTTAATAAGAAGGTTTTAATACCCCTTGGAAGAGACGTGGAGGTCGCAGTAGCTTAACAAGATGGCTTTAATGCCTCTTGGAAGAGACGTGGAGGTCGCAGTAGGTTAACAAGACGGTTTTAATGCCCCTTGGAAGAGACGTGGAGGTTGCAGTAGCTTAACAATACGGTTTTAATGACCCTGGGGAAAGTGGTGGAGGTCGCAGTAGCTTAACAAGACGGTTTTAATGACCCTTGGAAGAGACGTGGAGGTTGCAGTAGCTTAACAAGATGGTTTTAATGCCCCTTGGAAGAATGGTGGAGGTTGCAGTAGCTTAACAAGACCGTTTAAATGCCCCTGGGGAAAGTGGTGGAGGTCGCAGTAGCTTAACAGGACAGTTTTAATGCCCCTCGGAAGAGACGTGGAGGTCGCACTAGCTTAACAAGACGGTTTTAATGCCCCTTGGAAGAGACGTGGAGGTTGCAGTAGCCTAACAAGACGGTTTTAATGCCCCTTGGAAGAGACGTGGAGGTCGCAGTGGAATAAAAAGACAATATCAATGCCCTTGGTAAAAGTGGTGGAGGTCGCAGTAGCTTAACAAGACAGTTTTAATGCCCCTTGGAAGAGACGTGGAGGTTGCAGTAGCTTAACAAGACGGTTTAAATGCCGCTTGGAAGAGCCATGCAGTACAGCATCTTAAAAACATTATTCCCATTATTGGGGAGTGGGTCTCCCATAGTCTTTGCCTATGCCTTCTAAGCAAAAGCTTCCAAAAATTAGGACGGAGGAACTTGCAATGCTGGCAAACAAGAGCCATGCAGTACAGCATCTTAAAAACATTATTCCCATTATTGGAGAGTGGGTCTCCCATAGTCTTTGCCTATGCCTTCCAAGCAAAAGCTGCCAAAAACGGAGGAACTTGCAATGCTGGCACCATGGACCAAGGTCACCCTGGTGGTATAGTGGTGGTGGAGGCTGAGGATAAGGAGAAGAGCAAAATACAACCGAAATGAGGAAGCATATACCCATGTGTGGATGTGAAGCGGTGCATGGAAATACACCTCCCGAAATAACACAGTGGATTTGACTTTATGTTACTCTGCTGTCATTTGGTGGTGATGAGAAGTCTGGCCCAATCCAGCCCTTGTTCATTTTGATAAGGGTCAGCTTGTCAGCATTGTCAGTTGACTGGCGAGTGCGCTTATCTGTTATAATCACCCCAGCGGCACTAAAAACACGCTCCGATAACACGCTAGCGGCATGGCAGGCCAGGACCTCCAAGGCGTACAGAGCGAGTTCATTCCAAGTGTCCAGCTTGGATATCCAAAAATTAAAAGGCACAGAGGAATCGCGGAGGACGCTGGTATGGTCGGCAAGGTACTCCCTCACCATCTTTTGAAACTTTCCACTCCTTGTGAGAGTACCCCGTCGCCTCAGGGCCTGTAAGCTGGGCGGGTTTCAGAAAACTGTCCCAGAACGTTGATAGTGTTCCCCTGCCTCTGCTGGATTGGAGTTGCGTCTCTCTCGCCTGTACGCCTTGGTTGGGCAACAAACTGTGACCTCTGCCGCTAGCGTGTTCAGATGGGAATTTTTTTAACAGTTCTGCAGCAAGGGCTTTCTGGTACTGCCCAATTTTTGTAGACCTCTCCACCTCAGAAATAAGAGAGTGAAAGTTCTCCTTGTAGCGGGGGTCTAAAAGTGTTACCAAACCAGTAATGACTGTCACCCAACATTTTGACAACACGAGGGTCACGGTTAAGGCAGCGTAACATAAAGTCAGCCATGCGTGCCAGACTGGTAATGGGCAACACTTCCGTGTCCTCACCAAGATGACGACTGACCATGCTCTCCTCCTCCTCCCCCTGTCCTCAGGCCACCCACGCTGAACCGACGCTATGACAGTTGTACAGGTACTACCGTCTACAGCGCATGATACCAGCTCCTGTTCTTCCTCCTCCTCCTCCTCCTCTCCCTCATTGTCCCCCAATGCACGTTGGGGTGAGATGAGGCTTGGCTGTGTGTAATCACCCGCTACAGCTTTTTGATCCATCTCATCATACTCTGACTGAAATGCTTCCTCTGTAATTCTCTGCAGAGAGCGTTGCAAAAGACGGACAAGTGGGATGCTGATGATGGCGTCATCGCCACTCACCATCTTGGTGGACTCCTCAAAGTTTGTCAGGATGGTACATATGTCAGACATCGAGGTCCACTCCTGAGGTCTTATGTGTGGAGTCTGACCTGAATATCAACGGCCTTGTTGCAGCTGGTACTCCACAACTGCTGTCTTCTGCTCACAAATCCTTTGCAACATGTGGAGGGTAGAGTTCCAACATGTGGGGACATCACACACCAGTCGGTGTGACGGAAGCTGCAAACGCTGCTGCAACACAGCAAGGGCGACGGAAGCTGTAGCCGACTTGCGAAAATGAGCTGACAGGCGTCATACTTTGATGAGCAGATCTGGCAACTCGGGGTACGATTTAAGAAACCGCTGAACCACGAGGTTAAACACATGATCCAGGCATGGTACGTGTGTGATCTCGCCTCGCCTCGCCTCAGAGCCGCCACCAGGTTACGGCCATTGTCACACACGACCATGCCTGGATGTAGGTTCAGCGGTCTCAGCCACAGATCTGCCTGCTCTTTCACAGCTGTCCACAACTCACAAGCAGTGTGAGGTTTATCACCTAAGCTTATGAGTTTCAGTACAGCCAGTTGTCGCTTGGCTGAGGCAGTACTGCAGTGCTTCCAGCTTGTAACTGATGTGGTGATATCTGAGATGGAGGCTGAACATGAGGAGGAGGAGGAGGATGATGCGCAGGAGCTGTACACTGTGGGGGCAACTCTGACTGACATAGGGCTCGCAATCCTCGGTGTGGGGAGGATATGTTCGGTCCCAAGGTCCAACTGGGTCCCAGCTTCCACTATGTTTACCCAGTGTGCCGTCAGGGAGATGTACCGTCCCTGGCCACAAGCACTTGTCCACGTGTCCGTTGTCAGGTGGACTCTCCCAGCAACTGCGTTGTTGAGGGCACGGCAGATGTTTTGGGACACGTGCTTGTGTAATGCGGGGATGGCACACCGGGCAAAATAGTGTCGGCTGGGGACCGAGTACCGAGGGCCAGCCACCGCCATAAGGTTGCAGAAGGATTCCGTCTCCACCAGCCTAAAAGGCAGCATTTCCAACGCAAGCAGTCATGAAATGTGTGAATTTAGGACTGTGGCCTGCGGGGCGTTGGCTGCGAATTTGCGCTTTCATTCAAAGCTCTGGGATATGGACAATTGAACGCTGCGGTGGGACGTGGACGTGGACGTTGATGCTGTTTCTTGAGAAACTGCCATAACAAGTGAAGACTGAGAGGAGGGGGTATCTTTGTATGCAGTATGGACAGGGGATTGCCTTGCACGCACAACAGGGGGTTCACCCGCTGACACTGGTTGTGGACCCTGGGGTTCGCCCCACAAAGTCGGGAGCTTTTCTGCCATGTGACTGATCATGCTGGTGGTGGTCAGGCTGGTAGTTTTGTCACCCCTGCTGATGCTGGCATGGCAGGTGGTACAAATGGCCTTTTTGGGGTTATCAGCAGAGTCTTTAAAAAAATTCCAGACTCTGGAAGTCCTACCGGTTGTACTGGCAACGTCCCTCGTGTTGGTGTTATAGGGAACTGTTGCCCGCCTTCTGTGTGCGGCCACCACACTGCTTCTTCCTGCCTGTTGGGGTACTCTGCCTCCCTCCCCCTGTGTGCTGCTGGCATCGCTCTGCATGTCATCCTGCCACGTTGGGTCAGTTACTAGGTCATCCACCACCTACTCCTCTTCCACTTGCGCACCACGATCCTCCTCCTCACTTCCTGGCAATTGTGTCTCGTCATCGTCCACCTCTTGTGACAAATTGCCAACGTCGACTTCCTGTGGCCGTGGCTGTTCAAATATTTGGGCATCGCTACATGGGATCTCCTCTTCCACCACTTCAAGCGGAGCAGGCGAGGGACACAAATCTGGAAATGGACCAGTGAACAGCTCTTCAGAGGGATCAGTTGCTTTCTGACGACACTCGGCATGGTGGGAGGAAGGAGCATCAGGGTGAGGAGGAGTATGCGGTCGAGACTCACGGCTACTAAAACCTGACCGTGTGGAAAACAGCCCGGAGGTGGTGGTGCCCAGGTAACTGGAAGTATTATCTGCTATCCAATTAATAACCTGTTCACACTGATCAGTTCGCAATACTGGTGTTGTAGTATGCTTCCCTTCTAATTGGGTCAAGAAGTGGGAGCGAGAAGATGTGGCTGTTGGTTGTGGCACATTTTCACCTTGGCCACAGCCCCGTCCTCTACACGCACCATCACCAGAACATCCAGTTCCATGTCCCTTGCCATGCGCCTAGCCCATTGTAAATGAAGTAAAATAGCTTACACTCGCACTATCAATGGAAAAAGGGTAATAAAAAGTAGATTAGAACCGTGGAAGAGGAAACCCACAGTTCTATTTGTCTGGCCTACACCAGAATCTTTTAAACAGATATATTTGTGACTGAACAGACAGGGAGACACTATTACTGTTTTTTTTTACGTAAAACAGGCCAAAAGCTGGATAGTACAGAGATTTGAACCGTGGAACTGCAAAACCACAGTTCTAATTTACTGGTGTATACCAGACTTTTTTAAATAGATATATTTGGGGCTGAACAGTCAGCGACACACTCAAACTGTTTCTTTTTATGGAAAAAAGACCCAAAAGTGGATAATACAGAGATTTGACCCATGGAACTGCAAAACCACAGTTATAGTTATGCGGCGTACACCAGAATCTTTCAAACAGATATATTTGTGTCTGAACAGTCAGGGAGACACTATTACAGGTTTTTTTTTACGTCAAAAAATGCCAAAAGGAGGATAATACAGAGATTTGACCCGTGGAACTGCAAAACCACAGTTCTATTTTTCTGGCCTACACCAGACTCTTTTAAACAGATATATTGGAGTCTGACCAGTCAGTGAGACACTATTACAGTTTTTTTTATGGCAAAAAATGCCAAAAGCAAGATAATACAGAGATTTGACCAGTGGAACTGCAAAACCACAGGTATAGTTATTTGGCTTACATCAGAATCTTTTCAACAGATATATTATTGTCTGACCAGTCAGGGAGGCACTATTACAGTTTTTTTTAACGGCAAAAAATGCCAAAAACAGGATAATACAGAGATTTGACCCGTGGAACTGCAAAACCACAGTTCTATTTTTCTGGCCTACACCAGACTCTTTTAAACAGATATATTGGTGTCTGACCAGCCTGGGAGACACTATTACTATTTTTTTTATTCCAAAAAATGCAAAAAGCAGGATAATACAGAGGTTTGACCCGTGGAACTGCAAATCCACAGTTATAGTTATGTGGCGTACACCAGAATCTTTTAAACAGATATATTGGTGTCTGACCAGTCAGGGAGACACTATTACAGTTTTTTTTTACGGCAAAAAATACCAAAAACAGGATAATACAGAGATTTGACCCGTGGAACTGCAAAACCACAGTTATAGTTAAGTGGCGTACACCAGACTCTTTTAAACAGATATATTGGAGTCTGACCAGTCAGGGAGACACTATTACAGTTTTTTTTTATGGAAAAAAACGCCAAAAACAGGATAATACAAAGATTTGACCCATGGAACTGCAAAACCACAGTTCTATTTTTCTGGTCTACACCAGACTCTTTTAAACAGATATATTGGTGTCTGAACAGTCACAGACACACTCAATTTTTTTTTTGGGGGGGAAATACCAAAAGGTTAATAAGACGCGTATTTGGACAGTCTGACTGAGGAAAAAAAAAATACAGGATTTAGATGAAAAAAAAAAATTTTTTCTTGGCCCCTGAGACCGGGGTGATAAGTCTAGCAATTTGACCAACAGGAGCACACAGGACTGTAATGCAGCGTTTGCTGGTATAACCACTGCGTCTCCTATACAGCCTGCCTGCCTGATATCTGGGATGGATATTAGTCCTGAGAAGGACTGTTTGTTTGATTTGGCAGGCTTTAGAGACCCTACACTACCTATTTCGCACTATATATCTCTCCCTAACTCAGCTTCACTGACCCTACACTGGCTGATCTGGAGCGACTGTGTCCAAGATGGCGGCACCCGGTTTTAAATACTCGAGGTGACGCTGTGCGGCCAGCCAATCACTGTAATGCCCACAAATAACATGGCTGCGGCATTACAGTGACTGGCTGGCAATCCCTGCATGTTCATTGGCTGTGTAAAGAGTGTCAAACGTGCAGGGCGGAGACCCGAGCTCCCCCCGAGTAACCCGGAAATGCTCGGTGCGTGCCGAACATCCCGAGTAGCGTGATGCTCGGGCGAATAACGAGCATGCTTGCTCAACACTAGTAATGATAAATAGAATCCACCTGTATGTAATCAAGTCTCCATATAAATGCACCTGCTCTGTGATAGTCTCAGGGTTCTGTTTCAAGTGCAGAGAGCATCATGAAGACCAAGGAACACACCAGGCAGGTCCGAGGTTTAAAGCCGGATTTGGATACAAAAAGATTTCCCAAGTTTTAAACATCTCAAGGAGCACTGTGCAAGCGATCATATTGAAATGGAAGGAGTATCAGATCACTGAAAATCTACCAAGACCCGGCCGTCCCTCTAAACTTTCATCTCGAACAAGGAGAAGACTGATCAAAGATGCAGCCAAAAGGCCCGTGATCACTCTGGATGAACTGCAGAGATCTACAGCTGAGGTGGGAGAGTCTGTTCATAGGACAACATTCAGTCGTACACTGCACAAATCTGATGGACCTAGTAGTCGGACTCCCAGTGTTCGGGAAGTTATCCCCTTTCATATGGATAGGATGTACTGTATAGGCATTATGGATAATAAATAGATTACAATACTACGAGGGTCAGTCAATAAGTAATGCCTCCTATTTTTTTTCTCCTTAAATAAGGTAGTTATGTTAAATATTCGAATTTGGTACAATTCCTCAAACCTTCAATCCACAGGAATTGCAACTTCCTGCACCAACAGGTGTCAGGACTGTATCCGTTTGCAAAATGGCTGACATCGATATTCGTATTAGACAACGTTCTGTGATTAAATTCTTGCATGCAGAAGGTGAAACGCCCATTCGAATTCATGAGAGACTGAAAAATGTGTACAGTGATGCAACAATGGATGTAAGTACTGTTAGACGATGGGTTCGTCGCTGTAACACAGCTGAAGGGCCATCACCGTTGGCTGACAAAATGCGGAGTGGCAGGCCAGTAACCGCAGTGACTCCAAGCAACATTCAGCGAGTCGATGACATCATTCGTGGTGACCGCCGGGTGACTGCAGATGAATTGTGTGGCATTATCTGCCTCAGTAAAGGCAGTGTGATGAAAATTATTGGACAACTGGGATACAGAAAAGTTTGTGCATGGTGGGTCCCTAGAATGCTTTTTACCATGCTGGAATACATGCCCTTGTTAAACGGTGGACCAAGACTGTGGTAATGGATGGAGATTATATTGAAAAGTGACAAATTAATCGTTAATGTTTTGGTTTTCAACCTATGTAATTGCATTTGAATTTCTTGCCAATTAAAAGGAGAAAAAAAATAGGAGGCATTACTTATTGACTGACCCTCGTATTAATATGTGACCACCAATGCAAATAAATAGTTGTGTATCGATAAACAATAAATCCTACAAATAATCTTCTACACTCCAATTAGTTAAATATATATTATTTATTAGAATATTAAAGACATATTACATCACATTAAAGTATATACAGTTGAAGCCAGAAGTTTACATACACTATATAAAAAGACATACTGTATGCATGTTTTTCTCAATATCTGACATGAAATCAGAATAAACCGTTTTAGGTCAATTAGGATTACCATAATTTTTAATATTTGCCAAATGCCAGAATAATGAGAGAGAGGGAATGTTTTAAGGCATTTTTATTACTAACTGCAAAGTCAAAAGTTTACATACACGAAGATTACTATTCCTTTAAACAATTGTGGACTGCCCATATGATGATGTCATGTGTTTGGAAGCTTCTGAAACATATGAGTTAATTAGAGACACACCTGTGGATGTATTTTAATGCACACCTGAAACATACTGCTTGTTCTCATGGTCGCCATGCCGGCAAATGAAATCAGCACATGCGCGGGGAGAATTCTCCCATGCTCGCGCTGACGTCAATGAGGTGAACTGAGTTCATTTGACATGAACTCAGCTCATCTTGAGCAAGCATACTTGCGCTCCTCAGTTCTCTGCAGGATGGCAGGCTGGATTGTCACGTGCCGCTGCTATTCAGCCTGCCATCTAGATGTAGCACAGCTGGAGCTATCGTGAGGCACAGGGATTCTGTTCTTCACATCGGAAAGGTATGGATGAGGTTGATTAATTATTTTACTTTTATTACAGGTGACATGGGATTTAGATGGAATGGGCGTGATGGTAAGTAGAATTTAATTTAGAATTAAAGGGTGTCTGTGTTTATTTCAAATAAAATATTTTAGTCATTGTGTGGGTGTCTTTTTTCACATATCACTTCCACTATGTGGTTAGTAATGGGGGCGTCTTATAGATTGCAGATTGATTTCTTGGTTTGTCTGAAATCCCAATTTGGGGGGAAAAAGTCTTATAGTCCAAAAAAGAGGATTCTTTTCCAACTTTTTGTTTTCCCTGTTCCAACTTTTTTGAGATGTGTTGCTGCCATCAATTTCTAAATGAGTTAATTATTTTCAAATGAAATGGAAACATGTCTGGCTTTCAACCTCTGGTATGTTTGCTATGTTATGAATAAAATATGGCTTTAAAAGCTTTCCCATCATTGCATTCTTGTTTTCTTTTTATTTTACACAGCATCCCAACTTTTTGGGAATTGGGGTTATACACACGATTTTGTGATACAGAAATATCTCTTCCACACAATGATATACAGTGGTGGCCAAAAGTATTGGCACCCCTGCAATTCTGTCAGATAATACTCAGTTTCTTCCTGAAAATGATTGCAATCACAAATTCTTTGGTATTATTATCTTCATTTAATTTGTCTTCAATGAAAAAAAACAAAAATAATTGTCCTAAAGCCAAATTGGATACAATTCCACACCAAACCTAAAAAAGGGGGTGGACAAAAGTATTGGCACTGTTTGAAAAATCATGTGATGCTTCTCTAATTCGTGTAATTAATAGCACCTGTAACTTACCTGTGGCACCTAACAGGTGTTGGCAATAACTAAATCACACTTGCAGCCAGTTAACATGGATTAAAGTTGACTCAACCTCTGTCCTGTGTCCTTGTGTGTACCACATTGAGCATGGAGAAAAGAAAGAAGACCAAAGAACTGTCTGAGGACTTGAGAAACCAAATTGTGAGGAAGCATGAGCAATCTCAAGGCTACAAGTCCATCTCCAAAGACCTGAATGTTCCTGTGTCTTCCGTGCGCAGTGTCATCAAGAAGTTTAAAGCCCACGGCACTGTGGCTAACCTCCCTAGATGTGGACGGAAAAGAAAAATTGACGAGAGATTTCAACGCAAGATTGTGCAGATGGTGGATAAAGAACCTCGACTAACATCCAAACAAGTTCATGCTGCCCTGCAGTCCGAGGGTACAACAGTGTCAACCCGTACTATCCATCGGCGTCTGAATGAAAAGGGACTGCATGGTAGGATACCCAGGAAGACCCCACTTCTTACCCCGAGACATAAAAAAGCCAGGCTGGAGTTTGCCAAAACTTACCTGAGAAAGCCGAAAATTTTTTGGAAGAATGTTCTCTGGTCAGATGAGACAAAAGTAGAGCTTTTTGGGAAAAAGTATCAACATAGAGTGTACAGGAACAAAAAAGAGGCATTCAAAGAAAAGAACATGGTCCCTACAGTCAAACATGGCGGAGGTTCCCTGATGTTTTTGGGGTTGCTTTGCTGCCTCTGGCACTGGACTGCTTAACTGTGTGCATGGCATTATGAAGTCTGAAGACTACCAACAAATTTTGCAGCATAATGTAGGGCCCAGTGTGAGAAAGCTGGGTCTCCCTCAGAGGTCATGGGTGTTCCAGCAGGACAATGACCCAAAACACACTTCCAAAAGCACTATAAAATGGTTTGAGAGAAAGCACTGTAGACTTCTAAGGTGGCCAGCAATGAGTCCAGACTTGAATCCCATAGAATACCTGTGGAGAGATAGCAAAATGGCAGTTTGCAGAAGGCACCCTTCAAATATCAGGGACCTGGAGCAGTTTGCCAAAGAAGAATGGTCTACAATTCAAGCAGAGCATTGTAAGAAACTCATTGATGGTTACCGGAAGCGGTTGTTCGCAGTTATTTTGGCTAAAGGTTGTGCAACCAAGTATTAGGCTGAGGGTGCCAATACTTTTGTCTGGCCCATTTTTGGAGTTTTGTGTGAAATGATCAATGATTTGATTTTTGCTTCATTCTCTTTTGTGTTTTTTCCTTGCAAGCAGATTAAATGAAGATGATAAGACCAAAGAATTTGTGATGCAATCATTTTCAGGAAGAAACTGAGTATTATCTGACAGAATTGCAGGGGTGCCAATACTTTTGGCCACCACTGTATTAGCTGTAGAACTAAATTGTAAGACATAGATTATTCTTGCCTGCTTAAATTATGCTCTTGGACCACATTGTTGTCATCGATGACCTCCATCTTAAACTATTCATTATCGTTGTCTTGTATACAAGAAAGTGCACCTTCTGCTACAACTACGGTTTATATACTACGCTGTATATATGCATGAAAATACAGAGAGAAGCATAACACTTTGGCCAGGATTCATCACCTGTATTTTTTAATTCACTTTTGCTTTTTTGTCTTGTGGTATTAGTTGCCAATTTTGTGCCAAATTCATCAAAATGGCGCACATGATTTATGAATTTGGTACAAAGTCAAAAATTTACTTTATTTCTTGTCTTAAATTGCATTTTCAACTTTTCGCTTCAAAAGTCACCATTTGGAACCAAACGTCACAAAAACTGCCTCAACTCTTAGCGCAATCGAAAATATACCAGGGAGGGACTGGAGTGAAATTGCGCCAAATTTTATGACTTTTTAAAAAGTCGCAATTGCTGAATAAGACAAAAACTTCTGGAATCTTAGTGCAAAACCCAAAAAACCCCAGAAGAGTACATATAAAACAGACTTAAAAAGGCTCATATAGATTAATGAATTGGGTGCAAACAAACAAAAGGTGCAAAACACACAAAACTATACAAAAGACAGGCACAAAGCCACTGATGAACTGCGGCAATAATGATTTGCTATGATTGCATTAGAGAAGACTATGTGGTAGATAATATGTAAGCTTCCTGACAATCTCTTTAAAGAGAACCTGTCACGTCCTAGTTGCTATATACACTGCCCCCATAGCGTTGTTAGTGATGGAATGTGCATCACTAGCAAGCTTTTTTCATTAAAATCGGTGGTAGTATAATGATTTTATAACTTTATATACACTTTATCCTACCTCCTCCTATTCAGTCATAGGGGTTTGATTCTCTCATCCAGTCACTGCTGGGGCCTCCCAGTATTTGAATACTGCTCCCGGCAAGGTTGTGTCTAGATCTGAGGTGATTTTTTGTGCTCCTCACTTTAGCCCCTCCGATCTAGACGCTTCACTGCTGAGGAGACTAGATGGGAGTTGCTGGCCTCAAAAAATCCCCTCTGATGTAGACAGTTCAGCACTGACACCACTAGATCGGAGTTGATTCCAGGATCAACACAGAAGTGACAAATTATTACAGGAATGTCTAAGGTCACTGGAGAACACTTGTTATAATTTACGCCACTTTTGTGATGTCAATTATAATGATTCTGTCGGCTGCTGCGTTACTGTCACCACCCTCCCCTCCACCCAATCTTAGTTTGAAGTTGAGTTTTTGAGGACCTCACTCCAGCATCTCCATTCTAGTCACCTTGGTACTGAACCATCTAGAGTGGAGGCTGCGGCCAGGTCCTCAAAAAATCACCTCCGCTCTACTCGCCTAGAGTGGAGGCTAAAGTGAGGTCCTCAAATAATCATCTCCAATCTATACGGCTCCTTATAGAAGCGGCTAAAATGCAGTTACTGCAGTGCGGGGATCTAACGAGGCCCCGGAATAAATGAGATTACAGGTGGTTAGTATTCTTGAATAGTAATTACATTATATATATATGTATGTACGAGGGTCAGTCAATAAGTAATGCCTCCTATTTTTTTTTCTCCTTTTAATTGGCAAGAAATTCAAATGCAATTACATAGGTTGAAAACCACAACATTAACGATTAATTTGTCACTTTTCAATATAATCTCCAACCATTTCCACAGTCTTGGTCCACCGTTTAACAAGGGCATGTATTCCAGCATGGTAAAAAGCATTCTTGGGACCCACCGTGCACAAATTTTTCTGTATCCCAGTTGTCCAATAATTTTCATCACACTGCCTTTACTGAGGCAGATAATGCCACACAATTCATCTGCAGTCACCCGGCGGTCACCACGAATGATGTCATCGACTCGCTGAATGTTGCTTGGAGTCACTGCGGTTACTGGCCTGCCACTCCGCATTTTGTCAGCCAACGGTGATGGCCCTTCAGCTGTGTTACAGCGATGAACCCATCGTCTAACATTACTGACATCCACTGTTGCATCACCGTATACATTTTTCAGTCTCTCATGAATTCGAATGGGCATTTCACCTTCTGCATGCAAGAATTCAATCACAGAACGTTGTCTAATACGAACATCGATGTCAGCCATTTTGCAAACGGATACAGTCCTGCCACCTGTTGGTGCAGGAAGTTGCAATTGCTGTGGATAGGAGAAGAAGGTTTGAGGAATTGTGCCAAATTCGAATTTTTAACATAACTACCTTATTTAAAGAGAAAAAAAATAGGAGGCATTACTTATTGACTGACCCTCGTATATATATATGCAGTATATACACTGCTCAAAAAAATAAAGGGAACACTTAAACAACAGAATAATATAACTCCAAGTAAATCAAACTTCTGTGAAATCAAACTGTCCACTTAGAAAGCAACACTGATTGACAATCAATTTCACATGCTGTTGTGCAAATGGAATAGACAATAGATGGAAATTATTGACAATTATCAAGACACCCTCAATAAAAGAGTGGTTCTGCAGGTGGGGACCACAGACCACATCTCAGTACCAATGCTTTCTGGCTGATGTTTTGGTCACTTTTGAATGTTGGTTGTGCTTTCACACTCGTGGTAGCATGAGACGGACTCTACAACCCACAGAAATTGCTCAGGTAGTGCAGCTCATCCAGGATGGCACATCAATGCGAGCTGTGGCAAGAAGGTTTGCTTTGTCTGTCAGCGTAGTGTCCAGAGGCTGGAGGCACTACCAGGAGGCAGGTCAGTACACCAGGAGACGTGGAGGGGGCCGTAAGAGGGCAACAACCCAGCAGCAGGACCGCTACCTCTGCCTTTGTGCAAGGAGGAACAGGAGGAGCACTGCCGGAGCCCTGCAAAATGACCTCCAGCAGGCCACAAATGTGCATGTGTCTGCACAAATGGTTAGAAACCGACTCCATGAGGGTGGTATGAGGGCCCGACGTCCACAGATGGGGGTTGTGCTCACAGCCCAACACCGTGCAGGACGCTTGGCATTTGCCACAGACACCAGGATTGGCAAAGTCGCCACTGGCGCCCTCTGCTCTTCACAGATGAAAGCAGGTTTACACTGAGCACATGTGACAGACATGACAGAGTCTGGAGACGCCGTGGAGAGCGATCTGCTGCCTGCAACATCCTTCAGCATGACCGGTTTGGCAGTGGGTCAGTAATGGTGTGGGGTGGCATTTGTTTGGAGGGCCGCACAGCCCTCCATGTGCTCGCCAGAGGTAGCCTGACTGCCATTAGGTACTGAGATGAGATCCTTAGACCCCTTGTGAGACCATATGCTGGTGCGGTTGGCCCTGGGTTCCTCCTAATGCAGGACAATGCCAGACCTCATCTGGCTGGACTGTGTCAGCAGTTCCTGCAAGATGAAGGGATTGAAGCTGTGGACTGGCCCGCCCGTTCCCCAGACCTGAATCTGACTGAGCACATCTGGGACATCATGTCTCGCTCCATCCACCAACGTTACACCACAGACTGTCCAGGATTGGCGGATGATTTAGTCCAGGTCTGGGAGGAGATCCCACAGGAGACCATTCGCAACCTCAACAGGAGCATGTCCAGGCGTTGTAGTGAGGTCATACAGGCACGTGGAGGCCACACACTATACTGAGCCTCATTTTGACTTGTTTTAAGGACATTACATCAAAGTTGGATCAGCCTGTAGTGTGTTTTTCCACTTTAATTTTGGAGGTGACTCCAAATCCAGGCCTCCATTGGTTAATAAATTGGATTTCCATTGATGATTTTTGTGTGATTTTGTTGTCAGCACATTCAACTTTGTACAGATCAAAGTATTCAATGAGAATATTTCATTCATTCAGATCTAGGATGTGTTATTTGAGTGCTCCCTTTATTTTTTTGAGCAGTGTATATATATATATATGCGCTCATGTACATATACACATATATATATACATACAGTACATATACAGCATATAAATATATATATATATACTAGATGGTGGCCCGATTCTAATGCACCGGGTATTCTAGAATATGTATGCGGCCGACCGGGCGCAATCAGCAGAGCGGTGTTTAAATTTGGCGCCAAAATCGCTGATTGGTCGAGGCCGGCATCCGTGACCAATCAGCAAAGTGGTGTTAAAATTTGGCGGCTATATCGCAGAATGGTCACGGGCGGCGGTCGCGACTAATCAGCAGAGCGGGGTTTAAATTTGGCGCCAATAATGCTGATTGGTCGCGGGCAGCGAACGCGACCAATCAACAGAGCGGGGTTTAAATTTGGCGCCAATAATGCTGATTGGTTGCGGCCGGCGGTCGCGACCAATCAGCAGAACGTTATTTAAATTTGGCGTCAATAACGGTGATTGGTCACGGCCGCGACCAATCAGCAGAGCGGTGTTTAAATTTGGCGCCAATAATGCTGATTATTTGCGACCGGTAACCACGACCAATCAGCATAGCGGTGTTTAAATTTGGCGCCAATATCGCTGATTGGTCGCGGCCGGCCACCGCGACAAATCAGTAAAGCGGTGTTTAAATTTGGCGCCAATAATGCTGATTAGTCGCGGCCGACAACTGCGACCAATCAGCAGAGCGGGATTTAAATTTGCTGCCCATATCGCTGATTGGTCACGGCCGGCGGCCGCAACCAATCAGCGTCGTATTAGTGAGGACCGGGGAGCGGCGCTGCCTGTGCGGGTACTTCCGCTGCGAGCAGCTGAGAGATGAGCGGCTGCGAGCAGCAGAAGCATCCCGACCGGTGGCGCCGCTCCTCGGTCCTCCGTTCACACTTGCCGTCGGGAGATCAGAGCGTTGTTTAAATTTGGCGCCAATCTCGCTGATTGGTCGTGGTCGGCTGGCGTTGGCGACCAATCAGCAGAGCGCTGTTTAAATTTGGCGCCAATCTCGCTGATTGGTTGCGGCTGGCAGCGGCGACCAATCAGCAGAGCGTTGTTTACATTTGGCGCGAATCTCGCTGATTGGTCGCGGTCGGCTGGCGGCCGCAACCAATCAGCAGAGCATTGTTTAAATTTGGCGCCAATCTCGCTGATTGGTTGCGGCTGGCGTCCGCGATCAATCAGCAGAGCGTTGTTTAAATTTGGCGCCAATCTCGCTGATTGTTCGCGGCTAGCAGCCGCGACCAATCAGCAGAGTGTTGTTTACATTTGGCGCCAATCTCGCTGATTGGTCGCGGTCGGCTGCGGCCGCAACCAATCAGCAGAGCGTTGTTTAAATTTGGCGCCAATCTCGCTGATTGGTCGCGGCTGGCGTCGGCGACCAATCAGCAGTGCGTTGTTTAAATTTGGCGCCAATCTCGCTGATTGGTCGCGGCTGGCAGCGGCGACCAATCAGCAGAGCGTTGTTTAAATTTGGCGCCTATCTCGCTGATTGTTTGCGGCTGGCAGAACAATGCTGCGAGAAGCCGGGAGATGAGCGGGCGCTCGCAGCAGAAGTATCCCGATCCGCAGCGCCTCTCCCCGGTACTCCCTTGACACCCTAGGCACATGGAGGTCAGCGGCGCCGGCGGTCGGGGTCCTTCTGCTGCTACCAGCCGGGAGATGAGCGCCTCGCGCCGGTCATCTCCCGGCTGCATCTCCGTCCCGCAGATGAGCCGCTAACGGCCGCCATCTTTTTTCAGAAATCCCGCGGCGCTGATTGGCCGCTGCCGGACCAATGAGCGACGCGGGATTTCAAGGACAGACAGACAGAAAGACAGACAGACAGACAGGATAAGACGATTATATATATAGATATTATAAATTATCATTGGAGAACTGTTAGAATTTAGGCCACTTTTGTGGTGTACATTCTGATGATTCTGTTGGCTGCTCCGTCACTGGCTGAGACTTGTGGACATACAGGAAAATTTGAATTCTATCAAAACTGAACAATCAGAGCTATGTGTAATTTTTTATATTACAGAAAACAATAATAAAAAAACCTCACTTTATTAATTAAAAAAAAATTCACAAAGTGGCTGAGCTTTCTCCCTCTCACCCTTCATTAAAGGGGATATCCGTTCCTGTCATTCAGCTGCCTCTGCTGATGTCACGTCGACAGAAGGGAGGCATCTTTTCCGCTCCACTGTGTTGACAGGGCGAGACTGACGACGTCATTCTGAATGAAAGCTGGATTACTACTGTCTAACTGGGGGAGAAGGCTGTCAATCAGAATGAGTCAGACATCACGCTCTGCCCCGTCAGCAGAGGCAGCTGAATCCCCGAACGGTAGAACGGCACCGGGCACAACAGACAGGTAAGTAGCAATTACCTGCCTGTTAGTGCTTAGGCACATTTTTTGTTTTTCATAAAGTTCCAGATATTCCCTTTAATGAAGGGTGAGAGGGAGGTAGAAAGCTCGGCCACTTTGTGAATTTTTTTTTAATTAATAAAGTTAGCTTTTTAATTGTCTCTTTCTGTAATATAAAAAATTGCACATAGCTCAGTGTTCTCCAGTGACCTTAGACATTCCTGTAATAATTTGCCACTTCTGTGTTGTACATTATGGTGACTGTCAGGGGCGCTCTTTTACGCCTCTCTCCACGGAGCTCTACCCACTCTTCACAATGTCGGTGCTGCGGACAGGACTGTTGACAAATAGGAAGAGTCACATTCTGGCAAAACTGAACAATCAGCGATAAGGGGAATTTTTTATATTACATAAAGCAACAATAAAAATATAAGTTTCATTAATCAGGAAAAAAAAGAATTTTGCCCAAATCCATAAAATATATAACAGTGTAATAATACATCAATTATATAACAGTGTAAAAAATCATTTTTGACTTGTGATGTGAGACGCCGATGCTACAGTACCCCCCCCCCCTTTAGGCCCCCTCTTTTTTTTGGCCAGAAAGAAATTTTTCAAGGAGAAGCGGGGCGTTGATGTTCGCCCTGGGTTCCCAAGTTCTCTCCTCAGGACCAAACCCCCTCCAATCTACCAGAAAAAAGGTCTTTCCTCTTACCCTCTTGGAGGCCAGAATACTCTCTACCTCAATGACGTCATCAGCGGAAACCGGAGCAGGAGGGGCACCTGGATTATTGGAAAAAGAGTTGAAGACAACGGGTTTGAGGAGAGATACGTGGAAGGAGTTGGGAATCCGTAGGGTGGCCGGGAGTTTTAATTTGTAGGCCACAGGGTTAATTTGTCTGAGGACTTCGAAGGGACCGATGAATCGAGGGCCCAACATGAAGGGGGGTACTTTGAGCCGCACATGTTTGGACGAGAGCCAAACCTTGTCTCCCGGACGGAATTGAGGCGGATCCAGACGTCTCTTATCAGCATATCTCTTCATCCGCTCAGAGGACTGAAGAAGAGCGGACCTGGTACTCTCCCAAATAGTAGAAAATTCGCTGACAAGAGACTCCGCAGCAGGGTTGTCCACAGAAATGGAGACAGGAAGCGGAATCCGGGGGTGCTGGCCATAGACAATAAAGAACGGGGACTTGGAAGAGGATTCGCTCTCGTGGTTATTAGAAGAGAACTCGGCCCAAGGAAGGAGGTCCACCCAATCAGAATGGTGGGCATTAACAAAGTGCCGGAGATAGCTGGTAAGGATCTGATTCATCCGCTCCACTTGACTGAGGGTGGTAAGCGGAGGAGAAGTCCAGGGTGACGTCCAGCAGTTTACATGTGGCTCTCCAGAAGCGTGAGGTAAACTGAACCCCTCGATCCGACACGATGTGGAGGGGTAGGCCATGGAGACGGAAGATATGGCGAATAAAGTCCTTAGCCAGCTCAGGTGCAGACAGAAGACCAGGCAGGGGAATGAAGTGGGCCATTTTAGAGAAGCGGTCCGCGACCACCCAAATGACAGTACACCCGGCAGAGACAGGAAGATCGGTAATGAAGTCCATAGCGATGTGTTGCCACGGGGCAACAGGTATGGGAAGCGGCAGGAGATGACCAGCTGGTAAGTGTCTGGGAATTTTGTTGCGGCCACAAGATGAACAGGCAGAGGCGAAGTCTGCCACATCCTTACGCAGGGTAGACCACCAGTAATGCCGGGAAATGAGTAGGAAGGTCTTCTTTTGGCCGGCATGGCCAGCTAGTTTAGAAGAATGACCCCAGCGAAGAACCCTCTCACGGTCTGGAGGCACCAGGAACGTCTTGCCGGGTGGAAGACGAGTCAAATCCAAGGGGGCCACATTCATCACCTTGGAGGGGTCGATAATGTGCATAGGCTCTTCCTCTTGGTCGGAGGACAGGAAGGATCGGGACAAGGCATCAGCTTTGACATTTTTGTCCGCCGGGCGGAAATGAAGGATGAAATCGAAGCGGGCAAAGAACAAAGACCACCGGGCCTGACGTGGATTAAGTCTCTGGGCATTTTGGAGATATGCCAGGTTCTTGCGATCCGTATAGATGATCACCAGGTATAGAGCCCCTTCAAGCAGGTAACGCCACTCCTCCAGCGCCAATTTAACGGCAAGCAGTTCTCGGTCTCCTATGGAGTAATTGCGCTCAGAGGAGGAGAAGATTTTAGAGAAAAAGCCGCAGGTTACCATTCTCCCGGAGGAAGACTTCTGAGTGAGCACCGCTCCGGCTCCAGAGGAGGAGGCATCAACCTCCAGGTAGAACTGTTTGTTGCAGTCCAGACGGTGCAGCACAGGGGCAGAGGAGAAGGCTTGTTTCAGGGAAAGGAAGGCCTCCTCAGCTTCGGATGACCATACCTTGGGATTTGCTCCCTTACGGGTGAGCGCAGATATGGGCGCAGTCCGTGACGAGAAGTGAGGAATGAAGAGACGATAGTAATTAGCGAAGCCCAGGAATCGCTGTATCGCCTTCAAGCCCTCTGGACGGGGCCACTTTAGGACAGCAGAGAGCTTCTCGGGATCCATTCGCAAGCCTGTCTGGGAGATAACATAGCCCAGGAAAGGAAGAGAGGTCTGCTCAAAAAGGCACTTCTCGTATTTAGCATAGAGGTGGTTCTGCCTGAGCCTAAGCAGGACCTGACGAACATCCCTCCGGTGTGTGGGAAGATCCGGAGAGAAGACCAAGATGTCGTCCAGGTATACCACCACGCAGGAGTAAAGAAGGTCACGGAAGATGTCGTTGACCAGTTCTTGGAAGACGGCGGGAGCATTGCAGAGACCGAAGGGCATCACACGGTACTCATAGTGTCCGTCCCGGGTTTTAAATGCTGTTTTCCACTCGTCTCCCTGACGGATACGGACCAGGTTATACGCTCCACGTAGATTCAGCTTGGAGAAGATCCTGGCACCTTTAAGACGATCAAATTACTCAGAGATGAGCGGAAGGGGGTATTTATTTTTAACCGTGATCTGATTGAGTCCTCTATAGTCAATACAGGGGCGTAGCGAGCCATCTTTATTTTTGACAAAGAAGAATCCGGCTCCAGCCGGGGAGGTAGATTTCCGGATAAATCCCCTAGCCAGATTCTCTTCAATGTACTCAGACATGGCCCGGGTCTCGGCTGCAGACAACGGGTAGATACGCCCGCGGGGAGGAGTGGTGCCAGGTACCAGGTCGATCGGGCAGTCATATGGCCTATGGGGTGGCAACGTCTCTGCTTCCTTCTTACCGAAGACGTCCGCATAGGACCAGTAAGGAGCCGGGAGACCTGGTAAATTAGCTGGAGTTGGCGGAGGGCGAGCTGGGCGGACCGGAACCAGGCAGGTCCTATGGCAGTCTGGACCCCATTGGAGTACTTCACCGGATCGCCAGTTCAATACGGGTTCGTGTGTCTGGAGCCAAGGTAGACCTAGTAACAGGGAGTGAGAAAGTCCGGACAACACATGGAATGAGATTTCCTCAGAGTACAGCATTCCCACCTGCAGGGTTATGGGTTCAGTGACGAGCAGGATGGTCTCCGAGAGAAGTCTTCCATCCACGGAGGCGACTGATAATGGTTCAGCCAGGGACTTGGTGGGAATACGGTATGTCTCTACCAGAGACTGGGAGATGAGGTTTCCAGCAGCTCCAGAATCCAGGTGGGCGAGTTCAAAGTGACGGTTTTCTCCCCAAGCAATAGAGACCGGTAAAGTCAGAGACGGAGAGGGCTTACTTTTGTCTAGGACGACCTCTCCGAGCGGTCCTAGACACTGGCGTTTCCCGGCTTCTCCGGGCAGGAACGGATGAAGTGCTCCATACTGCCACAATAGAAACAGCTTCCCTCGGCTTGGCGAGATTCTTGGCGAGATCTGACCATCTTGGTCTGGTCGATCTGCATGGGTTCAGGCGAGAGCGCCCGCGGAGTGACTGATTGAGAGGCAGGTCTCAGGGAAGTAGGAGCAGAGCAAGAAAAGTCTTTCTCCCAGGTAGTCTCTTTGACACGTTCTTGGAACCGGATGCCAATCCGGGTAGCTAGTGACACCAGGTCATCCAGAGTGGTAGGAATGTCCCGACCAGCTAACTCGCCCTTAATCCGACCGGAAAGACCCTCCCAGAAGACGGACACCAGAGCCTCATTCTCCCAGGCAAGCTCAGAAGCGAGGGTGCGGAACCGTATGGCATATTGGCCCACGGTGAGACTCCCTTGGCGGAGACGTAGCAGAGAGGAAACAGAAGAGGTTTTCCGTCCAGGTTCATCGAAGACTTTCCGGAAAGCAGCGAGGAAAGATGGCAGGTCGGACACCAGGGGATCCCCTCTCTCCCACAGGGGATTTAGCCATGCCAGTGCCTCCCCAGTGAGATGGGACATGATGAAGGCCACCTTGGCCCAGTCGGAGATGAACTGGTATGCCAATAGCTCAAAGTGCAGGGTGCACTGGTTTATGAAACCCCGAGCTAAAGTAGGTTCGCCGGCAAAGCGTGAAGGTGCCAGAAGCCGAGGTCCATAGTCGGGTACCATGAAGGGACTGGATTGCGGTACCGCAGGAATGGGCATGGCTGGACCAGAGGTAGACATAGACAAGTCACACAATGCGCCTAGACGAGAGTTAACGGACCGTAGATAGGACAGTACCAACTCCTGCTGAGTTTTCTGACGTAAGATTTCCTGGTGCAGATCGGAGATCTGGGGGCCACCGGGTTCCATGGCCCGAGCAAACTGTAACGGGACTGGGAGGTGGAACCTCTGTGCAACTATACAAGGGGGCAGTCCTTGTAAGGAAGCGGGTGGCTCCCAGGGAAGACGGGCAGGTAGTCACGGCAAGTGACAGGGACAGTCTCTGGGTAGAGGGGCAGGTAGTCACGGCAAGTGACAGGAACAGTCTCTGGGTAGAGGGGCAGGTAGTCACGGCAAGTGACAGGGACAGTCTCTGGGTAGAAGGGCAGCGGGCTGGTGGCTGGTGAACGCTCCCAGGTGAGCGGGCGAGAGTCTCTGGACAGGCAGGTGGTCACGGCAAGTGACGGCAGAACCTCCAGGTAGACTAGCAGACAGGTAGCGGGTGGACGCTCCCAGGTGAGCAGGCAAGAGTCTCTGGACAGGCAAGTGGTCACGGCAAGTGACGGCAGAGCCTCCAGGTAGGCTAGCAGGCAGGTAGCAGGTGAGCGCTCCCAGGTGAGCGGGCAAGAGTCTCTGGACAGGCAGGAGGTCACGGCAAGTGACGGCAGAGCCTCCAGGTAGGCTAGCAGGCAAGTAACAGGTGAGCGCTCCCAGGTGAGCGGGCGGGCTGGTCCATAGACAGACTGACAGGTGTCGGAGAGCAGACCGTCGGACCGCAGGCTTGCAAGCTGGTAAGCAGATATCAGGCAGGTATCAAGCAGGAATCTGGCAGATGACTGGCAGGACACTGGCAACGGGACCTGAGGGCTGAAGCAGAGTGAAGGCTTTGCAACAACATTGCTCGGGCACCTCCATTTTGGAGGAGGTGCCTTATATATGGGAGGTCCTCCGGCAATTGGCCGGGGACTCCTTAGGACGGCGCGCGCGGTCCCTTTAAGAGAGGGGGAGCGCGCGCGCCCTAAGCACACTGCCGGGGAAGGAGCGCATGCCGGAAGCAGCAGGGAGAGAAGCGCTGGAGGACGCCGCGCCAGGAGCGGGGAGGTGAGAGGGACGGCGTCTCTGCCTAGTACGGGGCAGAGACGCCGATGCTACACAGACACTGTTTCTGGACCATGGGGTTCGGCCCACTTAGTCGAGTGCTTTGCTGCCATGTGCCTGATCATGCTGGTGGTGGTCAGGCTGTTAGTTTTGCTACCCCTGCTGATGCTGTCCTGTTAGGTGGTGAAAATGGCCTTCTTATCTGCAGAGTCTTTAAAATACAACCAGACTCGGGAAGACCAAACAGTTGTACTGGCAACTTCCATCTTGTTGGCGTTACGAGGAACGCTTTCCCGCCTTATGTCTGCGGCCACCACACTGCTTCTTCCTGCCTGTTGTGGTGCTACGCCTCCCTCCCCCTGTATGCTGCTGTCCTGACTCTGTATGTCCCCCTCCCAGGATGGGTCAATTAATATATCATCCACTACCTCATCTTCCACTTCCGCACCCTGGTCCTCCTCCTGACTTTCTGGCAATTGTGTCTCATCATCATCATCTTCCACCTCTTGCGACAGAAATTGCACTTTCCCAATGTTGCCTTCGCTTGACCGTGGCTGCTCCAATATTTGGGCATCACTACACGCATTCTCCTCTTGACTCGCTTGAAGCTGGCCGAGCGAGAGGCCCGAATCTACAAATGGAAAAGTGAACAGCTCTTCTGAGTGTCCAAGTGTGGGATCACTTGTCTCCGGGCACTCGGCATGGTGGGAGGAAGGAGGATCAGGGTGAGTAATATGTGGTCCAGACTCACGGCTACTGAGACTTTACCGTGTGGAAGACAGGGTGGTGATGGTGGCAAAGTGACTGGAACCATTATCTGTTATCCAACCAACAACCTTTTGACACTGCTCTGGGTTCAATAGTGGTGTACTGCGGTCCTCTAGTAATTAGGACAGGAAGGTCGAGCGACAAGATGTGGGTGTTTGTTGTGGCACAATTTCAGCTTACCCACGGCCATGTCCTCGGCCTCTGCATGCACCATCACCATCATATCCTCTTCCCTGTCCCTTGCTAGGCAACTTGCCCATTTTAAATGGAGGACAATATTTTCCACGTTCACAAGAAATGGGTGGTATTGGACCTCAGTTATATGTTATACGTCTGACAGAGAACTACGGTTTTAAATAGCAGGCCTGTAATTTACTAATATTATTCTACACAGAGACCTAGTATGAATAGCTTGACAGGCACACTGCACCGAAATGGAAGGCAGAAATGGCTGATTTTGGAACACTGTTATAGGTGATATGTTTGACAGAGAACCACGGTTTTAAATGGCAGGCCTGTAATTTACTAATATTATTCTACACAGAGACCTAGTGTGAGTTGCTAAACCAACACACTGCACCGAAATGGAAGGCAGAAATGGCTGATTTTGGAACACTTTTATATGTGATATGTCTGACAGAGAACCACGGTTTTGAATAGCAGACCTGTAATTTACTAATATTATTCTACACAGAGGTCTAGTGTGAATAGCTTGACCGAAACACTTGACAACTTATCCTTCACTATTGATTAACAAGAATTGGAAGCACTTAGAAACAGATATTGTTATGACGATAAGGTGGATATTACAACATTCCACTATACATCCATCATACTATCAATGCTGTCGTGAAATAATAGGACATAATTTAAAAAGGACCTGTCACCAGGTCTATGATGGCCAGTTTGTGCTCTTATTTTATTCAGTATGTGTTTTCTTAAAGTATTTATTTTTTATTCCTCAATATAGTTCCTGAGAGATGGGCCTCTTTATTTAGTGCTAATGTTTATGATCTTCATAGAAAAAAGTTTATGGTCTTCATAAAAACCTTCATAAAATCCTATGAGCAACGCCCATTTGGTAAACACCATAAATATTAACACTAAACAAAAAGGCCCATATCTTTGGCACTGCATAGCAGATAACAAAAAAGAAAAAACAAAAAAATTCTACAGCGCTAAAATAAGAGCAAAGAGCCATTTTTGAGTTTTGCAACAGTTTCTTTTTAACCGCATCTCACAAATTAACACAACAAAGTTTTTTGTATAGAGGATGCATAAAATTAAATTATGATGGAAACAAGGATCAGACACAAAAATCACAGTGTAGATATCATGTGCTGACCTCACTTGTGGCTAAATAAGTCCATGATACAGTACAGTAGCATTCTAAATATTGCTGTAAGACACTATGCTACATTTTGGCAGAAGATGTAAGTTTCAGTTGCACGATGTCCTGCCTTATGGTCTGTTGAATTGAAGAAACAACATGCAACAAATTGAAACTTGTATGCGTGAGTACGTTATTGATACCTGAGCCCATTTATTGAACTGATACATTACCAATATTTGTCATCATTGATCATTGATATCTGAGTATCCAAAACTTCACAGATTTTTATTTCTTCGACTTTTTCTTTTTTGAGCTTTTCTTACAGAAGCACTCCTGTCAAAGTTTTTATCCTCTTAACATATTGCAGTCATCATATTATATAGCTCTGTGTACTTACAATTGCTCAATATATTAAGAGGATAAAAACTTTGATAGGCGTGCTTCTTTAACTCATATTTCTGGGAGTTTGGAGAAATCACATGTATTAATTAATATTTCGTTTCAATTAATTATGAAATACTTTTTCATCTTTAATTTAACTATATCCACCTCAATTACAATTTTTTTCAATTATTTATATCAAATTGTAATTGTGCTGAAAACTTTTTGATTTAGAAATGATGATCTATAAAGTCTTCAGAAATATAATACTTAAAACAGACTAGTAATACAAATATTCTTACTTTTTCACAGCTTTTTACTATAGCATGCTCAAAGACAGTTGTTTTTATACATCTCAATGACAATATTTGTTCATCATCTTTTTCAAACTAAGCTGATAGTATAATATATAAAACATCTCTCTATGTCAGCTTTAAGGTCCAAAAAGTTATAACAAAAGTGTTCCATTATTTTCAACTTTGAAAAGTATGTATTTATTCGTTTATGTGATATTCTGGCTTGGTCTGTGTAGTTCAGGTATGCTCTGGGTCATTTTGTAATGAAAAAAAATGTGTTTTGGCACACAGTAGAATAATGAAAGAAAGTCCTTTCTTTTTATGACCCAAAACTTAACAACTAAGGTGTTTTTTTATGAAGCAGAATCTGCAATGAAGAAAATAAAAGAAGAGTTAATTTCTAACTTGAATCTATTTTACTCCAAATAATTATTTCTCTCCCTGTGAGTTAATAGAACGTAATAAATATTGCAAATTATTTATTAATGTCTCTCTGTTCTAAGGCTGGGATTCCATGGTGTGGCTGCTGCTTGCAGCCAAAATTCGTACCTACTTACATATGTAGCAAAGGTGTTACGGATCCGGGTGGTGGAACATCTCTGCTGCGGTGCAAGGAGGGACCAGAGGGGCGTAACTAGGTATCAACTCGGACCGACCAAGGTCATACGGCGGCTCAATCGACTCCGCGACCAGGGAAGGACCGAGCAGAGGGACTAGGTGCTACTCTGGGACCGACCTTGTATGACAGCAGGTGACTCCCATGGGTCAGAAGGCAGGGACTGACCATTACATCAGATGAGCACGGCAGGCAGGCTGACGGGTGATCCGGGCAGACGGACTGGCAGACACGGCAGGTAACAAGCAGGAGCCTCCAGGTAGGCTGGCTGGTAGGCATGGCAGGTAACAGGCAGGTGCTTCTAGGTAAGCGGGCTGGCAGGCACGTCAGGTAACAGGCAGGTGCTTCTAGGTAAGCGGGCTGGCAGGCACGGCAGGTAACAGGCAGGTGCTTGCAGGTAAGCGGGCTGGCGGACTGGACTTGTAGTCAGGCAGGCGGACTGGACTTGTAGTCAGGCTGGCGGGCTGGACTGGTAGTCAGGCTGGCGGGCTGGACTTGTAGTCAGACTGGCGGGCTGACTGGTAGTCAGGCTTGCGGGCTGGACTGGTAGACAGGCTGGCAGCAGGACCTGAGGGCTGAAGCAGAGGATAACACACAAAGCTACAACCTTGCACGGGTACCTCCATTTTGGAGGAGGTGCCTTTTATATGAGAGGTCCTCCGGCCATTGGCTGGGGACTCCTTAGGATGGCACGTGCGGCCCTTTTAAGAGGGAAGAAGCGCGAGCGCCCTAAGCACAGTGCCCGGGGAGCTGCGCGTGTCGGCAGCACCAGAAGCAGGAGCGCCGGAGGACGCCGGGCAGGGAGCAGAGACGCCGATACTACAAAAGGTTATCATAACTCTCAACTAGTGTTGAGCCACCCCCGTAGTGTTCGGGTTCGGTTCGGTTCGTCGAACACCGGGATGTTCGTGGAACTGTTCGTCGAACACCTTAGAACACCGTCGAATACCGTCGAACACCGTTAAAACCAATGGCAGGCAAACAAAAACACATAGAAACACATAGAAAACACCTTCAAGGGTGCCCAAAAGCTGACAAACTGCTCAGAAGACACTCTCTTTAAAAAAGCCGGTCGGCAATTCAGCAGCGGCCTACACCGGTACCCCACCGGTGCTGCACATAACACATCTGCATCTCTGGCTGCTGTGGGCATAAAAGGGGACAAACTTATGGTGTGGCCCACATGCTCCCCTGACCTCAACCCCATTGAGAACCTCTGGAGCATCATCAAAAGGAGTGTCTATGATGGCGGGAGGCAGTTCACATCTAAGCAACAGCTCTGGGAGGGTATTCTGTCCTCATGCAAAACAATTAAAGCAGAAACCATCCAAAACCTGACAAATTCAATGGACGAGAGAGTTCAGAAGCTCCTTTCGAACAAGGGGTCCTATGTGCAAATGTAACATCACCTAGAATAAAGTTTTGAGTTGAAAACTGTTTGATTTCAGTTTGCAATAACCTGCTAATGCTTATAATTTCAAAAATGACCATTTTTTGTTCTTTATTAAAATGAAAAGGTTGAAAACTCTGCTGTGCTTAATAATTTGGAACATGCATTTTGAGTGCAGTTTGAGTTTTTTATTTTTTTAAAAATATACTGTTATCATAGGCAGTTTGTACAAAAACCTTTCAATTGTACTCTAATAGTTATTTGACTGGAAAATTACAATGACTGCAATTCATATAGGTAATTTGGGAAAATCTGAGAAAATATTATTTGCATAATAATTTGGAACACAGTGTAGAAACATGTCAGTCACATATATAAGAAGTACAGTGATAGTGTTGATTACTGTACCCTTCATTTAGGGTTAAATAAAGGATTTATTGAAAAAAAAAAATTGGCGTGGGGTTCCCCGTAATTTTAGTCTCTAGCGGAGGTTAAGCAGACGGCTGGGGCAGATGTTTGAAGCCTGAGAAGGGGGTAATACCCACGGAGCTTCCCAGGCTACTAATATCAGCCCCCAGCTGAATACCTAGCCTTTACTAGCTATTAAAATGGGGGACCCCAAAAAAAATGACGTAGGGTCCCCCCTATTTTAATAGCTAGCAAAGGCTAGGCAGACAGCTGGGGGCTGATATTAATAGCCCAGGAAGGGTGCCATGAATATTGGCCCCCTCCCAGGCTAGAAACACCAGCCGTCAGCAGCCCCAGAAATGGCGCATCCATAGGATGTGTCAATTCTGGCACTTAGCCTCGCTCTTCCCACTGCCCTGTAGCGGTGGCAGTGGGGTAATAGGGCTGGGGTTGATGTCAGCTTATAATGCCAGCTGACATCAAGCCCAGGTTAGTAATGGAGAGGCGTCTATAAGACACCCCCATTACTAACCCCATAGTCAAAGTTAAAAAAACCCCACAAACACCCAGAATAAAGTCCTTTAATTGAAATAAAGACACAATTCTTTATTGTTCTAAATTAAACCATACTTACCATCACGCCCATTCCAGCTGAAGCCAACGATCTCCTGCAATAAAAGTAAAATAATAAAGCAACATCATCCTTACCTTTCCATGGTTCCCACGACAGCTTCAGCTCTGCTACATTCACATGACAGGCTGGAATGCAGCAGAACGCTGCCATCCAGCTTGCCCTCGGCAGACACTGAGAAGCGCAGGCATGCTTGCGCTCCTCAGTGTCTGGCTGTGACGGCATTCAGATGAGCCGAGTTCATGTCCAATGAACTCAGCTCACCTCATGCACGTCACTGACAGCGTGGGAAAATTCTCCTGCGCATGTGGTGAGTGCAGGAGAATTTTCCCACGCTGTCAGTGACGTGCATGAGGTGAGCTCATGTCCAATGAACTCGGCTCACCTCATGCACGTCACTGACAGTGTGGGAAAATTCTCAGCGCTCAGCGCTTGAGCAGGAGAATTCTCCCACGCTGGGATGACATTGAGATGACAGGCTGGATCACAGCTGAGCACTGCCATCCAGCTTGTCATCCTTCAGAGACACTGCAGAGCGCAAGCATGCCTGCGCTTCTCAGTGTCTGCGGCATGGCAAGCTGGATGGCAGCTTTCGGCTGCGATCCAGCCTGTCATGTGAATGTAGCAGAGCTGAAGCTGTCGTGGGAACCATGGAAAGGTAAGGATGATGTTGCTTTATTATTTTACTTTTATTGCAGGAGATCGTTGGCTTCAGCTGGAATGGGCGTGAGTGGTAAGTATGGTTTAATTTAGAACAATAAAGAATTGTGTGTTTATTTCAATTAAAGGACTTTATTCTGGGTGTTTGTGGTTGTTTTTAACTTTGACTATGGGGTTAGTAATGGGGGTGTCTTATAGACTCCTCTCCATTACTAACCTGGGCTTGATGTCAGCTGGCATTATAAGCTGACATCAACCCCAACCCTATTACCCCACTGCCACCGCTACAGGGCAGTGCTAAGAGCGAGGATAAGTGCCAGAATTGGCGCATCCTATGGATGCGCCATTTCTGGGGCTGCTGACGGCTGGTGTTTCTAGCCTGGGAGGGGGCCAATATTCATGGCACCCTTCCTGGGCTATTAATATCAGCCTCCAGCTGTCTGCCTAGCCTTTGCTAGCTATTAAAATAGTGGGGACCCCACGTCATTTTTTTGGGGTCCCCCATTTTAATAGCTAGTAAAGGCTAGGTATTCAGCTGGGGGCTGATATTAGTAGCCTGGGAAGCTCCGTGGGTATTACCCCCTTCCCAGGCTTCAAACATCTGCCCCAGCCATCTGCTTAACCTCCGCTAGAGACTAAATTTACGGGGAACCCCACGCCAATTTTTTTTTTAATAAATCCTTTATTTTAACACTAAATGACAAGTACAGTAATCAACACTATCACTGTACTTCTTATATATGTGACTGACATGTTTCTATCTATCTAATCTATGTGTGATGCTCTATTCTTTCTGTTATAAATTGTCAGGTACCGATGCTGAATTGCCGGCCGGCTTTTTTAAAGAGACGGTGCTTGAAAACACTAAGATTTTTTTTAATAAATCCTTTAACACTAAATGACAAGTACAGTAACCAACACTGTCACTGTACTTCTTATATATGTGACTTACATGTTTCTATCTATCTAATCTATGTGTGATACTCTTTTCTTTCGGTTCTAAATTGTCGGGTACCGGTGTATGCCGCTGCTGAATTGCCGGCTTTTCATGTTTCACTGTGAGCACTGTTCCCATCGATTTGGGCAACCACTGTAATGCCACAACCACTATGGCTGTGGCATTACAGTGAGTGGCAGACAATCCCTGCATGATTGGTGCTCTAAATAGTGCCAGACATGCAGGACACGCTTTTGGTGCACGAACAGTTATCGAACATAACCTCGAACAGCCGAATTTTTTGCAAATCGTTTGCGTTCGTTGAACGACTCGAACAGCGCCCAAAACAGCTCGAATTTGAGATTGGCGAACAGTTCTAGTCGAACACTGCTCATCTCTACTCTCAACATAGCATTTTGATAACTTGTCACAGAAAGGTATTTCTCCTAACAGGCTTAAGATAACATTACACAAGCCTTTGACCAATGTTAAGTTAGGTGTCAAATTACACTTTTTTGTACCATGTTGTCCCAATTATTTGTCATCTGAGTCAATTTAACCTTTGCTTCATCTTTACAGTTTCAAGCCTCTAGACATATTTAAAGTAAAAAAAAAGCTGGGAGTCTGAACTGAAACGTATATTGATGTGGATGCCAAATGTAAATGCATGTTCACATAAGGCCATTAGACAAAAAGAAAACAAAGACAAAAGTAAAATACTCTAATACCTAAAGATAAATGGATAAATCGCACAATGCATAAAAATAATGATAAATAATAAAGGTTATTTAGTTAACATAAATTTTGATCAAAATAATGTAAAAGCCATCCCGCAACGTCACGGCAACCCTTATGGGACAGTCCTAACTCTAATATTAAAACCTTACCATTTGTCAAGTGACATACATGGATAAGGGCAGAGAGACTGAACCTTAGTAGAAGCATGGACCTGAGAGGCAAAATGGTAAGGTTTTAATATTAGTGTATTTTGCTTTTGTCTTTGGTTTTTTAGACATATTTAAAGTGTAGACATTGGCGGTTTATAATGAGGGCCATCTGGGCTACCACAGCACAGGGCCCGAGGCTCTAGGGAAGCCCATGGCCAAATTGCTGATGGCAGCACACATATCCCGGCAGGGAGCTTTACTTGGGCTCCATTGCCAGTGATACAGCTTGGCAGTGCTTCTTTGGGGAAGCTCCCATCGCCTGTGAGGTGACGTGCCAGAGTGATGACATCATCAGCTGGCGCAGATGTGATGACGTCATTGTGCCAGCATGTACATGCTGGCCACCAATAGAAGTAGAGCCTCAGGGACTGAAGCAGAGCGCTGGGGGAACAGGAGTGAGATGAACATGTGTTGTTTTTTTAATATAGGTATGGTAAGTGTGTCTATATAGGTGCTATGTGAGGGCTCATACTGTATATAGGTAGCTATGTGGGGGTTCAACTTTCATATAGGGAGTTATGTGAGGGCTCATACTGTATATAGGGGCTATGTGATAGCTCATACTGTATATAGGGAGCTATGTGGGGGCTCATATTGTATATAGAATGCTAAGTGAGGGCTCATACTGTATCTAGAGAGTTATTTAATGGTTCATACTATATATAAGGGGCTATGTGAGAGCTCATACTGTATCTAGGGATCTATGTGGAGGCTCAGACTGTATATAGGAGGCTATGTGAGGGGTCATACTGTATCTAGGGAGCTATGTGGGGGCTCATACTGTATATAGGAGGTTAAGTGAGGGCTGATGCTGTATCTAGAGAGCTGTTTGGGGTTTCATACTGTATATAGGAGGCTATTTGAGGGCTTGTACTGTATCTAGGGAGCTATGTGAGGGCTCATACTGTATATAGGGAGCTATGTGAGGGCTTATGCAATATATTGGAGCCTATGTGAGGGCTCATACTGTATATAGGGAGATATGTAGGAGCTCATACTGTATATAGGGGCTATGTAGCAGCTCATCCTGCATATAGCGAGTTATGTGGGGGCTCATACTGTATATAGTTGGATATTTTGGGCTCATAATGTATATAAGGGATATGTGAGAGCTCATACTGTATCTAGGGAGCTATGTGGGGGCTCATACTGTATATACAGTGGGTACGGTAAGTATTCAGACCCTTTAAATTTTTCACTCTTTGTTTCATTGCAGCCATTTGGTAAATTCTAAAAAGTTCATTTTTTTTCTCATTAAAGTACATTCTGCACCCCATCTTGACTGGAAAAAATCAGAAATGTAGAAATTTTTGCAAATTTATTAAAAAAGAAAAACTGAAATATCACATGGTCATAAGTATTCAGACCCTTTGCTCAGACACTCATATTTAAGTCACATCCAGTCCATTTCCTTGTGATCCTCCTTGAGATGGTTCTACTCCTTCATTGGAGTCCAGCTGTGTTTAATTAAACTAATAGGACTTGATTTGGAAAGGCACACACCTGTCTATATAAGACCTCACAGCTCACAGTGCATGTCAGACCAAATGAGAATCATGAGCTCAAAGGAACTGCCCAAGGATCTCAGAGACAGAATTGTGGCAAGGCACAGATCTGGCCAAGGTTACAAAAGAATTTCTGCATTACTCAAGGTTCCTAAGAGCACAGTGGCCTCCATAATCCTTAAATGAAAGAAGTTGGCACCACCAGAAGTCTTCCTAGACCTGGCCGTTCAGCCAAACTGAGCAATCGTAGGAGAAGAGCCTTGGTGAGAGAGGCAAAGAAGAACCCCAAGATCACTGTGGTTGAGCTCCAGAGATGCAGTAGGGAGATGGGATAAAGTTCCACAAAGCCAACTATCACTGCAGCCCTCCACCAGTCAGGCCTTTATTGCAGAGTGGCCCGACGGAAGCCTCTCCTCAGTGTAAGACATATGAAAGCCTGTATAGAGTTTGCTCAAAAACACATGAAGGACTCCCAGACTAAGAGAAATAAGATTAGAACTTTTGGTGATAATTCTAAGCGGTATGTGTGGAGAAAACCAGGCACTGCTCATCAACTTCCCAACACAATCCTAACAATGAAACATGGTGGTGGCAGCATCATGCTATGGGGATGTTTTTCAGCTGCAGGGACAGGACGACTGGTTCCAATTGAAGGAAACATGAATGCTGCCAAGTACCGAGATATCCTGGATGAAAACCTCTTCCAGAGTGCTCTGGACCTCAGACTTGGCCGAAGGTTCACCTTCCAACAAGACAATGCCCCTAAATAATAATAATAATAATGACCCACAGCTAAAATAAAAAAGGAGTGACTTCAGAACAACTCTGAGACCATTCTTGACTAGCTCAGCCAGAGCCCTGACCTAAACCCAATTGAGCATCTCTGGAGAGACCTGAAAATGGCTGTCCACCAACGTTCACCATCCAACTTGACGGAGCTGGAGAGGATCTGCAACGAAGAATGGCAGAGGATCCCCAAATCCAGGTGTGAAAAACTTATTGCATCATTCCCAAGAAGACTCATGGCTGTGCTAGCTCAAAAGGGTGCTTCTACTGAATACTGAGCAAAGGGTCTGAATACTTATTGTTACGGGTTCGGGTGGTGGAACCTCTGTGCTGGGCTGCAAGGAGGGACCAGAGGGGTGTAACTAAGCTCCTACTCGGACCAACCCTGGCCACGCGGCGGCTTAGTCGACTCCATGGACCAAGGAGGGACCGGGCAGGGGAACCAAGTGCCACTCTGGGACCGACCTTGTGTGAGAGCAGGCGACTCCCACGGGTCAGGTGGCTGAGGCTGACAGGTACAGCGGCAGGTAGCTTGACGGGTGATCTGGGTAGGCAAGCAGGTGGACAAAGCAGGCTGGCGGGAACGGCAGATAGACAGACTGGCGGGCACGGCTGATAGACAGGCTGGCGGGCACGGCTGATAGACAGGCTGGCGGGCACGGTTGATAGACAGGCAGGCGGGCACGGTTGACAGACAGACTGGTGGACACTGGAACCTGAGGGCTGATGAGAGTGTTAGCACACAAACAACAACCTTGCGCAGGCACCTCCATTTTGGAGGAGGTGCTTTAAATAGGAGTGGTCTTCCGGCCATTGGCCGGGGACTCTTTAGGACAGTGCGCGCGGCCCCTTTAAGAGGGAGGGAGCGCGCGCTAAGCACAGTGTATCTAGAGAGCTATGTGAGGGCTCATACTGTATCTAGGGAGCTATGTGGGGGCTTATATTGTATATCGGGGGCTATGTGAGGGCTCATACTGTATATAGGGGGCTATGTGAGGACTCATACTGTATATAGGAGGGCTGTGCGTGGACTCATACTGTAAGTAGGGGGCTGTGTGCACACTGATACTGTATGTACGGGGCTACAGTGACATGTAGAAGTTTGGGCATCCCTGGTCAAAATTATTGCTATTGTGAACAGTTAAGCAAGTTGAGGATGAAATGATCTTTAAAAGGCCTAAAGTTAAAGATGACACATTTCCTTTGTATTTTAGGCAAAAAAATATATTTTCATCTTTTACATTTCAGAAATTACAAAAAGGAAAATGGGCCGATACAAAAGTTTGGGCACACTGCTCACCTCCAAATTAAAAATGTCCGAGTGCATGCAGAGAAGCTAATTAACCAAATCTGCTAATCTGGTTGAAAAACTTCACTCAGAGACTGAACCACACAAATAGCATACTTTATTCCGTAGACATGGGGTTAAATAGTATTGTCCTTCTAGGTGGGATTAGTAAAATGTATTGCTCTTTTCTGATAACTCAGCACACTGTAATTTGTGTATCCATGTATCTTTTGACCTTAGTAACGCCTTAGGAATTCCGATGGGAGGGGGTGAGTTTGTCTCTCAGCGCCAGCTTTGCCAACTCGACTTGAATCTGTCTGTTATGAGTCATGCACATGCATACGTCATTCCCAGGAAATCATTTAGTTGTTCGTGTCTACAATAAGAATAGAAGCTGTTAGTTATGTATTTATTAACTATTAACATAATCCATGTGCATATACACATTTTCATACACACATACAGTACAGACCAAAAGTTTGGACACACCTTCTCATTTAAAGATTTTTCCGTATTTTCATGACTATGAAAATTGTACATTCACACTGAAGGCATCAAAACTATGAATTAACACATGTGGAATTATATACTTAGCAAAAAAAGTGTGAAACAACTGAAAATATGTCTTATATTCTAGGTCCTTCAAAGTAGCCACCTTTTGCTTTGATGACTGCTTTGCACACTCTTGGCATTCTCTTGGCATCTTTGGTGTAATTGACAAATCTTTGTTGGTTATAATATATGTAATTTATCCAATCTACGTTCTTGCTATTATGGGTATTATGGACTCACTTGGTCTCGGGCCTTGAATTCATCTGGCACCCCCTAAGCACTCCGAGAACATCAATATATATATATGTGGGTCAAAACTGCCTTTGGGGTTAACTTCTCTCTTGGCCCTGTATGTACCAGAAAACGGGAATATCATTCTCTTTAGTAATAATTGTTTGGAATGCACGTGTTACCATAACAAAGGCTTCCCCCCTGCCACTGTCATCAGAAAAATGAACATCAGGGTTGTGGGTCTGAGACCGTCTTCTTGCAATGGGATGTGTGGACCCATGATGTTCGGCCTTCGACCTTCACAGCCGTAGGTGATGTAAGTGTAGCACCCTGAGGATTCGGCTGCTACATGGGTATTGCACCTCAAGCCAGAGGTGTGATATTCCACTCCCGGGTAAGGATGGAGTGTGGAACTGAGCTCAGTAGGCTGCATGCACTACATACATCCCATTTCCGGGGGACAGATCGACGGTACTCCCACCAAAATATGTGCAGGTACGATAGTGTCTGTCCCTGGCTGGAGTGGGAGGGGGGTGGAACATCCCAGTAGTGTAGGGGCAGATAGGGGGAGCAGTCTGGGTAATGCTAGGAGCTCATTGGGTGCTGGTCACCTGAGCTCACACATAGAGGGAGTATATAAGGAGGGAACCATCTTAGATCAGGGTCAGACAGGCAGACAGTTACCAGTCAGTCTGTTGTAGAGGGTCAAGCAGTCCTGAAAGAAGAGAGAGAGGAGAAGAAAAGGACCCAGAGGGGAAGAAGAGGGAACCCCAAGAGCCCAAATACAACCAGAAGGGTGAAGGGTTGGCACAAGGGTACCGGATCCCAAGCTGGTGGAGGGCACTAATCCTCAGCCAGAGACCGGAGGTTGTGGGCAGGATCTGCCACGACCCCCCCACTAAATCCACTGCGAAGGCACACCAAGTATAGGGTCAGGGAACCCGGAGACAAGGGTTTTACCAACAAGAGGCCCGAGGGAGCCGGACATAAGTGGATCCCTGGTGGGGAAGGCCAGAGAAAAGGAACGTCAGAAAGGGAGCTCAGGATCACGCTCCAGAATTACCTGGGGGTTGGCCGAGTCCAGGACCTGGTGGACGCAGCACGGCTCGGGCGGTCACTCAAGGCCGGAGTGACCAGCACAACAGCAGTAAGTAAAAACCCTGAACTGCACAGCCCGACTCTGAGTCTTATTACCACCCTCACTGCACCACCACAACCACCACCCTCTACAACTGACCCCCTGAGGCTATACCCCTCCCGTTGAGGGTTATACTACCAGAAGCTGCACACACACCACCAGCCTCAGCGGACCCTGCTGCAGCGGCGGCCGTATTGACCGCAAATCAACGGGTGGCGTAGTCGACACTGAAGAACATCCGGCAACATCTGTAGGACTGCCACACACTGAGCTTGACACCCTGGGCACGGACCGGGTCACCGCCACTCGGAGACTACAACCCCCATCTGATCCGGATCCGGGTATCCCCCAAACAACACTGGCCCAGGGGGCGCGTCATAAGCAACACTTGGTAGGGCCCTTCAAATCTGGCATCCAGTGTGCCTCACACGTGATTCTTTATTCAGACAAAATCTCCAGGCTGGATGCTGTGAGTACCTGGTTCAAGATCTGAGTCTGGAATAGAAGAGTACACTGTATCATGTGTTAGTTTTAACTCTTTAGTAAGTCCGACAACAAAATTCACAAGCTTATCATTCCCTGAACTAAGCTGCTCTGGGTAATATCAACCCATTTTATGTGGCCCCCCCAAACAAGATCTCATACGGTGTGAGCCCTGTAGGTTGTCTCGGGGTATTTTGGACTGAGTATAGGGCAATAGGCAGCACCTCCGGCCATGGAAGTGACAATTCTTTACTGGCTTTAAGAATTTTGTTTTTTAAAGTGCCATTCATCCTTTCAATTTTGCCGCTACTTTGAGGATGATAAGGAGTATGCAGGCCCAAATCCGCCCCAATCATCTCCCAGATTGATTTGGTAACTTCTGCAGTGAAGGCGGGTCCTTGATCGCTTTCAATCACTTCTGGAATCCCGAATCTGCAGATAAGTTCTGCCAGAAGCCTTTTCACTGTAGTTATAGCAGTCATGTTGGTTACTGGGTATGCTTCTGTCCAGCCGGAAAACATATCAACCACCACCAGAACATATTCATATCTTCCACTCTTGGGTAATTACATATAATCAATTTGGATTCTCTGGAAAGGATACTGTGACTTTGCCAGCTTCTTCTTTGGCACATGTTCTGATCTTCCCGGGATTACAAGTGTTACAAATCTCACAGGTCCTAGTATAGTTTGTAGCAAGAGCTGAGATCTCGGGTGCAATATAGAGTTTATTGATAGCTGAAATCATCTGATTCTTCCCTCTATGCACTTTCCATGAGCCCACTGAACCACTGCAGGATACAGTGCTCTTGGCAGACATATTCTTCTTCCCACTCTCCAGATTCCGTCCTTACAAAACGTTCCTCCCGGTCCGATCCATCCTTGTTTTTCTTCTTCTGTTACTGCATTCTGCTGGTCCACTTAAGTCCTGTGTGTCAGATTCTCTTCCAGTCTTTGCTCCTCTTCATCTTTCTCCTCTTCTTCTTCCAAATGCAAATTTCTCATTCCCGTTTCTACCTCATCCCCTCATTGTTTCTGACTTCTGGTAAGCACAAACACCTCCGTACCCCCCCAACACCTCTGCTTCCTCTGGAAATATTGGTTCCATAACTGCTGCTTTTGCTGTAATGTCAGCCAGATGATTGCCCTTGGCTTCCTCTGAATTCAGTTTCCCATGAGCCTTAATTTTGATCACATCCACTTGCCTAGGTAACTTCAGAGCTTCTAGCAGACTTCTCACTGCCGCTGCATTCCGGATTGGAGCTCCACTGGCTGTCTTGTAGCCCCTCAGTGCCCATATCAGGCCAAAGTCGTGGGCAAATCCGTACCTCGAGCCCATGTAGGTATTGGCCACTCAACTCTCTGCGCATTTGCAGGCTTCGGTCGGAGCATACAGTTCGGCCTCTTGAGCTGACATATAAGATGGCAGTGGTCCAGCAGAAACAACCGTTGGTGGGGACACCACCGCATATCTGGTATGGTAAATTCCATATTCATCTGCGTATCTGGACTCGTCAGTATACAGTATCAGATCCGCTTCAGGCAGTGGCTGCTCAGAGACAGTAGGTAGCTGAGAGGTTTCTGCCTTCATGACCTTAAGGCAATCATGGTCACTCGAATCAGGGTATTCATGGTCTTCTGAGGACCCCCCTAAGTCTTCAGAGCAGTCCCCCCTTGACAGAGGAAGCAGAGTGGAGGGGTTCAAGACAGTACATTGCTGAAGAGCTATATTTTCTGGTAAAAGAAGCTCACATTGGATTCTGACACGACGTTGCATAGATGGTGGTGCTGGTTTTGTGTAAGGATAGCTTTTAAATCATGAAGGGCCAGTATAGTTGAAGGATGGCTAAGTAGAACATCTGCTGTTCTGTGGAGGAGTTCTGTAGCTGCCAGCACTGCATTGAGACATGTTGGACCTGTTAGTGCCACTGGATCCAATTTACTGGAATAATATTTGATGGGTCTCATGTGGCCTCCATGTTTTTGTGCCAGAACTCCTGAGGCATGGCCACACGTTTCAGAGACAAATAGAAAGAATGGGAATTCATAGTTGAGAATCCCCAGTGCAGGGGCTAAAATGATGAGTTCTTTCAACTGGTCCATTGCATTTTCAGCTTCTTGGTCAAAATGCAGGTCAAGCTCAGAAGAGTGGACCCGATCATATAGAGGTTGCATGAGAACTGACGCTTTAGGGATCCACTACATGCAGTATGTGACCATTCGCAGAAAAGCTTGGAGTTGTTTGACAGTTCTCGGGTACGGGATGTAACGGATGGCAGTTTTCCGGTCTTCAGTGAGATGCTTGGTACCTTGGGATATGCAATGACCCAAAAACACAACTTTGGTACAACACCATTTTAGCTTTCGCAGAGTAACTTTGCATCCAATGGTGGCCAGAAATTGGAGCAAAGAATAGCTGAACCTATGACAAGTTTGGTCATTGGGACAACAGAGGAGTAGATCATCGTCATATTGTATCAATGTGACTTCAGGGTTCTCACTCTTCCAGGGTTGGAGACAGGTAGTTAAGGCCAGTGTGAAGTGATGAGGAGAGTTCTGAGCTCCTTGAGGCATAACGACCCAGGTGTACTGTACTCCTCTATGTGTAAAAGCAAAAAGATACTGACAGTCTGGATGCAGAGGCACACTGAAGAAGGCATTTGCCAAGTCGATTACTGTAAAATGCATTGCCTCAGGGGGGATTTCACTGAGTAATGTATGTGGATTTGGCACCACTGGGGTCTCCAGGATTGTAACTGCATTCACAGCTCTCAGATCTTGCACCATCCCGAATTTATCCGGTTCTCCTCTTGCAGTTTTCTTCTTCACTGGAAGCAATGGAGTATTAGCAAGAGAAACACAGGGAATTAATGCTCCTTCCTTGAGTAATTCTTGGATCTGGGCATCTAATGACATTTCTTGGGCTGCTTTCAGTGGGTACTGTGGGAGTCTGGGAATCCGTGCACCTTCTTTCAGGAAAACTTGGACTGGCGGGACAGGCAGCCGGCCTATATCATCAGGACCTTGAGACCAGAGTTCAGGTGGTATCCCGTCAAGATAATGCTGTGGTATGGCGGTTGTTGCAAATTGGATGACACACAATGGGAGGGCATGTACCTTTGTTTGTTCCTCTAATGGTAACGGAGTAGAGACATCTAGATGCATTCCATTCTCATCATATGATATCTGAGCATTTAACTTCTGGAGTAGATCTGCTCCCAACAAATTAAGCGGGCAGGTGTCTGAAATGAGCAATCTGGCCAGCAGCTTCTGTTCTTTCCCAATAGGCAATGGAAATGTTAGTCGGGATGAGTGTGGTTTTCGATCCACTCCCACACATGAAAGGAAATCATCAGATATAAGCGATTCATAAGGTAAATCTCTTGACCGTATTACTGATCTGGCTGCACCCGTGTCTACTAGGAAAGGTAAAGTTCTGTCCTCTACATCAATTCTGACAGAAACAGAAACCAGTCCAGATTTAGTGGAGACGTTTTCAACTGAGGTCAAGGTGAGAATGGGTTTCCCTCTGTCCTATGCGGGGTAATTCTGGTCTTCCTCCGCAAACCGGCAAGGTGGGTCCCTGTTATTTTGGTACATCTGTTGCGGTGGCTGGTCTCTGTAATTCTGCACAGGTTCTCTTGACGTTTTCTCATACTCTCTCTGTGGTGGCTGCCGTGATGGCTGTCTATACTCTTGGCGAGAGTACAGTGGATTTCCTTGGTAGCGTGGAGAATCTCTTCTTTTAAATTGATGGTTATAGGAGAGTGGCATCGAGCCATAGAAAGGATTCCCTCCTTTCTCTGGACATCCTCTTCTGAAATGACCTGGTTGGTTACAACTATAACAGATTGGTTCCCTTAGTCTTAAACTCGGTCCTATACATTTGTTGAGGACCCATCCATCGTGGGGTTGAGCGGTATAGTTGTTGTGGGTATCCTGGGGGATATAGCATCTGTTCTTGTTGATTATCTGCAGGTTGATAGACTGCTAGAGCAGCTAGAGCTGGAGCAGAAACAGGAGTAAGTGCAGGTGCTGGAGCAGGCTCTAGAGCAGGCCTTGGAGCAGGCCTTGGTACAGCTTCAATTGTTTCTCCGTAGCTTTAGCAATGAGGAGTACCTTTCGTGGGGACATGTCCACATATTCTGGTCTGGAGTCTATAAGCTTCGCTGAGATTTCCTCTCTGAGTCCCCCAACAAATGAAGTGACTAGCAGACTCTGACCTTCATTGAACCCTTGATCCTTGAACAGAGTATGGATTCTGGTGTAAACATTTTTTGACATTCTCCTCTGATTCTTGAGTACAGTCCGATACACTGGTAGATGTGTCTGTGAGCCGCTCCTTGGCCCATTGCTGAAGTTGTTGACAAAAAGCTCCTCCTGATTGGTAAGTCTCCTTGTCTGTCACTTGGCTGTCATTCAGAGCTACTTGAAATATTGGCCAGAAGGCATCTCCCGCTTTAATACTAGTGATTTCATGAAGATCTTTCCAAGTGGCTGAATACGTTTGTTGAATTTGCTTGATTCTTCTGTAGAACGCCATAGGTTGTCTGTCTGGGTCAGGTAGTTGTCTAATCACTTGATAAACTTGCGAAAGTGTGAATGCCACATATCTATTATGGTGATCTGGCACTGGAGATTCTGACTGAGAAGATGTTGAGGGAGATACCGGCAACATAGCAACAGGAGGTGGGCTAGTTTGTCCAGGAAATAGTTCATTTGGGTTATCTTCTGATGTCATCTGGCGGCTAAGTGAGTCTGATCTAGCTGTGGCACTTTCCACAGCTCGGGTGAGAATTTGAGATTTATGATAGTCATTGCTGAGTAGTCTTATCTCCTCCAACATAGTTAATCTTCTATACTCCCGTATAGCTTGGACTATCGCTTGGGCACAGGCTTGCATAGGAAATCCATACATTCCAGAACTTATAGCAAGAAGAGCAATAGAAGTAAGGTTCCTTGTTCCAACATAGTTCAGAATATTGTTGATTGTAGCTCTAAGTTGTGTCACACACTGATCACGATGATCTTCATCATACACATTCCGGGTGTAGTGTGTATTGCTGCCTGTATTCCGGGTGTGCCAAGATGGCCTCCACCGGAAGGAAGCACACTACAGGAAGGGTGTGCCAAGATGGCCACCACCAAAGGGACATCTGGTCAGAGGCCGGAGGTGATGCAATGGGTGTAGCAACATGGCTGCTGCAGGATGAGGATGGGGCACTAGGAGTGGCTTGGGTAGTAGCGAGGGGTGGGCCTCTTGGATGGGGCACGTGACATGCAACACAATAATCTGCTGACAATGGATTCTGCTGGCCACAATTAGAACACACCCAACAACAATTCATTGCGCCACCATTATAGGTTTGTGGCAGAGGCATGATGGGGAGGGGAGGAACAGTGTGAGGTCTGGGACGTGGTGTCCCGCATGCAAGACAAATATCTCTATTATCAGGATTCTGCTGACTGCAATTTGTACAGGTCCATCCCCCCCATCCACCATTATCGGGCAGTGGCTGAGAGCAGTATCTTTGTAATACACATAACATGGCGTCTTTCCCTTATTATCTGTATTTTCTTCCTCCACCCACCCTTCTTTTGACAAATTCTCTGCTGTTCTATACCAAGCCAAAGCTGTTTGTAACAATCCTTTATCTTTTAGCTTGCCCTTTTTCTTCTTCATAATTTCTTGCTATTCTACCAGCTGTAACCGACCCTTATCTGGTAGCTCGCATATTTTAGTTAACTGTTTAAGTTTCTGCACATACTTTTCCCCTTCTTTCGATAAACTCAGCGCAGCCTTTTTCCACATGTATTCACTTTGCAACAACCCATTATCTTCCAGTTTTCCCGTTTTCACAAATTGCTGCGTCCAACATCTCGTACTGTAATCTACCCCCCGGCTATTACCCACACAATGACATTACTTTTTCGGTTTTCTATGCATATTTCCTTCCTTCTCTTCTAGCAACTATATCTTTGGGGTCCTGTCGCTCCTGATCGAGCAACCCCTGCAACGCAAACAATGTCTTTAGTTTTTTCATGATTTTGGCTCCAGGCGTCCCATCCCCTTAGACTTATGATCAGACCAGGCAGCTGATACACAAGTAGAATTGTAACAAGTCCCTACACTCCCTACCAAGCATTGAATTGATTCTTTTATGACTTAATGAAGCACTGAACACCCCGCGCACCCGCGTCCTAGTAACATCTTAATATGCGACTTAACAATGCAGTTGGCTCCCCGCGTATTCCACGTCTTAATAGAGGATTGTTTAACCCCGCGTGCCCGCGTCCTAATGACGTCTTAATACATGACTTATCAGTAGCTTCACTCCCCGCATGTCCCACAACTTAATACACGACTTAATAGAGGATTGGTTGGCCCCATGCGCCCATGTCCTAATGACAACTTAATACACGACTTATCAGCAACAACCTCACTCCCTGCGTGCTCGTGTTATAAACAAAGACATTTTCCTAAATTCTCAATTGTATACAGTACAGACCAAAAGTTTGGACACATCTTCTCATTTAAAGATTTTTCTGTATTTTCATGGCTATGAAAATTGTACATTCACACTGAAGGCATCAAAACTATGAATTAACACATGTGGAATTATATACTTATCAAAAAAGTGTGAAACAACTAAAAATATGTCTTATATTCTAGGTTCTTAAAGTAGCCACCTTTTGCTTTGATGACTGCTTTGCACACGCTTGGCATTCTCTTGATGAGCTTCAAGAGGTAGTCACCGGAAATGGTTTTCACTTCACAGGTGTGCCCTGTCAGGTTTAATAAGTTGGATTTCTTGCCTTATAAATGGGGTTGGAACATCAGTTGTGTTGTGCAGAAGTCTGGTGGAAACACAGCTGATAGTCCTACTGAATAGACTGTTAGAATTTGTATTATGGCAAGAAAAAAGCAGCTAAGTAATGAAAAATGAGTAGCCATCATTACTTTAAGAAATAAAGGTTAGTCAGTGCGAAAAATTGGGAAAACTTTGATAGTGTCCCCAAGTGCAGTTGCAAAAACCATCAAGCGCTACGAAGAAACTGGCTCACATGAGGACCGCCCCAAGAAAGGAAGACCAAGAGTCACCTCTGCTTATGAGGATAAGTTTATCCGAGTCACCAGCCTCAGAAATCGCAGGTTAACAGCAGCTCTGATTAGAGACCAGGTCAATGCCACACAGAGTTCTAGCAGCAGACACATCTCTTCAACAACTGTTAAGAGGAGACTTTGTGCAGCAGGCCTTCATGGTAAAATAGTTGCTAGGAAACCACTGCTAAGGACAGGCAACAAGCAGAAGAGACTTGTTTGGGCTAAAGAACACAAGGAATGGACATTAGACCAGTGGAAATCTGTGCTTTGGTCTGATGAGTCCAAATTTGAGATCTTTGGTTCCAATCACCGTGTCGTTGTGTGACACAGAAAAGGTGAACGGATGGCCTCTACATGCCTGGTTCCCATTGTGAAGAATGGAGGATGAGGTGTGATGGTGTGGGAGTGCTTTGCTGGTGACACTGTTGGGGATTTATTCAAAATTGAAGGCATACTGAACTAGCATGGCTACCACAGCATCTTGCAGCGGCATGCTATTCCATCCGGTTTGCGTTTATTTGGACCATCATTTATTTTTCAACAGGACAATGACCCCAAACACACCTCCAGGCTGTGTAAGGGCTATTTGACCAAGAAGGAGAGTGATGGGGTGCTACGCCAGATGACCTGGCCTCCACAGTCACCAGACCTGAACCCAATCGAGATGGTTTGGGGTGAGCTGGACCGCAAAGTGAAGGCAAAAGGGCCAACAAGTGCTAAGCATCTCTGGGAACTCCTTCAAGATGTTGGAAGACCATTTCCGGTGACTACCTCTTGAAGCTCATCAAGAGAATGCCAAGAGTGTGCAAAGCAGTCATCAAAGCAAAAGGTGGCTACTTTGAAGAACCTAGAATATAAGACATATTTTCAGTTGTTTCACAATTTTTTGTTAACTATATAATTCCACATGTGTTAATTCATAGTTTTGATGCCTTCAGTGTGAATGTACAATTTTCATAGTCATGAAAATACAGAAAAATCTTTAAATGAGAAGGTGTGTCCAAACTTTTGGTACTTTTCTGTACTGTACATGTACGCCCCTGCATGCAAAGATCGTTCTAATGGGACGGGACCACTAAGATACCACAGAGCAGCAGTTAGCCAGGAGCGACTACACACTAGAGTTCTTGGAATCACACAGCGGGGACCCACCCAGTCGCATGGGGCTGTACCTAAGGGCCAATCTAGACGCCACAAACTCACCAGAGACCGCTCAAAATACGAGTAAGCACTACGGATTCATTAAATCTGCAGACTTACCGTATTCAGTGATGAGAGTTGATCAGGCTCTCGCTTTGAGCAGTCCCGGCTCGTCTGTAGGTGGTCCAGTGATGGGCACCCCGAGACCTAGAGTTCCCCTTGAGTGTGATCCGAGTCATGGCACCATTTGTGGAGGTTTCACCAATTTAACATACACTAGGTAACTGCTCTCCTCCAAATTAAAAATGTCCGAGTGCATGCAGAGAAGCTAATTAACCAAATCTGCTAATCTGGTTGAAAAACTTCACTCAGAGACTGAACCACACAAATGGCATACTTTATTACGTAGACATGGGGTTAAATAGTATTCTCCTTCTAGGTGGGATTAGTAAAATGTATTGCTCTTTTCTGATAACTCGGCACACTGTAATTTGTTCATCCATGTATCTTTTGACCTTAGTAACGCCTTAGGAATTCCGATGGGAGGGGGTGAGTTTGTCTCTCAGCGCCATCTTTGCCAACTCGACAGGAATCTCTCTGTTATCAGCCATGCACATGCATACGTCATTCCCAGGAAATCATTTAGTTGTTCGTGTCTACAATAAGAATAGAAGCTGTTAGTTATATATTTATTAACTATTAACATAATCCATGTGCATATACACATTTGCATATATACATACACATAGATTATTCCATCATCTCTATATTGATTCACACTGATTAGGTAATCTTTTTAAAGAAACTAATTTATTTTCTATAATATATATATTTTACCTTGACAGTAGCACCCCCTTTTGAAAGTATCACAGATTGTAAATGCATTTTGTAGCCAGACAAGAGTCTTTCAATTCTTGTTTGAGGGATTTTCATCCATTCTTCCATGGATAATTCTTCCAGTTCTGTGAGATTCCTGGGTCATCTTGCATGCACTGCTATTTTGAAGTCTGGCCACAGATTTTCAATGATGTTCAGATCAGAGGACTGTGATGGCCATTGTAAAACCTTCAGCTTGTGTCTTTTGAGGTAGTCTATTGTGGATTTTGACTTGTGTGTAGGATCATTATCCATTTGCCATCCTCTTCACACCTTTAGCTTTTTTACAGATGGTGTTATGTTTGCATCAAGAATTTGTTGAAATTTCATTGAATCCATTCTTCCCTCTACCCGTGAAATGTTCCCCATGCCATTAGCTGCAATACAACCCCAAAGCATGATTGATCCGCCCCCATGCTTAATGGTTGGCGAGATGCTCTTTTCCTGAAATACTGTGCCCTTTTTTTCTCCACACATACCTAAGAGCTAAAGAGTTCTATTTTAACCTCATCAATCCACAGGACTTGTTTCCAAAATGCATCAGGCTTGTTTACATGTTCTTTTGCATGCTTCTGATGCTGAATTTTCCAGAGAGGGCACAGGAGAGGTTTTCTTTTGATGACTCTTCCATGATGGCCATATTTGTGCAGGTGTATCTGAACAGTAGAACAATGTACCACAACTCCAGAGTCTGCTAAATCTTTCTGAAGGTCTTTTGCAGTCAAGCAGGGATTCTGATTTGCCTCTCTAGCAATCCTACGAGCAGCTTTCACTGAAATTTTGCTTGGTCTTCTAGACCTTATCTTGACCTACACTGTTCCTGTTAACTGCCATTTCTTAATTACATTTCGAACTGAGGAAAGGGTAACTTGAAAACGCTTTGCTTTCTTCTTATAGCCTACTTCTGCCTTGTGGGTCTCCACCATTTTCATTTTCAGAGTGCTAGGCAGCTGCTTAGAAGATCTTATGGCTGCAGTTTTTTGGCACAAGGTTAGAGGAGGCTGAGTTTTATAAAGCTGTGAAATTTGCATCAACTGGCCTTTCTGAATGATGATAGTGAACAAGCCATAACCCTAACGGACTAATTAAGGTCTGAAACCTTGGTCAAAGTTGTCTGAGCTCATAAACCTTCAAGCTGCCCAAACTTTTTAAAATGGAAAAAATTATATACATATATATATATATATATATATATATATAGATCTTGCCTAAAACACACAGGAAATATGTTAATGCCTTTTAGAGATCATTTCATCTTCAACTTACTTAACTGTTCACAATAGCAATTATTTTGACCAGGGGTGCCTAAACTTTTAAATGCCACTGTGGGCTGCCAACAATTATAAGGAGGGACTACAATACACCCCAGAAGGCACGTAGAGGAGTGCCTCAGAAATCATTTTTTCCAATTTTTATGGAGTGGGACTCCTAGGCTGGTAAAGCCTATGCACTAAGTGCAAGGACTGAAAAACATTTGCTCGACAGTGGTTAGGAGGATGAATATAGTTGTGTTTTTATTTAGGAATATGGTTATTTGTTTTTTACTTTTTTAACTATTTTTTCCCCTCATTTTTAAGATATACATATTTTTTACTGATTCATTTAACTTTTGCATACACTTAGCACCCAAGGGTAGGAGAAAACTAGGATAGTATGATCTTTTTCCTCCCAGCATTTTTTTGCAATGTAAATAGTAGGTAAATGGATCTAATGCATACAGTACTGATGTTAAGTATGCATACAGAGGATTGCTGGAAGGACATAGATCATGTCACCCCAGCAGCAGAGATAATTGAATCTTTTGAAATTCACTGTAATTAACAAAGTAAATCATTTTAACCCCTGCTAAAAAGGACACAATGCAACTGTATTTTTATTGTGGCATGTATGGATGTAAATTTGACTAGTGAAACAAGTATTACCTCATTTTTAAAATGTATTGCACAAGAAATGAAAACACTCAGAACAGTTGCTTGTGAGTAGTAAACACGCCATTTCTGACTGACACTGATTTAAATTTTTTTCCCCTTGGCTTGCTTTTGCTTCCTAGTGCATTAAGAATGAACAAAACAATGTGCAATTGTAATTCAAATGCAGTAAAACATTTGCAAGCTACACCATATCAATGATCAATCATATTAAGTTTGACACTGCTGCTGGCACCTTTTCTATCTCTCTCCGCCACTATTAATTGAATCTCTTTATTATATTATTATTAATAATAATAATAATTTTTATTTATGTAGCGTCAACATATTCCACAGCACTTTACAATTAAGTAGGGACATATACAGACAATATAAACAATACAATGTATCACATTTCAACAGCTACAGGAGGATTGAGGGCCCTGCTCGCAAGCTTACAATCTATATGGATATGGGGGGGGGACACAATAGGGAGAACATGGTCATCAGTCAGTATCTGTCTGTCTAAGGGCAGTTACCGTGTGGTATTTGGTGCATGGAGGATGTGGAGACAGATGAATACGCAGGGACAGATTAAGATTAACATTTAGGAGGGAACAGGGAAGAGTAAGATTGGTGAGTTGAGGTGATAGGCTTGTCTAAACAGATGTGTTTTTAAAGCACGTTTGAAGACATGGGGGCTAGATAGCAGTCGGATCGTCTGGGGCAGTGCATTCCAGAAAACTGGCATGGCACAAGAGAAGTCTTGGAGACGGAGGTGTGAGGTTCAGATTAAGGAGGATGTTAGTTTTAGATCAGTTGCAGAACGGAGGGCACGGGAGGGGCGATAGAGAGAAATGAGGGATGAGATATAGGATGGTGCAGAACCGTGGAGAGCTTTGTGGGTGAGAGAGATGAGTTTGTATTGTATTCTGTGGTGAATGGGTAACCAGTGCAATGACTGGCACAGGGTAGAGGCACCGGTGAAGCGGCCTGATAGAAATATGACCCTAGTTGCTGCATTCAGAATGGATTGGAGAGGAGAGAGTTTGTTTATAGGGAGACCGATTTGAAGAGAGTTACAGTAGTCTAGACGAGAGTGAATGCGAGTGACAGTAAGAGTTTTTGCAGTATCAAAGGTGAGAAAAGGTCTGATTCTGGAGATGTTTTTAAGGTGCAGGTGACATGAGCGAGTGAGTGATTGAATATGGGGAATATGGGGAATAAAGGAAAGTTGTGTGTCAAATATGACTCCAAGACAGCGAGCTTGCTGCTTGGGAGTTATGGTGGCGCCACACAAGGAAATTGAAAAGTCAGGTATAGGTAGGTTAGTAGAGGGAGGAAAAATAAGGAGTTCAGTTTTGGAGAGATTCAGTTTCAGATAGAGGGAGGACATGATGTTAGAGACAGTGGACAGACAATCACTGGTATTTTGTATTAGAGTGGGGGTAAAGAGTAGTGTTGAGCCACCCCCGTAGTGTTCGAGTTCGGTTCGGTTCATCGAACACCCGTGTGTTCGCCGAACTGTTCGTCAAACTGTTCGTCGAACACCTTCGAACACCGTTAAAACCAATGGCAGGCAAACAAAAACACATAGAAACACATAGAAAACACCTTCAAAGGTGTCCAAAAGCTGACAAACTGCTCAGAAGACACAACTAACACATGGAAAAGTGACAAGTACATATAGTCATGCGAAAAGAAAAGAGGTGGAGGAGTAAAAGGAGGGGGAGACACAGATATAGGCATGTCATGCCCTTCTAAAATCCAAAAAGTGAGAAGCCGACACGGCCAGTCCGTTCCTGCCTGTGCCACCTCTGTGTCGCCGGGTTTGTGCCAGAGCCGCGGTGGACCCTGACGGCCAGCCCCCCTATCCCAATACTGGTGCCTGTCCGCCGGTGGGTCGAGGCCCCCCACGGTGGGGGGGGGGAGTAACATCTGCAGAAGAAAGACCATCTTCCAGCCAAACTAAGATGTCGACTTCTTTTCGTGGACAATGTGATACGATCCCATTCTTACGGACACACCCATCGCTACAAATTCTAGATGAGGCACAAAAACAGCAGGTGCTTCAACGGATATCAAGTGCTCCTTCAAGTGGGCTCTCCATCACCTCAATTTCAACATCACAAATACTCCAGTCCTCAGAGGTGTCACCCCAATCGCACTTGCTTCCTCACAGCTCCCAAGTCTCCAGCTGCCCGTCTGAGTATGGGGTAACACAGATGGCTGAGTCTGCCCAGCTGTTTACTCATACTATAGCCTGGGAAACGGAGGTCTGCTCCAGAGCTTCTGTTAATCCAGATGAGGAAATGATCTGATCCGATGCCCAGAATCTTTATAAGTTGGATCCAGGACCAGATGAAGAAGGTTCTGAGCATAATGTAGACCCTTGTTCCCAAACTGTAACTCCTGTTGGTGGAGACAATGATGAAGACGATGATGAGACTCAAATACCTGATTGGAGCGACAACTTGACTTTTCGGTCAGGGCAGGAAGAGGTTGGCTCTGAGGGCGACGGGTGTGATAACACACAGGGTGATGATGACGAGGTTGGAGATCCCACTTACTGTCAACCCACAGTCAGACAGTCGATGAGGTCAGCAGAGGAGGTGGAGGAGGATGTGACTAGCCCTGGGGATGGGGATGACTCGGTACCCGGGCATTTTCCTGGCCTTGGGGATGTCGCGGTGGTCGGCTCCCTGGCCCGTACCCTGGGGTCTCTCTTTAAAAGGGTGGATAATTGTTAATTTTATAAGAGTTCATGACGCCACCTGTGGTATCTGGTGACAAGCACCAGCGCTGCAGCAGTCCACTGAGGCCGGTGATAAGGCAGCTCGATGGTATAGCTCCCCACAGGTGGAGCTAGGTCTCAGGGCAGCATATGCAGGGGGAATGCAGGACAGGCGAGACCCAGCTGGGTCAGAGCAAGAACGGGAACGGACACGGTAGTCACTTCAGTACCTTTTACTGGTGGAAATTCAGGCACATCCCGGAGCACTGTAGGGTGAAGGGTGCATATCAGGATCCTCCCCAATGAGCGGGTGTAGGGCCTCCTGTTTCTTGCCTCTGCGTAGTAAGTTTCTGACCTGCCTGGAGCTAGGCCTAACTTTGTCTCTGTCCTGCGCTGGCTGACCTTGTGGTAGGGCCTTCTCTTGGAGTTCACACTCCCAGTATGCGGGGCCTAAGCGTCTCCTGGCTCTGTTACATATCAGCACCTTAGCGATCCTGGGACTTGTAGTTCTCCGGGGATTCCGGTTATGCCTTACTGGGTCATAGAGATACCGGTAAGCTCGGATCCTGTGTCCGGTAAATGCTTCGGGGTGAGCTGGTTAAGCTCCTCTGCCCCTTATGTACTAACTCGCCACTCGCCTTCGGCCTACTCGGGCCCTCACTAGGCTATACACACTAACGGCAGCTTGCCACGCTTCACTGATCTTATGGTACCGGCACACCTTAAGCTCTATCTGGGCTCCCTGAATCTAGCAAGCAGGAGCCTCGTGCTCCACTGCTGAACTATTAACTGCGTTCTCTAGACTAGACTGAGCTCCACTGCAGACTGACCTCTCTTAGGCTTCTCTACTGCAGGAACTCTTCAGAGGAACTGAACTGCCTAGCTCCACCTTCCCTATTTATATCCCTAACGGGCTCCCTCTGCTGGTCTGAGGTGGAAGGTGGAGATGTGTGAATGTTTATGGGGGCCTCTTGTGGAGGATTCCATCAATGCACTCTTGTAGGATCTGTGATACCAAGCGCAGCGGGGCATCACAGATGCTATTGACGACGAGGTTAGGTTGCGCCTTCCTGAACAGAGACGGAGTACTGAAAGCACGTCAACAACTGCATCCTCAACCACAACTCTGCCTCTGACCACAAGTCGTAGTGGCTCTTCAGGTCACATGGGCTCTAAGCCTTGCATAGCCTGGGCATTTATTCAGATCGATAAGGATGACCCAACTCGTGTTATCTGTAATATTTGTCAGCAAAAGCTAAGTAGAGGCCAAAAAATACATAGTTTGAGTACTTCATGCATGTACCGTCACATGGATATGAAGCATAAGTTGCAGTGGGAAGCTCACTGTGCTACAATGCAGCCTAGCCGGCTGGGCCAACCACCGTCTGCCCCATCTTGTGCATCCGCAGCCTCTTCATCCTCTGTGACTGGGGGGACAGCAGTCACACATGTTTTTGGACGCAGACCTGCCACCTCTTTACCCGCAACAGCCAGTGTGATTGGCAGGTCGTCAGTTCATTGGGAAGTGGAAACACCTGCTAGTGTTGAGCACTCTCCGACATCGAGAGCACCACCTTTGGATCAAGGCAACCTAACATGTCCGCCTGCATCTTCCTCACAGACCGGCAGTTGCCGGGGACACCCTACTCAACACCGTCTAAGCACAACAGCCAGCCCTCGGTCCCTCAGATGTGGAAAAGTAAAAGACCATTTCCTCCTAGCCATGAAAAAGCTAAGAGGTTGAATTTCACCATCTGCAAGCTGTTGGCTACAGAAATGCTGCCTTTCCACCTGGAGGACACAGAGGATTTTCAAGACCTTATGTCCGTCACAGTGCCCCAGTACCAGATGCCCAGTCGGCACTACTTCTCAAAGAAAGGTGTGCCTGCGCTCCACCAGCATGTCGCACACAACATCACCGCTTCTTTGAGAAACTGTGTGTGTGACAGGGTGCACTTCACCACAGACACTTGGACGAGAAGGCATGGACAGGGGCGTTACATGTCGCTGACTGGGCACTGGGTAACTATGGTGACAGCAGGACAAGGGGCTGCTGTCCAAGTCTTACCGTCCCCACGAGTTGTGTGTTAATCCTCTTTATCTCGAACTTCCTCCACTGCTTCTGCCTCCTCAACCTCCTCTCGGTCCTCCACCTGCACCCAAAGCCTGTCTGGTAATGCCACCTGCTTTCTAACTGCCCAGAAGGAATCCTGCACACCTCCTTACTATGCTGGCAGCAGGGCTCAACGCATCAGTGTTTACTTTGAAATGTCTGGGAAATGTGAGTCACACAGCTGAGGAGTTTTGGTCAGCTCTGGAGACCCAGTTTCATGAAAGGTTGTCTCCACTGGACCTGCAACCAGGGAAGGCCATGTGCGACAATGCTGCAAACCTGGGTGCGGCACTTCGCCGGGGCAGTGTCACACACGTGCCTTGTATGGCTCACGTGTTGAACCTGGTTGTCCAGCAATTTTTAGCCCACTATCCCGGACTAGATGGCCTTCTGCAGAGTGCACGGTCGCTGTGTGCTCACTTCTGCCGTTCGCATCCCGCAGTTCAACGACTTACATCTCTACAGAAGTCGTTGGGCCTGCCAGTTCACCGGCTGAAATGCAATGTGCCGACAAGGTGGAATTCAACTCTGCACATGTTGCAGCGACTGTGGCAGCACCGACAAGCCCTGGTGCAATACGTTCTGACGTATAGCCTGGGCCAACGAGATCCAGAGGTGGGGCAAATCACGCTGGAGGAGTGGTCTCAGATCAGGGACCTATGCACCCTTCTGCACAGTCTTGAAATGGCGACGAAGATGTTTAGTGCTGACGATGCCATTATCAGCATGACTATTACGGTGATTTACATGCTGGAGCACATGTTAAACAGAATTCGGAGTCAGGTGGTGGGACAAGAGGAGGTGGAGGAAGTAGAGGAGGAGTCGTATGTGGAAGGGATAACATCTCCAAGGTCCAGACGGTTGGCAGCACCAAGGCGGCAGGCATGGGATGGTGGGGGAGAGGGATTAACCAGGGCGCATGGTAGCAGCCAAACTGTTGAGGAAGGTGCAGGAGCCGAGGAAGAAGTGGAGGACGAACTGGCAATGGGCATGGAAGACTCATCAGATGAGGGAGACCTTGATCACATTTCTGTTGTGCGAGGTTGGAGGGAGAGGGCAGAGGAAGGAAGCATGATTCTTACCTCGCTACCAACACAACAAGGACTTGGTCCTTCTGGATGCGCAAGACACATGAGTGCCTTCTTGCTGCACTACCTGCAACATGACCCCCGGATTGTCAGAATTCGAAGTAATCCCGACTACTGGGTTGCCACACTCTTAGATCCCCGGTACAAAAGTATATTTGCCGAAATAATTCCTGCCATAAAAAGGTATTGACGAATGCAGGAGTATCTGTTGCAGAATCTTACATGTGCTTTTCCACAAAACACCAGTGGTGCACGTAGTGAATCTCACAGTTCTAACTTGCCAACGGTGGGACTGTCGAGTCTTCATCACTCAAACAGTAACAGTAACACAGTATCTGCTGGTAACAGCAATTTTGTGGAATCGTTTCACCACTTTTTTAGCCCATCCTTTGCAAGGCCACAGGAGACAAGAAGTCTGACACATAGTCAATGCCTAGAGAGGATGGTACAGGAAAATCTCCAAGTGAACATCGAAGCCATGACTGTGTCACTGGACCCTTGCTCATTTTGGTATTCCAATCTTGAAAAATCGCCGGAGCTCGCCACTCACGCCTTGGAGATCTTGTCATGCCATGCAGCCAGCGTTCTCTCTGAACGTGTGTTCAGCGCTGCTGGTGGTGTGCTGACAGATAAGCGCACGCGGCTGTCCACTGAGAATGTAGACAGACTCACGTTCATAAAGATGATCAAATCATGGATTCGCAAGGACATTTCTACCCCTGTGTCATCCTTGGGAGACTAAAAGCTTGGGGATTTGGTAAAATCACCTCACCAACCGTTTTAAGCAACAGTGGGGCAATTGATGCCACTTAACCCTAGAACGCATGACCATAAAAATCTACACTTTCACATACCTGGGGCCCTTTAGGCCCGTGTGCAAATAACATGGAATAACTCAAACTCAAATGACAAACAACTATATACATGAAGAATACCTAGAGTTTCAAAATTCTAACTAAAGCAATCTTGCAGAAAATAGAAAACAATTAACTGGGCGGGCCTGCAAGGCCACAGGTATGCGTTCTAGGGTTAAGTGGTGTCTGTGCCACAATTTTGGGAGTCCCCTTGCTGTGTCTTACGTGACGTTGGCATCGTCAATTCCAGGTGGGTTGGGTCGCACCCCCCCCTTTTAACTGTAAGAAACTACATACACTATGGCTTGGGGTAACACAGATGGTTGAGTCTGAAGAGCTGTTTACTCAGAGGTCTGCTCCAAATCTTCAGTGTGTGCTAGTCAGCGTAGAATTTTTAACTGCATCTAGCCTAGGCAATACTTTGGGCGTAGTAGCCCAGCTGCGAAGCAAGCTGCACCGCCTGTGTATCTAATAAGAATTTTTAAATTAATCTAGCCTAGGCAGACTGTGGGGACCCCCAACCAAACCCAGATGCTCAGCCCCCCTACCGCCCCCCTTTCATGGACAACTCAATAATGTAACTCTTACAACTGGATGGGTGAGGATCGGTCACAGCTTTATTAACTTTTTATACTCATTCCATTAGAAAGGCATTTTATTTCTAAAATAATTCAGCTTGTTGCAGCATGCCCTGGGTCCCCACTCCGGCAAGTTGGCCAATAAGTGTAACTCTCCAACATGTCCTTTCTATTTCCAGGCCACGGAGAATCCAGCGTACTCGTATGCAGGACTCTGACCCCCACCCATCACTCTTAACGCTTGTTCCACTCCGTCCTGGAGTCCTGACAGGAATATGTCCAGTCCAATATCTATTAAGTGAACACCGTCGGGCCGTATGAGGCCTGCTTTATCTTCTTCCAGTTGTCGGTGTCGTATCACTACACCGCCTCTGTCTCTTCTAAATTTTGCCATCCGAATATTTATTACCCGCCTTGTCCATTCGATGGCCGTGATGTCTCGCGCACCTTGCCATACCGCTATCGGCACAATCTCTGACCATACTATAGCTAATTTTGTGAAAAATTCTCTGAAGCGCTCAGTGTCTAGTTTCATTATTGCCATTAGTTATGCGCTCTTGTGATGACCTAGGTTGTTTCCCCCGGCCTGTATAACTAAGATGACCGGACCTCTTGCCTCTCTCCCTACTTTGATTACCTCCATTAGTACCTGTGGCCATAGCAGGCCTCTAATACCTCTCCAGTTGAAATATGTGTTATGAAACTCTAATTTCCTCCCGCCTGGGCGGACTTTCGCCCTTTTTTGTGCCCAATATATATACGAGTGGCCTATCACTCACATTGTTGGCTTAGCGTCACCTGTAAAAGAAACAAACCACGTTAGGATAACAAGTCCGGTCTTATGTATCTCGCCAAACACGTGGATCGCCATCTCCCTATCCTCTGAACTTCCGTTTCTGACAGTCCTGCTCTTGCTGCTTCCGTGGCCGCACCTATGCGGAATGAATGTGTCCCGTAATCTTTGGGGTGGTTCCCTGCCGATGTTATGCATTTATTAAATATAGCTTGGAACAGGTATCTTGATAATGGCGTTCCATCAATGTGTGATACGAAGAAATTACTTTGTGATCTGATGGTTAGATATGTTTTTACTATTGTTACCCGACTCAGTGTACCGTTTGTGGGTTGTAGAAGTACCCAAGTACCCCTGCCCGCTGGAACCGTTTTCGATTGGTGTATGCGTACACGTATTGCATTATTGGCTATGACTACTTCCTGGTGTAATAAGCGTCCACTGGTGGTAATTTTGGATTGAGGGACTAATTCGCTTATACATAGCGCCCCGAAGAAGGCGATCACAAATGCAGTAGACATTAGTGTTGCTTCAAATTGTGAGTGTCATGTTAATGGTGTTAGGGATAAGATGTGAGAAATCAGTTTTAGTGACACGGGACGGGACGTCTACATTCCTGACTTGGCTGACCCCTTTTCCACCCTTTTATGGATTGTCTGATGATGAATCTTTGTCACATCTCCCCAATTCAGTAGTTGGAAGTGAAATGCTACTCCGGTCAGACACCGCTGCGCTGACGCCCCTGATATGCCCCTCATCATTAGCTGGTGGAGAAATTCTATGGTGACTTGTGATCTGGCTTGTTCACATTGGTCAACCCGTCTGCCTGCTACTAGTCGTGTCCACTCTTCCCATGCCTTACCGTATGCTTGCCACGTTGACGGGGCAACTGACGCTCTGATTAATGGCATCAACTATTCGCCACTAGATCCCATAGGGAGGGTGGGCAACTGTTGCCCGATGGGTGGGCGTTGTGGAAGAGCTCTGTGAAAATCTGCCAATTGAATTGTTATAAAGCGTTAGCAGCAGCTTTATACCCCTCAGCATAGTGGCTAGCGCGGACCCATACATTGTGTTTTAGGCACAGGAATACTAGCCTGCGTAGTAGGCCTAGCACTGGGAGAGACGATGATGCCATCTTATTAATGCAGTGCGCTAGGCTGGTGTTTTGTGTTATGAAGCGTATATTTTTGTTAGCCAGGAGCGCGCCCCATATTTCTATTGCTACCACTATTGGGAAAAATTATTTTCAGGGCTAGATGCAGCTAAAAATTATTATTAATTTCAAAGCTGGTGGAGCTTGGTATAGATGGCCTAATACAATGAGTCCCACACACTGCTAGAAGCCCAAATATTTTTTCAGAGGTAGATGCAGATAAAAATTATTTTTAATTTGCAACCTGATGGAGGTCAGTATAGATGGACTAATAGAGAAAGTCCCACACACTGCTAGAAGGCCAAATATTTTTTCAGAGCTAGATGCAGATAAAAATTATTTTTAATTTGCAACCTGATAGAGGTCAGTATAGATGGACTAATAGAGAAAGTCCCACACACTGCTAGAAGGCCAAATATTTTTTCAGAGCTAGATGCAGATAAAAATTATATTCAATTTGCAACCTGATGGAGGTCAGTATAGATGGACTAATAGAACAAGTCCCACACAGAGCTAGAAGCCCAAATATTTTTTCAGAGGTACTGTAGATGCAGATAAAAATTATTTTTAATTTGCAACCTGATGGAGGTCAGTATAGATGGACTAATACAACAAGTCCCACACACAGCTAGAAGCCCAATATTTTTTCAGAGCTAGATGCAGACAAAAAATTATTTTGAATTTGCAACCTGATGGAGGTCAGTATAGATGGACTAATAGAGAAAGTCCCACACACTGCTAGAAGGCCCAATATTTTTTCAGAGGTAGATGCAGAAAAAAATATATTCAGTTTGCAACCTGATGGAGGTCAGTATAGATGGACTAATACAACAAGTCCCACACACAGCTAGAAGCCCAATATTTTTTCAGAGGTAGATGCAGAAAAAAATATATTCAGTTTGCAACCTGATGGAGGTCTGTATAGATGGATTAATAGAACAAGTCCCACACACTGCTAGAAGGCCCAATATTTTTTCAGAGGTAGATGCAGAAAAAAATATATTCAGTTTGCAACCTGATGGAGGTCTGTATAGATGGATTAATAGAACAAGTCCCACACACAGCTAGAAGCCCAATATTTTTTCAGAGGTAGATGCAGAAAAAAATATATTCAGTTTGCAACCTGATGGAGGTCTGTATAGATGGATTAATAGAACAAGTCCCACACACAGCTAGAAGCCCAATATTTTTTCAGAGGTAGATGCAGAAAAAAATATATTCAGTTTGCAACCTGATGGAGGTCTGTATAGATGGATTAATAGAACAAGTCCCACACACAGCTAGAAGCCCAATATTTTTTCAGAGGTAGATGCAGAAAAAAATATATTCAGTTTGCAACCTGATGGAGGTCTGTATAGATGGATTAATAGAACAAGTCCCACACACTGCTAGAAGGCCCAATATTTTTTCAGAGGTAGATGCAGAAAAAAATATATTCAGTTTGCAACCTGATGGAGGTCTGTATAGATGGATTAATAGAACAAGTCCCACACACAGCTAGAAGCCCAATATTTTTTCAGAGGTAGATGCAGAAAAAAATATATTCAGTTTGCAACCTGATGGAGGTCTGTATAGATGGATTAATAGAACAAGTCCCACACACAGCTAGAAGCCCAATATTTTTTCAGAGGTAGATGCAGAAAAAAATATATTCAGTTTGCAACCTGATGGAGGTCAGTATAGATGGACTAATACAACAAGTCCCACACACAGCTAGAAGCCCAATATTTTTTCAGAGGTAGATGCAGAAAAAAATATATTCAATTTGCAACCTGATGGAGGTCAGTATAGATGGATTAATAGAACAAGTCCCACACACAGCTAGAAGCCCAAATATTTTTTCAGAGGTAGATGCAGATAAAAATTATTTTTAATTTGCAACCTGATGGAGGTCAGTATAGATGGACTAATAGAGAAAGTCCCACACACTGCTAGAAGGCCAAATATTTCTTCAGAGCTAGATGCAGATAAAAATTATATTCAATTTGCAACCTGATGGAGGTCAGTATAGATGGACTAATAGAACAAGTCCCACACACAGCTAGAAGCCCAAATATTTTTTCAGAGGTACTGTAGATGTAGATAAAAATTATTTTTAATTTGCAACCTGATGGAGGTCAGTATAGATGGACTAATACAACAAGTCCCACACACAGCTAGAAGCCCAATATTTTTTCAGAGCTAGATGCAGACAAAAAATTATTTTGAATTTGCAACCTGATGGAGGTCAGTATAGATGGCCTAATAGAGAAAGTCCCACACACAGCTAGAAGGCCAAATATTTTTTCAGAGCTAGATGCAGAAAAAAATTATATTCAGTTTGCAACCTGATGGAGGTCAGTATAGATGGACTAATAGAGAAAGTCCCACACACTGCTAGAAGGCCACATATTTTTTCAGAGGTAGATGCAGAAAAAAATATATTCAGTTTGCAACCTGATGGAGGTCAGTATAGATGGACTAATACAACAAGTCCCACACACAGCTAGAAACCCAATATTTTTTCAGAGCTAGATGCAGAAAAAAATTATATTCAATTTGCAACCTGATGGAGGTCAGTATAGATGGACTAATAGAATGATGCTATGCCCAAAAGATTTTACTTCACTAGGTGCAGTAAAAAAATTGGTATTCTATACACAGGTGGTATATCTTGCAACACAGATAGGCTACTCCACTGACTAACACACTCTGCAATAGGCCAAAAAGGATTAGCTTTGCTAGATTCAGCCAAATGCTGTGAAAAAAACTTGCACAGCACTGGCACAGACCTGCCTGGCAAAAACTGATAGGAACTGATGTAACCTAGTCCTGAAAAGGACTCCAATTACAATTAGTCTTTACTCCCACAACCTATCTATTTAAGAGCACAGACCTGCCTGATAAAAGTCATAGGAAATGCTGTAACCTAGTCCTTAAAAGGACTGCAATCACAACTATTCCCTTCTCCCAAGCTATCTGTAGATTTGTGCGAAAATTGGCTTGAAATTAACAAGGTATAGCGCACACAGCAACAGCGGTGCCGTCTAACACGCAGCTGCAGCAGTGAGAAAATGGTGGCGACGGGGAAAATGGCTTGGTCTTATAGGGCAAGGACATGTGACATACACTGCCAATGACACATGCCCTTGCTTGTGTGAAAAAAAGCACTTCGCTCCGTGTGTGCGCTGCTGATAGGCTGACAGATTGCACCTCCCCACTGTAAATGCGGGAAAGAGAAAAAAAAAATGGAGATCTTCATTGTTCCTGCAGAGATCCATCCCCTGCCCCTCCCCCCACCCCGCTGTACACTCAAACTGCGTATTAACATTAATTTTCATCATTACTGAGAAAAAATCCAGTTATGATTTTGGTGCACGAACAGTTATCGAACATAACCTCGAACAGCCGAATTTTTCTCAAATTGTTCGTGTTCGCCGAACGGCTCGAACACCGCCCAAAACAGCTCGAATTTGAGATTGGCGAACAGTTCGAGTAGAACAACGCTCATCTCTAGTAAAGAGGTGTATAGTTGGGTGTCATCAGCATAGAGATGATACTGGAAACCAAATCTGATGATGGTTTGTCCAATAGGGGCAGTATACAAGCAGAAGAGGAGGGGACCTAGGACTGATCCTTGTGGAACCCCGATAGAAAGGGGAAGATTTGAGGAAGAAGAGCCGGCAAAAGATACCGTGAAGGAGCGATCAGAGAGATAGGAGGAGAACCAGGAGAGAGCGGTGTCCTTGAGGACTATAGAGCGGAGCATAGTGAGGAGGAGCTGGTGATCCACAGTGCCAAAAGTGGCAGAGAGATCCAGGAGAAACAGCAGGGAATAGTGACCATTACACTGTGTTCCAAATTATTATGCAAAAAATATTTTCTCTGATTTTCCCAAATTACCTATATGAATTGCAGTCATTGTAATTTTACAGTCAAATAACTATTAGAGTACAATTGAAAGGTTTTTGTACAAACTGCCTATGATAACAGTATATTTAAAAAAAAATAAAAAACTCAAACTGCACTCAAAATGCATGTTCCAAATTATTATGCACAGCAGAGTTTTCAACCTTTTCATTTTAATAAATTGCAAAAAAATGGTCATTTTTGAAATTATAAGCATTAGCAGGTTAGAACTCTCTCGTCCATTGAATTTGTCAGGTTTGGATGGTTTCTGCTTCAATTGTTTTGCATGAGGACAGAATACCCTCCCAGAGCTGTTGCTTAGATGTGAACTGACTCCCGCCATCATAGACACTCCTTTTGATGATGCTCCAGAGGTTCTCAATGGGGTTGAGGTCAGAGGAGCATGGGTGCCACGCCATAAGTTTGTCCCCTTTTATGCCCATAGCAGCCAGAGATGCAGATGTGTTATGTGCAGCATGAGACGGGGCATTATCATGTATGAAAATGATCTTGCTGCGGAATGCACGGTTCTTCTTCTTGAACCATGGAAGGAAGTGCTGTTTGAGAAACTCAACATACATTATGGAGTTCATCTTTACCCCTTCAGGGATCTAAAAGGGCCGAAAATCTCTCTCCCCATTATTCCAGCCCAAAACATTTCTCCACCTCCTCCTTGTTCGCGCCGTAGCCGTGCTTGCATGGGGTGTCCATCAACCAGCCATCCTCCACTCCATCCATCTGGACCATCAAGATCATTTCATGCATGATCATGCCCCGTCTCATGCTGCACATAACACATCTGCATCTCTGGCTGCTCTGGGCATAAAAGGGGACAAACTTATGGTGTGGCACCCATGCTCCCATGACCTCAACCCCATTGAGAACCTCTGGAGCATCATCAAAAGGAGTGTCTATGATGGCGGGAGGCAGTTCACATCTAAGCAACAGCTCTGGGAGGGTATTCTGTCCTCATGCAAAACAATTAAAGCAGAAACCATCCAAAACCTGACAAATTCAATGGACGAGAGAGTTCAGAAGCTCCTTTCGAACAAGGAGTCCTATGTGCAAATGTAACATCACCTAGAATAAAGTTTTGAGTTGAAAACTGTTTGATTCCAGTTTTTAATAACCTGCTAATGCTTATAATTTCAAAAATGACCATTTTTTTGTTCTTTATTAAAATTAAAAGGTTGAAAACTCTGCTGTGCATAATAATTTGGAACATGCATTTTGAGTGAAGTTTGAGTTTTTTATTTTTTTTAAAAATATACTGTTATCATAGGTAGTTTGTACAAAAACCTTTCAATTGTACTCTAATAGTTATTTGACTGGAAAATTACAATGACTGCAATTCATATAGGTAATTCGGGAAAATCTGAGAAAATATTATTTGCATAATAATTTGGAACACAGTGTAGATTTAGCTGGTAGTAGATCGTTAGAGACTTTAGTGAGGGCAGTTTCGGTAGAGTGTGAGGAGCGGAATCTGGATTGTAAAGGGTCGAGAAGAGAGTTATCTGAGAGATAGCGGAATAGACGGGAGTGGACAAAGCGTTCCAAGAGTTTAGAGATGAAGGGAAGATTAGAGACTGGTCTGTAGTTAGCAGTACAGTTCTCATCCAGCGATGGCTTTATAAGTAAAGGGGTTATAATGGCATGTTTGAATGAAGATGGAAAGATACCTGAAGAAAGAAAGAGGTTAAATATTTTAGTTAGGTGGATAGTGACAGCTGGGGAAAGGGACTGAAGGAGATGTGAGGGAATAGGGTCACTGTTGCAGGTTGCAGGGCAAGAAGAAGCGAGGATACTGGTCACTTCTTCTTCTGTTACCGACTCGAAAATGGAAAGTGAACTTGAGATGCGAGAAGGAAGGAGATCCAGACTCTGAGGGGATTGTGCAAGAATGTCTTGACGGATATGATTGATTTTTTGTAGGAAATGAGTGGCCAGATCGTCAGCACTTAGGTTGGTGATGGGGGTCTGTACTTTAGGGCTCAGGAGGAAGTGGAAGGTTTCAAAGAGTCGTTTAGGATTGTTGGCTAGAGATGCGATGAGAGTGGTAAAGTAGACTTGTTTAGCCATATGGAGAGCAGAGTTATAAGTTTTGAGCGTGAACTTATAGTGGATGAAGTCTTCTGCTGAAAGTGATTTTCTCCACAGACGTTCAGCACACCTTGAGCAGCGCTGGAGAAAACGTGTTTGCATCGTGTGCCAGGGCTACCGTCTATGCCGGGTTATTCTGTATGTAGCAGGTGCTGCTTCATCCAAGGCACTCTGCAATCTGTTGTTAAAGTGTGACAATGCTGAGTCTGGACAGTAGAGGATGGGGGCTAAAGATGACTGTAGATTGTTCATAAGTTTATGGGTATTAATGGCATGTAGATTTCTGTGTGTATGGTAAGTGGGGGTGTCCCGGGTGAGGAGACAGTCCTTGACAGAGAAGGAAAGAAGGTTATGGTCAGAGAGTGGTAGGGAAGTTAGTAAAGTCATGCAGTGAGCAGAGTCATGAAAATACCAAGTCCAGAGTATTCCCGTCTTCATGCCTAGGAAAGTTAGTAAGCTGTGAGAGGCCGAATGAGGCAGTTAGAGAAAGAAGATGAGAGGCAGATGGAGAAAGCGGCTTATCAATGGGTATATTAAAATCCCCCATGATGAGAGTGGGAATATCACAGGATAGGAAGTGTGGAAGACAGGTGGAAAAGTAATCCAGAAACTGATGGGAGGGGCCTGGAGAGCGATATACAACCGCCACTCGCAGGGAAAAGGGTTTGCAGAGTCTAATAGTGTGGACTTCGAAGGAAGGAAACATAAGTGAGGGAACTGGGTGGATGACCTGGAAAGCACATTGTGGTGAAAGAAGCAAACCAACACCTCCATCTTGTCAGCTCTCAGGCCTGGGGATATGTTAAAATTGCAGGCCATCATAAGAGAGAGCAGCTGCGGCGGTTGTGTCAGACTGCTGGATCCAGGTTTCAGTGAGAGCCAGAAGGTTAAGGAAAGGAAAGAAATCTTGGATATAGAGGAGTTTATTGTGAGCTGAGCACGAGTTCCAAAGAGCACAGTTAAAAGAGACAGGAGAAGGCAAGCAATGAATGTTTATTAGATTGGCAGGGCTTCTGTGTTCAGCAGCATGAGAGTTATGTATGCTAGTGTGTGGGGGCCCAGGGTTGGGGGAGATGTAGCCAGCAACTAAGAGGAGGAGACAGAAGAGAAAGAGCAGGTGGTTCAATGATTTGTGTGAGCGTTGTGTGCGCTGTATGGTGGTAGTGGATGGTTGGGAGTGATTGGAAAAAGTCAGCAAGGCCTCAGTGTTGTACATGAGAAAGGGCAGGAGAGAGGGACTGATGTAGAGAGACTGTGTAGAATATGTCAAAGGGTGGTAGAGATGAAAGGAAACAACAGTTAGGACATGCATGAAGCAAAGGAATATGGAAATTAGATGTTGTAGTGCAAGTGAACAAAGAGCATGTTTGTTTGAATATCTGGCACAGCTGGGCAGTCTCCTGCTCTGTCATCTTGCAATGTTTATCTGGGGAGACACAGTGAATATTTTGGACATAGAATTAATTTCACAAGTGCCTCAGCACACATATTCTCTTTAAGCCAGATCTGGATATATTGGAAGTATGAGCTGGGATGTAGGGCCAGTTTTCCTTCTTGAATAGCAATTAGCAAGGGACCGCAGCAGGAATTACTATGCAAGACATACAAACATCCACACTGGACAGACAGACCACAAATCATCAAGTGAAATAAGCAGAAAAGAAGTAGAGCAAGCACCTTCGTGAATGGTCCCTTCTGGTCACTTCTGGGACATTTCTGGGATATTTTCACAAGCCACTTTGAACACTGCCACTTAGGATAACTGCAAGAGACCGTGATCAGAGACCAGGGCCTCTGAATTTATACCTCTTAACTAATTAGACATGAAAGAAGCGACATGAAAATGGAAGGGAGGAGGCACAGGGAGACAGGTAAGAATTAAGCAAATGGGGTAAATTAAACAGACAGGAGATAAGTAAAGCTTGCTACCAACACAGCAGGGAATTGAATAGGAAGAGGACAATACCACAATAAAGACACACAGATTTCAATTGGAAGTTCAATTAATATGCAGCTATTGCAGGATGGGAACATACCACAATTAGTGTTGAGCATTCCGATACTGAAATATCGGGTATCGACCGATATTCACGGTATCGGAGTTCCGATACTGAGTTCCGATACTTTTAGAATATCGAATACCGGAATCGGAAGTTCCCATAATGCAATGAGCCAGTTTGATTTTATTCAGCCAATGAGGATCCTAAGAAGTGTGGGCACATCCTGTTAGGCATGTTAGGCATGTTAACTAATGGCATGGCTGTGATTGGCTGCTGAAATGATGTCATCATGCACTATAAAAGCCACCGCCGCCATTTTGGGTTCACTCTGCTGTGAATTTAGTTAGGGACAGGATGCTGCTGTTCTGAGGGACAGTTTTAGCTACCTATTTGCTTTATTGTGCTTTACCCAGGCTACTTTATAAAGCTTTCTTTTGCCTTGCAGCGCTACTGCACAGTTCTCTGCACTGTTCACGGCTTTCTGCGAGGTCTGTGTGTGAGTGCAGCTCATGCTGTAGTGTGTGCTGCAGTCACGTCCGGTTGTAGTCCGCTCAGCGTGTGTCACTTCTCATACATTGTGCTTTTTTGCATTAGTGCTGCTCATTTTTCCTGATTTCTCCTATTAGTGTTGTTCCATCCGTATCCAGATAGATTGCTTCCAAACACACTATATAGGAGTAGATAGAGAAGCTTTCTTTTGCCTTGCAGCGCTAGTGCACAGTTCTCTGCACTGTTCATGGCTGTCTGAGAGGTCTCTGTGTGTGAGTGCAGCTCACGCTGTAGTGTGTTCTGCAGCCACGTCCGGTTGTAGTCCGCTCAGCGTGCGTCACTGCCTCATACATTGTGCTTTTCTGCATTAGTGCTGCTCATTTTTCCTGATTTCTCCTATTAGTGTGGTTCCATCCATATCCAGCTAGATTGCTTCCAAACACACTATATAGGAGGAGATAGAGGAGCATTTCTGCAGCCTTGTGCCCTGCAGCCCCAGCCAGATTAGTATTAGCCTATTTTTTGTAGCCTCATCTATTGCATTGTAGGTTACCTTCCTGCATTGTAATAGCTACAAAAAGTTTGTGATACTATCGGTTTTACATCTTTGGGCACATCCAGTGTCTTTTTATGAAAAAAAAAAAAAAGGAAATAAAGTTCACCAAACACTCCACTTTACAGTTGTGTGGGCCACATTTGCTCATATTAAAGTCTAGTCCACACTTTATAAAATTAGTGTTTCTTATACCTGTTAGCAGCTGTTCCGGAATAAGCACTCTAAGCCCTTAGTACTTTTCTGCCTATCTTTATCAGTCTACCAAGATGAAGAAGGCAGGGAGTAAGGCATGTGGTCGTGGGCGTGGGCGTGGAGTTTCTGCAGGGAGAGGACGTGAGGATTCTGTGCCTGGAGGGAGAGGACGTGGGGAGTCTGTGCCTGCTGCGGGCACCAGTGACTCAGCATCCCCCAGTTTTACCAGGGAACAGTCCTTTATGCGCAGCTTTGTAGGAGCTCGCCATACCCTACTGTTGCGGGAGGACCAAATTGAAGCCGTTGTCTGATGGATGGCAGCTAACGCATCGACTTCAATTAGTTCCAGATGCCCTCAGGTCCTGAGCACTGAAGAGCACCCATCTGTCTCTTCACCACCTGCCAAATTGCCCAGACAGTCAGAGAGCCCTGGACTGGAGCCATCTCTACTTCTGTTCTCTGAATGTCTTGGCTTGGAAAGAGGGGGCCAGCCAAGCAGAATTCTAGATTTTGAAGAAGAGGTAGTATGCAGTGATGCGCAACCACTTTGTCTCTCTGAATCTGAAGAGGCAGGTGGGCCAGTGCCTATGGTCAGCACACCTCAGTACGCATCTGATGATAAGACTCAGGTGCCACTTTCTGGTGCGTACTGTGGTCTCGAGGCTACCCAGGAGAAGCATTTGTTTGAAGAGGGTAGTGTAGATGATGAGGTCCTTGACCCATCATGTCGTGAGGTACAGGAAGGTGGTGGGAGCAGCTCTGAGGAAGAGATTCCCCGAATGGCCCAAAAAGGAGGGAGAGGGAGGGGGCAGACTTGGTTGCCTGTAGCCTCCACTTCGGCACCCATTAGGAGCATGCCTCTTCCAAAACTGAAAACGGGCGCTCCGAAACTTGCAGTGCCTGGTCCTTTTTTGACACAGCTGCAGATGACATTTGCTTTGTCAAATGCAAGCTGTGTAATCAGAAAGTGAAAAGAGGGAAAAGTGTCAGCAACCTCAATACCTCAAATATGTGGAAACATGTGCGGACCAAGCACGTGGTGGAGTTACGAAGACACACTGAAGACCTAGGCCAACCTACAGCGCCACCTACCACCTCTTCAGCTCGTGTTGTAGCCTCTTCCTCCAGCTCACACACAGCTGGTTCGGCTTCCTCACAGGATCGCCATGGAAGAACCTCTGGCACTGTTGTACAGAGACACAGTGTCATTCCACCCACAGCACCACTTTCCCTGTCATCCTCACACTCCCAGGCCAGTCTACAGCGATCATTAGCACAGGCATGGGAGAAAAGGCGCCCATACTCGGCAAACCACCCCCGAGCACAGGCTCTGAATGCTAGCATTGCAAAACTACTGGCCCTTGAAATGCTATCATTCAGGCTGGTGGAGACTGACACCTTCTGTATCTTGATGGCATTGGCAGTCCCACAATACAACGTGCCCAGCCGCTTTTATTTCAGCAGGCAAGCAGTCCCTGCCCTGCAACAGCAAGTAGAGGGAGAAATTAAACATGCGCTACAAAACACCATCAGTAGCAAGGTCCACCTGACCACTGATGCTTGGTCCAGTAAGCATGGACAGGGACGATACCTTTCCCTCACTGCCCATTGGGTAAATGTTGTGGAGCCGGGTACAGATCTTGAGAGTGGCGCTGTACATGTTATGCCAACTCCAAGGATTGCAGGAATCCAGTCTGTACACATTGACTCCTCTTCATACTCCAGTTCCTCTGAATCAGCGCTGCAGGAGCCGTCATGGTCTACCTCCACATCGACCCGTGAACGGTTATGTGTTACGACCGATATGAGCACAGCCATGGCCAAACGTCAACAGGCAGTATTGAAATTAATTTATTTGGGGAATCGAAGCCACACAGCACAGGAGCTCTGGAATGCCATCAAGCAGCAGAGCGACGTGTGGTTTGTGCCAGCGAATCTCCAACCAGGCATGGTAGTGTGTGACAATGGCCGAAATCTGGTGGCAGCTCTGGGCTTAGGCTACCTCACTCACATCCCATGTCTGGTACATGTCCTCAACTTGGTCGTGCAGAGTTTTTTGAGGGACTATCCGGATCTTGATGCACTGCTTCACAAGGTCCGCATAGAATGCGCTCACTCGCGGCATTCCAGCATCGCAAGATCGCGCATTGCAGCTCTGCAGTGCCGATTACGCCTTCCGGAACATCGCATCATATGTGACCTACCCACCAGGTGGAATTCAATGTTACATATGTTGGAGAGGTTGTGTGAGCAGCAGGCAGCAATAATGAAGTACTAGCTGCAGCAGGTGCAAACAAGTCGCACTGCGCGCCGTTCACACTTCACCACCACTGAGTGGGCCTCTATGAAGGACATATGCCACGTTTTGCGTGCCTTCGATTATTCCACACGGATGGCGAGTGCAGATGATGCACTGGTCAGCATGACTATCCCCCTTATCTGCCTGCTTGAAAAAACACTGCAAGCACTAAGGGAGGAGGTTTTGGAAGAGGTGGAGGTTGAGGAGTCACAAATGCCATCTGCTTCAGTACAGTCTGCGCAACGTGGTTCCTCACAAAGGCCTAGGCAGGCGACACTTTGTGAGGAGGATGAGGAGGAGTCAATGGAGGAGGAAGACATCTGTCCAGAGGAGGGAGGTACACAATGCTCTAGTAGTCAGTATCTAGAGCGAGGGTGGGGTGATGCAGAGCAGGCAGAGATGATGCCTCAAGCAGTGGACAGCGTTTCTTGGCCAGTTGGCAGTCTGCAGCACATGGTTGATTTCATGCTGCAGTGCCTCAGAAACGACCGCCGCATCACCCACATTCTCAACACGGCTGATTATTGGGTGTCCACCCTCCTAGATCCTCGCTACCGGGACAACTTACAAAGCCTCATAACACAGTTAAACAAGACACACTGGTGCATTCCATCATGTTCTCCATTCCATCCGAACAACAGTGCTGCTAGTGCTTTACAAAGCAGCTCAGTGCGTCGAGGCAGTGGAGGAAGCTCTGCACAAAGAGGGAGCAGAAGCAGCGCCACAGCACAAGGCAAGACCAGTATGGCCCAAATGTGGCAAAGTTTTGTGTCCCCGCCACAAATGTCTACACCATCACAGACGGCTCCAGTCAGCAGGAGGCAACGTTTCCGTCAGATGGTGACAGACTACATGTCTTGCCCTGTCAGTGTACTCCCAGATGGCTCTTCCCCCTTCAAGTTTTGGGTCTCTAAGCTGGATACATGGCCAGAGCTTAGCCAGTATGCATTGGAGGTGCTGGCTTGCCCTGCTGCTAGTGTATTATCGGAACGCGTCTTTAGTGCCGCAGGTGGTGTACTAACAGACCGTCGCATCCGACTATCCTCCGATAACGTTGACCGGCTTACTTTTCTGAAAATGAATAAGGCCTGGATCTCGCATGAATTTGCCAGTCCTCTTCCAGATTAAATAATTGGTTGGCAAAAGTATCCAGGTCTCCTGTTGTGTTCATGTTTCTACCACCTGAACTGTAATCCCTGGGCTCCAACACGGCTAGTTGCTGCTCAGAAGTGCCGTCTGCACAGTCAACACTTTCTAAAGAGTTATTGGGGCTCAGTAACGTCAGCTGTTCCCCTGCTGTGTGTCCGGCAATTTCTCCTGCTCTGTCCACATTCACACTACTACTGATTTTAAACTTGCTCCAATTGGGCCTCTGGCTCCTCTCTGTTTTCACTATTTACCCTGGGCTCCAACACCGCCAGTTGCTGCTCAGAAGTGCAGTCTGCACAGTCAAGACTTGCTCCAGTGTTATTGGGGTTCAGTAACGTCAGCTGATCCCCTGCTGTGTGCCCGGCAATTTCTCCTGCACTGTCCACATTCACACTACTACTGATTTTAAACGTGCTAGAATTAGGCCTCTGGCTCCTCTCTGTTTTCACTATTTACCCTGGGCTCCAACACCGCCAGCTGCTGCTCAGAAGTGCCGTCTGCACAGTCAACACTTGCTCCAGTGTTATTGGGGTTCAGTAATGTCAGCTCTTCCCCAGCTGTGTGTCGGGCAATTTCTCCTGCTCAGTCCACATTCACACTACTACTGATTTTAAACTTGCTCCAATTAGGCCTCTGGCTCCTCTCTGTTTTCACTATTTACCCTGGGCTTCAACACCCGCCAGTTGCTGCTCAGAAGTGCCATCTGCACAGTCAACACTTGCTCCAGTGTTATTCGGGTTCAGTAACGTCAGCTGTTCCCCTGCTGTGTGTCCGGCAATTTCTCCTGCTCTGTCCACATTCACACAACAACTGATTTCAAACTTGCTCAAATTAGGCCTCTGGCTCCTCTCTGTTTTCACTATTTACCCTGGGCTCCAACACCTCCAGTTGCTGCTCAGAAGTGCCGTCTGCACAGTCAACACTTGCTCCTGTGTTATTGGGGTTCAGTAACGTCAGCTGTTCCCCTGCTGTGTGTCCGGAAATTTCTCCTGCTCTGTCCACATTCACACTACTACTGATTTTAAACTTGCTTCAATAAGGCCTCTGGCTCCACTCTGTTTTCACTATTTACCCTGGGCTCCAACACCCCCAGTTGCTGCTCAGAAGTGCCGTCTGCACAGTCAACACTTGCTCCAGTGTTATTGGGGATCAGTAACGTCAGCTGATCCCCTGCTGTGTGTCGGGCAATTTCTCCTGCACTGTCCACATTCACACTACTACTGATTTTAAACGTGCTCCAATTAGGCCTCTGGCTCCTCTCTGTTTTCACTGTTTACCCTGGGCTCCAACACCCCCAGTTGCTGCTCAGAAGTGCCGTCTGCACAGACAACACTTGCTCCAGCGTTATTGGGGTTCAGTAATGTCAGCATTTCCCCTGCTGTGTGTCGGGCAATTTCTCCTGCTCTGTCCACATTCACACTACTACTGATTTTAAACTTGCTCCAATTAGGCCTCTGGCTCCTCTCTGTTTTCATTATTTACCCTTGGCTTCAACATCGCCAGTTGCTGCTCAGAAGTGCCGTCTGCACAGTCAACACTTGCTCCAGTGTTATTCGGGTTCAGTAAAGTCAGCTGTTCCCCAACTATGTGTCCGGCAATTTCTCCTGCTCTGTCCACATTCACACAACAACTGATTTCAAACTTGCTCCAATTAGGCCTCGCGCTCCTCTCTGTTTTCACTATTTACCCTGAGCTCCAACACCCCCAGTTGCTGCTCAGAAGTGCAGTCTGCACAGACAACACTTGCTCCAGCGTTATTGGGGTTCAGTAATGTCAGCTCTTGCCCTGCTGTGTGTCGGGCAATTTCTCCTGCTCTGTCCACATTCACACTACTACTGATTTTAAACTTGCTCCAATTAGGCCTCTGGCTCCTCTCTGTTTTCACTATTTACCCTGGGCTCCAACACCTCCAGTTGCTGCTCAGAAGTGCCGTCTGGCCAGTCAACACTTGCTCCTGTGTTATTGGGGTACAGTAATGTCAGCTGTTCCCCTGCTGTGTGTCCAGCAATTACTCCTGGTCTGTCCACAATCACACTACTACTGATTTTAAACTTGCTCCAATTAGGCCTCTGGCTCCTCTCTGTTATCACTATTTACCCTGGGCTCCAACACCGCCAGTTGCTGCTCAGAAGTGCCGTCTGCACAGTCAACACTTGCTCCTGTGTTATTGGGGTTCAGTAACGTCAGCTGTTCCCCTGCTGTGTGTCCGGCAATTTCTCCTGCTCTGTCCACATTCACACTACTACTGATTTTAAACTTGCTCAAATTAGGCCTCTGTCTCCTCTCTGTTTTCACTATTTACCCTGGGCTCCAACACCGCCAGTTGCTGCTCAGAAGTGCAGTCTGCACAGTCAACACTTGCTCCAGTGTTATTGGGGTTCAGTAACGTCAGCTGATCCCCTGCTGTGTGTCGTGCAATTTCTCCTGCACTGTCCACATTCACACTACTAATGATTTTAAACGTGCTCCAATTAGGCCTCTGGCTCCTCTCTGTTTTCGCTATTTACCCTGGGCTCCAACACCCCCAGTTGCTGCTCAGAAGTGCCGTCTGCACAGTCAACACTTGCTCCAGTGTTATTCGGGTTCAGTAACGTCAGCTGTTCCCCTGCTGTGTGTCCGGCAATTTCTCCTGCTCTGTCCACATTCACACAACAACTGATTTCAAACTTGCTCAAATTAGGCCTCTGGCTCCTCTCTGTTTTCACTATTTACCCTGGGCTCCAACACCTCCAGTTGCTGCTCAGAAGTGCCGTCTGCACAGTCAACACTTGCTCCTGTGTTATTGGGGTTCAGCAACGTCAGCTGTTCCCCTGCTGTATGTCCGGAAATTTCTCCTGCTCTGTCCACATTCACACTACTACTGATTTTAAACTTGCTTCAATAAGGCCTCTGGCTCCTCTCTGTTTTCACTATTTACCCTGGGCTCCAACACCGCCAGTTGCTGCTCAGAAGTGCCGTCTGCACAGTCAACACTTGCTCCAGTGTTATTGGGGTTCAGTAACGTCAGCTGATCCCCTGCTGTGTGTCGGGCAATTTCTCCTGCACTGTCCACATTCACACTACTACTGATTTTAAACGTGCTCCAATTAGGCCTCTGGCTCCTCTCTGTTTTCACTATTTACCCTGGGCTCCAACACCCCCAGTTGCTGCTCAGAAGTCCCGTCTGCACAGACAACACTTGCTCCAGCGTTATTGGGGTTCAGTAATGTCAGCTCTTCCCCTGCTGTGTGTCGGGCAATTTCTCCTGCTCTGTCCACATTCACACTACTACTGATTTTAAACTTGCTCCAATTAGGCCTCTGGCTCCTCTCTGTTTTCACTATTTACCCTGGGCTTCAACACCGCCAGTTGCAGCTCAGAAGTGCCGTCTGCACAGTCAACACTTGCTCCAGAGTTATTCGGGTTCAGTAAAGTCAGCTGTTCCCCAACTGTGTGTCCGGCAATTTCTCCTGCTCTGTCCACATTCACACAACAACTGATTTCAAACTTGCTCCAATTAGGCCTCTGGCTCCTCTCTGTTTTCACTATTTACCCTGGGCTCCAACACCTCCAGTTGCTGCTCAGAAGTGCCATCTGGCCAGTCAACACTTGCTCCTGTGTTATTGGGGTACAGTAATGTCAGCTGTTCCCCTGCTGTGTGTCCAGCAATTACTCCTGCTCTGTCCACATTCACACTACTACTGATTTTAAACTTGCTCCATTTAGGCCTCTGGCTCCTCTCTGTTATCACTATTTACCCTGGGCTCCAACACCGCCAGTTGCTACTCAGAAGTGCCGTCTGCACAGTCAACACTTGCTCCTGTGGTATTGGGGTTCAGTAACGTCAGCTGTTCCCCTGCTGTGTGTCCGGCAATTTCTCCTGCTCTGTCCACATTCACACTACTATTGATTTTAAACTTGCTCAAATTAGGGCTCTGGCTATTCTCTGTTTTCACTATTTACCCTGGGCTCCAACACCGCCAGTTGCTGCTCAGAAGTGCCGTCTGCACAGTCAACACTTGCTCCAGTGTTATTGGGGTTCAGTAACGTCAGCTGATCCCCTGCTGTGTGCCCAGCAATTTCTCCTGCACTGTCCACATTCACACTACTACTGATTTTAAACGTGCTCCAATTAGGCCTCTGGCTCCTCTCTGTTTTCACTATTTATCCTGGGCTCCAACACCGCCAGTTGCTGCTCAGAAGTGCCGTCTGCACAGACAACACTTGCTCCAGCGTTATTGGGGTTCAGTAATGTCAGCTCTTCCCCTGCTGTGTGTCGGGCAATTTCTCCTGCTCTGTCCACATTCACACTACTACTGATTTTAAACTTGCTCCAATTAGGCCTCTGGCTCCTCTCTGTTTTCACTATTTACCCTGGGCTCCAACACCGCCAGTTGCTGCTCAGAAGTGCCGTCTGCACAGACAACACTTGCTCCAGGGTTATTCGGGATCAGTAAAGTCAGCTGTTCCCCTGCTGTGTGTCGGGCAATTTCTCCTGCTCTGTCCACAATCACACAACAACTGATTTCAAACTTGCTCCAATTAGGCCTCTGGATCCTCTCGGTTTTCACTATTTACCCTGGGCTCCAACACCTCCAGTTGCTGCTCAGAAGTGCCATCTGGCCAGTCAACACTTGCTCCAGTGTTATTGGGGTACAGTAATGTCAGCTGTTCCCCTGCTGTGTGTCCAGCAATTTCTCCTGCTCTGTCCACATTCACACTACTACTGATTTTAAACTTGCTCCAATTAGGCCTCTGGCTCCTCGCTGTTTTCACTATTTACCCTGCGCTTTAACACAACAAGTTGCTGCTCAGAAGTGCCGTCTGCACAGTCAACACTTGCTCCAATGTTATTGGGGTTCAGTAACGTCAGCTGTTCCCCTGCTGCGTGTTCGGCAATTTTTCCTGCTCTGTCCACATTCTCACTACTACTGATTTCAAACTTGCTCCAATTAGGCCTCTGGCTCCTCTCTGTTTTCACTATTTACCCTGGGCTCCAACACCTCCAGTTGCTGCTCAGAAGTGCCGTCTGCACAGTCAATACTTGCTCCTGTGTTATTGGGGTTCAGTAACGTCAGCTGTTCCCCTGCTGTGTGTCCGGCAATTTCTCCTGCTCTGTCCACATTCACACAACAACTGATTTCAAACTTGCTCCAATTAGGCCTCTGGCTCCACTCTGTTTTTACTATTTACCCTGGGCTCCAAAACATCCAGTTGCTGCTCAGAAGTGCCATCTGCACAGTGAACACTTGCTCCTGTGGCATTGGGGTTCAGTAACGTCAGCTGTTCCCCTGCTGTGTGTCCGGCAATTTCTCCTGCTCTGTCCACATTCACAGTACTACTGATTTTAAACTTGCTCCAATTAGGCCTCTGGCTCCTCTCTGTTTTCACTATTTACCCTGGGCTCCAACACCGCCAGTTGTTGCTCAGAATTGCCGTCTGCACAGTCAACACTTGGTCCAGTGTTATTGGGGTTTAGTAACGTCAGCTGATCCCCTGCTGTGTGCCCGGCAATTTCTCCTGCACTGTCCACATTCACACTACTACTGATTTTAAACTTGCTCCAATTAGGCCTCTGGCTCCTCTCTGTTTTCACTGTTTACCCTGGGCTCCAACACCGCCAGTTGCTGCTCAGAAGTGCCGTCTGCACAGACAACACTTGCTCCAGCGTTATTGAGGTTCAGTAATGTCAGCTGTTCCCCTGCTGTGTGTCGGGCAATTTCTCCTGCTTTGTCCACATTCACTCTACTACTGATTTTAAACTTGCTCCAATTAGGCCTCTGGCTCCTCTCTGTTTTCACTATTTACCCTGGGCTCCAAAACTGCCAGTTGCTGCTCAGAAGTGCCGTCTGCACAGTCAACACTTGCTCCAGTGTTATTCGGGTTCAGTAAAGTCAGCTGTTCCCCTGCTGTGTGTCCGGCAATTTCTCCTGCTCTGTCCACATTCACACAACAACTGATTTCAAACTAGCACCATTTAGGCCTCTGGCTCCTCTCTGTTTTCACTATTTACCCTGGGCTCCAACACCTCCAGTTGCTGCTCAGAAGTGCCGTCTGGCCAGTCAACACTTGCTCCAGTGTTATTGGGGTACAGTAACGTCAGCTGTTCCCCTGCTGTGTGTCTGGCAATTTCTCCTGCTCTGTCCACATTCACACTACTACTGATTTTAAACTTGTTCAAATTAGGCCTCTGGCTCCTCTCTGTTTTCATTATTTACCCTGGGCTCCAACACCGCCAGTTGCTGCTCAGAAGTGCCGTCTGCACAGACAACACTTGCTCCAGCGTTATTGGGGTTCAGTAATGTCAGCTCTTCCCCTGCTGTGTGGCGGGCAATTTCTCCTGCTCTGTCCACATTCACACTACTACTGATTTAAACTTGCTTCAATAAGGCCTCTGGCTCCACTCTGTTTTCACGATTTACCCTGGGCTCCAACACCCCCAGTTGCTGCTCAGAAGTGCCGTCTGCACAGTCAACACTTGCTCCAGTGTTATTGGGGATCAGTAACGTCAGCTGATCCCCTGCTGTGTGTCGGGCAATTTCTCCTGCACTGTCCACATTCACACTACTACTGATTTTAAACGTGCTCCAATTAGGCCTCTGGCTCCTCTCTGTTTTCACTGTTTACCCTGGGCTCCAACACCCCCAGTTGCTGCTCAGAAGTGCCGTCTGCACAGACAACACTTGCTCCAGCGTTATTGGGGTTCAGTAATGTCAGCTCTTCCCCTGCTGTGTGTCGGGCAATTTCTCCTGCTCTGTCCACATTCACACTACTACTGATTTTAAATTTGCTCCAATTAGGCCTCTGGCTCCTCTCTGTTTTCACTATTTACACTGGGCTTCAACATCGCCAGTTGCTGCTCAGAAGTGCCGTCTGCACAGTCAACACTTGCTCCAGTGTTATTCGGGTTCAGTAAAGTCAGCTGTTCCCCAACTATGTGTCCGGCAATTTCTCCTGCTCTGTCCACATTCACACAACAACTGATTTCAAACTTGCTCCAATTAGGCCTCTGGCTCCTCTCTGTTTTCACTATTTACCCTTGGCTCCAACACCCCCAGTTGCTGCTCAGAAGTGCAGTCTGCACAGACAACACTTGCTCCAGCGTTATTGGGGTTCAGTAATGTCAGCTCTTCCCCTGCTGTGTTTCGGGCAATTTCTCCTGCTCTGTCCACATTCACACTACTACTGATTTTAAACTTGCTCCAATTAGGCCTCTGGCTCCTCTCTGTTTTCACTATTTACCCTGGGCTCCAACACCTCCAGTTGCTGCTTAGAAGTGCCGTCTGGCCAGTCAACACTTGCTCCTGTGTTATTGGGGTACAGTAATGTCAGCTGTTCCCCTGCTGTGTGTCCAGCAATTACTCCTGGTCTGTCCACAATCACACTACTACTGATTTTAAACTTGCTCCAATTAGGCCTCTGGCTCCTCTCTGTTATCACTATTTACTCTGGGCTCCAACACCGCCAGTTGCTGCTCAGAAGTGCCGTCTGCACAGTCAACACTTGCTCCTGTGTTATTGGGGTTCAGTAACGTCAGCTGTACCCCTGCTGTGTGTCCGGCAATTTCTCCTGCTCTGTCCACATTCACACTACTACTGATTTTAAACTTGCTCAAATTAGGCCTCTGTCTCCTCTCTGTTTTCACTATTTACCCTGGGCTCCAACACCGCCAGTTGCTGCTCAGAAGTGCCGTCTGCACAGTCAACACTTGCTCCAGTGTTATTGGGGTTCAGTAACGTCAGCTGATCCCCTGCTGTGTGTCGTGCAATTTCTCCTGCACTGTCCACATTCACACTACTACTGATTTTAAACGAGCTCCAATTAGGCCTCTGGCTCCTCTCTGTTTTCGCTATTTACCCTGGGCTCCAACACCCCCAGTTGCTGCTCAGAAGTGCCGTCTGCACAGTCAACACTTGCTCCAGTGTTATTGGGGATCAGTAACGTCAGCTGATCCCCTGCTGTGTGTCGGGCAATTTCTCCTGCACTGTCCACATTCACACTACTACTGATTTTAAACGTGCTCCAATTAGGCCTCTGGCTCCTCTCTGTTTTCACTGTTTACCCTGGGCTCCAACACCCCCAGTTGCTGCTCAGAAGTGCCGTCTGCACAGACAACACTTGCTCCAGCGTTATTGGGGTTCAGTAATGTCAGCTCTTCCCCTGCTGTGTGTCGGGCAATTTCTCCTGCTCTGTCCACATTCACACTACTACTGATTTTAAACTTGCTCCAATTAGGCCTCTGGCTCCTCTCTGTTTTCACTATTTACCCTGGGCTTCAACATCGCCAGTTGCTGCTCAGAAGTGCCGTCTGCACAGTCAACACTTGCTCCAGTGTTATTCGGGTTCAGTAAAGTCAGCTGTTCCCCAACTATGTGTCCGGCAATTTCTCCTGCTCTGTCCACATTCACACAACAACTGATTTCAAACTTGCTCCAATTAGGCCTCTGGCTCCTCTCTGTTTTCACTTTTTACCCTGGGCTCCAACACCCCCAGTTGCTGCTCAGAAGTGCAGTGTGCACAGACAACACTTGCTCCAGCGTTATTGGGGTTCAGTAATGTCAGCTCTTCCCCTGCTGTGTGTCCGGCAATTTCTCCTGCTCTGTCCACATTCACACTACTACTGATTTTAAACTTGCTCAAATTAGGCCTCTGTCTCCTCTCTGTTTTCACTATTTACCCTGGGCTCCAACACCGCCAGTTGCTGCTCAGAAGTGCCGTCTGCACAGTCAACACTTGCTCCAGTGTTATTGGGGTTCAGTAACGTCAGCTGATCCCCTGCTGTGTGTCGTGCAATTTCTCCTGCACTGTCCACATTCACACTACTACTGATTTTAAACGTGCTCCAACTAGGCCTCTGGCTCCTCTCTGTTTTCGCTATTTACCCTGGGCTCCAACACCCCCAGTTGCTGCTCAGAAGTGCCGTCTGCACAGTCAACACTTGCTCCAGTGTTATTCGGGTTCAGTAACGTCAGCTGTTCCCCTGCTGTGTGTCCGGCAATTTCTCCTGCTCTGTCCACATTCACACAACAATTGATTTCAAACTTGCTCAAATTAGGCCTCTGGCTCCTCTCTGTTTTCACTATTTACCCTGGGCTCCAACACCTCCAGTTGCTGCTCAGAAGTGCCGTCTGCACAGTCAACACTTGCTCCTGTGTTATTGGGGTTCAGTAACGTCAGCTGTTCCCCTGCTGTATGTCCGGAAATTTCTCCTGCTCTGTCCACATTCACACTACTACTGATTTTAAACTTGCTTCAATAAGGCCTCTGGCTCCTCTCTGTTTTCACTATTTACCCTGGGCTACAACACCGCCAGTTGCTGCTCAGAAGTGCCGTCTGCACAGTCAACACTTGCTCCAGTGTTATTGGGGTTCAGTAACGTCAGCTGATCCCCTGCTGTGTGTCGGGCAATTTCTCCTGCACTGTCCACATTCACACTACTACTGATTTTAAACGTGCTCCAATTAGGCCTCTGGCTCCTCTCTGTTTTCACTATTTACCCTGGGCTCCAACACCCCCAGTTGCTGCTCAGAAGTGCCGTCTGCACAGACAACACTTGCTCCAGCGTTATTGTGGTTCAGTTATGTCAGCTCTTCCCCTGCTGTGTGTCGGGCAATTTCTCCTGCTCTGTCCACATTCACACTACTACTGATTTTAAACTTGCTCAAATTAGGCTTCTGGCTCCTCTCTGTTTCCACTATTTACCCTGGGCTCCAACACCGCCAGTTGCTGCTCAGAAGTGCCGTCTGCACAGTCAACACTTGCTCCAGTGTTATTGGGGTTCAGTAACGTCAGCCTATCCCCTGCTGTGTGCCCAGCAATTTCTCCTGCACTGTCCACATTCACACTACTACTGATTTTAAACGTGCTCCAATTAGGCCTCTGGCTCCTCTCTGTTTTCACTATTTACCCTGGGCTCCAACACCGCCAGTTGCTGCTCAGAAGTGCCGTCTGCACAGACAACACTTGCTCCAGCGTTATTGGGGTTCAGTAATGTCAGCTCTTCCCCTGCTGTGTGTCGGGCAATTTCTCCTGCTCTGTCCACATTCACACTACTACTGATTTTAAACTTGCTCCAATTAGGCCTCTGGCTCCTCTGTTTTCACTATTTACCCTGGGCTCCAACACCGCCAGTTGCTGCTCAGAAGTGCCATCTGCACAGACAACACTTGCTCCAGGGTTATTCGGGATCAGTAAAGTCAGCTGTTCCCCTGCTGTGTGTCGGGCAATTTCTCCTGCTCTGTCCACAATCACACAACAACTGATTTCAAACTTGCTCCAATTAGGCCTCTGGATCTTCTCGGTTTTCACTATTTACCCTGGGCTCCAACACCTCCAGTTGCTGCTCAGAAGTGCCATCTGGCCAGTCAACACTTGCTCCAGTGTTATTGGGGTACAGTAATGTCAGCTGTTCCCCTGCTGTGTGTCCAGCAATTTCTCCTGCTCTGTCCACATTCACACTACTACTGATTTTAAACTTGCTCCAATTAGGCCTCTGGCTCCTCTCTGTTTTCACTATTTACCCTGGGATTTAACACCACCAGTTGCTGCTCAGAAGTGCCGTCTGCACAGTCAACACTTGCTCCAATGTTATTGGGGTTCAGTAACGTCAGCTGTTCCCCTGCTGCGTGTTCGGCAATTTTTCCTGCTCTGTCCACATTCTCACTACTACTGCTTTTAAACTTGCTCCAATTAGGCCTCTGGCTCCTCTCTGTTTTCACTATTTACCCTGGGCTCCAACACCGCCAGTTGCTGCTCAGAAGTGCCGTCTGCACAGTCAACACTTGCTCCAGTGTTATTCGGGTTCAGTAACGTCAGCTGTTCCCCTGCTCTGTGTCCAGCAATTTCTCCTGCTCTGTCCACATTCACACAACAACTGATTTCAAACTTGCTCCAATTAGGCCTCTGGCTCCTCTCTGTTTTCACTATTTACCCTGGGCTCCAACACCTCCAGTTGCTGCTCAGAAGTGCCGTCTGCACAGTCAACACTTGCTCCAGTGTTATTTGGGTTCAGTAACGTCAGCTGTTCCCCTGCTGTGTGTCCAGCAATTTCTCCTGCTCTGTCCACATTCACACAACAACTGATTTCAAACTTGCTCCAATTAGGCCTCTGGCTCCTCTCTGTTTTCACTATATACCCTGGGCTCCAACACCTCCAGTTGCTGCTCAGAAGTGCCGTCTGCACAGTCAATATTTGCTCCTGTGTTATTGGGGTTCAGTAACGTCAGCTGTTCCCCTGCTGTGTGTCCGGCAAATTCTCCTGCTCTGTCCACATTCACACAACAACTGATTTCAAACTTGCTCCAATTAGGCCTCTGGCTCCTCTCTGTTTTCACTATTTACCCTGCGCTCCAAAAACCTCCAGTTGCTGCTCAGAAGTGCCGTCTGCACAGTAAACACTTGCTCCTGTGGTATTGGGGTTCAGTAACGTCAGCTGTTCCCCTGCTGTGTGTCCGGCAATTTCTCCTGCTCTGTCCACATTCACACTACTACTGATTTTAAACTTGCTCCAATTAGGCCTCTGGCTCCTCTCTGTTTTCACTATTTACCCTGGACTCCAACACCGCCAGTTGTTGCTCAGAAGTGTGGTCTGCACAGTCAACACTTGCTCCAGTGTTATTGGGGTTTAGTAACGTCAGCTGATCCCCTGCTGTGTGCCCGGCAATTTCTCCTGCACTGTCCACATTCACACTACTACTGATTTTAAACTTGCTCCAATTAGGCCTCTGGCTCCTCTCTGTTTTCACTATTTACCCTGGGCTCCAACACCTCCAGTTGCTGCTCAGAAGTGCCGTCTGCACAGACAACACTTGCTCCAGCGTTATTGGGGTTCAGTAATGTCAGCTGTTCCCCTGCTGAGTGTCGGGCAATTTCTCCTGCTCTGTCCACATTCACACTACTACTGATTTTAAACTTGCTCCAATTAGGCCTCTGGCTCCTCTGTTTTCACTATTTACCCTGGGCTCCAACACCGCCAGTTGCTGCTCAGAAGTGCCATCTGCACAGACAACACTTGCTCCAGGGTTATTCGGGATCAGTAAAGTCAGCTGTTCCCCTGCTGTGTGTCGGGCAATTTCTCCTGCTCTGTCCACAATCACACAACAACTGATTTCAAACTTGCTCCAATTAGGCCTCTGGATCTTCTCGGTTTTCACTATTTACCCTGGGCTCCAACACCTCCAGTTGCTGCTCAGAAGTGCCATCTGGCCAGTCAACACTTGCTCCAGTGTTATTGGGGTACAGTAATGTCAGCTGTTCCCCTGCTGTGTGTCCAGCAATTTCTCCTGCTCTGTCCACATTCACACTACTACTGATTTTAAACTTGCTCCAATTAGGCCTCTGGCTCCTCTCTGTTTTCACTATTTACCCTGGGATTTAACACCACCAGTTGCTGCTCAGAAGTGCCGTCTGCACAGTCAACACTTGCTCCAATGTTATTGGGGTTCAGTAACGTCAGCTGTTCCCCTGCTGCGTGTTCGGCAATTTTTCCTGCTCTGTCCACATTCTCACTACTACTGCTTTTAAACTTGCTCCAATTAGGCCTCTGGCTCCTCTCTGTTTTCACTATTTACCCTGGGCTCCAACACCGCCAGTTGCTGCTCAGAAGTGCCGTCTGCACAGTCAACACTTGCTCCAGTGTTATTCGGGTTCAGTAACGTCAGCTGTTCCCCTGCTCTGTGTCCAGCAATTTCTCCTGCTCTGTCCACATTCACACAACAACTGATTTCAAACTTGCTCCAATTAGGCCTCTGGCTCCTCTCTGTTTTCACTATTTACCCTGGGCTCCAACACCTCCAGTTGCTGCTCAGAAGTGCCGTCTGCACAGTCAACACTTGCTCCAGTGTTATTTGGGTTCAGTAACGTCAGCTGTTCCCCTGCTGTGTGTCCAGCAATTTCTCCTGCTCTGTCCACATTCACACAACAACTGATTTCAAACTTGCTCCAATTAGGCCTCTGGCTCCTCTCTGTTTTCACTATATACCCTGGGCTCCAACACCTCCAGTTGCTGCTCAGAAGTGCCGTCTGCACAGTCAATATTTGCTCCTGTGTTATTGGGGTTCAGTAACGTCAGCTGTTCCCCTGCTGTGTGTCCGGCAAATTCTCCTGCTCTGTCCACATTCACACAACAACTGATTTCAAACTTGCTCCAATTAGGCCTCTGGCTCCTCTCTGTTTTCACTATTTACCCTGCGCTCCAAAAACCTCCAGTTGCTGCTCAGAAGTGCCGTCTGCACAGTAAACACTTGCTCCTGTGGTATTGGGGTTCAGTAACGTCAGCTGTTCCCCTGCTGTGTGTCCGGCAATTTCTCCTGCTCTGTCCACATTCACACTACTACTGATTTTAAACTTGCTCCAATTAGGCCTCTGGCTCCTCTCTGTTTTCACTATTTACCCTGGACTCCAACACCGCCAGTTGTTGCTCAGAAGTGTGGTCTGCACAGTCAACACTTGCTCCAGTGTTATTGGGGTTTAGTAACGTCAGCTGATCCCCTGCTGTGTGCCCGGCAATTTCTCCTGCACTGTCCACATTCACACTACTACTGATTTTAAACTTGCTCCAATTAGGCCTCTGGCTCCTCTCTGTTTTCACTATTTACCCTGGGCTCCAACACCTCCAGTTGCTGCTCAGAAGTGCCGTCTGCACAGACAACACTTGCTCCAGCGTTATTGGGGTTCAGTAATGTCAGCTGTTCCCCTGCTGAGTGTCGGGCAATTTCTCCTGCTCTGTCCACATTCACACTACTACTGATTTTAAACTTGCTCCAATTAGGCCTCTGGCTCCTCTCTGTTTTCTCTATTTACCCTGGGCTCCAAAACTGCCAGTTGCTGCTCAGAAGTGCCGTCTGCACAGTCAACACTTGCTCCAGTGTTATTCGGGTTCAGTAAAGTCAGCTGTTCCCCTGCTGTGTGTCCGGCAATTTCTCCTGCTCTGTCCACATTCACACAACAACTGATTTCAAACTAGCACCATTTAGGCCTCTGGCTCCTCTCTGTTTTCACTATTTACCGTGGGCTCCAACACCTCCAGTTGCTGCTCAGAAGTGCCGTCTGTCCAGTCAACACTTGCTCCAGTGTTATTGGGGTACAGTAACGTCAGCTGTTCCCCTGCTGTGTGTCTGGCAATTTCCCCTGCTCTGTCCACATTCACACTACTACTGATTTTAAACTTGCTCCAATTAGGCCTCTGGATCCTCTCGGTTTTCACTATTTACCCTGGGCTCCAACACCTCCAGTTGCTGCTCAGAAGTGCCGTCTGCACAGTCAACACTTGCTCCTGTGTTATTGGGGTTCAGTAACGTTAGCTGTTCCCCTGCTGTATGTCCGGAAATTTCTCCTGCTCTGTCCACATTCACACTACTACTGATTTTAAACTTGCTTCAATAAGGCCTCTGGCGCCTCTCTGTTTTCAATATTTACCCTGGGCTCCAACACCGCCAGTTGCTGCTCAGAAGTGCCGTCTGCACAGTCAACACTTGCTCCAGTGTTATTGGGGTTCAGTAACGTCAGCTGATCCCCTGCTGTGTGTTGGGCAATTTCTCTTGCACTGTCCACATTCACACTACTACTGATTTTAAACGTGCTCCAAATAGGCCTCTGGCTCCTCTCTGTTTTCACTATTTACCCTGGGCTTCAACACCCCCAGTTGCTGCTCAGAAGTGCCGTCTGCACAGACAACACTTGCTCCAGCGTTATTGGGGTTCAGTAATGTCAGCTCTTCCCCTGCTGTGTGTCGGGCAATTTCTCCTGCTCTGTCCACATTCACACTACTACTGATTTTAAACTTGCTCCAATTAGGCCTCTGGCTCCTCTCTGTTTTCAATATTTACCCTGGGCTTCAACACCGCCAGTTGCAGCTCAGAAGTGCCGTCTGCACAGTCAACACTTGCTCCAGTGTTATTCGGGTTCAGTAAAGTCAGCTGTTCCCCAACTGTGTGTCCGGCAATTTCTCCTGCTCTGTCCACATTCACACAACTGATTTCAAACTTGCTCCAATTAGGCCTCTGGCTCCTCTCTGTCTTCACTATTTACCCTGGGCTGCAACACCTCCAGTTGCTGCTCAGAAGTGCCGTCTGGCCAGTCAACACTTGCTCTTGTGTTATTGGGGTACAGTAATGTCAGCTGTTTCCCTGCTGTGTGTCCAGCAATTACTCCTGCTCTGTCCACATTCACACTACTACTGATTTTAAACTTGCTCCAATTAGGCCTCTGGCTCCTCTCTGTTATCACTATTTACCCTGGGCTCCAACACCGCCAGTTGCTGCTCAGAAGTGCCGTCTGCACAGTCAACACTTGCTCCTGTGGTATTGGGGTTCAGTAACGTCAGCTGTTCCCCTGCTGTGTGTCCGGCAATTTCTCCTGCTCTGTCCACATTCACACTACTACTGATTTTAAACTTGCTCAAATTAGGCCTCTGGCTCCTCTCTGTTTTCACTATTTACCCTGGGATCCAACACCACCAGTTGCTGCTCAGAATTGCCGTCTGCACAGTCAACACTTGCTCCAATGTTATTGGGGTTCAGTAACGTCAGCTGTTCCCCTGCTGCGTGTTCGGCAATTTTTCCTGCTCTGTCCACATTCTCACTACTACTGCTTTTAAACTTGCTCCAATTAGGCCTCTGGCTCCTCTCTGTTTTCACTATTTACCCTGGGCTCCAACACCTCCAGTTGCTGCTCAGAAGTGCCGTCTGCACAGTCAACACTTGCTCCAGTGTTATTCGGGTTCAGTAACGTCAGCTGTTCCCCTGCTCTGTGTCCAGCAATTTCTCCTGCTCTGTCCACATTCACACAACAAATGATTTCAAACTTGCTCCAATTAGGCCTCTGGCTCCTCTCTGTTTTCAATATTTACCCTGGGCTCCAACACCTCCAGTTGCTGCTCAGAAGTGCCGTCTGCACAGTCAATATTTGCTCCTGTGTTATTGGGGTTCAGTAACGTCAGCTGTTCCCCTGCTGTGTGTCTGGCAATTTCTCCTGCTCTGTCCACATTCACACAACAACTGATTTCAAACTTGCTCCAATTAGGCCTCTGGCTCCTCTCTGTTTTCACTATTTACCCTGGGCTCCAAAACCTCCAGTTGCTGCTCAGAAGTGCCGTCTGCACAGTGAACACTTGCTCCTGTGGTATTGGGATTCAGTAACGTCATCTGTTCCCCTGCTGTGTGTCCGGCAATTTCTCCTGCTCTGTCCACATTCACACTACTACTGATTTTAAACTTGCTCCAATTAGGCCTCTGGCTCCTCTCTGTTTTCACTATTTACCCTGGGCTCCAACACCGCCAGTTGTTGCTCAGAAGTGTGGTCTGCACAGTCAACACTTGCTCCAGTGTTATTGGGGTTTAGTAAAGTCAGCTGATCCCCTGCTGTGTGCCGGGCAATTTCTCCTGCACTGTCCACATTCACATTACTACTGATTTTAAACTTGCTTCAATTAGGCCTCTGGCTCCTCTCTGTTTTCACTATTTACCCTGGGCTCCAACACCGCCAGTTGCTGCTCAGAAGTGCCGTTTGCACAGACAACACTTGCTCCAGCGTTATTGGGGTTCAGTAATGTCAGCTGTTCCCCTGCTGTGTGTCAGGCAATTTCTCCTGCTCTGTCCACATTCACACTACTACTGATTTTAAACTTGCTCCAATTAGGCCTCTGGCTCCTCTCTGTTTTCACTATTTACCCTGGGCTCCAAAACTGCCAGTTGCTGCTCAGAAGTGCCGTCTGGCCAGTCAACACTTGCTCCTGTGCTACTGGGGTACAGTAATGTCAGCTGTTCCCCTGCTGTGTGTCCAGCAATTACTCCTGCTCTGTCCACATTCACACTACTACTGATTTTAAACTTGCTCCAATTAGGCCTCTGGCTCCTCTCTGTTATCACTATTTACCCTGGGCTCCAACACCGCCAGTTGCTGCTCAGAAGTGCCGTCTGCACAGTCAACACTTGCTCCTGTGGTATTGGGGTTCAGTAACGTCAGCTGTTCCCCTGCTGTGTGTCCGGCAATTTCTCCTGCTCTGTCCACATTCACACTACTACTGATTTTAAACTTGCTCAAATTAGGCCTCTGGCTATTCTCTGTTTTCACTATTTACCCTGGGCTCCAACACCGCCAGTTGCTGCTCAGAAGTGCCGTCTGCACAGTCAACACTTGCTCCAGTGTTATTGGGGTTCAGTAACGTCAGCTGATCCCCTGCTGTGTGCCCAGCAATTTCTCCTGCACTGTCCAGATTCACACTACTACTGATTTTAAACGTGCTCCAATTAGGCCTCTGGCTCCTCTCTGTTTTCACTATTTACCCTGGGCTCCAACACCGCCAGTTGCTGCTCAGAAGTGCCGTCTGCACAGACAACACTTGCTCCAGCGTTATTGGGGTTCAGTAATGTCAGCCCTTCCCCTGCTGTGTGTCGGGCAATTTCTCCTGCTCTGTCCACATTCACACTACTACTGATTTTAAACTTGCTCCAATTAGGCCTCTGGTTCCTCTCTGTTTTCACTATTTACCCTGGGCTCCAACACCGCCAGTTGCTGCTCAGAAGTGCCGTCTGCACAGACAACACTTGCTCCAGTGTTATTGGGGTACAGTAATGTCAGCTGTTCCCCTGTGTGTGTCCAGCAATTTCTCCTGCTCTGTCCACATTCACACTACTACTGATTTTAAACTTGCTCCAATTAGGCCTCTGGCTCCTCTCTGTTTTCACTATTTACCCTGGGCTTTAACACCACCAGTTGCTGCTCAGAAGTGCCGTCTGCACAGTCAACACTTGCTCCAATGTTATTGGGGTTCAGTAACGTCAGCTGTTCCCCTGCTGCGTGTTCGGCAATTTTTCCTGCTCTGTCCACATTCTCACTACTACTGATTTTAAACTTGCTCCAATTAGGCCTCTGGCTAATCTCTGTTTTCACTATTTACCCTGGGCTCCAACACCGCCAGTTGCTGCTCAGAAGTGCCGTCTGCACAGTCAACACTTGCTCCAGTGTTATTCGGGTTCAGTAACGTCAGCTGTTCCCCTGCTCTGTGTCCAGCAATTTCTCCTTCTCTGTCTACATTCACACAACAACTGATTTCAAACTTGCTCCAATTAGGCCTCTGGCTCCTCTCTGTTTTCACTATTTACCCTGGGATCCAACACCGCCAGTTGCTGCTCAGAAGTGCCGTCTGCACAGTCAACACTTGCTCCAGTGTTATTCGGGTTCAGTAACGTCAGCTGTTCCCCTGCTCTGTGTCCAGCAATTTCTCCTGCTCTGTCCACATTCACACAACAACTGATTTCAAACTTGCTCCAATTAGGCCTCTGGCTCCTCTCTGTTTTCACTATTTACCCTGGGCTCCAACACCGCCAGTTGCTGCTCAGAAGTGCCGTCTGCACAGACAACACTTGCTCCAGCGTTATTGGGGTTCAGTAATATCAGCTGTTCCCCTGCTGAGTGTCGGGCAATTTCTCCTGCTCTGTCCACATTCACACTACTACTGATTTTAAACTTGCTCCAATTAGGCCTCTGGCTCCTCTCTGTTTTCACTATTTACCCTGGGCTCCAAAACTGCCAGTTGCTGCTCAGAAGTGCCGTCTGCACAGTCAACACTTGCTCCAGTGTTATTCGGGTTCAGTAACGTCAGCTGTTCCCCTGCTGTGTGTCCGGCAATTTCTCCTGCTCTGTCCACATTCACACAACAACTGATTTCAAACTAGCACCATTTAGGCCTCTGGCTCCTCTCTGTTTTCACTATTTACCGTGGGTTCCAACACCTCCAGTTGCTGCTCAGAAGTGCCGTCTGGCCAGTCAACACTTGCTCCAGTGTTATTGGGGTACAGTAACGTCAGCTGTTCCCCTGCTGTGTGTCCGGAAATTTCTCCTGCTCTGTCCACATTCACACTACTACTGATTTTAAACGTGCTCCAATTAGGCCTCTGGCTCCTCTCTGTTTTCACTATTTACCCTGGGCTCCAACACCCCCAGTTGCTGCTCAGAAGTGCGGTCTGCACAGACAACACTTGCTCCAGCGTTATTCGGGTTCAGTAATGTCAGCTCTTCCCCTGCTGTGTGTCGGGCAATTTCTCCTGCTCTGTCCACATTCACACTACTACTGATTTTAAACTTGCTCCAATTAGGCCTCTGGCTCCTCTCTGTTATCACTATTTACCCTGGGCTCCAACACCGCCAGTTGCTGCTCAGAAGTGCCGTCTGCACAGTCAACACTTGCTCCTGTGGTATTGGGGTTCAGTAACGTCAGCTGTTCCCCTGCTGTGTGTCCGGCAATTTCTCCTGCTCTGTCCACATTCACACTACTACTGATTTTAAACTTGCTCAAATTAGGCCTCTGGCTCCTCTCTGTTTTCACTATTTACCCTGGGCTCCAACACCACCAGTTGCTGCTCAGAAGTGCCGTCTGCACAGTTAACACTTGCTCCAATGTTATTGGGGTTCAGTAACGTCAGCTGTTCCCCTGCTGCGTGTTCGGCAATTTTTCCTGCTCTGTCCACATTCTCACTACTACTGCTTTTAAACTTGCTCCAATTAGGCCTCTGGCTCCTCTCTGTTTTCACTATTTACCCTGGGCTCCAACACCGCCAGTTGTTGCTCAGAAGTGTGGTCTGCACAGTCAACACTTGCTCCAGTGTTATTGGGGTTTAGTAACGTCAGCTGATCCCCTGCTGTGTGCCGGGCAATTTCTCCTGCACTGTCCACATTCACACTACTACTGATTTTAAACTTGCTTCAATTAGGCCTCTGGCTCCTCTCTGTTTTCACTATTTACCCTGGGCTCCAACACCGCCAGTTGCTGCTCAGAAGTGCCGTTTGCACAGACAACACTTGCTCCAGCGTTATTGGGGTTCAGTAATGTCAGCTGTTCCCCTGCTGTGTGTCAGGCAATTTCTCCTGCTCTGTCCACATTCACACTACTACTGATTTTAAACTTGCTCCAATTAGGCCTCTGGCTCCTCTCTGTTTTCACTATTTACCCTGGGCTCCAAAACTGCCAGTTGCTGCTCAGAAGTGCCGTCTGCACAGTCAAAACTTGCTCCAGTGTTATTCGGGTTCAGTAAAGTCAGTTGTTCCCCTGCTGTGTGTCCGGCAATTTCTCCTGCTCTGTCCACATTCACACAACAACTGATTTCAAACTAGCACCATTTAGGCCTCTGGCTCCTCTCTGTTTTCACTATTTACCGTGGGCTCCAACACCTCCAGTTGCTGCTCAGAAGTGCCGTCTGGCCAGTCAACACTTGCTCCAGTGTTATTGGGGTACAGTAACGTCAGCTGTTCCCCAACTGTGTGTCCGGCAATTTCTCCTGCTCTGTCCACATTCACACAACAACTGATTTCAAACTTGCTCCAATTAGGCCTCTGGCTCCTCTCTGTCTTCACTATTTACCCTGGGCTCCAACACCTCCAGTTGCTGCTCAGAAGTGCCGTCTGGCCAGTCAACACTTGCTCCTGTGTTACTGGGGTACAGTAATGTCAGCTGTTCCCCTGCTGTGTGTCCGGCAATTTCTCCTGCTCTGTCCACATTCACACTACTACTGATTTTAAACTTGCTCAAATTAGGCCTCTGGCTATTCTCTGTTTTCACTATTTACCCTGGGCTCCAACACCGCCAGTTGCTGCTCAGAAGTGCCGTCTGCACAGTCAACACTTGCTCCAGTGTTATTGGGGTTCAGTAACGTCAGCTGATCCCCTGCTGTGTGCCCAGCAATTTCTCCTGCACTGTCCAGATTCACACTACTACTGATTTTAAACGTGCTCCAATTAGGCCTCTGGCTCCTCTCTGTTTTCACTATTTACCCTGGGCTCCAACACCGCCAGTTGCTGCTCAGAAGTGCCGTCTGCACAGACAACACTTGCTCCAGCGTTATTGGGGTTCAGTAATGTCAGCCCTTCCCCTGCTGTGTGTCGGGCAATTTCTCCTGCTCTGTCCACATTCACACTACTACTGATTTTAAACTTGCTCCAATTAGGCCTCTGGTTCCTCTCTGTTTTCACTATTTACCCTGGGCTCCAACACCGCCAGTTGCTGCTCAGAAGTGCCGTCTGCACAGACAACACTTGCTCCAGTGTTATTGGGGTACAGTAATGTCAGCTGTTCCCCTGTGTGTGTCCAGCAATTTCTCCTGCTCTGTCCACATTCACACTACTACTGATTTTAAACTTGCTCCAATTAGGCCTCTGGCTCCTCTCTGTTTTCACTATTTACCCTGGGCTTTAACACCACCAGTTGCTGCTCAGAAGTGCCGTCTGCACAGTCAACACTTGCTCCAATGTTATTGGGGTTCAGTAACGTCAGCTGTTCCCCTGCTGCGTGTTCGGCAATTTTTCCTGCTCTGTCCACATTCTCACTACTACTGATTTTAAACTTGCTCCAATTAGGCCTCTGGCTAATCTCTGTTTTCACTATTTACCCTGGGCTCCAACACCGCCAGTTGCTGCTCAGAAGTGCCGTCTGCACAGTCAACACTTGCTCCAGTGTTATTCGGGTTCAGTAACGTCAGCTGTTCCCCTGCTCTGTGTCCAGCAATTTCTCATTCTCTGTCTACATTCACACAACAACTGATTTCAAACTTGCTCCAATTAGGCCTCTGGCTCCTCTCTGTTTTCACTATTTACCCTGGGATCCAACACCGCCAGTTGCTGCTCAGAAGTGCCGTCTGCACAGTCAACACTTGCTCCAGTGTTATTCGGGTTCAGTAACGTCAGCTGTTCCCCTGCTCTGTGTCCAGCAATTTCTCCTGCTCTGTCCACATTCACACAACAACTGATTTCAAACTTGCTCCAATTAGGCCTCTGGCTCCTCTCTGTTTTCACTATTTACCCTGGGCTCCAACACCGCCAGTTGCTGCTCAGAAGTGCCGTCTGCACAGACAACACTTGCTCCAGCGTTATTGGGGTTCAGTAATGTCAGCTGTTCCCCTGCTGAGTGTCGGGCAATTTCTCCTGCTCTGTCCACATTCACACTACTACTGATTTTAAACTTGCTCCAATTAGGCCTCTGGCTCCTCTCTGTTTTCACTATTTACCCTGGGCTCCAAAACTGCCAGTTGCTGCTCAGAAGTGCCATCTGCACAGTCAACACTTGCTCCAGTGTTATTCGGGTTCAGTAACGTTAGCTGTTCCCCTGCTGTGTGTCCGGCAATTTCTCCTGCTCTGTCCACATTCACACAACAACTGATTTCAAACTAGCACCATTTAGGCCTCTGGCTCCTCTCTGTTTTCACTATTTACCGTGGGCTCCAACACCTCCAGTTGCTGCTCAGAAGTGCCGTCTGGCCAGTAAACACTTGCTCCAGTGTTATTGGGGTACATTAACGTCAGCTGTTCCCCTGCTGTGTGTCTGGCAATTTCTCCTGCTCTGTCCACATTCACACTACTACTGATTTTAAACTTGCTCCAATTAGGCCTCTGGATCCTCTCGGTTTTCACTATTTTCACTGGGCTCCAACACCTCCACTTGCTGCTCAGAAGTGCCGTCTGCACAGTCAACACTTGCTCCTGTGTTATTGGGGTTCAGTAACGTTAGCTGTTCCCCTGCTGTATGTCCGGAAATTTCTCCTGCTCTGTCCACATTCACACTACTACTGATTTTAAACTTGCTTCAATAAGGCCTCTGGCGCCTCTCTGTTTTCACTATTTACCCTGGGCTCCAACACCGCCAGTTGCTGCTCAGAAGTGCCGTCTGCACAGTCAACACTTGCTCCAGTGTTATTGGGGTTCAGTAACGTCAGCTGATCCCCTGCTGTGTGTCAGGCAATTTCTCCTGCACTGTCCACATTCACACTACTACTGATTTTAAACGTGCTCCAATTAGGCCTCTGGCTCCTCTCTGTTTTCACTATTTACCCTGGGCTCCAACACCCCCAGTTGCTGCTCAGAAGTGCGGTCTGCACAGACAACACTTGCTCCAGCGTTATTCGGGTTCAGTAATGTCAGCTCTTCCCCTGCTGTGTGTCGGGCAATTTCTCCTGCTCTGTCCACATTCACACTACTACTGATTTTAAACTTGCTTCAATAAGGCCTCTGGCGCCTCTCTGTTTTCACTATTTACCCTGGGCTCCAACACCTCCAGTTGCTGCTCAGAAGTGCCGTCTGCACAGTCAATATTTGCTCCTGTGTTATTGGGGTTCAGTAACGTCAGCTGTTCCCCTGCTGTGTGTCCGGCAATTTCTCCTGCTCTGTCCACATTCACACAACAACTGATTTCAAACTTGCTCCAATTAGGCCTCTGGCTCCTCTCTGTCTTCACTATTTACCCTGGGCTCCAACACCTCCAGTTGCTGCTCAGAAGTGCCGTCTGGCCAGTCAACACTTGCTCCTGTGTTATTGGGGTACAGTAATGTCAGCTGTTCCCCTGCTGTGTGTCCAGCAATTACTCCTGCTCTGTCCACATTCACACTACTACTGATTTTAAACTTGCTCCAATTAGGCCTCTGGCTCCTCTCTGTTATCACTATTTACCCTGGGCTCCAACACCGCCAGTTGCTGCTCAGAAGTGCCGTCTGCACAGTCAACACTTGCTCCTGTGGTATTGGGGTTCAGTAACGTCAGCTGTTCCCCTGCTGTGTGTCCGGCAATTTCTCCTGCTCTGTCCACATTCACACTACTACTGATTTTAAACTTGCTCAAATTAGGCCTCTGGCTCCTCTCTGTTTTCACTATTTACCCTGGGCTCCAACACCACCAGTTGCTGCTCAGAAGTGCCGTCTGCACAGTCAACACTTTCTCCAATGTTATTGGGGTTCAGTAACGTCAGCTGTTCCCCTGCTGCGTGTTCGGCAATTTTTCCTGCTCTGTCCACATTCTCACTACTACTGCTTTTAAACTTGCTCCAATTAGGCCTCTGGCTCCTCTCTGTTTTCACTATTTACCCTGGGCTCCAACACCTCCAGTTGCTGCTCAGAAGTGCCGTCTGCACAGTCAACACTTGCTCCAGTGTTATTCGGGTTCAGTAACGTCAGCTGTTCCCCTGCTCTGTGTCCAGCAATTTCTCCTGCTCTGTCCACATTCACACAACAACTGATTTCAAACTTGCTCCAATTAGGCCTCTGGCTCCTCTCTGTTTTCAATATTTACCCTGGGCTCCAACACCTCCAGTTGCTGCTCAGAAGTGCCGTCTGCACAGTCAATATTTGCTCCTGTGTTATTGGGGTTCAGTAACGTCAGCTGTTCCCCTGCTGTGTGTCCGGCAATTTCTCCTGCTCTGTCCACATTCACACAACAACTGATTTCAAACTTGCTCCAATTAGGCCTCTGGCTCCTCTCTGTTTTCACTATTTACCCTGGGCTCCAAAACCTCCAGTTGCTGCTCAGAAGTGCCGTCTGCACAGTGAACACTTGCTCCTGTGGTATTGGGGTTCAGTAACGTCAGCTGTTCCCCTGCTGTGTGTCCGGCAATTTCTCCTGCTCTGTCCACATTCACACTACTACTGATTTTAAACTTGCTCCAATTAGGCCTCTGGCTCCTCTCTGTTTTCACTATTTACCCTGGGCTCCAACACCGCCAGTTGTTGCTCAGATGTGTGGTCTGCACAGTCAACACTTGCTCCAGTGTTATTGGGGTTTAGTAACGTCAGCTGATCCGCTGCTGTGTGCCGGACAATTTCTCCTGCACTGTCCACATTCACACTACTACTGATTTTAAACTTGCTCCAATTAGGCCTCTGGCTCCTCTCTGTTTTCACTATTTACCCTGGGCTCCAACACCGCCAGTTGCTGCTCAGAAGTGCCGTCTGCACAGACAACACTTGCTCCAGTGTTATTGGGGTACAGTAATGTCATCTGTTCCCCTGCTGTGTGTCGGGCAATTTCTCCTGCTCTGTCCACATTCACACTACTACTGATTTTAAACTTGCTCCAATTAGGCCTCTGGCTCCTCTCTGTTTTCACTATTTACCCTGGGCTTTAACACCACCAGTTGCTGCTCAGAAGTGCCGTCTGCACAGTCAATACTTGCTCCTGTGTTATTGGGGTTCAGTAACGTCAGCTGTTCCCCTGCTGTGTGTCCGGCAATTTCTCCTGCTCTGTCCACATTCACACAACTGATTTCAAACTTGCTCCAATTAGGCCTCTGGCTCCTCTCTGTTTTCACTATTTACCCTGGGCTCCAAAACCTCCAGTTGCTGCTCAGAAGTGCCGTCTGCACAGTGAACACTTGCTCCTGTGGTATTGGGGTTCAGTAACGTCAGCTGTTCCCCTGCTGTGTGTCCGGCAATTTCTCCTGCTCTGTCCACATTCACACTACTACTGATTTTAAACTTGCTCCAATTTGGCCTCTGGCTCCTCTCTGTTTTCACTATTTACCCTGGGCTCCAACACCTCCAGTTGCTGCTCAGAAGTGCCGTCTGGCCAGTCAACACTTGCTCCTGTGTTATTGGGGTACAGTAATGTCAGCTGTTCCCCTGCTGTGTGTCCAGCAATTACTCCTGCTCTGTCCACATTCACACTACTACTGATTTTAAACTTGCTCCAATTAGGCCTCTGGCTCCTCTCTGTTATCACTATTTACCCTGGGCTCCAACACCGCCAGTTGCTGCTCAGAAGTGCCGTCTGCACAGTCAACACTTGCTCCTGTGGTATTGGGGTTCAGTAACGTCAGCTGTTCCCCTGCTGTGTGTCCGGCAATTTCTCCTGCTCTGTCCACATTCACACTACTACTGATTTTAAACTTGCTCAAATTAGGCCTCTGGCTCCTCTCTGTTTTCACTATTTACCCTGGGCTCCAACACCACCAGTTGCTGCTCAGAAGTGCCGTCTGCACAGTCAACACTTGCTCCAATGTTATTGGGGTTCAGTAACGTCAGCTGTTCCCCTGCTGCGTGTTCGGCAATTTTTCCTGCTCTGTCCACATTCTCACTACTACTGCTTTTAAACTTTCTCCAATTAGGCCTCTGGCTCCTCTCTGTTTTCACTATTTACCCTGGGCTCCAACACCTCCAGTTGCTGCTCAGAAGTGCCGTCTGCACAGTCAACACTTGCTCCAGTGTTATTCGGGTTCAGTAACGTCAGCTGTTCCCCTGCTCTGTGTCCAGCAATTTCTCCTGCTCTGTCCACATTCACACAACAACTGATTTCAAACTTGCTCCAATTAGGCCTCTGGCTCCTCTCTTTTCACTATTTACCCTGGGCTCCAAAACCTCCAGTTGCTGCTCAGAAGTGCCGTCTGCACAGTGAACACTTGCTCCTGTGGTATTGGGGTTCAGTAACGTCAGCTGTTCCCCTGCTGTGTGTCCGGCAATTTTTCCTGCTCTGTCCACATTCACACTACTACTGATTTTAAACTTGCTCCAATTAGGCCTCTGGCTCCTCTCTGTTTTCACTATTTACCCTGGGCTCCAACACCGCCAGTTGTTGCTCAGATGTGTGGTCTGCACAGTCAACACTTGCTCCAGTGTTATTGGGGTTTAGTAACGTCAGCTGATCCGCTGCTGTGTGCCCAGCAATTTCTCCTGCACTGTCCACATTCACACTACTACTGATTTTAAACTTGCTCCAATTAGGCCTCTGGCTCCTCTCTGTTTTCACTAGTTACCCTGGGCTCCAACACCGCCAGTTGCTGCTCAGAAGTGCCGTCTGCACAGACAACACTTGTTCCAGTGTTATTGGGGTACAGTAATGTCAGCTGTTCCCCTGCTGTGTGTCGGGCAATTTCTCCTGCTCTGTCCACATTCACACTACTACTGATTTTAAACTTGCTCCAATTAGGCCTCTGGCTCCTCTCTGTTTTCACTATTTACCCTGGGCTTTAACAACACCAGTTGCTGCTCAGAAGTGCCGTCTGCACAGTCAACACTTGCTCCAATGTTATTGGGGTTCAGTAACGTCAGCTGTTCCCCTGCTGCGTGTTCGGCAATTTTTCCTGCTCTGTCCACATTCTCACTACTACTGATTTTAAACTTGCTCCAATTAGGCCTCTGGCTCCTCTCTGTTTTCACTATTTACCCTGGGCTCCAACACCGCCAGTTGCTGCTCAGAAGTGCCGTCTGCACAGTCAACACTTGCTCCAGTGTTATTCGGGTTCAGTAACGTCAGCTGTTCCCCTGCTCTGTGTCCAGCAATTTCTTCTGCTCTGTCCACATTCACACAACAACTGATTTCAAACGTGCTCCAATTAGGCCTCTGGCTCCTCTCTGTTTTCACTATTTACCCTGGGCTCCAACACCTCCAGTTGCTGCTCAGAAGTGCCGTCTGCACAGTCAACACTTGCTCCAGTGTTATTGGGGTTCAGTAACGTCAGCTGTTCCCCTGCTGTGTGTCCAGCAATTTCTCCTGCTCTGTCCACATTCACACAACAACTGATTTCAAACTTGCTCCAATTAGGCCTCTGGCTCCTCTCTGTTTTCACTATTTTCCCTGGGCTCCAACACCTCCAGTTGCTGCTCAGAAGTGCCGTCTGCACAGTCAATACTTGCTCCTGTGTTATTGGGGTTCAGTAACGTCAGCTGTTCCCCTGCTGTGTGTCCGGCAATTTCTCCTGCTCTGTCCACATTCACACAACAACTGATTTCAAACTTGCTCCAATTAGGCCTCTGGCTCCTCTCTGTTTTCACTATTTACCCTGGGCTCCAACACCTCCAGTTGCTGCTCAGAAGTGCCTTCCGTACAGTCAATACTTGCTCCTGTGTTATTGGGGTTCAGTAACGTCAGCTGTTCCCCTGCTGTGTGTCCGGCAATTTCTCCTGCTCTGTCCACATTCACACAACAACTGATTTCAAACTTGCTCCAATTAGGCCTCTGTCTCCTCTCTGTTTTCACTATTTACCCTGGGCTCCAAAACCTCCAGTTGCTGCTCAGAAGTGCCCTCTGCACAGTGAACACTTGCTCCTGTGGTATTGGGGTTCAGTAACGTCAGCTGTTCCCCTGCTGTGTGTCCGGCAATTTCTCCTGCTCTGTCCACATTCACACTACTACTGATATTAAACTTGCTCCAATTAGGCCTCTGGCTCCTCTCTGTTTTCACTATTTACCCTGGGTTCCAACACCGCCAGTTGTTGCTCAGAAGTGTGGTCTGCACAGTCAACACTTGGTCCAGTGTTATTGGGGTTTAGTAACGTCAGCTGATCCCCTGCTGTGTGCCCGGCAATTTCTCCTGCACTGTCCACATTCACACTACTACTGATTTTAAACTTGCTCCAATTAGACCTCTGGCTCCTCTCTGTTTTCACTATTTACCCTGGGCTCCAACACCGCCAGTTGCTGCTCAGAAGTGCCGTCTGCACAGACAACACTTGCTTCAGCGTTATTGGGGTTCAGTAATGTCAGCTGTTCCCCTGCTGTGTGTCGGGTAATTTCTCCTGCTCTGTCCACATTCACTCTACTACTGAATTTTAACTTGCTCCAATTAGGCCTCTGGCTCCTCTCTGTTTTCACTATTTACCCTGGGCTCCAAAACTGCCAGTTGCTGCTCAGAAGTGCCATCTGCACAGTCAACACTTGCGCCAGTGTTATTCGGGTTCAGCAAAGTCAGCTGTTCCCCTGCTGTGTGTCCGGCAATTTCTCCTGCTCTGTCCACATTCACACAACAACTGATTTCATACTAGCACCATTTAGGCCTCTGGCTCCTCTCTGTTTTCACTATTTACCCTGGGCTCCAACACCTCCAGTTGCTGCTCAGAAGTGCCGTCTGGCCAGTCAACACTTGCTCCAGTGTTATTGGGGTACAGTAACGTCAGCTGTTCCCCTGCTGTGTGTCTGGCAATTTCTCCTGCTCTGTCCACATTCACACTACTACTGATTTTAAACTTATTCAAATTAGGCCTCTGGCTCCTCTCTGTTTTCATTATTTACCCTGGGCTCCAACAGAGCCAGTTGCTGCTCAGAAGTGCCGTCTGCACAGACAACACTTGCTCCAGCGTTATTGGGGTTCAGTAATGTCAGCTCTTCCCCTGCTGTGTGTCGGGCAATTTCTCCTGCTCTGTCCACATTCACACTACTACTGATTTTAAACTTGCTCCAATTAGGCCTCTGGCTCCTCTCTGTTTTCACTATTTACCCTGGGCTCCAACACCGCCAGTTGCTGCTCAGAAGTGCCGTCTGCACAGTCAACACTTGCTCCAGGGTTATTCGGGATCAGTAAAGTCAGCTGTTCCCCTGCTGTGTGTCGGGCAATTTCTCCTGCTCTGTCCACAATCACACAACAACTGATTTCAAACTTGCTCCAATTAGGCCTCTGGATCCTCTCGGTTTTCACTATTTACCCTGGGCTCCAACACCTCCAGTTGCTGCTCAGAAGTGCCATCTGGCCAGTCAACACTTGCTCCAGTGTTATTGGGGTACAGTAATGTCAGCTGTTCCCCTGCTGTGTGTCCAGCAATTTCTCCTGCTCTGTCCACATTCACACTACACTGATTTTAAACTTGCTCCAATTAGACCTCTGGCTCCTCTCTGTTTTCACTATTTACCCTGGGCTCCAACACCGCCAGTTGCTGCTCAGAAGTGCCGTCTGCACAGACAACACTTGCTTCAGCGTTATTGGGGTTCAGTAATGTCAGCTGTTCCCCTGCTGTGTGTCTGGCAATTTCTCCTGCTCTGTCCACATTCACACTACTACTGATTTTAAACTTATTCAAATTAGGCCTCTGGCTCCTCTCTGTTTTCATTATTTACCCTGGGCTCCAACACCGCCAGTTGCTGCTCAGAAGTGCCGTCTGCACAGACAACACTTGCTCCAGCGTTATTGGGATCAGTAAAGTCAGCTGTTCCCCTGCTGTGTGTCGGGCAATTTCTCCTGCTCTGTCCACAATCACACAACAACTGATTTCAAACTTGCTCCAATTAGGCCTCTGGATCCTCTCGGTTTTCAATATTTACCCTGGGCTCCAACACCTCCAGTTGCTGCTCAGAAGTGCCATCTGGCCAGTCAACACTTGCTCCAGTGTTATTGGGGTACAGTAATGTCAGCTGTTCCCCTGCTGTGTGTCCAGCAATTTCTCCTGCTCTGTCCACATTCACACTACTACTGATTTTAAACTTGCTCCAATTAGGCCTCTGGCTCCTCTCTGTTTTCACTATTTACCCTGGGCTTCAACACCACCAGTTGCTGCTCAGAAGTGCCGTCTGCACAGTCAACACTTGCTCCAGTGTTTTTCGGGTTCAGTAAAGTCAGCTGTTCCCCTGCTGTGTGTCCGGCAATTTCTCCTGCTCTGTCCACATTCACACAACAACTGATTTCAAACTAGCACCAATTAGGCCTCTGGCTCCTCTCTGTTTTCACTATTTACCCTGGGCTCCAACACCTCCAGTTGCTGCTCAGAAGTGCCGTCTGGCCAGTCAACATTTGCTCCAGTGTTATTGGGGTACAGTAACGTCAGTTGTTCCCCTGCTGTGTGTCTGGCAATTTCTCCTGCTCTGTCCACATTCACACTACTACTGATTTTAAACTTGTTCAAATTAGGCCCCTGGCTCCTCTCTGTTTTCACTATTTACCCTGGGCTCCAACACCCCCAGTTGCTGCTCAGAAGTGCCGTCTGCACAGCCAACACTTGCTCCAGTGTTATTGAGTTTCAGTAACGTCAGCTGTTCCCCTGCTGTGTGTCCGGCAATTTCTCCTGCTCTGTCCACATTCACACAACTACTGATTTTAAACGTGCTCCAATTAGGCCTCTGGCTCCTCTCTGTGTTCACTATTTACCCTGGGCTCCAACACCACCAGTTGCTGCTCAGAAGTGCCTTCTGCACAGTCACACTTGCTCCAGTGTTATTGGGGTTCAGTAACGTCAGCTGTTCCCCTGCTGTGTGCCCGCCAATTTCTCCTGCTCTGTCCACATTCACACTACTACTGATTTTAAACTTGCTCCAATTAGGCCTCTATCTGGCTCCTCTCTGTTTTCAGTATTTACCCTTGGCTCCAACACCGCCTGTTGCTGCTCAGAAGTGCCGTCTGCACAGTCATCACTTGATCCAGTGTTATTGGGGTTCAGTAACGTCAGCTGTTCCCCTGCTGTGTGTCCAGCAATTTTTCCTGCTCTGTCCACATTCACACTACTACTGATTTTAAACTTGCTCCAATTAGGCCTCTGGCTCCTCTCTGTTATCACTATTTACCCTGGGCTCCAACACCGCCAGTTGCTCCTCAGAAGTGCCGCCTCCACAGTCAACACTTGCTCCAGTGTTATTGGGGTTCAGTAACGTCAGCTGATCCCCTGCTGTGTGCCCGGCAATTTCTCCTGCTCTGTCCACATTCACACTACTACTGATTTTAAAGTTGCTCCAATTAGGCCTCTGTCTGGCTCCTCTCTGTTTTCAGTATTTACCCTGGGCTCCAAGACCGCCTGCTGCTGCTCAGAAGTCCCGTCTGCACAGTCAACACTTGCTCCAGTGTAATTTGGGTTCAGTAACGTCAGCTGATCCCCTGCTGTGTGCCCGGCAATTTCTCCTGCTCTGTCCACATTCACACTACTGCTGATTTTAAACTTGCTCCAATTAGGCCTCTGTCTGGCTCCTATCTGTTTTCAGTATTTACCTTGGGCTGAAACACCGCCAGTTGCTGCTCAGAAGTGCCGTCTGCACAGTCAACACTTGCTCCAGTGTTATTGGGGTTCAGTAGCGTCAGCTGTTCCCCTGCTGTGTGTCCGGCAATTTCTCCTGCTCTGTCCACATTCACACTACTACTGATTTTAAACTTGCTCCAATTAGGCCTCTGGCTCCACTCTGTTTTTAGTATTTACCCTGGGTTCCAGCACCGCCAGCTGTTTCCTAGCAGTGTCTTTGGCACGGGTACTCCCTCCTGCCCAGCCTGGTTCCATCACGCCAGCTGTTTCCGGGTAGTGTCAACGTCACTTTGCCTCCAATACGTTGTCCTGTCATGTTGCGGTCGGATTAACCAACTCTATGGTGCCTGCAGTTTAGGTGACTCCTATGTGCGCTGCGGGATCTGGCAATGAAGGCTGGTTCCATAGTGTCAATAGCACAAGCACCCCCTGTAGGACTGTGGGTTTCGGTAACTCCGGCCGGCTCGCGGCCTTGCAACTTTTTTTTTCATGTGTACCTTCTGCTACCCATCCAGGTTCCAGTACCGTCAGCTGGTTCTCGGCAGTGCCTTTCGCTTAAGTGCCTCCTTCTCGGTATCCGAGTTCCACCAACGTCTTCTGGTCCTTGGTAGTGCTTTCTAGCACAGGTACCTCCTGCTTAGTAACCGGGTTCCAGTACCATCAGCTGGTCCTCGGTAGTTCTATTGGCTCTTGTACCTTCTGCTACCCATCCGGGTTCCAGCACCTCAAGTTGTTTCCCAGCAGTGTCTTTAGCACGGGTGCTCCCTCCTGCCCAGCCTGGTTCCAGCACGCTAGCTGTTTCCGGGTGGTGTCAATGTCACTTTGCCTCCAATATGTTGTCCTGTCGTGTTGGGGTCAGGTTAGCCGACTCTATGATTCCTGCAGTTTAGGTGACTCCTATGTGGGCTGCGGGATCTGGCAATGAAGGCTGGTTCCATAGTGCCAATAGGACAAGCACCCCCTGTAGGACTGTGGGTTTCTGTAACTCCGGCCGGCTTGCGGCCTTGCAACTTTTTTTTCATGTGTACCTTCTGCTACCCATCCGGGTTCCAGCACCGTCAGCTGGTTCTCGGCAGTGCCTTTGGCTTAGGTGCCTCCTTCTCGGTATCCGAGTTCCACCAACGTCTGCTGGTCCTTGGTAGTGCTTTCTAGCACAGGTACCTCCTGCTTAGTAACCGGGTTCCAGAACCATCAGCTGGTCCTTGGTAGTTCCATTGGCTCTTGTACCTTCTGCTACCTATCCGGGTTCCAGTACCGTCAGCTGGTTCTCGGTAGTGCCTTTGGCTTAGGTGCCTCCTTCTCGGTATCCGAGTTCCACCAACGTCTACTGGTCCTTGGTAGTGCTTTCTAGCACAGGTACCTCCGGCTTAGTAACCGGGTTCCAGTACCAACAGCTGGTCCTCGGTAGTTCCATTGGCTCTTGTACCTTCTGCTACCCATCCAGGTTCCAGTACCGTCAGTTTGGTTCTCGGCAGTTCCTCAGCCTTCTTGTACCTTCTGCTGCATTTCCAAGTTCAAGCTTTTTGAAATGGTTTTTGGTAATCACTCTGGATCTCCCTGACGATGACCCTGAAGACGACGACCCTGAAGACCACCCCGAAGAAGACGAGGACCTTGAAGATGACGTCCCTGAAGTCGATGACCCTGAAGACCACCCCGAAGAAGACGAGGACCCCGAAGACGACGACCCCGAAGACGAAGACCCTGAAGACCACCCCGAAGAAGACGAGGACCCCGAAGACGACGACCCTGAAGACGACGACCCTGAAGACCACCCCAAAGAAGACGACGACCCTTAAGGCGACAACCCTGAAGACGACGACCCTGAAGACCACCCCAAAGAAGACCAAGAAGATGACCCTAAAGAAGATGACCAAGAAGACAAAGAACAAGAAGACAACCGCCAAGATACAGAAGAACAAGAGACAGAAGTCCAAGAAGCAGAAGAACAAGAAGCTGCAGAACAAAAAGCAGAAGAACAATAAGCATAAGACTAAAAATCAGAGCAAAAGATATTATCTAAATTATAAGCAGAAGAAGACTAAGCAGTGTATGGGGGTGAGTCCGTTCCTCCTTGTGATGCCCCTGGAAAAAACCTAATAATCTTTGTAATCTTCAAACTTTTATAGATAACAACTACAAGAATGCCTGTCACAAATAAGAATATGATGAAGAAGAAGAATATGAAGAAGTAGAATATGAAGAAGAATAATAGTTGAATATGAAGAATATGAAGAATGTAAAAAAAAGAATAATAGGAAGAAGGTGAAGAAGAAGAAGATGAAGAAGGTGAAGAAGAAGTTGATGAAAAAGATGCTGCTGCTGAGGATGATGAAGGAGAAAGTGTGGGAGAAGTAAAAAAGAAGGTGAAGAGCATGGAAGTAGTGAAACATAAATATCTGACAAAATATAAAAAAACTTAACATAGTCAATATTTCCGTAACTCAGAACGTCTTAAAAAATATATTAATTACTGCTATTCCATTTGATTGGGCTAAACCTCTATGCCTTTAATGTCTCCTCCACCTCCCCCAATACATTCTACATTATTCTTAGTTGTTTTCCTTCATGTAGAATTAACCTACAAGGAAAGAAAGGGTTTATTTTCATTCCGATATTTGTGTCCCATTGACTTGCATTGATTTCCGGTATCGGAATCGGCAATATCCGATCTTTTTTGGGTATCGGTCCGATCCAATCCGATCCGATATTTCCCGATATCGGAAGGTATCGCTCAACACTAACCACAATACAGACACACAAATTAATCACAGATAACTATAGTCATGTTCTTCAGTGTTGCAGTTGCACAACATATTATTGGGTGGAGTTTTTTCCAATGTTTTAGGATTTTCTGTTACGATCTCTATTGCTGAGTTGGGAATAGTGATGAGGGAGTATGTTTTGTTAACCCTTTTGCCGAGTATACTTGGCTGAGCTCCGAGTAGTTACAGCTGCTCAGTGATGTGTTTGAATCACTCCCGTGTGCATGATTTGTGACTGTTTGACATCTTTAATACATGTGAGGAATGTCTATTTCTTACACATTCCTCACATGTAAAAAGCTGTCAAAAAGTCGCAAATCATGCACACGGGAGTGATTCAAACATATCACCGAGCATGCTATAAATACTCGGTGCTCACCCGAGTATACTCTGCGAAAGGGTTAACAAAACATACTCGCTCATCACTAGTTGGGAACTCTGACATCTTTTCACTATTCTAAATTACCTTAAAATTGCTGCTGAATGCCCTGCTTCATTTTACATCTAGACTTTGATGGTTTTTCCTGATTGGCTATGCTACACATGTCATGTGATGCCTGTAAGTCGTTATGAGGAAGCCCATGTAGTCACACCTGAAGTCATGGGAGTCTTCTGTAGCTGATGCAATCTTCTGCAATGTGTAAAATGTCAGCTAGCAATTTTTTTCAGACTTGCGCGAATTGAATAGGAAATTGTTATAATTTGCCAGTACCTGCAAATTTCATGAAATTCAGCACAAATTTGATTTACATTAAATTAATTCACTCATATATACCTGACAAGCTTTCTATTTTATGTCATTATATGTGATTGATTTTCATGGCAATGACTCAAATGAAGGGATGCAACATATTGCACTCAGGTCCCAGTGCTATACACAATGCTCATATTGAGCTCTGTTTAGCGCTTTGTGTGACAGGAATCTAATCATTTCACTTACCTGTCATCCGAAGGGAGTCAGTCTGAGACTGTGTCAGCTGGATCTTTTTAATGGCAGAATGATATGCACCACAATCTGCCATTACAGTGAGCACTGTAGATATAAACCATGGCTACAAGGTGAAAAGGTGAATAAAAGGATTGCAACATTTGGAATGCACCATATTGTTTAAGATAACTTAAGGAAGCTCTCTAAATTTAACTTGGGAAGCTCATCTTGTCATTTTGAATTTATCCAAATCTTGACTTAGTGGTGTGTCCTGAGATACTGAGCTCTACACTAGAAGTTTCCAATAACACTCTTGATTCAGCAAAAGGAGCTGGGAAAACCTTAAAATTTTAGACTTGAATGGTATGATGACAATTATTGTACGCTAGTCTTTCCTGATTTTTATGCTCACCTTTGGTATCAGGGAAACTGGGAAAACATAGAGGCCAGTCTGAACTTTCGCAAAATGGAGAGGGTAGCTTTCTGATACATGGAAAATTGTGAGGCAAAAAATGAGGAAGCACAAAATCGATCTGAAAAAATGCAGGAAATCAGATCGATTTTGAAATGCATTGCTGTCTTTTAATAAATGTTTATTGTTTTTCAACACCTTCTTATCCTTGTCTTTATTGTGACAATGCCCACCATCACATTTTCATGTTCATACTGAGGAATACCACTTTACTACTAAACTTTTCAGAGTTGTGCCTAGCCTGCACAACTTCACCAGGTGAGTAGACTCCGTTCACTCTCCCCTGTTTCTTATCACCAGGGCTTCATCATGGAGTGCTTCTATTTTGTCTTCTTGATACATAGAGAGGAAAATCTTCAGCACCCAATCATGATCTGCTTAGTTATGACTAGACTAAGAGACCTCATAGAACTACTAATCCGTGGTCCGATCCATGTTCTCAAATGAAAATAATTCTGCTTCTAGGAAAAATGGCAATCCAACGAAACATCATAGGCTATGTTCCCATACGTTGTGTTTTGCAGCGTATTTTGCTGCAGATGTTTATACAAATTTTCAGCTGTGTTTTGCAGTACCAGCAAAGTCTATGAGAAACCAGAATTCTCTGTTCAACATCTTGTTTTTTTTATGTGTGCGTATTTTGTGCCTTGGTTGGGTTTTTGGAAAAATAGACATTTCACTTCTTTCAGCATTTTTTCAGCGTTTTTTCACCCATAGGAATTAATGGGTGGTAAAAAAAATACTGAAAAAACACACCAAGAAACGCAGGTAAATTTTTTTAGCGTTTTTTCAGTGTTTTTGATGGCAAAATAGAATGGGGTTCCTTTTTTTCACAGAACTTTATGTACATGCATAAATAGAGACAGAAGGACAGTTAAAAAAATGCTGAAAAAATGCATCAAAAACGCATCAAAAAACGCAGCAAAACCTGCAGATTTGACGCAGCTGATTTCCTGCCAGAGATCAGTTTTGCTGCAGATTTCTAACTGGAAAAAAACACAACATATGGGAACATAGCCTAATTGTAAAGCAGGGTGGAGTGAACACAATCCACCTTTACCCTGCTGAGACTTGTGGAAAGGTTTAAAGGCCACAAAAAGTGAAAATTTCCCAGGGTTGATCTCCTTGCCAAATCAATAGGGGGCGGATGTGCAGTACCTATATGCGGCCACTACCAGTAGATGCAGCAGTTCCGTAACTGAACACTTCCATCAGCACTGAGAACAGCTGATTGGCGGGGGTGCCGGGTGTCGCAACCCCACCAATCAGACATTGATGACCTATCCCAATGGTAGGTCATCAATGTTAAAGTAGTGGACAGCCTCTTTAAATGGATAACAGAATACTAAACTTTTTTAAACAAGAAATAAACTGAGCAGAAGAACTAAAACTCTTTCATAATGAAATAAAACTCAGAACCAGGAATCAGAACAAAGTTCTTACTTATCATCCATTGTCATAGGCTAGTATTTAACATTTTACATTGAACATTTCTGAGTCTTACAATTAATGGAAAATATAGCATACCAGATAATAGAATCTGATTGATGACAATGAATGATTGGGGATCACTGATTTTCCTGTACTAACTAGAATAAGATCATTTCGGTATCTGCTTTGTAACAAAAGTTTTCCGGGAAACACAAAAAATATACAGTGCTGTGCAAAAGGTTTAGACAGGTGTAGGTAGAAAAAATGCTGCAAAGTAAGGATGCTTTCAAAAATAGAAGTGTTAATAGTTTTTTAATCAATTAACAAAATTCAAAATGAATGAACTAGAGAAATCAAAATCAAATCAATATTTGAAGTGATTACCCTTAACATTCAAAAAAACATCAAAAGTATGGCTCTTTGGCCACAATTCTTTCAAAAAGACCTTTTCTGGCCAGACTTCTTTTCTTGAATAGTAGATGGATGTAGCTGGGTCTCACTGGTTGCTGCCAGTTCTGAGCTGATGGCACTGCTGGACATGTTCCAATTTTGAAGGGATGAAAGCATAATGTGTCTTTAAACTGCTGCACTAAGCTTTCTTGGACAACCACTGCATCTATTGTCCCCAACTTTGCCCATTTCTTGGTGTTTCTTCAAAAGGACTTGAAAAGCACATATGAAATACCCAGTCTGCTCTGGAATCTTCGAAAACCTATAGAGAAAAGAAATACCAAAAAATGAAAACGCTATATAACAGCCTACAAATACCATAAACATACAAATCCTACTAAAAATGTATTCAATCAAGGCAATGTAATATAATAACTTTATTACAAAATCAATAACATGATAATATTTAAAAAACATTTATTGCACAACAGACAAATATTAAAATAATATGAAAAAAATGAGGGGAGAGGATGTGCCAGATTAAAAAGATATACTAATACATCATAAATAAACCCATGGATAAGATTAATGCAAAATGATATATATATTCAAATAAATATATGAACATAAATGTATATTAGTACATCATAAATAGACCAAAGGACCAAATTAAAAGTGTAAAGTATACATTATCAACATTCTTAAAAAGTGCTCTGTGCATGAATCAATATGACTGCAAAGCAGTCATCAAAGCAAAAGGTGGCTACTTTGAAGAACCTAGAACATAAGACATATTTTCAGTTGTTTCACACTTTTTTCTTAAGTATATAATTCCACATGTGTTAATTCATAGTTTTGATGCCTTCAGTGTGAATGTACAATTTTCATAGTCATGAAAATACAGAAAAATCTTTAAATGAGAAGGTGTGTCCAAACTTTTGGTCTGTACTGTATATAGTTATATAAATATATAGTAAAAAAAATACTACATCAGTAAACCATGCGCTAGTAAAGTGCACTGTACAAAAAAAATATATATACACATGTAGTATCAGATAGAAAGTATATACAGTATTATATAAATGAAACCATAAGGATAATAATTACTGAGAATGTTTAATATTATAAATATAATGCGTTCAGATCACATCACCATGGGTAAATATAACCACTCAATTAATCCATAGCCAATGTAGATACATTTATACTGAACAAAGATCCCTTCACATCACTCTAACGCGCATTTTGCTATTGCTTTGTCAGGGAGTGAAGTAGGATTTGTATGCTCTAAAATCTTTGCCTGGAAGAGTCTGATGCAGTATAACTACCTTGTGTGTTGTTGCTGTGCTAAGTCTTGCCATGGTGTATGGTATGTGACAGGAAACTGTCTTCAACAATCTTACCTTTGTAGCAAAATTTGGCTGTTGCTAAACCAGTTTTAAGCCTCATACACAGCTTTTTCTGTTTCAGCTAATAACTGTTTTTCAACCTAAAAATGAAAATAATAATCCTTATCACCTATTTGGTATGATTGGTTACTTACAGTATACACCTGACTATGTTCTTGCAACATCCATTGCTTTCTGCAAGTGTACTTAGAAGAGTTGATGCTTTGAGGTTTTTGGAAATTAAAGGGTTATCTTATCAAATGTGGATTTGATTTAAATTTCCCTTTTGTGCATTTGGGTTTTTTTATTGATAAAAATAATTTATTACCACTTTTTCTTCAAAGCATTCTTACTTTGCAACATACCATTTCACATCTGCCTGATTTTTTTCACAGTACTCTGTATATATGTTTTACAGTATATACATACACTAAAGGCATTTTCTAAAAATATGTACATAAAGCTTAAATCTTAATATATAGCTAAAAGTTTTTCAACTTTCTTCTTCACTTTTTGCATACATTTTTGAATCAATTCATCACAGTTTTTAAGACTAATTTTACCAGATATTAATGGATCACTTCACGCAAACCCCAGTCTAAGGTCAAGATCAGTTCTTTCAGGTCGTGGACCGGAACTGTGTGAATTCCCTTACCCTCTAGGATCTCATGCTCATATTATAATTAGCTGGGCTGACGAGACATCACTTTCAAGGCCAGCGAATCATATGCCACATCGAGGGAACACAGAAGCTCAGAAAATTTGCGCAGCTCCTGTGCACAGCCAGAGAGCACTGACCAGGACCATGGACTTGGGATGCATGAGGCAATTCGCTCATCTCTACATTTTACCAATCAGCAAATGTAAACAGTGTTAACAATGACTTGTACATTTACTGACTGCAAAAGTTAGTAAAGTGGTAATTCAATCTGATAAAGCAAAGATATGGAAAAACATTATGATCAATGGGAGGTTAACCTCTGAGACCCCATTGAATATAAAACGTATACACATCCCTGTTACAATGCTATTTTTTTATCATGTAAAATAATCATACCAATAATTTCAGAACTTTTTCCACTTTTAATGTAACTCATAATCTGTACAAATCCCTTGAGAAGCAAACTGAAATCATTTTGTGGGGAGAAATAAAAATAAAAAAATAAAATATTGCATTTGCATTAATGTTAACACCCTCTTATAATTGGGGATGTGATTGTGTCCAGAATTAGCCAATTACATTCAAACCTAAATAATAGTCAGTACACAGCTTCCATCATTTAAAGTGATTCTGATTAACCCCATATAATGTTTAGCTGTTCTAGTAGGATTTTTCTGACATTTTCTTAGTTGCAGTTTACAGCAAAAGCCATGCACCATAAGCAGCTTACACCACAGCAAAGGGATCTCAGTGTTGAACACTTTCAGTAAGGAAAAGCGTACAACAAAGTCCAAGGCATTAGATTTAACATGGAACACTGTGAAGACAACCATCCAGAAGTGGCTTCAATTTGTCACAACAGTGACATTGCCTAAAACTGGACGTCCCTCAAAAGTTGATGAAACAATCTCCCATATTTTTCATATACCTGGCAGGTGGGTTAGATTGGCAAGATGGAAACCTTATCTTACAAAGAAAAACATCCAAGTCCGACTATGTTTGCCAAAAGCTACATCAAGTAGGCAAAATGCATGTGAGAAAACATGTTATAATCTGATGAGGCCAAAGCTGAACTTTCCGGCCATAATTCTATGTTTGGCACAAAGTCAACACTGCGCATAACCAGAAGAAAACCATACCTACAGCAAAGCATGGTCGAGGCTGCATTATGCTTTGGGGCAGTTTTTCGGCAGCTGGAACTGGGGCTCTATTCAAGTTGGAGGGATTTTTTAAACAGTTCAAAATATTAATCAATTTTGCAACAAAACCTTCAGACCTTTGCTAAAAAACTGAAGATAATAAAGAATTTCACTTTTCAGCACAACACAGACTGTAAACATACCACCAAATCAGCAAATAATGGCTTCACCAAAAGAAGATGAAAGTTTAGGAATGGCCCAGTCAGAGCCCAGATCTCAATACAATTGAAAGCCTGTGGGTTGACCTGAAGGGGAGTGTGCCAAGGAGGTGCCCTTGCAGTCTGACAGATTTAGAGTGCTACTACAAGGAAGAGTGGGCAAAGATTGCCAATTCTAGATGTGCCATGCTGATAGGTTCCTACCTCAAAAGACTAAATCTGTTATAAATTCAAAGCGTACTTTAACAAAATTTTAGTTTATGGGTATGCATTTTTATGCAACCACATTATTTTAGTACTTTCTTTTTCTTTTTCCACCCAAAAAGATTTCAGTTTATTTTTCAGTTGAATTGTAGATCTTGCAGTTGTCATTGAAGATGAAAACAGTTCTGATATGATTCTTCTTGGTATGTTTTTTTTACATGACAAAAACCTGGCATGGCATTTCAACATGGATGTGAAGACTTTTTTAAATCCACTGTATATTGAGAGTGAAGGGACAATAGCACTGCTTTAGCACTACATCTTTTATTTTTCCTGCATAGGGATAGTTTTCAAATACTTCAATATGGAGATTTCTATCTTATATAGGAATCAACTTTGTTCTCTTTGACGGAAAATAATTTTGTAGAAATCTACAGCTTCAATTGCACTATGTTTTAAGTCACAAACTGCCTTTGTTTTGGAGTATTCACTTATAGATAATAAAATGTTTTTAAAAAAACACAGAAAACAGATACTCGTATTATTATTATTTATTATTATAGTGCCATTTATTCCACGGTGCTTTACATGTGAAAAGAGGTATATATAATAAAAACAAGTACAATAATCGTGAACAATACAAGTCAAAGACTGGTACAGTAGGGGAGAGGACCCGCCCGCGTGAGGGCCACAGTCTACAATCATATCAACTAATATGTAAAGATAAAAATTAGTGATGAGCGAGTATGTTCTGTTAACCCTTTCGGTGAGTATGCTCAGGCCGAGCACCGAGTAGTTACAGCTGCTCGGTGTTATGTTTGAATCACTCCTGTGTGCATGATTTGCAACTGTTTGACAGCTTTAGTACATGTAAGGAATGTCTATTTCTTACACATTCCTCACATGTATTAAAGTTGTCAAACAGTCGCAAATCATGCACACGGGAGTGATTTAAGCATAACACCGAGCAGCTGTAACTACTCGGTGCTCGGCCCGAGCATACTCGTCGAAAGGGTTAACAGAACATACTCGCTCATCACTAATAAGAATCACTAGTAACAAGATTTGGGGTATTTTTGGGATGTGAAATGATATAATGTGTTGAAATCAATTAGTTTTCTCTTATTCAAGTTAGGGACAGGAAATGTATTTTAATTTACAGACTGCACTTTACTCCCACTTCTACATATTTTTGTACCTAGGTACTTACTTATCACTTCTTTGCATTGCCAGACACAGCAGATTCCATATGTGCTTGGCTATATCAGATACTCTAGCTCAGTCCTATTTGCTCATTTAATTGGGTTAAGCTGTGGTACGTGGAACATCTTCACTCATATGGATGTGTCCATGCCTGGATAAACAGTGAAGTTCTGTTGATTGGTGACGGTCATGGGCGTCATAACTAGTGTTGAGCGATACCTTCCGATATCGGGAAATATCGGATCGGATTGGATCGGACCGATACCCAAAAAGTATCGGATATCGCCGATTCCGATACCAGAAACCAATGCAAGTCAATGGGACAGAAATATCGGAATGAAAATAAACCCTTTCTTTCCTTGTAGGTTAATTCTACATGAAGGAAAACAACTAAGAATAATGTAGAATGTATTGGGGGAGGTGGGGGAAACAATAAAGGCATAGAGGTTTAGCCCAATCAAATGGAATAGCAGGAATTAATATTTTTTTTAAGACGTTCTGACTTACGGAAATATTGACTATGTTAAGTATTTTTATATTTTGTCAGATATTTATGTTTCACTACTTCCATGCTCTTCACCTTCTTTTTTACTTCTCCCATACTTTCTCCTTCATCATCCTCAGCATCAGCATCTTTTTCATCAACTTCTTCTTCACCTTCTTCATCTTCTTCTTTTTCACCTTCTTCATATTATTCTTTTTCTTTACATTCTTCATATTCTTCTTATTCAACTATTATTCTTCTTCATATTCTACTTCTTCATCTTCTTCATATTCTTCTTCTTCATCATATTCTTATTTGTGACAGGCATTCCTGTAGTCGCTATCTATAAAAGTTTGAACATTACACCTTTCGTTCTGCCCGTCACAAAAGATTTACAACAGGATTTGTCCGCGTTCAGTTTGGCCTGCAGCAGCAGGTCTTTTCCAGGGGCACCACGAGGAGGAACGGACTCACCCCCATACACTGCTTAGTCATCTTCTGCTTATAATTTAGATATTATCTTTTGCTTTGATTTTTAGTCTCATGCTTAATGTTCTTCTGCTTTTTGTTCTGCAGCTTCTTGTACTTCAGCTTCTAGGTTTTCTGTCTCTTGTTCTTCTGTATCTTGGTGGTTGTCTTCTCTTCTTTGTCCTCTTGGTCAACTTCTTCAGGGTCATCTTCTTGGTCTTCTTCGGGGTGGTCTTCAGGGTCGTCGTCTTCGGGGTCCTCGTCTTCAGGGTCGTCGTCTTCGGGGTCCTCGTCTTCGGGGTCCTCGTCTTCTTCGGGGTGGTCTTCAGGGTCCTCGTCTTCAAGGTCGTCGTCTTCGGGGCCCTCGTCTTCTTTGGGTTGGTCTTCAGGGTCCTTGTCTTCAGGGTCCTCGTTAGGGAGATCCAGAGTGATTACCAAGAACCATTTCCAAAAGCTTGAACTTGGAAATGTAGCAGAAGGTACAAGAAGGCTGAGGAACTACCGAGAACCAGCTGACGGTACTGGAACCCGGATGGGTAGCAGAAGGTACAAGAGCCAATGGAACTACCGAAGACCAGCTGACGGTATTGGAACTCGGTTACTAAGCAGGAGGTACTCGGTTACTAAGCAGGAGGTACCTGTGCCAGAAAGCACTACCAAGGACCAGCAGGCACCTAATCCAAAGGCACTGCCGAGAACCAGCTGACGGTACTGGAACCCGGATGGGTAGCAGAAGGTACCCATGTAAAAAAAAGTTTCAAGGCCGCGAGCCGGCTGCAGTTACCAAAACCCACAGTCCTACAGGGGGTGCTTGTCCTATTGGCACTATGGAACCAGCCTTCATTGCCAGATCCCGCAGCCCACAAAGGAATCACCTAAACTGCAGGCACCATAGAGTCGGCTAACCCGACTGCAACACGACAGGACAACGCATTGGAGGCAAAGTGACGTTGACACTACCTGGAAACAGCTAGCGTGCTGGAACCAGGCTGGGCAGGAGGGAGTACCCGTGCCAAAGACACTGCCGAGAACCAGCTGACGGTACTGGAACCCGGATGGGTAGCAGAAGGTACAAGAGCCAATGGAACTACCGAAGACCAGCTGACAGTCCTGGAGCTCGGTTTCTAAGCAGGAGGTACCTGTGCCAGAAAGCACTACCAAGGACCAGCAGACGTTGGTGAAACTTGGATACCGAGAAGGAGGCACCTAATCCAAAGGCACTGCCGCTTGGATACCGAGAGGGAGGCACCTAATCCAAAGGCACTGCCGAGAACCAGCTGACGGTACTGGAACCCGGATGGTTAGTAGAAGGTACAAGAGCAAATGGAACTACCGAGAACCAGCTGATGGTACTGGAACCCGCATGGGTAGCAGAAGGTACAAGAGCCAGTGGAACTACTGAAGACCAGCTGACGGTACTGGAACTCGGTTACTAATCAGGAGGTACCTGTGCCAGAAAGCACTATCAAGGACCAGCAGACGTTGGTGGAACTTGGATACTGAGAAGGAGGCACCTAATCCAAAGGCACTGCCGAGAACCAGCTGACGGTACTGGAACCTGGATGGGTAGCAGAAGGCACCCATGTAAAAAAAAGTTTCAAGGCCGCGAGCCGGCCGCAGTTACCAAAACCCACAGTCCTACAGGGGGTGCTTGTCCTATTGGCACTATGAAACCAGCCTTCATTGCCAGATCCCGCAGCCCACATAGGAGTCACCTAAACTGCAAGCACCATAGAGTCGGCTAACCCGACCGCAACACGACAGGACAACGCATTGGAGGCAAAGTGACGTTGACACTACCTGGAAACAGCTGGTGTGCTGGAACCAGGCTGGGCAGGAGGGAGTACCCGTGCCAAAGACACTGCCGAGAACCAGCTGACAGTACTGGAACCCGGATGGGTAGCAGAAGGTACAAGAGCCAATGGAACTACCGAAGACCAGCTGACGGTTCTGGAACTCGGTTACTAAGCAGGAGGTACCTGTGCCAGAAAGCACTACCAAGGACCAGCAGACGTTGGTGGAATTTGGATACCGAGAAGGAGGCACCTAATCCAAAGGCACTGCCGAGAACCAGTTGACGGTACTGGAACCCGGATGGGTAGTAGAAGGTACAAGAGCAAATGGAACTACCGAGAACCAGCTGATGGTACTGGAACCCGGATGGGTAGCTGAAGGTACAAGAGCCAATGGAACTACCGAAGACCAGCTGACGGTTCTGGAACTCGGTTACTAAGCAGGAGGTACCTGTGCCAGAAAGCACTACCAAGGACCAGCAGACGTTGGTGGAACTTGGATACCGAGAAGGAGGCACCTAATTCAAAGGCACTGCCGAGAACCAGCTGACGGTACTGGAACCCGGATGGGTAGCAGAAGGTACCCATGTAAAAAAAAGTTTCAAGGCCGCGAGCCGGCCGCAGTTACCAAAACCCACAGTCCTACAGGGGGTGCTTGTCCTATTGGCACTATGGAACCAGCCTTCATTGCCAGATCCCGCAGCCCACATAGGAGTCACCTAAACTGCAGGGACCATAGAGTCGGCTAACCTGACCGCAACACGACAGGACAACGCATTGGAGGCAAAGTGACGTTGACACTACCTGGAAACAGCTGGCGTGCTGGAACCAGGCTGGGCAGGAGGGAGTACTCGTGCCAAAGACACTGCCGAGAACCAGCTGATGGTACTGGAACCCGGATGGGTAGCAGAAGGTACAAGAGCCAATGGAACTACCGAAGACCAGCTGACGGTACTGGAACTCGGTTACTAAGCAGGAGGTACCTCTGCCAGAAAGCACTACCAAGGACCAGCAGACGTTGGTGGAACTTGGATACCGAGAAGAAGGCACCTAATCCAAAGGCACTGCCGAGAACCAGCTGACGGTACTGGAACCCGGATGGGTAGCAGAAGGTACCCATGTAAAAAAACGTTTCAAGGCCGCGAGCCGGCCGCAGTTACCAAAACCCACAGTTCTACAGGGGGTGCTTGTCCTATTGGCACTATGGAACCAGCCTTCATTGCCAGATCCCGCAGCCCACATAGGAGTCACCTAAACTGCAGGCACCATAGAGTCGGCTAACCCGACCGCAACACGACAGGACAACGCATTGGAGGCAAAGTGACGTTGACACTACCCGGAAACAGCTGGCGTGCTGGAACCACGCTGGGCAGGAGGGAGTACCCGTGCCAAAGACACTGCTAGGAAACAGCTGGCGGTGCTGGAACCCAGGGTAAATACTAAAAACAGAGGAGCCAGAGGTGTAATTGGAGCAAGTTTTAAATCAGTAGTACAGTGGATGTGGACAAAGCAGGAGAATTTGCCGGACACACAGCTGGGGAACAGCTGACGTTACTGAACCCAAATAACACTGGAGCAAACGTTGACTGTGCAGACTGCACTTCTGAGCAGCAACTAGCGGTATTGGAGCCCAGGGTAATTACTAAAAACAGAGGAGCCAGAGGTGTAATTGGAGCAACTTTAAAATCTGTAGTGGTGAGAATGTGGACAGAGCAGGAGAAATTGCCGTCCGCTCAGCAGGGGAACAGCTGATGTTACTGAACCCCAATAACACGGCAGCAAATGTTGACTGTGCAGAGGGCACTTCCGAGTGCCAACTGGCGGTGTTGGAGCTCAGGGATAATACTGAAAACAGAGGAGCCAGAGGTGTAATTGGAGCAACTTTAAAATCTGTAGTGGTGAGAATGTGGACAGAGCAGGAGAAATTGCCGTCCGCACAGCAGGGGAACAGCTGACGTTACTGAACCCCAATAACACGGCAGCAAGTGTTGACTGTGCAGACGGCACTTCCGAGCGCCAACTGGCGGTGTTGGAGCTCAGGGATAATACTGAAAACAGAGGAGCCAGAGGTGTAATTGGAGCAACTTTAAAATCTGTAGTGGTGAGAATGTGGACAGAGCAGGAGAAATTGCCATCCGCACAGCAGGGGAACAGCTGACGTTACTGAACCCCAATAACACGGCAGCAAGTGTTGACTGTGCAGACGGCACTTCCGAGTTCCAACTGGCGGTGTTGGAGCTCAGGGATAATACTGAAAACAGAGGAGCCAGAGGTGTAATTGGAGCAACTTTAAAATCTGTAGTGGTGAGAATGTGGACAGAGCAGGAGAAATTGCCGTCCGCACAGCAGGGGAACAGCTGACGTTACTGAACCCCAATAACACGGCAGCAAGTGTTGACTGTGCAGACGGCACTTCCGAGCGCCAACTGGCGGTGTTGGAGCTCAGGGATTACAGTTCAGGTGGTAGAAACATGAACACAACAGGAGACCTGGATACTGTTGCCAACCAATTATTTATTCTGGAAGAGGACTGGCAAATTCATGAGAGATCCAGGCCTTGTTTATTTTGAGAAAAGTAAGCCGGTCAACGTTATCGGAGGATAGTCGCATGCAACGGTCTGTTAGTACACCACCTGCGGCACTAAAGACGCATTCCGATAATACACTAGTAGCAGGGCAAGCTAGCACCTCCAATGCATACTGACTAAGCTCTGGCCATGTATCCAGCTTACAGACCCACAACTTGAAGGGAGAAGAGCCATCTGGGAGTACACTAAGAGGGCAAGACATGTAGTCTGTCACCATCTGACGGAAATGTAGCCTCCTGCTGACTGGAGCCGTCTGTGATGGTGTAGACATTTGTGGCGGCGGGGACAAAAAACTTTGCCACATTTCGGCCATACTGGTCTTGCCTTGTGCTGAGGCGCTGCTTCTGCTCCCTCTTTGTGCAGAGCTTCCTCCACTGCCTCGACGCACTAAGCAGCTTTGTAAAGCACTAGCAGCACTGCTCTCGGTTGGAATGGAGAACATGATGGAATGCACCAGTGCGTCTTGGTACTCCCGCATTTTATGCTCCCGGTTCAACGGTGTTATGAGGCTTTGTAAGTTGTCCCGGTAGCGAGGATCTAGGAGGGTGGACACCCAATAATCAGCCGTGTTGAGAATGTGGGCGATGCGGCGGTCATTTCTCAGGCATTGCAGAATGAAATCAACCATGTGCTGCAGACTGCCAACTGGCCAAGAAACGCTGTCCCCTGCTTGAGCGTGATCTCTGCCTGCTCTGCATCACCCCACCCTCGCTCTAGATATTGACTACTAGAGCATTGTGTACCTCCCTCCTCTGGACAGATGTCTTCCTCATCCATTGACTCCTCCTCATCCTCCTCACAAAGTATCCCCTGCCGAGGCCTTTGTGAGGAACCACGTTGCGCAGACTGTAGAGAAGCAGATGGCATTTGTGACTCCTCATCCTCCACCTCTTCCAAAACCTCGTCCCTTAGTGCTTGCAGTGTTTTTTCAAGCAGGCAGATAAGGGGGATAGTCATGCTGACTAGTGCATCATCTGCACTCGCCATCCGCGTGGAATAATCGAAGGCACACAAAACGTGGCAAATGTCCTTCATAGAGGCCCACTCAGTGGTGGTGAAGTGTGAACGGCGTTTGCGCCTGCTGCAGCTGGTACTCCATTACTGCTGCCTGCTGCTCACACAACCTCTCCAACATATGTAACGTTGAATTCCACCTGGTGGGTAGGTCACATATGATGCGATGTTCCGGAAGATGTAATCGGCGCTGCAGAGCTGCAATGCGTGATCTTGCGTTGCTGGAACGCTGCAAGTGATCGCACTCTATGCGGACCTTGTGAAGCAGTGCATCAAGATCCGGATAGTCCCTCAAAAAACTCTGCACGACCAAGTTGAGCACATGTGCCAGACATGGGATGTGAGTGAGGTTGCCTAGGCCCAGAGCTGCCACCAGATTTTGGCCATTGTCACACACTACCATGCCTGGCTGGAGATTCGCTGGCACAAACCACACTTCGCTCTGCTGCTTGATGGCATTCCAGAGCTCCTGCGCTGTGTGGCTTCGATTCCCCAAAGAAATTAATTTTAATACGGCCTGTTGACGTTTGGCCATGGCTGTGCTCATATCGGTCATCATAACAGGTAACCGTTCACGGGTCGATGTGGAGGTAGACCGTGACGGCTCCTGCAGCGCTGATTCAGAGGAACTGGAGTATGAGGAGGAGTTAATGTGTACAGACTGGATTCCTGCAATCCTTGGAGTTGGCAGAACACGTACAGCGCCAATCTCAAGATCTGTACCCGGCTCCACAACATTTACCCAATGGGCAGTGAGGGAAAGGTATCGTCCCTGTCCATGCTTACTGGTCCACGCATCGGTGGTCAGGTGGACCTTGCTACTGACGGCGTTTTGTAGCGCATGTTTAATTTTTCTCTCCACATGATGTTGCAGGGCAGGGACGGCTTGCTCGCTGAAATAAAAGCGGCTGGGCGCGTTGTATTGTGGGACTGCCAATGCCATAAAGTTACGGAAGGTGTCAGTCTCCACCAGCCTGAATGATAGCATTTCAAGGGCCAGTAGTTTAGCAATGCCAGCATTCAGAGCCTGTGCTCGGGGGTGGTTTGCTGAGTATGGGCGCCTTTTCTCCCATGCCTGTGCTAACGATGGCTGTAGACTGGCCTGGGAGCATGAGGATGACTGGGAAAGTGGTGCTGTGGGTGGAATTACACTGTGTCTCTGTACAACAGTGCCAAAGATTCTTCCATGGCGATCCTGTGAGGAAGCCGAACCAGCTGTGTGTGAGCTGGAGGAAGAGGCTACAACACGAGCTGAAGAGGTGGTAGGTGGCGCTGTAGGTTGGCCTAGGTCTTCAGTGTGTTTTTGTAACTCCACCACGTGCTTGGTCCGCACATGTTTCCACATATTTGTGGTATTGAGGTTGCTGACACTTTTCTCTCTTTTCACCTTCTGATTACACAGCTTGCATTTGCAAAGCAAATATCATCTGCAACTGTGTCAAAAAAGGACCAGGCACTGCAAGTCTTGGGAGCGCCCGCTTTGGATTTTGGAAGAGCCATGCTACTAATGGGTGCTGAAGTGGAGGCTACAGGCAACCAAGTCTGCCCCCTCCCTCTCCCTCCTTATTGGGCTGTTCGGGGAATCTCTTCCTCAGAGCTGCTCCCACCACCTTCCTGTCCCTCACATCATGATGGGTCAAGGACCTCATCATCTACACCACCCTCTTCAAACAACTGCTTCTCCTGGGTAGTCTCGACAGCACAGTACGCACCAGAAAGTGGCACCTGAGTCTCATCAACAGATGCGTACTGAGGTGTGCTGCTGACCATATTCACTGGCCCACCCGCCTCTTCAGATTCAGAGAGACAAAACGGTTGCGCATCACTGCATACTACCTCTTCTTCAAATTCTCGAATTCTGCTTGGCTGGCCCCCTCTTTCCAAGCCAAGAGATTCAGAGAACAGAAGTAGAGATGGCTCCTGTCCAGGGCTCTCTGACTGTCTGGGCAATTTGGCAGGGGGTGAAGAGACAGATGGGTGCTCTTCAGTGCTCAGGACCTGAGAGGACCTGGAACTAATTGAAGTCGATGCGTTAGCTGCCATCCATCCGACAACGGCTTCAATTTGGTCCTCCCGCAGCAGTGGAGTACGGCTAGCTCCTACAAAGCTGCGCATAAAGGACTGTTCCCTGGTAAAACTGGGGGATGCTGAGTCACTGGTGCCCGCAGCAGGCACAGACTCCCCACGTCCTCTCCCTGCAGGCACAGAATCCTCACGTCCTCTCCCTGCAGAAACTCCACGCCCACGCCCACGACCACGACCGCATGCCTTACTCCCTGCCTTCTTCATCTTGGTAGACTGATAAAGATAGGCAGAAAAGTACAAAGGGCTTAGTGTGCTTATTCCTGAACAGCTGCTAACAGGTATAAGAAACACTAATTTTATAAAGTGTGGACTAGACTTTAATATGAGCTAATGTGGCCTACACAACTGTAAAGTGGAGTGTTTGGTGAACTTTATTTAGGTTTTTTTTGACACAAAAAGACACTGGATGTGCCCAAAGATGTAATACCGATAGTATCACAAACTTTTTGTAGCTATTACAATGTAGGAAGGTAACCTACAATGCAATAGATGAGGCTACAAAAAATAGGCTAATACTAATCTGGCTGGGGCTGCAGGGCACAATGCTGCAGAAAGGCTCCTCTAACTACTCCTATATAGTGTGTTTGGAACCAATGTAGCTGAATACGGATGGAACCACCACACTAAGGGTATGTGCACACGATGCAGGAATGCTCAGGATTTTTTCCTGAGCGTTTCTGCATCTCTCTGGCAGGAAAAAACGCATGCGGATTGTACATGCGGTTTCCTGCCAGGGACATGCGGAAATGAAGCGGTCTTCACTTTCATTTCTGCATGCGGGTTGACAAGCGCTTCCCAAGCGATTTTAGCATCACTTGGAAAGTGCTTGTCAATAGTGTTGAGCCACCCCCGTAGTGTTCGAGTTCGGTTCGGTTCGTCGAACACCCGTGTGTTTGCCGAACTGTTCGTCGAACTGTTCGTCGAACACCTTCGAACACCGTTAAAACCAATGGCAGGCAAACAAAAACACATAGAAACACATAGAAAACACCTTCAAAGGTGTCCAAAAGCTGACAAACTGCTCAGAAGACATAACTAACACATGGAAAAGTGACAAGTACATATAGTCATGCGAAAATAAAAGAGGTGGAGGAGTAAAAGGAGGGGGAGACACAGATATAGGCATGTCATGCCCTTCTAAAATCCAAAAAGTGAGAAGCCGACACGGCCAGTCCGCTCCTGCCCGTGCCACCTCCGTGTCGCCGGGTTTGTGCCAGAGCCGCGGTGAACCCTGACAGCCAGCCCCCCTCTCCCAATACTGGTGCCTGTCCGCTGGTGGGTCGAGCGAGCCCCCCTGTGGTGGAGGCAGCTCTAAGCTTTTTAATTTAAATTGTCTCTCTAATTTGAATGAATACACTTTAAATCCATTTACAAGGATCTATTGGAGGGCAAGTCTCATGCCAGCAGCCGCGTAATTCCAGCTCCAGTAGCGTCCACTAAAGCTGCTGCAGTTAAAAAGCTTTTATAAGGATCGAGCTCGGCTGTCCACCGCAAGACATCCTACTGCCAGTCCCAGACCCTATGCCTTGGGGTGCCTCCTGATGCTCTTCACTAAGTATCCCATGGTCCTGAATCATTTCCTTTGAATAAATTAAGTGTCTAAACTACAGGTGGTGTAGCTTGCTTAACAGCCGGGATAATCCGCTGACTAGCAGACACTGCTACTAGGCACAAAGTATTTCCTGGGCTAGATGCAGTTAAAAATTTGTAATTAGATACTCTCGTTGGATGCTGAGAAAGCATTCCATAGAGTCTCCTGGCATGCCATATATGATTCTCTTAAAAAGCTTGGGGTAGGGGTCTAGGGGACCCTTTTATAGCCAAAATCACGGCCCTGTATCGCAATACGTCACCTAGGCTGAAGATAAATGGAACTGTAGCACCCTGAGGGCTCGGTTGCTACAGACGTATTGCACCTCACCCAGAGGTGTGATATCTCACTCTCAGGTAAGGATGGAGTGTGGATCAGGACCCGACACCTGCATGCATTACACCACATTGCCATGGGGCAGGGCGACCAATATGCCCCTGAGATGGGCACGACAGTCCCTGTCCCTGGCTGGAGTGGGGGGAGGGAACACTGAGGAAGGGGAACCCTGTAGTGCAGGAGCAGGGAGGAAGCAGTTCCTGGGTGCATTGAGAAGGGAGTATAAAAGGTGGGCACCATCTTAGTTCAGTGCAGAGAAGTCTGAGCAGAAGTGGCAGGGAGCAGGGGCTCTGCATGAGCTCTGCTCCGGAGGCGGGCCTAGTAACAGAGGCCCAGGCCTGGAAGAGGGAGAAGGAAGGAAGAGGAGCGGAGAAGGCTCCAGGAACGAGGAATGAAGGGATCCCAAGGGTGCGGACGGGCGAGTCGCCACCGCACGCCCGAATCCACCTGCGTGGAGGGGTCAGGCCAAAGGGGGAGACCGGTCCCCGAACTAGTGGAGGCAGGAAACGACCCTCAGCTAGAAACCGGAGGCTGTGACATTTTATGTGGCGCAGCCCCTCGCTACACCCGCTAGGAAGGCACCACATAGGGTCAGGGAAACTGGCGCCAAGTTTACCAAGAGGAGGCCCGAGGCAGCCGGACAGAAGTGTTGGTAAGAAAGGCCAGACAAAGGACACACAAAGGGGGTCCTGTGAAGTGCTCCAAAGTTATCTGGGAGTTGTCTGAGCCCCTCACCTGGTGAGCACAGTACGACGTGGGCAGCCGTTACCTGCAGACGTGGTCTGGATAATAAGAACTGTGAGTAAAGGCCCTGGACTGCATCACTGACTCCGTGTCGTTACTGCTGCTGCCCTGCACCATCACCCCCATCCTCCGCATACACTGCCCTGAGGCTATACTCCTCCCGTGGGGAGTTATGCTACGCTCTGCTGCACCCACAACACCAGCCTCAGCGGTCTGCCCTGTAGCAGCGGTTCACTCTGACCGCAATCCACGGGTGGCGTAGTCGGACATTTAAACATCAAAACCACATAAATAGTTCCGCCACTGGTTTGACCGCCCTGAGCCACGGAACCTGGTCGCCGCCACGAAGACTACAACCACCAGCATCCACCAAAAAGGGTCCGGCTCCGGGTGTCCCAAGGCCCAGGGGGTGCGTCAGAACATTTTCATCACCTTTCACAATCACCAATGGGACAAGGCAGGGATGTCCTCTGTCCCCTCTCTTATACATCCTAGTGACGGAGCACCTGCTCTCATCAATTCGCCATAACCCCAATATTAGGTGGATTGAGGTGGGAGGCACCGAGTACAAGTACTCTCTATTTGCTGATGATGTCCTAGTATATATCACTCAATCACATATATCCATCCCTGCTGTTATGGCTGAAATAGATCACTTTGTTACATGGTCAAATTTTAAAATCAATGCAGCGAAGTCTGAGGCCCTCGATGTCTCCCTCCCCAAATCCATATAGGATTCCATCCAGTCCAACTTTCCCTTTGCCTGTCCCTCACAGGGTATCAAATACTTAGGAATTCCTATTCATAGAGACCTCTCCCATCTATGTTATCTTAATTTTGGGCCCTTTATTGAACAACTCCATACAGACCACGGTTGGCAAGTTAGAACTGTAAGATTCACTACGTGAACCGCTGGTGTTTTGTGGAAAAGCACATGTACACTGCGTTCCAAATTATTATGCAAAAAGTGTTTAGGAGTGATAAGGGAAGAATTTGTTTGTTTGTCAGTTAAACTCATTGATGGTGATGTGTGTCAGGGCTCTTTATATCACTGTAAGCAATTGCAGACACCTGTGCTAATTAGTTTGACAGGTGTGTCCAATGAAAGGCAAGACTACTTAAGAAGGCTCTCTCACATTATTAAGCAGCCTACATTTTCTGCCAAAATGGGAAAGAAAAAGGATGTGTCGGCTGCTGAGAAGCAACAAATTGTGGAGTGTTTAGGTCAAGGCATGACTACAATCAACATTGTGCGATGATCAGGATGAAGTGTCTTGGCAATCAAGAAGTATGTAGCTGATTCACAGTACACACGTGTGCGTGCTGATAAGGGCAAATTGAGGACTCTTTCCTACAGGCAATTACGTCAGGTTGAAAGAGCAGCGGCAAAAAAGCCTTGTCATAGCAGCAGACAAGTTTTTGAAGCTGCTTGTGCCTCCAACGTCCCCCGAACAACAAGATGCAGGGTCCTTCAGAGGTTTGCAGCTGTGCATACGCCATCCTGTCGACCTCCTCTATCCACTTCACACAAGCAGAAACGGCTCCAGTGGGCCAAACATTACATGAAGACTGATTTCAAAACAGTTTTGTTTACGGATGAGTGCCGTGCAGCGCTCGATGGTCCAGATGGATGGAGTGGAGGATGGCTGGTTGATGGACACCCCACGCAAACACGGCTACAGCGCCAACAAGGAGGAGGTGGAGTAATGTTTTGGGCTGGAATCATGGGGAGAGAGATTGTCGGCCCCTTTAGGATCCCTGAAGGCGCAAAAGATGAACTCCATAATGTATGTGGATTTTCTCAAACAGCACTTCCTGCCATGGTTAAAGAAGAAGAACCGTGTATTTCACAGCAAGATCATTTTTCTGCATGATAATGCACCATCTCATGCTGCACATAAAACATCTGCATCTCTGGCTGATATGGGCATAAAAGGGGACAAACTTATGGTGTGACCCCCATGCTCCCCTGACCTCTACCCCATTCAGAACCTTTGGAGCATCATTAAAAGGAGTGTCTATGATGGCGGGAGGCAGTTCACATCTAAGCAACAGCTCTGGGAGGGTATTCTGTCCTCATGCAAAACAATTGAAGCAGAAACCATCCAAAACCTGACAAATTCAATGGACGAGAGAGTTCAGAAGCTCCTTTCGAACAAGGGGTCCTATGTGAAAATGTAACATCACCTAGAATAAAGTTTTGAGTTGAAAACTGTTTGATTTCAGTTTCTAACAACCTGCTAATGCTTATAATTTCAAAAATGACCATTTTTTTGGTCTTTATTAAAATGAAAAGGTTGATCGAAAAGTTTGGGGGATCTAAGAGTGTGGCAACCCAGTAGTCATGATTACTTCGAATTCTGACAATATGAGGGTCATGCTGCAGGTAGTGCAGCAAGAAGGCACTTATGTGTCTTGCGCATCTCGGAGCCCCAAAATTATTTTCCGGGCTAGATGCAGCTAAAAATTATTTTTAATTTTAAATCTGGTGAAGCTTTAGTATAGATGGCCTAATAGGATCAGTGCTGCACACTGCTACAAAGCCCAAATTATTTTCCAGTCAAGATACAGATAAACATGATTAGTAATTTGAAAGCTTAAAACGGTTGGTAGGGTGATTTTAACCAATCATCAAGCTTTTACTCTCCCCAGGATGACACAGGGGTAGAAAAGTCGTTTCGGATCCATGATTTGTTCATCTTTATGAACGTGAGTCTGTCTACATTATCAGTGGAGAGCCGCGTGCGCTTATCTGTCAGCACACCACCAGCAGCGCTGAACACACGTTCAGACAGAACGCTGGCTGCGGGGCATGACAAGATCTCCAAGGCGTAAGTGGCTAGCTCCGGCCATTTATCCAGATTGTAAGCCCAAAAAGAGCAAGGGTCCAGTGACACAGTCGTGGCTTCAATGTTTACTTGGAGATACTCCTGTACCATCGTCTCTAGGCGTTGACTATGTGTCAGACTTCTTGTCTCCTGTGGCCTTACAAAGGATGGGCTAAAAAAGTGGTGAAATGATTCCGCAAAATTGATGTTACCAGCAGATACTGTGGTTCTGTTACGGTTTGAGCGCTGAACACTTGACGGTCCCACGGTTGGCAAGTTGGAACTGTGAGATTCACTACGTGCACCACTGGTATTTTGTGGAAAAGCACATGTAAGATTCTGCAACAGTCTCTGCTGATACTCCTGCATGCGTGCATCCCTTTCTATGGCAGGAATAATTTCTGCAAATTTACTTTTGTACCGGGGATCTAACAGTGTGGCAACCCAGTAGTCAGGATTATTTCTAATTCTCACAATTCGAGGGTCATGTTGCAGGTAGTGCAGCAAGAAGGCACTCATGTGTGTTGCGCATCCAGGAGCACCAAGTCCCTGTTGTGTTGGTGGCGAGGTAAGAATCATGCTTCCTTCCTCTGTCCTCTCCCCCCAACCTCGCACAACAGAAATGTGATCAAGGTCTCCCTCATCTGATGAGTCTTCCATCAGTTCGTCCTCCACTTCTTCCTGGGCTCCTGCACCTTCCTCACTAGTTTGGCTGCTACCATGCGCCCTGGTAAAACCATCTCCCCCACCCTCACATGCCTGCCACCTTGGTGCTGCCGACCGTCTGGACCTTGCAGATGGTAGCCCTTCCGCATACAACTCCTCCTCCTCTACTTCCTCCACCTCCTCTTGTGCCACCACCTGACTCCGAATTCTGTTTAACATGTGCTCCAGCATGTAAATCACTGGAATAGTCATGCTGATAATGGCATCGTCAGCACTAAACATCTTCGTCGCCATTTCAAAACTGTGCAGAAGGGTGCATAGGTCCCTGATCTGAGACCACTCCTCCAGCGTGATTTGCCCCACCTCTGAATCTCGTTGGCCCAGGCTATACGTCAGAACGTATTGCACCAGGGCTTGTCGGTGCTGCCACAGTCGCTGCAACATGTGCAGAGTTGAATTCCACCGGGTAGGCACATCGCATTTTAGCCGGTGAAGTGGCAGGCCCAACGACTTCTGTAGAGATGTAAGTCGCTGAGCTGCGGGATGCGAATGGCGGAAGTGAGCACACAGCGACCGTGCCCTCTGCAGAAGGCCATCTAGTCTGGGATAGTGGGATAAAAATTGCTGGACAACCAGGTTCAACACGTGAGCCATACAAGGCACGTGTGTGACATTGCCCCGGCGAAGGGCCGCACCCAGGTTTGCAGCATTGTCGCACACGGCCTTCCCTGGTTTCAGGTCCAGTGGAGACAACCATTCATGAAATTGGTTCTCCAGAGCTGACCACAACTCCTCAGCTGTGTGACTCACATTTCCCAGACATTTCAATGTAAAAACCGCCTGATGACGTTGAGCCCTACTGCCAGCATAGTAAGGAGGTGTGCAGGATCCCTTCTGCGCAGTTAGAAAGCTTGTGGCATGACCAGACAGGCTTTGGGTGCAGGTGGAAGACCGAGAGGAGGTTGAGGAGGCAGAAGCAGTGGAGGAACTTTGACATAAAGAGGATTGACGCACAACTCGTGGGGACGGCAAGACTTGGACAGCAGCCCCTTGTCCTGCTGTCACCATAGTTACCCAGTGCCCAGTCAGCGACATGTAACGCCCCTGTCCATGCCTACTCGTCCAAGTGTCTGTGGTGAAATGCACCCTGTCACACACAGAGTTTCTCAAAGAAGCGATGATGTTGTGTGCGACATGCTGGTGGAGCGCAGGCACACCTTTCTTTGAGAAGTAGTGCCGACTGGGCATCTGGTACTGGGGCACTGCGACGGACATAAGGTCTCGAAAATCCTCTGTGTCCACCAGGCGGAAAGGCAGGATTTCTGTAGCCAAGAGCTTGCAGATGGTGAAATTCAACCTCTTAGCTTTCTCATGGCTAAGAGGAAATGGTCTTTTACTTGTCCACATCTGAGGGACCGAGGACTGGCTATTGTGCTTAGACGGGGTTGATAAGGGTGTCCCCGGCAAACTGCCGGTCTGTGAGGAAGATGCAGGCGGACATGTTAGGTTGCCTTGATCCAAAGGTGGTGCTATCGATGTCGGACAGCGCTCAACACCAGCTGGTGTTCCCACCTCCAAAGAAAATGATGACCTGCCAATCACGCTGGCTGTTGCGGGTAAAGAGGTGGCAGGTCTGCGCCCCAAAACAGGTGTGACTGCTGTCCCCCCAGTCACAGAGGATGAAGAGGCCGCGGATGCACAAGATATGGCAGACGGCGGTTGGCCCGGCCGGCTAGGCCGCATTGTAGCACACTGAGCTTCCCACTGCAACTTATGCTTCATGTCCATGTGCCGGTTCATGCATGAAGTACTCAAACTATGTATTTTTTGGCCTCTACTTAGCTTTTGCTGACAAATGTTACAGATAACACGAGTTGGGTCATCTTTATCGATCTGAAAAAATGCCCAGGCTATGCAAGGCTTAGCACCCATGCGACCTGAAAAGCCACCACGACTTGTGGTGAGAGGCAGAGTTGTGTTTGAGGATGCAGTTGTTGGCGTGCTTCCAGTACTACGTCTCTGTCCAGGAAGGCGCAACCTGACCTCGTCGTCACTAGCATCTTCCTCCACCTCCTCTGCTGACCTCATCTCTTGGCTGACTGTGGGTTGACAGTAAGTGGGATATCCAACCTCATCATCATCACCCTGTGTGTTATCACACCCGTCGTCCTCAGAGCCAACCTGTTCCTGCCCTGACAAAAAACTAAAGTTGTCGCTCCAATCAGGTATTTGAGTCTTATCATCGTCTTCCTCATTGTCTCCACCAACAGGAGTTACAGTTTGGGAATGAGGGTCTACATTATGGTCAGAACCTTCTGCGTCTGGTCCTGGATCCGACTCATAAAGATTCTGGGCATCAGTGCAGATCATTTCCTCGTCTGGATTCACAGAAGCGCTGGAGTCGACCTCTGATTCCCAGGCTATAGTATGAGTAAACAGCTCTGCAGACTCAACCATCTGTTCTACCTCATACTCAGACGGGCAGCTGGAGATTTGGGAGCTGTGAGGAAGCAAGTGCGATTTGGGTGACACCTTTGAGGACTGGAGTATTTGTGATGTTGAAGTTGATGTGGAGGAGAGCCCACTTAAAGGAGCACTTGATATCCGTTGAAGCACCTGCTGTTTTTGTGCCTCATCTGGAATTTGTAGCGATTGGCGTGGCCGTAAGAAAGGGATCTTATCACATTGTCCGCTAAAAGAAGTAGACATTTTAGTTTGGCTGGAAGATGGTCTTTCTTCTGCAGATGTTACTGTTGCTTTAACACCTACCCCACGGACACAACCTTTTTTCCCCTTCCCAACACGCCTATTCCCCTTTCCACCAGCAGCAGGCCTTTTTCCACTCATTTTGGTGGTTAACTAATTCACAACTCTGGAGTTGTTTGCACAAAAAAAAACAATGGATGGGAACCGAGCAGAGCTGAGTGGCCAAACTGTGGTATTAGGCCAAAACTATTGGCTGGGTTAGATGCAGAAAAAAATTATATTCAATTTGCAACCTGATGGAGGTCAGTATAGATGGACTAATACAACAAGTCCCACACACAGCTAGAAGCCCAATATTTTTCAGAGGTAGATGCAGAAAAAAATATATTCAGTTTGCAACCTGATGGAGGTCAGTATAGGTGGACTAATAGAACAAGTCCCACACACTGCTAGAAGGCCAAATATTTTTTCAGAGCTAGATGCAGAAAAAAATTATATTCAGTTTGCAACCTGATGGAGGTCAGTATAGATGGATTAATAGAACAAGACCCACACACAGCTAGAAGCCCAATATTTTTTCAGAGGTAGATGCAGAAAAAAATTATATTCAGTTTGCAACCTGATGGAGGTCAGTATAGATGGATTAATAGAACAAGACCCACACACAGCTAGAAGCCCAATATTTTTTCAGAGCTAGATGCAGAAAAAAATTATATTCAGTTTGCAACCTGATGGAGGTCAGTATAGATGGATTAATAGAACAAGACCCACACACAGCTAGAAGCCCAATATTTTTTCAGAGCTAGATGCAGAAAAAAATTAGATTCAGTTTGCAACCTGATGGAGGTCAGTATAGATGGACTAATAGAATGATGCTATGCCCAAAAGATTTTACTTCACTAGGTGCAGTAAAAAAATTGGTATTCTATACACAGGTGGTATATCTTGCAACACAGATAGGCTACTCCACTGACTAACACACTCTGCAATAGGCCAAAAAGGATTAGCTTTGCTAGATTCAGCCAAATGCTGTGAAAAAAAACTTGCACAGCACTGGCACAGACCTGCCTGGCAAAAACTGATAGGAACTGATGTAACCTAGTCCTGAAAAGGACTCCAATTACAATTAGTCTTTACTCCCACAACCTATCTATTTAAGAGCACAGACCTGCCTGATAAAAGTCGTAGGAAATGCTGTAACCTAGTCCTTAAAAGGACTGCAATCACAACTATTCCCTACTCCCAAGCTATCTGTATATTTGTGCGAAAATTGGCTTGAAATTAACAAGGTATAGCGCACACAGCAACAGCGGTGCCGTCTAGCACGCAGCTGCAGCAGTGAGAAAATGGTGGCGACGGGGAAAATGGCTTGGTCTTATAGGGCAAGGACATGTGACATACACTGCCAATGACACATGCCCTTGCTTGTGTGAAAAAAAGCACTTCGCTCTGTGTGTGCGCTGCTGATAGGCTGACAGATTGCACCTCCCCACTGTAAATGCGGGAAAGAGAAAAAAAAATGGAGATCTTCATTGTTCCTGCAGAGATCCATCCCCTGCCCCTCCCCCCACCCCGCTGTACACTCAAACTGCGTATTAACATTAATTTTCATCATTACTGAGAAAAAATCCAGTTATGATTTTGGTGCACGAACAGTTATCGAACATAACCTCGAACAGCCGAATTTTTCTCAAATTGTTCGTGTTCGCCGAACGGCTCGAACACCGCCCAAAACAGCTCGAATTTGAGATTGGCGAACAGTTCGAGTAGAACAACGCTCATCTCTACTTGTCAACTTTACACTATATAAATCCATGCAACCGGCATGGATTTATATAGTGTGAATGTCAAAAAATAAAAAATAAATATATACTTTACCCTATGATGGCCCCCGGTGTCCTGCTTCGCTCGGTCCCGGCTGCCGGCAGTGAAGACTTTAGGACCTTCCGACATCAGTGTCACGTGACCCGTCACATGACTCTAACGTCAGCGAAGGTCCTTCATTCAACCGCGAAGTGCCCGGGAAGCCAGCAGGACGCAGCGCGGGCCGTCAGAAGGTGAGAATATATGTATTTTTTATTTTATTCTTTTTTTTTTAATGGTACCTGGGTCTGGATGCGAGGCCTCTCATCCACACCCGGGTACCATCCGCACATTAGACCGCATGAAAAGCGCATCAACATATACAGTGATGCGGATTCCATGCGGTCTAATGCAAGTCAATGGCGGCAAAAGAGCAGCGTTTCCGCAAAATTAATTGACATGCTGCGGATTTTTGACCGCAGCGTTTAGGCTGCGGAAAAATCCGCATCATGGGCACAGCACATGCGGATTTCAATTGGGGAACATTGCTGCCCTTCTACCATGCGTTTTTAATGCGTTTCCGCGGCATTTACGCAACTGCAAAAACGCCGCGGAAACGCATGAAAAATGCATCGTGTGAACTCAGCCTTATAGGAGAAATCAGGATAAATTATGAATTGGCAAAAAAGGACAATGTATGAGGCAGTGACACACACTGAGTGCACTACAACCGGACGTGGCTGAAGCACACACTACAGGGTGAGCTGCACTCACACACACAGACCTTGCAGACAGCGGTGAACAGTGCAGATGCAGAGCACTGTGCACTAGCGCTGCAAGACAAAAAAAATTTCTCTATCTACTCCTATATAGTGTGTTTGGAACCAATTTAGCTGAATACGGATGGAACCACCACACTAATAGGAGATATCAGGAAAAATTATGAATTGGCAAAAAAGGACAATGTATGAGGCAGTGACACACACTGAGTGCACTACAACCAGACGTGGCTGAAGTACACACTACAGGGTGAGCTGCACTCACACACACAGACCTTGCAGACAGCGGTGAACAGTACAGATGCAGAGCACTGTGCACTAGCGCTGCAAGACAAAAAAAAATTCTCTATCTACTCCTATATAGTGTGTTTGGAACCAATTTAGCTGAATACGGATGGAACCACCACACTAATAGGAGATATCAGGAAAAATTATCAATTGGCAAAAAAGGACAATGTATGAGGCAGTGACACACACTGAGTGCACTACAACCAGACGAGGCTGAAGCACACACTACAGGGTGAGCTGCACTCACGCACACAGACCTTGCAGAAATCGGTGAACAGCACAGAGAACTGTGCACTAGCGCTGCAAGGTACAGTGATTTATAAAGTAGCTTGGGTAAAGCAGAATAGACCAAATAGGTAGCTAAAACTGTCCCTCAGAACAACAGCGTCCTATCCCTAACTGAATTCACAGCAGAGTGAGCTCAAAATGGCGGCGGCGGCTTTTATAGTGCATCATGACATCATTTCAGCAGCCAATCACAGCCATGCCATTAGTTAAGATGCCTAGATGCCTAACAGGATGTGCCCACACTTCTTAGGATCCTCATTGGCTGAATAAAATGAAACTGGCTCATTGCATTATGGGAACTTCCGATTCTGGTATACGATATTGCAAAAGTATCGGAATTAAGTATCGGAATTCCGATACCGCGAATATCGGCCGATACCCGATATTTCAGTATCGGAATGCTCAACACTAGTCATAACATAGCCCATCACAAATTGAAAACCTATCCAAAACATTATCTATTATTCGTAAAGGTCTGAAAACCCCTTTAAAAATTGGCCAGCGATTATTGAAGCAAAATTCACTGCTGATGTGTAGTAACAAATGGTTATGTTCTTATTCACAGTAGGAAAGAATATGAATAAATAAATACCAGTGCTCTTATTTCCACTGATTTTACATGAGTGTGACAAGCATGTCAATAGAATTAGATGTTAGCACTGAGAAAGGATTAGAAAGATAACTGGAGAATTGTCTAATAATAAGGAAAATTCCAGCCAATGTCTTTATTTACGGTAATAATGAATGAAGACTCAATAGCTAGAACAGATGACTTGGTGTATGCAATCTCCTTCCACATAATTCTAATCAAATCTCATATGTTCAACTACAAATCAGATTCTATCATGGTAACGATTTTTCACCATGTTACTAATATAGTTATTAGTGTTGAGCCACCCCCGTAGTGTTCGGGTTCGGTTCGGTTCGTCGAACACCGGGATGTTCAAGGAACTGTTCGTCGAACTGTTCGTCGAACACCTTAGAACACCGTCGAACACCGTCGAACACCGTTAAAACCAATGGCAGGCAAACAAAAACACATAGAAACACATAGAAAACACCTTCAAAGGTGTCCGAAAGCTGACAAACTGCTCAGAAGACGCTTTCTTTAAAAAAGCCGGCCGGCAATTCAGCAGCGGCATACACCGGTACCCGACAATTTAGACAAGAAGGAATAGAGCCTCACACATAGATTAGATAGATAGAAACATGTCAGTCACATATATATGAAGTACAGTGACAGTGTTGCTTACTGTACTTGTCATTTAGTGTAAAGGATTTATTAAAAAATGTAATAGTGTTTTCATGCACTGTCTCTTTAAAAAAGCCGGCCGGCAATTCAGCATCTGTACCCGACAATTTATAACAGACAGAATAGAGCTTCACACATAGATTAGATAGATAGAAACATGTCAGTCACATATATATGAAGTACAGTGATAGTGTTGGTTACTGTATTTGTCATTTAGTATTAAAATAAAGGATTTATTATTAAAAAAAATTGGCGTGGGGTTCCCCTTAATTTTAGTCTCTAGCGGAGGTTAAGCAGACAGCTGGGGCAGATGTTTGAAGCCTGGGAAGGGGGTAATACCCACGGAGCTTCCCAGGCTACTAATATGAGCCCCCAGCTGAATACATAGCCTTTACTAGCTATTAAAATGGGGGACCCCCCAAAAAAAATGACGTGGGGTCCCCCCTAATTTAATAGCTAGCAAAGGCTAGGCAGACAGCTGGGGGCTGATATTAATAGCCCAGGAAGGGAGCCATGAATATTGGCCCCCTCCCAGGCTAGAAACACCAGCCGTCAGCCGCCCCAGAAATGGCGCATTCATAGGATGCGCCAATTCTGGCACTTAGCCTCGCTCTTCCCCGCTGCCCTGTAGCGGTGGCAGGGGGTAATAGGGCTGGGGTTGATGTCAGCTTATAATGCCAGCTGACATCAAGCCCAGGTTAGTAATGGAGAGGCGTCTATAAGACACCCCCATTACTAACCCCATAGTCAAAGTTAAAAGAAAACACAAACACCCAGAATAAAGTCCTTTAATTGAAATAAAGACACAATTCTTTATTGTTCTAAATTAAACCATACTTACCGTCATGCCCATTCCAGCTGAAGCCAACGATCTCCTGTAATAAAAATAAAATAATAAAGCAACATCATCCTTACCTTTCCATGGTTCCCACGACAGCTTCAGCTCTGCTACATCGAGATGACAGGCTGGACCGCAGCAGAACGCCGCCATCCAGCCTGTCATCCCGCAGACACTGAGAAGAGCAGGCTTGCTTGCGCTCCACATTGTCTCTCTGTGACGGCATAAAGATGAGCCGAGGTCATGTCCAATGAACTCGGCGCACCTCATGCACGTCACTGACAGCGTGGGAAAATTCTCACGCTGAAGCGCTGAGTGCAGGAGAATTTTCCCACGCTGTCAGTGAGCTGTCTGCTTAACCTCCGCTAGAGCCTAAAATTAAGGGGAACCCCACGCCAATTTTTTTAATAATAAATCCTTTATTTTAATACTAAATGACAAGTACAGTAACCAACACTATCACTGTACTTCATATATATGTGACTGACATGTTTCTATCTATCTAATCTATGTGTGAAGCTCTATTCTGTCTGTTATAAATTGTCGGGTACAGATGCTGAATTGCCGGCCGGCTTTCTTAAAGAGACGGTGCATGAAAACACTATTATTTTTTTTAATAAATCCTTTACACTAAATGACAAGTACAGTAAGCAACACTGTCACTGTACTTCATATATATGTGACTGACATGTTTCTATCTATCTAATCTATGTGTGATTCTCTATTCCTTCTATTCTAAATTGTCGGGTACCGCTGCTGAATTGCCGGCCGGCTTTTTTAAAGAGACGGTGCATGAAAACACTATTATTTTTTTTGATAAATCCTTTACGCTAAATGACAAGTACAGTAAGCAGCACTTTCACTGTACTTCGTATATATGTGGCTGACATGTTTATATCTATCTAATCTATGTGTGAAGCTCTATTCTTTCGGTTCTAAATTGTCGGGTACCAGTGTATGCCGCTGCTGAATTGCCGGCTTTTCGTGTTTCACTGTGAGCACAGTTCCCATCGATTTGGGCAATCACTGTAATGCCACAACCACCATGGCTGTGGCATTACAGTGAGTGGCAGACAATCCCTGCATTATTGGTGCTCTAAATAGCACCAGACATGCAGGACACGCTTTTGGTGCACGAACAGTTATCGAACATAACCTCGAACAGCCGAATTTTTTGCAAATCGTTCGGGTTCGTCGAACAACTCGAACACCGCCCAAAACAGCTCGAATTTGAGATTGGCGAACAGTTCTAGTCGAACACCGCTCATCTCTAATAGTTATACATAAAGAAGCACTACTCCCATCAAAGATTTTTCCTCTTAATATATTGCAATTATCATATTATATGGCACTGTGTACTTACAATTGCTTATTTTGACTTTCTACCCAGTAAATTCTTCTCTTTTCTCTTCTCTGTGTCGAAACAGGAAGTCTATTTTCCATGCAAAAATCATTCTCCTCTTCAACTTCAGACCCAGCAGCTCTGCTCCTCCTCCATGCCATAGACTTTTGCAGAGACTCATGCCTTGTGCTGAGAAAATTGAGTTCCTGTTTCTATGCTGAGCTTAGAAGGATTCAGTTTTTAATCACGTGATGTCACAGACCTTATGGAAAAGAGAAGAATGAACTGGGTAGAAATGAGCAATTGTAAGTACAAAGTGCTATATAATATGATGAGTGCAATATATAAAGAGGATACAAATTTTGATGGAAGTGCCTCATTAAAAATATAGTGTATTGAGAGTTAGACCAGCCAAATATTATGTAATGACATATTTACTATGTAATACTTAAAGAGGTTGTCCTCTACTTTTTCATTAATGACCTATCCTTAGGATATAGGTTTTCAATGTCTAATCGGTCGGTGTCCGACACCAGGCTCCCCCGCCGATCAGCTGCTCTCAGTGGCGGCAAATGGCTGGAACTGCTTGATTGCGCAGCTGCTGTGTTTTCAGATAGTGGCCATGGTGGGGAATTGCATATCCACCTCCTATTGAAATCAATAGGAGGCAGATGTGTAGTACCCTGAAGCGGCAACTATCAGAAGATGGAGCAGCTCCACAATCGAGCAGTTCCAGCAGCAGCTGCCACAGACACCTAGAGCAGCTGATCGGCGGGGGTGCCGGGTGTCGGATGTGGACCGATCAGACATTCATGACCTATCCTAAGGATAGGTCATTAATGAAAAAGTAGTGGACAACCTTTTTAAATCATACCTCTAGTCCCTCACCATTCAACAATAATATTCCAGTGCTTTTGAACTCTTGGGCCGGGTCACCTTACAGTATTTTCTCTCATGTGAGAGAAATGGGCAAATTATGCTAATCACACTCTTATCAAACTCTGATTAGAGTTTGATCGGAGTTTGATCAGAATGTGATCACAGTGTAATCTGATTTTCTTAGATGAGGACAAGATAGGAAAATTTTTTCTCCATCTTCCCCATTTTGCCAGTCCATGAAAATTGGACTGTGCTCAGATGTCATCCGAATCTGAGTGCATTGCCATGTTTTCCATGGACTCATTGACTTGCATGGCCGAGTGCGATCTGAACATCAGATGCAAATCGTGCATACTGCTTTTGAACTCTTGGACCGGGGTCACATTACAATATTTTCGCTCATCCGAGAGAAATGGGCCAATTATGCTAATCACACTGTGATCAAACTCTGATTAGAGCTTGATCAGAGTTTGATCAGAGTGCGATCACAGTGTAATCCGATGTTCTAAGACGAGTTGATGGGAAAAATTTTTCTACATCTTCCCCATTTTGCCAGTCTGTGAAAATTGGACTGTGATCAGATGTCATCCGAATCCAAGTGCATTACCATGTTTTCCATGGACTCATTGACTTGCATGGCCGAGTGCGATCCGAATATCGGATGCAAATCGTGCATGCTGAGATTCTTTTCCTCGGACAGACTCTGTCTGGAGAAAAAAATGGACATGTGCATGCCCCCATAAAATAACATTGATCGGAGTGCAATATGATGTTTTCTTGGATCGCACTAGGACCAAAAATACTATCATCTGCATGAGCTCTTACTGTCACGCAAAGTGTGGTAAAGACTTAGTGCAACACAGAGGGGAGACGGAAAGGGAACCCAGACACTAGGGAAAGGGGGGAGTGGAGACCTCCTAGTCTGGTCTAGTGTCACCCTGTCTCAACTACATTACCTATATTGGCTCTTCACCAATTGCCGCACGTGTGCCTCGCCCTAACTTTCCCTGTCATATGGCTAAGGCTAGGGAAGGAAGGAGATGAACACTAGTCAATCTCCACTAAACTCTATAGACAACAAGAGTAGACAAACAGGGGGGAATTGCTTAGCTTTAGACAACTCCAAACAAATGCGCACATGTCCTCAAGCTCCAGAGAGGACGAAGTACTGCTCTTGCTAAAGCCTCATAAGTAGTAATGAATATCGCCGGCACCTCCCTCTCAGACACACCAGGTATTTATACACGCAGACCAGGGAGCTAATTAGCCAGAGGGAGGTAGCTGCTGGGTCCTAGAGACAGCCAGCCTCTAAGAAGATGTCTGTAATGCCAAACGTAGAGATCTCCTGCAACCAACTGCAGGGCGACTGTCTGTCACCTCTGACACACCCGTTACTGATTGAGCAGTCTTGCAATTCAAAGCTTATTAGGTAGACTCATACCTCCTAACTGAAAAGCTGGAAGTTTATCTTATTTTGAATATGGGACTGCTTGGAAACCTTTATCCACATTCATTTTTTGTTCATTATTCTTCTTTCTTTCCAGTTTGCAGTTTTCAGTTGCTTGTTATTATCACTACCCATTGTTAAGTAAACTTTGTGAAAGATTCTGTAACAGCTATAGTGAAGATTTTTACATTATAAAATCAGTAGAAATGCATTTACCAAGGGTCCTTGAGCAGATTCACTCAAATGCAGCAAACATATATCTCTGAACCAAAAATAATACTTTTATCATACACCTTGATACACATTTCCTTGAGTTTTCTTGTTATAGTCAATGAAAGGCACAGCTCCCTGAACCATAAGTGTACTGCTAAAAACACAGCGAACAGTATTTTTTTATATTGTTGGGAAATTACTCTTAAGATAGCTTACTAGTATTTAATATTTATTATTTAATATTGCGTAGCACAATTAAAACAGCACAGATGCAAGCTGTGTGAAACAGCAGCGATCGGGGTCGGAGCTAAGGAGTTGTCCTCTGTATAACCATTTAAATGTTACTGTGCATCACAGACACCGACACTTAAGTGTACCGGAGAACGTGAATTATACTCTATAGTGCTGTACTGTCGATGTAAGTTCAAGTCTTCATTAAGGACTAAAAAATATATATTTTTTTAAAAAATATGCTTTTTTTCCAAAATTAATTAATTAATTAATTATTATTTTTTAATAAACATATTTGATATCATTACGGCCATAAAAGCCTCAATCTATAATAATAAAAAAATGTTTAAATTGTATATTAAAGGGAATCTATCAAAACGATCCACTCCAAAACTGTTTATATGGTCATGTTGCTGTCTGAAAGATAACGTGATCCACATTTCCTTTCATGCAATCTGTTGCTCCCTGACTGAAAAAGCAGTTTTAATTCATATACAAAGGAGACTTAAAGAGAATCTGTCGTTAGATTCATCCTTCCAGAACCAAAGGCAGTATGATTGTGAGTCTGCCTGCATGATTGCTGCCAGGTATGTTTTACTCTGAATTGCTGTGGTGATTCAGAGACAGCATAGTTAAAAATATTGGGAACTAAAAAGGTAGACCTGACTAGCCTCATGTGATCCCTGACCAGCTATTGTCCAACCTGCTCCAGTTGATTTACAGATCTCTTCCTAGGCACACACATGGGAGAGACCAGTCAATATTGTCAATAAACTGAAGCAGGGCGGAGAGAAGCCAGTCAGCAACTGCATCAGACTAGTCAGTCTCACTCCATAGTCCACGGAAAAAAACATGTTTTTTCTGTAGTATCACATTGTTTGAAATTTAAACATACCTGGCTGCAATTACCCAAACGGACTCTGATTTATACTGTCAGTGATTTCGGTAGCATGAATCTAATGGCACGTTTTTATAAGTGTTTGAGAGTATATTTATAAAATACTCATATCTCTGATATCTTTGATTATCTTATTCTGATTTATTTCCCCAGCAAACTATTATTAAGTTTCCATTTTATACAGCAAACCCTATTTTATATGTCATTACTATCTAATTGATGTTACTAATATTGCTTGCATACCACTAAGGGACTACATTGTGTATCCTGATCCCACCTCTGTCTCATATTTCATGTTATGTGTAGTGATGAGCGAGCACGTACTCGTTGCTCGGGTCAAGCAAATTGCAAAGCTCGAGTGCTCGGTCCGAGTAACGAGCCCAATGTAAGTCTATGGGAAACTCAAGCATTTTTCCGGCACCCCCCCCCCCGGCGGTCTGCGGAGGGCCTAAAAATTGCCCAAATCGATGGGAACAGCGCTCAAATGACATGACAACAGCATGGGGAAGACACCTGGAAGCATTTCTAACTCCCTGGTCACTGATGTCAGCAACGTTGTCAGAGGTATGACGCCAGTTTAACGGATTTTACGGTTTTTGATGCATTTTTGCACTTTTGCATTGCTTTCAACCAACACAAATGCATTCACTGGGAAATGTCATTTTCACATTTTACAACGTTATCTGGCCATGTTGTGTGTGACACATCATCAGACACATGCATACAGTGCAGAAAAGACATGGGAACAGCATGGGGAAGACCCCTGGAAGCATCTCTGACTCCCAGGTCACTGCCTAAAAGTGTGCCCATCATAAGTGATCCTTGGCGCATGTGAAGATGCCTCCCGCCATGCACTTGTCGCTGCAGACTTGCAAAAATCACCATGCACACACTTGTCCCAGCGCAGCGTTCAGTTGTCCCTACCCCATTCCTTGGAATGCAAGCGCAAGTATGCAGCCAGCAACCCACCCACCCACAGGCTGCAATACTATACTGCCAAATTTTTGACAGCTGCTTGCACTTGAAATGTGGCCTTTTAGGCTCGTGGAGGCGGAAGCTGTCCACAAACTCATGGCGGCAGCCGGGTGTCCATACTCAATCCCCAGCCGCCACTATTTCTCCCGGTGTCGTCTCCGCCTTCCACAAGCACGGGTCCCTCAACATTACCTGTGCCCCCCCCTTGCACTTACTGGAAAGGACCGCCTAACCACAAACACGTGGTCAAGTAAATGTGGCCAGGGACGGTACGGAGCCAGTACACAGCTTTTTTTCTGAGAGTTGTATGTTACCACAGCCTTATTCTTTAGCTTGGTGAAAGAACTTGGGAAATCGTGTCTACTCCAGCTGTCATTTCTCCCAGGAAGTCCTCTAAAGCTGCTTGCACTTGAAATGTGGCCTTTTAGGCTCGTGGAGGCGGAAGCTGTCCACAACCTCATGGTGGCAGTGGCCGGGTGTCCATACTCGGTCCCCAGCCGCCATTATGTCTCCCGCTGTCGTCTCCGCCTTCCACAAGCATGGGTCCCACAACATTACCGGTGCCCTCCCCAGTGCACTTACTGGGAAGGACCGCCTAACCACAAACACGTGGTCAATTCAATGTGGTCAGAGACGGTACGGAGCCAGTCCACAGCTTGTCGGTGAGTTGTATTTCACCACAGCCATATTTTTTAGCTCGGTGAAAGGACTGACTTTTGGGAAACCGTGTCTACTGCTGTCATTTCTCTGTCACCAGGTTCCACCCATTGTCACACACAACCATGCCTGGCTGTATGTTCAGCGGTGACAGCCACAGATCACACTGCTGTGTTACAGCTTTCAACAACTCTGCAGTAGTGGTTTGTCACCTAAGCATTAAGCATGTTATCTTCAGCACAGCCTGTTGCCGCTTGGCCAAGTCAGTGCTGCAGTGCTTTCAGCTTGTGACTGATGTGGTCATTTCGGAGATGGAGGCGGAACTGGAGGAGAAGGTGCAGGAGCTGAACAATGTGATTACATTGAGGTTACATTGGCGACTCTGGTTTTTATACTAAAGAAAGATCCTACTGTGTTTTTTTTTACATTATTTTTTAAGACAAATGCATTCACCAGGAAAAAATGCATTCACCGGGAAATGTCATTTTAACATTATACAACCATATCTGGCCATGTGGTGTGTGACACATCATCAGACACATCCTGTTTCATTTATGCTGGAGGGACTCTGAAAGTCACAAAGCCTATTTTTATAGGGCCTTCAGGCCACCCTTACTATTCTTAAAGGGCCAGCAGTCTGCCCTCGCTATTGTTAGAGAGCCATCAGTCGGCTATGCTTTGTTGTTGCCATTATTAACGAGTGGGTCTCCTATACCCAGTGACTACAAGGGCTGCCAAAAATTTGGAGACACTCCAATGCCCCTTGCAAGAGATGTAGAGGTCGGAGAGCCTCCTGAAAACAATGTTTCCATTATTAGGAAGTGGGTCTCCCATAGTGTTTGCTTATGCAGTGAAGCAATGGCTGCCAAAAATTTGGAGGCACTCCAATGCCCCTTGCAAGAGACGTAGAGGTCAGAGGGCCTCCTGAAAACAATGTTTCCATTATTAGGAAGTGTGTCTGCCATAGTGTTTGCCTATGCAGTAAAGCAACGGCTGCCAAAAATTTGGAGGAACTCCAATGCCCCTTGCAAGAGATGTAGAGGTTGGAGGGCCTCTTGAAAACAATCTTCCCATTATTAGGAGGTGGGTCTCCCATACTGTTTGCCTATGCAGTAAAGCAACGGCTGCCAAAAATTTGGAGGAACTCCAATGCCTCTTGCAAGAGACATAGAGGTTGGAGGGCCTCCTGCAAAAAATGCTCCCATTATTAGGAAGTGTGTCTCCCATACTGTTTGCCTATGCAGTGAAGAAACAGCTGCCAAAAATTTGGAGTAGCTCCAATGCCCCTTGCAAGAGACGTAGATATGTTGCTATGGTACATATGGTGGTGATATGGTGGTGGAGGATGAGGATGTGGAGAAAGAGGAGGACAAGAGCAAATAGACAAAATCAGGAAGCGTATACCCATGTCTGGGTGTGAAGACAGAGGTGCATGGGAATAGAGTTAGACCTCCCAAAAAAAGACACTGTATTTGAGTTTATGTTACACTGCTATCATTCGGTGGTGTTGAGAAGCCTGGCCCAATCCAGACCTTGTTCATTTTTATAAGAGTCAGCCTTGTCAGCATTTTCAGTTGACAGGCGGATGCGCCTATCGGTTATAATTCCACCAGCTGCACTAAAAACCCGCTCTGACAAAATGTTAGCGGCAGGGCAGGCCAGGATCTCCAAGGCGTAGAGAGCCAGTTCATGCCACGTCTCCAGCTTGGATACCCAAGAATTATAATGCACAGAGGAATCATGGAGGACGTTGGTACGGTCGGCAAGGTACTCCCTCACCATCTTCCCAAACTTTTCCTTCCTTGGGAGAATACCCCGCGCCTCAGGGCCTATGCGATAGGATGGTCTGCAAAAACTGTCCCAGAACTTTGACAGTGTTCCGCTGCCTCTGCTGGATTGCATTTGTGTCTCTCTTGCCTGTACTCCTTGGTTGTCCAATAAACTGTGACCTCTGCCGCCAGCGTTTTCAGATGGGAATTTTTTAAATAATTCCGCAACAAGGGCCTCCTAGTACTGCCCCATTTTATTAGGCCTGTCCTGCGAGGGAATAAGAGACAGAATGTTCTCCTTGTAGCGTGGGTCTAGAAGTGTCACCAACCAGTAATGACTGTCACCCAAAACTTGGACAATGCGACGGTCATGGGAAAGGCAGTGTAACATAAACTCAGTCATGTGTGCCAGACTGCAAAGAGGCAAGACTTCCGTGTCCATAACCAAGAGGATGACTGACCATGCTCTCCTCCTCATCCTCCTCCTCTTCCTCCTCCTCCCTGTCCTCAGGCCATCCACGCTGAACAGACGGTATGACAGTTGTGCAGGTAGTACCATCTATAGTGCAGGAAACTAGCTCCTGTTCTTCCTCCTCCTCCTTCTCTTCCTTATTGTCACCCAATCCATGTTTGGATGAGATGAGGCTGGGCTGTGTGGAATCACCCTGTATGGTTCCTTGCTTCATGTCATCATGCTCCGCCTGCAATGCATCCTCTTTAATTGTGAGCAGAGAGTGTTTCAGAAGGCAGAGAAGCGGGATGGTGATGCTAATTATGGCATCATCGCCACTCACCATCTTGGTGGAGTCCTCAAAGTTTTGGAGGATGGTACAAATGTCTGACATCCATGTCCACTCCTGAGGTTTTATCTGTGAAGTCTGACTGGAATACAGATGGCCTTGTTGATGCTGGTAGTCAACAACTGCCCTTTTCTGCTCACAAATCCTTCCCAACATCTGCAATGTAGAGTTCCAATGCGTGGGGACATCGCAGATCATCGGTGAGCTGGAAGCTGCAAACGCTTCCGAAGCACAGCAAGGTCGGCGGAAGCTGTAGCTGACTTTCTAAAATGGGCACACAGACGGCGAACTATGACAAGCAGATCCGGCAGATTCGGGTAGGTTTTGACAAACCACTGAACCACTAGGTTAAGCACATGTGCCAGGCATGGTGTGTGAGCTCGCCTCGCCTCAGAACCGCCACCAGGTTCCGTCCATTCTGACATATGACCATGCCTGACTGTAGGTTTAGCGGTGTTAGCCACAGATCTGCCTGCTCTTTAAGAGCTGTCCACAACTCTTCAGCGTTTGCGGTTTGTCACCTAAGCATATTAGCTTCAGCATAGCCTGTTGCCACTTGGCCGAGGCAGTGCTGCAGTGCTTCCAGCTTGCGACTGATGTGGTAATTTCGGAGATGGAGTCTGAAGAGGAGGAGGAGGTGGAGGAGCTGTAGAATGTGGGGGCAACCCTGATTGACCTAGGGCCCGCAATCCGCGACATCGGGAGGACATGTTCCGTCCCAAGGTCTGACTGGGTCCCGGCTTCCACTATATTAAGCCAGTGTGCCATCAGCAAGATATACTGTCCCTGCCCACAAGCACTTGTCCACGTGTCTGTGGTTAGGTGGACTTTCCCAGTAACTGCGTTGTTGAGGGCACGTCTAATGTTGTGGGACACGTGCTCGTGTAATGCGGGGACGGCTCACGGGGAGAAATAGTGGCGGCTGGGGACCAAGTACCGAGGGACGGCAGCCGCAATCAGGTTGCGGAAAGCTTCCGTCTCCACGAGCCTAGAAGGCAACATTTCGAGCGCAAGCATTTGTGAAATTTGTGAATTTAGTAGTGTGGCGTGTGGGGCATTGGCTGTGTATTTGCACTTGCGTTCCAAGGACTGGGGTATGGACAAGTGAACGCTGCGCTGGGACAAGGACGTGGACGTGCTTGCTGATGGTACTAGTTGAGAGTGTGCTACGACAGGTGCAGGGTGGAAGGCATCTTGGCATGCGCCATGGACAGGGGATTGGTGTGCATGCACAACAGCGGAACAAGCAGTGGTGTCACCCTCAGACACTGTTGCTGGACCCTGGGGTTCGGCCCACTTAGTCGGGTGCTTTGCTGCCGTGAGCCTGATCATGCTGGTGGTGGTCAGGCTGCTAGTTTTGCTACCCCTGCTGATGCTGGCCTGACAGGTGGTGCAAATGGCCTTTTTGGGGTTATGTGCGGAGTCTTTAAAAATAACCAGACTTGGGAAGGCCTAACAGTTGTACTGGCAACTTCCGTCGTGTTGGTGTTACGAGGAACGCTTACCCGCCTTGTGTCTGCGGCCACCACGCAGCTTCTTCCTGCCTGTTGTGGTTCTATGCCTCCCTCCCCCTGTGTGCTGCTGTCCTCACTCTGTATGTCCCCTGTCAGATTGGGTAAGTTACTATATCATCCACCACCTCGTCTTCCACTTCCACATCCTGGTTTTCCTCCTGACTTTCTGGCAATTGTGTCTCATCATCATCATCATCATCATCCACCTCTTGCGGCAGTAATTGCACTTTCCCACCGTCGCCTTCATGTGACTGTGGCTGTTCCAATATTTGGGCATCGCTACACGCGTTCTCCCCTTGACTCACTTGAAGCTGGCCGGGCAAGAGGCCAGAATCTACAAATGGAAGAGTGAACAGCTCTTCTGAGTGTCCAAGTGTGGGATTAGTTGTCTCTGGGCACTTGGCATGGTGGGAGGAAGGAGGATCAGGGTGAGGAATATGCGGTCCAGGCTCACGGCTACTGAGACTTGACCGTGTGGAAGACAGGGTGGTGGTGATGGCTAAGTGACTGGAAGCATTATCTGCTCTCCAACAAATAACCTTTTGACATTGCTCTGTGTTCAATAGTGGTGTTCTGCAGTCCCCTAGTAATTGGGACAGGAAGGTCGAGCGAGAAGATGTGGGTGTTTGTTGTGGCACAATTTCAGCTTGCCCATGGCCATGTCCTCGGCCTCTGCATGCAGCATCACCATCATGTCCACTTCCCTGCCCCTTGCCTTGCACCTTGCCCATTTTTAATGGAGGACAATATTTTCCACGTTCACGAGAAATGGCTGATTTTGGAACACAGTTATTTGTAATACGTCTGAGAGAAACCACAATTTTAAATAGCAGGCATGTAATTGGCTAATACTATCCTTCACAGACACCTAGTGTGAATAGCTTGACAGACACACTGCAACAGAATGAAAATGGAAGAAATGTCTGATTTTGGAACACTCTTATAGGTGTTATGTCTGACAGAGAACCACCTTTTTAAATAGCAGGCATATTATTTGCTAATACTATCCTTCACAGACACTTAGTGTGAATAACTTGACCGACACAATGCAACGGAATGAAAATGGAAAAAATGTCTGATTTTGGAACACTCTTATAGGTGTTATGTCTGACAGAGAACCACGGTTTTAAATATCAGGCCTGATATTTGTTAATACTATCCTTCACAGACATCTAGTGTGAATAGCTTGACCGACACAATGCAACGGAATGAAAATGAAAGAAATGTCTGCTTTTTAAATACTCTTATAAGTGTTATATCTGACAGAGAACCACTGTTTTCAATAGCAGGCCTGTTATTTGCTAATACTATCCTTCACAGACACCTAGTGCGAATAGCTTGACCGACACACTGCAACAGAATGAAAATGGAAGAAATGTCTGATTTTGGAACACTCTTATAGGTGTTATGTCTGACAGAGAACCACGGTTTTAAATAGCAGGCCTGTTATTTGCTAATACTATCCTTCACAGACATTTAGTGTGAATAGCTTGACCAACACACTGCAATGGAATGAAAATGGAAGAAATATCTGATTTTGGAACACTCTTATAGGTGTTATGTCTGACAGAGAACCACAGTTTTAAATAACAGGCATGTTATTTGCTAATACTATCCTTCACAGACACCTAGTGTGAATAGCTTGACCGACACACTGCAACAGAATGGAAAAGGAGGCCAATATTTTCCATGTTCAGTGTAAATATCTGGATTTTTATCGCTGAAATATGGAACAGATCTGGCTTTATTCTGCAGTGAGAACAAGCAAATGGAGCAGAAAAATGGTGTACTCTGGATTACTTTTTAAGCAAATAACCAGGATTAAGATAAAAAAAATGTCCCTGGCCCCTGATATTTGGGGCTATGTCTACAAATATCTGTAAGAACAGCAGCAGCAGGAACGTTCAATGGACCCTCTTGCACTATATGCACTGCAGTCTGCCACATACACTGCCTGTCTGCCTAATTCCTGCTATCATCACTGAATATATGCAGCTGGATTAGTCCTCAGAAGGGCTGTTAGTTCAGATGGATATATATATATATATATGTTGTTGAATACCTATACTAACAGGACGTTCAATGGACCTTCTTGTGCTGTATCATGCACTGCATTCTGCCACATACACTGCCTGCCTGCCTAACTCCTGCTATCACCACTGAAGATATGCAGCTGGATTAGTCCTCAGAAGGACTGTTAGTTCAGTTGTATATATATATATATACAGTGCATTGTGAAAGTGTTTGGCCCCCTTGAACTTTTCTACCTTTTGACACATTTCTGGCTTCAAACATAAAGATATAAAAGTCTAATTTTTTGGGGAAGAATCAACAAGTGTGACACAATCGTGAATGGAACTAAATTTATTGGATATTTTAAACTTTTTTAACAAATTCAAAACTGAAAAGTGGAGCGTGCAATATTATTTGGCTCCCTTGAGTTAATACTTTGTAGCGCCACCTTTTGCTGCCATTACAGCTGCAAGTCGCTTGGGGTATGTCTCTATCAGTTTTGCACATCGAGAGGCTGAAATTCTAGCCCATTCTTCCTTGCAAAACAGCTCGAGCTCATTGAGGTTGGATGGAGGGCATTTGTGAACAGCAGTTTTCAGCTCTTTCCACAGATTCTCAATTGGATTCAGGTCTGGACTTTGACTTGGCCATTCTAACACCTGGATACGTTTATTTTTGAACCATTCCATTGTAGATTTTGCTTTATGTTTGGGATCATTGTCTTGTTGGAAGATAAATCTCCGTCCCAGTCTCAGGTCTTTTGCAGACTCCAACAGGTTTTCTTCCAGAATGGTCCTGTATTTGGCTCTGTCCATCTTCCCATCAATTTAAACCATCTTCCCTGTCCCTGCTGAAGAAAAGCAGGCCCAAACCATGATGCTGCCACCACCATGTTTGACAGTGGGGATAGTGTTTTGAGGGTGATGAGCTGTGTTGCTTTTACACCAAACATATCATTTTACATTGTGGCCAAAAAGTTCGATTTTGGTTTCATCTGACCAGAGCACCTTATTCCACATGTTTGGTGTGTCTCCCAGGTGGCTTGTGGCAAACTTCAAACGAGACTTTTTATGGATGTCTTTGAGAAATGGCTTTCTTCTTGCCACTCTTCCATAAAGGCCAGATTTGTGCAGTGTACGACTGATTGTTGTCCTATGGACAGACTCTCCCACCTCAGCTGTAGATCTCTGCAGTTCATCCAGAGTGATCACGGGCCTTTTTGCTGCATCTCTGATCAGTCTTCTCCTTGTTCGAGATGAAAGTTTAGAGGGACGGCCGGGTCTTGGTAGATTTTCAGTGATCTGATACTCCTTCCATTTCAATATGATCGCTTGTACAGTGCTCCTTGAGATGTTTAAAACTTGGGAAATCTTTTTGTAACTAAATCCGGCTTTAAACTTCGCCACAATAGTATCTCGGACCTGCCTGGTGTGTTTCTTGGTCTTCATGATGCTCTCTGCACTTGAAACAGAACCCTGAGACTATCACAGAGCAGGTGCATTTATATGAAGACTTGATTACACACAGGTGGATTCTATTTATCATTACTAGTGTTGAGTTGAGATGAGCGGTGTTTGACTCGAACTGTTCCCCAATCTCAAATTCGAGCTGTTTTGGGTGGTGTTCGAGCCGTTTGGCGAACCCGAACGATTTGAAAAAAATTCGGCTGTTCGAGGTTATGTTCGATAACTGTTCGTGCACCAAAATCATAACTGGATTTTTTCTCAGTAATGCTGAAAATTAATGTTAATACGCAGTTTGAGTGTACAGCGGGGCGGGGGAAGGGGATGGATCTCTGCAGAAATAATGATCTCCATTTTTTTTTCTCTTTCCCGCATTTACAGTGGGGAGGTGCAATCTGTCAGCGTATCAGCAGCGCACACACGGAGTGAACTGCTTTTTTTCACACAAGCAAGGGCATGTGTCATTGGCAGTGTATGTCACATGTCCTTGCCCTATAAGAACCAGCCATTTTCCCCGTCGCCACCATTTTCTCACTGCTGCAGCTGCGTGTTAGATGGCACCGCTGTTGCTGTGTGTGCTATACTTTGTTAATTTCAAGCCAATTTTCAAACAAATCTACAGATAGCTTGGGAGTAGGGAATAGTTGTGATTGCAGTCCTTTTAAGGACTAGGTTACATAATTTCCTACGACTTTTATCAGGCTGGTCTGTGCTCTTAAATAGATAGGTTGGGAGTAAAGACTAATTGTAATTGCAGTTCTTTTCAGGGCTAGGTTACATCAGTTCCTATAACTTTTATCAGGCAGGTCTGTGCTCTTAAATAGATAGGTTGGGAGTAAAGACTAATTGTAATTGCAGTCCTTTTCAGGGCCAGGTTACATCAGTTCCTATCACTTTATGCCAGGCAGGTCTGTGCCAGTGCTGTGCAAGTTTTTTTCACAGCATTTGGCTAAATCTAGCAAAGCAAATCCTTTTTGCAGTGTGTGTTAGTCAGTGGAGAAGCCTATCTGTGTTGCAAGCTACACCACCTGTGTATAGAATACAATTTTTTTTACTGCACCTAGTGAAGTAAAACCTTTTGGGCATAGCATCATTCTATTAGTCCATCTATACTAACCTCCACCAGGTTGTAAATTCAATCTAATTTTTTCCTGCATCTAGCTCTGAAAAAATATTTCTGCTTGTAGCAGTGTGTGGGACTTGTTCTATTAGTCCATCTATACTAACCTCCACCAGGTTGCAAATTCAATCAAATTTTTTTCTGCATCTAGTTCTGAAATAATATTTCGGCTTGTAGCAGTGTGTGGGACTTGTTCTATTAGTCCATCTATACTAACCTCCACCAGGTTGCAAATTCAATATAATTTTTATCTGCATCTAACCCAGCCAATACTTTTGGGCTAATACCACAGTTTGGCCACTCAGCTCTGCTCGGTTCCCATCCATTGTTTTTGTGAAAACAACTCCAGAGTTGTGAATTAGTTAACCACCAAAATGAGTGGAAAAAGGCCTGCTGCTGGTGGAAAGGGGAATAGGCATGTTGGGAAGGGAAAAAAAGGTTGTGTCCGTGGGGTAGGTGTTAAAGCAACAGTAACATCTGCAGAAGAAAGATCATCTTCCAGCCAAACTAAGATGTCTACTTCTTTTAGCGGACAATGTGATAAGATCCCTTTCTTACGGCCACACCAATCGCTACAAATTCCAGATGAGGCACAAAAACAGCAGGTGCTTCAACGGATATCAAGTGCTCCTTTAAGTGGGCTCTCCTCCACCTCAACTTCAACATCACAAATACTCCAGTCCAGAGGTGTCACCCCAATTGCATTTGCTTCCTCACAGCTCCCAAGTCTCCAGCTGCCCGTCTGAGTATGGGGTGGAACAGATGGTTGAGTCTGCAGAGCTGTTTACTCATACTATAGCCTGGGAATCAGAGGTCGGCTCCAGAGCTTCTGTGAATCCAGACGAGGAAATGATCTGCACTGATGCCCAGAATCTTTATGAGTCAGATCCAGGACCAGACGGAGAAGGTTCTGACCATAATGTAGACCCTCATTCCCAAACTGTAACTCCTGTTGGTGGAGACAATGAGGAAGATGATGATGAGACTCAAATACCTGATTGGAGCGACAACTTTAGTTTTTTGTCAGGGCAGTAAGAGGTTGGCTCTGAGGACGACGGGTGTGATAACACACAGGGTGAGGATGACGAGGTTGGAGATCCCACTTACTGTCAACCCACAGTCAGCCAAGAGATGATGTCAGCAGAGTAGGTGGAGGAGGATGCTAGTGATGACAAGGTCAGGTTGCGCCTTTCTGGACAGAGACGTAGTACTGGAAGCACGTCAACAACTGCATCCTCAAACACAACTCTGCCTCTGACCACAAGTCGTGGTGGCTCTTCAGGTCGCATGGGTGCTAAGCCTTGCATAGCCTGGGCATTTTTTCAGATCGATAAAGATGACCCAAATCGTGTTATCTGTAAAATTTGTCAGCAAAAGCTAAGTAGAGGCCAAAAAATACATAGTTTGAGTACTTCATGCATGAACCGGCACATGGATATGAAGCATAAGTTGCAGTGGGAAGCTCACTGTGCTACAATGCGGCCTAGCCGGCCGGGCCAACCACCGTCTGCCACATCTTGTGCATCCGCGGCCTCTTCATCCTCTGTGACTGGGGGGACAGCAGTCACACCTGTTTTGGGACGCAGACCTGCCACCTCTTTACCCGCAACAGCCAGCGTGATTGGCAGGTCATCATTTTCTTTGGAGGTGGAAACACCAGCTGGTGTTGAGCGCTGTCCGACATCGATAGCACCACCTTTGGATCAAGGCAACCTAACATGTCCACCTGCATCTTCCTCACAGACCGGCAGTTTACCGGAGACACCCTTCTCAACCCCGTCTAAGCACAACAGCCAGCCCTCGGTCCATCAGATGTGGACAAGTAAAAGACCATTTCCTCCTAGGCATGAGAAAGCTAAGAGGTTGAATTTCACCATCTGCAAGTTCTTGGCTACAGAAATGCTTCCTTTCCGCCTGGTGGACACAGAGGATTTTCGAGACCTTATGTCCGTCGCAGTGCCTCAGTACCAGATGCCCAGTCGGCACTACTTCTCAAAGAAAGGTGTGCCTGCGCTCCACCAGCATGTCGCACACAACATCACTGCTTCTTTGAGAAACTGTGTGTGACAGGGTGCATTTCACCACAGACACTTGGACGAGTAGGCATGGACAGGGGCGTTACATGTCGCTGACTGGGCACTGGGTAACAATGGTGACAGCAGGACAAGGGGCTGCTGTCCAAGTCTTGCCGTCCCCACGAGTTGTGCGTCAATCCTCTTTATGTCAAAGTTCCTCCATAGCTTCTGCCTCCTCAACCTCCTCTCGGTCCTCCACCTGCACCCAAAGCCTGTCTGGTCATGCCACAAGCTTTCTAACTGCGCAGAAGGGATCCTGCACACTTCCTTACTATGCTGGCAGCAGGGCTCAACGTCATCAGGCGGTTTTTACTTTGAAATGTCTGGGAAATGTGAGTCACACAGCTGAGGAGTTGTGGTCAGCTCTGGAGAACCAGTTTCATGAATGGTTGTCTCCACTGGACCTGAAACCAGGGAAGGCCGTGTGCGACAATGCTGCAAACCTGGGTGCGGCCCTTCACCGGGGCAATGTCACACACGTGCCTTCTATGGCTCACGTGTTGAACCTGGTTGTCCAGCAATTTTTAGCCCACTATTCCGGACTAGATGGCCTTCTGCAGAGGGCACGGTCGCTGTGTGCTCACTTCCGCCCAGGAGCCCAGGAAGAAGTGGAGGACAAACTGATGGAGGACTCATCAGATGAGGGAGACCTTGATCATATTTCTGTTGTGCGAGGTTGGGGGGAGAGGGCAGAGGAAGGAAGCATGATTGTTACCTTGCCACCAACACAACAGGGACTTGGTGCTCCTGTATGCGCAAGACACATGAGTGCCTTCTTGCTGCACTACCTGCAACATGACCCTCAGATTGTCAGAATTCGAAATAATCCTGACTACTGGGTTGCCACACTCTTAGATCCCCCACACTCTTCGATAAACCTTTTCATTTTAATAAAGAACAAAAAAATGGTCATTTTTGAAATTATAAGCATTAGCAGGTTATTAGAAACTGAAATCAAACAGTTTTCAACTCAAAACTTTATTCTAGGTGATGTTACATTTGCACATACGACCCCTTGTTCGAAAGGAGCTTCTGAACTCTCTCGTCCATTGAATTTGTTAGGTTTTGGATGGTTTCTGCTTCAATTGTTTTGCATGAGGACAGAATACCCTCCCAGAGCTGTTGCTTAGATGTGAACTGCCTCCCGCCATCATAGACACTCCTTTTGATGATGCTCCAGAGGTTCTGAATGGGGTTGAGGTCAGGGGAGCATGAGGGTCACACCATAAGTTTGTCCCCTTTTATGCTCATATCAGCCAGAGATGCAGATGTGTTAAATGCAGCATGAGATGGTGCATTATCATGCATGAAAATGATACACGGTTCTTCTTCTTGAACCATGGCAGGAAGTGCTGTTTGAGAAATTCCACATACATTATGGAGTTCATCTTTAGCGCCTTCAGGGATCCTAAAGGGGCCGACAATCTCTCTCCCCATGATTCCAGCCCAAAACATTACTCCACCTCCTCCTTGTTGGCGCCGAAGCCGTGTTTGCATGGGGTGTCGATCAACCAGCCATCCTCCACTCCATCCATCTGGACCATCGAGCGTTGCACGGCACTCATCGGTGAACAAAACAGTTTTGAAGTCAGTCTTCATGTATTGTTTGGCCCACTGGAGCTGCTTCTGCTTGTGTGCAGTGGATAGAGGAGGTTGACAGGATGGCTTACGCACAGCTGCAAACCTCTGAAGGAGTCTGCATCTTGTTGTTCGGGGGGCGTCGGAGGCACCAGCAGCTTCAAAAACTTGTCTGCTGCTATGACAAGGCTTTTTTGCCGCTGCTCTTTTAACCTGACGTAATTGCCTGTAGGAAAGAGTCCTCAATTTTCCCTTATCAGCACGCACACGTGTGTACTGTGAATCAGCTGCATACTTCTTGATTGTGCGATGATCAGGATGAAGTGTCTTGGCCATGTTGATTGTAGTCATGCCTTGACCTAAACACTCCACAATTTGTTGCTTCTCAGCAGCCGACGCATCCTTTTTCTTTCCCATTTTGGCAGAAAATGTAGGCTGCTTAATAATGTGGGACAGCCTTCTTAAGTAGTCTTGCCTTTCATTGGACACACCTGCCAAACTAATTAGCACAGGTGTCTGCAATTGCTTACAGTGATATAAAGAGCCCTGACACACATCACCATCAATGAGTTTAACTGACAAACAAACAAATTCTTCCCTTATCACTCCTAAACACTTTTTGCATAATAATTTGGAACACAGTGTACATGTGCTTTTCCACAAAACACCAGTGGTTCACGTAGTGAATCTTACAGTTCTAACTTGCCAACCGTGGTCTGTATGGAGTTGTTCAATAAAGGGCCCAAAATTAAGATAACATAGACGGGAGAGGTCTCTATGAATAGGAATTCCTAAGTATTTGATACCCAGTGAGGGCCAGCAAAGGGAAAGTTGGACTGGATGGAATCCTGTATGGATTTGGGGAGGGAGACATCGAGGGCCTCAGACTTCGCTGCATTGATTTTAAAATTTGACCATGTAACAAAGTGATCTATTTCAGCCATAACAGCAGGGATGGATATATGTGATTGAGTGATATATACTAGGACATCATCAGCAAATGTAGAGCACTTGTACTCGGTGCCTCCCACCTCAATCCACCTAATATTGGGGCTATGGCGAATTGATGATAGCAGGTGCTCCGTCACTAGGATGTATAAGAGAGGGGACAGAGGACATCCCTGCCTTGTCCCATTGGTGATTATGAAAAGTGATGAAAATGTTCCATTTATCTTCAGCCTAGGTGACGTATTGCGATACAGGGCCGTGATTTTGGCTATAAAAGGGTCCCCTAGACCCCTACCCCAAGCTTTTTAAGAGAATAATATATGGCGTGCCAGGAGACTCTATGGAATGCTTTCTCAGCATCCAACGAGAGTATCTAATTACAAATTTTTAACTGCATCTAGCCCAGGAAATACTTTGTGCCTAGTAGCAGTGTCTGCTAGTCAGCGGATTATCCCAGCTGTTAAGCAAGCTACACCACCTGTAGTTTGGACACTTAATTTTTTCAAAGGAAATGGTTTGGGCCCCCGGGACACTCAGTGAAGAGCATCGGGGAGGCACCCCAAGGCATAGGGGCTGGGACTGGCGGTAGGACGCCTTTTGGTGGACCGCCGAGCTCGATCCTTATAAAAGCTTTTTAAATGCAGCAGCTTTAGTGGACACTACTGGAGCTGGAATTACGCGGCTGCTGGCATGAGACTTGCCCTCCAATAGATCCTTGTAAAAGGATTTAAAGTGTACTCATTCAAATTAGAGAGACAATTTAAATTAAAAAGATTAGACCTGCCTCGACTGCAGGGGGGCTCGCTCGACAAACCAGCGGACAGGCACCAGTATTGGGAGAGGAGGGCTGGCCATCAGGGTCCACCGCGGCTCTGGCATAAACCCGGCGACACGGAGGTCGCACGGGCAGGAACGGACTGGCCGTGTCGGCTTCACACTTTTTTGGTTTTAGAAGGGCATAACATGCCTATATCTGTGTCTCCCCCTCCTTTTACTCCTCCACCTCTTTTCTTTTCGCATGACTATAGGTACTTGTCACTTTTCCATGTGTTAGTTGTGTCTTCTGAGCAGTTTGTCAGCTTTTGGACACCTTTGAAGGTGTTTTCTATGTGTTTCTATGTGATTTTGTTTGCCTGCCATTGGTTTTAACGGTGTCTGAAGGTGTTCGACGAACAGTTTGACGAACAGTTCAGTGAACATACGGGTGTTCGACGAACCGAACCGAACTCGAACACTACAGGGGTGGCTCAATACTAGTGTTGAGCGAGCATGTTCGACACTGCTCGTTACTCGCCTGAGTATCACACTACTAGGGATGTTCGGCGAGCACAGAGCATTTCCGGGTTACTCGGGCGGGAGCTCAGGTCTCGGCCCTGCACGTTTGGCGCTCTTTACACAGCCAATGAACATACAGGGATTGCCAGCCAGTTGCTGTAATGCTGCAGCCATGTTTTTTGTGGGCATTACAGTGATTGGCTGGCCGCACAGCGTCACCTTGAGTATTTAAAACCAGGCGCCGCCATCTTGGACACAGTCGCTCCGGATCAGCCAGTGTAGGGTCAGTGCTGCTGAGCTAGGGAGAGATATATAGTGCGAAATAGGTAGTGTAGGGTCTCTAAAGCCTGCCAAATCAAACAAACAGTCCTTCTCAGGACTAATATCCATCCCAGATATAAGGCAGGCAGGCAGGCTAAATAGGAGACGCAGTGGTTATACCAGCAAACGCTGTGTGCTCCTGTTGGTCAAATTGCTAGACTTATCACCCCGGTCTCAGGGGCCAGGAAAAATTATAATTTTTTTCATCTAAATACTGTATTGTTTTTTTTTTCCTCAGTCAGACTGTCCAAATACGCGTCTTATTAACCTTTTGGTATTCCCCCCCCCCAAAAAAAAAATTGAGTGTGTCTGTGACTGTTCAGACACCAATATATCTGTTTAAAAGAGTCTGGTGTAGGCCAAAAAAATAGAACTGTGGTTTTGCAGTTCCACGGGTCAAATCTCTGTATTATCCTGTTTTTGGCATTTTTTGCCATAAAAAAAAACTGTAATAGTGTCTCCCTGACTGGTCAGACACCAATATATCTGTTTAAAAGCTTCTGGTGTACGCTACATAACTATAACTGTGGTTTTGCAGTTTCACGGGTCAAATCTCTGTATTATCCTGCTTTTGGCATTTTTTGCCGTAAAAACAAACTGTAATAGTGTCTCCCTGACTGCTCAGACACCAATATATCTGTTTAAAAGAGTCTGGTGTACACCATATAACTATAACTGTGGTTTTGCAGTTCCACGGGTCAAATCTCTGTATTATCCTGTTTTAGGCATTTTTTGCCATAAAAAAAAACTGTAATAGAGTCTCCCTGACTGGTCAAACACCAATATATCTGTTTAATACAGTCTGGTGTAGGCCATAAAAATAGAACTGTGGTTTTGCAGTTCCACGGGTCAAATCTCAGTATTATCCGGCTTTTGGCATTTTTTGCCGAAAAAAAAAATTGTAATAGTGTCTCCCTGACTGGTCAGACATCAGTATATCTGTTTAAAAGAGTCTGGTGTACGCCACATAAGTATAACAGTGGTTTTGCAGTTACACGGGTCAAATCTCTGTATTATCCTGCTTTTGGCATTTTTTGCCATAAAAAAACCTGTAATAGTGTCTCCCTGACTGTTCAGACACAAATATATCTGTTTGAAAGCTTCTGGTGTACGCCACATAACTATAACTGTGGTTTTGCAGTTCCACGGGTCAAATCTCTGTATTATCCTGCTTTTAGCATGTTTTGCCGTAAAAAAAAAACAGTAATAGTGTCTCCCTGACTGTTCAGACACCAATATATCTGTTTATAAGAGTCTGGTGTAGGCCAGAAAAATAGAACTATGGTTTTGCAGTTCCATGAGTCAAATCTCTGTATTATCCTGTTTTTGGCATTTTTTGCCGTAAAAAACCCTGTAATAGTGTCTCCCTGACTGGTCAGACACCAATATATCTGTTTAAAAGAGTCTGTTGTACGCCACATAACTATAACTGTGGTTTTGCAGTTCCACGGGTCAAATCTGTGTATTATCCTGCTTTTGGTCTTTTTTGCTGTAAAAAAAACAGTAATAGTGTCTCCTTGACAGGTCAGACACCAATATATCTGTTTAAAAGTGTCTGGCGTACGCCACATAACTATAACTGTGGTTTTGCAGTTCCACGGGTCAAATCTCTGTATTATCCTGCTTTTGGTATTTTTTGCCGTAATAAAAAACAGTAATAGTGTCTCCCTGACTGTTCAGACACCAATATATCTGTTTATAAGAGTCTGGTGTAGGCCAGAAAAATAGAACTGTGGTTTTGCAGTTCCACGGGTCACATCTCTGTATTATCTTGTTTTTGGCATTTTTTGCCGTAAAAAAAACTGTAATAGTGTCTCCCTGACTGGTCAGACACCAATATATCTGTTTAAAAGAGTCTGGTATAGGCCATAGAAATAGAACTGTGGTTTTGCAGTTCCACGGGTCAAATCTCTGTATTATTCTGCTTTTGGCATTTTTTGCCGTAAAAAAAAACAGTAGTAGTGTCTCCCTGACTGTTCAGACACCAATATATCTGTTTATAAGAGTCTGGTGTAGGCCAGAAAAATAGAACTGTGGTTTTGCAGTTCCACGGGTCACATCTCTGTATTATCTTGTTTTTGGCATTTTTTGCCGTAAAAAAAACTGTAATAGTGTCTCCCTGACTGGTCAGACACCAATATATCTGTTTAAAAGAGTCTGGTATAGGCCATAGAAATAGAACTGTGGTTTTGCAGTTCCACGGGTCAAATCTCTGTATTATTCTGCTTTTGGCATTTTTTGCCGTAAAAAAAAACAGTAATAGTGTCTCCCTGACTGTTCAGACACAAATATATCTGTTTGAAAGATTCTGGTGTACGCCACATAACTATAACTGTGGTTTTGCAGTTCCACGGGTCAAATCTCTGTATTATCCACTTTCGGTCCTTTTTTACATAAAAAAAACAGTTTGAGTGTGTCGCTGACTGTTCAGCCCCAAATATATCTATTTAAAAAAGTCTGGTATACGCCAGTAAATTAGAACTGTGGTTTTGCATTTCCATGGTTCAAATCTCTGTATTATCCAGCTTTTGGCCTGTTTTACGTAAAAAAAAAAACAGTAATAGTGTCTCCCTGTCTGTTCAGTCACAAATATATCTGTTTAAAAGATTCTGGTGTAGGCCAGACAAATAGAACTGTGGTTTTCCTCTTCCACGGTTCTAATCTTTTTTTTATTACCCTTTTTCCATTGATAGTGCTAGTGTAAGCTATTTTACTTCATTTACAATGGGCAAGGCGCGTTGCAAGGGACGTGGAACTGGACGTTCTGGTGATGGTGCATGTAGAGGACGGGGCCGTGGCCAAGGTGAAAATGTGCCACAACCAACAGCCACATCTTCTCGCTCCCACTTCTTGATCGAATTAGTAGGGAAGTACACTACAACACCAGTATTGCGAACTGATCAGTGTGAACAGGTTATTAATTGGATAGCAGATAATACTTCCAGTTACCTGAGCACCACCACTTCTGGTCTGTCTTCCACATGGTCAAGTTTTAGTAGCCGTGAGTCTCGACGGCATACTCCTCCTCACCCTGATGGTCCTTCCTCCCATCATGCCGAGTGTCGTCAGACAGCACCTGATCCCACACTTGGACACTCTGAAGAGCTGTTCACTGGTCCATTTCCATATTTGTGCCCCTCACCTGCTGCGCTTGAAGTGGTGGAAGAGGAGATCCCATGTAGCGATGTCCAAATATTTGAACAGCCACGGCCACAGGAAGTCGACGCTGGCAATTTGTCACAAGAGGTGGACGAAGACGAGACACAATTGCCACGAAGTGAGGAGGAGGATCGTGGTGCGCAATTGGAAGAGGAAGAGGTGGTGGATGATCTAGTAACTGACTCAACCTGGCAGGAGGACACACAGAGTGAGGCCAGCAGCACACAGGGGGAGGGAGGCAGAGTACCCCAACAGACAGGAAAAAGCAGTGTGGTGGCCGCACACAGAAGGCGGGCAACAGTTCCCCGTAACTCCAACACGAGGGACGTTGCCAGTACAACCGGTAGGTCTTCCAGAGTCTGGAATTTTTTTAAAGACTGTGCTTATAACCCTGAAAAGGCCATTTGTACCACCTGCCATGCCAGCATCAGCAGGGGTGACAAAACTTCCAGCCTGACCACCACCAGCATAATCAGGCACATGGCAGCAAAGCACCTGACTCTGTGGGGCGAACCCCAGGGTCCACGACCAGTGTCAGCGGGTGTCACCACTGCTTCTTCCGCTGTTGTGCATGTGATAGAACCCTCTGTTGTGCGTGCAATGCAATCCCCTGTCCATACTGCATGCAAAGATGCCCCCTCCTCTCAGTCTTCACTTGTTATGGCAGTTTCTCAAGAAACAGCATCAACGTCCACATCCACGTCCCACGCAGCGTTCAATTGTCCATATCCCAGAGTTTTGAATGAAAGCGCAAATTTGCAGCCAACGCCCCACAGGCCACAGTCCTACGTTTGCACATTTCATGACTGCTTGCGTTGGAAATGCTGCCTTTTAGGCTGGTGGAGACGGAATCCTTCCGCAACCTTAAGGCGGTGGCCGTCCCTCGGTACTCGGTCCCCAGCCGACACTATTTTGCCCGGTGAGCCATCCCCGCACTACACAAGCACGTGTCCCAAAAATCTGCCATGCCCTCAACAACGGACACGTGGACAAGTGCTTGTGGCCAGGGACGGTACATCTCCCTGACAGCACACTGGGTAAACATAGTGGAAGCCGGGACCCAGTCGGACATTGGGACGGAACACATCCTCCCCACACCGAGGATTGCGGGCCCTATGTCAGTTAGAGTTGCCCCCACAGTGTACAGCTCCTGTGCATCCTCCTCCTCCTCCTCCTCATGTTCAGCCTCCATCTCAGATATCACCACATCAGTTACAAGCTGGAAGCACTGCAGTACTGCCTCAGCCAAGCGGCAACAGGCTGTGCTGAAACTCATAAGCTTAGGTGATAAACCTCACACTGCTTGTGAGTTGTGGACAGCTGTGAAAGAGCAGGCAGATCTGTGGCTGAGACCGCTGAACCTACATCCAGGCATGGTAGTGTGTGACAATGGCCGTAACCTGGTGGCGGCTCTGAGGTGAGGCGAGATCACACACATACCATGCCTGGCTCATGTGCTTAACCTCGTGGTTCAGCGGTTTCTTAAATTGTACCCCGAGTTGCCAGATCTACTCTTCAAAGTACGCCGCCTGTCAGCTCATTTTTGCACGTCAGCTACAGCTTCCACCGCCCTTGCTGTGTTGCAGCAGCGTTTGCAGCTTCCGGCACACCGACTGGTGTGTGATGTCCCCACACGTTAGAACTCTACCCTCCTCATGTTGCAAAGGGTTTGTGAGCAGAAGAGAGCAGTTGTGGAGTACCAGCTGCAACAAGGCCGTCGATATTCAGGTCAGACTCCACACATAAGACCTCAGGAGTGGACCTGGATGTCTGACATATGTACCATCCTGACAAACTTTGAGGAGTCCACCAAGATGGTTAGTGGCGATGACGCCATCATTAGCATCAGCATCCCACTTGTCTGTCTTTTGCAATGCTCTCTGCAGAGAATTAAAGAGGAGGCATTGCAGCCAGAGTATGATGAGATGGATCAAGAAGCCGTAGCGGGCGATTACACACAGCCCAGCCTCATCTCATCCCAATGTGCATTGGGGGACAATGAGGGAGAGGAGGAGGAGGAGGAAGAACAGGAGCTGGTATCATGCGCTGTAGACGGTAATACCTGTACAACTGTCATACCGTCGGTTCAGCGTGGGTGGCCTGAGGACAGGGGGGAGGAGGAGGAGGAGGAGGAGAGCATGGTCAGTCGTCATCTTGGTGAGGACATGGAAGTCTTGCCCGTTACCAGTCTGGCATGCATGGCTGACTTTATGTTACGCTGCCTTAACCGTGACCCTCGTGTTGTCAAAATGTTTGGTGACAGTCATTAGTGGTTGGTGATACTTTTAGACCCCCGCTACAAGGAGAACTTTCACTCTCTTATTCCTGAGGTGGAGAGGTCTACAAAAATGGGGCAGTACCAGAAGGCCCTTGCTGCAGAACTGTTAAAAAAATTCCCATCTGAGCACGCTAGCGGCAGAGGTCACAGTTTGTTGCCCAACCAAGGCGTACAGGCGAGAGAGACTCAACTCCAATCCAGCAGAGGCAGGGGAACACTGTCAATGTTCTGGGACAGTTTTCTCAGACCCGCCCAGCTTACAGGCCCTGAGGCAAGGGGTACTCTCACAAGGAGTGGAAAGTTTCAAAAGATGGTGAGGGAGTACCTTGCCGACCGTACCAGTGTCCTCCGTGATTCCTCTGTGCCTTTTAATTATTGGGTATCCAAGCTGGACACTTGGAATGAACTCACTCTGTACGCCTTGGAGGTCCTGGCCTGCCCTGCCGCTAGCGTGTTATCGGAGCGTGTTTTTAGTGCCGCTGGGGGAATTATAACAGATAAGCGCACTCACCTGTCAACTGACAATGCTGACAAGCTGACCCTTATCAAAATGAACAAGCGCTGGATTGGGCCAGACTTCTCATCACCACAAAATGACAGCAGAGTAACATAAAGTCAAATCCACTGTGTTATTTCGGGAGGTGTATTCCCATGCACCGCTTCACACCCACACATGGGTATACTCTTCCTCATTTCGGCTGTATTTTGCTCTTCTCCTTATCCTCAGCCTCCACCACCACTATACCACCAGGGGGACCTTCGTCCGTGTTGCCAGCATTGCAAATTCCTCCATCCTAATTTTTGGCAGCTTTTTCTTGGAAGGCATAGGCAAAGACTATGGGAGACCCACTCCCCAATAATGGGAATAATGTTTTTAAGATGCTGTACTGCATGGCTCTTCCAAGGGGCATTTAAACCATCTTGTTAAGCTACTGCAACCTCCTCATCTCTTCCAAGGGGTATTAAAACTGTCTTATTAAGCTACTGCGACCTCCAACACTTTTCCCAGGGGCATTGATATTGTCTTTTTATTCCACTGCGACCTCCACGTCTCTTCCAAGGGGCATTTAAACTGTCTTGTTATGCTTCTGCGACCTCCACCATTCTTCCAAGGGACATTAAGACCATCTTGTTAAGCTACTGCAACCTCCATGTCTCTTCCAAGGAGCATTAAAACCGTCTTGTTAAGCTACTGCGACCTCCACCACTCTTCCAAGGGGCATTGATATTGTCTTTTTATTCCACTACGACCTCCACCACTCTTCCAAGGGGCATTGATATTGTCTTTTTATTCCACTGTGACCTCCACATCTCTTCCAAGGGGCATTTAAACCGTCTTGTTAAGCCAGTGCGACCTCTACCGCTCTTCCAAGGGGCATTGATATTTTCTTTTTATTCCACTACGACCTCCACCACTCTTCCAAGGGGCATTGATATTGTCTTTTTATTCCACTGTGACCTCCACATCTCTTCCAAGGGGCATTTAAACCGTCTTGTTAAGCCACTGCGACCTCCACCACTCTTCCAAGGGGCATTGATATTGTCTTTTTATTCCACTACGACCTCCACCACTCTTCCAAGGGGCATTGATATTGTCTTTTTAAGCTACTGTGACCTCCACCACTCTTCCCAGGGGCATTAAAATCGTCTTGTTAAGCCACTGCGACCTCTACCGCTCTTCCAAGGGGCATTAAAACCGTCTTTTTAAGCTACTGTGACTAGTGTTGAGCCACCCCCGTAGTGTTCGAGTTCGGTTCGGTTCGTCGAACACCCGTGTGTTCGCCGAACTGTTCGTCGAACTGTTCGTCGAACACCTTCAAACACCGTTAAAACCAATGGCAGGCATACAAAAACACATAGAAACACATAGAAAACACCTTCAAAGGTGTCCAAAAGCTGACAAACTGCTCAGAAGACACAACTAACACATGGAAAAGTGACAAGTACATAGTCATGCGAAAAGAAAAGAGGTGGAGGAGTAAAAGAAGGGGGAGACACAGATATAGGCATGTCATGCCCTTCTAAAATCCAAAAAGTGAGAAGCCGACACGTTCAGTCCGCTCCTGCCCGTGCCACCTCCGTGTCGCCGGGTTTGTGCCAGAGCCACGGTGAACCCTGACGGCCAGCCCCCCTCTCCCAATACTGGTGCCTGCCCGCTGGTGGGTCGAGCGAGCCCCCCTGTGGTGGAGGCAGCTCTAAGCTTTTTAATTTAAATTGTCTCTCTAATTTGAAAGAATACACTTTAAATCCATTTACAAGGATCTATTGGAGGGCAATTCTCATGCCAGCAGCCGCGTAATTCCAGCTCCAGTAGCGTCCACTAAAGCTGCTGCAGTTAAAAAGCTTTTATAAGGATTGAGCTCGGCTGTCCACCGCAAGGCATCCTACTGCCAGTCCCAGCCCCTATGCCTTGGGGTGCCTCCTGATGCTCTTCACTGAGTATCTCAAAGCATTTCCTTTGAAAAAATTAAGTGTCCAAACTACAGGTGGTGTAGCTTGCTTAACAGCCGGGATAATCCGCTGACTAGCAGACACTGCTACTAGGCACAAAGTATTTCCTGGGCTAGATGCAGTTAAAAATTTGTAATTAGATACTCTCGTTGGATGCTGAGAAAGCATTCCATAGAGTCTCCTGGCACGCCATATATGATTCTCTTAAAAAGCTTGGGGTAGGGGTCTAGGGGACCCTTTTATAGCCAAAATCACGGCCCTGTATCACAATACGTCACCTAGGCTGAAGATAAATGGAACTGTAGCACCCTGAGGGCTCGGTTGCTACAGAGGTATTGCACCTCACCCAGAGGTGTGATATCTCACTCTCAGGTAAGGATGGAGTGTGGATCAGGACCCGACACCTGCATACATTACACCACATTGCCGTGGGGCAGGGCGACCAATATGCCTCTGAGATGGGCACGACAGTCCCTGTCCCTGGCTGGAGTGGGGGGAGGGAACACTGAGGAAGGGGAACCCTGTAGTGCAGGAGCAGGGAGGAAGCAGTTCCTGGGTGCATTGAGAAGGGAGTATAAAAGGTGGGCACCATCTTAGTTCAGTGCAGAGAAGTCTGAGCAGAAGTGGCAGGGAGCAGGGGCTCTGCATGAGCTCTGCTCCGGAGGCGGGCCTAGTAACAGAGGCCCAGGCCTGGAAGAGGGAGAAGGAAGGAAGAGGAGCGGAGAAGGCTCCAGGAACGAGGAATGAAGGGATCCCAGGGGTGCGGACGGGCGAGTCGCCACCACACGCCCGAATCCACCTGCGTGGAGGGGTCAGGCCAAAGGGGGAGACCGGTCCCCGAACTAGTGGAGGCAGGAAACGACCCTCAGCTAGAAACCGGAGGCTGTGACATTTTATGTGGCGCAGCCCCTCGCTACACCCGCTAGGAAGGCACCACATAGGGTCAGGGAAACTGGCGCCAAGTTTACCAAGAGGAGGCCCGAGGCAGCCGGACAGAAGGGTTGGTAAGAAAGGCCAGACAAAGGACACACAAAGGGGGTCCTGTGAAGCGCTCCAAAGTTATCTGGGAGTTGTCTGAGCCCCTCACCTGGTGAGCACAGTACGACGTGGGCATCCGTTACCTGCAGACGTGGTCTGGATAATAAGAACTGTGAGTAAAGGCCCTGGACTGCATCACTGACTCCGTGCACCTAACCTGCACCATCACCCCCATCCTCCGCATACACTGCCCTGAGGCTATACTCCTCCCGTGGGGAGTTATGCTATGCTCTGCTGCACCCAGAACACCAGCCTCAGCGGTCTGCCCTGCAGCGGCGGTTCACTCTGACCGCAATCCACGGGTGGCGTAGTCGGACATTTAAACATCAAAACCACATAAATAGTTCCGCCACTGGTTTGACCACCCTGAGCTACGGAACTGGGTCGCCGCCACGAAGACTACAACCACCAGCATCCACCAAAAAGGGTCCGGCTCCGGGTGTCCCAAGGCCCAGGGGGTTCATCAGAACATTTTCATCACCTTTCACAATCACCAATGGGACAAGGCAGGGATGTCCTCTGTCCCCTCTCTTATACATCCTAGTGACGGAGCACCTGCTCTCATCAATTCGCCATAACCCCAATATTAGGTGGATTGAGGTGGGAGGCACCGAGTACAAGTGCTCTCTATTTGCTGATGATGTCCTAGTATATATCACTCAATCACATATATCCATCCATGCTGTTATGACTGAAATAGATCACTTTGTTACATGGTCAAATTTTAAAATCAATGCAGCGAAGTCTGAGGCCCTCGATGTCTCCCTCCCCAAATCCATATAGGATTCCATCCAGTCCAACTATCCCTTTGCCTGGCCCTCACAGGGTATCAAATACTTAGGAATTCCTATTCATAGAGACCTCTCCCATCTATGTTATCTTAATTTTGGGCCCTTTATTGAACAACTCCATACAGACCACGGTTGTCAAGTTAGAACTGTAAGATTCACTACGTGAACCACTGGTGTTTTGTGGAAAAGCACATGTACACTGTGTTCCAAATTATTATGCAAAAAGTGTTTAGGAGTGATAAGGGAAGAATTTGTTTGTTTGTCAGTTAAACTCATTGATGGTGATTAGTGTTGAGCCACCCCCGTAGTGTTCGAGTTCGGTTCGGTTCGTCGAACACCCGTGTGTTCGCCGAACTGTTCGTCGAACTGTTCGTCGAACACCTTCGAACACCGTTAAAACCAATGGCAGGCAAACAAAAACACATAGAAACACATAGAAAACACCTTCAAAGGTGTCCAAAAGCTGACAAACTGCTCAGAAGACATAACTAACACATGGAAAAGTGACAAGTACATATAGTCATGCGAAAATAAAAGAGGTGGAGGAGTAAAAGGAGGGGGAGACACAGATATAGGCATGTCATGCCCTTCTAAAATCCAAAAAGTGAGAAGCCGACACGGCCAGTCCGCTCCTGCCCGTGCCACCTCCGTGTCGCCGGGTTTGTGCCAGAGCCGCGGTGAACCCTGACGGCCAGCCCCCCTCTCCCAATACTGGTGCCTGTCCGCTGGTGGGTCGAGCGAGCCCCCCTGTGGTGGAGGCAGCTCTAAGCTTTTTAATTTAAATTGTCTCTCTAATTTGAATGAATACACTTTAAATCCATTTACAAGGATCTATTGGAGGGCAAGTCTCATGCCAGCAGCCGCGGTAATTCCAGCTCCAGTAGCGTCCACTAAAGCTGCTGCAGTTAAAAAGCTTTTATAAGGATCGAGCTCGGCTGTCCACCGCAAGGCATCCTACTGCCAGTCCCAGCCCCTATGCCTTGGGGTGCCTCCTGATGCTCTTCACTAAGTATCCCATGGTCCCGAAGCATTTCCTTTGAAAAAATTAAGTGTCTAAACTACAGGTGGTGCAGCTTGCTTAACAGCCGGGATAATCCGCTTACTAGCAGACACTGCTACTAGGCACAAAGTATTTCCTGGGCTAGATGCAGTTAAAAATTTGTAATTAGATACTCTCGTTGGATGCTGAGAAAGCATTCCATAGAGTCTCCTGGCACGCCATATATGATTCTCTTAAAAAGCTTGGGGTAGGGGTCTAGGGGACCCTTTTATAGCCAAAATCACGGCCCTGTATCGCAATACGTCACCTAGGCTGAAGATAAATGGAACTGTAGCACCCTGAGGGCTCGGTTGCTAAAGACGTATTGCACCTCACCCAGAGGTGTGATATCTCACTCTCAGGTAAGGATGGAGTGTGGATCAGGACCCGACACCTGCATGCATTACACCACATTGCCGTGGGGCAGGGCGACCAATATGCCCCTGAGATGGGCACGACAGTCCCTGTCCCTGGCTGGAGTGGGGGGAGGGAACACTGAGGAAGGGGAACCCTGTAGTGCAGGAGCAGGGAGGAAGCAGTTCCTGGGTGCATTGAGAAGGGAGTATAAAAGGTGGGCACCATCTTAGTTCAGTGCAGAGAAGTCTGAGCAGAAGTGGCAGGGAGCAGGGGCTCTGCATGAGCTCTGCTCCGGAGGCGGGCCTAGTAACAGAGGCCCAGGCCTGGAAGAGGGAGAAGGAAGGAAGAGGAGCGGAGAAGGCTCCAGGAACGAGGAATGAAGGGATCCCAGGGGTGCGGACGGGCGAGTCGCCACCGCACGCCCGAATCCACCTGCGTGGAGGGGTCAGGCCAAAGGGGGAGACCGGTCCCCGAACTAGTGGAGGCAGGAAACGACCCTCAGCTAGAAACCGGAGGCTCTGACATTTTATGTGGCGCAGCCCCTCGCTACACCCGCTAGGAAGGCACCACATAGGGTCAGGGAAACTGGTGCCAAGTTTACCAAGAGGAGGCCCGAGGCAGCCGGACAGAAGTGTTGGTAAGAAAGGCCAGACAAAGGACACACAAAGGGGGTCCTGTGAAGTGCTCCAAAGTTATCTGGGAGTTGTATGAGCCCCTCACCTGGTGAGCACAGTACGACGTGGGCAGCCGTTACCTGCAGACGTGGTCTGGATAATAAGAACTGTGAGTAAAGGCCCTGAACTGCATCACTGACTCCGTGTCGTTACTGCTGCTGCCCTGCACCATCACCCCCATCCTCCGCATACACTGCCCTGAGGCTATACTCCTCCCGTGGGGAGTTATGCTACGCTCTGCTGCACCCACAACACCAGCCTCAGTGGTCTGCCCTGTAGCGGCGGTTCACTCTGACCGCAATCCACGGGTGGCGTAGTCGGACATTTAAACATGAAAACCACATAAATAGTTCCGCCACTGGTTTGACCGCCCTGAGCCACGGAACTGGGTCGCCGCCACGAAGACTACAACCACCAGCATCCACCAAAAAGGGTCCGGCTCCAGGTGTCCCAAGGCCCAGGGGGTGCATCAGAACATTTTCATCACCTTTCACAATCACCAATGGGACAAGGCAGTGATGTCCTCTGTCCCCTCTCTTATACATCCTAGTGACGGAGCACCTGCTCTCATCAATTCGCCATAACCCCAATATTAGGTGGATTGAGGTGGGAGGCACCGAGTACAAGTGCTCTCTATTTGCTGATGATGTCCTAGTATATATCACTCAATCACATATATCCATCCATGCTGTTATGGCTGAAATAGATCACTTTGTTACATGGTAAAATTTTAAAATCAATGCAGCGAAGTCTGAGGCCCTCGATGTCTCCCTCCCCAAATCCATATAGGATTCCATCCAGTCCAACTTTCCCTTTGCCTGGCCCTCACAGGGTATCAAATACTTAGGAATTCCTATTCATAGAGACCTCTCCCATCTATGTTATCTTAATTTTGGGCCCTTTATTGAACAATTCCATACAGACCACGGTTGGCAAGTTAGAACTGTAAGATTCACTACGTGAACCGCTGGTGTTTTGTGGAAAAGCACATGTACACCGCGTTCCAAATTATTATGCAAAAAGTGTTTAGGAGTGATAAGGGAAGAATTTGTTTGTTTGTCAGTTAAACTCATTGATGGTGATGTGTGTCAGGGCTCTTTATATCACTGTAAGCAATTGCAGACACCTGTGCTAATTAGTTTGGCAGGTGTGTCCAATGAAAGGCAAGACTACTTAAGAAGGCTCTCTCACATTATTAAGCAGCCTACATTTTCTGCCAAAATGGGAAAGAAAAAGGATGTGTCGGCTGCTGAGAAGCAACAAATTGTGGAGTGTTTAGGTCAAGGCATGACTACAATCAACATTGTGCGATGATCAGGATGAAGTGTCTTGGCAATCAAGAAGTATGTAGCTGATTCACAGTACACACGTGTGCGTGCTGATAAGGGCAAATTGAGGACTCTTTCCTACAGGCAATTACGTCAGGTTGAAAGAGCAGCGGCAAAAAAGCCTTGTCATAGCAGCAGACAAGTTTTTGAAGCTGCTTGTGCCTCCAACGTCCCCCGAACAACAAGATGCAGGGTCCTTCAGAGGTTTGCAGCTGTGCATACGCCATCCTGTCGACCTCCTCTATCCACTTCACACAAGCAGAAACGGCTCCAGTGGGCCAAACATTACATGAAGACTGATTTCAAAACTGTTTTGTTCACGGATGAGTGCCGTGCAGCGCTCGATGGTCCAGATGGATGGAGTGGAGGATGGCTGGTTGATGGACACCCACGCAAACACGGCTACAGCGCCAACAAGGAGGAGGTGGAGTAATGTTTTGGGCTGGAATCATGGGGAGAGAGATTGTCGGCCCCTTTAGGATCCCTGAAGGCGCTAAAGATGAACTCCATAATGTATGTGGATTTTCTCAAACAGCACTTCCTGCCATGGTTAAAGAAGAAGAACCGTGTATTTCACAGCAAGATCATTTTTCTGCATGATAATGCACCATCTCATGCTGCACATAAAACATCTGCATCTCTGGCTGATATGGGCATAAAAGGGGACAAACTTATGGTGTGACCCCCATGCTCCCCTGACCTCTACCCCATTCAGAACCTTTGGAGCATCATTAAAAGGAGTGTCTATGATGGCGGGAGGCAGTTCACATCTAAGCAACAGCTCTGGGAGGGCATTCTGTCCTCATGCAAAACAATTGAAGCAGAAACCATCCAAAACCTGACAAATTCAATGGACGAGAGAGTTCAGAAGCTCCTTTCGAACAAGGGGTCCTATGTGAAAATGTAACATCACCTAGAATAAAGTTTTGAGTTGAAACCATTTTTTTGGTCTTTATTAAAATGAAAAGGTTGATCGAAAAGTTTGGGGGATCTAAGAGTGTGGCAACCCAGTAGTCATGATTACTTCGAATTCTGACAATATGAGGGTCATGCTGCAGGTAGTGCAGCAAGAAGGCACTTATGTGCCTTGCGCATCTCGGAGCCCCAAAATTATTTTCCGGGCTAGATGCAGCTAAAAATTATTTTTAATTTTAAATCTGGTGAAGCTTTAGTATAGATGGCCTAATAGGATCAGTGCTGCACACTGCTACAAAGCCCAAATTATTTTCCAGTCAAGATACAGATAAACATGATTAGTAATTTGAAAGCTTAAAACGGTTGGTAGGGTGATTTTAACCAATCATCAAGCTTTTACTCTCCCCAGGATGACACAGGGGTAGAAAAGTCGTTTCGGATCCATGATTTGTTCATCTTTATGAACGTGAGTCTGTCTACATTATCAGTGGAGAGCCGCGTGCGCTTATCTGTCAGCACACCACCAGCAGCGCTGAACACACGTTCAGACAGAACGCTGGCTGCGGGGCATGACAAGATCTCCAAGGCGTAAGTGGCTAGCTCCGGCCATTTATCCAGATTGGAAGCCCAAAAAGAGCAAGGGTCCAGTGACACAGTCGTGGCTTCAATGTTTACTTGGAGATACTCCTGTACCATCGTCTCTAGGCGTTGACTATGTGTCAGACTTCTTGTCTCCTGTGGCCTTGCAAAGGATGGGCTAAAAAAGTGGTGAAATGATTCCGCAAAATTGATGTTACCAGCAGATACTGTGGTTCTGTCACGGTTTGAGTGCTGAACACTTGACGGTCCCACGGTTGGCAAGTTGGAACTGTGAGATTCACTACGTGCACCACTGGTATTTTGTGGAAAAGCACATGTAAGATTCTGCAACAGTCTCTGCTGATACTCCTGCATGCGTGCATCCCTTTCTATGGCAGGAATAATTTCTGCAAATTTACTTTTGTACCGGGGATCTAACAGTGTGGCAACCCAGTAGTCAGGATTATTTCTAATTCTCACAATTCGAGGGTCATGTTGCAGGTAGTGCAGCAAGAAGGCACTCATGTGTGTTGCGCATCCAGGAGCACCAAGTCCCTGTTGTGTTGGTGGCGAGGTAACAATCATGCTTCCTTCCTCTGTCCTCTCCCCCCAACCTCGCACAACAGAAATGTGATCAAGGTCTCCCTCATCTGATGAGTCTTCCATCAGTTCGTCCTCCACTTCTTCCTGGGCTCCTGCACCTTCCTCACTAGTTTGGCTGCTACCATGCGCCCTGGTAAAACCATCTCCCCCACCCTCACATGCCTGCCGCCTTGGTGCTGCCGACCGTCTGGACCTTGCAGATGTTAGCCCTTCCGCATACAACTCCTCCTCCTCTACTTCCTCCACCTCCTCTTGTGCCACCACCTGACTCCGAATTCTGTTTAACATGTGCTCCAGCATGTAAATCACCGGAATAGTCATGCTGATAATGGCATCGTCAGCACTAAACATCTTCGTCGCCATTTCAAAACTGTGCAGAAGGGTGCATAGGTCCCTGATCTGAGACCACTCCTCCAGCGTGATTTGCCCCACCTCTGAATCTCGTTGGCCCAGGCTATACGTCAGAACGTATTGCACCAGGGCTTGTCGGTGCTGCCACAGTCGCTGCAACATGTGCAGAGTTGAATTCCACCGGGTAGGCACATCGCATTTTAGCCGGTGAAGTGGCAGGCCCAACGACTTCTGTAGAGATGTAAGTCGCTGAGCTGCGGGATGCGAACGGCGGAAGTGAGCACACAGCGACCGTGCCCTCTGCAGAAGGCCATCTAGTCTGGGATAGTGGGCTAAAAATTGCTGGACAACCAGGTTCAACACGTGAGCCATACAAGGCACGTGTGTGACATTGCCCCGGCGAAGGGCCGCACCCAGGTTTGCAGCATTGTCGCACACGGCCTTCCCTGGTTTCAGGTCCAGTGGAGACAACCATTCATGAAATTGGTTCTCCAGAGCTGACCACAACTCCTCAGCTGTGTGACTCACATTTCCCAGACATTTCAATGTAAAAACCGCCTGATGACGTTGAGCCCTACTGCCAGCATAGTAAGGAGGTGTGCAGGATCCCTTCTGCGCAGTTAGAAAGCTTGTGGCATGACCAGACAGGCTTTGGGTGCAGGTGGAAGACCGAGAGGAGGTTGAGGAGGCAGAAGCAGTGGTGGAACTTTGACATAAAGAGGATTGACGCACAACTCGTGGGGACGGCAAGACTTGGACAGCAGCCCCTTGTCCTGCTGTCACCATAGTTACCCAGTGCCCAGTCAGCGACATGTAACGCCCCTGTCCATGCCTACTCGTCCAAGTGTCTGTGGTGAAATGCACCCTGTCACACACAGAGTTTCTCAAAGAAGCGGTGATGTTGTGTGCGACATGCTGGTGGAGCGCAGGCACACCTTTCTTTGAGAAGTAGTGCCGACTGGGCATCTGGTACTGGGGCACTGCGACGGACAAAAGGTCTCGAAAATCCTCTGTGTCCACCAGGCGGAAAGGCAGCATTTCTGTAGCCAAGAGCTTGCAGATGGTGAAATTCAACCTCTTAGCTTTCTCATGGCTAGGAGGAAATGGTCTTTTACTTGTCCACATCTGAGGGACCGAGGGCTGGCTATTGTGCTTAGACGGGGTTGATAAGGGTGTCCCCGGCAAACTGCCGGTCTGTGAGGAAGATGCAGGCGGACATGTTAGGTTGCCTTGATCCAAAGGTGGTGCTATCGATGTCGGACAGCGCTCAAGTCCAGCTGGTGTTACCACCTCCAAAGAAAATGATGACCTGCCAATCACGCTGGCTGTTGCGGGTAAAGAGGTGGCAGGTCTGCGCCCCAAAACAGGTGTGACTGCTGTCCCCCCAGTCACAGAGGATGAAGAGGCCGCGGATGCACAAGATATGGCAGACGGTGGTTGGCCCGGCCGGCTAGACCGCATTGTAGCACACTGAGCTTCCCACTGCAACTTATGCTTCATGTCCATGTGCCGGTTCATGCATGAAGTACTCAAACTATGTATTTTTTGGCCTCTACTTAGCTTTTGCTGAGAAATGTTACAGATAACACGAGTTGGGTCATCTTTATCGATCTGAAAAAATGCCCAGGCTATGCAAGGCTTAGCACCCATGCGACCTGAAGAGCCACCACGACTTGTGGTGAGAGGCAGAGTTGTGTTTGAGGATGCAGTTGTTGACGTGCTTCCAGTACTACGTCTCTGTCCAGGAAGGCGCAACCTGACCTCGTCGTCACTAGCATCTTCCTCCACCTCCTCTGCTGACCTCATCTCTTGGCTGACTGTGGGTTGACAGTAAGTGGGATCTCCGACCTCATCATCATCACCCTGTGCGTTATCACACCCGTCGTCCTCAGAGCCAACCTGTTCCTGCCCTGACAAAAAACTAAAGTTGTCGCTCCAATCAGGTATTTGAGTCTTATCATCGTCTTCCTCATTGTCTCCACCAACAGGAGTTACAGTTTGGGAATGAGGGTCTACATTATGGTCAGAACCTTCTGCGTCTGGTCCTGGATCCGACTCATAAAGATTCTGGGCATCAGTGCAGATCATTTCCTCGTCTGGATTCACAGAAGCGCTGGAGTCGACCTCTGATTCCCAGGCTATAGTATGAGTAAACAGCTCTGCAGACTCAACCATCTGTTCTACCTCATACTCAGACGGGCAGCTGGAGATTTGGGAGCTGTGAGGAAGCAAGTGCGATTTGGGTGACACCTTTGAGGACTGGAGTATTTGTGATGTTGAAGTTGATGTGGAGGAGAGCCCACTTAAAGGAGCACTTGATATCCGTTGAAGCACCTGCTGTTTTGTGCCTCATCTGGAATTTGTAGCGATTGGCGTGGCCGTAAGAAAGGGATCTTATCACATTGTCCGCTAAAAGAAGTAGACATTTTAGTTTGGCTGGAAGATGGTCTTTCTTCTGCACCTACCCCACAGACACAACCTTTTTTCCCCTTCCCAACACGCCTATTCCCCTTTCCACCAGCAGCAGGCCTTTTTCCACTCATTTTGGTGGTTAACTAATTCACAACTCTGGAGTTGTTTGCACAAAAAAACAATGGATGGTAACCGAGCAGAGCTGAGTGGCCAAACTGTGGTATTAGGCCAAAACTATTGGCTGGGTTAGATGCAGAAAAAAATTATTTTTAATTTGCAACCTGATGGAGGTCAGTATAGATGGACTAATAGACCAAGTCCCACACACCGCTAGAAGCCCAAATATTTTTTCAGAGCTAGATGCAGAAATTTTTTTTATTCAATTTGCAACCTGATGGAGGTCAGTATAGATGGACTAATAGACCAAGTCCCACACACTGCTAGAAGCCCAAATATTTTTTCAGAGCTAGATGCAGAAAAAAATTATTTTTAATTTGCAACCTGATGGAGGTCATTATAGATGGACTAATAGACTAAGTCCCACACACTGCTAGAAGCCCAAATATTTTTTCAGAGCTAGATGCAGAAAAAAATTATTTTTAATTTGCAACCTGATGGAGGTCAGTATAGATGGACTAATAGAACAAGTCCCACACGCTGCTAGAAGCCCAAATATTTTTTCAGAGATAAATGAAGAAAAAAATTATTTTTAATTTGCAACCTGATGGAGGTCAGTATAGATGGACTAATAGAACAAGTCCCACACGCTGCTAGAAGCCCAAATATTTTTTCAGAGATAAATGAAGAAAAAAATTATTTTTAATTTGCAACCTGATGGAGGTCAGTATAGATGGACTAATAGACCAAGTCCCACACACTGCTAGAAGCCCAAATATTTTTTCAGAGCTAGATGCAGAAAAAAATTATTTTTAATTTGCAACCTGATGGAGGTCAGTATAGATGGACTAATAGACCAAGTCCCACACACTGCTAGAAGCCCAAATATTTTTTCAGAGATAGATGCAGAAAAAAATTATTTTTAATTTGCAACCTGATGGAGGTCAGTATAGATGGACTAATAGACCAAGTCCCACACGCTGCTAGAAGCCCAAATATTTTTTCAGAGATAAATGAAGAAAAAAATTATTTTTAATTTGCAACCTGATGGAGGTCAGTATAGATGGACTAATAGACCAAGTCCCACACACTGCTAGAAGCCCAAATATTTTTTCAGAGCTAGATGCAGAACAAAATTATATTCAATTTGCAACCTGCTGGAGGTCAGTATAGAAGGACTAATAGAACAAGTCCCACACACTGCTAGAAGCCCAAATATTTTTTCAGAGCTAAATGAAGAAAAAAATTATTTTTAATTTGCAACCTGATGGAGGTCAGTATAGATGGACTAATAGACCAAGTCCCACACACTGCTAGAAGCCCAAATATTTTTTCAGAGCTAGATGCAGAAAAAAATTATATTCAGTTTGCAACCTGATGGAGGTCAGTATAGATGGACTAATAGAATGATGCTATGCCCAAAAGATTTTACTTCACTAGGTGCAGTAAAAAAATTGGTATTCTATACACAGGTGGTATATCTTGCAACACAGATAGGCTACTCCACTGACTAACACACTCTGCAATAGGCCAAAAAGGATTAGCTTTGCTAGATTCAGCCAAATGCTGTGAAAAAAACTTGCACAGCACTGGCACAGACCTGCCTGGCAAAAACTGATAGGAACTCATGTAACCTAGTCCTGAAAAGGACTCCAATTACAATTAGTCTTTACTCCCACAATCTATCTATTTAAGAGCACAGACCTGCCTGATAAAAGTCGTAGGAAATGCTGTAACCTAGTCCTTAAAAGGACTGCAATCACAACTATTCCCTACTCCCAAGCTATCTGTATATTTGTGCGAAAATTGGCTTGAAATTAACAAGGTATAGCACACACAGCAACAGCGGTGCCGTCTAACACGCAGCTGCAGCAGTGAGAAAATGGTGGCGACGGGGAAAATGGCTTGGTCTTATAGGGCAAGGACATGTGACATACACTGCCAATCACACATGCCCTTGCTTGTGTGAAAAAAAGCACTTCGCTCCGTGTGTGCGCTGCTGATAGGCTGACAGATTGCACCTCCCCACTGCAAATGCGGGAAAGAGAAAAAAAAATGGAGATCTTCATTGTTCCTGCAGAGATCCATCCCCTGCCCCTCCCCCCACCCCGCTGTACACTCAAACTGCGTATTAACATTAATTTTCATCATTACTGAGAAAAAATCCAGTTATGATTTTGGTGCACGAACAGTTATCGAACATAACCTCGAACAGCCGAATTTTTCTCAAATTGTTCGTGTTCGCCGACCGGCTCGAACACCACCCAAAACAGCTCGAATTTGAGATTGGCGAACAGTTCGAGTAGAACAACGCTCATCTCTAATGGTGATGTGTGTCAGGGCTCTTTATATCACTGTAAGCAATTGCAGACACCTGTGCTAATTAGTTTGGCAGGTGTGTCCAATGAAAGGCAAGACTACTTAAGAAGGCTGTCTCACATTATTAAGCAGCCTACATTTTCTGCCAAAATGGGAAAGAAAAAGGATGTGTCGGCTGCTGAGAAGCAACAAATTGTGGAGTGTTTAGGTCAAGGCATGACTACAATCAACATTGTGCGATGATCAGGATGAAGTGTCTTGGCAATCAAGAAGTATGTAGCTGATTCACAGTACACATGTGTGCGTGCTGATAAGGGCAAATTGAGGACTCTTTCCTACAGGCAATTACGTCAGGTTAAAAGAGCAGCGGCAAAAAAGCCTTGTCATAGCAGCAGACAAGTTTTTGAAGCTGCTGGTGCCTCCAACGTCCCCCGAACAACAAGATGCAGGGTCCTTCAGAGGTTTGCAGCTGTGCATACGCCATCCTGTCGACCTCCTCTATCCACTTCACACAAGCAGAAACGGCTCCAGTGGGCCAAACATTACATGAAGACTGATTTCAAAACTGTTTTGTTCACGGATGAGTGCCGTGCAGCGCTCGATGGTCCAGATGGATGGAGTGGAGGATGGCTGGTTGATGGACACCCCACGCAAACACGGCTACAGCGCCAACAAGGAGGAGGTGGAGTAATGTTTTGGGCTGGAATCATGGGGAGAGAGATTGTCGGCCCCTTTAGGATCCCTGAAGGCGCTAAAGATGAACTCCATAATGTATGTGGATTTTCTCAAACAGCACTTCCTGCCATGGTTCAAGAAGAAGAACCGTGTATTTCACAGCAAGATAATTTTTTTGCATGATAATGCACCATCTCATGCTGCACATAAAACATCTGCATCTCTGGCTGATATGGGCATAAAAGGGGACAAACTTATGGTGTGACCCCCATGCTCCCCTGACCTCTACACCATTCAGAACCTCTGGAGCATCATCAAAAGGAGTGTCTATGATGGCGGGAGGCAGTTCACATCTAACCAACAGCTCTGGGAGGGTATTCTGTCCTCATGCAAAACAATTGAAGCAGAAACCATCCAAAACCTGACAAATTCAATGGACGAGAGAGTTCAGAAGCTCCTTTCGAACAAGGGGTCCTATGTGAAAATGTAACATCACCTAGAATAAAGTTTTGAGTTGAAAACTGTTTGATTTCAGTTTCTAATAACCTGCTAATGCTTATAATTTCAAAAATGACCATTTTTTTGGTCTTTATTAAAATGAAAAGGTTGATCGAAAAGTTTGGGGGATCTAAGAGTGTGGCAACCCAGTAGTCATGATTACTTCGAATTCTGACAATATGAGGGTCATGTTGCAGGTAGTGCAGCAAGAAGGCACTTATGTGTCTTGCGCATCTCGGCACCCCAAAATTATTTTCCGGGCTAGATGCAGCTAAAAATTATTATTAATTTTAAATCTGGTGGAGCTTAATATAGATGGCCTAATAGGATCAGTGCTGCACACTGCTACAAAGCCCAAATTATTTTCCAGTCAAGATACAGATAAACATGATTAGTAATTTTAAATCTGGTGGAGCTATTATAGATGGCCTAATAGAATCAGTGCTGCACACTGCTACAAAGCCCAAATTATTTTCCAGCCAAGATACAGATAAACATGATTAGTAATTTGAAAGCTTAAAACGGTTGGTAGGGTGATTTTAACCAATCATCAAGCTTTTACTCTCCCCAGGATGACACAGGGGTAGAAAAGTCGTTTCGGATCCATGATTTGTTCATCTTTATGAACGTGAGTCTGTCTACATTATCAGTGGAGAGCCGCGTGCGCTTATCTGTCAGCACACCACCAGCAGCGCTGAACACACGTTCAGACAGAACGCTGGCTGCGGGGCATGACAAGATCTCCAAGGCGTAAGTGGCTAGCTCCGGCCATTTATCCAGATTGGAAGCCCAAAAAGAGCAAGAGTCCAGTGACACAGTCATGGCTTCAATGTTTACTTGGAGATACTCCTGTACCATCGTCTCTAGGCGTTGACTATGTGTCAGACTTCTTGTCTCCTGTGGCCTTGCAAAGGATGGGCTAAAAAAGTGGTGAAATGATTCCGCAAAATTGATGTTACCAGCAGATACTGTGGTTCTGTTACGGTTTGAGCGCTGAACACTTGACGGTCCCACGGTTGGCAAGTTGGAACTGTGAGATTCACTACGTGCACCACTGGTGTTTTGTGGAAAAGCACATGTAACATTCTGCAACAGTCTTTGCTGATACTCCTGCATGCGTGCATCCCTTTCTATGGCAGGAATAATTTCTGCAAATTTACTTTTGTACCGTGGATCTAACAGTGTGGCAACCCAGTAGTCAGGATTATTTCTAATTCTCACAATTCGAGGGTCATGTTGCAGGTAGTGCAGCAAGAAGGCACTCATGTGTGTTGCACATCCAGGAGCACCAAGTCCCTGTTGTGTTGGTGGCGAGGTAACAATCATGCTTCCTTCCTCTGTCCTCTCCCCCCAACCTCGCACAACAGAAATGTGATCAAGGTCTCCCTCATCTGATGAGTCTTCCATCAGTTCGTCCTCTACTTCTTCCTGGGCTCCTGCACCTTCCTCACTAGTTTGGCTGCTACCATGCGCCCTGGTAAAACCATCTCCCCCACCCTCACATGCCTGCCGCCTTGGTGCTGCCGACCGTCTGGACCTTGCAGATGTTAGCCCTTCCGCATACAACTCCTCCTCCTCTACTTCCTCCACCTCCTCTTGTGGCACCACCTGACTCCGAATTCTGTTTAACATGTGCACCAGCATGTAAATCACCGGAATAGTCATGCTGATAATGGCATCGTCAGCACTAAACATCTTCGTCGCCATTTCAAAACTGTGCAGAAGGGTGCATAGGTCCCTGATCTGAGACCACTCCTCCAGCGTGATTTGCCCCACCTCTGGATCTCGTTGGCCCAGGCTATACATCAGAACGTATTGCACCAGGGCTTGTCGGTGCTGCCACAGTCGCTGCAACATGTGCAGAGATGAATTCCAACGGGTAGGCACATCGCATTTTAGCCGGTGAAGTGGCAGGCCCAACGACTTCTGTAGAGATGCAAGTCGCTGAGCTGCGGGATGCGAACGGCGGAAGTGAGCACACAGCGACCGTGCCCTCTGCAGAAGGCCATCTAGTCTGGGATAGTGGGCTAAAAATTGCTGGACAACCAGGTTCAACACGTGAGCCATACAAGGCACGTGTGTGACATTGCCCCGGCGAAGGGCCGCACCCAGGTTTGCAGCATTGTCGCACACGGCCTTCCCTGGTTTCAGGTCCAGTGGAGACAACCATTCATGAAATTGGTTCTCCAGAGCTGACCACAACTCCTCAGCTGTGTGACTCACATTTCCCAGACATTTCAAAGTAAAAACCGCCTGATAACGTTGAGCCCTACTGCCAGCATAGTAAGGAGGTGTGCAGGATCCCTTCTGCGCAGTTAGAAAGCTTGTGGCATGACCAGACAGGCTTTGGGTGCAGGTGGAAGACCGAGAGGAGGTTGAGGAGGCAGAAGCAGTGGAGGAACTTTGACATAAAGAGGATTGACGCACAACTCGTGGGGACGGCAAGACTTGGACAGCAGCCCCTTGTCCTGCTGTCACCATAGTTACCCAGTGCCCAGTCAGCGACATGTAACGCCCCTGTCCATGCCTACTCGTCCAAGTGTCTGTGGTGAAATGCACCCTGTCACACACAGAGTTTCTCAAAGAAGCGGTGATGTTGTGTGCGACATGCTGGTGGAGCGCAGGCACACCTTTCTTTGAGAAGTAGTGCCGACTGGGCATCTGGTACTGGGGCACTGCGACGGACATAAGGTCTCGAAAATCCTCTGTGTCCACCAGGCGGAAAGGCAGCATTTCTGTAGCCAAGAGGTTGCAGATGGTGAAATTCAACCTCTTAGCTTTCTCATGGCTAGGAGGAAATGGTCTTTTACTTGTCCACATCTGAGGGACCGAGGGCTGGCTATTGTGCTTAGACGGGGTTGATAAGGGTGTCCCCGGCAATCTGCCGGTCTGTGAGGAAGATGCAGGCGGACATGTTAGGTTGCCTTGATCCAAAGGTGGTGCTATCGATGTCGGACAGCGCTCAACGCCAGCTGGTGTTACCACCTCCAAAGAAAATGATGACCTGCCAATCACGCTGGCTGTTGCGGGTAAAGAGGTGGCAGGTCTGCGCCCCAAAACAGGTGTGACTGCTGTCCCCCCAGTCACAGAGGATGAAGAGGCCGCAGATGCACAAGATATGGCAGACGGTGGTTGGCCCGGCCGGCTAGGCCGCATTGTAGCACACTGAGCTTCCCACTGCAACATATGCTTCATGTCCATGTGCCGGTTCATGCATGAAGTACTCAAACTATGTATTTTTTGGCCTCTACTTAGCTTTTGCTGACAAATGTTACAGATAACACGAGTTGGGTCATCTTTATCGATCTGAAAAAATGCCCAGGCTATGCAAGGCTTAGCACCCATGCGACCTGAAGAGCCACCACGACTTGTGGTGAGAGGCAGAGTTGTGTTTGAGGATGCAGTTGTTGACGTGCTTCCAGTACTACGTCTCTGTCCAGGAAGGCGCAACCTGACCTCGTCGTCACTAGCATCTTCCTCCACCTCCTCTGCTGACCTCATCTCTTGGCTGACTGTGGGTTGACAGTAAGTGGGATCTCCAACCTCATCATCATCACCCTGTGTGTTATCACACCCGTCGTCCTCAGAGCCAACCTGTTCCTGCCCTGACAAAAAACTAAAGTTGTCGCTCCAATCAGGTATTTGAGTCTTATCATCGTCTTCCTCATTGTCTCCACCAAGAGGAGTTACAGTTTGGGAATGAGGGTCTACATTATGGTCAGAACCTTCTGCGTCTGGTCCTGGATCCGACTCATAAAGATTCTGGGCATCAGTGCAGATCATTTCCTCGTCTGGATTCACAGAAGCGCTGGAGTCGACCTCTGATTCCCAGGCTATAGTATGAGTAAACAGCTCTGCAGACTCAACCATCTGTTCTACCTCATACTCAGACGGGCAGCTGGAGATTTGGGAGCTGTGAGGAAGCAAGTGCGATTTGGGTGACACCTTTGAGGACTGGAGTATTTGTGATGTTGAAGTTGATGTGGAGGAGAGCCCACTTAAAGGAGCACTTGATATCCGTTGAAGCACCTGCTGTTTTTGTGCCTCATCTGGAATTTGTAGCGATTGGCGTGGCCGTAAGAAAGGGATCTTATCACATTGTCCGCTAAAAGAAGTAGACATTTTAGTTTGGCTGGAAGATGGTCTTTCTTCTGCAGATGTTACTGTTGCTTTAACACCTACCCCACGGACACAACCTTTTTTCCCGTTCCCAACACGCCTATTCCCCTTTCCACCAGCAGCAGGCCTTTTTCCACTCATTTTGGTGGTTAACTAATTCACAACTCTGGAGTTGTTTGCACAAAAAAACAATGGATGGTAACCGAGCAGAGCTGAGTGGCCAAACTGTGGTATTAGGCCAAAACTATTGGCTGGGTTAGATGCAGAAAAAAATTATATTCAATTTGCAACCTGATGGAGGTCAGTATAGATGGACTAATACAACAAGTCCCACACACAGCTAGAAGCCCAATATTTTTTCAGAGGTAGATGCAGAAAAAAATATATTCAGTTTGCAACCTGATGGAGGTCAGTATAGATGGATTAATAGAACAAGACCCACACACAGCTAGAAGCCCAATATTTTTTCAGAGCTAGATGCAGAAAAAAATTATATTCAGTTTGCAACCTGATGGAGGTCAGTATAGATGGATTAATAGAACAAGACCCACACACAGCTAGAAGCCCAATATTTTTTCAGAGCTAGATGCAGAAAAAAATTATATTCAGTTTGCAACCTGATGGAGGTCAGTATAGATGGATTAATAGAACAAGACCCACACACAGCTAGAAGCCCAATATTTTTTCAGAGCTAGATGCAGAAAAAAATTATATTCAGTTTGCAACCTGATGGAGGTCAGTATAGATGGACTAATACAACAAGTCCCACACACAGCTAGAAGCCCAATATTTTTTCAGAGGTAGATGCAGAAAAAAATATATTCAGTTTGCAACCTGATGGAGGTCAGTATAGGTGGACTAATAGAACAAGTCCCACACACTGCTAGAAGGCCAAATATTTTTTCAGAGCTAGATGCAGAAAAAAATTAGATTCAGTTTGCAACCTGATGGAGGTCAGTATAGATGGATTAATAGAACAAGACCCACACACAGCTAGAAGCCCAATATTTTTTCAGTGCTAGATGCAGAAAAAAATTATATTCAGTTTGCAACCTGATGGAGGTCAGTATAGATGGATTAATAGAACAAGACCCACACACAGCTAGAAGCCCAATATTTTTTCAGAGCTAGATGCAGAAAAAAATTATATTCAGTTTGCAACCTGATGGAGGTCAGTATAGATGGATTAATAGAACAAGACCCACACACAGCTAGAAGCCCAATATTTTTTCAGAGCTAGATGCAGAAAAAAATTATATTCAGTTTGCAACCTGATGGAGGTCAGTATAGATGGACGAATACAACAAGTCCCACACACAGCTAGAAGCCCAATATTTTTTCAGAGGTAGATGCAGAAAAAAATATATTCAGTTTGCAACCTGATGGAGGTCAGTATATGTGGACTAATAGAACAAGTCCCACACACTGCTAGAAGGCCAAATATTTTTTCAGAGCTAGATGCAGAAAAAAATTATATTCAGTTTGCAACCTGATGGAGGTCAGTATAGATGGATTAATAGAACAAGACCCACACACAGCTAGAAGCCCAAAATTTTTTCAGAGCTAGATGCAGAAAAAAATTATATTCAGTTTGCAACCTGATGGAGGTCAGTATAGATGGATTAATAGAACAAGACCCACACACAGCTAGAAGCCCAATATTTTTTCAGAGCTAGATGCAGAAAAAAATTATATTCAGTTTGCAACCTGATGGAGGTCAGTATAGATGGATTAATAGAACAAGACCCACACACAGCTAGAAGCCCAATATTTTTTCAGAGCTAGATGCAGAAAAAAATTATATTCAGTTTGCAACCTGATGGAGGTCAGTATAGATGGACTAATACAACAAGTCCCACACACAGCTAGAAGCCCAATATTTTTTCAGAGGTAGATGCAGAAAAAAATATATTCAGTTTGCAACCTGATGGAGGTCAGTATAGGTGGACTAATAGAACAAGTCCCACACACTGCTAGAAGGCCAAATATTTTTTCAGAGCTAGATGCAGAAAAAAATTAGATTCAGTTTGCTACCTGAAGGAGGTCAGTATAGATGGATTAATAGAACAAGACCCACACACAGCTAGAAGCCCAATATTTTTTCAGAGCTAGATGCAGAAAAAAATTATATTCAGTTTGCAACCTGATGGAGGTCAGTATAGATGGATTAATAGAACAAGACCCACACACAGCTAGAAGCCCAATATTTTTTCAGAGCTAGATGCAGAAAAAAATTATATTCAGTTTGCAACCTGATGGAGGTCAGTATAGATGGATTAATAGAACAAGACCCACACACAGCTAGAAGCCCAATATTTTTTCAGAGCTAGATGCAGAAAAAAATTATATTCAGTTTGCAACCTGATGGAGGTCAGTATAGATGGATTAATAGAACAAGACCCACACACAGCTAGAAGCCCAATATTTTTTCAGAGCTAGATGCAGAAAAAAAATATATTCAGTTTGCAACCTGATGGAGGTCAGTATAGATGGATTAATAGAACAAGACCCACACACAGCTAGAAGCCCAATATTTTTTCAGAGCTAGATGCAGAAAAAAATTATATTCAGTTTGCAACCTGATGGAGGTCAGTATAGATGGATTAATAGAACAAGACCCACACACAGCTAGAAGCCCAATATTTTTTCAGAGCTAGATGCAGAAAAAAATTATATTCAGTTTGCAACCTGATGGAGGTCAGTATAGATCGATTAATAGAACAAGACCCACACACAGCTAGAAGCCCAATATTTTTTCAGAGCTAGATGCAGAAAAAAATTATATTCAGTTTGCAACCTGATGGAGGTCAGTATAGATGGATTAATAGAACAAGACCCACACACAAGTAGAAGCCCAATATTTTTTCAGAGCTAGATGCAGAAAAAAATTATATTCAGTTTGCAACCTGATGGAGGTCAGTATAGATGGATTAATAGAACAAGACCCACACACAGCTAGAAGCCCAATATTTTTTCAGAGCTAGATGCAGAAAAAAATTATATTCAGTTTGCAACCTGATGGAGGTCAGTATAGATGGATTAATAGAACAAGACCCACACACAGCTAGAAGCCCAATATTTTTTCAGAGGTAGATGCAGAAAAAAATATATTCAGTTTGCAACCTGATGGAGGTCAGTATAGATGGACTAATACAACAAGTCCCACACACAGCTAGAAGCCCAATATTTTTTCAGAGGTAGATGCAGAAAAAAATATATTCAGTTTGCAACCTGATGGAGGTCAGTATAGGTGGACTAATAGAACAAGTCCCACACACTGCTAGAAGGCCAAATATTTTTTCAGAGCTAGATGCAGAAAAAAATTAGATTCAGTTTGCAACCTGATGGAGGTCAGTATAGATGGATTAATAGAACAAGACCCACACAAAGCTAGAAGCCCAATATTTTTTCAGAGGTAGATGCAGAAAAAAATTATATTCAGTTTGCAACCTGATGGAGGTCAGTATAGATGGATTAATAGAACAAGACCCACACACAGCTAGAAGCCCAATATTTTTTCAGAGCTAGATGCAGAAAAAAATTATATTCAGTTTGCAACCTGATGGAGGTCAGTATAGATGGATTAATAGAACAAGACCCACACACAGCTAGAAGCCCAATATTTTTTCAGAGCTAGATGCAGAAAAAAATTATATTCAGTTTGCAACCTGATGGAGGTCAGTATAGATGGATTAATAGAACAAGACCCACACACAGCTAGAAGCCCAATATTTTTTCAGAGCTAGATGCAGAAAAAAATTATATTCAGTTTGCAACCTGATGGAGGTCAGTATAGATGGATTAATAGAACAAGACCCACACACAGCTAGAAGCCCAATATTTTTTCAGAGCTAGATGCAGAAAAAAATTATATTCAGTTTGCAACCTGATGGAGGTCAGTATAGATGGATTAATAGAACAAGACCCACACACAGCTAGAAGCCCAATATTTTTTCAGAGCTAGATGCAGAAAAAAATTATATTCAGTTTGCAACCTGATGGAGGTCAGTATAGATGGATTAATAGAACAAGACCCACACACAGCTAGAAGCCCAATATTTTTTCAGAGCTAGATGTAGAAAAAAATTATATTCAGTTTGCAACCTGATGGAGGTCAGTATAGATGGATTAATAGAACAAGACCCACACACAGCTAGAAGCCCAATATTTTTTCAGAGCTAGATGCAGAAAAAAATTATATTCAGTTTGCAACCTGATGGAGGTCAGTATAGATGGATTAATAGAACAAGACCCACACACAGCTAGAAGCCCAATATTTTTTCAGAGCTAGATGCAGAAAAAAATTATATTCAGTTTGCAACCTGATGGAGGTCAGTATAGATGGATTAATAGAACAAGACCCACACACAGCTAGAAGCCCAATATTTTTTCAGAGGTAGATGCAGAAAAAAATATATTCAGTTTGCAACCTGATGGAGGTCAGTATAGATGGACTAATACAACAAGTCCCACACACAGCTAGAAGCCCAATATTTTTTCAGAGGTAGATGCAGAAAAAAATATATTCAGTTTGCAACCTGATGGAGGTCAGTATAGGTGGACTAATAGAACAAGTCCCACACACTGCTAGAAGGCCAAATATTTTTTCAGAGCTAGATGCAGAAAAAAATTATATTCAGTTTGCAACCTGATGGAGGTCAGTATAGATGGATTAATAGAACAAGACCCACACACAGCTAGAAGCCCAATATTTTTTCAGAGGTAGATGCAGAAAAAAATATATTCAGTTTGCAACCTGATGGAGGTCAGTATAGATGGACTAATACAACAAGTCCCACACACAGCTAGAAGCCCAATATTTTTTCAGAGGTAGATGCAGAAAAAAATATATTCAGTTTGCAACCTGATGGAGGTCAGTATAGGTGCACTAATAGAACAAGTCCCACACACTGCTAGAAGGCCAAATATTTTTTCAGAGCTAGATGCAGAAAAAAATTATATTCAGTTTGCAACCTGATGGAGGTCAGTATAGATGGATTAATAGAACAAGACCCACACACAGCTAGAAGCCCAATATTTTTTCAGAGCTAGATGCAGAAAAAAATTATATTCAGTTTGCAACCTGATGGAGGTCAGTATAGATGGATTAATAGAACAAGACCCACACACAGCTAGAAGCCCAATATTTTTTCAGAGCTAGATGCAGAAAAAAATTATATTCAGTTTGCAACCTGATGGAGGTCAGTATAGATGGATTAATAGAACAAGACCCACACACAGCTAGAAGCCCAATATTTTTTCAGAGCTAGATGCAGAAAAAAATTAGATTCAGTTTGCAACCTGATGGAGGTCAGTATAGATGGACTAATAGAATGATGCTATGCCCAAAAGATTTTACTTCACTAGGTGCAGTAAAAAAATTGGTATTCTATACACAGGTGGTATATCATGCAACACAGATAGGCTACTCCACTGACTAACACACTCTGCAATAGGCCAAAAAGGATTAGCTTTGCTAGATTCAGCCAAATGCTGTGAAAAAAACTTGCACAGCACTGGCACAGACTTGCCTGGCAAAAACTGATAGGAACTGATGTAACCTAGTCCTGAAAAGGACTCCAATTACAATTAGTCTTTACTCCCACAACCTATCTATTTAAGAGCACAGACCTGCCTGATAAAAGTCGTAGGAAATGCTGTAACCTAGTCCTTAAAAGGACTGCAATCACAACTATTCCCTACTCCCAAGCTATCTGTATATTTGTGCGAAAATTGGCTTGAAATTAACAAGGTATAGCGCACACAGCAACAGCGGTGCCGTCTAACACGCAGCTGCAGCAGTGAGAAAATGGTGGCAACGGGGAAAATGGCTTGGTCTTATAGGGCAAGGACATGTGACATACACTGCCAATGACACATGCCCTTGCTTGTGTGAAAAAAAGCACTTCGCTCCGTGTGTGCGCTGCTGATAGGCTGACAGATTGCACCTCCCCACTGTAAATGCGGGAAAGAGAAAAAAAAATGGAGATCTTCATTGTTCCTGCAGAGATCCATCCCCTGCCCCTCCCCCCACCCCGCTGTACACTCAAACTGCGTATTAACATTAATTTTCATCATTACTGAGAAAAAATCCAGTTATGATTTTGGTGCACGAACAGTTATCGAACATAACCTCGAACAGCCGAATTTTTCTCAAATTGTTCGTGTTCGCCGAACGGCTCGAACACCGCCCAAAACAGCTCGAATTTGAGATTGGCGAACAGTTCGAGTAGAACAACGCTCATCTCTAGTAAACAGCTCTTCAGACTCAACCATCTGTTCTACCTCATACTCAGACGGGCAGCTGGAGATTTGGGAGCTGTGAGGAAGCAAGTGCGATTGGGGTGACACCTTTGAGGACTGGAGTATTTGTGATGTTGAAATTGATGTGGAGGAGAGCCCACTTAACGGAGCACTTGATATCCATTGAAGCACCTGCTGTTTTTGTGCCTCATCTGGAATTTGTAGCGATTGGCGTGGCCGTAAGAAAGGGATCTTATCACATTGTCCGCTAAAAGAAGTAGACATTTTAGTGTGGCTGGAAGATGGTCATTCTTCTGCAGATGTTACTGTTGCTTTAACACCTACCCCATGGACACAACCTTTTTTCCCCTTCCCAACACGCCTATTCCCCTTTCCACCAGCAGCAGGCCTTTTTCCACTCATTTTGGTGGTTAACTAATTCACAACTCTGGAGTTGTTTGCACAAAAAAACAATGGATGGAAACCGAGCAGAGCTGAGTGGCCAAACTGTGGTATTAGGCCAAAACTATTGGCTGGGTTAGATGCAGAAAAAAATTATATTCAATTTGCAACCTGATGGAGGTCAGTATAGATGGACTAATAGAACAAGTCCCACACACAGCTAGAAGCCCAAATATTTTTTCAGAGGTAGATGCAGAAAAAAATTGTATTCAGTTTGCAACCTGATGGAGGTCAGTATAGATGGACTAATAGAACAAGTCCTACACACAGATAGAAGCCCAAATATTTTTTCAGAGGTAGATGCAGAAAAAAAATATATTCAGTTTGCAACCTGATGGAGGTCAGTATAGATGGACTAATAGAGAATGTCCCACACACTGCTAGAAGGCCAAATATTTTTTCAGAGCTAGATGCAGACAAAAAATTATTTTTAATTTTCAACCTGATGGAGGTCAGTATAGATGGACTAATAGAGAAAGTCCCACACACTGCTAGAAGGCCAAATATTTTTTCAGAGCTAGATGCAGATATAAATTATTTTTAATTTGCAACCTGATGGAGGTCAGTATAGATGGACTAATAGAGAAAGTCCCACACACTGCTAGAAGGCCAAATATTTTTTCAGAGCTAGATGCAGAAAAAAATTATATTCAGTTTGCAACCTGATGGAGGTCAGTATAGATGGACGAATAGAACAAGTCCCACACACAGCTAGAAGGCCAAATATTTTTTCAGAGGTAGATGCAGATAAAAAATATTTTTAATTTGCAGCCTGATGGAGGTCAGAATAGATGGACTAATAGAGAAAGTCCCACACACTGCTAGAAGGCCAAATATTTTTTTAGAGCTAGATGCAGACAAAAAATTATTTTGAATTTGCAACCTGATGGAGGTCAGTATAGATGGACTAATAGAGAAAGTCCCACACACTGCTAGAAGGCCAAATATTTTTTCAGAGCTAGATGCAGACAAAAAATTATTTTTAATTTGCAACCTGATGGAGGTCAGTATAGATGGACTAATAGAACAAGTCCCACACACAGCTAGAAGCCCAAATATTTTTTCAGAGGTAGATGCAGATAAAAATTATTTTTAATTTGCAACCTGATGGAGGTCAGTATAGATGGACTAATAGAGAAAGTCCCACACACTGCTAGAAGGCCAAATATTTTTTCAGAGCTAGATGCAGACAAAAAAATTATTTTGAATTTGCAGCGTGATGGAGGTCAGTATAGATGGACTAATAGAACAAGTCCCATACACTGCTAGAAGGCCAAATATTTTTTCAGAGCTAGATGCAGAAAAAAATTATATTCAGTTTGCAACCTGATGGAGGTCATTATAGATGGACTAATAGAACAAGTCCCACATACTGCTAGAAGCCCAAATATTTTTTCAGAGCTAGATGCAGAAAAAAATTATATTCAGTTTGCAACCTGATGGAGGTCAGTATAGATGGACTAATAGAACAAGTCCCACACACAGCTAGAAGCCCAATATTTTTTTAGAGGTAGATGCAGAAAAAAATATATTCAGTTTGCAACCTGATGGAGGTCAGTATAGGTAGACTAATAGAACAAGTCCCACACACTGCTAGAAGGCCAAATATTTTTTCAGAGCTAGATGCAGAAAAAAATTATATTCAGTTTGCAACCTGATGGAAGTCAGTATAGATGGATTAATAGAACAAGACTCACACACAGCTAGAAGCCAAATATTTTTTCAGAGCTAGATGCAGAAAAAAATTATATTCAGTTTGCAACCTGATGGAGGTCAGTATAGATGGATTAATAGAACAAGACCCACACACAGCTAGAAGCCCAATATTTTTTCAGAGCTAGATGCAGAAAGAAATTATATTCAGTTTGCAACCTGATGGAGGTCAGTATAGATGGACTAATACAAGTCCCACACACAGCTAGAAGCCCAATATTTTTTCAGAGGTAGGTGCAGAAAAAAATATATTCAGTTTGCAACCTGATGGAGGTCAGTATAGGTGGACTAATAGAACAAGTCCCACACACTGCTAGAAGGCCAAATATTTTTTCAGAGCTAGATGCAGAAAAAAATTATATTCAGTTTGCAACCTGATGGAGGTCAGTATAGATGGATTAATAGAACAAGACCCACACACAGCTAGAAGCCCAATATTTTATCAGAGCTAGATGCAGAAAAAAATTATATTCAGTTTGCAACCTGATGGAGGTCAGTATAGATGGATTAATAGAACAAGACCCACACACAGCTAGAAGCCCAATATTTTTTCAGAGCTAGATGCAGAAAAAAATTATATTCAGTTTGCAACCTGATGGAGGTCAGTATAGATGGATTAATAGAACAAGACCCACACACAGCTAGAAGCCCAATATTTTTTCAGAGCTAGATGCAGAAAAAAATTATATTCAGTTTGCAACCTGATGGAGGTCAGTATAGATGGATTAATAGAACAAGACCCACACACAGCTAGAAGCCCAATATTTTTTCAGAGCTAGATGCAGAAAAAAATTATATTCAGTTTGCAACCTGATGGAGGTCAGTATAGATGGATTAATAGAACAAGACCCACACACAGCTAGAAGCCCAATATTTTTTCAGAGCTAGATGCAGAAAAAAATTATATTCAGTTTGCAACCTGATGGAGGTCAGTATAGATGGATTAATAGAACAAGACCCACACACAGCTAGAAGCCCAATATTTTTTCAGAGGTAGATGCAGAAAAAAATTATATTCAGTTTGCAACCTGATGGAGGTCAGTATAGATGGATTAATAGAACAAGACCCACACACAGCTAGAAGCCCAATATTTTTTCAGAGCTAGATGCAGAAAAAAATTATATTCAGTTTGCAACCTGATGGAGGTCAGTATAGATGGATTAATAGAACAAGACCCACACACAGCTAGAAGCCCAATATTTTTTCAGAGCTAGATGCAGAAAAAAATTATATTCAGTTTGCAACCTGATGGAGGTCAGTATAGATGGATTAATAGAACAAGACCCACACACAGCTAGAAGCCCAATATTTTTTCAGAGCTAGATGCAGAAAAAAATTATATTCAGTTTGCAACCTGATGGAGGTCAGTATAGATGGATTAATAGAACAAGACCCACACACAGCTAGAAGCCCAATATTTTTTCAGAGGTAGATGCAGAAAAAAATATATTCAGTTTGCAACCTGATGGAGGTCAGTATAGATGGACTAATACAACAAGTCCCACACACAGCTAGAAGCCCAATATTTTTTCAGAGGTAGATGCAGAAAAAAATATATTCAGTTTGCAACCTGATGGAGGTCAGTATAGGTGGACTAATAGAACAAGTCCCACACACTGCTAGAAGGCCAAATATTTTTTCAGAGCTAGATGCAGAAAAAAATTATATTCAGTTTGCAACCTGATGGAGGTCAGTATAGATGGATTAATAGAACAAGACCCACACACAGCTAGAAGCCCAATATTTTTTCAGAGGTAGATGCAGAAAAAAATATATTCAGTTTGCAACCTGATGGAGGTCAGTATAGATGGACTAATACAACAAGTCCCACACACAGCTAGAAGCCCAATATTTTTTCAGAGGTAGATGCAGAAAAAAATATATTCAGTTTGCAACCTGATGGAGGTCAGTATAGGTGGACTAATAGAACAAGTCCCACACACTGCTAGAAGGCCAAATATTTTTTCAGAGCTAGATGCAGAAAAAAATTATATTCAGTTTGCAACCTGATGGAGGTCAGTATAGATGGATTAATAGAACAAGACCCACACACAGCTAGAAGCCCAATATTTTTTCAGAGCTAGATGCAGAAAAAAATTATATTCAGTTTGCAACCTGATGGAGGTCAGTATAGATGGATTAATAGAACAAGACCCACACACAGCTAGAAGCCCAATATTTTTTCAGAGCTAGATGCAGAAAAAAATTAGATTCAGTTTGCAACCTGATGGAGGTCAGTATAGATGGACTAATAGAATGATGCTATGCCCAAAAGATTTTACTTCACTAGGTGCAGTAAAAAAATTGGTATTCTATACACAGGTGGTATATCTTGCAACACAGATAGGCTACTCCACTGACTAACACACTCTGCAATAGGCCAAAAAGGATTAGCTTTGCTAGATTCAGCCAAATGCTGTGAAAAAAACTTGCACAGCACTGGCACAGACCTGCCTGGCAAAAACTGATAGGAACTGATGTAACCTAGTCCTGAAAAGGACTCCAATTACAATTAGTCTTTACTCCCACAACCTATCTATTTAAGAGCACAGACCTGCCTGATAAAAGTAGTAGGAAATGCTGTAACCTAGTCCTTAAAAGGACTGCAATCACAACTATTCCCTACTCCCAAGCTATCTGTATATTTGTGCGAAAATTGGCTTGAAATTAACAAGGTATAGCGCACACAGCAACAGCGGTGCCGTCTAACACGCAGCTGCAGCAGTGAGAAAATGGTGGCGACGGGGAAAATGGCTTGGTCTTATAGGGCAAGGACATGTGACATACACTGCCAATGACACATGCCCTTGCTTGTGTGAAAAAAAGCACTTCGCTCCGTGTGTGCGCTGCTGATAGGCTGACAGATTGCACCTCCCCACTGTAAATGCGGGAAAGAGAAAAAAAAATGGAGATCTTCATTGTTCCTGCAGAGATCCATCCCCTGCCCTCCCCCCACCCCGCTGTACACTCAAACTGCGTATTAACATTAATTTTCATCATTACTGAGAAAAAATCCAGTTATGATTTTGGTGCACGAACAGTTATCGAACATAACCTCGAACAGCCGAATTTTTCTCAAATTGTTCGTGTTCGCCGAACGGCTCGAACACCGCCCAAAACAGCTCGAATTTGAGATTGGCGAACAGTTCGAGTAGAACAACGCTCATCTCTAGTAAACAGCTCTGCAGACTCAACCATCTGTTCTACCTCATACTCAGACGGGCAGCTGGAGATTTGGGAGCTGTGAGGAAGCAAGTGCGATTGGGGTGACACCTTTGAGGACTGGAGTATTTGTGATGTTGAAATTGATGTGGAGGAGAGCCCACTTAACGGAGCACTTGATATCCATTGAAGCACCTGCTGTTTTTGTGCCTCATCTGGAATTTGTAGCGATTGGCGTGGCCGTAAGAAAGGGATCTTATCACATTGTCCGCTAAAAGAAGTAGACATTTTAGTGTGGCTGGAAGATGGTCATTCTTCTGCAGATGTTACTGTTGCTTTAACACCTACCCCACGGACACAACCTTTTTTCCCCTTCTCAACACGCCTATTCCCCTTTCCACCAGCAGCAGGCCTTTTTCCACTCATTTTGGTGGTTAACTAATTCACAACTCTGGAGTTGTTTGCACAAAAAAACAATGGATGGGAACCGAGCAGAGCTGAGTGGCCAAACTGTGGTATTAGGCCAAAACTATTGGCTGGGTTAGATGCAGAAAAAAATTATATTCAATTTGCAACCTGATGGAGGTCAGTATAGATGGACTAATAGAACAAGTCCCACACACAGCTAGAAGCCCAAATATTTTTTCAGAGGTAGATGCAGAAAAAAATTGTATTCAGTTTGCAACCTGATGGAGGTCAGTATAGATGGACTAATAGAACAAGTCCTACACACAGATAGAAGCCCAAATATTTTTTCAGAGGTAGATGCAGAAAAAAAATATATTCAGTTTGCAACCTGATGGAGGTCAGTATAGATGGACTAATAGAGAAAGTCCCACACACTGCTAGAAGGCCAAATATTTTTTCAGAGCTAGATGCAGACAAAAAATTATTTTTAATTTTCAACCTGATGGAGGTCAGTATAGATGGACTAATAGAGAAAGTCCCACACACTGCTAGAAGGCCAAATATTTTTTCAGAGCTAGATGCAGATATAAATTATTTTTAATTTGCAACCTGATGGAGGTCAGTATAGATGGACTAATAGAGAAAGTCCCACACACTGCTAGAAGGCCAAATATTTTTTCAGAGCTAGATGCAGAAAAAAATTATATTCAGTTTGCAACCTGATGGAGGTCAGTATAGATGGACTAATAGAACAAGTCCCACACACAGCTAGAAGGCCAAATATTTTTTCAGAGGTAGATGCAGATAAAAATTATTTTTAATTTGCAGCCTGATGGAGGTCAGAATAGATGGACTAATAGAGAAAGTCCCACACACTGCTAGAAGGCCAAATATTTTTTTAGAGCTAGATGCAGACAAAAAATTATTTTGAATTTGCAACCTGATGGAGGTCAGTATAGATGGACTAATAGAGAAAGTCCCACACACTGCTAGAAGGCCAAATATTTTTTCGGAGCTAGATGCAGACAAAAAATTATTTTTAATTTGCAACCTGATGGAGGTCAGTATAGATGGACTAATAGAACAAGTCCCACACACAGCTAGAAGCCCAAATATTTTTTCAGAGGTAGATGCAGATAAAAATTATTTTTAATTTGCAACCTGATGGAGGTCAGTATAGATGGACTAATAGAGAAAGTCCCACACACTGCTAGAAGGCCAAATATTTTTTCAGAGCTAGATGCAGACAAAAAATTATTTTGAATTTGCAGCGTGATGGAGGTCAGTATAGATGGACTAATAGAACAAGTCCCACACACTGCTAGAAGGCCAAATATTTTTTCAGATCTAGATGCAGAAAAAAATTATATTCAGTTTGCAACCTGATGGAGGTCAGTATAGATGGACTAATAGAACAAGTCCCACACACTGCTAGAAGCCCAAATATTTTTTCAGAGCTAGATGCAGAAAAAAATTATATTCAGTTTGCAACCTGATGGAGGTCAGTATAGATGGACTAATAGAACAAGTCCCACACACTGCTAGAAGCCCAAATATTTTTTCAGAGCTAGATGCAGAAAAAAATTATATTCAATTTGCAACCTGATGGAGGTCAGTATAGATGGACTAATAGAATGATGCTATGCCCAAAAGATTTTACTTCACTAGGTGCAGTAAAAAAATTGGTATTCTATACACAGGTGGTATATCTTGCAACACAGATAGGCTACTCCACTGACTAACACACTCTGCAATAGGCCAAAAAGGATTAGCTTTGCTAGATTCAGCCAAATGCTGTGAAAAAAACTTGCACAGCACTGGCACAGACCTGCCTGGCAAAAATTGATAGGAACTGATGTAACCTAGTCCTGAAAAGGACTGCAATTACAATTAGTCTTTACTCCCACAATCTATCTATTTAAGAGCATAGACCTGCCTGATAAAAGTCGTAGGAAATGCTGTAACCTAGTCCTTAAAAGGACTGCAATCACAACTATTCCCTACTCCAAAGCTATCTGTAGATTTGTGCGAAAATTGGCTTGAAATTAACAAAGTATAGCGCACACAGCAACAGCGGTGCCGTCTAACACGCAGCTGCAGCAGTGAGAAAATGGTGGCGACGGGGAAAATGGCTTGGTCTTATAGGGCAAGGACATGTGACATACACTGCCAATGACACATGCCCTTGCTTGTGTGAAAAAAAGCACTTCGCTCCGTGTGTGCGCTGCTGATAGGCTGACAGATTGCACCTCCCCACTGTAAATGCGGGAAAGAGAAAAAAAAATGGAGATCTTCATTATTCCTGCAGAGATCCATCCCCTGCCCCTCCCCCCACCCCGCTGTACACTCAAACTGCGTATTAACATTAATTTTCATCATTACTGAGAAAAAATCCAGTTATGATTTTGGTGTACGAACAGTTATTGAACATAACCTCGAACAGCCGAATTTTTCTCAAATCGTTCGTGTTCGCCGAACGGCTCGAACACCGCCCAAAACAGCTCGAATTTGAGATTGGCGAACAGTTCGAGTCGAACAACGCACATCTCTAACTGTGACCTCCACCATTCTTCCAAGGGGCATTAAAACCGTCTTGTTAAGCTACTGCATCCTCCACGTCTCTTCCAAGGGGCATTAAAACCGTCTTGTTAAGCTACTGCGACCTCCACCTCTCTTCCAAGGGGCATTAAAACCATCTTGTTAAGCTACTGCGACCTCCACATCTCTTCCAAGGGGCATTAAAACCGTCTTGTTAAGCTACTGCGACCTCCACCACTTTTCCTAGGGGCATTGATATTGTCTTTTTATTCCACTGCCACCTCCACCATTCTTCCAAGGGGCATTAAAACCGTCTTGTTAAGCTACTGCGACCTCCACCACTTTTCCTAGGGGCATTGATTTTGTCTTTTTATACCACAGCGACCTCCACGTCTCTTCCTGGCGCATTAAAACCATTTTGTTAAGCTACGGCAACCTCTATGTCTCTTCCAAGGGGCATTAAAACCGTCTTGTTAAACTACTGCGACCTCCACCACTTTCCTCAGGGGCATTAAAACCATCTTGTTAAGCTACTGCGACCTCCACCATTCTTCCAAGGGGCACTAAAACCGTCTTGGTAAGCTACTGCGACCTCCACCACTTTTCCAAGGGGCATTGATATTGTCTTTTTATTTCACTGCGACCTCCACCATTCTTGCAACGGGCATTGCATTTCCTCCTAATTTTAGTCAGCTTTTGCTTTTCAATGCATAGGTGAACACTAAGGGAGACCCACTCCCCAATAATGGGTAGAAGGTTTTTAGTTTGCTGTAATCCAGGTCTGTTTCAAGGGGTATTGTAGTTCCTCATAATTTTTGGAAAGCCTTCCATTCACTGCTTAGGCCAACAGTACACAGGAGACCCAGTTGCTATAAATGGAAAAAACGGTTTAGTTAACGCCCTCTGACCTCCATGTCACTTCCAAGGGGCATTGGAGTGCCTCGAAATTTTTGTTAGGCATTGCACTCACTGCATGCCCTTTAACTATGTAGCCGAACCGCTCCTTTTGGTACAGAAACATATCCTACAAGACATGTGTGGTTGACTGGCCTGATATTGATGTGAATGGTCCCTGTTCCTCCTGCTCTTTCTCCTTTGCCACCACCTCATCCATCATTCATCATCTGAAACTTTGTTTTAACGGGAATCATAGAACTGGTATAGTAGCAGGGAAACATCCAGCAATCCTCGGAGGAGGTAGGATATGCGCCAAAACGCTGACCACCTCAGGCCTAGCCGCTACTACATACATGCGCTTGCATTCCAAGAAAACAAAGCAGACGCTAAATTCTATCATCATCATCATGCTCCTCACCTTGGCACTCTCAACTCCCCTGATGGGGAAGCCAGGGCTCACCGGAGGAGTCTGGTTCTCTGGTGGGCTCGTCCAATGCTGCCCTAAAGCAGGCCAGGCTAAGAAAAGTGTGGGGGAAGTTTGAAGGAGAAATAGGGGCGGCCGTGGAGCATTTATGGACACCCGGCCGCCCCCTGGCGGCTGGGGACCGAGCGTGGACACCTGGCCGCCGAGCAGCTGGGGACTGAGTATGGATACCTCACTGCTGAAGCAGCCATGAGGTAGTGGCCACCTTCAGCCTCCTCCAAACTAAAAGGCCCCATTTCAAGTGAAAGCTAGCAGTATGGTATTGCAGCCTGGGGGTGGGTGGGTGTTTGGTTGCTCACTTACACTTGCATTCCAAGAAAACAAAGCAGATGCTAACTTCTATCATCATCATCATGCTCCTCACCTTGGCACTCTCAACTCCCCTGATGGAGAAGCCAGGGCCCACCAGAGAAGTCTGGTTCTCTGGTGGGCTCGTCCAATGCTGCCCTAAAGCAGACCAGGCTAAGAAAAGTGTGGGGGAAGTTTGAAGGAGAAATAGGGGCGGCTGGGGATCGTTTATGGACACCTGCCGCCCCCTGGCGGCTGGGGACCGAGCGTGGACACCCGGCCGCCGAGCATCTGGGGACTGAGTATGGATGCCTCACTGCCGAAGCAGCCATGAGGTAGTGGCAAGCTTCAGCCTCCTCCAAACTAAAAGGCCCCATTTCAAGTGCAAGCTAGGAGTATGGTATTGCAACCTGGGGGTGGGTGGGTGTTTGGTTGCACACTTACGCTTGCATTCCAAGAAAACAAAGCAGATGCTAACTTCTATCATCATCATCATGCTCCTCACCTTGGCACTCTCAACTCCCCTGATGGAGAAGCCAGGGCCCACCGGAGGAGTCGGGTTCTCTGGTGGGCTCGTCCAATGCTGCCCTAAAGCAGGCCAGGCTAAGTAAAGTGTGGGGGAAGTTTCAAGGAGAAATAGGGGCGGCTGGGGACCGTTTATGGACACCTGGCCGCCCCCAGGCGGCTGGGGACCGTGTGTGGACACCCGGCCGCGGGGCGGCTGGAGACCGAGTATGGACACCTGGCCGCCCCCTGGCGGCTGGGGACCGAGCGTGGACATCCGGCCGCCGGGCGGCTGGGGACTGAGTATGGATACCTCGCTGCCGAAGCAGCCATGAGGTAGTGGCCAGCTTCGGTCTCCTCCAAACTAAAAGGCCCCATTTCAAGTGCATGCAAGCTAGCAGTATGGTATTGCAGCCTGGGGGTGGGTGGGTGGTAGGCTGCATACTTGCGCTTGCATTGCAAGGAATGTGGGAGGTACAATTGAACACTGCCCAGGGACAAGGACTTGCACAGGGATAGTTGCAAGTCTGCATCTTCTGATGCGGAAAGGATCACTTCTAATGGGCACACTTTTAGGCAGTGACCTGAGTATCAGAGATGCTTCCAGGGGTCTTCCCCATGCTTTTCCCATGTCTTTTCAGCACTGTATGCATGTGTCACACAGCACATGGCCAGATAAGGTTGTAAAATGTTAAAATGACATTTCCCGGTAAATGCATTTGTCACGGTTGAAAGCAATACAAAAGTGCAAAAACGCATAAAAATGCAACTTGTTAACATAGCCCAAGGTTTGGAGGAGTATTTTTGTTTTTGGTTATTTATTTTACCTTATACACAAGTCTTTACCCTGGAAAGGAAGTTCCTTAACATGTTTCACAGGAAAACCGTTTCAATTTCGTTTTTGAACTTTTTATTGTGAGCCCGTAAAAGTGGCTTAATACCTCTGACCACGTTGTTGACAGCAGTGACCTGAGGGTCAGAAATGCTTCCTGGGGCGATGCCCATGCTGTCCCCATGTCTTTTGAGCACTGTCACTATCGTTTTGGGCACTTTTTAGGCTTTCTATAGACTGCCGGGGGTGGCGCCGCAAAAATGCTCGGGTCTCCCATAGACTAACATTGGGCTCGTTGCTCAGGTCGAGCACCCGAGTATCAAGGTGAGCTCGGCCCGAGCTTCGAGCACCCGAGCATTTTAGTGCTCGCTCAACACTAATCATTACCAGTCATTTAGGACAACATTGGATCATTCAGAGATCCTCACTGAACTTCTGGAGTGAGTTTGTTGCACTGAAAGTAAAGGGGCTGAATAATATTGCACGCCCCACTTTTCAGTTTTGAATTTGTTAAAAAAGTTTAAAATATCTAATAAATTTCGTTCCACTTCACGACTGTGTCCCACTTGTTGTTGATTCTTCCCCAAAAAATTGGAATTTTATATCTTTACTAGATGGTGGCCCGATTCTAATGCATCGGGTATTCTAGAATAGGTATGCGGCTGACCGGGCGCAAGCAGCAGAGCGGTGTTTACATTTGGCGCCAAAATCGCTGATTGCTCGAGGCCGGCAACCGCGACCAATCAGCAAAGCGGTGTTAAAATTTGGCGCCTATATCGCAGATTGGTCACGGCCGGCGGTCGCGACTAATCAGCAGAGCGGGGTTTAAATTTGGCGCCAATAATGCTGATTGGTCACGGCCAGCGAACGCGACCAATCAGCAGAGCAGTGTTTAAATTTGGCGCCAAAATCGCTGATTGGTTGTGGCCGGCAACTGCGACCAATCAGCAAAGCGGTGTTGAAATTTGGCGACTATATCGCTGATTGGTCACGGCCGGCGGTCACGTCTAATCAGCAGAGCGGGGTTTAAATTTTGTGCCAATAATGCTGATTGGTCGTGGCCAGCGAATGTGACCAATCAGCGTAGCGGGGTTTAAATTTTGCGGCAATAATGGTGATTGGTCACGGCCGCGACCATTCAGCAGAGGGGTGTTTAAATTTGGCGGTAATAATGCCGATTAGTCGCGCCGGCAATTTGGCGCCAACAATGCTGATTAGTCGCGGCTGGCAACCGCGACCAATCAGCAGAGCAGGGTTTAAATTTGGCGCCAAACTCGCTGATTGGTGGCGGCCGGCGGTCGCGACCAATCAGCAGAGCGGGGTTTAAATTTGGTGCCCATAATGCTGATTGGTCGCAATCGCCGGCCGCGACCAATCAGCACAGCGGTGTTTAAATTTGGCGCCAAAATCACTGATTGGTCGCGGCTGGCAACCGCGACCAATCAGCAGAGCGGGGTTTAAATTTGGCGCCAATACTGCTGATTGGTTATGGCCGGCAACCGCGACCAATCAGCAGAGCGGGGTTTAAATTTGGCGCCAATACTGCTGATTGGTCGGGGACGGCGACCGCGACTAATCAGCAGAGCGGTGTTTAAATTTGGCGCCAATACTTCTGATTGATGTCGGCCGGCAACCGCGACCAATCAGCAGAGTGGGGATTAAATTTGGCGCCAATAATGTTGATTAGTCGCGGTTGCCAACCGCGACCAATCAGCAGAGCAGGGTTTAAATTTGGCGCCAATACTGCTGATTGGTCGCGGACGGCGACCGCGACCAATTAGCAGAGCGGTGTTTAAATTTTGCACCGATATTGCTGATTGGTCGCGGACGGCGACCGCGACTAATCAGCAGAGCGGTGTTTAAATTTGGCGCCAACACTGCTGATTGATCTCGGCCGGCAACCGCGACCAATCAGCAGAGCGGGGTTTAAATTTTGCGCCAATAATGCTGATTGGTCGCGGCCAGCAAACGTGACCAATCAGCGGAGCGGGGTTTAAATTTTGCAGCAATAATGGTGATTGGTCACGGCCGCGACCATTCAGCAGAGCAGTGTTTAAATTTGGCGGCAATAATGCTGATTAGTCGCGGCCGGCAATTTGGCGCCAACAATGCTGATTAGTCGCGGCTGGCAACCGCGACCAATCAGCAGAGCGGGGTTTAAATTTGGCGCCAAACTCGCTGATTGGTGGCGGCCGGCGGTCGCGACCAATCAGCAGAGCGGGGTTTAAATTTGGTGCCCATAATGCTGATTGGTCGCAATCGCCGGCCGCGACCAATTAGCACAGCGGTGTTTAAATTTGGCGCCAAAATCGCTGACTGGTCGCGGCTGGCAACCGCGACCAATCAGCAGAGCGGGGTTTAAATTTGGCGCCAATACTGCTGATTGGTCATGGCCGGCAACCGCGACCAATCAGCAGAGTGGGGTTTAAATTTGGCGCCAATACTGCTGATTGGTCGGGGACGGCGACCGCGACTAATCAGCAGAGCGGTGTTTAAATTTGGCGTCAATACTTCTGATTGATGTCGGCCGGCAGCCGCGACCAATCAGCAGAGCGGGGATTAAATTTGGCGCCAATAATGTTGATTAGTCGTGGTTGCCAACCGCGACCAATCAGCAGAGCGGGGTTTAAATTTGGCGCCAATACTGCTGATTGGTCGCGGACAATAATGCTGATTAGTTGCGGCCGGCATCCGTGACCAATTAGCAGAGCGGGGTTTAAATTTGGCGCCAAAATCGCTGATTGGTCATGGCCGGCGGCCTCGACCAATCAGCAGAGCATTGTTTAAATTTGGCGCCAATCTCGCTGATTGGACGCGTCTAGCGTCCGCGACCAATCAGCAGAGCATTGTTTAAATTTGGCGCCAAGCTCACTGATTGGTCGCGTCTGGCATCCGCGACCAATCATCACAGTAGTGTTTAAATGTGGTGGCAAGATCGGTGATTGGTCGCGGCCGCTATTTAAATGTGACGCCCAAATCGCGACCAATCAGCAGAGCGGTGTTTAACTTTAGCGCCAAGATCACTGATTGGTCGCGTGCGGAGACCAGGGAGATTGGTCGTATTGATGAGGACCAGGGAGCGGAATCGTATTAGTGAGGACCGGGGAGCGCCGCTGCCTGTGCGGCTCCTTCTGCTGCGAGAAGTCGGGAGATGAGCGACTGCTCGCAGCAGAAGTATCTCGACCCACAGCGCCGCTCCCCAGTCCTCCCTCGACACCCTAGCCGCTGATGTCCCCACAGTATCCGCATGGTGTTACAAAGGTCCGGACATTTGTGTTAAAAATCGCTGATTGGTCGCCGACGTTATTTAAATGTGGCGCCAAAATCGGTGATTGGTCGCGCCCAGCGTCGGCGACCAATCAGCGATTTTTAACACAAATGTCCGGACCTTTGTACCACCATGCGGATACTGTGGGGACATCAGCAGCTAGGGTGTGAAGGGAGGACCGGGGAGCGGCGCTGACATCCAATTGGTCACGGCTGCTATTTAAATGTGCCGCACAAATCGGTGATTGGTCGCGGTCTTGGCCCGCGACCAATCACTGCTCTTGCCGCAAAAATTAAACACTACTGTGCTGATTGGTTGCGGACGCTGCCCGCGACCAATCACCGATTTGGGCGCCAAATTTAAATATCGGCCGCGACCCATTGGATGTCAGCTCCACTCCCCGGTCCTCCCTTGACACCCTAGCCACTGATGTCCCCACAGTATCCGCATGGTGTTACAAAGGTCCGGACATTTGTGTTAAAAATCGCTGATTGGTCGCCGACGCTGGGCGCGACCAATCATCGATTTTGGCGCCACATTTAAATAGCGTCGGCGACCAATCAGCGAATTTTAACACAAATGTCCGGACCTTTGTAACACCATGCGGATACTGTGGGGACATCAGCGGCTAGGGTGTGAAGGGAGGACCGGGGAGCGGCGCTGACATCCAATGGGTCGCGGTCGCTATTTAAATGTGCCGCACAAATCGGTGATTGGTCGCGGTCTTGGCCGCGACCAATCACTGATCTTGCCGCAAAAGTTAAACACTACTGTGCTGATTGGTCGCGGATGCTGCCGCGACCAATCACCGATTTGGGCGCCAAATTTAAATATCGGCCGCGACCAATCACCGATCTTGGCTCCACATTTAAACACCGCTGTGCTGATTGGTCGCGGACGCTATTTAAATGTGGCGCCAAAATCGGTGATTGGTCGCGCCCAGCGTCGGCGACCAATCAGCACAGTAGTGTTTAACTTTTGCGGCAAGATCAGTGATTGGTCGGGTCCGAAAAGCGCGACCAATCATCGAATCGTCTTGGTGAGGACCGGGGAGCGGCGCTGCCTGTGCGGGTACTTCCGCAGCGAGAACCCGGGACATGAGCGGGCGCTCGCAGCAGAAGTATCCCGACCTGCAGCGCTGCTCCCCGGTCCTCCCTTCCGCATGGAGGTCAGTGACGCTGGCGGTCCTTCCGCTGCTACCGGCCGGGAGATGAGCGCCTCGCGCCGGTCATCTCCCGGCTGCATCTCCGTCCCGCAGATGGGTCCGGCGGTCGAGGTCCTTCTGCTGGTACCGGCCGGGAGATGAGTGCCTCGCGCCGGTCATCTCCCGGCTGCATCGCCGCTGAGCTCCGTCACGCAGATGAGCTGCTAACGGCCGCCATCTTTTTTCAGAAATCCCGCGGCGCTGATTGGCCGCTGCCGGACCATTGAGCGACGCGGGATTTCCTGGACAGACAGACAGACAGACAGACAGACGGGATAAGACAATTATATATATAGATGTTTGAAGCCAGAAATGTGGCAAAAGGTAGAAAAGTTCAAGGGGGCCAAATACTTTCACAATGCACTGTATATGTTGTGGAATACCTACACTAACTATGAAGAAGCAAATCTCTCCCTGATGCAGCAGCAGCTCTCCCTACTCTGCCTGGTTCCGGAGTAGACTGTGACGAGCATGGTGGCGCCCGAGCTTATATACATCTGATGATGCTGTACGGCCAGCCAATCACTGTAATGCCCACAACCAACATGGCTATGGCATTATAATGAATGGCAGGCAATCCCTACATGTCCATTGACTCTCTAAAGAGCGCCAAACATGCACGGAGGGTACCCGAGTTCCTGCCTTAGCAACCCAGAAATACTCGCCGAGTGCCAAGCTCGTCGAGCACAGTGATGCTCGGGCGAGTACCGAGCAGTAGCGAGCACATCGCTAGTTGACAGTCAATATTCGAAGCTCATGATCTATAGGCCCTCAGGCGCCATTGCGTTAAAAATAGGCATGATTTCATCATGCAAATCACTGTATGGGCTCAGAAGTACTGTCAGAAATCATTGTTTGTGAACATAGTTTGCCATGCAGTCCACAAATGCAAGTTAAAGCTAAATTATACAATGAAGAAGCCAGTTATCAAAATAGTCTTGGAACACTCCAGTATTCTCTGTGCCAAAGCTCATTTCAAATGCACTGAGACAGAACAGAAATCTGTTCTGTGGTCAGATGAATCAAAATTTGAAATTCTTTATGGAAACCATGGACGCTCTGTCCAGCGAACTGAAGAATAGAGGGACCACCCAGCTTGTTATCACTGCAGTGCTTATTGCATAGACATTTTAAACATCTTGAAAGGCAATATTAATGCTTAGAGCCTTTAGAACATATATAGGAAGTTATATAGAACTTTTAGAACAACATATACTCCCATCCAGACATTATTTATTTCAGGGAACGCCTTGCATAATTCAGGAAGACAATGGTAAACCATATACTGCATCCATCACAACAGCATGGCTTCACAGAAGAAGTGTTCGGGTGATGAACTGGCCGCCTGCAGTCCAGACCTTTCACCAATAGAAAAAATGTGGTGCATTATGAAATGAAAAATTAAGCAAAGATTCAGGACTATTGAGCAGCTAGAAACTTATGTCAGACAAGAATGGGGCAACATTTCTCTCTCAAAACTCCAGCAATTGATCTCCTCACTTCCCAAACATTTTTACACTGTTGTAAAAAGATTTGCTACACAATAATAGGCATGGCCCTGTCACACATTTTTTGAGATGTGTTGCTGCCATTCATTTCTAAATGAGTTAACCTTTTCAAATGAAATGGAAAAATGTCTAACTTCCAACTTCTGATCTGTGTTCTATGTTCTGTTGTGAATAAAATGTGACTATGAGACCACATTCACACGATCAGTATTTGGTCAGTGTTTTACATCAGTATTTTTAAACCAAAACCGCATATGGTCTCACAAGGGATCTGAGGATCTCATCTCGGTACCTAATGGCACTCAGGCTACCTCTGGCAAGCACATGGAGGGCTGTGCGGTCCTCCAAAGAAATGCCACCCCACATTATTACTGACCCACTGCCAAACCGGTCATGCTGAAGGATGTTGCAGGCAGCAGATCACTCTCCACAGTGTCTCCAGACTATGTCACGTCTGTAACATGTGCTCAGTGTGAAACTGCTTTCATCTGTGAAGAGCACAGGGCGCCAGTGGCGACTTTGCCAATCCTGGTGTTCTGTGGCAAATGCAAAGCATCCTGCACGGTGTGGGGCAGTGAGCACAACCCCCATCTGTGGACGTCGGGCCCTCATACCACCCTCATCCACATTTGTGGCCTGCTGGAGGTCATTTTGCAGGGCTCTGGCAATGCTCCTCCTGTTCCTCCTTGCACAAAGGCGGAGGTAGCGGTCCTGCTGCTGGGTTGTTGCCCTCCTACTGCCCCCTCCACATCTCCTGGTGTACTGGCCTGTCTCCTGGTAGCGCCTCCAGCCTCTGGACACTACGCTGACAGACACAGCAAACCTTCTTGCCACAGCTCGCATTGATGTGCCATCCTGGATAAGCTGCACTACCTGAGCAACTTCTGTGGGTTTTAGAGTCCGTCTCATGCTACCTCGAGTGTGAAAGCACAACCAACATTCAAAAGTGACCAAAACATCAGCCAGAAAGCATTGGTACTGAGATGTGGTATGTGGTCCCCACCTGCATAACCACTCTTTTATTGAGGGTGTCTTGATAATTGCCAATAATTTCCATCTATTGTCTATTCCATTTGCACAATAGCATGTGAAATTGATTGTCAATCAGTGTTGCTTCCTAAGTGGACAGTTTGATTTCACAGAAGTTTGATTTACTTGGAGTTATATTCTGTTGTTTAAGTGTTCCCTTTATTTTTTTGAGCAGTGTATAATGTATGAGTTATATTACCATTCTGTATATGCTCTATAAAAAAAATGTATCACATTTCTAAAACAGTTAAAAGGATGTACGGTAATTAAAGCTACAAATTCTATTAAGCTTATATCATGCTTTTATGTTTACATTGTGTCATATGGATTGTTATCATTTTTTGGCAATTGACATGTAATTCAATTAATCCTTTTGAAACTAAAACTACTAATATTGTGAATAAGAACCTTCATGCTGAAACACCTGAACCTAGAATTCTTTCTGCATGAATTTCAGTTTATATGGAAATGCTGATAAGTGGTGGAAAAAAAAGTACTCTTTCAGTTTTCATTTAAACTTGCATTGAAGATTAAATATGTTCTAAGCTTCTTGTGGTGGCTGTTCCTTATGATGAAGTGCTCATAATCTTGTAATTAATGACCTGACAAGATGTAAACATTAATCAGTAAGTGGTACTTCCAGCTACAGGAATGGGTTTGTAAATGACTATTATTTCAATGAGTGTTATTTATGCTATCAATACTTAATCTGGGACAAACTAGAAAATTTCTATGCATATTTCATTAGGTTTTAGAGTTTAATATTTTTATAGACTTTGAGAAGCACTTTACATTGTAGAAAACAACTATTATGCAAACACATTGGAATTGTAATGCAATTGTATATAAATATGTGTGAATTAGACTAATACATCATCTGTTTTTTTCTTCATTGGTAAAACGTGATTATTTTGATTAATAAAATAATATATTGGTATGAAACGTGCTTTAGCTTTCCTTGATTATTTAGGCTAGAGCTTTTAAGATGACACCCCTATAGGTTACTGATGGCAGTATACTGCTTTCAAATTCACTTCATAATTCAACTCCGTGGAACTTACAATTTAATCTCTTTAGAAGAATCAGTCACTGAATTTCACTTGGCCCATTGAAACCTGCTAAAAGGAAGCAAGCAATTTGATTTTATCCACCAAAATGCTAGGCAGAAGAATAATCAATGCCTTCTAAATGTGGTGCTGGAGAAGGATGTTATTAATACCATGGATTTCAAGAAAAACAAGCAAATCAATTTTGGAAAAAATCAATATCTTTGTATCGTGTTAGCCAGTGGAACAAATCAAGGCAGACATGTCACTCATAGCAAGGATCACCAACCTATGACTTGCCTAATTTGGACATCATACGAAGACAGAAATCACTGAAGAAGGACATCATGGTCAGAAGAATAGAATGAACAAGGTGAAGAGGAAGACTAGCAACCCAATGGCTCGATATAATCAAGATAATGGCAAAGGAGACCCTGGTGGACTTATCTAAGCTTGCACAAGATCATCTTCCTACAGATGATCCATCCATCAAGTCACCATGGCTCAAAAAAAAGATGATACCAGGAATTTGTTCAGGCCAAACAGTAAGAAACCCTGCCCAAGATATAAAATTACATATTGCTTTTCCCGATTCTTCACTAATCTGGAATTCACTGCTCTCAAAATATAGGGCTAAATGGTTAGGGAGCTATTTTATTGGCATATCAAAGAAGTATCAGGTGTAAAGCCCACAAAGACATCATGATTACTAATGGTTACAGGCACAGTGCAAAATTTGGGATATTTAAGTCCACCTCTCAGGATTGCCCAGGAATGCTTTCAAAATGCCCATGATTACCCCCCAAATTCCCACTTTTGGCTGTTGTCTCTTTTCCTTTGCAACCTGTTTTTTGGGATTGTCCTGTTAAAATTCGGAATGTTGGCAGGTATGATAGAAATTTATGTAGGCATACTATACAACCTTTACAGGAGAGATTAGCGGGCAAGGGGCATATTCAGGAAATTCTTTTTCTTAAAAAAATGTCATGGTTTCCAATAAATAAAGTGAATTCATTGTAAAACGAATTTTTTATGTTTCTCATAATTTTCAATTTCTTTTGCTGTCAGTAGACCAAAACATTCTTATTTACATAATGTTTCTAAAAACATGTCCTAAAAATGAACCTTCCACACAACTACAGAACTTGTTACCAATGAGAGCTCTGATACACATAATGAGCCATATAGTTCTGTCAGTTGGAAATAATGAAACGACAAGTTTAACACCTCTGGGTGTAAACAGACATATTTTCATTAACTGACAGCAAAACAACAAGCTGACAGCAAAAAAGGTATGGAAAGGAAAGACAAAGGGGGATTTATTATTCCCTCTGTTCCAATAAACTGGTGTCAAAAACATGCAAAATGTGTTATAAAATTGGGTGGGCCTTAGTAAAAGGGGTGTAGTCTATCACATTGGCTGCCCAAATATGCGTGCGTACTCCAGCTGCTTGTAAAATCAAGACTGGCAGTTTGATCCTATACATGGAAGGTGCCATGATGACTGATATCTTTTTGAATGTTTTAGGATTGTTACATTCTAAGTAATATTGATATCAGCAAAATACAATGTTAGAAAAATGTTGCATATTTTGCATAGTTCTGTTTATGCAAAATATAGGTTTATTACTTATGGGATGCATTAAAAGAGGCATAGATGCCCATGAGGAGAACATAATTTTACCTCTATACAAGTCATTAGTGCGACCACACTTAGAATACTGTGTACAGTTCTGGTCTCCGGTGTATAAGAAAGACATAGCTGAACTAGAGCGGGTGCAGAGAAGAGCGACCAAGGTTATTAGAGGACTGGGGGGTCTGCAATACCAAGACAGGTTATTACACTTGGGGTTATTTACTGTGGAAAAAAGAAGGCTTAGGGGTGATCTTATTACTATGTACAAGTATATGAGGGGACAGTACAAAGACCTTTCTACTGATCTTTTTACTCTGAGGCTGAGACTGGGACAAGGAGGCATCTTCTACGTCTGGAGGAAAGAAGGTTTAAACATAATCACAGATGGGGATTCTTTACTGTAAGAGCAGTGAGACTATGGAACTCTCTGCCGCATGATGTTGTAATGAGTGATTCACTGTTAAAATTTAAGAAGGGCATGGATGCCTTTCTTGAAAAGTATAATATTACAGGTTATAAATACTAGATTCCTTGATAGGGCGTTGATCCAGGGAACTAGTCTGATTGTCGTATGGAGTCGGGAAGGAATTTTTTTCCCCAATGTGGAGCTTAGTGTTTGCCACATGTTTTTTTTTTGCCTTCCTCTGGATCAACAAGTTAGGCAATGGGTTGGACTAGATGGACTTAGTCTTCCTTCAACCTTAAAAACTATGTTACTATGTTACTTTATAAGCACCAGAGACAAGCAGATCAGGCAAAATTTTAATTTGCCTGTTCTTTGTCCCTCCGCTCCTCACTGTCCCCTATCCAGTCCTCGTCGTATCGTCTTATCACCGCCACTCTCACTGAAATCCTGTGACTTAATGACATTTTCCTTTACCTTATGCGATAATGTGCAGAACCACCGCAGCGAGGATCAGAAGATGTGTTGAGGACCGGATAGGTGACTGTGAGGAGGAGAGTGGTCATAGAGGTGAGCAGAGAGGTGAGTATTGTTTAAATTTTTTAATTCTTTGATGACCCTTTATGGTTCAGAAAAATGATAGCCAGCGGCTGTCATTTTGCTGAATTCTCATAGAAGTGAGCAAAAGAAACGCATTTTGGCGAATGCAGATTTTTCAACCCCTTAATGACGTGGTACGTAAGTACACACCACGTCATAATCCCCGGTTCAGCGCGGGCACATGTCAGCTGATCTATACAGCTGACATGTGTCCGCAACAGCCGCGGGTGGGATCGCGATCCACCCACGGCTGTTAACTAGTTAAATTCCGCAGTCAATCTCCCCGCCCTGTCACTTACCCCACCCATTAGTGACCCTGTCACATGATCGCGAGTCACCGATGGGTTGGCATGACAACCCGGGGTCTGCAGGAGACTTCTGTGGTTGTCATTGTCAGATTGCTATGAGCACCGCCCAGTGGTCGGCGCTCATAGTAAGTGAGCAAATCTGCTATATACAGGCGATCTGCTCATCACCTGTATGTAGCAGAGTTGACCAGGAAAGTGCTGCTTCTAGTCTCCCATGGAGACTATTGAAGCATGCAAAAAGTAAAAAAAAATGTTTTTAAAAATATTTAAAAAATAAAAAATATATCAAAATCTAAATCACCCCCCTTTCGCCCCATTCAAAATAAAAAAAACAAAGACACACATACACATATTTGGTATCACCGCACTCAGAATCGCCCGATCTATCAATATAAAAAAATAATTAACTAGATCAGTAAACGGAGTATTGAGAAAAAAATTCTAAACGGCCACTCTCAGATCACTCTTTGACAATTGTGAGGCTAAAGTGCAAACCTGGAATGGAGATACAGAATGGTTCAAGATCAAAAAGGGCACAAAGCAAGGGTGCGTAATCTTTCCTTTTCTTTTCAACCTCTATGCAGAAGTAATAATGAGGAAGCTGGATCTAGATGATTAAAGTGTTGAGGTAAAAATAGGTGGAAGAACCATCAGCAATCTGAGATGTGCAGATCATACAACCTTGCTGACAGAGAGTGAGAAGAACCTGAAGAAGTCGAACCTGAAATTGAAAGAAGAAAGGAAAAAAATTGGCTTTTACCTAAATATCAAGAACACCAAAATCAAGGCTCCCATCAATGAGAAAGTCCACATAAAAATGATCAATCTAATAGAAGTGGTTGACAGATTTGTTTATCTTGGGTTCCTCAATTAATCACAGTGGCGATTTGACAGCAGAGACAAAGTGTTCATTAGCACTGGGCCATGCAGCCATGGTGAGCATGAACCAAATGTAGAAGTTGAAGGAAATCCCAGTCACTGTCAAACAAAGATTGATCACTGCAATTGTGATCCCAATTGGGACATGTGTCTGAGAGAGGTGGAAACTCATGAAAGCAGACAGAAGAAAACTTGGTGCCTTTGAGCTGTGGTACTAGAGAAGACTTCTACGAAAACCCATGGACAGCTAGGGTCACCAAAAAAGATGTTTTTGATCATATATACTCAGATTTGTGCCAAGATGGCAAGATCACTAAACAGAAATTGACCTAGTTTAAACATGAGAAAAGGTCAAAATTGATAGAAAATGACATTCTACTTGGAATGGTCAGTGATAAAAGGAAACAAGGGAGACCAAAGGCCTGTTAACGGGATATCATCAAGAATGACACCGGAATGAACATCGAGCAATTGAAAGGAGCTGTAGAAAACAGCCAAGCATAGTAAGAACTGGCCTTCCAAGTATCTAAAGCATGGACATCACTGATTGGTTAGAGACAGAGTCATTGACCTCAACTCAATTTAATCAAGTAGCAGAACAACATTTTACAAGAAACGGTATGAATCTTGCAGGAAATGCAGGTAAAAAAGCTACTGGAAACACATATAGTTACAGCAGAGCTAAATTTGTCATTTGATACCCATTATTTTGATTGTTTACAATGTTAAAGGGAATCTGTCACCACATTTGACTAAACTATTAATATGGACATACAGGTTATAGACTGCTGATTATAATGATACCTGTTTGCCTCATATCAGATGCATGGTTGTTGATTAATGATCTTTTGTCACTTTATGTAAATTACCTATTCCAGGCTATAGGGAAAATGTTGCCTGGAAGATAACTCTGCCTCCAGAGCTTATTTTACATGAAGGAGGAGTTACCAGTGTGATATGTGATGACCGTTCTTTGCTCTAATCTCACTGCAGAGCTGTGTGTGATTATACCTGACACATCTGCAGGTTCCTCTCAGTTTCAGCTTCCATCTCACAGTCAGGCAGAGTTGTACTAGTGTCGCAACGCAGCAGAGCTCAGAGTGCTGCAAAAAAATGTGTTTGCAAGAAGACAAAGTTCATTTCTCCTGTTCTGTGTTGGTTACATGTCTCACACTGGTAACTCCTCCTTCATGTAAAATAAGCTCTGGAGACAGAGTTATCTTCCAGGCAGCGTCCTCCCCATAGCCTGGAAGAGTGGAAGAGGTTATTTGTATAAAGTGATAAAAGATGATTTCTCAACCACCAGGCATCTTATATGAGGCATACATGTATCACTCTTTTCAACAGTCTGTAACCTATATTCTCATATTAATAGTTTAGATAGGTCAAATGTGGTGACAGATTCCCTTTAACCCCTTTACAACCCAAGGTGGTTTGCACGTTAATGACCAGGCCAATTTTTACAATTCTGACCACTGTCACTTTATGAGGTAATTACTCTGGAACGCTTCAACGGATCCCCCTGATTCTGAGAATGTTTTTTCGTGACATATTGTACTTCATGATAGTGGTAAAATTTCTTCGATATCACTTGCGTTTATTTGTGAAAAAAACGGAAATTTGGTGAAAATTTTGAAAATTTAGCAATTTTCAAAATTTGAATTTTTATGCCCTTAAATAAGCGAGATACAGTACAGACCAAAAGTTTGGATACACCTTCTCATGTAAAGATTTTTCTGTATTTTCATGACTATGAAAATTGTACATTCACACTGAAGGCATCAAAACTATGAAATAACACATGTGGAATCATATACTTTACAAAACAGTGTGAAACAACTGAAAATATGTCTTATATTCTAGGTTCTTCAATGTAGCCACCTTTTGCTTTGATGACTGCTTTGCACACTCTTGGCATTCTCTTGATGAGCTTCAAAAGGTAGTCACCGGAAATGGTCTTCCAACAATCTTGAAGGAGTTCGCAGAGATGCTTAGCACTTGTTGGCCCTTTTGCCTTCACTCTGCGGTCCAGCTCACCCTAAACCATCTCGATTGGGTTCAGGTCTGGTGACTGTGGAGGCCAGGTCATCTGGCGTAGCGCCCCATCACTCTCCTTCTTGGTCATATAGCCCTTACACAGCCTGGAGTTGTGTTTGGGGTCATTGTCCTGTTGAAAAATAAATGATGGTCCAACTAAACGCAAACCGGATGGAATAGCATGCCGCTGCAAGATGCTGTGGTAGCCATGCTGGTTCAGTATGCCTTCAATTTTGAATAAATCCCCAACAGAGTCACCAGCAAAGCACCCCCACACCATCACACCTCCTCCTCCATGCTTCACGGTGGGAACCAGGCATGTAGAGTCCATCCGTTCACCTTTTCTGCATCTCACAAAGACACAGTGGTTGAAACCAAAGATCTCAAATTTGGACTCATCAGACCAAAGCACAGATTTCCACTGGTCTAATGTCCATTCCTTGTGTTATTTAGCCCAAACAAGTCTCTTCTGATTGTTGCCTGTCCTTAGCAGTGGTTTCCTAGCAGCTATTTTACCATGAAGGCCTGCTGCACAAAGTCTCCTCTTAACAGTTGTTGTAGAGATGTGTCTGCTGCTAGAACTCTGTGTGGCATTGACTGGTCTCTAATCTGAGCTGCTGTTAACCTGCGATTTCTGAGGCTGGTGACTCGGATAAACTTATCCTCAGAAGCAGAGGTGACTCTTGGTCTTCCTTTCCTGGGGCGGTCCTCATGTGAGCCAGTTTCTTTGTAGCGCTTGATGGTTTTTGCAACTGCACTAGGGGACACTTTCAAAGTTTCCCAATTTTTTGGACTGACTGACCTTCATTTCTTAAAGTAATGATGGCCACTCATTTTTCTTTACTTAGCTGCTTTTTACTTGCCATAATACAAATTCTAACAGTCTATTCAGTAGGACTATTAGCTGTGTATCCATCAGACTTCTGCACAACACAAAACACAACTGATGGTCCCAACCCCATTTATAAGGCAAGAAATCCCACTTATTAAACCTGACAGGGCACACCTGTGAAGTGAAAACCATTTCCCGTCACTACCTCTTGAAGCTCATCAAGAGAATGCCAAGAGTGTGCAAAGCAGTCATCAAAGCAAAAGGTGGCTACTTTGAAGAACCTAGAATATAAGACATATTTTCAGTTGTTTCACACTTTTTTGCTAAGTATATAATTCCACGTGTTAATTCATAGTTTTGATGCCTTCAGTGTGAATGTACAATTTTCATAGTCATGAAAATACAGAAAAATCTTTAAATGAGAAGGTGTGTCCAAACTTTTGGTCTGTACTGTATGTCGCACAAAATAGTTAATAAATAACATTTCCCACATGTCTACTTTACATCAGCACAATTTTGGAACCAAATTTTTTTTTATTGGAGAGCTATAAGGGTTAAAAGTTGACCAGCGATTTCTCATTTTTCCAACAAAATTTACAAAACCATTTTTTTAGGGACCACGTCATATTTAAAGTCACTTTGAGGGGTCCTTATGACAGAAAATACCCAAAATTGACACCATTCTAAAAACTGCACCCCTCAAGGTGCTCAAAACCACATTCAAGAACGTTGTTAACCCTTCAGGTGCGTTACAGGAATTTTTGGACTGTGGAAGAAAAAAATTAACATTTAACTTTTTTCACAAAAAAGTTACTTTAGACCCAATTTTTTTTATTTTTGCATGGGTAACAGGAAAAAATGGACCCCAAAATTTGATTTGCAATTTCTCCTGAGTAAGCAGATACCCCATATGTGGGGGAAAACCACTGTTTGGGCGCACAGAAGAGTTTGGAAGGGAAGGAGCGCCATTTGACTTTTTGAATGTAAAATTTGCTTGAATAATTAGCGGATGCCATGTTGCATTTGGGGAGCCCCTGATGTGCCTAAATAGTGGAAACCCCCCACAAGTGACACCATTTTGGAAACTAGACCCATCAGGGAACTTATCTAGATGTGTGGTCAGCACCTTGAACCCCAAGGTGCTTCACAGAAGTTTATAACATTGAGCCGTAAAAATAAAATTTTCACATTTTTCCCACAAAAATGTTTTTCAGCCCCCACTTTTGCATTTTTATAAGAGTAACAGGAGAAATTGCACTATGCAGTTTGCTGTGAAATTTCTCCTGAGTAAGCAGATACTCCATATGTGGGGGAAAACCACTGCTTAGGCGCGCGGCAGGGTTCGGAAGGGATGGAGCGCCATTTGACTTTTTGATTGTAAAATTTGCTTGAATAATTAACGGATGTGCCCCTGATGTGCCTAAACAGTGGAAAACCCCCACAAGTGACACCATTTTGGAAACTAGACCCCTCAGGGAACTTATGTAGATGTGTGGTGAGCACCTTGAACCCCCAAGTCCTTTACAGAAGCTTATAACATGGAGCCGTGAAAATAAAAAAATCAAACTTTTTCCACAAAAATGATGTTTTAGCTCCAATTTTTTTATTTTCACAAGGGTAAGAGGAGAAAATGGACCCCAAAAACTTTTGTGCAATTTCTCCTGAGTATGCCAATACCCCATGTGTGGAGAAAGCACAGTGTTTGGGCGCACGGTAGAGTTCAGAAGGGAAGGAGCACTGTGTGACTTTTTGAACGCAAAATCGGCTGGAATTGAGAGTGGACGCCATGTCGGGTTTGGAGAGCCCCTGATGTGCCTAAATAGTGGAAACCCCCCACAAGTGACCCCATTTTGGAAACTACACTCCTCAATGATTTTATCAAGGGGTATAGTGAACATTTTGAACCCCGAGGTACGACACAGAATTTGATAACATTAGGTCATCATATTAAATAAGTTGTCATTAGTCTTGAGCGCAAGTGCTCGCTACTTGAGTTTGCATCGGGTACTCAGGTATGCACCATGTATCACGGGTGCTCAAGTCCCCGCCTGCATGTTTCACGCTTATTAGACACCCCAAAAAAAACATGCGGGGATTGCTCGTGCATGGCAGGCAATCCCCGCAAGGTTCTTTTTGGCCGCGAACCATAGGGGGCGGAGTCTCGAGCACCCGCGATACTCAATGCATACCTGAGCACCCGATGCAAACTCAAGTAGCGAGCACATCTTTTTTTTTTTTTTTTTTTTACTTTTGAAAAAAAGCCCAATCCTAACCCTAACCCTACCCTAGCCCAACCCTGACCCCAACTCTAACATTAGCACAACCCTAACCCCAACCCCAGCCCTAGCGTTTATTTTTTACGCCATTCCTAGTGCGGTATAAGTGATTAGATGACCTTATTCTTTGGGCCGGTGCGACTACAGAGATACCAGAATCATATCGGGTTTTTATGATTGACAGCTGTCACACACTAAAAGACACATATTTTGTAAAATCTAGTTTTTGCATCGCCATATTTTGAGAGCTATAATTTCTCCATATTTTGGCCGACAGAGTCAAGTGACAGCTTGTTTATTGCGGGATGAGTTGACGTTTTTATTGGTGCCATTTTCAGGCACGTGACATTTTTTGATCGCTTTCTATTACAGTTTTTGGAAGGCAGAATAAACAAAAACCAACAATTCAGGAATTGTTTTTTTTTTTATTTTTTTTATTCTACTCCGTGTGTGGTAAAATTGATAAGGTAGCTTTATTCTTTGGGTCAGTACGTTAATAGCGGTACCACATTTATATTGTTTTTCTATATTTTGGCACTTTTACACAATAAAAGCTATTTTATAGAAAAAAATATTTTTTTACATCGCTTTATTCTGAGAGCTATAACTTTTTGATTTTTCGGATAATGGAGATGCATGGCAGCTTGTTTTTTGCGGGACAAGATGACGTTTTCAGCGGTACCATTTTTATTTACATTAGTCTTTTTGATCGCGTGTTATTCCATTTTTTGTTTGGCGGTATGATGATAAAGCATTGTTTTTTACTTAGTTTTTTACTTTTTTTTTTTACCGTATTCACTGAAGGAGTTAACTAGTGGGACAGTTTTATAGGTCAGATCGTTACGGTACGTGGCGATACCAAATATGTGTACTTTTATTTATTTATTTATTTTTTTCATAATAATATTTATTGATGGGTACATTACATTTTTATTTTTGGTGGATTATTTTTTTTTTATTATTTTTTTTTATTTTTACAATTTTTTTTTATTTATTTTTTCACTTTCTGAGAGTTTTTTTTTACTTTTTTACTTTGTCCCACTCTGGGACTTTCACTTTTTTTTATTCTGATCGCCTGTATAGCATAGGGATGGAGCACCATCCCTTTGCCATGCAGGCAGTCAGCGCTGCATAGTGAGAAGATTGTTTGGTCATGCATTGTGCATGACCAAACAATCTTCCTGCTGTCTGGTGACCCGGATGTTGTCATGACGACATCAGGTCGTCATGGCAACACCCGGGAAGACACGGCAGACAGCGCTGGAGGCCGGAAGAGGAGGTGAGTATACCGATCAACTCCACTTAGCCACCGCAATGCTGCGATCGACTTCGATCGCAGCATTGCGGGGGTTAATGTGCCGGGAGCGGTGCGGGACCGCTCCCTGCACATAGTACCAGATGTCAGCTGTGACAATCAGCTGACACCCGGCGGCGATCGCGCCCGCACAGCCTGTGTGCGCGCGCGATCGCGATGACGTACTAATACGGGTCAGGCTCTTAAGTCCCAGGGCACAGATGCATATTAGTACGTCATGGGCTTTAAAGGGGTTAATCCCAAATGGGATTTATTGATCAGAATTACTCAAAATGTTAAATTATTCGTGTAGTATTAGTCTTAAAATGCACTCAATTTGTCACATAGGCTTCTGCTGTTTCATAAATTTGGTGCATGTTTAGACATCTTTGTTTTATTTTAAATTGGATTATTTTGCACTAGCAAATTGCGCCTACATTTGTTGCCACATTCAAAGCTATTATACCCATTTCCAAGACTCATACAATGTCTACCAGGGGCAACACAAGCAGTTCTCTAAAAGCTTAGCTTATTTTTTTTTTCCTGGATGTATTTGCAATTTGAGATTTCTTCTTTGTTTGTTAAAATAATTGCTAATTTTGGGATCCAGGGAAAAGCAGGAATCGAATCTGGTTTCTCTTAGATTAAATTGTAACAACTTTCTTAGGATAATCATACAATTGAATGAGACTGCCACATGTAAGAGGGCCACTAGCTTACTAGGGATACTATTAGTGTTGAGAGAACATGCTCGACACTGCTCGGTACTCGCCCGAGCATCACGCTACTCGGGATGTTCGGCGAGCACCGAGCATTTCCGGGTTACTCGGGCGGGAGCTCGGGTCTCCGCCCTGCATGTTTGGCGCTCTTTACAGAGCCAATGAACATGCAGGGATTGCCAGCCAGTCACTGTAATGCTGCAGCCATGTTGGTTGTGGGCATTACAGTGATTGGCTGGCCGCACAGCGTCACCTCGAGTATTTAAAACGGGGCGCCGCCATCTTGGACACAGTCGCTCCGTATTAGACAGTGTAGGGACAGCGCTGCTGATTTAGGGAGAGATATAAACTGCGAAATAGTTAGTGTAGGGTCTGTAAAGGCTGCCAGAACAAACAAACAGTCCTTTTCAGGACTAATATCCATCCCAGATACCAGGCAGGCAGGCTGTATAGGAGACACAGTGGTTATACCAGCAAACGCTGCATTACAGTCCTGTGTGCTCCTGTTGCTGAAATTGCTGGACTTAGCACCAGGTGTCGGGGGCCAGGAAAAATCCTTTTTTTTTTCATCTAAATCCTCCTTTTTTTTTCCTCCTTCACACTGTACAAATACCCGTCTTATTAACCTTTTGGTGTGTGCCCCCCCCCCAAAAAAAAAACGTGTCTCTTATTTTTCAGACACAAATATAACTGTTGAAAATAGTCTGGTGTAGGCTAGAGAAACTGAAGAGTTGTTTTGCACTTCCACGCTTCAAACCTCTGTATTATCCATTTTGGGCCATTTGTATCTAAAAAAAAAACTGTTTGAGTGTGTCGCTCACTGTTCAGCCGCAAATATCTCTATTTAAAAAAGTGTGGTATACCCCAGAAAACAATAACTGTGGTTTTGCCATCCCATGGTAAAAAATCTCTATTATTCAGCTTTTGGTAGTTTTTTCCGTAAAGAAAAACAGTGGTGTCTCCTGACTGTTGTGACACAAAAATATATCTGTTGAAAATAGTCTTGTGTAGGCCCGACATCCCAGTGTGGTTTCGCAGTTCCACGGGTCAAATCGCTGTACTATCCAGTTTTGGGCCTTTGGTATCTAAAAAAAAAGCAGTTTGAGTGTGTCGCTCACTGTTCAGCCGCAAATATCTCTATTTAAAAAAGTGTGGTATACCCCAGTAAACAATAACTGTGGTTTTGCCATCCCACTGTAAAAAATCTCTATTATTCAGGTTTTGGTAGTTTTTTCCGTAAAGAAAAACAGTGGTGTCTCCTGATTGTTGTGACACAAAAATATATCTGTTGAAAATAGTCTTGTGTAGGCCCGACATCCCAGTGTGGTTTCGCAGTTCCACGGGTCAAATCGCTGTACTATCCAGTTTTGGGCCTTTGGTATCTAAAAAAAAAAGCAGTTTGAGTGAGTCGCTCACTGTTCAGCCGCAAATATCTCTATTTAAAAAAGTGTGGTATACCCCAGTAAATAATAACTGTGGTTTTGCCATCCCACGGTAAAAAATCTCTATTATTCAGCTTTTGGTAGTTTTTTCCGTAAAGAAAAACAGTAGTGTCTCCTGACTGTTGTGACACAGAAATATATCTGTTGAAAATAGTCTTGTGTAGGCCCGACATCCCAGTGTGGTTTCGCAGTTCCACGGGTCAAATCGCTGTACTATCCAGTTTTGGGCCTTTGGTATCTAAAAAAAAAGCAGTTTGAGTGTGTCGCTCACTGTTCAGCCGCAAATATCTCTATTTAAAAAAGTGTGGTATACCCCAGTAAATAATAACTGTGGTTTTCCATCCCACTGTAAAAAATCTCTATTATTCAGCTTTTGGTAGTTTTTTCCGTAAAGAAAAACAGTAGTGTCTCCTGACTGTTGTGACACAGAAATATATCTGTTGAAAATAGTCTTGTGTAGGCCCGACATCCCAGTGTGGTTTCGCAGTTCCACGGGTCAAATCGCTGTACTATCCAGTTTTGGGCCTTTGGTATCTAAAAAAAAAGCAGTTTGAGTGTGTCGCTCACTGTTCAGCCGCAAATATCTCTATTTAAAAAAGTGTGGTATACCCCAGTAAACAATAACTGTGGTTTTGCCATCCCACGGTAAAAAATCTCTATTATTCAGGTTTTGGTAGTTTTTTCCGTAAAGAAAAACAGTAGTGTCTCCTGACTGTTGTGACACAAAAATATATCTGTTGAAAATAGTCTTGTGTAGGCCCGACATCCCAGTGTGGTTTCGCAGTTCCACGGGTCAAATCGCTGTACTATCCAGTTTTGGGCCTTTGGTATCTAAAAAAAAAGCAGTTTGAGTGTGTCGCTCACTGTTCAGCCGCAAATATCTCTATTTAAAAAAGTGTGGTATACCCCAGTAAACAATAACTGTGGTTTTGCCATCCCACGGTAAAAAATCTCTATTATTCAGGTTTTGGTAGTTTTTTCCGTAAAGAAAAACAGTAGTGTCTCCTGACTGTTGTGACACAAAAATATATCTGTTGAAAATAGTCTTGTGTAGGCCCGACATCCCAGTGTGGTTTCGCAGTTCCACGGGTCAAATCGCTGTACTATCCAGTTTTGGGCCTTTGGTATCTAAAAAAAAAGCAGTTTGAGTGTGTCGCTCACTGTTCAGCCGCAAATATCTCTATTTAAAAAAGTGTGGTATACCCCAGTAAACAATAACTGTGGTTTTGCCATCCCACGGTAAAAAATCTCTATTATTCAGGTTTTGGTAGTTTTTTCCGTAAAGAAAAACAGTAGTGTCTCCTGACTGTTGTGACACAAAAATATATCTGTTGAAAATAGTCTTGTGTAGGCCCGACATCCCAGTGTGGTTTCACAGTTCCACGGGTCAAATCGCTGTACTATCCAGTTTTGGGCCTTTGGTATCTTAAAAAAAAGCAGTTTGAGTGTGTCGCTCACTGTTCAGCCACAAATATCTCTATTTAAAAAAGTGTGGTATACCCCAGTAAACAATAACTGTGGTTTTCCTCTTCCACGGTTCTAATCTACTCTTTATTACCCTTTTTCCATTGATAGTGCAAGTGTAAGCTTTTTTACTTCATTTACAATGGGCAAGGCGCGTGGCAAGGGACGTGGAAGTGGACGATCTGGTGATGGTTCGTGCAGAAGACGGGCCGTGGCCAAGGTGAAAATGTGCCACAACCAACAGCCACATCTTCTCGCTCCCACTTCTTGACCGAATTACTAGGGAAGCACAGAACAACACTAGTATTGAGAACTGATCAGTGTGAACAGGTTATTAATTGGATAGCAGATAATACTTCCAGTTACCTGGGCACCACCACCTCCGGTCTGTCTTCCACACGGTCAACTCTTAGTAGCCGTGAGTCTCGACCGCATACTCCTCCTCACCCTGATGCTCCTTCCTCCCACCATGCCGAGTGTCGTCAGACAGCAAGTGATCCCACACTTGGACACTCTGAAGAGCTGTTCACTGGTCCATTTCCATATTTGGGCCCCTCGCCTGATACGCTTGAAGTGGTGGAAGAGGAGATCCCATGTTGTGATGCCCAAATATTTGAACAGCCACGGCCACAGTAAGTCAACGTTGGCAATCTGTCACAAGAGGTGGACGATGACGAGACACAATTGCCAGGAAGTGAGGAGGAGGATCGTGGTGCGCAAGTGGAAGAGGAGGAGGTGGTGGATGATCTAGTAACTGACCCAACGTGGAAGGAGGACATGCAGAGTGAGGCCAGCAGCACACAGGGGGAGGGAGGCAGACTACCCCACCAGGCAGGAAGAAGCAGTGTGGTGGCCGCAGACAGAAGGCAGGCAACCATTCCCCGTAACACCAACACGAGGGACGTTGCCAGTACAAGTGGTAGGTCTTCCAGAGTCTGGAATTTTTTTAAAGACTCTGCTGATAACCCCAAAAAGGCCATATGTTCCACCTGCCATGCCAGCATCAGCAGGGGTGACAAAACTAACAGCCTGACCACCACCAGCATGATCAGGCACATGGCAGCAAAGCACCCGACTTTGTGGGGCGAAAGCCAGGGTCCACGACCAGTGTCAGCGGGTGTCACCACTGCTTCTTCCACTGTTGTGCGTGCAATAGAACCCCCTGTTGTGTGTGCAAGGCAATCTCCTGTCTATACTGCATGTAAAGATGCCCCCTCCTCTCAGTCTTCACTTGTTATGGCAGTTTCTCAAGAAACAGCATCAACGTCCACATCCACGTCCCACCGCAGCGTTCAATTGTCCATATCCCAGACCTTTGATTGAAAGCGGAAATTCGCAGCTAACGCCCCACAGGCCACAGTCCTAAATTCGCACATTTCACGACTGCTTGCATTGGAAATGCTGCCTTTTAGGCTGGTGGAGACGGAATCCTTCCGCAATCTTATGGAGGTGGCCGTCCCTCGGTACTCAGTCCCCAGCCGACACTATTTTGCCCGGTGTGCCATCCCCGCACTACACAAGCACCTGTCCCAAAGCATCTGCCATGCCCTCAACAACGCAGTTACTGGGAGAGTCCACCTGACAACGGACACGTGGACAAGTGCTTGTGGCCAGGAACGGTACATCTCTCTGACGGCACACTGGGTAAACATAGTGGAAGCCGGGACCCAGTTGGACCTTGGGACGGAACACATCCTCCCCACACCGAGGATTGTGGGCCCTATGTCAGTCAGAGTTGCCCCCACAGTGTACAGCTCCTGCGCATCCTCCTCCTCCTCCTCCTCATGTTCAGCCTCCATCTCAGATATCACCACATCAGTTACAAGCTGGAAGCATTGCAGTACTGCCTCCGCCAAGCCGCAACAGGCTGTGCTGAAACTCATAAGCTTAGGTGATAAACCTCACACTGCTTGTGAGTTGTGGACAGCTGTGAAAGAGCAGGCAGATCTGTGGCTGAGACCGCTGAACCTACATCCCGGCATGGTCGTGTGTGACAATGGCCGTAACCTGGTGGCGGCTCTGAGGCGAGGTGAGATCACACACGTACCATGCCTGGCTCATGTGCTTAACCTCATGGTTCAGCGGTTTCTTAAATCGTATCCCGAGTTGCCAGATCTGAGCGTGAAAGTACGCCACCTGTCAGCTCATTTTCGCAAGTCGGCTACAGCTTCCGCCGCCCTTGCTGTGTTGCAGCAGCGTTTGCAGCTTCCGGCACACCGACTGGTGTGTGATGTCCCCACACATTGGAACTCTCTCCTCCACATGTTGCAAAGGATTTGTGAGCAGAAGAGAGCAGTTGTGGAGTACCAGCTGCAACAAGGCCGTCGATATTTAGGTCAAACTCCACACATAAGACCTCAGGAGTGGACCTGGATGTCTGACATATGTACCATCCTGACAAACTTTGAGGAGGCCACCAAGATGGTGAGTGGCGATGACGCCATCATTAGTGTCAGCATCCCACTTGTCTGTATTTTGCAACGCTCTCTGCAGAGAATTAAAGAGGAGGCATTGCAGCCAGAGTATGATGAGATGGATCAAGAAGCCGTAGCGGGCGATTACACACAGCCCAGCCTCATCTCATCCCAACGTGCATTGGGGGACAATGAGGGAGAGGAGGAGGAGGCGGAGGAGGAGGAAGAACAGGAGCTGCTATCATGCGTTGTAGACGGTAGTACCTGTACAAGTGTCATACCGTCGGTTCAGCGTGGGTGGCCTGAGGACAGGGGGGAGGAGGAAGAAGAGGAGGAGAGCATGGTCAGTCGTCATCTTGGTGAGGACACGGAAATCTTGCCCGTTAACAGTCTGGCACAATGGCTGACTTTATGTTACGCTGCCTTTTCTGTGACCCTCGCGTTGTCAAAATGTTGGGTGACAGTCATTACTGGTTGGTGACACTTGTAGACCCCCGCTACAAGGAGAACTTTCACTCTCTTATTCCTGAGGTGGAGAGGTCTACAAAAATGGGGCAATACCAGAAGGCCCTTGCTGCAGAACTCTTAAAAAAATTCCCATCTGAACACGCTAGCGGCAGAGGTCACAGATCGTTGCCCAACCAAGGCGTACAGGCGAGAGAGATGCCAATCCAGCAGAGGCAGGGGAACACTGTCAACGTTCTGGGACAGTTTTCTGACACCCGCCCAGCTTACAGGCCCTGAGGCGCGGGGTACTCTCACAAGGAGTGGAAAGTTTCAAAAGATGGTGAGGGAGTACCTTGCCGATCGAACCAGCGCCCTCCGTAATTCCTCTGTGCCTTTTAATTATTGGGTATCCAAGCTGGACACTTGGAATGAACTCGCTCTTTACGCCTTGGAGGTCCTGGCCTGCCCTGCCGCTAGCGTGTTATCGGAGCGTGTTTTTAGTGCCGCTGAGGGAATTATAACTCACAAGCGCACTCGCCTGTCAACTGACAATGCTGACAAGCTGGCCCTTATCAAAATGAACAAGGGCTGGATTGGGCCAGACTTCTCATCACCACCAAATGACAGCAGAGTAACATAAAGTCAAATCCACTGTGTTATTTCGGGAGGTGTATTCACATGCACCACTTCACACCCACACATGGGTATACGCTTCCTCGTTTCGGCTGTTTAATCTTCTTCTCCTTATCCTCAGCCTCCACCACCACTATACCACCAGGGTGCCAGCATTGCAAGTTCCTCCGTCCTTATTTTTGGCAGCTTTTGCTTGCAAGGCATAAGCAAATACTATGGGACACCCACTCCCCAATAATGGGACTTAGGTTTGTAATATGCTGTACTGCATGGCTCTTGTAAGGGGCATTGCAAGTTGCTCCGTCCTAATTTTTGGCAGCTTTTGCTTGGAAAACATAAGCAAATACTATGGGACACCCACTCCCCAATAATGGGACTTATGTTTGTAATATGCTGCACTGCATGGCTCTTGTAAGGGGCATTGCAAGTTGCTCCATCCTAATTTTTGGCAGCTTTTGCTGGGAAAGCATAAGCAAATACTATGGGACACCCACTCCCCAATATTGGGACTTATGTTTGTAATATGCTGTACTGCATGGCTCTTGTAAGGGGCATTGCAAGTTGCTTCGTCCTAATTTTTGGCAGCTTTTGCTGGGAAAGCATAAGCAAATACTATGGGACACCCACTCCCCAATAATGGGACTTATGTTTGTAATATGCTGTACTGCATGGCTCTTGTAAGGGGCATTGCAAGTTGCTCCATCCTAATTTTTGGCAGCTTTTGCTGGGAAAGCATAAGCAAATACTATGGGACACCCACTCCCCAATAATGGGACATATGTTTGTAATATGCTGTACTGCATGGCTCTTGTAAGGGGCATTGCAAGTTGCTTCGTCCTAATTTTTGGCAGCTTTTGCTTGGAAAGCATAAGCAAATACTATGGGACACCCACTCCCCAATAATGGGACTTATGTTTGTAATATGCTGTACTGCATGGCTCTTGTAAGGGGCATTGCAAGTTGCTCCGTCCTAATTTTTGGCAGCTTTTGCTGGGAAAGCATAAGCAAATACTATGGGACACCCACTCCCCAATAATGGGACTTATGTTTGTAATATGCTGTACTGCATGGCTCTTGTAAGGGGCATTGCAAGTTGCTCCGTCCTAATTTTTGGCAGCTTTTGCTTGTAAAGCATAAGCAAATACCATGGGACACCCACTCCCCAATAATGGGACTTATGTTTGTAATATGCTGTACTGCATGGCTCTTGTAAGGGGCATTGCAAGTTGCTCCGTACTAATTTTTGGCAGCTTTTGCTGGGAAAGCATAAGCAAATACTATGGGACACCCACTCCCCAATAATGGGACATATATTTGTAATATGCTGTACTGCCTGGCTCTTGTAAGGAGCATTGCAAGTTGCTCCGTCCTAATTTTTGGCAGCTTTTGCTGGGAAAGCATAAGCAAATACTATGGGACACCCACTCCCCAATAATGGGACTTATGTTTGTAATATACTGTACTGCATGGCTCTTGTAAGGGGCATTGCAAGTTGCTCCGTCCTAATTTTTGGCAGCTTTTGCTGGGAAAGCATAAGCAAATACCATGGGACACCCACTCCTCAATAATGGGACTTATGTTTGTAATATGCTGTACTGCATGGCTCTTGGAAGGGGCATTGCAAGTTGCTCCATCCTAATTTTTGGCAGCTTTTGCTGGGAAAGCATAAGCAAATACTATGGGACACCCACTCCCCAATAATGGGACATATGTTTGTAATATGCTGTACTGCATGGCTCTTGTAAGGGGCATTGCAAGTTGCTTCGTCCTAATTTTTGGCAGCTTTTGCTTGGAAAGCATAAGCAAATACTATGGGACACCCACTCCCCAATAATGGGACTTATGTTTGTAATATGCTGTACTGCATGGCTCTTGTAAGGGGCATTGCAAGTTGCTCCGTCCTAATTTTTGGCAGCTTTTGCTGGGAAAGCATATGCAAATACTATGGGACACCCACTCCCCAATAATGGGACTTATGTTTGTAATATGCTGTACTGCATGGCTCTTGTAAGGGGCATTGCAAGTTGCTCCGTCCTAATTTTTGGCAACTTTTGCTGGGAAAGCATAAGCAAATACTATGGGACACCCACTCCCCAATAATGGGACTTATGTTTGTAATATGCTGTACTGCATGGCTCTTGTAAGGGGCATTGCAAGTTGCTCCGTCCTAATTTTTGGCAGCTTTTGCTGGGAAAGCATAAGCAAATACTATGGGACACCCACTCCCCAATAATGGGACTTATGTTTGTAATATGCTGTACTGCATGGCTCTTGTAAGGGGCATTGCAAGTTGCTCCGTCCTAATTTTTGGCAGCTTTTGCTGGGAAAGCATAAGCAAATACCATGGGACACCCACTCCCCAATAATGGGACTTATGTTTGTAATATGCTGTACTGCATGGCTCTTGTAAGGGGCATTGCAAGTTGCTCCGTCCTAATTTTTGGCAGCTTTTGCTGGGAAAGCATAAGCAAATAATATGGGACACCCACTCCCCAATAATGGGACATATGTTTGTAATATGCTGTACTGCATGGCTCTTGTAAGGGGCATTGCAAGTTGCTCCGTCCTAATTTTTGGCAGCTTTTGCTGGGAAAGCATAAGCAAATACCATGGGACACCCACTCCCCAATAATGGGACTTATGTTTGTAATATGCTGTACTGCATGGCTCTTGTAAGGGGCATTGCAAGTTGCTCCATCCTAATTTTTGGCAGCTTTTGCTGGGAAAGCATAAGCAAATACTATGGGACACCCACTCCCCAATAATGGGACTTATGTTTGTAATATACTGTACTGCATGGCTCTTGTAAGGGGCATTGCAAGTTGCTCCGTCCTAATTTTTGGCAGCTTTTGCTGGGAAAGCATAAGCAAATACCATGGGACACCCACTCCCCAATAATGGGACTTATGTTTGTAATATACTGTACTGCATGGCTCTTGTAAGGGGCATTGCAAGTTGCTCCGTCCTAATTTTTGGCAGCTTTTGCTGGGAAAGCATAAGCAAATACCATCGGACACCCACTCCTCAATAATGGGACTTATGTTTGTAATATGCTGTACTGCATGGCTCTTGGAAGGGGCATTGCAAGTTGCTCCATCCTAATTTTTGGCAGCTTTTGCTGGGAAAGCATAAGCAAATACTATGGGACACCCACTCCCCAATAATGGGACATATGTTTGTAATATGCTGTACTGCATGGCTCTTGTAAGGGGCATTGCAAGTTGCTTCGTCCTAATTTTTGGCAGCTTTTGCTTGGAAAGCATAAGCAAATACTATGGGACACCCACTCCCCAATAATGGGACTTATGTTTGTAATATGCTGTACTGCATGGCTCTTGTAAGGGGCATTGCAAGTTGCTCCGTCCTAATTTTTGGCAGCTTTTGCTGGGAAAGCATATGCAAATACTATGGGACACCCACTCCCCAATAATGGGACTTATGTTTGTAATATGCTGTACTGCATGGCTCTTGTAAGGGGCATTGCAAGTTGCTCCGTCCTAATTTTTGGCAGCTTTTGCTGGGAAAGCATAAGCAAATACTATGGGACACCCACTCCCCAATAATGGGACTTATGTTTGTAATATGCTGTACTGCATGGCTCTTGTAAGGGGCATTGCAAGTTGCTCCGTCCTAATTTTTGGCAGCTTTTGCTGGGAAAGCATAAGCAAATACTATGGGACACCCACTCCCCAATAATGGGACATATGTTTGTAATATGCTGTACTGCATGGCTCTTGTAAGGGGCATTGCAAGTTGCTCCGTCCTAATTTTTGGCAGCTTTTGCTGGGAAAGCATAAGCAAATAATATGGGACACCCACTCCCCAATAATGGGACATATGTTTGTAATATGCTGTACTGCATGGCTCTTGTAAGGGGCATTGCAAGTTGCTCCGTCCTAATTTTTGGCAGCTTTTGCTGGGAAAGCATAAGCAAATACCATGGGACACCCACTCCCCAATAATGGGACTTATGTTTGTAATATGCTGTACTGCATGGCTCTTGTAAGGGGCATTGCAAGTTGCTCCATCCTAATTTTTGGCAGCTTTTGCTGGGAAAGCATAAGCAAATACTATGGGACACCCACTCCCCAATAATGGGACTTATGTTTGTAATATACTGTACTGCATGGCTCTTGTAAGGGGCATTGCAAGTTGCTCCGTCCTAATTTTTGGCAGCTTTTGCTGGGAAAGCATAAGCAAATACCATGGGACACCCACTCCCCAATAATGGGACTTATGTTTGTAATATACTGTACTGCATGGCTCTTGTAAGGGGCATTGCAAGTTGCTCCGTCCTAATTTTTGGCAGCTTTTGCTGGGAAAGCATAAGCAAATACCATCGGACACCCACTCCTCAATAATGGGACTTATGTTTGTAATATGCTGTACTGCATGGCTCTTGGAAGGGGCATTGCAAGTTGCTCCATCCTAATTTTTGGCAGCTTTTGCTGGGAAAGCATAAGCAAATACTATGGGACACCCACTCCCCAATAATGGGACATATGTTTGTAATATGCTGTACTGCATGGCTCTTGTAAGGGGCATTGCAAGTTGCTTCGTCCTAATTTTTGGCAGCTTTTGCTTGGAAAGCATAAGCAAATACTATGGGACACCCACTCCCCAATAATGGGACTTATGTTTGTAATATGCTGTACTGCATGGCTCTTGTAAGGGGCATTGCAAGTTGCTCCGTCCTAATTTTTGGCAGCTTTTGCTGGGAAAGCATATGCAAATACTATGGGACACCCACTCCCCAATAATGGGACTTATGTTTGTAATATGCTGTACTGCATGGCTCTTGTAAGGGGCATTGCAAGTTGCTCCGTCCTAATTTTTGGCAGCTTTTGCTGGGAAAGCATAAGCAAATACTATGGGACACCCACTCCCCAATAATGGGACTTATGTTTGTAATATGCTGTACTGCATGGCTCTTGTAAGGGGCATTGCAAGTTGCTCCGTCCTAATTTTTGGCAGCTTTTGCTGGGAAAGCATAAGCAAATACTATGGGACACCCACTCCCCAATAATGGGACATATGTTTGTAATATGCTGTACTGCATGGCTCTTGTAAGGGGCATTGCAAGTTGCTCCGTCCTAATTTTTGGCAGCTTTTGCTGGGAAAGCATAAGCAAATACCATGGGACACCCACTCCCCAATAATGGGACTTATGTTTGTAATATGCTGTACTGCATGGCTCTTGTAAGGGGCATTGCAAGTTGCTCCATCCTAATTTTTGGCAGCTTTTGCTGGGAAAGCATAAGCAAATACTATGGGACACCCACTCCCCAATAATGGGACTTATGTTTGTAATATACTGTACTGCATGGCTCTTGTAAGGGGCATTGCAAGTTGCTCCGTCCTAATTTTTGGCAGCTTTTGCTGGGAAAGCATAAGCAAATACCATGGGACACCCACTCCCCAATAATGGGACTTATGTTTGTAATATGCTGTACTGCATGGCTCTTGTAAGGGGCATTGCAAGTTGCTCCATCCTAATTTTTGGCAGCTTTTGCTGGGAAAGCATAAGCAAATACTATGGGACACCCACTCCCCAATAATGGGACATATGTTTGTAATATGCTGTACTGCATGGCTCTTGTAAGGGGCATTGCAAGTTGCTTCGTCCTAATTTTTGGCAGCTTTTGCTTGGAAAGCATAAGCAAATACTATGGGACACCCACTCCCCAATAATGGGACTTATGTTTGTAATATGCTGTACTGCATGGCTCTTGTAAGGGGCATTGCAAGTTGCTCCGTCCTAATTTTTGGCAGCTTTTGCTGGGAAAGCATAAGCAAATACTATGGGACACCCACTCCCCAATAATGGGACTTATGTTTGTAATATGCTGTACTGCATGGCTCTTGTAAGGGGCATTGCAAGTTGCTCCGTCCTAATTTTTGGCAGCTTTTGCTGGGAAAGCATAAGCAAATACTATGGGACACCCACTCCCCATAATGGGACTTATGTTTGTAATATACTGTACTGCATGGCTCTTGTAAGGGGCATTGCAAGTTGCTCCGTCCTAATTTTTGGCAGCTTTTGCTGGGAAAGCATAAGCAAATACCATGGGACACCCACTCCCCAATAATGGGACTTATGTTTGTAATATGCTGTACTGCATGGCTCTTGTAAGGGGCATTGCAAGTTGCTCCGTCCTAATTTTTGGCAGCTTTTGCTGGGAAATCATAAGCAAATACTATGGGACACCCACTCCCCAATAATGGGACTTATGTTTGTAATATGCTGTACTGCATGTGACGCCCCCCTGGGCCGTGTGTACACGTGTGTGGTATACCCGGTGCCGGGTCTCTGGGGTCTGTAGTCTGCGTGGCGGTGACCCGGTCCCGTGGCTCAGGCTGGTCAAACCAGGGGCAGTCTTTCTTAGGTTTTGAGGTTAATTGTCCGACTGCGCCACCCGTGGATTGCGGTCAGGGAGTACCACCGCTGCGAGGCAGACCGCTGAGGCTGGTTTTGTGTGCGCAGCATAGAATGGGATAACTCCCCTCGGGAGGAGTATAGCCTCAGGGCAGTGAGTGTGGATGATGGGGGTGATGGTGCACGAGAGCAGCAGGAATGACTCAGAGTCTTTGCAGTGCAGTTCAGGGTCTTTACTGATGATTATAAGGTAGACCCTCCCGGGAGTACTGGCTAGCATAAGAGGCCTGGTCAGTCTGTGAGCAAGCAGGAGTTCCCCTGGCCAGGTGGAGTTGTAGGCCTCCCCATCTGTCTGCACTCTTCCTGGCTACCTTGCTGTAAGCGGGTAGAAGTAGCCCACGTCCCTGAGTGTACCGTGTAGTGCTCACCCGTATGGCTGGTGACTTGGGGCCTTCTGTTAGCCTCCGCTCCACGACGGCGGTGCTGGTCCCTTGCTTGTGACTGAGCCTCCGGGCTTCTATGGCCAGAGGACCTGAAATCCCCTGCCGGCTGGTTTCTGCTGCTGGATATATAAGTCCTCACAGCTTCGGACTCCTGTGTCCGGTTCCTATTGTCTTCTGCCAGGGCGAGCTCTGCTCAGCTTCCAGCCCCTGGTCTTTAGCTCCTAGCTCCTACAGAGCTCCTTGCTGTTACTTTCCCTTGCTCTCACTTTGACTCTGACTGTTCTCTGACTCACTCAACCCCGCCCCAGATCCAGTTTATAAGGGCAGAATTCTCCCCTCCCAGGATTTGGGCAGGAGGATGTTGCATGTTTTAGGGATCCTGACCAGGAAACCTCCCACTTGCTCTCCGACGTAATATCTCTATTACTGTGGTGACCAGACCCCTGGGGTGCCACACATGGCTCTTGTAAGGGGCATTGCAGTTCCTCATAATTTTTGGAAAGCCTTCCATTTACTGCTTAGGCCAACAGTGCACGTGAGACCCAGTTGCTATAAATGGAAAAAAAGGTTTAGTTAACGCCCTCTGATCTCCATGTCATTTCCAAGGGGCATTGGAGTGGCTCGAAATTTTTGGTAGGCATTGCACTCACTGTATGCCCTATAACTGTGTAGCCGAACCGCTCCTTTTGTTAGAGAAACATATCCTACAAGACATATCTGGTTGACTGGCCTGATATTGATGTGAATGGTCCCTGTTCCTCCTGCTCTTTCTCCTTTGCCACTACCTCATCCATCATTTATCACCTGAAGCTTTGTTTTAACGGGAGTCATAGAACTTGGATAGTAGCAGGAAAACATCCAGCAATCCTCGGAGGAGGTAGGATATGCGCCAAAACGCTGACCACCTCAGGCCTAGCCGCTACTACATACATGCGCTTGCCTTACAACAAAACAAAGCAGATGCTAACTTCTATCATCCTCATCATGCTCCTCACCTTGGCACTCTCAACTCCCCTGATGGAGAAGCCAGGGCCCACCGGAGGAGTCTGATAGTCCGGTGGGCTCGGCCAATGCTGCCCTTAAGCAGGCCAGGCTAAGAAAAGTGTGGGAAAGGTTACCGGGACAAATAGGGGTGGCTGGGGACTGAGTATGGACACCCGGCCACCCCCTGGAGGCTGGGGAGCAAGCGGGGACACCCGGCCACCAGGCGGCTGGGGACTGAGTATGGATACCAGGCCGCCGACACAGCCATGGCGTGGTGGCCAGATTCCGCCTCCACATGCCTAAAAAGCCCAATTTAAAGTGCAAGTAAGCAAGCAGTATGGTATTGCAGCCTGGGGGTGGGTGGGTGGCAGGCTGCATACTTGCGCTTGCATTGCAAGGAATGGGAGAGGTACAATTGAACACTGCCCTGGGACAAGGACTTGAATGGGGATAGTTGCAAGTCTGCAACGACAGGTGCAAGGTGGGAGGCATCTTCGCATGTACCATGAACAGGGGTTTGGCATGCACACACTACAGCGGAATAGGCTCTCCTTCCCACTAAATGCACTGGGGAGGGCACAGGTAATGTTTTGGTATACGCGCTTAATCTTATGTATAAGGCACACCAGGACAAATATGGGCGGCTGGGGACTGAGTATACATACCTCGCTGCCGAAGCAGCCATGAGGTAGTGGCCAGCTTCGGCCTCCTCCAAACTTAAAAGCCCCATTTCAAGTGCAAGCTAGCAGTATGGAATTGCAGTCTGGGGGTGGGTGGGTGGCAGGCTGCACACTTACACTTACATTAAAAGAAAACATAGCAGATGCTAACTTCTGTCATCATCATCATGCTCCTCACCTTGGCACTCTCAACTCCACCGATGGAGAAGTCAGGGCCCACCGGAGGAGTCTGGTTCTCTGGTGGGCTCGTCCAATGCTGCCTAAAGCAGGCCGGGCTAAGAAAAGTGTGTGGGGGGATGTTCCAAGGAGAAATAGGGGCGGCTGGGGACCGTTTATGGACACCCAGCTGCCCCCAGGCGGCTGGGGACCGAGTATGGACACCCGGCCGCCGGGCAGCTGGGGATTGAGTATGGATTCCAGGCCGCCAACACAGCCATGACGTGGTGGCCAGATTCCGCCTCCACATGCCTAAAAGGCCCAATTTCAAGTTCAAGCAAGCAAGCAGTATGGTATTGCAGCCTGGGGGTGGGTGGGTGGCAGGCTGCATACTTGAGCTTGTATTGCAAGGAATGGGGGAGGTACAATTGAACACTGCCCTGGGACTAGAACTTGCATGGGGATAGTTGCAAGTCTGCATCTTCTGATGCGGTAAGGATCACTTATGATGGGCACACTTTTAGACAGTGACCTGGGAGTCAGAGATGCTTCCAGGGGTCTTCCCCATGCTGTTCCCTTGTCTTTTCAGCACTTTATGCATGTGTCACACAGCACATGGCCAGATAAGGTTGTAAAATGTTAAAATGACATTTCACGGTGAATGCATTTGTCATAGTTGAAAGCAATACAAAAGTGCAAAAACGCATAAAAAATGCTACTTGTGAACATAGCCGAAGGTGTGGAGGAGTATTTTTGTTTTTGGTCATTTATTTTAACTTATACACAAGTCTTTACCCTGGAAAGGATGTTCCTTAACATATTTCACAGGAAAAAAGTTTCACTTTCGTTTTTGAACGTTTTATTGTGAGCCTGTAAAAGTGGCTTAATACCTCTGACCACGTTGTTGACAGCAGTGACCTGGGGGTCAGAAATGCTTCCTGGGGCGATCCCCATGCTGTCCCCATGTCATTTGAGCACTGTCACTATCATTTTGGGCACTTGTTATCATTTTGGGCACTTGCCACCGCAAAAATGCTCGAGTCTCCCATAGACTAACATTGGGCTCGTTGCTCGGATCGAGCACCCGAGTATCACGGCGAGCTCGGCCCGAGCTTCGAGCACCCGAGCATTTTAGTGCTTGCTCAACACTAGATACTATCTATAAATTACTTAGTTTGGAGACAATATCTACAAAATGACCAAATCCATTATGTACTATAATATACTATAAACTACTGATTCCTAGGGGGTACTATATATGAATTAATCTAAGGGGAACTATGTATTTATTACTCAATTTAAAAGTCACTTTATAGTTTATTTTCAGGGCAGAAGGGGCATAATCTCCAGAGTGGGAAGCTATTGTTTCTTTTATGTGCGTGCATGGACTTATGGTAGTCAGGGGCACAGTGCGTGTCATGATGAGGAACCAAAAATGATTGGACAACAAAGTCTAATGAGGCAAGATTGAGGTGCCCATAATAAAAATGCCTCAAATATTTTTAATTCTGGCTATCAGAAGAGAAAAATTGCCACAAGCATTAAGCACTGGACTGTGGACTATTTTGCAGGGAAACATTTTCTTTTTACATTGTTACTATTATGCTGCTGAAGGTGTAGTTATTTTTTTCAATATTAAGTTGTTATATAATATTATGTTTATGATTCAAATTATTATTTTCATTCTAATCCCATGAAAAAATCTCCCTAGACTTAGGCTGTGTGCCCACGTAGCATTTTTCAAGCGTTTTTGATGCGGAATTTCCGCAGCGTAAACGCTTGAAAAACGCTTGGTAACACGCACCCCATGGTCCCCAATGGGATTCCGCAAGTTCTATGCACATGCTGCGGATTTTTCCGCAGCGTTTATGCTGCGTTCAAAAATCCGCAGCATGTCATTTAATTTTGCGTTTCCGCAAGCAGAATTGCCTTTGTTCAATGCATAAAAAACGCAAGGCAATTCCGCATGTGGAAAACGCGTGATAAACGCGCGAAAAAAGCGCGATAAACGCGTGCGGAATTCCGCATGCGTTTTTCCGGGAGAGGACTTGCATTTATGCAGCAGAAATTTTCTGCTTCATAAATGCAACGTGGCACATAGCCTTAAAGTATTGTCATTTCCATGTTTCTATTCATGTAGTGAGGAATCTGGCTGGGATATAAATAGATTTCTAATGAGTGTCTGACTCTGCGCCTAGGAAATTTCCTAGTAGGTTTCTCATTACAGAGACAACATCATTAATAAAGTTGCTAGGATATTTTTTTTCACCATTGCAGAATTATCTTGCTCATCAGTAGCTGCAAGGAAATATGCCTATTGTGTATAATTGGCGACTAATTTTTAAGACTGTTATTTATCATAATTATCTATATAACTTACTGACAAAACAGACTTAATTGCTTATGACTGGATAGATATGATAAGCAAATAAAGTAACGGCAGATGGTCTAAATGTCAAGACACTTTAGAACAAAGTGTCAAGGGATGCAAACTGCAGTTTTGCTGCTAAATTGACCATTTTAGGGATCTGTCATCTTTGCCCTAATGTTTCAGAGAGTCACTGTGCTGTGTCCAGCTCGTTTTTTTGTTTTTTTGACTCTGCAATCAATGGGAGACACATTAGGGAGCACACAAATTATAAAGTAATGCATCAAATTCTACAATTGGGACTTTTCTTGTCAAAATTATGCTAGAAAAAGCATGTGAGATTCCAAACTTGGCTTAAGCGTTACAAGCTAATGATCTGCATCAAATGTGAGAAATGTGATTAACAATAGTAGTTAATTCGAGCTCATTGCTTTCTGGTGAAAGTATTGTTGATAATCTGTATTATATTGAAAATGTAATCATGCAAATACAAATGTGCTACATATATAAAATGTTAAAAAAGTCATCTAGTAAATAGATCTAGATTAAGAGATAACTTGGTAATAACTTTTGTATTCACATTTTAGGGATGTCCAGAACTTGCGTACTGGTGACATAGCTTTGTGATAAGTCATCAATATGTGATTGTGGGTGGCATGATAAAACACCCCCTTCGATCAAATGATTTCAGCTCCAGCAGTGGCAAGCTATAAGCAATGTTTGGAGTGGAACACAGCTTCATACATTGTTTAGTGACTGCAATTGAGTATCACAATTTATCTCCCATTTATTGATAGGTCAACATGTAAGTTCTGAATTACACCTGTTGGATGTCTTACTATTGCATTGGTTAAAATTGTATATGTAAACAGTGCACATAAAGATGTAGTTTTGTATATAGAAGTTGAACAATAAACAACGTGGGCAAATGTTTTTTTGTGTGAGTTGTGAAATCTAAAAAAATCAGTGGCAGAATTAATAATTTTGTAGATTTGTAACTCTGCAGCAAATTAGCGTCTGTCCCTGTGTATAAGTGAAAAAGGTGTTTAATACAGTTGAAAATGAGTCTGCCACCTTAATACAAAGATCAAGATGCTATCCAAACTGAACTGTTAGGCTGTGTGCCCATGATGCGTTTTTTAAGCGTTTCCGCAGCGGCAAAAATGCTGCAGAAACGCTTAAAAAATGCATGGTAGAAGGCCTGCCATGTTCCCCAATGATTTCCCCAATTATTTTGCGGAAGTGCTGCGTTTTCGCCACCATTGACTTTGATTAGAACGCGCCAATTCCGCAAGACTGCATCTGTACTTGCGTAATTGGTGCGTTCTAATGTGCATATGGTACCCGGGTGTAGAGGAGAGAAGAGTCTCATCCACACCCAGGTACCATTAAAAAAGCTGTAAAAAAAGAATAAAATAAAAAATAAATATATACTTACCTTCTGGCGGCCCGCGGTGCGCTCCTCCTTGCTTCCCGGCACATCGCGATGGAATGAAGGACCTGCGCTGACTTCAGAGTTATGTGACGGGTCACGCGACGCTGACGTCGGCAGGTCCTTCAAGTTGACAAGCACTTTCCAAGTGATGCTAAAATTGCTTGGAAAGCTCTTGTCAATCCGCATGCGGAAATGCATGTGAAGAACGCTTCACATCCGCATGTCCCTGGCAGGAAAACACATGTACAATCCGCATGCATTTTTTTCTGCCAGGGAGATGCAGAAACGCTCAGGAAAAAACCTTGAGCATTTCTGCATCGTGGGCACATAGCCTTACACTGTTATTATCAAGTTTATCAGAAGCCGTTTGCCCAAAAATGCCCCTACCTTGGACTCATGTGGCTCTGACTGGCAGATACCAGAGGAAAATGGGCTTTTACCCTTTAACATAGATTTGGACTTACAACAGGGTCCCCTATGTTAGGTCAACAGTGTAGCTGCTGGCTGGAGGAGTGAGCCTGATGATGGTTAAATAAAGCCAGGTCAACATCAAGAGGGACAAAATCAAATGTAAAAACAGTAGGCAAAAGCCAGAATCAGATGCTAGGAGATCAGTCTAGAGTGGAGTCAGACAAGCCAGTATCAGAATTTGGAGGGATTATATAACAAATGTGGTTAGAAAGGTCAGAATCAGCAACAGAGCATTCAACTAGCATCAGAGATTTAAGGAAATCAAATAATAACTGGAAACTCCCAGCAGTATGCTGGGAGTTTAAGCAGGGTATGGTACGGTGCCACTGCTCCATGCATTCTGCCTGACTAAACGGCACTATAGGTTCCAGTCACACAAGTATATCTGGCTGGACAGGGCCTGCACTGCAAACAATTTTGGCCATAGCATCTCTATCTGGTGATAAAGAATGATGTCACTGGAGCAGAAACCCCTTCCCTTTTAAAAGGGGTCTTCTGTCCATTTGGTCCAAAATTCCCAGTAAAACAGAGATTAAATGTCATGATTAGGTTATAAGTATAGATGAGCTGATCATTTGAAATTCAAATTTTCCCCCAAAATTTGATTTGCAGCAAATAGATTTGCCTGGAAAATGTGTAGAACACTGTGAATGCTCCTTGGAGTCAATTGAACATATATGGAGCTCTGTAATAATAAGCTTTTTTAATGGCTAAGTGACTTCAACCTATCTAGCTATGGAAAAATAAGTATCAACAACACTCTGCAGGTTTAGACCGTTTAAGCTCCCTGAATTGTATAAACTGTCTACAAATTATTACTTTTGGGGAGCAAATGCATCCTTTGCCATTGTTTATAGACAGGCGGTGCAAACAGCCCTGCCATTTTCATACAGTTGGGTGCAACAATTATGCTTGGTTGGGGAGTATAAAGAGCTTTGTACTTTGCTAAAAGAAGAATCAATAGTTTTTTCTTTAGCCATCCAAAAATTATGTAGAAGGAAAAAAGACCAGCTCACCCTTTCGAGGAACAAATCGGCACGAAAGCCCGTGATCGAAGCCACTGCTCAGCGCCCAGTATATGCAAGAGAAGAAGGAAACAATCTAAGGTGTGAGGGGGGAACTTGGGGTGATGAGACCCCCAAGTCCCCCTCACACCTTAGATTGTTGGTGTGCAATTGTTAATTTTCTTGTCAAATATTTTTTAACTTTTTGCAATAAAGGAATTTGTTTCATATATACCTGGATCAGAACCTGGATCTTTGCTTTGTCTCATCCAATAATTATCCCTTTAATTGGGGTACTAATGTACTGTTTTGAATATGAATAAGTAATGGCTTCTCAACTAAAAGTGAGAAAATTAACTGGTTTGCCAATCACAAAATCATTTTGCAAATTACAAAGTCTTTTTATCAACCTGTCCAAAAATGATCCCCTTTTTTCTGTAAAGAAACAGTTGTACTGTTTTGAAGGTGAAGAAGGTATGACTTGTTGTCACCAAGCCTTTTGAAATATTATCCCTATTTTAAGAGCTGTTTTTTAAAGGTACACAAACATGAGAGTATGTTTCCCATCATTAGTAGTACTGTCTAGCACTATGACACACAGTGGGCTGCCAGAATGTGTGTGGCTGGGGTGGCTGTGCAGTGGCTGTGGCAGAAGCAGCATGGCAGAAAGTTAGGATGGGACTGGGAAGGACATGCTTGGCCATTTAGGGCCAGCAATGGCAGCCCCAACAGCTGCATTAGAATCTAGCACTATGAAGCACAATATTGAGGGAGGAAATGTGTGACTGGTGTGGCATGTAATGCCTGAGGCAGGAGCAGAATTGTGAAGAGTTAGGATGGGGCAGGAAAGAACATGCTTGTCAATTTAAGTTCAGCAATGGCAGCATCGGCAGGAACATTAGAATCTAGCTCTCTGAAGCACAATGGGCAGTCAGGAAGTGTGTGGTTGGTGTGGCTGTGAAGTGCATGTGGCAGGAGCACTACAGTAGAGAGGTAGGATGGAAAAGGCAAAGAGATGCTTGGCAGTTTAGGGCCAGCAATGGCAGCCTTGGAAACAACAGTTTTACAGTATAGGTTACATGATGAATAGGAAGGAGATGCCCAGCATGGTGTGGTCCAACATTATTGGTGGCAGTAGAGAGGTGTAGATGACAGTCAATAAACAGTCATGCACAATAGTTTTCAACAAGCATTCCAGTATAGATCTTGTCATGCCCTCCAGCATGACCAAGGACCCGTTGTTTCATTGTTTTAACCCCAATTCTATGGTTGATTGTCATAGCCAGCATCATAATCATCATCATCATTTTCACTATAATTGTCTTCTTCATTCACTGCCAGCGTCAAGTCTATGTCCTCTTCCACTTTCCGCTGCTATTAGTCCACCTCCTCCAAAACATGTAGCCAGTGACATGGATATTGGGGGTCTCCAACAGACAGGGTGGCCCTGAACAGGTACAAATTTATGTTGTTCCTCCATTCCTTATTCTATGTTGATGAGTGCTTTTTTTAAGAATAAATATTAGTGCCATTACATAGCTAATTCCACATGTGTCACTACTGACAAATTGTGTTGCCTCATCAGTTTGCCAATGTCATATCTCAAAGTAACCCATGCTCCAGTTTGACTGCTGCATTATGTAGTTTGTCACTGCTTTACATTGTTCACTAGCACAAACCAGATCTTGCTCTAGAAATCCTAGAAATCAGTTTTTTAAAGCCAGATAAAACCTAATGAAATGGGCTGACACTTTTTTGACCATAGCCACAACCTATCTCAAGCATGTATATCTTGAAAACTATTGTGCCCTATTAAATTCCAGATTTGAGCAAAGCATAGGGAGTGAGTTATTTTTCTTGACAGTAAGGCAGCCAGAATGTCACTGGTGGTGGAAATAAATGTATTTCCCAGTTGCAGAGGTCTCACTATCTGTCCCAGATGAGGTGATGTATTGCTGCTGCTAAAACATTCACCTAGTCAGCTTGGAATCGCATGTATTGTACCTGGCCAGAATTTCTGCTCCAGCTATCTATAGTGGGGTTCAACGACAAGTCCAGAGAGCGACTACTGAACATGAAAGCAGAGATTGGGTACCCCTTTCGGCAAGAAATCATGGTGGCTTGATATTTTCCAGCAAGGCTGAGCATTTGAATCATTTTTTGAAAGGCTGCAGAAACCATAAGCTGATAAAACAGTGACTGCACCACCAACAATTTGACAAGATACAGGTTTAGATAGCAAACCAGCAGATGACTTGGGGCATACAATTGTTTCCTTGACACACAGTCGGTCATGAATAGTTGGCTTTTTCAATAGAGAAGGAGAAGGAGGTATACTTGGAGTACGACACGCATTAGAAGAGGATGGCAATGATGATGGTGATGGCACAAAACAAGTGCTATCAAGGGGTGTGGCTTGGCTGACAGAAAGAAAAGAGTGGTGAGAAGAGGAGAACAACTTGAAGATTGCTCTAATATCTGGCCAGCTTGAGTTTGCCAAATGAGTAGGTGATGCCACTTCATGTTATGATTTTAAGTTGTAGTCATTAGTCTATAAGAGCTATTCTGTCCATGACTTATTTTCCTCTTGTAGAGTCTGCAAAGTGCCAAAGAAGCATTTGGTGGCAACACATAAAAAAAACTTCCACAAACGAGAATCTAGCACAAATAACTTGCCACCACAGAAACTAGATGTTTCAGGCACTGTAGAGTCTCCTTCAACATCATGTGCAGTATTATCTGCTCCAGAGCTGCAAGCAGGAAAGAGTTATTTGGCCCCAGAGGATATTTTTGACACGTCATTTGGAACCACCAAATACATTGCCTTATACGAGACTATAACCATCCAGCTTGTTGCCTCTTTGTATGTAACATTTTTCTGAACTCTCTATGGTGTATGTCTGCATATCTTCAGCATCCCTAAGACGGAAAATCTTTCTTACACAAAGGGCCACTATATCCTACAATAAATTTTAAGGATCACAACACCATCTAACTATAAACCATCCCTTTCAATCTCTGGTCGTGAGTAACTGCATGCACAAGAAAACCCCACCAGGTTCTGTTTGTTTGAAGGAATGAGCTCCTAATGTACAGCAGTATGTGGACATTGTATGATGTTACTATATGTTTCGTACTCTTATTTGTGCAAATAATTTGACATTATTATGTAAATATTGATTGGAACTTTACTTTTCTCAGTGGTATTTGCATTTATTATAGCAATAGTATTTATTTTGTCCATTTATTCGAAATCTGTATTTTTTTTAGAAATTAAATTCAGACATTGTTCAGTATGATAGGGTTTATATCATCATGTTTGATCATAACCCCATACTATGACAGGAGATCCAGTTGCTTGTTTAGCTATCTTTCCATCATTTATAGGAAAGTATATTGCTATAACCATTACACAGATTATTTGCTTTTCGTTCTCATGTGATAATTCCAATATAAAGGATTTGCTACTCTGTGTACTTTATATCTGTCATGTGTAAGGGAAATTGGGCAAACTTGATATAGGGGTCCTTCTTCATAGGCTGAGTAGCAGCCACAGGTACTGCCTCTATAATAAGTATGCTTTTACCATCTTGTATGTTGGCAGTATTTCTTAAAGGAATTGAATATTAACTTTTACTGGATAATTGTAGTTGAATATATAAGCTTTTGGAATGCCGATATTTTGACTTGTTTGATCTCTATTGTTAGAAGCACTCCTATGGCATTTCATTTTAATGAAAGGGTGGATTTAATTTAATAGCTTTGAGAAGTATAAAAATGTATATTTTCTGTTAGGACATAGACCTTTGTGTGGACCATTGTGTCCTGATTCTCTTGAGAAATCTTCTGTAATTAAAAAGTGTAGGCTTATGCCTTGGAGACGTCTGCATAATTTACGTTTCATCTGCCAGTAATGCTTGTCCTGATAACTGAAAAGTCACCCTTTTAAAATGTGAAGAAAAAAGCAAGCAGGTGAAACATGAAATTGGTAGGTGGTCAATGAAAATAAATTAGCTGCTTTGACCAATAAAGTTTAACTCTGTTACATGTAACTTAACTGAATGTGACATGTTATCTGCAAAATAATGTGAAATCCAAGGGGTAGTTTAACCCAAGAGTATGGAAGAGATTGATCAATCTCTACAATACAATAATGTGGACCTGAAATTATCAGACAATAGATCTGGTTTCATACATAAAAATACTCTGGATTCTGTCATTATCCATCTGCCTCAAATGTGAGGTCAGCCTTTGTGTTGTAGACGAACACTTGATAGAAGGTGATTAGAATTATTCACAGTCGCCATATTATTAGCGTAATGGTTTGCTCCTTTTTTGTTCTTTGAATTACATTTTTGGTTGCCATTTTTAAAAAACGAAACAAGGAAACATAGTTATAATTATTTTTGTCTGTTTTAAGCCAGGTTATTACAATCTTTAATAAGATATTTACGTGTAAAATCGAATATTCTTAACCTTTTTTTTTTAATTGCATCCTCTCTACATTTTACATTGCTTGTAAAAGGCATAAAAATGCATTTACTGAACATCATATTTTAGAATATTATGATACAATATGATTATGGTATAGTATAAAGCTAGCACCAGCTTTTTATTTAGTTTTTTCCTCATGATTGTGGGGGCAATATGCGAATTGTGTCATATTTCTTGGTTAAGGTTATATGGTTCACCCGATACTTTTTATCTCCTATACATTGATGTTGGATTGTGACTTATGTAATGCTATAAGTTACTTACACTCGTACTATGATTTTGGATATTAATCCATTGGATAGGTTATCAATATCAGGCATTCTCTGCCCTAGTCACTTTACGCCACCCAGGGAACACCATTTCACACTCTACAGGCATATTGCCTTCTTTGCAAAGGCCCCTGGGTTGCATCTCCAGCGTAGCTGCTGGCTTACACAGCAAGCTAGCAGTGGAATAGTATGTAAGCTATTTAGTTTGAGTAATCACTCAACGGCTAAACAGCAGCATACATGTAGTAAATGAGCTGGTATCAGGATCTCTATCAGAAGTAATAGCATCAGGAGCAGAATAAATGCAATAACTGGCAATAGACAGTTGTCTAAGGAGGATTAAATAAGCCGACCAAACAATATCTTGAAATCTGTCATAAAATAAATAAAAAATGACTGGGTTGTTTCTCATTGATTTGGCTATATGCACCCTACCTCACAGCCACAGATATCACTCGTTGACAATGAGGGCTGATTACCTTCTCCTCCATTGTTAGTGCTGCTCTTCAAATCAGATAAAGGCAGTTGATGGTAGAATGTAACAAGGTATGTATGTGCAATGTCAGACTGGGGTGCCAAGGGCCCACCAGTGACCAACTCCAGGACCCCACTTTTCAGCTACATGTAAATGTGATATTATCCTCAATCACAAATTTATATAATGAACTGTAATGAACTAAGTAGATTGTTAAATGAATAAGATGCTGCCTTTGTCTGTACATAGTGATTCAAGAATATTGTACCCAGTACTGCTCATGTAAGAGGGTGGTAGCCAACTCTTGCACAGGGGACCACTGGAGGATTTTCCTGTTCTCCTGTGGGCCAGTCCAAGGCTGTGTATGTGACACTTTCATAGTATAACTATAATGTACCAGTTTTATATTGATGTAATGAATATGAATACTATTCGTATCCCATGCGAACAAATTGAACATTTTATATATGATTATATACTACATACAATTTTATTTGTACACTGTCAGAAAAGCAATTTATTGATTAAATAAGTGAGTAATGTGTGAGTAACAGATGAGTAATGCTGAGTTTATTATCTTTAGCAAGAGGAAACCAATGTGCATTTCAAAATGATAAATGTAAAACACAGTGAAATCAGTAAAATATTGGATTTTTTTTAAATGAAGTGCTACATTCTTAATTATTAGGGCAATACATATTTTGTAGTATTTTTTAACAGTTGCAGCTTCTCCGAAATATTAGAAATTGCTTAAGTAAGCAATAGAGTAAATGGTCATTGATGCATTGCTCTTAAACCTTAAAATTCGTGCATTTTTTAGTTGAGAAAATAGGAATTATTCTGTGTGTATTTGTTCAGTACTTGCCAAACTGAATGTGACTTGCCATTTTATTGGGGAAGGAAGACAATAAACTTTCTGCTAAGCCAATAACTAGTGTTGAGTGAGCACTAAAATGCTCGGGTGCTCGAAGCTCGGGCTGAGCTCACCGTGATACTCGAGTGCTCGACCCGAGCAATGAGCCCAATGTTAGTCTATGGGAAACCCGAGCATTTTTGCGGCGACACCCCCCGGCAGTCTGTAGAAAGCCTAAAAAGTGCCTAAAACGATAGTGACAGTGCTCAAATTACATGGGGATCGCCCCAGGAAGCATTTCTGACCCCCAGGTCACTGCTGTCAAAAACGTGGTCAAGGGATTAAGCCACTTTTATGGGCTCACAATAAAACGTTCAAAAACGAAACTGAAACATGTGAAATATGTTAAGGAACATCCTTTCCAGGGTAATGACTTGTTTATAAGGTAAAATAAATAACCAAAAACAAAAATACTCCTGCACACCTTGGGCTATGTTCACAAGTAGCATTTTTTATGCGTTTTTACACTTTTGTATTGCTTTCAACCGTGACAAATGCATTCACCGGGAAATGTCATTTTAACATTTTACAACCTTATCTGGCCATGTGCTGTGTGACACATGCATTCAGTGCTGAAAAGACATGGGAACAGCATGGGGAAGACCTCTGGAAGCATCTCTGACACCCAGGTCACTGCCTAAAAGTGTGCCCATCAGAAGTGATCTTTGCCGCTTCAGAAGATGCAGACTTGCAAATATCCCCGTGCAAGTCCTTGTCCCAGGGCAGTGTTCAATTGTACCTCCCCCATTCCTTGCAATGCAAGCGCAAGTATGCAACCTGCCACCCACCCACCCCTAGGCTGCAATACCATACTGCTTGCTTGCTTGCACTTGAAATTGGGCCTTTTAGGCATGTGGAGGTAGAATCTGGCCACCACGTCATGGCTGCGTCGGCGGCCTGGTATCCATACTCAATCCCCAGCCGCCCGGTGGCCGGGTGTCCACGCTTGGTCCCAAGCCGCCAGGGGGTGGCTGGGTGTCCATACTCGGTCCCCAGCTGCCCCTATTTGTCCCGGTAACCTTCCCCACACTTTTCTTAGCCTGGCCTGCTTTAGGGCAGCATTGTCCGAGCCCACCAGACAAACAGACTCCTCCGGTTGGCTTCTCCATCAGGGGAGTTGAGAGTGCCAAGGTGAGGAGCATGATGATGATGATAGAAGTTAGCATCTGCTTTGTTTTCTTAGAATGCAAGCGTAAGTGTGCAGCCTGCCACCCACCCACCCCCAGGCTGCAATACCATACTGCTGGCTTGCTTGCACTTGAAATGAGGCCTTTTAGGCTTGTGGAGGCAGACGCCGGCCACCAAGTCATGACTGCGTTAGTGGCCTGGTATCCATACTCAGTCCCCAGACGCCCGGCGGCCGGGTGTCCACACTTGGTCCCCAGCTGCCAGGGGGCGGCTCTGTGTCCCTACTCGGTAAGCAGCCGCCCGGCGGCCGGGTATCCACACTCGGTCCCAAGCCGCCATGGGGCGGCCGGGTGTCCATACTCGGTCCCCAGCCGCCCCTATTTGTCCCGGTAACCTTCCCCACACTTTTCTTAGCCTGGCCTGCTTTAGGGCAGCATTGGCCGAGCCCACCAGACAACCAGACTCCTCCGGGGGGGGCTGGCTTCTCCATCAGGGGAGTTGAGAGTGCCAAGGTGAGGAGCATGATGATGATGATAGAAGTTAGCATCTGCTTTGTTTTCTTGGAATGCAAGAGTAAGTGTGCAGCCTGCCACCCTCCTACCACCAGGCTGCAATACCATACTGCTAGCTTGCTTGCACTTGAAATTGGACCTTTTAGGCATGTGGAGGCGGAATCTGGCCACCACGTCATGGCTGCGTGGGCGACCTGGTATCCATACTCAGTCTTGAGAGGGTCTGTGCTGACAAAGGAGAGCCAATGGAGATTGGGGCGATGGCACCTCGCTCTCAGGAAAAAGACCGCAGGCTTTCCGGAGGTTTGTGCTTCTATTGCGGAAATTCTGGTAATTTCATTAAGAACTGTGTGCTTCGTATGAACAAAGAAAAAAAAATGGTCAGTCATGCACGTATAGCCTGTTTAAATACTAAGGGAGTATTACTATCTGCTACTACCGCTGCTCAGGAAGAATTAATTGAATTTCGGGTATTTGTGGATTGCGGTTCTACTCTGAATGTGATTGATGGGGGATTCTTGGAAAAACTTAAATTAAAACATAAACCTTTGTCATCCCCTATTGCTGTGGTTTCTGTTGATAGCTCTCCCTTGAAGAGTGTTACTCACAAGGTCTGTGAATTTCCCCTCACTATTAATGGTATTCATCAAGAGAATTTGGAATTGGTAGTATTAAATAATTTGCCTTCTCCAGTAATTTTGGGGTTGCCCTGGTTAAAATTGCACAATCCTGTACTGGATTGGTCTACCAATGAAATTAAGTCCTGGAGCCCTAAATGTTATGACAAGTGTTGTAACGGACGTATTGCTGCGGTGGAAAAAGGGGAATTACCTGTACCTATTCAGGATTTTTGGAAAGTTTTTTCTGAGGAGGAGTCACAAATTTTGCCTCCCCATAGAGACTATGATTGTACCATTGAATTTGTCCCTGGAGCGACTCTTCCTAAAAGTCGTTTATTTAATCTTACTATTCCTGAGAGAAAGGCTTTGGAGGAATACATACAGACAAGCTTGGCCGCCGGTCACATTAGGCCTTCCAAGTCTCCTGTGGCTGTTGGATTTTTTTTGTAAAAAAAAAAGATGGCGGTTTACGTCCTTGTCTGGACTTTCGTGAGATTAATAAAATTACTGTACGCAATCCTTACCCACTGCCATTGATTCCTGATTTGTTTAACCAGTTAGTGGGGGCCAAGTGGTTCTCTAAAATTGATCTCCGGGGGGCATACAATTTGTTGCGCATGAAGGAGGGTAATGAATGGAAGACTGCTTTTAACACTCCTGTGGGTCATTTTGAGAATCTGGTTATGCCTTTTGGTCTTACCAATGCTCCAGCTTTTTTTCAGAATCTTATTAATGACATCCTTAGACCTTTGATCGGCAAAAATGTGGTTGTGTATTTGGATGACATTCTGATTTATTCGCCTGATCTGGAGTCTCATTGGCGGAGCGTACGTGAGGTTTTACAGTTATTAATGGACAATTCACTTTTTGCTAAGCTAGAGAAATGTGAGTTCGCTGTACAGAGAATTAGTTTTTTGGGTTACATTATCTCCAGTGAAGGTTTTGAGATGGACCAGGTTAAAGTTGAAGCTGTGCAGGAATGGCCTAGGCCTATTGGTTTGAAGTCGATACAGAGGTTTTTCGGTTTCGCCAATTATTACAGAAAATTCATAAAAAAAATTTCAATTATTGTCAAACCGCTGACCGATCTCACCAGGAAAGGTGCTAATGCGGTTCAGTGGACTTCTGAGGCCATTGAAGCTTTTGTGTTTCTAAAGGAGAGGTTCACCTCTGCTCCAATCCTTATGCAGCCTGATGTGACTAAGCCGTTTTTGGTTGAGGTTGATGCTTCTTCTGTGGGGGTCGGTGCGGTGTTGTCTCAGGAAAGCAAGGATGAAGTACATCCCTGTGCCTTTTTTTCAAAAAAATTTTCTGAGACTGAACTTAATTACGATATTGGTAATCGGGAATTGCGGACTATTAAACTCGCATTTGAACACTGGCGTCATCTCTTGGAAGGTGCTGAATTTCCCAGTCAGGTTTTCACTGATCATAAAAATCTGATCTATCTTGATGCTGCCAAGCGCTTGAATACCCGTCAGGCTAGGTGGGCACTTTTTTTCTCGCGGTTTAATTTTTCCGTTACTTACATCCCGGGTACCAAGAATGTTAAAGCGGATGCTTTGTCTCGCAGCTTTTCTCCCATGGTCAGTGCTGAGGAGGAGGAGGAGAGCATTTTACAAGAAGGTGTTGTGATTGCTGCTTTGGACTCCGTTTTGGAGGATGAGATTCTTAAAGCTCAGGAGAATGCCCCATCTAACACTCCCCATGGGAGATTGTTTGTGCCTAGGACCTTTAGGAGAGATTTGTTTGTTGAGTGTCATGAGTCTCGGTTGGCAGGTCATCCAGGAATTTCTGAGACCGAGAGACTTGTGGTTCGCAGTTTTTGGTGGCCTGGATGGCAGAAGGAAGTCATTAAGTGGGTGCGTCAATGTACTGTGTGTGCTAGATCTAAGTCTTCGCATGCTCCTGCTGCGGGGTTGCTTTGCCCTCTGGAGGTGCACCTTGGACACATCTGGCTATGGACTTTATTACTGACCTTCCCCCCTCTGAAGGTTTCACTTTCATCTGGGTGGTCGTGAACCGTTTTAGCAAGATGTGTCACTTGGTTCCCTTCATCAAACTGCCTTGTGCTAAGACACTCGCTAAGGCCTTTGTCAAGGAAATTGTCAGACTACATGGCGTTCCTACTGACATTGTTTCTGATAGGGGACCTCAGTTCGTGGCTTGTTTTTGGCGTGCCTTTTGTGACAGGTTGGGAGTTCATTTGTCGTTTTCATCCGGGTATCATCCTGAGTCTAATGGCCAGACAGAAAGAAAGAACCAGGATGTTGAGCAGTTCTTGCGTTGCTTTGTGGCAAACAATCAAGAGGGGTGGTCTGAGTTTCTGCCACTTGCTGAATTTGCTCTTAACAACCATACATCCTCTTCTGCTGGGTGTTCGCCTTTTTTTTGTTGTTCTGGGAGACATCCGTCTTTGGGGTCATTCTCCAAATTGGTATCGGCTGTGCCTGAGGAGGAGAGTTTTTCCGGTGATTTGGAGAGAGTTTGGACGGATGTGCGTGATAATCTTCAGGAGGCTAACAAAAAATCTAAGAGGTACTTTGATAGGAAACGACAAGAGGTTTCGTTTGCTATCGGTGACATGGTTTGGTTGTCCTCTAAGAATCTGCGATTGAGGATTCCTTCTAAAAAATTGGGTCCCAAGTTTGTAGGGCCCTTTAAGGTGATTCAGATAGTTAACCAATCTGCTGTTAGGTTGGAGGTTCCTGCCTCCTGGAAGATTAATCCGGTGTTTCATGTTTCTCTGTTGAAAAGAACTGATGTGTTGGTTGGTGATGCCTCTGCCACTGTTCCTCCGGTGGTGGAGGACGGGGAATATGAAATTTCCCACATCCTAAATTCTAGACGGTATAGAGGGAGTTTGCAGTATCTCGTCGCTTGGAAGGGTTTCGGACCCGAGGATAACTCATGGGTGAGGGCGGATGATGTTTCTGATTCCAGACTTGTCAGAGCATTTCACAGGAGGTTTCCTGATAAGCCCGGGCCTAGGGGATCCGGAGGATCCTCTTAGAAGAGGGAATACTGTTAGAACTCTCCTGTTGTTTTTTTTCTAGTTTGCTGGTCACATGACCTTTTTTGCCTATTTATTCCGGCTCCGCCCTCCTGGCCTTGCTGGACTTCATTGTAATTTCTACTCTTGAGCTAGCTTGGTGCTCTGTTACCTTTCTCTGTTAGTTTTGCTAGGTCTTCAGACCTCTATGTTCTATATTGTGTGTTTGTCTTTTACTGCTACAATTTCTGCTAGGAGGTGTCCAACCTTATCCCAGTCCCTAGTTCTTGTAGGGATCCCTCCCTTGCATCTATAGGTCTTCATACAGACTAGCTGAGGACTTTAGCGGGTCTGATCGCAGGATCAGGTTCCCCGTTACATCGTAGGGATCCAGTTTAGTTCTATTGTAGGGACAGATCTCCTGTCTTTCCTTAGTGCTTGTAGCAGATCATAACACCTACACAACGAGTAAATTATTCATGATCATGAGACCATCCATCTCCTTAGCTTTCTGTTCCTTGGAATGCAAGGACATGTATGTAGTAGCGGCTAGGCCTGAGGTGGTCAGCGTTTTGACGCATATCCTACCTCCTCCGAGGATTGCTGGATGTTTTCCTGCTACTATCCCAGTTCTATGACTCTCGTTAAAACAAAGCTTCAGGTGATGAATGATGGATGAGGTGGTGGCAAAGGAGAAAGAGCAGGAGGAACAGGGACCATTCACATCAATATCAGGCCAGTCAACCACACATGTCTTGTAGGATATGTTTCTGTACCAAAAGGAGCGGTTCGGCTACACAGTTATAGGGCATACAGTGAGTGCAATGCCTACCAAAAATTACGAGGCACTCCAATGGAGGTCAGAGGGCCTTAACTAAACCGTTTTTCTCATTTATAGCAACTGGGTCTCCTGTACACTGTTGGCCTAAGCAGTAAATGGAAGACTTTCCAAAAATTATGAGGAACTGCAATGCCCCTTGAAACAGACGTGGATTACAGCGTACTAAAAACCTTCTACCCATTATTGGGGAGTGGGTCTCCCTTAGTGTTCGCCTATGCATTGAAAAGCAAAAGCTGACTAAAATTAGGAGGAAATGCAATGCCCGTTGGAAGAGTCGTGGAGGTTAGAGTTAATTAAAAACAACATTTCAATGCCCGTTGGAAGAGCTGTGGAGTTCAGAGTGGTTTAACAAGACAGTTTTAATGCCCCTTGGAAGAGACGTGGAGGTCACAGTAGCTTAACAAGACGGTTTTAATACCCCTTGGAAGAGTGGTGGAGGTCGCAGTAGCTTAACAAGATGGTTTTAATGCCCTTTGGAAGAGTGGTGGAGGTCGCAGTAGCTTAAGAAGACGGTTTTAATGCCCCTTGGAAGAGTGCTGGAGGTCGCAGTAGCTTAACAAGACAATATCAATGCCCCTTGGAAGAGACGTGGAGGTCAGAGTGGTCTAACAAGACGGTTTTAATGCCCCTTGGAAGAGACGTGGAGATCAGAGCAGCTAAACAAGACGGTTTTCATGCCCCTTACAAGAGCCATGCAGTACAGCATATTAAAAGCATTATTCCCATTATTGGGGAGTGGGTCTCCCATAGTCTTTGCCTATGCCTTCCAAGCAAAAGCTGCCAAAAATTAGGACGGAGGAACTTGCAATGCTGGCAAACAAGAGCCATGCAGTACAGCACATTCAAAACATTATTCCCATCATTGGGGAGTGAGTCTCCCATAGTCTTTGCCTATGCCTTCCAAGCAAAAGCTGCCAAAAATTAGGACAGAGGAACTTGCAATGCTGGCAACACGGACCACGGTCACCCTGGTGGTATAGTGGTGGTGGAGGCTGAGGATAAGGAGAAGAGCAAAATACAGTTGAAGTGAGGAAGCATATACCCATGTGTGGGTGTGAAGCGGTGCATGGGAATACACCTCCCAAAATAACACAGTGCATTTTACTTTATGTTACTCTGCTGTCATTTGGTGGTGATGAGAAGTCTGGCCCAATCCAGCCCTTGTTCATTTTGATAAGGGTCAGCTTGTCAGCATTGTCAGTTGACAGGCGAGTGCGCTTATCAGTTTTAATTCCCCCAATGGCACTAAAAACACGCTCCGATAACACGCTAGCGGCAGGGCAGGCCAGGACCTCCAAGGCGTACAGAACGAGTTCATTCCAAGTGTCCAGCATGGATACCCAACAATTAAAATGCACAGAGGAATCACGGAGGATGCTGGTACGGTCGGCAACATACTCCCTCACCATCTTTTGAAACTTTCCACTCCTTGTGAGAGTACCCCGCGCCTCAGGGCCTGTAAGCTGGGCGGGTTTCAGAAAACTGTCCCAGAACATTGACAGTGTTCCCCTGCCTCTGCTGGATTGGAGTTGCATCTCTCTCACCTCTACGCCTTGGTTGGGCAACGAACTATGACCTCTGTTGCTAGCGTGTTCAGATGGGAATTTTTTTAACAGTTCTGCAGCAAGGGCCTTCTGGTACTGCCCCATTTTTGTAGACCTCTCCACCTCAGGAATAAGAGAGTGAAAGTTCTCCTTGTTGCGGGGGTCTAAAAGTGTCACGAACCAGTAATGACTGTCACCCAACATTTTGACAACGCGAGGGTTACGGTTATGGCAGCGTAACATAAAGTCAGCCATGCGTGCCAGACTGGTAACGGGGAAGACTTCCGTGTCCTCACCAAGATGACGACTGACCATGCTCTCCTCCTCCTCCTCCTCCCCCTCCTTCCCCCTGTCCTCAGGCTACCAACGCTGAACTGACGGTATGACAATTGTACAGGTACTACCGTCTACAGCGCATGATACCAGCTCCTGTTCTTCCTCCTCCTCCTCCTCTCCCTCATTGTCCCCCAATGCACGTTGGGATGAGATGAGGCAGGGCTGTATGTAATCGCCCGTTACGGCTTCTTGATCCATCTCATCATACTCTGGCTGCAATGCCTCCTCTTTAATTCTCTGCATAGAGCGTTGCAAAAGACAGACAAGTGGGATGCTGACGCTAATGATGGCGTCATCGTCACTCACCATCTTGGTGGACTCCTCAAAGTTTGTCAGGATGGTACATATGTCAGACATCCAGGTCCACTCCTGAGGTCTTATGTGTGGAGTCTGACATGAATATCGACGGCCTTGTTGCAGCTGGTACTCCTCAACTGCTCTCTTCTGCTCACAAATCCTTTGCAACATGTGGAGGGTAGAGTTCCAATGTGTGGGGACATCACACACCAGTCGGTGTGCAGGAAGCTGCAAACGCTGCTGCAACACAGCAAGGGCAGCGGAAGCTGTAGCCGACTTGCGAATATGAGCTGACAGGCGGCATACTTTGACGAGCAGATCTGGCAACTCGGGGTACAATTTAAGAAACCACTGAACCACGAGGTTAAGCACATGAGCCAGGCATGGTACGTGTGTGATCTCGCCTCGCCTCAGAGCCGCCACCAGGTTACGGCCATTGTCACACACGACCATGCCTGGATGTAGGTTCAGCGGTCTCAGCCACAGATCTGCCTGCTCTTTCACAACTGTCCACAACTCACAAGCAGTGTGAGGTTTCTCACCTAAGCTTATGAGTTTCAGCACAGCCTGTTGCCGCTTGGCTGAGGCAGTACTGCAGTGCTTCCAGCTTGTAACTGATGTGGTGATATCTGAGATGGAGGCTGAACATGAGGAGGAGGAGGAGGATGATGCGCAGGAGCTGTACACTGTGGGGGCAACTCTGACTGACATAGGGCCCACATTCCTTGGTGTGGGGAGGATGTGTTCCGTCCCAAGGTCCGACTGGGTCCCGGCTTCCACTATGTTTACCCAGTGTGCCGTCAGGGAGATGTACCGTCCCTGGCCACAAGCACTTGTTCACATTTCCGTTGTCAGGTGGACTTTCCCAGTAACTGCGTTGTTGAGGGTAAGGCAGATGTTTTGAGACACATGCTTGTTTTATGCGGGGATGGCATACTGGGCAAAATAGTGTCGGCTGGGGACCGAGTACCAAGCGACGGCCACCGCCATAAGGTTGCGGAATGATTCCGTCTCCACCAGCCTAAAATGCAGCATTTCCAACACAAGCGAAATGTGCGAATTTAGGACTGTGGCCTGTGGGGCGTTGGCTTCGAATTTGCGCTTTCGTTCATAGGTCTGGGATATGGACAATTGAATGCTGCGGTGGGACGTGGATGTGGACGTTGATGCTGTTTCTTGAGAAACTGCCATGACAAGTGAAGACTGAGAGGAGGGGGCATCTTTGCATGCAGTAGGGACAGGGGATTACCTTGCACGCACAACAGGGGGTGCTCTTACACACACAACAGCGGAAGAAGCTGTGGTGACACCCGCTGACACTGGTTGTGGACCCTGGGGTTCATCCCACAAAGTCAGGTGCTTTGCTGCCATGTGCCTGACCATGCTGGTGGTGGTCAGGCTGGTAGTTTTGTCACCCCTGCTGATGCTGGCATGGTAGGTGGTACAAATGGCCTTTTTGGGGTCATCAGCAGAGTCTTTAAAAAAATTCCAGACTCTGGAAGACCTACTTGTTGTACTGTCAGCGTCCCTCTTGTTGGTGTTATGGGGAACGGTTGCCCGCCTTCTGTGTGCGGCCACCACACTGCTTCTTCCTACTTGTTGAGGTACTCTGCCTCCCTCCCCATGTGTGCTGCTGGCCTCGTTCTGCATGTCCTCCTGCCACGTTGGGTCAGTTACTAGATCATCCACCACCTCCTCCTCTTCCACTTGCGCACCACGTTCCTCCTCCTCACTTCGTGGCAATTGTGTCTCGTCATCATCCACCTCTTGTGACAAATTGCCAGCGTCGACTTCCTCTGGCCGTGGCTGTTCAAATATTTGGTCATCTTTACGTGGGATCTCCTTTACCACCACTTCAAGCGGAGCAGGCGAGGGGCACAAATATGGAAATGGACCAGTGAACAGCTCTTCAGAGTGTCCAACTGTGGGATCAGTTGCTGTCTGATGACACTCGGCATGGTGGTAGGAAGGAGCATCAGGGTGAGGAGGAGTATGCGGTCGAGACTCACGGCTACTAAAACTTGACCGTGTGGAAGACAGACCGGAGGTGGTGGTGCCCAGGTAACTGGAAGTATTATCTGCTATCCAATTAATAACCTGTTCACACTGATCAGTTCGCAATACTGGTGTTGTAGTGTGCTTCCCTAGTAATTCGGTCAAGAAGTGGGAGCGAGAAGATGTGGCTGTTGGTTGTGGCACATTTTCATCTTGGCCACGGCCCCGTCCTCTACACGCACCATCACCAGAACGTCCAGTTCCACATCCCTTGCCATGCGCCTTGCCCTTTGTAAATGAAGTAAAATAGCTTACACTCGCACTATCAATGGAAAAAGGGTAATAAAAAGGAGATTAGAACCGTGGAAGAGGAAAACCACAGTTCTATTTGTCTGGCCTACACCAGAATCTTTTAAACAGATATATTTGTGTCTGAACAGTCAGGGAAATACTATTACTGTTTTTTATTATGTGAAAAAGGACAAAAGCTGGATAATATAGAGATTTGAGCCGTGGAACTGCAAAACCAAACTTCTAGTTATCTGGCCAGAATATTTTAAACAGATATATTTGTGTCTGAACAGTCAGGGAGACACTATTACTGTTTTTTCTATGGAAAAAAGGGCAAAAGCTGGATAATACAGGGATTTGAACCGTGGAACTGCAAAACCAAACTGCTAGTTATCTGGCCTATACCAGAATATTTTAAACAGATATATTTGTGTCTGAACAGTCAGGGAGACACTATTACTGTTTTTTTTTACGGAAAAAAGGCCAAAAGCTGGATAATACAGAGATTTGAACCGTGGAACTGCAAAACCAAACTTCTAGTTATCTTGCCTACACCAGAATATTTTAAACAGATATATTAGTGTCTGAACAGTCATAGACACACTCAGTTTTTATTTTGGGGGGGAGGAAATGCCAAAAGGTTAATAAGACGCGTATTTGTACAGTCTGACTGAGGAAAAAAAATACAGGATTTAGATAAAAAAAAAAGGATTTTTCCTGGCCCCTGAGACCGTGGGATAAATCTAGCAATTTGACCAGCAGGAGCACACAGGACTGTAATGCAGTGTTTGTTGGTATAACCACTGCGTCTCCTATACAGCCTGCCTGCCTGCCTGATTTCTGGGATGGATATTAGTCCTGAGAAGGACTGTTTTTTTGATTTGGCAGGCTTTAGAGACCCTACACTAACTATTTCGCAGTATAAATCTCTCCCTAGCTCTGAAGCACTGACCCAACACTGTCTGATCCGGAGCGACTGTGTCCGATATGGCGGCGCCCGGTTTTAAATACTCGAGGTGACGCTGTGTGGCCAGCCAATCACTGTAATGCCCACAAACAACATGGCTGCGGCATTACAGTGACTGGCTGGCAATCCCTGCATGTTCATTGGCTGTGTAAAGAGCGCCAAACGTGCAGGGCAGAGACCCGAGCCCCCGCCCGAGTAACCCGGAAATGATCGGTGCTCGCCAAACATCCCGAGTAGCGAGTAGTGATGAGCGGTGTTCGACTCGAACTGTTCGCCAATCTAAAATTCGAGCTGTTTTGGGCGGTGTTCGAGCCGTTCGACGAACCCGAACAATTTGCAAAAAATTCGGCTGTTCGAGGTTATGTTCGATAATTGTTCGTGAACCAAAAGCGTAACTGGATTTTTTCACAGTAATACTGTTAATCAATGTTAATAGACAGTTTCAGTGTAGAGTGGGCGGGGGGAGGGGCAGTGGATGGATCTCTGCAGAAATAATGCCGATCTCCATTTTTTTTTTCATTCCCGCATTTACAGTGGGGCGGTGCAGTCTGTCAGCCTATCAGCAGTGCACACACGCAGCGAAGTGCTTTTTTTTCACACAAGCAAGGGCATGTGTCATTGGCTGTGTATGTCACATGTCCTTGCCCTATAAGACCCAGCCATTTTCCCCGTCGCCACCATTTTCTCACTGCTGCAGCTGAGTGTTAGACGGCACCGCTGCTGCTGTGGGCGCTATACAGTATAGCTGTGTGAATTGCGAGCGAATTTGCAGTTAAATAGAGAGATAGGTTTATAGAGTAGGGACTAGTTGTAATTGCTGCCCTTTTGAGGGCTAGGCTACAGCAGTACCTAGCACTTTTTGCCAGGCAGGTCTGTGCCAGTGCTGTGCAAGTGTTTTTTACAGCATTTGGCTAAATGTAGCTAAGCCAATCCTTTTGGGCCTGTAGCAGTGTCTGGAGTCATTGGAGTAGCCTATCTGTCTTGCAAGCTACACCACCTGTGTATCTCATACCAATTATTTACTGCATCTAAGCCAGCCAATCCTTTTGGGCCTGTAGCAGTATCTGGTAGTCAGCGGAGCAGCCCATCTGAAGCAAGCTACACCACCTGTGTGTCTAACAATTTTTTACAGCATCTAGATCAGTAAATCCTTATGAGCATAGTAGCAGTGTCTGGTAGTAGAGATGAGCGGTGTTCGACTAGAACTGTTCGCCAATCTCAAATTCGAGCTGTTTTGGGCGGTGTTCGAGTTGTTCGACGAACCCGAACGATTTGCAAAAAATTCGGCTGTTCGAGGTTATGTTCGATAACTGTTCGTGCACCAAAAGCGTGTCCTGCATGTCTGGCGCTATTTAGAGCACCAATCATGCAGGGATTGTCTGCCACTCACTGTAATGCCACAGCCATGGTGGTTGTGGCATTACAGTGATTGCCCAAATCGATGGGAACAGTGCTCACAGTGAAACATGAAAAGCCGGCAATTCAGCAGCGGCGTACACCGGTACCCGACAATTTAGAACCGAAAGAATAGAGCTTCACACATAGATTAGATAGATAGAAACATGTCAGTCACACATATAAGAAGCACAGTGACAGTGTTGCTTACTGTACTTGTCATTTAGTGTAAAGGATTTATCAAAAAAAATATTAGTGTTTTCATGCACCTTCTCTTTAAAAAAACCGGCCGGCAATTCAGCAGTGGTACCCGACAATTTAGAACAGAAAGAATAGAGCTTCACACATAGATTAGATAGATAGAAACATGTCAGTCACATATATAATAAGTACAGTGACAGTGTTGATTACTGTACTTGTCATTTAGTGTAAAGGATTTATTAAAAAAAATAATAGTGTTTTCATGCACCGTCTCTTTAAAAAAGCCAGCCGGCAATTCAGCATCTGTACCCGACAATTTAGAATAGAAGGAATAGAGAATCACACATAGATTAGGTAGATAGAAACATGTCAGTCACATATATATGAAGTACAGTGACAGTGTTGCTTACTGTACTTGTCATTTAGTATAAAGGATTTATTAAAAAAAATAATAGTGTTTTCATGCACTGTCTCTTTAAAAAAGCCGGCCAGCAATTCAGCATCTGTACCCGACAAATTAGAATAGAAGGAATAGAGAATCACACATAGATTAGATAGATAGAAACATGTCAGTCACATATATATGAAGTACAGTGACAGTGTTGGTTACTGTACTTGTCATTTAGTGTAAAGGATTTATTTAAAAAAATAATAGTGTTTTCATGCACCGTCTCTTTAAAAAAGCCGGCCGGCAATTCAGCATCTGTACCCGACAATTTAGAATAGAAGGAATAGGGAATCACACATAGATTAGATAGATAGAAACATGTCAGTCACATATATATGAAGTACAGTGACAGTGTTGATTACTGTACTTGTCATTTAGTGTTAAAATAAAGGATTTATTTAAAAAAATATTGGCGTGGGGATCCCCATAATTTTAGGCTCTAGCGGAGGTTAACCAGACGACTGGGGCAGATGTTTGAAGCCTGGGAAGGGGGTAATACCCACGGAGCTTCCCAGGCTACTAATATCAGCCCCCAGCGGAATACCTAGCCTTTACTAGCTATTAAAATGGGGGACCCCCCAAAAAAATGACGTGGGGTCCCCCCTATTTTAATAGCTAGCAAAGGCTAGGCAGACAGCTGGGGGCTGATATTAATAGCCCAGGAAGGGTTCCATGAATATTGGCCCCCTCCCAGGCTAGAAACACCAGCCGTCAGCCGCCCCAGAAATGGCGCATCCTTAGGATGCGCCAATTCTGGCACTTAGCCTCGCTCTTCCCACTGCCCTGTAGCGGTGGCAGTGGGGTAATAGGGTTGGGGTTGATGTCAGCTTATAATGCCAGCTGACATCAAGCCCAGGTTAGTAATGGAGAGGCGTCTATAAGACACCCCCATTACTAACCCCATAGTCAAAGTTAAAAGAAAACACAAACACCCAGAATAAAGTCCTTTAATTGAAATAAAGACACATTCCTTTATTGTTCTAAATTAAACCATACTTACCGTCACGCCCATTCCAGCTGAAGCCAACGATCTCCTGCAATAAAAGAAAAATAATAAAGCAACCTCATCCTTACCTTTCCATGGTTCCCACGACAGCTTCAGCTCTGCTACATCGAGATAACAGGCTGGACCGCAGCAGAACGCTGCCATCCAGCCTGTCATCCCGCAGACACTGAGAAGTGCAGGCATGCTTGCGCTCTGCAGTGTCTGGCTGTGACGGCATAAAGATGAGACGAGTTCATGTCCAATGAACTCGGCGCACCTCATGCACGTCACTGACAGCATGGGAGAATTCTCCTGCACTCAGCACTTCAGCGTGAGAATTCTCCCACGCTGTCAGTGACGTACATGAGGTCAGCTGAGTTCATTGGACATGAATGAGCTCACCTCATGCACGTCACTGACAGCGTGTGAGAATTCTCACGCTGTAGCGCTGAGTGCAGGAGAATTTTCCCACGCTGTCAGTGACGTACATGAGGTGAGCTGAGATCATTGGACATGAATGAGCTCACCTCATGTACGTCACTGACAGCGTGGGAGAATTTTCACGCTGAAGTGCTGAGTGCAGGAGAATTCTCCCACGCTGTCAGTGACGTGCATGAGGTGAGCCGAGTTCATTGGACATGACCTCGGCTCATCTTTATGTCGTCACAGCGAGACACTGAGGAGCGCAAGCATGCCTGCGCTTCTCAGTGTCCGCGGGATGACAGGCTGGATGGCAGCTTTCTGCTGCGGTCCAGCCTGTCATCTCGATGTAGCAGAGCTGAAGCTGTCGTGGGAACCATGGAAAGGTAAGGATGAGGTTGCTTAATTATTTTACTTTTATTGCAGAAGACATTGGCTTCAGCTGGAATGGGCGTGACGGTAAGTATGGTTTAATTTAGAACAATAAAGAATTGTGTGTTTATTTCAATTAAAGGACTTTATTCTGGGTGTTGTGTTTTTTTAAATACTTTACTAGAAATTCATGGTGGTCATGTCTAATATTGGCGTGACCCCATGAATTTCGGGCTTAGGGCCAGCTGATAATGCCAAGCTGGCCTTAAACCCTTTATTACCCAGTGAGCCACCGCACCAGGGCCCTGGATGAGTTGGGTACAGCGCCAGAAGATGGCGCTTCTATGAACGCGCCATTTTCTGGGGCGGCTGCGGACTGCAATTTGCAGCGGGTGGGGCCCAGAAAGCTTGGGCCTCCCTGCGCTGCGGATTCCAGCTCCCAGCTGCCTAGTTGTACCTGGCTGGGCACAAAAATAGGGCGAAGCCCCACGCATGTTTCTATCTATCTAATCTATGTGTGAAGCTCTATTCTGTCTGTTATAAATTGTCGGGTACAGATGCTGAATTGCCGGCCGGCTCTTTTAAAGAGACGGTGCATGAAAACACTATTATTTTTTTTGATAAATCCTTTACACTAAATGACAATTACAGTAAGCAACACTGTCACTGTACTTCGTATATATGTGGCTGACATGTTTCTATCTATCTAATCTATGTGTGATTCTCTATTCCTTCTATTCTAAATTGTCGGGTACAGATGCTGAATTGCCAGCCGGCTTTTTTAAAGAGACGGTGCATGAAAACACTATTATTTTTTTTAATAAATCCTTTGCAGCAAATGACAAGTACAGTAAGCAACACTGTCACAGTACTTCATATATATGTGACTGACATGTTTCTATCTATCTAATCTATGTGTGAAGCTCTATTCTGTCTGTTATAAATTGTCGGGTACCGCTGCTGTATTGCCGGCCGGCTTTTTTAAAGAGACGGTGCACGAAAACACTATTATATTTTTTAATAAATCCTTTACACTAAATGACAAGTACAGTAAGCAACACTGTCACTGTACTTCATATATATGTGACTGACATGTTTCTATCTATCTAATCTATGTGTGATGCTCTATTCCTTCATGTCTAAATTGTCGGGTACCGGTGTATGCCGCTGCTGAATTGCCGGCCGGCTTTTTTAAAGAAAGCGTCTTCTGAGCAGTTTGTGAGCTTTTGGACACCTTTGAAGGTGTTTTCTATGTGTTCCTATGTGTTTTTGTTTGCCTGCCATTGGTTTTAACGGTGTTCGACGGTGTTCTAAGGTGTTCGACGAACAGTTCGACGAACAGTTCCTCGAACATCCCGGTGTTCGACGAACCGAACCGAACCCGAACACTACGGGGGTGGCTCAACACTATCTGGTAGTCAGTGGAGTAGCCCATCTGAACCAAACTACACCACCTGTGTATCTAATAACAATTTTTTACTGCATCTAGCCCAGTAAATCCTTTTGGGCATAGTAGCAGTGTCTGGTAGTCAGTGGAGTAGCCCATCTGAACCAAGCTACACCACCTGTGTATCTAATAACAATTTTTTACTGCATCTAGCCCAGTAAATGCTTTTGGGCCTGTAGCAGTGTCTGGTAGTCAGTGGAGTAGCCCATCTGAACCAAGCTACACCACCTGTGTTTCTAATAACAATTTTTTACTGTATCTAGCCCAGTAAATCCTTTTGGGCCTGTAGCAGTGTCTGTTAGTCATTGGAGTAGTCCATCTGAACCAAGCTACACCCCCTATGTATCTAATAACAATTGTTTACTGCATCTAGTCCAGTAAATCCTTTTGGGCCTGTAGCAGTGTCTGGTAGTCAGTGGAGTAGCCCATCTGAACCAAACTACACCACCTGTGTATCTAATAACAATTTTTTACTGCATCTAGCCCAGTAAATGCTTTTGGGCTTATATCAGTGTCTGGTAGTCAGTGGACTAGCCCATCTGAACCAAACTACACCACCTGTGTATCTAATAACAATTTTTTACAGCATCTAGCCCAGTAAATCCTTTTGGGCCTCTAGCAGTGTCTGTTAGTCAATGGAGTAGCCCATCTGAACCAAGCTACACCACCTGTGTATCTAATAATTTTTTTTACTGCATCTTGCCCAGTAAATCCTTTTGGGCATAGTAGCAGTGTCTCGTAGTCAGCGGAGTAGCCCACCTGTGAAGCAAGCTACACCGCCTGTGTATCTAATAAAATTGTTTTACTGCATCTAACCCAGCCAATCCTTTTGGGCTAGTACCACAGTTTGGCCACTCAGCTCTGCTCGGTTTCCATCCATCGTTTTTTGTGCAAACAACTACAGAGTTGCCAATAAGTTAACCACCAAAATGAGTGGCAAAAGGCCTGCTGCTGGTGGAAAGGGGAATAGGCATGTTGGAAAGGGAAAAAAAGGTTGTGTCCGTGGGGTAGGTGGTAAAGCAACAGTAATATCTGCAGAAAAAATACCATCTTCCAGCCAAACTAAGATGTCTACTTCTTTTCATGGACAATGTGATACGATCCCTTTCTTACGGACACGCTGATCGCTACAAATTCCAGATGAGGCACAAAAACAGCAGGTGCTTCAATGGATATCAAGTGCTCCTTCAAGTTGGCTTTCCTCCACCTCAACTTCAACATCACAAATACTCCAGTCCTCAGAGGTGTCACCCCAATCGCACTTGCTTCCTCGCAGCTTCCAAGTCTCCAGCTGCCCGTCTGAGTATGGGGTAACACAGATGGTTGAGTCTGCAGAGCTGTTTACTCATACTATAGCCTGGGAATCAGAGGTCTGCTCCAGAGCTTCTGTGAATCCAGACGAGGAAATGATCTGCACTGATGCCCAGAATGTTTATGAGTCGGGTCCAGGCTCAGATGAAGAAGGTTCTGAGCATAATGTAGACCCTCATTCCCAAACTGTAACTCCTGTTGGTGGAGACAATGAGGAAGACGATGATGAGACTCAGATACCTGATTGGAGTGACCACTTGACTTTTTGGTCAGGGCAGGAAGAGGTTGGCTCTGAGGACGACGGGTGTGAGAACACACAGGGTGATGATGACGAGGTTGGAGATCCCACTTACTGTCAACCCACAGTCAGCCAAGAGATGAGGTCAGCAGAGGAGGTGGAGGAGGATGCTATTGATGATAAGGTTAGGTTGCGCCTTCCTGGACAGAGACGGAGTATTGGAAGCATGTCAACAACTGCATCCTCAACCACAACTCTGCCTCTGACCACAAGTCGTGGTAGCTCTTCAGGTCGCATGGGCTCTAAGCCTTGCATAGCCTGGGCATTTTTTGAGATCGATAAGGATGACCCAACTCATGTTATCTGTAACATTTGTCACCAAAACCTAAGTAGAGGCCAAAAAATCCATAGTTTGAGTTCTTCATGCATGAACCGTCACATGGATATGAAGCATAAGTTGCAGTGGGAAGCTCACTGTGCTACAATGTGGCCTAGCGGGCCGGGCCAACCACCGTCTGCCCCATCTTGTGCATCCGCGGCCTCTTCATCCTCTGTGACTTGGGGGACAGCAGTCACACAAGTTTTTGGATGCAGACCTGCCACCTCTTTACCCGCAACAGCCAGTGTGAATGGCAAGTCGTCAGTTCATTTGGAAGTGGAAACACCAGCTGGTGTTGAGCGCTCTCCGACATCGAGAGCACCACCTTTGGATCAAGGCAACATAACATGTCCGCCTGCATCTTCCTCACAGACCAGCAGTTTGACGGGGACACCCTTCTCAACCCTGTCTAAGCACAAGAGCCAGCCCTCGGTCCCTCAGATGTGGACAAGTAAAAGACCATTTCCTCCTAGCCATGACAAAGCTAAGAGGTTGAATTTCACCATCTGCAAGCTGTTGGCTACAGAAATGCTGCCTTTCCGCCTAGTGGACACAGAGGATTTTCGAGACCTTATGTCTGTCGCAGTGCCCCAGTACCAGATGCCTAGTCGCCACTACTTCTCAAAGAAAGGTGTGCCTGCGCTACACCAGCATGACACACACAACATCACCGCTTCCTTGATAAACTCTGTGTGTGACAGGGTGCATTTCACCACAGACACTTGGACGAGTAGGCATGGACAGGGGCGTTACATGTCGCTGACTGGGCACTGGGTAACTATGGTGACAGCAGGACAAGGGGCTGCTGTCCAAGACTTGCCGTCCCCACGAGTTGTGCGTCAATCCTCTTTATCTCGAAGTTCCTCCACTGCTTCTGCCTCCTCAACCAACTCTCGGTCCTCCACCTGCACCCAAAGCCTGTCTGGTAATGCCACCCGCGTTCTAACTGCGCAGAAGGAATCCTGCACACCTCCTTACTATGCTGGCAGCAGGGCTCAACGGCATCAGGCGGTGTTTACTTTGAAATGTCTGGGAAATGTGAGTCACACAGCTGAGGAGTTGTGGTCAGCTCTGGAGACCGAGTTTCATGAATGGTTGTCTCCACTGAACCTGCAGCCAGGGAAGGCCGTGTGCGACAATGCTGCAAACCTGGGTGCGGCCCTTCGCCGGGGCAATGTCACATACATGCCTTGTATGGCTCATGTGTTGAACCTGGTTGTCCAGAAATTTTTCGCCCACTATCCCAGACTAGATGGCCTTCTGCAGAGGGCATGGTCGCTGTGTGCTCACTTCCGCCGTTCGCATCCCGCAGCTCAACGACTTACATCTCTACAGAAGTCGTTGGGCCTGCCAGTTCACCGGCTGAAATGTGATGTGCCGACACGGTGGAATTCAATTCTGCACATGTTGCAGCGACTGTGGCAGCACCAATGAGCCCTGGTGCAATACGTTCTGACGTATAGCCTGGGCCAACGAGATCCAGAGGTGGGGCAAATCACGCTGCAGGAGTGGTCTCAGATCAGGAATATATGCACCCTTCTGCACAGTTTTTAAATGGCAACGAAGATGTTTAGTGCTGATGATTCCATTATGAGCATGACTATTCCGGTGTTTTACATGCTGGAGCACACTTTAAACAGAATTCGAGTCAGGTGGTGGGACAAGAGGAGGGGGAGGAAGTACAGGAGGAGTCGTATGCAGAAGGGATAACATCTCCAAGGTCCAGATGGTCGGCAGCACGAAGGCGGCAGGCATGTGAAGGTGGGGGAGAGGGATTATCGAGGGCACATGGTAGCAGCCAAACAGTTGAGGAAGGTGCAGGAGCCGAGGAAGAAGTGGAGGACGAACTGGTGATGGGCATGGAAGACTCATCAGATGAGGGAGACCTTGATCACATTTCTCTTGTGTGAGGTTGGGGGGAGAGGGCAGAGGAAGGAAGCATGATTTTTACATCACCACCAACACAACAAGGACTTGGTCCTCCTGGATGCGCAAGACACATGAGTGCCTTCTTGCTGCACTACCTGCAACATGACCCTCGGATTGTAAAAATTCGAAGTAATCCCGACTACTGGGTTGCCACACTCTTAGATCCCCGGTACAAAAGTAAATTTTCCGAAATAATTCCTGCCATAGAAAGGGATTCACGCATGCAGGAGTATCAGCAGAGGCTGTTATAAAATCTTACATGTGCTTTTCCCCAAAACACCAGTGGTGCATGTAGTGAGTCTCACAGTTCTAACTTGCCAACCGTGGGACTGTCGAGTCTTCATCACTCAAACCGTAACAATAACACCGTATCTGCTGGTAACAGCAATATTGTGGAACCGTTTCACCAATTTTTTAGACCATCCTTTGCAAGGCCACAGGAGACAAGAAGTCTGACACATGGTCAACGCCTAGAGAGGATGGTACAGGAGTATCTCCAAGTGAACATCGAAGCCATGACTGTGTCACTGGACCCTTGCTCATTTTGGGCTTCCAATCTGGAAAAATGGCCTGAGATCGCCACTCACGCCTTGGAGATCTTGTCGTGCCCCGCAGCCAGCGTTCTCTCTGAGCGTGTGTTTAGCGCTGCTGGTGGTGGGCTGACAGATAAGCGCACGCGGCTGTCCACTGACAATGTAGACAGACTCACGTTCATAAAGATGAACAAATCATGGATCCGCAAAGACTTTTCTACCCCTGTGTCATCCTGGGGAGACTAAAAGCTTGAGGATTTTGGAAAATCACCTCAACATCCATTTTAAGCAACTCTGGGGCAATTGATGCCACTTAAGTGGTGTCTGTGCCACAATTTTTTGGAAAAAATGGAGACTCTTTTTGGAGTCCCCTTGCTGTGTTTTACATGACGTTGGAATCGTCAATTCCAGTTGGGTCGGGTCGCCCCCCCCCTTTTAACCGTAAGAAACTACATACACTATGGCTTGGGGTAACACAGATGGTTGAGTCTAAAGAGCTCATACTATAGCCTGGGAATCAGAGGTCTGCTCTAAAGCTTCAGTGTCTGCTAGTCAGCGTAGTAGCCCAGCTGTGAAGCAAGCTACACTGCCTGTGTATCTAATAACAATTTTTTACTTCATCTCTAACCCAGCCAATCACTTTTGGGCTAGTAGCAGTGTCTGGTAGTCAGCGGAGTAGCCCATCTGATGCAAGCTACACCACCTTTGTATCTAATAACAATTTTTAACTGCATCTAGTCCAGGCAATACTTTGGGCCTAGTAGCAGTGTCTGGTAGTCAGCAGAGTAGCCCAGCTGCTTTGCAAGCTACACTGCCTATAGATCTAATTACAATTTTTTAACTGCATCCAGCCCAGGCAATACTTTGGGCCTAGTAGCAGTGTCTGCTAGTCAGTGGAGTAGCCCAACTGTTAAGCAAGCTACACCACCTGTGGTTTGGACACTTAATTTTTTCAAAGGAAATGCTTCGGGCCACCGGGACACTCAGTGAAGAGCATCGGGGAGGCGCCCCAAGGCAAGGGGGCTGGGACTGATGGTAGCACGCCTTGCAGCGGACCGCCAAGCTCGATCCTTATAAAAGCTTTTTAACTGTAGCAGCTTTAGTGGACGCTACAGGAGCTGGAACTCTTTTTTTATTATAAAAGTACAAAAACACATATACAAAACACAAACATAAACCATAAATACAAACATTATACAACAAACAAAAACCAAGCGAGACATAACCAAAAGTCTGAAATTATGTAGAGTCCAACTGAATAACATATGACATAAGACACAAAAAGTCCACATCCTCCAGGAGACTCTCTAGGAGACCCCCCTGCAAGGGAAGACCTTACCGTACCTCCAGAGTGCACCCAAAAGAGCACCCGACCCCTGACATACATAACATTCATACCTGCACATTCACACCTAACCCCCTAACAAAAGGAAAACTAAATAACTGGCCCATCGCCCAAAATAATAGATAGGCCACCTGGCCAAAAACTTACCCTATAACACACAGAAATTTTTTTTTTTTAAATTTTATTTTATTTCTTTATTTATCCCGCCCCATTATTTTTTTTAACACCCAAGGTCCCACGAAAGTCTGTGGCCTTAACACACCAAGGTCCCATAAAGGTTTATGACCTTTAATTCACTTCACACAAAAAGTTCCTTCACGCCTTTCCCCGCATCCTGCAGGATGTCCTTCATTTTACAAAAAAACCCTCCCCCCTCCCTCCCTGAAAACCCCCACCCAACCTAGACTAAATCCCCCCACGCACAATATACATACAATACACAACATAACAATATGACAATTAAAACGATATAACTACTAACCATAAACTTACAAGACAACATAACAACTAAAGATTTTTCCATTTTTTTTAAACCATGACCCAAAAATCAGACCCAAGTTCAGTGCTTGCAAGCTCTAAATTTAGGTTACCGATACCGTAAAACAAAAACCTTCAATGTGAGGGGAGCAGCCCACCACCAGGGAACTGGAGACTACAGAGGCTCTCACCCTAATCTAACACACAACACCCTGTCCCTCCCTATGAAAGAAAAGAAAACCCTGTCCCTACCACCCTACCAATCTTTCCCTACCTATCCCTACCTGTCCTTCACTGACCCTTACTACCAACCTCATACTAACTACCTACCCCTAAAGACTGTCCCTATCTGTCCCTCCCTGACCCTACACAACAATCTGACCCTACAAATAAATAAAATATAGAAAGAGACTAAACTAACCCTATCACAGACACACGTAACCTAACTCTCCCTAGGGCACATTAAATGAGAACCCCCTCCATAGAAAGGAAGCCCTCCCTGCACCCAGCCTCTCATACTCCAGCGAGCGCACTTTTGCCAGGTCACCCAGGATGTTCCTAATCACCTCTTCCCGGGAGAGGGCTTTCTGCTGGGTGGACACTAAGCACCGTGCCTTCCACGTGTAAAACCTAGTCACTAAGCTAACTAAGAAAACAGTGCCCCGATCTCGGCCACCAAGGGACCTGAATGCCCCATAGGCCCATAGGAAAGGCCTGCCTACTTCAGGTTGTCCCTCACATACAGTCTCCCATGGAAGCAGCGCCAAGCCAAGTCCCAAAACTTCAAGGGGGTCCGCTTAGAGTTCAATAACCCAAGTCCTACCTCCAGATCCCGGCTCGGGCAATCTTTGAGCGCCAGGGGCTTCTGAAAGTGGGTCAAAAGGACCCTATTGTCAAGTAACCTCATTGACAAGGTCCTGATCTCCCACACTCCCAGACCCCACCGGCGGATCACCTTCAGAACCGGGGTAGCATAAGCCAGAAGATGCCCATGAGGCATTCGAAGGTCCTTCACCTGCCCTCCTGTCTCCCATTCCTGGAAGAAAGGCCAAAACCACCCCCTACAGGAGAATACCCACAGAGGAGCCCTCTCTAACCAGAGGTTGGCGATGTTTGCCTTAATAAAGGTGTTTATGACTCGCCCCCTGGGCCCTGGGGCTCCCGGAACCGGGCTTCAGTGCGATGATGGGGGTAGTAGTGGCAACCCGATCCCGTGGCTCAGGGTGGTCAGACCAAATGCTGTGGCAATCTATTTGTAGAGCTATGAATGTCCGACTATGCCACCCGTGGATTGCGGTCAGGGATGACTGCCGCTGCAAGGCAGACCGCTGAGGCTGGTGTTGGTGTGCAGCACAGGGATAGGATAACTCCCCATGGGAAGAGTGTAGCCTCAGGGCAATGTAGGTGGATGCTGGGGGTGATGGTGTAGGCCGCAGTAATAAGAGTTCAGAGTCCGCTTCAAACAGTCCAGGGTCTTTATTGTAGGTATTACTACTGACCCAACAGGAGTACCGGGCAGGAATGGGCCTGGGTGTCTGAGGGCATTCGGGTGAGCCCCACTGGTCAGGGTGAGTGTGAAGGCCTACCGTTCTCTCTCTGCCCTTGCTGACTATCCCCCTTTTCGTGGTGTGATAGCCCACGTCCCTGAGCTGGCCGTGTACTTCGCCTGTATGGCTTGTGACTCGGGCCTTAGGTACCTTTTGCTTTTCCGTGCTGTACCAGTCCCTCTGTGTGGCGAAGCCTCCAGGCTTCTTAGGCCAAGGGACCTGAAATCCCTTGCGGGTTGGTTATCTGCTGCAGGGCTTGCAACCCTGACAGCCTCGGACCCCAATGATTCTCTCAGCCAGGACCGGCTCTCGTCGCCTCTGTCCCTGTCTCGCAGCTTCTCCTCTGCCTCATGAACTCCTTGGCTACAGCTCAACTGTCCCTCCTTCTCTGGGACTAGTCTCAGTCCTGAGCTAGGTCGTCCAGTTCTCCCTAACCCTGCCCCCAGTACCAGCTTTTATAGGGGCAGCCAGCTCCCCCCGACTGGCCTGGGACAGGAGGTGCTGTATGCTAATTGTCCCTGATCAGGGAACCTCCCTCCTGCTCTCAGACACAGCCTTTAATATTTGTGGCATCCAGGCCTGGGGTGACACATTCCCCCCTAGTAAAATTTAGTTCTCCGGGACTAAACAGGAAACACAAATACAGGGTATAAATGCACGACCATAAACACAACAGGGAAGGAAATAACGAACAACATCACATATTGAGTTCTTTAGGTCACAGTGTGGTCTGTGACCGGGTGTCCATATCACCAACAAAAGGAGAGGGTCACAGTATGATCCGTGACCGGGTGTCCATTTCACCAACACAACGGGAGCCTTAACCAGGTGGGGGTCTGTCCTTGCCCCGAGTCCTTGACAGTCTTTATTCATTCCTTTGGTTAGGCTCCGAACATAGTTACAAGAAAGTCCCGGTTACTCAAAGTTCATAACCTGTTAGTCCATATATCTAGAAAAACTGGGAAAACAGTATTAATAACCAGGGTACAAGCATAAAACATTAAATATATACACTGTGCCTTTTAGATCTTCCAGCGAGCTGGTATTTGACCCCTAGTGCTCCGGGTTGACCTCCATAACCCACTGTCTGGTGGTGGTCTAACCTGGCTTTCCCCGCTAGCATTTAGGGTATAGCTACTAGCTGGGTTTACAGGTAGGGCAGGCAGCTGTCTGCGGGTCCTTTGGTTTACCGCAGGCATGGCAGGCTCACTGTCAGCAGTGGGTTGACTCTCCTGGGCTGCTGGCATGGGTTCTTCTGCCTCCGGGGCTGCTTGTTCTTCTTGTTCTTCCTGCTCTCCTGTAGGCTCCTACGGGGTAGGTTGAAGGAAGTGTAGGATGGGTACCACTATCGCATCATTTATCCGAGTCTAGGTCCGGGGGAACTCTCCGAGAACTGTGCTGATCAATTCTGCCTTGTCCTCTGCGGGTTCAAGGTCATCTTGATCTTCATTTGGACTCTGTAGCTGCTCGGGGCACCATTTTAGGTGGCCTCTGGAGATGGTGCTAGTGGTTTCTCCTCCATCCTTGGTAATCACACATACCTTCGGGTTGTTGTGGTCAGACTGCAGTACTGTGTACGGGTCTCTCTCCCACTGGTCGTCCAGCTTGTGAAGCCTTCTCTTCCGCATCAGGACCTGCTCACCAGGTTCCAGGGGACCAGCAGGGGCGTGTTGGTTGAAGAGCCTCTCTTGCTTTTCTCTCGCTTGAGCCAGACTCCTCTCTACACTCTCCTGTACCTTCTTGTACTGTAGCCGCCGTTCCGTATCCCAGTCCGCGTCTGGGGAGGTGTCCTCGGGTGTCAGGACTCCCATCTCCAGGTCTATCGGCAGCTTACCTGGTCTTGCGCGCATCAGGTAAGCCGGGGTGCAATTTGTAGAATTCACCGGGATATGGTTGTACAAGTCAATCAGGTCTGGCAGCTTCTCCGGCCACAGTCTGCGTTCTTCCAGGGGCAATGTCTTGAGGAGATCAATGACGATATTGTTCATTTTCTCACACAGCCCGTTGGTTTGCGGGTGGTAAGGCGTTGTCCGAATCTTCCTACAGCCGTAGAGGTTGCAGAACTCCTGGAAGACTTCCGCCTCAAACGCTGGACCTTGATCTGTCAAGACCTTTTCCGGATACCTGTGTGGACCCCAGAAGTGTTGCTGGAAGGCTCTGGCCACTGTTTGGGCTGTCATGTCTTTAACAGGAACCACCACCAGGAACCGGGAGTAATGGCCCACAATCGTGAGGGCATAGATGTAGCCGGACCGGCTTGGAGCCAACTTCACATGGTCCAGAGCTACCAGTTCAAGTGGCTGCCTGGTGACGATGGGCCTCAAGGGTGTCTTCTGGCTGGTACGGTCCTTCCTTCTGAGGTGGCATGGGCCGCAGTCCCTGCTCCACTTCTCTATGGCCCCTCTCATACCGATCCAGTAGAACCGCTCTCTCATTAGGAACTCCAGTTTCTTCCACCCGAAGTTTCCCGCTCTGTCATGGTAGGCCTCCAGGACCATTGCTGCATCTCGTCTTGGGACCACTACCTGCCAGGTCAGCTCGTGCGTCCATTGGATGACAAGCCTTCTGCACAGCTTACCTTCGTAGAGGAATAGCCTGCTTTTCTCCTTCCATAACTGCTTGGCTTCCTCTGGAGCGTCCGGGCCAGGGCTAGCGTCTGCCTGGTTTAACAGGTCTTTCACCAGGCGAACTGCAGGGTCACTATCTTGCATTTCAGCCCAGTCGTGGTGGGGTAAGGGGTTGAACATGACGGTGGTTAGGTCTTTGTCTCTTACCCGGTGAGAATACTGAGTGGCCCCATACCGGTGGAACGCAGGGAGCTCTACTTCCTCCAGCTCTTCCGAGTCTTCTTCTCCTTCGGGTAGGTGAGGCTTTCTTGATAGGGCGTCTGCGTTGGCGTTGATCCTGCCAGCCCGGTATTTGATTGTGAAGTCATAATTAGATAGCCGGGCCATCCACCTCTGTTCTAGGGCACCTAGTCTTGCATTGTCCAGGTGTGTCAGCGGGTTGTTGTCCGTGTACACAGTGAACTTTGCAGAGGCCAGGTAATGCTTAAACCATTCTGTGATGGCCCACACCCCTGCCAAGAATTCTAGCTTGAAGGAGCTGTAGTTCTCTGGGTTTCTTTCAGTGGGCCTCAGCTTCCGGCTGGCGTACGCGATCACCCTTTCTCGGCCCTGTTGGTTCTGTGACAGTACGGCTCCCTGCCCCACATTGCTGGCTTCTGTGTGGAGGATGAAAGGCTGGCCATAATCGGGGTAGGCCAGGATCTCATCCCCCGTGAGGGCCATCTTCAACTGGCAGAAGGACTCCTCTTCTGGCTTGTCCCACTTGAAGGGTGACTTTTGGCTTCTGGTCTTAGACTGACCTATCAGGAGGTCCTGCATTGGAGCTGCCATCTTTGTGAACCCGGGGATGAACCTTGGGTAGTAGCCTACCAACCCGAGGAACTGCCTCACTTCTTTGATGTTTGAGGGGCTTGGCCAGCTCTTGATTACTGTGACCTTGTCGGGGTCGGGGGCTACTCCTTCTGCACTCACCACGTGCCCCAGGTACTGTACCTTTGGCTTTAACAGATGGCACTTGGAGGGTTTCACTTTCATGCCAAAGCCTGCCAAGGCTTCGAACACCTCTGCCAGGTGTTTTAGATGGTCCTCGTAGGTCTTCGAATAGACGATCACGTCATCCAGGTAAAGTAGGACCGTCTCAAAGTTTCGGTGCCCTAGACAGCATTCCATCAGCCTCTGGAAGGTCCCGGGTGCGTTGCAGAGCCCGAATGGCATACAGTTGAATTCGCTCAATCCCAACGGGGTGGTGAAGGCGGTCTTCTCCTTGTCAGCCTCTGCCACAGGAACCTGCCAGTACCCGCTAGTAAGATCAAAAGTAGAGAAGAAGTTAGCTGATTTTAGTGCGGCTAAAGACTCCTCTATCCTAGGTAACGGGTACGCGTCTTTATGGGTGATACGATTGATTTGTCTATAGTCCACGCACATTCTCATGGTACCGTCTTTCTTTTTTACCAGAACCAAGGGGGCTGCCCAGGGGCTACAGCTGTCTCTAATGACCCCGGCTACTTTCATTTCTCTCAGCATGCCCTTTGCGTTCTGATAATGTGCAGGGGGTACCGGTCTGTGTCTCTCTTTTATTGGTGGGTGGCTCCCCGTGGGGATGTGGTATTCTACTCCCTTTACTCGGCCGAAGTCTAGCGGGTGCTTACTAAAAATTCGCTCGTACTCCTGAACCACCCGGTAGACTCCTTGTTTTTGGTGCAGGGGAGTGGAGTCAGCACCCACATGGAGTTTCTGGCACCAGTCCTCCTTGTGTTTCTGGGAGCCATTACCCTCCACCGGGGGAGATGGAGGCAAGGGTTCCACGACCCTGATAGCACTGTGCTCGACGGCAAACAATTTGGCTAGTGTAGCGTACCGGAGCAAGTGTACTTCCCTTTCCCCGATGTTTAAGATCCGGACGGGCACCCTTCCATGGCGGACATCAACCACCCCCCGGGCTGTCAAAATGGTGGGCCTGCTGTCTGAGTACACGGGTTCTACCATGGCTTGGTAGTCTCTCCCTCTTAACCCGATTGCAGTCCGACACCAGATCATCATTTCGCTTTTGGGAGGCATGGCAATGGGGAACGGGTCGCTCATCCTCACGCTACCGATCTCACCACCAGACAGTTCTACCTGTTGCCGTCTCATCAGGGCTCTTATCTCTTTCTGGAGGACCCTCTGTTGGCTGGAGCTCGCATTCATCGCCACCTGCTGCAAAATCACAATTACTTCTGAAAGACAGTTTTCAATCACATTAGTACCCAAGGTTATTTTAGGGTGACTTTCACGACGGTCAATGTCCACAATGATCACTCCCTGTGCCGGCAGTTCAACCTTACCAATCTTGATGGTCAGCTCTCTGAACCCCACCTGCGGCACGGGTTGGCCATTGCTGGCGATGATGCTTAAGTCATCGTCTGGATAGCGGGTTATGTCAGCGTCACTCCAGTACCACTTGAAAAGTACGTAGGGGATGGTAGTCACTTGAGACCTGGTGTCCAGCAGTGCACTCATGGGGATACCGTCCAACACTACGGGTAAGACCAGGCGTCCCCCCATGTACTTATCGCGCCAATTATATGGGCCTGATGACCTTATGCCTGGGGGTTGGCCCTCTGCCCCAGGTCGGACCCATTTAAAGTACAGTACCTGGCTATGTGTCCTGGCTGGCTGCAACGGCGGCAAATCGGCTGTCCATCCTCGGTGTAATGGTCAGCGGGCCTCCCTCTGAATGACGGGATCCTCCTCTGTCGACGCCACGGGACATCCTCCGGACAGGAAGCCAGCTTGATTGGTCTTGATGGTTCCATCTGCAACGACTGTACGGTCCTGGTCAATGCAGCCACACTCTTGGTTAATTCTTGGACCTGATGGTGCAGGTTGGCAGGCTGGGATGAATTTAGGGCCTGCGCATCAGCCCCCACAAGGTCTGCGGGGTAGGGCGCCGCCTCCTGGTGGTAAGTGATGGCAGGACGCCGGGAAACTACAGCGCCACCTGATGCGAGTTCTCGGAGCATCCGGATGGCCCTATCTTTGAACTGCGCAAAAGTCAAATCGGGGTTCTGTAGGGCCATGAGGCGCAGCTGGGTTCTGTGGGCGCTGGACAGCAGACCTTCTATGAACTGGTCAGTCAACAGTTTATCGGTGTCCTGCACGCTGCCAGGGTCAACTTGCTTAATTGCTCCCAGAGCTTCTTGCAGGTTCAAGGCATAGTCTCTGATACTATCTTGGGCTCGCTGCTTACAGCCATAGAACCAGATTTTGATTTCTGCTGAGGTACAGGTATCAAAGGTATTCCGCAGCCGGGTCAGAATGTCCTTTACAGTCCTTTTCTCCTCATCTGACCATGATTTCACTTCCCGCTGGGCTGCACCGGTTAGCTGCCCGTCAGAATGCTCACTTTCTGTTCTTCTGTCAGGGGATAAACTTTAAATAAACTGTGCAGTCTTTCCTTAAAGTGAGTTAATGTATGGGATTCCCCTGAGTATTGGGGCAGCCAGGCTGCTCCGGGGATCTAGGGCATGGAGAACGGCATCACCGCTGCTGTAGCCACGCTGGTGGTAGAAGGTCCCTCCGCGTCCGTCATCATCCTCCCCCCTAGTTAACCATGGCCTACCTTCCGTTGATCCTCTTCCGTAGGCCGCGGCTCCGCTGGTGCTGCTCCGGGCGAGGACCTTGCGTCGCGACCTGGTGATGTCAGCGTCGCTCTCTCTCGTTCCAGGACCTTGCACAGCGTCGGTGCGTAGGGCGGGGCTTCAGGTCTCGCGCAGTTTGGACATCCACGCCCCTCTTCTTCCCACGCGGCGTCCCGAAGACGGCGCCCGTTGGCGGGAAAACGGCTGAAGATGGCGGGAAAATGGCTGAAGATGGCGGGAAATGGCTCCGGATGGTGGGAAACTTCACTCAGGTAAGTACAAAGTCTTTTTCAGGCACGCAATACCCGTTTGTAGCGGGTTGGTCACAATCCTGCCGACTACGCCAAAGCTGACTCGCCCCCTGGGCCGTGGGGCACCCGGAACCGGGCTTCAGTGCGATGATGGGGGTAGTAGTGGCAACCTGATCACGTGGCTCAGGGTGTTCAGACAAAATGCTGTGGCAGTCTATTTGGAGAGCTATGAATGTCTGACTACGCCACCCGTGGATTGCGGTCAGGGATGACCGCCGCTGCAAGGCAGACCGCTGAGGCTGGTGTTGGTGTGCAGCACAGGGATAGGATAACTCCCCACGGGAAGAGTGTAGCCTCAGGGCAATGTAGGTGGATGCTGGGAGTGATGGTGTAGGCCGCAGTAATAAGAGTTCAGAGTCCGCTTCAAACAGTCCAGGGTCTTTATTGTAGGTATTACTACTGACCCAACAAGAGTACTGGGCAGGAATGGGCCTGGGTGTCTGAGGGCATTCGGGCGAGCCCCACTGGTCAGGGTGAGTGTGAAGGCCTACCGTTCTCTCTCTGCCCTTGCTGACTATCCCCCTTTTCGTGGTGTAGTAGCCCATGTCCCTGAGGTGGCCGTGTACTTCGCCTGTATGGCTTGCGACTCAGGCCTTAGGTACCTTTTGCTTTTCCGTGCTGTACCGGTCCCTCTGTGTGGCGGAGCCTCCAGGCTTCTTAGGCCAAGGGACCTGAAATCCCTTGCGGGTTGGTTATCTGCTGCAGGGCTTGCAACCCTGACAGCCTCGGACCCCAATGTCCGGTGGTGATTCTCTCAGCCAGGACCGGCTCTCGTCGCCTCTGTCCCTGGCTCGCAGCTTCTCCTCTGCCTCACAGACTCCTTGGCTACAGCTCAACTGTCCCTCCTTCTCTGGGACTAGTCTCAGTCCTGAGCTAGGTCGTCCAGTTCTCCCTATCCCTGCCCCCAGTACCAGCTTTTATAGGGGCAGCCAGCTCCCCCTACTGGCCTGGGACAGGAGGTGCTGTATGCTTATTGTCCCTGATCAGGGAACCTCCCTCCTGCTCTCAGGCACAGCCTTTAATATTTGTGGCATCCAGGCCTGGGGTGACACATTTACTTGGAAGACCACTGGGTTGACCATACCCAACCCTCCTAGTCTCCTCGTGCGGTACGTGACCTCCCTCTTTATTAGGTTCAGCTTATTCCCCTATAATAGTTGGAAGAACAGACTGTAGACCCATGTCCAAAGAGGCTCTGGCAAGATGCAGACTCTGCCCTGATATATTAATAAAGGGAGCAAATAACCCTTGGCCAGGCTAACCCTTTCCCTCAGGGTCAAGGACTAACCCTTCCACTGATCCACCTTCTGGGCGGCGATCTTAAGACTGCCCTCCCAATTTTGCTGGGGATAGTCGCCCGGGCCGAAACTGATGCCTAAAATTTTTGCTGTGGCCTGAGGCCCTGGAAGGGTGTCCGGGAGACCAAAACTAGGATCTCCCCCTCCCAGCCAGAGACTCTCACACTTATCCCGGTTGATCATGGACCCAGATGCCACCGAGTAGCGCTCAACCTCAGACATGACCTAATCTGCCTCCCCTCTCGAGGATACAAAAAGGGAAACATCATCGGCATACGCCACTACCCTCAAGGTGGCCTCTGGCTCCGCCTGGTCCATCCTGACTCCCACCAATGGTCCACGCTCCACCCTCCTTAGAAGGGGGTCGATCGCGAACACGTATAACAGTGGGCTCAGAGGACAGCCCTGGCGGACACCAGAATTCACCTCAAAAGGTTGTCCGACCCAACCGTTCACGAGTGGAAAAGTCTCTGCCCCATCGTATAACACTCTCAACCAATCAACAAACCTCCCGGGCAGACCGTACCTCAGAAGAACGGACCAGAGGTACTCATGGTTAACTCGGTCAAAGGCTTTCGCCTGGTCTAAGGACAGAAAGTACCCCTTCCAGTGACCTGCCCTGCTCTGCTCCACTGCCTCCCAGACACCGAGCACAGCACTAAATGTACTGCGGCCTGGAACAGAGCAGTGCTGGGCCCCCGAAAGGAGCCGGGGTGCAAATTTCACCAACCGATTAAAAAGCACCTTTGCCAGAACCTTTCGGTCCGTATTGAGAAGCGCTATGGGACGCCAATTCTCAATACGGGACGAGTCTTTACCCTTTGACAGAATAATCAAGGCTGATTTCCTCATTGAACTGGGCAGAGTGTCCAAGGAGAGACACTCATTAAACACCTCAGTCAAGAGGGGGACCAAAGAGTCCCTAAAGGTCTTGTAAAACTCGGATGTTAAGCCATCCGGACCAGGCGACTTTTTGGGCCGAAGCCCATCAATCGCCCGTCTCACTTCCTCTTCCCTGATTGCTTCTGCCAAAACATGAAGAGAGGGGTCATCCCCTGGCTCGGGGATGGTTTCAGCCAGGAAAGCCGACATCTCATCCCGATCATGTTTCCTCCTCCCCAAGAGGTGCAAGTAGAAGGATCTGACCACCTCCAGGATCCCTGATTTGGATCTGTTCAGGGACCCCGTACTGTCGAGCAGTCCTGTTACCACCTTACAACTCACTGACATCCTGCTGTTCCTGTAAGGGTCAGGCGAGCGGTACCTCCCGAAATCCCTCTCAAAAACCAAGGATGTGTGCCTATCATACTGGCACCCCTTGAGCAAGGTCTTCACCCTGGAGATTTCCTCGCGGTCCACTCCAGTCGAGACGAGCTGCTCGCGTTTCCTCCCCAGATCCCGATACAGGCAGTACCTGTTCAAGCCCCTGAGGCTCGAGAGTTGACGGAAGAACCTTGCATCCCTTCTTTTGAAGATCTCCCACCACTCAGACTTAGTACTACAGAGACCCAAGAGAGGTACCTGGCTCTGAAGAAATTCCGCAAAGAATTGTCTTACATCCGCTTCTTCCAACAGGGATGAATTCAGCTTCCATAGGCCTCTCCCCATCCGGGGGGTCTCTGTAACATTCAAGGAAAAGAAAATTAAACAGTGGTCGGAGAATTCAACCTCAACAGCGGACACTGCAGAAGAGACGGCCTCCTCCTTTAAAAAAAACTATCTATAATAGACCTACTGCTACCCCTATGAAAGGTGAAACCCCTGTGACCTGGGGTGTGCCGGATGTGGACATCCACCAGGCGAGCTTCACTTGCTATGCTATTCAGGGCTATGCTATCATAAGCCAGCCGGTCTCCGGGGCCTCCCTTATCACGGGATCTAGTTATAGTGTTAAAATCCCCACCGAAGACCACCTGCCGGCTCGTAAAAAGATAGGGCTTGACCTTCATGAAGAGACTTTTATGGTCCCACTTAGACTGCGGGCCATAGATATTAATGAGCCGGAGCTCCTGTCCCCTCATGAAAACGTCAAGAACCAAGCACCTCCCCATTTCTACCTCAATCACCCGTCTGCATTCCACCGAAGCGGCCTTAAAAAGGACCGCTACCCCGCTATAAGGCTCGGCCGCAAGAGACCAGTATGAGGGCCCACACCTCCACTCCCTCTTTGCTTTATAAATGGCCCCCATATCCGTTAGTCTGGTCTCCTGCAAAAATAAAATGTCAGCCTCAACTCGGGTGAAAAAATCAAAGGCCGTAAATCTGGCCGCATCTGACTTTATACTGGCGACATTAATCAATGCCAGAGTCAACGGGGTAGGTTCCGCCATCATGGGTGATTGAGTTAGATAGCCTTCTTTTTTACCGTATCCCCCTTCTTTCTCTCGCTGTCTGAGGAGGAGCCCGAGTCACCCCTCCTCTTTAGAGATACCGAGGTGTCCATGCCCACCATTCCAGCATCGGACACCTCCTTCCCAGCACAGTTTTCCTCGCCTCTGGACCCCGGGGCAGTCCCCCCCAGGGGCAACCGCCGCCCTCTGAAGGCACCTCAGATGTTGTCTCCGGCTCCTTACCCCCGACCTCCGACACAGCAGAGTCATCGAGGGTTTGGAACCGATTGGAGAGGGGGATCAGAGGGGAGCCGGTAGGCCCTTCCGTAGGCACCGTAGCGGTCGGGGGGGGGGGCTTTAGATTTTTTTACCCTTTTCCTTTTCTTTTTCCTCCGACTACTGGTACTTTTGTCACCCGATTTTTTTGGCTGCTCCACCACCTCCTCATCCAGACTTTCATACTGGGAGGAGTTATTGGAAGCAGCCGCCTCCTCACGCTCCATCCTCCTGATCTCCTCGCTCACCGCCTCCTCCCCCAGGGACTCAGAGGCTCCGGCTGCAACCTCCGGGGCGGGGACAGCCATCACCCCAGTCGCCTGAGGCTTATCCTGCCCCCTACCCCTTCGGCGCCCCACCTGTTGCCACTGGTGGGCAGATGTATTCGCCTCGCCCTTCTTCACTGACCCCTCAGCTCCCCTCCCGCCCCCACCTCCAGTTCCAGCAGAAGATGCACTGTGGGGGACCCACATGGCTCTCCCCCACCAGGCCAGAGATGGTGTTGGAAAAGGAACGGGGGCAGCGGCTATACGGGTGACCTAGATCACCACACAGGTGACACCTAATGTCACCACAGGCCGCGGCCAGATGACCTACTCTGCCACACAAGGCACATTTCTGCACCTTGCAGCCTGTGCTGAAGTGGCGGGGGTCACCGCACCTGTGGCAGACCTTCGGCTGCCCCTGGTAGAAGATCAGGATCCTGTCCCTCCCCAGAAAAGGAGGGGAGGTGGGTGACAGTATCACCTGAAACCTTCAACCTCATCATGAAGGTCCAGCCCCCTGACCAAATGCCGAACTCGTCCCTGTTCTTTTTTGGGACCTCCGTGACTTCCCCATAGCAAGAAAGCCACGTCATTATATCGATCCCAGAGAGTGACTCGTTACTTGTCAGAACGGTCACCCTCTTTACGCCATTTTGGCGAGACACTGCCTGCACAGCAAAGTCTCGCCAGCCGGGCTCCCCCTTCACCAGCTCAAAATTCGACCAGAAGAGCTCTAAGCCCTCCGGCCGAAAAAACTGATGTCAAAGATGGGGGTTCCAAAAGGATGGATCAGGGCAAAGACGTCAGTCGCCCTGAAGTTCATCTTCAGGAGGAGCTCCACGAACCTCGCTCTTGGCAGGCACGCTTCACTGCTCCTCCACCGAAGACGGACCACATTCCTCCTGGCCACCCCCTGCCCGGCTGTCGGGAGGGACCATACCGTTTCACCATCCCTTTTATCTTGGAAGGCAGCCTGGCCATGCCTATCCAGCCAAAAGGCCAGGTCCACCTCTCTTCCCTCCTCCATGATCGTCCGTTCTCCCTTTTTGAGAGCCTCCAGGAAACGGCGCCGCAAGTCACCATCCCTGAGGTCCAGAGGCGAGGAAACCTCCCGAGAAGACCCTGAGGCCCCGGCCACTACACCCGCAAAACTCCGGGGACTCATGGCCGGGGGGGCAGATGGACCAGTCCCCTCCCAGTGCTCCCTGCTACTAGCAGACTCATTCACATTCCCCAACCGCAGACACACCGCCATTTGCATCCTCAGCCACTGCCACTTCCATACACACACCACCCCCATTTGTATCTACGGGGTCAAGGTTTTTCTTTTTCTGGCTGCACTTTCTGGGTACAGTTTCCCCACCACCGTCCATATTACTAGTGTCGGTACTGCCACCTACTGGTGGTTCCTTCCCTGCTGGGGAGTTCGGCACACTTAGTGCTGCTGGCCTTTCAAGCACCACACTGCATGATTTAAGTTGTGCAGCACTACTTCTCCCAGTGTGCCTGGAGCTTCCTGTCTTACAGGCAGGAAGAGAGCCAGGCGTAGCTCCCCCCCCTGCACCAACCAGCCCTGCTGCAGCGCTTTTGGAGACCTGCACTGCCGGAGCCCCTGCCCCAGGTAAGCCCTCAGACACAGGGGACCCCGACACGCAGGCACCTGTATTCACCACAGCTGCAGCCCCCCCCACTGGCACTGGCCTCAGCTGCGATCTCTGCTGCTCCAGGAGCAGCCACCAGTGCCGGCGCTAAGCCCCGCCCTGGCCACACCCACATGGGCAGACCCGGCCAGGGAAGCCACGCCCCCAGCACCCAGCAGCACAGTACTGCTCACTTGTGGCCACTCCTACATGGGCGGGCCCCGTCCGGGAAGCCATGCCCCCTGCACACGGCAGCACAGTGTGGCCCTCCGTGGCCACTCCCACATGGGCGGGGGACGTCAGGGAGGCCACGCCCCATGAAAACGGCCACGACGGGACCCCCAAAGCCGACCTAGAGCCGGGTCTACTCTTAATGAACACCTGGATGATTCTGTGAGTTATTGGGAGAAGGTGCTGTGGCCAGATCAGACAAAAGTTGAGCTCTTTGGCATTAACTCAACTCGCCGTGTTTGGAGGAAGAGAAATGCTGTCTATGATCCAAAGAACACCATCCTCACTGTCAAGCATGGAGGTGGAAACATTATGTTTTGGCGTGTTTGTTTGCTAAGGGCACAGGACTACTTCACCACATCAATGGGAGAATGGATGGAGCTATGTACCGTAAAATCCTGAGCGACAACCTCCATCCCTCCGCCAGCACATTGAAAACGGGTCGTGGCTGGGTCTTTCAGCAAGACAATGACCCAAAACATATAGCCAAGGCAACAAAGTGGCTCAAAAAGAAGCACATTAAGCACATTAAGGTCATGGAGTGGTCTAGCCAGTCTCCAGACCTTAATCCCATAGAAAACTTATGGAGGGAGTTGAAGCTCCGAGTTGCCAAGTGACAGCCTCAAAATCTGAATGATTTAGAGATGATCTGCAAAGAGGAGTTGACCAAAATTCCTCCTGACATGTGCGCAACCCTCATCATCAACTATAAAAAACGTCTGACTGCTGTGATTGCCAACAAGGGTTTTGCCACCAAGTATTAAGTGTTGTTTCCAGAGGAATCAAATACTTATTTCTCACTGCAAAATTTATCTAATTTATACAATGAGATTTTTTTTTTTTTGGATATTCTATCTCTCAATGTTAAAATTAACCCACCCTTAAAATTATAGACTGTTCATGTCTTTGTCAGTGGGCAAACTTACAAAAACAGCAAGAGATCAAATAATTATTTCCTTCACTGTATACAGTATATATATCTATATCTATATATGTATACGTGCTGGGTTGTGCACGCTTCTTCTTGTGCAAAGTGGCTTCGGAGATAAGTGGCAGTTTTTTCAGAGGCCATGGACTAACACCCGTCTTCTTCTCTGCTCCTGCATATTCCTCAGCTTGCTGTATATGTCGCCACCTAATGCTCTGCTTCCCTGATTCAACTTACTGGTACATGCTCTGCTCCTGCACATTCCTCTGCTTGATGTATATGTCGCCATCTAATGCTCTGCTTCCCTGATTCAACTTACTGGTACAATTCTCTGCTTGATATTTCTGCTTTATCTGTCCCATTCCATTCAATACTCACATATGTCTGTCCTTTCCCCACTGTAGATTTTATCTTATGTTTAGAGGTGCCAAACTGCAGAGCCTACAGAGTCCTAGCTCTGTCTTTGATCAGCCAGCCATCTCCTGGTGAGGTGAGCAGCTGCTAATTTAGCCACAAGCAGCTCCCACAATGCCCCTCACCTGATGGTTTAGTGTGTCCTATATATTTAGAAGCTCCTTAAGGGGTGCACGCGTGCTGGGTTGTGCACGCGTCTTCTTGTGCAAAGTGGCTTCGGAGATAAGTGGCAATTATTTCAGAGGCAGTTAGTCAGGGCAGGAGTCAGGTAACAAACACTTTGACCACTTACTCTCTTTTAACTATGTTTCTGTTAGCTCTCACTTTTTCCTCTATAGTCCTCCACTTTCTAGTAACCCCTCCTAAATCCCTACTCCTAGTAAGGAACTGTTCATCTCTCCCTCCATCCTCCCCATCCATCTCACCTCCTCCTCAGAATTATTCCTCAACATTCAATCCTGGATCTCCAAACACAGACAGCCACCTCATGCTCTCTCTTGCTCCCACCTGTTAACACTTTCTCTGCTCCTCCTCACTGCTGGAGATATCTCTCCAAATCCTGGTCCTCCTCGCCATATCCCCACAGTTACTTCTACCTCCTATCCACGACCTTCCACAAACTGTCGCAACCCTTCTAACCTCATACCCATCCAACTAATCCCCACTTCCTCAGTTGCACTGACAGGAGCTCTATGGAACGCAACAAACTCTCCTACATCCACGACCTTTGCATTACTAACAAACTTTCCTTCCACGCCATCACCGAAATCTGGCTCACCCCCTCTGACACGGCCTCCCCAGCTGCACTTTTGTATGGCAGATTCCACCTTTCCCTCACACCCCCGCCCCAAAGGCAAACATGGTGGAGGCGTAGGTTTTCTCCTGTCCGATACCTGCGCTTTCACCCAAATCCCACTGCCACCCTCTGTTACACTCCCCTCTTTTGAGGTGCACTGTGTGCGCTTCTATTCCCCCTCTGACCTCCAACTGGCCATCATCTACCGACCCCCAGGGCTAGCCACCACTTTCTTAGACCACTTCACCACCTTGCTGCTTCACTTCCTTTCTGCTGACATCCCCACTATCATAATGGGTGACTTCAATATCCCCATTGACACTTCCCACTCGTCTGTCTCTAAGTTCCTATCCCTCGCTTCCCCCTTCGGCCTTACTCAATGGTCTTCTGCAGCTACTCATAAAGATGGCCACACACTGGACCTCATCTTCACCCGCCTCTGTTCCCTATCTAATCTCACTAACTCACCTCTCCCTCTCTCTGACCATAACCTTCTCACATTCTCTACCCTCTCTTCTCCAGGTGCACAATCCCCACTCTACAAACTTACACACGCTCGCAGAAGCCTCAAACACCTTGACTTACACTCACTCTCTTAATCCCTCCTCCCTCTTACAGACATAAATTCCTTACACAATGCAGATGTTGCTGCCGCTTTATATAACACCACAATAGCTGCAGCTCTTGACTCGATCGCCCCTCTCACACATACCAAAGCTCGCACAATCAACAGGCAACCCTGGCACACAAAACTTACTAAAGAACTGCGACGGGCTTCCAGGGTTGCGGAGCGGAGATGGAAAAGGTCCCACTCCATCGAGCACTTCATCGCATTCAAACAATCCCTCACTATTTTCAAGTCTACACTCACTGCAGCAAAACAAACATACTTCTCATCTATCATATCCTCCCTGTCCCACAACCCTAAACAGCTATTTAACACTTTCAATTCTCTCCTTCGTCCCCCAGCACCTCCTCCCTCTTCTCTTCTCAGGCGAAGGCTTTGCCTCATTCTTGAAGCAGAAGATTGACACCATCAGACAAAGCTTTTGCCTAAAGTCCACACAACCCCTCCTCATATCTACTCAACCTTCCTCCTCCAAACCCCACTTCTCCACCATTACAGAAGGTCAAGTCTCCTCTTTACTCTCCAAATCACACATCACCACCTGCGAACTTGACCCAATCCCATCCCACCTCATCCCTAACCTTACCACAGTCTTCATCCCAACCCTAACCCACCTCTTCAACCTGTCACTAACAACCGGTGTCTTCCCCTCTTGTTTCAAACATGCCTCAATCACACCGATCCTCAAAAAGCCCTCCCTTGACCCATCCTCTCTGACTAGCTACCGCCCCATATCACTACTCCCCTATGCCTCAAAACTACTAGAACAACATGTCCACCTTGAACTGTCCTCCCACCTCTCCTCCTGTTCCCTCTTCGACTGCCTACAATCTTACTTCCGACTGCATCACTCGACTGAAACTGCCCTGACCAAAGTCACCAACGACCTACTAACCGCCAAATCCAAGCGACACTACTCCATCCTCCTCCTTCTGGACCTGTCATCTGCCTTCGAAACAGTCGACCATTCCCTCTTACTACAGATTCTCTCATCTCTTGGCATCACAGACTTGGCCCTATCTTGGATCTCCTCATATCTAACAGACAGGACATTCAACTTCTCCCACTCACTCACCACCTCCTCATCTTGCCCCCTATCTGTCGGTGTCCCCCAAGGTTCAGTTCTAGGACCTCTGCTCTTCTCCATCTACACCTTTGCCCTGGGACAGCTCATAGAGTCTCACGGCTTTCAGTATCACCTCTATGCCGATGACACACAGATCTACCTCTCTGGACCTGATATCTTCTCCATTCTAACCAAAAGCTCGCTGCCTTGGGGTAACCCTGGACTCTGATCTCTCCTTCAAACCACATATCCAAGCCCTTTCCACTTCCTGCCTACTCCAACTCAAAAATATCTCCCGGATCTGTGCATTCCTCAGCAAAGACTCTGCAAAAACACTAGTGCATGCCCTCATCATCTCCCGCCTTGACTACTGCAACCTCCTGCTCTGTGGCCTCCCTTCCAGCACACTTGTGCCCCTCCAATCTATCCTAAGCTCTGCTGCCCGACTAATCCACCTGTCCCCCCGCTATTCCCCGGCCTCTCCCCTCTGTCAATCCCTTCACTGGCTCCCATTGCCCAGAGACTCAAGTTCAAAACCCTAACCATGGCATACAAAGCCATCCACAACCTGTCTCCTCCATACATCTGTGATCTAGTCTCCCGGTACATACCTGCACGCAACCTCCGATCCTCACAGGATCTCCTTCTCTACTATCTCTAATCTCCTCTTCCCACAATCGCATACAAGATTTCTCCCGCGCATCCCCCCTACTCTGGAACTCTCTACCCCAACACATCAGACTCTCGCCTACCATGGAAGCCTTCAAAAGAAACCTGAAGACCTACCTCTTCCGACAAGCCTACAACCTGCAGTAACCACCGCCCCACCACATTACTGCATGACCTCCTCTAACCCCACCTACTGTATCCTCACCCATCCCTTGCAGACTGTGAGCCCTCGCCGGCAGGGTCATCTCTCCTCCTGTAGAAGTCGCTGACTCGTTTTGTTAATATTATGTAAATGTTTTTGCTATGTATATCCCTATCACATGTAAAGCGCCATGGAATAAATGGCGCTATAATTATAAATAATAATATATATATATATATATATATACAGCACAGACCAAACATTTGGACACACCTCATTTAAAGATTTTTCTGTATTTTCATGACTATGAAAATTGTACATTCACACTAAAGGCATCAAAACTATGAATTATCACATGTGGAATTATATACTTACTTAACAAAAAAGTGTGAAACAACTGAAAATATGTCTTATATGCTAGGTTCTTCAAAGGAGCCACCTTTTGCTTTGATGACTGTTTTGCACACTCTTGGCATTCTCTTGATGAGCTTCAAGAGGTAGTCACTGGAAATGGTCTTCCAACAATCTTGAAGGAGTTCCCAGAGATGCTTAGCACTTGTTGGCCCTTTTGCCTTCACTCTGCCGTCCAGTTCACCCCAAACCATCTCGATTGGGTTCAGGTCAGGTGACTGTGGAGGCCAGGTCATCTAGCGTAGCACCCCATCACTCTCCTTCTTGGTCAAATAGACCTTACACAGCCTGGAGGTGTGTTTGGGGTCATTGTCCTGTTGAAAAATAAATGATGGTCCAACTAAACGCAAACCGGATGGAATAGCATGCCGCTGCGAGATGCTGTGGTAGCCATGCTGGTTCAGTATGCCTTCAATTTTGAATAAATCCCCAACAGTGTCACCAGCAAAGCACCCCCACACCATCACACCTCCTCCTCCATGCTTCACGGTGGGAACCAGGCATGTAGAGTCCATCCGTTCACCTTTTCTGCGTCACACAATAACACGGTGGTTGGAACCAAAGATCTCAAATTTGGACTCATCAGCCCAAAGCACAGATTTCCACTAGTCTAATGTCCATTCCTTGTGTTCTTTAGCCCAAACAAGTCTCTTCTGCTTGTTGCCTGTCCTTAGCAGTGGTTTCCTAGCAGCTATTTTACCATGAAGGCCTGCTGCACAAAGTCTCCTCTTAACAGTTGTTGAAGAGACGTGTCTGCTGCTAGAACTCTGTGTGGCATTGACCTGGTCTCCAATGTGAGCTGCTGTTAACCTGCGATTTCTGAGGCTGGTGACTCGGATAAACTTATCCTCAGAAGCAGAGGTGACTCTTGGTCTTCTTTTCCTGGGGCGGTCCTCATGTGAGCCAGTTTCTTTGCAGCGCTTGATGGTTTTTGCAACTGCACTTGGGGACACTTTCAAAGTTTTCCCAATTTTTTGCACTGACTGACCTTCATTTCTTAAAGTAATGATGGCCACTCATTTTTCTTTACTTAGCTGCTTTTTTTTTGCCATAATACAAATTCTAACAATCTATTCAGTAGGACTATCAGCTGTGTATCCACCCGACTTCTGCACAACACAACTGATGGTCCCAACCCCATTTATAAGGCAAGAAATCCCACTTATTAACCCTGACAGGGCAAACCTGTGAAGTGAAAACCATTTCCGGCGACTACCTCTTGAAGCTCAACAAGAGAATGCCAAGAGTTTGCAAAGCAGTCATCAAAGCAAAAGGTGGCTACTTTGAAGAACCTAGAATATAAGACATATTTTCAGTTGTTTCACACTTTTTTGTTAAGTATATAATTCCACATGTGTTAATTCATAGTTTTGATGCCTTCAGTGTGAATGTACAATTTTCATAGTCATGACAATACAGAAAAATCTTTAAATGAGAAGGTGTGTCCAAACTTTTCGTCTGTACTGTATATATATATATATATATATATATATATATATATATATATATATATATAGTGGCAGAGTCACTGGTGTTATATGCGAGGGGAGGTATGTGTCACTCAGGATGCTTTCCTGTGTGAACTGAGACCTACTGAATTTCTGCCAGCATGTTATGTGTGGGAATGAGGTAGAGAGGGAGAGAAGTCATTTCCCATACCTCCCCTTCAGGGTGTGGCTGAGGAAACCTTAAATGTTCAGTCCTGTTGTTTTTTCTGTGTGTTGTGTTTGGAGAGGCAAGGTCTCCAGACTGGACAGCTATAGCTCAGGACGAAGCTGAAGACTGGACATAACCTGTGTGGGTGGACCTCACACACACATATTGACTGTGCTGCCATTTATCTTTTGTTTTGTTGTTTTGCAGTGTTTATTTCTGCTGGAATTGCAGGGCTTTATGCCATATAATAAAGCCTGCAGAGAAAACCCGGTTCTTGAGCCTACTTGCAGAAACGGCCAAGCAAGTCGTCCTACCACAGTTCGTGTGAGAGTGCGTGCAAGATTCCAGGAACACGTGTACCTGCCACAGACACTACTGGATGTCCTGGGTGAAGGCCGGCAGCCAGCCAGAGAAGTCCGGCAGCATGGAGAAGCTCATTAAGCACCTGGTGCAGAGCCAAGAACAGATGCACCAACAGCACTTACAGAGCCAGCAGCAGCACCAGGAGACGACCAAACTGTTGTTGCAACAGATCCAGTTGCAGCAAAAGGCGCAGCAGCAGCACCAGAAGGAACAGCAGCAGCAGATACAGCTTCTGGCGGACGCCATCCAGGGCAGAGCGACCGCCCCACCCCCAGGGCCGACTGATTACTCCCATGTCAGGAAGGCGGTAAGACGGGCCATGCAGAAGATGACCCCTGGGGATGATATAGAAGCATTTCTGACTGTCTTTGAGAGGGTGACTGACCGGGAGAGACTTCCACCAGAACAGTAAGCAGAGGTTCTGGCACCATATTTGTCGGGGGAACCCCAAAAGGCATATTAAGACTTGGCACTGCAGGATGCCAAGGAATATGCCAAGCTAAAGACAGAGATCTTAGCTTGCCTAGGATTGAATAAGGCGGTGAGAGCCCAACGACTCCACCATTGGGTGTATGCCAGCGACAAACCCCCTCGCTCACAGATTTTTGAACTACTGCATCTCATTCAGAAGTGGTTGCAGCCAGAGTCCTCCACTCCGGCTCAGATGGTTGAGTGAGTGGTGATTGATAGATTTGTGCACTCCCTTCCCAAGCCAGTACAGACTTGGGTTGCCCAGGGCGATCCCAAGAATGCAGATGACTTCATCGGCCTGGTAGAGAGGTACCAGGTGGTTGAGAAATTCCTCGGGAAACCAGAAATAGTCACTCCTCCATACTGGGATACCCAAAAGGGGGCGGGTTCACCACGGAAGGGGTCTAGAGCCACCACTGGGGGGTGCCTAACTCCCACTGAAGGTGCCACAAGGACTGTTGCTAAAGATCTAGTCTGTTGGCGGAGTCACAACCCTGGACACGTAGCTGCCAGGTGTCAATTGTCCTCCGAGCCTATGGACTGCAGCCTTGGCAGACGAGTCTCCTATTATGCGTATCCAGCCTGTAGTGTGGACTGTCGACCTGGTGAGGGGCCGCAAGCATGTGCCGTGTCCGTTAATAGAGTGATGGTGCTTGGACTGTTGAATTAAGGGAGTCTAGTGACCCTAATCAGTGCCAACCCTCCCCACCAGGTGATCTCTGCCAAGACTGTGGGAATCCGCTGCATATATGGGGACGCCAAGGACTACCCTATGGCCACAGTGACAGTGGGAACAGACTGTGGTGCACAATCCCACGAGGTCAGGGTGGTTAAGGACCTCATGCATCCCGTCATATTGGGGCGCGATTTCCTGTTGTTCTGGGACTTATGGGGGAAAGGTACAAGACTGAGTCACGTGGACAAGTTCCAGGTCCCTAAGGAAATACCCCCGTCGACATCTGAAGGGGATGAGTTCCCATTGTGTGTCCTTGCCGGCTATGAGGATGAGACTGTGACCGAGGAGGCCGACCTCCCTGAGTTAAAGGTGGCAGGAAAGAACTTTGGGTCTGCTCAAGTTTGGGACTTGACCTTGAAGGGCGCATGGGACAATGTTACTGTCTGGAATAGGGTTGCTCAAGAGCCGGGAGCAGACACCAGGTACCCACACTTCGCAGTTCAGGGGGAGTTATTGTATCGAGTGATTAAACCAAGGGGTGATGAGATAGTGGAGCAGCTAATAGTTCCTGGGCCCAACCGATAGTAGGTGTTAGATAAGGCCCATTCGCATGTTCTGGGGTGGGACACCTGGGGGTCGACAAAACTCAGGAGAGGATATTGAGGAGGTTTTATTGGCCAGGGTGTTACCGGGAGATCCTGAACTATTGTAGGTCCTGCCCCACCTGCTAGATAACCACGCCCTCCTCCCACTTCCGTAGTCCTTTAATCCCCCTACCTGTGATAGAAATCCCCTTTGAGAGGATTACCATGGACCTAGTGGAGCCCTTAGTCAAATCAGCCTGGGGCCAACAATACATCCTGGTGGTCATGGACTATGCGACCTGGTACCCGGAAGTGGTACCACTGAGTAACTCGTCGAGTAGGAGCATAGCCAGTGAACTTGTCCATATATTTGCCAGGACCGGACTGACGAAGGAGATACTAACGGACCAAGGAACCCCGTCCATGAGCAAAGTAATGAAGGAGCTGTGTAAAGTCCTTCAGATTACCCAGCTGCAAACCTCCGTCTACCATCCGCAGACAGAGGGCCTGGTGGTGCTCTTTAATAAAACCTTAAAAGCGATGCTCAAAAAGGTCGTAGAGAAGGATGATTGTGACTACCTGCTACCATTCCTGCTCTTCTCGGTAAGAGAGGTCCCACAAGCCTCTACAGGTTTCTCCCCATTTGAGCTACTGTACGGACGACATCTGTGAGGGCTCCTGGATATTGCCAAGGAAACCTGGGAATCCGAGGTTACACCCCACCGGAGCATCATAGAACATGTCGCCCAGATGCAGGAGAGAATGGCGAAAGTGATGCAAATCATGAAGGCTCATCTCCTCCAGGCACAAGAGGCCCAGGCAAGGGTCTATAATCGGTCAGTGAGGCTGAGGCAGTTCCAGCCTGGGGATCGTGTTCTGGTGCTTATTCCCACCATCGAGACCAAGTTACTGGCCAAGTGGCAAGGCCCATATGAGGTGGAGGAGAAACTCAGGGAAGTGAACTACAAAGTTCACCAGCCTGGCTGAAGAAAGCCACACCAAGTGTAACAAGTGAACTTGCTCAAGCCATGGCGAGATCGGGAAACGCTGGGGGCTTCTTGTTTGGGAGCCAGTCCGAAAGCCAAAGTCGAGGATGTCACGATAGCAGAGACTCTATCGCAGGCACAGAAGCAACAATGTAGAGAGCTGCTGCAACGGAGCCATGACCTGTTCTCGGAGTTGCCAGGGCGTACGGAGGTGGTCGAGAATGACGTGCTGATGGAAGCGCATGTGAGGGTAAACCTTAAACCCTATAGGATTCCTGAAGCCCGCCGTGAGGTAATCTCAGCTGAGGTGAAAAGGATACTGGACCTTGTCGTGATAGAGGAATCGAAGAGCAGATGGTCGAGTCTCATTGTTCTCGTGCCAAAGCCCGATGGGGAGTGGAGATTTTGTAACAACTACCGCAGGCTGAATGAGGTTTCCAAGTGTAACGTATATCCGATGCCTCACGTCGAACTCATCGAGCGGCTTGGACCTACGAGATATATTACCACCCTTGACTTGACAAAGGGCTGCTGGCAGATCCCCATGTCTCAGAGGGCCAAGGATAAAACAGCTTTCTCAACACCTGATGGGTGCTTCCAGTACACCCGAATGCCTTTCGGACTGCAGGGGGCACCAGCCACCTTCCAAAGGGCCATGGATCAGATCCTCGGCCCACATAGGAAGTATGCCGCAGCCTACCTTGATGACATTGCTGTCTTTAGCCCAGACTGAGCTAGGCATCTGCCAAAGGTACAGGCGATTCTAGATGCTCTAAGGAAGGCAGGATTTATGATAAATCTGAGAAAATGCAAGAATGCCCGAGTAACTAGGTGGTTCTTAGGTCTCCAAGACTTTAATTTTCACTTGGAGCATAGACCCGGAAAGTTACACGCTAATGCTGATGCCCTCTCCAGAATTCCTTGCTTGGTCGTGGTGTCTGAAGGCGCCCAAACCCCCGGCTTTGGGCAGAGGGGGGGAATATGTGACAGAGTCGCTGGTGTTATAAGCGAAGGGAGGTATGTGTCACTCAGGATGCTTTTCTGTGTGAACTGAGACCTACTGAATTTCTGCCAGCATGTTATGTGCTCAGAGTTTTCTCTTTTGAAGGGTGTGGTTTTATGGGAATGATGTAGAGAGGGAGGGAAGTCATTCCCCATACCTCCCCCTCAGGGTGTGGCTGAGCAAACCTTAAATGTTCAGTCCTGTTTTTTTTCTGTGTTGTGTTTGGAGAGGCAAGGTCTCCAGACTGGACAGCTAGAGTGCTGTCCAAAAGTATTGGCACCCCTGCAATTCTGTCAGATAATACTCAGTTTCATCCTTAACCACTTCGCGCCAGAGCCTGTTTTTGCCTTCGTGACCGGGACAATTTTTTCAATTCTGACCACTGCCAGTTTATGAAGTAATTACCCTGGAACGCTTCAACGTATTCCCCTGATTCTGAGACTGTTTTTTCGTGACATATTGTACTTCATGATAGTGGTAAAATTTCTTCGATATCACTTGCATTTATTTGTGAAAAAATCGGAAATTTGGTGAAAATTTTGAAAATTTTGCAATTTTCAAACTTTGAATTTTCATGCCCTTAAATCAGAGCGATATGTCACACAAAATAGTTAATAAATAACATTTCCCACATGTCTACTTTACATCAGCACAATTTTGGAACCCAAATTTTTTTTTGTTAGGGAGCTATAAGGGTTAAAAGTTGACCAGCGATTTCTCATTTTTCCAACAAAATTTACAAAAACATTTTTTTAGGGACCACATCATATTTGAAGTCACTTTGAGGGGTCTTTATGACAGAAAATACCCAAAAGTGACACCATTCTAAAAACTGCACCCCTCAAGGTGCTCAAAACCACATTCAAGAACTTTATTAACCCTTCAGGTGCTTCACAGGAATTTTTGGAATGTGGAAGAAAAAAATTAACATTTAACTTTTTTCACAAAAATGTTACTTTAGACCCAATTTTTTTATTTTCACAGGGGTAACATGAAAAAATGGACCCCAAATTTTTTTGTGCAATTTCTCTTGAGCGTGCTGATACCCCATATGTGAGGGAAAACCACTGTTTGGGCGCACGGCAGGGTTCAGAAGGGAAGGAGCGCCATTTGACTTTTTGAATGTAAAATTTGTCTGAATAATTAGCGGACGCCATGTTGCGTTTGGAGAGCTCCTGATGTGCCTAAACAGTGGAAACCCCCCACAAGTGACACCATTTTGGAAACTAGACCCCTTAGGGAACTTATCTAGATGTGTGGTGAGCACCTTGAACCCCAAGGTGCTTCACAGAAGTTTATAATATTGAGCTGTAAAAATAAAATTTTCACATTTTTCCCACAAAACCGTATTTCATCCCTTAATTTTGCATTATCATAAGGGTAATAGGATAAATTGCACCATGAAATTTGTTGTGCAATTTCTCCTGAACACGCCGATACCCCATATGTGGAGGCAAATTACTGTTTGGGCACATGGCAAGGTTTGAAAGGGAAGGAGCGCCATTTGACTTTTTGAATGTAAAATTTGTTTGAATAATTAGCGGACGCCATGTCACATTTGGGGAGCCCCTAATGTGCCTAAACAGCGGAAACCCCCCACAAGTGCCACCATTTTGGAAACTAGACCCCTTAGGGAACTTATCTAGATGTGTGGTGAGCACCTTGCACCCCCAGCTGCTTCACAGAAGTTTATAATATTGAGCCGTAAAAATAAAATTTTCACATTTTTCCCATAAAAAATGTTTTTCATTCCCTAATTTTGCATTATCATAAGGGTAACAGGATAAATTGCACCATGAATTTGTTGTACAATTTCTCCTGAGTACGCCGATACCCCATATGTGGGGGAAAACCACTGCTTTGGTGTACGGCAGGGTTCGGAAGAGAAAGAAGCGCTATGTTGGCTGGGATAGGCAGCAGACACCATGTCACATTTGAAGAGTCGCTGACATGCCAAAACAGCAGAAACCTCCACAAGTGACCCCATTTTGTAAACTACACCTCTCAAGGAATTCATCTAGGGAAGTAGTGAGCATTTTTTAATTTTTAAATTTATACCATTGGGCAGTGAAAAAAGCATAATTATATTTTTACCACAAAAAAATGTTTTACCCTCAGATTTTACATTTTCACACAGGGCAATGGGTAAAAATGGTGCCGAAATGCGTCACACAATTTCTTCTAAAAGTGTCAATACCCCATATGTGGCTGTATCGTACCACTTAGCCATACGGTGAGATTTGAGGGGGAAGGAGCGCTATTTGACGATTGGAGAACAAATTATTGTAGAATAGGCATTTGGATTTGGGAGCACAAAATTTTGTGAATTTCTTTTGGGGGGCAAGGACCATTTTGCTTTTCCAGAGCCTTTCTGCTACCAGTAACTTGGAAGTCCCTTATATTTTTAACAGATGATGGACCTGAGTGGGGACTAGCTTTTTTTGAGGACTGAGTTGAAGCTTTTATTGGGAACATTTTACGTAACATTTATCCGGCGCTCTAGGCTGAGCACTTACATCGGGGTTTCCATCTAATTTTCCAAGTGATGTAATTCAGATGAAACCCCTGCGGGATCCATTCACTGTAATGAGGCAGCAGAGTTACTCTGGACTCCGTCTGGCCTCTGTTTAGTGGTGTCCTTTTTTCCAGAAGTGCACAAAACTGTGGCCAACCGCACTTTTATGCACGCCTAAAACAAATGACACCGTGGGATCCCAGGCTAGACGGCATCCACAGTGGCCTATATCTGCCTCATTACAGGGAATCTTCCATCATGGGTTCTGGCTGAATCACGTATTTCAGAGATTTACACGGAAACTCTGGTGTAAGTGCTCAGCGCAGAGCACAGGATAAATGTGAGCAGAGCCTTACTGGGATCTTTGGGAGACATAATAAACAAATCAGTAGCAGGTGAATAATATTTGTTTTATTTATTTTTTATGCCGTTCCTCGTGTGATATAACTGATTAGATTACTTTATTCTTCGGGTCGGTGCGATTACAGAGATACCAGATTTATATGGGGTTTTTATGACTGACAGCTGTCACACACTAAAATACGCTTTTTTTGCAAAATCTAGTTTTTGCATCACCATATTTTGAGAGCTATAATTTTTCCATATTTTGGCCGATAGAGTCATGTGATGGCTTGTTTTTTGCGGGACGAGTTGACAATTTTATTGGAACCATTTTTGGGCACGTGACATTTTTTGATCGCTTTCTATTCCGTTTTTTGGGAGGTAAAGTTAACAAAAACAAACACTTCAGGAATTGTTTTTTGAGTTTTTTTTTATGCCGTTCTGCGTGTGGTAAAAGTGATCAGGCAGCGTTATTCTTCGGGTCAGTACGTTTACAGCGATACTACACTTACTGTATTTTTTTACGTTTTGGCGCTTTTACACAATAAAACAATTTTATAGAAAAAAATATATTTTTTTTGCATTGCTTTATTCTGAGCGCTCTAACTTTTTTATTTTTCGGCTGATGGAGCTGTTTGGTGGCTTTTTTTTTGTGGAACAAGATGACGTTTTCAGCGGTACCATTTTTATTTCTATTCTGCTTTTTGATCGCATTTTTTTCCACTTTTTGTTTGGCGATATGATGAAAAAGCATATTTTTTTGCTCCGTTTTTTATTTATTTTTATTACGGTGTGCACAGAAGGAGTTAATTAGTGTGACAGTTTTATAGCTCGGGTTGTTTCGGACACGGCGATACCAAATATGTGTACTTTTTTTGGTTTTGTAATAATTTACGGATTTATTGGTTTAATATTTTATTTATTTATTTTTATTTATTTTGTGATTTTTTTTTTAAATAGTTTAAAAACTTTTTTTTTACTTTTTTTTACATTTTTACTTAGTCCCTGTATGGGACATTAATTTTTATTTTTCTGATCACTGATCTCATGTAATGTAATAGACATATATTACATTACATGAGATCTTCCCTGACTGTTTCAGTCAGAGTCTCCTGTCTGGTATCAGCTACATACAGGCTGAAGCCAGACAGGAAGGACACCATATATGGCAGAGCTGGAGGCGGTCATGTGACCTCCAGCTGCCATAGCAACCCCAGGTCCTCAAACGAAACGGAGGTCTTCGGAGGTAAGTAAGACGACCCCCTCTCTTCCTGCTGTCTCCTATATGCCGCGATCACTATAGATCACAGCATATAGAAGACAGCAAAGGGTTAACATCACTGGGACCTGATCTAATCAGGTCCCGATGATGTACCCTGTCAGAGCTAACGCTCTGCACCGGAATCGCCGTGCTTGCAGGACCCTGGGGGTCCTGAGCACTGCGAGACCACCCACCGTTTTTAAACGTCGGCGCTGCACAGAGCCCGGCAAGCGCCGACGTTTATCTACAGTGGGCGGTCGGGAACCGGTTAAAATGATTGCAATCACAAATTCTTTGGTATTATTCTCTTCATTTAATTTGTCTTCAATGAAAAAATCACAAAAAGAATTGTCCTAAAGCCAAATTGGATATAATTCCACACCAAAACTAAAAAAGAGGGTGGACAAAAGTATTGGCACCCTTTGAAAAATCATGTGATGCTTCTCTAATTCGTGTAATTAACAGCACCTGTAACTTACCTGTGGCACCTAACAGGTGTTGGCAATAACTAAATCACACATGCAGCCAGTTAACATGGATTAAAGTTGACTCAACCTCTGTCCTGTGTCCTTGTGTGTACCACATTGAGCATGGAGAAAAGAAAGAAGACCAAAGAACTGTCTGAGGACTTGAGAAACCAAATTGTGAGGAAGCATGAGCAATCTCAAGGCTACAAGTCCATCTCCAAAGACCCGAATGTTCCTGTGTTTTCTGTGCGCAGTGTTATCAAGAAGTTTAAAAGCATCAACATAGAGTGTACAGGGAAAAAAAAGAGGCATTCAAAGAAAAGAGCACGGTCCCTACAGTCAAACATGGCGGGGGTTCCCTGATGTTTTGGGGTTGCTTTGCTGCCTCTGGCACTGGACTGCTAGACCGTGTGCATGGCATTATGAAGTCTGAAGACTACCAACAAATTTTGCAGTATAATGTAGGGCCCAGTGTGAGAAAGCTGGGTCTCCCTCAGAGGTCATGGGTCTTCCAGCAGGACAATGACCCAAAACACACTTCCAAAAGTACTATAAAATGGTTTTAGAGAAAGCACTGGGGAATTCTAAGGTGGCCAGCAATGAGTCCAGACCTAAATCCCATAGAACACCTGTGGAGAGATCTCAAAATGGCAGTTTGGAGAAGACACCCTTCAAATATCAGGGACCTGGAGCAGTTTTCCAAAGAAGAATGGTCTACAATTCCAGCAGAGCATTGTAAGAAACTCATTGACGGTTACCGGAAGCGGTTGTTCGCAGTTATTTTGGCTAAAGGTTGTGCAACCAAGTATTAGGCTGAGGGTGCCAATACTTTTGTCCGGCCCTTTTTTGGAGTTTTGTGTGAAATGATCAATGATTTGATTTTTGCTTCATCCTCTTTTGTATTTTTTCCTTGCAAGCAAATTAAATGAATAGAATAATACTAAAGAATTTGTGATTGCAATCATTTTCAGGAAGAAACTGAGTATTATCTGACAGAATTGCAGGGTTGCCAATACTTTTCGCCAGCACTGTATAGCTCAGGATAGAGCTGAAGGCTGGACATAACCTGTGTGGGTGGACCTCACACACACACATATTGACTGTGCTGCCATTTACCTTTTGTTTTTTTGCCAGTAAGGCAGTGTTTATTTAGCTGGAGTTGCAGGGCTTTATGCCATATAATAAAGTCTGCAGAGAAAACCAGGTTCCTGAGCCTTCTTCCAGAAGCGGCTGAGAGAGTCATCCTACCACAATATATATAAATATATATATATATATATATATATATATATGTATATATATGTATATACAGTTGGAACCAGAAGTTTGCATACAGTATATAAAAAGACACATATGCATGTTTTTCTCAATATCTGACATGAAATCAGAATAAACCTTTCCTGTTTTAGGTCAATTAGGATTACCATAATTTTTAATATTTGCCAAATGCCAGAATAATGATAGAGAATGTTTTAAGGCATTTTTATTTCTTACTGCAAAGTCAAAAGTTTATATACATTTCATTAATATTTGGTACCATTGCCCTTAAACTGTATGACTTTGGTCAAACGTTTGGGATATCCTCCCACAAGCTTCTCACAATAGTAGGTCGGAAATTGTTTCACAATCCATGCGCAGAATGCTTCAAACGTTTTTTTTTCCCTATTTTCCACCTCTAAAACCTGGGTGCGTCTTATGGTCCGGTGCATCTTATAGTCTGAAAAATACGATACATAAAAGACATATTGAATATTAGAAGGATATTAGTCATCTTACCAACAAGACATACAACAATCACTGGTCTTATAACAAAAGTTATCAAATATACTGTACATAATAAAATGTCCATAGCTAATATTGGTACCTAAATGTTAAAGTGCTAGCTCATAGTGCATAAACTTCCATAACCAAGAAATCCTTATAGTACAGTAGCAGTAAACACATATATAGTACCAAAAAAAAATATTCAAATGCCATTCCAAATTAGGCTTATCAGCAAAGATTATAAACTTTCTGCGGTTTACAATAAACCAATGACATAAGATTAATTTAAATAGCTAAACTCAACTAAAATAACAAGTGGTTTGTCTAAATTCAACACGAAATGGCACTTTTACTGACTATTACTATCTCAGGATTATTCAACCCCTTCATGTCAAATGTCTTAGTGCTTAGGAAATGACCCTTTAGCTGCTATGAACTGCTGAAAAGATGATGCATAGCCAGACACCAGTTTCTGGCAGTATTCCTGAAGAATTTTAGTCAATTCTTCATGGACAACGGCCTCCAGTTCCCTAATATTCTTGTGTTTGCATTCTGCAACCACCTTCTTCAAATCCCACCATAGGCTTTCTTTAGGGTTCAAGTCAAGTGACTGTGATGACCACACCAGAATCTTCCAGGAATTTTTCTGAAACCAAGCCTTGGTAGACTTCGATGTATTTTTGGGTTTATTGTCCTGTTAGAAGGTCCATTGTCACCTAAGCTTCAATTTCGTTACAGGACTCATGACGTATTCTTCCAGGATTTTCTGTTACTTGATTGAATTAATCTTGTCTTTATCATGCTGCAGGTTTCCAGTAACAGAGAAATCAAAGCAACCCCATGGCATCACTGAGTCACTGCCATGCTTCATTGTAGGCAGAGTGTTCTTTTCAGTGTATACTTCTTTCTTTCTCCTAATATACGGCTTATCTACAGAACTGAATCACAAAACTTCTATGATTTTTTTTAATGGTTTTGAGCATATTAAAGTTGACTTTTCTTGTGCTTATGGTTCAATAAAAATGTACGTCTTGTAGTTATAACAGCTAAAGGGTGCGGTGCTAAGTACTAAAGACGTTTGTTATGAAGGGGTTGAATATTTTGAAACTGTAGTAGTCAGTAAAAGGGGCATTTTGTGTTGAATTTGAACAATCCACTTGTTATATTAATTGTGTTGAGATACATAAATTCATAGTTCCATAGTTTTTAAAGGGACTCTGTTAGCACAGAATGACTGTTTAAACCAAGTACAGGCTCTCAATGCTTCACAGCGGGGCCAAACATTTAAGTGCACCTTCCCACTGCTTGGTTTCCATCTATCTAGCCATATGAAGCCAGAGCTCTCAATCAAAGAAGGGGGGGGGGGGGTGGAGATAGAGGGAAAACAAGCAGGTGGGAAGATGTATTTAAATGATTTGCCCTGCCATGAAGCACCGAACACCTGTACTTGGTTGGAACAGTCATTCTGTATTGACAGTCCCTTTAAGATTGAAGGTAGACACAAGTCCATTAAGTTCAACCTATAACCGAACATGTTTCCAGAGGAAGGCAAAAACCCCATGAGGCACATGCTAATTGCCCAATTTTAGGGGAAAAATTCCTTCCCAATTCCACATATGGCAATCAGACTTGTTCCCTGGTTCAATGTTCCATTACTATATATCTTATTAAATAATAAGTGAAAACTTTTAAAAGGTAGCGATCACTGTTACCGAAGTGACTCCAATCATTTAATATTCTATCTGGCTTATTGGTTCAAATTAGGTAGAGAAATGCCCACTTCATTTAGAGTCCTACATCAGTTGTGAAAGATAATTGTCTTATATTATTGTCAAAAAATTGTTTCCTTTGCTGAATATGCAGCCTTTTGCTCCTCAATTTATATCAGGGTAGTTAAAATGCCCCATAATAATTACTTCCAATTGCTTTATGAGGATATTTTCTGCTGCTTCAATTATGCTTGGAGACTTGGAAACAAACCACAACAGTTTTATTATTCTTTCTCCCTCCCCTTATCTCCATCCATAGGGACTCAACATTTCCATTGGTCTCATTGATCATAGCCAGCCCCTCCCAGTAATATGTCAACCCAATCCATGATGTGTCGAACTTGAGTGCTAGGAAGACAACACACCATTTGGCGATGTCAGTGTTTATGACAGATTGGCCTGTCTACTCCCCCCACAACCAGCACCTGTCTGGCCTTCCCTTTGCTCCTATTTCCCCCTTAATGGAGCAGACATTTCCCCGGCTAGGATGAGCTGCTGCAGTAATGCTATCCCTGTACTGACACCCACTGATCTGCCAATTTAGCAAACTTTTTGGGGTGTGCCAGTTCAGCTGTAGATTCCCTGACACTCTTCATTCTAACCCGCCTTCTATCTTTCACCCAGCTAGCTGCTTCACTGTACTGCAACTTGATGCTAAGATCCTCCACCATACCTCTCCAGCCAGCACCTATTCAGTGAGCAGCAAATTCCTTTGCATATTATCTATGGATCTCAGTGTTACTAGCTGTTTATTTAGATCCAGCACTTGGGACTCCAAATGTACAATGTGCAAAAACAAGCCTCCCTGACACTCTTACTTTTACCCTGTCTTCTAATGGTCAACAAGCTAGCTGACTTACTGTCCTGCTATCCATGGCACCATCCTTCTTCACATCTACCCCAGTGAGCAACTGTTCAGTGAGCAGAAAACTCCTTTCCATATTATCTATGCATCTCAGTGTTGCCAGTTGTTTATTTAGATCCAGTACTTGGGACTCCAAATACAATGGGCAAACACAAGCCTCACTGACACTCTTCCCTCTACTCCGCCTACTAATGGTCAACTAGCTAGCTGCCTCACTGTCCTGCAATACATGCTACCATCCTCCTTCACATCTACCCCAGTGAGCAACTGTTCAGTGAGCAGAAAACTTCTTTCCATTTTATCTATGGATCTCAGTGTTGCAAGCTGTTACCTCCAAATGTATAACATGCACACATCTCGCACAGCAGTATGCACCCTTAAACGGATGCTCAATGATTGTAAACATGTAGCAAGATGTATAATGGATGGCATTACCAACAATGGAGCACATGTTACTATTGGGAATTACAGAACACAGGAGTATAAACAGATAAATATCAACAGTGAATTAGTACAAATTACTCCTTTTCTAAACTCCCTTAATCCAAAGTCATTGAATCACAAGTCACCCACTTAAGCCAAATCCACTTAGGAACCAATTACTCGCAAGCAATTGTGTTTGTTTCACTGATTTATCAAACAGCAGAATGTTTGCAATTTTTGGTAATATAATCCTAATATGCAATGGAGGTTGAATCATTTTGATTGTAACTGTATTTACATTTTTTCTATGTGAACAAAAAAAGCCTGGATATTGGTATTTGGATATGTGATGGGATAAAAGACTGACCCTGGGGATCTGAATGACCTTTTTACTGGCTCTAAGTTCCTGAAATAGTATAGGAGTGCCTCAGTGTCTGAGTGACAGAGCAAATGTTGGATGCTTGATGTCGAAGTGGGTTGTCACTTTTAACTTGAGTACTCAATGGTAGTGTTATTTGTGAACTGTATAGCACTATTACATAGAATTAGGAGTCTTTGCACTTGGTCACATTATAATTTGCACATTGAGTTTCTTGAATATTTAGGCTCTGTGTGGCTGCATTATAAGGTCACCATAAGGCAGTGTTACATTAGATATAAAAAAAGTATGCACACCACTGTTAAAATGCCAGGTTTTTGTCATGTAAAACGTGAAAAATAATTTCAATACTTTTACCACATTTGATGCCACCTATAATCTGTACAATTCAATTAACAATTAAGCTAAAATCTTTTTGGGTGGGAAAAATAATAAAGAACTAAAATAATATGGTTTCATAAAACCATTCTAAACACTCTAAAAATACTTTGCTGAAGTACTCTTTGAATTTATGACAGCATTCTGTCTTTTGCAGTAGTATCAGCTAGGCACTTCTAGAATTAGCAATCTTTGACCTTTGTTCCTTACAGAAGGGCTCCAAATCTTTCAGGTTGCAAGAACATCTCCTTTGTATAGCTCTCTTCAGGTCAACCTACAGATTTTCAATTAGTTTTAGAGCTGGGCTTTGGTTGGGCCACTCCAAAGCTTTCAACTTCTTCTGGCAGAGCCATTCTTTTGTCAATTTGTAGATATGCTTATAGGGTTGTTGTCTTGCTAAAAGGTGAAATTCCTCTTCATCATCAGCTTTTTAGCAGACTCCTGAATGCTTTTTTGAAAAATGACATATTTGGAACTGTTCATAATTCACTCGTCCTTAACTAAAGCACTAGTTCAAGCTGCTGAAAAACAGCCCCAAAGCATAATGCTATCTCCACTCTGGGTATTGTGTTCTTTTGGTGATGGGCAATGTTGATTTTGTACCAAACATATTTTTTGGAATTATGACCAAAAAGTTCAACCTTGGTCTCATCAGACCGTAACACGTATTACCACATGGTTTTGGCATATTTGATGTAGATTTTGGCAAAACATAGTTGGACTTGGATGTTTTCCTTTGTTAGAAAAGGCTGCCATCTTGCCAACCTAACCCACAGGCCAGACATATGAAGAATATGCGAGTTTATTATCACATGCAGTACATAACCAGTGTACTGCAACTAAGAAAATCTCTGGCAAACTCTACTAGAAGAGCAACAATTTATATGGAGTTAATGAGAATCCCGTTTAATGATGGCAGCTGTGTACAATATAACATGAGTTTAAGGGCTCTTTTACACAGCCGTGAATTCTTTCATGCAAGAAAATTGGGCTGATTATGCTAATGAATCTCGGCTCAAACTGTCTGAACACAATCACATCCCCAGTTATAAGAGTGTGTTCACACTTATGCAACCACATTATTTCAGTTTTGTTATTTTTATCTTCCCCTCAAAATGATTTAAGTTTGGTTTTCAACAGATTTGCACAAATTATGAATGACAAGGTAGAAAAAGTTCTGAAATGATTCGTCTTGGTATGATTTTTTTTACATAAGAAAAAACTGGCATTTTAACAGGGGTATGTAGACTTTTTATATCCACTTTGTAAAGGTGCTTTTTGGCAGTGTTATATGGTTGTATTTATATTTTATGTATGACATCATTACCTTGTCCAGGGGAGACTAGTTATCTATTTTTTGCGCCTTGGAAAAAATAACAGCACATTTTGCTTGTTTTGCAAATATGACTTTGATATTTCGTGTGTTAATCACTAATGTTGGTTTATTGCAACATAAAGAAGAGAAGCATGTGAGCCACAGAACCTTGCTGCTTAATGTATTTTAATCTATGTGATGTTTGTTAATGGATTATTCAAGTTTCAGTTTTTTACAAAATAAAAAGGTATACAATTTTCCATCACATATACTTGTACCATATTAATTTCTCAAGGATTTAAGCTTGCTGACATTCAATAGAAACCTTTGCTAGTTCGGACATCTATGAAGATAGGCATGCACATTTACTGCCATGTGTCTTGTAAGATTAGTTGATGAGCTCAAACAAAGATTATATATATGTTTATATATATAAAAATTATATATATATGAAAGACAGCACCATTTCATATTACTCACTAGTCGGTGCCAAGCCTCCAAACAGTCTGTCCAAACTGCTGCATGTCAATAGAAAAAATATAAAGAGGCAGCACTCCAAGAAATTTTTAAAAAAAAATGGACTTTAATGAGCCCAAATGCGAAGTTTCGGTTCACAGAACCTTTCTCGAGCCAAGAATAGTTGATGAGCTCAAACAAAGATTATATATATGTTTATATATATATATATATATATATATATATATATGTATATAAATAGCACGTTACATAAGTATTGAAAACATCACCAATTTTCTAAGTAAATTTATATATAAATATATTTCAAAAGGTGCTATTGACAAGAAATTCTCACCCTCACCAGATGTCGGTAACAACCCATTCAATCCACACAGGAAAAGAAATGAAACCATAGATGTCCAGAAATTAGTTTATGTGAAATTACACAGGGAAAAAGTATTGAACACATTTACTGAAATGTAATTAATACTTCATGCAAAAGTCTTTGTTGGTGATAACAGTTTCAAGACGCCTCCTGTATGGAGAAACTAGTTGCATGCATTGCTCAGGTGTGATTTTAGCCCATTGTTCCACACAAACACTGTTCAAATCCTGAAGGTTCTGTGGGCTCCTTCTATGAACTCTGAGCTTTAGTTCCTTTCATAAATGTTCTATTGGAATCAGGTCAGGTGATTGGCTGGGCCATTCTAGCAGGTTTATATTCTTTCTCTGAAACCTATTGTTTTCTTGACTGTTTGTTTGGGAAAATTGTCTTGCTGAAATATCCACCCTCATTTGATCTTCATAATCCTGGTAGATGACAGAAGCTTTTTTTCAAGAATGTCTCGGTACATTTATCCATTTATTTTTCCTTCAATCATATGAAGTTTGCCAGTGCCATATGCTGAAAAACAGTCCAACACCATGATATTCCCTCCTGCAAACTTCACTGTTGGTGTGATGTTTTTGGGGGTATATGCAGTGCCTTTTGGCCTCCCAACATGGTGTGTATTATGGCATCCAAAGAGTTCTATTTTTTTCTCATCTGACCAGACTATATTCTCCCAGTATTTCACAGGTTTGTCTAAATTTTGTTGAGCAAACTTTAAACGAGCTTGAACATGATTTTTGTTCAGCAATAGAGACCTTATGTGGTGAGCATGCATACAGGCCATGGAGGTTGAGTGCATTACTTATAGTTTTCTTTGAAACAATTGTACCTGTTGATTCCAGGTCTTTCTGGAGCTCTCCACAGGTGGTCTTTGGCTCTTGCAGTGAGCAACTGGTCATGGCCGATTTATGATGAAATGATGTTCTTTCCACTTCCAGACTATGGCCCCAACAGTGCTCACTGGAGCCTTCAGTAGTTTAGAAATTCTCCTGTAACCAATGCCATCAGTATGTTATGAAACAATAAGGTTGCAAAAGTCTTGAGACAGCTTACTGGTTTTACTCATCATGAGATGTTTTTTGTGTGGCACCTTGGCAATGAGACACCTTTTTATAGGCCATCAGTTGAACCAGTTGTTATTACGTTCTAATTACTGATAGATTTCAGCTGGTGTCATTACTTTCCATGGATTTTTGCACTTCTCTTTCTTAATGTATTCAATACATTTTCCCTTTGTAACTTCTCAATAGTACACATAACTTAATTTATAGACATTTATGGTTTGATTTCTTTACCATGCTGTGAACGGCTTGTTTTCTACAACTGATGAGAATTTCTTGTCAGTAGCACCTTTAGAAATATATTTACTTAGAAAATTGGTGACGTGTTCAATACTTATTTCACCCACTGTATGTATATACAGGGTGGTCCAAAAGTAGGTGGACAGAAAGTTTAATAAGGTTATGAAGGGGGAAATTTATCAAACACTAAATTGCAGCCGCCTGTCTGGATCATCCTCCAATAAACCATGAGTTAGATGTGGACGATAAGCTTTCCACCCAATAGATTTCAGGATTCGCATGATAGAAGCTCGTGAAATTCCCAATTCCAAAGAGGCTCTTCTTGTGGACTTTTTGGACTCTGAACAAATGTTTCAGCAACAAGTTGTTTATTATCTTCTGTACAGACTGTTTTGGGTCGACCAGTTTTTGGAGCATTAAGGATTGAGCCAGTGGCATTGAATTTGTCACGAATGCGGTAAATGGTTTGTCTCTTTGGGGCTTGAGTACCAAATGTTTCAACCCAATTTGCTCTAACAGTTTCAGCATTTTGAGATTTCCAATACTCTGTTAAAATCCATATTCTTTGATCTGTATTTAAATTATTTGCCATTATGTGTTATCTGAATTATCTGAAAAGAAAACAGATTTGGGGGAGATCTATCTGTGAAAACTAGATCTGTGAAACTGGCTCAGTTGTCCTTAGCAACCAATAAGATTCCACCTTTCAGTTTCCAAAGAGTCTGTGAGGAATGAAAAGTGGAATCTGATTGGTTGCTAAGGGCAACTGAGCCAGTTTCACTTTACTCCATGTTTGATAAATCTCCCCCTTCATAACCTTATTACACTTTCTGTCCACCTACTCTTGGACCACCCTGTATATATATATATATATATATATATATATATATATATGTAAATGGCTACCACATACAGGTTTGGGGCAAGCTACTCCATTTCCCAGAGCTCTCGGGTTGCCCGGGCATTCACCCTTTAACCCCTATACAGAGATCTAGATTTACACAGGGGTCTCTGTGCAAGGACAACAGAGTCAGTTACTGTTCACTGGTGCAAGCTGTCAAGAAGGATAGCTGGGTCAAAACTGAGAGGACAGCAAAGGTATAAAATCATCAGGCTGGAGAAGTATCAATAAACAAGCCGAGGTCAAAACAGGAACGCACAATTATAACACAAGAGCAGAGACCACAGACCTAAACCATGGAAGTATAAAGCTATATTTGGAAACTTTCAGCAGTAAATGGAAGCTTAAGTAAGGTGTGTTGCTCTCCAACTGGCTGGAGCAGGGATCTAATAACTCCAGCCGAACAGCACACACTCTCGTACTACCAGATTAGACGGCAATGGAGAACCCAGCCACCCAAATCTAAGCGGCTGGACAGAGCCTATGCTTTCCAGAACTTCTGGTTCCAATGTCTCTTCTATCACCAGAGCCGCCCATAGAATGAATATAAGTAAAGCGGGCACCACTAAGAAATCAACCAAATGCATATAATGAAATATACAAGGTAGAAGTAGAAGCTATTCAAAACAAGGGGATTTCTTAAAAATAATGTCAATTTTTATTCACACAAAACAAGTCAAGAAATTAATAAAAACATTTAAAAATCCAAACGACCTAATAACACTAATCCATAAGTCATAATAGACTTATAAACAACCTGAAACCAACCATATGACACATCAGTTTTATACATACTGTACATCATAATAAAGCATTATTATAACATTATTATAACATTATTATACAGTATAATTCATTAGAATAAACAATTAATTTGGACAAAAACAATAAGTTGGATGTTGCCAGCATATGTACAAAAACCAAGTCTCAAGAATATGTATGTGGCCTAATATCCAACAAGATCAGAAGACTTTGAACACCACATGAATGTCCACTTAGATAAACACATATTTGCCTAGAAAAAAATATATCATAGTAATCTGGCTAGAAACTGACAAAAAACAGTAATGAATAAATAGGTGCAAAAGTGAAGAAAACGCCTGATGCAATTTAGAAAAGGACCTAATAGTCCATCATATCCAAGATATGTTGTATAAAACCTGTGCCTGTCATAAGGTTGGGATAGGAAATAGACCCAACGCGTATTGCCACGTGTGTGGATTCCTCAGGGGCAAATGTGCAAATGCATACGACTTGCATGGGTATATACAGTATAGATGTAAATAATTACCAAAAGATTACCAGCTGGCAATGGAGGAATTGACTGCCCAAGGTTCAGATTTCCTCATGTGATTTTCTGGATTTATTTTGTATATTCTGTCTTGCAGTGTTGAAGTGTACCTACGATAAAATTACAGACCTCTCAATTCTTTGTAGGTGGGAAAACTTGCAAAATCGCCAGTGTATCAAATACTTATTTTCCAGTATACAGTATATATGTGAGTGTGGAAGTGAATATGTGAAGCGCAAGAAGACAAAAATAAGAAAAAATGTGAATGTGTGCAAAAATTAATATACAATAAAAAGATATCACGCAAGATATGAATAAAAAATGTGTAAAAGAATAAATATTTAAATATAATTAAAATGTTATATAAGCAAAACAACAACTTAGTGAATGATATTATACATATGTGAACTAATCGTGCAAATAAGTGTTATACGGATAAATCATCGAAGGATAGTAGACTCTTCTTTGTTCCTTCCCTTTTCTCTCCCAATGTGAATGATTATCACATCACTCCATATCGACTGAAGAGACCCAGGTTATCCACCAGACCGCTAATCCCGAACCAATGAGAATGGGTAAATGAAAAATCTTCTCAAAAGATTGATTAACCCCTTAAGCCCCGCGGGTGGTTTGCACGTTAATGACCGGGCCAATTTTTACAATTCTGACCACTGTCACTTTATGAGGTAATTACTCTGGAACGCTTCAACGGATCCCCCTGATTCTGAGATTGTTTTTTCATGACATATTGTACTTCATGATTGTGGAAAAATTTCTTCGATATCACTTGCGTTTATTTGTGAAAAAAACGGAAATTTGGCGAAAATTTTGAAAATTTTGCAATTTTCAAAATTTTAATTTTTAAACCCTGAAATCAGAGCGATATGTCACACAAAAGAGTTAATAAATAACATTTCCCACATGTCTACTTTACATCAGCACAATTTTGTAACCAAAATTTTTTTTTGTTAGGGAGCTATAAGGGTTAAAAGTTGACCAGCGATTTCTCATTTTTCCAACAAAATTTACAAAACCATTTTTTTAGGGACCACATCACATTTGAAGTCACTTGGAGAGGTCTTTTTGACAGAAAATACCCAAAAGTGACACCATTATAAAAACTGCACCCCTCAAGGTGCTCAAAACCACATTCAAGAACTTTATTAACCCTTCAGGTGCTTCACAGGAATTTTTTGAATGTGGAAGAAAAAAATGAACATTTAACTTTTTTCACAAAAATGTTACTTTAGACCCAATTTTTTTTATTTTCACAGGGGTAACAAGAAAAAATGGACCCCAAAATTTGTTGTGCAATTTCCCCTGGGCACGCAGATACCCAATATTTGGGGAAAAAACACTGTTTGGGCGCACGGCAGGGCTCGGAAAGGAAGGAGCGCCATTTGACTTTTTGATTGTAAAATTTGCTTGAATAATTAGCGGACGCCATGTTGTGTTTGGAGAGCCCCTGTGTGCCCAAACTTTGGAGCTCCCCAAAAGTGACCCCATTTTGGAAACTAGACCCCCCAAGGCACCTTTATAGATGCATAGTGAGCACTTGGAACCCCCAGGTGCTTCACAAATTGATTCGTAAAAATGAAAAAGTGAAAAAAAAAACACTTTTTCATATTTACGAATCAATTTGTGAAGCACCTAGGGGTTCCAAGTGCTCACTATGCATCTAGATTGGTGCCTTGGGGGGTCTAGTTTCCAAAATGGGGTCACTTGTGGGGGAGCTCCAATGTTTGGACACACAGGGACTCTCTAAATACAACATGGTATCCGCTAACAAATTGAATGGAAAATCGGCTCAAATTGTTAGCGGACACCACATTGCGTTTGGAGAGCCCCTCTGTGCCCAAACTTTGGAGCTACCCCACAAGTGACCCCATTTTGGAAACTAGACCCCCCATGGCACCTTTCTAGATGCATAGTGAGCACTTGGAACCCCCAGGTGCTTCACAAATTGATTCGTAAAAATGAAAAAGTGAAAAAAAAAACACTTTCATTTTTACGAATCAATTTGTGAAGCACCTAGCGGTTCAGAGTGCTCACTATGCATCTAGATAGGTGCCTTGGGGGGTCTAGTTTCTAAAATGGGGTCACTTGTGGGGGAGCTCCAATGTTTGGGCACACAGGGACTCTCTAAATGCAACATGGTATCCGCTAACAAATTGAATGGAAAATCGGCTCAAATTGTTAGCGGACACCACATTCCGTTTGGAGAGCCCCTCTGTGCCCAAACTTTGGAGCTCCCCCACAAGTGACCCCATTTTGGAAACTAGACCCCCCAAGGCACCTTTCTAGATGCATAGTGAGCACTTGGAACCCCCAGGTGCTTCACAAATTGATTCGTAAAAATGAAAAAGTGAAAAAAAAAACACTTTTTCATTTTTATGAATCAATTTGTGAAACACCTGGGGTTCCAAGTGCTCACTATGCATCTAGATAGGTGCCTTGGGGGGTCTAGTTTCCAAAATGGGGTCACTTGTGGGGGAGCTCCAATGTTTGGGCACACAGGGACTCTCCAAATGCAACATGATATCCGCTAACAAATTGAGCCGACAATTTGTTAGCGGATATCATGTTGCATTTGGAGAGTTCCTGTGTGCCCAAACATTGGAGCTCCCCCACAAGTGACCCCATTTTGGAAACTAGACCCCCCAAGGCACCTATCTAGATTCATAGTGAGCACTTGGAACCCCAGGTGCTTCACAAATTGATTCATAAAAATGAAAAAGTGTTTTTTTTTTCACTTTTTCATTTTTACGAATCAATTTGTGAAGCACCTGGGGGTTCCAAGTGCTCACTATGCATCTAGATAGGTGCCTTGGGGGGTCTAGTTTCCAAAATGGGGTCACTTGTGGGGGAGCTCCAATGTTTTGGCACACAGGGGCTCTCCAAACGCAACATGGCGTCCGCTAACAATTTGAGCCGATTTTCCATTCAATTTGTTAGCGGACACCATGTCGCGTTTGGAGAGCCCGTGATGTGCCTAAACAGTGGAGCTCCCCCACAAGTGTCCCCATTTTGGAAACTATACCCCTCAAGGATTTTATTAAGGTGTATAGTGAACATTTTGAACCCAGAGGTACGGCACAGAATTTGTTTACATTAGGTCATCATATTGAATAAGTTGTCATTATTCTTGAGCGCAAGTGCTCGCTACTTGAGTTTGCATCGGGTACTCAGGTATGCACCATGTACAGCGTGTGCTCGAGTGACATGCTCGAGTCCCTGCTCCGCATGTTTCACGGTTATTAGACACCCAAAAAAAAACATGCGGGGATCGCTCGTGCATGGCAGGCAATCCCCGTAAAGTTTTTTGGCCGCGAAGCATATGGGGCAGAGACTCGAGCATGTCACTCAAATACCCACGATACTCAATGCATACCAGAGCACCCGATGCAAACTCAAGTAGCGAGCACTTGCTCTCAACACTAGTCACCATATCGTCATCTTTTTTTCTTACTTTTGAAAAAAATCCCAACCCCAGCCCTAACCCTAGCACAACCCTAGCCCTAGCACAACCCTAGCCCTAGCACAACCCTAGCCCCAGCACAACCCTAGCCCCAGCACAACCCTAGCCCCAGCACAACACTAGCCCCAGCACAACACTAGCCCCAGCACAACCCTAGCCCCAGCACAACCCTAGCCCCAGCACAACCCTAGCCCTAGCCCAATCTTAACCCAAGAGTTTATTTTTGACGCTGTTCCTTGTGCGGTATAAGTGATTAGACGACTTTATTCTTCGGGTCGGTGTGATTACAGCAATGCCAGAATCATATGGGGTTTTTATGACTGACAGCTGTCACACACTAAAAGACGCATTTTTTGTAAAATCTAGTTTTTGCATCGCCATATTTTGAGAGCTATAATTTTTCCAGATTTTGGCAGACAGTCATGTGACGGCTCGTTTTTTGCGGGATGACTTGACGTTGTTATTGGTGCCATTTTCAGGCACGTGACATTTTTTGATCGCTTTCTATTCCGATTTTTGGGAGGCAGAATAAACAAAAACCAACAATTCAGGAATTGTTTTTTTTTTTTTTTTTATTCTGTTCCGCGTGTGGTAAAATTGATGAGGTAGCTTTATTCTTCGGGTCAGTACGTTTACAGCGGTACCACATTTGTATCATTTTTCTATGTTTCTGTTGCTTAAGGGCAGCGCCCAATCACTTCCTGCTTTTTGTACCTGCTGTGGGTCACACCCCTTGTGCGTCCTCAGCCTATTGCTGTCTGTCACCTGGTATATAGCTCAGCTGCTCCCATCTATCCCTGCCTGAGCATAGTGTTTCATTCAGTGTGTGCCTTCACTCTGAAGATGCCAGGTCCCGTTCTTTGTCTCCTGTCTTGCGGTATCAGTTCCCGTGTCTGAACTGAGTCCTGTCTATGTCTCCTGCCTTGCGGTATCAGTTCCCGTGTCTGAGCTGAGTCCTGTCTTTGTCTCCTGCCTTGCGGTATCAGTTCCCGTGTCTGAACTGAGTCCTGTCTGTGTACTCTTGCCTGCTGCCTTTCCTGGAGGCTGTATTTCCAGGCCTGTCTGAACACGCTCCTAGCCTGTTCCTCCCGCCTTCTAGGGGCCGATTACCTAGATCCGTTCCTGTATCTTGTCTGTCCTGTCTGAACACGCTCCTAGCCTGTTCCTCCCGCCTTCTAGGGGCCGATTACCTAGATCCGTTCCTGTATCTTGTCTGTCCTGTCTGAACACGCTCCTTGCCTGTTCGTCCCGCCTCTCTGGGGGCCGATTACCCAGACCTGCTCCTGTATCTTGTCTGTTCTGTCTGAACACGCTCCTTGCCTGTTTGTCCCGCCTCTCTGGGGGCCGTATTCCCAGACCCGCTCCTGTGTCCCGCTCCTGTGTCGGTCTCGTCCGTACACTCAGTTCCAGTCTGTACTCTCTCCTATCTTTCATCTGTCTTTTCTCTATGTCCGTTCCTTTCCTTTTTCTGCAGAGTCTGAACTCGTACCTAACTCCTGCCTGTTGTCTCTGTACTCCCGTTTGTGAGTTTGTGGTCCACTCGCTACTTTACTGCAAGTACCCTGTGGGTGTCTGGCTCTGCCTTTCCCTTCCTGTCTGTTCCGTGTGAACAGAGCCCTGTCCCCCCTACTCAGCCTTGCCTGCTCTGACTCCTTTGCTCACTGCTCCGGCGGTTCTAGCCTGCTCTGACTCCTTTGCTCACCGCTCCGGCGGTTCTAGTCTGCTCTGACTCCTTTGCTTACCGCTCCGGCGGTTCTAGCCTGCTCTGACTCCTTTGCTCGCTGCTCCGGCAGCCTTGCTCCGCTCTGACCCTTTTGCTCGCTGCTCCGGCAGTCTCGCTCCACTCTTGCTCACCGCTCCAGGCGGCCTCGTCCTGCTTTACTCTTGCTCACTGCTCCAGCAGTCTCGCTCAGCTTTGATCCTTTGTTCACCGCTCCTGGTGGCCTTGTCCTGCTCTACTCTTGCTCACCGCTCCAGGCGGCCTTGTCCTGCCCTGTTCTCGCTCACCTCTCTGGGCGGCCTCACTCTGCTGTGTTTGTCCGCCACATCTGTGGCTCTGTTCCTGAGTCCCAGTGTGTACTGGGTCCTATCCCGCCAGTGTCCCTACCTGCTAGTGCCTCCCTGTCTGCTCTCTAGCTGTGCTTGCCTGTACCCCTCTGCCTGTATTGTTCCTGAGTCCCAGTGTGTACTGGGTCCTATCCCGCCTGTGTTCCTACCTGCTAGTGCCTCCCTGTCTGCACTCTAGCTGTGCTTGCCTGTACCCCCCTGCCTGCTTACCCACCTGCCTGCATACCAGTCGTGCCTGCCTATACCCACCAGTCTGTGTGCCAGCCTACCAGTCTGTTCCTGTATTCCCCTGTGTGGGTCAACAGCCGTGTCCGGGGTCTGTCCTGGAGTAGCACCTGGTCCCTTTGCTCGGTTCCTCCTTGGTGCACTGGCGTCGTATGCCGTCGTGCGACCCTGGTCGGATCGGGTGAATACCTAGTTAAGCCCCTCCAGGCATTCACTCTCTGGCACGGTCCAGTGGAATCACTACAATCACACGCACACGCCGCTCAGCCCGGGCGTGTGCATAACAGATGATATGGGTTGTGTGGCACCCCTTGAAGAGCATAGCCTGTGGCCAGAGAAGTAGACCTATATAGCCACATCCCGGTGAACTCCACCAACTGTACACCCGCCTACCCTGAGGGTAAGACCTGGCAAGTTACCCATTGACTTAGACATGGGAGTTTTAACACCTAAGATGACATCACCAGATGCAGACTGGGATACGGAGCGGCGGCAACAATACCGCAAGGTGCAAGAATGTGTAGAGAGAAGTTTGTCCCAGGCGAGGCAGAGGCCGGAAAGAACTTATAATCAGCAAGCACCTGCAGTTCCCTTGTCACCTGGAGAACAGGTACTCAAAAGGAAGAGACGAGTTCACAAATTAGACGATCAGTGGGAGGTTGAGCCATACACCGTCTTAACTTCAAATTTTGACAACACCAAGGTATGCCTCATCAGTAAAGATGGAGGAGAGACTTTGGCGGCAGTCGCAAGAGACCACCTAAAGATATGCCCTGATCAATTGAGACACCAAGAGGAAGACCAAAACAACCCCCAGCACACATAAAAGGTGGAAGAGATGGTCCAAACCATCCTTGGAGAATTTCCCCGGTCTTGCACGCAGGTGAACCAAGCAATCGTGGTACCTGTTCTGACCTTTCCACAAGTAGCCTTACCAGAAGCTGCAGAGACTCTAGAACAGCTGGGAGACCAGACGGCCTCAGCAACAGATGACACAACCGCAGTGGAATGAGTGAATCTACTCCCTGCTAGAGGTGAATCTGTCAGTCCCATGGTGAGTATAGGAGTTCGCAGAAGGCAATCTGGTATACCAGTACTATGTAGGTCCACAAGTAGTGTAGTGAATAGTGCACCCACCACACCAGCGGTAGACACTAGAGACCCGGGTAGGTCATTAGCAATAACTGTACTGCGTAGATCAACCCGTAGTACCAGAGGTCAGCTCTCTGCCCGTTATAGGGACTAAGGTGTAATAAGATATTAGTGTACAGTATATAATTGCAACCGTTAAGCATGAGAGCCTACAGAGACTTCCTGAAAGAACTTTTAAGCAATCCTGAGTGCATATAGTTATTATATTTATGGACAAATGGACCACAGGACTAGATGTGGTCAGAACAATATTGAGTAAAGTTAATTGTTAGCCTTGAAAATAAACCACAGGCGTGGCCGAAAACCAGGCCCACTGACAGAGTGCCCTGAAGCCATGCCCAGGGATGATACACAAAGTGGGTTAAGGCGGTTCCCACCAACCAACCTTCAGGTATCCGTAAAAAGACAGTTCCCGGATAGCGACGTAAGGAATAAGCGTTGCAATGACTGCTCCCAATTTTTTTATTTTTTTTTGTTCTGTAATTTTTGCCTTTTTGAGACTTTGTTAATTTTTGATAATATAAATTGTTATTGCTGTTAATTGTTTAACTCTAAAGGTATCCTCAGTCCGGAAGTACTGAATTTAACTAGGGGGGAATGTGGCACCCCAGGAGTCCGGTTGCCACATTGGCATTGCCTCCCTCACAGGGGGTGATGCCATGCCTGGAAGCAAGGAGGGGTCCCCTTATCAGGTAACACCAGCATCCAACACTTTTCCTGGCTCCAGACCAGAAGGGGGAGCTCTAATCCGATTTCAGGGGAGCTTCCCCTTTAAATTGGGGCCCGGAGGCGGGAGTTAGGGGAGTCAGTTGGAGACGGAGGAGAGTCAGTTGGGATGGAGGAGAGTGAGTGGAAGACGAGGGAGAATCTGGGGAGGGGAGCTGTGACCAAGCTCGCCCCAGAGAAAAGCGCCAGAAACTGGACACCGGAGTCCGTGGTTGCTCGGTTACTGAAGTCCCGGCAGCTAAATCCAGAGGGCAGGAGACTGCAGGTCTCCTGGCCCCACCAAACACCTGGCGGCTCAGCAGCATATTAGAGCCCGGAGCCGCCACGAAGGAGCAACACCTGTAAAAGGCTTGAGCTGCCTGCCATACGGGCTAGGATTTAACGATCACTCAGGAAAGAGGGCCGCAGCATAGCTTTAGGCAGCAGGGCCAAAGAGGACAGCGCAGAAGGAAGGCCTAAAACCCCACCTGGCGAGGTGGATCCCAAATTGCTTCTAGGCTGCCCGGATCTCCATTACCTTCTGTTACCAGTGCACCATAAAACATGAAGTAAAGGTAGAGGAAACCACCATTGCTGTGTCGTCTGGTCATTATCTGCACCCTCAGTCCTGCACCCCAACATCCACAATCCCCTAGATAAACCGTACCAGTAGCCCTGGGGCCCCGTTCTACCCGTGGGGAGCAAATCCACCCCAGCTGGGTCACCAACGGCCCCAGCAGTCTATTTCAGCAGCAGCGGCCACATATAGCCTCATACCACTGGTGATGTCACAAAACTTTTCCCCTAAATAACCTGTCCTTTTTATTGACCACCCAGGACTATCCCAAGGAACCTCCCCTTATCTGTAACAAGAGATTGCCCAATGTGAAGGATAAACTAATACGGGCGGATGTTGGGAGCGATGCAATAATTCCAAGACAAACTTTTCTTTCAACAAAAAATAAAGGAACGTATCCCTGTCTGAATTGTGCTCAATGTAGTAATGTAATTAAGGGGGAATATTTTAGTCATCCTAGGACAGGTAAAAGATTTAATATTAAGGGCTTCTACACGTGTAAATCTACAAATGTGGTTTACCAGATAAAATGTCCGTGCGGCTTTTCATATATTGGAGAAACAATGCAGTCAGTAGGAACACGGGTTAATAAACATAAATCCACTATCAGGTGTGGAGATACTTCGCTTCCCCTTCCATTATATTTTAAGGAAAAAGGACATTCAATAGCCCAATTGAAATATCAGGTGTTAGAACAAATAGATACACCTAGAAGAGGAGGCAGTATCAAAAAAATCCTTTTATGTAGAGAAGCCTTTTGGATTTATACTTTGGGAACTTTATATCCGAATGGCCTGAATCGAGAATATGATGTTAGTGGCATTATGTGATTAGGATAATGAGTAATATATACATCCTATTTTTCTTTCTAGACATCTCAGATGCGATGAAATCCTGAAGTATCTGCATAGGAACAAATGGGATGCATATTGTACTTGCCACATTTTGTCGGGTTAAATAAGATTGAATGCAGAGATAAGACATGATGTAAGCTGGACGGCTTCCCTATGTATTTCTAGGAATCACGGGTGGACAGTTAATTATACTGTCACCTTTAACGAAATAAATAAGGTCTAATTTAGGGAATAGAGGATAACAAAGGATAAATTTAAAAAGTCACTCTTATCTCAGACAACGATCTGGGGGAGGTGAGAATCACTTAGGACATAGATGTTCTAAATTCCCGTATGTCTGTGATTGTTCCTTCAGCAGTAGATTTATATGTAGCTACAATTTATAATGAGATATAAAGTGATATAGAAATAATATGATGAATTTTTTCTACTATGTGAATTGGGATCTATGGGAATATGGCAGTATACTGATCTCTTTATAAGGTATTTACTAATAGAATTATAAAGGGCAAGAGAATAAAAGATAGATTTAGTCACTTGTTGCAGGCTGTTCATGAGGAATCAGTTGTATATACAAATGTAATAAACAGTATTGTTCTAATAAAAAATCTTTTTGAAAAAATCTAAAAATATCAAGGATTTTTTTCCAGAAAAATGATATAATGTTGAATGTGTTTAATAAAAAGAACATTGAGAAATTTAGATGGGAATATCTTTGATAAATTTATGAAATGGAATCAATGTTTTAGGATTTATATTCTCATATTTGGTTGGAGATTATTTATATATATGAATTTACTTGTCATTGATATATTTGATTCCATGGGAAATATTAAAAAATCTTAAAAACATTAAGGATTTTTTCTGGAAAAACTATGAAATGTTACATATTTTTAGCTAAAAGAATATGGAGAAATAAAGATATAATGTGGTATATGCATGCAATAAATTTTACAATCTGCGATGTATATGGTCTTATGTGTAATTGGGGATTATTTAAATATATGAATTCACTTGTTCTTTTTCATTGTGCAACTTGAGTTTATTATTGCTTAATTTTTTGTATGTTGTTGTAAATTCTGTTATATATAATTTTTTTATTGGTCTACTCTTTTTTTATGTTAATGAGAATTATGTCATTTCCGGGGATTTGTTTATAAATATCTTGACTGAATGTATTTAACCACAATTGAAAAAAGCCTTGGACAGGCTGAAACGTCTTGTGTGAGTTGTGGAATAAATCAACTGATTATCAACACGTGAGTGCCGGGATTTTCTTTTCCTATCCCAAGGAACCGACCGACCCGGTGGCGAGTACCACACGGTCCTAGGGGGCGCGTCATTTTCGCACATGTCAGGAGGAATTTTGGTCCAATCCTCTTTGCAGATTATCTCTAAATCATTCAGATTTTGAGGCTGTCGCTTGGCAACTCAGAGCTTCAACTCCCTCCACAAGTTTTCTATGGGATTAAGGTCTGGAGACTGGCTAGGCCACTCCATGACCTTAATGTGCTTCTTTTTGAGCCACTCCTTTGCTGCCTTGGCAGTATGTTTTGGGTCATTGTTTTGCTGGAAGACCCAGCCACGACCCACTTTTAATGTCCTGGTGGAGGGAAGGAGGTTGTCACTCAGGATTGTACGGTACATTGCTCCAACCATTCTCCCATTGATGCGGTGAAGTAGTCCTGTGCCTTTAGCAGAGAAACACCCCCAAAACATAATGTTTCCACCTCCATGCTTGACAGTGGGGTTGGTGTTCTTTGGGTCATAGGCAGTATTTCTCTTCTTCCAAACACGGCGAGTTAAGTTAATGCCAAAGAGCTCAATTTTTATCTCATCTGACCACAGCACCTTCTCCCAATAACTCACAGAATCCTCCAGGTGTTCATTGGCAAACTTCAGACGGGTCTGCACATATGCCTTCTTGAACCTTGCGGGCACTGCAAGATTTTAAACCTTTATGGTGTAATGTGTTACCAATGGTTTTCTTGGTGACTGTGGTCCCAGCTGCCTTGAGATCATTAACAAGTCCCCCCCTGTGTAGTTTTGGGCTGATCTCTCACCTTCCTCATGATCAAGGATACCCCACAAGGTGAGATTTTGCATGGTGCCCCAGATCGATGTTGATTGACAGTCATTTTGTATTTCTTCCATTTTCTTATTATTGCACCAACAGTTGTCTCCTCACCCAGTGTCTTACTTATAGTTTTGCAGCCCATTTCAGCTTTGTGCAGGTCTATGATCTTGTCCCTGACATCCTTAGAAAGCTCTTTGGTCTTGCCCATGTTGTAGAGGTTAGAGTCTGACTGATTTATTGAGTATGTGGACAGGAGTCTTTTATACAGGTGACTATGTAAGACAGCTGTCTTTAATGCAGCTAACAAGTTGATTAGGAGCATCTAGCTGGTCTGTAGGAGTCAGAACTCATAATGGTTTGTAGGGGCTCAAATACTTATTTCTCACTGCAAAATGCAAATAAATTTATCTAATTTATACAATGTGATTTTCTTGATTTTTGTTTGGATATTCTATCTCTCAAAGTTAAAATTAACCTACCCTGAAAATTATAGACTATTCATGTCTTTGTCAGTGGGCAAACTTAAACTTACAAAAACAGCAAGGGATCAAATAATTATTTCCTTCACTGTACATTGCAACTTCCAGGATTTTTTTGTCGATCCTTCTATAGTATACCTCACTATAACCTTTGTTAGTATTGTGATACATTTTAACATATCACACTAAAAAAAATTTGCTTTTTTTTACCTTATGAATACAGTACTCCTGTCTGTTCTGACATATGTAGGTCCAGTATCCAAGATAATGTTTCCAAACTCCTTTAAGCTTATCTGGAATTTGAAGAATGGTTCTAAATGACAACTCTCTGGGAGATATGATTCCTACATTTTTGTCTGTCACTCATGATGTAAATGGTAAATTGTATGTTTGTTACTTACTGCTCTCTTTTTTTTCAGGGTATTTGTGGCCTGTACTTGAATATTATAGTATATTAAAATATCCTAGAGGTATTTGGGACATTGAATGATTTTGCTATGAAATTTGTAATAATTGAAGTAGTATTGACTTTAGAATTAAGGTTCAACAAAAGCCCCTTACACTTATAGATGACCACATATACAGTGTTGCCTCACAGTGAACCCTTCAGAATTTTCTAGATACAGTGAAAAGCAAAAGGGTAACAATGTTTTGAATTTTTGACTTTCAGGCTCCACATGTCACCATCCACTACTGCTTCTTACATCCTCTTGGCTATCTCATACACAAATTTGACTTGTAACTATTTAGCATATGATTAGTTGTGCAGATTCTTGTAATGTCACTGCATTTTAACTGTTTTGCTTCCTGTATACTACAAAATAGAACCTGTTCTCAAATTCTCTAATAGCTTATTGTGTTATTTGGCTGATTCTCAAGCAAAAGGTCCCAGGCTCAAATTGAGGAGCAGCCATGAGGATGGTTTCCCAAGAAAAGAGAATCAGCATCCAGCTCATCAATAATGGTCTCTCAGCCAAGAAAATTCCCAAACTGCATCATGTGTGTTACACAAATGCCTTGACTGACTGGTGTAAGCATGATTAGTGATCCCACTGTACCGTGAACCGAGGAGTGCCTGGAGGGGCATAACTAAGTATCAACCCGATCCGACCAAGGTCGCACGGCGGCTCAGTCAACTCCGTGAACCAGGGAGGAACCGAGAAGAGGGACCAGGTGCTACTCCAGGTCAGACCCCGGTCACAGCTGTTGACCCACACCGGGGAATGCAGGAACAGGCAGGTTAGACTGGCATATTGACAGGTGGGTACTAGCAGGCACGGCTGGTATGCAGACAGGTGGATATTAACAGGCACAGCTGGTATGCAGACAGGTGGGCACTGGCAGGCACGGCTGGCATGCAGACAGGTGGGCACAGGCAGATACGGCTGACATGCAGACAGGCAGGTACTGGCAGGTAGGAACGTAGGCAGGATAGGGACCAGTACAGACTGGGATAAAGGAACCGAGCCGCAGGTGCGGTAGACAATCAGAGCGGAGCAAAACCCGCAGGTGCGATAGACAAGCAGAGCAAAGCAAAACCTGCAAGTGCGGTAGACAAGCGGAGCAGAGCAAAACCGCAAGTGCGGTGAACAAGCAGAGCATAGCAAAACCCACAGATGCGGTAGACAAGCGGAGCAGAGCAAAACCAAAAGTGCGGTGAACAAGCAGAGCAAAGCAAAACCCGCAGATGCGGTGAACAAGCAGAGCAGAGCAATACCGCAGGTGCGGTAAACAAGCAGAGCAGATCAAAACCCACAGATGCGGTGAACAAGCAGAGCAGAGCAAAACCGCAGATGCAGAGAACAAGCAGAGCAGAGCAAAACCCGCAGATGCGGTGAACAAGCAAAGCAGAGCAAAACCGCAGATGCGGTGAACAAGCAAAGCAGAGCAAAACCGCAGATGCGGTGAACAAGCAAAGCAGAGCAAAACCCGCAGATGCGGTGAGCAAGCAAAGCAGAGCAAAACCGCAGATGCGGTGAACAAGCAAAGCAGAGCAAAACCCGCAGATGTGGTGAACAAGCAAAGCAGAGCAAAACCCGCAGATGCGGTGAACAAGCAAAGCAGAGCAAAACCCGCAGATGCGGTGAACAAGCAAAGCAGAGCAAAACCACAGATGCGGTGAACAAGCAGAGCAGAGCAAAACCCGCTGATGCGGTGAACAAGCAAAGCAGAGCAAAACTGCAGATGTGGTGAACTAGCAGAGCAAAGCAAAACCCGCAGATGCGGTAGACAGGACAGGGCTCTGTTCACATGGAACAGACTGGAAAACACAAGAAGATAGCTGTAAAACAGGAGATAGATACAGAGGCAGGGAAACAGAACAAGCAGAACCAGATACACACAATGTACTCGCAATAAAGTAGTTAGTGGACACAAAACTCACAAACAGAAGTACAGAAACAACGAGTTGGAGTTAGGTGCAGGTTCAGATACTGCAGGAAAAGGGAAGATACAGACATAGAGACAAGTAATGGACTACGACACTGTTCTGACAAGATCTGAACCAGGAACAAGATACAGGAACGAGCCTGGGAACTCAGCCCCCAGGGAGGCAGAAACTGACTAGAAGTCACAGGTAGTGGCCCTGGGTACTCAGCCCCCAGGGTGGCGGAAACAGACTAGAAGTCAGAGATACAGGTAGCGGCCCTGGGTACTCAGCCCCCAGGGTGGCGGAAACAGACTAGAGTCAGGACAGGACCTGGCAACTCACAGTTGCACAGAACACACTGAAAGAAAGTGTTTCTCAGCCACCTCCTACTGGATGGAGGGGGTTTAAGTATCCAGTGACTCACAGCAATAGGCTGGGGACCTATTAGGACTGCACACACTGTAGCTTTAAGAATCAGGAAGCACCAGCGCCAACGCCCTAAACCAGCAGATAAGAGACATACAAACAGCAGGTACTGGAGCAAAGTGTGCAGCCTGGCCTGATAAGTAAGATTGCGGTCTTGCATGGTGGGAGATGGTAAGCACACCGCCAGGGATGTTACAATGTGAGTGCCATCGCAGTTGGAAGAATATGAAATGAAGTCCGTCCATCCATTCAAAAGCCAAGAGGTGGATGTTCATGCAAAATATTGGAATCAACAAATTGGCTCATCACAATGTCTATAAGTTCTGGCGCTACAAACATGGCAGTGGAAGTGGCTCGTATGCTTCATAATAGTGAGATCACAGATGTCCATGCAAGCACTGTGTGATGCACATTATAAAAGTCTGGAATGGTGGCTCAAAAAAAGGTTAAGAAGCCTTGATTCCAATATCGCCATAAGAAGCGTCAGGCTCAAGTTTGCAAAAAAGTATGAAAACTGGACAGTAGAAGATTGGAAAAGGGTGATTTGGATAGATGAGATGAAAGCCAATAGACTAGGCTCTGATGGTTTCAAGTGACTATGGAAAAAACAAGTGAAAACGGGGCTAACTGATCGAGAAATTTAAGAAACTCTCAAGTTCGGTGGAGGAAGCCTGATGATATGGGGTTGTTTCACAGCCAATGCATTGGATACTTGACCAGGATCAATGATGGTCTCAACAATGCTGAGCTATATGTGAGAACCCTACAAGACGAGTTGCTTCGTACACTCGAGAACTATTGGTATGAAAAGGACGATATAGTGTTCCAGCAGCATAAAGACCCTAATCACACATTGAGATTGGCGAAGAAATGGTCAAACGACAATGAAATAGAGGTGCTGGATTGGCCCCCACAGTCCCCAGACCTTAACCCAATTGAACACTTGTGGGTAAAGTTGAAGAAAAAATTGTATAGATATCCAAGTGAGTCGACCAATATGCACCAAATTTGGGAACGTGTATAAGAGACCTGGGATCAGATTTTGGTAGGGACATGCTTGAATCTGATTGCGAGCATGCCCAGAAGGGTTCAGTGTTAATAGTCAAAGGTGGATTTAAAAAATGCTAACAAATTAAGAAAAATTTAAATTATGATTTTTATTAGCAAAACAGTAACAATGCAGTGACATGACAAGAATCCTGCATAACTAATCATATGCTAAATAGTTGCAAGTCAAATTTATGTACGAGATAGCCAAGATGATTGTCTATAAAATGATGGTAGTCTCACGTTCGAAGCCCTAGTGGATGGTGAGATTTGGAAGTCAAAAGTTCAAAACACAGTTACGCTTTTGCTCATCACTGTATCTGCATACATTTGACCTAAAACTACTTCAGATTTTAACACTATTGCTAAAAGTAGTTAAAGAGAACAAAATCAAACAAATGAGTCAAAAATATTAAACATTTTTTATTGAGGCAAATGATCTAATATCACATGTCTGTGAGTAACAAAAGTATGCGAACGTTCGATTTTAGTATCTAGTATGACTCCCTTGTGCAGCAATAACTGCATCCAAATGTTTCTGGTAATTGTTGAGTAGTCCTACACATCAGCAGGGGTAATTTCAGCCTTTTTCTCAGCTTCAAGTTTGTTATGCATGGCTTTTCTCCCATACATTTCAATAGTATTAATGTTAGGAATTTAACTTGTCTATTCCAAAACTTTAACTTTATATTTCTTTAACCACTTTTTTGTCCAACAATTTTGGTAGTTTTGATCAATGTCTTGCTGCACGACCCACATTCTCTTGATGTTCAGCTCATGGGCAAATGTCATGACATTTTTCTTTACAATTTGATGATAAAATTCTGGATTTGTTGTTACATTAATTATGGCAAGTCGACCTGGCCCATTGGAACAAAACCATTCCAAACCATGATACTGTATTACTAGAGATAGTATGAGGTTTTATGTTGTACTGCAGTAGTTTTCTTTCTGAAAACAATGCTTTTTCTTATAATTACAAAGCTCTACTTTGGTCTCATCCATCCATAAAACATTGTCCCATTAGCCTTCTGGCCGGTCCAGGCAATCTTTTGCAAACTGCAGATCGACAGTAATGTTCTTTTTGGAGAGAAGTGACTTTCCTGCCATGCAGACCATTGTGGTCCAGTATCCTCCTGAAGATGGACTCATGAACATTAACATTAGCTTATCAGAAAGAGGCCTTTAGTTGCTTAGAGGTTACCTTTGTGATCTCGCAAACTATTATATGTAATTTTGTTAGAGTGATCTTCCATGGTCAACCACTCCTGGGTAGAGTAATTGTGTTCCTGAATTTCCTCTATTAGTACACAATGAGACTATAGATTGGCGGAGTCCAAACTCATTCTTTATCAGAGTAAGGGTCTATATGGGCAGCATGGTGGGTCAGTGGTTGGCACTGCAGCCTTGGAGTGCTGGGGTTCCAATCCCACCAAGGACAACATCTGCAAGGAGTTTATATGTTCTCCCTGTGTTTGCTTGGGTTTCCTCTGGGTTCTCCGGTTTCCTCCCACACTCAGAAGACACACTGATAGGGAATCTAGATTGTGAGCCCCAATGGGGACAGTGATTATAATGTCTATAGAGTGCTGTGGAATTAATGGTGCTGTATAAGTGAATAAAATAAATAAATATGGTACCATTTCAAGCCTGATGAGCAATGACGACTCTTTTGAGGTCCTAAAAAATAATTTTGCTCTTTCTTGATATATTTGAAAAGATTTTAATAGACTCCTGTTTTTTAAATAAAGCATGTTTTCTACACACACCCAATTGTCATCCAATTGAATGAAAATACCAGACTCTAATTTCACATTCTAAAGGTAGACATACTTTTGCTACTTACAGACATGTGATATTAGATCATTACCTCATTTAAAAAATGACTGAGTCTAATATTTTTTTACTGTTTTATTTGGCTCTCTTTATCTACAAAGACTGAGAAATTTTGATGTGGTCTTAGGTTACATTTATGCAGGATTATGGAAAATTCTGAAAAATATTTAGATTTGAGAGTCTTCAGTGGTTGATACCTTTTAATGGCTAACTGAAAAGATGGTAACAGATTGAAAGCTTTCGAGACTACTCAGGCCTTTTCATCAGGCATAGTATAACCCAATATCTGAAGAGTCACATATTTATACACATTAGGACACAGAAATAATGCAATAGATGAGACAGGTAGCGTTAAACAGAGCTATTACTGTGGGAGAAAGATAAACAGTTCTGGCTGTAAATATTGGATTGGTTCATAGATAAGGACTGTTATGATGTCCCCAAAGTTCTGAGAATCACATTCCTTAGTTGACATAGAATGACAAAAATCCATGCGACACATTCATTCCTGCTCTGAAGGTGTCAAAGGTCATCATCAGTTTATATTCCCAAACCTTTCGGTCTCTCTGAGATTTGAAGTTACATTTTAATACCAATAATTTCATGTCTGTGATGTTGTGATCAGGTAAACAAAAATGCTTGGCCACAGGCAGATCTATTTTTTCTTCTTTTATTGTGTGGCGATGATGATTCATCCTTGTCCTAAGTTTTTGCCCTGTCTCCCCTATATATAGACCACCTGATGGACATTTGTGGCATATAATTAAGTACGCTGCATTACATGTGATGCAGCTGAAAGTACCTGGGATCTTGTAGTCTTGATGTGAATTGGAGATCTTTATCTTGTCTGTGGTCATTATAAATGGACAGGTTTTACATTTTTTCTGGTTGCAAAGAAAAGTACCTGTAGGTGGTGGAGATGACAGGGAGCTTCTGACAATGATGCTTCTTAAATTTGGGGGTTGCCTGAAGCACAAAAGTGGGGGGTCTGGAAATATGGATTGTAATCGGGCATCTTTTAGTAGTAAGGGTAGTAGTTTCCGTGCAGCTCTCCTTAGCACCTCCAAATTTGGGTTGTAGGTGACTACTAGTGGCACCCGGTTGCTTTCTTGTTTAGTTTTGTAGTGTGGGAGATGATTCCTTGATATTCTGGTGGCTTTTGTAATCTGGTTCTTAATTGTTCTTGGATGGTAGCCCTGATTCAAAAAGGTCTTTCTGAGGCCACCAAGGTGTTTGTCTCTATCCATAGGGTTGGAACATACAGTACAGACCAAAAGTTTGGACACACCTTCTCATTTAAAGATTTTTCTGTATTGTCATGACTATGAAAATTGTACATTCACACTGAAGGCATCAAAACTATGAATTAACACATGTGGAATTATATACTTAACAAAAAAGTGTGAAACAACTGAAAATATGTCATATTCTAGGCTCTTCAAAGTAGCCACCTTTTGCTTTGATGACTGCTTTGCATACTCTTGGCATTCTCTTGATGATCTTCAAGAGGTAGTCACCGGAAATGGTTATCACTTCACAGGTGTGCCCTGTCAGGTTTAATAAGTGGGATTTCTTGCCTTATAAATGGGGTTGGGACCATCAGTTGTGTTGTGCAGAAGTCTGGTGGATACACAGCTGATAGTCCTACTGAATAGACTGTAAGAATTTGCATTATGGCAAGAAAAAAGCAGCTAAGTAAAGAAAAACGAGTGGCCATCATTACTTTAAGAAATGAAGGTGAGTCAGTGCGAAAAATTGGGCAAACTTTGAAAGTGTCCCCAAGTGCAGTTGCAAAAACCATCAAGCGCTACAAAGAAACTGGCTCACATGAGGACCGCCCCAGGAAAGGAAGACCAAGAGTCACCTCTGCTTCTGAGGATAAGTTTATCCGAGTCACCAGCCTCAGAAATCGCAGGATAACAGCAGCTCAGATTAGAGACCAGGTCAATGCCACACAGAGTTCTAGAAGCAGACACATCTCTTCAACAACTGTTAAGAGGAGACTTTGTGCAGCAGGCCTTCATGGTAAAATAGCTGCTAGGAAACCACTGCTAAGGACAGGCAACAAGCAGAAGAGACTTGTTTGGGCCAAAGAACACAAGGAATGGACATTAGATCAGTGGAAATCTGTGCTTTAGTCTGATGAGTCCAAATTTGAGATCTTTGGTTCCAACAACCGTGTCTTTGTGCGACGCAGAAAAGGTGAACGGATGGACTCTACATGCCTGGTTCCCACCGTGAAGCATGGAGGAGGAGGTGTGATGGTGTGGGGGTGCTTTGCTGGTGACACTGTTGGGGGTTTATTCAAAATTGAAGGCATACTGAACCAGCATGGCTACCACAGCATCTCGCAGCGGCATGCTATTCCTTCCGGTTTGCGTTTATTTGGACCATCATTTATTTTTCAACAGGACAATGACCCCAAACACACCTCCAGGCTGGGTAAGGACTATTTGACGAAGAAGGAGAGTGATGGGGTGCTACACCAGATGACCTGGCCTCCATAGTCCTAAGATCTGAACCCAATCGAGATGGTTTGGGGTAAGCTGGACTGCAGAGTGAAGGCAAAAGGGCCAACAAGTGCTAAGCATCTCTGGGAACTCCTTCAAGATTGTTGGAAGACCATTTTGGGTGACAACGTCTTGAAGCTCATCAAGAGAATGCCAAGAGTGTGCAAAGCAGTCATCAAAGCAAAAGGTGGCTACTTTGAAGAACCTAGAATATAAGACATATTTTCAGTTGTTTCACACTTTTTTGTTAAGTATATAATTCCACATGTGTTAATTCATAGTTTTGATGCCTTCAGTGTGAATGTACAATTTTCTTAGTCATGAAAATACAGAAAAATCTTTAAATGAGAAGGTGTGTCCAAACTTTTGGTCTGTACTGTATATGATTGTATCTGATGGCTTGGCTGTAGACAATAGAGTTTTTTATGTGTTTCGGATGGAAACGGTCCCATTTAAGGTATGTCGGACGGTCGATTGGCTTCCAGTACAAGGATGTTTCTATTTCATTGTTCTGTAGCTTGATGATGGTGTCCAAAATGTTAATTTCAGTATAGCAGTAGTTGAGTGGTAGGTTGATGGTGGGATGAAATCGATTAAAGTATTCATGGAATGTCTTCAGCTGTTGCTCAGACCCTGTCCAGATAAGTAAAATATTGTCAATGAAACGAAAGTAGGCCAATACACATAACATGGCGCCTTTCCCTTATTGTCTGTATTTTCTTCCTCCACCCACCCCTTTTTTGACAAATTCTCTGCTGTTCTGTATCAAGCCAAGGCTGTTTGCTATTCTAGCAGCCATAACTGGCCCTTATCTGGTAGCTCGCATATTTTAGTTAACTGTTTAAGTTTCTGCACATACTTTTTCCCTTCTTTCGACAAACTCAGCGCAACTTTTTTCCACATGTGTTGAATTTCCAACAACCCATTATCTTCCTTGCTGTATTCAACATCTCGTACTGTAATCTACCGCCCGGTACAACACACACAATGACATTACTCTTTTGGTTTTCTCTACATATTTCCTTCCTTCTCTTCTATTTCAACATATCCTTCATCACAAATCTCATGTGCAACTTTCCTAAACTTTTCTAAACTTAAACACTTTCGGTGCATTCTTAAATGATCTTTTCCCCTCTCGACCGACCATGATAGTCATCACATCCTCTCCCTCCTGAAGGGGAGACTCTTTCTTTCTGCTCCACGGAAACATTGATTAATCACTACTGCCTTTCGACTGACAAAGATCCTTGATTTGTGCACAGTACCAGTCCGGCTGGCCTCAGCTGGTGTTCCACTGACTTCACCCCTCCCGTCGGGGGAGTCATGTACGGCTCTAGGTGAAAGGAGGATGAGCTCTCATCCACAGCTCTCCGGACACTAGATATATGTATATCTGCGTGCGTGTCCTACCCAATCTTCGATCACCTGCCGCGACTGAACCTAATAGTGTTCAGTCTCCTAAGAATCTTTGTCAGAAGTTAAGGAAGATTCATACACAGAGCAGCAGTTAGCCAGGAGCGACTACACCAGAGTTCTTGGAATCACACAGCGGAGACCCGCCCAGTCGCACGGGCTGTCCCTAAGGGCCAATCTAGACACCACAAACTCACCAGAGACCGCTCAAAATACGAGTAAGCACTACGGATTCATTAAATCTGCAGACGTACCATATTCAGTGATGACAGTTGATCAGGCTCTCGCTTTGAGCAGTCCCGGTTCATCCGTCGGTGGTCCGGTAATGGGCACTCCGAGACCTAGAGTTCCCCTCGAGTGTGATCTGAGTCACGGCACCATTTGTGAAGGTTACACCAATTTAAGATACACTAGGTAACTGCTCTCCTCCAAATTAAAGATGTCTGAGTGCATGCAGAGGAGCTAATTAACCAAATCTGCTAATCTGGTTGAAAAACTTTACTCAGAAACTGAACCATGCAAAATGGCATACTTTATTACGTAGACATGGGGTTAAATAGCATTCTCCTTCTAGGTGGGATTAGTAAAATGTAATGCTCTTTTCTGATAACTCGGCACGCTGTAATTTGTTCATCTATGTATCTCTTGGTTTGAGTAACGCCTTAGGAATTCCGATGGAGGGGGTGAGTTCGCCCCTCAGCGCCATCTTTGCCAACTCGACATGAATCTCTCTGTTATCAGCAGTGCACATGCATACGTCATTCCCAGGAAATCATTTAGCTGTTCATGTCTACAATAAGAATAGAAGCTATTAGTTATATATTTATTAACTATTAACATAATCCATGTGCATATACACATTTGCATTCATACATACACATAGATTATTCCATCATCGCTATATTGATTCACACTGATTAGGTAATCTATTAAAAGACACTAATTGATTTTCTATAATATATATTTTACCTTGACAAGGCCTGATGGGACATGAGGACAAAAAGTCACTTTCAAGCTTGGCCATGAAAAGATTTGCATACTGTGGAGCCATTTTACTTTCCATCGCTGTACCAGTCTCCTGTATATATATGTTGTTATCAAATTCAAAGTAATTGGGGGTGAGGATGAATTTTGCAAGTTTCACCACAGAATTGGCATTAATTCTTGTATTTTCCATGAAGATTTTGCAGGAATTTAATCCATCCTGGTGTGGGATATTAGAGTACAAAGATTCCACATCCATGGTGGCCAGGATGGTTCCTTCTGGTAGAGGACTTATTGCTGCCAGTTTATTCAGTAGGTCCATCGTGTCCTGAATGTAGCTGTGTGTATGCTTTACCAGGGGTTTAAGAACACCCTCTATGCATCCAGAAACTTGCTCAGTAAGGGTGCCCACACATAAAATAATTGGTTTTCCTGGATTACCAGATTTGTGGATTTTGGGAAGCATATAGAATGTCCCTATTCTTGGACTCCCTTGGATTTTTCAGGCAGACAAGGGTAAGGGTAAGACTCTGAAGGATTCAAAAACTTTCAGGTATCACGGTATAAGTGGTGATTTATCAGTGATTTCTAGTCCTATTTTCTCCTTGCATGGTATGTTGAAGTTGAGAACAGGAAGCAAAGAATTATTACAATGTCAAAGCTTACATTTTAATAGTTGTTATGAAAAATAGTGTTTTTAACACTTTATCATATTGCATAATATACCTGTTTGACATGAAAGAAAATGCAACGAAAAGAAGAGAATATTAAGCTTTTAGAGAAGTAAAACCTCAATGGTAAATTATTACTTTTTTGTAATTCTGTTGCTTAGCAGATTATGCCCTCAAAAGACAAATGTTGCACACAACTGGGATATAAAATGTTAATAGGACATTCTAAATGTGTGAGAATCTCATAAAAAACAGGTGCTGCCTCATAATGATGCTGTCCCACTGAGCCTACATTCCAAAATGAACAAATGCTTTAAGAGCACCCAGTGTACCTGCTTGGTAAATTGAAACATTTCTTCTTTTTACAATTGCTAGTTTATTAGCTAAACTGCTGGTTAGACATAACTACCTAAGTAAAAGCTAAAAAAACGGAAAACAATTTAAAAATGGCAAGTTTATAATATCTAGAGTTTGATTTTTTTTAAATAAATGATTGTTTTCTATTTGAATGATTTTTTGTACCTGCATAATAACTTACTAAATTATACTTAGCACCTTCTAATATTTAAAAAAAAAAACAATGTTTGTTAATTGTATGCAAGCTTAACATATTAAAAGGATTGTATGAATAAATCACCCATTTTATTGGTCCCTTTTGAGAATTTGGTATTAACAAAAGAAGTCTCCAACACAGGACTACATTTATGGGCTAGCTTTAAAAGCCACTAATTAAGAACATTTCCTGCTCAATGTATTATATGGCTTTCAATGGAAGTTATTGGCTATCAGCAACTGCCCCTACAACAAAAGGTGATCTCCATGATTCAGTTGATCAAGTGCCTTCTTGTCAATTGAAAAATGAGTTGTCTTCAGTAAAAACCTGCACGCAGCAAAATACTTTAAAATAATACTTACTAAGTCAAAAGCATTGAAGTGGTTGTCCACTACGAGGCAACCCCTTCTTGATCTAAATGTATGGCCCCGATAAAATAAAAAAGCTTATACTTTCCTCCTGGCACCATTCCAGTGGTATTAGCACTTGCGGTCGGGGGCTTTCGTGCGGTTGTTGTGACATGTGAGACTGGTGCCCCATTCAGCGCTGGCGTCACTGTATCCGACTTCGTACAAATTGAACATGAAGAGAAAGTTCAGGCTGTGGCTGATCTCTCACTTCCTCTTCATGTTCAACTCAACCGAAGGAGGAGACAGTGACACCAGCGCTGAATGGACACCAAGCTCACGTGTCACAACAACAGCATGGGAGTCATGGGAAAGAGAGTGCCGACACCACGGGAGTGGCGCCAGCAAGGTAGTGGAGTATTAACTTTTTTATTTTATCAGTGCCAAGCGTGGGGTATGACAAGGAGTTGTCCAAGCAGTGGACAACTTCTTTAAAGTACATGTTTGCCTCTAACACCATTCTAAAGTTGTAATAAACATCCCCCATTTAAATTCTAAGAAGAATACAAGCTATGTATACATAAAAAAGCACATGGCTCCTTGCTTAATGAATTTATAAAGGTCATGGCACTACAAATTGATTTTTAAGATTGTCTGCCATTAATAGTAGAGTACATTATTTCTTAAAGCCTCTTTTTCAAACTAATAGGGATAATCCTATCTACCTCTGATTGATTGAAGTGAAACACCTTCATACTTGGCTGTTGAGGTAACTTGTAATCTATAGCAATTGTTTGCTGTGCTCATGCAGTTAATATATTTTTTTTGTACAATCTCAAATATATCTTGCTCTGAAAAATTAGGGCCAAAAATTTAAAACATGAATATTATTTTTTTAACATTGCACTTTGCAACATTTTGGGGGATTTAGAAGACTCTAAAGAAAGATAATTTTTCAAATTAACAAAAAGATTGATAAATCTCTCCTGTAAAAAACACAATCGTAAAATAAACTGAAAACAATTAATGGGTGTGTATTTTTATTTTAAAAGATTTTTATTGTTTTAGATGTATTTTAATTGATTCTTTTTTTCCCATTAATGTTATGTCCTTTTAGCTTGTGACATCTTTATTAGTTATGCGCAAACGTGCTCGGATAAGGTGTTATCCGAGCACACTCGGGTACTAACCGAGTATCTTCGGCATGCTCGGAAAACATGTTTGCCATGGCTGCATGTCTCGCGGCTGTTAGACAGCCACATGCAGTGATTGCCAAACAAACAGGCAATCCCTGCATGTGTTGCAGCTGTCTAACAGCCTCGAGACATGCAGACGCGGCGACACAAACATATTTTTTAGTCAAGCTTCAGTGTAACGGGTCTGGGAGGCGGAACCTTTGAGCTACTATACAAGGGGGCGGTCCTTGTAAGGGAGCGGGTGGCAATCAGGGATGACGGGCAGGCAGTCACAGCAGGTGACTCGGACAGTCTCTGAGTGGACGGGCAAGGAGTTACGGCAAGTGACCGGGGCAGTCTCTGGATGAACGGGCAGGGAGTTACGGCAAGTGACCGGGGCAGTCTCTGGGTAAAGGGTAGGTACGACCTGTGATGGCAGAGCCTCCTGGTAGGCTAGCAGGCAGATGGTAGATGTGTGCTCCCAGGTGAGCAAGCGAGAGTCTCTGGAATGGTAGGTGGTCACAGCACGTGACGGCGAAGCCTCCAGGTAGGCTAGCAGGCAGGTAACAGGTGGGCGCTCCCAGGTGAGCGGGCAGGAGTCTCTGGAAAGGCAGATGGTCACAGCACGTGACGGCGGAGCCTCCAGGTAGGCTAGCAGGCAGGTAACAGGTGTGCGCTCCCAGGTAAGCGGGCAGGAGTCTCTGGAAAGGCAGATGGTCACAGCACGTGACGGCGGAGCCTCCAGGTAGGCTAGCAGGCAGGTAACAGGTGTGCGCTCCCAGGTGAGCGGGCAAGCTGGTCCATAGACAGACTGACAGGAATTGGAAGGCAGACCGTCGGACCTCAGGCTAGCAGGCAGGTGACTGGATATCAGGCAGGACAAAGGCAGCAAGCTGGCAGGAATCTGGCAGGTAACTGGCAGGTAACTGGCAACGGGACCTGAGGGCTGAAGCACAGGTGAGACACAGGTGCAAACAACATTGCTCGGGCACCTCCATTTTGGAGGAGGTGCCCTTTATATGGGAGGTCCTCCGGCAATTGGCCGGGGACTCCTTAGGACGGCGCGCGTGGTCCCTTTAAGAGAGGGGGAGCAGCGGGGAGAGCAGCGCTGGAGGACGCCGCGCCAGGAGCGGGGAGGTGAGAGGGACGGCGTCTCTGCCTAGAGCGGGGCAGAGACGCCGATGCTACAGTACCCCCCCCTTTAGGCCCCCTCTTTTTTAGGCCAGAAAGAAATTTTTCAAGGAGAAGCGGGGCGTTGATGTTCTCCCTGGGTTCCCAAGTTCTCTCCTCAGGACCAAACCCCTTCCAATCTATCAGAAAAAAGGTTTTTCCTCTTACCCTCTTGGAGGCCAGAATACTCTCTACCTCAAAGATGTCATCAGCGGAAACCGGAGCAGGAGGGGCACCTGGATTTTTGGAAAAAGAGTTAAAGACAACGGGTTTGAGGAGAGATACGTGGAAGGAGTTGGGGATCCGTAGGGTGGCTGGGAGTTTTAATTTGTAGGCCACAGGGTTAATTTGCCTGAGGACTTCGAAGGGGCCGATGAATCGAGGACCCAACTTGTAGGAGGGTATTTTGAGCCGCACATGTTTGGATGAGAGCCAAACCTTGTCTCCCGGACTGAATTGGGGCGGATCCAGACGTCTCTTATCAGCATATCTCTTCATCCGCTCAGAGGAGAGAAGAAGAGCGGACCTGGTGCTCTCCCAAATAGTAGAAAATTCGCTGACAAGAGACTCCGCAGCAGGGTTGTCCACAGAAACGGAGACAGGAAGTGGAATCCGGGGATGTTGGCCACCAACTATAAAGAACGGGGATTTGGAAGAGGACTCGCTCTCATGGTTGTTATAAGAGAACTCAGCCCACGGTAGAAGATCCACCCAGTCCGAGTGGTGAGCATCCACGAAGTGCCGGAGGTAGCTGGACAAGATCTGATTGATCCGCTCCACTTGACCATTGGACTGAGGGTGGTAAGCGGAGGAGAAATCCAGGGTAATGTCCAGCAGCTTACAAGTGGCTCTCCAGAAACGAGAGGTGAACTGAACCCCACGATCCGACACGATGTGGAGGGGCAGACCATGGAGACGGAAGATGTGGCGGATAAAGTCTTTATCCAACTCGGGTGCAGACGGAAGACCAGGCAGGGGAATGAAGTGGGCCATCTTAGAAAAACGGTCAGCGACAACCCAAATGACGGTACAACCGGCAGAAACTGGAAGGTCGGTGATAAAGTCCATAGCGATGTGTTGCCAAGGAGCAGCAGGTACGGGAAGGGGCAGGAGATGGCCGGCAGGTAGATGTCGGGGAACTTTGTTACGAGCACAGGATGAACAGGCTGCGACGAAGTCTACCACGTCCTTACGTAGGGTAGGCCACCAGTAATGCCGGGCAATAAGTTGAAAGGTCTTTTTTTGGCCAGCATGGCCAGCTAGTTTAGAAGAATGTCCCCAGCGAAGCACCCTCTCCCGATCTGGCACAGCTATGAACGTCTTACCGGGTGGAAGACGAGTTAGATCCAAGGGAGCCACATTCATCACCTTGGAGGAGTCGATGATGTGCGTAGGTTCCTCCTCTTGATCGGAGGACAGGAAAGACCGAGACAAGGCATCAGCTTTGACGTTCTTGTCCGCCGGACGGAAATGAAGAGTGAAGTCGAAGCGGGCAAAAAACAACGACCACCGGGCCTGGCGAGGATTGAGCCTCTGGGCATTTTGGAGATATGCCAGGTTTTTGTGATCCGTGTAGATAATTACCGGGTAGAGAGCCCCTTCAAGCAGATAGCGCCACTCTCCTAGTGCCAATTTGATGGCTAGCAATTCCCGGTCTCCAATGGAGTAGTTGCGCTCCGACGAGGAGAAGATTTTGGAGAAGAAGCCGCACGTTACCATTCTCCCGGTAGAAGACTTCTGGGTGAGCACCGCTCCGGCTCCGGAGGAGGAAGCATCAACCTCCAGGTAGAATTGTTTATTACAGTCCGGACGGTGCAGGACGGGAGCAGAGGCGAAGGCTTTCTTTAGGGAAAGGAAGGCCTCCTCGGCTTCAGGCGACCATATCCTGGGGTTAGCCCCCTTACGGGTAAGTGCAGATATGGGAGCAGTCCGAGACGAGAAGTGTGGGATGAAAAGACGATAATAATTAGCGAAGCCCAGGAATCGCTGTATCGCCTTCAAACCTTCAGGACGAGGCCATTTTAGAACGGAAGAGAGCTTCTCGGGATCCATTTGCAGACCTGTTTTGGAGATGACATAGCCCAAGAACGGAAGGGAGGTCTGATCGAAGAGGCACTTCTCGTATTTGGCGTAAAGGTGGTTCTGCCGAAGCCTAAGCAGGACCTGACGAACATCCCTCCGGTGTGTGGGGAGATCCGGAGAGAAGACCAAGATATCGTCCAGGTATACCACTACGCAGGAGTACAGGAGGTCACGGAAGATGTCATTGACTAGTTCCTGAAAGACCGCGGGAGCATTACAGAGACCGAAGGGCATCACAAGGTACTCGTAGTGACCGTCCCGGGTATTGAATGCCGTCTTCCACTCGTCTCCTTGACGGATACGGACCAGATTATACGCTCCTCGAAGATCCAGCTTGGAGAAGATCCTGGCGCCCTTGAGCCGGTCAAACAATTCGGAGATGAGTGGCAGGGGATATTTGTTTTTTACCGTAATGAGATTGAGTCCTCTGTAGTCAATACAGGGACATAGCGAGCCGTCTTTCTTTTTGACAAAGAAGAATCCGGCTCCAGCCGGGGAGGTAGATTTTCGGATAAATCCCCTAGCCAGATTCTCTTCAATGTACTCAGACATGGCTCGGGTCTCGGCTGCAGATAACGGGTAGATACGCCCACGGGGAGGAGTGGTGCCAGGTACCAGGTCGATCGGGCAATCGTATGGCCTATGGGGCGGCAACGTCTCAGCTTCCTTCTTACCGAAGACGTCCGCATAGGGCCAGTAGGGAGCCGGGAGACCAGGTAAGTTAGCTGGAGTAGGCTGAGGGCGAAGTGGACGGACCGGAACCAGGCAGGTCCTATGGCAGTCAGGACCCCATCGGAGTACTTCACCGGACCGCCAGTTCAACACGGGTTCATGAGTCTGGAGCCAAGGTAGACCTAGCAACAAGGAGTGAGAAAGTCCGGACAGCACATGGAATGAGATCTCCTCAGAGTGCAGCATTCCCACCTGTAGGGTTATAGGTTCGGTGACGAGCAGGATGGTCTCCGAGAGAAGTCTTCCATCCATGGAAGCAACTGACAATGGCTCCGCCAGGGACTTGGTGGGAATATGGTATCTCTCTACCAGAGACTGGGCGATGAGGTTTCCAGCAGCTCCAGAATCCAGATGGGCGAGTTCGAAGAGACGGTTTTCTCCCCAAGCAATAGAGACCGGTAAGGTCAGAGACGGAGAGGACTTACTTTTGTCTAGGACGACCTCTCCGAGTGGTCCTAGACACTGGCGTTTCCCGGCTTTTCCGGGCAGGAACGGATGAAGTGCTTCTTACTGCCACAATAGAAACAGCTTCCCTCGGCTCGGCGAGATTCTTGGCGAGAACCGACCATCTTGGTCTGGTCGACCTGCATAGGCTCAGGAGAGACGGAGGGAGTGACGGGTTGCTGAAAAGTAGGAGCTAGGCGTGGAAACCTCCTCTCACGGGTGACCTCTTTGGCACGCTCCTGGAACCGCAGGTCAATCCGGGTGGCAAGAGCTATCAGGTCATCGAGGGTGGTAGGAATGTCCCGACCGGCAAGTTCATCTTTAATACGGCCGGACAGACCCTCCCAGAAGACTGAAACCAGAGCGTCATTATCCCAGGCCAGCTCCGAGGCAAGGGTACGGAACCGTATGGCATATTGGCCCACGGTGAGGCTTCCCTGACGGAGGCGTAGCAGTGATGATGCGGATGAGGTCTTCCGTCCGGGTTCGTCGAAGACTTTCCGGAAGGCCGTGAGAAAGGCAGGCAAGTTGGACACCAGGGGGTCTCCTCTCTCCCATAGAGGATTTAGCCAGGCCAGAGCCTCTCCAGTGAGATGGGACATGATGAAGGCAATTTTGGCCCGGTCGGAGTTAAACTGGTGGGACAGGAGTTCAAAGTGCAGGGTGCACTGATTTATGAAGCCCCGAGCCTGAGCGGAGTCGCCTTCTGAAGCGAGGAGGTGCAGAAAGCCGGGGTCCGGGGTAGGATACCATAGTGTTGGTGGACAGCGGAGCTGTCGGATTGCGAATCATGGCGCTGGCGGAGGTTGCTGGCGGAGCAGTCAGAGTGTCCAGGCGAGAATTGACATTCCGCAGGTGACCCAGGATGGACTCCTGTTGGGACCTCTGGCGGGACAGTTCATGACACAGGTCCGAGAGCGAGGGAGCTTGGGTGCCACCGGGTTCCATGGCCCGAGCAAACTGTAACGGGTCTGGGAGGCGGAACCTCTGAGCTACTATACAAGGGGGCGGTCCTTGTAAGGGAGCGGGTGGCAATCAGGGATGACGGGCAGGCAGTCACAGCAGGTGACCGGGACAGTCTCTGAGTGGACGGGCAGGGAGTTACGGCAAGTGACCGGGGCAGTCTCTGGATGAACGGGCAGGGAGTTACGGCAAGTGACCGGGGCAGTCTCTGGGTAAAGGGTAGGTACGACCTGTGATGGCAGAGCCTCCGGGTAGGCTAGCAGGCAGATGGTAGATGTGTGCTCCCAGGTGAGCAAGCGAGAGTCTCTGGAATGGTAGGTGGTCACAGCACGTGATGGCGAAGCCTCCAGGTAGGCTAGCAGGCAGGTAACAGGTGGGCGCTCCCAGGTGAGCGGGCAGGAGTCTCTGGAAAGGCAGATGGTCACAGCACGTGACGGCGGAGCCTCCAGGTAGGCTAGCAGGCAGGTAACAGGTGTACGCTCCCAGGTGAGCGGGCAGGAGTCTCTGGAAAGGCAGATGGTCACAGCACGTGACGGCGGAGCCTCCAGGTAGGCTAGCAGGCAGGTAACAGGTGTGCGCTCCCAGGTGAGCGGGCAAGCTGGTCCATAGACAGACTGACAGGAGTTGGAAGGCAGACCGTCGGACCTCAGGCTAGCAGGCAGGTGACTGGATATCAGGCAGGACAAAGGCAGCAAGCTGGCAGGAATCTGGCAGGTAACTGGCAGGTAACTGGCAACGGGACCTGAGGGCTGAAGCACAGGTGAGACACAGGTGCAAACAACATTGCTCGGGCACCTCCATTTTGGAGGAGGTGCCCTTTATATGGGAGGTCCTCCGGCAATTGGCCGGGGACTCCTTAGGACGGCGCGCGCGGTCCCTTTAAGAGAGGGGGAGCGCGCGCGCGCGCCCTAAGCACACTGCCGGGGAAGGAGCGCGCGCCGGAAGCAGCGGGGAGAGCAGCGCTGGAGGACGCCGCGCCAGGAGCGGGGAGGTGAGAGGGACGGCGTCTCTGCCTAGAACGGGGCAGAGACGCCGATGCTACATTCAGTAAGCACTCTAGAGTGCCCCGATAACATCTTGTCCGAGCACGTTCGCGCATAACTAATCTTTATCTCTCCCCCTATCCCCATTTTCACTGTTGTGTGATCAGGACTGCTGCTTTCTACCTTTTGTTCCTTCTCGTTGTCTTTACTCTTTTTCTGTAGTGTTCTTTCTTCTTGACAACCCACCTCTCCAATCTTATTAGTGTCTGGTCCCTATATGAGCTTCTCTATTATTTTTAAATTGAATGTTTTTGTTGATTTTATGTTCTAAGGTTATGTATTTATTTGTTGCCATCAGCTTCTTGAGAAACTTGAGGATGTACTCTGACCTGGTGATCACTTTTGCTGTTTATTGATACTCATGCACTGCCTACATTTTTTCATGTACACAGAACCTGTTGATTTCTTTAACTATTTTATTTTGCCTTGATGAAGACACCTTTCTAGTGTGAAAACCCATAGCCTTTCAAACATCCTGCATTCAAGCTTCCTTCAACAATTTAACAGTGCCCACATACTACTTGTTTTTTCTGCTTGTATGATGTCTCTTTAACAGGTGCATTGGAAGTCTGTTCAAAGAAGAAGCAGCAGCTAAGATTAGCACATCTTGTCTAGGTGAGCAGCCTCACACACTTTCTACATCTTTTTTTGACTAGTAGTTTATATTCTATGGATCATTGTTTTTTTTTTTTCTATACAAAGTTGTACAAAATTATCTTGATCATTTTTTTCTCTTTTATTTTAGCTCATAGTGAAGACCAAGTTCAAAATTGTTATATTCGAAACAACATAAAAAGTGTTTTTCTTTTTTACTCTGCAGATAAAAAGTTACTGCTGTTTTTGTTTGAAGTTGCTAAGACTGAATGTCTTTGATTCTTCAAGGACAAATTCAGTTTCTGGGGATAAAAACACACACTATCAAATACTGGTAGGCAGTTACTGCTACAGTTTAATTCTGAACATGAAAAATAATTTAACCAACATATGGCACATCTAAAATAACATATGGGTTGAGAGATGTATTTTAAATCATATTGACATTTCACCTCAACAAATTGATCCTATAAATGCACTATATTTGGAAAACAGAACAAGTCGGCGGAATATAAATTCATTTAGCATGTTTATATAATATACTATTTATAATTATCAACAAATTTGCTAATTGTATTAAAGTGTTAAAATGACAATAAAGATTAGAGTGGAGTATTTTACAGACATTTATAAAGTAGAAGTATTTTTTTATATTCATGAAAATCCGAATATCTTAATAGTATCTAAACTACAGCAGAAATTGGAAAGCATTGCCTATAGAAGTTCACCACCTAAGGTTATATTTTATTAAAACCTGATTAAAATAGTAGTACAGTGCATTGTGAAAGTATTGGGTCCCCTTGAACTTTTCTACCTTTTGCCATATTTCTGGCTCAATGTGCAGAACTGATAGAGACATACCCCAAGCGACTTGCAGCTGTAATCGCAGTAAAAGGTGGCGCTACAAAGTATTAACTCAAGGGGGCCGAATAATATTGCATGCCCCACTTTTCAGTTTTTAATTTGTTAAAAAAGTATAAAATATCCAATAAATTTCGTTCCACTTCACGATTGTGTCCCACTTGTTGTTGATTCTTCCCTCAAAAATTAGAATTTTACATCTTTATGGTTGAAGCCAGAAATGTGGCAAAAGGTAGAAAAGTTCAAGAGGGCCAAATACTTTCACAATGCACTGTAAGTTTAAAAAGGAAGCATGGTTGCAATGGTATCAAGTTTCCCTGCTTCTTCTCTTCATAAGTTAATTGCATTATGAAAATGCCTTGAAAATGTGGCACCTGGGAGAAAATTAACTTTATCCCGTGAGCCGCCGGCTTTCAGTCATGCAGGAGTGCATGGAGCAGTTACAGTCATAGCTCATAGCACTGGCCGTCTGCCGCCTCTGCAGTGTATCAGTACAACATCAGTCAGTTCCAGGGCGTGCTGACAGCAGCCGCTGTCAGTGCTGTGAGCGATGATTGTAATTGCTCCATGCATGCCTGCATGACTGAAAGCCGGCGGCTCCCAGGAGAAATAAAGTTAATTTTCCCCCTGGTGCCACACTTTCAGTACTGCGGCCAGGCACCTACACTATTAACCCGTAGATTAACCCCATATCTGCAGGTTAGTAGCGTTATCGGACCTGACAGGTTCCCTTTAAGGCTAAATATCAGAATATGATGAAGCCTGAAGAAAGTTGAGACAGAAAGATAATTGGTATGGATCTGCCTCCTAGTTATTACAAAGTGTATAAATCTGTCTGTCATAAATAATTTTCCTGTTCACCTCAAGGATAGATTGACACTTTGTTACTAATGAGCAGTTGGATAGCAAAGAATCAATTCCTCCTTTTTATTGTTATTAATTAGATTTTTCTAAAATTATATTTTTATTGAAAATGCTACTAAATACATTGATTGCATAGCATTAGGATATGTTGTCATTATGCAATTACTGAGGGTTCTCTATGGTACCTTCTGATCACAAGAGCACAGTTTTAGTAGTCCTAGCCAGAAATGCATCAGCCCTTCAAATATAGTGCTCTGCATCAATTACCTACTTCACCTTGCACTGACATTCTAAAGGGTAAATGTAATGTAGGTAGCTAGCTAGATCGTACAGCTGTGGGGCTGAGGAGCCGGCTGTCAGACACAGCCAGACTTCCCAGACTTCATTACCATGTTTATCTTCTCAGTCTCTATATACACAGCACTGAACCTTCACTTGTGTATACAGATTATGAAGTTCTGACAGTGCTTCCTCCTATACACCCTGCTGTCATGTGATCAACATCATGTGATATAAGGAGGGAACAGGAACTGCTGAGTCCTAGGAGATCAAGTTAGCTTCTCTATGCAGGCAGGAGGCTGAAATTCCCATGTAACTGGGGCTAGTATATCAGCCCCAATTACAGGAGAAATCAGCAATAAAAAGCTGTAAGTAATTTGTTAAAATAGCACAGTGCGTAAAATTAATGAAAACATAAATAAAAATTGCAATAATAAAATAGAAGAAAGCATAAATAAAAGAAACAAAAAGAGACAATGCTAGTCTAAATCACTGTTTTTAGCCCTATCTCCATTGAAAAAATATGTCCAATATATAAAAATAATTTCTATGCAAAGGGGAAAACAATTTAAAGTGCTTTCTTTAGTAATCCTTTCTGGTTGTAAAGCAAAACAACAAATAAAAAACTGAATAGACACATATTTCCTATTTTTCTTTACACCACCCCACACTTAAATCAGCGGAAAAAAAAAGCTAAAAGAAAAAAAAACATAGAAAAATAGCATAAAATTAAGTCCCATGAATTGAGAAAAAAAGAGGCCAGTTTTTTAGAGCTGTTAAACCCAAAAATGAGGCTTGTCAGGTGGGGGATAGGGAAATATCCTGGTGCTGAACTGGTTATAGACTGACATGCACTGCAATGAGCCAGCAGACGTTAATAGGGCACAGCACAACTGTCTGATCAGAAATTGATGGCATAACCAGTTAATCAGTTAAAGGGGTTTTCCAACGAACAAAACTTCATTTTAATCAATGACTGTATCTGACCGTGTACAGAACATGGTCTGATCATAAGACATTACAGCACGGGATCACAGCTGAGTCTTTCTTTGGAGTAAAACAGTCAGGGAAATACTTTACCTCACAGAAAGAATCAGCTGTGATCCCATGCTGTAATATCTGTATACTCTTTTGCTTCCTCCCCTGCCCAGGGGCTGTAGTATGATCAGACCATTTCCCTGTACGGTCAGACACAGCCATTACACAGTACTCAGCAGGGGAACATTTATAAGATATCTCAGCACAGGAACATTATATTTAAACACATCCAATTCTGGAGGTTATTATTATTCCAAGATCTATTGATGAAAATCAACTTTTGTTCATGGGTAAACCCCTTTAACTCCTGTAAAGGAAGGCTAAACAGAGAACTTGTGAAAAAAAAATCAAAGGAATTCCACCTATTCCATATTTATTTATTTTGATACTATTTTATCTTATCTGGAATTAAAACTGAGAATTATATACTGTGCATAAGTAGATCTTCTGTATTTACCCCAGAAAATCAGCTATTCCCCCTTTCTGTTGATAATCTTTCGTATAATACAACGGGCTGCAGTAGAACATCCCCTCTTTTCTGTTTTCAGCTGGACACAAGTTCAGTAATCCTTATCACTGACTTAGACCCCCTCTCCTCAGATATTCCCCAGTACAAAATTAAAAAGAGCAGCATAAAATGAATAGTGGCAAGGCCTGACTGGGACTAATAAGCAGCCCTGGCATACAAATCCCACCAACCCACATACTATAACATAACCACTACCCCCACATCAAGAAAAAATAGCAACACGCAATGCAAGGTTCAGCAAATTTTGTTTAATTTTGTCATGCTCTGCATCACTCCAACAATAATAATAACAGACATTTCTATGGCGCTGTTCACCCAATAGACTCAAAGAGCATCCATTATACAGGTTGTCCAGGATTCATTTTTATTTTCCCATAGGCTTGTAGGCAGAAAATAACCAACACACCAATACTGACCCTTAAGGTCCAGTGCTGCCTCTCCATTGCTGCTCCCATCTTTGTTGACAGGCTGCTGTCATGATATCATGACAAGAGAGCATGTGACTGCTGCGGCCAATCACTGGGATTAGTCTTCATGACCAGGTAAGGCCCCCATATACATTAGATAGCTGTCAGCTGAATGATCGTTCAATGAGCAGCTATCTCTGAAATCTCTGCCTGACAGAGTAACACTTGGCAAAGTGCTCCTGTGTTCTAAATGAGAGATCCACTGCCAGACATCTCCAGACTCTTGACTCCTGCGCACTTCTGCAGACTCCTCTGACAGGATCAAAATCCAACCGTCAGGATCCTTCCCTCACCAAACTTCATCTGTTTCCGGAGAGTTAGGAGATGCCATACAGATTATGCTATTGGATAATCCTGCTGAAATCGGGATGGGGGGAAGGGTCAGCCTACTTTAGGGTAATATGTATGGAGGCCTGTACATAGGATGAGACTGCTGCCCCCGTGATAGGTGACATGCACTGTGGTTGTCTTGGTGTCACCACTGCAGACTGTCAACAAAAACTGATGCAGCTGCTAAGAATCGGCAACAGAGTGAGGTTGGGGGAAGTATAGCTGTGTTTGTTATATTTGCCTATGGGCTAACCAATAACATTTAAACCTGCAAAAAAATGTTCTAAAGAAACATATGACTGCAGCATATTTGGCAAAGCAAAATCACTCAATCCCTAAGATAGAAACAATTGAACACATACCCTGCTGTAAGTAAGTAAAAAGTAATAGTGCATATAACTAACATAGGGTACTTAGTAAACACTGTTTTTGATAAAAAAAAACACAAAAGCCATGCCACCCGCGACAAGGTGTACCCAATCAGGACGTCCTAACTTCTAGTATTAAAACCTTACCATGGGTCAAAAATTCACTCAATGTGAATAACCTCTAGTATTAAAATCTTACCATGTGTCAAAAATGAGCTCAAGGTGAATAAGGGCTGAGCTGGCCAGGGGCCCGACTATGGACACCCAGTCATGGGAAGCTGTATAAACTTAATGCTCAACTCAAAGAAAGGGAGACTACGCCCTTGCATGCACTGAATGCAAGAACCTAAAGCAAAATCGAAAGAAATCAATATAAGTTAGTATACATGCATTGTGTATACCAACTGTAATGCAGCGGCTTGCTGCATTGCTAAAATGTCCAGGGGTTGTGCTCTGGCTGACAATTTACCTCCCCCTCAGGTGACTGATCAAATAACTGTGACATCACCACAGGTCCTGTGTGCACAAAAGGATATATAAATCCTGGTGGTTTTGAAAGAGTGAGAGAGAGAGGCCTGGTGAGACCTTGTAAGGCCAGGTGAGGCAAGAAGCCTGGTCCCTGTGTCTGGGACTCAACTAGCCTGGAGGAAGGCAGAGGCTGGATCCCTCTGTCTGGGATACCAGTAGCCTTGGAAGGCAAGAAGCCTGGTCCCTGTGTCTGGGACTCCACTAGCCTGGAAGACAGAGGCTGGATCCCTGTGTCTGAGATACCAGTAGTCTTGGAAGGCACGTGGCCTGGAGACTATGTCCAGGGAGCCTTAAAGCCACAGCTGTGGCAGAACAGAGCTGATAGAAGCAGCTGAGACCCGGCAAAGGTAAATCGGCGCTTTAAGTGAATATTGTTGCTGCACCTTGCTGAAGTCTGTATTTGAAGCCAAGCGGGCATAGCTGCCACTGAAAAGGCTCTAGGATACATGTGTACCACTCCTGTGAGCCACTGAGATGGACTATGTTATGAGCGGTTTATGATGTGTAATAAACTGCTGGTCTTCATATTACATAGCACACAGAGACTAGAGCTAAATAAACTCAAGCTCAAGGAAGATACATATAAAAAATATATTTTTATTGAGGCAATTTAAAAAAATATCACAGTATAAAACCAATATTAAAAAACAGAAACATTCCACTATCATGGAAATGATCTTGCTGCGGAATGCACGGTTCTTCTTCTTGAACCATGGAAGGAAGTGCTGTTTGAGAAACTCAACATTAGAGATGAGCATTGTTCGACTCGAACTGTTCGCCAATCTCAAATTCGAGCTGTTTTGGGCGGTGTTCGAGCCGTTCGGCGAACACGAACGATTTGAAAAAAATTCGGCTGTTCGAGGTTATGTTCGATAACTGTTCGTGCACCAAAATCATAACTGGATTTTTTCTCAGTAATGATGAAATTTAATGTTAATACGCAGTTTGAGTGTACAGCTGGATGGGGGGAGGAGCAGGGGATGGATCTCTGCAGGAATAATGAAGATCTCCATTTTTTTTTCTCTTTCCCGCATTTACAGTGGGGAGGTGCAATCTGTCAGCCTATCAGCAGCGCACACACCTAGCGAAGTGCTTTTTTTCACACAAGCAAGGGCATGTGTCATTGGCAGTGTATGTCACATGTCCTTGCCCTATAAGACCCAGCCATTTTCCCCGTTGCCACCATTTTCTCACTGCTGCAGCTGCGTGTTAGACGGCACCGCTGTTGCTGTGTGCGCTATACCTTGTTAATTTCAAGCCAATTTTCACACAAATCTACAGATAGCTTGGGAGTAGGGAATAGTTGTGATTGCAGTCCTTTTAAGGACTAGGTTACAGCATTTCCTACGATTTTTATCAGGCAGGTCTGTGCTCTTAAATAGATAGGTTGGGAGTAAAGACTAATTGTAATTGCAGTCCTTTTCAGGACTAAGTTACATCAGTTCCTATCAGTTTTTGTCAGGCAGGTCTGTGCCAGGGCTGTGCAAGTTTTTTTCACAGCATTTGGCTAAATCTAGTAAAGCAAATCCTTTTTGGCCTATTGCAGAGTGTGTTAGTCAGTGGAGTAGCCTATCTGTGTTGCAAGCTACACCACCTGTGTATAGAATACCAATTTTTTACTGCACCTAGTGAAGTAAAACCTTTTGGGCATAGCATCATTCTATTAGTCCATCTATACTGACCTCCATCAGGTTGCAAATTGAATATAATTTTTTTCTGCATCTAGCTCTGAAAAAATATTTGGGTTTCTAGCAGTGTGTGGGACTTGTTCTATTAGTCCATCTATACTGACCACCACCAGGTTGCAAATTGAATATAATTTTTTTCTGCACCTAGCTCTGAAAAAATATTTGGGCTTCTAGCAGTGTGTGGGACTTGGTCTTTTAGTCCATCTATACTGACCTCCATCAGGTTGCAAATTGAATATAATTTTTTTCTGCATCTAGGTCTGAAAAAATATTTGGGCTTCTAGCAGTGTGTGGGACTTGGTCTATTAGTCCATCTATACTGACCTCCATCAGGTTGCAAATTAAAAATAAATTTTATCTGCATCTAGCTCTGAAAAAATATTTGGGCTTCTAGCAGTGTGTGGGACTTGGTCTATTAGTCCATCTATACTGACCTCCATCAGGTTGCAAATTAAAAATAATTTTTATCTGCATCTAGCTCTGAAAAAATATTTGGGCTTCTAGCAGTGTGTGGGACTTGGTCTATTAGTCCATCTATACTGACCTCCATCAGGTTGCAAATTGAATATAATTTTTATCTGCATCTAGCTCTGAAAAAATATTTGGGCTTCTAGCAGTGTGTGGGACTTGGTCTATTAGTCCATCTATACTGACCTCCACCAGGTTGCAAATTAAAAATTATTTTTATCTGCATCTAGCTCTGAAAAAATATTTGGGCTTCTAGCAGTGTGTGGGACTTGTTCTTTTAGTCCATCTATACTGACCTCCATCAGGTTGCAAATTTAATATAATTTTTTACTGCATCTAGCTCTGAAAAAATATTTGGTCTTCTAGCAGTGTGTGGGACTTGGTCTATTAGTCCATCTATACTGACCTCCATCAGGTTGCAAACTGAAAATAATATTTATCTGCATCTAGCTCTGAAAAAATATTTGGGCTTCTGGCAGTGTGTCGGACTTGGTCTATTAGTACATCTATACTGACCTCCATCAGGTTGCAAATTGAATATAATTTTTATCTGCATCTAGCTCTGAAAAAATATTTTTGGGCTTCTAGCAGTGTGTGGGACTTGGTCTATTAGTCCATCTATACTGACCTCCATCAGGTTGCAAATTGAATATATTTTTTTTCTGCATCTAGCTCTGAAAAAATATTTGGGCTTCTAGCAGTGTGTGGGACTTGGTCTATTAGTCCATCTATACTGACCTCCATTAGGTTGCAAATTAAAAATCATTTTTATCTGCATCTAGCTCTGAAAAAATATTTGGGCTTCTAGCAGTGTGTGGGACTTGTTATATTAGTCCATCTATACTGACCTCCATCAGGTTGCAAATTGAATATAATTTTTTTCTGCATCCAGCTCTGAAAAAATATTTGGGCTTCTAGCAGTGTGTGGGACTTGGTCTATTAGTCCATCTATACTGACCTCCATCAGGTTGCAAATTAAAAATAATTTTTATCTGCATCTAGCTCTGAAAAAATATTTGGGCTTCTAGCAGTGTGTGGGACTTGGTCTATTAGTCCATCTATACTGACCTCCATCAGGTTGTAAATTAAAAATAATTTTTATCTGCATCTAGCTCTGAAAAAATATTTGGGCTTCTAGCAGTGTGTGGGACTTGGTCTATTAGTCCATCTATACCGACCTCCATCAGGTTGCAAATTAAAAATAATTTTTATCTGCATCTAGCTCTGAAAAAATATTTAGGCTTCTAGCAGTGTGTGGGACTTGTTCTATTAGTCTATCTATACTGACCTCCACAAGGTTGCAAATTGAATATAATTTTTTGTGCATCTAGCTCTGAAAAATATTTGGGCTTCTAGCAGTGTGTGGGACTTGGTCTATTAGTCCATCTATACTGACCTCCATCAGGTTGCAAATTAAAAAAATTTTTTATCTGCATCTAGCTCTGAAAAAATATTTGGGCTTCTAGCAGTGTGTGGGACTTGGTCTATTAGTCCATCTATACTGACCTCCATAAGGTTGCAAATTAAAAATAATTTTTATCTGCATCTAGCTCTGAAACAATATTTGGGCTTCTAGCAGTGTGTGGGACTTGTTCTATTAGTCCATCTATACTGACCTCCACCAGGTTGCAAATTGAATATAATTTTTTTCTGAATCTAGCTCTGAAAAAATATTTGGGCTTCTAGCAGTGTGTGGGACTTGTTCTATTAGTCCATCTATACTGACCTCACCCAGGTTGCAAATTGAATATAATTTTTTTCTGCATCTAGCTCAGAAAAAATATTCGGGCTTCTAGCAGTGTGTGGGACTTGTTCTATTAGTCCATCTATACTGACCTCCATCAGGTTGCAAAATAAAAGTAATTTTTATCTGCATCAAGCTCTGAAAAAATATTTGGGCTTCTAGCAGTGTGTAGGACTTGGTCTATTAGTCCATCTATACTGACCTCCATCAGGTTGCAAATTGAATATAATTTTTTTCTGCATCTAGCTCTGAAAAAATATTTGGGCTTCTAGCAGTGTGTGGGACTTGGTCTATTAGTCCATCTATACTGACCTCCATTAGGATGCAAATTAAAAATAATTTTTATCTGCATCTAGCTCTGAAAAAATATTTGGGCTTCTAGCAGTGTGTGGGACTTGTTCTATTAGTCCATCTATGCTGACCTCCACCAGGTTGCAAATTGAATATAATTTTTTTCTGCATCTAGCTCTGAAAAAATATTTGGGCTTCTAGCAGTGTGTGGGACTTGGTGTACTAGTCCGTCTATACTGACCTCCATCAGGTTGCAAATTGAATATAATTTTTATCTGCATCTAGCTCTGAAAAAATATTTGGGCTTCTAGCAATTTGTGGGACTTTGTCTATTAGTCCATCTATACTGACCTCCATCAGGTTGCAAATTGAATATAATTTTTTTCTGCATCTAACCCAGCCAATAGTTTTGGCCTAATACCACAGTTTGGCCACTCAGCTCTGCTCGGTTCCCATCCATTGTTTTTTGTGCAAACAACTCCAGAGTTGTGAATTAGTTAACCACCAAAATGAGTGGAAAAAGGCCTGCTGCTAGTGGAAAGGGGAATAGGCGTGTTGGGAAGGGGAAAAAAGGTTTTGTCCATGGGGTAGGTGTTAAAGCAACAGTAACATCTGCAGAAGAAAGACCATCTTCCAACCAAACTAAAATGTCTACTTCTTTTAGCGGACAATGTGATAAGATCCCTTTCTTACGGCCACGCCAATCGCTACAAATTCCCAAATCTCCAGCTGCCCATCTGAGTATGAGGTAGAACAGATGGTTGAGTCTGCAGAGCTGTTTACTCATACTATAGCCTGGGAATCAAGGGTCGGCTCCAGCGCTTCTGTGAATCCAGATGAGGAAATGATCTGCACTGATGCCCAAAATCTTTATGAGTCGGATCCAGGACCAGACGCAGAAGGTTCTGACCATAATGTAGACCCTCATTCCCAAACTGTAACTCCTGTTGGTCGAGACAATAAGGAAGACGATGATGAGACTCAAATACCTGATTGGAGCGACAACTTTAGTTTTTTGTCAGGGCAGGAACAGGTTGGCTCTGAGGACGACGGGTGTGATAACACACAGGGTGATGATGATGAGGTTGGAGATCCCACTTACTGTCAACCTACAGTCAGCCAAGAGATGGGGTCAGCAGAGGAGGTTGAGGAGAATGCTAGTGACGACGAGGTCAGGTTGTGCCTTCCTGGACAGAGACGTAGTACTGGAAGCACATCAACAACTGCATCCTCAAACACAACTCTGCCTCTCACCACAAGTCGTGGTGGCTCTTCAGGTCACATGGGTGCTAAGCCTTGCATAGCCTGGGCATATTTTCAGATCGATAAAGATGACCCAACTCGTATTATCTGTAACATTTGTCAGAAAAAGCTAAGGAGAGGCCAAAAAATACATAGTTTGAGTACTTCATGCTTGAACCGGCACATGGACATGAAGCATAAGTTGCAGTGGGAAGCTCATTGTGCTACAATGCGGCCTAGCCGGCTGGGCCAACCACCGTCTGCCACATCTTGTGCATCCACGGCCTCTTCATCCTCTGTGACTGGGGGGTCATCATTTTCTTTGGAGGTGGTAACACCAGCTGGTGTTGAGCGCTGTCCGACATCGATAGCACCACCTTTGGATCAAGGCAACCTAACATGTCCGCCTGCATCTTCCTCACAGACCGGCAGTTTGCCGGGGACACCCTTATCAACCCCGTCTAAGCACAACAGCCAGCCCTCGGTCCCTCTGATGTGGACAAGTAAAAGACCATTTCCTCCTAGCCATGAGAAAGCTAAGAGGTTGAATTTCACCATCTGCAAGTTCTTGGCTACAGAAATGCTGCCTTTCCGCCTGGTGGACACAGAGGATTTTTGAGACCTTATGTCCGTCGCAGTACCCCAGTCCCAGATGCCCAGTCGGCACTACTTCTCAAAGAAAGGTGTACCTGCGCTCCACCAGCATGTCGCACACAACATCACCGCTTCTTTGAGAAACTCTGTATGTGACAGGGTGCATTTCACCACAGACACTTGGACGAGTAGGCATGGACAGGGGCGTTACATGTCGCTGACTGGGCACTGGGTAACTATGGTGACAGCAGGACAAGGGGCTGCTGTCCAACTCTTGCCATCACCACGAGTTGTGCGTCAATCCTCTTTATCTCGAAGTTCCTCCACTGCTTCTGCCTCCTCAACCTCCTCTCGGTCCTCCACCTGCACCCAAAGCCTGTCTGGTTATGCCACAAGCTTTCTAACTGCGCAGAAGGGATCCTGCACACCTCCTTACTATGCTGGCAGTAGGGCTCAACGTCATCAGGCGGTTTTTACTTTGAAATGTCTGGGAAATGTGAGTCACACAGCTGAGGAGTTGTGGTCAGCTCTAGAGAACCAATTTCATGAATGGTTGTCTCCACTGGAACTGAAACTAGGGAAGGCCATGTGTGAAAATGCTGCAAACCTGGGTGCGGCCCTTCGCCGGCGCAATGTCACACACGTGCCTTGTATGGCTCACGTGTTGAACCTGGTTGTCCAGCAATTTTTAGCCCACTATCCCGGACTAGATGGCCTTCTGTAGAGGGCAGGGTCGCTGTGTGCTCACTTCCGCCGTTCGCATCCCGCAGCTCAGCGACTTACATCTCTACAGAAGTTGTTGGGCCTGCCACTTCACCGGCTAAAATGCGATGTGCCTACCCGGTGGAATTCAACTCTGCACATGTTGCAGCGACTGTGGCAGCACCGACAAGCCCTGGTGCAATACGTTCTGACGTATAGCCTGGGCCAAGGAGATCCAGAGGTGGGGCAAATCACGCTGGAGGAGTGGTCTCAGGTCAGGGACCTATGCACCCTTCTGCACAGTTTTGAAATGGCGACGAAGATGTTTAGTGCTGACGATGCCATTCTCAGCATGACTATTCCGGTGATTTACATGCTGGAGCACATGTTTAACAGAATTCGGAGTCAGGTGGTGGCACAAGAGGAGGTAGAGGAAGTAGAGGAGGAGGAGTTGTATGCGGAAGGGCTAACACCTGCAAGGTCCAGACGGTCGGCTGCACCAAGGCGGCAGGCATGTGAGGGTCGGGGAGATGGTTTTACCAAGGCGCATGGTAGCAGCCAAACTAGTGAGGAAGGTGCAGGAGCCCAGGAAGAAGTGGAGGACGAACTGATGGAATACTCATCAGATGAGGGAGACCTTGATCACATTTCTGTTGTGCGAGGTTGGGGGGAGAGGACAGAAGAAGGAAGCATGATTGTTACCTCGCCACCAAAACAACAGGGACTTGGTGCTCCTGGATGTGCAAGACACATGAGTGCCTTCTTGCTGCACTACCTGCAACAAGACCCTCGAATTGTGAGAACTAGAAATAATCCTGACTACATGGTTGCCACACTGTTAGATCCCCGGTACAAAAGTAAATTTACAGAAATTATTCCTGCCATAGAAAGGGATGCACGCATGCAGGAGTATCAGCAGACTGTTGCAGAATCTTACATGTGCTTTTCCACAAAACACCAGTGGTGCACGTAGTGAATCTCACAGTTCCAACTTGCCAACCGTGGGACCGTCGAGTGTTCAGCACTCAAACCGTAACAGAAACACAGTATCTGCTGGTAACATCAATTTTGCGGAATCATTTCACCACTTTTTTAGCCCATCCTTTGCAAGGCCACAGGAGACAAGAAGTCTGACACATATTCAACGCCTAGAGACGATGATACAGGAGTATCTCCAAGTAAACATCGAAGCCATGACTGTGTCACTGGACCCTTGCTCTTTTTGGGCTTCCAATCTGGATACATGGCCGGAGCTAGCCACTTACGCCTTGGAGATCTTGTCATGCTCCGCAGTCAGCGTTCTGTCTGAACGTGTGTTTAGCGCTGCTGGTGGTGTGCTGACAGATAAGCGCACGCGGCTCTCCACTGATAATGTAGACAGACTCACGTTCATAAAAATGAACAAATCATGGATCCGAAACGACTTTTCTACCCCTGTGTCATCCTGGGGAGAGTAAAAGCTTGATGATTGGTTAAAATCACCTCACCAACCATTTTAAGCTTTCAAATTACTAATCATGTTTATCTGTATCTTGGCTGGAAAATAATTTGGGCTTTGTAGCAGTGTGCAGTACTGATTCTATTAGGCCATCTATACTAAGCTCCACCAGATTTAAAATGACTAATCATGTTTATCTGTATCTTGGCTGGAAAATAATTTGTGCTTTGTAGCAGTGTGCAGTACTGATTCTATTAGGCCATCTATACTAAGCTCCACCAGATTTAAAATTACTAATCATGTTTATCTGTATCTTGGCTGGAAAATAATTTACGCTTTTTAGCAGTGTGCAGTACTGATTCTATTAGGCCATCTATACTAAGCTCCACCAGATTTAAAATTAATAATAATTTTTAGCTGCATCTAGCCCGGAAAATAATTTTGAGGCTCCGAGATGCGCAAGACACATAAGTGCCTTCTTGCTGCACTACCTGCAACATGACCCTCAGATTGTCAGAATTCGAAGTAATCCTGACTACTGGGTTGCCACACTCTTAGATCCCCCACACTCTTCGATCAACCTTTTCATTTTAATAAAGACCAAAAAAATGGTCATTTTTGAAATTATAAGCATTAGCAGGTTATTACAAACTGAAATCAAACAGTTTTCAACTCAAAACTTTATTCTAGGTGATGTTACATTTGCACATAGGACCCCTTGTTCGAAAGGAGCTTCTGAACTCTCTCGTCCATTGAATTTGTCAGGTTTTGGATGGTTTCTGCTTCAATTGTTTTGCATGAGGACAGAATACCCTCCTAGAGCTGTTGCTTAGATGTGAACTGCCTCCCGCCATCATAGACACTCCTTTTGATGATGCTCCAGAGGTTCTGAATGGGGTAGAGGTCAGGGGAGCATGGGGGTCACACCATAAGTTTGTCCCCTTTTATGCCCATATCAGCCAGAGATGCAGATGTGTTATGTGCAGCATGAGACGGTGCATTATCATGCATGAAAATGATCTTGCTGTGGAATACACGTTTCTTCTTTTTGAACAATAGCAGGAAGTGCTGTTTGAGAAACTCCACATACATTATGGAGTTCATCTTTACCCGTTCAGGGATCCTAAAGGGGCCGAAAATCTCTCTCCCCATGATTCCAGCCCAAAACATTACTCCACCTCCTCCTTGTTGGCGCTGTAGCTGTGTTTGCGTGGGGTGTCCATCAACCAGCCATCCTCCACTCCATCCATCTGGACCATCGAGCGTTGCACGGCACTCATCCGTGAACAAAACAGTTTTGAAATCAGTCTTCATGTATTGTTTGGCCCACTGGAGCCGTTTCTGCTTGTGTGCAGTGGATAGAGGAGGTCGACAGGATTGCGTACGCACAGCTGCAAACCTCTGAAGGACCCTGCATCTTGTTGTTCGGGGGACGTTGGAGGCACCAGCAGCTTCAAAAACTTGTCTGCTGCTATGACAAGGCTTTTTTGCCGCTGCTCTTTTAACCTGACGTAATTGCCTGTAGGAAAGAGTCCTCAATTTGCCCTTATCAGCACGCACACGTGTGTACTGTGAATCAGCTACATACTTCTTGATTGCCAAGACACTTCATCCTGATCATCGCACAATGTTGATTGTAGTCATGCCTTGACCTAAACACTCCACAATTTGTTGCTTCTCAGCAGCCAACACATCCTTTTACTTTCCCATTTTGGCAGAAAATGTAGGCTGCTTAATAATGTGGGACAGCCTTCTTAAGTAGTCTTGCCTTTCATTGGACACACCTGCCAAACTAATTAGCACAGGTGTCTGCAATTGCTTACAGTGATATAAAGAGCCCTGACACACATCACCATCAATGAGTTTAACTGACAAACAAACAAATTCTTCCCTTATCACTCCTAAACACTTTTTGCATAATAATTTGGAACACGGTGTACATGTGCTTTTCCACAAAACACCAGTGGTTCACGTAGTGAATCTTACAGTTCTAACTTGCCAACCGTGGTCTTTATGGAGTTGTTCAATAAAGGGCCCAAAATTAAGATAACATAGACGGGAGAGGTCTCTATGAATAGGAATTCCTAAGTATTTGATACCCTGTGAGGGCCAGGCAAAGGGAAAGTTGGACTGGATGGAATCCTGCATGGATTTGGGGAGGGAGACATCGAGGGCCTCAGACTTCGCTGCATTGATTTTAAAATTTGACCATGTAACAAAGTGATCTATTTCAGCCATAACAGCAGGGATGAATATATGTGATTGAGTGATATATACTAGGACATCATCAGCAAATAGAGAGCACTTGTACTCGGTGCCTCCCACCTCAATCCACCTAATATTGGGGTTATGGCGAATTGATGAGAGCAGGTGCTCCGTCACTAGGATGCATAAGAGAGGGGACAGAGGACATCCCTGCCTTGTCCCATTGGTGATTATGAAAGGTGATGAAAATGTTCTGACGCGCCCCCTGGGCCTTGGGACACCCGGAGCCGGACCCTTTTTGGTGGATGCTGGTGGTTGTAGTCTCCGTGGCGGTGACCCGGTTCCGTGGCTCAGAGCGGTCAAACCAGTGGCGGAACTATTTATGTGGTTTTGATGTTTAAACATCCGACTACGCCACCCGTGGATTGCGGTCAGAGTGAACTGCCGCTGCAGGGCAGACCGCTGAGGCTGGTGTTGAGGGTGCAGCAGAGAGTAGCATAGCTCCCCACGGGAGGAGTATAGCCTCAGGGCAGTGTATGTGGAGGATGGGGTTGATGGTGCAGGGCAGCAGCAGTAACGACACGGAGTCAGTGATGCAGTCCAGGGCCTTTACTCACAGTTCTTATTATCCAGACCACTTCTGCAGATAACGGCTGCCCACGTCGTACTGTGCTGACCAGGTGAGGGGCTCAGACAACTCCCAGATAACTTTGGAGCGCTTCACAGGACCCCATTTGTGTGTCCTATGTCTGGCCTTTCTTACCAACCCTTCTGTCCGGCTGCCTCGGGCCTCCTCTTGGTAAACTTGGCGCCAGTTTCCCTGACCCTATGTGGTGCCTTCCTAGCGGGTGTAGTGAGGGGCTGCACCACATAAAATGTCACAGCCTCCGGTTTCTAGCTGAGGGTCGTTTCCCGCCTCCACTAGTTTTGGGGACCGGTCTCCCTCTTTGGCCTGACCCCTCCACGCAGGTGGATTCGGGCGTGCGGTGGCGACTCACCCGTCCGCACCCCTGGGATCCCTTTGTTCCTCGTTCCTGTAGCCTTCTCCGCTCCTCTTCCTTCCTTCTCCCTCTTCCAGGCCTGGGCCTCTGTTACTAGGCCCGCCTCCGGAGCAGAGCTCATGCAGAGCCCCTGCTCCCTGTCACTTCTGCTCAGACTTCTCTGCACTGAACTAAGATGGTGCCCACCTTTTATACTCCCTTCTCAATGCACCCAGGAACTGCTTCCTCCCTGCTCCTGCACTACAGGGTTCCCCTTCCTCAGTGTTCCCTCCCCCCACTCCAGCCAGGGACAGGGACTGTCGTGCCCATCTCAGAGGCATATTGGTTGCCCTGCCCCACGGCAATGTGGTGTAATGCATGCAGGTGTCGGGTCCTGATCCACACTCCATCCTTACCTGAGAGTGAGATATCACACCTCTGGGTGAGGTGCAATACCTCTGTAGCAACCGAGCCCTCAGGGTGCTACAGTTCCATTTATCTTCAGCCTAGGTGACGTATTGCGATACAGGGCCGTGATTTTGGCTATGAAAGGGTCCCCTAGACCCCTACCCCAAGCTTTTTAAGAGAATAATATATGGCGTGCCAGGAGAGTATCTAATTACAAATTTTTAACTGCATCTAGCCCAGGAAATACTTTGTGCCTAGTAGCAGTCTCTGCTAGTCAGCGGATTATCCCGGCTGTTAAGCAAGCTACACCACCTGTAGTTTGGACACTTAATTTTTTCAAAGGAAATGCTTCGGGACCACGGGATACTCAGTGAAGAGCATCAGGAGGCACTCCAAGGCATAGGGGCTGGGACTGGCAGTAGGATGCCTTGCGGTGGACAGCCGAGCTCGATCCTTATAAAAGCTTTTTAACTGCAGCAGCTTTAGTGGACGCTACTGAAGCTGGAATTACGCGGCTGCTGGCATGAGACTTGCCCTCCAATAGATCATTGTAAAAGGATTTAAAGTGTATTCATTCAAATTAGGGAGACAATTTAAATTAAAAAGCTTAGAGCTGCCTCCACCACAGGGGGGATCGCTCGACCCACCAGCGGACAGGCACCAGTATTGGGAGAGGGGGGCTGGCCGTCAGGGTCCACTGTGGCTCTGGCACAAACCCGGCGACACGGAGGTGGCACGGGCAGGAACGAACTGGCCGTGTCGGCTTCTCACTTTTTGGATTTTAGAAGGGCATGACATGCCTATATCTGTGTCTCCCCCTCCTTTTACTCCTCCACCTCTTTTCTTTTCGCATGACTATATGTACTTGTCACTTTTCCATGTGTTAGTTATGTCTTCTGAGCAGTTTGTCAGCTTTTGTACACCTTTGAAGGTGTTTTCTATGTGTTCTATGTGTTTTTGTTTGCCTGCCATTGGTTTTAACGGTATTCGAAGGTGTTTGACGAACAGTTCGATGAACAGTTCGGCAAACACACGGGTGTTCGACGAACCGAACCGAACTCGAACACTACAGGGGTGGCTCAACACTACTCAACATACATTATGGAGTTCATCTTTACTCCTTCAGGGATCCTAAAAGGGCCGACAATCTCTCTCCCCATGATTCCAGCCCAAAACATTACTCCACCTCCTCCTTGTTAGCGCCGTAGCCGTGTTGGCATGGGGTGTCCATCAACCAGCCATCCTCCACTCCATCCATCTGGACCATCGAGATCATTTCATGCATGATAATGCCCCGTCTCATGCTGCACATAACACATCTGCATCTCTGGCTGCTATGGGCATAAAAGGGGACAAACTTATGGTGTGACACCCATGCTCCCCTGACCTCAACCCAATTGAGAACCTCTGGAGCATCATCAAAAGGAGTGTCTATGATGGCGGGAGGCAGTTCACATCTAAGCAACAGCTCTGGAAGGGTATTTTGTCCTCATGCAAAACAATTAAAGCAGAAACCATCCAAAACCTGACAAATTCAATGGACGAGAGAGTTCAGAAGTTCCTTTCGAACAAGTTGTCCTATGTGCAAATGTAACATCACCTAGAATAAAGTTTTGAGTTGAAAACTGTTTGATTTCAGTTTGTAATAAACTGCTAATGCTTAGAATTTCAAAAATGACCATTTTTTTGTTCTTTATTAAAATGAAAAGGTTGAAAACTCTGCTGTGCATAATAATTTGGAACATGCATTTTGAGTGCAGTTTGAGTTTTTTATTTTTTTAAAAATATTCTGTTATCATAGGCAGTTTGTACAAAAACCTTTCAATTGTACTCTAATAGTTATTTGACTGGAAAATTACAATGACTGCAATTCATATAGGTAATTTGGGAAAATCTGAAAAAATATTTGCATAATAATTTGGAACACAGTGCAAATGCAGAATTTATTTATTTTTTTTAAATATATTAAAAAAGTAGTTAAATGAATAAATAAATTTTACAAGATAAGGGAGTGCTTGAACCTATGATATTGACCCATTCGTTCTTTGTCAGTACCCTGCTGCTGCTGTTTTAAACCATTGAGCCATGGGTGAATTTGATTTGGTCTCTTTATTTGGTGATAGTTTCACGAGAATCTATGAGATAAAAAAAAAATATATAAAATAAAAGAATAATAATGGATAAAAGAAGTTCCAAAGCTCTTAGATGAGTTTAAAAGAAGGAATGTTCAATATTAAGAGAAATTGCAGCTGAAGGTGATCCCTATAAAAATCACATAGCAATTGTTGGGTCAAAACTAATGAAAAAAACGGGGGTTAGAAAAAAGGAAGCAAAGACAAACCACAATGAAGGGATGAAACCCCTTTATAAAAAGAGCGGATGTTTGTGAGTAACATTCATCATTACAAAATGCAGAGAAAAGGAGGTGGGTTGTACAGAGGAACAAAGCAGGATCCATAGATATATCTCAATTAATTGAACAAATCAGTTGTTTTGTTGAGTCCATGTGGATTTATAGTGTTCAACTTATGAATCCAGAAGATCTCTTTCCTGTTAAGAGTCTGGACTCGGTTGGAGGTCTCATGTTGGACATGGTCAATAGGGATCACGATAAAGGAGATCCTTTTATTGTGATATAACGCATAATGCCTAGAAAGGCCATGTTGTAAAAATGCTTCTTTTATATTATACCTGTGCGAGTTTATTCTTTTATGTAGCTATTGTGTTGTCCTTCCCACATATAATTTCTTACATTCGCATATAATAACATAGATGATGAAACTGGCAAGTCAAATGATATTTGATTTGGAAGTCATCGGGATTTTCACTGTCTGATGGAAAAGTTTTTGCATTATGAATGATGCTGGAGCAACATAGGCATCTCAGGATGCCACATCTATAGGAGCCTTGTCTAAGCTTTTTTACAGAGGGATTAAAATCCTCTTTTTTCTTTAGCTGACTTAGGGCCAACATATTTTTTAATGTCGGGGCCCTTCCGAAGGTTATCAGGGGATTGTTGGGAAGAACCCTCCCCAATATGGGATCATTGAGAAGTATACCCCAATGTTTTTTCAGAACCAAACAAATTCTCTTATTATGGGCTGAAAAAGTGGTGAAAAATTTAAAATTAAATGTAGTATTGAATGCTGATTTTTTGTTTTTTTATTATTAGAGATTAAGTCTGTCCGTTCTATTTTTTTGCTTTCAGAGAATGCTCTCTGGATCAATTGTTTTGGGTAACTTCTTTCAAGAAATCTATGTAATAAAAATTTTGTTTGGTTGATGAAATCTATGTCCATACTACAGTTCCTCAATTCTTTTGTATTGGTTTATTCATTTAACTACTTTTTTACTATTTAAAAAAAAAAAATAAAAAAAAAATTCTGCATTTATATTTTTAAATGTGTGAGTAATGTTTTTAAGTGATATACTCCATTATGCTTTCTTAGAATGGAGTTCCAACCATTCCTACCTGTTTTGTAAAAACACCATCCCAACTGTGAAACACAGGGGGTGGCAGCATCATGTTGTGGGGTTGTTTTGCTGCAGGAGGGACAGGTGCACTTCACAAAATAGGTGGCATCATGAGAAAAGAAAATTATGTGGCAATACTGAAGCAACATCTCAAGATATTAGCCAGGAAGTTAAATCTCGCACGGAAATAGGTCTTCCAAATGGACAATGACCCAAAGCATACTGCCAAATTGGTAACAAAGTGGCTTAAGGATAACAAAGTCAATGTTTTGGCGTGGCCATCACAAAGCCCTGATCTCAATCCTATTGAAAATTTATGGGCAAAGCTGAAAAGGCAGGTGTGAGCAAGGCGACCTACAAACCTGGATCAGTTACACCAGTTTAGTCAGGAGGAATGGGCCCAAATTCCAACCAACTATTGTGAGAAGCATATCCTAAATGTTTGACCCAAGTCATTCAGTTTAAGGGCAATGGTACCAAATACTAATGAAATGTATGTAAACTTTTGACTTTGCAGTAAGTAATAAAAATGCCTTAAAACATTCTCTCCCTCATTATTCTGGCATTTGGCAAATATTAAAAATTATGGTAATCCTAATTGACTTAAAACGAGAAAGGTTTATTCTGATTTCATGTAAGATATTGAGAAAAACATGCATATGTGCCTTTTTATATAGTGTATGTAAACTTCTGGCTTCAACTGTACATGCATGCAATATAAATCCTGCAGTGCAATTCATATACAGCGATTTACTATGATAGAATCTCTGTGGTAAACAGCATTTTACATTCATCACATCATTCCAACACTGCACTTCTGCACGGATCTAGAAACCATCCATATGACAACCAACATACAAGTGCTGTCTGTGGGTTTTGCAATAAAGGGTGGCCAATATTGGAAAATCCCTATTTAATCAACACTGGACCCTAATTAAAATAAAAACAATGGATAGTAACTCTCGCAGCGGTGCCGTTCCAGTGATATTGACCATAATGTTCCCAGAGGTTGACATAACATTGTTGAGTCACATGCCAGCTGTAGCGAATGAGTTTCTGCGACTTAGTTGCATCCTTCACTATTTCATCATATTTGATGTCTGACATGGTGGAATTTGTTGATCTACAGCTAAATAGTAGCCGCTCATTGGCTGCAGCCGGCATGTGACACAACAATGTCATGTCACCCTGCGGGAACAGCAGCGCCAACATTACTTCAATGGCGCAACTGTTTTTATTTTAATTGGGTCCCTGAAATCATTTAAAAGGGATTTTCTAGTAGTATAAGCTAATAAGCTGTTGAATACACCAGAAGTTTAAATGGGTTTTCTGGGTTTGGGGTAAATTTATGCAGCCTCTCTACGTGACTACAGTTTGGAGAATACTGAGTGTGTGCATTACACAGACTGTCAGAATTTCCCTCAAGTGCCAAATCCTGTGGAATGTTATGTGTTGACTAGATTCTCATTTGCTTCTCTCAATATTCTATCAAGAGAAGTGGATGAGAACCTAGTCAGCACATGATCGCCTGATCTGCCAATTGAGGGGAATCCTGACAGACTGCATTATGCACACAGTCATGATTAGCCAACCTTCATTAACATAGCCAAAAACTGAAAATCACTTTATCATTAAGGATTAGAAATATGCATATTGTAAACAGAGCAACTGATCAGTGGCTGACACTGAGATCAAAGGGCCCCTGTGCAAGCATGTTTATGTGTCCCTTAATTAAAGGGAACCTGTCACGTCCTAGTTGCTACTTACACTGCCCCCATAGCCCTGTTAGTGATGCAATGTACATGACTAACAAGCTGTTTTCATGAAAATCGGTGGTAGTATAATGATGTTATACCGTTTAAGATACTTTGTCTTACCTGCTCGTAAACAGTCATAGGGTTGTGATTCTCAGATTCAGTCATGAGCGGTCGCCGTGTTCGGTCACTGCTGGCGCCGCCCATGACATTTGAATACTGCTCCTGGCAAGCGCTAGGTTTGAGGGGCGCATGCACATTTGCACACGTCGGGCCGCTGGTCTGGCTCGTGCGCACTGAGGCTGTGTGATTACCTGCTTCAGTGCTCACGCGCTGTGATCTGTGGCTCCCGGCGCGTGCACTGTCAATGTATCATGCTGTCACCGCTGCAGTGTCACTGCTTACTTGTAACCAGAATACCCAAGTCCTTCTCCTGTTCTGTAGTCCCGAGTATACTCCCATTTAATGTAAATGCAGCAATAGGATTATTCCGTCCTAGGTGCATCACTCTACATTTATCAACATTAAATCTCATTTGCCAAGTGTTTGCCCATTCAGACATTTTATTCAGATCATATTGTAATATTTTAATTTCAAGGTCAGTTTTTAATATCCTACATAATTAATAATTTCAACAGGAAAATGGCCGGCTCATGCGCTCTGCCGAGTCAGCGGTCATTTTCCTGTAGAGCACAGCCTCAGAAAGATGGCCGCGGCCACATGAAGCCGCTCACTCTGCTCTGCCACTCCACTCACAGCAATACACCGGCCCCAGTACCTGGCCAGGCCCGGCCCCCAGCCAGATACCAGCCCGCCTCACCTCTTCTTCCGCCGCCGCCCTGCGATCCCGCTTCACCACCACAGCAATACACCGTCACCAGGCCCCCAGCACCCCGGCACCCCAGCACCCCAGGTACGAGGCCACCAGAACCAGGGCACCAGACCAGCAGCACCCCAGGTACCAGGCCACCGGCCCCCAGCACTCCAGGTACCAGGCACCAGCACCCCAGGTACCAGGCCCCCAGCACCCTGGCCCCCAGCACACCAGGTACCAGGCCATCAGCACCAGGCCACCAGTACCCCAGGCACCAGCACCCAGGTGCCAGGCCACCAGCACCCCGGCCCCCAGGCACCAGCACCAGGCCACCAGCACCCTGGCCCCCAGCACACCAGGTACCAGCACCCCAGGTACCAGGCCCCCAGCACCCCGGGTACCAGGTCCCCAGCACTCCAGGAACCAGGCCCCCAGCACACTGGCCCCCAGCACCCTGGCCCCCCAGCACCCCAGGCCACCAGCACCAGGCCACCAGCACCCCAGGTACTAGGCACCAGTCCACCAGCACCCTAGCGCCAGGCACCAGCACCAGGCCACCAGCACTCCAAGCACCTGGCCACCAGCACCCCAGGTACCAGGCCACCAGCACCCAGGCCCCCAGCACCCCGGGTACCAGGCCCCCAGCACTCCAGGTACCAGGCCCCCAGCACCCCAGGTACCAGGGCACCAGGTCCCCAGGTACCAGGGCACCAAGCCCCCAGCGCCAGGCCCCCAGCCACCAGGTACCAGCATGCCTCCACTTCCACTAGCTTCCTGAAGGACCCTGCCTCCTGTGTCCCCAGCTCCACCGCCCCCCCAGGTAAGATACCTATTCAGACTATAAGATGGACCCCCATCTTATAAAAAATATTTTTTTTCCTATTTTACACCCTAAAATTTGGGGTGCGTCTTATGGTCCGGTGAGTCTTATAGTCTGAAAAATACGGTAGTTAATAGTGTTGAGCATTCCGATACTGAAATATCGGGTATCGGCCGATATTCGCAGTATCGGAATTCCGATACTTAATTCCGATACTTTTAGAATATCGTATACCGGAATCGGAAGTTCCCATAATGCAATGAGCCAGTTTCATTTTATTCAGCCAATGAGGATCCTAAGAAGTGTGGGCACATCCTGTTAGGCATGTAGGCATGTTAACTAATGGCATGGCTGTGATTGGCTGCTGAAATGATGTCATGATGCACTATAAAAGCCGCCGCCGCCTTTTTGAGCTCACTCTGCTGTGAATTCAGTTAGGGATAGGACGCTGTTGTTCTGAGGGACAGTTTTAACTACCTATTTGCTCTATTCTGCTTTACCCAAGCTACTTTATAAATCGCTGTGCCTTGCAGCGCTAGTGCATAGTTCTCTGTGCTGTTCACCGCTGTCTGCAAGGTCTGTGTGTGTGAGTGCAGCTCACACTGTAGTGTGTGCTTCAGCCACGTCAGGTTGTAGTGCGCTCAGCATGCATCACTGCCTCATACATTGTCCTTTTTTGCAAATTGATAATTTTTCCTGATTTCTCCTATTAGTGTGGTGGTTCCATCCGTATTCAGCTAAATTGGTTCCAAACACACTATATAGGAGTAGATAGAGAATTTTTTTTTTTGTCTTGCAGCGCTAGTGCACAGTGCTCTGCATCTGCACTGTTCACGCCTCTCTGCAAGCTCTCTGTGTGTGAGTGCAGCTCACGCTGTAGTGTGTGCTTCAGGCACGTCTTGTTGTAGTGCGCTTAGCGTGCGTCACTGCCTCATACATTGTCCTTTTTTGCTAATTGATAATTTTTCCTGATTTCTCCTATTAGTGTGGTGGTGCCATCCGTATTCAGCTACATTGGTTCCAAACACACTATATAGGAGTAGATAGAGGAGCCTTTCTGCAGCATTGTGCCCTGCAGCCCCAGCCAGATTAGCATTAGCCTATTTTTTGTAGCCTCATCTATTGCATTGTAGGTTACCTTCCTGCATTGCAATAGCTACAAAAAGTTTGTGATACTATCGGTATTACATCTTTGGGCACATCCAGTGTCTTTTTGTGACAAAAAAAACCTAAATAAAGTTCACCAAACACTCCACTTTACAGTTTTGTAGGCCACATTAGCTCATATTAAAGTCTAGTCCACACTTTATAAAATTAGTGTTTCTTATACCTGTTAGCAGCTGTTCAGGAATAAGCACACTAAGCCCTTAGTACTTTTCTGCCTATCTTTATCAGTCTACCAAGATGAAGAAGGCAGGGAGTAAGGCATGTGGTCGTGGTCGTGGGCATGGGTGTGGAGTTTCTGCAGGGAGAGGACGTGAGGATTCTGTGCCTGCAGGAAGAGGATGTGGGGATTCTGTGCCTGCTGCAGGCACCAGTGACTCAGCATCCCCCAGTTTTACCAGGGAACAGTCTTTTATGCGCAGCTTTGTAGGAGCTAGCCGTACCCCACTGCTGCGGGAGGACCAAATTGAAGCCGTTGTCGGATGGATGGCAGCTAACGCATCGACTTCAATTAGTTCCAGATCCTCTCAGGTCCTGAGCACTGAAGAGCAGCCATCTGTCTCTTCACCACCTGCCAAATTGCCCAGGCAGTCAGAGAGCCCTGGACAGGAGCCATCTCTACTTCTGTTCTCTGAATCTCTTGGCTTGGAAAGAGGGGGCCAGCCAAGCAGAATTCTAGAATTTGAAGAAGAGGTAGTATGAAGTGATGCGCAACAGTTTTGTCTCTCTGAATCTGAAGAGGCGGGTGGGCCAGTGCCTATGGTCAGCAGCACACCTCAGTACGCATCTGATGATGAGACTCAGGTGCCACTTTCTGGTGCGTACTGTGCTGTCGAGACTACCCAGGAGAAGCAGTTGTTTGAAGAGGGTGGTGTAGATGATGAGGTCCTTGACCCATCATGGCGTGAGGGACATGAAAGTGGTGGGAGCAACTCTGAGGAAGAGATTCCCTGAACGGCCCAAAAAGGAGGGAGAGGGAGGGGGCAGACTTGGTTGCCTGTAGCCTCCACTTCGGCACCCATTAGGAGCATGGCTCTTCCAAAATCCAAAGCGGGCGCTCCCAAGACTTGCAGTGCCTGGTCTTTTTTTGACACAGTTGCAGATGACATTTGCTTTGTCAAATGCAAGCTGTGTAATCAGAAGGTGAAAAGAGGGAAAAGTGTCAGGAACCTCAATACCACAAATATGTGGAAACATGTGCGGACCAAGCACGTGGTGGAGTTGAAAAAACACACTGAAGACCTAGGCCAACCTATAGCGCCACCTACCACCTCTTCAGCTCGTGTTGTAGCCTCTTTCTCCAGCTCACACACAGCTGGTTCAGATTCCTCACAGGATCGCCATGGAAGAACCTCTGGCACTGTTGTACAGAGACACAGTGTAATTCCACCCATAGCACCACTTTCCCTGTCATCCTCACACTCCCAGGCCAGTCTACAGCCATCATTAGCACAGGCATGGGAGAAAAGGCACCCTTACTCGGCAAACCACCCCCGAGCACAGGCTCTGAATGCTGGCATTGCTAAACTACTGGCCCTTGAAATGCTATCATTCAGGCTGGTGGAGACTGACACCTTCCGTAACTTTATGGCATTGGCAGTCCCACAATACAACGTGCCCAGCCACTTTTATTTCAGCAGGCAAGCCGTCCCTGCCCTGCAACAGCATGTGGAGGGAAAAATTAAACATGCGCTACAAAACGCCGTCAGTAGCAAGGTCCATCTGACCACCGATGCGTGGACCAGTAAGCATGGACAAGGACGATACTTTTCCCTCACTGCCTATTGGGTAAATGTTGTGGAGCCAGGTACAGATCTTGAGAGTGGCACTGTACGTGTTCTGCCAACTCCAATGATTGCAGGAATCCAGTCTGTACACGTTGACTCCTCCTCATACTCCAGTTCCTCTGAATCGGCGCTGCAGGAACCGTCACGGTCTACCTCCACATCGACCCATGAACGGTTACCTGCTATGATGACCGATATGAGCACAGCCATGGCCAAACGTCAACAGGCCATATTAAAATTAATTTCTTTGGGGAATCGAAGCCACACAACGCAGGAGCTCTGGAATGCCATCAAGCAGCAGAGCGAAGTGTGGTTTGTGCCAGCGAATCTCCAGCCAGGCATGGTAGTGTGTGACAATGGCCAAAATCTGGTGGCAGCTCTGGGCCTAGGCAACCTCACTCACATCCCATGTCTGGCACATGTGCTCAACTTGGTCGTGCAGAGTTTTCTGAGGGACTATCCGGATCTTGATGCACTGCTTCACAAGGTCCGCATAGAGTGCGCTCACTTGCGGCATTCCAGCAACGCAAGATCGCGCATTGCAGCTCTGCAGCGCCGATTACGTCTTCCGGAACATCGCATCATATGTGACCTACCCACCAGGTGGAATTCAACGTTACATATGTTGGAGAGGTTGTGTGAGCAGCAGGCAGCAGTAATGGAGTACCAGCTGCAGCAGGCGCAAACAAGTCGCAGTGCGCGCCGTTCACACTTCACCACCACTGAGTGGGCCTCTATGAAGGACATTTGCCACGTTTTGCGTGCCTTCGATTATTCCACGCGGATGGCGAGTGCAGATGATGCACTAGTCAGCATGACTATCCCCCTTATCTGCCTGCTTGAAAAAACACTGAAAGCACTAAGGGACGAGGTTTTGGAAGAGGTGGAGGATGAGGAGTCACAAATGCCATCTGCTTCTGTACAGTCTGCGCAACGTGGTTCCTCACAAAGGCCTAGGCAGGGGACACTTTGTGAGGAGGATGAGGAGGAGTCAATGGAGGAGGAAAACATCTGTCCAGAGGAGGGAGGTACACAATGCTCTAGTAGTCAGTATCTAGAGCGGGGGTGGGGTGATGCAGAGCAGGCAGAGATCACGCCTCAAGCAGGGGACAGCGTTTCTTGGCCAGTTGGCAGTCTGCAGCACATGGTTGATTTCATGCTGCAGTGCCTGAGAAACGACCGCCGCATCGCCCACATTCTCAACATGGCTGATTATTTGGTGTCCACCCTCCTAGATCCTCGCTACCGGGACAACTTACAAAGCCTCATAACACCGTTGAACCGGGAGCGTAAAATGCGGGAGTACCAAGACTCACTGGTGCATTCCATCATGATCTCCATTCCAACCGAGAGCAGTGCTGCTAGTGCTTTACAAAGCAGCTCAGTACGTCGAGGCAGTGGAGGAAGCTCTGCACAAAGAGGGAGCAGAAGCAGCGCCTCAGCACAAGGCAAGACCAGTATGGCCCAAATGTGGCAAAGTTTTGTGTCCCCGCCGCCACAAATGTCTACACCATCACAGACCGCACCAGTCAGCAGGAGGCAACGTTTCCGTCAGATGGTGACAGACTACATGTCTTGCCCTCTCAGTGTACTCCCAGAAGGCTCTTCCCCCTTCAAGTTTTGGGTCTCTATGCTGGATACATGGCCAGAGCTTAGCCAGTATGCATTGGAGGTGCTAGCTTGCCCTGCTGCTAGTGTATTATCGGAACGCATCTTTAGTGCCGCAGGTGGTGTACTAACAGACCATCGCATGTGACTATCCTCCGATAACGTTGACCGGCTTACTTTTCTGAAAATGAACAAGGCCTAGATCTCGCATGAATTTGCCAGTCCTCTTCCAGAATAAATTATTGGTTGGCAACATTATCCAGGACTCCTGTTGTGTTCATGTTTCTACCACCTGAACTGTAATCCCTGAGCTCCAACACCGCCAGTTGCTGCTCAGAAGTGCCGTCTGCACAGTCAATGCTTGCTGCCGTGTTATTGGGGTTCAGTAACGTCAGCTGATCCCCAGCTGTGTGTCCGGCAAATTCTCCTGCTCTGTCCACATCCACTGTGCTACAGATTTAAAACTTGCTCCAATTACACCTCTGGCTCCTCTGTTTTTAGTATTTACCCTGGGCTCCAACACCGCTAGTTGCTGCTCAGAAGTGCCGTCTGCACAGTCAACGCTTGCTCCAGTGTTATTGGAGTTCAGTAACGTCAGCTGATCCTCAGCTGTGTGTCCGGCAAATTCTCCTACTCTGTCCACATCCACTGTACTACAGATTTTAAACTTGCTCCAATTACACCTCTAGCTCCTCTGTATTTAGTATTTACCCTGGGCTCCAACACCGCTAGTTGCTGCTCAGAAGTGCCATCTGCACAGTCAACGCTTGCTCCAGTGTTATTGGGGTTCAGTAACGTCAGCTGATCCCCAGCTGTGTGTCCGGCAAATTCTCCTGCTCTGTCCACATCCACTGTACTACAGATTTAAAACTTGCTCCAATTACAACTCTGGCTCCTCTGCTTTTAGTATTTACCCTGGGCTCCAACACCACTAGTTGCTGCTCAGAAGTGCCATCTGCACAGTCAACGCTTGCTCCAGTGTTATTGGGGTTCAGTAACTTCAGCTGATCCCCAGCTGTGTGTCCGGCAAATTATCCTTCTCTGTCCACATCCACTGTACTACAGATTTAAAACTTGCTCCAATTACACCTCTGGCTCCTCTGTTTTTAGTATTTACCCTGGGCTCCAACACCGCTAGTTGCTGCTCTGAAGTGCCGTCTGCACAGTCAACGCTTGCTCCAGTGTTATTGGGGTTCAGCAACGTCAGCTGATCCCCAGCTGTGTGTTCGGCAAATTCTCCTGCTCTGTCCACATCCACTGTACTACAGATTTAAAACTTGCTCCAATTACACCTCTGGCTCCTCTGCTTTTAGTATTTACCCTGGGCTCCAACACCACCAGTTGGCGCTCAGAAGTTCCGTCTGCACAGTCAACACTTGCTGCTGTGTTATTGGGGTTCAGTAACGTCAGCTTTTCCCCTACTGTGTGTACGGCAATTTCTCCTGCTCTGTCCACATTCACACTACTACAGATTTTAAAGTTGCTCCAATTACACCTCTGGCTCCTCTGTTTTCAGTATTATCCCTGAGCTCCAACACCGCCAGTTGGCACTCAGAAATGCCGTCTGCACAGTCAACACTTGCTGCCTTGTTATTGGGGTTCAGTAATGTCAGCTGTTCCCCTGCTGTGTGTACGGCAATTTCTCCTGCTCTGTCCACATTCACATTGCTACAGATTTTAAAGTTGCTCCAATTACACCTCTGGCTCCTCTGTTTTCAGTATTATCCCTGAGCTCCAACACCGCCAGTTGGCGCTCAGAAGTGCCGTCTGCACAGTCAACACTTGCTGCAGTGTTATTGGGGTTCAGTAACGTCAGCTGTTCCCCTGCTGTGTATACGGCAATTTCTCCTGCTCTGTCCACATTCACACTACTACAGATTTTAAAGCTGCTCCAATTAGGCCTCTGGCTCCACTCTGTTTTTAGTATTTACCCTGGTTTCCAGCACTGCCAGCTGTTTCCCAGCAGTGTCTTTGGCACGGGTACTCCCTCCTGCCCAGCCTGGTTCCAGCACGCCAGCTGTTTCCGGGTAGTGTCAACATCACTTTGCCTTCAATACGTTGTCCTGTCGTGTTGCGGTTGGGTTAGCCGACTCTATGTTGCCTGCAGTTTAGGTGACTCCTATGTGGGCTGCGGGATCTGGCAATGAAGGCAGTTTCCATAGTGCCAATAAGACAAGCACCCCCTGTAGGACTGTGGGTTTCGGTAACTGCGGCCGGCTCGCGGCCTTGCAACTTTTTTTTTCATGGGTACCTTCTGCTACCCATCCGGGTTCCAGTACCGTCAGCTGGTTCTTGGCAGTGCCTTTGGCTTAGGTGCCTCCTTCTCAGTATCCAAGTTCCACCAACGTCTGCTGGTCCTTGGTAGTGCTTTCTGGCACAGGTACCTCCTTTTAGTAACCGGGTTCCAGTACCATCAGCTGGTCCTCGGTAGTTCCATTGGCTCTTGTACCTTCTGCTACCCATTCGGGTTCCAGTACCGTCAGCTGGTTATCGGCAGTGCCTTTGGCTTAGGTGCCTCCTTCTCGGTATCCAAGTTCCACCAATGTCTGATGGTCCTTGGTAGTGCTTTCTGGCACAGGTACCTCCTGTTTAGTAACCGGGCTCCAGTACCATCAGCTTGTCCTCAGTAGTTCCATTGGCTCTTGTACCTTCTGCTACCCATTCGGGTTCCAGTACCGTCAGCTGGTTATCGGCAGTGCCTTTGGCTTAGGTGCCTCCTTCTCGGTATCCAAGTTCCACCTACGTCTGCTGGTCCTTGGTAGTGCTTTGTCGCACAGGTACCTCCTGCTTAGTAACCGAGTTCCAGTACCGTCAGCTGGTCCTCCTCGGTAGTTCCATTGGCTCTTGTACCTTCTGCTACCCATCCGGGTTCCAGTACCGTCAGCTGGTCCTCGGTAGTTCCATTTGCTCTTGTACCTTCTGCTATGCATCCAGGTTCCAGTACCGTCAGTTGGTTTTCGGCAGTGCCTTTGGCTTAGGTGCCTCCTTCTCGGTATCCAAGTTCCACCAATGTCTGCTGGTCCTTGGTAGTGCTTTCTGGCACAGGTACCTCCTGCTTAGTAACCGGGTTCCAGTACCGTCAGCTGGTCCTCGGTAGTTCCATTGGCTCTTGTACCTTCTGCTACCCATCTTGGTTCCAGTACCATCAGCTGGTTTTCGGCAGTTCCTCAGCCTTCTTGTACCTTCTGCTACATTTCCAAGTTCAAGCTTTTTGAAATGGTTCTTGGTAATCACTCTGGATCTCCCAGACGAGGACCCTGAAAACGACGACCCTGAAGACCACCCCGAAGAAGACGAGGACCCCAAAGACAACGACCCTGAAGACGATGACCCTAAAGACCACCCCGAAGAAGACGAGGACCCCAAAGACAACGACCCTGAAGACGATGACCCTGAAGACCACCCCGAAGAAGACGAGGACCCCGAAGACAATGACCCTGAAGATTAGGACCCTGAAGACCACCCCGAAGAAGACGATGACACCGAATACGAGGACCCTGAAGACGAGGACCCTGAAGACCACCCCGAAGAAGACGAGGACACCAAAGATGAGGACCCTGAAGACGAGGACCCTGAAGACCACCCCGAAGAAGACAAGGACCCCGAAGATGATGACCCTGAAGACGAAGACCCTGAAGACCACCCCGAAGAAGACAAGGACCCCAAAGACGAGGACCCTGAAGACCAGGACCCTGAAGACCATCCCGAAGAAGACGAGGACCCCGAAGACGATGACCCTGAAGACGACGACCCTGAAGACCACCCCGAAGAAGACCAAGAAGATGACCCTGAAGAAGATGACCAAGAGGACAAAGAACAAGAAGACAACCACCAAGATACAGAAGAACAAGAGACAGAAAACCAAGAAGCAGAAGTACAAGAAGCTGCAGAAGAAAAAGCGGAATAACATTAAGCATAAGGCTAAAAATCAGAGCAAAAGATATTATCTAAATTATAAGCAGAAGATGACTAAGCAGTGTATGGGGGTGAGTCCGTTCCTTCTCGTGGTGCCCCTGGTAAAGACCTGCTGCTGCAGGCCAAATTGAACGCGGACAAATCCTGTTGGAAATCTTTTGTGACGTGCAGAACGAAAGGTGTAATGTTCAAACTTTTATAGATAACAACTACAGGAATGCCTGTCACAAATAAGAATATGATGAAGAAGAAGAATATGAAGAAGATGAAGAAGTAGAATATCAAGAAGAATAATAGTTGAATAAGAAGAATATGAAGAATGTAAAAAAAAAGAATAATAGGAAGAAGGTGAAGAAGAAGAAGATGAAGAAGGTGAAGAAGAAGTTGTTGAAAAAGATGCTGATGCTGAGGATGATGAAGGAGAAAGTGTGGGAGAAGTAAAAAAGAAGGTGAAGAGCATGGAAGTAGTGAAACATAAATATTTGACAAAATATAAAAAACTTAACATAGTCAATATTTCCGTAACTCAGAACATCTTAAAAAAAATATTAATTCCTGCTATTCCATTTGATTGGGCTAAACCTCTATGCCTTTATTGTCTCCCCCACCTCCCCCAATACATTCTACATTATTCTTAGTTGTTTTCCTTCATGTAGAATTAACCTACAAGGAAAGAAAGGGTTTATTTTTATTCCGATATTTCTGTCCCATTGACTTGCATTGGGTTCCGATATCGGAATCGGCGATATCCGATACTTTTTGTATATCGGTCAGATCCAATCCCTTCCGATATTTCCCAATATCGGAAGGTATCGCTCAACACTAGTAGTTAAATATTTTTTTGTTCCTGGCCCTGTCACAGCTCACAAGAGATGACTGCCATGGGGACCCATCTGAGCCAGTGATTGACTGAGCAGCATTTCCTAATATTTTCTCTCGGTTGAAACAGGAACATAAATTATGAACAGTTTGGAACTCTGGCAGTTTTGAAATAGGACCAACCAAGGACTTAAAGGTATGTCTTCTGTTTTTTACCCAAAAGGAAACCCCTTAAATTCCTCTTGAATGGCAATGCAAAGAAATGTAACATTTCCTACCCGATTTCCCGATAGATTACAGCTGATTTTTGAGCATCACAAGAAGGGAAGTGATGAGTGAATTTCGCTGTTCGAGATGCTCGGCGCTCAGGAAGTACTTCTTTAATGCTCGGGCGGGAGCTTGAGTCCAAACCTCGCATGTTTGGCGCTGTTTAGACAGCGAATAAACATGCAGGGATTGCCTGCCACTCACTGGAATGCCGCAGCCATGTTGTCTACATAAGACCTAGTGACGCTATGCTTGTCACAGTCTACCCTTCAGACAGGCAGAGTAGGGAGAGATGCTGCTGAGTTAGGGAGAGAATTGGCGGTTTATTTAGTTAGGTAATAGGTATCCAGAGCAATATATATATATCTCAACTAACAGTCCTTCTAAGCAAGAGTTAGGCAGGCAAAGTTAGTGGAGAGTGTATAGAGCAGAATAGGATCCATTGCACGTTCTGTCTGCTGCCATTACTGATATCCATAGCCCTAGATATCAGGGCTAATATTTTTGCCCTTAATTATGATTATTTGCTTGAAAAGCAATATAATACACAATTTTTACTGCTCTATTTGCTTGTTAGCAGCATACAGACAGATTTGGTTGATTTTATTTGCATTGCTGTATTGTGAAGGCAGAGAAACTTGTCCATCATCAGACGTGATCTGATATTACTGCAGTAATAATCGTGACATTTTTGGGAACATGCCAAACATTGTACTCCATTTAAAGTCTGCCAGTTGTGTGTTGTTCAACCTTTTCACACTTGGTCGCTGACCAATACCATACTACAAGGCCACTGCCTAAAACCATGGTCATCAGATGCGATCCGATATTACTGCAGTAACAATCATGATATTTTTGGGAGCTTGCAAAATATTATACTCCATTTAAAGTCTGCCAGTTGTGTGTTGTTCGAGCTATTCACACTTGGTCACTGACCAATGCACTGCCCAAAACCGTGGTCATCAAATGTGATCCGATTTTACTGCGGTAATAATCCTGACATTTTGGGGAGCATGCCAAATATTATGCCCCATTTAAAAAGGGTAAGGCGCATGGTAAGGGACGGGGAAGTGGATGTGATGATGATGGTGCACTCAGAGGCCGAGGCCGTGGGCAAGCTGAAATTGTGCCTGCTGAGGGAGCACAACAAACATCCACATCATGTCGCCCTACCTTCCTGTCCCACTTTGTAGGGGGCCGCGGAACACCACTATTGAAGCCAGAGCAATGTGAAAAGGTTGTTGGTTGGATACCAGATAATTCTTCCAGTCAGTTTTCCACCACCAGCACCCTGTCTTCCACACGGTCCAGTCTCAGTAGCCATGAGTCTGGACCACATATGCTTCAACCTGATCCTCCTTCTTGCCACCATGCCAAGTGCCTGGAGACAACTGATCCCACACTTGGACACTCCAAAAAGCTGTTCAATTTTCCATTTATAGATTTGGGCCTCCCGCCCAGGCCTCTTCAAGCGGGGCAAGAGGAGGTCGCATGTAGCAATGCCCAAATATTTTAGCAGTCAAGTTCATGTGAAGGCGACAGTGGTAAAGTGCAATAACTGTCACAACAGGTGGATGTTGATGATGAAACACAATTGCCAGCAAGTCAGGAGGAGCCCAGGGTGCGTATATGGAAGACGAGGAGGTGGACGATGAAGTCACTGATCCAACCTGGATAAGTGACATGTATAAGGAGGACAGCAGCACAGAGGGGGAGGGAAGCATAGCAGCACAACAGGCAGGAAGAAGCAGTGGGGTGTGGGGTGGCCACAGACACAAGGCGGGCAACTGTTCCCCAAAACACCAATACGAAGGAAGCTCCAAGTCCAACTGCTAGGTCTTCCTTAGTCTGGCTCTTTTTCAAAGACTGTCCAGTTAACCCCAAAAAGGCAATTTGCAACATCTGCCATGCCACCATCAGCAGGGGCAGCAAAACTACCAGCCTGACCACCACCAGCATGCTCAGAGACATGACAGAAAAGCACCCGACTAGCTGGGCCGAACCCCAGGGTCCAGAAACAGTGTTTGCGGGTAACACCACTGCCTCTTCCCCTGGTATGCGTGCACGCCAAGCCTCCATCCATGATGCAGGCAAAGATGCCTCCCATCCTGCACCTGTAGTTGCACACTTGCAACAATCACCGTCAGCAACCACATCCAAGTCCTTGTCCTAGTGCAGTGTTCAGTTGTCCCTACCCCAATCCATGGAACGCAAACCAAATACGCAGTCAACCACCCACAGTCCACAGCACTAAACTGACACATTTCTCAACTGCTTGCTTTGTAAATGTTGTCTTTTAGGCTCATGGAGACGCAAGCTTTCCGCAACCTCATGGCGACGGCCGTCCTTTGGTACTCAGTCCCCAGCCGCCACTATTTCTCCCAGTGTGCCGTCCCCGCCTTGCAGAAGCGCGTGTCCCAGAACATTACCCATGCCCTCAACAATGCAGTTACTGGGAAGGTCCACCTAACCACGGACACGTGGACAAGTACTTGTGGTGAGGGACAGTACATCTCACTGATGGCATACTGGATTAATATACTGGAAGCGGAGACCCAGTCGGACCCTGGGATGAAACACGTCCTCCCGACGCCGAGGATTGCGGCCCCTGGGTCAATCAGGGTTGCCCCCACATTATACTGCTCCTGCACCTCCTCCTCTTCAGCCTCCATCTCCGAAATGATCACATCATATAGAAGCTGTAAACACTGCAGCACTGCCTTGGCCAAGTGGCAACAGGCTGTGCTGAAGCTAATATGCTTAGGGGACAAACTGCACGCCGCTGCAGAGTTGTTGACAGCTGTAACAGAGCAGGCAGATCTGTCTCTGTCACCTCTGAACTGAGCTGTCGTGTGTGACAATGGCCGGAACCTGTTGGCAGCTGTGCGACTAGGCAAGCTCGCACACGTACCATGCCTGGCTCATGTGCTCAACTTAGTGGTTCAGTGGTTTCTCAAAATCTACCCGGTTCTGCCTGAGCTGCTTGTGAAAGTACACCGCGTATGTGCCCATTTTAGAAAGTCACCTACAGCTTCAGCTGCCCTCACCGTGCTTCAGCAGCATTTGCAGCTTCCAGCTCACCCACTGGTGTGCGATGTCACCACTAGAGATGAGCGGTCTTCAACTCGAACTGTTCGCCAATCTCAAATTCGAGCTGTTTTGGGCGGTGTTCGAGTCGTTTGACGAACGCGAACGATTTGCAAAAAGTTCGGCTGTTCGAGGTTATGTTCGATAACTGTTCGTGGACCAAAAGCGTAACTGGATTTTTTCACATCATGCAGGGATTGTCTGCCACTCACTGTAATGTCACAGCCATGGTGGTTGTGGCATTACAGTGATTGCCCAAATCGATGGGAACAGTGTTCACAGTGAAACATGAAAAGCCGGCATTTCAGCAGTGGCACACACCGGTACCCGACAATTTAGAACAGAAAGAATAGAGCATCACACATCAATTAGATAGATAGAAACATGTCAGTCACATATTTAAGAAGTACAGTGACAGTGTTGGTTACTGTACTTGTCATATAGTGTTAAAGGATTTATTAAAAAAAATAATAGTGTTTTCATGCACTGTCTCTTTAAAAAAGCCGGCCGGCAATTCAGCATCGGTACCCGACAATTTAGAATAGAAAGAATAGAGCATCACACATAGATTAGATAGATAGAAACATGTCAGTCACATATATAATAAGTACAGTGATAGCGTTGATTACTGTACTTGTCATTTAGTGTTAAAATAAAGGATTTATTTAAAAAAAAATTGGCGTGGGGTTCCCCTTAATTTTAGTCTCTAGCGGAGGTTAAGCTGACGGCTGGGGCAGATGTTTGAAGCCTGGGAAGGGGGTAATACCCACGGAGCTTCCCAGGCTACTAATATCAGCCCCCAGCTGAATACCTAGTCTTTACTAGCTATTAAAATGGGGGACCCCCCAAAAAAATGGCGTGGGGTCCCCCCTATTTTAATAGCTAGCAAAGGCTAGGCAGACAGCTGGGGGCTGATATTAATAGCCCAGGAAGGGTGCCATGAATATTGGCCCCCTCCCAGGCTAGAAACACCAGCCGTCAGCCGCCCCAGAAATGGCGCATCCATAGGATTCTGGCACTTAGCCTCGCTCTTCCCACTGCCCTGTAGTGGTGGCAGTGGGGTAATAGTGCTGGGGTTGATGTCAGCTTATAATGCCAGCTGACATCAAGCCCAGGTTAGTAATGGAGAGGCATCTATAAGACACCCCCATTACTAACCCCATAGTCAAAGTTAAAAAAAACCCCACAAACACCCAGAATAAAGTCCTTTAATTGAAATAAACACACAATTCTTTAATGTTCTAAATTAACCATACTTACCATCACGCCCATTCTAGCTGAAGCCAACGATCTCCTGCAATAAAAATAAAATAATAAATCAACTGACAAGTACAGTAACCAACACTATCACTGTACTTATTATATATGTAACTGACATGTTTCTATCTATCTAATCTATGTGTGATGCTCTATTCTTTCTACTCTAAATTGTCGGGTACCGATGCTGAATTGCCGGCCGGCTTTTTTAAAGAGACGGTGCATGAAAACACTATTATTTTTTTAAATAAATCCTTTAACACTATATGACAAGTACAGTAACCAACACTGTCACTGTACTTCTTATATATGTGACTGACATGTTTCTATCTATCTAATCTATGTGTGATGCTCTATTCTTTCTGTTCTAAATTGTCGGGTACCGCTGCTGAATTGCCGGCCGGCTTTTTTAAAGAGAGTGTCTTCTGAGCAGTTTGTCAGCTTTTGGACACCTTTGAAGGTGTTTTCTATGTGTTTTTATTTACCTGGTATTGGTTTTAACGGTGTTCGACAGTGTTCTAAGGTGTTCGACGAACAGTTCCACGAACATTCCAGTGTTCGACGAACCGAACCAAACCCAAACACTACGGGGGTGGCTCAACACTACTCACCATGCATTGGAACTCAACATTGCATATGTTGAGATGGATTTGTGAGCAGCAGAGGGCAGTTCTTGAGTACCAGCTTCAACACGCCCGTTGGAATTAAGGTCAGCCTCCGCAAATAAGAGATGATGAGTGGGCATGGATGTCTGACTTCTGTGCTGTCCTCCAAAACTTTGAGGACTCCACCAAGATGGTGAGCGACGATGACACCATAATTAGCATCACCATCCCGCTTCTCTGTCTACTGAAATGCTCGCTGCTCACAATTAAACAGGATGCATTGCAGGCGGAGCATGATGAGATTGAGCAAGGAACTATACAGGGTGATGCCACACAGTCCAGCCTTATCTCATCTCAATGCAGATTTGGTTATAATGAGGAGGAAGAGTAAGAGGAGGAGGAAGAGGAAGAGGAGGAACAGGAGCTGTTTTCCTGCAGTACAGACAGTACTACCCACACAACAGTCATACTGTTTGTTCAGTGTAGATGGCCTGAGGAGAGGGAGAATGAGGAGGAGGACCAGGAGGAGGATGAAGAGGAGGAGTTCATGGACAGTCATTTTCTTGGTCAGGACAGGGAAGTCATGGCTGTTGGCAGTCTGGCACACATGGCTTTCCCGTGACCCTTGAGTTGTATGCACTTTGAGCAACAGTAATTACTGGTTGGTCATACTTCTAGACCCACGCTACAAGGAGAACTTTCTATTTCTCTTTCCCATGGAAGACAGGTCTAATAAAATGTTGCAGTACCAGAAGGCCCTTGTTGAAGAATTATTAAAAAAATTCCCATCTGAAAACGCTGACGGCAGAGGTCACAGTTTGTTGGACAACCAAGAAGTACAGGAGGGAGAGACACAGATATGATGCAGCAGAGGCAGGGGAGCACTGTCAAAGGTGTGGGACAGTTTTCTCAGACCTTCCCAGTGCCCAGGCCCTGATGCGTGGTGTACTCTGACAAGGAGGGAAAAGTTTTGGAAAATGCTGAAGCAGTACCTTGCTGACCGTACCAACATCTTCCGTGATTCCTTTGTACCTTATGACTATTGGGTTTCCAAGCTGGGCACGTGGCATGAACTGGCCTGCCCTACCGCTAGCGTTTTGTCAGAGCGGGTTTTTAGTGCCTCCGGGGGTATTTTAACTGATAGGCGCATCCGCCTGTCAACTGAAAATGCTGACAGGCTAACTCTTATCAAAATGAACAAGGGCTGGATTGGGCCAGACTTCTCAACACCACCGGATGATAGCAGTGGAACATAAAGTCAAATCCAGTTTTTTTTTGAGGGGGTCTATTCCCATGCACTTCTTCACACCCAGACATGGGGATACTCTTCCTGATTTTGTCTATTTTATGTCACCCTCCTCCTTCTCCTTCTCCTCATCTTCCACCACATCAACAGGGTGATCATCATGCAACACCCACATAATTTTTTTAATGGTGTTTATGATGCCCGTAGGAGAATTTTTTGAGGCCTACCTCTAACATTCTGTATGTTACACAGTATGTTCATGTATACCCTCCTTGGGTAAATGTTTTTCAGCCCATGCGCTTCGTTCATGGGCATTGCCAGTATCGGAGACCCACTCCTTAATCATGGGAACAATTTTTACGTCTCTTCAAAGGGATATTTGAGTGCGTTCAAATTTTTGGCAGCCCTTGCAGTCACTGCATGGGCATTACCACTATAGGAGACCCACTCCTTAATCATGGGAACAATTTTTTTTAATGAGGCCCTCCTATACGTCTCTTCAAAGGGGTATTGGAGTGCATCCAAATTTTTGACAGCCTTTGCAGTCACTATATACGCAATAACAGTATAGGAGACCCACTCCTTTATAATTGGTACATTTTTTTTACTGAAGCCCTCCTCTATGTCTCTTCAAAGGGATTTTGGGTTGCATCCAAATTTTTGGTAGCCCTTGCAGTCACGGCATACGCAATAGCAGTACAGGAGACCCACTGCTTAATAATGGGAACAACAAAGCATAGCCGGCTGTTGGCCCTCTAACAATAGTGAGGGATGACTGCTGGTCCTCTAACAATAGTAAGGGCCACCTGATGGCCTTATAAAAATAGGCTTTGTGACTTTCAGAGTCCCTCCTTCATAAATGAAACAGGATCTCCTTTTAAAGCAGTGCAAAAACGCATGAAAAATGCTACCTGTGAACATAGCCCAAGGTGTGGAGGAGCATTTTTGTTTTTGGTTATTTATTTTGTCTTGGAAAGAATGTTCCTTAACATTTTTTCCAATGAAAATCCATTTTGGCTTTATTATTGTATGTTTTATTGTCAGTCCGTAAAAGAGGTGTAATTCTCTGATAACATTCTCCACAGCAGTGACCTTTGAGTCAGAGATGCTTCCAGGGGTCTTCCCCATTCTGTACCCATATTATTTGAGCACTGTTTCCATTGATTTGGTCAATTTTTAGGCCCCCTCCAGACCTCCGGCAGGGGGCCGCTGGAAAAATGCTCATCACTACTCCTAACCTAACATCAGAGGCATCTACCTGTTACAGAAATTCTATCCTGAAGTTAGGAGCAATTAATACGATGTACAGTATCTTACATAGTATGTCCTTCAAATTTTCTTTCATTTCACCATAGTAGACTTAGTAGTCTCAATGAGGGGAGCTGCTATTGTGGTAAAATGCGGTACATACCTTCTTCAACATTCAGCTGTCCCTAAAAAGGCCCTGAGCTGCTTTTGGGACACTGGTTTAGGCCAGTTTAATAACCCCTTCCCTGATGTTATATAACATGTACGAGCCTCCTCTAGGCCTATTGCACACACTTTAGAGTTCAGAACTGGTTGTACCTTCAGTGGATTAGCTTTTCAGTCTAAAGATGACAATATTTTCTAGATATGCTGCTTGACCTTGTTGGGGATGTTGAATTAGGTCCATCAATCTCTGGAAAGCAGCTGTAGGCTAAAAGGAAAATAAAGCATACTGAAAATGGTCACGTGAAGAGAAAAAAAGAGTATTTTTCTCAGTTTCTTCAGTTAGAGGAACCTGTCAATAGCTGTTAGTGAGATCAAGAGTAGTTATAAACTTGTCAAAACTCATCGACCCTGACCATCAGATAGGCATCAAATTTTGAAATTTAATTTAACCTCTGGAAGTAATTACAAAACTTAGACGGCCATCTGATTTGGGAATGAGGACATCTGGGCTTGACCAACTACTTTGTGACTTTCCTATTACACCTAGAGAGAGCATCTTTTTGCTTCTTCTTTTGCTTCTTCTGACAATATCTGTTTCTGGGCCTCTGGTACATGATATGGCCTTAATTTAACCTTTTGAAAGTACTGAATCACAATACAGGAGACCAGTTCAGTTTGGTACTTTAGAAAGGATCTCAATTCTTTTGTACAAACTCTCTTACCTCTTGAGTTTAGACTGCAGTTTCTGAAATATAATTTTGTGGTAAAAAATTACTATGCAACTCTCTGGGCTGATTAATGGTAGATAGAACCTCTCTGTCCTTTCAGGGATTAATAAAATTGATGTAATATATTTGGAGAGGTTTTCTTTTTCTTGATTTATTAAACTTATAATTCACATAATTTATTTTTGCTCTGACCTCATATGGACCTTACCATTTTGCCAAAAACGAACTGTAAACTGTTGGCACCAGAACTAATACTCTGTCACCTTATTGAAAGTATCTGATCTTAGCAATCCTGTTGTGAATTCTGGCCTGAGATTCTTGAGCCCACTGCATAAATTCTGGGATAATCAGCATAAGTGATACAATTCTGTCCTGCATTTGAGCTACATATGTCTAGTTAGCTATATCTAAGAGACCATGGGGATGTTTTCCATACAAGAGTTCAAACGGAGAGTGATATTGCCTATGGATAATGAGTAGAGTATTCTAGAAAAACTAAGATGTGCAGGTGGCCCTTGCTTAATTTAAGATCCTTGTACATTGGCCGACTGGTGGCATGATATGACCGTCGACTGGTAAACTTTTATCAATCGGTGGTTGTATAAATGTCTGTCTACACAGGCAGGCCAAAGTAAATGATGCGCACTGAGTAGAGATGAGTGGATTCATTAGCGGAGGGTCGCATTTAAGTCGAATTTCCTAAAATTCGTTGTTTCATGCAAATTCGAACATTTTGAGACTTGATTTGTGGCTCGCAAAAAGCCCAAAAACTCACTCAGCACCATTTCCCACACTGATAAAGCTGTTTAGCATGAAATAAACTATATGCCTCGTCTATCTGACTAAACTAGTATCAACCATTATCTTTAGTTTGCATGCAGCTTGAAAGTAGAGATGAGCGGTGTTCGACTAGAACTGTTCGCCAATCTCAAATTCGAGCTGTTTTGGGCGGTGTTCGAGTTGTTCGACGAACCCGAACGATTTGCAAAAAATTCGGCTGTTTGAGGTTATGTTCGATAACTGTTCGTGCACCAAAAGCGTGTCCTGCATGTCTGGTGCTATTTAGAGCACCAATCATGCAGGGATTGTCTGCCACTCACTGTAATGCCACAGCCATGGTGGTTGTGGCATTACAGTGATTGCCCAAATCGATGGGAACTGTGCTCACAGTGAACCACGAAAAGCCGGCAATTCAGCAGCGGCATACACCGGTACCCGACAATTTAGAACTGAAAGAATAGAGCTTCACACATAGATTAGATAGATATAAACATGTCAGCCACATATATACGAAGTACAGTGAAAGTGCTGCTTACTGTACTTGTCATTTAGCGTAAAGGATTTATCAAAAAAAATAATAGTGTTTTCATGCACCGTCTCTTTAAAAAAGCCGGCTGGCAATTCAGCAGCGGTACCCGACAATTTAGAATAGAAGGAATAGAGAATCACACATAGATTAGATAGATAGAAACATGTCAGTCACATATATATGAAGTACAGTGACAGTGTTGATTACTGTACTTGTCATTTAGTGTAAAGGATTTATCAAAAAAAATAATAGTGTTTTCTTGCACCGTCTCTTTAAAAAAGCCGGCCGGCAATTCAGCATCTGTACCCAACAATTTAGAATAGAAGGAATAGAGAATCACACATAGATTAGATAGATAGAAACATGTCAGTCACATATATATGAAGTACAGTGACAATGTTGCTTACTGTACTTGTCATTTAGTGTAAAGGATTTATTAAAAAAAATAATAGTGTTTTCATGCACCGTCTCTTTAAGAAAGCCGGCCGGCAATTCAGCATCTGTACCCGACAATTTATAACAGACAGAATAGAGCTTCACACATAGATTAGATAGATAGAAACATGTCAGTCACATATATATGAAGTACAGTGATAGTGTTGGTTACTGTACTTGTCATTTAGTATTAAAATAAAGGATTTATTATTAAAAAAATTGGCGTGGGGTTCCCCTTAATTTTAGGCTCTAGCGGAGGTTAAGCAGACAGCTGGGGCAGATGTTTGAAGCCTGGGAAGGGGGTAATACCCACGGAGCTTCCCAGGCTACTAATATCAGCCCCCAGCTGAATACATAGCCTTTACTAGCTATTAAAATGGGGGACCCCCCCAAAAAAATGACGTGGGGTCCCCCCTAATTTAATAGCTAGCAAAGGCTAGGCAGACAGCTGGGGGCTGATATTAATAGCCCAGGAAGGGAGCCATGAATATTGGCCCCCTCCCAGGCTAGAAACACCAGCCGTCAGCTGCCCCAGAAATGGCGCATTCATAGGATGCGCCAATTCTGGCACTTAGCCTCGCTCTTCCACGCTGCCCTGGTGCGGTGGCAGGGGGTAATAGGGTTGGGGTTGATGTCAGCTTATAATGCCAGCTGACATCAAACCCAGGTTAGTAATGGAGAGGCGTCTATAAGACACCCCCATTACTAACCCCATAGTCAAAGTTAAAAAAAACACAAACACCCAGAATAAAGTCCTTTAATTGAAATAAAGACACAATTCTTTATTGTTCTAAATTAAACCATACTTACCATCACGCCCATTCCAGCTGAAGCCAACGATCTCCTGAAATAAAAGAAAAATAATAAAGCAACATCATCCTTACCTTTCCATGGTTCCCATGATAGCTTCAGCTCTGCTACATCGAGATGACAGGCTGGACCGCAGCAGAACGCTGCCATCCAGCCTGTCATCCCGCAGACACTGAGAAGCGCAGTCTTGCTTGCGCTCCACAGTGTCTCTCTGTGAGGGCATCCAGATGAGCCGAGTTAATGTCCAATGAACTCGGCTCACCTCATGCACGTCACTGACAGCGTGGGAAAATTCTCCTGCACTCAGCGCTTCAGCGTGGGAGAATTCTCACGCTGAAGCGCTGAGTGCAGGAGAATTCTCCCACGCTGTCAGTGACTTGCAGGAGGTGAGCTGAGTTCATTGGACATGAGCTCACCTTATGCACGTCACTGACAGCGTGGGAGAATTCTCCTGCACTCAGCGCTTCAGCGTGAGAATTTTCCCACGCTGTCAGTGACGTGCATGAGGTGCCCCGAGTTCATTGGACATGAACTCGTCTCATCTTTATGCCGTCACAGCCAGACACTGCAGAGCGCAAGGATGCCTGCGCTTCTAAGTGTCTGCGGGATGACAGGCTGGATGGCAGCGTTCTGCTGCGGTCCAGCCTGTCATCTCGATGTAGCAGAGCTGAAGCTGTCGTGGGAACCATGGAAAGGTAAGGATGATGTTGCTTTATTATTTTTCTTTTATTGCAGGAGATCGTTGGCTTCAGCTGGAATGGGCGTGATGGTAAGTATGGTTTAATTTAGAACAATAAAGGATTGTGTCTTTATTTCAATTAAAGGACTTTATTCTGGGTGTTTGTGTTTTCTTTTAACTTTGACTATGGGGTTAGTAATGGGGGTGTCTTATAGACGCCTCTCCATTACTAACCTGGGCTTGATGTCAGCTGGCATTATAAGCTGACATCAACCCCAGCCCTATTACCCCCTGCCACCGCTACAGGGCAGCGTGGAAGAGCGAGGCTAAGTGCCAGAATTGGCGCATCCTATGAATGCGCCATTTCTGGGGTGGCTGACGGCTGGTGTTTCTAGCCTGGGAGGGGGCCAATATTCATGGCTCCCTTCCTGGGCTATTCATATCAGCCCCCAGCTGTCTGCCTAGCCTTTGCTAGCTATTAAATTAGGGGGGACCCCACGTCATTTTTTTGGGGGGGTCCCCCATTTTAATAGCTAGTAAAGGCTATGTATTCAGCTGGGGGCTCATATTAGTAGCCTGGGAAGCTCCGTGGGTATTACCCCCTTCCCAGGCTTCAAACATCTGCCCCAGCTGTCTGCTTAACCTCCGCTAGAGACTAAAATTAAGGGGAACCCCACGCCAATTTTTTTTAATAACAAATCCTTTATTTTAATACTAAATGACAAGTACAGTAACCAACACTATCACTGTACTTCATATATATGTGACTGACATGTTTCTATCTATCTAATCTATGTGTGAAGCTCTATTCTGTCTGTTATAAATTGTCGGGTACAGATGCTGAATTGCCGGCCGGCTTTTTTAAAGAGACAGTGCATGAAAACACTATTATATTTTTTAATAAATCCTTTACACTAAATGACAAGTACAGTAAGCAACACTGTCACTGTACTTCATATATATGTGACTGACATGTTTCTATCTATCTAATCTATGTGTGAGGCTCTATTCCTTCTTGTCTAAATTGTCGGGTACCGGTGTATGCCGCTGCTGAATTGCCGGCCGGCTTTTTTAAAGAAAGCGTCTTCTGAGCAGTTTGTCAGCTTTTGGACACCTTTGAAGGTGTTTTCTATGTGTTTCTATGTGTTTTTGTTTGCCTGCCATTGGTTTTAACGGTGTTCGACGGTGTTCTAAGGTGTTCGACGAACAGTTCGACGAACAGTTCCTCGATCATCCCGGTGTTCGACGAACCGAACCGAACCCGAACACTACGGGGGTGGCTCAACACTACTTGAAAGCAACGACACTGCTCTCCCGAGACACACTTCCCTCAGTCCAATTAGATTGCTTTGTAGATCTCAATACAGCTGCCTTTAACCACTAACCGACACAAGACATAATAGTACATCTTATGTCGGGTACCTTTGTATGAAGCTGACTCAAGAGCTTAGTCCGCACCATATGCGGCAGATGCCAGCTGTAAAATATAGCTGGCATCTACCTGTAATTACAGCAGTCAGAGCACTCTCTGATTGCTGTGGTTTAATCACCTAAATCGTTGCTGCATGCAGTCATTAGCTAGAACCAGCTCACAAATACACTATCCCAGGGACAAAATGATTTCTTATGGCAGCTGGGGGCCTACTAAAGGCTTTCATTGTCTCCATCTTCCTCCTATGAAGCCCAGCTTTGATATTGCAGTATATTCTATAACAGATTGAATGATTGGAGGGTTAAAGTCCCCTAAGGAGACTTAAATAGAGTAAAAATTTAATTTATTTTTTTTAAAAAGTATAAAACTTTGAATCACTCCCCTTTTCCCACATTAAACATAAAGGAATAAAAAATAGAAGAAAATATATAATTGGTAACACTCTGTCCATAGAGCATTAAAATCATCATCATCTCTATCTCAAAATGCTACCAACTAAAATATGAGCTTTCCATACAAAAACAAGCCCTCACACAACTCCTTTGAAGTAAAAATCAAAACTTTATGGGTTTTGGAAAATAGCGACACAAGAAAACATTGCAAAATAATTTTCTGTTGTGAATTTCCATTTTTTTTTTAAATAAAAACTATACTAGTTTGTTATGGTATCATAACGACCTGTAGAATCATGTTTCCTAGTTAGTTTTATAACAAGGTGTAACATACCTGGCGGCGTCCTTGCATAGTGGTCCATCTCCCACTGTGCAAGAGCGCGCACTTGATCTCCTGTCCAGAATGTCTCTCTGGCTTCCTCCATGCTGTCTGTTTGTGTCTGTTTCTGCTGCTTAAGGGCGGCGCCCGATCACTTCCTGCTTTTTGTACCTGCTGTGGGTCACACCCCTTGTGCGTCCTCAGCCTATTGCTGTCTGTCACCTGGTATATAGCTCAGCTGCTCCCATCTATCCCTGCCTGAGCATAGTGTTTCATTCAGTGTGTGCTTGCACTCTGAAGGTGCCAGGTACCGTTCTGTGTTCTCTTGTCTGCCTATCCTGGAGGCTGTATTTCCAGGCCTGTCTGAACACGCTCCTAGCCTGTTCCTCCTGCCTTCTAGGGGCCGATTACCTAGACCCGTTCCTGTATCTTGTCTGACCTGTCTGAACACGCTCCTAGCCTGTTCCTCCTGCCTTCTAGGGGCCGATTACCTAGACCTGCTCCTGTATCTTGTCTGTCCTGTCTGAACACGCACCTTGCCTGTTTGTCCTGCCTCTCTGGGGGCCGTATTCCCAGACCCGCTCCTGTATTCCGCTGCAGTGTCGGTCTCCTCCGTACACTCAGTTCCAGTCTGAACTCTCTCCTATCCTTTACCTGTTTTGCCTCTATGTCCGTTCCCTTCCTTTTTCTGCAGAGTCTGAACTCGTACCTAACTCCTGCTTGTTGTCTCTGTACTCCCGTTTGTGAGTTTTTGGTCCACTCGCTACTTCTCTGCTAGTACCCTGTGGGTGTCTGGCTCTGCCTTTCCCTTCCTGTCTGTTCTGTGTGAACAGAGCCCTGTCCCCCCTACTCAGCCTAGCCTGCTCTGACTCCTTTGCTCACCGCTCCGGTGGTTCTAGCCTGCTCTGACTCCTTTGCTCACCGCTCCGGCGGTTCTAGTCTGCTCTGACTCCTTTGCTTACCGCTCCGGCGGTTCTAGCCTGCCCTGCTTCTGCCCACTGCTCCGGCAGTCCTGTCCTGCCCTGCTTCTGCCCGCTGCTCCGGCAGTCCTGTCCTGCCCTGCTTCTGCCCGCTGCTCCGGCAGTCCTGTCCTGCCCTGCTTCTGCCCGCTGCTCCGGCAGTCCTGTCCTGCCCTGCTTCTGCCCGCTGCTCCGGCAGTCCTGTCCTGCCCTGCTTCTGCCCGCTGCTCCGGCAGTCCTGTCCTGCCCTGCTTCTGCCCGCTGCTCCGGCAGTCCTGTCCTGCCCTGCTTCTGCCCGCTGCTCCTGCAGCCCCGTCCTGCTCTGTTCTTGCCCACCGCTTCGGGCGTTCCCTCTCTGCTGTGGTTGTCTACCGCATCTGCGGTTCTGTGACCCAGTCTGTACTGGGTCTTAACCTTTCTGTGCTCCAGCCCGTCCTTTCGGCCAGTACCTCCCTGCCTGCATACTCGCCTGTATCCACCCATCTGCATACCTGCCGTGTTTGCTTATATCCACCAGTCTGTGCTACCCCTCTACCTGTATTGTTCCTGAGTCCCAGTGTGTACTGGGTCCTATCCCGCCTGTGTTCCTACCTGCTAGTGCCTCCCTGTCTGCACTCTAGCTGCGCTTGCCTTTACCCGCCTGCCTGCATACCAGTCGTGCCTGCCTATACCCTCCAGTCTGTGCACCAGCCTGATCCAGTAATCCCTGTGTGGGTCAACCCCCGTGTCCGGAGTTTGACCTGGAGTAGCACCTGGTCCCTCTGCCCGGTTTCTCCCTGGTGCACTGGCGTCGTATGCCGTCGTGCCATCTTGGTCGGATCGGCCAGATACTTAGTCACGCCCCTCCAGGCACTCTCCGGTTCATGGTCCAGTGGAATCACTACAATCACACGCACACGCCGCTCAGCCCGGGCGTGTGCATAACAGCATGCTCAGGCCATGGTTCCCGTTGAGCCCCACGGCCTTCGCTCTCTGAGAAGTTTTCCAGCGAATACATGCATTAAAATAAATAAATAAATATTTTTTTTTTTTCCTTTAGCTGAGTTCCAGGCGAATTACGCACCCGTCCAGATGGATCTATCTGCTCTCATTCCCGCGGATCCGCTACGTTATTATGGGGATCCTAGACAAAGTCGTGCATTTGTGGAGCAATGCATGCTACACTTCAAGTTCTACCCTCTATGTTTTCCCACCGATCGGGTTAAGGTGGCATTCATTATGTCTTACCTGGCGGGTGATGCCTTGGAATGGATCAACCCCCTATATGAAACACAGGATCCGATCCTCCTGGACCTAATGGCCTTCCTGGTGGCCTTTCTAATGGTCTTCGATGATCCTAACCCGGAGGCTCCTGCTGAAGCTTCACTTCCCAATATCCCGGAGCAGCCCCAATGGGTAATGTGTGTGGGTAGCGCAATAGTCCTCCAGCCCAATGAGACTACTGCCCACCCAGAATCCTCACAGGGTGACTACGCTTTCCGGAATACTTCTCCCAACCTCAAGAGGCAGTCCAGACGTGCTAGACGTAGAGGCAAGCCATCACGCCAGGGTCTGTCCTCCCTGAGACCTCCTGACCCAACCTTGAAGTCCCTACTGAAGCTTCATCTCCCTGTATCCCGGAGAAGCCCCAACGGGTAATGTGCGTGGGTAGTGCACCAGTTCTCCTGCCCGAAGAGACTTCTGCCCATCCAGACTCCACACAGGAGAACTTCCTGCACCCGGCATCAGATGCTTCACCCACTTTAACCGGTGTGCATGTCCAAGGATGCTCCAAAGCTGTGGTTACCTCAGAGTCTGTGCACCTCTACTACCTGGCGGAGGACCCCCTGTTGCCTCCTGAATCCTCCGGGATACCACTCGATGACAAATGGAGAGAGAATTCTCTACACCCGGTACTCGATACTTTGTCCGCTTCGTCCTGTGAGCCTGACAATGGGTACCCCAAAGTGGTAGTTACCCCCGAGTCTCTACACCCCTCCGACCAGGCGGAGGACCTCCAGTTGTCTCCTGAACCCTTCGGGGTGCTACCTGGTAGCGAAAGGACAGAGACTCTGCTATACTCTGTACCTGATACCTCGCTCGCTTCGTCCAGTGAGTCCAACCTAGTGTACTCCGAAGCAGTGGTTACTCCCGAGTCTCTACACTCCTCTGACCAGGCGGAGGACCTCCAGTTGTCTCCAGAACCCTTCGGGGTGCCACCTGGTGGTAAATGGACAGAGACTTTCCTATATCCTGGATCTGATACCTCGCTTGCTTCGTCCAGTGAGTCCGACCTAGTGTACTCTGAAGCAGAGGTTACCCGTGAGTCTCTACACCCCTCTGACCAGGCGGAGGACCGCCAGTTGTCTCCAGAACCCTTCGGGGTGCCACCTGGTGGAGAATGGACAGAGACTTTCCTATACTCGGTACCCGATACCTCGCCTGCTTCGTCCAGTGAGTCCGACCTAGTGTACTCTGAAGCAGATGTTTTCTCTGAGCCTCTGCACTCTTCTGACCCGGCGGAGGACCTCCAGTTGTTTCCTGAATCCTCAGGGGTACCACCAGAAAACAAAGAGACAGTGACTTTTCCTCATTATGTACCTGATAACCCGTCTATTTCTTCCTGTGAGCTTGACAAGATGTACCTCGAAGCAGAGATTACCCCCAAGTCTCTGTCCCCCTCCAACCCGGTGGAGGACTTCCAGTTGTCTCCTGTACCCTCTGGGGTGCCACCTGAAAATATGTGGAGAGAGACTTCCTTGTGTGCTGTTCCTGGTACTCCACCCGTTTCGTCTGTTGCTAAGGGTGGCTGGATGGGAGGTAGCATCCTAGCTACCCAGAGGAGACCAGTTTTTCTGGTGGACAGGGGAAGTGATCTCTTCGAAGTGAAGAATTGGCCCTCGAATTCCCTGCGGAAGATTCTGGCAGGCCTGAAGAAGAGGGGGCGTAAGGGGGGGGGTACTGTAACATACCTGGCGGCGTCCTTGCATAGTGGTCCATCTCCCACTGTGCAAGAGCGCGCACTTGATCTCCTGTCCAGAATGTCTCTCTGGCTTCCTCCATGCTGTCTGTTTGTGTCTGTTTCTGCTGCTTAAGGGCGGCGCCCGATCACTTCCTGCTTTTTGTACCTGCTGTGGGTCACACCCCTTGTGCGTCCTCAGCCTATTGCTGTCTGTCACCTGGTATATAGCTCAGCTGCTCCCATCTATCCCTGCCTGAGCATAGTGTTTCATTCAGTGTGTGCTTGCACTCTGAAGGTGCCAGGTACCGTTCTGTGTTCTCTTGTCTGCCTATCCTGGAGGCTGTATTTCCAGGCCTGTCTGAACACGCTCCTAGCCTGTTCCTCCTGCCTTCTAGGGGCCGATTACCTAGACCCGTTCCTGTATCTTGTCTGACCTGTCTGAACACGCTCCTAGCCTGTTCCTCCTGCCTTCTAGGGGCCGATTACCTAGACCTGCTCCTGTATCTTGTCTGTCCTGTCTGAACACGCACCTTGCCTGTTCGTCCTGCCTCTCTGGGGGCCGTATTCCCAGACCCGCTCCTGTATTCCGCTGCAGTGTCGGTCTCCTCCGTACACTCAGTTCCAGTCTGAACTCTCTCCTATCCTTTACCTGTTTTGCCTCTATGTCCGTTCCCTTCCTTTTTCTGCAGAGTCTGAACTCGTACCTAACTCCTGCTTGTTGTCTCTGTACTCCCGTTTGTGAGTTTTTGGTCCACTCGCTACTTCTCTGCTAGTACCCTGTGGGTGTCTGGCTCTGCCTTTCCCTTCCTGTCTGTTCTGTGTGAACAGAGCCCTGTCCCCCCTACTCAGCCTAGCCTGCTCTGACTCCTTTGCTCACCGCTCCGGTGGTTCTAGCCTGCTCTGACTCCTTTGCTCACCGCTCCGGCGGTTCTAGTCTGCTCTGACTCCTTTGCTTACCGCTCCGGCGGTTCTAGCCTGCCCTGCTTCTGCCCACTGCTCCGGCAGTCCTGTCCTGCCCTGCTTCTGCCCGCTGCTCCGGCAGTCCTGTCCTGCCCTGCTTCTGCCCGCTGCTCCGGCAGTCCTGTCCTGCCCTGCTTCTGCCCGCTGCTCCGGCAGTCCTGTCCTGCCCTGCTTCTGCCCGCTGCTCCGGCAGTCCTGTCCTGCCCTGCTTCTGCCCGCTGCTCCGGCAGTCCTGTCCTGCCCTGCTTCTGCCCGCTGCTCCGGCAGTCCTGTCCTGCCCTGCTTCTGCCCGCTGCTCCTGCAGCCCCGTCCTGCTCTGTTCTTGCCCACCGCTTCGGGCGTTCCCTCTCTGCTGTGGTTGTCTACCGCATCTGCGGTTCTGTGACCCAGTCTGTACTGGGTCTTAACCTTTCTGTGCTCCAGCCCGTCCTTTCGGCCAGTACCTCCCTGCCTGCATACTCGCCTGTATCCACCCATCTGCATACCTGCCGTGTTTGCTTATATCCACCAGTCTGTGCTACCCCTCTACCTGTATTGTTCCTGAGTCCCAGTGTGTACTGGGTCCTATCCCGCCTGTGTTCCTACCTGCTAGTGCCTCCCTGTCTGCACTCTAGCTGCGCTTGCCTTTACCCGCCTGCCTGCATACCAGTCGTGCCTGCCTATACCCTCCAGTCTGTGCACCAGCCTGATCCAGTAATCCCTGTGTGGGTCAACCCCCGTGTCCGGAGTTTGACCTGGAGTAGCACCTGGTCCCTCTGCCCGGTTTCTCCCTGGTGCACTGGCGTCGTATGCCGTCGTGCCATCTTGGTCGGATCGGCCAGATACTTAGTCACGCCCCTCCAGGCACTCTCCGGTTCATGGTCCAGTGGAATCACTACAATCACACGCACACGCCGCTCAGCCCGGGCGTGTGCATAACACAAGGTCAGGCCACTTGTTGCTTGTGCTACTGTGAGAAGCCTGCATGGTGTAACATGGTACCATGGCCTGCAGTGTCTCCAGACTTGTCTTCCAATGGTCACATCTGGGGGGGGTCATTGGTTGGTAATTGCAAAGGGAGCTGCCAGCAGGGGATATTGATGATTTGCAGCCCAATGCGTTCAGTATAACAGCACAGTCTTCAGACAATCATTAATAACCTCATTGAAAGGATGTCAAGGTTTGTGAGTGCATGTATTTCTGCACATGTCACTCATACTCGATGCTGAATCAATCAAGTTGTTTTTAAAATGTGGTTTGCAAATTGCCTCTTCAGAGAGGAAGAGGACTAGAACGCTAGTGCCACTTTTAAGAAGTAACAATTCTAAAAGTCAATATCGACTCTCTAATGAGGCTTGTCACTTGACTTATGATTAAAGCCAAAACCAAAATCTCAATTTGCAGGCACTGTGTTTCGGGGTACTGCCCCTCATCAGTGCAAAGTGTGAGATTCAGTTTGGCTGGGTGAGAAGCGTCTGACTAGGAACCAAGGGGTAACATTACTCCTTATGAAGAGTGACATGTCAAGCCTGACATGCCAAGGTGAGGAGGCTTTTAAGCCACAATTCTCCTCTGGGAAATATGCAAAATTGTCTCTTCAGAGAGGAAAAGGACTAGAACTCTAGTGCCACCTATAGGAAGTAGCAATCCTGAAAGTCAATATCGACCATCTAACAAGCCTTGTTACATGACTTAGGATTAAAGCCAAAACCAAAATCTCAGTTTTCAGACTCTGTGTTTTGGGGTACTGCCCCTCGTCAGTGCAAAGTGTGAGATCTGGTTTGACTGGGTGAGAGGTGTCAGACATATTTTCCAGAGGAGCATTGTGGCTTAATAGTCTCTTCACCTTGACATGTCAGGTTTGACATGTCACTCTTCGCAAGGAGAAATGTTACCCCTTGGATCCCAAAATGTGGTTTCAAATTTTTGATCAGTTGCATATCATTAACCTGTGTTTGGATTCTGTGATTTTCACAACACCACAACTTTTCCTTCTTGGTATTGCAATTTTATTGTTGCAGAGTGTATAATTTAAAGAAAATAATATTGTAGAAGTGTAAAAAAAATATAGAAGATGGCAGATAGTATTCAATTATATGTCATGGCCAACTGATTTTGTCCCTGGACTTAACACGAGGACAGGAGGTGTCTTTCAACTTAATTTTTAACTGACATGGTGGTCTTCTTCTGCACTCAATAACACAGGAAAAAGGTTCACTGTGCCTGTATTCTTTGTGTAATACTCTATGACTCGCATTGTTTCCGCTTATTTTCATATATTACTTCCTTACGTACAATACTTTTCAATAAAAAATGTGCTGACATAAATTCTAATAATATATTTGTGCAATTGTTTGTTAATATTTTATTCACTGATGCAGCAATTCTGTTAGGACAGTATTAAATTTCTAACAAATTAAATCTAGTACTGTAAGTGTACAAGATTCCCGCTTGTATAATGTGCTTATATACATTTTACCTTACATAATGGCATCTCTATGTCATTCAGATATTACACAATCTTAGACAGGGAAACTGATTTTTTTTCTAATTGTATACCTTTTTTATATTATTATTCTAAGTTTGTTTTTGCATGTACTTTGTCATATGTGCATTTATGGATGGCACTTACCTAAAGCAAAAAAAACAGATATTACAATAAGCTTTAATTTTTCTTGCATATTTCACATTTTATTCTTAGGTTTGCCCAAAAGGCACCAGAATAGACAAAAGCTACAGATGTAGAATTCTAGTCAAACTACCCAACAACAGGTAGTTTTCGATGGCCTATTATTTTGCATCCTGCAGTTAAAAGCATAAGGTAAGAAGCAAATAGGAGGCAATGTTTTAACTAAATGGCTGAAAATCTGCTTGGGATTTACATGCTGTCACCATGGTGTATAGCCTGGCAGTCAGCCGACGGAGTTTGGCTTTGCGTACCAAGTAAAAAAAATCTCTAACAATCAAACTTGCTTGACAGGTAATGTTTTTTCTTAGGAAAATAAAGACATTTATATTTTCAGTTCTGCATTAAATAAAATCCTTCTAGAGGAAGGAATTCTAAGACTTTAAAGGCATCTTCTGTGAACCTATAAACAAAATTACCTTTACGAAGAACTTCTTAATCAGGAAAGAGTGTAGCTGTTCCTCTTGATCTCCCCCTTGGGTGGTCTCAGTAAGAGAGCAGCAGACTTTCTGATGGCTTGGCTTTTGAAAAGCTTCATAGTAGGATGCTGACAGCTGTAGACCTCTTTTTGTTAGGCATAACAAACATTTTGCACTGAGGACGGCACACAGCCCAGCTTGCAGTATGCCCAATTAGAGAAGCTAAAATCTCATTTGTTTCACTGTAGGGGCCCCTGAAAGCACACCGATTTGGCCTCATTACTGTATTTTTAACTTTACAAAAACAATTTCATTATGGAAATTAAAGAAGCTCATTTGGCTCTGGCGCATATGCAGAACCTAATAAATTCCACAAGTATTCCATCTACCCCAGCGTGTATTTTTGTTTTCACTTAATCAGAGCTAAAGATGTATGCTAAAATCTTTTGTGGTGATCCACCAAATTGGCCATTATGTCATGCCAACTCCTGATTAAAAATAAAATCCTTTATCCTTTCTGAGTTTACTGATTTGGAAGAAAAGATCATGTACTGAATGCTTTCTAAAGCATTACTCAAACACTGCACAGGTTACAGGCTGCCCTGCCTGAGCATTTCTGCTTTCCCAAGTGGCTAAAATAATAAAATGCTATTAATGAAAGTATTTGGGGATGACATTAAAGTTCATGTTGGATGAATTGATTACATTTCATTGTAATGAACTTGATGATCGAATGAACATTTGCCAATAATTTTGTAAAAAAAATTAATATAGCGTAGTTTTATTATTTAACTTTAAAGGTTTTTTATGTGCTCTTGCAATACTTTTACATTTTCTAAAAGGAGAATCTACATCAAAAGAAAGATAAATAAATGCCTTCTTTAAATTTATTTTCCTGAGGTATCAGGCTTGCAATATTTGTTTAAATCTCCTACTTCCGATCCCTTAGGAAAAGTAAACAAGCAGGAGTTTGCTAAAGAGATGGTTAGCCAGCCGAGTGGAGGCAAAGTCCTGAAGTTTACCTGGTAATTGAATGCTATGCTTACTGAATCTGAAGACAGCAACCTAGGTGAGGTCAAAAGTGGTTTCTGGATTACCACAGTAAACTCACACGGACTTTCACAAAAAGAATCGGTCCTCGGGGAAGAAACTTTTTTTTTTTTCAGAATCTTCATACAGGAACCAGCAGCAAGCCAGCACAATATTTATTAAAGTAACAAGTCTTAACTCAATGTTTATCAGAGAAAGTGTGCATGTTACAGGCTACAGTACCGAGTCTTTGCATTTCTTATTCAGTCCTTACTGGGAAAGAGGGAATAATTGTGCTAAACAAATGTCAAAGAAAATTAACTAAAATCCAGACATTAAACTGTAAACTCACAAAGTGTATGTGTCCCAAGCTACTTTTTTTTGCACACCTGTTTTAGTAGCCATGTATTCCACTCCATTACTGCCACCAGTCGCTACTGATGCATTTTTGGACGTACATCTAGAATTTCTTGTCCAATCCTTTTTGAGAAGTGGGAATAATTGTATTTAAAATACAAAAAAATTCCAGATACTTAAGTCTCAAAATATTCATGTCATAAACTACAGTTTTTTGCACACATCTACTGTATTTTAGTCGTTACAATTTCACATATGTACACGTTACACTAATACTGTTGAACGTGTGCCTGGCATTTCATTTTTGGGAAAGAGGGAAATTGTGTAGTTAAAATATATGGCAATGAACAGGTTAATGTAAAAGAAGAAAAAACAATTCTATCACAGTATCTGTCCATAAGGATGTGGTAGCTGGAAGCAGCAGCAGCTCCACCACTGATATCACCACCACTATCTGGGCAGCAGTATTACCAAACACAGGTCACAATGGGCATCCTTTGCTTCTGGCAAGCATTTTAGTGGGGAGAAAACAGAGGATGTTATGGAATATATGGAACACAGCAGGAAGATGTTACCTCTGATATTGACACCATAATTTTAGTCAGTGCTCTATACAGTCTTTCTCCTGTGCTTCCATAATAGTTAATATTTACATTGTGAACTTTCAGTTGGTCCATCAATGACACTTCTGTATTCTCCTAATATAATGTAATATCCCTTTAGTCCCCTAAGCCACTGCACTACTGGATCTAAGATTGATATTTCTCAGTAATATAAGAAAGTTTGTGGATATAGCTCACCCCATGAAATATGTGTATGTTGTTCAAACTGGTTCCTGGGGAATGTGTTGGTTTTTATAGTCAGGATATCCAATCAATATCCAAGTAAAAGTACAATATCCAAGAAATAATAGAACCATAATACCACTGTCATGGCTCGACTCCAAGGCTCGATCCAGTGACCTTTGACTGTGTGGTCAGTTTTGCTCTCTGTTGGACCACAGCCTGTGTTGTCTCTGTACAAATGCTGATAATGCTATTGTCTTTCTTTTGCTTTGCTGTTTTGCTTCTGTGCAGGTGGTTTCACTTCCTAATTTGGTTTCCTCTCTCACATCTTGGGAGGGGCTATTTATACTCTCCTGGCACATGCAGTCTTTGCTGGCTATATTCCAAGTTAGATGGATGTTTGGAGTCCCAGCTACCCAGTTAAGGATTATCTGGCTGAGGTTTTCTCTATTGCTTATCTTGCGGTTTGTTTGCGTGTTCCTCTTACCAGCACACTTCCCATTTTGTTAAATTTAGGATCTGGGTGTTTCCCACATATACAGAAGTTCTTTTTGGATTCTTTTCTTTTTCTTCTGTCTTTCATGTATTACTGTGTGAACACATCCTTAGCCCTGTGCCTCATGCTCTGTCTGTGTGCACTATGTTCTGTTGTTGTTTTGGGTTACATTTTGTGTATATGTGAGGTGCAGTTAAGGACACTCAGGGTCAGTCGACGTTGAGTGGGGGTGCCATTGAGTAATTTTAGTGTGCCAACCTCTGCAGTCAGACAGGGACTTATTATGGTCAAGCTATCGCTTTGCCTAGTCTGTATAGGAACCTGTGGTGTGCAGGTTGGACATCTCCCCTGGTTTGTTCTTCCCCATGGGAGTGTTTGAGCTCAGTCATAACAACCATAAAACAAAACCAATACTTCCCTACTACCCAAACATGCCCCTTGATGAAACAGGGTGAAATGTGCGTCGGGGCACTGAGATATGTAATCCAGACAATGGCCAAGTGTGCTACTATACACAATAATGGCCTTTTCATTGTCTTCATGACACATTACCTTTATCAAAGATGCTAAGTTATCTTGAGCATTATACCATCATATTATAAGTATTGATTATGATTATGAATTATTTTACTCTGATGTATCAATGTCCTCATTACATCTGCATTATGCACTTTACTATAATCAGTTTTACTGTGTGAATTAATAGACATCCTAAATTTTGACAACTGAGTTGGAACATATGTTTGTATAAGTGAAATGTGTAGGTGTACATTCACTCTGTGGCCATTATCAAACAAAGCCTAAAGGCCCTGTCACACATAAAGAGATCGCTAGCGAGATCGTTACTATGTCACGGTTTTGAGATCGCTGGAGAGATCGTTGGGGAGCCGTCAAACATGTAGAACTTGCCAACGATTTCGGTCGTTTTTAAGGTAAAAACAAAACAAGCAAATACAATGTAGTACGTAAATAAGTAAATAGTAATGGTACATGTAAATAACATAGGGTACACATAGAGAGGTCATGCACTAGAGATAAGGCCATCCTTATTGGGTAAACCTTGTCACAGTGGGATGGCTTTTACACTTTTTTAGAAAATAGTGTCAACTAAGTACCCTATGTTATTTACATGTACTATTACTATTTACAATGGTATGATATTTACTAGAGATGAGCGTTGTTCGACTCGAACTGTTCGCCAATCTCAAATTTGAGCTGTTTTGGGCGGTGTTCGAGCCGTTCGGCGAACACGAACGATTTGAGAAAAATTCGGCTGTTCGAGGTTATGTTTGATAACTGTTCGTGCACCAAAATCATAACTGGATTTTTTCTCAGTAATGATGAAAATTAATGTTAATACGCAGTTTGAGTGTACAGCGGGGCGGGGGGAGGGGCAGGGGATGGATCTCTGCAGGAATAATGAAGATCTCCATTTTTTTTTCTCTTTCCCGCATTTACAGTGGGGAGGTGCAATCTGTCAGCCTATCAGCAGCGCACACACGGAGCGAAGTGCTTTTTTTCACACAAGCAAGGGCATGTGTCATTGGCAGTGTATGTCACATGTCCTTGCCCTATAAGACAAAGCCATTTTCCCCGTCGCCACCATTTTCTCACTGCTGCAGCTGCGTGTTAGACGGCACCGCTGTTGCTGTGTGCGCTATACCTTGTTAATTTCAAGCCAATTTTCGCACAAATCTACAGATAGCTTGGGAGTAGGGAATAGTTGTGATTGCAGTCCTTTTAAGGACTAGGTTACAGCATTTCCTATGACTTTTATCAGGCTGGTCTGTGCTCTTAAATAGATAGGTTGTGGGAGTAAAGACTAATTGTAATTGCAGTCCTTTTCAGGACTAGGTTACATCAGTTCCTATCAGTTTTTGCCAGGCAGGTCTATGCCAGTGCTGTGCAAGTTTTTTTCACAGCATTTGGCTGAATCTAGCAAAGCTAATCCTTTTTGGCCTATTGCAGAGTGTGTTAGTCAGTGGAGTAGCCTATCTGTGTTGCAAGATATACAACCTGTGTATAGAATACCAATTTTTTTACTGCACCTAGTGAAGTAAAATCTTTTGGGCATAGCATCATTCTATTAGTCCATCTATACTGACCTCCATCAGGTTGCAAATTGAATATAATTTTTTTCTGCATCTAGCTCTGAAAAAATATTTGGGCTTCTAGCAGTGTGTGGGACTTGTTCTATTAGTCCATCTATACTGACCTCCATCAGGTTGCAAACTGAATATAATTTTTTTCTGCATCTAGCTCTGAAAAAATATTTGGCCTTCTAGCAGTGTGTGGGACTTTCTCCATTAGTCCATCTATACTGACCTCCATCACGTTGCAAATTCAAAATAATTTTTTTCTGCATCTAGCTCTGAAAAAATATTTGGCCTTCTAGCAGTGTGTGGGACTTTCTCTATTAGTCCATCTATACTGACCTCCATCAGGTTGCAAATTAAAAATAATTATTTGTCTGCATCTAGCTCTGAAAAAATATTTGGCCTTCTAGCAGTGTGTGGGACTTTCTCTATTAGTCCATCTATACTGACCTCCATCAGGTTGCAAACTGAATATATTTTTTCTCTGCATCTAGCTCTGAAAAAATATTTGGGCTTCTAGCAGTGTGTGGGACTTGTTCTATTAGTCCATCTATACTGACCTCCATCAGGTTGCAAACTGAATATAATTTTTTTCTGCATCTAGCTCTGAAAAAATATTTGGCCTTCTAGCAGTGTGTGGGACTTGTTCTATTAGTCCATCTATACTGACCTCCATCATGTTGCAAATTCAAAATAATTTTTTGTCTGCATCTAGCTCTGAAAAAATATTTGGCCTTCTAGCAGTGTGTGGGACTTTCTCTATTAGTCCATCTAAACTGACCTCCATCAGGTTGCAAATTAAAAATAATTTTTTGTCTGCATCTAGCTCTGAAAAAATATTTGGCCTTCTAGCAGTGTGTGGGACTTTCTCTATTAGTCCATCTATACTGACCTCCATCAGGTTCAAACTGAACATATTTTTTTTCTGCATCTACCTCTGAAAAAATATTTGGCCTTCTAGCAGTGTGTGGGACTTGTTCTATTAGTCCATCTATACTGACCTCCATCAGGTTTCAAACTGAATATAATTTTTTTCTGCATCTAGCTCTGAGAAAATATTTAGCCGTCTAGCAGTGTGTGGGACTTGTTCTATTAGTCCATCTATACTGGCCTCCATCAGGTTGCAAACTGAATATAATTTTTTTCTGCATCTAGCTCTGAAAAAATATTTGGCCTTCTAGCAGTGTGTGGGACTTGTTCTATTAGTCCATCTATACTGACCTCCATCAGGTTGCAAAATGAATATAATTTTTTTCTGCATCTACCTCTGAAAAAATATTTGGGCTTCTAGCTGTGTGTGGGACATGTTCTGTTGGTCCATCTATACTGACCTCCATCAGGTTGCAAACTGAATACAATTTTTTTCTGCATCTACCTCTGAAAAAATATTTGGGCTTCTAGCTGTGTGTGGGATTTGTTCTATTAGTCCATCTATACTGACCTCCATCAGGTTGCAAATTGAATATAATTTTTTTCTGCATCTAACCCAGCCAATAGTTTTGGCCTAATAGCACAGTTTGGCCACTCAGCTCTGCTCGGTTCCCATCCATTGTTTTTTTGTGCAAACAACTCCAGAGTTGTGAATTAGTTATCTACCAAAATGAGTGGAAAAAGGCCTGCTGCTGGTGGAAAGGGGAATAGGTGTGTTGGGAAGGGGAAAAAAGGTTATGTCCGTGGGGTAGGTGTTAAAGCAACAGTAACATCTGCAGAAGAAAGACCATCTTCCAGCCAAACTAAAATGTCTACTTCTTTTAGCGGACAATGTGATAAGATCCCTTTCTTACGGCCACCCAAACGCTACAAATTCCAGATGAGGCACAAAAAGAGCAGGTGCTTCAACGGATATCAAGTGTTCCTTTAAGTGGGCTCTCCTCCACATCAACTTCAACATCACAAATACTCCAGTCCTCAAAGGTCTCACCCCAATCGCACTTGCTTCCTCACAGCTCCCAAATCTCCAGCTGCCCGTCTGAGTATGAGGTAGAACAGATGGTTGAGTCTGCAGAGCTGTTTACTCATACTATAGCCTGGGAATCAGAGGTCGACTCCATCGCTTCTATGAATCCAGACGAGGAAATGATCTGCACTGATGCCCAGAATCTTTATGAGTCGGATCCAGGACCAGACGCAGAAGGTTCTGACCATAATGTAGACCCTCATTCCCAAACTATAACTCCTGTTGGTGGAGACAATGAGGAAGACGATGATGAGACTCAAATACCTGATTGGAGCGACAACTTTAGTTTTTTGTCAGGGCAGGAACAGGTTGGCTCTGAGGATGACGGGTGTGATAACGCACAGGGTGATGATGATGAGGTTGGAGATCCCACTTACTGTCAACCCACAGTCAGCCAAGAGATGAGGTCAGCAGAGGAGGTGGAGGAGGATGCTAGTGACAACGAGGTCAGGTTGCGCCTTCCTGAACAGAGACATAGTACTGGAAGCACGTCAACAACTGCATCCTCAAGCACAACTCTGCCTCTCACCACAAGTCGTGGTGGCTCTTCAGGTCGCATGGGTGCTAAGCCTTGCATAGCCTGGGCATTTTTTCAGATCGATAAAGATGACCCAACTCGTGTTTGCTGTAACATTTGTCAGCAAAAGCTAAGTAGAGGCCAAAAAATACATAGTTTGAGTACTTCATGCATGAACCGGCACATGGACATGAAGCATAAGTTGCAGTGGGAAGCTCACTGTGCTACAATGCGGCCTAGCCGGCCGGGCCAACCACCGTCTGCCATATCTTGTGCATCCGCGGCCTCTTCATCCTCTGTGACTGGGGGGACAGCAGTCACACCTGTTTTGGGGCGCAGACCTGCCACCTCTTTACCCGCAACAGCCAGCGTGATTGGCAGGTCATGATTTTCTTTGGAGGTGGTAACACCAGCTGGTGTTGAGCGCTGTCCGACATCGATAGCACCTCCTTTGGATCAAGGCAACCTAACATGTCCGCCTGCATCTTCCTCACAGACCGGCAGTTAGCCGGGGACACCCTTATCAACCCCGTCTAAGCACAATAGCCAGCCCTCGGTCCCTCAGATGTGGACAAGTAAAAGACCATTTCCTCCTAGCCATGAGAAAGCTAAGAGGTTGAATTTCACTATCTGCAAGCTCTTGGCTATTGAAATGCTGCCTTTCCGCCTGGTGGACACAGAGGATTTTCGAGACCTTATGTCCGTCGCAGTGCCCCAGTACCAGATGCCCAGTCGGCACTACTTCTCAAAGAAAGGTGTGCCTGCGCTCCACCAGCATGTCGCACACAACATCACCGCTTCTTTGAGAAATTCTGTGTGTGACAGGGTGCATTTCACCACAGACACTTGGACGAGTAGGCATGGACAGGGGCGTTACATGTCGCTGACTGGGCACTGGGTAACTATGGTGACAGCAGGACAAGGGGCTGCTGTCCAAGTCTTGCCGTCCCCACGAGTTGTGCGTCAATCCTCTTAATCTCAAAGTTCCTCCACTGCTTCTGCCTCCTCAACCTCCTCTCGGTCCTCCACCTGCACCCAAAGCCTGTCTGGTCATGCCACAAGCTTTCTAACTGCGCAGAAGGGATGCTGCACACCTCCTAACTATGCTGGCAGTAGGGCTCAACGTCATCAGGCGGTTTTTACTTTGAAATGTCTGGGAAATGTGAGTCACACAGCTGAGGAGTTGTCGTCAGCTCTCGAGAACCAATTTCATGAATGGTTGTCTCCACTGGACTTGAAACCAGGGAAGGCCGTGTGCGACAATGCTGCAAACCTGGGTGCGGCCCTTCGCCGGGGCAATGTCACGCATGTGCCTTGTATGGCTCACGTGTTGAACCTGGTTGTCCAGCAATTTTTAGCCCACTATCCCGGAATAAATGGCCTTCTGCAGAGGGCACGGTCGCTGTGTGCTCACTTCCGCCGTTCGCATCCCGCAGCTCAGCGACTTACATCTCTACAGAAGTTGTTGGGCCTGCCACTTCACCGGCTAAAATGCAATGTGCCTACCCGGTGGAATTCAACTCTGCACATGTTGCAGCAACTGTGGCAGCACCGACAAGCCCTGGTGCAATACGTTCTGATGTATAGCCTGGGCCAACGAGATCCAGAGGTGGGGCAAATCATGCTGGAGGAGTGGTCTCAGATCAGGGACCTATGCACCCTTCTGCACAGTTTTGAAATGGCGACGAAGATGTTTAGTGCTGACGATGCCATTATCAGCATGACTATTCCGGTGATTTACATGCTGGAGCACATATTAAACAGAATTCAGAGTCAGGTGGTGGCACAAGAGGAGGTGGAGGAAGTAGAGGAGGAGGAGTTGTATGCGGAAGGGCTAACATCTGCAAGGTCCAGACGGTCGGCAGCACCAAGGCGGCAGGCATGTGAGGGTGGGGGAGAAGGTTTTACCAGGGCGCATGGTAGCAGCCAAACTAGTGAGGAAGGTGCAGGAGCCCAGGAAGAAGTGGAGGACGAACTGATGGAAGACTCATCATATGAGGGAGACCTTGATCACATTTCTGTTGTGCGAGGTTGGGGGGAGAGGACAGAGGAAGGAAGCATGATTGTTACCTCGCCACCAACACAACAGGGACTTGGTGCTCCTGGATGCGCAACACCCATGAGTGCCTTCTTGCTGCACTACCTGCAACATGACCCTCGAATTGTGAGAATTAGAAATAATCCTGACTACTGGGTTGCCACACTGTTAGATCCCCGGTACAAAAGTAAATTTGCAGAAATTATTCCTGCCATAGAAAGGGATGCACGCATGCAGGAGTATCAGCAGAGACTGTTGCAGAATCTTACATGTGCTTTTCCACAAAACACCAGTGGTGCACGTAGTGAATCTCACAGTTCCAACTTGCCAACCGTGGGACCGTCGAGTGTTCAGCACTCAAACCGTAACAGAACCACAGTATCTGCTGGTAACATCAATTTTGCGGAATCATTTCACCACTTTTTTAGCCCATCCTTTGCAAGGCCACAGGAGACAAGAAGTCTGACACATAGTCAACGCCTAGAGACGATGGTACAGGAGTATCTCCAAGTAAACATTGAAGTCATGACTGTGTCACTGGACCCTTGCTCTTTTTGGGCATCCAATCTGGATAAATGGCCGGAGCAAGCCACTTACGCCTTGGAGATCTTGTCATGCCCCGCAGCCAGCGTTCTGTCTGAACGTGTGTTCAGCGCTGCTGGTGGTGTGCTGACAGATAAGCGCACGTGGCTCTCCACTGATAATGTAGACAGACTCACATTCATAAAGATGAACAAATCATGGATCCGAAACGACTTTTCTACCCGTGTCATCCTGGGGAGAGTAAAAGCTTGATGATTGGTTAAAATCACCTCACCAACCGTTTTAAGCTTTCAAATTACTAATCATGTTTATCTGTATCTTGGCTGGAAAATAATTTGGGCTTTGTAGCAGTGTGCAGCACTGATTCTATTAGGCCATCTATAATAAGCTCCACCAGATTTAAAATTACTAATCATGTTTATCTGTATCTTGGCTGGAAAATAATTTGGGCTTTGTAGCAGTGTGCAGTACTGATTCTATTAGGCCATCTATACTAAGCTCCACCAGATTTAAAATTACTAATCATGTTTATCTGTATCTTGGCAGGAAAATAATTTACGCTTTGTAGCAGTGTGCAGTACTGATTCTATTAGGCCATCTACACTAAGCTCCACCAGATTTAAAATTAATAATAATTTTTAGCTGCATCTAGCCCGGAAAATAATTTTGGGGCTACGAGATGCGCAAGACACATAAGTGCCTTCTTGCTGCACTACCTGCAACATGACCCTCATATTGTCAGAATTCGAAGTAATCCTGACTACTGGGTTGCCACACTCTTAGATCCCCCAAACTTTTCGATCAACCTTTTCATTTTAATAAAGACCAAAAAAATGGTCATTTTTGAAATTATAAGCATTAGCAGGTTATTAGAAACTGAAATAAAACAGTTTTCAACTCAAAACTTTATTCTAGGTGATGTTACATTTTCACATAGGACCCCTTGTTCGAAAGGAGCTTCTGAACTCTCTCGTCCATTGAATTTGTCAGGTTTTGGATGGTTTCTGCTTCAATTGTTTTGCATGAGGACAGAATACCCTCCCAGAGATGTTGCTTAGATGTGAACTGCCTTCCGCCATCATAGACACTCCTTTTGATGATGCTCCAGAGGTTCTGAATGGGGTAGAGGTCAGGGGAGCATGGGGGTCACACCATAAGTTTGTCCCCTTTTATGCCCATATCAGCCAGAGATGCAGATGTTTTATGTGCAGCATGAGATGGTGCATTATCATGCATAAAAATGATCTTGCTGTGGAATACACGGTTCTTCTTCTTGAACCATGGCAGGAAGTGCTGTTTGAGAAACTCCACATACATTATGGAGTTCATCTTTACCCCTTCAGGGATCCTAAAGGGGCCGACAATCTCTCTCCCCATGATTCCAGCCCAAAACATTACTCCACCTCCTCCTTGTTGGCGCTGTAGCCGTGTTTGCGTGGGGTGTCCATCAACCAGCCATCCTCCACTCCATCCATCTGGACCATCGAGCGTTGCACGGCACTCATCCGTGAACAAAACAGTTTTGAAATCAGTCTTCATGTAATGTTTGGCCCACTGGAGCCGTTTCTGCTTGTGTGAAGTGGATAGAGGAGGTCGACAGGATGGCGTATGCACAGCTGCAAACCTCTGAAGGACCCTGCATCTTGTTGTTCGGGGAATGTTGGAGGCACCAGCACCTTCAAAAACTTTTCTGCTGCTATGACAAGACTTTTTTGCCGCTGCTCTTTTAACCTGACGTAATTGCCTGTAGGAAAGAGTCCTCAATTTGCCCTTATCAGCACGCACACATGTGTACTGTGAATCAGCTACATACTTCTTGATTGCCAAGACACTTCATCCTGATCATTGCACAATGTTGATTGTAGTCATGCCTTGACCTAAACTCTCCACAATTTGTTGCTTCTCAGCAGCCGACACATCCTTTTTCTTTCCCATTTTGGCAGAAAATGTAGGCTGCTTAATAATGTGGGACAGCCTTCTTAAGTAGTCTTGCCTTTCATTGGACACACTTGCCAAACTAATTAGCACAGGTGTCTGCAATTGCTTACAGTGATATAAAGAGCCGTGACACACATCACCATCAATGAGTTTAACTGACAAACAAAAAAATTCTTCCCTTATCACTCCTAAACACTTTTTGCATAATAATTTGGAACACAGTGTACATGTGCTTTTCCACAAAACACCAGTGGTTCACGTAGTGAATCTTACAGTTCTAACTTGCCAACCGTGGTCTGTATGGAGTTGTTCAAAAAAGGGCCCAAAATTAAGATAACATAGATGGGAGAGGTCTCTATGAATAGGAATTCCTAAGTATTTGATACCCTGTGAGGGCCAGGCAAAGGGAAAGTTAGACTGGATGGAATCCTGTATGGATTTGGGGAGGGAGACATCGAGGGCCTCAGACTTCGCTGCATTGATTTTAAAATTTGACCATGTAACAAAGTGATCTATTTCAGCCATAACAGCATGGATGGATATATGTGATTGAGTGATATATACTAGGACATCATCAGCAAATTGAGAGCACTTGTACTCGGTGCCTCCCACCTCAATCCACCTAATATTGGGGTTATGGCGAATTGATGAGAGCAGGTGCTCCGTCACTAGGATGTATAAGAGAGGGGACAGAGGACATCCCTGCCTTGTCCCATTGGTGATTGTGAAAGGTGATGAAAATGTTCTGATGCACCCCCTGGGCCTTGGGACACCCGGAGCGGGACCCTTTTTGGTGGATGCTGGTGGTTGTAGTCTCCGTGGTGGCGACCCGGTTCCGTGGCTCAGGGCGGTCAAACCAGTGGCGGAACTATTTATGTGGTTTTGATGTTTAAATGTCCGACTACGCCACCCGTGGATTGCGGTCAGAGTGAACCGCCGCTGCAGGGCAGACCCATGAGGCTGGTGTTGTGGGTGCAGCAGAGCGTAGCATAACTCCCCACGGGAGGAGTATAGCCTCAGGGCAGTGTATGCGGAGGATGGGGGTGATGGTGCAGGGCAGCAGCAGTAACGACACAGAGTCAGTGATGCAGTCCAGGGCCTTTACTCACAGTTCTTATTATCCAGACCACGTCTGCACGTAACGGCTGCCCACGTCGTACTGTGCTCACCAGGTGAGGGGCTCAGACAACTCCCAGATAGCTTTGGAGCGCTTCACAGGACCCCCTTTGTGTGTCCTTTGTCTGGCCTTTCTTACCAACCCTTCTGTCCGGCTGCCTCGGGCCTCCTCTTGGTAAACTTGGCGCCAGTTTCCCTGACCCCATGTGGTGCCTTCCTAGCGGGTGTAGCGAGGGGCTGCGCCACATAAAATGTCACAGCCTCCGGTTTCTAGCTGAGGGTCGTTTCCTGCCTCCACTAGTTTCGGGGACCGGTCTCCCCCTTTGGCCTGACCCCTCCACGCAGGTGGATTCAGGCGTGAGGTGGCGACTCGCCCGTCCGCACCCCTGGGATCCCTTCGTTCCTCGTTCCTGTAGCCTTCTCCGCTCCTCTTCCTTCCTTCTCCCTCTTCCAGGCCTGGGCCTCTGTTACTAGGCCCGCCTCCGGAGCAGAGCTCATGCAGAGCCCCTGCTCCCTGTCACTTCTGCTCAGACTTCTCTGCACTGAACTAAGATGGTGCCCACCTTTTATACCCTTCTCAATGCACCCAGGAACTGCTTCCTCCCTGCTCCTGCACTACAGGGCTCCCCTTCCTCAGTGTTCCCTCCCCCCACTCCAGCCAGGGACAGGGACTGTCGTGCCCATCTCAGGGGCATATTGGTCGCCCTGCCCCACGGCAATGTGGTGTAATGCATGCAGGTGTCGGGTCCTGATCCACACTCCATCCTTACCTGAGAGTGAGATATCACACCTCTGGGTGAGGTGCAATACCTCTGTAGCAACCGAGCCCTCAGGGTACTACAGTTCCATTTATCTTCAGCCTAGGTGACGTATTTTGATACAGGGCCGTGATTTTGGCTATAAAAGGGTCCCCTAGACCCCTACCCCAAGCTTTTTAAGAGAATCATATATGGCGTGCCAGGAGACTCTATGGAATGCTTTCTCAGCATCCAACGAGAGTATCTAATTACAAATTTTTAACTGCATCTAGCCCAGGAAATACTTTGTGCCTAGTAGCAGTGTCTGCTAGTCAGCGGATTATCCCGGCTGTTAAGCAAGCTACACCACCTGAGTTTGGACACTTAATTTTTTCAAAGGAAATGCTTCGGGACCACGGGATACTCAGTGAAGAGCATCAGGAGGCACCCCAAGGCATAGGGGCTGGGACTGGCAGTAGGATGCCTTGCGGTGGACAGCCGAGCTCGATCCTTATAAAAGCTTTTTAACTGCAGCAGCTTTAGTGGACGCTACTGGAGCTGGCATGAGACTTGCCCTCCAATAGATCCTTGTAAATGGATTTAAAGTGTATTCATTCAAATTAGAGAGACAATTTAAATTAAAAAGCTTAGAGCTGCCTCCACCACAGGGGGGCTCGCTCGACCCACCAGCGGACAGGCACCAGTATTGGGAGAGGGGGGCTGGCCGTCAGGGTTCACCGCGGCTCTGGCAGAAACCCGGCAACACGGAGGTGGCACGGGCAGGAGCGGACTGGCCGTGTCGGCTTCTCACTTTTTGGATTTTAGAAGGGCATGACATGCCTATATCTGTGTCTCCCCTCCTTTTACTCCTCCACCTCTTTTTTTTTCGCATGACTATATGTACTTGTCACTTTTCCATGTGTTAGTTGTGTCTTCTGAGCAGTTTGTCAGCTTTTGGACACCTTTGAAGGTGTTTTCTATGTGTTTTTATGTGTTTTTGTTTGCCTGCCATTGGTTTTAACGGTGTTCGAAGGTGTTCGACGAACAGTTCGACGAACAGTTCGGCGAACACACGGGTGTTCGACGAACCGAACCGAACTCGAACACTACGGGGGTGGCTCAACACTAATATTTACTCACTTTGTTTTTATCTTAGGTTTTTTTTTGTTAATGACCACAGTGTGAAAGTACACCTATACATTGCACTTATACCAAAATAAGTTTCAGCTATTCTTTTTTGTTTTGCTTTAGTTTTTGTACCTTGTACATAGAGGGGCATGGCTCCCCCTTTTTGGGCTGTGCATTTAGTGTATATAGCTTTGCACGGACAGGTGTTTAAACAGTCAGGCCTGGGTCCTGCTCTGGCCCCATCTATTGATGCCTGCTCTTTATAATGTATACCCCTTTCACATGTAATGCGCCATAGAATAAAATGGTGCTATAATAATAAATAATAATAATAATCCTGATTGGGTATACTTTGTTGCAGTGGGATGGCTTTTTTGATCAAAATAGTGTCAGCTAAATACCCTATATTATTGATATGCACTATTACTATTTACCTATTTACTTGTTGTAGGGTGTCTGCTAACTTTATTTGTATCCTATGCTTTCTATTTAACATGTGTATGGATTATTGCCTGTCCCTTTCTTTTTGAGTTATCTTACTTTTATATATTTTTGCGTAATTTTTAGCGCATCTCAATAAACTAATTGTTTTAACATACATATAGGTATTTTGTTTATCTCACTCTTTAACCTGGGTAAATATACTCAGAAGAACTAGATATATAACAAAGTGTTAAGATATTTAACCCCTTTAAAGCCCAGGATGTACTAATACGTATCTGCGCCTTGGGACTTAAGAGCCATGAACATATTAGTGCGCCCTTTTGATTTCGCCTTGCTGTGACAATCAGCAGACACCCGGTGCTATGTGCTGGGAGCAGTCCCACACAGCTCCCGGCACATTAACCCCTGCAATGCTGCGATCGAAGTCGATCGCTGCATTGCGGGGGCAAGGGGGGTGATCGCGAAACTCACCTCTCCTGCTGGCCTCCAACGCTGTCTGCCGTGGCTTCCCGGATGTTGCCATGATGAACTGATGTTGTCATGACAACATCCGGGTCACCAGACAGCAGGAAGATATTTTGGTCATGCGCAGTGCATGACCAAAGTATCTTCCGCATCTGCAGTGCTGACAGCCTGTATAGCACAGGGATGTTGCTCCATCCCTTTTGTATGCAGGCGATCCGAGTAAAAAAAAAATGAAAGTCCCAAAAGTGTTAGAAAATGAAAAAAAAAATAAAAAAAAAATTGCAAAAATCTAAAAAAAAATTAAAAAAATAATCCACCAAAAATAAAAATATAATGTACCCATCAATAAATATTATTATGAAAAAAAAAAAACAATAAAAGTACACATATTTAGTGTTGCTGCTTCCAGAACGACCTGACTTATAAAATTAGTTAACTCCTTTAGTGAACACGGTAAAAAAAATAAATGAAAAAGAAAGCAAAAAACAATGATTTATCATCATACCGCCAAACAAAAAATGGAATAACATGCGATCAAAAAGATGAATATAAATAAAAATGGTACCGCTGAAAACGACATCTTGTTCCACAAAAAACAAGCCACCATACAGCTCTATCAGCCGAAAAAATAAAAAAGTTATAGGTCTCAGAATAAAGCGATGCAAAAAAATATTTTTTTCTATAAAATAGCTTTTATTGTGTAAAAGCGCCAAAACATAGAAAAACTATATAAATGTGGTACCGCTGTAAATGTACCTACCCAAAGAATAAAGCTAACTTATTAATTTTACCACACGCGGAACAGCATAAAAAATTTAAAAAAAAAACCAATTCCTGAATTGTTGGTTTTTGTTTATTCTGCCTCCCAAAAATCGGAATAGCAAGTGATCAAAAAAGTCATGTGCCTGAAAATGGTACCAATAAAAACATCAACTCATCCCACAAAAAACAAGCCATCACATGACTCTGTCAGCCAAAATATGAAAAAATTATAGCTCTCAAAATATGGCGATGCAAAAACTAGATTTTGCAAAAAAATGCATCTTTTAGTGTGTGCCAGCTGTCAATCATAAAAACCTGATATGATTCTGGTATCCCTGTAATCGCCCCGACCCGAAGAATAAAGTTGTCTAGTCACTTATACCGCATGAGGAACGGCGTAAAAAATAAACTCTAGGGTTAGGGTTGTGCTAGGGTTAGGGTTGTGCTAGGTTTAGGGTTAGGGTTGTGCTAGGGTTAGGGTTAGGGTTGGGCTAGGGTTAGGGTTGGGGTTGGGCTAGGGTTGGGCTTGGGGTTAGGGTTGGGTTATGGTTAGGGTTGGGCTAGGGTTGGGGTTAGGGATAAGGTTGGGCTAGGGTTAGGCTTGGGCTAGGGTTAGGGTTAGGATTTTTTTCAAAAGTAAAAAAATGACAATATGGCGACTAGTGTTGAGTGCAAGTGCTCGCTACTTGAGTTTGCATCGGCTGCTTGGGTATGCACTGAGTATCGCGGGTGCTCGAGTGACATGCTCTAGTCTCCACCCCATATGCTTTGCGGCCAAAAAAAACTTGCGGGAATTGACTGCCATGTACGAGCGATCCCCGCATGGTTTTTTTGGGTGTCTAATTACCGTGAAACATGCTGGCGGGGATTCGAGCATGTCACTCGAGCATGCGCGATACATGGTGCATACCTGAGTACCTGATGCAAACTCTAGTAGCGAGCACTTGCGCTCAAGACTAATGACAGCTTATTCAATATGATGACCTAATGTTATCAAATTCTGTTGTACCTCAGGGTTAAAAATGTTTACTATACCCTTTGATAAAATCCTTGAGGGGTGTAGTTTCCAAAATGGGGTCACTTGTGGGGGGTTTCCACTATTTAGGCGCATCAGGGGCTCTCCAAATGTGACATGGCGTCCGCTCTCAATTCCTGCCAATTTTGCGTTCAAAAAGTCACACAGTGCTCCTTCCCTTCTGAACTCTGCCGTGCGCCCAAACACTGTATTTTCCCCACATATGGGGTATTGTCGTACTCAGGAGAAATTGCAGAAAAGTTTTTGGGGTCCATTTTCTACTTTGAGAAAATAAAAAAATTGGGGCTAAAGCATCATTTTTGTGGAAAAAGTTTGATTTTTTTATTTTCTCTGCTCCATGTTATAAACTTCTGTAAAGCACTTGGGGGTTCAGGGTGCTCACCACACATCTAGATTAGTTCCCTGATTAGTTCCTTGAGGGGTCTAGTTTCCAAAATGGTGTAATTTATGGGGGGTTTCCACTGTTTAGGCACATCAGGGGCACATCCGCTAATTATTCAAGCAAATTTTTCATTCAAAAAGTCAAATGGCGCTCCTTCCCTTCCGAACCCTGCCGTATGCCCAAGCAGTGGTTTTCCCCGACATATGGGATATCGGCTTATTCAGGAGAGATTGCACAACAAGTTGCATGGTACAATTTCTCCTGTTACCCTTATGAAAAACATTTTTGTGGGAAAAATGTGAAAATTTTATTTTCGCGGCTCAATGTTATAAACTTATGTGAGGCATCTGGGGGTTCAAGGTGCTCAACACACATCTAAATAAGTTCCCTGAGGGATCGGGTTTCCAAAATAGTGTCACTTGTGGGGAGTTTTCACTGTTTATGCATATCAGGGGCTCTCCAAACTCAACATGGCGTCCGCTAATTAATCAAGCAAATTTTACAATCAAAAAGTCAAATGGCGCTCCATCCCTTCCGAACCCTGCCGTGCGCCCAAACATTGGACAGTGGTTTTCCCCCACATATGGGGTATCTGCTTACTCAGAAGAAATTGCACAACAAACTGCATGGTGCAATTTCTCCTGTTACCCTTATGAAAATGCAAAATTGGGGGCTGAAAAACATTTTTGTGAGAAAAATGTGAAAATTTTATTTTCATGGCTCCATGTTATAAACTTCTATGAAGGACCTGGGGGTTCAACATGCTCACCACATTTAGATAAGTTCCCTGGGGGGTCTAGTTTCCAAAATTGTGTCACTTGTGGGGATTTTCCACTGTTTAGGCACATTAGGGCCTCTCCAAACGCAACATGGCATCCGCTAATTATTCAAGCAAATTTTACATTCAAAAAGTCAAATGGCACTCTATCCCTTCCGAACCCTGCTGTGCACCCAAACAGTGTTTTTTCCCCACATATGGGGTATCTGCGTGCTCAGGGGAAAATGCTCAACAAATTTTGGGGCCTATTTTTTCCTGTTACCCCTGCAAAAATAAAAAAATTGGGTCTAAAGTAACATTTTTGTGAAAAAAGTTAAATGTTAATTTTTTTCTTCCACATTCCAAAAATTCCTGTGAAGCACCTGAAGGGTTAATAAAGTTCTTGAATGTGGTTTTGAGCACCTTGAGGGGTTCCGTTTTTAGAACCGTGTCACTTTTGGGTATTTTCTGTCATAAAGACCCCTCAAAGTGACTTCAAATGTGATGTGGTCCCTAAAAAAATGGTTTTGTAAACTTTGTTTGAAAAATAAGAAAACGTTGGTCAATTTTTAACCTTTATAGCTCCCTAATAAAAGAAAATGTTGGTTCCAAAATTGTGCTGATGTAAAGTAGACATGTGGGAAATTTTATTTATATACTATTTTTTGTGACATATCTCTCTGATTAAGGCCATAAAAATTCAAATTTTGAAAATTGCAAAATTTTCTAAATTTTCACCAAATTTCCGTTTTTTTCACAAATAAACACAAGTGATATTGAAGAAATGTTACCACAATCATGAAGTACAATATCTCACGAAAAAATAGTCTCAGAATCAGGGGGATCCGTTGAAGCGTTCCAGTGTAATTACCTCATAAAGTGACAGTGGTCAGAATTGTAAAAATTGGCCGGGTCATTAATGTGCACACCACCTTGGGGGGTAAAGGGGTTAAAAATATTAAAGAAATTTTATGCCCCTTTCCTTAACTTTATTATGCTTATTTTAATGTGCACTATTGATTTATGAAATAAAAATTAAAATGATGGTTTTGCTTTAAGCAGTCACATGCCAACCATACCAGAATTGAAATAGAGGTGTCCAACAGAGATTACAATCATCAGGCATGGAACCAGCATGGGTTTGGAACTTAAGTGTATGCTTAATTCTTTTTTTAGCACACTAGTGCTATATATAGAGGTCAAAAAGGGGATAAAAACACTTTAATAATATTACTTGAACTTGAATTATTTCATTATACAGTAGAATGACTTGAAAATGTTTGACACTTTATTTATTCAATTTGCTTTGTTTCCCTGTACTAATACTGTATTTGGTTTTGTTACTTTGTACTTTGTTCCCTCCATAAAATATTCAATATATTTAATTTTAATCATCAAAACTGAGTTCAGTAAAACCTAATTGTGTAATAAAACACATTACTTTTAGGGTCTCTGGCATACACATATAAAATTCCTATTATCTTTAAAACTGTTCAAAGAATTCAGAATATTAGAGGCAATTAATGTTTTATTATTTGTTGTATACATTTTTATCTCATTGTAAAACTTTTTCCATATGTGAATGTTTTCTTACTCAGCTACAAGAGAAGTAGAGATTGTGAATTTCTCCAATTTTGTTATAGCTCAATTGTTCCATCATTATTGTTTTACTATGTTATTATTACTTCTGAATTTCAATATTATTGTGTTGATATTTAGTATAAAAAGCATTTCGGTTATTATCTTGGATATTTTGAAAATTAAGTACTTTACCTTCACGAGACCTTCTTAAATGCAGAGAACAAGCTTACCCTTCTACCAGCATAGTAAAGGGGAAAGTTATAAAGCTTTGTATAATTGGCTTTTTAGTTTTCTGCTTCTCTTGTGACTGTAGTTCACAGTTTGATGTTATTTATAGTGGTTTGGAGACAAGGGTTGTGAAGACTTTGTATGTCTCTGCAAAATTAAGCCTGTAAACAAAGAACATGCAGAGAGTTCAATAACTTGCCCCTTTTTGGAAAAATATCAAATCATGTTTACTTAATAAGAATTCCCAATTTCTGAAGTCTCCTCCAGGTTAACTTTTAGATCAATGTGAAAATAAAGTCTAGACTATAGTGGAGAAGAAAAGGTCCTAATCCTAGTGTAAGATCACATTAGAGTACACCTGGGCAAAGTATGGTCAGTATGGTGATCTGGCCCTCTGGCTGTTCCAGTCCGGCCCTTGGACCGAGACAGCCAAGGGGATGAAAACAGTGGCCCACGTGCCGCACCATGCCTTCTGCCACCCTTCCTCCGCTTCCTGCTGTCACCGCTATCCACATGCTTGAGATGCAGATAGCGATGAACATTGGTTGAGGATGGGGCCACTGGCTCCTTCATCCACCAATCAGCGTGTGAGCCTGCAGATGCGATGTCTTCACTTCATCACGCTGCTGCTGCTGAGACTCAGTCCACAAGAGACAGGAGCAGAGCACCAGGGGAACAGTAGCGAGGTGAGTATGTGTTTTTTTTTCTTTCTTTCATATGTGTATGGGATGTTTACATGTATATAGGAGGCTGTGAGGGGGCTTACACTGTATATTGGTGGCTATGTAGGGACTCATACTGTACATAGGAATCTATGTGGTGGCTCATGCTATATATTTGAGGCTATGTGGGTACTCATACTGTGTATAGGAGGCTACGTTGGGGCTCATGATATATATTTGAGGCCATGTGGGGGCTCATGCTGTATATTGGAGGCTATGTGGGGTTCATGCAGTATATTGGAGGCTATGTGTGGGCTCATGCTTTATACTGGAGCCTATGTTGAGGCTCATACTGTATTTACGAAGCTATGTGGGGGCTCATACTGTATTGAGGGGGTTATGTGGAAGCTTGCGTAAAAAATACGTAAAATAAGCTAAATATATGCCATACAATTCTTTGATGTGTCATTATTACTGCTGATGCAAACATAATATCTTGACGACAAACGTGGTATAACCTGTCGGTCTCCTTTGTCAAAAAAAGTCTGTATGCAGCAATGTTGTACTCATACGATTAATTCTAAGATTAACCATTAGAAAAATAGACACAAACAGCACTAGACAGACCCCATTGACTATACAACTGTTTCTTATGGTATCCGTTATTTTACCTGAAAAATAGTTCAGAAGATCTCCACTATTATTAATGATGTCCTGCTGTTATATAACCAATGCATCTTTCACATGAATTTTATTTATGGAATTGACAACAACAGATGTGAATATAAGATTTTCTACAAACTATGAATTAGTGATTTATTAACCTTATTGTAGACTTATTGTTCTATAATCAAGTTGCTCCTTTTCAGATTAGAACATGGAAAGTGAAGAATATTGCAGGGCATTAACTAATGATTACTTTCAAAGTGGCTCAGACAAGAAATTAGATAGACAGTGGAACTAGTCAGAGATGGAAATAATGGAAATAAATCATGAACCTTTGGGCGCTGACTATGGTAGATATTATAGCTTCCCAATACTAAATTATAAACCATATATTATAATTGGCAATGTACCCATTTGATAATTAAAATCAGACAGAATAAAGGCAAGAGCCCGTCAGCTTGTGAAGTTGCCTTGTTCAGTATAGTTCAAAGCTGACTCACACACTTGCCCAAACTACTGAGTGAAGGATAAGAAGGGATTCCAGGTGGGCTTACCCATTATCAGTTTCTAGGTCAGTAGGCTGCTACTGGAAAAAGATGCTAATTCCAAGAATCTTTGGTCACGCAGCAGGAAGAAGAAAATGACTATAAGACAAAAGGAGTAGAGCAAGTAAGTAGAGATGATCAAACTGTTTGAAATTTGAATTCACTGGCTACACCAAATTTTCAAAAAAAGCTTGATTCTCAATAATACTGAAAAGCCTCTAATTGCCCTGACAACAGGTGTAAACAGTTGGAGGTCTCCTGGGACTGTATTGAACTGCTTTTGAGCTTTTAAATGCAAACAAAGCCTTACAAAAGGAGTTGGCCACTACTTTAAAAGTCTTTCTAGTTTTAAATAAATGCCTTTGATAAGTTCTTTTGTAAATACATTGTTTTACTTAATCGTTCTGTAACTTGAGCTGCTCCCTTGGTCAGATGATCTCTGACAAAGAATGTTCTGACATCCTATGATGTCGTGTCAGATTCTCCCTGACTTTCTGGCTTTGGAATCTGATGTGACATCACAATCATGTGATTTTTCATATAATGTGGATGGTCAGAGCTCCATTCACCAGCTCACTGATTTGGTGCATTTGCTGGAGACACAGCTCTTTCATCTCTCTTCACATTTCTCTCTTTAGAGCGGTCACCCTTGTATCTGTATATATATATATATATATATATATATATATATATATATATATATAGTAGAGCGTATATACACACACACATGTGCACCCAGTCCGCTATACCCTATATTTATATATATTTATACAGGAAGAGGAAGTGATGACTGTGACAACAGAGCTGTAGTGGACAACTTCTTTAATGTCCAAATGACCAAATGACTTCAACCTATCAGGTTAGGTGAAAAAGAATGGTAACTGGTGTTAAATAACAGCCTGACAAGTCTGGTACTGTAGTGTGTTTTTAAATAGCCTACTTAAATTTTACAAATGGTCCAAAAGTTATCCCTTTTTAAGGGCAGATGCCTATCTTGCTTGTGTTTATACACTGGTAGTGCAAATGGAAAAAAAGCTGTGTCTAAGAATTATCGCTTTACTTATAAAACAAAGGCTTAAACTACACTGTGTTACAGAAAAACAGATTTAGAATCACTGGAATATGTTAAAGCATTACAGAGCTATTACTAGAGATTAGCGGATTTTTTTAGTTTTGAATTCACCGACTTCTTTGAATTTCCCCCCAACATTTGATTACTGGCGAATAAATTTGTACAAATCTCAATATTGGAAAACTTGTAATTGCACTCGGGGGAAAAGGAGAGAGAGAGAACCCAGCTGACCATAAGAGCTTACACTCTACAGGAGAGAGAAAGAGAGAGGACACTGCTGACCAAAAGAATTCTACACCTCACAAGAGAAAGAAAGAGAGGACCCCGTTAACTATAAGAACTTACACTCTGCAGGAGAGAGAGACTTACTCATTGACTCTAAAAATGGAAAATGACTCTGCCATATAAACTGTCCTCCACTGAGAACCGCTGATCTTTGATGGTCCAGGTACTAACCACCACTGTACAAGGAATGATAATCTGTAAGATGTTATAGCTGCGGCATATTATGAGGAGCCCTGTGCCACAACACAAAATTAAGTTAGCTTGTTCTCTGATACTTTTAGTATGGGAAATGGTGCCAGGTACGATTTTTAAAGGTTTTTTTGCAAACAAAAATCAAATCTTAAAATGTTTGAATTTGCGTGAAACCAAGAATTTCAAGAAATTTGACTCAAGCTCGATCCTCTGCGGAAATGCGATACTTCACGAAAAATGGGACTTGGTCATTAAGTCAAAATTGGTTCCCTCACTAAGGGGTTAAATTGCTTGAAGCAAAGGTATTTGAGTCTTCGTGGCTGTTTAGCAATTAATCAAAACATTTAATTCAATAATAGGGCAGACTACATGTTAACTAAAGATAAAATAAAACAGCACAGCCAAAGCAATAAAAGGAATTTTAAAAACTCCACAATAATTCAATTAGAAACACAGCAAAAAGGCAATGGTATTTATCAACCAAGATATCAAGGAAAATGCACAATAGGATGTAGCAGACTCCCTTATTAGAAGGAGGTAACACAGGTGCAGAATGCTGATGAACAATCACTCTCAACCTCTCAATCCATGGAGGGGGTGATTGCCTAGCATTAAAGCTGCAGACAGATGAAACTTGCAATAGGGTGCAGTTTACACACATGTAGTACAGTGCCTAGCCAGCAACCTATTACACGCCCCTACTATTCAATTAGGCGGGTTGCCCGGCACCCTATCAGTGCACAACACCCATATACAGTATGCTAAGGTCATTTTGACATTTCTAAGGCTTTATTTGCATTAAAGGGCTCAAAAAAGAATAAATTTATCAATTTCATGTGTTTTACTTATTAATATAGCACCATCATATTCCACAGAACTTTACAGACATTATTATCACTCTACACATTGGGACTCAAAATCTACATTTCTATCAGTATGTATTTGCAGTGTGGAAAGAAATTGGAGCAACCGTAGGAAATGCAAACAGAGACGAGGAGAGCATACAAACTGCTCGCCGATGTTGTCCTTGGAGGGATTTGATCCCAAGACCCCAGCGCTGCAAGACAACAGTGCTAACCACTGAGCCACCGTGCTGCCCCCAAAATTGGAACATTTTAATTATTTTGTACATGTGTATAAATAAAAAATAGTTTATTGTTTGAAGAAAGTATATTTAAGTAAGCTTCACCCACCTCCTTGAATAGTTTACAAACAGTGAATGCAGTGCAAATTTACTTATCCACAATATATATAAACTTGAATTGGCATACAAATTCTCAAGCACTTCTGCTCACATATCTACTGAATAAAATACAATGTGAATAAGATGAATCTATATTTTTTGCATTCCTTATATTTTCTGTATTTACCAATTCTTTTTTTACTGAGCTTGATAGGTTTTTCCTCCAAGTGTTAGTTTAAAATGTCTTTATATATGACTCATGGGATGTAAAAATCCAGATAATAATATACATTTTAAAATGATCTTTTACTCCGTTGGCCTGTACTGTCTGTGATAAAGGCAAAGCTTCATTTTAGGGTAGCAGCTCCATGCCTTGATGAGAATGTGTTGTAGAAACGAGCTAGAAGGTTCAGAGAACAATGCTAAGTGCAATTCAGTTGAACAGCACAATTTCACAACAAAAGCCCTCAAAGTGCAAACTAGTAAAAACCTTTCTTTTTATCCACCTTTGTCAGCTCTTTGCATTGTTGATTGATTAGCTGTAATGCTGCTGTCAGTATTCTACCAATAGGATCTCATGACTGGCATTTTGCCTTTTTAAAACCATCTACACATATACATTCAAAAAAATCTGACTCTCCAAATCAGATGGGTTGATGACTGCCTGCGTCTTTATATTATTATTAATGTTCTTGGAAGCAAAGGATATTGAATAGCAATTAGGATCCACTGTTTCTGCTGCCGGGATGCACTTGAAAAGGTCACTTTGCAGGCAAGAAACCTTTTATGTACCTATATTTTTTTTTCATGCACGATTATCATTAATGTAACGATGCTTAGCACATTTATATCAGCAAGGGAGCATGACAGATTGTTTAGTTCATTTGAAAAGATGCAGTAATCATCTTCAGGCAATTTTATGGCAATACCGTCTCTGTTTAACCTTTCGTTCTAGCTTCAGGTGGTATTATTGGCTTGCATTTTTAATATGTGGTGGGAGAGAGAGCGGAAATGCGCATATTGTTGTAATGTTAATTGAATGAGTCTTATGTAGACCGTAATCACTCAGCAGAATAGTATTCCACAAGGTGCTGTTAAGTTGAGTTAAATAAAAACTTTGAATGAGTTCTGATGCCAACATGTCTGGAACAAGATCTTTTTCTAAATGTTGCCATTCACGTGCCCAACTGGTGCTTTTTTACAATTTGGAACTAAAATAAAATATGAGTCATTTGGCTTTGTCAAAGTCTCGTCTATCATATAAAGGCTGTACATAAATTATATTCAAGGTGATATATTTGGGTGAGAAAGTGCGGAGTAAAAGTTATACAATAGCTTAGTTTTTTTTCCAATAATTATGGAGGTCTTTAAAGCACTTTGTAGTGAAGACTTTTAAGGGCTAAATTTGTTTGAGTTGGAATGCAATACAAAGATTTTATGTTTTAAGGAATTTTAATCGTTTGTTGTAAAAACACAGTTTATAATAACAATTTTATATACATATATGTATATATATATATATATATATATATATATATATATAATATTTTTGTGGTTTCTGTGTCCTTTTTTGTTCAAATACTGCAACTCCCTGTGTAACATGTCCTGAAGTTTGTGGAACATTTCTATGATAATTTTTGGTATTTTTTTTAACATGCAATAAAAATGACGACTGTATAGGAAACCTTGAAGATCATTTTTCTCTAGTTTGGGGCTACCATTTTTACTTCAGATAAAAGTGGCAGAATTGTGATTTTTTAAAAAAATAATACTCATGATCAAAAGTGGCCAGAAGGGTCCCTTATGCCCCACTAAAGGACCCAACTTTCTAGCAAAAGTTGGGTCCAGATTTTTCTTTCCACATGTCTGTGGGGGGTTGTGGGATTGGGCTTTACATACTGGGATATCAGAACCTGGAAGTTTGGACCTGTGTTTTAGGGGGGCATAAGGTACTTTTCTGACCACCTTTGCTGATGAGTGCTATTTTAAAAAAAATCACCAGTCTAAAGCTGCTCATCCTTTGCTAAAATAAAAAAGGGCAGCCCCATATAGCTGATAGGCACTTTTTAAGAAAAATTTTCATTTTTATTATTTTGTGTTTTTTTTTCTTGTTGTGCAAACTGGTAGAAGTTTTCTAATGTGAGAATTACTAAATGTGTCTATATTGGGATATAAAAAAACTGTTTATGCTGTAATTCAGATATCTATTAAAATATATGTGAATGTGAAAAGTGTGAGCGTAATTTATTGTTAAATATATCTTTAGACCTCAAGTCATTTACAATTATAACTATATCTATGTAATGATAGTGTAGCAGTAGATCTTGTTTTTTGAATATAGAATTGAGAATTTACTCATTTTGACTTTGCCTCTAGGGTGGTTCAGTGTGATCAGGTATAAGGGGATTATGCCACATTAACTATTTTGAAAACTAAGTGCCTGTTACCCACCACAAATAAGTATCAGCACTTTCTGAAACAGATTAAACAGAGAAATTTTGTGTGAGGAGGGTAAACACTGAGACTTCTGTTGTGAAATGTAAAGATTTATAGAGCAATTGTGGGTGAAAACAAAGATTAAAGAGTTATTTATAAAAACTGTGACAAATGTAGAGTTATTTTTGTGCTTTTTTATATACATGTATATATATATATATACACATATACGTATATATATATATATATACTCATATATACAGTGTCATGAAAAAGTATTCATGCCCCGTGAACTTTTCCACTTTTTTTCCCTTTACACCCACAAACTTAAATATATTTTATTGAGATTTTATGTGATATACCAACACAAAGTAGCAAGTATTTGTGACGTGTAAAAGAAATGATACATGGTTTTTCAAAATTATTATATTTTAAAATTAGAAATCTAAAATTTGTGATGTTCATTTCTATTCAGCTCCCCTGGGTCATTGTTCTGCTGGAAGGTGAACCTGCGTCCCAGTCTCAAGTCCTTAGCAGCCTTTAAAAGGTTTTCCTTCAAGATAGCCCTGTATTTAGCTTCATCCATCCTCCCATCAACTATCACCAGCTTGCCTGTCTGTGCGGAAGTAAAGCATCCCCACATCATGATACTGCCTGTACCATGTTTGATTGTGGGAATGGTGTTTTCAGGGTGATTTGCAGTGTTAGTTTTCCACCACACATAGCGTTTTGAATTTAGCTCAAAAAGTTCTTCCTTGGTCTCATCTGACCCGAGCACATTCTTCCACATGTTAGCTGTGTCTTCTACATGGATTTTTTCAAACTGCATATGGGACTTCTTATGGCTTGCTTTCAAAAATGGTTTTAACGTAATCTTATTCTTTCATGAGTTTTTTACAAGTTTGTGACCACTTATAAAATGTGTTCAAAGTGCTGCCCATTGTGTTGGATTGTCAATGCAACGCTCTTCTCCCACTCTTGACACACTGATAGCAACACCGCAGAAGAAATGCTAACACAGGCTTCCAGTATCCATTGTTTCAGATGCTGCACATCTCGTATCTTGATGGTATGGTGTGGTATATGGGGTACAAAGATAGTGGGGCCATTCTTCATCAATGGAAACCTCAATGCCACTGGATATCTGAAATTGCTACATGATGATGTGTTGCCCTCTTTATACACTGAAGATGGCACATTCCCTGAGTTTTTCCAACAAGATGGTGCACCACCACATTATGAGTGTCAGGTCCGAGCATTCCTACATGAACAGTTTCCTGGAAAGTGGATTGGTCGTCGTGGGCCAGTTGAATGGCCGCCATGGTCTCCCGATCTGACCCCTTAGACTTTTATCTTTGGGGCCATCTGAAGGCAATTGTCTATGCTGTGAAGATACAAGATGTGCAGCATCTGAACAACGGATACTGGAAGCCTGTGCTAGCATTTCTTCTGCGGTGTTGCTATCAGTGTGTCAAGAGTGGGAGAAGAGGGTTGATTGACAATCCAACACAATGGGCAGCACTTTGAACACATTTTATAAGTGGTCATAAACTTGTAAAAAACTCATGAAAGAATAAAGTTACGTTAAAACCAAGCACACCGTTGTTTTTCTTATGAAATTCTCACTAAGTTTGATGTGTCACATGACCCTCTTCCCATTGAAAAAAATAAAGTTGCATCCAAAATGGCAGACTTCAAAATGGCCGCCGTGGTCACCACCAATCTGGAAAAGTTTTCCCCCTCCCATATATTAGTGTGCCACAAACAGGAAGTTGATATCACCAACCATTCCCATTTAATTTAGGTGTATCCATATAAATGGCCCACCCTGTATATCATTTTTAAAAGTTTCAGTGTTAAAGAGGTTGTCTGGTCTAAAGGTATTAATGGTCATCAATCACTGAAGGTCTGATACCATACACCAAAACTGATCAGCTGAAAGTGATCTAGAGGCTGATGAGTGTAATTACATTGAGCAGAGCAGCAATACACAGCTCCATTCACTGTGTAGCATCTTCTGACTTGACTTGACTTGCATCTTCATGAAAATAGCTGTCTTGCAGTGCAGTACAGCTCAATGTGATTACAGCCAGCAGCCAGAGGAGATTATTCTAAGCATACGTCATCAATAGCTTAAGAAAAGGAAATCCCTTTAAATTAAAGAAAATTATAAACCTAACATAGCTGAACAAACTAAAATTATACTATTTGAAAAAAATAGCACAATATGCCAATATTACACTTGGTACATTTGCTCCTTGCACTGGCATAGTCTACAAAGTTCAAAATTACTCATATCCGTGTCATAAAAATTAGATTAGGTCTTGGGGTTCCAATCTAACTTTTATGATATGTCTGCTTGTCGTATCATAAAAGTTAAATGCCAGATAACCCCATATTTGGTATTTGTTTCATAAGTTCTAAAGATCAGTAAATTAGTATATTGTCTGTGAAATAAAGCATCTAGTGGACAGTTCAAAAAAACAAATAATATTCTAGAACATTGATAATTGAAACTTGTCTTTTAAGCAGCAAGTATTTTTATTATAATTTAGAAAGGGGGCTCACAATTGTTCAAAGAAGGCAGAAAAAAACAGCATTATTTTGCTGTAGATCAGTCAACACTATGGATAATGTTAAAAAAACCTGTCAAAAGTAAAAATACTTATGTATTTGTAAGATTTAGAGAGCTGAAAAAAAGCGGTTATTATGTTCCTTTTAGTGACAAAGATAATATTATATTTTCTTTTTTGTTAGTAATTATTAATTTCCACCTTAAGTGTGACGAAGAGCTGTAAGAAATGTGCATTAAGCAGAATTTAAAAAAACAAGAACATTGGTGTAAAATTATAAGTTTCTAGAACTTATATTGTTACATAGGTTGAAAAAGACCTAGGTCCATCATGTTCATCCTTCCCTCACCAATTCTACATTTTGTCACTAATTTAACTATAACTCACAATATTAGGTGTATCGAGGAAATCATCCAGCCTTTTTTTAAAAGCTATTATAGTGACTACCTCTTGGATGCAATAAGGAGTTCAAATGGTTTTTACATGGCACGACTGGTCATTCACATGGAAAAGACGTCTCAAATCAAAGGATTCCAATAAGGATTTTTTTTTTATGTTACAAATTAAAAATCTATGCGTTTCGAAGTCTCTCCAACTTCTTCATCAAGTTTGGGAATACAAATTATTCCCCATCCTGATGAAGAAGTTGGGGAGTCTTCAAAACGCGTAGATTTTTAATTTGTAACAACAAAAAAAAAAATCCTTTTTGAAATCTTTTGATTTGAGATGTCTTTTCCATGTGGATGACCAGCAGCGCAGTGAAAAAACGTTTGAACTCCTTATTTCATCCAGTTTTGGTCTATTGATCTGCGGTTGGGCAGCAGCTGGTACATGCTTTCATATAGTTGCAGGTTGCAACTTATCAAGGTGAGAGTAAAATCCCTTTTATTTTGCATTTATTTTAACCAGTTAAAGCCCTATTTTGCGCTCAATTGTCTTTCCAGTGTTTCTACTTTCATTATTACCTCTTGTGGTAGGCCATTCCACAGTCCGACTGCTCTAACTGTAAAGAACCCTTTCTTTTTTAGCTGCCGTATTCGCCTTTCTTTCACCCGGAGTGAGTGCCCCCTGGTCCTTAATATAATTTTTAGAAGGAATAAGTCATGTGCCAGTAATTTGTACTGACCACACATACATTTCTACATGTAAATGAGATCTCCTCGGAGGCCTCTTTTTTCTAAGCTAAACAAGCTCAACTTTTACAACCTCTCATCATACGAGATGCCTTCCATTCCTTATAATAATCTAGTTGCCCACCTTTAAACTGACTCTAACTTCTGAATATCCTTTTTTAAAATGTGGAGCCCAAAACTGGATCCCATATTCTAGATGTGGCCTCACCAGTGATTTATAAAGGGGTAACAGTACTTTGGGATCGCGGGATTTTATCTCTCTTTTTATACATCTTAAAATCTTGTTTGCCTTTGCGGCTAAAACATTATTAGAATCTGGTTTAATCTTCTTTTAGCATGTTTGATATATTTAACCTACATTTTAAGCAGAATATGACTAAAGTACTCTTTTGTGTGCCAAAGTGAAAGAAATTCTAAAAGAAACCCAGAAGGCTTTAATATGAGTCACAGTCATTATAAGTCCCCAAATGCAGATGTTAGTAGAGCCTTAAAGTACATTCACATTTCTTTGTGAAAAATTCTGCGGTGTATTTACATGATCAAATCTACAGATTTATCAAATCTATATTTGCTTGATAGGTATTTTCGTTAGATAACTACAAGAGTTTAAACAGATCTTCACAAAGACGCTGTATTATGTAATACATAATAAGAAATTCAAGAAATATTTCATTACATGATCATCCATGGAAATGGATGAGTATAATATTACAAACAGAGTTATGAAAGCAATAAAACATATTTAGACTTTGCAGGTAGAATATATGAACTAAAATAAAAAGATAATCCAAAAATTATCCTTTTCCGGGAGCAGATACCTGCAGGTGTTTATACACATGTGATGAATACAGAAGAAGCCATGGCTTTTAAACAAGCAATGGTCCAAAAATTATTAATTTGGGCGGGCAACAACAGGCTTGGTGTTTGTTTGTCAAGCTCATAAGCAATGCCCAAGCAGTATGACCAATGAAAAAGCAATGAAAACCACCAGTCCAGGCTCTAGATAAAATGGTCCAAGAACAAGAAATTGCTTTTTATTATTTAAGTTAAAGCCCTCTGACAACAATTTTTTTGGGCTGCAGTGAAAGGTTTTGTTACATTTTTTTCTTGTCTGCTTCAACAATAATAATGAAAAGAATGATGATAATGTAATTGCATATTTCATTGGCCTTTGAACACAACATTGAACAGTTTTTGAGTAGCAAATTGGTAAACTTAGAAAAAAATTGTGGACTGCATGGCCCTCTAAGAAGCAATAGATTGTTTTAGCTGGCCCATGACAATTTTAAAATAATTATTTTCTGACAGCAGTAAAGTTAACTAAAAGTAGTGGAAAAAAATTGCTTTTTGGTTTTGGTGGGTACACCAAGAGAATGAAAGAAGCCTTTTGTATAGCTATGACAAGCTTGAAAATGTATTTTGGCTAAAATAACATTTTTGTTGCAAAAAATGGTAACATTCCTTGCCCATTGCACAAAGATAATATGGCCTGTGAAGAAACAATAGCTTTTAACAAGCCATTCAAAAATGTTACCTGTGTAGGGGGCATCAGCACTGGGGGCAGCAGAATAGTATAAAGTATAACGGATAGGCTAGCAGATGCTACTGCTAATTTAATCAATTGCTTCAGCCATGAGTGGGTGAATGAAAATCCTCACTCATTCATTTCTAATACATTTTCACAAATATAAGGTTTTCCACACATGTGAAGTACAATCTGGACACCTGGTGCATTGAATTCCATATTTGACAGTATACTGGCAGCTTGACAAGACAATCCACACATGGCAAACTGACATGCTGACTCAGAAGTGCATGGGTTCAGGGTTCAGGGTTCAGTAAGAAGGAGCACAGTCCAAATACAACAACCTGATCTATGTTTTTTAATTTGCATCTGGTTTTTACAGTATCTGACAAAACATCTAGTCCTCCATGTGATATATACTGTAATTGAGTGGAGAGGGGTATGATGGTCAGACATGTGGTCGGCATGTTTTTTCTCAGCGAAAACTTTGCCGAACAGGGAAAACAGCTTACCTTGGTCATTCATCAATTTTGTCTCCCTTTTGGAAGCTGGAAAAAAATTCCCCCCATTTTGCTTTTATAGAGACGGTCTTAAAACATGGCTATCTAATTCTCATGGCTTGCTTGATGCTAATGATATCAGTTTACAAGCAATCAAACATGCAGTTTGACATTAATGCCAAAATGATCAAGGGCTCCACTGGTTCACTTTATGGCCCCGCTGTGACAGTTGGTCATTATAGCCAGCATTGGCATCATGAATACCTGAGATTTCAAGAACCTAAAGACTGAAAGTTAGGAATGGATGCAACTTTCTGTCATGTTACTGTTGTAAATGTCCATTGAGTGGTATTTGAAGGAGGTGTAGATGAATAAATACTGCCTAGTGTTGGAACCAGGCCTAGTGCCCAACCAAGGAGGTGTCACCATTGTCCTTATTCTTCAGGTGGTGTATTGATATCACTCAAAATATTAACCCAATGGGCAGTGAAAACATGTACTGTCCCTGTTCATAATGCTGCTCCATGTGTCGACGGTGCAGTGCAAGTACAGTGTGGTGCAGTACAAGTCCAAGGAATGGCCCATAACTTCTTACATGTGAGATCACAGACTGGGTTACCCTTTCTTCAAGAAATAATGGTGGCTGGGTATTCTCCATTAAGGCTTAGCATGTGCCATAATTTCCCCAAAATCACTGGAATCCACTAAGTGTGACAGCAGGTAGTACACAAGCAGATAACTTGGGGTATACTGTTGTCTCTTGGGCATGTAATTTGATATGGATAACAGATGCTGAAACCAACAGTAACCAGGTACTACTTGAGAGTGCAACCTGGCAACCAGAAAGACACTTATAAAGAGAAAGAGGAGTATGACAACTTGCTGGCTTGTTTGCTTTTCTCACATGAACAGGTGATGACTTTTCACCTGCTTATGGATAGCCAGAGTTCCTAGTTGATTTGTCCCAGGACATCCACAACTTATTTTCCTTGATTTGTTGGCTGGCAACGTGGAAAAGAATGACCTGAGATGACGACACAATGGACTTGCCACCACCACGACCACAATCAGAGCTTTCAAGTGCTCTTGAACCACTTCTACCAATAGTAGCTGAGGCATCACCTGCTTCTGATCTGGTCATATAAAAAGAAGATCTACCCTTGGAAGATCTTTTGGCCAGATTTTGATTCTGCTCTTCTTAACTGACACCAATACACTCCTTTGATGTTGACATCGCCTTTGTCACGGGTGTGTCAGATGTGACAGACAGTCTCCCTGCAGTTGGTTTGAGAAGATCTCTTCGTTTGGCATTACAGACACCTTCTTAGATCTATATCACTCTAGGACCCAGTGGATACCTCCCTCCTGCTAATTGACACCCAGGCCTATGTGTTGAAATACTTTCTGTTTGCTACAGGGAGGGGCCAGTGATATTCACATGTTTCCTTGTGAAAGCTTGGAGCTATTGCAGTCTGCTTACTTCCTCTCTGGTGCCTAGGAGAACGTTGGTGCAATCTCTCTGAAGTTGGCTCTCTGAAGCTAACGTACTTTCCCCCTTGTTTGTCTCCCTTGTTGCATTTTGTTGTTAGTGGGGACTGACTAGTGCTCATCCCCCCTTCCCTATCCAGGGCCAAGCTCTAGGGAAATACAGGGTTAAGGTTCTTGTGTGGCGATTGGTGAGGAATCAATATAGGGACGTTAGGGGAGACAGGGTGATGTCAGATCAGCCTAGGAGGTCTCCACTCCCCCTTTCCCTAGTGTCTGGGCTCCCTTCCCCTCTTTCCTTGGTGTTGTACTTAGTCTTTCCTACACCTTGTGTGACATTATGACTGGCTGTGCACATTTAGAAAAAAAAACAAAACTGACACTTGGGCTTATTTGTATGTTTTTTTTTTCGGGCGTGTTTTTTTTCCCCTTTCTATCTTGGTATGGGTTCAGTTGGAGGTGAATGTCTTCCACTGTGAGGTTCAACAACAGCATCAGCGGCTACAGGTCACTAATGTAGGGGTCTCTGCAGGTAGGCCTGCCCAGCCTGAACCCAAGGTTGCCCTTCCGGACAGGTTTTCAGGTGGTAGGGACAAGTTTTTTGTGTTCAAGGAGGCCTGCAAACTTCCTCTGAAAGTGAGGAGCAACGAGTGGGAATTGTGATCTCACTGCTGCAGGGAGATCCTCAATCCTGGGCATTTTTTTACAGCAGGATTCAGTTTGTCTCCATTATGAGGAGGTTTTATTGGGGCCCTGGCCCTCACCTATGATGACCCTGACCGTGTCGCCTTGGCTGTGTCTAGGCTACATTGCCTTCAGCAGGGGAATCGGTCAGTGGAGACATACAGCTCTGAATTCTGTAGATGGGCAATGAATTCAAAATGGAATGACTTTGCTCTTAGAAGCCAATTTTGTGAGGGCCTTACTGAATGGTTGAAAGATGCTTTGGCAGTATATGAAACCCCTGAGTCCTTGGAGGCTGTCATGTCAGTGGCTATATGTCTTGATAGATGCTTTCGGGATAGGTGGGTGAGACCACCTTCTCTGGGGCTTTCTTGTCAGCATTATGCACCTTTGCCGGGGGAGTGGTCTGGCAGTGAACTAGTACTGAGGGATCTGGAGGAGCCCATGCAGTTGGGGGATGCCTCTGCATCATACATTTCCCCAGAGATTCGCAAGAAAAAAGGTGTATGTTTTTTTTGTGGGAAAAAGGGACATTTTATTGAGCATGTCCTTCGATTCCTAAGCAAAAGGAAACTCAATTAACCCTTGGTAGTCTGGAGTTGGATAAGCAAGGAGTGCATTTATCGCCAACCTGCAGTTCCTGGTTTGTCCTGACAGCAGTGGTGGTTCTAGAGAGCAAAACCGAGAAAATTTTTGTGTTTGTTGCTGCAGTCTCTACGGAAATATTACCTTCTTTTCTGTCTGGTTTTGAAGATGTTTTTTCTGAGAGGGGGTGTCAGTATTTGTCTCCTCATCATGCATAAGATTGTCCTATTAACCTGACCCATGGAGCTAAACTACCAAAATCCAGACTGAATAATCTTTCAGGCCCTGAGAGACAAGCCATGAAGGATTTCATTGCGGAAAGTCTGGAGAAGGGACACATCAGTCCCTCATCTTCGACCGTGGTGGCAGGGTTCTTCTTCGTGATGAAAAAAGATGGCGGCCTACATGCCTGTTTAGATTTCCGGGAATTAAATCAAATTACCATCCGAGGTCCATATTCTCTTCCTCTGATACCAGATTTGTTCAGCCAGGTTGTGGGAGCTAAGATGTTCTCCAAGTTGGATTTAAAGGGAGCCTACCATCTGGTTAGAATCAGGGAAAGGGATGAATGGAAAACAGCGATCAATACCTCTGAAGGGCATTTTGAGAGTCTGGTTATGCCTTTTGGTTTGACCAATGCACCTGAGGTATTTCAGCATTTCATAAATGATATTTTCCATCGTTTGAGGGGGAGGTTTGTGGTGGTCTATCTGGACGATATTTTCATTTACTCACCTGATTTTGAGACACATCAGGGGCATGTTAAAAAGGTGCTCCAGATATTAAGGGATAACAAACTATATGCCAAATTAGAGAAATGTGATTTCGCTGTTCAGGAGGTGCAGTTTTTGGGGTACTTGTTGTCATCTTTTGATTTTTGGATGGATCTGGAGAAGATCCGTGTGGTCCTTAATTGAGACCGCCCGAGAACCTGAGGGCTTTACAATGTTTTCAGGGCTTTACTAATTTTTACCGGAAATTCATCAAAAATTACTCAGTAATGGTGAAACCCCTTACTGACATGACTAGGAAGGGGTCCGATTTTTCCAAATGGTCGGATGCCTCCCTCCAGGCTTTTTCCTCCTTAAAGAACTGTTTTGCCACATCACCTATACTCAGTCAACCCGTTGTTTCCCAGCCCTTTATTGTTGAAGTTGATGCGTCGGAAGTGGGAGTTGGGGCTGTGTTGTCTCAGGGTCCATCCACCGGTAAATGGCGTCCATGCGCTTTCTTTTCTAAAAAATTGTCCTCGGCTGAGAGAAATTATGACGTGGGTAATAGGAAACTTTTGGCGATCAAATTGGCGTTTGAAGAATGGTGACATTGGTTGGAGGGGGCTGTCCATCCTATTACTGTTATTACTGACCATAAGAACCTGTCATATCTCCAATCAGCTAAACGTCTCAACCCTAGGCAAGCCAGATGGTCCCTGTTTTTTACTAGGTTCAATTTTGCTGTCACTTTTCGTCCAGGGGTCAAAAATGTCAAGGTTGATGCTTTGTTCCAGAGCTTCCCTGGTGGTGGTCACCATGAGAACCCTGCCCCGATATTACAGAAGGGGGAAGTCATTTCAGCATTGTATCCTGAACTGGAGGGTGAGGTGTTGGAGGCTTTCTGCCCTTCAGGAAGGTTATTTGTGGCATCTAATTTGCACAGCAAAGTAATTAATGAACAGCACAAATCTGTGCTTGCTGGTCATCAAAGTGTTAAGACGTGCAAGAACATGATAATGTAAACATATAAAGTTTATTATAATCCAAAGTTAAAAGTTCACAAATAGATGAAAATATATTGGCGCAGATACATTTTTTTCGGAGGTTCAACTCCAATACTATGAACATTAGACTTACTTATAAATTCCATTATCACCATATTGAATTCCTGGATGTCAAGAGGGACAGTCTGGGTTATCTACAATCAGATTTATTTCGAAAGGACACGGCTGTGAACGCCTTGTTGCATGCATCTTCATCCCATCTAACTCATACTATCAATGCTGTACCTGTTAGCCAATTTCTGCGCATTAGACATATCTGCTCTACGGATAGCGACTTTGAGAGGAGGGCAGAGGAAATAAGGTGCAGATTTCTTGACCGCGGGGAAAAGCAGAAGGAGCATTAAACATGCATACAATCGAGCCAGGAATAGTAATCGTGAGAATCTTATGTATCCCAATGTAAACAATAAACAAGAGAATTGGGTTAGGATGGTGACACAGTATCACTCTCAGTGGCATAGGATGTACGATATATTGAAGAAATACTGGCCCATTTTGCTTGCAGATCCGACGTTGCGGCAATATTTACCTAATTACCCATCAGTCACGGCTCGTCGATGTCCGAGCCTTCGAGATCATTTAGTTAGGAGTTATCTTACCCCAAATATCCAGAGGACAATTGGAGACACTGGATCAATTGATAGAAAATGAACATGGGGGTGCACTCCGTGTGGCTCATGTATTTCATGTTCAAACATCGCTAGCGCCAAGAAGTTTGTCTCATCCAATGGGAAGGAATTTACCATTCTACATTCCATTACTTGTACAACTTCTAACGTCATCTATCACGCTACGTGCCCCTGCTCTTTGATCTATATTGGTCTTACCACCAGAATGCTTAAGATTAGAGTCAGGGAGCACGTACGTGATATCATGGCGGCCGCAACTGAGGAGAATATTGAAATACTAAAGACTATTCCTAGGCACTTTAAGAAGTATCACGCTTGTGATCCATCTGGGTTTCGAGTCAGGGGCATCGACCATGTATACAGAACATTACGTGGTGGTGGTACTGGTCGTGTCCTTGCACAAAAGGAATCCAGATGGATCTGGTCATTACTAGAGATGAGCGTTGTTCTACTCGAACTGTTCGCCAATCTCAAATTCGAGCTGTTTTGGGCGGTGTTCGAGCCGTTCGGCGAACACGAACGATTTGAGAAAAATTCGGCTGTTCGAGGTTATGTTCGATAACTGTTCGTGCACCAAAATCATAACTGGATTTTTTCTCAGTAATGATGAAAATTAATGTTAATACGCAGTTTGAGTGTACAGCGGGGTGGGGGGAGGGGCAGGGGATGGATCTCTGCAGGAACAATGAAGATCTCCATTTTTTTTTCTCTTTCCCGCATTTGCAGTGGGGAGGTGCAGTCTGTCAGCCTATCAGCAGCGCACACATGGAGCGAACTGCTGTTTTTCACACAAGCAAGGGCATGTGTCATTGGCAGTGTATGTCACATGTCCTTACCCTATAAGACCAAGCTTTTTTCCCCGTCGCCACCATTTTCTCACTGCTGCAGCTGCGTGTTAGACGGCACCGCTGTTGCTGTGTGCGCTATACCTTGTTAATTTCAAGCCAATTTTCGCACAAATCTACAGATAGCTTGAGAGTAGGGAATAGTTGTGATTGCAGTCCTTTTAAGGACTAGGTTACAGCATTTCCTACGACTTTTATCAGGCAGGTCTGTGCTCTTAAATAGATAGATTGTGGGAGTAAAGACTAATTGTAATTGCAGTCCTTTTCAGGACTAGGTTACATCAGTTCCTATCAGTTTTTGCCAGGCAGGTCTGTGCCAGTGCTGTGTAAGTTTTTTTCACAGCATTTGGCTGAATCTAGCAAAGCTAATCCTTTTTGGCCTATTGCAGAGTGTGTTAGTCAGTGGAGTAGCCTATCTGTGTTGCAAGATATACCACCTGTGCATAGAATACCAATTTTTTTACTGCACCTAGTGAAGTAAAATCTTTTGGGCATAGCATCATTCTATTGATCCATCTATACTGACCTCCAACAGGTTGCAAATTGAATATAATTTTTTTCTGCATCTAGCTCTGAAAAAATATTTGGGCTTCTAGCAGTGTGTGGGACTTGTTCTATTAGTCCATCTATACTGACCTCCATCAGGTTGCAAACTGAATATAATTTTTTTCTGCATCTAGCTCTGAAAAAATATTTGGCCTTCTAGCAGTGTGTGGGATTTCTCTATTAGTTCATCTATACTGACCTCCATCAGGTTGCAAATTAAAAATAATTTTTATCTGCATCTACCTCTGAAAAAATATTTGGGCTTCTAGCTGTGTGTGGGACTTGTTCTATTAGTCCATCTATACTGACCTCCATCAGGTTGCAAACTGACTATAATTTTTTTCTGCATCTAGCTCTGAAAAAATATTTGGCCTTCTAGCAGTGTGTGGGACTTTCTCTATTAGTCCATCTATACTGACCTCCATCAGGTTGCAAATTAAAAATAATTTTTATCTGCATCTAGCTCTGAAAAAATATTTGGCCTTCTAGCAGTGTGTGGGACTTTCTCTATTAGTCCATCTATACTGACCTCCATCAGGTTGCAAATTAAAAATAATTTTTATCTGCATCTAGCTCTGAAAAAATATTTGGCCTTCTAGCAGTGTGTGGGACTTTCTCTATTAGTCCATCTATACTGACCTCCATCAGGTTGCAAACTGAATATAATTTTTATCTGCATCTATCTCTGAAAAAATATTTGGGCTTCTAGCTGTGTGTGGGACTTTCTCTATTAGTCCATCTATACTGACCTCCATCAGGTTGCAAATTAAAAATAATTTTTATCTGCATCTAGCTCTGAAAAAATATTTGGCCTTCTAGCAGTGTGTGGGACTTTCTCTATTAGTCCATCTATACTGACCTCCATCAGGTTGCAAATTAAAAATAATTTTTATCTGCATCTATCTCTGAAAAAATATTTGGGCTTCTAGCTGTGTGTGGGACTTGTTCTATTAGTCCATCTATACTGACCTCCATCAGGTTGCAAACTGAATATAATTTTTTTCTGCATCTAGCTCTGAAAAAATATTTAGCCTTCTAGCAGTGTGTGGGACTTTCTCTATTAGTCCATCTATACTGACCTCCATCAGGTTGCAAATTAAAAATAATTTTTTTTCTGCATCTACCTCTGAAAAAATATTGGGATTCTAGCTGTGTCTGGGACTTGTTCTATTAATCCATCTATACAGACCTCCATCAGGTTGCAAACTGAATATAATTTTTTTCTGCATCTTCCTCTGAAAAAATATTTGGGCTTCTAGCTGTGTGTGGGACTTGATCTATTAGTCCATCTATACTGACCTCCATCAGGTTGCAAACTGAATATAATTTTTTTCTGCATCTAGCTCTGAAAAAGTATTTGGCCTTCTAGCAGTGTGTGGGACTTTCTCTATTAGTCCATCTATACTGACCTCCATCAGGTTGCAAATTAAAAATATTTTTTATCTGCATCTAGCTCTGAAAAAATATTTGGCCTTCTAGCAGTGTGTGGGACTTTCTCTATTAGTCCATCTATACTGACCTCCATCAGGTTGCAAATTAAAAATAATTTTTATCTGCATCTACCTCTGAAAAAATAATTGGGCTTCTAGCTGTGTGTGGGACTTGTTCTATTATTCCATCTATACTGACCTCCATCAGGTTGCAAACTGAATATAATTTTTTTCTGCATCTAGCTCTGAAAAAATATTTGGCCTTCTAGCAGTGTGTGGGACTTTCTCTATTAGTCCATCTATACTGACCTCCATCAGGTTGCAAACTGAATATATTTTTTTTCTGCATCTACCTCTGAAAAAATATTGGGCTTCTAGCTGTGTGTGGGACTTGTTCTATTAACCCATCTATACAGACCTCCATCAGGTTGCAAACTGAATATATTTTTTTTCTGCATCTACCTCTGAAAAAATATTGGGCTTCTAGCTGTGTGTGGGACTTGTTCTATTAATCCATCTATACAGACCTCCATCAGGTTGCAAACTGAATATAATTTTTTTCTGCATCTAGCTCTGAAAAAATATTTGGCCTTCTAGCAGTGTGTGGGATTTTCTCTATTAGTTCATCTATACTGACCTCCATCAGGTTGCAAATTAAAAATAATTTTTATCTGCATCTAGCTCTGAAAAAATATTTGGCCTTCTAGCAGTGTGTGGGACTTTCTCTATTAGTCCATCTATACTGACCTCCATCAGGTTGCAAATTAAAAATAATTTTTATCTGCATCTACCTCTGAAAAAATATTTGGGCTTCTAGCTGTGTGTGGGACTTGTTCTATTAGTCCATCTATACTGACCTCCATCAGGTTGCAAACTGAAAATAATTTTTTTCTGCATCTAGCTCTGAAAAAATATTTGGCCTTCTAGCAGTGTGTGGGACTTTCTCTATTAGTCCATCTATACTGACCTCCATTAGGTTGCAAATTAAAAATATTTTTTTTTCTGCATCTACCTCTGAAAAAATATTGGGCTTCTAGCTGTGTGTGGGACTTGTTCTATTAATCCATCTATACAGACCTCCATCAGGTTGCAAACTGAATATAATTTTTTCTGCATCTAGCTCTGAAAAAATAGTTGGCCTTCTAGCAGTGTGTGGGACTTTCTCTATTAGTCCATCTATACTGACCTCCATCAGGTTGCAAATTAAAAATAATTTTTATCTGCATCTACCTCTGAAAAAATATTTGGGCTTCTAGCTGTGTGTGGGACTTGTTCTATTAGTCCATCTATATTGACCTCCATCAGGATGCAAACTGAATATAATTTTTTTCTGCATCTAGCTCTGAAAAAATATTTGGCCTTCTAGCAGTGTGTGGGACTTTCTCTATTAGTCCATCTATACTGACCTCCATCAGGTTGCAAATTAAAAATATTTTTTTTTCTGCATCTACCTCTGAAAAAATATTGGGCTTCTAGCTGTGTGTGGGACTTGTTCTATTAATCCATCTATACAGACCTCCATCAGGTTGCAAACTGAATATAATTTTTTTCTGCATCTAGCTCTGAAAAAATATTTGGCCTTCTAGCAGTGTGTGGGACTTTCTCTATAAGTCCATCTATACTGACCTCCATCAGGTTACAAATTAAAAATAATTTTTATCTGCATCTACCTCTGAAAAAATATTTGGGCTTCTAGCTGTGTGTGGGACTTGTTCTATTAGTCCATCTATACTGACCTCCATCAGGTTGCAAACTGAATATAATTTTTTTCTGCATCTAGCTCTGAATAAATATTTGGCCTTCTAGCAGTGTGTGGGACTTGTTCTATTAGTCCACCTATACTGACCTCCATCAGGTTGCAAATTCAAAATAATTTTTTGTCTGCATCTAGCTCTGAAAAAATATTTGGCCTTCTAGCAGTGTGTGGGACTTTCTCTATTAGTCCATCTATACTGACCTCCATCAGGTTGCAAACTGAATATATTTTTTTCTGCATCTACCTCTGAAAAAATATTTGGGCTTCTAGCTGTGTGTGGGACTTGTTCTATTAGTCCATCTATACTGACCTCCATCAGGTTGCAAATCGAATATAATTTTTTTCTGCATCTATCCCAGCCAATAGTTTTGGCCTAATACCACAGTTTGGCCACTCAGCTCTGCTCGGTTCCCCTCCATTGTTTTTTTGTGCAAACAACTCCAGAGTTGTGAATTAGTTAACCACCAAAATGAGTGGAAAAAGGCCTGCTGCTGGTGGAAAGGGGAATAGGCGTGTTGGGAAGGGGAAAAAAGGTTGTGTCCGTGGGGTAGGTGTTAAAGCAACAGTAACATCTGCAGAAGAAAGACCATCTTCCAGCCAAACTAAAATGTCTACTTCTTTTAGCGGACAATGTGATAAGATCCCTTTCTTACGGCCACGCCAATCGCTACAAATTCCAGATGAGGCACAAAAACAGCAGGTGCTTCAATGGATATCAAGTGCTCCTTTAAATGGGCTCTCCTCCACATCAACTTCAACATCACAAATACTCCAGTCCTCAAAGGTGTCACCCCAATCGCACTTGCTTCCTCACAGCTCCCAAATCTCCAGCTGCCCGTCTGAGTATGAGGTAGAACAGATGGTTGAGTCTGCAGAGCTGTTTACTCATACTATAGCCTGGGAATCAGAGGTCGACTCCAGTGCTTCTGTGAATCCAGACGAGGAAATGATCTGCACTGATGCCCAGAATCTTTATGAGTCGGATCCAGGACCAGACGCAGAAGGTTCTGACCATAATGTAGACCCTCATTCCCAAACTGTAACTCCTGTTGGTGGAGACAATGAGGAAGACGATGATGAGACTCAAATACCTGATGGGAGCGACAACTTTAGTTTTTTGTCAGGGCAGGAACAGGTTGGCTCTGAGGACGACGGATGTGATAACGCACAGGGTTATGATGATGAGGTTGGAGATCCCACTTACTGTCAACCCACAGTCAGCCAAGAGATGAGGTCAGCAGAGGAGGTGGAGGAAGATGCTAGTGACGACGAGGTCAGGTTGCGCCTTCCTGGACAGAGACGTAGTACTGAAAGCACGTCAACAACTGCATCCTCAAACACAACTCTGCCTCTCACCACAAGTCGTGGTGGCTCTTCAGGTCGCATGGGTGCTAAGCCTTGCATAGCCTGGGCATTTTTTCAGATCGATAAAGATGACCCAACTTGTGTTATCTGTAACATTTGTCAACAAAAGCTAAGTAGAGGCCAAAAAATACATAGTTTGAGTACTTCATGCATGAACCGGCACATGGACATGAAGCATAAGTTGCAGTGGGAAGCTCAGTGTGCTACAATGCGGCCTAGCCGGCCGGGCCAACCACCGTCTGCCATATCTTGTGCATCCGCGGCCTCTTCATCCTCTGTGACTGGGGGGACAGCAGTCACACCTGTTTTGGGGCGCAGACCTGCCACCTCTTTACCCGCAACAGCCATCGTGATTGGCAGGTCATCATTTTCTTTGGAGGTGGTAACACCAGCTGGTGTTGAGCGCTGTCCGACATCGATAGCACCACCTTTGGATCAAGGCAACCTAACATGTCCGCCTGCATCTTCCTCACAGACCGGCGGTTTGCCGGGGACACCCTTATCAACCCCGTCTAAGCACAATAGCCAGCTCTCGGTCCCTCAGATGTGGACAAGTAAAAGACCATTTCCTCCTAGCCATGAGAAAGCTAAGAGGTTGAATTTCACCATCTGCAAGCTCTTGGCTACAGAAATGCTGCCTTTCCGCCTGGTGGACACAGAGGATTTTCGAGACCATATGTCTGTCGCAGTGCCCCAGTACCAGATGCCCAGTCGGCACTACTTCTCAAAGAAAGGTGTGCCTGCGCTCCACCAGCATGTCGCACACAACATCACCGCTTCTTTGAGCAACTCTGTGTGTGACAGGGTGCATTTCACCACAGACACTTGGACGAGTAGGCATGGACAGGGGCGCTACATGTCGCTGACTGGGCACTGGGTAACTATGGTGACAGCAGGACAAGGGGCTGCTGTCCAAGTCTTGCCGTCCCCACGAGTTGTGCGTCAATCCTCTTTATGTCAAAGTTCCTCCACTGCTTCTGCCTCCTCAACCTCCTCTCGGTCTTCCACCTGCACCCAAAGCCTGTCTGGTCATGCCACAAGCTTTCTAGCTGCGCAGAAGGGATCCTGCACACCTCCTTACTATGCTGGCAGTAGGGCTCAACGTCATCAGGCGGTTTTTACTTTGAAATGTCTGTGAAATGTGAGTCACACAGCTGAGGAGTTGTGGTCAGCTCTGGAGAACCAATTTCATGAATGGTTGTCTCCACTGGACCTGAAACCAGGGAAGGCCGTGTGCGACAATGCTGCAAACCTGGGTGCGGCCCTTCGCCGGGGCAATGTCACACACGTGCCTTGTATGGCTCACGTGTTGAACCTGGTTGTCCAGCAATTTTTAGCCCACTATCCCAGACTAGATGGCCTTCTGCAGAGGGCACGGTCGCTGTGTGCTCACTTCCGCCGTTCGCATCCCGCAGCTCAGCGACTTACATCTCTACAGAAGTCGTTGGGCCTGCCACTTCACCGGCTAAAATGCGATGTGCCTACCCGGTGGAATTCAACTTTGCACATGTTGCAGCGACTGTGGCAGCACAGACAAGCCCTGGTGCAATACGTTCTGACGTATAGCCTGGGCCAACGAGATCCAGAGGTGGGGCAAATCATGCTGGAGGAGTGGTCTCAGATCAGGGACCTATGCACCCTTCTGCACAGTTTTGAAATGGCGACGAAGATGTTTAGTGCTGACGATGCCATTATCAGCATGACTATTCCGGTGATTTACATGCTGGAGCACATGTTAAACAGAATTCGGAGTCAGGTCGTGGCACAAGAGGAGGTGGAGGAAGTAGAGGAGGAGGAGTTGTATGCGGAAGGGCTAACATCTGCAAGGTCCAGACGGTCGGCAGCACCAAGGCGGCAGGCATGTGAGGGTGGGGGAGATGGTTTTACCAGGGCGCATGGTAGCAGCCAAACTAGTGAGGAAGGTGCAGGAGCCCAGGAAGAAGTGGAGGACGAACTGATGGAAGACTCATCAGATGAGGGAGACCTTGATCACATTTCTGTTGTGCGAGGTTGGGGGGAGAGGACAGAGGAAGGAAGCATGATTGTTACCTCGCCACCAACACAACAGGGACTTGGTGCTCCTGGATGCGCAACACACATGAGAGCCTTCTTGCTGCACTACCTGCAACATGACCCTCGAATTGTGAGAATTAGAAATAATCCTGACTACTGGGTTGCCACACTGTTAGATCCCCGGTACAAAAGTAAATTTGCCGAAATTATTCCTGCCATAGAAAGGGATGCACGCATGCAGGAGTATCAGCAGAGACTGTTGCAGAATCTTACATGTGCTTTTCCACAAAACACCAGTGGTTCACGTAGTGAATCTCACAGCTCCAACTTGCCAACCGTGGGACCGTCAAGTGTTCAGCACTCAAACCGTAACAGAACCACAGTATCTGCTGGTAACATCAATTTTGCGGAATCATTTCACCACTTTTTTAGCCCATCCTTTGCAAGGCCACAGGAGACAAGAAGTCTGACACATAGTCAACGCCTAGAGACGATGGTACAGGAGTATCTCCAAGTAAACATTGAAGCCATGACTGTGTCACTGGACCCTTGCTCTTTTTGGGCTTCCAATCTGGATAAATGGCCGGAGCTAGCCACTTACGCCTTGGAGATCTTGTCATGCCCCGCAGCCAGCGTTCTGTCTGAACGTGTGTTCAGCGCTGCTGGTGGTGTGCTGACAGATAAGCGCACGCGGCTCTCCACTGATAATGTAGACAGACTCACGTTCATAAAGATGAACAAATCATGGATCCGAAACGACTTTTCTACCCCTGTGTCATCCTGGGGAGAGTAAAAGCTTGATGATTGGTTAAAATCACCCTACCAACCGTTTTAAGCTTTCAAATTACTAATCATGTTTATCTGTATCTTGGCTGGAAAATAATTTGGGCTTTGTAGCAGTGTGCAGCACTGATTCTATTAGGCCATCTATAATAAGCTCCACCAGATTTAAAATTACTAATCATGTTTATCTGTATCTTGGCTGGAAAATAATTTGGGCTTTGTAGCAGTGTGCAGCACTGATCCTATTAGGCCATCTATACTAAGCTCCACCAGATTTAAAATTAATAATAATTTTTAGCTGCATCTAGCCCGGAAAATAATTTTGGGGCTCCGAGATGCGCAAGACACATAAGTGCCTTCTTGCTGCACTACCTGCAACATGACCCTCATATTGTCAGAATTCGAAGTAATCATAACTACTGGGTTGCCACACTCTTAGATCCCCCAAACTTTTCGATCAACCTTTTCATTTTAATAAAGACCAAAAAAATTGTCATTTTTGAGATTATAAGCATTAGCAGGTTATTAGAAACTGAAATCAAACAGTTTTCAACTCAAAACTTTATTCTAGGTAATGTTACATTTGCACATAGGACCCCTTGTTCGAAAGGAGCTTCTGAACTCTCTCGTCCATTGAATTTGTCAGGTTTTGGATGGTTTCTGCTTCAATTGTTTTGCATGAGGACAGAATACCCTCCCAGAGCTGTTGCTTAGATGTGAACTGCCTCCCGCCATCATAGACACTCCTTTTGATGATGCTCCAGAGGTTCTGAATGGGGTAGAGGTCAGGGGAGCATGGGAGTCACACCATAAGTTTGTCCCTTTTTATGCCCATATCAGCCAGAGATGCAGATGTTTTATGTGCAGCATGAGATGGTGCATCATCATGCAAAAAAATGATCTTGCTGTGAAATACACGGTTCTTCTTCTTGAACCATGGCAGGAAGTGCTGTTTGAGAAAATCCACATACATTATGGAGTTCATCTTTAGCGCTTTCAGGGATCCTAAAGGGGCCGACAATCTCTCTCCCCATGATTCCAGCCCAAAACATTACTCCACCTCCTCCTTGTTGGCGCTGTAGCCGTGTTTGCGTGGGGTGTCCATCAATCAGCCATCCTCCACTCCATCCATCTGGACCATCGAGCGTTGCACGGCACTCATCCGTGAACAAAACAGTTTTGAAATCAGTCTTCATGTAATGTTTAGCCCACTGGAGCCGTTTCTGCTTGTGTGAAGTGGATAGAGGAGGTTGACAGGATGGCGTATGCACAGCTGCAAACCTCTGAAGGACCCTGCATCTTGTTGTTCGGGGGACGTTGGAGGCACCAGCAGCTTCAAAAACTTGTCTGCTGCTATGACAAGGCTTTTTTGCCGCTGCTCTTTTAAACTGACGTAATTGCCTGTAGGAAAGAGTCCTCAATTTGCCCTTATCAGCACGCACACGTGTGTACTGTGAATCAGCTACATACTTCTTGATTGCCAAGACACTTCATCCTGATCATCACACAATGTTGATTGTAGTTATGCCTTGACCTAAACACTCCACAATTTGTTGCTTCTCAGCAGCCGACACATCCTTTTTCTTTCCCATTTTGGCAGAAAATGTAGGCTGCTTAATAATGTGAGACAGCCTTCTTAAGTAGTCTTGCCTTTCATTGGACACACCTGCCAAACTAATTAGCACAGGTGTCTGCAATTGCTTACAGTGATATAAAGAGCCCTGACACACATCACCATCAATGAGTTTAACTGACAAACAAACAAATTCTTCCCTTATCACTCCTAAACACTTTTTGCATAATAATTTGGAACACAGTGTACATGTGCTTTTCCACAAAACACCAGTGGTTCACGTAGTGAATCTTACAGTTCTAACTTGCCAACCGTGGTCTGTATGGAGTTGTTCAATAAAGGGCCCAAAATTAAGATAACATTGATGGGAGAGGTCTCTATGAATAGGAATTCCTAAGTATTTGATACCCTGTGAGGGCCAGGCAAAGGGAAAGTTGGACTGGATGGAATCCTATATGGATTTGGGGAGGGAGACATCGAGGGCCTCAGACTTCGCTGCATTGATTTTAAAATTTGACCATGTAACAAAGTGATCTATTTCAGCCATAACAGCATGGATGGATATATGTGATTGAGTGATATATACTAGGACATCATCAGCAAATAGAGAGCACTTGTACTCGGTGCCTCCCACCTCAATCCACCTACTATTGGGGTTATGGCGAATTGATGAGAGCAGGTGCTCCGTCACTAGAATGTATAAGAGAGGGGACAGAGGACATCCCTGCCTTGTCCCATTGGTGATTGTGAAAGGTGATGAAAATGTTCTGATGCACCCCCTGGGCCTTGGGACACCCGGAGCCGGACCCTTTTTGGTGGATGCTGGTGGTTGTAGTCTTCGTGGCGGCGACCCGGTTCCGTGGCTCAGGGTGGTCAAACCAGTGGCGGAACTATTTATGTGGTTTTGATGTTTAAATGTCCGACTACGCCACCCATGGATTGCGGTCAGAGTTAACCGCCGCTGCAGGGCAGACCGCTGAGGCTGGTGTTGTGGGTGCAGCAGAGCGTAGCATAACTCCCCACGGGAGGAGTATAGCCTCAGGGCAGTGTACGCGGAGGATGGGGGTGATGGTGCAGGGCAGCAGCAGTAACGACACGTAGTCAGTGATGCAGTCCAGGGCCTTTACTCACAGTTCTTATTATCCAGACCACGTCTGCAGGTAACGGCTGCCCACGTCGTACTGTGCTCACCAGGTGAGGGGCTCAGACAACTCCCAGATAACTTTGGAGCGCTTCACAGGACCCCCTTTGTGTGTCCTTTGTCTGGCCTTTCTTACCAACCCTTTTGTCCGGCTGCCTCGGGCCTCCTCTTGGTAAACTTGTCGTCAGTTTCCCTGACCCTATGTGGTGCCTTCCTAGCGGGTGTAGCGAGGGGCTGTGCCACATAAAATGTCACAGCCTCCGGTTTCTAGCTGAGAGTCGTTTCCTGCCTTCACTAGTTTCGGGGACCGGTCTCCCCCTTTGGCCTGACCCCTCCACGCAGGTGGATTCGGGCGTGCGGTGGCGACTCGCCCGTCCGCACCCCTGGGATCCCTTCATTCCTCGTTCCTGGAGCCTTCTCCGCTCCTCTTCCTTCCTTCTCCCTCTTCCAAGCCTGGGTCTCTGTTACTAGGCCAGCCTCCGGAGCAGAGCTCATGCAGAGCCCCTGCTCCCTGCCACTTCTGCTCAGACTTCTCTGCACTGAACTAAGATGGTGCCCACCTTTTATACTCCCTTCTCAATGCACCCAGGAACTGCTTCCTCCCTGCTCCTGCACTACAGGGTTCCCCTTCCTCAGTGTTCCCTCCCCTCACTCCAGCTAGGGACAGGGACTGTCGTGCCCATCTCAGAGGCATATTGGTCGCCCTGCCCCACGGCAATGTGGTGTAATGCATGCAGGTGTCGGGTCCTGATCCACACTCCATCCTTACCTGAGAGTGAGATATCACACCTCTGGGTGAGGTGCAATACCTGTGTAGCAACCGAGCCCTCAGGGTGCTACAATTCCATTTATCTTCAGCCTAGGTGACGTATTGTGATACAGGGCCGTGATTTTGGCTATAAAAGGATCCCCTAGACCCCTACCCCAAGCTTTTTAAGAGAATCATATATGGCGTGCCAGGAGACTCTATGGAATGCTTTCTCAGCATCCAACGAGAGTATCTAATTACAAATTTTTAACTGCATCTAGCCCAGGAAATACTTTGTGCCTAGTAGCAGTGTCTGCTAGTCAGCGGATTATCCCGGCTGTTAAGCAAGCTATACCACCTGTAGTTTGGACACTTAATTTTTTCAAAGGAAATGCTTCGGGACCACGGGATACTCAGTGAAGAGCATCAGGAGGCACGCCAAGGCATAGGGGCTGGGACTGGCAGTAGGATGCCTTGCGGTGGACAGCCGAGCTCGATCCTTATAAAAGCTTTTTAACTGCAGCAGCTTTAGTGGACGCTACTGGAGCTGGAATTACGCGGCTGCTGGCATGAGACTTGCCCTCCAATAGATCCTTGTAAATGGATTTAAAGTGTATTCATTCAAATTAGAGAGACAATTTAAATTAAAAAGCTTAGAGCTGCCTCCACCACAGGGGGGCTCGCTCGACCCACCAGCGGACAGGCACCAGTATTGGGAGAGGGGGGCTGGCCGTCAGGGTTCACCGCGGCTCTGGCACAAACCCGGCGACACGGAGGTGGCACGGGCAGGAGCGGACTGAACGTGTCGGCTTCTCACTTTTTGGATTTTAGAAGGGCATGACATGCCTATATCTGTGTCTCCCCCTCCTTTTACTCCTCCACCTCTTTTCTTTTCGCATGACTATATGTACTTGTCACTTTTCCATGTGTTAGTTGTGTCTTCTGAGCAGTTTGTCAGCTTTTGGACACCTTTGAAGGTGTTTTCTATGTGTTTCTATGTGTTTTTGTTTGCCTGCCATTGGTTTTAACGGTGTTCGAAGGTGTTCGACGAACAGTTCGGCGAACACACGGGTGTTCGACGAACCGAACCGAACTCGAACACTACGGGGGTGGCTCAACAATAGTCATTACAAACATTGCACCCCCAGGGACTCAATGAGTCTCTGAATTTTTCACCATTCCTGTGATCGCCATTTCTCCCCGACCGTCTGCTTTTCGTTTTGGTATTTTTAACTTGTTTTTAATTGTTTTAATTTTTTCGGCTGACATATATTTGTTTCTTTTCTTAGTCATGTGTATATTTATTTGGACCGCATCCCCTCTTTTCCCTCCTCCCAATTCATGAAGAATTATATATGAGGACTACCTTGACGCTTAGTATTGTATGACGACCATCGAAATAATGAGTTATTGGAACCATCTGAACATACACACTGCAGAATAAAGGCCTATTTCAAAATGAATTAAACAGCATGGATTTGTATACATGGCTTTATATGCATTAATGTCTATGATTTATATATATATTCCATTTGCCTTGTGTGTATGTTAATTTGTTTGATCATACTAGATATACTATTGTTTACATTTTTGATGCCTCTCTCCGTGGTGGCAAAGGTACCATGCCACCTGTGGACAGTAGCATTTTTTTTATCTAGGTTCCTTTATATATCAACTAATAATTAGTGTTGAGCCACCCCCGTAGTGTTCGAGTCCGGTTCGGTTCATCGAACACCCGTGTGTTCGCCGAACTGTTCGTCGAACTGTTCGTCGAACACCTTCGAACACCGTTAAAACCAATGGCAGGCAAACAAAAACACAAAGAAACACATAGAAAACACCTTCAAAGGTGTCCAAAAGCTGACAAACTGCTCAGAAGACACAACTAACACATGGAAAAGTGACAAGTACATATAGTCATGCGAAAAGAAAAGAGGTGGAGGAGTAAAAGGAGGGGGAGACACAGATATAGGCATGTCATGCCCTTCTAAAATCCAAAAAGTGAGAAGCCGACACGGCCAGTCCGCTGCTGCCCGTGCCACCTCCGTGTCGCCGGGTTTGTGCCAGAGCCGCGGTGAACCCTGATGGCCAGCCCCCCTCTCCCAATACTGGTGCCTGTCCGCTGGTGGGTCGAGCGAGCCCCCCTGTGGTGGAGGCAGCTCTAAGCTTTTTAATTTAAATTGTCTCTCTAATTTGAATGAATACACTTTAAATCCATTTACAAGGGTCTATTGGAGGGCAAGTCTCATGCCAGCAGCCGCGTAATTCCAGCTCCAGTAGCGTCCACTAAAGCTGCTGCAGTTAAAAAGCTTTTATAAGGATCGAGCTCGGCTGTCCACCGCAAGGCATCCTACTGCCAGTCCCAGCCCCTATGCCTTGGGGTGCCTCCTGATGCTCTTCACTGAGTATCCCATGGTCCCGAAGCATTTCCTTTGAAAAAATTAAGTGTCTAAACTACAGGTGGTGTAGCTTGCTTAACAGCCGGGATAATCCGCTGACTAGCAGACACTGCTACTAGGCACAAAGTATTTCCTGGGCTAGATGCAGTTAAAAATTTGTAATTAGATACTCTCGTTGGATGCTGAGAAAGCATTCCATAGAGTCTCCTGGCACGCCATATATGATTCTCTTAAAAAGCTTGGGGTAGGGGTCTAGGGGACCCTTTTATAGCCAAAATCACGGCCCTGTATCACAATACGTCACCTAGGCTGAAGATAAATGGAACTGTAGCACCCTGAGGGCTCGGTTGCTACAGAGGTATTGCACCTCACCCAGAGGTGTGATATCTCACTCTCAGGTAAGGATGGAGTGTGGATCAGGACCCGACACCTGCATGCATTACACCACATTGCCGTGGGGCAGGGCGACCAATATGCCTCTGAGATGGGCACGACAGTCCCTGTCCCTGGCTGGAGTGGGGGGAGTGAACACTGAGGAAGGGGAACCCTGTAGTGCAGGAGCAGGGAGGAAGCAGTTCCTGGGTGCATTGAGAAGGGAGTATAAAAGGTTGGCACCATCTTAGTTCAGTGCAGAGAAGTCTGAGCAGAAGTGGCAGGGAGCAGGGGCTCTGCATGAGCTCTGCTCCGGAGGCGGGCCTAGTAACAGAGGCCCAGGCCTGGAAGAGGGAGAAGGAAGGAAGAGGAGTGGAGAAGGCTCCAGGAACGAGGAATGAAGGGATCCCAGGGGTGCGGACGGGCGAGTCGCCACCGCACGCCCGAATCCACCTGCGTGGAGGGGTCAGGCCAAAGGGGGAGACCGGTCCCCGAAACTAGTGGAGGCAGGAAACGACCCTCAGCTAGAAACCGGAGGCTGTGACATTTTATGTGGCGCAGCCCCTCGCTACACCCGCTAGGAAGGCACCACATAGGGTCAGGGAAACTGGCGCCATGTTTATCAAGAGGAGGCCCGAGGCAGCCGGACAGAAGGGTTGGTAAGAAAGACCAGACAAAGGACACACAAAGGGGGTCCTGTGAAGCGCTCCAAAGTTATCTGGGAGTTGTCTGAGCCCCTCACCTGGTGAGCACAGTACGACGTGGGCAGCCGTTACCTGCAGACGTGGTCTGGATAATAAGAACTGTGAGTAAAGGCCCTGGACTGCATCACTGACTCCGTGTCATTACTGCTGCTGCCCTGCACCATCACCCCCATCCTCCGCATACACTGCCCTGAGGCTATACTCCTCCCGTGGGGAGTTATGCTACGCTCTGCTGCACCCACAACACCAGCCTCAGCGGTCTGCCCTGCAGCGGCGGTTCACTCTGACCGCAATCCACGGGTGGTGTAGTCGGACATTTAAACATCAAAACCACATAAATTGTTCCGCCACTGGTTTGACCACCCTGAGCCACGGAACCGGGTCGCCGCCACGAAGACTACAACCACCAGCATCCACCAAAAAGGGTCCGGCTCCGGGTGTCCCAAGGCCCAGGGGGCGCATCAGAACATTTTCATCACCTTTCACAATCACCAATGGGACAAGGCAGGGATGTCCTCTGTCCCCTCTCTTATACATCCTAGTGACGGAGCACCTGCTCTCATCAATTCGCCATATCCCCAATATTAGGTGGATTGAGGTGGGAGGCACCGAGTACAAGTGCTCTCTATTTGCTGATGATGTCCTAGTATATATCACTCAATCACATATATCCATCCCTGCTGTTATGGCTGAAATAGATCACTTTGTTACATGGTCAAATTTTAAAATCAATGCAGCGAAGTCTGAGGCCCTCGATGTCTCCCTCCCCAAATCCATATAGGATTCCATCCAGTCCAACTTTCCCTTTGCCTGGCCCTCACAGGTTATCAAATACTTAGGAATTCCTATTCATAGAGACCTCTCCCATCTATGTTATCTTAATTTTGGGCCCTTTATTGAACAACTCCATACAGACCACGGTTGGCAAGTTAGAACTGTAAGATTCACTACGTGAACCACTGGTGTTTTGTGGAAAAGCAAATGTACACTGCGTTCCAAATTATTATGCAAAAAGTGTTTAGGAGTGATAAGGGAAGAATTTGTTTGTTTGTAAGTTAAACTCATTGATGGTGATGTGTGTCAGGGCTCTTTATATCACTGTAAGCAATTGCAGAAACCTGTGCTAATTAGTTTGGCAGGTGTGTCCAATGAAAGGCAAGACTACTTAAGAAGGCTGTCTCACATTATTAAGCAGCCTACATTTTCTGCCAAAATGGGAAAGAAAAAGGATGTGTCGGCTGCTGAGAAGCAACAAATTGTGGAGTGTTTAGGTCAAGGCATGACTACAATCAACATTGTGCGATGATCAGGATGAAGTGTCTTGGAAATCAAGAAGTATGTAGCTGATTCACAGTACACACGTGTGCGTGCTGATAAGGGCAAATTGAGGACTCTTTCCTACAGGCAATTACGTCAGGTTGAAAGAGCAGCGGCAAAAAAGCCTTGTCATAGCAGCAGACAAGTTTTTGAAGCTGCTGGTGCCTCCAACGTCCCCCGAACAACAAGATGCAGGGTCCTTCAGAGGTTTGCAGCTGTGCATACGCCATCCTGTCGACCTCCTCTATCCACTTCACACAAGCAGAAACGGCTCCAGTGGGCCAAACATTACATGAAGACTAGAGATGAGCGGTGTTCGACTAGAACTGTTCGCCAATCTCAAATTCGAGCTGAAATTATTTTATTCCTGAAATAATTTAAAAAAATTGAAGTGGGGCTTCGCACTATATTTGTGTCCAGCCAGGTACAGCAGGCAGGAACGGGCTGCCCCCATCCACCAGCTGCCTATTTGTACCTGGCCGGACACAACAATATAGGGAAGGCCTTTTTTTCTTAATTATTTCATGAATTTCATGAAATAATAAAAAAAAATTGAAGTGGGGCTTCGCACTATATTTGTGTCCAGCCAGGTACAGCAGGCAGGAACGGGCTGCCCCCAACCACCAGCTGCCTATTTGTACCTGGCCGGACACAACAATATAGGGAAGGCCTTTTTTTCTTAATTATTTCATGAATTTCATGAAATAATAAAAAAAAATTGAAGTGGGGCTTCGCACTATATTTGTGTCCAGCCAGGTACAGCAGGCAGGAACGGGCTGCCCCCAACCACCAGCTGCCTATTTGTACCTGGCCGGACACAACAATATAGGGAAGGCCTTTTTTTCTTAATTATTTCATGAATTTCATGAAATAATTAAAAAAAAAATACGTGGGGCTTCGCCCTATTTTTGTGTCCAGCCAGGTACAACTAGGCAGCTGGGGGCTGGAATCTGCAGCGCAGGGAGGCCCAAGCTTTCTGGCCCCCCCCCCGCTGCAAATTGCAGTCCGCAGCCACCCCGGAAAATGGCGCGTTCATAGAAGCGCCATCCTCTGGCGCTGTACCCAACTCATCCAGGGCCCTGGTGCGGTGGCTCACTGGGTAATAAAGGGGTAAGGGCCAGCTTGGTATTATCAGCTCCCCCTAAGCCCAAAATTCATGGGGTCACGCCAGTATTAGACATGACCACCATGAATTTCTAGTAAAGTATTTAAAAAAAACACAACACCCAGAATAAAGTCCTTTAATTGAAATAAACACACAATTCTTTATTGTCCTAAATTAAACCATACTTACCATCACACCCATTCCAGCTGAAGCCAACGATCTCCTGCAATAAAAGAAAAATAATAAACCAACATCATCCTTACCTTTCCATGGTTCCCAGGACGGCTCCAGCTCTGCTACATCGAGATGACAGGCTGGACCGCAGCAGAAAGCTGCCATCCAGCCTGTCATCCCGCAGACACTGAGAAGCGCAGGCATGCTTGCGCTCCTCAGTGTCTCGCTGTGACGGCATAAAGATGAGCCGAGGTCATGTCCAATGAACTCAGCTCACCTCATTCACGTCACTGTCAGCGTGGGAAAATTCTCACGCTGAAGTGCTGAGTGCAGGAGAATTCTCTCACGCTGTAAGTGACGTGCATGAGGTGAGCAGAGATCATTGGACATGAACTCACCTCATGCACGTCACTGACAGCACTTCAGCGTGAGAATTTTCCCACGCTGTCAGTGACGTGCATGAGGTGCGCCGAGTTCATTGGACATGACCTCGGCTCATCTGGATGCCGTCACAGCGAGACACTGAGGAGCGCAAGCATGCCTGCGCTTCTCAGTGTCCGCGGGATGACAGGATGGATGGCAGCGTTCTGCTGCGGTCCAGCCTGTCATCTCGATGTAGCAGAGCTGAAGCTGTCCTGGGAACCATGGAAAGGTAAGGATGAGGTTGGTTTATTATTTTATTTTTATTACAGGAGATCGTTGGCTTCAGCTGGAATGGGCGTGACGGTAAGTATGGTTTAATTTAGAACAATAAAGAATTGTGTGTTTATTTCAATTAAAGGACTTTATTCTGGGTGTTTGTGTTTTTTTTAACTTTTACTATGGGGTTAGTAATGGGGGTGTCTTATAGACGCCTCTCCATTACTAACCTGGGCTTGATGTCAGCTGGCATTATAAGCTGACATCAACCCCAACCCTATTACCCCACTGCCACCGCTACAGGGCAGTGGGAAGAGCGAGGCTAAGTGCCAGAATTGGCGCATCCTATGGATGCGCCATTTCTGGGGCGGCTGACGGCTGGTGTTTCTAGCCTGGGAGGGGGCCAATATTCATGGCACCCTTCCTGAGCTATTAATATCAGCCCCCAGCTGTCTGCCTAGCCTTTGCTATCTATTAGCATAGGGGGGACCCCACGTCATTTTTTTTGGGGGGGTCCCCCATTTTAATAGCTAGTAAAGGCTAGGTATTCAGCTGGGGGCTGATATTAGTAGCCTGGGAAGCTCCGTGGGTATTACCCCCTTCCCAGGCTTCAAACATCTGCCCCAGCCGTCTGCTTAACCTCCGCTAGAGACTAAAATTACGGGGAACCCCACGCCAATTTTTATTTTAATAAATCCTTTATTTTAACACTAAATGACAAGTACAGTAACCAACACTGTCGCTGTACTTATTATAAATGTGACTGACATGTTTCTATCTATCTAATCTATGTGTGAAGCTCTATTCCTTCCATTCTAAATTGTCGGGTACCGCTGCTGAATTGCCGGCCGGCTTTTTTAAAGAGACAGTGCATGAAAACACTATTATTTTTTTTAATAAATCCTTTACACTAAATGGCAAGTACAGTAACCAACACTGTCACTGTGCTTCTTATATGTGTGACTTACATGTTTCTATCTATCTAATCTATGTGTAATGCTCTATTCCTTCTTGTCTAAATAGTCAGGTACCGGTGTATGCCGCTGCTGAATTTGCCGGCCGGCTTTTTTAAAGAGAGTGTCTTCTGAGCAGTTTGTCAGCTTTTGGACACCTTTGCAGGTGTTTTCTATATGTTTCTATGTGTTTTTGTTTGCCTGCCATTGGTTTTAACGGTGTTCGACGGTGTTCTAAGGTGTTCGACGAACAGTTCGACGAACAGTTCCTCGAACATCCCGTTGTTCGACGAACCGAACCGAACCCGAACACTATGGGGGTGGCTCAACACTAATGAAGACTGATTTCAAAACTGTTTTGTTCACGGATGAGTGCCGTGCAGCGCTCGATGGTCCAGATGGATGGAGTGGAGGATGGCTGGTTGATGGACACCCCACACAAACACGGCTACAGCGCCAACAAGGAGGAGGTGGAGTAATGTTTTGGGCTGGAATCATGGGGAGAGAGATTGTCGGCCCCTTTAGGATCCCTGAAGGCGCTAAAGATGAACTCCATAATGTATGTGGATTTTCTCAAACAGCACTTCCTGCCATGGTTCAAGAAGAAGAACCGTGTATTTCACAGCAAGATCATTTTTCTGCATGATAATGCACCATCTCATGCTGCACATAAAACATCTGCATCTCTGGCTGATATGGGCATAAAAGGGGACAAACTTATGGTGTGACCCCCATGCTCCCCTGACCTGTACCCCATTCAGAACCTTTGGAGCATCATTAAAGGGAGTGTCTATGATGGCGGGAGGCAGTTCACATCTAAGCAACAGCTCTGGGAGGGTATTCTGTCCTCATGCAAAACAATTGAAGCAGAAACCATCCAAAACCTGACAAATTCAATGGATGAGAGAGTTCAGAAGCTCCTTTCGAACAAGGGGTCCTATGTGAAAATGTAACATCACCTAGAATAAAGTTTTGAGTTGAAAACTGTTTGATTTCAGTTTCTAACAACCTGCTAATGCTTATAATTTCAAAAATGACCATTTTTTTGGTCTTTATTAAAATGAAAAGGTTGATCGAAAAGTTTGGGGGATCTAAAAGTGTGGCAACCCAGTAGTCATGATTACGTCCAATTCTGACAATATGAGGGTCATGCTGCAGGTAGTGCAGCAAGAAGGCACTTATGTGTCTTGCGCATCTCGGAGCCCCAAAATTATTTTCCGGGCTAGATGCAGCTAAAAATTAATATTAATTTTAAATCTGGTGAAGCTTTAGTATAGATGGCCTAATAGGATCAGTGCTGCACACTGCTACAAAGCCCAAATTATTTTCCAGTCAAGATACAGATAAACATGATTAGTAATTTTAAATCTGGTGGAGCTTATTATAGATGGCCTAATAGAATCAGTGCTGCACACTGCTACAAAGCCCAAATTATTTTCCAGCCAAGATACAGATAAACATGATTAGTAATTTGAAAGCTTCAAACGGTTGGTAGGGTGATTTTAACCAATCATCAAGCTTTTACTCTCCCCAGGATGACACAGGGGTAGAAAAGTCGTTTCGGATCCATGATTTGTTCATCTTTATGAACGTGAGTCTGTCTACATTATCAGTGGAGAGCCGCGTGCGCTTTTCTGTCAGCACACCACCAGCAGCGCTGAACACACGTTCAGACAGAACGCTGGCTGCGGGGCATGACAAGATCTCCAAGGCGTAAGTGGCTAGCTCCGGCCATTTATCCAGATTGGAAGCCCAAAAAGAGCAAGGGTCCAGTGACACAGTCGTGGCTTCAATGTTTACTTGGAGATACTCCTGTACCATCGTCTCTAGGCGTTGACTATGTGTCAGACTTCTTGTCTCCTGTGGCCTTGCAAAGGATGGGCTAAAAAAGTGGTGAAATGATTCCACAAAATTGATGTTACCAGCAGATACTGTGGTTCTGTTACGGTTTGAGTGCTGAACACTTGACGGTCCCACGGTTGGCAAGTTGGAACTGTGAGATTCACTACGTGCACCACTGGTATTTTGTGGAAAAGCACATGTAAGATTCTGCAACAGTCTCTGCTGATACTCCTGCATGCGTGCATCCCTTTCTATGGCAGGAATAATTTCTGCAAATTTACTTTTGTACCGGGGATCTAACAGTGTGGCAACCCAGTAGTCAGGATTATTTCTAATTCTCACAATTCGAGGGTCATGTTGCAGGTAGTGCAGCAAGAAGGCACTCATGTGTGTTGCGCATCCAGGAGCACCAAGTCCCTGTTGTGTTGGTGGCGAGGTAACAATCATGATTCCTTCCTCTGTCCTCTCCCCCCAACCTCGCACAACAGAAATGTGATCAAGGTCTCCCTCATCTGATGAGTCTTCCATCAGTTCGTCCTCCACTTCTTCCTGGGCTCCTGCACCTTCCTCACTAGTTTGGCTGCTACCATGCGCCCTGGTAAAACCATCTCCCCCACCCTCACATGCCTGCCGCCTTGGTGCTGCCGACCGTCTGGACCTTGCAGATGTTAGCCCTTCCGCATACAACTCCTCCTCCTCTACTCCCTCCACCTCCTCTTGTGCCACCACCTGACTCCGAATTCTGTTTAACATGTGCTCCAGCATGTAAATCACCGGAATAGTCATGCTGATAATGGCATCGTCAGCACTAAACATCTTCGTCGCCATTTCAAAACTGTGCAGAAGGATGCATAGGTCCCTGATCTGAGACCACTCCTCCAGCGTGATTTGCCCCACCTCTGAATCTCGTTGGCCCAGGCTTTACATCAGAACGTATTGCACCAGGGCTTGTCGGTGCTGCCACAGTCGCTGCAACATGTGCAGAGTTGAATTCCACCGGGTAGGCACATCGCATTTTAGCCGGTGAAGTGGCAGGCCCAACGACTTCTGTAGAGATGTAAGTCGCTGAGCTGCGGGATGCGAACGGCGGAAGTGAGCACACAGCGACCGTGCCCTCTGCAGAAGGCCATCTAGTCTGGGATAGTGGGCTAAAAATTGCTGGACAACCAGGTTCAACACGTGAGCCATACAAGGCACGTGTGTGACATTGCCCCGGCGAAGGGCCGCACCCAGGTTTGCAGCATTGTCGCACACGGCCTTCCCTGGTTTCAGGTCCAGTGGAGACAACCATTCATGAAATTGGTTCTCCAGAGCTGACCACAACTCCTCAGCTGTGTGACTCACATTTCCCAGACATTTCAATGTAAAAACCGCCTGATGACGTTGAGCCCTACTGCCAGAATAGTAAGGAGGTGTGCAGGATCCCTTCTGCGCAGTTAGAAAGCTTGTGGCATGACCAGACAGGCTTTGGGTGCAGGTGGAAGACCGAGAGGAGGTTGAGGAGGCATAAGCAGTGGAGGAACTTTGACATAAAGAGGATTGACGCACAACTCGTGGGGACGGCAAGACTTGGACAGCAGCCCCTTGTCCTGCTGTCACCATAGTTACCCAGTGCCCAGTCAGCGACATGTAACGCCCCTGTCCATGCCTACTCGTCCAAGTGTCTGTGGTGAAATGCACCCTGTCACACACAGAGTTTCTCAAAGAAGCGGTGATGTTGTGTGCGACATGCTGGTGGAGCGCAGGCACACCTTTCTTTGAGAAGTAGTGCCGACTGGGCATCTGGTACTGGGGCACTGCGACGGACATAAGGTCTCGAAAATCCTCTGTGTCCACCAGGCGGAAAGGCAGCATTTCTGTAGCCAAGAGCTTGCAGATGGTGAAATTCAACCTCTTAGCTTTCTCATGGCTAGGAAGAAATGGTCTTTTACTTGTCCACATCTGAGGGACCGAGGGCTGGCTATTGTGCTTAGACGGGGTTGATAAGGGTGTCCCCGGCAAACTGCCGGTCTGTGAGGAAGATGCAGGCGGACATGTTAGGTTGCCTTGATCCAAAGGTGGTGCTATCGATGTCAGACAGCGCTCAACACCAGCTAGTGTTACCACCTCCAAAGAAAATGATGACCTGCCAATCACGCTGGCTGTTGCGGGTAAAGAGGTGGCAGGTCTGTGCCCCAAAACAGGTGTGACTGCTGTCCCCCCAGTCACAGAGGATGAAGAGGCCACGGATGCACAAGATATGGCAGACGGTGGTTGGCCCGGCCGGCTAGGCCGCATTGTAGCACACTGAGCTTCCCACTGCAACTTATGCTTCATGTCCATCTGCCGGTTCATGCATGAAGTACTCAAACTATGTATTTTTTGGCCTCTACTTAGCTTTTGCTGACAAATGTTACAGATAACACGAGTTGGGTCATCTTTATTGATCTGAAAAAATGCCCAGGCTATGCAAGGCTTAGCACCCATGCGACCTGAAGAGCCACCACGACTTGTGGTGAGAGGCAGAGTTGTGTTTGAGGATGCAGTTGTTGACGTGCTTCCAGTACTACGTCACTGTCCAGGAAGGCGCAACCTGACCTCGTCGTCACTAGCATCTTCCTCCACCTCCTCTGCTGACCTCATCTCTTGGCTGACTGTGGGTTGACAGTAAGTGGGATCTCCAACCTCATCATCATCACCCTGTGCGTTATCACACCCGTCGTCCTCAGAGCCAACCTGTTCCTGCCCTGACAAAAAACTAAAGTTGTCGCTCCAATCAGGTATTTGAGTCTTATCATCGTCTTCCTCATTGTCTCCACCAACAGGAGTTACAGTTTGGGAATGAGGGTCTACATTATGGTCAGAACCTTCTGCGTCTGGTCCTGGATCCGACTCATAAAGATTCTGGGCATCAGTGCAGATCATTTCCTCGTCTGGATTCACAGAAGCGCTGGAGTCGACCTCTGATTCCCAGGCTATAGTATGAGTAAACAGCTCTGCAGACTCAACCATCTGTTCTACCTCATACTCAGACGGGCAGCTGGAGATTTGGGAGCTGTGAGGAAGCAAGTGCGATTGGGGTGACACCTTTGAGGACTGGAGTATTTGTGATGTTGAAGTTGATGTGGAGGAGAGCCCACTTAAAGGAGCACTTGATATCCGTTGAAGCACCTGCTGTTTTTGTGCCTCATCTGGAATTTGTAGCGATTGGCGTGGCCGTAAGAAAGGGATCTTATCACATTGTCCGCTAAAAGAAGTAGACATTTTAGTTTGGCTGGAAGATGGTCTTTCTTCTGCAGATGTTACTGTTGCTTTAACACCTACCCCACGGACACAACCTTTTTTCCCCTTCCCAACACGCCTATTCCCCTTTCCACCAGCAGCAGGCCTTTTTCCACTCATTTTGGTGGTTAACTAATTCACAACTCTGGAGTTGTTTGCACAAAAAAACAATGGATGGGAACCGAGCAGAGCTGAGTGGCCAAACTGTGGTATTAGGCCAAAACTATTGGCTGGGTTAGATGCAGAAAAAAATTATATTCAATTTGCAACCTGATGGAGGTCTGTATAGATGGATTAATAGAACAAGTCCCACACACAGCTAGAAGCCCAATATTTTTTCAGAGGTAGATGCAGAAAAAAATATATTCAGTTTGCAACCTGATGGAGGTCTGTATAGATGGATTAATAGAACAAGTCCCACACACAGCTAGAAGCCCAATATTTTTTCAGAGGTAGATGCAGAAAAAAAATATATTCAGTTTGCAACCTGATGGAGGTCTGTATAGATGGATTAATAGAACAAGTCCCACACACAGCTAGAAGCCCAATATTTTTTCAGAGGTAGATGCAGAAAAAAATATATTCAGTTTGCAACCTGATGGAGGTCAGTATAGATGGACTAATACAACAAGTCCCACACACAGCTAGAAGCCCAATATTTTTTCAGAGGTAGATGCAGAAAAAAAATATATTCAGTTTGCAACCTGATGGAGGTCTGTATAGATGGATTAATAGAACAAGTCCCACACACAGCTAGAAGCCCAATATTTTTTCAGAGCTAGATGCAGAAAAAAATATATTCAGTTTGCAACCTGATGGAGGTCTGTATAGATGGATTAATAGAACAAGTCCCACACACTGCTAGAAGCCCAATATTTTTTCAGAGGTAGATGCAGAAAAAAATATATTCAGTTTGCAACCTGATGGAGGTCTGTATAGATGGATTAATAGAACAAGTCCCACACACAGCTAGAAGCCCAATATTTTTTCAGAGCTAGATGCAGAAAAAAATATATTCAGTTTGCAACCTGATGGAGGTCAGTATAGATGGACTAATACAACAAGTCCCACACACAGCTAGAAGCCCAATATTTTTTCAGAGGTAGATGCAGAAAAAAATATATTCAGTTTGCAACCTAATGGAGGTCAGTATAGATGGACTAATACAACAAGTCCCACACACAGCTAGAAGCCCAATATTTTTTCAGAGGTAGATGCAGAAAAAAATATATTCAGTTTGCAACCTGATGGAGGTCTGTATAGATGGATTAATAGAACAAGTCCCACACACAGCTAGAAGCCCAATATTTTTTCAGAGGTAGTTGCAGAAAAAAATATATTCAGTTTGCAACCTGATGGAGGTCTGTATAGATGGATTAATAGAACAAGTCCCACACACAGCTAGAAGCCCAATATTTTTTCAGAGGTAGATGGAGAAAAAAATATATTCAGTTTGCAACCTGATGGAGGTCTGTATAGATGGATTAATAGAACAAGTCCCACACACAGCTAGAAGCCCAATATTTTTTTCAGAGGTAGATGCAGAAAAAAATATATTCAGTTTGCAACCTGATGGAGGTCTGTATAGATGGATTAATAGAACAAGTCCCACACACAGCTAGAAGCCCAATATTTTTTCAGAGCTAGAGGCAGAAAAAAATTATATTCAATTTGCAACCTGATGGAGGTCAGTATAGATGGACTAATAGAATAATGCTATGCCCAAAAGATTTTACTTCACTAGGTGCAGTAAAAAAATTGGTATTCTATACACAGGTGGTATATCTTGCAACACAGATAGGCTACTCCACTGACTAACACACTCTGCAATAGGCCAAAAAGGATTAGCTTTGCTAGATTCAGCCAAATGCTGTGAAAAAAACTTGCACAGCACTGGCACAGACCTGCCTGGCAAAAACTGATAGGAACTGATGTAACCTAGTCCTGAAAAGGACTCCAATTACAATTAGTCTTTACTCCCACAATCTATCTATTTAAGAGCACAGACCTGACTGATAAAAGTCGTAGGAAATGCTGTAACCTAGTCCTTAAAAGGACTGCAATCACAACTATTCCCTACTCCCAAGCTATCTGTAGATTTGTGCGAAAATTGGCTTGAAATTAACAAGGTATAGCGCACACAGCAACAGCGGTGCCGTCTAACACGCAGCTGCAGCAGTGAGAAAATGGTGGCGATGGGGAAAATGGCTTGGTCTTATAGGGCAAGGACATGTGACATACACTGCCAATGACACATGCCCTTGCTTGTGTGAAAAAAAGCAGTTCGCTCCTTGTGTGCGCTGCTGATAGGCTGACAGATTGCACCTCCCCACTGCAAATGCGGGAAAGAGAAAAAAAAATGGAGATCTTCATTGTTCCTGCAGAGATCCATCCCCTGCCCCTCCCACCACCCCGCTGTACACTCAAACTGCGTATTAACATTAATTTTCATCATTACTGAGAAAAAATCCAGTTATGATTTTGGTGCACGAACAGTTATCGAACATAACCTCGAACAGCCGAATTTTTCTCAAATTGTTCGTGTTCGCCGAACGGCTCGAACACCGCCCAAAACAGCTCGAATTTGAGATTGGCGAACAGTTCGAGTAGAACAACGCTCATCTCTAGCCATAACCCCAATATTAGGTGGATTGAGGTGGGAGGCACCGAGTACAAGTGCTCTCTATTTGCTGATTATGTCCTAGTATATATCACTCAATCACATATATCCATCCATGCTGTTATGGCTGAAATAGATCACTTTGTTACATGGTCAAATTTTAAAATCAATGCAGCGAAGTCTGAGGCCCTCGATGTCTCCCTCCCCAAATCCATATAGGATTCCATCCAGTTCAACTTTCCCTTTGCCTGGCCCTCACAGGGTATCAAATACTTAGGAATTCCTATTCATAGAGACCTCTCCCATCTATGTTATCTTAATTTTGGGCCCTTTATTGAACAACTCCATACAGACCACGGTTGGCAAGTTAAAACTGTAAGATTCACTATGTGAACCACTGGTGTTTTGTGGAAAAGCACATGTACACTGTGTTCCAAATTATTATGCAAAAAGTGTTTAGGAGTGATAAGGGAAGAATTTGTTTGTTTGTCAGTTAAACTCATTGATGGTGATGTGTGTCAGGGCTCTTTATATCACTGTAAGCAATTGCAGACACCTGTGCTAATTAGTTTGGCAGGTGTGTCCAATGAAAGGCAAGACTACTTAAGAAGGCTGTCTCACATTATTAAGCAGCCTACATTTTCTGCCAAAATGGGAAAGAAAAAGGATGTGTCGGCTGCTGAGAAGCAACAAATTGTGGAGTGTTTAGGTCAAGGCATGACTACAATCAACATTGTGCAATGATCAGGATGAAGTGTCTTGGCAATCAAGAAGTATGTAGCTGATTCACAGTACACACGTGTGCGTGCTGATAAGGGCAAATTGGGGACTCTTTCCTACAGGCAATTACGTCAGGTTAAAAGAGCAGCGGCAAAAAAGCCTTGTCATAGCAGCAGACAAGTTTTTGAAGCTGCTGGTGCCTCCAACATCCCCCGAACAACAAGATGCAGGGTCCTTCAGAGGTTTGCAGCTGTGCATACGCCATCCTGTCGACCTCCTCTATCCACTTCACACAAGCAGAAATGGCTCCAGTGGGCCAAACATTACATGAAGACTGATTTCAAAACTGTTTTGTTCACGGATGAGTGCCGTGCAGCGCTCGATGGTCCAGATGGATGGAGTGGAGGATGGCTGGTTGATGGACACCCCACGCAAACACGGCTACAGCGCCAACAAGGAGGAGGTGGAGTAATGTTTTGGCCTGGAATCATGGGGAGAGAGATTGTCGGCCCCTTTAGGATCCCTGAAGGCGCTAAAGATGAACTCCATAATGTATGTGGATTAGTGTTGAGCATTCCGATACTGTAATATCGGGTATCGGCCGATATTCGCGGTATCGGAATTCCGATACTTAATTCCGATACTTTTACAATATCGGATACCGGAATCGGAAGTTCCCATAATGCCTGCGCTCTGCAGTGTCTGTGAAGGATGACAAGTTGGATGGCAGCGCGATCCAGCCTGTCATCAGAATGCCATCCCAGCGGGGGAGAATTCTCCTGATTGTTTAAAAGCCGGCGGGCGGTATAAAGCCGCCGGCTTTTAAACAATCACACAGCCCCATACTGCTTCCCCGCAGCCTCCCACCCCGATCCTCCGCTCCCCTCGCCACCTCCCATCCCGATCGTAAGTTAGGACCGGGCGGGGAGCGCAGCTCCAAGGAGCGGGGAGCGAAGGACCCGGGCGGGGAAGCCGGCAGTGAAAAGACTTCACCGCCGGCTTTCCCGTTCTGTGCTGCGCTTTCCCGCCGGTTATTTCAAATGAACAGCTGAGGTATCAGCTGATGCCGATCAGCTGTTCATTTGAATTAGCCGCGGTGCCCTCAGAGGGTTCATGTGAGTTCATGCTTGACTGCATGAACTCACATGAACTTTCCCACGGCCGCACAGGTCAGCCTCACCTCCCAGACGATCAGACCGTCATGATTAGTGTGTGCGAGTGTCTGTGCGATGTGTGCGGGTGTGCGCGGTGTCTGTGCGATGTGTGCGGGTGTGTGCGGTGTGTGTGCGGGTGTGTGTGTGCAGGCAGACATAGGCCGATGTGACACTACTACTGCCATCGGCCTATGTCTGTCCCCCGTCCACTCCTGCCAGCAGGATCAGCTCGATGGGAGCAGTAGTTCCCATCAGACTGATCCTGCTATTTAAATTGCCCTACTGTGTCCCCAATAAATGTTAAATACATGTCATTGGTGGCCAGTGGTTACCAAAAAGAAATTAGTTCATACATTACCTGTCCCCGCCGATCGCCACCTAAAATAAAGTAAAAAATAAAAAACTACACCTATACTCACCAAGACACCTAATTCCCCGAAGCCATCGATCTCCTGTAATAAAATATAAAATAATAAACCACAACCTTATCCTTACCCCTCCGTAGCAGTCCACGAGTGTCCCACGAAGATCTCCAGTTCAGAGCAGCCACATAGAATGTGACCGCTCTGAACCGCTGCCGCCGCTAGAATGACGGGGCCGTAAGGGTTCACCGGAGTTCAGGCAGCGCTGCTCCGGTTAGCTCCTTTACGGCCCTGCTGTATCGTGAGAAATTCCCACGGTACAGCAGTGCCGTAAAGGAGGTCTCCGGAGCTGCGCTGCCTGAATGCACTCCGGTGACCTCAGTTAGTGGCTCCCGCTGCCGGGAGCGGACGTGTTCCCGGCAGCGTGAGCTTACAGCAGCCATGCACAGCTGTCACCATCTCCAGATGTGACAGCTGTGCATGGGAGATCAGCGCAGGAACGTGGACAGGTAACTATTATTTTTAGTAAACTAAGAATTAAATAAAATTGTGTGTTTTATTTCAAATAAATTATTTTTTTCTGGGTGTAGTGTGTTTTTTCTTTTTAACACTTTGTAGGTTAATAATGGGGGTGTCTTATAGACGCCCATCATTACTAACCTGGGCTTCATGGCAGCTGGCACTGACATGAACCCCACCACTATTACCCCCTGCCACCGCACCAGGGCAGCGTGGAAGAGCGAGGCTAAGTGCCAGAGTTGGCGCATCCTATGGATGCGCCATTTCTGGGGCGGCTGACGACTGGTGTTTCTAGCCTGGGAGGGGGCCAATATTCATGGCACCCTTCCTGGGCTATTAATATCAGCCCCCAGCTGTCTGCCTAGCCTTTGCTAGCTATTAAAATAGGGGGGACCCCACGTCATTTTTTTGGGGGGGTCCCCCATTTTAATAGCTAGTAAAGGCTAGGTATTCAGCTGGGGGCTGATATTAGTAGCCTGGGAAGCTCCGTGGGTTTTACCCCCTTCCCAGGCTTCAAACATCTGCCCCAGCCGTCTGCTTAACCTCCGCTAGAGACTAAAATTATGGGGGATCCCACGCCATTTTTTTTTTAAATAAATCCATTATTTTAACACTAAATGACATTTGAGGAGTTAATAAAGATGCAGTCCCTAAATTATTATTTATTTTTTAATTAATCTTTCCCAAAACTTTTGACGTGGGCTTCGCCATATTTTTGTATGCCAGCCAGGTACAGCATCCAGCTTCTATGAACGCGCCATTTTCCGGGGCGGCTGCGGACTGCAATTTTCAGCGGGGGGCAGAAAGCTTGGGCCTCCCTGCACTGCAGATTCCATCCCCCAGCTGCCTAGTTGTACCTGGCTGGACACAAAAATAGGGAGAAGCTCCACGTTTTTTTTTTTTAAATTATTTCATGAAATTCATGGAATAATTAAGAAAAAAAGGGCTTCCCTATATTGTTGTGTCCAACCAGGTACAAATAGGCAGCTGGTGGTTAGGGCAGCCCGTTCCTGCCTGCTGTACCTGGCTGGACCCAAATATAGTGCAAAGCCCCACGTCAATTTTTTTTAAATTATTTCAGGAAATTCATGAAATAATTAAAAAAAAATTATGTGGGGCTTCGCCCTATATTTGTGCCCAGTCGGGTACAGCAGGCAGGAATGGGCTGCCCCCAACCACCAGCTGCCTATTTGTACCTAGCCGGACACAACAATATAGGGAAGCCCTTTTTTTCTTAATTATTCCATGAATTTCATGAAATAATTAAAAAAAAAAATACGTGGGGCTTCGCCCTATTTTTGTGTCCAGCCAGGTACAACAAGGCAGCTGGGGGCTGGAATCCGCAGCGCAGGGAGGCCCAAGCTTTCTGGGCCCCACCCGCTGCAAATTGCAGTCCGCAGCCGCCCCGGAAAATGGCGCGTTCATAGAAGCGCCATCTTCTGGCGCTGTACTCAACTCATCCAGGGCCCTGGTGCGGTGGCTCACTGGGTAATAAAGGGGTTAAGGCCAGCTTGGCATTATCAGCTGGCCCTAAGCCCGAAATTCATGGGGTCACGCCAATATTAGACATGACCACCATGAATTTCTAGTAAAGTATTTAAAAAAAACACAAACACCCAGAAAAAAGTCCTTTAATTGAAATAAAGACACAATTCTTTATTGTTCTAAATTAAACCATACTTACAGTCACGCCCATTCCAGCTGAAGCCAACGATCTACTGCAATAAAAGTAAAATAATAAAGCAACCTCATCCTTACCTTTCCATGGTTCCCAGGACAGCTTCAGCTCTGCTACATCGAGATGACAGGCTGGACCGCAGCAGAACGCTGCCATCCATCCTGTCATCCCGCAGACACTGAGAAGCGCAGGCATGCTTGCGCTCCTCAGTGTCTCGCTGTGACGGCATCCAGATGAGCCGAGGTCATGTCCAATGAACTCAGCTCACCTCATGCACGTCACTGACAGCGTGGGAAAATTCTCCTGCACTCAGCGCTTCAGCGTGAGAATTTTCCCACGCTGTCAGTGACGTGCATGAGGTGCGCCGAGTTCATTGGACATGACCTCACCTCATGCACGTCACTGACAGCGTGGGAAAATTCTCAAGCTGAAGCGCTGAGTGCAGGAGAATTCTCCCACGCTGTCAGTGACGTACATGAGGTGAGCCGAGTTCATTGTCGGCTCATCTGGATGCCGTCACAGCCAGACACTGAGGAGTGGAAGTATGCCTGCGCTTCTCAGTGTCTGCGGGATGACAGGCTGGATGGCAGCATTCTGCTGCGGTCCAGCCTGTCATCTCGATGTAGCAGAGCTGGAGCCGTCGTGGGAGCCATGGAAAGGTAAGGATGAGGTTGCTTTATTATTTTTCTTTTATTGCAGGAGATCGTTGGCTTCAGCTGGAATGGGCGTGATGGTAAGTATGGTTTAATTTAGAACAATAAAGAATTGTGTGTTTATTTCAATTAAAGGACTTTTTTCTGGGTGTTTGTGTTTTTTTTAAATACTTTACTAGAAATTCATGGTGGTCATGTCTAATATTGGCGTGACCCCATGAATTTCGGGCTTAGGGCCAGCTGATAATGCCAAGCTGGCCTTAACCCCTTTATTACCCAGTGAGCCACCGCACCAGGGCCCTGGATGAGTTGGGTACAGCGCCAGAAGATGGCGCTTCTATGAACGCGCCATTTTCCGGGGCGGCTGCGGACTGCAATTTGCAGCGGGTGGGGCCCAGAAAGCTTGGGCCTCCCTGCGCTGCAGATTCCAGCCCCCAGCTGCCTAGTTGTACCTGGCTGGACACAAAAATAGGGCGAAGCTCCACGTTTTTTTTTTTTAAATTCATGAAATTCATGGAATAATTAAGAAAAAAAGGGCTTCCCTATATTGTTGTGTCCGGCTAGGTACAAATAGGCAGCTGGTGGTTGGGGGCAGCCCGTTCCTGCCTGCTGTACCTGACTGGACACAAATATAGGGCGAAGCCCCACATCAATTTTTTTTAATTATTTCATGAATTTCCTGAAATGATTTAAAAAAAATTGACGTGGGGCTTCGCACTATATTTGTGTCCAGCCAGGTACAGCAGGCAGGAACGGGCTGCCCCCAACCACCAGCTGCCTATTTGTACCTGGTTGGACACAACAATATAGGGAAGCCCTTTTTTTCTTAATTATTTCATGAATTTCATGAAATAATTAAAAAAAAAAAATACGTGAAGCTTCTCCCTATTTTTGTGTCCAGCCAGGTACAACTAGGCAGCTGGGGGGTGGAATCTGCAGCGCAGGGAGGCCCAAGCTTTCTGCCCCCTCCCCCCCGCTGAAAATTGCAGTCCGCAGCCACCCAGGAAAATGGCGAGTTCATAGAAGCTGGATGCTGTACCTGGCTGGCATACAAAAATATGGCGAAGCCCACGTCAAAAGTTTTGGGAAAAATTAATTAAAAAATAAATAATAATTTAGGGACTGCATCTTTATTAACTCCTCAAATGTCATTTAGTGTTAAAATAAAGGATTTATTTAAAAAAAAATTGACGTGGGGCTTCGCCCTATATTTGTGTCCAGCCAGGTACAGCAGGCAGGAACAGGCTGCCCCCAACCACCAGCTGCCTATTTGTACCTGGCCGGACACAACAATATAGGGAAGCCCTTTTTTAAAAAAATTATTTCATGAAATAATTAAAAAAAAAATTGACGTGGGGCTTCGCACTATATTTGTGTCCAGCCAGGTACAGCAGGCAGGAATGGGCTGCCCCCAACCACCAGCTGCCTATTTGTACCTGGTTGGACACAACAATATAGGGAAGCCCTTTTTTTCTTAATTACTCCAAGAATTTCATGAAATAATTTAAAAAAAAAATGCATGGGGCTTCGCCCTATTTTTGTGCCCAGCCAGATACAACTAGGCAGCTGGGGGCTGGAATTCGCAGCGCAGGGAGACCCAAGCTTTCTGGGCCACCCCCGCTGCAAATTGCAGTCCGCAGCCGCCCCAGAAAATGGCGCGTTCATAGAAGCGCCATCTTCTGGCGCTGTACCCAACTCATGAAGTGCCCTGGTGCGGTGGCTCACTGGGTAATAAAGGGGTTAAGGCCAGCTTGGCATTATCAGCTGGCCCTAAGCCCGAAATTCATGGGGTCACACCAATATTAGACATGACCACCATGAATTTCTAGTAAAGTAATTAAAAAAACACAACACCCAGAAAAAAGTCCTTTAATTGAAATAAACACACAATTCTTTATTGTTCTAAATTAAACCATACTTACCATCACGCCCATTCCAGCTGAAGCCAACGATCTCCTGCAATAAAAGTAAAATAATAAAGCAACATCATCCTTACCTTTCCATGGCTCCCACGACAGCTTCAGCTCTGCTACATCGAGATGACAGGCTGGACCGCAGCAGAACGCTGCCATCCATCCTGTCATCCCGCAGACACTGAGAAGCGCAGGCATACTTTCACTCCTCAGTGTCTGGCTGTGACGGCATCCAGATGAGCCGAGGTCATGTCCAATGAACTCAGCTCACCTCATGTACGTCACTGACAGCGTGGGAAAATTCTCCTGCACTCAGCACTTCAGCGTGAGAATTTTCCCACGCTGTCAGTGACGTGCATGAGGTGAGCTGAGTTCATTGGACATGACCTCACCTCATGTATGTCACTGACAGCGTGGGAGAATTCTCACGCTGAAGCGCTGAGTGCAGGAGAATTTTCCCACGCTGTCAGTGACGTGCATGAGGTGAGCTGAGTTCATTGGACATGAACTCGGCTCATCTGGATGACGTCACAGAGAGACACTGAGGAGCGCAAGCATGCCTGCGCTTCTCAGTGTCTGCGGGATGACAGGCTGGATGGCAGCGTTCTGCTGCGGTCCAGCCTGTCATCTCGATGTAGCAGAGCTGAAGCTGTCCTGGGAACCATGGAAAGGTAAGGATGAGGTTGCTTTATTATTTTTCTTTTATTGCAGGAGATCGTTGGCTTCAGCTGGAATGGGCGTGATGGTAAGTATGGTTTAATTTAGAACAATAAAGAATTGTGTCTTTATTTCAATTAAAGGACTTTATTCTGGGTGTTTGTGTTTTCTTTTAACTTTGACTATGGGGTTAGTAATGGGGGTGTCTTATAGACGCCTCTCCATTACTAACCTGGGCTTGATGTCAGCTGGCATTATAAGCTGACATCAACCCCAACCCTATTACCCCCTGCCACCGCACCAGGGCAGCGTGGAAGAGCGAGGCTAAGTGCCAGAATTGGCGCATCCTATGGATGCGCCATTTCTGGGGCGGCTGACGGCTGGTGTTTCTAGCCTGGGAGGGGGCCAATATTCATGGCACCCTTCCTGGGCTATTAATATCAGCCCCCAGCTGTCTGCCTAGCCTGTGCTAGCTATTAAATTAGGGGGGACCCCACGTTATTTTTTTGGGGGGGGTTCCCCCATTTTAATAGCTAGTAAAGGCTAGGTATTCAGCTGGGGGCTGATATTAGTAGCCTGGGAAGCTCCGTGGGTATTACCCCCTTCCCAGGCTTTAAACATTTGCCCCAGCTGTCTGCTTAACCTCCGCTAGAGCCTAAAATTAAGGGGAACCCCACGCCAATTTTTTTTTAAATAAATCCTTTATTTTAACACTAAATGACAAGTACAGTAATCAACACTGTCACTGTACTTCATATATATGTGACTGACATGTTTCTATCTATCTAATCTATGTGTGATTCTCTATTCTTTCTATTCTAAATTGTCGGGTACAGATGCTGAATTGCCGGCCGGCTTTCTTAAAGAGATGGTGCATGAAAACACTATTATTTTTTTAAATAAATCCTTTACACTAAATGACAAGTACAGTAAGCAACACTGTCACTGTACTTCATATATATGTGACTGACATGTTTCTATCTATCTAATCTATGTGTGAAGCTCTATTCTGTCTGTTATAAATTGTCGGGTACCGCTGCTGTATTGCCGGCCGGCTTTTTTAAAGAGACGGTGCACGAAAACACTAATATTTTTTTTAATAAATCCTTTACACTAAATGACAAGTACAGTAAGCAACACTGTCACTGTACTTCATATATATGTGACTGACATGTTTCTATCTATCTAATCTATGTGTGATTCTCTATTCTTTCTATTCTAAATTGTCGGGTACAGATGCTGAATTGCCGGCCGGCTTTCTTCAAGAGACGGTGCATGAAAACACAATTATTTTTTTAAATAAATCCTTTACACTAAATGACAAGTACAGTAATCAACACTGTCACTGTACTTCTTATATATGTGGCTGACATGTTTCTATCTATCTAATCTATGTGTGAAGCTCTATTCTGTCTGTTATAAATTGTCGGGTACCGCTGCTGAATTGCCGGCCGGCTTTTTTAAAGAGACGGTGCATGAAAACACTAATATTTTTTTTGATAAATCCTTTACACTAAATGACAAGTACAGTAAGCAACACTGTCACTGTACTTCATATATATGTGACTGACATGTTTCTATCTATCTAATCTATGTGTGAAGCTCTATTCTTTCTGTTGTAAATTGTCGGGTACAGGTGTATGCCGCTGATGAATTGCCGGCTTTTCATGTCATTCTACATTATTCTTAGTTGTTTTCCTTCATGTAGAATTAACCTACAAGGAAAGAAAGGGTTTATTTTCATTCCGATATTTGTGTCCCATTGACTTGCATTGGTTTCCGGTATCGGAATCGGCGATATCCGATACTTTTTGGGTATCGGCCCGATCCAATCCGATACGATATTTCCTGATATCGGAAGGTATCGCTCAACACTAATGTGGATTTTCTCAAACAGCACTTCCTGCCATGGTTCAAGAAGAAGAACCGTGTATTTCACAGCAAGATCATTTTTTTGCATGATAATGCACCATTTCATGCTGCACATAAAACATCTGCATCTCTGGCTGATATGGGCATAAAAAGGGACAAAGTTATGGTGTGACCCCCATGTTCCCCTGACCTCTACCCCATTCAGAACCTCTGGAGCATCATCAAAAGGAGTGTCTATGATGGCGGGAGGCAGTTCACATCTAAGCAACAGCTCTGGGAGGGTATTCTGTCCTCATGCAAAACAATTGAAGCAGAAACCATCCAAAACCTGACAAATTCAATGGACGAGAGAGTTCAGAAGCTCCTTTCGAACAAGGGGTCCTATGTGAAAATGTAACATCACCTAGAATAAAGTTTTGAGTTGAAAACTGTTTGATTTCAGTTTCTAATAACCTGCTAATGCTTATAATTTCAAAAATGACCATTTTTTTGGTCTTTATTAAAATGAAAAGGTTGATCGAAAAGTTTGGGGGATCTAAGAGTGTGGCAACCCAGTAGTCATGATTACTTTGAATTCTGACAATATGAGGGTCATGTTGCAGGTAGTGCAGCAAGAAGGCACTTATGTGTCTTGCGCATCTCGGAGCCCCAAAATTATTTTCCGGGCTAGATGCAGCTAAAAATTATTATTAATTTTAAATCTGGTGGTGCTTAGTATAGATGGCCTAATAGGATCAGTGCTGCACACTGCTACAAAGCCCAAATTATTTTCCAGTCAAGATACAGATAAACATGATTAGTAATTTTAAATCTGGTGGAGCTTATTATAGATGGCCTAATAGAATCAGTGCTGCACACTGCTACAAAGCCCAAATTATTTTCCAGCCAAGATACAGATAAACATGATTAGTAATTTGAAAGCTTAAAACGGTTGGTAGGGTGATTTTAACCAATCATCAAGCTTTTACTCTCCCCAGGATGACACAGGGGTAGAAAAGTCGTTTCGGATCCATGATTTGTTCATCTTTATGAACGTGAGTCTGTCTACATTATCAGTGGAGAGCCGCGTGCGCTTATCTGTCAGCACACCACCAGCAGCGCTGAACACACGTTCAGACAGAACGCTGGCTGCGGGGCATGACAAGATCTCCAAGGCGCAAGTGGCTAGCTCCGGCCATTTATCCAGATTGGAAGCCCAAAAAGAGCAAGGGTCCAATGACACAGTCATGGCTTCAATGTTTACTTGGAGATACTCCTGTACCATCGTCTCTAGGCGTTGACTATGTGTCAGACTTCTTGTCTCCTGTGGCCTTGCAAAGGATGGGCTAAAAAAGTGGTGAAATGATTCCGCAAAATTGATGTTACCAGCAGATACTGTGGTTCTGTTACGGTTTGAGTGCTGAACACTTGACGGTCCCACGGTTGGCAAGTTGGAACTGTGAGATTCACTACGTGCACCACTGGTGTTTTATGGAAAAGCACATGTAAGATTCTGCAACAGTCTCTGCTGATACTCCTGCATGCGTGCATCCCTTTCTATGGCAGGAATAATTTCTGCAAATTTACTTTTGTACCGGGGATCTAACAGTGTGGCAACCCAGTAGTCAGGATTATTTCTAATTCTCACAATTCGAGGGTCATGTTGCAGGTAGTGCAGCAAGAAGGCACTCATGTGTGTTGCGCATCCAGGAGCACCAAGTCCCTGTTGTGTTGGTGGCGAGGTAACAATCATGATTCCTTCCTCTGTCCTCTCCCCCCAACCTCGCACAACAGAAATGTGATCAAGGTCTCCCTCATCTGATGAGTCTTCCATCAGTTCGTCCTCCACTTCTTCCTGGGCTCCTGCACCTTCCTCACTAGTTTGGCTGCTACCATGCGCCCTGGTAAAACCACCTCCCCCACCCTCACATGCCTGCCGCCTTGGTGCTGCCGACCATCTGGACCTTGCAGATGTTAGCCCTTCCGCATACAACTCCTCCTCCTCTACTTCCTCCACCTCCTCTTGTGCCACGACCTGACTCCGAATTCTGTTTAACATGTGCTCCAGCATGTAAATCACCAGAATAGTCATGCTGATAATGGCATCGTCAGCACTAAACATCTTCGTCGCCATTTCAAAACTGTGCAGAAGGGTGCATAGGTCCCTGATCTGAGACCACTCCTCCAGCGTGATTTGCCCCACCTCTGGATCTCGTTGGCCCAGGCTATACGTCAGAACGTATTGCACCAGGGCTTGTCGGTGCTGCCACAGTCGCTGCAACATGTGCAGAGTTGAATTCCACTGGGTAGGCACATCGCATTTTAGCCGGTGAAGTGGCAGGCCCAACGACTTCTGTAGAGATGTAAGTCGCTGAGCTGCGGGATGCGAACGGCGGAAGTGAGCACACAGCGACCGTGCCCTCTGCAGAAGGCCATCTAGTCCGGGATAGTGGGCTAAAAATTGCTGGACAACCAGGTTCAACACGTGAGCCATACAAGGCACGTGTGTGACATTGCCCCGGCGAAGGGCCGCACCCAGGTTTGCAGCATTGTCGCACACGGCCTTCCCTGGTTTCAGGTCCAGTGGAGACAACCATTCATGAAATTGGTTCTCCAGAGCTGACCACAACTCCTCAGCTGTGTGACTCACATTTCCCAGACATTTCAAAGTAAAAACCGCTTGATGACATTGAGCCCTACTGCCAGCATAGTAAGGAGGTGTGCAGGATCCCTTCTGCGCAGTTAGAAAGCTTGTGGCATGACCAGACAGGCTTTGGGTGCAGGTGGAAGACCGAGAGGAGGTTGAGGAGGCAGAAGCAGTGGAGGAACTTTGACATAAAGAGGATTGACGCACAACTCGTGGGGACGGCAAGACTTGGACAGCAGCCCCTTGTTCTGCTGTCACCATAGTTACCCAGTGCCCAGTCAGCGACATGTAACGCCCCTGTCCATGCCTACTCGTCCAAGTGTCTGTGGTGAAATGCACCCTGTCACACAAAGAGTTTCTCAAAGAAGCGGTGATGTTGTGTGCGACATGCTGGTGTAGCGCAGGCACACCTTTCTTTGAGAAGTAGTGCCGACTGGGCATCTGGTACTGGGGCACTATGACGGACATAAGGTCTCGAAAATCCTCTGTGTCCACCAGGCGGAAAGGCAGCATTTCTGTAGCCAAGAGCTTGCAGATGGTGAAATTCAACCTCTTAGCTTTCTCATGGCTAGGAGGAAATGGTCTTTTACTTGTCCACATCTGAGGGACCGAGGGCTGGCTATTGTGCTTAGACGGGGTTGATAAGGGTGTCCCCGGCAAACTGCCGGTCTGTGAGGAAGATGCAGGCGGACATGTTAGGTTGCCTTGATCCAAAGGTGGTGCTATCGATGTCGGATAGGGCTCAACACCAGCTGGTGTTACCACCTCCAAAGAAAATGATGACCTGCCAATCACGCTGGCTGTTGCGGGTAAAGAGGTGGCAGGTCTGCGCCCCAAAACAGGTGTGACTGCTGTCCCCCCAGTCACAGAGGATGAAGAGGCCGCGGATGCACAAGATATGGCAAACGGTGGTTGGCCCGGCCGGCTAGACCGCATTGTAGCACAGTGAGCTTCCCACTGCAATTTATGCTTCATGTCCATGTGCCGGTTCATGCATGAAGTACTCAAACTATGTATTTTTTGGCCTCTACTTAGCTTTTGCTGACAAATGTTACAGATAACACGAGTTGGGTCATCTTTATCGATCTGTAAAAATGCCCAGGCTATGCAAGGCTTAGCACCCATGTGACCTGAAGAGCCACCAAGACTTGTGGTGAGAGGCAGAGTTGTGTTTGAGGATGTAGTTGTTGACGTGCTTCCAGTACTATGTCTCTGTCCAGGAAGGTGCAACCTGACCTCGTCGTCACTAGCATCTTCCTCCACCTCCTCTGCTGACCTCATCTCTTGGCTGACTGTGGGTTGACAGTAAGTGGGATCTCCAACCTCATCATCATCACCCTGTGCGTTATCACACCCGTCGTCCTCAGAGCCAACCTGTTCCTGCCCTGACAAAAAACTAAAGTTGTCGCTCCAATCAGGTATTTGAGTCTCATCATCGTCTTCCTCATTGTCTCCACCAACAGGAGTTACAGTTTGGGAATGAGGGTCTACATTATGGTCAGAACCTTCTGCGTCTGGTCCTGGATCCGACTCATAAAGATTCTGGGCATCAGTGCAGATCATTTCCTCGTCTGGATTCACAGAAGCGCTGGAGTCGACCTCTGATTCCCAGGCTATAGTATGAGTAAACAGCTCTGCAGACTCAACCATCTGTTCTACCTCATACTCAGACGGGCAGCTGGAGATTTGGGAGCTGTGAGGAAGCAAGTGCGATTGGGGTGACACCTTTGAGGACTGGAGTATTTTTGATGGTGAAGTTGATGTGGAGGAGAGCCCACTTAAAGGAGCACTTGATATCCGTTGAAGCACCTGCTGTTTTTGTGCCTCATCTGGAATTTGTAGCGATTGGCGTGGCCGTAAGAAAGGGATCTTATCACATTGTCCGCTAAAAGAAGTAGACATTTTAGTTTGGCTGGAAGATGGTCTTTCTTCTGCAGATGTTATTGTTGCTTTAACACCTACCCCACGGACACAACCTTTTTTCCCCTTCCCAACACGCCTATTCCCCTTTCCACCAGCAGCAGGCCTTTTTCCACTCATTTTGGTGGTTAACTAATTCACAACTCTGGAGTTGTTTGCACAAAAAAACAATGGATGGGAACCGAGCAGAGCTGAGTGGCCAAACTGTGGTATTAGGCCAAAACTATTGGCTGGGTTAGATGCAGAAAAAAATTATATTCAATTTGCAACCTGATGGAGGTCAGTATAGATGGACTAATAGAACAAGTCCCACACACAGCTAGAAGGCCAAATATTTTTTCAGAGCTAGATGCAGATAAAATTTATTTTTAATTTGCAACCTGATGGAGGTCAGTATAGATGGACTAATAGAGCAAGTCCCACACACTGCTAGAAGGCCAAATATTTTTTCAGAGCCAGATGCAGAAAAAAATTATATTCAGTTTGCAACCTGATGGAGGTCAGTATAGATGGACTAATAGAACAAGTCCCACACACAGCTAGAAGCCCAAATATTTTTTCAGAGGTAGATGCAGAAAAAAATTATATTCAGTTTGCAACCTGATGGAGGTCTGTATAGATGGATTAATAGAACAAGTCCCACACACAGCTAGAAGCCCAAATATTTTTTCAGAGGTAGATGCAGAAAAAAATTATATTCAGTTTGCAACCTGATGGAGGTCTGTATAGATGGATTATTAGAACAAGTCCCACACCCAGCTAGAAGCCCAATATTTTTTCAGAGGTAGATGCAGATAAAAAATATATTCAGTTTGCAACCTGATGGAGGTCAGTATAGATGTTATGATCTGCTACAGAGACTAAGGAAAGAGAGGAGATCTGTCCCTACAATAGAACTAAACTAGATCCCTACGATGTAACGGGGAACCTGATCCTGTGATCAGACCCACTAAAGTCCTCGGCTAGTCTGAACGCAGACCTATAGATGTGAGGGAGGAATCCCTACAAGATCTAGGGACTGGGAAAAGTTGGACACCTCCTAGCAGAAATAGTAGCAGTCAAAGACAAACACACAACAAAAAGGCATAGGGGTCAGAAGACCTAGCAAAACTAACAGAGAACGGCAACAGAGCAACAAGCTAGCTCAACAGTAGTAAATACAAATGAAGTCCAGCAAAGCCAGGAGGTGGAGCCGGATTAAATAGGCAAAATGGTCATGTGACCAGCAAACTAAAAAAAAACCTAACAGGAGAGTTGTAACAGTACCCCCTCTTCTAAGAGGATCCTCCGGATCCCCTAGGCCCAGGCTTACCAGGAAACCTCCTGTGAAACGCTCGGACAAGTCTGGGAGCAGAAACATCATCCGCCCTCACCCATGAGTTATCCTCAGGTCCGAAACCCTTCCAAGCGACGAGATACTGCAAACTCCCTCTATACCGTCTAGAATTTAGGATGTGGGAAATTTCATATTCCCCGTCCTCCACCACCGGAGGAACAGTGGCAGAGGCGTCACCATCCGACACATCAGCTTTTTTCAACAGAGAAACATGAAACACCGGATTAATCCTCCAGGACGTAGGAACCTCCAGCCTAACAGCAGATTGGTTAACTATCTGAAGTACCTTAAAGGGCCCTATGAACTTGGGACACAATTTTTTAGAAGGAATCCTCAATCGCAGATTCTTAGAGGACAACCAAACCATGTCACCAACAGCAAACAAAACCTCTTGCCGTTTCCTATCAAAGTACCTCTTAGATTTCTTGTTAGCCTCCTGAAGATTACCACGCACATCCGTCCAAACTCTCTCCAAATCTCCGGAAAAACTCTCCTCCTCAGGCACAGCCGAAACCAATTTGGAAAATGACCCAAAAGACGGATGTCTCCCAGAACAACAAAAAAAAGGCGAACACCCAGCAGAAGAGGATGTATGGTTGTTAAGAGCAAATTCAGCAAGTGGCAGAAACTCAGACCACCCCTCTTGATTGTCTGCCACAAAACAACGCAAGAACTGCTCAACATCCTGGTTCTTCCTTTCTGTCTGGCCATTAGACTCAGGATGATATCCGGATGAAAACGACAAATGAACTCCCAACCTGTCACAAAAGGCACGCCAAAAACGAGCCACGAACTGAGGTCCCCTATCAGAAACAATGTCAGTAGGAACACCATGTAGTCTGACAATTTCCTTGACAAAGGCCTTGGCGAGTGTCTTAGTGCAAGGCAGTTTGATGAAGGGAACCAAGTGACACATCTTGCTAAAACGGTCCACGACCACCCAGATGACCGTGAAACCTTCAGAGGGAGGAAGGTCAGTAATAAAGTCCATAGCCAGATGTGTCCAAGGTGCACTAGGAACCTCCAGAGGGCAAAGCAACCCCGCAGCAGGAGCATGCGAAGACTTGGATCTTGCACACACAGTACATTGGCGCACCCACTTAATGACTTCCTTCTGCCATCCAGGCCACCAAAAACTGCGACCCACAAGTCTCTTGGTCTCAGAAATTCCTGGATGACCTGCCAACCGAGACTCATGACACTCAACAAACAAATCTCTCCTAAAGGTCCTAGGCACAAACAACCTCCCATGGGGAGTGTTAGATGGGGCATTCTCCTGTGCTTTAAGAATCTCATCCTCCAAAACGGAGTCCAAAGCAGCAATCACAACACCTTCTTGTAAAATGGTCTCCTCTTCCTCCTCAACACCAACCATGGGAGAAAAGCTGCGAGACAAAGCATCCGCTTTAACATTCTTGGTACCCGGGATGTAAGTAACGGAAAAATTAAACCGCGAGAAAAAAAGTGCCCACCTAGCCTGACGGGCATTCAAGCGCTTGGCAGCATCAAGATAGATCAGATTTTTATGATCAGTGAAAACCTGAATGGGAAATTCAGCACCTTCCAAGAGATGACGCCAGTGTTCAAATGCGAGTTTAATCGCCAGCAATTCCCGATTACCAATATCGTAATTCAGTTCAGTCTCGGAAAATTTTTTTGAAAAAAAGGCACAGGGATGTACTCCATCCTTGTTTTCCTGAGACAACACCGCACCAACCCCCACCGAAGAAGCATCAACCTCAACCAAAAACGGCTTAGTCACATCAGGCTGCATAAGGATGGGAGCAGAGGTGAACCTCTCCTTTAGAAACACAAAAGCTTCAATGGCCTCAGAAGTCCACTGAACCGCATTAGCACCTTTCCTGGTGAGATCGGTCAGCGGTTTGACAATAATAGAAAATGTTTTTATGAATTTTCTGTAATAATTGGCGAAACCCAAAAACCTCTGTATCGATTTCAAACCAATAGGCCTAGGCCATTCCTGCACAGCTTGAACTTTAACCGGGTCCATCTCAAAACCTTCACTGGAGATAATGTAGCCCAAAAAACTAATTCTCTGTACAGCGAACTCACATTTCTCCAGCTTAGCAAAAAGCGAATTGTCCATTAATAACTGTAATACCTCACGTACGCTCCGCCAATGAGACTCCAGATCCGGCGAATAAATCAAAATGTCATCCAAATACACAACCACATTTTTGCCGATTAAAGGTCTAAGGATATCATTAATAAGATTCTGAAAAAATGCTGGAGCATTGGTGAGACCAAAAGGCATAACCAGATTCTCAAAATGACCCACAGGAGTGTTAAAAGCAGTCTTCCATTCATCACCCTCCTTCATGCGCAACAAATTGTATGCCCCCCGGAGATCAATTTTAGAGAACCACTTGGCCCCCACTAACTGGTTAAATAAATCAGGAATCAATGGCAGTGGGTAAGGATTGTGTACAGTAATTTTATTAATCTCACGAAAGTCCAGACAAGGACGTAAACCGCCATCTTTTTTTTTTTACGAAAAAAAATCCAACAGCCACAGGAGACTTGGAAGGCCTAATGTGACCGGCGGCCAAGCTTGTCTGTATGTATTCTTCCAAAGCCTTTCTTTCAGGAATAGTAAGATTAAATAAACGACTCTTAGGAAGAGTCGCGCCAGGGACAAATTCAATGGTACAATCATAGTCTCTATGGGGAGGCAAAACCTGCGACTCCTCCTCAGAAAAAACTCTCCAAAAATCCTGAATAGGTACAGGCAATTCCCCTCTATCCACAGCAGCAATGCGCCCGTTACAACACTTGTCATAACACTTAGGGCTCCAGGACTTAATTTCATTGGTAGACCAATCCAGTACAGGATTGTGCAATTTTAACCAGGGTAACCCCAATATTACTGGAGAAGGCAAATTATCCAATACCACCAAATCCAAATTCTCTTGATGAATACCATTAATAGTGAGGGGAAATTCACAGACCTTGTGAGTAACACTCTTCAAGGGAGAGCCATCAACAGAAACCACAGCAATAGGGGATGACAAAGTTTTAGGTTCTAATCTAAGTTTTTCCAAGAATCCCCCATCAATCACATTCAGAGTAGATCCACAATCCACAAATACCCGAAATTCAATTAATTCATCCTGAGCAGCAGTAGTGGCAGATAGGAATACTCCCTTAGAATTTAAACAGGCAATACGAGCATGACTGACCATTTTTTTTCTTTCTTCTTACAAAGCACACAGCTCTTAATAAAATGACCAGAATTTCCGCAATAGAAACACAAGCCTTCAGAAAGTCGGCGGTCTTTTTCCTGAGAGCGGGGTGCCATCGCCCCAATTTCCATCGGCTCTCCATTGTCAGCACAGAACCTCTCAGGACTCGAAGCTGACATAGCAGAGGATTTGCTCTCATTAACCCTTTCACGCAGTCTCCTGTCCACCCGTATAGCTAATTGCATTGCCTCCTGCAAGTTTCCAGGTGTGGGATAAGCAATCAGTAAATCCTTTACCCTTTCACATAGCCCTGCAAGAAACAAGCTTTTCAAAGCAGAATCGTTCCACCCCATCTGGGCAGACCACCGACGGAAGTGAGAACAATATTTTTCCACATTACCTGATCCCTGCCTCAAATGTCTTAATTCAGACTCAGCAGATGAGACACGATCAGGATCATCGTACAACAAACCCAAAGCAGAAAAAAAACTATCCACTGATCTAAAGCACGGATCACTAGGTTGGAGAGAGAAGGCCCATCCCTGAGGATCTTTGCGCAAAAGTGACATTATGATCCCTATGCGCTGTTATTCATCACCAGAGGATCCGGGTCTCAAACGAAAATATAATAGACAAGCATTTTTAAAAGAAAAAAAATCTTGTTGTTCTCCAAAAAATAGATCAGGCAGACGTACCTTAGGTTCCACAAAATGCGCTCCAGAACAGCTACTCACGTGTTGTTGGAGCTTGGTCACCTCCAGAGAGAGTCCCTGCAAGCGTTGAGCCAAATCTTGCACCGAGACCATGATGGAAAACTGGAGGTATTTCCTTAGAGAAAATTTTTTTTTTTAGCGCTGGACTTACTGTTATGATCTGCTACAGAGACTAAGGAAAGAGAGGAGATCTGTCCCTACAATGGAACTAAACTAGATCCCTACGATGTAACGGGGAACCTGATCCTGCGATCAGACCCACTAAAGTCCTCGGCTAGTCTGAACGCAGACCTATAGATGTGAGGGAGGAATCCCTACAAGATCTAGGGACTGGGAAAAGTTGGACACCTCCTAGCAGAAATAGTAGCAGTCAAAGACAAACACACAACAAAAAGGCATAGGGGTCAGAAGATCTAGCAAAACTAACAGAGAACGGCAACAGAGCAACAAGCTAGCTCAACAGTAGTAAATACAAATGAAGTCCAGCAAAGCCAAGAGGGCGGAGCCGGATTAAATAGGCAAAATGGTCATGTGACCAGCAAACTAAAAAAAAACTAACAGGAGAGTTGTAACAATAGATGGACTAGTAGAGAAAGTCCCACACACTGCTAGAAGGCCAAATATTTTTTCAGAGCTAGATGCAGGCAAAAGATTATTTTTAATTTGCAACCTGATGGAGGTCAGTATAGATGGACTAATAGAGAAAGTCCCACACACTGCTAGAAGGCCAAATATTTTTTCAGAGCTAGATGCAGATATAAATTATTTTTAATTTGCAACCTGATGGAGGTCAGTATAGATGGACTAATAGAGAAAGTCCCACACACTGCTAGAAGGCCAAATATTTTTTCAGAGCTAGATGCAGAAAAAAATTATATTCAGTTTGCAACCTGATGGAGGTCAGTATAGATGGACTAATAGAACAAGTCCCACACACAGCTAGAAGCCCAAATATTTTTTCAGAGGTAGATGCAGAAAAAAATTATATTCAGTTTGCAACCTGATGGAGGTCTGTATAGATGCATTAATAGAACAAGTCCCACACACAGCTAGAAGCCCAATATTTTTTCAGAGGTAGATGCATAAAAAAAATATATTCAGTTTGCAACCTGATGGAGGTCAGTATAGATGGACTAATAGAGAAAGTCCCACACACTGCTAGAAGGCCAAATATTTTTTCAGAGCTAGATGCAGACAAAAAATTATTTTTAATTTGCAACCTGATGGAGGTCAGTATAGATGGACTAATAGAGAAAGTCCCACACACTGCTAGAAGGCCAAATATTTTTTCAGAGCTAGATGCAGAAAAAAATTATATTCAGTTTGCAACCTGATGGAGGTCAGTATAGATGGACTAATAGAACAAGTCCCACACACAGCTAGAAGGCCAAATATTTTTTCAGAGGTAGATGCAGATAAAAATTATTTTTAATTTGCAACCTGATGGAGGTCAGTATAGATGGACTAATAGAGAAAGTCCCACACACTGCTAGAAGGCCAAATATTTTTTCAGAGCTAGATGCAGACAAAAAATTATTTTGAATTTGCAACCTGATGGAGGTCAGTATAGATGGACTAATAGAGAAAGTCCCACACACTGCTAGAAGGCCAAATATTTTTTCAGAGCTAGATGCAGACAAAAAATTATTTTTAATTTGCAACCTGATGGAGGTCAGTATAGATGGACTAATAGAGAAAGTCCCACACACTGCTAGAAGGCCAAATATTTTTTCAGAGCTAGATGCAGATAAAAATTATTTTTAATTTGCAACCTGATGGAGGTCAGTATAGATGGACTAATAGAGAAAGTCCCACACACTGCTAGAAGGCCAAATATTTTTTCAGAGCTAGATGCAGAAAAAAATTATATTCAGTTTGCAACCTGATGGAGGTCAGTATAGATGGACTAATAGAACAAGTCCCACACACTGCTAGAAGGCCAAATATTTTTTCAGAGCTAGATGCAGAAAAAAAATATATTCAGTTTGCAACCTGATGGAGGTCAGTATAGATGGACTAATAGAACAAGTCCCACACACTGCTAGAAGCCCAAATATTTTTTCAGAGCTAGATGCAGAAAAAAATTATATTCAATTTGCAACCTGATGGAGGTCAGTATAGATGGACTAATATAATGATGCTATGCCCAAAAGATTTTACTTCACTAGGTGCAGTAAAAAAATTGGTATTCTATACACAGGTGGTATATCTTGCAACACAGATAGGCTACTCCACTGACTAACACACTCTGCAATAGGCCAAAAAGGATTAGCTTTGCTAGATTCAGCCAAATGCTGTGAAAAAAACTTGCACAGCACTGGCACAGACCTGCCTGGCAAATACTGATAGGAACTGATGTAACCTAGTCCTGAAAAGGACTGCAATTACAATTAGTCTTTACTCCCACAATCTATCTATTTAAGAGCACAGACCTGCCTGATAAAATTCGTAGGAAATGCTGTAACCTAGTCCTTAAAAGGACTGCAATCACAACTATTCCCTACTCCCAAGCTATCTGTAGATTTGTGCGAAAATTGGCTTGAAATTAACAAGGTATAGCGCACACAGCAACAGCGGTGCCGTCTAACACGCAGCTGCAGCAGTGAGAAAATGGTGGCGACGGGGAAAATGGCTTGGTCTTATAGGGCAAGGACATGTGACATACACTGCCAATGACACATGCCCTTGCTTGTGTGAAAAAAAGCACTTTGCTCCGTGTGTGCGCTGCTGATAGGCTGACAGATTGCACCTCCCCACTGTAAATGCGGGAAAGAGAAAAAAAAATGGAGATCTTCATTATTCCTGCAGAGATCCATCCCCTGCCCCTCCCCCCACCCCGCTGTACACTCAAACTGCGTATTAACATTAATTTTCATCATTACTGAGAAAAAATCCAGTTATGATTTTGGTGCACGAACAGTTATTGAACATAACCTCGAACAGCCGAATTTTTCTCAAATCGTTCGTGTTCGCCGAACGGCTCGAACACCGCCCAAAACAGCTCGAATTTGAGATTGGCGAACAGTTCGAGTCGTACAACGCTCATCTCTACTAATAATACGCCTCTGTAATTATATTATGAATATGCTCTATGTTTTACTAGTATGTATTAGCACACTCCGATGTCCTCTATGCATTATGTATCCTTTTTGTATTTATTGCCTTGTTATATATGCATTGCTACATACAGCTTATATACTAAGTGTGGATATCACTAACGTGCATCGTATATACTAATTACCTCTGTACTGCCCGTTCTTTGTTTAACCATCATATTGCTATTATATATCATCCCCTCTCTATTACATTATAATCGTCACACTACTATTCATTTGAGAACGTGACGTAAATACACCATTGCAGGATGTTGGAGGCGGTGTTTGGTCAGTGGTCACGTGGTGTCGGGGGCGGTTTCCGCTCCTTCCAGTTACGTGAGTCACTGTGACATCTCTGGCCCTCCTATTTTGGGGATGTACTATATATGGGGCGGTGCTTACACTCGCGGTCACGTGATGTGCGAGGGTGGGTCTTGTACTCCCTGCCATCACGTGACGCGGGATGTGTATTCAACGCTGCGTTGTCAGTGACAGCAATGCAAACTTCCGGAGGGGCAGAACTAACACACGGATATGCGTTCCCTCACCGGATGCATCGCTACCAGCGATTGGTTAGACATTACACCTATTTTTGCATCCCATCCATTGATTGGTTAATGGCACTATATAAACAATACCGATTTTTAGTATGTCACTACCCCAGAAGAAGGCACAGTGCCGAAACACGCGTAGGGGTGACCGTACCCGGGCATACATTCCTGTTATATACACATGTAAGTCTTGCTCTTATATTTAAGCTTGCTGCTCAATGGTGACTCAATTTTTTTGTATTTAGCCATGCACTGTGCACTTTAGTGGCTCATTTGAGCCTGGTTGATGGTTTATATACCACCAATCTGGCTATGATACATGTTACACATGTTCATATTTATATATGTCCCATTCTAGCGACTTCTTATATATTATTTCATATCATGTATTGGACTTATCTGTGTCCTATTTGAGTGACTTTCTATTACCAATTAATACTATATGTTGCATTGTAGCCCTGAGTGCTTAGCTTTTTTGCCCACTGCTATTGTATCTGCGCCAATATATTTTCATCTGTTTGTGAACTTTTAACTTTGGATTATAATAAACTTTATATGTTTACATTATCATGTTCTTGCACGTCATTGTTTTGTATGAACCATAATTCTACTTTGACTGAGAGGAGTGAAGTGCCATATAGTACATAATTTCCTACACTTCCTCTTCACTAACATGTTTTCCAGAGGCAAAGTAGGAAAACATTTACCTGCATTTAAACAGTACTATTGCCCGAACAGCTTGTTGCAGTGGTGTGGCTGCTGCTCCTGTCATCCACTCCCATATTCTTATTGCCAGATGTCGTGATATATATATATATTTCCATCCTTTTGCGTTGCAATTTGTTTTTTTTACCATACATTTTTCATTGCATTGGAATTAACTTTTGCTTTTTTGAACCACAATTTGGGCAGCACAGTGGCTCAGTGGTTAGCACTGCAGCCTAGCAGCGCTGAGGTCCTGGGTTCAGAATCCCACCAAGGACAACACCTGCAAGGAGTTTGTATGTTCTACCAGTATTTGCATGGGTTTCCTCCCACACTCCAAAGACATACTGATAGGGAACTTAGATTGTGAGCCCCAATGGCAACAGTGCTGATAGTGTCTGTAAAGTACTGTGGAATCAATGGTGCTATAGAAGTGGGTAAAATAAAAAAATAAAAATAAATTCTTCCTCTTCCTCAAAAAGAGTAACCAAGAAATACCAGATAACTTCCCCAAAAAAAACCTATGGCAACATCATATTACACTAAATCAACTCATGTGCCAAAAATCAGTAGTTTCTTTGTGACACAGTCACAGCTTTAATTGGCTGCCTTCTCTTACTTCTCTTTTTTGTATTGTTTCAACACAATTTTCACATTCCTTAACAGAAATAACCAAAAAATACTAGGTAAACACCAAAAGTTAACAGCAGCAACAGGCTGCAGAATTGGTATTGCACAGATGTGGAAAAAAAGTCAGACTGTTTGTGACACACACACTTTATGAAGCAGTCACAGAGTTCAATGATTTTTTCTCTTTCAACAATATTAGTGTTTGGTTTTGCATATATGTGTGCAAAATATATGATTGAATTGCAGCAGCACTTGGACCACACCATTCATGCAAGTAGCTTCAGCTGACAGCTCTGTGGCTCTCCCTGGCCCTGCTTCACAGACTTGATTTGCTCTGCTATTTCTCTCTCTAAAAATTAAATATGTACCGTATTTTTCGGACTATAAGATGCACCGGACCATAAGACGCACCCCAAATTTTGGGGTGGAAGATAGGAAAAAAATATTTTTCATAAGATGGGATCAGTCTTATAATCTGATTAGGTATCTTACCTGGGGGGTGGTGGAGCAGGAGGCAGGGTCCTTCAGGAAACCGGCCCGGCGGAAGTGGAGGAATGCTGCGGACCCTGGATACATGAAGCTGGTGCTCCAGCAGCTGTGAGTTGCGGTGATGGTGGAGCAGGATCGCAGGTCCCTCCGTTCCTTGCCTCAGGAACCCGGCGGTAGCAGAAGAGGTTAGATGCCGGTGTCTGTCTGGGGCCTGTGGAGCTGCTGAGGCCTGTGGACCTGCTGGGGCCTGTGGACCGGCTGGAGCCTTTGGAACAGCTGGTGCCTGTGGCCTGCCCGGGTCCTGTGGACTTGCTGGGGCCTGTAGCTTGCCTGGGGCCTGTGGACCTGCTGGGGCCTGTGGCCTGCCTGGGGCCTGTGGACTTGATGGGGCCTGTGGACCTGCTGGGGCCTAAGGCCTGCCTGGGGCCTGTTGACTTTCTGAGGCCTGTGGACTTGCTGGGGCCTGTGGCCTGCCTGGGGCCTGTGGACCTGCTGGGGCCTGTGGCCAAAGGGGGCATGTGGACTTGCTGGGGCCTGTGGACTTGCTGGGGCTGGTGGCCTGCCTGGGGCCTGTGGACTTGCTGGGTCCTGTGGACTTGCTGGGGCCTGTGACCTGCCTGGGGCCTGTGGACATGCTGAGGCCTGTGGCCTGCCTGGGGCTTGTGGACTTGCTGGGGCCTGTGGACTTGCTGAGGCCGTGATCTATAGGATCAGGCGGCCATTTTCATTTTCCTGTAGATCACGGCCTCAGGAAGATAGCCGTGGCCACCGGAAGCCACACACGTTGCTCTGCCGCACCGCCGGACACCGCTCACAGCCCGGCACAGGCCCCGGCTCCTCTGCTTCACCACCTGACACCAGCCACTCCAGCACAGGTACAGGCCCCGGCTCCAGCCGCATCTCACCTCTGCCGCTGTCGGAGGACCCTGCGATCCCCGCTCCACCACCACCGGTAAAGTAACGTTCGGACCATAAGACGCACCCCCCATTTTCCTTCCAAATTTTGGGGGAAAAAAGTGCGTCTTATGGTCCGAAAAATACGGTATTTTTTTCTTTCCTCATTAATCTATTTTCCTTTTCTTACCTCTCAGCCTTAAAACAACCAAAACCATCCACCTCCCCCATCCATTCTCCAACATGAATAAGGGGTGTCTGGTCCGGTATTTTGATCTAGGGAATAAAGGGTATAGATTTTTTTTTGTTATATGACTTAAAAGAAATAACCAATACCAAAGTCAGACTGTTTGTGACACACATACTTTATGAAGCAGTCTCAGAGTTCAATGTTTTTTTTTCTTTCAACAATATTAGTATTTTGGGCTTACAAATATTTTTTACACAATATATGATTGAATTGTCATACAAGTAGCTGCAGCTGACAGCTCTATGGCCCTTCCTGGCCCTGCCTAACAGATTTGATTTGCTCTGCTATTTCTCTCCCTAAAATAAAATATTTATTATTTTGTTTCCTCATTAATCTACTTCAAAGATGTGTTGTCAAACACTATCTGTATAGTTTTATAGCTTTCTCTCCTCTCTCTATCTATATGGCTGTGATGCTGTCATGTCTTCTCACTAGCCAGGTTCACCACAAAATTGCTGTTGCATTTCCTGCATCTGCTTTTATACTGACTATGATAGTTCCTCCTGATTGCTTGTGCTATACCATGTGATTTCATAGCTGCAAGGCGTTATGAAGAAACCTGCCCAGCCACGCCCAAGGTTATGTGATCCTTCTCTGACTGATATACTCTTCTGCAAAGTGTAAAATGGTTATTATTACCATTTTAGGAGATTCAGATGAAGCAAATAGCAAATTGTTCGAATTAGCCATGTTCAGCAAATTCGGCCCAAATTCGATTAGCTGATGATTCTCTCAACTCTACTATCAATAGTTCTAAAATATACTAACTATTGTACCATCAATTATTCTAAAAGGTCTCTTTCACATGAGTACATAAACTGTTTACATAATTTTGGAACAGGATAATTAAATAAGGGAAAAATAAGTATTAGGCTGCGTGCACACGATGCGTTTTTCATGCGTTTATGCTGCGGAATTTCTGAAGCGGAAACGCATCAAAAACGCATGGTAATCTGCACCCCATGGTCCCCAATGGCATTCCGCAATGTCAATGCACATGCTGCGGATTTTTCCGCAGCGTTTCTGCAGTGCTCATAAATCCGCAGCATGTTCATTAATTTTGCGGAAGCGCAGCGGAAGCGCCGCCATTGACTTGCATTGAGACGCATAGAATCCGTGTCTGTACATTTGTACAAGCGGATTATATGCGGTTCAATGTGCGCATGGTACCCAAGTCTGGAGGAGAGGAGACTCTCATCCTGACCTGGGTACCATTGTACCTGTAAAAAAAAGAATAAAATAATAAATAAAGTTTATATTCACCTGTCTGGCGGCCCCTGCAGCGCTTCTCCTTCCAGGACCTGAGATGACGTCGCGGTCATGTGACCGCAGGCTGTCTCGCGAGATGCCGGCAAGCCAGGTAGGAACCAGGAAGGAGCGCGACAGCACACGCGGCGGCATCGGCGGTAATTATAGCTTTTATTTTTTTATTTTTACGGTCACACTATATAAATCAATGCCGTTTGCATGGATTTATATAGTGTGACCTAGTTGTCAAGCACTTTCCAAGTGATGCTATCGCCTGGAAAGTGCTTGTCAGTCCGCATGCGGAAACACATGCGTTAACGCATGTGGATACGCATGTGAATCCACATGTATTCTGCAGGAAAAACACATGCACAATCTGCATGCGTTTTTTCTGCCAGGGAGATGCAGAAATGCTGCAGAAATTTTCTGCTTCATTTCTGCATCGTGGGCACATAGCCTTAGAATATTACTGTTAGAAGTATTCCATTAACATTTCAATTGCATGAAATTTGTTTATTAAGGCATATACACCTATACACCTTTGTCATGTCATTTATAGAGGTGTCTGCAATTATCAGACTACCATAGGAAATTGGGCTGTTGTTCTGCCTACTGCCCCTAGAATATCTATCTATCTATCTATCTATCTATCTATCTATCTATCTATCTATCTATCTATCTATCTATCTATCTATCTATCTATCTACCTGTCTATCTATCTATATTATTTGAATTTTACACATTATTGCTAGTGTTTTAAATTAGCATAGAATATTTCATATCATACTGATCATTGCAATAAGAAGCATCTTAAAGAGTGTTGAGCGAGAATGCTCGACACTGCTCGTTACTCGCCCGAGCATCACGCTACTCGGGATGTTTGGCGAGCACCGAGCATTTCCGGATTACTTGGGCGGGGGCTCGGGTCTCCGCCCTGCACGTTTGGCGCTCTTTACAGAGCCAATGAACATGCAGGGATTTCCAGCCAGTCACTGTAATGCTGCAGCCATGTTGTTTGTGGGCATTACAGTGATTTAAAACCGGACGCAGCCATCTTGGACACAGTCGCTCCGGATCAGCCAGTGTAGGGTCAGTGCTGCTGAATTAGGGAGAGATATATAGTGCGAAATAGGTAGTGTAGGGTCTCTAAAGCTGCCAAATCAAACAAACAGTCCTTCTCAGGACTAATATCCATCCCAGATATCAGGCAGGCAGGCAGGCAGGCTGTATAGGAGACGCAGTGGTTATACCAGCAAATGCTGCATTACAGTCCTGTGTGCTCCAGTTGGTCAAATTGCTAGACTTATCACCCCAGTCTCAGGGGCAAGGAAAAATTTTATTTTTTTCACCTAAATCCTGTATTTTTTTTTCCTCAGTCAGACTGTCCAAATACGCGTCTTATTAACCTTTTGGTATTTCACCCCCCCAAAAAAAAATTGAGTGTGTCTGTGACTGTTCAGACACCAATATATCTGTTTAAAAGAGTCTGGTGTAGGCTAGAAAAATAGAACTGTGGTTTTGCAGTTCCACGGGTCAAATCTCTGTATTATCCTGCTTTTGGCATTTTTTGCCGTAAAAAAAAACTGTAATAGTGCCTCCCTGACTGGTCAGACACCAATATATCTGTTTAAAAGGGTCTGGTGTATGCCACATAACTATAACTGTGGTTTTGCAGTTTCACGGGCCAAATCTCTGTATTATCCTGCTTTTTGCATTTTTTGCCGTAAAAAAAAAACAGTAATAGTGTCTCCCTGACTGTTCAGACACCAATATATCTGTTTAAAAGAGTCTGGTGTAGGCCAGAAAAATAGAACTGTGGTTTTGCAGTTCCACGGGTCAAATCTCTGTATTATCCTGTTTTTGGCATTTTTTGCCGTAAAAAAAAACTGTAATAGTGTCTCCCTGACTGGTCAGACACCGATATATCTCTTTAAAAGAGTCTGGTGCACGCCACATAACTATAACTGTGGTTTTGCAGTTCCACGGGTCACATCTCTGTATTATCCTGCTTTTGGCATTTTTTGCCATAAAAAAAACTGTAATAGTGTCTCCCAGACTGGTCAGACACCAATATATCTGTTTAAAAGAGTCTGGTGTACGCCACATAACTATAACTGTGGTTTTGAAGTTTCACGGGTCAAATCTCTGCATTATCCTGCTTTTGGCATTTTTTGCCGTAAAAAAAAACTGTAATAGTGTCTCCCTGACTGGTCAGACACCAATATATCTGTTTAAAAGAGTCTGGTGTACGCCACATAACTATAACTGTGGTTTTGCAGTTCCACGGGTCAAATCTCTGTATTATCCTGCTTTTGGCATTTTTTGCCATAAAAAAAAACTGTAATAGTGTCTCCCTGACTGGTCAGACACCAATATATCTGTTTAAAAGAGTCTGGTGTACGCCACATAGCTATAACTGTGGTTTTGAAGTTTCACGGGTCAAATCTCTGTATTATCCTGTTTTTGGCATTTTTTGCCATAAAAAAACTGTAATAGTGTCTCCCTGACTGGTCAGACACCAATATATCTGTTTAAAAGAGTCTGGTATATGCCACATAACTATAACTGTGGTTTTGCAGTTCCACGGGTCACATCTCTGTATTATCCTGCTTTTTGCATTTTTTGCCGTAAAAAAACAGTAATAGTGTCTCCCTGACTGGTCAGACACTAATATATCTGTTTAAAAGAGTCTGGTGTAGGCCAGAAAAATAGAACTGTGGTTTTGCAGTTCCACAGGTCAAATCTCTGTATTATCCTGTTTTTGGCATTTTTTGCCGTAAAAAAAACTGTAATAGTGTCTCCCTGACTGGTCAGACACCAATATATCTGTTTAATAGAGTCTGGTGTACGCCACATAACTATAACTGTGGTTTTGCAGTTCCACGGGTCAAATCTCTGTATTATGTACTTTTGGGTCTTTTTTACATAAAAAAACAGTTTGAGTGTGTCGCTGACTGTTCAGCCCCAAATATATCTATTTAAAAAAGTCTGGTATACACCAGTAAATTAGAACTGTGGTTTTGCAGTTTCATGGTTCCAATCTCTGCATTATCCAGCTTTTGGCCTGTTTTACGTAAAAAAGAGCAGTAATAGTGTCTCCTTGTCTGTTCAGTCACAAATATATCTGTTTAAAAGATTCTGGTGTAGGCCAGAAAAATAGAACTGTGGTTTTCCTCTTCCGCGGTTCTAATCTCCTTTTTATTACCCTTTTTCCATTGATAGTGCGAGTGTTAGCTATTTTACTTCATTTACAATGGGCAAGGCGCGTGGCTAGGGACGTGGAACTGGACGTTCTGGTGATGGTTTGTGTAGAGGACGGGGCCGTGGCCAAGGTGAAGATGTGCCACAACCAACAGCCACATCTTCTCGCTCCCACTTCTTGACCGAATTACTAGGGAAGCACACTACAACACCAGTATTGCGAACTGATCAGTGTGAACAGGATATTAATTGGATAGCAGATAATACTTCCAGTTACCTGGGCACCACCACCTCCGGTCTGTCTTCCACACTGTCAAGTTTTAGTAGCCGTGAGTCTCGACCGCATACTCCTCCTCACCCTGATGCTCCTTCCTCCCACAATGCAGAGTGTCGTAAGACAGCAACTGATCCCACACTTGGACCCTCTGAAGAGCTGTTCACTGGTCCATTTCCATATTTGTGCCCCTCGCCGGCTCCGCTTGAAATGGTGGAAGAGGAGATCCCATGTAGCGATGCCCAAATATTTGAACAGCCACGGCTACAGGAAGTCGACGCTGGCAATTTGTCACAAGAGGTGGACGATGAAGAGACACAATTCCCACAAAGTGAGGAGGAGGATCGTGGTGCGCAAGTGGAAGAGGAGGAGGTGGTGGATGATCTAGTAACTGACCCAACGTGGCAGGAGGTCACACAGAGTGAGGCCATCAGCATACAGGGGGAGGGAGGCAGAGTACTCCAACAGGCAGGAAGAAGCAGTGTGGTGGCCGCACACAGAAGGTGGGCAACAGTTCCCCATAACACCAACATGAGGGACGTTGCCAGTACAACCGGTAGGTCTTCCAGAGTCTGGAATTTTTTTAAAGACTCTGCTGATAACCCCAAAAAGGCCATTTGTACTACCTGCCATACCAGCATCAGCAGGGTTGACAAAACTACCAGCCTGATCACCACCATCATGATCAGGCACATGGCAGCAAAGTACCCGTCTTTGTGGGGCGAACCCCAGGGTCCACGACCAGTGTCAGCGGGTATCACCACTGCTTCTTCCGCTGTTGTGCGTGTGATAGAACCCCCTGTTGTGCATGCAAGGCAAGCCCCTGTCTATACTGCATGCAAAGATGCCCCCTCCTCTCAGTCTTCACTTGTTATGGCAGTTTCTCAAGAAACAGCATCAACGTCCACGTCCACGTCCCACCACAGCGTTCAATTGTCCATATCCCAGAGCTTTGAACGAAAGCACAAATTCGCAGCCAACGCCCCACAGGCCACAGTCCTAAATTTGCACATTTCACGACTGCTTGCGTTGGAAATGCTGCCTTTTAGGCTGGTGGAGACGGAATCCTTCCACAACCTTATGGCAGTGGCCATCCCTCGGTGCTCGGGGCCCAGCCGACACTATTTTGCCCGGTGTGCAGTCCTCACATTACACAAGCACGTGTCCCAAAACATCTGCCGTGCCCTCAACAATGCAGTTACTGGGAGAGTCCACCTGACAATGGACACGTGGAAAAGTGCTTGTGGCCAGGGATGGTACATCTCCCTGACGGCACACTGGGTAAACATAGTGAAAGCCGGGACCCAGTCGGACCTTGGGACGGAACACATCCTCCCCACACTGAGGATTGCGGGCCCTATGTCAGTCAGAGTTGCCCCCACAGTGTACAGCTCCTGTGCATCATCCTCTTCCTCCTCCTCATGTTCAGCCTCGATCTCAGATATCACCACATCAGTTACAAGCTGGAAGCACTGCAGTACTGCCTCAGCCAAGCGGCAACAGGCTGTGCTGAAACTCATAAGCTTAGGTGATAAACCTCACACTGCTTGTGAGTTGTGGACAGCTGTGAAAGAACAGGCAGATCTGTGGCTGAGACCGCTAATCCTACATCCAGGCATGGTCGTGTGTGACAATGGCCGTAACCTGGTGGCAGCTCTGAGGCGAGGCGAGATCACACACGCACCATGCCTGGCTCATGTGCTTAACCTCGTGGTTCAGCGGTTTCTTAAATCGTACCCCGAGTTGCCAGATCTGCTCGTTAAAGTACGTCGCCTGTCAGCTCATTTTCGGAAGTCGGCTACAGCTTCCGCCGCCCTTGCTGTGTTGCAGCAGCGTTTGCAGCTTCCGGCACACCGACTGGTGTGTGATGTCCCCACACGTTGGAACTCTACCCTCCACATGTTGCAAAGGATTTGTGAGCAGAAGAGAGCAGTTGTGGAGTACCAGCTGCAACAAGGCCGTCGATATTCAGGTCAGACTCCACACATAAGACCTCAGGAGTGGACCTGGATGTCTGACATATGCACGATCCTGACAAACTTTGAGGAGTCCACCAAGATGGTGAGTGGCGATGACGCCATCATTAGCGTCAGCATGTCTTTTGCAACGCTCTCAGAGAATTAAAGAGGAGACATTGGAGCCAGAGTATGATGAGATGGATCAAGAAGCCATAGCGGGCGATTACACACAGCCCAGCCTCATCTCATCCCAATGTGCATTGGGGGACAATGAGGGAGAGGAGGAGGAGGAAGAACAGGATGCGCTGTAGACGGTATTACCTGTACAACTGTCATACCGTCGGTTCAGCGTGGGTGGCCTGAGGACAGGGGGGAGGAGGAGGAGGAGAGCATGGTCAGTCATTATCTTGGTGAGGACACGGAAGTCTTGCCCGTTACCAGTCTGGCACGCATGGCTGACTTTATGTTACGCTGCCTTAACCGTGACCCTCGCGTTGTCAAAATGTTGGGTGACAGTCATTACTGGTTGGTGACACTTTTAGACCCCCGCTACAAGGAGAACTTTCACTCTCTTATTCCTGAGGTGGAGAGGTCTACAAAAATGGGGCAGTACCAGAAGGCCCTTGCTGCAGAACTGTTAAAAAAATTCCCATCTGAACACTCTAGCGGCGGCGGTCACAGTTCGTTGCCCAACCAAGGCGTACAGGCGAGAGAGACGCAACTCCAATCCAGCAGAGGCAGGGGAACACTGTCAACGTTCTGGGACAGTTTTCTGAGACCCGCCCAGCTTACAGGCCCTGAGGCGCGGGGTACTCTCACAAGGAGTGGAAAGTTTCAAAAGATGGTGAGGGAGTACCTTGTCGACCGTACCAGGGTCCTCCGTGATTCCTCTGTGCCTTTTAATTATTGGGTATCCAAGCTTGACACTTGGAATGAACTCGCTCTGTATGCCTTGGAGGTCCTGGCCTGCCCTGCCGCTAGCGTGTTATCGGAGCGTGTTTTAGTGCCGCTGGGGGAATTATAACAGATAAGCACACTCGCCTGTCAACTGACAATGCTGACAAGCTGACCCTTATCAAAATGAACAAGGGCTGGATTAGGCCAGACTTCTCATCACCACAAAATGACAGCAGAGTAACAAAGTCAAATCCACTGTGTTATTTCGGGAGGTGTATTCCCATGCACCGCTTCACACCCACACATGGGTATACGCTTCTTCATTTCGGCTGTATTTTGCTCTTCTCCTTATCCTCTGCCTCCACCACCACTATACCACTAGGGTGACCGTGGTCTGTGTTGCCAGAATTGCAAGTTCCTCCGTCCTAATTTTTGGCAGCTTTTGCTTGGAGGGCATAGGAAAAGACTATGGGAGACACACTCCCCAATAATGGGAATAATGTTTTTAAGATGCTGTACTGCATGGCTCTTCCAAGGGGCATTTAAACCATCTTGTTAAGCTACTGCAACCTCCATGTCTCTTCCAAGGGGCACTAAAACCGTCTTGTTAAGCTACTACGACCTCCACCACTTTTCCCAGGGGCATTAATACTTTCTTTTTATTCCACTGCGACCTCCACGTCTCTTCCAAGGGGAATTAAAACTGTCTTGTTAAGCTACTGCTGTTATGTTCTGCTACCAGAGCTAAGGAAAGAGAGGAAATCTGTCCCTACGATAGAACTCAGCTGAATCCCTACGATGTCACAGGGAACCTGATCCTGCGATCAGACCTGCTAAAGTCCTAAGCTAGTCTGTACGGAGACCTATAGATGTGGGGAAGGAATCCCTACAAGTACTAAGGACTGGGAGGAAAATGGGACACCTCCTAACAGAAATAGTAGCAGAAAGACAAACAAACAAAATATATAGAACACTGAGGTCCGTAGACCAAGCAAACTAACTGAGTTAGATACAGAGCACAGGCTAGCTAGAAAGTAGTTATACAATGAAGTCCAGCAAAGCCAGAAGGGCGGAGCAGGATTAAATAGGCCAACGAGGTCATGTGACCAGCAAAGGAAAAAACCTAAGAGCAAGGTTCTAACAGTACCCCCCCTTCTAAGAGGATCCTCCGGATCCCCTAGGACCAGGCTTATCAGGAAATCTCCTGTGAAACGCTCTGATAAGTCTGGACGCGGAAACATCATCTGACCTCACCCAAGAGTTATCCTCGGGTCCGAAACCTTTCCAGGCCACCAGATACTGCAAACTACCTCTATACCGTCTAGAGTTAAGGATGCGAGAAATTTCATATTCCCCGTCCTCCACCACCGGAGGAACAGAGGCAGAGGCGTCACCATCCGACACAACAGCTTTTTTTAACAGAGAGACATGAAATACCGGATTAATTCTCCAGGAGGTAGGAACCTCCAACCTAACAGCAGATTGGTTGACAACCTGAAGCACCTTAAAGGGCCCTACAAACTTGGGACCCAATTTCTTAGAAGGAATCCTCAACCGCAGATTCCTAGAGGACAACCAAACCATGTCACCAACAGCGAACAAAACCTCCTGTCGTTTCCTATCAAAGTAGTCTTTAGATTTTCTGTTGGCCTCCTGAAGATTACCACGCACATCCGTCCAAACTCTCTCCAAATCACCGGAAAAATTCTCCTCCTCAGGCACGGCAGATCCCAACTTGGAGAACGACCCAAACGACGGATGTCTCCCAGAACAACAAAAAAAAGGCGAACAACCAGCAGAAGAAGATGTATGATTGTTCAGAGCAAGTTCAGCAAGTGGCAGAAACTCAGACCACCCCTCTTGATTGTCTGCCACAAAACAACGCAAGAACTGCTCAACATCCTGGTTTTTCCTTTCTGTCTGGCCATTAGATTCAGGATGATATCCAGACGAGAACGACAAATGAACTCCCAACCTGTCACAAAAGGCACGCCAAAAACGAGCCACGAACTGAGGACCCCTATCAGAAACAATGTCAGTAGGAACGCCATGAAGTCTGACAATTTCCTTGACAAAGGCCTTAGCGAGAGTTTTAGTGCAGGGCAGTTTGACGAAGGGAACCAAGTGACACATCTTGCTAAAACGGTCCACGACCACCCAGATGACAGTAAAACCCTCAGAGGGGGGAAGGTCAGTTATAAAGTCCATAGCCAAATGTGTCCAAGGAGCACTGGGAACCTCCAAAGGACAAAGCAACCCCGCAGCAGGAGTATGTGAGGACTTAGATCTAGCACATATAGTACATTGACGCACCCACTTAATGACTTCCTTCTGCCATCCAGGCCACCAACAACTGCGACCCACCAGTCTCTTGGTCTCAGAGATTCCGGGATGACCTGCCAACCGAGATTCGTGACACTCAACAAACAAATCTCTCCTAAAGGTCCCAGGCACAAACAACCTCCCATGAGGAGTGTTAGATGGGGCATTCTCCTGTGCTTTAAGAATCTCATCTTCCAAAACGGAGTCCAAAGCAGCTATCACAACACCTTCTTGTAAAATGTTCTCCTCTTTCTCAGCACCGACTATGGGAGAAAAACTGCGAGACAAGGCATCCGCCTTAACATTCTTAGTACCAGGGATGTAAGTAACGGAGAAATTAAACCGCGAGAAAAACAGTGCCCACCTAGCCTGACGGGCATTCAGGCGCTTGGCAGCATCAAGATATATCAGATTTTTATGATCCGTAAGAACCTGAACGGGAAATTCCGCACCTTCCAAGAAGTGGCGCCAGTGTTCAAATGCGAGTTTAATAGCCAATAATTCCCGATTACCAATATCGTAATTCAGTTCAGTCTCTGAAAATTTTTTTGAAAAAAAGGCACAGGGATGTAATCCATCCCCGTTATCCTGAGACAATACTGCGCCAACCCCCACCGAAGAAGCATCAACCTCAACCAAAAACGGCTTAGTCACATCAGGCTGCATAAGGATGGGAGCAGAGATGAACCTCTCCTTGAGATACACAAAAGCTTCAATGGCCTCAGAAGACCACTGAACCGCATTAGCACCTTTCCTGGTGAGATCGGTCAGAGGTTTGACAATACTAGAAAATTTTTTTATGAATTTTCTGTAATAATTGGCGAAATCTAAAAACCTCTGTATCGATTTCAAACCAATAGGCCTAGGCCATTCCTGTACAGCTTGAACTTTAACCGGGTCCATCTCAAAACCTTCACTGGAGATAATGTAACCCAAAAAACTAATTCTCTGTACAGCGAACTCACATTTCTCCAGCTTAGCAAAAAGCGAATTGTCCATTAACAATTGTAATACCTCACGTATGCTTCGCCAATGAGACTCCAGATCCGGCGAATAAATCAAAATGTCATCCAAATACACAACCACATTTTTGCCGATCAAAGATCTAAGGATGTCATTAATAAGATTCTGAAAAAATGCAGGAGCATTAGTAAGACCAAAAGGCATAACCAGATTCTCAAAATGACCCACAGGAGTGTTAAAAGCAGTCTTCCATTCGTCACCCTCCTTCATGCGCAACAGATTGTATGCCCCCTTAAGGTCAATTTTAGAGAACCACTTGGCCCCCATTAACTGGTTAAACAGATCAGGAATCAATGGCAGTGGGTAAGGATTGCGTACAGTAATTTTGTTAATCTCACGAAAATCCAGACAAGGACGTAAACCGCCGTCCTTTTTTTTTACAAAAAAAAATCCAACCGCCACAGGAGACTTAGAGGGCCTAATGTGACCGGCAGCCAAACTTGTCTATATGTATTCATCCAAAGCCTTCCTCTCAGGAATAGTAAGGTTAAATAAACGACTTTTAGGAAGAGTCGCTCCAGGGACAAATTCAATAGAACAATCATAGTCTCTATGGGGAGGCAAAACCTGCGATTCCTTCTCAGAAAAAACTCTCCAAAAATCCTGAATAGGAACAGGCAATTCTCCCCTATCCAAAGCTGCAATACGCCCGTTACAACACTTGTCATAACATTTATGGCTCCAGGATTTAATTTCATTGGTAGACCAATCCAGTACAGGATTGTGAAATTTTAACCAGGGCAATCCCAATATTACTGGAGAAGGCAGGTTATTCAAAACTACCAAATCCAATTTCTCATGGTGAACACCATTAATAGTGAGAGGAAATTCACAGACCTTGAGAGTAATATTCTTCAAAGGGGAACCATCCACAGAAACCACAGCAATGGGGGATGATAAAGGTTCGGGTTTTAAATTGAGTCTTTCCAAGAATCCCCCATCAATTACATTCAGAGTAGACCCACAATCAACAAACACCCGAAATTCCATTAATTTTTCCTGAGCAATCGTGGAAGCAGCTAAAAATACACCCTTGGAATTTAAACAGGCAATACGGGCATGACTGACCATTTTTTTTTCTTTCTTCATACGAAGCTCACAGCCTTTAATCAAATGACCAGATTTTCCGCAATAGAAACACAAGCCTTCAGAAAATCGACGGTCTTTTTCTTGAGAGCGAGGTGCCACCGATCCAATCTCCATCGATTCACCACTGTTAGTACACACATTCTCATAACCAGAAACTGACATAGCAGAGGATTTGCTCTCATTAACCCTTGCACGCAGTCTCCTATCCACCCGTATAGCTAATTGCATAGCCTGTTGCAAATCTTCAGGTGTAGGATAAGCAATTAGCAGGTCTTTAACCCTTTCATTGAGCCCAGCAAGAAATAGACTTTTCAGAGCAGAATCGTTCCACCCTGTTAGAGTAGACCAACGACGGAAATGAGTACAATATTTTTCCACATTACCTGATCCCTGTCTCAAACGTCTTAACTCAGTCTCAGCTGATGCGACACGGTCAGGATCATCATATAATAGTCCCAAAGCAGAAAAAAAACTATCCACTGATCTGAAGCATGTATCACTAGGTTGCAAAGAAAAGGCCCACTCCTGAGGCTCTTTGGGCAAAAGTGACATTATGAACCCTATGCGCTGGGATTCATCCCCAGAGGACTTGGGTCTCAAACGAAAATACAATAAGCAAGCATTTTTAAATGAAAAAAATTCTCGGTGTTCACCAAAAAATAAATCCGGCAAACATACCTTAGGCTCCAAAAAATGTGCTCCAGGACAGTTACTCACGTGCTGACGGAGCTCGGCCACCTCCAGAGAGAGTCCCTGCAGGCAATGAGCCAAATCCTGAACCGACACCATGATGGAACAGAAAAATCTTTCCTTAGAGAATTTGCAGGCTGGACTTACTGCTATGTTCTGCTACCAGAGCTAAGGAAAGAGAGGAAATCTGTCCCTACGATAGAACTCAGCTGAATCCCTACGATGTCACAGGGAACCTGATCCTGCGATCAGACCTGCTAAAGTCCTAAGCTAGTCTGTACGGAGACCTATAGATGTGGGGAAGGAATCCCTACAAGTACTAAGGACTGGGAGGAAAATGGGACACCTCCTAACAGAAATAGTAGCAGAAAGACAAACAAACAAAATATATAGAACACTGAGGTCCGTAGACCAAGCAAACTAACTGAGTTAGATACAGAGCACAGGCTAGCTAGAAAGTAGTTATACAATGAAGTCCAGCAAAGCCAGAAGGGCGGAGCAGGATTAAATAGGCCAGCGAGGTCATGTGACCAGCAAAGGAAAAAACCTAAGAGCAAGGTTCTAACAACTGCGACCTCCAGGGGCATTGATATTGTCTTTTTATTCCACTGCGACCTCCACATCTCTTCCAAGGGGCATTAAAACCATCTTGTTAAGCTACTGCGACCTCCACCACTTTTCCAAGGGGCATTGATATTGTCTTTTTATTCCACTGCGACCTCCACATCTCTTCCAAGGGGCATTAAAACCATCTTGTTAAGCTACTGCAACCTCCACGTCTCTACCAAGAGGCATTAAAACCGTCTTGTTAAGCTACTGCGACCTCCACCACTTTTTCAAGGGGCATTGATATTGTCTTTTTATTCCACTGCGACCTCCACATCTCTACCAAGGGGCATTGCATTTCCTCCTAATTTTTGTCAGCTTTTGCTTTTCAATGCATAGGCGAACACTAAGGGAGACCAACTCCCCAATAATGGGTAGAAGGTTTTTAATATGCTGTAATCCACGGCTGTTTCAAGCGGCATTGCAGTTCCTCAGAATTTTTTGGAAAGCCTTCCATTCACTGCTTAGGCCAACAGTGCACAGGAGACCCAGTTGCTATAAATGGAAAAAACGGTTTAGTTAAGGCCCTCTGACCTCCATGTCACTTCCAAGAGGCATTGGAGTGCCTCGAAATTTTTGTTAGGCATTGCACTCACTGCATGCCCTATAACTGTGTAGCCGAACCGCTCCTTTGGTACAGAAACATATCCTACAAGACATGTGTGGTTGACTGGCCTGATATTGATGTGACTGGTCCCTGTTCCTCCTGCTCTTTCTCCTTTGCCACCACTTCATCCATCATTCATCACCTGAAGCTTTGTTTTAACGGGAGTCATAGAACTGGGATAGTAGCAGGAAAACATCCAGCAATCCTCGGAGGAGGTAGGATATGCGCCAAAACGCCGACCACCTCAGGCCTAGCTGCTACTACATACATGCGCTTGCATTCCAAGAAAACAAAGCAGACGCTAACTTCTATCATCATCATCCTGCTCCTCACCTTGGCACTCTCAACTCCCCTGATGGAGAAGCCAGGGCCCACCGGAGTAGTCTGGTTCTCTGGTGGGATCGTCCAATGCTGCCCTAAAGCAGACCAGGCTGAGAAAAGTATGGGGGAAGTTCAGCGGAGAAATAGGGGCAGCTGGGGACAGTTTATGGACACCCGGCCGCCCCCTGGCGGCTGGGGACCGAGCGTGGACACCCGGCCGCCGGGCGGCTGGGGACTGAGTATGGATACCAGGCCGCCGACGCAGCCATGACATGGTGGCCGGCGTCTGCCTCCACATGCCTAAAAGGCCCAATTTCAAGTGCAAGCAAGCTAGCAGTATGGTATTGCAGCCTGGGGGTGGGTGGGTGGCAGGCTGCATACTTGCGCTTGCATTGCAAGGAATGGGGGAGGTACAATTGAACACTGCTCTGGGAGAAGGACTTGCATTGGTATAGTTGCAAGTCTGCATCTTCTGATGCGGCAAGGATCACTTCTGATGGGCACACATTTAGGCAGTGATCTGGGAGTCAGAGATGCTTCCAGGGGTCTTCCCCATGCTGTTCCCATGTCTTTTCAGCACTGTATGCATACACACAGCACATGGCCAGATAAGATTGTAAATTGTTAAAATGACATTTCCCGGTGAATGCATTTGTCACAGTTGAAAGCAATACAAAAGTGCAAAAACGCATTAAAAAATGCTACTTGTGAACATAGCCCAAGGTGTGGAGGAGAATTTTTGTTTTTAGCTATTTATTTTACCTTATACACAAGTCTTTACGCTGGAAAGGAAGTTCCTTAACATATTTCACATTAAAGCACTTTCAGTTTCATTTTTGAACATTTTCTTGTGAGCCCGTAAAGTGGCTTAATACCTCTGACCACGTTGTTGACAGCAGTGACCTGGGGGTCAGAAATGCTTCCTGGGGCGATGCCCATGCTGTCCCCATGTCTTTTGAGCACAGTCACTATAGTTTTGGGCAAGTTTTAGGCTTTCTACAGACTTCTGGGGGTGCCACCGCAAAAATGCTCGGGTCTCCCATAGACTAACATTGGACTCATTGCTCGGGTCGAGCACTCGAGTATCACGGTGAGCTCGGCCCGAGCTTCGAGCACTCAAGCATTTTAATGCTCGCTCAACACTAATCTTAAACACTAATCTTAAGTGTTTTAGTTCCATTTATTGTGTGTATTGTATCACACTAGCTATTTTTCATTGAATAGTACTCTTTATTATGAAGCTAGTAGCAGGGCCGGCGTCAGCACTCGGCGCACCCGGGCAAGTGCCGGGGCCCTGAGCAGGCGGGGGGGCCCACTCGCCATCGTGCACCCCGCTGCACTATTGGACCCGTGACAGGAGGAAAGCGGTGCCAGCGCCCGCTTCCCCCCCGCTTGCTCAGGACCCCGGCACAATACTTACCCCTCCCCGTACCTCCGCAGCAGGTCCTGTCTCTTCCGCAGCTGCTGCACAGTGACGTCTCAGGTCAGAGGGCGTGGTGACATCTTTACACCGCGCCCTCCCCTGAGCCATCACAGTGCAGAGCGGGAAGATGCCGGCGCGCATGAAGAGTCTGGAGCAGCGGCAGCAGGTGAGGAGAAGTGAGGTGAGTATTTGATTTATTTATTTTTTATTGTATGGAGGCATGGGGCATTATAAGCGAGGGGAATTGGGGGGGGCTGACATCCTGCATGAGACATTATAAGGGAGGGGGGGTGTGACATCCTGCATGGGACATTATAAGGGAGGGGGGGACATCCTGCATGGGGCATTATAAGGGAGGGGGGGTGTGACATCCTGCATGGGGCATTATAAGGGAGGGGGGGTGAAATCCTGCATGGGACATTATAAGGGAGGGGGGGTGACATCCTGCATGGGGCATTAAAAGGGGGGGTGACATCCTGCATGGGGCATTATAAGGGAGGGGGTGTGACATCCTGCATGGAGCATTATAAGGGAGGGTGGGTGTGACATCCTGTATGGGGCATTATAAGGGAGGGGGAGTGTGACATCCTGCATGGGGCATTATAAGGGAGGGGAGGTGTGACATTCTGCATGGGGCATTATAAGGGAGGGGGGTGTGACATCCTGCATGGGACATTATAAGGGAGGGGGTGTGTGACATCCTGCATGGGGCATTATAAGGGAGGGGGGGTGACATCCTGCATGGGGCATTATAAGGGGGGGGTGACATCCTGCTTGGGGCATTATAAGGGAGGGGGGCTGTGTGAGATCCTGCATGGGGCATTATATGGGGGTGAGAGGTGACATCCTGCATGGGGCATTATATAGGGGTGTGACATCCTGCATGGGGCATTATATGGGGGGGTGACATCCTGCATGGGGCATTATATGGGGGTGTGACATCCTGCAAGGGGCATTATAATAGAGGGGGGGTGACATCCTGCATGGGGCATTATAAGGAGGGGTGACATCCTACATGGGGCATTATGTGGGGAGAACAACCTGCATGGGGCATTATGTGGGGGGGAACAGCCTGCCTGGGGCATTATGTGGGGGGAACAGCCTGCATGGAGCGTGATATGGGGCCAGTATCCTGTATGGAGCATTATATGGGGGCCAGTATACTGTTTGGAGCGATTTGCCGGTTTCTGAGCTATTGTAGAATTTACAATAGATATCGCTCATGTAATGTAAGAAATGAAATCTTCAGCAATGTACTATATATATATTTCTCTGCGGTATCTGTGTATCATGAATCGTGGTATGTGTTAAAGGGGCCCACTGAGACTCTTCGTCCAGGGCCCACAAAAACCTGGAGCCGGCCCTGGCTAGTAGCATTGTATATATAGCTTTGCCCTGTATGAAGAATTGTGCAACACTAACATGGGTGCCACATGGATGAAAAGAACGCTGAGTATAACAATTATGGTGCTTGACTGAGAAATGTAATCAAAGGCTACCACATGAGTTACGACACTATGAATACACTCTTTCTTCATATGTGAGAGACACCACACAAATGATAAAAGAACTAGATGGAGATGTTGTCAACTTAGAGTGCAATGAAATTATTTTTGATATTGAGAGTTTGTTTACAAGCATCATTCATGAAATAGGATGCAATGTCTCTGGCATGAAAGACGTAAAATTCGTTCTAAACAGAACCACTGATTATTATCATCTAATGTAAATGATTAGAAGAAAATTGAGACACTTGGATTTATTTTGACATTAAATTATTTTGTTTTTGATGGCCGTTTCCTCTTCTTCCAAAAAGAAGGAACAGCTGCGAGCTCTGTCTATGCACCAACCTTTGCAAACTTATTTTTAGGTTGAAGGAAGAAAAAGGTTTTCTTTTTGTTTTTACAAAGTATGGGAATTCACCAAGAAACATGAAGGATTTCATTTTTATCTAGAAAGACTCATAATTTGAGATGGACCAATTTATAGAGCAACTGAGCGAAAATAAAATTAACAACAAACTGACCTTCCCTAACTTGTAGCAAAATTAAAATACCCATTCTGGGCATCCTTATCTCTTCTCCCTTGTTAGTGGGAAAAAAAAACAAAAAACAAAAACATCACTGAAAGAGAGAAAAAGCAGCCATGCTTGCAATACCATGTCCAGACACAAATGCACAAACAGGATGCAGCAGGTCCCCCATGATAAAGGCCTCCACATGTGCAAAATACTAAAGCACATGATAAAGGACAGCACATATGCAAAATACTGAAAACAACCACATACTAACTCAACAAATATCTGTGGGGTGGCTGCCTAGTATTCTAATTACACACAGGCTTGCGTAGGGTGTCATTCACACCATTACGTGAGATGCACCTCTATCCGGATAACAGCCTATTACCAATGCCCCTACTATTACATCAGACGGGCTGCCAATACCATAAGTGCATCCACATGACAGACACCACACATTACCCAAAAAAATCAAATTTATTCCAAATAAGTGACCATATAATGATAATAACCAACGGAATGTTTCGTTTCGGCTAATCACCTTTATCAAGGTTATCTGTTTAACAAAAGATATATAAACACTGTGTTTAATGAAGGTCACAGAAAATAAAAATTGAAATTTACATATTCTATAGGTAATTTTCACGTACATCAAGCTCATGTGGAAATGGAAGATCACTTTTTTCATGCATTAGTGGTCATATTCAAGTGCAAAGTGTGCCTGTAATATAAGACTAATCAATAAGAAAAAAATCATTGTAATCACAGCAATAAAAGCTGGTAGTCTTAGGATCCAAAGGCATAAGTTCCAAAGAAAAAAAGAGTAAAATTGCATAGATGTATTTGAAGAGGAGTCTAAAATAAAGAACTGGGAGCACCAGAAAAGAAAAACCAAAGTGCAACAGACTTATAAATAAAAGTTTAAACACTAAATAAATATACTCACTTATTTATGCAGGTCCAGGGCTTTCACCAAGGTGCGTCCATGCAGTGTAGCAGAGTAGAAGTGCGCTCATGTGTAGGTGTATGGGACTTATGTCCCATCTTTTATGCGTCAAGAGGGAACTTCACCCCTGCGCACTTCACCCCTCTTTTATCAGCTAGGATCGACGCGTCATTTCCGGTCTGCGGTGGTACGCAGACCAAGCCTCATTTTCCGGCTGCGGAGGTGCTCGTTGTTTAATCAGGATTCTTCTCACATATCACCGCCACCTGCTGCACTTTTCCCTCCTGACGCATATAAGATGGGACATAAGTCCCATACACCTACACATGAGCGCATTTCTACTCAACTACACTGCATGGACACACCTTTGCATAAAACATACAAAAAATATGTATATAATGCATGAAGTATTGGTCGATATCTTGGCAAAAATACACAAGCTCACAACCCATGTCAAGGGTCCTCATTATTTTGTGAGTACCTGCACTAAATTCTAAAACAATTCACTGAAAAAAGGACTAAAGAAATCAATAAAACATCACTGAAAGAGAGAAAAAGCAGCCATTCTTGCATTACCATGTTCAGACACAAACGCACAAAATATCCACCAATACCTCATGTAATATATACATATTTTTTGCACGTTTTTTATGCATGGTGCAGGCCGGGTTCCTCCAGTTTTTGCATTTGTGTCTTGACATGGTATTGCAAGTATGGCTGCTTTTTCTCTTTCAGTGATGTTTTTATTAATTTCTTGAGTCCCTTTTTCAGTGAATTGTTTTTGAATTTAGTGTAGATATTCGCAAAATAATGAGGACCCCCATGCATTATATGCATCTTTTTTGCTCGATTTTTATGCAGGGTGCAAGCCGGGTCGCTCCAGTGATGGCTGAGTAATGTATGGTGTTTGTTCTGTGGGTGCACCCATGGTATTGGCAGCCCGCCTGATGTAATAGGAGGGGCTTTGGTAATAGGTTGCTATATGGATAGAGGTGCATCTCGTGTAATGGTCTGAATGACACCCTATGCAGGCCTGTGTGTAATTAGAATACTAGGCAGCCACCCCATGGATGTTTGATGGGTTAGTAAGTGGTAGTTTTCAGTATTTTGCACATGTGCTGCCCGCCTTTATCATGGGGGACTTGCTGCATTCTGTTTGTGCATTTGTGTCTGGGCATGGTATTACAACTATGGCTGCTTTTTCTCTCTTTCAGTGATTGTTTTATTGATTTCTTTAGCCATTTTTTCAGTGAATTGCCCTTGTCAGTGGGGACTGTCAAACACTCTCAGACATCAATCCCTGCCAAAAAAAATAATTGCTGTACTAAATTTTTATGATCAGTTCCTATTCTTTTTTCCTGAAAAAAAAAATATTATAGATGTAAAGAAAAGTAACTTCTTCTTTCAGGATTCTACTCTTGGAATCTCCAGATGTTAATATTCATTCACAATTGCTTAATAATTTAACATGTTGTAATGTGGGCAGTAGGCATACAGAAACAATGAAAAAAACCTTTGTTGTTGACAAATTTCAGTCAGATGTTTTTATTTATGAACACTGAGCTGGCTTTCACATACCTTTGATATAAAGCAAGTACCATGCAGTATTTTCAATCTTTACTTTAGGTTTTATACTTAGCATCTAGTATCCAGTTCTGGCCCTGTCTTCTAAAAACAACCAATCAACTTTGAAGAGAATTTAACAAACTCTTTCAGTTTTGGTATTCGGATTTTAATATTTTACTATCTAGAATTATTGCTCATACAAGTGTAATGTGCACAGGGTGGTAGTCATGGGCGAGGGGCTGCTGTGTTTCCACAACCTGGCACCTTACAAATAAACAGTGTCCTGATTCTCCTGTGCTATGCGTGTGGTGCGTAACACTCACATTTTGGTTGCAGGCCTCTGCTGTCTCCAGTTCATCAACTTCAGGAACCACCGCACACACATTAGGGGACCTCAAATTAGTTTTATACTAAAGAAGTTTACTTAACTGTCCATTTTCATCATATTGAAACACGCAGTATTGGACACAAACTTTTCCGTTATCAAAGTCCATAACACAGCACGTTCTGATGTCCGCTATTCGCTCGCACTGAGCTATCTCTTTCCTCTCTGGCATCTCTGACCCCTGGGATACTCTGTTCGGCTCTGCAGCTTCCATGTGCCCCGTCCCAACACCCTTATGCAATTCCCCATCCGACTTCCTCTCCTAGGAAGTAATTGAGGTATGCTTCTCAGTGCCTTAGTTGGATTGTAGACCCCGGACATACCAGGAATGTGTGCTCCGATTTTATAGCTTACATTCATTCTCCTAATCCTGTCTACTTCCTGAGCTTATTGTGCTCTCCTCTGCACTATACCCAATCATATCTTATAGCTAAATCTTTACCTATGTCCTATGTACTAATCTTATCCTTTCCCTATATTTAATACATTTATCAGGACACATTGAGCCATCCACATATTGTAGCAATACATTAACTCTGCACCTTGGTGCCTATCAGGTTCTATGCATAATAAAAAACTTTTTCGTATACACAGGTTATAACCGTTTTTCTAATCATCTGAAGGGAGAAGCACATGTCTGTCCTGGTCACCCTGTTACACAAGTTTATGATTTTTTTCAAACAGATTATATTAAAATTAAAAAATTAATAACACTACATTTTATGCCATTTCTGTTATTATAATTATTGTCATTATTTTTAGATATTTTAGGATAGAATTTTAAGATGTTATAGAACAGAAATCCTATAATCCAGCAATAATCCAGCAATTTTAGAAGAAATTCTTGGCTGAGGCTAGAGCTGCTAATATGATTTTTATGCTTCTGCAGACGCGTCCTTCTGTTCTCGCAAAGGATAGTTTAACAACTGTACCTGGCATTTTATAAAAATTATGGCATGTCCTTGTCTCATGGTCTGTGGATTTTATTATGTTTATGCTTTAACTTTTCGGCTTTCCATTTAGTTTTTTGTCATTTAAACAAAAACGTATAAAATATTCAATGTCCATTCTCTGTAATGTCAAAGATCTTATGCAGCAAATTGAAAATGTCTGGTATTGTAAAGAGATAATTCAAAATAAACATCGTAAACGAGTCAGTTATCAAAAAGGTTCTACAGAAAGTTTCAGAAATAAGTCAATCAGCCACTCAATAATGCGTATAAACAAGTAAGAAATAAGAAATAATAACAAAAAGGAAATATCACAATTAGTCTTCTTTTTGTGGAAAAAATCCATAGCATTTTTATTCCATTATTAGAAATGTATGACATGAGTGATGTTACAGAAATCTAATAAATATAAAAATCAGTTATATATTGGTAGTTAGGAGATGTGAAATAGCTTATAACTATAGTAAAATATATCTATTAAGGAAAAAACTTGTATGGGCTCTTCTTATATCATATAGACATCATAAAGGAGGGTAAATTGTATCATGCACTACATAGCTGTCAATTTATCTCAATAGGAGCTAAGCAGTTCTGCAATTCCTCTGAAATGAACAACAGTATAAAACATCCCTTAAAAATAACAGCTGATCACTGGAACGGCTTAAAGAGTAACCGTCGTTTTAATTTTTATTTCCTAAATCAATAATTCACGTGAAAATAAGAAACTTTGTAATATATCATACCAGAGAAATCTGCTTCTTTCTCCTCCAGGACTGATCATTTGTTTTCAAAATTCTCAATTCATAGGTTAAATATGTTTTCTGTGAAGACAGATTGTTACATAACTGAGATAGGAGATGGAAGTTGCAGCTAATTATATTTTATGTAGACAGAATGGAGGAGGAGGTGAGAGGAATTCTGCATCAAACTCCTCCCTTCCCTCTATATAAAATATTGACAGTAGTAACTGCCATCTCCTATCTCAGTAAAGTAGTAATCTGTCTTCACTGAATACAGATTTTACTTGTGAATTGAGTATTTTGAGAATGAATGATCAGTTTTTGTGGAAAAAGAAACAGATTTTTCTGAAAAGATATGTTGTAAAGTTGCTTATTTTCATGTGTACTATTAATTTATGAAATAAAAATTAAAATGCCAGTCACTCTTTAACCCCTTCACCCTCTAACCTGCTTTCACCTTCATGATCAGGCCATTTTTTTCAAATCTAACCAGTGTCAATTTAGGGGGTAAAAATTCTGGAACACTTAAACATATCCCAGTAAGTCTGGGATTGTTTTTTCATGACATGTTGCACTTCATGATAATGGTAAATTTTGGTCGATATAATTTAAGTGTATTTAGGAAAATATTAAAACTTTTATTTACGTTCAACTTTTCTATTATGTTTTATTCCACTATTTATTTGGTGGCATCATGGAAAAAGCACAGCTTTTTAGCCACTTTTTTTAACGGTGTCCACTGAAGGGATTAACTGGTGTGACAGTTTTATAGATCGGGTTGTTCCTGATGTGGCGGTACCGAATATGTGTACTTTTTTTGTTTATTTATTTATTTTTTCATAAATATACCTATTTATTGGTATAGTTTTTTTCTCCATTTTTTTAATTTATTTTATGATTTTTAAAAAATATTTTTACAATTTTATTTATTTATTTTTTTTACTTAGTCTTTCCATGGGACATTAACTTTCATTACTCTGATCCCTGGTAAAATGCATTGCAATGCATTACACCTGTCAGTTTGACCCTGATGGAAGCTTTATAGACCATACTCCTGGCATGATCTGAACAGGATACCATTGCTAATGATATGGTAATGAAGAGCAGAGTTGAGCCACAACCGTAGTGTTCGAGTTCGGTTCGTCGAACACCCGTATGTTCGCCGAACTGTTCGTCGAACTGTTCGTCGAACACCGTTAAAACCAATGGCAGGCAAACAAAAACACATAGAAACACATAGAAAACACCTTTAAAGGTGTCCAAAACCTGACAAACTGCTCAGAAGTTGAGATGAGCGGTGTTCGACTCGAACTGTTCGCCAATCTCAAATTCGAGCTGTTTTGGGCGGTGTTCGAGCCGTTCGGTGAGCCCGAACGATTTGAAAAAAATTCGGCTGTTCGAGGTTATGTTCGAACAGTAAAATTTTTTCTCAGTAATGCTGAAAATTAATGTTAATATGCAGTTTGAGTGTGCAGCGGGGCGCGGGGAGGGGCAGGGGATGGATCTCTGCAGAAATAATGAAGATCTCCATTTTTTTTTCTCTTTCCCGCATTTACAGTGGGGAGGTGCAATCTGTCAGCCTATCAGCAGCGCACACAAGGAGCGAACTGCTTTTTTTCACACAAGCAAGGGCATGTGTCATTGGCAGTGTATGTCACATGTCCTTGCCCTATAAGACCAAGCCATTTTCCCCGTCGCCACCATTTTCTCACTGCTGTAGCTGCGTGTTAGACGGCACCGCTGTTGCTGTGTGCGCTATACCTTGTTAATTTCAAGCCAATTTTCGCACAAATCTACAGATAGCTTGGGAGTAGGGAATAGTTGTGATTGCAGTCCTTTTAAGGACTAGGTTACAGCATTTCCTACGACTTTTATCAGGCAGGTCTGTGCTCTTAAATAGATAGATTGTGGGAGTAAAGACTAATTGTAATTGCAGTCCTTTTCAGGACTAGGTTACATCAGTTCCTATCAGTTTTTGCCAGGCAGGTCTGTGCCAGTGCTGTGCAAGTTTTTTCACAGCATTTGGCTGAATCTAGCAAAGCTAATCCTTTTTGGCCTATTGCAGAGTGTGTTAGTCAGTGGAGTAGCCTATCTGTGTTGCAAGATATACCACCTGTGTATAGAATACCAATTTTTTTGCTGCACCTAGTGAAGTAAAATCTTTTGGGCATAGCATCATTCTATTAGTCCATCTATACTGACCTCCATCAGGTTGCAAATTGAATATAATTTTTTTCTGCATCTAGCTCTGAAAAAATATTTGGCCTTCTAGCAGTGTGTGGGACTTTCTCTATTAGTCCATCTATACTGACCTCCATCAGGTTGCAAATTCAAAATAATTTTTTGTCTGCATCTAGCTCTGAAAAAATATTTGGCCTTCTAGCAGTGTGTGGGACTTGTTCTATTAGTCCATCTATACTGACCTCCATCAGGTTGCAAACTGAATATAATTTTTTTCTGCATCTAGCTCTGAAAAAATATTTTGCCTTCTAGCAGTGTGTGGGACTTTCTCTATTAGTCCATCTATACTGACCTCCATCAGGTTGCAAATTAAAAATAATATATATCTGCATCTAGCTCTGAAAAAATATTTGGCCTTCTAGCAGAGTGTGGGACTTTCTCTATTAGTCCATCTATACTGACCTCCATCAGGTTGCAAATTAAAAATAATTTTTTGTCTGCATCTAGCTCTGAAAAAATAATTGGCCATCTAGCAGTGTGTGGGACTTTCTCTATTAGTCCATCTATACTGACCTCCATCAGGTTGCAAATTAAAAATAATTTATATCTGCATCTAGCTCTGAAAAAATATTTGGCCTTCTAGCAGTGTGTGGGACGTTCTCTATTAGTCCATCTATACTGACCTCCATCAGGTTTCAAATTAAAAATAATTTTTTGTCTGCATCTAGCGCTGAAAAAATATTTGGCCTTCTAGCAGTGTGTGGGACTTTCTCTATTAGTCCATCTATACTGACCTCCATTAGGTTGCAAACTGAATATATTTTTTTTCTGCATCTACCTCTGAAAAAATATTGGGCTTCTAGCTGTGTGTGGGACTTTCTCTATTAGTCCATCTATACTGACCTCCATCTGGTTGCAAATTAAAAATAATTTTTATCTGCATCTAGCTCTGAAAAAATATTTGGCCTTCTAGCAGTGTGTGGGACTTTCTCTATTAGTCCATCTATACTGACCTCCATCAGGTTGCAAACTGAATATATTTTTTTTCTGCATCTACCTCTGAAAAAATATTTGGGCTTCTAGCTGTGTGTGGGACTTGTTCTATTAGTCCATCTATACTGACCTCCATCAGGCTGCAAATTAAAAATAATTTTTATCTGCATCTACCTCTGAAAAAATATTTGGCCTTCTAGCTGTGTGTGGGACTTTCTCTATTAGTCCATCTATACTGACCTCAATCAGGTTGCAAATTAAAAATAATTTATATCTGCATCTAGCTCTGAAAAAATATTTGGCCTTCTAGCAGTGTGTGGTACTTTCTCTATTAGTCCATCTATACTGACCTCCATCAGGTTGCAAACTGAATACAATTTTTTTCTGCATCTACCTCTGAAAAAATATTTGGGCTTCTAGCAGTGTGTGGGACTTGTTCTATTAGTCCATCTATACTGACCTCCATCAGGTTGCAAATTGAATATAATTTTTTTCTGCATCTAACCCAGCCAATAGTTTTGGCCTAATACCACAGTTTGGCCACTCAGCTCTGCTCGGTTCCCATCCATTGTTTTTTTGTGCAAACAACTCCAGAGTTGTGAATTAGTTAACCACCAAAATGAGTGGAAAAAGGCCTGCTGCTGGTGGAAAGGGGAATAGGCGTGTTGGGAAGGGGAAAAAAGGTTGTGTCCGTGGGGTAGGTGTTAAAGCAACAGTAACATCTGCAGAAGAAAGACCATCTTCCAGCCAAACTAAAATGTCTACTTCTGTTAGCGGACAATGTGATAAGATCCCTTTCTTACGGTCACGCCAATCGCTACAAATTCCAGATGAGGCACAAAAACAGCAGGTGCTTCAACGGATATCAAGTGCTCCTTTAAGTGGGCTCTCCTCCACATCAACTTCAACATCACAAATACTCCAGTCCTCAAAGGTGTCACCCCAATCGCACTTGCTTCCTCACAGCTCCCAAATCTCCAGCTGCCCGTCTGAGTATGAGGTAGAACAGATGGTTGAGTCTGCAGAGCTGTTTACTCATACTATAGCCTGGGAATCAGAGGTCGACTCCAGCGCTTCTGTGAATACAGACGAGGAAATGATCTGCACTGATGCCCAGAATCTTTATGAGTCGGATCCAGGACCAGACGCAGAAGGTTCTGACCATAATGTAGACCCTCATTCCCAAACTGTAACTCCTGTTGGTGGAGACAATGAGGAAGACGATGATAAGACTCAAATACCTGATTGGAGCGACAACTTTAGTTTTTTGTCAGGGCAGGAACAGGTTGGCTCTGAGGACGACGGGTGTGATAACGCACAGGGTGATGATGATGAGGTCGGAGATCCCACTTACTGTCAACCCACAGTCAGCCAAGAGATGAGGTCAGCAGAGGAGGTGGAGGAAGATGCTAGTGACGACGAGGTCAGGTTGCGCCTTCCTGGACAGAGACGTAGTACTGGAAGCACGTCAACAACTGCATCCTCAAACACAACTCTGCCTCTCACCACAAGTCGTGGTGGCTCTTCAGGTCGCATGGGTGCTAAGCCTTGCATAGCCTGGGCATTTTTTCAGATCGATAAAGATGACCCAACTCGTGTTATCTGTAACATTTGTCAGCAAAAGCTAAGTAGAGGCCAAAAAATACATAGTTTGAGTACTTCATGCATGAACCGGCACATGGACATGAAGCATAAGTTGCAGTGGGAAGCTCAGTGTGCTACAATGCGGCCTAGCCGGCCGGGCCAACCACCGTCTGCCATATCTTGTGCATCCGCGGCCTCTTCATCCTCTGTGACTGGGGGGACAGCAGTCACACCTGTTTTGGGGCGCAGACCTGCCACCTCTTTACCCGCAACAGCCAGCGTGATTGGCAGGTCATCATTTTCTTTGGAGGTGGTAACACCAGCTGGTGTTGAGCGCTGTCCGACATCGATAGCACCACCTTTGGATCAAGGCAACCTAACATGTCCGCCTGCATCTTCCTCACAGACCGACAGTTTGCCGGGGACACCCTTATCAACCCCGTCTAAGCACAATAGCCAGCCCTCGGTCCCTCAGATGTGGACAAGTAAAAGACCATTTCCTCCTAGCCATGAGAAAGCTAAGAGGTTGAATTTCACCATCTGCAAGCTCTTGGCTACAGAAATGCTGCCTTTCCGCCTGGTGGACACAGAGGATTTTCGAGACCTTATGTCCGTCGCAGTGCCCCAGTACCAGATGCCCAGTCGGCACTACTTCTCAAAGAAAGGTGTGCCTGCGCTCCACCAGCATGTCGCACACAACATCACCGCTTCTTTGAGAAACTCTGTGTGTGACAGGGTGCATTTCACCACAGACACTTGGACGAGTAGGCATGGACAGGGGCGTTACATGTCGCTGACTGGGCACTGGGTAACTATGGTGACAGCAGGACAAGGGGCTGCTGTCCAAGTCTTGCCGTCCCCACGAGTTGTGCGTCAATCCTCTTTATGTCAAAGCTCCTCCACTGCTTCTGCCTCCTCAACCTCCTCTCGGTCTTCCACCTGCACCCAAAGCCTGTCTGGTCATGCCACAAGCTTTCTAACTGCGCAGAAGGGATCCTGCACACCTCCTTACTATGCTGGCAGTAGGGCTCAACGTCATCAGGCGGTTTTTACTTTGAAATGTCTAGGAAATGTGAGTCACACAGCTGAGGAGTTGTGGTCAGCTCTGGAGAACCAATTTCATGAATGGTTGTCTCCACTGGACCTGAAACCAGGGAAGGCCGTGTGCGACAATGCTGCAAACCTGGGTGCGGCCCTTCGCCGGGGCAATGTCACACACGTGCCTTGTATGGCTCACGTGTTGAACCTGGTTGTCCAGCAATTTTTAGCCCACTATCCCAGACTAGATGGCCTTCTGCAGAGGGCACAGTCGCTGTGTGCTCACTTCCGCCGTTCGCATCCCGCAGCTCAGCGACTTACATCTCTACAGAAGTCGTTGGGCCTGCCACTTCACCGGCTAAAATGCGATGTGCCTACCCGGTGGAATTCAACTCTGCACATGTTGCAGCGACTGTGGCAGCACCGACAAGCCCTGGTGCAATACGTTCTGACGTATAGCCTGGGCCAACGAGATCCAGAGGTGGGGCAAATCACGCTGGAGGAGTGGTCTCAGATCAGGGACCTATGCACCCTTCTGCACAGTTTTGAAATGGCGACGAAGATGTTTAGTGCTGACGATGCCATTATCAGCATGACTATTCCGGTGATTTACATGCTGGAGCACATGTTAAACAGAATTCGGAGTCAGGTGGTGGCACAAGAGGAGTGTAACATACCTGGCGGCGTCCTTGCATGGTGGTCCATCTCCCACTGTGCAAGAGGGCGCACTTGATCTCCTGTCCAGAATGTCTCTCTGGCTTCCCTCCATGCTGTCTGTTTGTGTCTGTTTCTGCTGCTTAAGGGCGGCGCCCGATCACTTCCTGCCTTTTGTACCTGCTGTGGGTCACACCCCTTGTGCGTCCTCAGCCTATTGCTGTCTGTCACTTGGTATATAGCTCAGCAGCTCCCTTCTATCCCTGCCTGAGCATAGTGTTTCCTTCAGTGTGTGCTTGCACTCTGAAGGTGCCAGGTCCCGTCTCTTGTCTCCTGCTTTTTGTATCAGTTCCCGTGTCTGAACTGAGTCCTGTATGTCTCCTGCTTTGCGGTATCAGCTCCCGTGTCTGAACTGAGTCCTGTATGTCTCCTGCTTTGCGGTATCAGCTCCCGTGTCTGAACTGAGTCCTGTATGTCTCCTGCTTTGCGGTTTCAGCTCCCGTGTCTGAACTGACTCCTTTCTGTGTTCTCTTGTCTGTCCTGTCTGAACACGCTCCTAGCCTGTTCCTCTCGCCTTCTAGTGGCCGATTTCCTAGACCCGCTCCTGTGTCTGGTCTGTCCTGTCTGAACACGCTCCTTGCCTGTTCGTTCCGCCTTCTAGTGGCCGATTTCCTAGACCCGCTCCTGCGTCTGGTCTGTCCTGTCTGAACACGCTCCTTGCCTGTTCGTTCCGCCTCTCTGGGGGCCGTATTCCCAGACCCGCTCCTGTATCCCTCTGCAGTGTCGGTCTCCTCCGTACACTCAGTTCCAGTCTGAACTCTCTCCTGTCCTTTACCTGTTTTGCCTCTATGTCCGTTCCCTTCCTTTTTCTGCAGAGTCTGAACTCGTACCTAACTCCTGCTTATTGTCTCTGCAAGTACTGTGTGAGTATCTGGCTCTGTCTTTCCCTTCCTGTCTGTTCCGTGTGAACAGAGCCCTGTCCTCCCTGCTCAGCCTTGTCGGCACTCTAGCTGTGCTTGCCTGTAACCCTCTGCCTGTATTGTTCCTGAGTCCCGGTGTGTACTGGGTCCTATCCCGCCTGTGTTCCTACCTGCTAGTGCCTCCCTGTCTGCACTCTAGCTGTGCTTGCCTTTACCCCCCTGCCTGCATACCCGCCTGCCTGCATACCAGTCTGTGTGCCAGCCTACCAGCCTGTTCCTGTATTCCCTGTGTGGGTCAACAGCCGTGTCCGGGGTCTGTCCTGGAGTAGCACCTGGTCCCTCTGCTCGGTTCCTCCTTGGTGCACTGGCGTCGTATGCCGTCGTGCGACCCTGGTCGGATCGGGTGAATACTTAGTCACGCCCCTCCAGGCATTCACTCTCCGGCACGGTCCAGTGGAATCACTACCAATCCCACGCACACGCCGCTTAGCCCGGGCGTGTGCATAACAGCATGCTCAGGCCATGGTTCCCGTTGAGCCCCACGGCCTTCGCCCTCTGAGAAGTTTTCCAGCGAATACATGCATTAAAATAAATAAATAAATTTTTTTTTTCCCTTAGCTGAGTTCCAGGCGAATTAAGCACCGTCCAGATGGATCTATCAGCTCTCGTTCCTGCGGATCCGCCACGTTACTATGGGGATCCAAGACAGTGTCGTGCATTTGTGGAGCAATGCATGCTACACTTTAAGGCCTACCCTCTCTATTTTCCTTCCGATTGGGCTAAAGTGGCCTTTATTATGTCTTACCTGGCGGGTGATGCCTTGGAATGGATCAACCCCCTATATGAAACACAGGATCCGATCCTCCTGGACCTAATGGCCTTCCTGGTGGCCTTTCTAATGGTCTTCGATGATCCTAACCCGGAAGCCCCTGCTGAAGCTTCACTTCCCAATATCCCGGAGCAGCCCCGACGGGTAATGTGTGTGGGTAGCGCAATAGTCCTCCAGCCCAATGAGACTACTGCCCACCCAGAATCCTCACAGGGTGACTACGCTTTCCGGAATACTTCTCTCAACCTCAAGAGGCAGTCCAGACGTGCTAGACTTAGAGGCAAGCCGTCACGCCAGGGTCTGTCCTCCCTGAGACCTCCTGACCCCAACCTTGAAGTCCCTACTGAAGCTTCATCTCCCTGTATCCCGGAGAAACCCCAATGGGTAATGTGCGTGGGTAGTGCACCAGTTCTCCTGGCCGAAGAGACTTCTGCCCATCCAGACTCCACACAGGAGAACTTCCTGCACCCGGCATCAGATGCTTCTTTCTCTTTAACCGGTGTGCATGTCCAAGGATGCTCCAAAGCTGTGGTTACCTCAGAGTCTGTGCACCTCTACTACCTGGCGGAGGATCCCCTGTTGCCTCCTGAACCCTCTGGGATACCACTCGATGACAAATGGAGAGAGACTTCTCTACACCCGGTACTCAATACTTTGTCCGCTTCGTCCTGTGAGCCTGACAATGGGTACCCCAAAGTGGTAGTTACCTCCGAGTCTCTACACCCCTCCGACCAGGCGGAGGATCTCCAGTTGTCTCCTGAACCCTTCGGGGTGCTACCTGGTAGCGAAAGGACAGAGTCTCTCCTATACTCTGTACCTGATACCTCGCTCGCTTCGTCCAGTGAGTCCAACCTAGTGTACTCCGAAGCAGAGGTTACTCCTGAGTCTCTACACCCCTCCGACCAGGCGGAGGACCTCCAGTTGTGTTCAGAATCCTTCGGGGTGCCACCTGGTGGTGAATGGACAGAGACTTTCCTATATCCTGGATCTGATACCTCGCTTGCTTCGTCCAGTGAGTCCGACCTAGTGTACTCTGAAGCAGAGGTTACTCCTGAGTCTCTACACCCCTCCGACCAGGCGGAGGACCGCCAGCTGTCTCCAGAACCCTTCGGGGTGCCACCTGGTGGTGAATGGACAGAGACTTTCCTATACTCGGTACCCGATACCTCGCCCGCTTCCTCCAGTGAGTCCGACCTAGTGTACTCTGAAGCAGTTGTTTTCTCTGAGCCTCTGCACTCTTCTGACCCGGCGGAGGACCTCCAGTTGTTTCCTGAATCCTCCGGGATACCACCAGATAACAAAGAGACAGTGACTTTTTCTCATTATGTACCTGATAACCCATCTATTTCTTCCTGTGAGCTTGACAAGATGTACCTCGAAGCAGAGATTACCCTTAAGTCTCTGTCCCCCTCCAACCCAGTGAACGACTGGTCCTCGAATTCCCTGCGGAAGATTCTGGCAGGCCTGAAGAAGAGGGGGCGTAAGGGGGGAGGTACTGTAACATACCTGGCGGCGTCCTTGCATGGTGGTCCATCTCCCACTGTGCAAGAGGGCGCACTTGATCTCCTGTCCAGAATGTCTCTCTGGCTTCCCTCCATGCTGTCTGTTTGTGTCTGTTTCTGCTGCTTAAGGGCGGCGCCCGATCACTTCCTGCCTTTTGTACCTGCTGTGGGTCACACCCCTTGTGCGTCCTCAGCCTATTGCTGTCTGTCACTTGGTATATAGCTCAGCAGCTCCCTTCTATCCCTGCCTGAGCATAGTGTTTCCTTCAGTGTGTGCTTGCACTCTGAAGGTGCCAGGTCCCGTCTCTTGTCTCCTGCTTTGCGGTATCAGCTCCCGTGTCTGAACTGAGTCCTGTATGTCTCCTGCTTTGCGGTATCAGCTCCCGTGTCTGAACTGAGTCCTGTATGTCTCCTGCTTTGCGGTTTCAGCTCCCGTGTCTGAACTGACTCCTTTCTGTGTTCTCTTGTCTGTCCTGTCTGAACACGCTCCTAGCCTGTTCCTCTCGCCTTCTAGTGGCCGATTTCCTAGACCCGCTCCTGTGTCTGGTCTGTCCTGTCTGAACACGCTCCTTGCCTGTTCGTTCCGCCTTCTAGTGGCCGATTTCCTAGACCCGCTCCTGCGTCTGGTCTGTCCTGTCTGAACACGCTCCTTGCCTGTTCGTTCCGCCTCTCTGGGGGCCGTATTCCCAGACCCGCTCCTGTATCCCTCTGCAGTGTCGGTCTCCTCCGTACACTCAGTTCCAGTCTGAACTCTCTCCTGTCCTTTACCTGTTTTGCCTCTATGTCCGTTCCCTTCCTTTTTCTGCAGAGTCTGAACTCGTACCTAACTCCTGCTTATTGTCTCTGCAAGTACTGTGTGAGTATCTGGCTCTGTCTTTCCCTTCCTGTCTGTTCCGTGTGAACAGAGCCCTGTCCTCCCTGCTCAGCCTTGTCGGCACTCTAGCTGTGCTTGCCTGTAACCCTCTGCCTGTATTGTTCCTGAGTCCCGGTGTGTACTGGGTCCTATCCCGCCTGTGTTCCTACCTGCTAGTGCCTCCCTGTCTGCACTCTAGCTGTGCTTGCCTTTACCCCCCTGCCTGCATACCCGCCTGCCTGCATACCAGTCTGTGTGCCAGCCTACCAGCCTGTTCCTGTATTCCCTGTGTGGGTCAACAGCCGTGTCCGGGGTCTGTCCTGGAGTAGCACCTGGTCCCTCTGCTCGGTTCCTCCTTGGTGCACTGGCGTCGTATGCCGTCGTGCGACCCTGGTCGGATCGGGTGAATACTTAGTCACGCCCCTCCAGGCATTCACTCTCCGGCACGGTCCAGTGGAATCACTACCAATCCCACGCACACGCCGCTTAGTCCGGGCGTGTGCATAACAAGGAGGTGGAGGAAGTAGAGGAGGAGGAGTTGTATGCGGAAGGGCTAACATCTGCAAGGTCCAGACGGTCGGCAGCACCAAGGCGGCAGGCATGTGAGGGTGGGGGAGATGGTTTTACCAGGGCACATGGTAGCAGCCAAACTAGTGAGGAAGGTGCAGGAGCCCAGGAAGAAGTGGAGGACGAACTGATGGAAGACTCATCAGATGAGGGAGACCTTGATCACATTTCTGTTGTGCGAGGTTGGGGGGAGAGGACAGAGGAAGGAAGCATGATTGTTACCTCGCCACCAACACAACAGGGACTTGATGCTCCTGGATGCGCAACACACATGAGTGCCTTCTTGCTGCACTACCTGCAACATGACCCTCGAATTGTGAGAATTAGAAATAATCCTGACTACTGGGTTGCCACACTGTTAGATCCCCGGTACAAAAGTAAATTTGCAGAAATTATTCCTGCCATAGAAAGGGATGCACGCATGCAGGAGTATCAGCAGAGACTGTTGCAGAATCTTACATGTGCTTTTCCACAAAACACCAGTGGTGCACGTAGTGAATCTCACAGTTCCAACTTGCCAACCGTGGGACTGTCAAGTGTTCAGCACTCAAACCGTAACAGAACCACAGTATCTGCTGGTAACATCAATTTTGCGGAATCATTTCACCACTTTTTTAGCCCATCCTTTGCAAGGCCACAGGAGACAAGAAGTCTGACACATAATCAACGCCTAGAGACGATGGTACAGGAGTATCTCCAAGTAAACATTGAAGCCATGACTGTGTCACTGGACCCTTGCTCTTTTTGGGCTTCCAATCTGGTAAATGGCCAGAGCTAGCCACTTACGCCTTGGAGATCTTGTCATGCCCCGCAGCCAGCATTCTGTCTGAACGTGTGTTCAGCGCTGCTGGTGGTGTGCTGACAGATGAGCGCACGCGGCTCTCCACTGATAATGTAGACAGACTCACGTTCATAAAGATGAACAAATCATGGATCCAAAATGACTTTTCTACCCCTGTGTCATCCTGGGGAGAGTAAAAGCTTGATGATTGGTTAAAATCACCCTACCAACCGTTTTAAGCTTTCAAATTACTGATCATGTTTATCTGTATCTTGGCTGGAAAATAATTTGGGCTTTGTAGCAGTGTGCAGCACTGATTCTATTAGGCCATCTATAATAAGCTCCACCAGATTTAAAATTACTAATCATGTTTATCTGTATCTTGACTGGAAAATAATTTGGGCTTTCTAGCAGTGTGCAGCACTGATCCTATTAGGCCATCTATACTAAGCTCCACCAGATTTAAAATTAATAATAATTTTTAGCTGCATCTAGCCCGGAAAATAATTTTGGGGCTCCGAGATGCGCAAGACACATAAGTGCCTTCTTGCTGCACTACCTGCAACATGACCCTCATATTGTCAGAATTCGAAGTAATCATGACTACTGGGTTGCCACACTCTTAGATCCCCCAAACTTTTCGATCAACCTTTTCATTTTAATAAAGACCAAAAAAATGGTCATTTTTGAAATTATAAGCATTAGCAGGTTATTAGAAACTGAAATCAAACAGTTTTCAACTCAAAACTTTATTCTAGGTGATGTTACATTTTCACATAGGACCCCTTGTTCGAAAGGAGCTTCTGAACTCTCTCGTCCATTGAATTTGTCAGGTTTTGGATGGTTTCTGCTTCAATTGTTTTGCATGAGGACAGAATACCCTCCCAGAGCTGTTGCTTAGATGTGAACTGCCTCCCGCCATCATAGACACTCCTTTTGATGATGCTCCAGAGGTTCTGAATGGGGTAGAGGTCAGGGGAGCATGGGGGTCACACCATAAGTTTGTCTCCTTTTATGCCCATATCAGCCAGAGATGCAGATGTTTTATGTGCAGCATGAGATGGTGCATTATCATGCAAAAATATGATCTTGCTGTGAAATACACGGTTCTTCTTCTTGAACCATGGCAGGAAGTGCTGTTTGAGAAAATCCACATACATTATGGAGTTCATCTTTAGCGCCTTCAGGGGTCCTAAAGGGGCCGACAATCTCTCTCCCCATGATTCCAGCCCAAAACATTACTCCACCTGCTCCTTGTTGGCGCTGTAGCCGTGTTTGCATGGGGTGTCCATCAACCAGCCATCCTCCACTCCATCCATCTGGACCATCGGGGGCTGCACGGTACTCATCCGTGAACAAAACAGTTTTGAAATCAGTCTTCATGTAATGTTTGGCCCACTGGAGCCGTTTCTGCTTGTGTGAAGTGGATAGAGGAGGTCGACAGGATGGTGTATGCACAGCTGCAAACCTCTGAAGGACCCTGCATCTTGTTGTTCGGGGGACGTTGGAGGCACCAGCAGCTTCAAAAACTTGTCTGATGCTATGACAAGGCTTTTTTGCCGCTGCTCTTTTAACCTGACGTAATTGCCTGTAGGAAAGAGTCCTCAATTTGCCCTTATCAGCACGCACACGTGTGTACTGTGAATCAGCTACATACTTCTTGATTGCCAAGACACTTCATCCTGATCATCGCACAATGTTGATTGTAGTCATGCCTTGACCTAAACACTCCAGAATTTGTTGCTTCTCAGCAGCCGACACATCCTTTTTCTTTCCCATTTTGGCAGAAAATGTAGGCTGCTTAATAATGTGAGACAGCCTTCTTAAGTAGTCTTGCCTTTCATTGGACACACCTGCCAAACTAATTAGCACAGGTGTCTGCAATTGCTTACAGTGATATAAAGAGCCCTGACACACATCACCATCAATGAGTTTAACTGACAAACAAACAAATTCTTCCCTTATCACTCCTAAACACTTTTTGCATAATAATTTGGAACACAGTGTACATGTGCTTTTCCACAAAACACCAGTGGTTCACGTAGTGAATCTTACAGTTCTAACTTGCCAACCGTGGTCTGTATGGAGTTGTTCAATAAAGGGCCCAAAATTAAGATAACATAGATGGGAGAGGTCTCTATGAATAGGAATTCCTAAGTATTTGATACCCTGTGAGGGCCAGGCAAAGGGAAAGTTGGACTGGATGGAATCCTATATGGATTTGGGGAGGGAGACATCGAGGGCCTCAGACTTCGCTGCATTGATTTTAAAATTTGACCATGTAACAAAGTGATCTATTTCAGCCATAACAGCATGGATGGATATATGTGATTGAGTGATATATACTAGGACATCATCAGCAAATAGAGAGCACTTGTACTCGGTGCCTCCCACCTCTATCCACCTAATATTGGGGTTATGGCGAATTGATGAGAGCAGGTGCTCCGTCACTAGGATGTATAAGAGAGGGGACAGAGGACATCCCTGCATTGTCCCATTGGTGATTGTGAAAGGTGATGAAAATGTTCTGACGCACCCCCTGGGCCTTGGGACACCCGGAGCCGGACCCTTTCTGGTGGATGCTGGTGGTTGTAGTCTTCGTGGCGGTGACCCGGTTCCGTTGCACAGGGTGGTCAAACCAGTGGCGGAACTATTTATATGGTTTTGATGTTTAAATGTCCGACTACGCCACCCGTGGATTGCGGTCAGAGTGAACCGCCGCTGCAGGGCAGACCGCTGAGGCTGGTGTTGTGGGTGCAGCAGAGCGTAGCATAACTCCCCACGGGAGGAGTATAGCCTATGTGGAGGATGGGGGTGATGGTGCAGGGCAGCAGCAGTAATGACACGGAGTCAGTAATGCAGTCCAGGGCCTTTACTCACAGTTCTTATTATCCAGACCACGTCTGCAGGTAACGGCTGCCCATGTTGTACTGTGCTCACCAGGTGAGGGGCTCAGACAACTCCCAGATAACTTTGGAGTGCTTCACAGGACCCCCTTTGTGTGTCCTTTATCTGGCCTTTCTTACCAACGCTTCTGTCCGGCTGAATCGGGCCTCCTCTTGGTAAACTTGGCACCAGTTTCCCTGACCCTATGTGGTGCCTTCCTAGCGGGTGTAGCGAGGGGCTGCGCCACATAAAATGTCACAGCCTCCGGCTTCTATCTGAGGGTCGTTTCCCGCCTCCACTAGTTTCAGGGACCGGTCTCCCCCTTTGGCCTGACCCCTCTATACAGGTGGATTCGGGCGTGCGGTGGCGACTCGCCGGTCCGCAACCCTGGGATCCCTTCGTTCCTCGTTCCTGGAGCCTTCTCCGCTCCTCTTCCATCCTTCTCCCTCTTTCAGGCCTGGGCCTGTGTTACTAGGCCCGCCTCCGGAGCAGAGCTCATGCAGAGCCCGTGCTCCCTGTCACTTCTGCTGAGACTTCTCTGCACTGAACTAATATGGTGCCCACCTTTTATACTCCCTTATCAATGCACCCAGGAACTGCTTCCTCCCTGCTCCTGCACTACAGGGTTCCCCTTCCTCAGTGTTCCCTCCCCCCACTCCAGCCAGGGTCAGTGACTGTCGTGCCAATCTCAGGGGCATATTGGTCGCCCTGCCCCACGGCAATGTGGTGTAATGCATGCAGGTGTCGGGGTCCTGATCCACAGTCCATCCTTACCTGAGAGTGAGATATCACACCTCTGGGTGAGGTGCAATACCTCTGTAGCAACCGAGCCCTCAGGGTGCTACAGTTCCATTTATCTTCAGCCTAGGTGACGTATTGTGATACAGGGCCGTGATTTTGGCTATAAAAGGGTCCCCTAGACCCCTACCCCAAGCTTTTTAAGAGAATCATATATGGCGTGCCAGGAGACTCTATGGAATGCTTTCTCAGCATCCAACGAGAGTATCTAATTACAAATTTTTAACTGCATCTAGCCCAGGAAATACTTTGTGCCTAGTAGCAGTGTCTGCTAGTCAGCGGATTATCCCGGCTGTTAAGCAAGCTACACCACCTGTAGTTTGGACACTTAATTTTTTCAAAGGAAATGCTTCGGGACCACGGGATACTCAGTGAAGAGCATCAGGAGGCACCCCAAGGCATAGGGGCTGGGACTGGCAGTAGGATGCCTTGCGGTGGACAGCCGAGCTCGATCCTTATAAAAGCTTTTTAACTGCAGCAGCTTTAGTGGACGCTACTGGAGCTGGAATTACGCAGCTGCTGGCATGAGACTTGCCCTCCAATAGATCCTTGTAAATGGATTTAAAGTGTATTCATTCAAATTAGAGAGACAATTTAAATTAAAAAGCTTAGAGCTGCCTCCACTACAGGGGGGCTCGCTCGACCCACCAGCGGACAGGCACCAGTATTGAGAGAGGGGGGCTGGCCGTCAGGGTTCACCGCGGCTCTGGCACAAACCCGGCGACACGGAGGTGGCATGGGCAGGAGCGGACTGAACGTGTCGGCTTCTCACTTTTTGGATTTTAGAAGGGCATGACATGCCTATATCTGTGTCTCCCCCTCCTTTTACTCCTCCACCTCTTTTCTTTTCGCATGACTATATGTACTTGTCACTTTTCCATGTGTTAGTTGTGTCTTCTGAGCAGTTTGTCAGCTTTTGGACACCTTTGAAGGTGTTTTCTATGTGTTTCTATGTGTTTTTGTTTGCCTGCCATTGGCTTTAACGGTGTTCGAAGGTGTTCGACGAACAGTTCGACGAACAGTTCGGCGAACACACGGGTGTTCGACGAACCGAACCGAACTCGAACACTACGGGGGTGGCTCAACACTAGTTGAAAATTCAATATAATTTTTATCTGCATCTAGCTCTGAAAAAATATTTGGGCTTCAGCTTGTAGCAGTGTGTGGGACTTGTTCTATTAGTCCATCGATACTAACCTCCACCAGGTTGCAAATTAAAAATAATTTTTAGCTTCATCTAGCCCGGAAAATAATTTTGGGCTTAGTAGCAGTGTGTGATACTCATTGTATTAGGCCATCTATACCAAGCTCCACCAGCTTTGAAATTAATAATAATTTTTAGCTGCATCTTGCCTGTAAACTAATATTGGGCATAGTAGCAGTGTGTGGTACTCATTGTATTAGGCCATCTATACCAAGCTCCACCAGCTTTGAAATTAATAATAATTTTTAGCTGCATGTAGCCCGGAAAATTTTTTTTCTTCCCAATAGTGGTAGCAATAGAAATATGGGGCGCGCTCCTGGCTAACAAAAATTTACGCTTCATAACAAAAAACACCAGCCTAGGGCACTGCATTAATAAGATGGCATCATCCTCTCTCCTGTCTACGCTGGCTAGCATTCCTGTGCCTAAAACACAATGCATGGGTCAGCGCTAGCCACGATGCTGAGGGGTCTAAAGCTGCTGCTAACGCTTTATCACAATTCAATTGGCAGATTTTCACAGAGCTCCTCCCCAACGCCCACCCATCGGGCAACAGCTGCCCATCCTCCCTATGGGACCTAGTTGCGAATAGTTGATGCCATTAATCAGAGCGTCAGTTGCCCCGTCGACGTGGCAAGCATACGGTAAGGCATGGGAAGAGTGGACATGACTAGTAGCAGGCAGATGGGTTGACCAATGTGAACAAGCCAGATTACAAGTCACCATAGAATTTCTCCACAAGCTAATCATGAGGGGCATATCAGGGGCATCAGCGCAGCGGTGTCTGACCGGAGTAGCATTTCACTTCCAACTACTGAATTGGGGAGATATGACAAAGAGATTCATCATCAGACAATCCATAAAAGGGTGGAAAAGGGGTCAGCCAAGTCAGGAGTGTAGACGTCCTGTCCCGTGTCACTAAAACTGATTTCTCACATCATATCCCTAACACCATTAACATGACACTCACAATTTGAAGCAACACTACTGTCTACTGCATTTGCGATCGCCTTCTTCGGGGCGCTATGCATAAGCGAATTAGTCCCTCAATCCAAAATTACCACCAGTGGAGGCTTATTAGACCAGGACGTAGTCATAGCCAATAATGCAATATGTCTACGCATATGCCAATTGAAAACGGTTCCAGCGGGCAGGGGCACTTGGGTACTTCTACAAGTCACAAACGGTACACTGAGTCGGGTAACAATAGTAAAAACATATCTAACCATCAGATCACAAAGTAATTTCTTCCTATCATACATTGATGGAACGCCATTATCAAGATACCAGTTCCAAGCTATATTTAATAAATGCCTAACATCGGCAGGTAACCACCCCAAAGATTACGGGACACACTCATTCCGCATAGGCGCGGCTACGGAAGCAGCAAGAGCAGGACTGTCAGAAACGGAAGTTCAGAGGATAGGAAGATGGCGATCCACGTGTTTGGCGAGAAACATAAGACCGGACTTGTCATCCTAACGTGGTTTGTTTCTTTTACAGGTGACGCTAAGCCAACAGTGTGGGTGATAGGCCACTCATATATATATTGGGCAGAAAAAAGGGTGAAAGTCCACCCAGGCGGGAGGAAATTAGAGTTTCATAACACATATTTCAACTCGAGAGGTATTAGAGGCCTGCTATGGCCACAAGTATTAATGGAGGTAATCAAGGTAGGGAGAGAGGCAAGAGGGCCGGTCATCTTAGCTATACAGGCCGGGGGAAAAGACCTAGGTCATCACAAGAGCGCATAACTAATGGCAATAATGAAACTAGACACTGAGCGCTTCAGAGAATTTTTCCCAAAACTAACTATAGTATGGTCAGAGATTGTGCCGATAGCGGTATGGCAAGGTGCGCGAGACATCACGGCCATCGAACGGAGAAGGCGGGTAATTAATATTCGGATGGCAAAATTTAGAAGAGACAGAGGCGGTGTAGTGATACAACACCGATAACAGGAAGGAGATAAAGCAGGCCTCATATGGACCAACGGTGTTCACTTAATGGATATTGGACTGGACATATTCCTGTCAGGACTCCAGGACGGAGTGGAAGAGGAGTTAAGAGTGATGGATGAGGGTCAGAGTCCTGCATACAAGTACGCAGGATCCTCCGTGGCCTGGAAATAGAAAGGACATGTTGGAGAGTTACACTTGTTGGCCAACTTGCCGGTGTGGAGACCCAGGGCATGCTGCAACAAGCTGAATTATTTTAGAAATAAAATGCCTTTCTAATGGAATGAGTATAAAGAGTTAATAAAGCTGTGACCGATCCTCACCCATCCAGTTGAAAGAGTTACATTATTGTATTGTCAAGGAAAGGGGGGCGGTAGGGAAGCTGAGCGTCTGGGTTTGGTTGTGGGTCCCCACAGGCTGCCTAGGCTAGATGCATTTAAAAATTCTTATTAGATACACAGGCGGTGCAGCTTGCTTCGCAGCTGGGCTACTACGCCCAAAGTATTGCCTAGGCTAGATGCAGTTAAAAATTCTACGCTGACTAGCAGACACTGAAGCTTTGGAGCAGACCTCTGAGTAAACAGCTCTTCAGACTCAACCATCTGTGTTACCCCAAGCCATAGTGTATGTATTTTCTTACGGTTAAAAGGGGGGGGGACCCAATCCGCCTCTAATTGACGATGGCAACGTCATGTAAAATAAAGCAAGGGGACTCCAAAAAGAGTCTCCATTTTTTCAAAAAATTTGTGGTACAGACACAACTTAAGTGGCATCAATTGCCCCAGAGTTGCTTAAAACAGTTGGTTAGAATGAGTACCACACACTGCTACTATGCCCAAAATTATTTTCCAGACAAGATGCAGCTAAAAATTATTAGTAATTTGCAAGCTGGTGGAGCTTAGTATAGATGGCATAATAGAATGAGTACCGCACACTGCTACATGCCCAAAATTATTTTCCAGACAAGATGCAGCTAAAAATCATTAGTAATTTGAAAGCTTAAAACGGTTGGTGAGGTGATTTTACGAAATCCTCAAGCTTTTACTCTCCCCAGGATGACACAGGGGTAGAAAAGTCCTTGCGGATCCATGATTTGTTCATCTTTATGAACGTGAGTCTGTCTACATTCTCAGTGGACAGCCGCGTGCGCTTATCTGTCAGCACACCACCAGCAGCGCTGAACACGCGATCAGAGATAACTCTGGCTGCGGGGCAAGACAAGATCTCCAAGGCGTAAATGGCGAGCTCTGGCCATTTATCCAGATTGGAAGCCCAAAAGAGCAAGGGTCCAGTGACACAGTCATGGCTTCGATGTTTACTTGGAGATACTCTTGTACCATCGTCTCTAGGCGTTGACTATGTGTCAGACTTCTTGTCTCCTGTGGCCTTGCAAAGGATGGTCTAAAAAAGTGGTGAAATGATTCCACAAAATTGCTGTTACCAGCAGATACTGTGTTACTGTTAAGGTTTGAGTGATGAAGACTCGATAGTCCCATGGTTTGCAAGTTAGAACTGTGAGATTCACTACGTGCACCACTGGTGTTTTGTGGAAAAGCACATGTAAGATTCTGCAACAGCCTCTGCTGATACTCCTGCATGCGTGAATCCCTTTCTATGGCAGAAATTATTTCGGCAAATTTACTTTTGTACCGGGGATCTAAGAGTGTAGCAACCCAGTAGTCAGGATTATTTTGAATTCTGACAATTCGAGGGTCATGTTGCAGGTAGTGCAGCAAGAAGGCACTCATGTGTCTTGCGCGTCCAGGAGCACCAAGTCCCTGTTGTGTTGGTGGCGAGGTAACAATCATGCTTCCTTCCTCTGCCCTCTCCCCCCAACCTCGCACAACAGAAATGTGATCAAGGTCTCCCTCATCTGATGAGTCTTCCATCAGTTCGTCCTCCACTTCTTCCTGGGCTCCTGCACCTTCCTCACTAGTTTGGCTGCTACCATGCACCCTGGTAAATCTATCTCCCCCACCCTCACATGCCTGCCGCCTTGGTGCTGCCGACTGTCTGAACCTTGCAGATGTTAGCCCTTCCGCATACAACTCCTCCTCCTCTACTTCCTCCACCTCATCTTGTCGCACCACCTGATTCCGAATTCTGTTTAACATGTGCTCCAGCATGTAAATCACCGGAATAGTCATGTTGATAATGGCATCGACAGCACTAAACATCTTCATCGCCATTTCAGAACTGTGCAGAAGGGTGCATACGTCCCTGATTTGAGACCACTCCTCCAGCGTGATTTGCCCCACTTCTGGATCCCGTTGGCCCAGGCTATATGTCAGAACGTTTTGCACCAGGGTTTGTCGGTGCTGCTACAGTCGCTGCAACATGTGCAGAGTTGAATTCCACCGGGTAGGCACATCGCATTTTAGCCGGTGAAGTGGCAGGCCCAACAACTTCTGTAGAGATGTAAGTCGCTGAGCTGCGGGATGCGAACGGCGGAAGTGAGCACTCAGCGACCGTACCCTCTGCAGAAGGCCATCTAGTCCCGGATAAGTGGGCTAAAAATTGCTGGACAACCAGGTTCAAAACGTGAGGCATACAAGGCACGTGTGTGACATTGCCCCGGCTAAGGGCCGCACCCAGGTTTGCAGCATTGTCGCACATGGCCTTCCCTGGTTGCAGGTCCAGTGGAGACAACCATTCATGAAACTGGTTCTCCAGAGCTGACCACAACTCCTCAGCTGTGTGACTCACATTTCCCAGACATTTCAAGGTAAAAACCGCCTGATGACGTTGAGCCCTACTGCCAGCATAGTAAGGAGGTGTGCAGGATCCCTTCTGCGCAGTTAGAAAGCGTGTGGCATGACCAGACAGGCTTTGGGTGCAGGTGGAGGACCGAGAGGAGGTTGAGGAGGCAGAAGAAGTGGAGGAACTTCAAGATAAAGAGGATTGATGCTCAACTCGTGGGGACGGCAAGACTTGGACAGCAGCCCCTTGTCCTGCTGTCACCATAGTTACCCAGTGCCCAGTCAGCGACATGTAACGCCCCTGTCCATGCCTACTCGTCCAAGTGTCTGTGGTGAAATGCACCCTGTCACACAGAGTTTCTCAAATAAGCTGTGATGTTGTGTGCGACATGCTGGTGTAGCGCAGGCACACCTTTCTTTGAGAAGTAGTGCCGACTGGGCATCTGGTACTGGGGCACTGCGACGGACATAAGGTCTCGAAAATCCTCTGTGTCCACCAGGCGGAAAGGCAGCATTTCTGTAGCCAAGAGCTTGCAGATGGTGAAATTCAACCTCTTAGCTTTCTCATGGCTAGGAGGAAATGGTCTTTTACTTGTCCACATCTGAGGGACCGAGGGATGGCTGTTGTGGTTAGACGGGGTTGAGAAGGGTGTCCCCGGCAAACTGCCGTTCTGTGAGGAAGATGCAGGCGGCATGTTAGGTTGCCTTGATCCAAAGGTGGTGCTCTCGATGTCGGAGAGCACTCAACACCAGCTGATGTTTCCACCTCCAAAGAAAATGATGACCTGCCAATCACTTTGGCTGTTGCGGGTAAAGAGGTGGCAGGTCTGCATCCCAAAACAGGTGTGACTGCTGTCCCCCCAGTCACAGAGGATGAAGAGGCCGCGGATGCACAAGAAGAGGCAGACGGTGGTTGGCCCGGCCCGCTAGGCCGCATTGTAGCGCAGTGAGCTTCCCACTGCAACTTATGCTTCATATCCATGTGACGGTTCATGCATGAAGTACTCAAACTATGGATTTTTTGGCCTCTACTTAGCTTTTGCTGACAAATGTTACAGATAACACGAGTTGGGTCATCCTTATCGATCTGAAAAAATGCCCAGGCTATGCAAGGCTTAGCACCCATGCGACCTGAAGAGCTACTACGACTTGTGGTCAGAGGCAGAGTTGTGTTTGAGGATGCAGTTGTTGACATGCTTCCAGTACTATGTCTCTGTCCAGGAATGAGCAACCTGACCTCGTCGTCACTAGAGATGAGCGTTGTTCTACTCGAACTGTTCGCCAATCTCAAATTCAAGCTGTTTTGGGCGGTGTTCGAGCCGTTCGGCGAACACGAACAATTTGAGAAAAATTCGGCGGTTCGAGGTTATGTTCGATAACTGTTCGTGCACCAAAATCATAACTGGATTTTTTCTCAGTAATGATGAAAATTAATGTTAATACGCAGTTTGAGTGTACAGCGGGGTGGGGGGAGGGGCAGGGGATGGATCTCTGCAGGAACAATGAAGATCTCCATTTTTTTTCCTCTTTCCCGCATTTACAGTGGGGAGGTGCAATCTGTCAGCCTATCAGCAACGCACACACGGAGCGAAGTGCTTTTTTTCACACAAGCAAGGGCATGTGTCATTGGCAGTGTATGTCACATGTCCTTGCCCTATAAGACCAAGCCATTTTCCCCGTCGCCACCATTTTCTCACTGCTGCAGCTGCGTGTTAGACGGCACCGCTGATGCTGTGTGCGCTATACCTTGTTAATTTCAAGCCAATTTTCGCACAAATCTACAGATAGCTTGGGAGTAGGGAATAGTTGTGATTGCAGTCCTTTTAAGGACTAGGTTACAGCATTTCCTACGACTTTTATCAGGCAGGTCTGTGCTCTTAAATAGATAGATTGTGGGAGTAAAGACTAATTGTAATTGGAGTCCTTTTCAGGACTAGGTTACATCAGTTCCTATCAGTTTTTGCCAGGCAGGTCTGTGCCAGTGCTGTGCAAGTTTTTTTCACAGCATTTGGCTGAATCTAGCAAAACTAATCCTTTTTGGCCTATTGCTGAGTATGTTAGTCAGTGGAGTAGCCTATCTGTGTTGCAAGATATACCACCTGTGTATAGAATACCAATTTTTTTACTGCACCTAGTGAAGTAAAATCTTTTGGGCATAACATCATTCTATAAGTCCATCTATACTGACCTCCATCAGGTTGCAAATTGAATATAATTTTTTTCTGCATCTAGCTCTGAAAAAATATTGGGCTTCTAGCTGTGTGTGGGACTTGTTGTATTAGTCCATCTATACTGACCTCCATCAGGTTGCAAACTGCATATATTTTTTTCTTCATCTACCTCTGAAAAAATATTGGGCTTCTAGCTGTGTGTGGGACTTGTTCTATTAATCCATCTATACAGACCTCCATCAGGTTGCAAACTGAATATATTTTTTTCTGCATCTACCTCTGAAAAAATATTGGGCTTCTAGCTGTGTGTGGGACTTGTTCTATTAATCCATCTATACAGACCTCCATCAGGTTGCAAACTGAATATATTTTTTTCTGCATCTACCTCTGAAAAAATATTGGGCTTCTAGCTGTGTGTGGGACTTGTTGTATTAGTCCATCTATACTGACCTCCATCAGGTTGCAAACTGAATATATTTTTTTCTGCATCTACCTCTGAAAAAATATTGGGCTTCTAGCTGTGTGTGGGACTTGTTCTATTAATCCATCTATACAGACCTCCATCAGGTTGCAAACTGAATATATTTTTTTCTGCATCTACCTCTGAAAAAATATTGGGCTTCTAGCTGTGTGTGGGACTTGTTCTATTAATCCATCTATACAGACCTCCATCAGGTTGCAAACTGAATATATTTTTTTCTGCATCTACCTCTGAAAAAATATTGGGCTGCTAGCTGTGTGTGGGACTTGTTCTATTAATCCATCTATACAGACCTCCATCAGGTTGCAAACTGAATATATTTTTTTCTGCATCTACCTCTGAAAAAATATTGGGCTTCTAGCTGTGTGTGGGACTTGTTCTATTAATCCATCTATACAGACCTCCATCAGGTTGCAAACTGAATATATTTTTTTCTGCATCTAGCTCTGAAAAAATATTTGGCCTTCTAGCAGTGTGTGGGACTTTCTCTATTAGTCCATCTATACTGACCTCCATCAGGTTGCAAATTGAATATAATTTTTTTCTGCATCTAACCCAGCCAATAGTTTTGGCCTAATACCACAGTTTGGCCACTCAGCTCTGCTCGGTTCCCATCCATTGTTTTTTTGTGCAAACAACTCCAGAGTTGTTAATTAGTTAACCACCAAAATGAGTGGAAAAAGGCCTGCTGCTGGTGGAAAGGGGAATAGGCGTGTTGGGAAGGGGAAAAAAGGTTGTGTCCGTGGGGTAGGTGTTAAAGCAACAGTAACATCTGCAGAAGAAAGACCATCTTCCAGCCAAACTAAAATGTCTACTTCTTTTAGCGGACAATGTGATAAGATCCCTTTCTTACGGCCACACCAATCGCTACAAATTCCAGATGAGGCACAAAAACAGCAGGTGCTTCAACGGATATCAAGTGCTCCTTTAAGTGGGCTCTCCTCCACATCAACTTCAACATCACAAATACTCCAGTCCTCAAAGGTGTCACCCCAATCGCACTTGCTTCCTCACAGCTCCCAAATCTCCAGCTGCCCGTCTGAGTATGAGATAGAACAGATGGTTGAGTCTGCAGAGCTGTTTACTCATACTATAGCCTGGGAATCAGAGGTCGACTCCAGCGCTTCTGTGAATCCAGACGAGGAAATGATCTGCACTGATGCCCAGAATCTTTATGAGTCAGATCCAGGACCAGACGCAGAAGGTTCTGACCATAATGTAGACCCTCATTCCCAAACTGTAACTCCTGTTGGTGGAGACAATGAGGAAGACGATGATAAGACTCAAATACCTGATTGGAGCGACAACTTTAGTTTTTTGTCAGGGCAGGAACAGGTTGGCTCTGAGGACGACGGGTGTGATAACGCACAGGGTGATGATGATGAGGTTGGAGATCCCACTTACTGTCAACCCACAGTCAGCCAAGAGATGAGGTCAGCAGAGTAGGTGGAGGAAGATGCTAGTGACGACGAGGTCAGGTTGCGCCTTCCTGGACAGAGACGTAGTACTGGAAGCACGTCAACAACTGCATCCTCAAACACAACTCTGCCTCTCACCACAAGTCGTGGTGGCTCTTCAGGTTGCATGGGTGCTAAGCCTTGCATAGCCTGGGCATTTTTTCAGATCGATAAAGATGACCCAACTCGTGTTATCTGTAACATTTGTCAGCAAAAGCTAAGTAGAGGCCAAAAAATACATAGTTTGAGTACTTCATGCATGAACCGGCACATGGACATGAAGCATAAGTTGCAGTGGGAAGCTCAGTGTGCTACAATGCGGCCTAGCCGGCCGGGCCAATCACCGTCTGCCATATCTTGTGCATCCGCGGCCTCTTCATCCTCTGTGACTGGGGGGACAGCAGTCACACCTGTTTTGGGGCGCAGACCTGCCACCTCTTTACCCGCAACAGCCAGCGTGATTGGCAGGTCATCATTTTCTTTGGAGGTGGTAACACCAGCTGGTGTTGAGCGCTGTCCGACATCGATAGCACCACCTTTGGATGAAGGCAACCTAACATGTCCGCCTGCATCTTCCTCACAGACCGGCAGTTTGTCGGGGACACCCTTATCAACCCCGTCTAAGCACAATAGCCAGCCCTCGGTCCCTCAGATGTGGACAAGTAAAAGACCATTTCCTCCTAGCCATGAGAAAGCTTAGAGGTTGAATTTCACCATCTGCAAGTTCTTGGCTACAGAAATGCTGCCTTTCCGCCTGGTGGACACAGAGGATTTTCGAGACCTTATGTCCGTCGCAGTGCCCCAGTACCAGATGCCCAGTCGGCACTACTTCTCAAAGAAAGGTGTGCCTGCGCTCCACCAGCATGTCGCACAGAACATCACCGCTTCTTTGAGAAACTCTGTGTGTGACAGGGTGCATTTCACCACAGACACTTGGACGAGTAGGCATGGACAGGGGCGTTACATGTCGCTGACTGGGCACTGGGTAACTATGGTGACAGCAGGACAAGGGGCTGCTGTCCAAGTCTTGCTGTCCCCACGAGTTGTGCGTCAATCCTCTTTATGTCAAAGTTCCTCCACTGCTTCTGCCTCCTCAACATCCTCTCGGTCTTCCACCTGCACCCAAAGCCTGTCTGGTCATGCCACAAGCTTTCTAACTGCGCAGAAGGGATCCTGCACACCTCCTTACTATGCTGGCAGTAGGGCTCAACGTCATCATGCGGTTTTTACATTGAAATGTCTGGGAAATGTGAGTCACACAGCTGAGGAGTTGTGGTCAGCTCTGGAGAACCAATTTCATGAATGGTTGTCTCCACTGGACCTGAAACCAGGGAAGGCCGTGTGCGACAATGCTGCAAACCTGGGTGCGGCCCTTCGCCGGGGCAATGTCACACACGTGCCTTGTATGGCTCACGTGTTGAACCTGGTTGTCCAGCAATTTTTAGCCCACTATCCCAGACTAGATGGCCTTCTGCAGAGGGCACGGTCGCTGTGTGCTCACTTTCGCCGTTCGCATCCCGCAGCTCAGCGACTTACATCTCTACAAATGTCGTTGGGCCTGCCACTTCACCGGCTAAAATGCGATGTGCCTACCCGGTGGAATTCAACTCTGCACATGTTGCAGCGACTGTGGCAGCACCGACAAGCCCTGGTGCAATACGTTCTGACGTATAGCCTGGGCCAATGAGATCCAGAGGTGGGGCAAATCACGCTGGAGGAGTGGTCTCAGATCAGGGACCTATGCACCCTTCTGCACAGTTTTGAAATGGCGACGAAGATGTTTAGTGCTGACGATGCCATTATCAGCATGACTATTCCGGTGATTTACATGCTGGAGCACATGTTAAACAGAATTCGGAGTCAGGTGGTGGCACAAGAGGAGGTGGAGGAAGTAGAGGAGGAGGAGTTGTATGCGGAAGGGCTAACATCTGCAAGGTCCAGACGGTCGGCAGCACCAAGGCGGCAGGCATGTGAGGGTGGGGGAGATGGTTTTACCAGGGCGCATGGTAGCAGCCAAACTATTGAGGAAGGTGCAGGAGCCCAGGAAGAAGTGGAGGACGAACTGATGGAAGACTCATCAGATGAGGGAGACCTTGATCACATTTCTGTTGTGCGAGGTTGGGGGGAGAGGACAGAGGAAGGAAACATGATTGTTACCTCGCCACCAACACAACAGGGACTTGGTGCTCCTGGATGCGCAACACACATGAGTGCCTTCTTGCTGCACTACCTGCAACATGACCCTCGAATTGTGAGAATTAGAAATAATCCTGACTACTGGGTTGCCACACTGTTAGATCCCCGGTACAAAAGTAAATTTGCAGAAATTATTCCTGCCATAGAAAGGGATGCACGCATGCAGGAGTATCAGCAGAGACTGTTGCAGAATCTTACATGTGCTTTTCCACAAAATACCAGTGGTGCACGTAGTGAATCTCACAGTTCCAACTTGCCAACCGTGGGACCGTCAAGTGTTCAGCACTCAAACCGTAACAGAACCACAGTATCTGCTGGTAACATCAATTTTGCGGAATCATTTCACCACTTTTTTAGCCCATCCTTTGCAAGGCCACAGGAGACAAGAAGTCTGACACATAGTCAACGCCTAGAGACGATGGTACAGGAGTATCTCCAAGTAAACATTGAAGCCATGACTGTGTCACTGGACCCTTGCTCTTTTTGGGCTTCCAATCTGGATAAATGGCCGGAGCTAGCCACTTACGCCTTGGAGATCTTGTCATGCCCCGCAGCCAGCGTTCTGTCTGAACGTGTGTTCAGCGCTGCTGGTGGTGTGCTGACAGATAAGCGCACGCGGCTCTCCACTGATAATGTAGACAGACTCACGTTCATAAAGATGAACAAATCATGGATCCGAAATGACTTTTCTACCCCTGTGTCATCCTGGGGAGAGTAAAAGCTTGATGATTGGTTAAAATCACCCTACCAACCGTTTGAAACTTTCAAATTACTAATCATGTTTATCTGTATCTTGGCTGGAAAATAATTTGGGCTTTGTAGCAGTGTGCAGCACTGATTCTATTAGGCCATCTATAATAAGCTCCACCAGATTTAAAATTACTAATCATGTTTATCTGTATCTTGACTGGAAAATAATTTGGGCTTTGTAGCAGTGTGCAGCACTGATCCTATTAGGCCATCTATACTAAGCTCCACCAGATTTAAAATGAATAATAATTTTTAGCTGCATCTAGCCCGGAAAATAATTTTGGGGCTCCGAGATGCGCAAGACACATAAGTGCCTTCTTGCTGCACTACCTGCAACATAACCCTCATATTGTCAGAATTCGAAGTAATCATGACTACTGGGTTGCCACACTCTTAGATCCCCCAAACTTTTCGATCAACCTTTTCATTTTAATAAAGACCAAAAAAATGGTCATTTTTGAAATTATAAGCATTAGCAGGTTATTAGAAACTGAAATCAAACAGTTTTCAACTCAAAACTTTATGCTAGGTGACGTTACATTTTCACATAGGACCCCTTGTTCGAAAGGAGCTTCTGAACTCTCTCGTCCATTGAATTCGTCAGGTTTTGGATGGTTTCTGCTTCAATTGTTTTGCATGAGGACAGAATACCCTCCCAGAGCTGTTGCTTAGATGTGAACTGCCTCCCGCCATCATAGACACTCCTTTGATGATGCTCCAGAGGTTCTGAATGGGGTCGAGGTCAGGGGAGCATGGGGGTCACACCATAAGTTTGTCCCCTTTTATGCCCATATCAGCCAGAGATGCAGATGTTTTATGTGCAGCATGAGATTGTGCATTATCATGCAAAAAAATGATCTTGCTGTGAAATACACGGTTCTTCTTCTTGAACCATGGCAGGAAGTGCTGTTTGAGAAAATCCACATACATTATGGAGTTCATCTTTAGCGCCTTCAGGGATCCTAAAGGGGCCGACAATCTCTCTCCCCATGATTCCAGCCCAAAACATTACTCCACCTCCTCCTTGTTGGCGCTGTAGCCGTGTTTGCGTGGGGTGTCCATCAACCAGCCATCCTCCACTCCATCCATCTGGACCATTGAGCGCTGCACGGCACTCATCCGTGAACAAAACAGTTTTGAAATCAGTCTTCATGTAATGTTTGGCCCACTGGAGCCGTTTCTGCTTGTGTGAAGTGGATAGAGGAGGTCGACAGGATGGCGTATGCACAGCTGCAAACCTCTGAAGGACCCTGCATCTTGTTGTTCGGGGGACGTTGGAGGCACCAGCAGCTTCAAAAACTTGTCTGCTGCTATGACAAGGCTTTTTTGCCGCTGCTCTTTTAACCTGACGTAATTGCCTGTAGGAAAGAGTCCTCAATTTGCCCTTATCAGCACGCACACGTGTGTACTGTGAATCAGCTACATACTTCTTGATTGCCAAGACACTTCATCCTGATCATCACACAATGTTGATTGTAGTCATGCCTTGACCTAAACACTCCACAATTTGTTGCTTCTCAGCAGCCGACACATCCTTTTTCTTTCCCATTTTGGCAGAAAATGTAGGCTGCTTAATAATGTGAGACAGCCTTCTTAAGTAGTCTTGCCTTTCATTGGACACACCTGCCAAACTAATTAGCACAGGTGTCTGCAATTGCTTACAGTGATATAAAGAGCCCTGACACACATCACCATCAATGAGTTTAACTGACAAACAAACAAATTCTTCCCTTATCACTCCTAAACACTTTTTGCATAATAATTTGGAACACAGTGTACATGTGCTTTTCCACAAAACACCAGTGGTTCACGTAGTGAATCTTACAGTTCTAACTTGCCAACCGTGGTCTGTATGGAGTTGTTCAATAAAGGGCCCAAAATTAAGATAACATAGATGGGAGAGGTCTCTATGAATAGGAATTCCTAAGTATTTGATACCCTGTGAGGGCCAGGCAAAGGGAAAGTTGGACTGGATGGAATCCTATATGGATTTGGGGAGGGAGACATCGAGGGCCTCAGACTTCGCTGCATTGATTTTAAAATTTGACCATGTAACAAAGTGATCTATTTCAGCCATAACAGCATGGATGGATATATGTGATTGAGTGATATATACTAGGACATCATCAGCAAATAGAGAGCACTTGTACTCGGTGCCTCCCACCTCAATCCACCTAATATTGGGGTTATGGCGAATTGATGAGAGCAGGTGCTCCGTCACTAGGATGTATAAGAGAGGGGACAGAGAACATCCCTGCCTTGTCCCATTGGTGATTGTGAAAGGTGATGAAAATGTTCTGACGCGCCCCCTGGGCCTTGGGACACCCGGAGCCGGACCCTTTTTGGTGGATGCTGGTGGTTGTAGTCTCCGTGGCGGCAACCCGGTTCAGTGGCTCAGGGCGGTCAAACCAGTGGCGGAACTATTTATGTGGTTTTGATGTTTAAATGTCCGACTACGCCACCCGTGGATTGCGGTCAGAGTGAACCGCCGCTCCAGGGCAGACCGCTGAGGCTGGTGTTGTGGGTGCAGCAGAGCGTAGCATAACTCCCCACGGGAGGAGTATAGCCTCAGGGCAGTGTATGCAGAGGATGGGGGTGATGGTGCAGGGCAGCAGCAGTAATGACACGGAGTCAGTGATGCAGTCCAGGGCCTTTACTCACAGTTCTTATTATCCAGACCACGTCTGCAGGTAACGGCTGCCCAAGTCGTACTGTGCTCACCAGGTGAGGGGCTCAGACAACTCCCAGATAACTTTGGAGTGCTTCACAGGACCCCCTTTGTGTGTCCTTTGTCTGGCCTTTCTTACCAACCCTTCTGTCCGGCTGCCTCGGGCCTCCTCTTGGTAAACTTGGCGCCAGTTTCCCTGACCCTATGTGGTGCTTTCCTAGCGGGTGTAGCGAGGGGCTGCGCCACATAAAATGTCACAGCCTCCTGTTTCTAGCTGAGGGTCGTTTCCTGCCTCCACTAGTTTCGGGGACCGGTCTCCCCCTTTGGCCTGACCCCTCCACGCAGGTGGATTCGGGCGTGCGGTGGCGACTCGCCCGTCGGCACCCCTGAGATCCCTTCGTTCCTCGTTCCTGGAGCCTTCTCCGCTCCTCTTCCTTCCTTCTCCCTCTTCCAGGCCTGGGCCTCTGTTACTAGGCCCGCCTCCGGAGCAGAGCTCATGCAGAGCCCCTGCTCCCTGCCACTTCTGCTCAGACTTCTCTGCACTGAACTAAGATGGTGCCCACCTTTTATACTCCCTTCTCAATGCACCCAGGAACTGCTTCCTCCCTGCTTCTGCACTACAGGGTTCCCCTTCCTCAGTGTTCCCTCCCCCCACTCCAGCCAGGGACAGGGACTGTCGTGCCCATCTCAGGGGCATATTGGTCGCCCTGCCCCACGGCAATGTGGTGTAATGCATGCAGGTGTCGGGTCCTGATCCACACTACATCCTTACCTGAGAGTGAGATATCACACCTCTGGGTGAGGTGCAATACCTCTGTAGCAACCGAGCCCTCAGGGTGCTACAGTTCCATTTATCTTCAGCCTAGGTGACGTATTGCGATACAGGGCCGTGATTTTGGCTATAAAAGGGTCCCCTAGACCCCTACCCCAAGCTTTTTAAGAGAATCATATATGGCTTGCCAGGAGACTCAATGGAATGCTTTCTCAGCATCCAACGAGAGTATCTAATTACAAATTTTTAACTGCATCTAGCCCAGGAAATACTTTGTGCCTAGTAGCAGTGTCTGCTAGTCAGCGGATTATCCCGGCTGTTAAGCAAGCTACACCACCTGTAGTTTGGACACTTCATTTTTTCAAAGGAAATGCTTCGGGACCACGGGATTCTCAGTGAAGAGCATCAGGAGGCACCCCAAGGCATAGGGGCTCGGACTGGCAGTAGGATGCCTTGCGGTGGACAGCCGAGCTCGATCCTTATAAAAGCTTTTTAACTGTAGCAGCTTTAGTGGACGCTACTGGAGCTGGAATTACGCGGCTGCTGGCATGAGACTTGCCCTCCAATAGATCCTTGTAAATGGATTTAAAGTGTATTTATTCAAATTAGAGAGACAATTTAAATTAAAAAGCTTAGAGCTGCCTCCACCACAGGGGGGCTCGCTCGACCCACCAGCGGACAGGCACCAGTATTGGGAGAGGGGGGCTGGCCGTCAGGGTTCACCGCGGCTCTGGCACAAACCCGGCGACACGGAGGTGGCACGGGCAGGAGCGGACTGAACGTGTCGGCTTCTCACTTTTTGGATTTTAGAAGGGCATGACATGCCTATATCTGTGTCTCCCCCTCCTTTTACTCCTCCACCTCTTTTCTTTTCGCATGACTATATGTACTTGTCACTTTTCCATGTGTTAGTTGTGTCTTCTGAGCAGTTTGTCAGCTTTTGGACACCTTTGAAGGTGTTTTCTATGTGTTTCTATGTGTTTTTGTTTGCCTGCCATTGGTTTTAACGGTGTTCGAAGGTGTTCGACGAACAGTTCGACGAACAGTTCGGCGAACACACGGGTGTTCGACGAACCGAACCGAACTCGAACACTACGGGGGTGGCTCAACACTAGTCGTCACTAGCATCCTCCTCCACCTCCTCTGCTGACCTCATCGACTGGCTGACTGTGGGTTGACAGTAAGTGGGATCTGCAACCTCGTCATCATCACCATGTGTGTTCTCACACCGGTCGTCCTCAGAGCCAACCTGTTTCTGCCCTGACAAAAAACTCAAGTTGTCGCTCCAATCAGGTATTTGAGTCTCATCATCGTCTTCCTCATTGTCTCCACCAACAGGAGTTACAGTTTGGGAATGAGGGTCTACATTATGGTCAGAACCTTCTGCGTCTAGTCCTGGATCCGACTCATAAAGTTTCTGGGCATCAGTGCAGATCATTTCCTCGTCTGGATTCACAGAAGCTCTGGAGCCGACCTTTGATTCCCAGGCTATAGTATGAGTAAACAGCTCTGCAGACTCAACCATCTGTTCTACCCCATACTCAGTCGGGCAGCTGGAGACTTGGGAGCTGTGAGGAAGCAAGTGCGATTGGGGTGACACCTCTGAGGACTGGAGTATTTGTGATGTTGAAGTTGAGGTGGAAGAGAGCCCACTTAAAGAAGCACTTGATATCCGTTGAAGCACCTCCTGTTTTTGTGCCTCATCTGGAATTGGTAGCGATTGGCGTGGCCGTAAGAAAGGGATCGTATCACATTGTCCGCTAAAAGAAGTAGACATCTTAGTTTGGCTGGAAGATGGTCTTTCTTCTGCAGATGTTACTGTTGCTTTAACACCTACCCCACGGACACAACCTTTTTTTCCCTTCCCAACACGCCTATTCCCCTTTCCATCAGCATCAGGCCTTTTTCCACTCATTTTGGTGGTTAACTAATTGACAACTCTGGAGTTGTTTGCACAAAAAACGATGGATGGGAACCGAGCAGAGCTGAGTGGCCAAACTGTGGTATTAGCCCAAAAGGATTGGCTGGGTTAGATGCAGTAAAACAATTTTATTACATACACAGGTGGTGGAGCTTAGTATAGATGGACTAATAGAATGAGTCCCACACACTGCTACAAGCCCAAAATTATTTTCCGAGCTAGATGCAGATGAAAATTATTTGTAATTTGCAAGCTGGTGGAGGTAAGTATAGATGGACTAATAGAATGAGTCCCACACACTGCTACAAGCCCAAATTATCTTCCGAGCTAGATGCACATAAAAATTATTTGTAATTTGAAAGCTGGTGGAGCTTAGTATTGATGGACTAATAGAATGAGTCCCACACACTGCTACAAGCCCAAAATTATTTTCCGAGCTAGATGCAGTTAAAAATTATTTGTAATTTGCAAGCTGGTGGAGCTTAGTATAGATAGCCTAATAGAATGAGTACCACACACTGCTACTATGCCCAAAATTATTTTCCAGACAAGATGCAGCTAAAAATTATTTGTAATTTGCAAGCTGGTGGAGCTTAGTATTGATGGCCTAATAGAATGAGTACCACACACTGCTACTATGCCCAAAATTATTTTCCACACAAGATGCAGCTATAAATTATTTGTAATTTGCAAGCTGGTGGAGCTTATTATAGATGGACTAATAGAATAAGTCCCACACACTGCTACAAGCCCAAAATTATTTTCCGAGCTAGATGCAGATAAAAATTATTTGTAATTTGCAAGCTGGTGGAGCTTAGTATAGATGGACTAATAGAATAAGTCCCACACACTGCTACAAGCCCAAAATTATTTTCCGAGCTAGATGCAGCTAAAAATTATTTGTAATTTGCAAGCTGCTGGAGCTTAGTATAGATGGACTAATAGAATAAGTCCCACACACTGCTACAAGCCCAAAATTATTTTCCGAGATATATGCAGATAAAAATTATTTGTAATTTGCAAGCTGGTGGAGCTTAGTATAGATGGCCTAATAGAATGAGTACCACACACTGCTACTATGCCCAAAATGATTTTCCAGACATGATGCAGCTAAAAATTATTTGTAATTTGCAGGTGGTGGAGCTTAGTATAGATGGCCTAATAGAATGAGTACCACACACTGCTACTAAACCCAAAATTATTTTCTGAGCTAGATGCAGAAAAAAATTATTTTTAATTTGCAAGCTGGTGGCGCTTAGTATAGATGGACTAATAGAATAAGTCCCACACACTGCTATAAGCCCAAAATTATTTTCCGAGCTGGATGCAAATAAAAATTATTTGTAATTTGCAAACTGGTGGAGCTTAGCATAAATGGACTAATAGAATAAATCCCACACACTGCTTCAAGCCCAAAATTATTTTCCGAGCTAGATGCAGATAAAAATTATTTGTAATTTGCAAGCTGGTGGAGCTTAGTAAAGATGGCCTAATAGAATGATGCTATGACCAAAAGGTTTTACTTGGCTAGGTGCAGTAAAAAAATTGTATTCTATACACAGGTGGTGTAGCTTGCAACATAGAAACGCTACTCCACTGACTAACACACACTGCAAGAGGCGAAAAAGGATTTGCTTAGCTAGATTTAGCCAAATGCTGTGAAAAACACTTGCACAGCACTGGCACCGACCTGCCTGGCAAAAAGTCCTAGGAAATGCTGTAACCTAGTCCTCAAAAGGACTGAAATTACAAGTAGAGTCTACTCCCAACCTATCTATTTAAGAGCACAGACCTGCCTGCTAAGAGTCGTAGGAAATGCTGGAACCTAGTCCTCAAAAGGACTGCAATCACAACTATTCCCTACTCCCAAGCTATCTGTATATTTCAGAGAAAATTGGCTTGAAATTAACACTGAAAGTATAGCGCATACAGCAACAGCAGTGCCGTCTAACACGCAGCTGCAGCAGTGAGAAAATGGTGGCGACGGGGAAAATGACTGGGTCTTATAGGGCAAGGACATGAGACATACACAGCCAATGACACATGCCCTTGCTTGTGTGAAAAAAAGCACTTCGCTCCGTGTGTGCGCTGCTGATAGGCTGACTGATTGCACCTCCCCACTGTAAATGCTGGAAAGAGAAAAAAAAATGGAGATTTTCATTATTTATGCAGAGATCCATCCCCTGCCCTTCCCCCCGCCCCGCTGTACACTCAAACTGCGTATTAACATTGATTATCAGCATTACTGTGAAAAAATCCAGTTATGATATTGGTGCACGAACAGTTATCGAACATAACCTCGAACAGCCATCGAACATAACCTCGAACAGCCGGACTTTTTTCAAATCGTTCGTGTTCGCCGAACGGCTCCAAGACCGCTCAAAACAGCTCGAATTTGAGTTTGGCGAACAGTTCGAGTCGAACACCACTCATCTCTAATGATGAGACCCTCGTGGTGACTTCATGGGCTGCCGATCTGAAGCGAGAGGGAGCCACTTCCCTCTCCAAGGCTCCTAAATGCTGCAATCGATAATGATAACATTTTCTGGGGCGGTGCATGCACCGGTCCTGGCTCCTGGTGGCGATTGTGCTAGCACTGCTCCTGTGCCCGCATGATCGGCATGACGTACGTTTACATCATAGCCCAAGAAACCCTTATCAACTATGACGTAAACTTATGTCAAAGGTCATGAAGGAATTACATTTTTTAGTTTCTGTAGATTTTGTGATAAAGAATGAATTCTGAATTCTAATCTGTAAATATTATTTAGTTCATCTCCTTGCATCAAATAATCCATGATGCCATAATTATAATACATTTTACAATATATTATTTATGTTTTTAAAAGTTTTAACATATGGAATAATATCCACCTAAGAATCATCAGTGGCTCAAAATCCTTTGTTGGGTGAAGAGAGTGGGGCATCAGACTTCGCAGCTCGCCTGTCAGAATAATGTACTAGAGGAATCCAAGTCGATGTAATGATGAACTAGACTTTATTTCTACGTGTTTTGTGGTGATCACTCCACTTCCTCAGGACCGTCATTACATCGACTTGGATTCCTCTGGTACATTATTCTGACAGGCGAACAGCGCAGTCTGATGCCCCATTCTCTTCACCCAACAATGGATCATTGCTTCGGGGTTTGCAGCAGCCGCCAATGCTAAGTACAGTGATTGTGTCTTACACAACCCTAATAGGTGAGTGAATTTGAATTATCTTTCACGAATATTCCTTTTATCTCGGATAAGACCCTATGTGCGCTCTATATTCCTTCTAGTTACCAGTGGCACAAGATGTACAGTACAGACAAAAAGTTTGGACACACCTTCTCATTTAAAGATTTTTCTGTATTTTCATGACTATGAAAATTGTACATTCACACTGAAGGCATTAAAACTATGAATTAACACATGTGGAATTATATACTTAACAAAAAAGTGTGAAACAACTGAAAATATGTCTTATATTCTAGGTTCTTCAAAGTAGCCAACTTTTGCTTTGATGACTGCTTTGCACACTCTTGACATTCTCTTGATGAGCTTCAAAAGGTAGTCACCGGAAATGGTTTTCACTTCACAGGTGTGCCCTGTCAGGTTTAATAAGTGGGATTTCTTGCCTTATAAATGGGGTTGGGACCATCAGTTGTGTTGGCAGAAGTCTGGTGGATACACAGCTGATAGTCCTACTAAATAGACTGTTAGAATTTGTATTATGGCAAGAAAAAAGCAGCTAAGTAAAGAAAAACGAGTGGCCATCATTACTTTAAGAAATGAAGGTCAGTCGTCCGAAAAATTGGGAAAACTTTGAAAGTGTCCCCAAACGCAGTTGCAAAAACCATCAAGCGCTACAAAGAAACTGGCTCACATGAGGACCGCCCCAGGAAAGGAAGACCAAGAGTCATCTCTGCTTCTGAGGATAAGTTTATCCGAGTCACGAGCCTCAGAAATGGCAGGTTAACAGCAGCTCAGATTAGAGACCAGGTCAATGCCACACAGAGTTCTAGCAGCAGATCCATGTCTACAACAACTGTTAAGAGGAGACTTTGTGCAGCAGGCCTTCATGGTAAAATAGCTGCTATGAAACCACTGCTAAGGACAGGCAACAAGCAGAAGAGACTTGTTTGGGCTAAAGAACACAAGGAATGGACATTAGACCAGTGGAAATCTGTGCTTTGGTCTGATGAGTCCAAATTTGAGATCTTTGGTTCCAACCACCGTGTCTTTGTGCGAAGCAGAAAAGGTGAACGGATGGACTCTACATGCCTGGTTCCCATCATGAAGCATGAAGGAGGAGGTGTGATGGTGTGGGGGTGCTTTGCTGGTGACACTGTTGGGGATTTATTCAAAATTGAAGGCATACTGAACCAGCATGGCTTCCACAGCATCTTGCAGCGGCATGCTATTCCATCCGGTTTGCGTTTAGTTGGACCATCATTTATTTTTCAACATGACAATGAGCCCAAACACACCTCCAGGCTGTGTAAGGGCTATTTGACCAAGAAGGAGAGTGATGGGGTGCTACGCCAGATGACCTGGCCTCCACAGTCACCAGACCTGAACCCAATTGAGATGGTTTGGGGTGAGCTGGACCGCAGAGTGAAGGCAAAAGGGCCAACAAGTGCTAAGCATCTCTGGGAACTACTTCAAGATTGTTGGAAGACCATTTCCGGTGACTACCTCTTGAAGCTCATCAAGAGAATGCCAAGAGTGTGCAAAGCCGTCATCAAAGCAAAAGGTGGCTACTTTGAAGAACCTAGAATATAAGACATATTTTCCGTTGTTTCACACTTTTTTGTTAAGTATATAATTCCACGTGTTAATTCATAGTTTTGATGCCTTCAGTGTGAATGTACAATTTTCATAGTCATGAAAATACAGAAAAATCTTTAAATGAGAAGGTGTGTCCAAACTTCAGGTCTGTACTGTAATTCCAGGCAAAAAAGTTATTTTTATTAGCCTGTTTAGCCAGACCGACCGTGCTTCCAATGTGTAATTGTTCTCGGCAGCACATTTTGTTTATTTAGCACAATAGGCTGCCAAAAACAATTAATTTTAAGCAGACTCACACATGGTTTGGCTTCGTTGTAATATATAGAATGGATTTTTATAAATGTAATAAATCTTTACTCCTATTAAACAGTTTTCCACACATCCTTATTGTGGCTAAAATCATAGCAAGATTGAATTACTTCAATTACTTCAGTGTGTAATGTAATTTTGTATTTCCAATCCAAAGAATCTGCAAATGTTGTAAAGCTTTACAGTAGCTCTTGCATTTTTCATGCTATCACAAAAGGGTCCAACAAAGAGTAACTGTTCTTACAGGTTATCTAGTACATGATTTCCTAAGAGTCAGAGGAGGAGATGCATGAAGTAATGGAGAAGACAAGTGACTTACTATTTGTGATACAGTATATCTACTATTTCAAAGCCTTACTACTATAATGTTGACAATAGAAGTCATGTTATCATAGGTTAGCGTGACCTGTTGACTGACATATTTACTTACCTATTCGTATGCTCACTGAGATAGAAACATTTTATTTACTTACCCCTGTTTATTCATTAATAGAACCATGACAACATAAACTACTGCTCGGCTAAGACAATGCTTGTTCTATAATGGCTATACTACTGTGTGCATAGTATAGTGCCAAAGTGCAACAGAACAGAGGAATTTTACTTACAGCAAATTGAAGAATTCTCAGTATTAAACATAAATGAAGTTCAAGATAATACACAAGTAGGCTAGGTTTCTATAGCAGGATACAAACCAGTCAAGAAAATGGGCTCACTCAAATACCACTTCTCCTGGTTCCAAGCTTTCCAACTTCCATCAGTGCTTTATAGCCTATGCTAAAACATATAAAAATATGCTATCACGTTAAACTTCCCACTACTTTCTTCAGTGCTGCTATCCTACTTTAAATATATGTAGTATGAATGTTTTGTTCTTTTAGATAAGTACTACTGTAGCTGTTAAAAGCTACACAGCCATGATTCCTCTAAGTTTCAATAGAGAAAATTAAACCTGTGGTCTTTATTGTAATGATTAGTGATGAGCGAGCACTAAAATGCTCGGGTGCTCGTTGTTCGAGTCGAGCGAATTGAAATGCTCGAGTGCTCAGATCGAGTAGCGAGCCCAATGTAAGTCTATGGGAAACTCAAGCATTTTTCTGGCTGCTCCCCCGACGGTCTGCAGAGGGCCTAAAAATTGCCCAAATCGATGGGAACAGTGCTCAAATGACATGGGAACAGCATGGGGATGACCCCTGGAAGCATTTCTGACTCCCAGGTCACTGCTGTCAACTACGTTGTCAGAGGTACTTCGCCACTTTTACAGACTCACAATAAAACATACAAAAATGAAACCTAAATGGATTTTCCTGGGAAATATGTTAAGGAACATCCTTTCCAGGATAATAACTTGTATATAAGGCAAAATAAATATACGAAAACAAAAATGCTCCTCCACACCTTGGGCTATGTTCACACGTAGTGTTTTTGATGCGTTTTTGCACTTTTGCATTACTTTCAACCAAGACAAAAGCATTACCGGGAAATGTCATTTTAAGATTTTACAACTAGTGATGAGCGAGAATGCTCGCTACTGCTCGGTGCTTGCCCAAGCATCTCACTGCTCGAGATGCTCGGCGCTCGCCGAGTACTTCCAGGTTGCTCGGGTGGGAACTCGGGTTCCCTCCCTGCATGTTTGGCACTCTTTAGAGAGCCAATGAACATGCAGGGATTGCATGCCATGCACTGTAATGCCGTAGCCATGTTGGTTGTGGGCATTACATTGATTGGCTGGCCGCACAGCGTCATCAGGTCTATATCAGACCTGGCGCCGCCATGCTCGTCACAGTCACTCCGGATCAGACAGTGTAGGGGGAGCCGCTGCTGTGTCAGGGAGAGATTTGATCGTGTATTAGGTAGTGTAGGGAGAAAAACCCTACATTACACATATCCATCTTAACAAACAGTCCTTCTGAGGACTACTCCATCTGCAGAGATATCAGGCAGGCAGGATGTATAAGCAGGCAGTGTATATAGCAGACTGCAGTGCATATAGCACAAGAGGCTCCATTCCAATTCTGCCTTCTGCTGCTGTTCGATAATTCTATACAAAGGCCCAGGTCTCAGGGGCCGGGAATACTTTTATTTGGATCTTAATCCTCATTATTTGCTTAAAAAGCAATCCAGAGAACACCGTTTTTCTGCGCCATTTGCTTGTTTTGGGAGAGGTTCTGCTGCGTCGGGGACAGATTTGCTTGTTTATTAGGTAGTGTAGGGAGAAAAACCGTACATTACACATATCCATCTTAACAAACAGTCCTTCTGAGGACTAATCTATCTGCAGAGATAGCAGGCAGGCAGGGTGTATAGGCACTTTCTATACATAGGCCCAGATCTCAGGGGCCAGGAAAACTTTTCTTTGGATCTTAATCCTCATTATTTGCTTAAAAAGCAATCCAGAGAACACCATTTTTTCTGCGCCATTTGCTTGTTGGCACTGCAGAATACAACCAGGTCCTTTCCATATTAGAGAGCTAGAAATCCAGCTATTTAAAACTGTGTTTTCTCCGTCAAACGGATCACATATACATTGTCAGAAAATACTGCCATTTCTGGCCTCCATTAAAAATTTACTTTAGTGTGCCATTGAAGCAATTCACACCAGTTTGCTGTTCAAACTACTTACCTACTGGCCAGGTATTTAAAACTCTGTTTTCTCTGTCACACGGAACACATATACGTTGTCAGAAAATACTGCCATTTCTGGCCTCCATTAAAAATTTCCTTTAGTGCGTCATTGAAGCAATTCACCACAGTTTGCTGTTCAAACTACTTACCTACAGACCAGGTATGTAAAACTGTGTTTTCTCCGTCAAACGGATCACATATACGTTGTCAGAAAATACTGCCATTTCTGGCCTCCATTAAAAATTTCCTTTAGTGTGTCATTGAAGTAATTCACCGCCGTTTGCTGTTCAAACTACTTACCTACAGGCCAGGTATTTAAAACTCTGTTTTCTCTATCACAAGGATCACATATAAGTTCGCTCCAAACTCAGTCATTTGTAGTGAGCGTGGAAGATACTGTCCTCCATTTAAAATGGGCAAGGCACGTGGCAAGGGACAGGGAACTGGAAGTGATGGTAATAGATCATGAAGAGGCCGAGGACAAGGCCGTGGGCAAGCCGAAATTGTGCCACAACAAACACCCACATCTTCTCGCTTGACCTTTCTGTCCCAATTTCTAGGGAACCGCACCACACCACTATTGAACCCAGAGCAGTGTCAAAAGGTTGTTGGTTGAATAGCAGATAATGCTTCCAGTCACTTAGCTACCACCACCACCACCCTGTCTTCCACAAGGTCAAGTCTCAGTAGCCGTGAATTTGGACCGCATATTCCTACCCCTGATCCCCCTTCCTCCCACCATGCCGAGTACCCAGAGACAACTGATCCCACACTTGGACACTCTGAAGAGCTGTTCACTTTTCCATTTATAGATTCGGGCCTCTCACTGGGTCCACTTGAAGCGGAGCAAGAGGAGATCGCGTGTAGCGATGCCCAAATATTTGAGCAGCCACGGTCACAAGAAGGCGACAGTGGGAAAGTGTCACAAGAGGTGGACGATGATGAGACACAATTGCCAGAAAGTCAGGAGGAGGACCAAGGTGCAGAAGTGGAAGACGAGGTGGTGGATGATATAGTAACTGACCCAACCTGGCAGGAGGACATGCAGAGTGAGGACAGCAGCACACAGGGGGAGGGAGGCAGAGCACACCAATAGGCAGGAAGAAGCAGTGTGGTAGCCGCAGACAGAAGGCAGGCAACCGTTCCCTGTAACACCAACATGAAGGAAGTTGCCAGTACAACTGTTAGGTCTTCCCGAGTCTGGTTGTTTTTTAAAGACTCTGCCAATAACCTAAAAAGGCCATTTGCACCACCTGCCAGGCCAGCATCAGCAGGAGTGGCAAAACGACCAGCCTGACCACCACCAGCATGATCAGGCACATGGCAGCAAAGCACCCGACTTTGTGGGCTGAACCCCAGGGTCCAGGCACAGTGTCTGCGGGTGGCACCATTGCTTCTTCCGCTGTTGTGCATGCAAGCCAATCCCCTGTCCATGGTGCATGCGAAGACGCCTCCTGCCCTGCACCTTTCATTGCACACTCTCAAGTAGCAGCATCAGGAAGCACGTCCATGTCCTTGTCCCAGCGCAGCGTTGAGTTGTCCATACCCCAGTCCTTGGAACGCAAGCGCAAATATGCAGCCAACGCCCCATAGGCCACTCTACTAAATTCTCACATTTCACGACTGCTTGCGCTCGAAATGTTGCCTTTTAGGCTCGTGGAGACGGAAGCATTCCGCAGCCTGATGGCGGCGGCCATCTCTTGGTACTCGGTCCCCAGCCGCCACTATTTCTCCCTTTGTGCCGTCCCCGCATTACACAAGCACGTGTCCCAAAACATTAGCCGTGCTCTCAACAACGCAGTTACCGGTAAAGTTCACCTCACCATGTATACGTGGGTAAGTGCTTGTAGGCAGGGATGGTACATCTCGCTGACGGCACACTGGGTTAACATAATGGAAGTTTGTGCCCAGTCGGACCTTGAAACGGAACACGTCCTCCCGACGCCAAGGATTGCGGGCCCTAGGTCAATCAGGGTTGACCCCACGGTCTACAGCTCCTGCACCTCATCCTACTCAGCCTCCTCCTCCTCTTCAGCCTCCATCTCCAAAATGACAACATCAGTCACAAGCTGGAAGCACTGCAGCACAGCCTCGGCCAAGCGGCAACAGGCTGTGCTGAAGCTAATATGCTTAGGTGACAAACCGCACAATGCTGAAGAGTTGTGGACAGCTCTGAAAGAGCAGTCAGATCTGTGGCTCACACTGCTGAACCTACAGCCAGGTATGGTCATGTGTGACAATGGCCGGAACTTGGAGGTGGCTCTGAGGCGAGGCGAGCTCACACACGTACCATGCCTGGCCCATGTGCTTAACCTCGTGGTTCAGCGGGTTCTCAAATCCTACCTGGAGCTGCCGGATCTGCTTGTTAAAGTACGCCGCCTATGTGCCCATTTTAGAAAGTCAGCTACAGCTTCCGCCGCCCTTGCAGTGTTTCAGCAGCATTTGCAGCTTCTGGCTCACAGACTAGTGTGTGACGTCCCCACGCATTGTAACTCTACACTGCAGATGTTGGGAAGGATTTGTGAGCAGAATAGGGCACTTGTTGAGTACCAGCATCAACAAGACAATCGGTATTCAATTCAGACTCCACACATAAGACCTCAGGAGTGGACATGGATGTCAGACATATGTACCATCCTCCAAAACTTTGAGGACTCCACCAAGATGGTGAGCAGCAATGGCGACATAATTAGCATCACCATCCCGCTTCTCTGTCTTCTGAAACGCTCTCTGCTCACAATCAAAGAGGATGCATTGCAGGCGGAGCACGGTGACATGAAGCAAGGAACCATACAGGGTGATTACACACAGCCAAGCCTCATCTCATCCCAACGTGGATTCAGTGACAATGAGGAAGAGGAGGAGGAGGAGGAAGGACAGGAGCTAGTTTCATGCACTATAGACGGTACTACCTGCACAGCTGTCATACCGTCTGTTCAGCGTGGATGGCCAGAGGACAGAGAGGAGAAGGAGGAGAGCATGGTCAGTCATCCTCTTGGTGAGGACACGGAAGTCTTTCCTGTTAGTAGTCTGGCACGCATGGCTGAGTTTATGTTACGCTGCCTTTCCCATGACCCTGGCGTTCTCAAAATTTTGGGTGACAGTCATTACTGGTTGGTGACACTTCTAGACCCACACTACAAGGAGAACTTTCTATCTCTTATTACTGAGGCGGACAGGTCTACAAAAATGGGGCAGTACCAGAAGGCCCTTGTTGCGAACAATTAAAAAAATTCCCATCTGAAAATGCTGGCAGCAGAGGGCACACTTCGTTGGACAACCACGGAGTACAGGCGAGAGAGACACAACTTCAATCCAGCAGAGGCAGGGGAACACTGTCAAAGTTCTGGGAGAGTTTTCTCAGGCCCTCCCATCGCACAGGCCCTGAGGCTCGGGGTACTCTCACAAGGAGTGCAAAGTTTGATAAGATGCTGAGGGAGTACCTTGCTGACCGTACCAACGTCCTCCGTGATTCCTCTGTGCCTTATAATTATTGGGTATCCAAGCTAGATATGTGGAATGAACTGGCTCTCTATGCCTTGGAGGTCCTGGCCTGCCCTGCCACCAGCGTTTTATCAGAGTGGGTTTTTAGTGCCGCTGGTGGAATTATAACTGTTAAGCGCATCCGCCTGTCAACTGAAAATGCTGACAGGCTGACTCTTATAAAAATGAACAAGGGCTGGATTGGGCCAGACTTCTCAACACCACCGAATGATAGCAGCGTAACATAAACTCAAATCCAGTGTCTTTTCTTGGGAGGTGTATTCCCATGCACCTTTTCACATCCACACATGGGTACACGCTTCCTGATTTTGTCTATTTGCTCTTGTCCTCCTCATTCTCCTCATCCTCCACCACAATATCACCAGGGTGACTGTGGTCCGTGATGCAACACCCACATAATTTTTTTAAAGGGTGTCTATGATGCCCGTGAAATTTTTTTTTTATACAGTATGTTCATGTATACCCCCCAGGGGTAAATGTTTGTGAGCCCATACACTTAGTGTGTTAGGAGGGTGGTTGCAGACAACTTTATTATAATGGAACGCAACCGACCCTGGGGTCCACGATGCAGCCTGGAGGACTACTGTCGAACACTTTCCAGGTGAAACGGAAAGCAACCAACTTAAAGATAAATCCTTCTGTCTTACCGCACACAGGAACGGGTATAGCGGTTCGCTCTATCTCCGTTAACATCACGGGAAATATGCGACCGGGAAACTATCTGTAGCCCTGTTAACTACACAGGGACTACACTGGCGGCGCTAGGATGCGTGTGTGACTACGCCGACGAGTACACGTGCCTCCAGCTGGCTTGCTACCAGACTGCAGGGTATTACTCCACGTGTCTGACAGACGATAGCCGTGAACAGGATGTCTGCAGGCTACTCAGGGTGTTAGGTGACCCCTTTGGCTGAGCCAGACTGCTAGACGAAGCTACCTGCCTCTATGGAGCTAACCTGCCTAGCGGAAGCTACACATGGAACACAGTCGTCCACACAACAGCATCACTGCTCAATGATCAGAGAGCGCCGCCATGTTTGTGGGCATGCCTTTTAAAGACTAAGCCCTGCCCACCGACGCGCCATTGGTGATGCTACCTGTGGACCAATCAAGCGGTGCCAGGTCACCGCGTCAGGTGGGTAGCAAAGCACCAATCACGATCCGCCAGGTCACGGGCATGCTCAGTGCGGCGAATCCTGGACTTAGACTCCAAAAGCCCTGTCTCCCTATGCAACCTATGCTTAACATTGCTAGGCACAAATACCCAGAAGACAATCTGCGCATCTCATGGACCAGCTAGGCATTGGGGCTGACAACAATGCTGAGCAGCATCAGCTGCAGCAGGACTGAAATGGGAGACCACAGAGGGTTCTGGACCCATTTCAAATCCAGCAACAGACCGACACCTAACATAGTGCATGGGCATTACAAGTATAGGAGGCACACTCCTTTCTAATGGGAAAATTTTTTTATGAGGCCCTCCTCCACGTCTCTTCCAAGGGGTATTGAAGTGCCTCCAAATTTTTGGCAGCCCTTGCATACACTGCATAGGCCAACACTATGGGAGACTCTCTCCTTTCTAATGGGAATTTGTCATTACTGTGGCCCTGCTCTGTGTGTCTTTAAATTCTTAGTGGGGTTTTTCCTAAAATTGGTCAGCCATTGGACTCACTGCATACCCCATAACTGTATAGCAGACTCTCTCCTTTCTAATGGGAACATGTCGGAACTTGTTACTGTGGCCCTGCTCTATGTGTCTTTAAATTCTTAGTGGGGTTTTTCCTAAAATTGGTCAGCCGTTGGACTCACTGCATACCCTATAACTGTATAGCAGACCCTCTCCTTTCTAATGGGAACATGTCGTACCTTGTTACTGTGGCCCTGCTCTGTGTGTCTTTAAATTCGGAGTGGGGTTTTTCCTAAAATTGGTCAGCAGTTGGACTCACTGCATATCCTATAACTGTATAGCAGACTCTTTCCTTTCTAATGGGAACATGTCATACTTGTTACTGTGGCCCTACTCTGTGTGTTTTTAAATTCTTAGTGGGGTTTTTCCTAAAATTGGTCAGCCGTTGGACTCACTGCATACCCTATAACTGTAAAGCAGACCCTCTCCTTTCTAATGGGAACATGTCGTACCTTGTTACTGTGGCTCTGCTCTATGTGTCTTTAAATTCTTAGTGGGGTTTTTCCTAAAATTGGTCAGCCGTTGGACTCACTGCATACCCTATAACTTTATAGCAGACCCTCTCCTTTCTAATGGGAACATGTCGTACCTTGTTACTGTGGCCCTGCTCTATGTGTCTTTAAATTCTTAGTGGGGTTTTCCCCAAATTTTGGCAGCCCTTGCAGTCACAGGATGGGCATTACCACTATAGGAGACCCGCTCCTTTATAATGGGAACATTTTTTTACTGAGACCCTCCTCTATGTCTCTTCAAAGGGGTATTGGGTTGCGTCTAAATTTTTGGCAGCCCTTGCAGTCACTGGATACCCAATAACAGTATAGGAGACCCACTTGTTAATAATGGGAACAACAAAGCATAGCCGGCTGATGGCTCTCTAACAATAGCTAGGGCTTACTGCTGGCCTTTTAAGAATAGTAAGGGCCGTCTGATGTCCCTGTAAAAATAGGCTTTATGACTTTCAGAGTCCCTCCATCATAAATAAAAAAGGATGTGTCTCATGATATGTCACACACCACATTGCCAGATAAGGTTGTAAAATGTTCAAATGACATTTCCCGGTGAATGCATTTGTCTTAAAAAAATAACGTAAAAAAACCTCAAAACAATAGGATCTTTCTTTAGTATAAAAAACAGCGTCACCAATTTAACCTCAATGTAATCACATTGTTCAGCTCATGCACCTCCTCCTCCATCTCCGAAATGATCACATCAGTCACAACCTGACAGCACTGCAGAACTGCCTTGGCCAAGTGGCAACAGACTGTGCTGAAGATAACATGCTTAATGCTTAATTGACAAACCGCCCAGCGCTGCAGAGGCATAGTTGTTGAAAGCTGTAACACAGCAGCCTGATCTGTGGCTCTCACTGCTGAACATACAGTCAGTCATGGTTGTGTGTGACAATGGGCGGAACCTGGTGACGGAGAAATGACAGCTGGGGTAGATACGGTTTCCCTCTATGCCAGACCATTCACCGAGCTAAAGAATATGACTGTGGTGAAATACAACTCCCACTGAGAAGTTGTTTCACAATGAAAAACATTGTGCCCACCAGAGGATTTGATATGGAGGGCTAATCTTTCTCACCCGCTCAAGAGCCCCATAGCAGCTGTAAAGTTAGCACTATCATGAACTCTCCTGAGGTAGAAGCCAAGGAACACCAAAGGATTCTCTGGTGGGACTGTCCAGCCCTGCTGAGAAGCAGTCCTGGCTAAGAAATGTGTGTGGGAAGGTTCCCAGACACTCTATGACTGCTTTTTAACTGAGGAGGAAACACACGCAAACATGGGGGGTACATACAAAGTCCTTGCAGATGTTGTCTTTGCTGGGATTTGAACCCATGATCCCAGTGCTGCAAAGCTTCAGTGCTAACCACTGATCCAATGTGCTGCCGTTCACCCTCTAATATTTAACAGGCTGGAGAAACTTGCACCTACTGCCACTCTATCTTCAGCTCCTTTGTGAGAAAATGTATTTGGGCAGCCACTCAGTCTACCAAATAAAATTCATGAGAAGGAAATTGGGGATGGCTTCGCTACTGGTACTGGGGGCAGTGCTAATACCATGGCGTTATACCATAGTTTGCTGGAAATATTCCAGGCTGGTAGGAGGCAAGCAAATTCCCACAGAAAAGTACCAGCAGTAATGTTCAGGCCACATTTCAAGTGCAAGCAGCTTTAGGGGACTTCCTGGGAGAAATGACATGCATGGTAGATACGGTTTCCCCCTATGCCAGTCCTTTCACCGAGCTAAATACAACTCTTAGCAAAAAAAGTTGTGGACTGGCTCCATACCGTCCCTGGCCACAGTCACCTGTCCATGTGTTTGTGGTTAGGCGGTCCTTCCCAGTAAGTGCACTGGGGAGGGCACGGGTAATGTTGTGGGACCCATGCTTGTGGAAGTCAGAGGCGATACTGGGAAATATAGTGGCGGACCGAGTATGGACACCCGGCCGCCGCCGGCATGAGGTTGTGAAAAGCTTCCGCTTCCACGAGCTTAAAAGGCCATATTTCAAGTGCAAAGAGCTGCCCTGAAATCTGGCAGTTTTGTGTTGCGGCCTGTGGGTGGGTGGGTGGCTAGCTGCATACTTGCACTTGCATTCCAAGTAACAGAAAATTAAGCAGATGGTGGCCTCTATCATCATCATGGCCTCACCTCCGCACTATGAACTCTCCTGAAGGAGAAGTCAGGGCCCGCCAGAGGAGTCTCCGGTTCTCTGGTGGGCCCGTCTAACCCTGCTGAAAAGCAGCCCTGGCTAAGAAAAGTGTGGGGGAAGGTTCCCGGACACTCTATGGCTGCTTTTTTAATGTGGATCGGCCATGCTTATGCATATTATTTCTCAAAACGCATTACAGATCAGGCCACTGTCAAACTCTGTATTCAAGAAATTAAATGACACTGGGGAGGGCACGGGTAATGTTGTGGGACCCGTGCTTGCGGAAGGCGGAGGCGATACCGGGAAATATAGTGGTTGCTGGGGACCGAGTATGGACACTCGGCCGCCGCCGGCATGAGGTTGTGAAAAGCTTCCGCCTCCACAAGCCTAAAAGGCCACATTTCAAGTGCAAGCTGCTGTCAAAAATTTGGCAGTATAGTATTGCAGCCTGTGGGTGGGTGGGTGGCTGCCTGCATACTTGCACTTGCATTCCAAGGAATGGGGTAGGGACAACTGAACACTGCAGTGGGACAAGGACGTGGACGGTGATTGTTGCAAGTCTGCAACGACAGGTGCATGGCGGGAGGCATCTTCGCATGCGCCAAGGATCACTTATGATGGGCACACTTTTAGGCAGTGACCTGGGAGTCACAGATGCTTCCAGAGGTCTTCCCCATGCTGTTCCTATGTCTTTTCAGCACTGTGTGCATGTGTCTGATGATGTGTCACACACCACATGGCCATTTCCTGGTGAATGCATTTGTCTTGGTTGAAAGCAATTCAAAAGTGCAAAAACGCATCAAAAATGCTATGTGTGAACATAGCCCAAGTTGTGGAGGAGTATTTTTGTTTTTGGTTATTTATTTTGCCTTATATACAAGTCATTACCCTGGAAAGGACGTTCCTTAACATATTTCCCAGGAAAATCCATTTTGGTTTCGTTTTTGTTTGTTTTATTGTGAGTCCGTAAAAGTGGTGTAATACTCTGACCACGTTGCTGACAGCAGTGATCTGGGAGTCAGAGATGCTTCAAGGGGTTTTCCCCATGCTGTTCCCATGTCAATTGAGCACTGTTTCCATCGATTTGGGCAATTTTTAGGCCCTCTGCAGACCGCCGGGGGGAGCAGCCTGAAAAATGCTCGAGTTTCCCACAGACTTACGTTGGGCTCGTTGCTCGGGTCGAGCACCCGAGTATTCCAATTTGCTCGACCCGAGCAAGGAGCCCAATATAAGTCTATGGGAAACTCGAGCATTTTTCAGGCTGCTCCCCCCGGCGGTCTGCAGTGAAAAAAAAGAACAGCCATAGACTGTCCGGAAACCTTCCCACACAATTTTCATAGCCAGGGCTGCTTCTCAGCAGGGTTGGACAGGCCCACCAGAGAACTGGAGACTCCTCCAGTGGGTACTGGCTTCTCCATCAGGAGAGTTCATAGTGACGAGGGGAGGTCGTGAAGATTATGGAGGCCACCATATCCTTAGCTTGCTGCTGGTACTTTTCTGTGGGAATCAGCTTAGCTTCAACCAGCCTGGAATATTTCCAGTGGTTTGGTATTGGCACCCAATACCAGAAACGAAGCCATCCACAATTTCCTTCTCAGGAATTTTATTTGGCTGACTGAGTGGCTGCCCAAATACATCAGTTTCTCACAAAGGAGCTGAAGATACTGAGTGGCAGTAGATGCAAGTTCTTCCAGCATGTTAGATATCAGAAGGAGAACAGAAAGGGCAGCACAGTGGCTCAGTGATTAGCACTGAAGCCTTGCAGCATTGGGGTCCAGGGTTCAAATCCCACCAAGGACAGCATTTGCAAATATTATGTATGTTCTCTCCGTGTTTGCATGGCGAGTGAAGTTGACACCAAAAAGTTATATTTTGGTCTCATCTGACCACATGACCTTCTCCCATGCCTCCTATGGATCATCCGAATTATCATTGGTAAAAAATCTGCCATAGAGTGTCCAGGAACCTTCCCACACACTTTTCTTAGCCAGGGCTGCTTCTCGACAGGGTTGGACAGGCCCATCAGAGAACCAGAGAATTGTCTGGTGGGCCCTGGCTTCTCCTTCAGGAGAGTTAATAGTGCCAAGGTGAGGTCATGATGATGATAGAAGCCAGCATCTGCTTAGTTTTCTGTTACTTGGAATGCAAGCACAAGTATGCAGTCAGCCATTCACCCACCCACAGGCCGCAATATTAAACTGACACATTTCTGGACAGCTGCTTGCACTTGAAATGTTGCCTTTTAGTCTCTTGGAGGCGGAAGCTTTCCACAACCTCATGGCGGCTGGGTGTCCATACTCGGTCCCCAGCCGCCACTATTTCTCCCAGTATCGTCTCCACCTTCCACAAGTGCAAGTCCCAGAACATTACCCGTGCCCTCTCCAGTGCACTTAAGTGAGAAGGACTGCCTAACCCCAAAAATGGACAAGTGAATGTGGCCAGGGACAGTTCATCTCACTGACGCATTCCGCTGGGTTAATATTGTGGAAGCCGGGACCCAGTGGGACCCTGGGATGGAACACGTCCTCCCGACGCAGAGGATTGTGGCCCCTGGGTCAATCAGGGTTTCCCCTACATGCTACAGCTCCTGCACCACCCCATCCTCCTCTTCAGCCTCCATCTCCATCACTTGATTCATTTTTTGAGGACATATTGCAGATTATTTACTTCGTGTTTGGCAATAACAATAAACAGGATGCTTAGGCGACAAATTGCACACCGTTGTAGAGTTGTTGAACGCTGTATCAGAGAACCTGGTGTCAGCTCTGAAGCTAGGCAAGCTCGCACATGTACAATGCCTGGGCCATGTGCTCAACTTAGTGGTTCTGCAGTTTCTCAAAATCTAGACGGATCTGCCAGAGCTGCTTGTGAAATTACGCCGCATGTGTGCCCAATTCAGAAAAGTCAGCTACAGCTTCCACCGCCCGGGCTTTAGCAGAGTTTGCAGCTTCCAGCTAAACGACTGGTGTGCGATGTGATGATACATTGGAAATCAACGTTGCAGATGTTTGGAATAATTTTGAGCAGCAGAGAGCAGTTGTTGAGTACCAGCTTCAACATGTCTATCGGCATTCAGGTCAGCCTCCACACATAAGAGCTGATGAGTGGGCATGGATGTCTGACATCTGTGCCCTCCTCCAAAACTTTGAAGACTCCACCAAGATGGTGAGCGGTGATGACGCCATAATTAGCATCACCGTCTAGCTTACCTGTCTACTCAATCGCTTGCTGTTCACAATTAAACAGGAGGAATTGCAGGTGGAGCAAGGAACTGTACAGTGTGATGCTACCCAGCCCAGCTTCATCTCAGCACGGATTGGGTGATAATGAGGAGGAGGAGGAAGAGAACATAGACAGTAATACTCTTGGTGAGAACAGGGAAGTCTTGGCTGTTGGCAGTCTGGCACACAAGGCTGACTTTATGTTCCCCTGCCTTTATCATTACCATTGCGTTGTACGCATTTTGGGAATTACAGAAAACTGGCATGGCACGAGAGAATTCTTAGAGATGGAGGTGTGAGGTTCTGATTAAGGAGGATGTCTGTCTTAGATCAGTTGCAGAATGGAGGGCACAGGAGGGATGATACACAGAATTGAGGGAAGAGATATAGGCAGGTGCAGAACTGTGGTCAGCTTGGTGGGTGAGAGAGATGAGTTTGTATTGTATTCTGTAGTGATTGTTTAACCTAACCCGTGAAATGACTGGCACAGGGTAGAGGCATCGGTGAAGCGGCTTGATAGAAATACGACCCTGGCTGCTGCATTCAGAAGGGATTGAAGAGGAGACAGTTTGTTTAGAGGGAGACCAATTAGAAGAGAGTTGCACTAGTGAATAAGAGTGACAGTAAGAGTTTTTGCAGTATCAAAGATGAGAAAAGTTTGACTTCTGCAGAAGTTTTTAAGGTGCAGGTGATATGAGCGAGTGAGTGATTTTCCAAGTTGAATAAAGAAAAGTTGTGTGTCAAATATGATTCCAAGATAGCAGGCGTGCCGAGTGGGAGTTATGGTGGCAGCACCTAAAGGAAATTGCATAGTCAGGTATAGGTAGGTTAGTAGAGGGAGGAAACCGAAGGAGTTCATTCTGGGAGATATTAAGTTCAGGCTCTTGTTGAAGAATTATAACAAAAAAAAAAAATTCCCATCTGACAACACTGGCAGCAGAGGCCACAGTCAGACAGTTCATTGGACAAACAAGGAGTACAAGTGAGTGAGACATAAACCAAATGTGGCAGAGGCAGGAGAACGATGTCAAAGGTCTGGGACAGTTTTCTGAGACCCTCCCAGGGCCCAGGTGCTGATACACTGGGTACTCTGACAAGGAGGGAAAAGTTTTGGAAGATGCAAGCTGGACATGTGGCATGAACTGTCTTTCTAAGCCTTGGAGGTCCTGGCCACTAGCGTTTTATCGGATATAGTTTTTAGTGCCACCGGGGGCATTATAACTGATAAAACTGATAGGCGCTTCTGCCTTTCAACTGAAAATGCTGACAGGCTGACTCCTATAAAAATTAACAAGGGCTGGATTGATCCAGACTTCTCAAAACCACTCTATGATAGCATCAAACATAAACTCAAATCCAGTGGTTATTTTTTGGGGGGTCTATTTCCTTGCACCCCTTCACACCCAGACATGGGTATACCCTTCAGGAATTGTTCTATTTTATGTCTCCCTCCTCCTTCTCCTCATCCTTCACCACCATATCACCATGGAGACCGTGATGCGTGTTTCTGATTAGAGACGGGCAAATATTTCAGTATTCGTTTTGGATTACAATCGCCGTTTTTGCAATATTCGACAATCTAATTGTCGGATATTCGCTGAACATTGCCAAATGCCATTGGATTCAATGGGTGCCAAAACAAAACGTATACACAACACCTTTAAATGGGACCAAAAGCTGCAAAAACACATCAATTTAGGGACAGTCAATGAGAAAGTGCCATCAATTGACCCAGAGTACAAGTAGTATAATTATTATTATTCATTATTATAGCACCATTTATTTCATTGCGCTTTACATATGAAGAGAAGTCACTGACTTGTACAAGAGCAGAGAGGACCCTGCCCATGAGGGCGCACAAACAGTCTATAAGGGATGGGTGAGGATACAATAGGTGAGGGTACAGCTGGTCGTGCAGCAGTATGGTAGAGCGAGGGTTACTGCATGTTGTAGGCTTGTCGGAAGAGGTAGGTCTTCAGCTTCCTTTTAAAGGTTTCAACAGTAGGAGAGAGTCTCATATGTGAGTAGGCGAGACTCTGTTGTGAGGATCGTAGGTTTCGTGTAAGTATGTACCGGGAGACTAGGTCACAGATATATGGAGCAGACAGATTGTGGATGCCTTTGCATGTCATGGTTACGATTTTGAACTGAAGTCTCTGGCCAATGGGGAGCCAGTGAAGGGATCATAAATTGCAATTTTATAGATTGCTGGAGCCAGCCCACAGTAAAGAAGCAGCCATAGAGCTTCCAGGAACATTCCCACACACATTTTTTAGCCAAGGCTGCTTCTCGGCAGGGTTTTACGGGCCCAACAGAGAATCCTCGGGTGGGCCCTGGCTTTTCCATCAGGAGAGTTCATGATAGCACAAACTTTGCAGCTGCTATGGGGCTCTTAAGCGGGGGAGAAAGGTGGGCCCTCAAAATCAAATCCTCTGGTGGGCCCAATGTTATTTACTGACAGTGCTTCTCAGTGAGAGTTGTATTTCCCCACAGCCATATTCTTTAGCTCAGTGAAAGGACTGTCATAGAGGGAAAGTGTATCTACTTCAGCTGTCATTTCTCCACCACCATGTTGCACCCATTGTCACACATGGCCATGCCTGGCTATATATTCAGCGGTGAGAGCCACAGATCATGCTGCTGTGTTACAGCTTTCAACAACTCAGCAGCGGTGTTCGGTTTGTCACCTAAGCATTAAACATATTATCTTCAGCACAGCCTGTTGCCCCTTGGCCAAGGCAGTGCTGCTTTGCTTCCAGCTTGTGACTGATGTGGTCATTTTGGAGATGGAGGCCGAGCCGGAGGAGGAGATGCAGAAGCTGAACAATGTGATTACATTGAGGTTACATTGGCGAGTCTGGTTTTTATACTAAAGAAAGATCCTACTATGTTTTTATTTATTTTATTTTTTTGGTTTACATCTCTTCAAATGTATATTGGAGTGCTATCCTAATCTAATTTTTGGCAGCCCTTGAAATTGTTGCATATGCAATAACAGTATAGTAGACACACTCCTTAATAATGGGAAGGACAATTCAAATAGATTCTATGTTCTAGAATATTAACTGTCTTATCTGAAATTCTTTTACTGGTGAGGTATCACAGTATGGATAGCGTATTACCCCTATCCAGCCAGGTATTATTGCCTTATACTGCGTGTTGCTGGTGCTGCACAAAAAATTTTTAAAATCTATTCTATTCCCTATCGATAACACTATCAGATGCATTTACAATAGGAACAGGTGCTGCTGCTAGGTGGTATCATGATCATCTACACATGAGTGTTCATTCTGGTCGCATAAATGTCTTCCACAGTCCATAACTTTATTTTTTTTTATTTCTTTGGCCATATATATAAGTCATTACCCTGGAAAGAATATTTCTTATTTTTTTTTTCCATTTTAGCTTGTTTTTTGTATGTTTTTTTTGTCAGTCCGCAAAAGTGGCGTAGTACCCTGACAATATTGTTCACAGATATGCTATTTGTCAGCGGCCAGCTGAGAATAGGTTTGAACCCTCAACTGCAATAATTTAAATGGAGTGTAATATTTGACACACTTACAATAATTGCTGGATTATTAGGGCAGTCATATGGGATAACATCTGATGGCCACGGTTTCAGGCAGTTGCCTAATAGTATGGTATTTTTTCACAGACACCTAGTGTGAATAGCTTGACCGACACACTGCAACAGAATGGAAAAGGAGGCCAATATTTTCCACGTTCAATTTAAATTTCTGGATTTTTATCGCTGAAATATTGAACAGATCTGGCTTTTTTCTGCAGTGAGAACAAGCAAATGGAGCAGAAAAATGGTGTACTCTGGATTGCTTTTTAAGCAAATAACCAGGATTAAGATAAAAAAAAATTTCCGTGGCTCCTGATATCTGGGGTTATGTCTACAAATATCTGTAAGAACAGCAGCAGCAGGAACGTTCAATGGACCCTCTTGCACTATATGCACTGCAGTCTGCCACATACACTGCCTGCCTGCCTAATTCCTGCTATCACTACTGAATATATGCAGCTGGATTAGTCCTCAGAAGGACTGTTAGTTCAGATGGATATATATATATATATATGTTGTGGAATACCTATACTAACAAGACGTTCAATGGACCATCTTGTGCTGTGTCATTCACTGCAGTCTGCCACATACACTGCCTGATCGCCTAACTCCTGCTATCACCACTGAATATATGCAGCTGGATTAGTCCTCAGAAGGACTGTTAGTTCATTTGGATATATATATATATATATATATATTTATATATATATGTTGTGGAATACGCATACTAACTATGAAGAAGCAAATCTCTCCCTGATGCAGCAACAGCTCTTCCTACTCTGCCTGGTTCCGGAGTAGACTGTGACGAGCATGGTGGCGCTCGGTCTTATATACACCTGATGATTAGAGATGAGCGGTGTTCGACTAGAACTGTTCGCCAATCTCAAATTCGAGCTGTTTTGGGCGGTGTTCGAGTTGTTCGACGAACCCGAACAATTTGCAAAAAATTCGGCTGTTCGAGGTTATGTTCGATAACTGTTCGTGCACCAAAAGCGTGTCCTGCATGTCTGGTGCTATTTAGAGCACCAATCATGCAGGGATTGTCTGCCACTCACTGTAATGCCACAGCCATGGTGGTTGTGGCATTACAGTGATTGCCCAAATCGATGGGAACAGTGCCAACAGTGAAACATGAAAAGCCGGCAATTCAGCAGCGGCATACACCGGTACCCGACAATTTAGAACCGAAAGAATAGAGCTTCACACATAGATTAGTTAGATATAAACATGTCAGCCACATATATACGAAGTACAGTGAAAGTGCTGCTTACTGTACTTGTCATTTAGCGTAAAGGATTTATCAAAAAAAATAATAGTGTTTTCATGCACCGTCTCTTTAAAAAAGCCGGCCGGCAATTCAGCAGCGGTACCCGACAATTTAGAATAGAAGGAATAGAGAATCACACATAGATTAGATAGATAGAAACATGTCAGTCACATATATGAAGTACAGTGACAGTGTTGCTTACTGTACTTGTCATTTAGTGTAAAGGATTTATTAAAAAAAATAATAGTGTTTTCATGCACCGTCTCTTTAAGAAAGCCGGCCGGCAATTCAGCATCTGTACCCGACAATTTATAACAGACAGAATAGAGCTTCACACATAGATTAGATAGATAGAAACATGTCAGTCACATATATATGAAGTACAGTGATAGTGTTGGTTACTGTACTTGTCATTTAGTATTAAAATAAAGGATTTATTATTAAAAAAATTGGCGTGGGGTTCCCCTTAATTTTAGGCTCTAGCGGAGGTTAAGCAGACAGCTGGGGCAGATGTTTGAAGCCTGGGAAGGGGGTAATACCCACGGAGCTTCCCAGGCTACTAATATCAGCCCCCAGCTGAATACATAGCCTTTACTAGCTATTAAAATGGGGGACCCCCCCCAAAAAATGACGTGGGGTCCCCCCTAATTTAATAGCTAGCAAAGGCTAGGCAGACAGCTGGGGGCTGATATTAATAGCCCAGGAAGGGAGCCATGAATATTGGCCCCCTCCCAGGCTAGAAACACCAGCCGTCAGCCGCCCCAGAAATGGCGCATTCATAGGATGCGCCAATTCTGGCACTTAACCTCGCTCTTCCACGCTGCCCTGTAGCGGTGGCAGGGGGTAATAGGGCTGGGGTTGATGTCAGCTTATAATGCCAGCTGACATCAAGCCCAGGTTAGTAATGGAGAGGCGTCTATAAGACACCCCCATTACTAACCCCATAGTCAAAGTTAAAAAAAGCACAAACACCCAGAATAAAGTCCTTTAATTGAAATAAAGACACAATTCTTTATTGTTCTAAATTAAACCATACTTACCATCACGCCCATTCCAGCTGAAGCCAACGATCTCCTGTAATAAAAATAAAATAATAAAGCAACCTCATCCTTACCTTTCCATGGTTCCCACGACAGCTTCAGCTCTGCTACATCGAGATGACAGGCTGGACCGCAGCAGAACGCCGCCATCCAGCCTGTCATCCCGCAGACACTGAGAAGCGCAGGCTTGCTTGCGCTCCACATTGTCTCTCTGTGACGGCATAAAGATGAGCCAAGGTCATGTCCAATGAACTCGGCTCACCTCATGCACGTCAATTACAGCGTGGGAGAATTCTCACGCTGAAGCGCTGAGTGCAGGAGAATTTTCCCACGCTGTCAGTGAGGTGCATGAGGTGAGCTGAGTTCATTGGACATGAGCTCACCTCATGCACGTCACTGACAGCGTGGGAGAATTCTCCTGCACTCAGCACTTCAGCGTGAGAATTTTCCCACGCTGTCAGTGACGTGCATGAGGTGAGCCGAGTTCATTGGACATGACCTCGGCTCATCTGGATGCCGTCACAGCGAGACACTGAGGAGCGCAAGCATGCCTGCTCTTCTCAGTGTCTGCGGCATGACAGGCTGGATGGCAGCGTTCTGCAGCGGTCCAGCCTGTCATCTCGATGTAGCAGAGCTGAAGCTGTCGTGGGAACCATGGAAAGGTAAGGATGAGGTTGGTTTATTATTTTTCTTTTATTGCAGGAGATCGTTGGCTTCAGCTGGAATGGGCGTGATGGTAAGTATGGTTTAATTTAGAACAATAAAGAATCGTGTGTTTATTTCAATTAAAGGACTTTATTCTGGGTGTTGTGTTTTTTTTAAACACTTTACTAGAAATTCATGGCGGTCATGTCTAATACTGGCGTGACCCCATGAATTTTGGGCTTGGGGCCAGCTGATAATACCAAGCTGGCCCTAACCCCTTTATTACCCAGTGAGCCACCGCACCAGGGCCCTGGATGAGTTGGGTACAGCGCCAGACGATGGCGCTTCTATGAACGCGCCATTTTCCGGGGTGGCTGCGGACTGCAATTTGCAGCGGGGGGGGGGGCCCAGAAAGCTTGGGCCTCCCTGCGCTGCAGATTCCAGCCCCCAGCTGCCTAGTTGTACCTGGCTGGACACAAAAATAGGGCGAAGCCCCACGTATTTTTTTTTTAATTATTTCATGAAATTCATGAAATAATTAAGAAAAAAAGGCCTTCCCTATATTGTTGTGTCCGGCCAGGTACAAATAGGCAGCTGGTGGTTGGGGGCAGCCCATTCCTGCCTGCTGTACCTGGCTGAACACAAATATAGTGCGAAGCCCCACTTCAATTTTTTTAAATTATTTCAGGAAATTCATGAAATAATTTAAAAAAATTGACGTGGGGCTTCGCACTATATTTGTGTCCAGTCAGGTACAGCAGGCAGGAACGGGCTGCCCCCAACCACCAGCTGCCTATTTGTACCTGGCCGGACACAACAATATAGGGAAGCCCTTTTTTTCTTAATTATTTCATGAAATAATTTAAAAAAAATTGACGTGGGGCTTCGCCCTGTTTTTGTGTCCAGCCAGGTACAACTATGCAGCTGGGGGCTGGAATCCGCAGCGCAGGGAGGCCCAAGCTTTCTGGGCCACCCCCGCTGCAAATTGCAGTCCGCAGCCACCCCGGAAAATGGCGCGTTCATAGAAGCGCCATCTTCTGGCGCTGTACCCAACTCATCCAGGGCCCTGATGCGGTGGCTCACTGGGTAATAAAGGGGTTAGGGCCAGCTTGGCATTATCAGCTGGCCCTAAGCCCAAAATTCATGGGGTCACGCCAATATTAGACATGACCACCATGAATTTCTAGTAAAGTATTTAAAAAAAACACAATACCCAGAAAAAAGTCCTTTAATTGAAATAAACACACAATTCTTTATTGTTCTAAATTAAACCATACTTACCGTCACGCCCATTCCAGCTGAAGCCAACGATCTCCTGAAATAAAAGAAAAATAATAAAGCAACATCATCCTTACCTTTCCATGGTTCCCATGACAGCTTCAGCTCTGCTACATCGAGATGACAGGCTGGACCGCAGCAGAACGCTGCCATCCAGCCTGTCATCCCGCAGACACTGAGAAGCGCAGGCTTGCTTGCGCTCCACAGTGTCTCTCTGTGAGGGCATCCAGATGAGCCGAGTTAATGTCCAATGAACTCGGCTCACCTCATGCACGTCACTGACAGAGTGGGAAAATTCTCCTGCACTCAGCGCTTCAGCGTGGGAGAATTCTCACACTGAAGCGCTGAGTGCAGGAGAATTCTCCCACGCTGTCAGTGACATGCAGTAGGTGAGCTGAGTTCATTGGACATGAGCTCACCTTATGCACGTCACTGACAGCGTGGAAAAATTCTCCTGCACTCAGCGCTTCAGCGTGGGAGAATTCTCACGCTGAAGCGCTGAGTGCAGGAGAATTCTCCCACGCTGTCAGTGACGTACAGGAGGTGAGCTGAGTTCATTGGACATGAGCTCACCTCATGCACGTCACTGACAGCGTGGGAGAATTCTCCTGCACTCAGCGCTTCAGCGTGAGAATTTTCCCACGCTGTCAGTGACGTGCATGAGGTGCGCCGAGTTCATTGGACATGAACTCGTCTCATCTTTATGCCGTCACAGCCAGACACTGCAGAGCGCAAGCAAGCCTGCACTTCTCAGTGTCTGCGGGATGACAGGCTGGATGGCAGCGTTCTGCTGCGGTCCAGCCTGTCATCTCGATGTAGCAGAGCTGAAGCTTTTGTGGGAACCATGGAAAGGTAAGGATGATGTTGCTTTATTATTTTTCTTTTATTGCAGGAGATCGTTGGCTTCAGCTGGAATGGGCGTGATGGTAAGTATGGTTTAATTTAGAACAATAAAGGATTGTGTCTTTATTTCAATTAAAGGACTTTATTCTGGGTGTTTGTGTTTTCTTTTAACTTTGACTATGGGGTTAGTAATGGGGGTGTCTTATAGACGCCTCTCCATTACTAACCTGGGCTTGATGTCAGCTGGCATTATAAGCTGACATCAACCCCAGCCCTATTACCCCCTGCCACCGCTACAGGGCAGCGTGGAAGAGCGAGGTTAAGTGCCAGAATTGGCGCATCCTATGAATGCGCCATTTCTGGGGCGGCTGACGGCTGGTGTTTCTAGCCTGGGAGTGGGCCAATATTCATGGCACCCTTCCTGGGCTATTAATATCAGCCCCCAGCTGTCTGCCTAGCCTTTGCTAGCTATTAAATTAGGGGGGACCCCACGTCATTTTTTTTGGGGGGTCCCCCATTTTAATAGCTAGTAAAGGCTATGTATTCAGCTGGGGGCTCATATTAGTAGCCTGGGAAGCTCCGTGGGTATTACCCCCTTCCCAGGCTTCAAACATCTGCCCCAGCTGTCTGCTTAACCTCCGCTAGAGACTAAAATTAAGGGGAACCCCACGCCAATTTTTTTTAATAATAAATCCTTTATTTTAATACTAAATGACAAGTACAGTAACCAACACTATCACTGTACTTCATATATATGTGACTGACATGTTTCTATCTATCTAATCTATGTGTGAAGCTCTATTCTGTCTGTTATAAATTGTCGGGTACTGATGCTGAATTGCCGGCCGGCTTTTTTAAAGAGACGGTGCATGAAAACACTATTATTTTTTTTAATAAATCCTTTACACTAAATGACAAGTACAGTAAGCAACATTGTCACTGTACTTCATATATATGTGACTGACATGTTTCTATCTATCTAATCTATGTGTGAAGCTCTATTCTGTCTGTTATAAATTGTCGGGTACAGATGCTGAATTGCCGGCCGGCTTTTTTAAAGAGACAGTGCATGAAAACACTATTATATTTTTTAATAAATCCTTTACACTAAATGACAAGTACAGTAAGCAACACTGTCACTGTGCTTCTTATATGTGTGACTGACATGTTTCTATCTATCTAATCTATGTGTGAGGCTCTATTCCTTCTTGTCTAAATTGTCGGGTACCTGTGTATGCCGCTGCTGAATTGCCGGCCGGCTTTTTTAAAGAAAGCGTCTTCTGAGCAGTTTGTCAGCTTTTGGACACCTTTGAAGGTGTTTTCTATGTGTTTCTATTTGTTTTTGTTTGCCTGCCATTGGTTTTAACGGTGTTCGACGGTGTTCTAAGGTGTTCGACGAACAGTTCGACGAACAGTTCCTCGAACATCCCGGTGTTCGACGAACCGAACCGAACCCGAACACTACGGGGGTGGCTCAACACTACTGATGATGCAGTGCAGCCAGCCAATCACTGTAATGCCACAACTAACATGGCTGCAGCATTACAGTGCATGGCAGGCAATCACTGCATGTACATTTGCTCTCTACAGAGCGCCAAACATGCATGGAGGGGACCCGAGTTCCCGCCCGAGTAGCCCGGAAATACTTGCCGAGCGCCGAGCTTGTCGAGCACGGTGATGCTCGGGCGAGTACCGAGCAGTGGCGAGCATGTTCGCTCATCACTAGTAACGATATGAAAAGAAGGGCAGTGGTGCTGTTAAATGAGGGAATGCATGAAAATGAGAATTTAATGATGTAAAACAATGATGATATTTATCATAAGTTGAGCTATAATCCTACTACTGTTTTTTCACAACACTATATCAGAGGGATTAGCTATGGGTGCCATTAATAAGAAACTCTCAGCGGATTTGTATGTACCACATCCAACAACTCCTAATTTCCATTCACTATCTAAAATCTACAAGGAATGCTTCCCCCTCTATTCAGACCAATAGTGGCAGGTATAGGCAGTTTAGATGAAAAACTCAGCTCATGGGTAAATTTGCACCCGCAACCCTTAATTTATAGTCTATTTGGATACATTAGGGACACTAAGCATGTAATTTCATCTTTGGAGCTCACGAAATGGACAAACACTTGTATATGGATGACATGCAATGTGGTCGCATTATACACTGCTCAAAAAAATAAAGGGAACACTCAAATAACACATCCTAGATCTGAATGAATGAAATATTCTCATTGAATACTTCGTGCTGTACAAAGTTGAATGCACTGACAACACCATTACACAAAAATCATCAATGCAAATCAAATTTATTAACCAATGGAGGCCTGGATTTGGAGTCACCTCCAAAATTAAAGTGGAAAAACACACTACAGGCTGATCCAACTTTGAGGTCATGTCCTTTAAACAAGTCAAAATGAGGCTCAGTATTGTGTGTGGCCTCCAAGTGCCTGTATGACCTCCCTACAAAGCCTGGGCATGCTCTTGATGAGGTTGCGGATGGTCTCCTGTGGGATCTCCTCCCAAACCTGGACTAAAGCATCCGCCAACTCCTGGACAGTCTGTGGTGCAACGTGACGCTGGTGGATGGAGCGAGACATGATGTCCCAGATGTGCTCAGTCGGATTCAGGTCTGGGGAACGGGCGGACGAGCTTCAATGCCTTCATCTTGCAGGAACTGCTGATACACTCCAGCCACATGAGGTCTGGCATTGTCCTGCATTAGGACGAACCGAGGGCCAAACGCACCAGCATATGGTCTCACAAGGGGTCTGAGGAGCTCATCTCGGTACCTAATGCAGTCAGGCTGCCTCTGGCGAGCACATGGAGGGCTGTGCGGCCCTCCAAAGAAATGCCACCCCACACCAATACTGACCCACTGCCAAACCGGTCATGCTGAAGGATGTTGCAGGCAGCAGATCACTCTCCATGGCGTCTCCAGACTCTGTCACGTCTGTCACATGTGCTCAGTGTGAACCTGCTTTCATCTGTGAAGAGCACAGGGCGCAAGTGGCGACTTTGTCAATCCTGGTGTTCTGTGACAAATGCCAAGCGTCCTGCACGGTGTTGGGCTGTGAGAACAACCCCCATCTGTGGACGTTGGGCCCTCATACCACCCTCATGGAGTTAGTTTCTAACCGTTTGTGCAGACACATGCACATTTGTGGCCTGCTGGAGGTCATTTTGCAGGGCTCTTACAGTGCTCCTCCTGTTCCTCCTTGCACAAAGGCGGAGGTAGCGGTCCTGCTGCTGGGTTGTTGCCCTCCTATGGCCCCCTCCACGTCTCCTGGTGTACTGGCCTGTCTCCTGGTAGTGCCTCCAGCCTCTGGACACTACACTGACAGACACAGCAAACCTTCTTGCCACAGCTTGCATTGATGTGCCATCCTGGATAAGCTGCACTACCTGAGCAACTTCTGTGGGTTGTAGAGTCCATCTCGTGCTACAATGAGTTTGAAACCACAACCAACATTCAAAAGTGACCACAACATCAGCCAGAAAGCATTGGTACTGAGATGTGGTCTGTGGTACCCACCTGCATTGAGTGTGTCTTGATAATTGCCAATAATTTCCATCTATAGTCTATTCCATTTGCACAACAGCATGTGAAATTGATTGTCAATCAGTGTTGCTTCTTAAGTGGACAGTTTGATTTCACAGAAGTTTGATCTACTTGGAGTTATATTCTGTTGTTTAAGTGTTCCCTTTATTTCTTTATTTTTTTGAGCAGTGTATATATTTACCACACAATTTAGCTGTTGATATTTTAAAGAGACAGTTCTTCAATCATAACAATTAGTACAAACAAGTGCAAGAATTTAGCAGAATTTTTGCTAAAACAAATGATTTTTCTTTCAATAACCAGTTTTTTTTCCAGGAACGTGGAGCACCAATGGGGGTAGGATTTTCCCCATCCATAGCAAATATTTTTATGTCAGAATGGGAAAGCTTATTTTTATTTTTTCCAATGTCAACCCCTTCTCCTCCCATGTCAGGTAGTATGGTGGTTTCATAGATGACCTGCTCCTGAGATGGGATGGACCTAGAGATTTGGCATCGGAGTTCTTTTCATACATTAACAATAATGATAAGAACTTGAAATTTACTAACAGGAAAATGGTATAAATTTTCTAGACATCACATTAACTTTGGACTCTATAGAAGAACTAATTGTTTCTCCTTACAGAAAATATACCACAAGTAACACTAAATCATGCCACCCTAGACACTTTATTAAAAATATTCCAGTTGTAGAATTTTATAGATTCAAGGGAAACTCTACTTTGGACTCATGTTATATTAAAAAAGCCAATCATATAAAACTTAGATTGTTGAAATATCGTTACCGTAAGTAGAGACTTGATAGAGTAGATAATATTGTCAAAAGTAAAAATCGTGATACAATAGTAACTAATAGCAGTGATCAAATAAACAATAGTCATGATCAAGATACTTTTATAACTTCCTGTAATCCACAATTTAATGTTATCAGAAACATTATCCAGAGGCGCATCCCTATGTTGGACCAGGATAAAAAACTAGAAAAAATTATATCCTACACCGATAATTTTGAAGCAAAGTAGGAGTCAACTCTAGGAGACTAGAGATGAGCGGTGTTCGACTAGAACTGTTCGCCAATCTCAAATTCGAGCTGTGTTGGGCGGTGTTCGAGTTGTTCGACGAACCCGAACGATTTGCAAAAAATTCGGCTGTTCGAGGTTATGTTCGATAACTGTTCGTGCACCAAAAGCGTGTCCTGCATGTCTGGCGCTATTTAGAGCACCAATCATGCAGGGATTGTCTGCCACTCACTGTAATGCCACAGCCATGGTGGTTGTGGCATTACAGTGATTGCCCAAATCGATGGGAACAGTGCTCACAGTGAAACATGAAAAGCCGGCAATTCAGCAGCGGCATACACCGGTACCCGACAATTTAGAACAGAAAGAATAGAGAATCACACATAGATTAGATAGATAGAAACATGTCAGTCACACATATAAGAAGCACAGTGACAGTGTTGCTTACTGTACTTGTCATTTAGTGTAAAGGATTTATCAAAAAAAATAATAGTGTTTTCATGCACCGTCTCTTTAAAAAAGCCGGCGGGCAATTCAGCATCTGTACCCGACAATTTATAATAGAAAGAATAGAGCATCACACATAGATTAGATAGATAGAAACATGTCAGCCACATATATAAGAAGTACAGTGACAGTGTTGCTTACTGTACTTGTCATTTAGTGTAAAGGATTTATCAAAAAAAATAATAGTGTTTTCATGCACCGTCTCTTTAAAAAAGCCGGCCGGCAATTCAGCAGCGGTACCCGACAATTTATAACAGACAGAATAGAGCATCACACATAGATTAGATAGATAGAAACATGTCAGCCACATATATAAGAAGTACAGTGACAGTGTTGCTTACTGTACTTGTCATTTAGTGTAAAGGATTTATTAAAAAATATAATAGTGTTTTCGTGCACCGTCTCTTTAAAAAAGCCGGCCGGCAATTCAGCAGCGGTACCCGACAATTTAGAATAGAAGGAATAGAGAATCACACATAGATTAGATAGATAGAAACATGTCAGCCACATATATACGAAGTACAGTGACAGTGTTGCTTACTGTACTTGTCATTTAGTGTAAAGGATTTATTAAAAAATATAATAGTGTTTTCGTGCACCGTCTCTTTAAAAAAGCCGGCCGGCAATTCAGCAGCGGTACCCGACAATTTATAACAGACAGAATAGAGCTTCACACATAGATTAGATAGATAGAAACATGTCAGTCACATATATATGAAGTACTGTGACAGTGTTGCTTACTGTGCTTGTCATTTACTGCAAAGGATTTATTAAAAAAAATAATAGTGTTTTCATGCACCGTCTCTTTAAAAAAGCCGGCCGGCAATTCAGCATCTGTACCCGACAATTTATAACAGACAGAATAGAGCTTCACACATAGATTAGATATATAGAAACATGTCAGTCACATATATAATAAGTACAGTGACAGTGTTGGTTACTGTACTTGTCATTTAGTATTAAAATAAAGGATTTATTATTAAAAAAAATTGGCGTGGGGTTCCCCGTAATTTTAGTCTCTAGCGGAGGTTAAGCAGACAGCTGGGGCAGATGTTTGAAGCCTGGGAAGGGGGTAATACCCACGGAGCTTCCCAGGCTACTAATATCAGCCCCCAGCTGAATACCTAGCCTTTACTAGCTATTAAAATGGGGGACCCCCCAAAAAAATGACGTGGGGTCCCCCCTAATTTAACAGCTAGCAAAGGCTAGGCAGACAGCTGGGGGCTGATATTAATAGCCCAGGAAGGGAACCATGAATATTGGCCCCCTCCCAGGCTAGAAACACCAGCCGTCAGCCGCCCCAGAAATGGCGCATCCATAGAATGCGCCAATTCTGGCACTTAGCCTCGCTCTTCCACGCTGCCCTGGTGCGGTGGCAGGGGGTAATAGGGTTGGGGTTGATGTCAGCTTATAATGCGAGCTGACATCAAGCCCAGGTTAGTAATGGAGAGGCGTCTATAAGACACCCCCATTACTAACCCCATAGTCAAAGTTAAAAGAAAACACAAACACCCAGAATAAAGTCCTTTAATTGAAATAAAGACACATTCCTTTATTGTTCTAAATTAAACCATACTTACCGTCACGCCCATTCCAGCTGAAGCCAACGATCTCCTGCAATAAAAGAAAAATAATAAAACAACCTCATCCTTACCTTTCCATGGTTCCCACGACAGCTTCAGCTCTGCTACATCGAGATAACAGGCTGGACCGCAGCAGAACGCTGCCATCCAGCCTGTCATCCCGCAGACACTGAGAAGCGCAGGCATGCTTGCGCTCTGCAGTGTCTGGCTGTGACGGCATAAAGATCTTCTGAGTGTCCGCGGGATGACAGGCTGGATGGCAGCGTTCTGCTGCGGTCCAGCCTGTCATCTCGATGTAGCAGAGCTGAAGCTGTCGTGGGAACCATGGAAAGGTAAGGATGAGGTTGCTTTATTATTTTACTTTTATTGAAATAATGAAAAAAAAATTGATGTGGGGCTTCGCCCTATATTTGTGTCCAGTCAGGTACAGCAGGCAGGAACGGGCTGCTCCCAACCACCAGCTGCCTATTTGTACCTAGCCGGACACAACAATATAGGGAAGCCCTTTTTTTCTTAATTTTTCCATGAATTTCATGAATTTAAAAAAAAAATACGTGGAGCTTCGCCCTATTTTTGTGTCCAGCCAGGTACAACTAGGCAGCTGGGGGCTGGAATCTGCAGCGCAGGGAGGCCCAAGCTTTCTGGGCCCCACCCGCTGTAAATTGCAGTCCGCAGCCGCCCCGGAAAATGGCGCGTTCATAGAAGCGCCATCTTCTGGCGCTGTACCAAACTCATCCAGGTCCCTGGTGCGGTGGCTCACTGGGTAATAAAGGGGTTAAGGCCAGCTTGGCATTATCAGCTGGCCCTAAGCCCGAAATTCATGGGGTCACGCCAATATTAGACATGACCACCATGAATTTCTAGTAAAGTATTTAAAAAAAACACAAACACCCAGAAAAAAGTCCTTTAATTGAAATAAACACACAATTCTTTATTGTTCTAAATTAAACCATACTTACCGCCACGCCCATTCCAGCTGAAGCCAATGATCTCCTGCAATAAAAGTAAAATAATAAAGCAACATCATCCTTACCTTTCCATGGCTCCCACGACAGCTTCAGCTCTGCTACATCGAGATGACAGGCTGGACCGCAGCAGAACGCTGCCATCCAGCCTGTCATCCCGCAGACACTGAGAAGCGCAGGCATGCTTGCGCTACTCAGTGTCTGGCTGTGACGGCATCCAGATGAGCCGAGGTCATGTCCAATGAACTTGGCTCACCTCATGCACGTCACTGACAGCGTGGGAAAATTCTCACGCTGAAGCGCTGAGTGCAGGAGAATTTTCCCACGCTGTCAGTGACGTACATGAGGTGAGCCGAGTTCATTGTCGGCTCATCTGGATGCCGTCACAGTCAGACACTGAGGAGCGCAAGCATGCCTGCGCTTCTCAGTGTGTGCGGCATGGCAAGCTGGATGGCAGCGTTCTGCTGCGGTCCAGCCTGTCATCTCGATGTAGCAGAGCTGGAGCTGTCCTGGGAACCATGGAAAGGTAAGGATGAGGTTGCTTTATTATTTTTCTTTTATTGCAGGAGATCGTTGGCTTCAGCTGGAATGGGCGTGATGGTAAGTATGGTTTAATTTAGAACAATAAAGAATTGTGTCTTTATTTCAATTAAAGGACTTTATTCTGGGTGTTTGTGTTTTTTTTTTAACTTTGACTATGGGGTTAGTAATGGGGGTGTCTTATAGACGCCTCTCCATTACTAACCTGGGCTTGATGTCAGCTGGCATTATAAGCTGACATCAACCCCAACCCTATTACCCCCTGCCACCGCACCAGGGCAGCGTGGAAGAGCGAGGCTAAGTGCCAGAATTGGCGCATCCTATGGATGCGCCATTTCTGGGGCGGCTGAGGGCTGGTGTTTCTAGCCTGGGAAGGGGCCAATATTCATGGCTCCCTTCCTGGGCTATTAATATCAGCCCCCAGCTGTCTGCCTAGCCTTTGCTAGCTATTAAATTAGGGGGGACCCCACGTCATTTTTTTGGGGGGGTCCTCCATTTTAATAGCTAGTAAAGGCTAGGTATTCAGCTGGGGGCTGATATTAGTAGCCTGGGAAGCTCCGTGGGTATTACCCCCTTCCCAGGCTTCAAACATCTGCCCCAGCTGTCTGCTTAACCTCCGCTAGAGACTAAAATTACGGGGAACCCCACGCCAATTTTTTTTAATAATAAATCCTTTATTTTAATACTAAATGACAAGTACAGTAACCAACACTGTCACTGTACTTATTATATATGTGACTGACATGTTTCTATCTATCTAATCTATGTGTGAAGCTCTATTCTGTCTGTTATAAATTGTCGGGTACAGATGCTGAATTGCCGGCCGGCTTTTTTAAAGAGACGGTGCATGAAAACACTATTATATTTTTTAATAAATCCTTTACACTAAATGACAAGTACAGTAAGCAACACTGTCACTGTACTTCATATATATGTGACTGACATGTTTCTATCTATCTAATCTATGTGTGATGCTCTATTCCTTCATGTCTAAATTGTCGGGTACCGGTGTATGCCGCTGCTGAATTGCCGGCCGGCTTTTTTAAAGAAAGCGTCTTCTGAGCAGTTTGTCAGCTTTTGGACACCTTTGAAGGTGTTTTCTATGTGTTCCTATGTGTTTTTGTTTGCCTGCCATTGGTTTTAACGGTGTTCGACGGTGTTCTAAGGTGTTCGACGAACAGTTCGACGAACAGTTCCTCGAACATCCCGGTGTTCGACGAACCGAACCGAACCCGAACACTACGGGGGTGGCTCAACACTATAGGAGACATTCTTTCCCCAACCCTTTTCCTAAATAAATCCACATCACAAAAAAAATACATGGTTTTCCACTGAAGGATCATACAGATGTGGTAATGCAATATGCACTTGTTGCAAACACATGAGAAACACAAAAACCTTCTTCTTTTCGGTTACCAAATGGGACTTTGAAATTAATTCTTATATAAATTGCAACTTGAGCAATGTAGTTTACATTATAACCTGCACAACTTTTAACATCCAATATGTAGGTTGGACTAGGGGTCCATTAAAAGTTAGGCTCAGGAGACATCTTTCATATGCAGCAAATAAAAGCTTGCATAAAACTTCTATGGCATCCAGACATTTTTCTCTAACAAATAACGGAAGTGTCTCCCCTTTTGAAGTTATTGGTATCTAGAGAGTTAAGCAACCTCTAAGGGGAGGTTACCTGAAACAAAAACTAATTCGTCTTGAAACATGGATATACCGTATTTTTCGGGCTATAAGATGCACTTTTTCCCTCCAAAATTTTGGAGGAAAGAGGGGGGTGCGTCTTATGGTCCAAATGTATACTTTTTGCTGTGGCTGTGGATGGGTGAGGAGCGGCAGCAGCGGAGGAGCGAGGAACACGAGGAAAGAGCCGGCGGCTGCAGCTCTTACATGTGCCCGCTGTTAAAAGAAAATCAATATTCACTGCTCCCCATGCCCATAGTCATGTGGCGCACTGAATATTCATTCTCCTTAATAGTGCGCATAGTGTCAACCCAGCCGCCGGCTTCCTGCAGCGGCTCAGCAGTCTCGTGTGCCCGCAATTAAAATGCATGAATATTCACTACTCCCCACTCCCATGGGTGTAAGGAGTAGTGAATATTCATGGTCTTTAATAGCGGGCACACATGTTCGCCGAATCGCTGCAGGAGCCTCAGCTGAGCTGACACTATGCTCGCTATTAAGGAGAGTGAATAGTCACTGCTCTCCACATCCATAGTCATGGCGTGGGGAGCAGTGACTATTCCGGTAAGCTGATCTCAGCATCTGAGGGCTCATGGCAGTGACGTCATGCTCACATGCTGAGATCAGCTGCTGGCAGAAGAACAGGATGCAGCGCTGGAGCAGAGGGAAGGAAGATGAGTAGAATCATTTCATTATTTTTGTGTGCACGTTGATGGGGGTGCCATGAATACCAGGATGGGAGTGCCATGCATACCAGGATGGGGGTGCCACGCATGCCAGGCTGTGGGGGCCATGCATACCAGGATGAGGAGGCCATGCATACCAGGATGGGGGTGCCATGCATACCAGGATAGGGATGGGGTGCCATGCATACCAGCATCGGGATCAGGGTGCCATGCATACCAGGATGGGGATGTGGGTGCCATGTATACCAGGATGGGGGTGCCATGCATACCAGGATGGGGGACAATGCATACCAGGATGGGAATGGGGGCCATGTATAACAGGAAGGGGGGCCATGTATGCCAGGATGGGGGCATATATATACCAGGATGGGGGATATAGATACAGAATAAGGGGACATTACCCCAATAACAGTGTCAGCAGCAGACCCCATTCCCTATAACAGTGCACTTATAACCTAGGTGCGTCTTATGGTCCGGTGCGTCTTATAGTCCGAAAAATGAGGTACTTACTAGAGATGAGCGGTGTTCGACTTGAACTGTTCGCCAATCTCAAATTCGAGCTGTTTTGGGCGGTGTTCGAGTTGTTCGACGAACCCGAACGATTTGCAAAAAATTCGGCTGTTCGAGGTTATGTTCGATAACTGTTCGTGCACCAAAAGCGTGTCCTGCATGTCTGGCGCTATTTAGAGCACCAATCATGCAGGGATTGTCTGCCACTCACTGTATTGCCACAGCCATGGTGGTTGTGGCATTACAGTGATTGCCCAAATCGATGGGAACAGTGCTCACAGTGAAACATGAAAAGCCGGCAATTCAGCAGCGGCATACACCTGTACCCGACAATTTAGAACCGAAAGAATAGAGCATCACACATAGATTAGATAGATATAAACATGTCAGCCACATATATACGAAGTACAGTGATAGTGTTGCTTACTGTACTTGTCATTTAGCGTAAAGGATTTATCAAAAAAAATAATAGTGTTTTCATGCACCGTCTCTTTAAAAAAGCGGGCCGGCAATTCAGCATCTGTACCCGACAATTTAGAATAGAAGGAATAGAGAATCACACATAGATTAGATAGATAGAAACATGTCAGTCACATATATAAGAAGTGCAGTGACAGTGTTGGTTACTGTACTTGTCATTTAGTGTAAAGGATTTATTTAAAAAAATAATAGTGTTTTCATGCACTGTCTCTTTAAAAAAGCCGGCCGGCAATTCAGCAGCGGTACCCGACAATTTATAACAGACAGAATAGAGCATCATACATAAATTAGATAGATAGAAACATGTCAGCCACATATATACGAAGTACAGTGACAGTGTTGCTTACTGTACTTGTCATTTAGCGTAAAGGATTTATCAAAAAAAATAATAGTGTTTTCATGCACCGTCTCTTTAAAAAAGCCGGCCGGCAATTCAGCAGCGGTACCCGACAATTTATAACAGACAGAATAGAGCTTCACACATAGATTAGATAGATAGAAACATGTCAGTCACATATATATGAAGTACAGTGATAGTGTTGGTTACTGTACTTGTCATTTAGTATTAAAATAAAGGATTTATTATAAAAAAAATTGGCGTGGGGTTCCCCTTAATTTTAGGCTCTAGCGGAGGTTAAGCAGACGGCTGGGGCAGATGTTTGAAGCCTGGGAAGGGGGTAATACCCACGGAGCTTCCCAGGCTACTAATATCAGCCCCCAGCTGAATACATAGCCTTTACTAGCTATTAAAATGGGGGACCCCCCAAAAAAAATGACGTGGGGTCCCCCCTAATTTAATAGCTAGCAAAGGCTAGGCAGACAGCTGGGGGCTGATATTAATAGCCCATGAAGGGAGCCATGAATATTGGCCCCCTCCCAGGCTAGAAACACCAGCCGTCAGCCGCCCCAGAAATGGCGCATTCATAGGATGCGCCAATTCTGGCACTTAGCCTCGCTCTTCCACGCTGCCCTGTAGCGGTGGCAGGGGGTAATAGGGTTGGGGTTGATGTCAGCTTATAATGCCAGCTGACATCAAGCCCAGGTTAGTAATGGAGAGGCGTCTATAAGACACCCCCATTACTAACCCCATAGTCAAAGTTAAAAAAAACACAAACACCCAGAATAAAGTCCTTTAATTGAAATAAAGACACAATCCTTTATTGTTCTAAATTAAACCATACTTACCGTCACGCCCATTCCAGCTGAAGCCAACGATCTCCTGCAATAAAAGAAAAATAATAAAGCAACCTCATCCTTACCTTTCCATGGTTCCCACGACAGCTTCAGCTCTGCTACATCGAGATGACAGGCTGGACCGCAGCAGAACGCTGCCATCCAGCCTCTCATCCCGCAGACACTGAGAAGCGCAGGCTTGCTTGCGCTGCTCAGCGTCTCTCTGTGACGACATCCAGATGAGCCGAGTTCATGTCCAATGAACTCGGCTCACCTCATGCACGTCACTGACAGCGTGGGAAAATTCTCAAGCTGAAGCGGTGAGTGCAGGAGAATTGTCCCACGCTGTCAGTGACGTGCATAAGGTGAGCTCATGTCCAATGAACTCAGCTCACCTCCTGCACGTCACTGACAGCGTGGGAGAATTCTCCTGCACTCAGCGCTTCAGTGTGAGAAATCTCCCACGCTGAAGCGCTGAGTGCAGGAGAATTTTGCCACGCTGTCAGTGACGTGCATGAGGTGAGCCGAGTTCATTGGACATTAACTCGGCTCATCTGGATGCCCTCACAGAGAGACACTGTGGAGCGCAAGCAAGCCTGCGCTTCTCAGTGTCTGCGGGATGACAGGCTGGATGGCAGCGTTCTGCTGCGGTCCAGCCTGTCATCTCGATGTAGCAGAGCTGAAGCTGTCATGGGAACCATGGAAAGGTAAGGATGATGTTGCTTTATTATTTTTCTTTTATTTCAGGAGATCGTTGGCTTCAGCTGGAAAGGGCTTGATGGTAAGTATGGTTTAATTTAGAACAATAAAGAATTGTGTGTTTATTTCAATTAAAGGACTTTTTTCTGGGTGTTGTGTTTTTTTTAAATACTTTACTAGAAATTCATGGTGGTCATGTCTAATATTGGCGTGACCCCATGAATTTCGGGCTTAGGGCCAGCTGATAATGCCAAGCTGGCCCTAACCCCTTTATTACCCAGTGAGCCACCGCATCAGGGCCCTGGATGAGTTGGGTACAGCGCCAGAAGATGGCGATTCTATGAACGCGCCATTTTCCGGGGTGGCTGCGGACTGCAATTTGCAGCGGGGGTGGCCCAGAAAGCTTGGGCCTCCCTGCGCTGCGGATTCCAGCCCCCAGCTGCCTAATTGTACCTGGCTGGACACAAAAACAGGGCGAAGCCCCACGTCAATTTTCTTTAAATTATTTCATGAAATAATTAAGAAAAAAAGGGCTTCCCTATATTGTTGTGTCTGGCCAGGTACAAATAGGCAGCTGGTGGTTGGGGGCAGCCCGTTCCTGCCTGCTGTACCTGGCTGGACACAAATATAGTGCGAAGCCCCACGTCAATTTTTTTAAAATTATTTCATGAATTTCCTGAAATAATTTAAAAAAATTGAAGTGGGGCTTCGCATTATATTTGTGTCCAGCCAGGTACAGCAGGCAGGAACGGGCTGCCCCCATCCACCAGCTGCCTATTTGTACCTGGCCGGACACAACAATATAGGGAAGCCCTTTTTTTCTTAATTATTTCATGAATTTCATGAAATAATTAAAAAAAATTGAAGTGGGGCTTCGCACTATATTTGTGTCCAGCCAGGTACAGCAGGCAGGAACGGGCTGCCCCCATCCACCAGCTGCCTATTTGTACCTGGCCGGACACAACAATATAGGGAAGCCCTTTTTTCTTAATTATTTCATGAATTTCATGAAATCATTAAAAAAAATTGAAGTGGGGCTTCGCACTATATTTGTGTCCAGCCAGGTACAGCAGGCAGGAACGGGCTGCCCCCAACCACCAGCTGCCTATTTGTACCTGGCCGGACACAACAATATAGGGAAGGCCTTTTTTTCTTAATTATTTCATGAATTTCATGAAATAATTAAAAAAAAAGTACGTGGGGCTTCGCCCTATTTTTGTGTCCAGCCAGGTACAACTAGGCAGCTGGGGGCTGGAATCTGCAGCGCAGGGAGGCCCAAGCTTTCTGGGCCCCCCCCCGCTACAAATTGCAGTCCGCAGCCACCCCGGAAAATGGCGCGTTCATAGAAGCGCCATCTTCTGGCGCTGTACCCAACTCATCCAGGGCCCTGGTGCGGTGGCTCACTGGGTAATAAAGGGGTTAGGGCCAGCTTGGTATTATCAGCTGGCCCCAAGCCCAAAATTCATGGGGTCACGCCAGTATTAGACATGACCGCCATGAATTTCTAGTAAAGTATTTAAAAAAAACACAACACCCAGAATAAAGTCCTTTAATTGAAATAAAGACACAATTCTTTATTGTTCTAAATTAAACCATACTTACCATCACACCCATTCCAGCTGAAGCCAACGATCTCCTGCAATAAAAGAAAAATAATAAACCAACCTCATCCTTACCTTTCCATGGTTCCCACGACAGCTTCAGCTCTGCTACATCGAGATGACTGGCTGGACCGCAGCAGAACGCTGCCATCCAGTCTGTCATCCCGCAGACACTGAGAAGCGCAGGCATGCTTGCGCTCCTCACTGTCTCGCTGTGACGGCATCCAGATGAGCCGAGGTCATGTCCAATGAACTCGGCTCACCTCATGCACGTCACTGACAGCGTGGGAAAATTCTCACGCTAAAGTGCTGAGTGCAGGAGAATTCTCCCACGCTGTCAGTGATGTGCATGAGGTGAGCTCATGTCCAATGAACTCAGCTCACCTCCTGCACGTCACTGACAGTGTGGGAAAATTCTCCTGCAATCAGCGCTTCAGCGTGAGAATTTTCCCACGCTGTCAGTGACGTGCATGAGGTGAGCCGAGTTCATTGGACATGAACTCGGCTCATCTGGATGTCGTCACAGAGAGACGCTGAGCAGCGCAAGCAAGCCTGCGCTTCTCAGTGTCTGCGGGATGACAGGCTGGATGGCGGCGTTCTGCTGCGGTCCAGCCTGTCATCTCGATGTAGCAGAGCTGAAGCTGTCGTGGGAACCATGGAAAGGTAAGGATGAGGTTGCTTTATTATTTTTCTTTTATTGCAGGAGATCGTTGGCTTCAGCTGGAATGGGCGTGATGGTAAGTATGGTTTAATTTAGAACAATAAAGGATTGTGTCTTTATTTCAATTAAAGGACTTTATTCTGGGTGTTTGTGTTTTTTTTAACTTTGACTATGGGGTTAGTAATGGGGGTGTCTTATAGACGCCTCTCCATTACTAACCTGGGCTTGATGTCAGCTGGCATTATAAGCTGACATCAACCCCAACCCTATTACCCCCTGCCACCGCACCAGGGCAGCGTGGAAGAGCGAGGCTAAGTGCCAAAATTGGCGCATCCTATGAATGCGCCATTTCTGGGGCGGCTGACGGCTGGTGTTTCTAGCCTGGGAGGGGGCCAATATTCATGGCTCCCTTCCTGGGCTATTAATATCAGCCCCCAGCTGTCTGCCTAGCCTTTGCTAGCTATTAAATTAGGGGGGACCCCACGTCATTTTTTTTGGGGGGTCCCCCATTTTAATAGCTAGTAAAGGCTATGTATTCAGCTGGGGGCTGATATTAGTAGCCTGGGAAGCTCCGTGGGTATTACCCCCTTCCCAGGCTTCAAACATCTGCCCCAGCCGTCTGCTTAACCTCCGCTAGAGCCTAAAATTAAAGGGAACCCCACGCCAATTTTTTTAATAATAAATCCTTTATTTTAATACTAAATGACAAGTACAGTAACCAACACTATCACTGTACTTCATATATATGTGACTGACATGTTTCTATCTATCTAATCTATGTGTGATGCTCTATCTTTCTGTTCTAAATTGTTGGGTACCGCTGCTGAATTGCCGGCCGGCTTTTTTAAAGAGACAGTGCATGAAAACACTATTATTTTTTTAAATAAATCCTTTACACTAAATGACAAGTACAGTAAGCAACACTATCACTGTACTTATTATATATGTGACTGACATGTTTCTATCTATCTAATCTATGTGTGAAGCTCTATTCTTTCTGTTCTAAATTGTCGGGTACAGATGCTGAATTGCCGGCCGGCTTTTTTAAAGAGACGGTGCATGAAAACACTAATATTTTTTTTAATAAATCCTTTACACTAAATGACAAGTGCAGTAACCAACACTGTCACTGTGCTTCTTATATGTGTGACTGACATGTTTCTATCTATCTAATCTATGTGTGATGCTCTATTCCTTCTTGTCTAAATTGTCGGGTACCGGTGTATGCCGCTGCTGAATTTGCCGGCCGGCTTTTTTAAACAGAGTGTCTTCTGAGCAGTTTGTCAGCTTTGGGACACCTTTGCAGGTGTTTTCTATGTGTTTCTATGTGTTTTTGTTTGCCTGCCATTGGTTTTAACGGTGTTCGACGGTGTTCTAAGGTGTTCGACGAACAGTTCGACGAACAGTTCCTCGAACATCCCGGTGTTCGACGAACCGAACCGAACCCGAACACTACGGGGGTGGCTCAACACTAGTACTTACTTGAAACTAGATCCCGGCAAGGTATCAGTATCTAACAAAATTTGATATACCACCATGAATGAGTAAAATATTCACTTGTTTTTAGGATTTGCATTAATAAGATATACATACATAGCTCATTATCAGACCCATCTAGGACCACCTTTAGAATCAGGTGTTCCACGGAAAATGAAATAATACGCCGTCCAAACCTCACTTTCTTTATGCAATGAATAAGTTCAAAAGACAGAAACGCGTCTGATATTGATTTTAACTCACTATGGGTATGTCAAGCTGTGACTTCTCTGTTTTATGCATGAATTTTGAATAAAATGAAGGTTTTTTAAGAAGACTACATGCTGGTTCATCTGTTTCCCTTGCTGCACTGCAAACTCCATGGGTTGGATTTCTTCTGTGGTTGAGCTGACTCTGATTATCATTTGTATCTGATATGAAAAATGATCCTTGTCCAGGATCTTACATGTAGTAGACCAGGAATAGTTGCCCATTACAAATAATCAAGTTTTTCCAAAGGTAAAAGGAAAAAAATGAGAGGTACAATATTATTGGTTGTTGCTGCTGTTGGTCCTTCGGAGTAGAAGATGACCATGACTTCAGGATTTAGAGGAGAATCTGTATCTGTGGGTCAGAGGTGACTGATGAGGCCAATCTGGATCCTGAAGGCTCACCCACATACGGGACATAAGTAAGTAGATGTGCTCAGGACAGTAGACACCATTTGTGCCTTGTGCACAGCTTGCTTTCTTTTTACCTCAAAGATTCTCCTTTCTTCAGCTGCACGTGCTCCTGCCTCACCAAGCTGGATGGTCAAGGGCAAGATTCTCCGGCTCATTGATGTAGACTGCCAAGTTTTTGAGAGACACTTTAAGGCAGTCTTTGTAAGATTTCTTTTGCCCCCCAACTGCTCGCTTTCCCTGACACAGTTCTCCATACAGCAGTTGTTTAGGCAATCGGCTATCTGGCATTCTGACCACATATCCTGTCCACTTAGCTTGGTCTTTCAGCAAGAGAGTGTAAATGCTGCAAGGCCCAGCTTGTTCCAGGATTGCCATGTCAGGGACATTGTCTTGCCACCTGATGTGGAGAACTCTGTGTAGACAGCTCAGGTCAAAGTGATTGAGCAGTTTTTGGCATGCAGGCCATAGATAGTCCAGGGCTCACTGGCATAGAGAAGTGTGGTAAGGACCACCACACAGCAAACCTTCAACTTGCTTCTCCTTCATTCCCAAACGTTCTTATTCAGTCTCCTGAAGGCTGTGCTGGCTTTGTCAATTCAATTGTTGACCTCAGCACCAATGGTCACTACGCGGAAGATTGTGCTGCTCAGGTAGGGGAAATGGTCAACTACTTTTAGGTTGTGCTCCTTCACTGTAATGCGTGGCTGCTGGTTTGGTTTTCCTGGGGCAGGTTGGTACATAACTTCTGTCTTTCTAGTATTGATAACGAGACCAAAGTTGTCGCAAGCTTGTGAAAAACAGTCCATTTCATGCTGCATCTGCTGATCTATGTTCATGTTGAGTGCGCAGTCATCAGAAAACAAGAAGTCATGGATAACAGTCTCATGCACCTTTGTAACAGCCTTCAGGCATCTGGGGTTGAATAGCTTGCAGTCAGTCCTGTATCTGACATGGATTCCGTCTTCGCAGTTGATAAAGGCATCTCTCAACAAGGCAGAAAATAGCATACTGAACAGGGTTGGGGTGAGTACACAGCCTTGTTTTGCACCACTTGTAGCTGAGAAGGCCTTCGATTCGTCTCTATCATTCTGGACCTTCAGAATGATTTTCTCTGCTGACTGTGTCGAAAATCTTGGTCAAGTTGCCAAAGGTCATGAAAAGGTTACTGCATTGCTCCAGGCACTTTTCCTAGAGTTGAAGTACCACGAAGACCATATCTACCGTCCCACGTTTAATACAAAAAACGCACTGGCTTTTAGGCAGTAGACCTTGCTCAAGGTGCTGGAGGAGGCAGTTGAGCAAGAGGATAGCCAGAATCTTCCCAGGAGTGGACAGAAGAAAGATGTCTCAATGGTTTGGTGATTGACTTTTCTCTTGTAGATGTGGCTTATGCTGGCATCTTTCAGCTGTTGCGGAACCTGTTCTTTTTTCCACATCGACTGGAATAGTTTAGTCATCATTTGCATCAGGATGTTATTATTGACTGTAATGGACAGCTGAATTACTTTTCAAGTTATGATACATCTCCACTTTGTGTGAGATGTCTTCTATGGAGTTTAATATTAGGTCATCCAATAGAATGTTTCAATAATGTAAAAAAATATTAGTGAACTGTTTCTTTTAAGAGCTTTTGGATCCTTGACGAAACCTACATTTTAGATAAATACTAGCATGATAAATAATTGTATCTAATGTAATTAAAAGTTACCTAAAATATCCTTTATAAAGAAATTACTTTTGCTGAATTTAAATGGACAGTTGCAAGTATCATAAACCTGCAATATGTTCTCTATGTATTTGTAAAAACTACATTTCGTATAAAAAAAGTCATTGCTGCTGTAATTTTTTACTGGGTTTATCAGCATCATAAATCTAATTTAATGCCTAGTTGGCTGTTGATGATAGCATTTCACAAGTGTAGATGCATGCATAGCCTTATCCACGGTCATCTTTTCTATTTAGCATAGTTTGTGATATTCAGCAACAGTTTATGTCCTTTATTTAGTTGGATGTTAAATTTTGCATTTTATGAGACCTTTTTTTTATATTGCAATCCTTACCAGCAAACAAATTTGCTACTATGTGCTGCTATTAAATTGATTCTGGAGAAGCCCCGTCTGCTTTACATTTGCTTATGCCAGGATATGAAGGCTGGACAGAAATACTGTGTACAGTACTGTAGCAGTTAGCATTTCATTTTAAAGTGAATCTATCAGCAGGTTTTTGCTACCTTATCTGAGAGAAGCGTAATATAGATAAAGAGAATCTGAATCCACTGATGTATCACTTAGATTACTGGGTGCAGCAGTTGTGACACAATCAGAGCTTTTAGATTTAGATTTAGAATGAAGCAGAGCTGAGAAAGCTAACCCCGCCTCCACCAGGCATTGTATTTACAAAGTCCATAGACAGTGAGCTGCTTATCACTGGGGAGTGAGCGTTGCCGGACTAGTGTAGTCAGACAATATTAATCTCTTAGTGATAAATCCTTCACCATTAGTAAACAGAACACACTTTGACAAGTGACACATCCCTAAATTCTGTGTCTCAGCCTCTATCTCCTGCTGTCCTCAAATTACATAGTAAAACCCTGCTGACAGATTCCATAAAGATGTTCCTACCTAATTCCGACCCATCATTACTCCAATTCATGAATTCTGTACATGTTCTATCTTATGAAAATAAAAGCTATATAGCTCCTTCTCATTCTAACATTTAAAATTCAAGTCATGAAAACTTATAGCAGCCTTTGTATGCTTGAACTAGAGAAAATAATGTGAGAAGTTATAGCTTCCATTCCTCATTTAAGTAGGTCAAATGCATCCTTTTTTAATGTTAGGTATAATCTTCCAAAATGCAACTTTCAGTCTGAACATATCTTCCAGGAAAAGTGAATAGCGTACACAGAATAAATGCCTACTTTATTCACCCTATAATGACATACAGTGACTTTTTAAAATAGATATGTATATTTATTAAGAATATGGCCACGATCCAGCTTTATGGAGTAATATCCTCTTTTCTATTGGTTTAGATATATGCGCCTTATTTTCTATAAGATTTGCACCATTTTTTTTAAGTTGTCCTTTTTTATGTTTTTTTTTTATGGTTCATCAGCAACTTTGATAATACAGACATTTAAGACAAATTACTAAAATGCATTTGTTACCAAATATCACATTTTTCTAGTCCTTGCATGGACTTAGGTTTCTGGAGGAGTTTTTCATTTGGTGCATTTTTATGTGAAATGGGCAACTTTTTAAAGGATTTGCAACTTTTTGTGCTACTAAGCCTCAAAAAATAAACACAAAAATAAATAGTAATGTTTTATATTGCACCAAAGTCATGAAACATATGTGTCATTTTTTAGAATTTGTCACAAAAAAGTCAGCAAATACTAAAAGACAAAAAGTAAAGAGACCAATAAAGTGCTTATAATAAATTGCAGGATATAGATTAAGACTTTTTTAAATAGTCTGTTACTCTCAAAATACAAGTTAAACTACTTGAACAGTTATAGAAGGGGCTTAGACCCCATAAAAATCATATCAGCAGAACTCAATGTCTGGCACACTGACATGGAAGGAGTCCAACAGCTCTCAAACACTGTCAGTGCAGGCAATCATACAGTGTAGAAGAGTAGGAGCCGTGGTGGCTGGCATGGACCAATGATGAGAGAGCGTCGGCTCCCAAAGGTCCACTGTTTAATTAGTTTAAAATGCGTTAGGGGTAATGGTCGTCTCTCTTTGAAGAGAACATGTCATCAGGATTATCCATGTTAAACTAAAGGTATGGGCATAATGGCGCTGTCATACTGATTTAATAGATATCTTCTGTGTAAAAATCTGCACCCTGTTTTTTGTTAAATCATTATAACCATATCAATTTTGGTTTCCTATTTTCTTCGTGCATTGGGTATGGTCTTCAGCTCTGCTACAGCCCCTCCGCGGCCTCTGGTGTTTTTATCTTCTTCCTCATTTAAATTTCGCTCTGGCATCTCCCAGGCTGTGGACGCTGCTTGCGAAGATTAATCTGGTGGTGGGTTTCTGGAAAATGTCACCTGTGGCGACGCATGTGCAGATTGGCCCTCTGGCAGTCTTCAGTAAAATGGCGCTCGTGGCGGCAAATGTGCAGAATGAGATCACAGCTGGTCATTGAGATCTAAATCTGCGCTTTGGCTGCCATAGCACCATTTTACTGAAGCCAGCCACCAGATCAATCTGCGCAAGCCCCGCCCGCACTGGGATGGAGCTAGCGCGAAATTTAAATTAAGAAGATAAAGACACCAGAGGCAATGCAGGGGCCGTGCAGGGCTAAAGACCCACTTCACAGTACCGCCCCACAGGCCCACCCTGATGCAAGAAGAGAAACTGAAATTTATAATGATGATTTAGTCAAAACAAGGCTGCAGATTTCTACACTGAAGTTACCTTTTAAATCAGTATGATAGCTCCATTATTCCCATATCTTTAATTTAACATGAATAATCCTGATGAAAGGTTCTCTTTAAGGTAACTAAGCAAACAGTAATACAAACTAAACATTTATCTGTATGTTTTTCTATGTGAGCACAGAGGATTTTTTGCTATTGAAATATAGATCTCCTGTACTGAAAATGACGGAATGCTTAGTTCGTCACAAGATGGACAATATAAATACAAATAGAAAATGTTACATGAACACATGAACACATGGATGGCATTAATGCTATACACTTAAAAATGTAAGGTTCATTTTGATCAAAGCGTGCAAGTCTATCTCCATCAAGAAGACAACCTCTTTTAGATATGACCCTAGTCTAAACAGACACGACTCTCTTTGTGCTTAAGCCTCAAATGAACTTTGGAGGACATGGAACCCAACTATTTATCCCCTTCTGACTTTGGTAAATTTTTGTCTTTTCCTCCCTTTTTCCCAAGAACCTTACTTTCATATTTTTTAATTGACAATACCCATATGGCTTTCTTTTGCGGAACAAATTGTAGCTTTAAATGGCACAATTAATTTTACAATATACTGTGTTTTGTGAATTATAAGATCCACCCCAAATTTTGGGAAGAAAATGGAAAAAAATGCTTTTAATAAAATTGTGATGCTCCTTATAGTCAGTGCGTGTTACTGCTTAATGGGGGTGCAGTGGAGCAGGGTCCCAGGGGTGCAGTGGAGCAGGGTCCCAGGGTCACTACTATTTGAAGCTGGGCATGGCAGGAGTGGGGCGATGCTGTTGGCCTCAGGCTGGGTGGAGCGGGTGTTCGGAGGTGCGAGGGGATGTTGCAGGTGTTCGGAGGTGCAAGGGGATGTTGCAGGTGTTCAGAGGTGCGAGAGGATGTTGTGGGTGTTCAGAGGTGCGATAGGATGCTGCAGGTGTTCGGCGGTGCGGACGCTTCGCCGACATTTTGTGAAAGCCCAGAGCCCCCGCATTTACATGGTATACAATGTGGTGGACTCCAGGAAAATGGCCGCCTTGGGCAGCGCATTTGCAGATTGAGATCTCGGCACTGAGATCTCTGTAGATGGCTGCCATTTTCCCAGAGTCCCCTGCATTGTATACCATGTAAGTGCGGGGGCTCCGGGCTTTCTCAAAATGTTGGCGGAACTCCAGCACCAATGAACGCCCACAGCGTCGCACATCCAAACACCCACTCCTCCCAGCGTGGGGCCTGCAGCATGGCCCCACTCCTGTCAACACCACAGCCTCCAGCAGCGACCCCGGGACCTCGATCCACCACAGCCGGTAAGGTATATTCGCATTTTAAGACGCACCCCTATTTTCCCTCTAAATATGGGCGGAAAAAAGTGTGTCTTATAAAGCAAAAAATATGGTAATGTACTGAAAAATAGAAAATGTGGTGAAATTGTGGGTTTTGTTTTTATGGAGCTCAGTATGCTGTAAAAAATGTAAAAATTACCTGGAAATTTTATTATTCAGGTCATTAGGACTTCAGAAATTCGACACTTGTGTAGTTTTTTTATATTTTAATAGTTGAAAAAATTTAAAAATTTGGGAAAAATTGGTCTGTGCCACTATTTTCTGGGACCTGTTACTTTTTTGATTTTTCCATCAATTGAGCTGTGTGAGAGCTTGTTTTTAGTATGGGGAACTGACGTTTTTATTAATAGCATCTTGTGACATTTTTTGGGGACGAGTTTCAGCAACTAAAAAAAGTCTTTATATATTATAGCATAAAAACAACATAATAATCTCATATGAAGCCCAGCTAATGTGTGCACAAAGATATTTACCATTGGAGGTATTTAGTATGAACCCCATGATTGTATCATGGGAGGAGGCATAGACACCGAACAAGTGTATAACACAGCCGATATATGCCTTGTATGCAGTGAGATCAGTTTCTGAGCCTCCACTATGAACATTTAAGAAACGTGATGTACATGAATTAAACGAATTAAACGCATAGACAGATAGAATGCAAACCCAATTTGGAGGCATACACACCCAGCAAAATGAACAATGCTGAAAGACTAGAGGAGTCAGCACTTTCTAAAGTATCAAATGAACACACCACTTGTGATCATAACAGGCCTCATTGACTTACAATGCATGTTGTGATATTCCTTCCATCAAATATGAGGGTCCTCAATGCAATTTGATGATGTGAACTAAATAAGGTGAGGTCATAATTGTTGTGCAATTGAACAATAAGGCTATAGAAATAGTTAACTGAGGTTTTAGTTCTTTCTTTATTTGCAATATTGACTGCCCTTGACAACACAATCTTGTTCCTAGCTTGTATTTTTCTTTGTTAAAACATCTTGTTAATCCATAAACTCAAGTACAAATTACAGGACCTAGATGCTATTGCTACCACACTTGGACATCTAAACAGCTATCAACATTTAAAATATAATAGAGAAATAAAGAGGGTGGAGCCAGATACAAATTTTGTTTGTATTTACAAAGTTTGCTGCTACAGTGCTTTTCAATATTTACAATAATGTTGACCCTTATTTTTCAAAACTTTAGGAATTCGCCCTGGCTTGCTGGATGCTCCTCTGGGCTAAATCCTGATTGATGACAACCCATACTTCTCCAATCAGTGCTTGGGGTTTATAACAATTTTTGTGTTTTTGCTTGCACTTGCTTTTTTCAGGATTGATCACAGGTTCTCAATGAGTTTGAGATCCTGGAAGTTTCCTGGCCTTGGACCCAAAATGTGTTTAGTTCATCTAGACATTTAGTTATCAGTTTTGCCTTGTGACATGTTGTTCCATTTTGCTGTAAAAAGAATTGTTTATCACCAGATTGCTGCTAGATCATTGGGAGAAGTTGCTCTTGGAGAATGTTTAGATTCTATTCTTTACTTATGGCAGTGTTCATAGGCAAAATTGTGAGTGAGCCAGTCTCTTGGATGAAAAGCAACTCCACACCTGAATGGTTTCAAGAAGCTTTACTATAGGGATGACATCGGACCCATGTAGCGCTCACATAATTTGAAAAATCATTCTTCCAGATGTTATGACAGTCTCTTGCAGTCCAATCCCTGTACTTCCTGCAAAGCTATTTTATCTGATGAAGCTTGATATATAATAATACAAATATTAATTAATTAAATTAATATTACATAAGAAAATATATATATTTTTTGGCAATATTTTTTTCCATATCATGATCTTAATTAAAAAAATAGAATGAGTAATCTTGCAATTTTCATGTCCTGAACAAAAGGCAGTATGAATTTAGAAAAGCCCCTGTGGCAAGTGTGAAAATTACAAGATTTCAGTATATTAATCTTAATACAGATTGTGCTATGTAAAGCAAAAAAAAACCTTGCCAATGTTTTTTTTAATACATTTAAGATAAAAAAACTAATTTAAGCAAAAGGTCATTTTCTGATGATAGCTGCCTCTTAATCATATATTCTAAACTGTTGCTTGCACAGTAGGAGAAGTATGGTATGTATCTGTAAAATTTAATTGATGACCACCAGTTTGTATGCAGTGATTGTCTTTAATTGAAAGGGTCATTAGATTGTATTTGAGTAAAAACAAAGTACGATGCAACAATAGTATAGAACCCTAGAAGTAAAGTAAAGGGAAAGGTTAAAAATAAGATTGGATTAAGGTATCCATAAATAATAAATAAATTAGCATCATCGTGAACAAATGTTTACCCAATGTATGGTTGAGTTGGCTGGTAGGTTGGTTGTCCATTGCTGCTTCAACAGAGTGGTGTGTCCTTCCCTATAAATGCATTTAGATGGTAAGTAATGGTAACCAAGGAGAACCAGTGGATTAATTTAAAATTGTCCAAAAATCTCTGTTAAATTTCTTGGCAATATATCCTGGTCTGCAAACAGCCTCTAGAAAGCAAATAATCAAGACTTCTTGCATTTTAATGGAAATTCCTTAAGAATACAAGAAGTAGTCATGGGGATGTTTTGTAAAGTGACTTTTTATGCTGAGAGTCCTAAAGACAATTTATATTTATTGTGAAAGTATAACATTGTAGTCAGAAAAACATCAGAAAGTAAATATAACAAATGATCTCCTGAAAAAAAGGAATGCCGGTAAGGAATTTACAGCCTATAGTTATGTGATATTCTGACTGGAAACACTTAAAATAGCTAGTATCAAACTTTAGGCTAATTTCAGATATATGTCATTATCAAGTCCCATCGAAGAAAATTTGCTCCTGATGAAACAGTTATACTACAGCTAGATATACTGTACATATCTGAAGTTCTAACAAATGTGATCATTGGTAATGTGTGAAATTCAAGTTATATTACTTGGTAACGTGGTACTGTACTTTATTTCCATTGACACATTTATATGTTTCCTGTGTATTACAAACAAGTTAGTCTAGGGTTAAATGATTGCTGACTTTAAGCAGTAGGCAGGTCTGCATATGAGAGATAGGACACATACTCAGATATACTGTAGCTCTAGAGCACACATGTCAAACACCGGCCCATCTGCCAAATCTGGCCTGCAGGGTGATTATATTTGGCCTGTGACACGAGAATCACCACCCCTATGTGGAGCCCATTATTCTGTATGGTGGACTATGTGGGGCTCATTATACTGAATGGAGGATTATGTGGGGCCATTATACTGTATGGAGGACTATGTGGGGCCACTATGCTGTATGGAGCACTATGTGGAGCCATTATACTGTATGGAGGACTATGTGGGGCCCATTATTCTGTATGGAGGACTATGTGGGGCCATTATTCTGTATGGAGGACTATGTGGTGCCCATTACACTGTATGGAGGACTATGTGGGACCGATTATACTGTATGGAGAACTGTGTGGGGCCCATTATTCTTTATGGAGGACTATGTGGGGCCCATTATACTGTATGGAGAACTGTGTGGGGCTTACTATACTATATACTGGTTGGCCCGCGACTTTGGTCAAGTTTTTCATTTTGGCCCTCTGTGTGTTTGAGTTTGACAGTCCTGTTCTAGAGAAAGAATTAGCAAAACACCTCAATAAAAAAACTCTTGGTAATATAGATATATACAAATATAAATATAAAACATTTATTAACCTCAGAGTAAATGTAGTAAAATATTAGACAACAAATGGAATATTGATCAAATTATGGTGCTGATTTATCCAGACTGCTGTAACACAGTTTTTCTGGAGTAGAAAGCATCAAATACATTAAGAGGAACATGTCACTTAATGAATTTGGTTTCTGTTCTAGGTGACGTGTGCCTCCGTGCACCACACCAGAAATGCTACTCTTCCCAAGTGCCTCTCAGGTTGGCTGACTCAAACTGGGGCGAAAATGCAAAAAAGTGGAAAAAAATTTGTGCAACTCCCCATTGCACAAACATTTTGCAACTTTCAAAGGTTTTGCATCAGTCTTCTGGCGTAAAGCTTTAAAGAATAGGCCTCGCTGTATATCTGTCTTTCACAGATATTCATTTGTTTAGTGCACATATAGGGATGGCAAAGGAAAAGAGGTGAGTGAGTGAGCAGAGGAACAATATAATTGAAACCACTGTAACCAGTTAATGGGAAGCTATCATCAGAAAATTACTTATTATTTTAATCAGGTTTTTGTGCTACATATATTTTTAAAGGGAACCTGTTATATAAAAAAACGCTATTAACATAAAGATATTGAGTAAATCTGCAGGTTAATAGCGTTCTCAAGCTACCCGCCGCCTGCACTAAGAGTCCCGCTGCCAGAGGAAATTAACTTTACTCCTCCCAGCAGGCTCGGGCTTTTGTTTATAGGGAACTGCCGGCATGGTTTTGGTCACCGCTCAGTACATAGGGAGCGATGACTGAACCCACGCTCCAGCACTGACTGCTAGCCAGCTCAGCCTCAGAGTCGCCTGTCAATCAGAGCCAGAGCGTGGCTAAAGCTCGTTATGCCCTTGTGAGGGGTGTGTGGAGAATTCCTACTCCACCCCCCTAAAGAACTGTAGTACAGTTTTAGTAATTCTATATGTGTTTGAGTTATCTCAAAATGGGGTATTTTGAGATATGGCCAATAGATGGCAGCAGAGGTACAGTTGGATACTACATTACCCTTATGTCAGTGGGACACAGGGATAAATAGTTTGGGGGCCGCCCTTAGTGACAAGTTAGGACTGAGGGAGCACTGGGAGTTGGTGTCAGCCATGTTTTTTAAGTCAGTTAAGAAGTAGCAGTGAGAAAGGAGAAACAGAGAAGAAGAGAGACGTGTGTGTGTGGGAGAAACAAGGAGGATTAACAGGAACGGGCACACCACAGTACAGTTCATACTCTAAAGGTCAATTTGCAGATTCTTGCCTCTTCCAGCCGATAGACAGTAATGGACGTGCCAGGACTAGGGAGCCACAGGGGTGAGGTAGTCCCTGTTAGAGTCGGGTATTGGGAGCCGTGGGGTGAAGCAGAAGCTTCCCCACGTGAAAGTCCAGAGGCAGTTTCCCCTAGGGCCGAGTCACACTGTGAAAAGCACCGTGTGGGGATTGAGACTGTGTTTTATCATCTGTGATTGCCGTGATTTGCAACCAGTGTTGTATCTGTAATCCCCTGTTTTTCAAGGCTGTGCTGCTGAAGTAAATTGGACTGTTTTGTTTTTAAAGAATGGTGTCGTCTTTTATTCAAAGCGCAGAGGATCTGCACCCACCGTAACCAAAGATGAAAGTGAGTAAAGACTCCCACAACACACAGCCCAGAGTACAGCACACCACACACAACCAGGGACAAGCACGTCCCCATTTTCCTGTAGCGGGCCAGGGTGAGATAGTCACTGAAGTAGATGTGCCACTCGCCCATGGTGACCGCCCTGCACCCCATTACACCTTGAGCTGTAACTGAAGCCTGCGCCAGCCCCCCTATGACTGAAAGCCCAAACCTACCGAAAGGAATACAGTTAATTTCCTCCCAACAGTGGGGTACTAAGTGCGGCACGAGGCAGATTCAGAATGCTATTAATCTGCAAATTAACCCCATATCTGCAGGTTTATAACATTTATTTACATTACAAATTCCCTTTAAAGAAATGTTGGAGATGATTTTTCTCATATCATGATCTTTATTAAAAAAAATAGAATTAGTAATCTTGCAAATTTCACACTGGCCACTGGGGCTTTTTTAGATTTGCACTTCCTGTCCTTTCAGGAAGACTTTACAGGAGTTTTCTTATCAGTATGGTAAGGATTACAATGATTTGTAACACCACTATACAAAACTGACAACACATGACCCACGAATCACGTTAAGTGATGTCACAGTTGGCCCTGCTGACCCTCACTTCACAATGACCTTTGCACAAGTTCATTAGACACTTTAATAGAAAAGATAGGTTTGCAGCTTAACCATTGTGGCTATGTACAGTACAGACCAAAAGTTTGGACACACCTTCTCATTTAAAGATTTTTCTGTATTTTCCTGACTTTGAAAATTGTACATTCACACTGAAGGCATCAAAACTATGAATTAACACATGTGGAATTATATACTTAACCCAAGAACGCATGACCATAAAAATCTACATTTTCACATACCTGGGGCCTTTTAGGCCCGTGTGCAAATAACATGGAATAACTCAAACAAAAATGACAAACAACTATATACCTGAGGAATACCTAGAGTTTCAAAATTCTAACTAAAGTAATCTTGCAGAAAATAGAAAACAATTAACAGGGCGGGCCTGCGAAGCCCCAGGTATGTGTTCTAGGGTTAACAAAAAAGTGTGAAACAACTGAAAATATGTCTTATATTCTAGGTTCTTCAAAGTAGCCACCTTTTGCTTTGATGACTGCTTTGCACACTCTTGGCATTCTCTTGATGAGCTTCAAGAGGTAGTCACCGGAAATGGTCTTCCAACAATCTTGAAGGAGCTCCCAGAGATGCTTAGCACTTGTTGGCCCTTTTGCCTTCACTCTATATTCTAGAAATCTGGCCTTTATGCAAGAGTGACAAGAAGTAAGCAATTTTTAAAAGTAATCCAGAACAAATTCCCATTTGCAGTTTGGAAAAATTCATGTAGAGGAAGCATGTGGAAGAAGGTGCAAGGGTCAAATGAGACCAAAGTAGAACTTTTTGGACTAAATGAAAAAACACTATGTGTGGCAGAAAACTAACACTACACATCACTCTTAAAACATCATTCTCATCCTCAAAAATGGTGGTGGCATTGCAGCATCATGCTGTGGGGATGCTTTTCTTCAGCAGAGACAGGATAGCTAATCAGAGTTGATGGGAAAGTGGAAAGAGATAAATACAGGGCAATCCTGGAGGAAAACCTGTTAGAGGTTGCAAAGGACTTAAGACAGGTGCATAGGTTCACCTTCCAGCAGGCTTACATAGGACATAAATTACAGAAAAATCTCACAGAGTAAGAAATAACCTTACCAACACCAAATCAGATTACTAATGCACTAGGAGGATGCTGCAGACCCCTATGATAAAAGCAGGGGCAGCACAGGTGCAAAATACTGATGAAGCAACCACTCACACACCTACTAATTCATGCAGGGGGTGGTTAACTTGTATTAAAAATGCACACAGATGGGGCTTGCATAGGGCACCAGTCACACAAGTACATGTGATGAACAGTGTCTGGCTACAGCCTATTGATGACGCCCATACTATTAGATCAGGCGGGCTGTCCAGCACCATATAAGTGCATCCTACAAGGACTGACACCCAAATTCACACAACCAACACTAAATGGCATGACTGTATCCTGCAGAAAAAAATGGAAAAATGTTCAATAAAAGATGGAAAATTATGTATAGAGCTGAGCTAGAGCCAATTTGCAAAGAAGAATGGACAAAATTTTAGCATCTAGATGTGCAAAGCTGGTAGAGACATACCCCAAAAGATTTGCAACAGTATTATACAAATGAGATTCACAATTTTCAGATTTATATTTTTAAAATAATTAGAAAACTATGTATCATTTCCTTTTGCACTTCACAAATACTTACTACTTCATGTTGGTATATCAAATTAAGTTCCAATAAAAACATTTAAGTTAGTGAGTGTAACGTGAAAAGTTTTTGAAAAGTTCACTGGGTATGAATGCTCTTCCAAGGCACTGTATCCATAGAAGAGAGCATTGCAATGATATTAACAAGCTGTGATAGAATATAGCTTCAATTTCAGCTTTTATATTTGCGTCCTAGCTATACAACATAGCAGGCATCAATTGTAGAAAAACAGATGGTAAAGTCCTGGATGGGAGATATGTGTCATCAAGGTGGCTAGCCTCAGTGACATAAGTCTTGGAGATGAATGCTCGAGCAATAGTAGGTAGGCTAGGGTTGAATCCTAGCACTTCAGGCCCTGATTAGGTGCACCTGGATAGCTTTGACTAGACCCAGGCCATATGCTCACTAGTCAGTCAGCTGGTGTCACGCAAGGTGTGGGAAAGACTTAGTGTAACACAAAGGGTAGAGGGAAAGGAAGCCCAGACTCTAGAGAAAGGTGGAAGTGGAGACCTCCTGGCTGATAGAATATCACCTTGTCTCCCCTAACGTCCCTATATTGGCTCTTGACCAATCGCCGCACTCGTTCCTCGCCCTGTCTTACACTGGTGTTTGGCCCTTGCTAGGGAAGTAAGGGGATGAGCACTAGTCGATCTCCACTGAACACTAAAGACAACAAGGGAGGACGAATAAGGGAAAATTGCTTAGCTTTAGATGACTCAAGACAAATGCGCACACGTCCTCAAGCACCAGAGAGGAAGAAGTGCTACCCCATATGTGGTTGGAAACTACTTTTGAGGCACAGTGCAAAGCTCAGAAAGGAAGAAGTGCTGTTCAGATTTTGCTGGAATGGTTTGAGGATGCCATGTCACATTGGCAGAGCCCCTGAGGTTCCACAACAGCATAAATCCCCCATAAGTGACCTCATTTTATAAACAACACCTCTCAATGAATTCATCTAAGGGTGCAGTGAGCATGTTAACACCATATGTGCCTCACAGAAATATATACCATTAGGCGGTGATGAAAGAATAATTACATTTTTACAGCTAAAATGTTGTTTTAGCCCCAAATTTTTAATTTTTATAAGGACTAATAGGAAAAAATTGACCTCTCAGTTTATTGTGCAATTTCTACTGAGTATGCCAATACCCTACATGTAATCGGGAACTACTTTTGAGGCACAGTGCAAAACTCAGAAGGAAAGCGCCATAATTTAGTGCAGATTTTACTGTTATGGTTTGCGGGTACCATGACCCACTGGGAGAGCCCCTGAGGTGCAAGAACAACAAAACCCCCTATAAGTGACCCCATTTTTCAAACTACACTTCTCAATGAATTCATCTAAGGGTGCAGTGATCATATTGACACCATGGGTGTGTCACAGAATTTCACACCATTGGGCAGTGAAGAAAAAATAATTAAATTTTTACCACAAAAATTTTGTTCTAACCCCAGATTTTACATTTTCACAAGGGAAAGTGGGTAAAAATGGCACCAAAATTTGTTACACAATTTCTGCTGAATGTGGAAATACCGAATAAGGAAAAAACCCCAGAATAACATAGAACTTTTAATAGATACTTTAAAAGACGTGGTCTTTTAAAGTATCTATTAAAAGTTATTTCTTATTCTGGAGTTTTTTCCTTATTTTGTCTCTTAATATACCCTAGTTGTTCTAATATTGCCTTTGGCAAACGTCTGAATGTGGAAATACCCCATATGTGACTGAACAGTACTACTTAGCCACACGACGAGACTGAGCAGGGACAGGGTGCTATTTGCCTCCTGGAGCTCTGATTTTTCTAGCATAGTTTGCAGACTCCATATACAGAGCCCCTAAGTGCTATAAGAGCAGAATACCCCCTCAAGTGACTCCATTTTGGAAATTATACCCCTTTGTGAATTTATCTACTGGTATAGTGATGATTTTGACTCCATGGATATTTTCTAGAAACAAGCAGCAGTGGATGTTGTCGAGTGAAAGTTGCAAATCTGCCAGTGCAGTTCCCAGTACATTGTTGTGCCCAGCTCATGCTTCTGGAGACTCACACCAGTAAATTTGGCTGGCTCTCATCGCTACAGAAATGACAAACATGTGGACGCTAAATGTGGTTTAGCACACTTTGGGGCTCAGAAGGGTGGGTGGTATTTGGATTTGAGAACGCAGAATTCGCTGGATTTCTTTTTGGGGGCGAGAAGCCATTTCACTTTTCCAGAGCCTTTGTGCTACCAGTAGCGTGGAACTCCCCTATATTTCCATTAACAGATGACGGACCGGAGTGGGGGCTTTTTTTGTGGATTGAGTTGAAGCTTTTATTGGGAACATTTTACATAACATTTGAGATCACATTTATCCTGAACACTTACATCTGGGTTTCCATATAAATCTCCGAATGATGTGATTCAGATCAAACCACCGACGGAGCCATTCACTATAATGAGGCAGCAGAGTTACTCTGGACTCTGTCTGGCCTCTATTCACATCGTTTTTTTATGTTTGGCTGCTCTCATACACTAAAAGACACTTTTTTTTGCAAAAACAAGTTTTTGCTTCGCTATATTTTGAGAGCTATAATTTTTCCATATTTCTAGCAACAGAGTCATGTGAGGGCTTGTTTTTTGTGGGATGAGTTGACATTTTCGGGCTCATGACATTTTTTGATCGCTCTCTATTTTGATTTTTGGGAGGCAGAATGAACAAAAAACAGCAATTCAGGAATTGTTGTTTTTCTTTCTTTTATGCCGTTCCACGTGTGGTAAAATTGGCAGCTTTATTCTGCTGGTCAATAGGATTACAACAATACCACATTTATATTGTTTTTTTTATGTTTTGGCGCTTTTACACAATAAAAACTATTTTATAATTATTTTTGCATTGCTTTATTCTGAGAGCTGTAACTTTTTTATTTTTCCACTGATGAAACTGTATGGCAGATTGTTTTTGCTGGACAAGATGATGTTTTCAGCGATACTATTTTTATGTACATTCGTCTTTTTGATCGCGTGTTATTCCACTTTTTTTTCAGCGGTATGATGAAAAAGCTTAGTTTTTTGCCTCTTTTTCTTTACAGTGCTCACTGAAGGGGTTAACTAGTGAGACAGTTTTATAGGTCGGGTCGTTCTTGACTCGGTGATACCAAATATGTGTACTTTTTTTGTGAATGCCTGGTGTCAGCTGAACATCCGGCGGTGATGTTCCTGTGAATGCAAAATCGCCTGGACATATCTATACTTCCAAGGTCAGTGAGTATTTACCATCCTGGACATATGGATACGTCTAAAGTTGTGATGGGATTTGAATAACCACAGAGAACCCATAGCCTTCTGGACATCTGCATGCCTCTTAGCTACATTAAGGGGCACAGTCAACCCAAAATATTTTCTTTTATTGATCTAGTGTGTTGATTTTGTTCACTTATAATTTTTTTTTCTTAAAAAGTAAAAATAATATCTAGTTAGTGGAGAAGTAATAATGTTTAAGACAAGTTTACAGCAAGTTTTTCCTGTTCCTCTGCTTCTGACTTGTTTGATGGTAATTGGAAGATACTGAATATGACATGGTGTATTATACACTCATAACTCAGTAGATATTCTTAGTCATGTCTTTCTGCATTAGTTTGACTGCATGCATTCTTTGTTCTGACAAGACAATTCCCAGGAAAATTAAACTGCGCTACAGAAAATATTTTTACCTTTCAAATCATTATGTTCGTGAAAATTGTTATTACAATTCAACTGTAGTTTGAAATTGGAGTTAAGTTTTTATATTCAGGTTTCCATTTTACTGTCAGATAACGATATCAATGATCTTTCAAACAAACATTCAATTAAGAGCTCTAAGCAGAAAGAACTTTTCAGAAAAAAAATCAAGGTTTTTATTTTAAAGTGAGAATCATATTCTTATATTCTTTAATATGCTATACTTATTCTTCTTTTGCAAAGTTGTTTCGTTATGTTGACCCCTTATACTTGTTACGAGTCAAGTCCCAGCTGGACCATTTTAATGATGCTGTACTTTAACACTCTGGCACTGGTTCACTGCAAATAGACAAAAAACGTCTTGACTCTGGAGAAATTTCTTATCTAACTCAGAAGACACAAGTGGCTGCCAGCTTCATAATAATTTTGGTCTGGTTTGATTGTACAGTACCACTAACAGCTGAATAATGTTTTTACAGGTGAACATTTTGCAGTTGTCTTGTGACAATGTTAAAGGGGTTTTCCCAGGCTGAACAGAAATTTCTGCATTCACACTATGTGAGTAGATCACTAGATCCTGACAGTGTGCAATATGGCACCATCAGGATTCCCATCTATTGCCAGCTTGAGTGACTGTCACATCACGGCAAGTATGTTGCTTGCCGACTGGCGGTCAAAAGCCGTCTAGCAACTTTTCCTGCTTTCAATGTTCTCTTTAGTGAAGTAGATGATAAGCTAGTCAGTACATGACTGCTACTATGCAAATTGCATATTTGCAGTCATGTGATCACCATTCAAGCTAGCAGTAGGGTAGAATTATGCAATCAGAAGTCACATAAAGTCTTTGAATACATTTTTGTTCAATGTGAAAGACCCCTTTAACCATTTGGCAAAGGTCACAATACATGCATGGTGGCCATATGCCATCACTGGTGCTCCAGAGCTGTATAACATAGCCAGCACTCAATAGAAACTTAATGTGATTGGAGCTAGCACTGATAGGTTCAGTTAGTCTCTTAAAAGACACTGCCATTTAAAGAAAATCTGTAAGCAGATTTTTGCTATTCCAGGGATGTATCACTTACTGGGCTCCTTGGTGTAGTTTTCATAGAATACCTTTTTCTTCTGATGTAGATGTAGCAGAGCCAAGTCTTCTGCTCTGTGTATAACTAGTGATGAGCGAGTATGTTCGGTTAACCCTTTCGGCGAGTATGCTCGGGCGAGTACCGAGTATCTTCAGCATCCTCGGTGATATGTTTGAATCACTCCCGTGTGCATGATTTGCGACTGTTTGACAGCTTTAATACATGTGAGGAATGCTTAAGAAATAAACATTTCTCACATGTATTAAAGCTGTCAAACAGTCGTAAATCATGCACACGGGAGTGATTCAAACATATCACCGTGTACGCTGAAGATACTCAGTACTCGCTAGAGCATACTTGCTGAAAGGGTTAACCGAACATACTCGCTCATCACTATATATATCCCACACCCCTGACTGGCAGCTTTCTATGTATACTGTGCATTGTGAGCAAGCTGCTAGTCTGTGGCAGAGGCAGAGTTACACAGATTAGCCTGACTGATGGTCACTTGAGCTGTGGTCCTGTAGTGATAATCTCCTGCTGATAAAATGCTGTTTACATTGAAACTACAACACACAGCCTAATAAGTGACACATTCCTGAAATCAAGGTCTTGTGTCCTATATTATGAATCTCTCAGATTAAATAGTAAAAACTGCTGAGAGGTTCCCTTTAAAAGGTTTCCAACATGGTCATCGTCACTCTGAAACTTATTAGTACCCAAGAGTTGTGATGATGTTGTGCTAATAAATTGTTAAGGCAGCCGGGAGCTTTCATAAGGCCTTCATGTTTGCCGTGTTAGAACTCATATGAAGCTGAGCCACAAGCCAGTAATTTTGCAATGTACTGCAATACCACAGTATTGCAGTGTATTGCATAGATGATGAAGAGATCATAGGTTCAGGTCCTCCAAGGGGAAAATTAAAAAGTATAAAACATTGAAAAATATTTTTTGAAAATATATAAAAAATAAACATTTTAATAACCCCCTTTTTCTATAAACAAAAATAGCAAGATGTAAAGAATTTTAAAAAAATTGCCAAGTAGTTAATTGCCAAAACTAATAAAATACAAAAAATATTCATCCAGTGTGGTTAACATTAAAATGAAAACAATTTGAAACACCTATATTACAGAAATAATTAGATCGACTTGCAAAAACAAACCCTCACAGAGGTCTATGGACAGAAAATTAAAAAAGTTACCCATCTTAGAACATGGCAGCACAAATAATTTTTTTACAAATTTCAGAATTCTTATCCACTACAAAATTTAAAGAAACCTTATGTCTATTATCATCATGATTATGCTCACCTAAATAATAATTTTGCCAAGTCATTATACCGTAATGAACATTGCAAAAGCCAAAAAACAATGACGGGATAGCTTTTTTTTTTACCATTTTGCCACAACTGATTTTTTTTTATAATTTTTTGGTGTCATTCAAAACTACAAGTTGTCCTTTTAGAAGCTAAGCCCGATGCCAACAGAACATTAAAAAATGATGGCTCTTTAGAGAAGAGGAGAAAAAAATGAAAGAGCAGAAATCCTTAAACCTTTAGCCTTACTTATCTCTACTTAAGGTGAATGTAATCACTTGTGAATGTAGGCAGGAATTTATCTTAAGACACGTGGACCTTAGTATTTCTCAGAAGGATTAGTGATAGAAAAATGTCCCCATTATGACTACTTCATCTTAGAGTCTACAGTGATGAGAACCTTTAGATGCACTTACATACTGTATGTATATAGGATAGTAGCAGCCTATTTTTTAATAAACTTTAGTGTTTAGTGTTATACTATATATTTAAACATTTAATGTTATCTCCTAAGCATGTAGTTTGCAGTCGAAAAGAAAAGCTTCGCACAATATTAACCCACTAAACAATTAGATTAGTTTGGTACCTTAAAGGATATTGCAGTAAGCAGAAGTTATCACCTATCCACTTGAGTGTTGAGACCCCCACCGATCACCAGAACAGGGGACTTTTGTACTTTGTTTGAATAGAGCAGCAGTCGAGCATATGAATTGCCACTCAATACATTCTCTATGGGACTGATGGAGATAGCCAGGCTCAGTGTTCCATTATGGCAATACGTCAGGTCTCGGCAGTCAAAACTCAACCGATTCTAAAGATATTACTTTTTGATATTTTTGCAAACATAGCAAAGGTTTACTGGTATTGCTGGGGTTCCCTGAAAGGAAAGGATATGCCATAGATGTTACTAATACAAAGTCTTCTTCAAGAAAAGTCCCTTGCAGAGACAGTTCCATATCATCTGACTTACAAATCTACCATAAAGGCTAAAGTTTCATTATTCCATTTTCATCTGTAGTGAAATAAAATAGAACTACTTGCAAATATTGCATTCTATCGGCTGGAAGATATGAATCTAAATAGAGATATTTAAGCAGACGTATCCTTTAATTACAATGGGGCTCTAACACGTTCTCTGACAACATTATGCACTGCATTCCCTTTTTAATATGCTGTGGCATTGCTTCTGTTCATTTATTATTAATGTATTTTATTAGACCTGCCTCCCAATATGTCACTGAAATATTTATTTATTATTTCTTTCAAATTATGTAATTTAATTCATGAAACGAGTTATCCAGACATTACCATTGCCCGGGGAAAATTCCCTCCTGTAGATTAGTGTGGATTTCTTGTTAATCTGCCTGATTTTGAAAATATCCACATGAAAATAGAACTGCATGGAGATAAAGACATATTGTGAAATTAGAAAGATAATTTTCCTGAAAATGTAATGGATATATTGTGAAAGTAAATTAAGCATGCTTACATTCTGATCACTTGTCTTTAGAAGAAAATCAGCAATGTATATTGATATTAAACAATTTCTGACCAAATTTTGGTCTTACAGATGCTGAATTTCCAAAAGTGACAAGTACTAATGCCAATAGGGGTTGTCAGTCTGCTTTTCACAGGCTATGAATAGCATATAAATCAACATTGCTATGGAGAGATAAACTTCTCTAGTGCACTTTCTCCAAATATACTGTTTCTGCCAGTCTTCATTGTACTACAGTCAATTGGTTAACCCCTTTCTGACATGAGGCGTAATAATATGTACCTGTGACCTGGGCCTTAAGGACCAGATACGTATTACTATGCCTCACCGATCACGCTTGCACAGAGGCTGTGTGGGCGCATTCGCCGCCGGGTGTCAGCTGATTCTAACAGCTGACACTGGGTACAATGTGCCAGGAGCAGTCCCACACCGCTCCCTGCACATTAATTCCCAGCGCATTGCGGGAGCAGGCAGAGGTAAGATAGCTCCTCTTATGTTTGATTGGAGACCCCGCGCTATGTGCTCGGGGTCCCGATCGTTGCCATAGTGACCCATAATGACATCCGGATCACCAGGCATCAGGAAGTTAGATAGATCATGCGCAGTGCATGATCTATTTAGCTTGTATCTGCAGGGCTGACAGCCTGCGTAGCACAAGGATGCTCCTGCATCCCTATGCTATGCAAAATCCCAAAAAATAAAAATATACTGTAGCCATAAATAATATTATTATGAAAAAAAAACAATAAAAGTACACATATTTGGTATCGCTGCATCCGTAACGACCTGACCTATAAAATTGTCCCGCTAGTTAACCCCTTTAGCGAACACGGTAAAAAATGTAAAAAAGCAAAAAATTATGCTTTATCATCAAACAATGAAATAAAACGCTATCAAAAAAACAAATGTAAATTAAAATAATACCTCTGAAATCGTCATCTTGTACTGCAAAAAAAAAGCTGCCATGCAGCTCCATCAGCAGAAAAATAAAAAAGTTATAGCTCTCAAAATAAAACCATGCAAAAAAATTCTTCTTTCTATAAAATAGTTTTAATTGTATAAAAGCGCCAAAGCATAAAAAAAGATATGAATGTGGTACCGTTCTAAACTGACCCGAAGAATAACGCTACCTTATCAATTTTACCACACGCATAAAAAAAAAAAAAAATCCTGAATTTCCTGAGTTGGTTTTTGTTTATTCTGCCTTCCAAAATTTGGAATAGAAAGCGATCAAAAAATTTCACGTGCCCGAAAACGGTACCAATAAAAACTTCAACTTATCCTGCAAAAAACAAGCCCTTATATAACTCTGCTGGTCGAAATTTGGAAAAATTATTGCAAAAATTAGTCTTTGCAAAAAAAGCGTCTTTTAGTGTGTGACAGCTGCCAAACATAAAAACCCAATATGAATCTGGTATCGCTGTAATCGCATTGACCTGAAGAATAAATTTGTCTAATCATTTATACCGCAGGAGGAACAGTGTAAAAAATAAACTCTAGGATTAGATTTGTGGTTAGGGTTAGGGGTAAGGGTAGGGTTGGGTTAGGGGTAGGGGTTGGATTAGGGGAAGGGTTAGGGTTACGATTGGGTTAGGGTTGGGTTAGGGGTAGGGTTAGGGTTGGGTTAGGGTTGTGTTAGGATTATGGTTAGTGTTAGGGTTGAGGTTAGTGTTAGGGTTGGGGTTAGGGTTGTGTTAAGGTTGTGTTGGGGTTAGGATTTTTTCAAAAGTAAAGAAAAAAAAATGATGACAATATGGTGACTAGTATTGAGCGCAAGTGCTCACTACTTGAGTTTGCATAGGGTGCTCGGGTATGCACCGAGTAATGCGGTTGCTCAAGTGACATGTTCGAGTCTCTAACCCATATGTTTCGCGGCTGTTATACAGCCAAAAAAGAACATGCGGGGATTGTCTGCCATGCACGGGCAATCCCCGCATCTTTTTTTTTGGGTGTCTAGCAACCGTGACACATGTGGGGCGGGGACTTGATCTTGTCACTTGAGCACCTGCGATACTTGGTGCATACCTGTTAAGGGGACAGTTGCAAACATCTTTATTAAATAATGGAAAGCAACCGAACCCGGGGACCGCGATGCAGCCTGGTGGAGTGCGGCCGAACACCTTCCGGGTGAGAAGGTAAAACAACCAACTTAAATAACAATCCCCTCCGTGTTGCAGCACACAGGAACGGGAATAGGGATTCGCACTATCTCCGTTAACTGCACGAGAGATGTGCGATAAATAATATATCTGTAGTTCTGTTGCAGCACAGGGACTACACAGTTGGCGCTAGGATGCGTGTGTGACTTACTTGCTCCCAGCCGGCGTGCTACCGGACTGAGGAGTATCTCTCCACGTGGCTTACAGGTGGTACTGGGAATAGGGTGTCTGCAGACTGCTCGGGGTGTAAGGTGACCCCTTTGTCGGAGCCAGACTGTCAGATGAAGCTACCTGCCTATTTCATCTAAGCCTGCCTATTTCCACTAAACCTGCCTGCCAGAAACTAAAGCACACGTGGATCCCAAGAGACCAAGCGTCCACACAACACCATCACAGCTCTATGATCAGAGCACATCGCCATGTTTGTGGGTGAGCTTTTTAAAGATTAAGCCCTGCCCACCGTCGCACCATTGGTGACGTCACCCGCGACCAATCAGGCGGTGCCAGGTCACCGGATCAGTTGACTCCCAAACCACCAATCACGGTCTGCCATGTCACGGGCATGCTCAGTACAGAGAATACTGGACTTAGGCTTTAGCAGCCCTGTCTCCCTCCGCAACCTATCCTTTATGTTGCTAGGAACAAAGACCCAAGAGACAACCTGTACATCTCGTGGACCAGCTAGGCATTGGGGCTGATGATAATGCTGAGCAGCATTAACCCTGGCTGGACTGGAATGGGAGACAACAAAATCCACAGAAGGTTCTGGACCCATTTAAAATCCAGCAAACACCTGATGCCTAACAATGCTTGAGTTCTCAATGCAAACTCAAGTAGCAAGCACTTGCACTCAAGACTAATGACAGCCTATTCAATATGATGACCTAATGTTATCAAATTCTGTGTCCTACCTCTGGGTTCAAAATATTCACTATACCCCTTGATAAAATTCTTGAGGGGTCTAGTTTCCAAAATGGTAACACTTGTGGGGGGTTTCCACTGTTTAGATGCATCAGAGGCTCTCCAAACATGAAATGGCATCCTCTCTCGATTTCAGCCAATTTTGTGCTCAAAAAGTCACACAGTGCTCCTTCCCTTCTGAGCCCTGCCATGCGCCCAAACAGTTCTTTTCCCCTATATATAGGGTAAAGGCGTACTCAGAAGAAATTGCACAACAGTTTTGGGGGTTCATTTTCTTCACTTACCCTTGTGAAAATAATAAATTTGGGGCTAAAAGATCATTTTTGTGGAAAACGTTTGATTTCTTTATTTTCATGGCTCAACGCTATAAACTTCTGTGGAGCACCTGAGGGTTCAGGGTGCTCACCACACATCTAGATAAGTTCTCTGAGGGGTATAGTTTCCAAAATAGTGTAACTTGTGGGGGGTTTCCACTGTTTATGCACATCAGGGGCTCTCCAAATGCGACATGTAGTCCGCTAATTATTCAAGTAAATTTTACATTCAAAAAGTCAAATGGTGCTCCTTCCCTTCCGAGCCCTGCCGTGTGCCCAAACAGTGGTTTTTCCCCACATAGGAGGTATTGGCATGCTCAGAAGAAATTGCACAACAAATTTGAGGGTCCATTTTTTTCCTGTTACCCTTGTAAAAATAAAAAATGTGGGTCTAAAGTAAAATTTTTGTGAAAATGTTCATTGTTTTCTTCCACATTCCAAAAATTCCTGTGAAGTACCTGAAGGGTTAATAAACTTCTTGAATGTGTTTTTGAGCACCTTGATGGGTGCAGCTTTAAGAATGGTGTCACTTTTGGGTATTGTCAGTCATAAAAGCCCCTCAAAGTCTCTTCAAATGTGACGTGGTCCTTAAAAAATGATTTTGTAAATTTTGTTGGAAAAATTAGAAATCGCTGGTCAACTTTTAACCCTTATAACTTCCTAACAAAAAAATTTGGTTCCAAAATTGTGCTGATGTAAAGAAGACATGTGGGAAACGTTATTTATTAACTATTTTTTGTGACATATCTCTCTGATTTTAGGGCATCAAAATTCAAAGTTTGAAAATTGCAAAATTTTTGCCAAATTTCGGATTTTTTCACAAAGTAACACAATATCGAAGAAATTTTACCACTATCATGAAGTACAATATGTCACGAAAAAACAGTCTCAGAATCAGTGGGATCCATTGAAGCGTTCCAGAGTTATTGCCTCATAAAGTGACAGTGGTCAGAATTGAAAAAACGTACCTGGTCATTACCATGCAAACCAGCTTCGGGGGTAAATTGGTTAAAGAGTAACTGTTGTTTACATTTTTATTTCATAAATCAATAGTATACTTGAAAATAAGAAACCTTGTAATATATCTTATCAGAGAAATCTGCTTTTTCTCCACCAGGACTAATTAATCATTCTAAAAATTTTTAATTCTTGGGTAAAATCTGTATTCAGTCAAGACAGACTTTCCCATTACTGAGATAGGAGATGACAGTTGCTACTGATGAGATTCAATGTAGATAGGAGATGGAGGAGGAAGGAGCCATGCCTCTATCTCATTCCTGCAACTAGAAGTATATGACACTCTGGGACTGTGAGGAGGTGCCTGAGTAGGGTTCCAGAAAATGCTGTCTGTTCACAGTGACATTAGTATTCCTATAGCGCTTACAACACCCCTTATCTCCCTACTCAGTACAATCCACACAATTCTGATGAAGATCCAGGTTGGATCAAAATGTCAATATATTGTTCTGGGCTAATTAGATTGTAAATAAAATTTCACTCTTATTGCATAACTCTCTCCAGTGCTGAGTTCTGCTTACAATATCTATCGCCTCCCTGCTCCTCCCCCCTATATAGAATCTTATCAGTAACAACTGTCATCTCCTATCTCAATAATGTTATATTCTGTCTTTCCTGAATACAGATATCACCCAAGAATTCAACATATTTAGAATGAATGATCAGATCTGTTCTGATGGAGAAAGAAGCAAATTTCTGTGATAATATATATTACACAATTGCTTATTTTCATGTCTACTATTGATTTATGAAATTTAGTTGAAACGATGGTTACTCTTTAAGCCGTTCCAGTGATCAGCGGTTATTGTTGAGCTTTAATAAACTGGTAAGCCCAGGATGAGTTGTGCCCTTGGTCTTACAAAAGTGCATGTGTGACAACTGACTGCAGTAGGAGCCTCTCCCTTCTGTCCTTTCAGTGATATAGATATGTTAAGGCTATTAAACCTCACCTCTTGACTAAGCCCTGTTACCAATACCATACCAGTGTACAACGTTTTTTTTGTTTTCATGCAGAAAATCCTACAGAATAACAAAGAGTATGAGTAAGTTTTCCCCTGTGTACTTTTCTCGTTATCATTCACTTTTAGGCTTACTGCTAAATATGTGATTGTCACAAGTAAGCAATGATGTATATGTAACTAATCTATAGGAATGCCTTGAATAAATTTTCTTATAGACACGCCATTGAAACATATAAGCCACAGAGTGGCAGCTAACTTGAATGGTCACTGTTATTTCACACATCTTTTTCCAATTTATTAATATAGGTGATGTGCATAAAAATTGTAAATGACAGTATACAAAACTTTTTCTGTTTTAACCCTTTAAAGTTACCCTAAAGTCACCACTAGAGATGAGTGGATCAATCTGCAGAGGAACAACTTTGAGTCAAATTTCCTGAAATTTGCAGTTCTCTGTGAATATAAGCACTGTGCGATTCAATTTGCAAGGGTAGCAAAAAAAATGCCTATCATGGTTTCATACACTGCTGAGGACTCTGAGAGTGAGATAATGACATCAGGTGTGGCCAGGTGGGCTTCCCTATCATGCCCATAATGCACTGCATATATCACATCAAATAGTCCATTGCATCAAGGGGGCTATCACAGCTAGTATAAAAGATTTTCCTACAAACACAGTATATTTTAATTAATAGATCTTTGAATAATAATAAGTTCCACAGTTGGATGTGTTTAAAAAACTGTTCCTGTGCTGAGATAATCTTATAAATGTGTCCCTGCTATGTCCTGTGTAATGGCTGTGTCTGACCGTACAGGAACATGGTCTGATCATAACACATCTCCTGGGCAGAGAAGGGCGCAAAAGAGTATACAGACAGGACAGCAGGGGATCACAGCTGATTCTTTTTGTGAGGCAAAACATTTCGCTGCATGTTTTTAAACAATGTTTTATCTCAAAGAAAGAATCATTTGCAATATTGTGCTGTCCTATCTGTATACTCTTTTGCTTCCTCCCTTGGCCAGGAGATGTGTTATGATCAGATCATGTTCCTGCACGGTCAGACACAGCCATTACACAGGACATTGCATGGGCACATTTATAAGATTACCTCAGCACAGGAAAAAAAAATTGAAACACATTCAAATGTGGAACATATAATTATTGTAAGATCTATTGATTAAAATGTTGATTAAAAATAACTTTGTTTTTGGGAAAACCACTTTAAGGTCAGACAAGGAGCGCCATTTTATGCTCGTACTGTGTAGGGATAAGAAGTCAGAGCACACATCTCATTCCACATAGGAATAGAAAAATGCTTAATCTGATTGTGGTGTACTAAGGTAGTGCTGAAGCAGATTGAAAATGGGTTTGATATTCTCAGTCTGTGAATAATAATTCAATGATTCAAGTGATATACACTGACAAGCGAAAGGGTAAAAATGTTTTGAACTTTTGACTTTCAGGCTCCATGTCTCACCATCCACTACTGCTTCGAACATGAGACTACCATCATTTTATAGACAATTGCCTTGGCTATCTCATATATAAATTTGACTTGCAACTATTTAGCATATGATAAGTTATGCAGATTTTCATCATGTCACTGTATTGTTACTGTTTTGCTAAAACAGTAAAAATCAAAATTTTAATTGTCATTATTTTGTAAATCCACTTATGGCTTTCAACACTGTCTGAATCCATCTGGGCATGCTCCCGATCAGATTCAAGTATATCTCGACCAAAATCTGAACCCAGGTCTCTCCTATACATTCCCAATGTTGGTGCATACTGGTCGACTCACTTGAGTATGTATACAGCTTTTTCTTCAACTCTACCCACAAGTGTTCGATTAGGTTGAGGTCTGGGGACTGTGGGGGTCAATCCAGCACCTCTGCTTCATTGAACCATTTCTTCGCTAATCTCTATGTATGCTTTGGTTTGTTGTCTTGCTGGAACACTATGTCATCCTTTTCATACTCATAATACTCAAGTGTACGAAGTAAGTTGTATTGTAGGATACTCACATATAGCTCAGCATTGAGCCCACCATCGATCCTGGTTAAGTATCCAATGCCTTTGGCTGTGAAACAATCCCACATCATCAGACTTCCTCCGCCGAACTTAACAGTACCTTTAATTTCTCAATCCGCTAGCCCCTTTTTTCTTTGTTTGCTCCAGACCCATTTGCACCCATCAGAGTCTAGTCTATTGACTTTCGTCTTATCGCTCCAGATCACCCGTTTCCAATCTTCTACTGTCCACGTTTTGCACTTTTTTTTCAAACTCAAGCTGACGTTTCTTATGACAATATTAAAGTCAAGGCTTCTTAGTCTTTTTTCTGGCCATCATTCAAGACTTGTGTAAAGTGTGTTGCATGGTGCTTTCATGGAAGTCTGAAGTTTGAGATCTCACTATTATTAAGCATAAGAGCCAACTCCAAAGACGTGTTTGTTGCACCAGAACTGATAGACCTTGTGATGAGCCGACTTGTTGACTCAGATATTTTGCTTGGATGTCCACCTCTTGGCTTTAGAATTGATGGACAAACTTCATTTTGCATTCTTCCAACTGTCATGGTACTCACATGATGCAGTTTGGCAATTTTCTTGGCTGAGAGACCATTTTCTATGAGCTGGATGATTCTTTTTCTCATTTCTTGGGAAATCTTCTTCATTGCTGTACCTCGATTCGAACCAGTGACCTTTCCCTTGGGAATCAACTTAATAACTCCCTGAGCTGTTAGCGACTGTGAGAGCAGGTTGTAATTTGTAATAAACAGGAAGAAAAATATTTTTCCACCACCAGAAGCAAAACAGTAGCAATGCAGTGACATGACAAGAATCTGCATAACTAATCATATGCTAAATAGATGCAAGTCAAATTTGTGTATGAGATAGCAAAGATGATTGTCTATAAAATGATGGTAGTCTCACGTTCGAAATAGTGTGAATGGTGAGATATGGAGCCGGAAAGTCAAAAGTTCAAAACATTGTTACCCTTTTGCTTGTCAGTGTACAAAGAACTGCTTTATCTGTATAGTCACTCAGTGTGACTGAATTGATCGATCCGTGATATTCTGCAGTAACAGCATATTTAATAATAGCCATTTCTTTTAGTCTTTACACACTGCAAACAAGGACAATCTTTCACCCCTCAGTGCTATTTTTGCAACTAAAACAAAATCCTTAATCCAAGGTTGTGTCACGAAAAGAGTGTTCCTGTATTGTAAGACAGATAAGCCATTTTTTAACCTTTGAAATAATATTCTCTATAATACAGACATATAAGAACAACAGTCTGTGTGCGCATTTAAAAAAATATATATATTGCACACATCATTTTTGCAATAGTCCAATATTAGACCTGTAATTTCGAATCAAATACCACCGATTGCCATCCCTTTTCCCCCAGTCTGATGAGATGAGGTCACTTGGACATTAATAAGGTTGTGTTTGCAGCTGCTGACAACTGCATGTTGTCAGGGAAAATCCATCTTTAGTAACCTGCTTTGGTAGCTCTGTAAAAGGTCCAGACTAAGAACAAAGTTACACCCTTTTTGTGTATATTAGGACTGGAGAATCTTTATTACAGGGACTTTACAGCAGTATATACACTAAAAGGACAAATGTATCCAGTCCCATTATCACAGGTGTTTACAAACATTTTTGAAGTTATGGGTCATACTGTCCTTCTCCATGTTTTTTTTTTGCACACTGCAAAAAAGTAAACTGACAGGTGTTTCATACAAAATTAAATAAGTATACAAGTACAGGTTGCTGTGATTGCACTGCTATTGTATACAAAAAAGTACAACTGCACTCTGAGTGCGCTTAGGATAATGTGAACATTGAGTACCTGAATTTGGATTGAGTCGCATTAATACTGTATACTTATAAAATTGAGGTAGTTAGCGCAAAGTTTGATTGCCAACGATCAGGAAGCTCCTGTAGGTGGGAACCTACATCAATAGACTTTTCTCCCCTGGGTTTACATTTATCTTATATATATGGCCACTTTTAGTGGATCCCATAGTCATTTTCCTTATTATCTTTTAACATACAATGACCTAAATGTTGTTAGCTATTTTTATGACACTTTCTGGAGTGCTTAAATTACCTAGATATCTTTATATTCTTATTCAATACATAGGGCAGTGTCCTATAGTGCTAAAAAAATTTTTTTAGGCTAATCTAATCCCTCCAAGCCATTGTTATTGACGCATACAGGGAATATTAATGAGATCTAATAGTTTATTAAAAGAGGTTGTCTGGCTTTAAAAAAAAATACAGAAGGAAAAGAATAATTCTAAAATGTATACTTTTATTTTTTCTGCTGCATGTTTACAACTATAAATAAATAAACCTGGAATTAATATTTATTATGAAATTCACTTTACTAACTAGTAATTTATTTGTTCTTTATTGCAAAACTTTTAGAGTCTAAGGCATGCTGTGTGCACTAATTGGCTATTGCTTCAGTATTCTTTTGAAATCTATTGAATCAAGATACTACATTTTCAATGTGTTGTAGTTATTAATATTGTATTGAGTGTTTTCATACTGTAGGTGATAAAGTATGGGGGTGGAGCATAACAGTGACCATTAGTGATTCTTTTACAAACTATGTTCTACGCATATTGGACATAGATTTATTTGAAGCCTGCTTAGCTACTATGTTTTTCTCTAATTAGATTTAGACAGTTTTGGGCTTAAACATCTCAGATGTTAAAGATTTGTTACCAAAAATAACTAGGTATCCCATATCCATTGGATAATAATACTTGCTGATTGCTAGAGATCTGACTATTTGGACCACCAGCAATACCTAGAATTAAGCTTTTAAATATCAAGAACAGATCTCTGCTCCATTCATTGTCTATGGGATTGCATCTGAATACTCTTCTCAGCCTTTTTTTGAAACTCCAGTAAACAATGAATGGACCGACCCAAGCGAATGAATGACTTGCATTTTTGGGAATAGCCAAAATACAAGAGAGTTATCTTAGGGTTGGGACATTTTTGGAGGACAGGGTCAAAATAGGCTATCAGTCTGCTAGAGAATCCTCTGGTATGCCCAGGTGCTATACAAAATGGCCTCCAAATATTAACTCTTTAATGACCTATGACATACAGTGGGGAAAGGAGAGGTTGGAGTGTGATTGATTGATTGTGTGGATAGGTGTCTTTTAATTTTAATACAGGTAATGAGTTCAAACAGGTGCAATTAATACAGGCAATGAGTGCAGGGTAGGGGGGCTTCTAAAAGAAAAACTAACAGGTCTGTGAGAGGCAGAGTACTTGGTGGTTGGTAGTAGTGTTGAGCCACCCCTGTAGTGTTCGAGTTCGGTTTGGTTCGTCGAACACCCGTATGTTTGCCGAACTGTTCATCGAACTGTTCGTCGAACACCTTCGAACACCGTTAAAACCAATGGCAGGCAAACAAAAACACATAGAAACTCATAGAAAACACATAGAAAACACTTCAAAGGTGTCCAAAAGCTGACAAACTGCTCAGAAGACACAACTAACACATGGAAAAGTGACAAGTACATATAGTCATGCGAAAAGAAAAGAGGTGGAGGAGTAAAAGGAGGGGGAGACACAGATATAGGCATGTCATGCCCTTCTAAAACCAAAAAAGTGCGAAGCCGACACGGCCAGTCCGTTCCTGCCCGTGTGACCTCCGTTTCACGGGGTTTGTGCCAGAGCCGTGGTGGACCCTGAAGGCCAGCCCCCCTCTCCCAATACTCTTCACTGAGTGTCCCGGGGGCCCAAACCATTTCCTCTGAAAAAATTAAGTGTCCAAACTACAGGTGGTGTAGCTTGCTTAACAGCTGGGATAATCCGCTGACTTGCAGACACTGCTACTAGGCACAAAGTATTTTCTGGGCTAGATGCAGTTAAAAATTTGTAATTAGATACTCTCGTTGGATGCTGAGAAAGCATTCCATAGAGTCTCCTGGCACGCCATATATTATTCTCTTAAAAAGCTTGGGGGTAGGGGTCTAGGGGACCCTTTTATAGGCAAAATCACAGCCCTGTATCACAATACGTCACCTAGGCTGAAGATAAATGGAACATTTTCATCACCTTTCATAATCACCAATGGGACAAGGCAGGGATGTCCTCTGTCCCCTCTCTTATACATCCTAGTGACAGAGCACCTGCTCTCATCAATTCGCCATAACCCCAATATTAGGTGGATTGAGGTGGAAGGCACCGAGTACAAGTGCTCTGCATTTGCTGATGATGTCCTAGTATATACAGTATCACTCAATCACATATATCCATCCCTGCTGTTATGGCTCAAATAGATCACTTTGTTACATGGTCAAATTTTAAAATCAATGCAGCGAAGTCTGAGGCCCTCGATGTCTCCCTCCCCAAATCCATACAGGATTCCATCCAGTCCAATTTTCCCTTTGCCTGGCCCTCACAGGCTATCAAATACTTAGGAATTCGTATTCATAGAGACCTCTCCTGTCTATGTTATCTTAATTTTGGGCCCTTTATTGAACAACTCCATACAGACCACGGTTGGCAAGATAGAACTGTAAGCTCACTACTTGAACCACTGGTGTTTTGTGGAAAAGCACATGTACACTGTGTTCCAAATTATTATGCAAAAAGTGTTTAGGAGTGATAAGGTAAGAATTTTTTTGTTTGTCAGTTAAACTCATTGATGGTGATGTGTGTCAGGGCTCTTTATATCACTGTAAGCAATTGCAGACACCTGTGCTAATTAGCTTGGCAGGTGTGTCCAATGAAAGGCAAGACTACTTAAGAAGACTGTCCCACATTATTAAGCAGCCTACATTTTCTGCCAAAATGGGAAAGAAAAAGGATGTGTCGGCTGCTGAGAAGCAACGAATTGTCGAGTGTTTAGGTCAAGGCATGACTACAATAAACATTGCCAAGACACTTCATCCTGATCATCGCACAATCAAGAAGTATGTAGCTGATTCACAGTACACACGTATGCGTGCTGATAAGGGAAAATTGAGGACTCTTTCCTACAGGCAATTACATCAGGTTAAAAGAGCAGTGGCAAAAAAGCCTTGCAATAGCAGCAGACAAGTTTTTGAAGCTGCTGGTGCCTCCAACGTCCCCCGAACAACAAGATGCACTGTCCTTCAGAGGTTTGCAGCCATGCGTAAGCCATCCTGTCGACCTCCTCTATCCACTGTACACAAGCTGAAACGGCTCCAGTGGGCCAAACAATACATGAAGACTGACTTCAAAACTGTTTTGTTCACCGATGAGTGCCAGGCAACGCTCGATGGTCCAGATGGATGGAGTGGAGGATGGCTGGTTGATGGACACCCCATGCAAACACGGTTACGGCGCCAACAAGGAGGAGGTGGAGTAATGTTTTGGGCTGGAATCATGGGGAGAGAGATTGTCAGCCCCTTTAGGATCCCTGAAGGGGTAAAGATGAACTCCATAATGTATGTGGAGTTTCTCAAACAGCACTTCCTGCCATGATTCAAGAAGAAGAACCGTGTATTCCGCAGCAAGATCATTTTCATGCATGATAATGCACCGTCTCATGCTGCACATAACACATCTGCATCTCTGGCTGATATGGGCATAAAAGGGGACAAACTTATGGTGTGACCCCCATGCTCCCCTGACCTCAACCCCATCGAGAACCTCTGGAGCATCATCAAAAGGAGTGTCTATGATGGCGGGAGGCAGTTCACATCTAAGCAACAGCTCTGGGAGGGTATTCTGTCCTCATGCAAAACAATTGAAGCAGAAACCATCCAAAACCTGACAAATTCAATGGACGAGAGAGTTCAGAAGCTCCTTTCGAACAAGGGGTCCTATGTGCAAATGTAACATTACCTAGAATAAAGTTTTGCGTTGAAAACTGTTTGATTTCAGTTTCTAGTAACCTGCTAATGCTTATAATTTCAAAAATGACCATTTTTTTGTTCTTCATTAAAATGAAAAGGTTGATCGAAGAGTGTGGGGGATCTAAGAGTGTGGCAACCCAGCAGTCAGGATTATTTTGAATTCTGACAATCTGAGGGTCATGTTGGAGGTAGTGCAGCAAGAAGGCACTCATGTGTCTTGCGCATCTAGGAGCCCCAAATTTATTTTCCGGGCTAGATGCAGCTAAAAATTATTATTAAGTTGAAAGCTGGTGGAGCTTAGTATAGATGGCCTAATAGAATCAGTACTGCAAACTGCTACAAGGCCAAAATTATTTTACAGGCAAGATAGAGATAAACATGATTAGTAATAATTTGAAATCTGGTGGAGCTTAGTATAGATGGCCTAATAGAATCAATACTGCACACTGCTACTATGCCCAAAATTATTTTCCAGGCAAGATACAGATAAAAATGATAATTAATTTGAAAGCTTAAAACGGTTGGTGAGGTGATTTTACCAAATCCTCAAGCTTTTACTCTCCCCAGGATGACACAGGGGTAGAAAAGTCCTTGCGGATCCATGATGTGTTCATCTTTATGAACGTGAGTCTGTCTACATTGTCAGTGGACAGCCGCGTGTGCTTATCTGTCAGCACACCACCAGCAGTGCTGAACACACGTTCAGAGAGAACAAAAATTATTAATAATTTGAAAACTGGTGGAGCTTAGTATAGATGGCCTAATAGAATCAGTACTGCAAACTGCTACAAGGCCAAAATTATTTTACAGGCAACATACAGATAAACATGATTATTAATAACACTGGTGTACAAAAAAAAAAAAATTTCTGGCATGGACTTTAAGAACAGTTTTAGACTAATTTGAGGGTGCTGAATTCAAATCTGATCTTATAATTTCTCTATCACATCACGTTTTTGCGCTATAGATATATAGCCCATTTTCAATAATTCTAAGAAAAATATAAGTAGTGTATGAAAAGTGCCGGTTTATAAGGTTCACTGAGGTAAATTTAGTTTTCATTTAGTCTCCCAATAAATGTGAGAATATCTTTGTTTTCTTTGAACATGCATAATTCCCATTTGTTATGATAAGAAAGTAAAAAAAACAGTTTTCAAACACCCTTGTTTTCTGTGCTACTGGGACAGTAGAGCTACAGCAGAGCATTGGATGAAAACAGAATGGCCTCAGCGACAGAGTTTGGCATCTGGCGATAAGAATGTCATCCATGATCCTCTAGTGGATAGGAAGAACATTGTCTTTCCTCCCTTGCACATAAAACTTGGATTGATGAAGCAGTTCGTCAAAGCTCTCAATCACAGTGGAGAATGCTTTAACTATATATGTTCAACTTTTCCTGGTCTTAGTGAAGAGAAGAAAAAGGCTGGAATATTTGATGTACCTCAAATAAGAACACTTATGAGAGACCCAAACTTTATCACATCAATGAATGAGACAGAAGAAAGAGCTTGGAATGAATTTTGTAATGTGGTGCAGAATTTTCTAATGAATAAGAAAGCAGATAACTATGAAAAGATTGTGGAAGAGCTACTAATGAGTCTGCAAAATCTTGGATGTAGAATGAGTATCAAGATTCACTATTTACACAGCCATTTGGACTTTTTTCCAGAGAACCTTGGGGATGTGAGCGAGGAACAAGGGGAGCGTTTTCATCAGGACATTAAAACAATGGAAGAACGGTATCAAGGCCGGTGGGACTCACATATGATGGCTGACTATTGCTGGAGCTTGATGAGAGACAACCCAGAAGCTGTACATCACAGATCAGCCAAGAAAAGAAAGTTCAAATAACTGCCATTTGAAATTCATCTGTGTGCCATATATATGTGTTTTTATATTTTGTAGTTTAATTTTGTTAGTATATTTGATTTGCTGTACACAGACTTTGTAATTTTTGTTATTCCTTGATTAAAAATATACAAAATGTAGAAACGAAAATCATGAGGTTTTTATCAAAACACATTCAATAGGAGTAATTTCCATCAAAAATATTTCGAAATCCTGATGTGATAGCCAAAAACGGAGTTCATATTAGTAATCAGCAGCCAAAATTGACTTAAAATATGTTTTAAAAGCTTTTGACAGAAAAATTGAGTTGACCAGTGGAATTTTAAATCTGGTGGAGCTTAGTATAGATGGCCTAATAGAATCAGTACTGCAAACTGCTACAAGGCCCAAATTATTTTCCAGCCAAGATACAGATAAACATGATTAGTAATTTTAAATCTGGTGGAGTTTAGTATAGATGGCCTAATAGAATCAGTACTGCACACTACTACAAGACCCAAATTATTTTCCAGCCAAGATACAGATAAGCATGATTAGTAATTTGAAAGCTTAAAACGGTTGGTGAGGTGATTTTAACAAATCATCAAGCTTTTACTCTCCCCAGGATGACAGAGGGGTAGAAAAGTCCTTTCGGATCCATGATTTGTTCATCTTTATGAACGTGAGTCTGTCTACATTATCAGTGGAGAGCTGCGTGTGCTTATCTGTCAGCACACCACCAGCAGCGCTGAACACACGTTCAGACAGAACGCTGGCTGCGGGGCATGACAAGATTTCCAAGGCGTAAGTGGCGAGCTCCGGCCATTTATTCAGATTGGAAGCCCAAGAAGAGCAAGGGTCCAGTGACACAGTCATGGCTTCAATGTTTACTTGGAGATACTCCTGCACCATCGTCTCTAGGCGTTGACTATGTGTCAGACTTCTTGTCTCCTGTGGCCTTGCAAAGGATGGGCTAAAAAAGTGGTGAAATGATTCCGAAAAATTGATGTTACCAGCAGATACTGTGTTTCTGTTACGTTTTGACTGCTGAACACTCGACGGTCCCACGGTTGGCAAGTTGGAACTGTGATATTCACTACGTGCACCACTGGTGTTTTGTGGAAAAGCACATGTAAGATTCTGCAACAGTCTCCGCTTATACTCCTGCATGCGTGCATCCCTTTCTATAGCAGGAATAATTTCTGCAAATTTACTTTTGTACTGGGGATCTAACAGTGTGGCAAGCCAGTAGTCAAGATTATTTCTAATTCTCACAATTCGAGGGTCATGTTGCAGGTAGTGCAGCAAGAAGGCACTCATGTGTCTTCCGCCTCCAGGAGCACCAAGTCCCTGTTGTGTTGGTGGCGAGGTAACAATCATGCTTCCTTCCTCTGCCCTCTCCCCCCAACCTCGCACAACAGAAACATGATCAAGGTCTCCCTCATCTGATGAGTCTTCCATCAGTTCGTCCTCCACTTCTTCCTGGGCTCCTGCACCTTCCTCACTAGTTTCGCTGCTACCATGCGCCCTCGTAAAACCATCTCCCCCACCCTCACATGCCTGCCGCCTTGGTGCTGCCGACCGTCTGGACCTTGCAGATGTTAGCCCTTCCGCATACAACTCCTCCTCCTCTACCTCCTCCACCTCCTCTTGTGCCACCACCTGACTCCGAATTCTGTTTAACATGTGCTCCAGCATGTAAATCACCAGAATAGGCATGCTGATAATGGCATCGTCAGCACTAAACATCTTCGTCGCCATTTCAAAACTGTGCAGAACTGTGCATAAGTCCCTGATCTGAGACCACTCCTCCAGCGTGATTTGCCCCACCTCTGGATCTCGTTGGCCCAGGCTATACATCAGAACATATTGCACTAGGGCTTGTCGGTGCTGCCACAGTCGCTGCAACATGTGCAGAGTTGAATTCCACCAGGTAGGCACATCGTATTTTAGCAGGTGAAGTGGCAGGCCCAACGACTTCTGTAGAGATGTGAGTCGCTGAGCTGCAGGATGCGAACGGCGGAAGTGAGCACACAGCGACTGTGCCCTCTGCAGAAGGCCATCTAGTCCGCGATAGTGGGCTAAAAATTGCTGGACAACCAGGTTCAACACGTGAGCCATACAAGGCACGTGTGTGACATTGCCCCGGTGAAGGGCCGCACCGAGGTTTGCAGCATTGTCGCACACGGCCTTCCCTGGTTTCAGGTCCAGTAGAGACAACCATTCATGAAACTGGTTCTCCAGAGCTGACCACAACTCCTCAGCTGTGTGACTCACATTTCCCAGACATTTCAAAGTAAAAACCGCCTGATGACGTTGATGTCACGGGTGTGTCGCCACGAAGATCGTCACGATTACACAGCCTGACTTCTCGCAGCTGACTTTTTGGTGCTTTGTGTTTTTCGGCAGTGAGGGAGTTAATTCTCTCTCTCTCTGTGCTAGACGAGGTCCAGCCTCGCCCAGCTGCAATCAATGCTGCTGCAGTGAGACTCCTTCAAATGCCTGCTGCTCTGTTAGGGAAGTGTCGGTGAAAGCATTTCATGCAGACTAACAGAGCGGATCGTGGTATTTGGAGTTTCAGAGATAAGTGTATTTGGAGCGGTTTTTCCCTTCCTCGCTTTATCATTTATCTCCTTTCCCATTGGTGTTCCCTCTGTTGTAGTTGTGTAGTTTTTGTATGCAAGGTGGTTTTGGTTTTCCCCTTGTACTGTCTCGTTCGTCTAAGTACTGTGTGTGGGCATATTATTACTTGTCCCCTTTTGTTGTGATCGGGGTCCTTCTCAGGACTAGATTACTTAGGTGCAGGGATCCTCAGGAGGTAGGGGTTACGCTGGCGGCCTGGACCTCTGTACCTTTAACAGTACCTCCAGGTTGAGGGATTAGTCAGGGCCCCAGCTTAGGGTCAGCTTAGGCCCCCTACCTCCAGTATACAGAGACAGCGTGACATTTTCACCGACCACTTAGTTTTTCTCCAGCTACCATGGATCCAGTAGCCGGTCTAGCTCGGCAGTTGCAGAGTTTGTCCATGGAGCTGGCGGACGTTAGGTCCAAGGTTTTGTATCCTCAGGAGCAAGCCGGACCAGAAGCTAAAGTAGCTCTCCCTGACAGGTTCACTGGGGGGCGGGACAAGTTTTTTGTTTTCCGGGAGGCATGCAAGTTGTACTTTCGGCTGCGGCCTCGCTCATCGGGGAGTGAAGAACAAAGGGTGGGAATTGTCATCTCGCTCGTACAAGGGGACCCACAATCTTGGGCGTTCTCTCTTCCCCCGGGCTCCCCGGCTCTCCAGTCAGTGGATAGGTTTTTCGCTGCTCTGGGACTCGTATATGATGACCCAGATCGGATCTCCCTTGCTGAGTCTAAGTTACGTAGGATTCAGCAGGGAGATCGTCCGGCGGAGGAATTCTGTTCGGAGTTCCGTAGGTGGGCCACGGACACCCAGTGGAATGACCCGGCTCTTAGGAGCCAGTTTTGTCAAGGTTTATCCGACAAATTACAGGATCTGTTGGCACAGTATGACTCTCCCGCGTCACTGGAAGCCGCTATGGCCCTTGCTATTCGCGTTGACAGACGGCTTCGGGAGAGGTGCGGGATAACTCTACCCCCTGTGATGACTCCACCTCCTACAAGGTCCCCTCATATGGTGGTTCCCCTGGTCAGTCCAGAGGAGCCTATGCAATTAGGAGGGACATCATTTCGGGGGAGGGGACCGGTGGTGCGCCATAAGACAGGAAGGTGTTTCTTCTGCGGGAGAAAGGGACATTTTATTGGGGGGTGTCCATCCCGTCCCTTGCAGAGTGAAGAGTCATCGGAAAACTGTTGATCCCAGGTTGTGTGGTGGACGGCAATCTGGGAGTAGGTATTTCGTCCCTAGGTTCGTCTCAGTTTCTCGTGCCGGCGGAGGTGGTGGTGGGTACGAGAACTGAGAGGATATCTGTTCTTCTGGATAGTGGGGCCGGGACTAATCTGGTTGATGCTCGGTTTGCCCGGGTTCAAGGTATGCGATTGAGTGAGTTGGCTAAACCCATCCCCATATTCTCGATCGATGCCAGGCCTCTCGGTCAGGGAAGTTTTTTGCAAGCTGTGCATGACGTAAAACTTCAAGTGGGGGCGATACATAAAGAACTGTTGTCTTGCTACGTGTTGGAGGGTCTTCCCACTCCTATAGTGTTGGGCCTTCCTTGGTTAACTAAGCATAACCCGGTTATTAATTGGCAAACCAGAGAGATAAGCCAATGGAGTAAATTCTGTAATAAAAACTGCATGAACACGGTCATCGGTGCGGTTACTCCTTGGGTCTTACCTCCATTTCTGGCGGACTTTGAGGATGTATTCTCGGAGAAAGGGTGCCAGGAACTACCTCCTCATCGCGAGTATGACTGTTCTGTAAAACTGCTCCCTGAGGCCAAGTTACCTAAAGCTAGGTTGTATAACCTTTCTGGTCCTGAGAGGCAGGCCATGAAGGATTATATTTCAGAAAGTCTGGCTAAGGGGCATATTAGACCTTCATCTTCACCGGTGGCTGCGGGGTTCTTCTTTGTTAAGAAGAAAGATGGAGGCCTACGCCCTTGCCTGGATTTCCGTGAACTTAATCGGATTACGGTCCGAGATCCGTATCCGCTCCCACTTATTCCCGATCTCTTTAATCAGATCGTGGGCGCCAAATGGTTCTCTAAGTTGGATCTCAGGGGGGCGTACAATCTGATTAGGATGAAGGAGGGGGATGAGTGGAAGACGGCGTTTAACACTCCGGAGGGGCATTATGAGAACCTTGTCATGCCATTCGGTCTGACTAATGCCCCGGCGGTGTTCCAACACTTTGTTAATGACATTTTTCGCCGCCTGGTGGGACAGTTTGTTGTCATATATCTGGATGATATCTTAATTTACTCGCCGGATCTGGTGTCTCATCAGGAGCACGTTAGGCAGGTGTTACAGATCTTGCGGGATAATAAACTGTATGCCAAATGGGAAAAGTGTGTGTTCGCCGTACAGGAACTCCAGTTTTTAGGCTTCCTGGTTTCAGCGTCCGGTTTTCGTATGGACCCTGGGAAAGTGCGGGCAGTTCTTGAGAGGGATCGGCCAGAGAATCTTAAGGCACTACAACGTTTCCTGGGGTTTGCTAATTATTACCGGAAGTTCATTCGGAATTTCTCGTCCATGGTTAAGCCTCTCACAGACATGACTAAAAAGGGGACGGATTTTTCTAGGTGGTCTGACAAGGCTTGTCAAGCATTCTCCTCCTTGAAAAAATGTTTTGCCTCGGCACCCATACTCATTCAACCTGATGCGTCACAGCCATTCATTGTAGAGGTAGACGCTTCTGAGGTAGGGGTGGGAGCAGTATTGTCACAAGGTTCGTCCCCTGGTAAGTGGCATCCGTGCGCCTTTTTCTCTAAAAAATTGTCGTCCGCTGAGAGGAATTACGATGTCGGCAATAGGGAACTCTTGGCCATTAAGTTAGCTTTTGAGGAGTGGCGCCATTTTTTGGAGGGGGCAGTCCATCCGGTCACCGTCATCACCGATCACAAGAACCTGCTATATCTGGAGTCCGCGAAACGTCTGAATCCCAGACAAGCTAGGTGGTCATTGTTTTTTACCAGGTTTAATTTTGTCGTTACATATCGTCCTGGGTCAAAAAATGTAAAGGCGGATGCCTTATCTCGTAGTTTCCCTGGGGCCGGGAATACGGACGACCCGATTCCTATCCTTCAGGAGGGGGTGGTGGTTTCGGCAGTATGCTCTGAGCTGGAGGAGGAGGTATTGGAGGCTCAGGGGGACGCCCCTGTTGGACCTCCGGGGAGACTGTTTGTTCCAGATCAGTTGCGACAAAAGGTGATCGAGGCACACCATAACTCAGTTTTTGCAGGACACCCGGGGAGTAAAGCAACTGTGGATCTCCTCTCGCGTCGGTTTTGGTGGCCTAACTTACATAAGGAGGTGGTAACTTTTGTCGCGTCCTGTGGGGTTTGTGCGCGCTCTAAGACCTCACATACCCGTCCGTCTGGGGCCCTCTTACCTTTGAAGATCCCGGAGCGTCCTTGGACTCATCTGTCTATGGACTTTATTACGGACCTCCCTCTGTCTTCGGGTAAAACGGTCATACTCGTTGTAGTGGACAGGTTCAGCAAGATGGCACATTTTATCGCTCTTCCTGCTCTCCCTAATGCTAAAACTCTTGCGCAGGTGTTCATTGGGGAGATTGTGAGGCTTCACGGGGTACCCTCCGAGGTGGTGTCTGATCGGGGGTCTCAGTTTGTGTCCAAGTTCTGGAAGGCGTTTTGTGCACGGCGGGGGATGCATTTGTCGTTCTCATCGGCTTTTCATCCTCAGACCAATGGTCAGACGGAACGAATGAACCAGAGCTTGGAGACATATCTCCGGTGTTTTGTGTCAGAGAACCAGGAGGACTGGGCTTCTTTCTTACCTCTGGCAGAGTTTGCTCTTAATAATAGGCGGAGCGAGTCCACTGGTAAGTCCCCGTTTTTTGGGGCATATGGTTTTCACCCCCAGTTTTGTACTTTCAGTAGGGGGGGCTCTTCGGGGGTTCCTGAGGAGTAACGATTTTCCTCATCACTCGCTTCAGTATGGAGAGGGGTACTGAATAATCTGAGTACTATGGGGAACCGTTACAAACGTATGGCTGACAGGAGGAGAGTGTCTGGTCCGGACCTAAGTGTGAACGATCGGGTATGGTTGTCTACCAGGAATATAAAACTTAAGGTTCCCTCCTGGAAACTGGGTCCCAGGTTCATCGGGCCGTACAGAATCAGTTCTATAATTAATCCGGTGGCATTCCGTCTTGACCTCCCCCCTACATTTAAAATTCACAACGTGTTCCACAGATCGTTGCTTAAGAGGTATGTGGCGCCGGTGGTACCGTCACCTTTACCTCCCCCTCCAGTGGTGGTCAATGGTAACTTGGAGTTCCAGGTATCGAGGGTCATCGATTCACGCTTTAATCGCCGGTCCCTTCAGTACCTGGTTCATTGGAAAGGGTATGGTCCTGAGGAGAGGATGTGGGTTCCTGCGTCGGATATTAACGCAGACCGATTAGTTCGGGCCTTCCACACGACTCACCCGGATAAACCTGGCCCTGAGGGTCCGGAGGCCCCTCGTAGAAGGGGGGGTACTGTCACGGGTGTGTCGCCACGAAGATCGTCACGATTACACAGCCTGACTTCTCGCAGCTGACTTTTTGGTGCTTTGTGTTTTTCGGCAGTGAGGGAGTTAATTCTCTCTCTCTCTCTGTGCTAGACGAGGTCCAGCCTCGCCCAGCTGCAATCAATGCTGCTGTAGTGAGACTCCTTCAAATGCCTGCTGGTCTGTTAGGGAAGTGTCGGTGAAAGCATTTCATGCAGACTAACAGAGCGGATCGTGGTATTTGGAGTTTCAGAGATAAGTGTATTTGGAGCGGTTTTTCCCTTCCTCGCTTTATCATTTATCTCCTTTCCCATTGGTGTTCCCTCTGTTGTAGTTGTGTAGTTTTTGTATGCAAGGTGGTTTTGGTTTTTCCCTTGTACTGTCTCGTTCATCTAAGTACTGTGTGTGGGCATATTATTACTTGTCCCCTTTTGTTGTGATCGGGGTCCTTCTCAGGACTAGATTACTTAGGTGCAGGGATCCTCAGGAGGTAGGGGTTACGCTGGCGGCCTGGACCTCTGTACCTTTAACAGTACCTCCAGGTTGAGGGATTAGTCAGGGCCCCAGCTTAGGGTCAGCTTAGGCCCCCTACCTCCAGTATACAGAGACAGCGTGACATTTGAGCCCTGCTGCCAGCATAGTAAGGAGGTGTGCAGGATTCCTTCTGTGCAGTTAGAAAGCTTGTGGCATGACCAGACAGGCTTTGGGTGCAGGTGGAGGACCGAGAGGAGGTTGAGGAGGCAGAAGCAGTGGAGGAACTTCGAGATAAAGAGGATTGACGCACAACTCGTGGGGACTGCAAGACTTGGACAGCAACCCCTTGTCCTGCTGTCACCATAGTTACCCAGTGCCCAGTCAGCGACATGTAACGCCCCTGTCCATGCCTACTCGTCCAAGTGTCTGTGGTGAAATGCACCCTGTCACACACAGAGTTTCTCAAAGAAGCAGTGATGTTGTGTGCGACATGCTGGTGGAGTGCAGGCACACCTTTCTTTGAGATGTAGTGCCGACTGGGCATCTGGTACTGGGGCACTGCGACGGACATAAGGTCTTGAAAATCCTCTGTGTCCACCAGGCGGAAAGGCAGCATTTCTGTAGCCAAGAGCTTGCAGATGATGAAATTCAACCTCTTAGCTTTCTCATGGCTAGGAGGAAATGTTTTTTTACTTGTCCACATCTGAGGGACCGAGGGCTGGCTGTTGTGCTTAGACGGGGTTGAGAAGGGTGTCCCCGGCAAACTGCCCGTCTGTGAGGAAGATGCAGGCGGACATGTTAGGTTGCCTTGATCCAAAGGTGGTGCTATCGATGTCGGACAGCGCTGAACACCAGCTGGTGTTTCCACCTCCAAAGAAAATGATGATCTGCCAATCACGCTGGCTGTTGCGGGTAAAGAGGTGGCAGGTCTGCGTCTCAAAACAGGTGTGACTGCTGCCCCCCCAGTCACAGAGGATGAAAAGGCCGCGGATGCACAAGATGTTGCAGACTGTGGTTGGCCCGGCTGGCTAGGCCGCATTGTAGCACAGTGAGCTTCCCACTGCAACTTATGCTTCATAGCCATGTGCCGGTTCATGCATGAAGTACTCAAACTATGGATTTTTTGGCCTCTACTTAGCTTTTGCTGACAAATGTTACAGATAAAATGATTTGGGTCATCCTTATCGATCTGAAAAAGTGCCCAGGCTATGCAAAGCTTAGCACCCATGCGACCTGAAGAGCCGCCACAACTTGTGGTCAGAGGCAGAGTTGTGTTTATGGCTGCAGTTGTTGACGTGCTTCCAGTACTACGTCTCTGTCCAGGAAGGCGCAACCTGACCTCGTCGTCACTAGCATCCTCCTCCACCTCCTCTGCTGACCTCATCAACTGGCTTACTGTGGGTTTACAGTAAGTGGGATCTCCAACCTCGTCATCATCACCCTGTGTGTTATCACACCCGTCGTCCTCAGAGCCAACCTCTTCCTGACCTGACAAAAAACTCAAGTTGTCGCTCCAATCAGGTATTTGAGTCTCATCATCATCTTCCTCATTGTCTCCACCAACAGGAGTTACCGTTTGGGAACGAGGGTCTACATTATGGTCAGAACCTTCTGCGTCTGTTCCTGGATCCGACTCATAACGATTCTGGGCATCAGTGCAGATCATTTCCTCATCTGGATTCACAGAAGCTCTGGAGCCGACCTCTGATTCCCAGGCTATAGTATGAGTAAACAGCTCTGCAGACTCAACCATCTGTTCTATCCCATACTCAGACGGGCAGCTGGAGACATGGGAGCTGTGAGGAAGCAAGTGTGATTGGGGTGACACCTCTGAGGACTGGAGTATTTGTGATGTTGAAGTTGCGGTGGAGGAGAGCCCACTTAAAGGAGCACTTGATATCCGTTGAAGCACCTGCTGTTTTTGTGCCTCATCTGGAATTTGTAGCGATTGGCGTGGCCGTAAGAAAGGGATCTTATCACATTGTCCGCTAAAAGAAGTAGACATCTTAGTTTGGCTGGAAGATGGTCTTTCTTCTGCAGATGTTACTGTTGCTTTAACACCTACCCCACGGACACAACCTTTTTTTCCCTCCCCAACACGCCTATTCCCCTTTCCACCAGCAGCAGGCCTTTTTCCACTCATTTTGGTGGTTAACTATTTGACAACTCTGGAGTTGTTTGCACATAAAACAATGGATGGGAACCGAGCAGAGCAGAGTGGCCAAACTGTGGTATTAGCCCAAAAGTATTGGCTTGGTTAGATGCAGTAAAACAATTTTATTACATGCACAGGTGGTGGAGGTTAGTATAGATGGACTAATAGAACAAGTCCCACACACTGCTACAAGCCCAAATATTTTTTCAGAGCTAGATGCAGATAAAAATTATTTTGAATTTGCAACCTGGTGGATGTTAGTATAGATGGACTAATAGAACAAGTCCCACACACTGATACAAGCCAAAATATTTTTTCAGAGCTAGATGCAGATAAAAATTATTTTGAATTTGCAACCTGGTGGAATTTAGTATAGATGGACTAATAGAACAAGTACCACACACTGCTACAAGCCCAAATATTTTTTTAGAGCTAGATGCAGATGAAAATTATTTTGAATTTGCAACCTGGTGGAGGTTAGTATAGATGGACTAACAAAACAAGTCCCACACACTGCTACAAGCCCAAATATTTTTTCAGAGCTAGATGCAGATAAAAATTATTTTGAATTTGCAACCTGGTGGAGGTTAGTATAGATGGACTAATAGAACAAGTCCCACACACTGCTACAAGCCCAAATATTTTTTCAGAGCTAGATGCAGATAAAAATTATTTTGAATTTGCAACCTGGTGGAGGTTAGTATAGATGGACTAATAGAACAAGTCCCACACATTGCTACAAGCCCAAATATTTTTTCAAAGCTAGATGCAGATAAAAATTATTTTGAATTTGCAACCTGGTGGAGGTTAGTATAGATGGACTAATAGAACAAGTCCCACACACTGCTACAAGCCCAAATATTTTTTCAGAGCTAGATGCAGATAAAAATTATTTTGAATTTGCAACCTGCTGGAGGTTAGTATAGATGGACTAATAGAACAAGTCCCACACACTGCTACAAGCCCAAATATTTTTTCAGAGCTAGATGCAGATAAAAATTATTTTGAATTTGCAACCTGATGGAGGTTAGTATAGATGGACTAATAGAACAAGTCCCACATACTGCTACAAGCCCAAATATTTTTTCAGAGCTAGATGCAGATAAAATTATTTTGAATTTGCAACCTGGTGGATGTTAGTATACATGGACTAATAGAACAAGTCCCACACACTGCTACAAGCCAAAATATTTTTTCACAGCTAGATGCAGATAAAAAATATTTTGAATTTGCAACCTGATGGAGGTTAGTATAGAATGATGCTATGCCCAAAAGGTTTTACTTCACTAGGTGCAGTAAAAAAAATGGTATTCTATACACAGGTGGTGTAGCTTGCAACACAGATAGGCTACTCCACTGACTAACACACACTGCAAGAGGCCAAAAAGGATTTGCTTTGCTAGATTTAGCCAAATGCTGTGAAAAAAACTTGCACAGCACTAAAACAGACCTGCCTGGCAAAAAGTAATAGGAACTCATGTAACCTAGCCCTCAAAAGGACTGCAGTTACAATTAGTCTTTACTCCCAACCTATCTATTTAAGAGCACAGACCTGCCTGATAAAAGTGATAGGAACTGATGTAACCTAGCCCTGAAAAGGACTGCAATTACAATTAGTCTTTACTCCCAACCTATCTATTTAAGAGCACAGACCTGCCCGATAAAAGTCGTAGGAAATGATGTAACCTAGTCCTTAAAAGGACTGCAATCACAACTATTCCCTACTCCCAAGCTATCTGTAGATTTGTGCGAAAATTGGCTTGAAATTAACAAAGTATAGCGCACACAGCAACAGCGGTGCCGTCTAACACGCAGCTGCAGCAGTGAGAAAATGGTGGCGACGGGGAAAATGGCTGGGTCTTATAGGGCAAGGACATGTGACATACACTGCCAATGACACATGCCCTTGCTTGTGTGAAAAAAAGCAGTGTGTGCACTGCTGATAGGCTGACAGATTGCACCTCCCCACTGTAAATGCGGGAAAGAGAAAAAAAAATGGAGATCTTCATTATTTATGCAGAGATCCATCCCCTGCCCCTCCCCCCGCCCCGCTGTACACTCAAACTGCGTATTAACATTAATTTTCAGCATTACTGAGCAAAAATCCAGTTGTGATTTTGGTGCATGAACAGTTATCGAACATAACCTCGAACAGCCAAATTTTTTTCAAATTGTTCGGGTTCGTCGAACGGCTCGAACACCGCCCAAAACAGCTCGAATTTGAGATTGGCGAACAGCTCGAGTCGCACACCACTCATCTCTAGTTGGTAGGTGATCAAATACTTATTTCATGCAAAAACATGCAATTTAAATATGTAAAAATCTTACAACGTGATTTTTTTTAAGATTCTGTCTTTCACAGTTGAAATGTACCTACTATAAAAATTACAGACCTCTCCATTGTTTGCAGCTGGGAAAATTTGCAAAATCGGCAGTGTATCAAATACTTATTTTCCCCACTGTACATTTTCATCATAGGTCGATAAGGATTATATGAAGCAGTCTTAGGAGCATAGATTGCTTCATACCAAGGAAACATTGGCTGTGTTACATAGCCGGTGTCTACCAGTAACTACAACAGCTGGAATTTAATCTGATTGCTGTAGCTTAACTTAAATGCCTTTACAAATTTCTGACCGCATCATTTAAGTTACATCAGTTCCAGCACACGCTGTCACAAGATTTCATTGGCTCCCTACAACCTGATCATTTAAAAAAAAAATTACAGAAGGAAAAGAAGGTTAAAAAATAATAAAACATTATACAACATATATTCAACAGCTGTACTTCTAAGAACTCAAGCACAGACTGCTTTCATCAACAGGCTGATGATATCTGTGTGATTTTAGCAAGTGACAGGAATAGGAAACTATCTGAGACACATTCCATAATATTCTTTTTAAGTCAAACAAAGTTTCAGCCAATCACAGACCACATTGGTCATGTGACTGAAGAATAGTCCAACATCACTTCCTGTTCTGCTGGAAATCAGCAGAGCAGTCTGTGCTGAAGCCACAGGGGATAGCACATGACAATGTTAGCATTTAGAAAAAAACAAATATGCAAATTGTCTCTTCAGAGAGGAAGAGGACTAGAACTCTAGTGTCATCTATTGGAAGCAGCAATCCTAAAAGTCAATATCAACTCTTTAACGAGCCTTGCAATATGACTTAGGAAAAAAGCCAACTTGTATGGCTCGTTAAAGAGTCGATATTGACTTTTAAGATCGGTGCTAGAGTTCTAGTCCTCTTCCTCTCTGAAGAGAACATTTGCATATTTTATTTCCCAGAGGAGCATGCATGGCTTATACGTCTCCTCACTCTGACATGCCAAGCCTGGCTTGAAACTCTCCACAGGGAAAAACATTACCCCTTACATCCCAGAAAAAAAACAAATAAACCTAGTTGGTAGGTCATAAAGGAATCATGGTAACGGGTAGATTTCCAAGGATCTCATTGTCTTCATCTCATACATCACCTACTAAAACAATGCAATATTAATAATGACTACAACACGATGAATGTTTAGTGTCCATGATTAAATAAATTTCAACAGAATCCTAATCAGTAGCCAATTAGTGCACCCAGTATGCCTCAAACTCCTAAAGTTTTGCAATAAATAGCGAATATATTAAGTCAGTAATTTAAGTCTCATAATAAATATTCATTCCAGGTTTATTTATTTATAGTTCTAAGCACACAGCTGAAAGTACAAGATTAGCTCTGATCCCATGATTACTGTTCTAAATTTCCCATAATAATAGCATTCCTGCTGTAGACAATATCTTTATGTTGTATTCCAAATCCAATGCTATGAAACAAATTACCGTATTTTTCAGACTATAAGACGCACCGGACCATAAGACGCACCTAGGTTTTAGAGGTGGAAAATAGGGGAAAAAACTTTTGAAGTAAAAAATGAGGAGAACTGTAACTCCGCATGTTCTTCAGCTCCTATGGCATGCCAGGAGTTATAGTTCACCCCATATTTGTCATGTGGTTTTCCTGAGGAGAACTATAACTCCTAGCATGTCATGCAGCTCCTATGGCATGCTGGGAGTTAGAGTTCACCACAGCGGTAGTGTTTTACTGTGTGTGCTTAAAGTTACTCTACAGTATAATGCTTGCCTCACTGTTTCTTGTCGGGACCGCGCTAGACAGGGAGTGGTGGGGTCGGACTGCAGGGAGATGGATCACGGAACCGGAATCAACAGCGCTGTTATGAATTCATTATGGCCATGTTAGACAGGAGTTAGTGGGCGGTCTCCGGTCCAGATCACGTGTTTTTCTATCTATGTTCCATGTCCTTCATCTGTAGTTTTTACCGTTTCTATCATATTATGGCACCTTTATGAACATTGGCCTGCATATACCGCGATGTCTGAACGCTGTGGTGTCACCGTCCCTCTGCACCTGTGGGCTTTCGGCATCTTAATTGATGCCAACGCCCCCTGGATGCCTTGGTAACGGTGACGCTGCCACGTCACACATGGACATGCACGGTGCGGGATTCGTGGCCTATGACGAGTATCGCATCAACACCGGTGACGTGATTTGCGTCATCAGAGACAAGCGCAATGCACACCAAGCCGCGCACTTCCGGGTGCGCGGGCTGCGCCGGCATGAACATGTGCAGGGAATGGAGCTTGGGTGGGTGCACTCCGCATGGCGCCTCTGCACTTGTGGTGCCTTGTTGGGGGTGTGCCCACCTTTGCACATGTGCAATAATTTCTCCGGGCCCTATTTATAGCAGACTGCCATTATGGATATACACCCCTTGAGAAAGGCTTATGCCGAAACGCGCGTTGGGGGAGGTGCATTGTGTGGCGGGTCTGGATCCTATGAGACCAAGGTAATACAATGCAATGGTAATACTGCCATGGTTATGTGGGATAATATAATCTATGTAAATCGATGACATATAGCCATGTGACCTATAAATAGCATGTGACTTCTCACATTTTGTACTTTATATTAAGTATACCCATTGCATGTCCTTATATTCAATAACCTAAATACATTAATCCAGTACCCACCACCATAAGCACTTTAGTTGTTATTTTTATGGGGGAGGCGCTCTATGTGGTTGGTTTAAACTTCAAGTTATTGAGATAATATGTTATGTGGATGGTATAATATATGCAAATTAAGCAACATAGCCTATAGATAGCACGTGATTTATTATATTGTGTACTATGTAGTGTGCATACCCTCTGCATATTTCTGGATTTAATATATCAGTCCAATATATACCACTATGAGCACCTTAGGTGTTGGTTTTTATTTATTTGTATGATGCACTTTATTCCATTTGTCTGTAACCATGACATTAATAAAGATATTTATACATTTTTTCACATATTGATGACCTAGTACCATTCATTTTTTTGACCCTTGGGTCACCCTCCTTTCTGGTAGCGCATAGCGCAGTTGGTCTATAAATCCTTCCCTATAGTAGCATAAAATAATATGGTTTCTGTCTATATGACTATGCTACGGTTTTCTCGAAGTTCTCTTTTATCTCTAAGTTTAGTACAGTGATGAATTTCAGGTGCCAGGTCAGCCCCCATCAAATACTTCTGTATTGAGCATACAACTCCTACTTTATCCTGAACAATAATAATAAGATACTAGTTGATGTTACTAGCCATCATCAGAGTATGAACCATACAGGAACTACAATACTGATGAGACATAGTCAGAATCATACATGAACATTTATGCCAGGTACCTTATAGTTGACATCTTCTATTATTAGAGTTGTTCACATTCTTTTCCTCTCTATCTGGTGCAGGCACCATTATGATATTTCACATACCACATACCTTCCTTGTTCTCCCGCCTTCTGCAACACAAGCCAACATGGTGCCCTTAAAAATAAGAATGTCATTATAATGCTCATAAATAAAAATATTTGCCCATGTTGTGCCCCTGAATAATAATTGCTCTTAACTATGCTCCGTGCACATTTATGACTCTTGTAAAATATTGCCATCATGCTATCCTCGCTTATGAACCATAAACTCGACATCATCTTCCCGTATGAAGTATGATAACACATCATCAACCCTTATAATCTATAACCTGACACTCCATCCCCATTCACAAACTAATACATCACACTTTTCCCTCCTTCATGCTGTCTCTTCCACCATTTCCCCCCATGCTGTCCCTATCTCCACACTGCCCCCTCCAGTCTGTCCCCATCTTCAGTGCATACACCCCTTTCTATATTACCCATTGTTTACATGGTTCCCAATGGGGAATAATATTATAGGGTGTGTCCAGCCTAAAATGAAAAGTCTGCAGTCACGCTGTGTGCTGCGAGGATTTGCCATTGTCTGCCTCGGGAACGGCGGTCAAGTATGCGATTGACTATTGCAATCTCCTACTATGTGTACATAGATTGCAGGCATTTTTTGACTATTCACACAAATCCAATTCCAAATTGTTTGAAATCGCTGGGACCTGAAAATTTAATAAAATTCAACTTGAATTTGATTTATATCTGCTTCTACTTTGTAGGAAATTCTCTTTAGGTTGTTAGATATTTTAATTTATATCTTAAAGTACAGTTGTGTGTTACTCTTAAACATGTTCAGAAAAAGCAAATATTAGCTGAGTTATAGAGTGACAGGACAATCATCTATGTTACTGTTGATTCCAGTGTATTGCTATACATCAGTAAGTAACTCTATATCGTACTTTAGAAACAGCCACACCTTATCCAAATACCGGACTGTTCCGCTTGAGTAAGCAGCACTGTTTAGAATGGGCTCTTAGATTTACAGCTGAGGAGTTTCCTGCTCTGTAGTTTGCAGTGTGGAGACAGTTGATGTACTTGGGTACTGGACTGAAGATCTTGTATCCTGCAGCCGTCTGGAATAGTTTAATTCTAGATGAGATGTACGAGTGTCCTGAAACAGAATCAAGCAAGGTATGCTTTTTATGTTCTCAATGGGCATCTTAATACTTCTTTATAGCCTTCCTAATATTTTTAAATTGTGTACTAAATGTCCATAAGATGTTGATGAATATATTTCTACGGATTTTAGGATACTTACTTTTAAACTATATGTGGAATGCTACTATTAATTCAGCCATGAGAAATTTGTTTATGGCCACAAGTTATTTTACATGTAATTTTTTAGGGCACAGGTATCGCTATTTTTTAAATTTTGCCATGAATGTAAAGGGGATCTCTTGAGATATTGCTTTGCGATGCCAGAATTTTATCCTTGGTCTGTCTGCTGCTCTATCCCATGGCTATAACAGAAACATGCACACGTCATCATTCATATAACTGATCTTGAATGACATGCAATCTCATTGACTTTTTTTATTATTTTTTTTTTTACCCCAAAACTTTTGCATTCAGTATAATATTAGTTAGGACATATTTGACATTCAAAATCTCTTGCAGTTTTGCATAAACTGTATGATATCCCTTGCCTCTGATGAGAATTTAGGTATCAAAGGCCAGCGCAAAGCACCTCATTTATATGATAATTACATATAAGCAGTGGCTAGTGATTCACGATTCAAGTCATTTGGTCCTTTGGGACTTGTATGTTTACAAGACAGCAAGTATGTGATTATGTCGTGCTAATTAGTTTCCAGGTGACTGGAAAAATGAGCCCACATTCAATAATTGTATACTCCATAGGTCCATTTCCTAGTAACAAAGTTAATTCTAATTGAATAACTAATCCTCATTGAGTCAAATGAATGTGATTATGCTTAAAACACTCCTTTTTGCATGGTTACAAGATGAAAATGATGTTAATTCTTTTTTGTTACCATAGCTATTCATAATGTATATATATATTATATATTAAATATATTTATTTATATATAGTCATATATATATATATATATATATATATATATATATTCATACACACATACAACTAGATATAAAGCAATTGACTGAATGTGTGAAAAATATGCTACATAAAAATTCAGAATGAATGTGAAATATTAGAATTCCGGGTAATACAGTCAAGTGCACGCCATAATCAGATTTCAGATTGGCTGATATTTTACAGATGTGCCCCTTGCCATTACCTGAGCCGCAGTAATTTATTTTGATACAACATGGTGTGCTTGGTAGCTAAAATCTACACGGAAAAATGGTTGACTGGAGAAGGCCAATCCATTGTCACTATTCACAATGTTTACTGTAAAGAAAAATATAATGACAATGTGCCAGTATACCCCAACGAAATGAGGATAAATGCTGTCCTCTCTGTAGGAGAGCTTTATGAATTCTGATCATGCAATCAAGGTGGCATGAATTATGGCCTTTCCAGATTGGGAGAAGAGCTACCCTATCTATGAAAAAAGAATTAATGCCTTTCTTAGACAGCTGGGTTCAGATGAAAAAGGAGACATATCAAAAATTTAAATTTCTATCACATAGAAAAAAATAAACTCTTCAGCCTAAGCTGCTGACAAGTTATTTTACAGTCATGGCCAAAAGTGTTGGCACCCTTGAAATTGTTCCAGAAAATTAAGTATTTTTCCCAGATAATTATTGCAATTGCACATATTTTGTTATACACACGTTTATTTCATTTGTGTATATTGGAACAACACAAAAAAACAGAGAACAAAAGGCAAATTAGACATCATTTACACATAACTGTAGTACAAAAAAAATGCTAAAAAACTATTAATTGTCTATAATTTTTGTGCAATTTGTCCAGCAATTTGTTCAGGTTTCTAGCCCTAATATAAAAGCAGTAATTATCACCGTTATAGGAAGTTTCGCCCCCAGCAGTTCGCCCCCAGCAATTTGCCCCCAGCAGTTCGCCCCCATCTGTTCGCCCCCAGGTACACTTCGCCCCCGCACATTTGACCCCTATCATTTCGCCCCCAGGAAGATTCGCCCCCGCACATTTCGCCCCCGGACGTTTCGAACTGGGGGCGATATGTAAGGGGGCGAGATGTGCGGGGGCAAAACATCCTGGGGGCCAAATGCTGGGGACGAAATGTGCGGGGGCAAAATGTACCCGGGGGCGAATTGCTGGGGGCAAACTGCTGGGGGCGAACTGCTGTGGGCGAAACATCCAATTCCCAATTATCACAGATGGCCCCTTTGATTTACATGCGTGCTGTGACCTTGTGATCAAAATGGCAAAAAAAAAATAATAATATTTTTTTATGTTTATAGCGCCAACATATTCTGCAACATTAAACTTATGACTGTCTGTGTAAGACATTGTTCACAATGCTGAAAGGGTAAATAAGTGGCTAATCTCAACTACTATTAAAAAGACGATGAAATAAAAGCAAATAAAATATAAAACTAGTCATCTCTAATGCATCCAGATCTAATAGATAAAAGTGGAATAAATGAATTTGGCATTGATCGTTTTTATCTAGCTTAGTTCTTACTGCTGTATTAGTGAATAGTACCTCACTTTAGCACTGTGACTAACTATGGGGGCAACTCCAAACACAGGATGCTTTTGCCTTTTCACAAAGTGTCTCTCAGGATCACAATGGGCATTCCACAAAGATGCTTTCCTGTAATATCAACCTAATTGCTTTCTAATAGGAGAGTCTTAAAAGGTGACCCCTACTGCCTCCAATAAAAATGGAGGGAACTACAGGAGAAAATGCATGTGAAGATAAGATAGTAAAAAAGGACACATTTAACAAAGACTGTCATTTAAGCAATAATAGAAGCACAGACATAAAATAAAAAACCTCAGTTCCTGCTGTTCTTGTGTTGTATGTGTCCAGATAATCTTGCCGAGAGGTACAGTCAGAAAGGTCACGATTCTTTGTAAGAACTGGGAAACAATGGTTTCAGAGCAATAACTAAGTTTTAGTACTATGGCGTTCCTAGCATCTGCCTTACAAGAACATACTTTCCTAAGACAGTTGGTACAATTGCAAGTGACAAATGAAAAAGGTGAATGCAGCAGAGAAAATAATTAGACTGCTATCAAGCTGGCCAGTGACCAACATGTTTAATATCTCAATCCACTCATTTTCAATATCCAGCATAGTTAGAATATAATACATTTTAAGATGTCTTTAAATATTAAAAAATATATCTTTTTTCTTAAACTGAAAGTTTTATCTATAAAAAATAAATTGGGTATTTCAATCAGTGGATGTGGAGAATCACACTCCCCTTGAGTGTTATACAGAGGTACAACACTAGGGAAATGCTTTCCCCCAGGATCTAAGATAAAAGCCAATAGTAGCTAAAGGGGCAAAGTATTTCCCTAATGCTACTGCCTCTATGTTATATTTTTATAGGGAATAAATGCACATTTGAACACATGGCTCCAAGAAAACTTTCTGTTATGTTTTGGCGGCTCTTGGCAGATTAGCTAATTCTTTTAGGGATTCAGTAGGGCTCCCCGTTTTCTTGGAGCCTACTCTACATGACAGGAGATTTGGCAAGTTGGACCCAAATGTCTAGGAATTCGGGCCAAAGCACTAACAAAATAATGACTTTGTACTCGCAACTGCTATTACAGGTTTGTGTCGGTCTAGAGTGTAGTTGACTATTTGCAATGAACTGATCCCAGCAGTAAGTTGTTCTGAAAACAGTTGTATATTAAGCTGTAGGTCTCATCACAGTGGGAAATTCATCACTATTCTTGTTACATTTATAGAACTCAAGCAGTGGAAGGTCTGCTGTATACATCACATAGATACACTGAGACTGCTGTATATATATCACATAGGAGACACTGAGAAAGCTGTATATATCATATAGGAGACAACTGGAATGGTGCATATACATCACATAAGAGAAACTGGGACTGGTGTATTGTATATACATCACATTGGAGACACTGGAACTAGTGTATATACAGTACAGACCAAAAGTTTGGACATACCTTCTCATTTAAAGGTTTTCTGTATTTTCATGACTATGAAAATTGTACATTCACACTGAAGGCATCAAAACTATGAAATAACACATGTGGAATTATATACTTAAGAAAAAAGTGTGAAATAACTGAAAATAAGCCTTATATTCTAGGTTCTTCAAAGTAGCCACCTTTTGCTTTGATGACTGCTTTGCACACTCTTGGCATTCTCTTGATGAGCTTCAAGAGGTAGTCACCGGAAATGGTCTTCAACAATCTTGAAGGAGTTCCCAGAGATGCTTAGCACTTGTTGGCCCTTTTGCCTTCACTCTGCGGTCCAGCTCACCCCAAACCATCTCAATTGGGTTCAGGTCTGGTGACTGTGGAGGCCAGGTCATCTGGCGTAGCACTCCATCACTCACCCTCTTGGTCAAATAGCCCTTACACAGCCTGGAGGTGTGTTTGGGGTCATTGTCCTGTTGAAAAATAAATGATGGTAAAACTAAACGCAAACCGGATGGAACAGCATGCCGCTGCAAGATGCTGTGGTAGCCATTCTGGTTCAGTATGCCTTCAATTTTGAATAAATCCCCAACAGTGTCACCATCAAAGCACCCCCACACCATCACACCTCCTCCTCCTTGCTTCATGGTGGGAACCAGGCATATAGAGTCCATCCGTTCACCTTTTCTGCGTCGCACAAAGACACGGTGGCTGGAACCAAAGATCTCAAATTTGGACTCATCAGACCAAAGCACAGATTTCCACTGGTCTAATGTCTATTCCTTGTGTTCTTTAGCCCAAACAAGTCTCTTCTGCTTGTTGCCTGTCCTTAGAAATGGTTTCCTAGCAGCTATTTTACCATGAAGACCTGCTGCACAAAGTCTCCTCTTAACAGTTGTTGAAGAGATGTGTCTGCTGCTAGAACTCTGTGTGGCATTGACCTGGTCTCTAATCTGAGCTGCTGTTAACTAGTGTTGAGCCACCCCTGTAGTGTTCGAGTTCGGTTCGGTTCGTCGAACACCCGTGTGTTCGCCGAACTGTTCGTCGAACTGTTCGTCGAACACTTTCGAACACCGTTAAAACCAATGGCAGGCAAACAAAAACACATAGAAACACATAGAAAACACCTTCAAAGGTGTCCAAAAGCTGACAAACTGCTCAGAAGACACAACTAACACATGGAAAAGTGACAAGTACATATAGTCATGCGAAAAGAAAAGAGGTGGAGGAGTAAAAGGAGGGGGAGACACAGATATAGGCATGTCATGCCCTTCTAAAACCCAAAAAGTGAGAAGCCGACACGTTCAGTCTGCTCCTGCCCATGCCACCTCCGTGTCGCCGGGTTTGTGCCAGAGCCGCGGTGAACCCTGACGGCCAGCCCCCCTCTCCCAATACTGGTGCCTGTCCGCTGGTGGGTCGAGCGAGCCCCCCTGTGGTGGAGGCAGCTCTAAGCTTTTTAATTTAAATTGTCTCTCTAATTTGAATGAATACACTTTAAATCCATTTACAAGGATCTATTGGAGGGCAAGTCTCATGCCAGCAGCCGCGTAATTCCATCTCCAGTAGCGTCCACTAAAGCTGCTGCAGTTAAAAAGCTTTTATAAGGATCGAGCTCGGCTGTCCACTGCAAGGCATCCTACTGCCAGTCCCAGCCCCTATGCCTTGGGGTGCCTCCTGATGCTCTTCACTGAGTATCCCGTGGTCCCGAAGCATTTCCTTTGAAAAAATTAAGTGTCCAAACTACAGGTGGTGTAGCTTGCTTAACAGCCGGGATAATCCGCTGACTAGCAGAGACTGCTACTAGGCACAAAGTATTTCCTGGGCTAGATGCAGTTAAAAATTTGTAATTAGATACTCTCATTGGATGCTGAGAAAGCATTCCATAGAGTCTCCTGGCACGCCATATATGATTCTCTTAAAAAGCTTGGGGTAGGGGTCTAGGGGACCCTTTTATAGCCAAAATCACGGCCCTGTATCACAATACGTCACCTAGGCTGAAGATAAATGGAACTGTAGCACCCTGAGGGCTCGGTTGCTACAGAGGTATTGCACCTCACCCAGAGGTGTGATATCTCACTCTCAGGTAAGGATGGAGTGTGGATCAGGACCCCGACACCTGCAAGCATTACACCACATTGCCGTGGGGCAGGGCGACCAATATGTCCCTGAGATCGGCACGACAGTCACTGACCCTGGCTGGAGTGGGGGGAGGGAACACTGAGGAAGGGGAACCCTGTAGTGCAGGAGCAGGGAGGAAGCAGTTCCTTGGTGCATTGATAAGGGCGAATAAGAGGTGGGCACCATATTAGTTCAGTGCAGAGAAGTCTGAGTAGAAGTGACAGGGAGCAGGGGCTCTGCATGAGCTCTGCTCCGGAGGCGGGCCTAGTAACACAGGCCCAGGCCTGGAAGAGGGAGAAGGAAGGAAGAGGAGCGGAGAAGGCTCCAGGAACGAGGAACGAAGGGATCCCAGGGTTGCAGACGGGCGAGTCGCCACCGCACGCCCGAATCCACCTGCGTAGAGGGGTCAGGCCAAAGGGGGAGACCGGACCGGTCCCTGAAACTAGTGGAGGCGGGAAACGACCCTCAGCTAGAAACCGGAGGCTGTGACATTTTATGTGGCGCAGCCCCTCGCTACACCCGCTAGGAAGGCACCACATAGGGTCAGGGAAACTGGTGCCAAGTTTACCAAGAGGAGGCCCGAGGCAGCCGGACAGAAGCGTTGGTAAGAAAGGCCAGACAAAGGACACACAAAGGGGGTCCTGTGAAGCGCTCCAAAGTTATCTGGGAGTTGTCTGAGCCCCTCACCTGGTGAGCACAGTACGACGTGGGCAGCCCTTACCTGCAGACGTGGTCTGGATAATAAGAACTGTGAGTAAAGGCCCTGGACTGCATCACTGACTCCGTGTCGTTACTGCTGCTGCCCTGCACCATCACCCCCATCCTCCGCATACACTGCCCTGAGGCTATACTCCTCCCGTGGGGAGTTATGCTACACTCTGCTGCACCCACAACAACTGCTTTAGCGATCTGCCCTGCAGCCGCGGTTCACTCTGACTGCAATCCACGGGTGGCGTAGTCGAACATTTAAACATCAAAACCACATAAATAGTTCCGCCACTGGTTTGACCACCCTGAGCCACGGAACCGGGTCGCCGCCACGAAGACTACAACCACCAGCATCCACCAAAAAGGGTCCGGCTCCGGGTGTCCCAAGGCCCAGGGGGTGCGTCAGAACATTTTCATCACCTTTCACAATCACCAATGGGACAAGGCAGGGATGTCCTCTGTCCCCTCTTTTATACATCCTAGTGACGGAGCACCTGCTCTCATCAATTCGCCATAACCCAAATATTAGGTGGATTGAGGTGGGAGGCACCGAGTACAAGTGCTCTCTATTTGCTGATGATGTCCTAGTATATATCACTCAATCACATATATCCATCCATGCTGTTATGGCTGAAATAGATCACTTTGTTACATGGTCAAATTTTAAAATCAATGCAGCGAAGTCTGAGGCCCTCGATGTCTCCCTCCCCAAATCCATATAGGATTCCATCCAGTCCAACTTTCCCTTTGCCTGGCCCTCACAGGGTATCAAATGCTTAGGAATTCCTATTCATAGAGACCTCTCCCATCTATGTTATCTTAATTTTGGGCCCTTTATTGAACAACTCCATACAGACCACGGTTGGCAAGTTAGAACTGTAAGATTCACTACGTGAACCACTGGTGTTTTGTGGAAAAGCACATGTACACTGTGTTCCAAATTATTATGCAAAAAGTGTTTAGGAGTGATAAGGGAAGAATTTGTTTGTTTGTCAGTTAAACTCATTGATGGTGATGTGTGTCAGGGCTCTTTATATCACTGTAAGCAATTGCAGACACCTGTGCTAATTAGTTTGGCAGGTGTGTCCAATGAAAGGCAAGACTACTTAAGAAGGCTGTCTCACATTATTAAGCAGCCTACATTTTCTGCCAAAATGGGAAAGAAAAAGGATGTGTCGGCTGCTGAGAAGCAACAAATTGTGGAGTGTTTAGGTCAAGGCATGACTATAATCAACATTGTGCGATGATCAGGATGAAGTGTCTTGGCAATCAAGAAGTATGTAGCTGATTCACAGTACACACGTGTGCGTGCTGATAAGGGCAAATTGAGGACTCTTTCCTACAGGCAATTACGTGAGGTTAAAAGAGCAGCGGCAAAAAAGCCTTGTCATAGCAGCAGACAAGTTTTTGAAGCTGCTGGTGCCTCCAACGTCCCCCGAACAACAAGATACAGGGTCCTTCAGAGGTTTGCAGATGTGCATACGCCATCCTGTCGACCTCCTCTATCCACTTCACACAAGCAGAAACGGCTCCAGTGGGCCAAACATTACATGAAGACTGATTTCAAAACTGTTTTGTTCACGGATGAGTGCCGTGCAGTGCTCGATGGTCCAGATGGATGGAGTGGAGGATGGCTGGTTGATGGACACCCCACGCAAACACGGCTACAGCGCCAACAAGGAGGAGGTGGAGTAATGTTTTGGGCTGGAATCATGGGGAGAGAGATTGTCGGCCCCTTTAGGATCCCTGAAGGCGCTAAAGATGAACTCCATAATGTATGTGGATTTTCTCAAACAGCACTTCCTGCCATGGTTCTAGAAGAAGAACCGTGTATTTCACAGCAAGATCATTTTTTTGCATGATAATGCACCATCTCATGCTGCACATAAAACATCTGCATCTCTGGCTGATATGGGCATAAAAGGGGACAAACTTATGGTGTGACCCCCATGCTCCCCTGACCTCTATCCCATTCAGAACCTCTGGAGCATCATCAAAAGGAGTGTCTATGATGGCGGGAGGCAGTTCACATCTAAGCAACAGCTCTGGGAGGGTATTCTGTCCTCATGCAAAACAATTGAAGCAGAAACCATCCAAAACCTGACAAATTCAATGGACGAGAGAGTTCAGAAGCTCCTTTCGAACAAGGGGTCCTATGTGAAAATGTAACATCACCTAGAATAAAGTTTTGAGTTGAAAACTGTTTGATTTCAGTTTCAAATAACCTGCTAATGCTTATAATTTCAAAAATTACCATTTTTTTGGTCTTTATTAAAATGCAAAGGTTTATCGAAAAGTTTGGGGGATCTAAGAGTGTGGCAACCCAGTAGTCATGATTACTTTGAATTCTGACAATATGAGGGTCATGTTGCAGGTAGTGCAGCAAGAAGGCACTTATGTGTCTTGCGCATCTCGGAGCCCCAAAATTATTTTCCGGGCTAGATGCAGCTAAAAATTATTATTAATTTTAAATCTGGTGGAGCTTAGCATAGATGGCCTAATAGGATCAGTGCTGCACACTGCTACAAAGCCCAAATTATTTTCCAGTCAAGATACAGATAAACATGATTAGTAATTTTAAATCTGGTGGAGCTTATTATAGATGGCCTAATAGAATCAGTGCTGCACACTGCTACAAAGCCCAAATTATTTTCCAGCCAAGATACAGATAAACATGATTAGTAATTTGAAAGCTTAAAACGGTTGGTAGGGTGATTTTAACCAATCATCAAGCTTTTACTCTCCCCAGGATGACACAGGGGTAGAAAAGTCGTTTCGGATCCATGATTTGTTCATCTTTATGAACGTGAGTCTGTCTACATTATCAGTGGAGAGCCGCGTGCGCTTATCTGTCAGCACACCACCAGCAGTGCTGAACACACGTTCAGACAGAACGCTGGCTGCGGGGCATGACAAGATCTCCAAGGCGTAAGTGGCTAGCTCCGGCCATTTATCCAGATTGGAAGCCCAAAAAGAGCAAGGGTCCAGTGACACAGTCATGGCTTCAATGTTTACTTGGAGATACTCCTGTACCATCATCTCTAGGCGTTGACTGTGTGTCAGACTTCTTGTCTCCTGTGGCCTTGCAAAGGATGGGCTAAAAAAGTGGTGAAATGATTCCGCAAAATTGATGTTACCAGCAGATACTGTGGTTCTGTTACAGTTTGAGTGCTGAACACTTGACGGTCCCACGGTTGGCAAGTTGGAACTGTGAGATTCACTACGTGCACCACTGGTGTTTTGTGGAAAAGCACATGTAAGATTCTGCAACAGTCTCTGCTGATACTCCTGCATGCGTGCATCCCTTTCTATGGCAGGAATAATTTCTGCAAATTTACTTTTGTACCGGGGATCTAACAGTGTGGCAACCCAGTAGTCAGGATTATGTCTAATTCTCACAATTCGAGGGTCATGTTGCAGGTAGTGCAGCAAGAAGGCACTCATGTGTGTTGCGCATCCAGAAGCACCAAGTCCCTGTTGTGTTGGTGGCGAGGTAACAATCATGCTTCCTTCCTCTGTCCTCTCCCCCCAACCTCGCACAACAGAAATGTGATCAAGGTCTCCCTCATCTGATGAGTCTTCCATCAGTTCGTCCTCCACTTCTTCCTGGGCTCCTGCACCTTCCTCACTAGTTTGGCTGCTACCATGCGCCCTGGTAAAACCATCTCCCCCACCCTCACATGCCTGCCGCCTTGGTGCTGCCGACCGTCTGGACCTTGCAGATGTTACCCCTTCCGCATACAACTCCTCCTCCTCTACTTCCTCCACCTCCTCTTGTGCCACCACCTGACTCCGAATTCTGTTTAACATGTGCTCCAGCAAGTAAATCACCGGAATAGTCATGCTGATAATGGTATCGTCAGCACTAAACATCTTCGTCGCCATTTCAAAACTGTGCAGAAGGGTGCATAGGTCCCTGATCTGAGATCACTCCTCCAGCGTGATTTGCCCCACCTCTGGATCTCGTTGGCCCAGGCTATACGTCAGAACGTATTGCACCAGGGCTTGTCGGTGCTGCCATAGTCGCTGCAACATGTGCAGAGTTGAATTCCACCGGGTAGGCACATCGCATTTTAGCCGGTGAAGTGGCAGGCCCAACGACTTCTGTAGAGATGTAAGTCGCTGAGCTGCGGGATGCGAACGGCGGAAGTGAGCACACAGCGACCGTGCCCTCTGCAGAAGGCCATCTAGTCTGGGATAGTGGGCTAAAAATTGCTGGACAACCAGGTTCAACACGTGAGCCATACAAGGCACGTGTGTGACATTGCCCCGGCGAAGGGCCGCACCCAGGTTTGCAGCATTGTCGCACACGGCCTTCCCTGGTTTCAGGTCCAGTGGAGACAACCATTCATGAAATTGGTTCTCCAGAGCTGACCACAACTCCTCAGCTGTGTGACTCACATTTCCCAGACATTTCAAAGTAAAAACCGCCTGATGACGTTGAGCCCTACTGCCAGCATAGTAAGGAGGTGTGCAGGATCCCTTCTGCGCAGTTAGAAAGCTTGTGGCATGACCAGACAGGCTTTGGGTGCAGGTGGAAGACCGAGAGGAGGTTGAGGAGGCAGAAGCAGTGGAGGAACTTTGACATAAAGAGGATTGACGCACAACTCGTGGGGACGGCAAGACTTGGACAGCAGCCCCTTGTCCTGCTGTCACCATAGTTACCCAGTGCCCAGTCAGCGACATGTAACGCCCCTGTCCATGCCTACTCGTCCAAGTATCTGTGGTGAAATGCACCCTGTCACACACAGAGTTTCTCAAAGAAGCGGTGATGTTGTGTGCGACATGCTGGTGGAGCGCAGGCACACCTTTCTTTGAGAAGTAGTGCCGACTGGGCATCTGGTACTGGGGCACTGCGACGGACATAAGGTCTCGAAAATCCTCTGTGTCCACCAGGCGGAAAGGCAGCATTTCTGTAGCCAAGAGCTTGCAGATGGTGAAATTCAACCTCTTAGCTTTCTCATGGCTAGGAGGAAATGGTCTTTTACTTGTCCACATCTGAGGGACCGAGGGCTGGCTATTGTGCTTAGACGGGGTTGATAAGGGTGTCCCCGGCAAACTGCCGGTCTGTGAGGAAGATGCAGGCGGACATGTTAGGTTGCCTTGATCCAAAGGTGGTGCTATCGATGTCGGACAGCGCTCAACACCAGCTGGTGTTACCACCTCCAAAGAAAATGATGACCTGCCAATCACGCTGGCTGTTGCGGGTAAAGAGGTGGCAGGTCTGCGCCCCAAAACAGTTGTGACTGCTGTCCCCCCAGTCACAGAGGATGAAGAGGCCGCGGATGCACAAGATATGGCAGACGGTGGTTGGTCCGGCCGGCTAGGCCGCATTGTAGCACACTGAGCTTCCCACTGCAACTTATGCTTCATGTCCATGTGCCGGTTCATGCATGAAGTACTCAAACTATGTATTTTTTGGCCTCTACTTAGCTTTTGCTGACAAATGTTACAGATAACACGAGTTGGGTCATCTTTATCGATCTGAAAAAATGCCCAGGCTATGCAAGGCTTAGCACCCATGCGACCTGAAAAGCCACCACGACTTGTGGTGAGAGGCAAAGTTGTGTTTGAGGATGCAGTTGTTGACGTGCTTCCAGCACTACGTCTCTGTCCAGGAAGGCGCAACCTGACCTCGTCGTCACTAGCATCTTCCTCCACCTCCTCTGCTGACCTCATCTCTTGGCTGACTGTGGGTTGACAGTAAGTGGGATCTCCAACCTCATCATCATCACCCTGTGCGTTATCACACCCAACCTGTTCCTGCCCTGACAAAAAACTAAAGTTGTCGCTCCAATCAGGTATTTGAGTCTCATCATCGTCTTCCTCATTGTCTCCACCAACAGGAGTTACAGTTTGGGAATGAGGGTCTACATTATGGTCAGAATCTTCTGCGTCTGGTCCTGGATCCGACTCATAAAGATTCTGGGCATCAGTGCAGATTATTTCCTCGTCTGGATTCACAGAAGCGCTGGAGTCGATCTCTGATTCCCAGGCTATAGTATGAGTAAACAGCTCTGCAGACTCAACCATCTGTTCTACCTCATACTCAGACGGGCAGCTGGAGATTTGGGAGCTGTGAGGAAGCAAGTGCGATTGGGGTGACACCTTTGAGGACTGGAGTATTTGTGATGTTGAAGTTGATGTGGAGGAGAGCCCACTTAAAGGAGCACTTGATATCCGTTGAAGCACCTGCTGTTTTTGTGCCTCATCTGGAATTTGTAGCGATTGGCGTGGCCGTAAGAAAGGGATCTTATCACATTGTCTGCTAAAAGAAGTAGACATTTTAGTTTGGCTGGAAGATGGTCTTTCTTCTGCAGATGTTACTGTTGCTTTAACACCTACCCCACGGACACAACATTTTTTCCCCTTCCCAACACGCCTATTCCCCTTTCCACCATCAGCAGGCCTTTTTCCACTCATTTTGGTGGTTAACTAATTCACAACTCTGGAGTTGTTTGCACATAAAAACAATGGATGGGAACCGAGCAGAGCTGAGTGGCCAAACTGTGGTATTAGGCCAAAACTATTGGCTGGGTTAGATGCAGAAAAAAATTATATTCAGTTTGCAACCTGATGGAGGTCAGTATAGATGGACTATTAGAACAAGTCCTACACACAGCTAGAAGCCCAAATATTTTTTCAGAGGTAGATGCAGAAAAAAAATATATTCAGTTTGCAACCTGATGGAGGTCAGTATAGATGGACTAATAGAGAAAGTCCCACACACTGCTAGAATGCCTAATATTTTTTCAGAGGTAGATGCAGATAAAAGTTATTTTTAATTTGCAGCCTGATGGAGGTCAGTATAGATGGACTAATAGAGAATGTCCCACACACTGCTAGAAGGCCAAATATTTTTTCAGAGCTAGATGCAGACAAAAAATTATTTTGAATTTGCAACCTGATGGAGGTCAGTATAGATGGACTAATAGAGAAAGTCCCACACACTGCTAGAAGGCCAAATATTTTTTCAGAGCTAGATGCAGAAAAAAATTATATTCAGTTTGCAACCTGATGGAGGTCAGTATAGATGGACTAATAGAACAAGTCCCACACACAGCTAGAAGCCCAAATATTTTTTCAGAGGTAGATGCAGAAAAAAATTATATTCAGTTTGCAACCTGATGGAATTCTGTATAGATGGATTAATAGAACAAGTCCCACACACAGCTAGAAGCCCAAATATTTTTTCAGAGGTAGATGCAGAAAAAAATTATATTCAGTTTGCAACCTGATGGAGGTCTGTATAGATGGATTAATAGAACAAGTCCCACACACTGCTAGAAGCCCAATATTTTTTCAGAGGTAGATGCAGAAAAAAAATATATTCAGTTTGCAACCTGATGGAGGTCAGTATAGATGGACTAATAGAGAAAGTCCCACACACTGCTAGAAGGCCAAATATTTTTTCAGAGCTAGATGCAGACAAAAAATTATTTTTAATTTGCAACCTGATGGAGGTCAGTATAGATGGACTAATAGAGAAAGTACCACACACTGCTAGAAGGCCAAATATTTTTTCAGAGCTAGATGCAGATATAAATTATTTTTAATTTGCAACCTGATGGAGGTCAGTATAGATGGACTAATAGAGAAAGTCCCATACACTGCTAGAATGCCAAATATTTTTTCAGAGCTAGATGCAGACAAAAAATATTTTGAATTTGCAACCTGATGGAGGTCAGTATAGATGGACTAATAGAGAATGTCCCACACACTGCTAGAAGGCCAAATATTTTTTCAGAGCTAGATGCAGATAAAAATTATTTTTAATTTGCAACCTGATGGAGGTCAGTATAGATGGACTAATAGAGAAAGTCCCACACACTGCTAGAAGTCCAAATATTTTTTCAGAGCTAGATGCAGAAAAAAATTATATTCAGTTTGCAACCTGATGGAGGTCAGTATAGATGGACTAATAGAACAAGTGCCACACACAGCTAGAAGGCCAAATATTTTTTCAGATGTAGATGCAGATATAAATTATTTTTAATTTGCAGCCTGATGGAGGTCAGTATAGATGGACTAATAGAGAAAGTCCCACACACTGCTAGAAGGCCAAATATTTTTTCAGAGCTAGATGCAGACAAAAAATTATTTTGAATTTGCAACCTGATGGAGGTCAGTATAGATGGACTAATAGAGAAAGTCCCACACACTGCTAGAAGGCCAAATATTTTTTCAGAGCTAGATGCAGCCAAAAAATTATTTTTAATTTGCAACCTGATGGAGGTCAGTATAGATGGACTAATAGAGAAAGTCCCACACACTGCTAGAAGGCCAAATATTTTTTCAGAGCTAGATGCAGAAAAAAATTATATTCAATTTGCATCCTGATGGAGGTCAGTATAGATGGACTAATAGAATGATGCTATGCCCAAAAGATTTTACTTCACTAGGTGCAGTAAAAATATTGGTATTCTATACACAGGTGGTATATCTTGCAACACAGATAGGCTACTCCACTGACTAACACACTCTGCAATAGGCCAAAAAGGATTAGCTTTGCTAGATTCAGCCAAATGCTGTGAAAAAAACTTGCACAGCACTGACACAGACCTGCCTGGCAAAAACTGATAGGAACTGATGTAACCTAGTCCTGAAAAGGACTGCAATTACAATTAGTCTTTACTCCCACAATCTATCTATTTAAGAGCACAGACCTGCCTGATAAAAGTTGTAGGAAATGCTGTAACCTAGTCCTTAAAAGGACTGCAATCACAACTATTCCCTACTCCCAAGCTATCTGTAGATTTGTGCGAAAATTGGCTTGAAATTAACAAGGTATAGCGCACACAGCAACAGCGGTGCCATCTAACACGCAGCTGCAGCAGTGAGAAAATGGTGACGACGGGGAAAATGGCTTGGTCTGATAGGGCAAGGACATGTGACATACACTGCCAATGACACATGCCCTTGCTTGTGTGAAAAAAAGCACTTCGCTCCGTGTGTGCGCTGCTGATAGGCTGACAGATTGCACCTCCCCACTGTAAATGCGGGAAAGAGAAAAAAAAATGGAGATCTTCATTATTCCTGCAGAGATCCATCCCCTGCCCCTCCCCCCACCCCACTGTACACTCAAACTGCGTATTAACATTAATTTTCATCATTACTGAGAAAAAATCCAGTTATGATTTTGGTGCACGAACAGTTATCGAACATAACCTCGAACAGCCGAATTTTTCTCAAATCGTTCGTGTTCGCCGAACGGCTCGAACACCGCCCAAAACAGCTCGAATTTGAGATTGGCGAACAGTTCGAGTCGAACAACGCTCATCTCTACTGTTAACCTGCGATTTCTGAGGCTGGTAACTCGGATAAACTTATCCTCAGAAGCAGAGGTGACTCTTGGTCTTCCTTTCCTGGGGCGGTCCTCATGTGAGCCAGTTTCTTTGTAGCACTTGATGGTTTTTGCAACTGCACTTGTGGACACTTTCAAAGTTTGCCCAATTTTTTGCACTGACTGACCTTCATTTCTTAAAGTAATGATGGCCACTCGTTTTTCTTTACTTAGCTGCTTTTTTCTTGCCATAATACAAATTCTAACAGTCTATTCAGTAGGACTATCAGCTGTGTATCCACCAGACTTCTGCACAACACAACTGATGGTCCCAACCCCATTTATAAGGCAAGAAATCCCACTTATTAAACCTGACTGGGCACACCTGTGAAGTGAAAACCATTTCGGGTGACTACCTCTTGAAGCTCATCAAGAGAATGCCAAGAGTGTGCAAAGCAGTCATCAAAGCAAAAGGTGGCTACTTTGAAGAACCTACAATATAAGACATATTTTCAGTTGTTTCACACTTTTTTGTTAAGTATATATTTCCACATGTGTTAATTCATAGTTTTGATGCCTTCAGTGTGAATGTACAATTTTCATAGTCATGAAAATACAGAAAAATCTTTAAATGAGAAGGTGTGTCCAAACTTTTGGTCTGTACTGTACATCACATAGGAGACACTGGGACTTGTGTATATACATCAGTGAAGGTGGTGCATACATTGCAAAAGAGACAGTGGCTCAGGTGAATATATCATATAGGAGCTAATGGGGCTGGTTCATACATCACATAGGAGACATAGGAGACAGTGGTGCTTGTGCATACATTATATAGGAGAGAGTGGGCTGATGGATACACTACGTAATAGAGTGTGTGGCTGGTACACACATTACATAGAAGACAGTGGGGCTGGTGCATACATCACAAAGAAGACACTACAACTGCTTGCTTCATCATCAAAGGAACAAAAAGCGCATTAACTCCGTGCACAAAAAATGTCCTGACACTGGCATACTTGCAATCATTTTCGTGATCGGAAGTATGCAGACTATATACATGCTGTCATGTGACCATTGGCTTGCATTGTTAATACTGGGGGATTGTGTGTATGTAGGGAGAGACCTATCACTCAAGGGGAGTGGAGAAGCCGCCGGGGACCTGCCTGTCTGACTAGTCTCTTGTGCGCTTGGTTTCCAGCAGCTACAGTCTTGCTCATCGGTTTTGGCACCCATCAAGTTTAATTAAGTACATAATGTGGAATATCTCCTGAAAAAAATGAATCAAGTGAAACCGTTTTTTTGTATAGAGCCCTCGTGTTAAATGCAAAAGAGCAAATGATAAACAATAATTTAAAACAAAAAACAATGGGAGGGAAAAATAGAAAAAACAAAAGCTTGCTGTGCCACTGGCATTGGCACTCTTTACATTAATTTAATATGGAAACACATTTTGACTCGCCTGTGGCAAATCACAAAAGATATTCCCCCGTGATTAATTGTCAGTGCCCATGTGGCACGAATTAGCCAATGAATGATGACTTAAGTGTTTTAAAAAGCCACATGATAGGTTCTGTTCCTTTATCACAATGGTGAAGACAAATGAGCTGTCTGAAGACATCAGAACTGCTATTATTAGCAAACACAAAGCTTTCAAATGGTATAAGGCCATCTCCAAAGACCTTGGTATTCCAGTTTCAACAGTGCAAAATATTATTAAGAAGTTTGCCAAGCATGGAATCGTCAAGAACCTCCTTGGACGTGGGGGAAAGAGGAAAATTGACAATGTCTTTGAAGGTTGGTGCGAATGGTGGAAAAAACACCACGCCAAACTTCCAAAGTCCTGAAGGCCAACCTGGAACAGTCTTGGGTCATGGTTTCAACAAGTACTATACGCCGCACGCTAAATCAAGTAGAGCTTTATGTGCGAAGGCCAAGGAAGAAACCATTGCTGAAGAAAATACATGAAAAGGAACAACTGATCTTTGCCAAGGAGTACCTTGACAAACCAAAATCCTTCTGGGAAAATGTTTTGTGGGCAGATGAAACACAAATATAGCTTTTTGGCAATGCAAAGTAACAGTTTGTTTACAGACGGAGCAATGAAGCGTATAAGGAAAAGAACACCTCACCAACAGTTAAGCATGGTGGAGCATCCATTATGCTGTGGAGTTGCTTTGCTTCATCTTGTACTGGAGGCCTTGACTTATCATAGGAATCATGAAATCAGATAATTATCAAGAGATTTTAGAGCAAAATGTCTTACCCACTGTAAGAAAACTTGGTTTGAGTCGAAGATCATGGGTCCTCCAGCAAGACAATGACCCAAAGCACACATCCAAATGTATACAGGAATGGTTGAAAAAAAATTACTGTATTAAAATGGTTAGCAATGAGTTTTCTCAATCCCATTGAAAATCTATAGGGTGAGCTGAAATTTCTCATTGGGAAAAAGAACCCTGTAAACATTCCAGAGCTTGAACAAACTGCAAAGGAAGAGTGGGAGAAAATTCCAGCTGAGAAGTGCAAGAAACTTATAGATGGCTACAAGAAATATTTGGATGCTGTCAGCAATGCCAAAGGGTGTGCAACCAAGTATTATCTAGGGGTGCCTTGCTTGCTGCACATGTTGTTTATTTTATTTGTTCTTTGAAATTGCAACATGGAAGTTCAAAAACAATGTTTTATTGTTAAATTACTTTGGACCACTAATTAAAAAATCCTGAGGATATAACTTTGGTAAATTTCCATTTATTTTTGAAGATATTGTACAGTCTATGAAAAAAATGAAGGGGTTCCAATAATGGTGAGCAGCACTGTATTAAGGTATGACTTTCTCTGGAACGCCACAGCATTTCAGAGTCAAACATACTTGGCTGAAATCAAGCAACCTGTGTCTGATACATGCTGCCTGAGGATTGGGCAGTATGTATCAGCTGTCAGATTCCCTTTAAATCAGGATTTCTTGTTAAACATTCTTTATTACAAACAAAACAACTTGCAACTTTTCCACTTGCCACTAGACCAACTTTAAGAATTCTTCGATTTGTTGGACATATAGACATTAGCGACAATAAACGTATTTGGATCCTATATTTTATACTGAAGCCTTTTGAGCTTCTACTCTGGACATGCTTTTATCTGAGAAAAATTATAGTAAAGGGAAGGGTAAGAGGTGAGTTTTATGATCACTTATTGTAAATCCTATGTTATATTCTGTGTATAGAAATGTTATCTTTCACTGTAATCCTCTCTATGATGATAATGATACTGCTGAAAAGTCTTCAGAAAGTGTTAGCATAATTTGAAATTTGCAAGAAGTGAGTTTTTTTTTTAACGACACATGTCTGGTCTCTCCCTTTGGTGCGGGCTTCGGCTATGAGCCTGCAACTTTCCGGGGACATGACAGCTGATCTGATCAGCTGTCATGTGCCCCTAACAGCCGTGGGTGAAATTGCGTTCCACCCCCGCTGTAAGCAAGTTAAATGCTGCTGTCAATCTCTGACAGCAGCATTTAACATGGCAGCGGCAGAAGGATGTCATAAGTCCTGCCCATCGGCGCCCGTGTCACATGACCACGGGTCATCAATGGGTTGGCATGACAACCCAGGGTCAGCAGAAGACCCATGCGGTTGTCATTGCAGGGAGACTATTAGCGCCGCCCAGCGATCGGTGCTCATAGCCCGTGAGCATTTCTGCTACACACAGGCGATCTGATGATCGCAGCTTCTAGTCTACCATGGTAAGTAAAGTAAAAAAATGTTTTTAAAAATATAAAAAAACTAAAAATATATAAAAGTTTAAATCACCCCCCTTTTGCCCCATTCAAAATAAAACAATAAAAAAAAAATGTACACATATTTGGTATCACTGTGTTCAGAATGGCTCACTCTATCAATATATAAAAATAATTAATCCAATGGGTAAAGGGCATAATGAGAAAAAAAAATCAAAACGCCAGAATTATGTTTTTTTGGTCGCCGCAACACTGCAATAAAATGCAATAACGGACGATCAAAACATCGAATCTACCCCAAAATGGTATAGATGAAAACATAATCTCGGTGCACAAAAAATAAGCTCTCACCCGGTCCCAGATCCCAAAAAATGGAGACGCTACGGGTATCAGTAAATGGCGCCTTTTTTTTTTAGCAAACTTTGGATTTTTTTTCACCACTTAAATAAAAATAAACGTATACATGTTTGGTATCTACGAACTCGTAATGACCTGGAGAATAATAATGGCAGGTCAGTTTTAGCATTTAGTGAACATCGTAAATAAAAAACCCAAAGAACAACTGTGGAATTGCACTTTTTTGCAATTTCACAGTACTTGGATTTTTTTCCCGTTTTCCAGTACATGATATTGTAAAACCAGTGTCGTTCAAAAGTAGAACTTGTCCCGCAAAAAATAAGCCTCCACATGGCCACAGTGACCGAAAAATAAAAACGTTATAGCTCTGGGAAGAAGGGGAGCAAAAAACGAAAACGCAAAAATGAAAAATGGCCCCGGGGTAAAGGGGTTAATATAGATAGTGATATGGAAATTGAAAAAATATATATATTTTAAAAGCAGTGTAAAAACAATAGAAATAATGGCTCATTTTCTGAACACAACTTTAAATCATTTTCAATGTGGACACATTTTGACCTATGACCTACTGTGACCACGAAGAGACCATTGTAAAATATTTGACCCTGTTGATTGTTTTGTAGCACGTTTCAGGTGACTTTGCCTCGATAGAATTCAATGTAATTCGCACGTGACTGTGTCTTACATGTCAGATGTCTAAAACTTGATGCATAAATGCTTTTGGCTGCACTGCTTGTCTGAGAATTGATGTCATAACACAGCAGTTATAAAAGTGTATGGGGCCTTAATGTACTTTTAGATGTCTCTGATTTTATATATAGGTTACAAATGTAGGTAATCTTCCCTAGAATTTATACTTTATAATATGGTAGTGTAAGGATCAATATACAGTATGATAGTATATAGATTATCTACACCTTTATGGTATGGAGTGATAAAAATTATTTTTGTATCTCTGGGGTGTACTAAGGGTCTGTTTACAGGGACCGACGAACGGCACTAAACGACCACCGATTGGTAAAAATTTACCAATCAGTGGTCATTTAATATCCTGTTTACACAGGTAGACTATGGTAAATGTTACGCACTGAGCAATCTGTAGTACTAGTAAGTCTTTCAGTGAGCATAAGTTGCCATTGTTCTGGGCAGCTCGATTTCTGCTAACCCAGAAATGATCTTTTATGCTGCACAAAACATTATTTCACAAGATGAACGAGCATTTCGATCATTGATCCGATACTCGGCAGCCTGTTTACACTGAAAAATTATCATTAAGAATGCTCGCTCATAATAATCTTTCAGTGTAAATGCAGCTTAAGAATCACTTTTGGAACCATCTAAGATAAAACAAACCAGTGGCATAGTAATTCTAGCAGAAGGACGCTCCTCCAAGTATCTTGATTGTGGACTTATCCATTCGAGATGACCTTTCTAAATATTGTATTTAAGCGGACGAACCAATCACATTCCTGACATGCAATGCAAAGCATACAATGCAAATTTAGCAACTGTATCTCATGTAAGCTGCAACTACATTTCATTATTTGTCCTGCTAAGGAAATCAATTGAAAGCAGAGCTTATAAACTAACGTTTATTTCAAATTTCTTATCAGAAAATAATCTAGTGTTTAAATCAAATTTTTTCATGTTACTTGTATCTTTTAAAAAAAAATTAGCAATTTAATTTTCATATCACGATCTTTAAATAAAAAAACAATATTGGTAATGTTGCAAATTTCACAGTTGCCAATGGGACAATTATAGACTCATACTTTCTGTCCTTTCAGGAAGAGTTTACAGCAGTTTCTCTATCATTAGAGACAGGGTTACAATCACTGATAAGACCTCTGGTTCCTTGCTGATAACACTGGATCCACCAATCACAAGGTGATGTCACAGCTGACTCTGCTCTCATTCACTTCATAATGTCCTTTGCACACTCTCATTAGATGCTTCAATACAAAAGATTGGTTCTGGGTCTGTTTATTGCAGCTAATGTAAAAGTAGATTTCCTGAAATTATAAGATGTTAGAGCCTAAAAAAGGATCATTGGCCAGTGTTATTTTAAATTTAGATTGTGATATAAAAAAAAATGTCAAAAATGTTTAAAAAATAGATTTAACACAAAAATCTGTTTTAAACAGTATGGTATTTTCTGCTTATAGTTTTTTTTCTAAATGTTTTCCAATGTTAGTTTTGTTTTTAAGTTTACAATTGTATAAATTGGGACATTATAGTTAGAAAACCTTTGTGTCGCTGAATATAATACTTTGTAACTATGTGACGATTCAGAGTGGCAGCTGAATTGCGTTGCCTGCAGGATCTGTAGTCATGTAGCCAGTGGCATGCATAACTTGTATTAGAAAACTTTGAAATCATGAAATGCCTTTAAAGTAATCCTTTTCAAATACCATATGACCCATTTCACCCCTGGGTGAATTTTCTGAAGGCATAAGCAAACTACAGAGGACAAGTATTGTTTTGATTTACGGACATATTCTATATGCACCAGAGCTGATGGCACTGAACATGAAAGTCTGTTGAAAGCCCTAGAAACTTCAGTGCCATGACACTACTGCAGCTACAGAGCTCATATCCTTCATTACACAAAGGTCAGGGAGACATAAAAGGAATATATTGTTTTTAGAAGTATAATGCCTTGTTTAGTGCAAATTCGGCAGCAAATTGCCAGCGAATATCTATATGCTGCAAATTGCTAGTGAAGATCTACAGTACAGACCAAAAGTTTGGACACACCTTCTCATTTAAAGATTTTTCTGTATTTTCATGACTATGAAAATTGTACATTCACACTGAAGGCATCAAAACTATGAATTAACACATGTGGAATTATATACTTAACAAAAAAGTGTGAAACAACTGAAAATATGTCTTATATTCTAGGTTCTTCAAAGTAGCCACCTTTTGCTTTAATGACTGCTTTGCACACTCTTGGCATTCTCTTGATGAGCTTCAAGAGGTAGTCACCGGAAATGGTTTTCACTTCACAGGTGTGCCCTGTCAGGTTTAATAAGTGGGATTTCTTGCCTTATAAATGGGGTTGGGACCATCAGTTGTGTTGTGCAGAAGTCTGGTGGATACACAGCTGATAGTCCTACTGAATAGACTGTTAGAATTTGTATTATGGCAAGAAAAAAGCAGCTAAGTAAAGAAAAACGAGTGGCCATCATTACTTTAAGAAATGAAGGTCAGTCAGTGTGAAAAATTGGGAAAACTTTGAAAGTGTCCCCAAGTGCTGTTGCAAAAACCATCAAGCGCTACAAAGAAACTGGCTCACATGAGGACCGCCCCAGGGAAGGAAGACCAAGAGTCACCTCTGCTTCTGAGGATAAGTTTATCCGAGTCAACAGCCTCAGAAATCGCAGGTTAACAGCAGTTCAGATTAGAGACCAGGTCAATGCCACACAGAGTTCTAGCAGCAGACACATCTCTTCAACAACTGTTATGAGGATACTTTGTGCAGCTGGCCTTCATGGTAAAATAGCTGCTAGGAAACCACTGCTAAGGACAGGCAACAAGCAGAAGAGACTTGTTTGGGCTAAAGAACACAAGGAATGGACATTAGACCAGTTGAAATCTGTGCTTTGGTCTGATGAGTCCAAATTTGAGATCTATGGTTCCAACCACCGTGTCTTTGTGTGATGCAGAAAAAGGTGAACGGATGGACTCTGCATGCCTAATTCCCACTGTGAAGCATGGAGGAGGAGGTGTGATGGTGTGGGAGTGCTTTGCTGGTGACATTGCTGGGGATTTATTCAAAATTTAAGGCATACTGAACCAGCATGGCTACCACAGCATCTTGCAGCGGCATGCTATTCCATTCGGTTTGCGTTTAGTTGGACCATCATTTATTTTTCAACAGGACAATGACCCCAAACACACCTCCAGGCTGTGTAAGGGCTATTTGACCAAGAAGGAGAGTGATGGGGTGCTACGTCAGATGACCTGGCCTCCACAGTCACCAGACCTGAACCCAATCGAGATGGTTTGGGGTGAGCTGGACCGCAGAGTGAAGGCAAAAGGGCCAACAAGTGCTAAGCATCTCTGGGAACTCCTTCAAGATTGTTGGAAGACCATTTCCGGTGACTACCTATTGAAGCTCATCAAGAGTGTGCAAAGCAGTCATCAAAGCAAAAGGTGGCTACTTTGAAGAACCTAGAATATAAGACATATTTTCAGTTGTTTCACACTTTTTTGTTAAGTATATAATTCCACATGTGTTAATTCATAGTTTTGATGCCTTCAGTGTGAATGTACAATTTTCATAGTCTTGAAAATACAGAAAAATCTTTAAATGAGAACGTGTGTCCAAACTTTTGGTCTGTACTGTATATGGTGAGCAGATCACCCTGAGCTTTTGCATCACTTACAGTTTTTGGTTGGTTTTTGCCTAAATGAAATTCTAGTTCTTTTTGTAAGACTTTATAATAGTTGAAAATATCTAGAGATTTTGTTCAGTTTCCCATTGTGTTCCTATACATATGTAACAGGAATTGAATGGATGGTGTATTTATCCAAAGAGAATCAAGCTTTGTTGGTTTCTGCTCTTCCAGTCCCTGTACAATTCAGCTTATATTTCATAATTCTGCTCATCTTCTGCACACTTTTTGCTTTTGGTCTATATGGAGCATCACTCTCCGGAGCTTACATGTTTCATCAACAAAGAAACATTCCCTAAATGCCCAATTCTCTCTCTTCTCTTCAAAGTTGAACGAGTCTCATATCTCCAGATCTTTGCATGTCTATTCCCTCCAGTCTTTTATCACATGACATATTTCTGCTATTCCTTACTGAGTAATGGAAAATATATTTACTAGAGCACCACTTCTGAGTGCAGTATTTTGGCTGAATATATTTCTATCTTTGTATATAGTGTATATTGAATTAAGGCAGAAAAGTTCATTGGGTCTTGATCGAAGTTTCATTCACAAATCACGGCATTGTCTTTTCAGTCAACATTATAAATGCAGATGTCTTCTAATGTATATAGTTTAGATTAAGGACACTGGTAAATATTTTGCTTTCAAGACAAATTCGCAACCACATCTAAAGACGTAAAAACTATCTACTTTTCTATACTGTCAAAACCACAATTAAGCCCCACTATTAATGTAATTTTGCTTTACCTATGCCATTCAAGTTAAAGGTAATCTGTAAGCAGGTTTTTGCTATTTAATTTGAGGATAGCATGAAGAAGGGGTCAAAACAAAAAATAAACAAACAAAACAAAAAAAAGATTTCAGTGGTGTGTAACTTATTAGGCTATGCATTATTGTTTACTCACAGTGGCATGTAAAAATTTGGACACCCCTTGTCAAAATTACTGTTATTGTGAACAGTTAAGCAAGTGTCACGGGTGTGTCAAATGTGACAGTTGCCCTGCAGTTTGTTGCAGAAGATCTCTTCATTTGTCATTACAGACACCTTCTTAGCTGTTTCACTCTAGGACCTAGTGGCTACCTCCCTCCTACTCTAATTGACACCCTTGCCTGGGTGTTTAAATAGTTTCACTTTGCTGAAGGGCGGTGCCAGTGATATTCACATGTTTCCTTGTGAAAGCTTGGAGCAAGTGGTCTATTAACTTCCTCTCTGGTGCTAAGAGGATGTGTGTGTTATGAAGTCGGCTCAAGGTAAGTTATTTTTCCCCCGTGCCTGTCTACCTTGTTGTCTTTAGTTGTTAGTGGGGATCGACTAGTGCTCACCCCCCATTCCCTATCCAGGGCCAAGCGTTAGGGAATTAAAGGGGTAGGTTTCTGTGCGGCGATTAGTGAAGAACCAATATAGGGACAGTAGGGGAGACAGGGTGATATCAGATCAGCCTAGAAGGTCTCCACTTCCCCCTTTCTTTAAAGTCTGGGCTCCCTTCCCCTCTTCCCTTTTTGTTGCACTTAGTCTTTCCCACCCCTTGCGTGACATTATCACCGGCCGTGCACATTTAGAGAAAAAAAACAAAAAACTGACACTTGGGTTTAATTGTATGTGTTTTTTTTCAGGTGTGTTTTTTTTCCCTTTCTCCCTTGCTATGGGTTCAGTTGCAGAGCTCGCAGAAAGGCTGTGATGTTTGTCTCTGGAGGTGAATGACCTCCGCAGTGAGGTACAGCAACAGCATCAGCGGCTACAGGTCACTAATGTGGGGGTCTCTGCAGGTAGGCCTGTCCAGCCTGAACCAAGGTTTCCCTTCCGGACAGATTTTCAGGAGGTAGAGACAGGTTTTTTGATTTCAAGGAGGCCTGCAAACTGTATTTTAAACTTCGTCCTTACTCCTCCGTAAGTGAGGAGCAATGAGTAGGAATTGTGATCTCACTCTTGCAGGGAGATCCAAAATCCTGGGCTTTTTCTTTACCACAGGATTCAGTTTGTCTCTAGTCTGTAGAGGTTTTTTTTGGGACTCTTGCCCTCATCTATGATGACCCTGACTGAGTCGCCTTTGCTGAGTCTAGGCTACATTGCCTTCAGCAGGGAAATTGGTCAGTGGAGATGTACAGTTCTGAATTCCGTAGATGGGCAATGGATTCTAAATGGAATAACTCAGCCCTTAGAAGCCAATTTTGCGATGGTCTTACTGAAAGGTACCTTGGCAGTATATGAAACCCCTCAGTCCTTGGAGGCTGCCATGTCATTGGCTATACTTCTTGATAGACGCCTTCGGGATAAATGGGTGAGACCACCTTCACTGGGGCCTTTTTGTCGGGGTTATGTACCTCTGCCGGGGGAGGAGTCTGGCGGTGAAGCAGTACTGGGGGAGTTGGAGAAACCCATGCAGTTAGGGGGTGCCTTTGCATCATATATTTCCTTGGAGATTCACAAGAAAAAAAGGCATATGTTTTTTTGTGGGAAAAAGGGGCATTTTATTTGGACGTGTCCTTCAATTCCTAAACAAAAAGAGACTTGATTAACCCTTGGTAGTCTGGAGTTGGATATGCAAGGAGTGCATTTGTCGCCAACCTGCAGTTCCCGGTTTGTACTGACAGCAGGGGTGATGCTAGAGAGCAAAACAGAGAAAATTTCTGAGTTTGTTGACAGTGGAGCCAGAGTCAGCATGGTTGATGCTGAGTTTGTGAAAACTCATGGTCTTGCTTGCTGTGCTTTAACTAGGCCTATTCCCATCTTTGCCATCGACTCTGCACCACTTGCACAAAAAGCATTTACTCAGATTGTAGATAATGTTAAACTGAGGGTGGGTTTGGTTCATTCTGAAATAATCCCTTGCTATATCCTGGACAGTCTTCCCACCCCAATTGTTTTGGGTCTTCCTTGGCTGGTGAAACATAATCCGTTGGAGGATTGGCAAATCGGGGAGATTGAATGGGTAGATCACTGCCATGAAAACTGTTTATATATTTCCCTTGCTACAGTTTCTATGGGAATATTACCTGCTTTTCTGTCTGGTTTTGAGGACGTTTTTTCTGAGAAGGAGTATGTGGATTTGTCTCTTCATTGTGCATATGACTGTCCTATTAACCTGACCCCCGGAGCTAAACTACCGAAGTCCGGACTGTATAATCTTTCTGACCCTGAGAGACAAGCCATGAAGGATTTCATTGTGGAAAGTCTAGAGAAGGGACACATTAGTCTCTCATCTTCGCCTGTGGCAGCATAGTTTTTCTTCGTGAAGAAAAAAGATGGCGGTCTACGTCCCTGTTTAGATTTCCGGGAATTAAATCAAACATACCATCAGAGATCCATACCCTCTTCCTCTGATTCCAGATTTATTCAGCCAGGTTGTAGGAGCTAAGGTATTATCCAAGTTGGATTTAAGGGGAGCCTACAATCTGGTTAGAACCAGAGAAGGGGATGAATGGAAAACCGCGTTCAATACCCCTGAAGGGAATTTTGAGCGTCTGATTATGTATGCCTTTCGGTTTGACCAATGCACCTGCTGTGTTCCAGCATTTTATAAATGATATTTTCCATCGTTTGGTGGGGAGATTTGTGGTGGTCAATCTGGACAATATTTTGATTTACTCACCTGGTTTTGAGACACATCGGGGGCATGTTAAACAGGTGCTCCAGAAATTAAGGGAAAGCAAACTGTATGCCAAACTAGAAAAATGTGTTTTTGCCATTCAGGAGGTGAAGTTTTTGGGGTACTTGTTACCATCTTCAGGTTTTTGGATGGATCTGGAGAAGATCTGTGCAGTTCTTGATTGGGACCGTCCCGAGAACCTGAAGGCTTTACAACCTTTTCTGAGCTTTACTCATTTTTAACGGAAATTCATCCAAAATTACTCAGTAATTGTGAAACCCCTTATTGACATGACTAAGAATGGGTCTGATTTTTCCAAATGGTACGATGCCTCCCTCCAGGCTTTTTCTTCCTTAAAGAATTATTTTGCCACTGCTCCTATACTCTGTTAACCTGATGTTTCCCAATCCTTTATTGTTGAAGTTGATGCGTGGGATGTGGGGGTTGTGGCTGTGTTGTCTCAGGGTCAATCCCCTGGTAAATGGTGTCCATGCGCCTTCTTTTCTAAAAAATTGTCTTCGGCTGAGAGAAATTATGACTTGGGTAATAGGGAACTTTTAGCGATCAAATTGGAGTTCAAAGAATGGTGACATTGGTTGAAGAGGTCTGTCCATCCTATTACTGTTATTACTGACCATAAGAACCTGTCATATCTCCAGTCAGCTAAACTTGTTAACCCTAGGCAAGCCAGATGTTCCCTGTTTTTTACTAGGTTCAATTTTGTTGTCACTTTTCGTCAAGGGGTCAAAAATTTCAAGGCTGATGCTTTGTCCCCAAGCTTCCTCGGTGGCGGTGACCATAAGAACCCTGCTCTGACATTACAGAAAGGGGTAGTCATTTCGGCATTATATCCTGAACTGAAGAGTGAAGTGTTGGAGGCTCAGTCGGACGCTCCTGCTTCCTGCCCTCCAGCAAGGTTATTTGTACCATCTAATCTGTGCTTGCTGGTCATCCAGGTGGTAAGGAAACCGTGGACCTCCTGTCCCATCGTTTTTGGTGACCGGGGTTGCATTAGGATATGATTGAACACGTATCTGCTTGTAGTATTTGCGTGCATTCTAAGGTTTAGCATACCTGTCCGTCAGGTACTCTTCTTCCGCTACCTATCCCTAGGAGGCCATGGACACACTTGTCAATGGATTTTATTACTTACCTACTGGTTTCTGCAGGCAAAATGGTGGTTTTGGTGGTTGTAGATAGATTCAGTAAAATGGTTCATTTTGTCACATTACCTGCACTTCCAAATGCCAAGACACTTGCTCAGGTGTTTATAACTGAGATCGTGAAGCTTCACGGGGTACCCAACTGATGTGGTGTCAGATCGAGGGACCCAGTTGGTTTCCAAATTTCTGGAAAGCAGACCTACCTCAGGTGTTTCGTCTCTGAAAATCAGGAGAATTGGGCATCCTACTTACCACTGGCAGAATTTGGCATTAATAATCATCGTCAAGAATCCACTGGCCGGTCACCCACCGTTTGTTGGTGCATACGGTTACCATCCACAGTTTGGTACCTTTAGTGGGGGAGGAGCTTCGGGAGTTCATGAGGAGAAATGTTTTGCTTCGTCACTCTCCTCAGTCTGGTGGGGTGTGCTAAGTAATTTAACGATCATGGGAGACAGGTATAAACGCATGGCTGACAGAAAACGCTTGCCACGTCTGGACCTGAATATGAATGACTTTGTGTAGTTTTCTACCAGGTATATTAAGTTGAAAGTCCCTTCCTGGAAGCTGGGACCTAGGTTTTTTGGTCCCTATAAAATAACCGCCGTCATTAACCCAGCGGCGTTTGGTCTTGAGCGTCCTTAGACTCTTAAGGTCCACAATGTTTTCCACAGGTCCTTACTCAAGAAATATGTGGAACCTCTTGAGCCCTCACCTCTACCACCGCCCCAGTAATGGTTCATGGTAATCTGGAGTTTCAGATTTCGAGGATTGTACATTCTCGTCTCCAACGTCGTTCTCTACAATACTTGCTGCACTGGAAGGGTTATGATCCAGAGGAGAGGATGTGGGTTTCAGCATCAGAGGTGAACGCTCCCAGGTTGGTTCGTTCATTCCAAACCTCTTATCCTGAGAAACCTGGTCCTTAGTGTCCAGGGACCACTCGTAGAGGGGTAGGTATTGTCACGGGTGTGTCAGATGTGACAGACAGTCGCCCTGCAGTTGGTTGCAGAAGATCTCTTTATTTGGCATTACAGACACCTTCTTAGCTGTTTCACTCTAGGACTCAGCGGCTACCTCCCTCCTGCTCTAATTGACACCTTTGCCTGGGTGTTTAAATAGTTTCACTTTGCTGCAGGGCAGTGCCAGTGATATTCACATGTTTCCTTGTGAAAGCTTGGAGCAAGTGCTGTCTGTTTACTTCCTCTCTGGTGCTAAGAGTACGTGTGTGTTATCTCTCTGAAGTCAGCTCAAGCTAAGTTATTTTTCCCCCTGTCTACCTTGTTGTCTTTAGTTGATGGTGGGGATCAACTAGTTCTCACCCCCCCCTTCCCTATCCAGAGAAATACAGGGGAAAGTTCCTGTGTGGCTATAGGTGAATAGAGATGAGCGTTGTTCTACTCGAACTGTTCGCCAATCTCAAATTCGAGCTGTTTTGGGCGGTGTTCGAGCCGGTCGGCGAACACGAACAATTTGAGAAAAATTCGGCAGTTCGAGGTTATGTTCGATAACTGTTCGTGCACCAAAATCATAACTGGATTTTTTCTCAGTAATGATGAAAATTAATGTTAATACGCAGTTTGAGTGTACAGCGGGGCGAGGGGGAGGGGCAGGGGATGGATCTCTGCAGGAACAATGAAGATCTCCATTTTTTTTTCTCTTTCCCGCATTTGCAGTGGGGAGGTGCAATCTGTCAGCCTATCAGCAGCGCACACACGGAGCGAAGTGCTTTTTTTCACACAAGCAAGGGCATGTGTGATTGGCAGTGTATGTCACATGTCCTTGCCCTATAAGACCAAGCCATTTTCCCCGTCGCCACCATTTTCTCACTGCTGCAGCTGCGTGTTAGACGGCACCGCTGTTGCTGTGTGCGCTATACCTTGTTAATTTCAAGCCAATTTTCGCACAAATATACAGATAGCTTGGGAGTAGGGAATAGTTGTGATTGCAGTCCTTTTAAGGACTAGGTTACAGCATTTCCTACGACTTTTATCAGGCAGGTCTGTGCTCTTAAATAGATAGATTGTGGGAGTAAAGACTAATTGTAATTGGAGTCCTTTTCAGGACTAGGTTACATGAGTTCCTATCAGTTTTTGCCAGGCAGGTCTGTGCCAGTGCTGTGCAAGTTTTTTTCACAGCATTTGGCTGAATCTAGCAAAGCTAATCCTTTTTGGCCTATTGCAGAGTGTGTTAGTCAGTGGAGTAGCCTATCTGTGTTGCAAGATATACCACCTGTGTATAGAATACCAATTTTTTTACTGCACCTAGTGAAGTAAAATCTTTTGGGCATAGCATCATTCTATTAGTCCATCTATACTGACCTCCATCAGGTTGCAAACTGAATATAATTTTTTTCTGCATCTAGCTCTGAAAAAATATTTGGGCTTCTAGCAGTGTGTGGGACTTGGTCTATTAGTCCATCTATACTGACCTCCATCAGGTTGCAAATTAAAAATAATTTTTTTCTTCATTTAGCTCTGAAAAAATATTTGGGCTTCTAGCAGCGTGTGGGACTTGTTCTATTAGTCCTTCTATACTGACCTCCAGCAGGTTGCAAATTGAATATAATTTTTTTCTGCATCTAGCTCTGAAAAAATATTTGGGCTTCTAGCGGTGTGTGGGACTTGGTCTATTAGTCCATCTATACTGACCTCCATCAGGTTGCAAATTAAAAATAATTTTTTTCTGCATCTAGCTCTGAAAAAATATTTGGGCTTCTAGCAGTGTGTGGGACTTGGTCTATTAGTCCATCTATACTGACCTCCATCAGGTTGCAAATTAAAAATAATTTTTTTCTTCATTTATCTCTGAAAAAATATTTGGGCTTCTAGCAGCGTGTGGGACTTGTTCTATTAGTCCATCTATACTGACCTCCATCAGGTTGCAAATTAAAAATAATTTTTTTCTGCATCTAGCTCTGAAAAAATATTTGGGCTTCTAGCAGTGTGTGGGACTTGGTCTATTAGTCCATCTATACTGACCTCCATCAGGTTGCAAATTAAAAATAATTTTTTTCTGCATCTAGCTCTGAAAAAATATTTGGGCTTCTAGCAGTGTGTGGGACTTGGTCTATTAGTCCATCTATACTGACCTCCATCAGGTTGCAAATTGAATAAAAAAATTTTCTGCATCTAGCTCTGAAAAAATATTTGGGCTTCTAGCGGTGTGTGGGACTTGGTCTATTAGTCCATCTATACTGACCTCCATCAGGTTGCAAATTAAAAATAATTTTTTTCTGCATCTAACCCAGCCAATAGTTTTGGCCTAATACCACAGTTTGGCCACTCAGCTCTGCTCGGTTACCATCCATTGTTTTTTTGTGCAAACAACTCCAGAGTTGTGAATTAGTTAACCACCAAAATGAGTGGAAAAAGGCCTGCTGCTGGTGGAAAGGGGAATAGGCGTGTTGGGAAGGGGAAAAAAGGTTGTGTCCGTGGGGTAGGTGCAGAAGAAAGACCATCTTCCAGCCAAACGAAAATGTCTACTTCTTTTAGCGGACAATGTGATAAGATCCCTTTCTTACGGCCACGCCAATCGCTACAAATTCCAGATGAGGCACAAAAACAGCAGGTGCTTCAACGGATATCAAGTGCTCCTTTAAGTGGGCTCTCCTCCACATCAACTTCAACATCACAAATACTCCAGTCCTCAAAGGTGTCACCCAAATCGCACTTGCTTCCTCACAGCTCCCAAATCTCCAGCTGCCCGTCTGAGTATGAGGAAGAACAGATGGTTGAGTCTGCAGAGCTGTTTACTCATACTATAGCCTGGGAATCAGAGGTCGACTCCAGCGCTTCTGTGAATCCAGACGAGGAAATGATCTGCACTGATGCCCAGAATCTTTATGAGTCGGATCCAGGACCAGACGCAGAAGGTTCTGACCATAATGTAGACCCTCATTCCCAAACTGTAACTCCTGTTGGTGGAGACAATGAGGAAGACGATGATAAGACTCAAATACCTGATTGGAGCGACAACTTTAGTTTTTTGTCAGGGCAGGAACAGGTTGGCTCTGAGGACGACGGGTGTGATAACGCACAGGGTGATGATGATGAGGTCGGAGATCCCACTTACTGTCAACCCACAGTCAGCCAAGAGATGAGGTCAGCAGAGGAGGTGGAGGAAGATGCTAGTGACGACGAGGTCAGGTTGCGCCTTCCTGGACAGAGACGTAGTACTGGAAGCACGTCAACAACTGCATCCTCAAACACAACTCTGCCTCTCTCCACAAGTCGTGGTGGCTCTTCAGGTCGCATGGGTGCTAAGCCTTGCATAGCCTGGGCATTTTTTCAGATCGATAAAGATGACCCAACTCGTGTTATCTGTAACATTTGTCAGCAAAAGCTAAGTAGAGGCCAAAAAATACATAGTTTGAGTACTTCATGCATGAACCGGCACATGGACATGAAGCATAAGTTGCAGTGGGAAGCTCAGTGTGCTACAATGCGGTCTAGCCGGCCGGGCCAACCACCGTCTGCCATATCTTGTGCATCCGCGGCCTCTTCATCCTCTGTGACAGGGGGGACAGCAGTCACACCTGTTTTGGGGCGCAGACCTGCCACCTCTTTACCCGCAACAGCCAGCGTGATTGGCAGGTCATCATTTTCTTTGGAGGTGGTAACACCAGCTGGTGTTGAGCGCTGTCCGACATCGATAGCACCACCTTTGGATCAAGGCAACCTAACATGTCCGCCTGCATCTTCCTCACAGACCGGCAGTTTGCCGGGGACACCCTTATCAACCCCGTCTAAGCACAATAGCCAGCCCTCGGTCCCTCAGATGTGGACAAGTAAAAGACCATTTCCTCCTAGCCATGAGAAAGCTAAGAGGTTGAATTTCACCATCTGCAAGCTCTTGGCTACAGAAATGCTGCCTTTCCGCCTGGTGGACACAGAGGATTTTTGAGACCTTATGTCCGTCGCAGTGCCCCAGTACCAGATGCCCAGTCGGCACTACTTCTCAAAGAAAGGTGTGCCTGCGCTCCACCAGCATGTCGCACACAACATCACCGCTTCTTTGAGAAACTCTGTGTGTGACAGGGTGCATTTCACCACAGACACTTGGACGAGTAGGCATGGACAGGGGCGTTACATGTCGCTGACTGGGCACTGGGTAACTATGGTGACAGCAGGACAAGGGGCTGCTGTCCAAGTCTTGCCGTCCCCACGAGTTGTGCGTCAATCCTCTTTATGTCATTTTTCCTCCACTGCTTCTGCCTCCTCACCCTCCTCTCGGTCTTCCACCTGCACCCAAAGCCTGTCTGGTCATGCCACAAGCTTTCTAACTGCGCAGAAGGGATCCTGCACACCTCCTTACTATGCTGGCAGTAGGGCTCAACGTCATCAGGCGGTTTTTACATTGAAATGTCTGGGAAATGTGAGTCACACAGCTGAGGAGTTGTGGTCAGCTCTGGAGAACCAATTTCATGAATGGTTGTCTCCACTGGACGTGAAACCAGAGAAGGCCGTGTGCGACAATGCTGCAAACCTGGGTGCGGCCCTTCGCCGGGGCAATGTCACACACGTGCCTTGTATGGCTCACGTGTTGAACCTGGTTGTCCAGCAATTTTTAGCCCACTATCCCAGACTAGATGGCCTTCTGCAGAGGGCACGGTCGCTGTGTGCTCACTTCCGCCGTTCGCATCCCGCAGCTCAGCGACTTACATCTCTACAGAAGTCGTTGGGCCTGCCACTTCACCGGCTAAAATGCGATGTGCCTACCCGGTGGAATTCAACTCTGCACATGTTGCAGCGACTGTGGCAGCACCGACAAGCCCTGGTGCAATACGTTCTGACGTATAGCCTGGGCCAACGAGATTCAGAGGTGGGGCAAATCACGCTGGAGGAGTGGTCTCAGATCAGGGACCTATGCACCCTTCTGCACAGTTTTGAAATGGCGACGAAGATGTTTAATGCTGACGATGCCATTATCAGCATGACTATTCCGGTGATTTACATGCTTTAGCACATGTTAAACAGAATTCGGAGTCAGGTGGTGGCACAAGAGGAGGTGGAGGAAGTAGAGGAGGAGGAGTTGTATGCGGAAGGGCTAACATCTGCAAGGTCCAGACGGTCGGCAGCACCAGGGCGGCAGGCATGTGAGGGTGGGGGAGATGATTTTACCAGGGCGCATGGTAGCAGCCAAACTAGTGAGGAAGGTGCAGGAGCCCAGGAAGAAGTGGAGGACGAACTGATGGAAGACTCATCAGATGAGGGAGACCTTGATCACATTTCTGTTGTGCGAGGTTGGGGGGAGAGGACAGAGGAAGGAAGCATGATTGTTACCTCGCCACCAACACAACAGGGACTTGGTGCTCCTGGATGCGCAACACACATGAGTGCCTTCTTGCTGCACTACCTGCAACATGACCCTCGAATTGTGAGAATTAGAAATAATCCTGACTACTGGGTTGCCACACTGTTAGATCCCCGGTACAAAAGTAAATTTGCAGAAATTATTCCTGCCATAGAAAGGGATGCACGCATGCAGGAGTATCAGCAGAGACTGTTGCAGAATCTTACATGTGCTTTTCCACAAAATACCAGTGGTGCACGTAGTGAATCTCACAGTTCCAACTTGCCAACCGTGGTCTGTATGGAATTGTTCAATAAAGGGCCCAAAATTAAGATAACATAGATGGGAGAGGTCTCTATGAATAGGAATTCCTAAGTATTTGATACCCTGTGAGGGCCAGGCAAAGGGAAAGTTGGACTGGATGGAATCCTATATGGATTTAGGGAGGGAGACATCGAGGGCCTCAGACTTCGCTGCATTGATTTTAAAATTTTACCATGTAACAAAGTGATCTATTTCAGCCATAACAGCAGGGATGGATATATGTGATTGAGTGATATATACTAGGACATCATCAGCAAATAGAGAGCACTTGTACTCGGTGCCTCCCACCTCAATCCACCTAATATTGGGGTTATGGCGAATTGATGAGAGCAGGTGCTCCGTCACTAGGATGTATAAGAGAGGGGACAGAGGACATCCCTGCTTTGTCCCATTGGTGATTGTGAAAGGTGATGAAAATGTTCTGACGCACCCCCTGGGCCTTGGGACACCCGGAGCCGGACCCTTTTTGGTGGATGCTGGTGGTTGTAGTCTTCGTGGCGGCGATCCGGTTCCGTGGCTCAGGGCGGTCAAACCAGTGGCGGAACTATTTATGTGGTTTTGATGTTTAAATGTCCGACTACGCCACCCGTGGATTGCGGTCAGAGTGAACCGCCGCTACAGGGCAGACCGCTAAGGCTGGTGTTGTGGGTGCAGCAGAGTGTAGCATAACTCCCCACGGGAGGAGTATAGCCTCAGGGCAGTGTATGCGGAGGATGGGGGTGATGGTGCAGGGCAGCAGCAGTAATGACACGGAGTCAGTGATGCAGTTCAGGGCCTTTACTCACAGTTCTTATTATCCAGACCACGTCTGCAGGTAACGGCTGCCCACTTCGTACTGTGCTCACCAGGTGAGGGGCTCAGACAACTCCCAGATAACTTTGGAGCGCTTCACAGGACCCCCTTTGTGTGTCCTCTGTCTGGCCTTTCTTACCAACACTTCTGTCCGGCTGCCTCGGGCCTCCTCTTGGTAAACTTGGCGCCAGTTTCCCTGACCCTATGTGGTGCCTTCCTAGCGGGTGGAGCAAGGTGCTGCGCCACATAAAATGTCAGAGCCTCCGGTTTCTAGCTGAGGGTCGTTTCCTGCCTCCACTAGTTCGGGGACCGGTCTCCCCCTTTTGCCTGACCCCTCCACGCAGGTGGATTCGGGCGTGCGGTGGCGACTCGCCCGTCCGCACCCCTGGGATCCCTTCATTCCTCGTTCCTGGAGCCTTCTCCGCTCCTCTTCCTTCCTTCTCCCTCTTGCAGGCCTGGGCCTCTGTTACTAGGCCCGCCTCCGGAGCAGAGCTCATGCAGAGCCCCTGCTCCCTGCCACTTCTGCTCAGACTTCTCTGCACTGAACTAAGATGGTGCCCACCTTTTATACTCCTTTCTCAATGCACCCAGGAACTGCTTCCTCCCTGCTCCTGCACTGCAGGGTTCCCCTTCCTCAGTGTTCCCTCCCCCCACTCCAGCCAGGGACAGGGACTGTCGTGCCCATCTCAGGGGCATATTGGTCGCCCTGCCCCACGGCAATGTGGTGTAATGCATGCAGGTGTCGGGTCCTGATCCACACTCCATCCTTATCTGAGAGTGAGATATCACACCTCTGGGTGAGGTGCAATACGTCTGTAGCAACCGAGCCCTCGGTGCTACAGTTCCATTTATTTTCAGCCTAGGTGACGTATTGTGATACAGGGCCGTGATTTTGGCTATAAAAGGGTCCCCTAGACCCCTACCCCAAGCTTTTTAAGAGAATCATATATGGCGTGCCAGGAGACTCTATGGAATGCTTTCTCAGCATCCAACGAGAGTATCTACTTACAAATTTTTAACTGCATCTAGCCCAGGAAATACTTTGTGCCTAGTAGCAGTGTCTGCTAGTCAGCGGATTATCCCGGCTGTTAAGCAAGCTACACCACCTGTAGTTTGGACACTTAATTTTTTCAAAGGAAATGCTTCGGGACCACGGGATACTTAGTGAAGAGCATCAGGAGGCACCCCAAGGCATAGGGGCTGGGACTGGCACTAGGATGCCTTGCGGTGGACAGCCGAGCTCTATCCTTATAAAAGCTTTTTAACTGCAGCAGCTTTAGTGGACGCTACTGGAGCTGGAATTACGCGGCTGCTGGCATGAGACTTGCCCTCCAATAGATCCTTGTAAATGGATTTAAAGTGTATTCATTCAAATTAGAGGGACAATTTAAATTAAAAAGCTTAGAGCTGCCTCCACCACAGGGGGGCTCTCTCGACCCACCAGCGGACAGGCACCAGTATTGGGAGAGGGGGGCTGGCCGTCAGGGTTCACCGCGGCTCTGGCACAAACCCGGCGACACGGAGGTGGCACGGGCAGGAGCGGACTGGCCGTCTCGGCTTCTCACTTTTTGGATTTTAGAAGGGCATGACATGCCTATATCTGTGTCTCCCCCTCCTTTTACTCCTCCACCTCTTTTCTTTTCGCATGACTATATGTACTTGTCACTTTTCCATGTGTTAGTTGTGTCTTCTGAGCAGTTTGTCAGCTTTTGGACACCTTTGAAGGTGTTTTCTATCTGTTTCTATGTGTTTTTGTTTGCCTGCCATTGGTTTTAACGGTGTTCGAAGGTGTTCGACGAACAGTTCGACGAACAGTTCGGCGAACACACGGGTGTTCGACGAACCGAACCGAACTCGAACACTACGGGGGTGGCTCAACACTATAGGTGAATAACCAATATAGGGATGGTAGGGGAGACAGGGTGATATCAGATCAGTCTAGGAGGTCTCCACTCCCCCCTTTCCCTAGAGTCTGGGCTCCCTTCCCCTTTTCCCTTTGTGTTGTACTTAGTCTTTCCCACACCTTGCGTGACAGTAACTTGAAGATGAAATGATCTCTAAAAGATCTAAAGTTATAGATAACATATTTCCTTTTGTATTTTAGGCAAAAAATATGTATATTGTAATTTTTTACATTTTAAAAATTACAATAGGGAAAATGGGCCAATGCAAAAGTTTGGGCACCCTTTGAGATTTGTGTGCTCATATAACTTTGACCAAGGTTTCTCTTAGAGTTATGGCTTGTGAACTATCATCATTAAGAAAGGCCAGATGATGCAAATTTCCCAGCTTTATAAACACCCAGCCTTGTCTAACCTTGTGCCAAAAAACAGCAGCCATGAGTTCTTCTAAGCAGCTGCCTAGCACTCTGAAAATGAAAATGGTGGAGGCCCACAAAGCAGGAGAAGACTTTAAGAAGATAGCAAAGTGTTTTCAAGTTGCCCTTTACTCATTTCGGAATGTAATTAAGGAATGGCAGTTTACAGAAACAGTGGAGGTCAAGATAAAATCTGGAAGACCAAGCAAAATTTCAGTGAGAGCTGCTCATAGGATTGTTAGAGACAAATCAGAACCCTCGCTTGACTGCAAAAGACCTTCAGAAAGATTTAGCAGACTCTGGAGCTGTGGTACATTGTTCTACTGTTCAGAGACACCTGAACAAATGTGTCCTTCATGGAAGAGTCATCAAAAGAAAACGTCTCCTGCTTCCTCACTTCAGTGTATGCAAAAGGACATTTAAACAAGTCTGATGTATTTTGGAAACAAGTCCTGTGGGCTGATGAAGTTAAAATAGAATTTTTTGACCACAATGATCAAAGGTATTTAAGGAGAAAAAAGGACACAGAGTTTCAGGAAAAGAACATCTCACTAACCTTTAAAAATGGGGGTGGATCAATCATGCTTTGGGGTTGTGTTGCAGCCAATGGCACAGGGATCATATCACGGGTAGAGGGAATAATATATTCAATGAAATTTCAACAAATTCTTGTTGCAAGCATAACACCATCTGTAAAAAAACTGAAATTGAAAAGAGGATAGCTTCTACAAATGAATAATGATCCTAAACACGCATCAAAATTCACAATAGACTACCTCAAAAGGCACACTTTGAAGGTTTTCCAATAGCCCTCACAGTCTCCTGATCTGAACATCATTGAAAATCTGTGGCTAAACCTTAAAATAGCAGCGCATGCAAGACGATCCATGAATCTCACAGAACTGAAATTCCCAAGGAAGAATAGATGAAAATCCCTCAAACAAGAATTGAAAGACTCTTGTCTGGCTACGAAAAACGTTTCCAAGCTGTGATACTTTCAAAAGAGGGTGCTAATCGATACTAACCATGCAGGGTGCCCAATCTTTTGCATTGGCACATCATACTTTTTGTAATTTTTAAAGTGTAAAGTTTAAAATATATATATTTTTTGCATAAAATATAAATGAAATGTGTCATCTTCAACTTTACACCTTGTAGAGATCATTTAATCTTCAACTTGCTTAACTGTTCATAATAAAAGTAATTTTGAACAGGGGTGCCCAAACTTTTACATGCCACTGTACAATGAAAGTTTTATCACTTGGACATTAACATTGCTGGGACTAGCTGTTTTGTGTCAAGTCATCAGACTCAGCCTCCTCCTGTGATAAGAAAGAAAAAACCTGGGAGTCTGAACTGAAATTTAAATTGGTGTAATTGCAAAATGTAAATGTATGTTCACATAGGCCATTAGACAGAGAAAACCAAAGACAAAAGCACAATACCCAAATACCCAAAAGGTAAATGGATAAATCGCAAAGTGCATAAAAATAATGATAAATAACAAAGGGTATTTAGTTAACATAAATTTTGAACAAAATAATGTAAAAGCCATCCCTCCATGTCACGGCAACCCTTATGGGACAGTCCTAACCCTGATATTAAATATTAAAACCATTGTTCTCTGCCATTTCTGCCTTCCATTTCATTGCAGTGTGTCAGTCAAGCTATTCACACTAGGTCTCTGTGAAGAACAGTATTAGTAAACTACAGGTCTGCTATTTAAAACCGTGGTTCTCTGTCAGACGTCTCACATATAACTACGTTCCAAAATCAGCCATTTCTCGTGAACGTGGAAATTATTGTCCTCCATTTAAAATGGGCAAGGTGCGTAGCAAGGGACAGGGAATTGGATGTGATGGCGATGGTGCATGCAGAGGCCGAGGACATGGCCGTGGGCAAGCTGAAATTGTGCCACAACAAACACCCACATCTTGTCGCTCGACCTTCCTGTCCCAATTACTAGGGGACCGCAGCCTACCTTTATTGTCAAAAGGTGTCAAAAGGTTGTTAGTTGGATAGCAGATAATGCTTCCAGTCACTTTGCCACCACCACCACCTTGTCTTCCACACGGTCAAGTCTCAGTAGCCATGAGTCTTGACCGCATATTCCTCACCCTGATCCTACTTCCTTTCACCAGAGTGCTGAGTGCCCGGAGACAACTGATCCCAAACTTGGACACTCAGAAGAGCTATTCACTTTTCCATTTGTAGATTCGGGCCACTCTCCCGGCCAGCTTCAAGCTAGTCAAGAGGAGAATGCGTGTAGTGATGCCCAAGTATTAGAGCAGCCACAGTCACATGAAGGCAATAGTGGGAAAGTAAAATTACTGTCGCAATAGGTGGATGATGATGAGACACAATTGCCAGAAAGTCAGAAGGAGGACTAGGGTGCAGAAGTGGAATACGAGGTGGTGGATGATATAGTAACTGCCCCAACCTGGCAGGGGGACATGCAGAGCAAGGATAGCAGCACACAGGGGGAAGAATCAGTGTGGTGGCCGCTGACACAAGGCAGGAAAACATTCCTCGTAACGCCAATACAACGAAAGTTGCCAATACAACTGTCAGGTCTTCCCGAGTCTGGTTGTTTTTTAAAGACTCTGCAGATAACCCCAAAAGGCCATTTGCACCACCTAACAGGCCAGCATCAGCAGGGGGCACAAAACCACCAGCCTGACCACCATCAGGCACATGGCAGCAAATCACCCGCCTTTGTGGGCCAAACCCCAGGGTCCAGAAACAGTGTCTGCGGGTGACACCACTGCTTCTTCTGCTGTTGTGCGAGCACGCCAATCCTCTGTCCATGGAGCATGCAAAGATGCCTCTTGCCCTGCACCTGTCGTTGCACACTGTCAAGTAGCACCATCAGCAAGCACATCCATGTCCTTGTCCGAGCTCAGCGTTCAGTTGTCCCTACCCCAGTCGATGAAACGCAAGCACAAATATGCAGCCAACACCCCACAGGTCACACTACTAAATTCACATATTTCGCAAATGCTTTCGAAATGTTGCCTTTTAGGCTCGTGGAGACGAAAGCTTTCCGCAACCTAATTGCGGCGCCGTCCCTCGGTACTCGGTCCCCAGCAGCCACTCTTTTTCCCGGTGTGCCGTCCCTGTATTACACAAGCAGGTGTCCCACAAAATTAGCCGTGCCCTCAACAATGCAGTTACTGGAAAAGTCCACCTAACTACGGACATGTGAACAAGTGCTTGTGGGCAGGGACTGTACATCTCGTTGATGGCACACATGGTTAATATAGTGGAATCTGGGACCCAGTCGGACCTTGGGATGAAACAAGTCCTCCCGACGCCGAGGACTGTGGACCCTGGGTAGGTCAGGGTTGCCCCCATATTCTACAGCTCCTGCACCTCCTCCTCCTCTTCAGCCTCCATCTCCAAAATGACCACATCAGTCAGAAGCTGGAAACACTGCAGCACTGTCTCTGCCAAGCGGCAACAGGCTGTGCTGAAGCTGATATGCTTAGGTGACAAACCGCACAACTGAAGAGTTGTGGACAGCTCTGAAAAAGCAAGTAGATCTGTGGCTGACACCGATGACCCTAAAGCCAGGCATGGTTGTGTGTGACAATGGCCGGAACCTGGTGGCGAGGTGAGCTCACACACGTACCATGCCTGGCCCATGTGCTTAACCTCATGGTTCAGTGGATTCTCAAAACCTACCCTGATCTGCTGGATCTGCTTGTCAATGTTCATCACGTGTGTGCCCATTTTAGAAAATCAGCTACAGCTTCCACTGTCCTTGCCGTGCTTCAGCAGCATTTTCAGCTTCCAGCTCATTGACTGGTGTGCGATGTCTCCCAATGTTGGAACTCTACATTGCAGATGTTGGGAAGGATTTGTGAGCAGAAGAGGGCAGTTGTTGACTACCAGCATCAACAAGGCCATCGGTATTCAGGTCAGACTCCACATATAAGACCTCAGGAGTGGATATGGATGTCAGACATCTATACCATGCTCCAAAACTTTGAGGACTTCACCAAGATGGTGGGCGGCGATGACACCATAATTAGCATCACCATCCCACTTCTCTGTCTTCTGAAACTCTCTGCCCACAATTAAAGAGGATGCATTACAGACAGAGCACGATGAGATGTAGCAAGGAACCATACAGGGTGATTCCACACAGCCCAGCCTCATCTCATCCCAACATGGACTGGGTGACAATGAGGAAGACGAGGTGGAGCAGTGAGAAAGAACAGGAGCTAGTTTTCTACGCTATAGACGGTACTACCTTCACAACTGTCATACCATCTGTTCAGCATGGATGGGCTAGGAACAGGAAGGAGGAGGATGAGGAGGAGAGCATGGTCAGTCGTCCTCTTGGTTAGGATACGGAAGTTTTGCCTGTTAGCAGTCTGACATATATGGCTGAGTTTATGTTGCGCTGCCTTTCCTGTGACCCTCGCGCTGTCCAAATTTTGCGTGACAGTTATTACTGGTTGGTGACACTTCTAGATCCACGCTACAAGTAGAATTTTTTGTCTCTTATTATAGCGCAGGACAGGCCTAATAAAATGGGCAGTACAAGAAGGCCCTTGTTGCGGAATTATTTAAAAAATTCCTCTCTGAATACGTGGCGGCAGAGGTCACAGTTCATTGGACAACCAAGGAGTACAGGTGAGAGAGACACAAACGCAATCCAGCAGAGGCAAGGGAACACTGTCAAAGTTCTGGGACAGTTTTCTCAGACCCTCCCATCGCACAGGCCCTGAGTCGCGGGGTACTCTCACAAGGAGGGAAAAGTTTTGGAAGATGGTGAGGAAGTACCTTGCCTTGCTTATAATTATTGGGTATGCAAGCTGGACACTTGGCATGAACTGGCTCTCTACGCCTTGGAGGTCCTGGCCTGCCACTAGCATTTTGTCAGAGTGGGTTTTTAGTGCTGCTGGTGGAATTATAACCGATAGGCGCATTCGCCTGTCAACTGAAAATGCTGACAGGTGGACTCTTATAAAAATGAACAAGGGCTGGATTGGGCCAGACTTCTCAACACCATCAAATGAGAGCAGCGTAACATAAACTCAAATACAGTGTTTTTTTTGGGGGAGGTCTAACTCTATTCCCATGCACCTCTGTCTTCACACCCAGACCTAGGTATATGCTTCCTGATTTTGTCTATTTCCTCTTGTCCTCCTCCTTCTCCTCATCCTCATCCTCCACCACCATATCATCACCATATCTACCATATTGCCATATCTACGTCTCTTGCAAGGGACATTGAAGTTCCTCCAAAGTTTTGGCAGCCGTTGCATTCACTGCATAGGCAAACAGTATGGGAGACCCACTTCCTAATAATAGGAACATTGTTTTCAGGAGGCCTTCCGATATCTACGTCTCTTGCAAGGGACACTGGAGTGCCTCCAAAGTTTTGGCAGCCATTGCATTCACTGCATAAGCAAACATTATTGGAGACAGACTTCATAATAATGGGAACATTGTTTTCCGGAGGCCATCCGACCTCTACGTCTCTTGCAAGGGACATCAGAGTTCCTCTAATGTTTTGGCAGCCGTTGCATTCACTGCATAGGCAAACAGTGTGGGAGACCCACTTCATAATAATGGGAACATTGTTTTCAGGAGGCCTGCCGATCTCTACGTCTCTTTCTAGGGACATTGGAGTTAATCCAAAGTTTTGGCAGCTGTTGCATTCACTGCATAGGCAAACATTATGGGAGACCGACTTCCTAATAATGGGAACATTGTTTTCAGGAGGCCCTCCGACCTCTTTATCTTTTGCAAAGGACACTGGAGTGCCTCCAAATTTTTGGCAGCAGTTGCATTCACTGCATAGGCAAACAGTATGGGAGACCCACTTCATAATAATGGGAACATTGTTTTCAGGAGGCCTGCCGATCTCTACGTCTCTTTCTAGGGACATTGGAGTTAATCCAAAGTTTTGGCAGCTGTTGCATTCACTGCATAGGCAAACATTATGGGAGACCGACTTCCTAATAATGGGAACATTGTTTTCAGGAGGCCCTCCAACCTCTTTATCTTTTGCAAAGGACACTGGAGTGCCTCCAAAATTTTGGCAGCCGTTGCATTCACTGCAATGGGAACATTGTTTTCAGGAGGCCCTCCGACTTCTACGTCTCTTGCAAGGGACATTGGAGTGCCTTCAAATTTTTGGCAGCCATTGCATTCACTGCATAGGCAAACAGTATGGGAGACCCACTTCCTAATAATGGAAACATTGTTTTCAGAAGGCCCTCTGAACTATTTGTCAATTGCAAGGGACATTGGAGTGCCTTCAAATTTTTGGCAGCCATTGCATTCACTGCATACCCTATAACGGTATTGCAGACCCTATCCTTTCTAATAGGAACATGTCATTACTGTGGCCCAGCTGTATGCGTCTTTAAATTGTTAATAGTGTTTTTCCTGAATTTTGGCAGCCATTGGACTAACTGCATACCCTATAACTGTATAGCAGACCCTCTCCTTTCTAATAGGAACATGTCGTTAGTGTGGCCCAGCTCTATGTGTCTTTTAATTGTTAGAAGGGTTTTTCTAAATTTTGGCAGCCGTTGGACTCACTGCATACCCTAAAACTGTATAGCAGACCCTCTCCTTTCTAATGGGAACATGTCGTTACTGTGGCCCAGCTCTATGTATCTTTAAATTATTAGTAGGGTTTTTACTAAATTTTGGCAGTCATTGGACTAACTGCATACCCTAGAACTGTATAGCAGACCCTCTTCTTTCTAATAGGAACATGTCGTTACTGTGGCCCAGCTCTATGTGTCTTTTATTTGTTAGAAGGGTTTTTCCTAAATTTTGGCAGCCGTTGGACTCACTGCATACCCTATAACTGTATAGCAGACCCTCTCCTTTCTAATGGGAACATGTCGTTACTGTGGCCCTGCTCAATGTGTCTTTAAATTGGTATTGGGGTTTTTCCCACATTTTGACAGCCCTTTCAGTCACTGCATGGGCATTACCACTATAGGAGTCCCACTCCTTTATAATGGGGACATTTTTTTACTGAGGCCCTCCTCTATATTTCCTCAGGGACCTTCCCCATGCTGTTCTCATGTTATTTGAGCACTGTTCCCATCGATTTGGGCAATTTTTAGGCCCTCTGCAGACTGCCGGAAAAATGCTTGAGCTTCTCATAGACTTACACTGGTCTCGTTACTCGGACCGAGCACTCGAGCAATTTGAATTTGCTCAACCCCAGCAACGAGTACCCGAGCATTTTAGTGCTCGCTCATCACTAGTAGCTACCTATAGGTGCCAATGAAAAGGCAGTTTTTTGCTTACTGGAGGTGAGCTAATATGGAAGTTATGCAATGGCAGGTAAGGTAGGAATGACCACTGTACAAATAAGCAGATTTTGAATTAATGGGTTTCAGAAAGATAAGTTAACTTTGTTATTGTAGCAACTGATTAATTTTACTAAATCTGCCTTAGGAATTTTTGAAGTTCTTTATTACAAATTTTACTACGTACAGTGAGGAAAATAAGTATTTGATACACTGCCGATTTTGCAAGTATTCCCACCTACAAAGAATGTAGACGTCTGTAATTTTTATCATAGTTACACTTCAACTGTGAGACAGGACCTTAAAAAAATTCAAGAAAATCACATTGTATGATTTTTACATAATTAATTTGCATTTTATTACATGTAATAAGTATTTGATACAATAGAAAAACAGAGCTTAAAATTTGGAACAGAAACCTTTGTTTGCAATTACAGAGGTCAGATGTTTCCTGTAGTTCTTGACCAAGTTTGCACAAACTGCAGTAGGGATTTTGACCCACTCCTCCATACAGATCTTCTCCAGATTTTTCAGGTTTCGGGGCTGTCACTGAGCAACATTGAGTTTCAGCTCCCTCCAAAGATTTTCTGTTAGGTTCAGGCCTGGAGACTGGCTAGGCCACTCCAGGATCTTGAAATGCTTCTTACTTAACCACTCCTTAGTTGCACTGGCTGTGTGTTTTGGGTCATTGTCATGCTGAAAGACCCATCTTCAATGCTCTTACTGGGGAAAGGATGTTGTTGGCTAAAACTTCAGGATACATGACCCCATCCATCCTCTCTTCAATACTGTGCAGTCATCCTGTTCCCTTTGCAGAAAAGCACACCAAAAGTATGATGTTTCCCCCATCAAGCATCCATCCTCCATTTAATATGGTGCAGTCGCCCTGTCCCCTTTGCAGAAAAGCACCCCCAAAGTATGATGTTTCCCCCATCATGCTTCATGGTTGGGATGGTGTTCTAAGGGTTGTAATCATCCTTCTTCCTCCAAACACGGCAAGTGGAGTTAATACCAAAAAGTTCTATTTTGGTAATACCTGACCACATGGCCTTCTCCTATGTCTCCTCTGGATCATCCAGATGATCATTAACTTTAAACAGGCCTGGACATGTGCTGGCATGAGCAGGGGGACATTGCATGTCCTGCAGGATTTTAATCCATAATGGCGTAGTGTGTTACCTACGGTAATGTTTGAGACTGTATTCCCAGCTCTCTTCAGGTCATTGACCAGGTCCTCGCATGTAGTTCTGGGCTGATTCCTGACCTTTCTCAAAATCATTACCTAAAGAAGCGATATCTTGCATGGAGCCCCCGGCCGAGGAAGATTGACAGTCATCTTGTGATTCTTCCATTTTCTAATAATTGCGCCAACAGTTGTTGCCTTTTCACCAAGCTGCTTCCCTCTTGTTATGTAGCCCATCCCAGCCTTGTGCAGGTCTACAATTTTTTCCCTGGTGTCCTTAGACAGCTCTTGGTCTTGGCCATAGTGGAGAGGTTGAAGTGTGATTGATTGTGTGGACAGGTGTCTTTTATACATATAACAAGTTCAAACAGGTGCAATTAATACAGGTAATGAGTGTAGAGTATGGGGGCTTCTTAAAGAAAAACTAACAGGTCTGTGAGAGCCAGAATTCTTTCTGTTTGGTAGGTAATCAAATACGTATTTTATACAATATAATGCAATGTAATTATTTAAAAATCATACAATGTGATTTTGTGATTTTTATTTTTAGATTCTGTCTCTCACAGTTGAAGTGTACCTACGATAAAAATTACAGACCTCTCCATTCTTTGTAGGTGGGAAAACTTGCACAATCGGTAGTGTATCAAATACTTATTTTCCCACTGTAGTTTGTTTTGAACTATAGTACATTGTGTTGAGCAAACAACTAAAGTGACAGTTGTAGATACAGTTCTTATATATTAACTGCTTTGTATGTTCTGTTGCATTGAAATGTTTGACAACTTTAAGTCTTGTTTTGGTAAAGGCTAATGCAAAAGAAACAGCAATTTGTAAATGATTAACTAAAGAATAGTCACATTTTCTATAAAGTGTGGTGGAGAAGTCTGTTCTGAAAATACTGTAAAATAACAATAAAAAGTCATGTTTGGTTTTATTTCATTTTGTATGTGCTTGGTTTTCCAAATAAAAAAGTCGTAAAATAAGAAATTTAAATGTTAAATCATTGAGAAAATAGTCCAATCATTCATACTTTCGAGAATACATTAAAATGTGTTCCACCAGCAGAAACAAAGAAATAATTGGCTTATTTATTAGAAAGGAGCAAATACATCCGCAAATGATCGAATTTGAATCTAATTTCTAACCGCGATTCCAAATGCCTGGCTCCATTTCACACAAGTTTCCACTCAGTGAGTTGGGCTAATAGTGCAAGGCATGGCAGTGTGGGTTCCCCATAATGCTCTACAACAATCTGATCACATGTCTAGCACAGCCAATCAGGGTGTCTATTACAAGCAGTATATAATATAGGGACTGGTCAAGGAATTTTAGGTTTGTACTGTGAAGGGATAGGAGCACAGAGCACATAGTGATAGAACAGGCCTAATACTATTGTGGTGTACTATTCAGTGTTTGGATAGAAAGCCAAGATTCAAGTGTTTTACTGTGAACTGTATAGGCACATCATCACCACTCAGTGTTTGACTGTGAATTAAAGCAACTGTGATATACTTCTACCTTAATAGCTGTTTTTTTCACAGCAAACAAGAGTTGTATTAAGCAACTCACTGCAGATTTTTTAACTAAATCCAAATTCTGAATTCCAGATTTTTTTCTGTTTGTGTTAGAACCCTCCTGTTTGTTTTTTTCCAACTTGTGTTTTGCGGTCACGTGACTATCTGTCTTTATATTCCAGCTCAGCCCTTTTGGCTGTGCTGGACTTCAGTTTTTGACTGTCTCTCTAGCCAGGTGCTTCGGTGCCTTTCTCTGTCAGTTTTCTTGGTCATTCTGGGACCTCTAGTACCTTTTTGTCAGTTTGTCTTTTTGTGTTCTGCAACAACTTCTCTGTTTAGGTGTCCCATTTTTGTCCCAGTTCTTAGTTCTTTTAGGGACCCCTCCCCTTATGCTATAGGTCTTCGTTCAGACTAGCTAAGGACTAAGGCGGGTCTGTTCACTAGGAACAGGCAGCCCGCTACATCGTAGGGATTCAGCTTAGTCTTACTGTAGGGACAGCTTTCCCCTATCTTTCCTTAGTACTTGTTGCAGATCATAACAGTAAGTCCAGCCCAAAAAACTAAAAGGAAAGAAATTCGGGAATCAGTATGGTTTCCATTCAGGATTTGGCTCGACGCTTGCAGGGATTGTCTCTGGAGGTGGCCGAGCTATAGCAACACGTGAGTAGCTGTTCTGGAGTGCATTTTGTGAAACCCAAGGTAGGACTGCCTGATGTTTTCTATGGTAAACAGCAAGATTTTTTTTCCTTTAAAAATGCTTGTTTGTTATATTTTCTTTTGAGACCAAGGTACTCTGGGAAAGAATCACAGCGCACAGGGGTGGGCCTTTTCTCTCCAACCTAAAGATCCATGCTTAAGGTCCGTAGAAGAATTTTTTTCTGCTATGGGTCTATTATATGACGATCCTGATAGAATTTCATCTGCTCAGGCAGAACTCAGGCGTTTGAATCAGGGGTCAGGTGATGTTGAAAATTATTGCACACACTTCAGAAGATGGGCTTCAGAAGTCAAATGGAATGATCCTGTGCTGAAATGTTTATTTCTTGCTGGTCTGAGTGAAAGGGTTAAGGATCTGCTAATTGCATTCCCTGCACCTGAGACTCTGCAGGATGCCATGCAATTAGCTGTTCATGTGGACAGGAGGCTGAGGTACAGGCTGAATGAGGTAAAGACTCCTGTAATGTCAGGTCCTAGTCCCCAGAAAATCTGCTCAGATGGCGGAGAACCGATGGATGTTGGGGCGATGTCACTCAGATCTCAGGAGAGAGACCGGAGGTTCGCTGAGGGATTGTGTCTTTATTGTGGTAAAGCTGACCATTTGATTAAGTATTGTGAGCTTCGTTTAAGTAAAGAAAAAAAAAGGTCAAGTACGCCCGCATTGATTGTTTACGTTCTGCAGGAGTATTTCTTTCTGGGAGTACTACTTTGCAGGGAGATTTGATTGAATTTCAGGTATTTGTTGATTGTGGTTCAACTTCAACACTTAATGTGATTGATAAAGGGTTTTTGGAAAAACTTAACTTGAAATCCAAACCTTTGTCATCACCTATTTCTGTGATTGCAATTGATAACACTCCCTTGAAATGTATTACTCAAAAGGTTGCTGCATTTCCCCTCACTATCAATGGAGTTCACCAAGAAATTTTGGGCTTGGTTGTATTTAATAATTTACCCTCTCGTTCTAGGTTTGCCTTGGTTAAAACTGCACAATCCTTTACTGGACTGGTCTACTAATGTGATTAAGTCTTGGAGTCCGAAGTTCTATGATAAATGTTGTAATGGTCGCATTGCGGCTGTGCAAAAAGGGGAATTACCGTTACCTATTCAAGATTTTTGGAAGGCTTTTTCGTTGGAGGAGTTGCAAGTTTTACCTCCTCATAGGGATTATGATTGCGCCACTGAGTTTGTTCCGGGCACTACTCTTCCCAAAAGTCGCTTGTTTAATCTGACTATCCCTGAAAGAAAGGCCTTGGACGAATACATACAGACTAGCCTGGCTGCTGGTCACATTAGACCTTCTAAGTCATCTGTGGCAGTTGGATTTTTCTTTGTTAAAAAAAAGGACGGAGGTTTACGTCCATGTCTGGATTTTCGTGAAATTAATAAGATTACCGTACGCAATTCCTACCCATTGTCGTTAATTCCTGACTTGTTTAACCAGTTAGTGGAGGCCAAGTGGTTCTCTAAAATTGATCTCCGGGGGGCATACAATTTGTTAAGAGTGAAGGACAGTGATGAATGGAAAACTGCTTTTAACACTCTGGTAGGTCATTTTGAGAATCTGGTGATGCCTTTCGGTCTTACCAATGCACCTGCATTTTTTCAGAACCTTATTAATGACATCCTGAGACCTTTGATTGGTAAGATTGTGGTTGTGTATTTGGATGACATTTTGATTTATTCATCAGATCTAGAGTCCCATTGGCAGAGTGTACGTGAAGTTTTGCAGTTATTGAGTGATAATTCACTCTTTGCTAAGCTGGAGAAATGTGAGTTCGCTGTGCAGAAAATTAGTTTTTTTGGGCTACATTGTCTCCAGCGAGGGCTTTGAGATGGACCCTGAGAAGGTTCAGGCTGTGCAGGAATGGCCTAGGCCTATTGGTTTGAAATCTATACAGAGATTTTTGAGTTTTGCCAATTATTACAGGAAATTCATTAAGAATTTTTCTGTAATTGTTAAACCTCTAACCGATCTCACCAGGAAAGGTGCGAATACGGTCCAGTGAACTACTGAGGGCATTGAAGCGTTTAAGTATCTCAAAGAGAGGTTCAGTTCTGCCCCTATCCTTATGCAGCCTGATGAGACCAAGCCTTTTTTGGTCGAGGTCTATGCTTCATCGGTGGGGGTCGGAGCAGTTTTGTCTCAGGAGAACAGGGATGGAGAAAATCCTTGTGCCTTCTTTTCAAAAAATTTTTCGGAAACCGAACTGAATTATGATGTTGGAAATTGGGAGTTGCTGGCTATTAAACTCGCGTTTGAACATTGGCATCATTTTTTGGAAGGCGCTATATTTCCTATTCAGGTTTTCACAGATCATAAGAATTTGATCTATCTGGATGCTGCCAAGCGCTTGAATGACCGTCAAGCTAGGTGGGTACTTTATTTTTCTCGGTTTCATTATTCTGTTACCTATATCCCTGGTACTAAGAATGTTAAAGCCGATGCTTTATCTCGCAGCTTCTCTCCTACGGTTGGTGCCGAGGAGGAGGAAAGCATTTTACAGAAAGGAGTTGTGGTGGTGGCATTGGACTCCGTTTTGGAGGATGGGATTCTGAAAGCTCAAGATGATGCCCCATCTAACACTCCCCATGGGAGGTTGTTTGTGCCTAGAGCCTTTAGGAGAGATTTATTTGTGGAGTGTCATGAGTCTCGGTTGGCAGGTCATCCAGGAATTTCTGAGACTAAGAGACTTATCAGTCGCAGTTTTTGGTGGCCTGGATGGCAGAAAGAAGTCAAGTGGGTGCGTCAATGTACTTTGTGTGCTAGGTCAAAGGCTTCACATTCACCTGCTGCGGGGTTGCTTTGCCCTCTAGAGGTTCCTAGTGCGCCTTGGACGCATCTCACAATGGATTTTATTACTGATCTTCCTGTGTCCGAGGGTTTTACTGTCATCTGGGTGGTTGTGGACAGTTTTAGTAAGATGGTTCCATTCATTAAGTGCCCTGCGCCAAGACACTCTCTAAGGCGTTTGTTAAGGAGATTGTCAAGCTTCATGGCGTTCCCACGGATATTGTTTCTGATAGAGGACCTCAGTTTGTGGCTCGCTTTTGGCGTGCTTTTTGTGACAAGTTGGGAGTCCATTTGTCATTTCGTCTGGGTATCATTTTGAGTCTAATGGACAGACTGAAAGAAAGAACCAGGATGTAGAACAGTTTTTGCATTGTTTTGTGGCAGACAATCAAGAGGTGTGGTCTGAGATTCAGCCTCTCGCAGAATTTGCTCTTAACAATCACACGTCCTCTTCTACTGGGTGTTCTCCTTTTTTTTGTTGTACTGGGAGACATCCGTCTTTTGGTTCATTCTCCAATTCTCCGGCGGTGCCAGAGGAGGAGAATTTTTCCGCTGATTTGGAGAGAGTTTGGACTAATGTACGTTGCAACCCTCAAGAGGCTAACAAGAAGTCCAAGAAGTATTTTGACAGGAAACGTAAGGAGGTTTTGTTTACTGTGGTTGTCCTCAAAGAACCTGCGGTTGAGGATTCCCTCTAAAAAACTGGGTCCTAAGTTTGTGGGTCCATTTAAGGTGCTTCAGGTTGTTAACCCGTCTGCTGTTAGGTTGGATGTCCCTACTTCCTGGAAGATTAATCCTGTTTTTCGTGTTTCCTTGTTGAAAAAGGCTGATGTGTCAGATAGGGATGCCACTGTCACAGTTCCTCCTGTGGTGGAAGACGGTGAATATGAAATTTCTCGTATCTTGAATTCTAGATGGCATAGAGGGAGATTACAGCATCTTGTCTCCTGGAAGGGTTTCAGTCCCAAAGACAACTCCTGGGGAAGGACGGATGATGTCTCTGCTCCTAGGCTTGTTAAAGCTTTCCACAAGAGGTTTCTGGATAGGCCTGAGCCTGGAGGATCCTCATAAAAGAAGGGGTACTGTTAGAACCCTCCTGTTTGTTTTTTTCCAACTTGTGTTTTGTGGTCACGTGACCATCTGCCTTTATATTCCAGCTCCTCCCTTTTGGCTGTGTTGGACTTCAGTGTTTGACTGTCTCTCTAGCCAGGTGCTTCGGTGCCTTTCTCTGTCAGTTTTCTTGGTCCTTCTGGGACCTCTAGTACATTTTTGTCAGTTGGTCTTTTTGTGTTCTGCAACAACTTCTCTGTTAAGGAGGTGTCCCATTTTTGTCCCAGTCCTTAGTTCTTTTAGGGACCCCTCCCCTTATGCTATAGGTCTTCGTTCAGACTAGCCGAGGACTAAGGCAGGTCTGTTCGCTAGGAACAGGCAGCCCGCTACATCGTAGGGATTCAGCTTAGTCTTACTGTAGGGACAGCTTTCCCCTATCTTTCCTTAGTACTTGTTGCAGATCATAACAGTTTGTCAATGAAAGTGTGATCCCTGTTTTTATAGACACGTCATTTTTTTAAAATAGAAATATCCCTAATCCTGATATTTAAACACAAGTGTGCGTGCGGTTTAAAATAATTTTTTGAGCCCATTTCATTGCTCTGTACATATGCCACCTGAATACAAAAAACAGTTGCAGGTGTTTGCTATTGAAGAGTGAGTCTACCTAAATTTTCTGGTCCAATCCTATTTTATATAGTCATGTGGCCTTTTACTCTACACCTTTAATATAAAAGGTCTTTAATATAAAAGGACAAATGTTTATTACCAACCATGAACCTACGTGTAGCAACTTCAAAACCTAGATTTTTACATTTAAAGAACTAGTTTTCATTTTGGTTGAAAGGAAGAAGTGATCATTATTTAAAAAAAATGTAAAAAAATCATAAAAAAAGTAAAAAGATAGCAACTATCAGCGGTAAGGTTTTGCAACTGCTTGACTAATGAAATTTAACAATCATACACACCACAACAATGCTGCTTGCTAATGCTCCAACTTACTTTCTCTTCATTTAGGGTTAAGATTTTTAGGTCAAGGGTCAGAAAATTTTACATAAAAAATTAGTCAAATTGTAACCATTGTATTCATTTTTATTTCATAAATCAATAATACATGTGAAAATAAGCAACTTTGTAATACAGTTATATGAAAAAGTTTGGGCACCCCTATTAATCTTAAGCTTAATGTTTTATAAAAATTGGTGTTTTTGCAACAGCTATTTCAGTTTGATATATGTAATAACTGTTGGATACAGTAATGTTTCTGCCTTGAAATGAGGTTTATTGTACTAACAGAAAATGTGCAATCTGCATTCAAACAAAATTTGACAGGTGCATAAGTATGGGCACCCTTATCATTTTCATGTTTAAAATACTCCTACCTACTTTTTACTGACTTACTAAAACACTTTTTTTGGTTTTGTAACCTCATTGAGCTTTGAACTTCATAGCCAGGTGTATGCAATCATGAGAAAAGCTACTTAAAGTGGCCTCTTGCAAGTTGTTCTCCTGTTGGAATCTCCTCTGAAGAGTGGCATCATGGGCTCCTCAAAACAACTGTCAAATGATCTGAAAACAAAGATTATTCAACATAGTTGTTCAGGGGAAGGATACAAAAAGCTGTCTCAGAGATTTAACCTGTCAGTTTCCACTGTGAGGAACATAGTAAGGAAATGGAAGAACACAGGGACAGTTCTTGTTAAGGCCAGAAGTGGCAGGCCAAGAAAAACATCAGAAAGGCAGAGAAGAAGAATGGTGAGATCAGTCAAGGACAATCCTCAGACCACCTCCAGAGAGCTGCAGCATCAACTTGCTGCAGATGGTGTCACTGTGCATCGGTCAACTATACAACGCACTTTGCACAAGGAGAAGCTGTATGGGAGAGTGATGCGAAAGAAGCAGTTTCTGCAAGCACGCCACAAACAGTCGGCTGAGGTATGCAAAAGCACATTTGGAGAAGCCAATTTCTTTTTGGAAGAAGGTCCAGTGGACTGATGAAACCAAGATTGAGTTGTTTGGTCATACAATAAGGCGTGATGCATGGCGGCCAAAAAACACAGCATTCCAAGAAAAACACTTGCTACCCACAGTAAAATTTGGTGGAGGTTCCATCATGCTTTGGGGCTGTGTGGCCAATGCCGGCACCGGGAATCTTGTTAAAATTGAGGGATGCATGGATTCCACTCAGTATCAGCAGATTCTTGACAATAATGTTCAAGAATCAGTGATAAAGTTGAAGTTACGCAGGGGATGGATCTTTCAGCAAGACAATGATCCAAAACACTGCTCCAAATCTACTCAGGCATTCATGCAGAGGAACAATTACAATGTTCTGGAATGGTCATCCCAGTCCCCAGACCAGAATATCATTGAACATCTGTGGGATCATTTGAAAAGGGCTGTCCATGCTTGGCGACCATCAAACTTAACTGAACTGAAATTGTTTTGTAAAGAGGAATGGTCAAAAATACCTTCATCCAGGATCCAGGAACTCATTAAAAGCTACAGGAAGCGACTAGAGGCTGTTATTTTTGCAAAAGGAGGATCTACTAAATATTAATGTCACTTTTCTGGTGAAGTGCCCATACTTATGCACCTGTCAAATTTAGTTTGAATGCAGATTGCACATTTTCTGTTAGTACAATAAACCTCATTTCAAGGCAGAAACATTACTGTGTCCAACAGTTATTACATATATCAAACTGAAATAGCTGTTGCAAAAACACCAATTTTTATAAAACAATAAGCTTAAGATTAATAGGGGTGCCCAAACTTTTTCATATAACTGTATATCTTATCAGTGAAATCTGCTTCTTTCTCCTCTTGGATTAATTTTATGCTCTTAATTCATGGATAGCATGTGTAAAATCTGTGAAGATTGACTTTCACATTACTGAGATGGCAGTTGCTACTAGTAAGATTCTAGGGAAAGGGGAGGGTTGAAGATGAAGGAGGAGTTAGATGCACAGCTCCTTCCTCCTCCTTCCGCTCTCGTCTACATAAAATCTTATCAGTAGCTACTGCCAACTCCTATCTCAGTAAAGTAAAAATCTGTCTTCACTGAATACATATTTTATTTTTGAATTGAGGCATTTGAAAATGAGAAATCAGGCCTGTAGGACAAAGAAGCAGAGTTCTCTGATAAGATATATTGCAAAATTGCTTATTGTCACGTTTTATACTGATTTATGGAATAAAAATTAAAATGCAAGCTACTTTTTAGATATGTTAACATTTTTAAAAAATTAAGCAAATTAAACATTATACTTTTGTTCAAAATTTATGGCAAACCCAAACATGGCCTGGGCGATGGACATGGCAGAGCGATTAAAAAAGAAACCTTATATCACAGATAAGAATGTGGTTGCCACTAGCAGAAGCTTTGACACCATCAATAGTGCTGACAGCAATCATCCCAGCAGTAGTACTACAAAACTCAAGTTGCGTTTAGATTACTATGCCTTAGGCATATGCATGAGGAAGAGATAGTGGCATAATGGAGGATATGTTCCATCACTCATCTCAATCACAAAAGGTTGATGTAGCCTTTGATAGTGATGTAATCATCTGGACTCAGCATTCTATTCAGTACACTTCCTGCGCCACAATAACAGTTAATGTTGTACACAGTGGAATTTTCAATCCGTCAATGACACCTGCTTCTATTCGGCCCCAAAGTCCCCTAACACACTGTACTGTCGGCACTAGTGTACATGCTAAACCAGCAAAACTTCTTCTAGTTGATATCTTGGAAGACATGAACAGTTATCCTTTGTACTCAGAATACATGGTGCCAAAGGAGATGGACAACATGATTCTAATGCCAATCTGTGTTGCAGGCTCTGAAAAGCGAGGTGGTAAGGACCAACACTGTAAGTGGTAGCAGCACTTTGAAATTGGGCAAGCCTCTGGGTAGGAATCAGGTGTGGGAGGGGGAGTAAGGAGGCTGGCCATTTCACACACAGAGGTACCTGTCAGCTGAATCATGGATGACAATGAAAATGATGATGATGATTCTGTATTGGACAAAACCTGGGAACCAGACAGGGGTGAAAAAGAGTTGAGATTATCAAAGAAGAATGTTGCTGGCATCAGCGATGTACTTTAAAAACATCCTCTGGTGTCAAATCAACTTCTAATGCGGTCAGCTCTGCAGCAGGTAATGCCGCATGTGCTGTTAGTGGAGGAAGCTCTACAATGCCTGAAAGGGCTGGTCATGGTGCCGGAGAGTTGTACATTCGGGCTTCTTGTGGGTTGGAATTATTTTCCACATTGCCAGATGACCAATCTATTGCATTTTGCAGCCTGTGCTGTTAGAAAATAAGCCGCTGGGTACATCCTGGAACACATAGAATAGGAACTACATCAATCTGTCAGCACATGAAGGGGCAGCACAATTTCATGTTGAGAAAGTAAAATAACCATCCAGGTGAGCAAGGCACAAGCTGTTCTCTTTCCTTTCCTCATGTTCGTCTTTCTCGTAACAAGTCTGTACCTGCAAGTAGTGCCTTGTTATTGTCATCAGCCCCATCATCATCCTTATCTACTTCTGACCACACACTTACTACACTACTTCCATTATATTGTCAGTTCTCTTCTGGTTTGGTCAAGAAACATGTGTTCAATCATCCAAGTATATACTCCGGTATATACTTGAACATGTATTTATATACATATTTCCGTATGTCCAGTTTCACCACAATTGATGCCAACAAACCTAGATTGTATTGCCTTTAGCGAAATAATTGTGTGGTCTTAGACTCAATGTAAGTTACCTAGCTGCCATTATTTATTATACCAAAAAACTGTTCCTGCCAGGTTTGGGCACAAAATACAACTTTTTTTCAACAACAAAATTTATTGTATTAAGTGCATCAATTTTTCGATACAACAACCTTCTAATTTTGGGTGAAATTAAATATTAATGTGATTACATTTGGGATGAATTTTTTTGGTAGCACCCTGATCAGGATTGTGAGAATGGGCAAAATTGTTAAAAAATATCAAACCAAAATTCTTTTCACTTTATAAGTGAAATTTTATCTACACAAATTTTGACCCTTTTCCAAAATTGTTAAGAAATTTTTAAGGTGATGGAATTCTCAAATGAGTAGAAAATCTGTGTTCCTTATTTGCTTAAGTTTTTGCATAGCAAACGGTTGATGACTGTATGTCTGACCAGGAGAACCCTTTCCATTCCCTGCAAAGTCAACACTTCCCCATGTGTGTTGCCCATGCGCAGGTCAGGTCAGAAAGATAAAAATTGTCAGAAAGGGTAAAATTGTTTGCAATTATCAAACTAAGATTCTTTGACATCCATGGCTGTAATCTTTTTTATCAAATTATAATTTTTCTCAAATATTGTTACATTTTTTGTTTGGGGTAATTAGAGCATTACCAGGGAAATCTGTGTTTCCTAATTGGTGAAGCTTTTGCACAGTTGCCGACTGTATATATGACTAGGTGACCAATATACGCTTTGTGCAGAGTCAACACTACACAGCCATGATAGTTACACATCACCTGGCTGTACATTATGTTTCATGGTGATAAACTGTACTGCTGCTTCCGGAGCCGTCATTGCTGGCCATAAACTGCCACTCATTTAATTGCTTGGTCAGTCCCAAATTTCTATGGTGCTTCTCCTGATGTAGCCATTGCATAAGTACGCCACTCACACATCCTTGTGAATTATAGTGCTGGACAGTACTACTGATGCTGTGAAATGTGCTCTTTTGAGCTAAACAAATATGAAATAGCTTTAAAATAGGGATAATTTTTAAATGCTTTGGTGACTGCAAGGCACAACTTCTTCCCATTCAAAATAGTTTTCCTTCTTTGTATCCAGAAATATAAGGGATAATATTCAGAAAGCTTGGTAAAAAGCCTTTGTAATGGCCTAATCCTTTAGTAATTAACAAACCGTTTTCAGACTTCATAAAAAGGGAAAATTTTTCATTTTTCCTGATTAAGAAGCCATAACTTCTTCATTTTCAAAACAGTACATGAGTTTTGTCTCCAGTAAAAGGAGGATAATTTTTGGACAGCTTGTTAAAAAACCTTTGTAATTGCCTAATCATTTTGTCATTAGTAAATCAGTAGCTGTCAATCAAAGTGCCATGGCAAGCTTACAGCCACCGCTCATATTATAGTGAGTGATCATTGTAGGTGCTCTGTTCACACTTTTATTACTGAAAGCTGGGAGCTCCTGGGAAGGAAATAGGTTCCTTTTCTCACAGTATTTGCACTTTCACTTAGGTGGCCAGGAAGCATTGCAACACTATTTACCTGTAGTGTTTTCTGAGGTGACAGGTTCCCTTTAACAAGTTATACATATACATATATAGTTACACTTCCTTAAACGTGGACTAATTCTCCACCATATTGGACTCATAGTTGGTAAAAAACAAAAATTGGCACTACGTTTTGTCTTTATAAAAAGTTTTTTTTATTAGTCTCAAACTTCCTCCTCATCCCACCCTCCATCTATACCTTTGGCCTGGGACAATTCATAAAGTCCCATGGCTTCCATTACCACCTATACACTGATGACACTAAGTTCTAACGCTTTAACCCAGATGTCATCTCTTTGCAGTCCAGAATTCCAGAGTGTCTATAAGCCATATCCTCTTTCTTCTTATCATGCTTCCTAAAGCTCAATATGGACAAAACTGAACTCATCATTTTTCCTCCATCTCACTTAACTCCGCTACCCAATCTACCGATCACAATTAATGACATCACACTTTTAATTGTACCAGAGGTCCATTGAGTAACCCTTGACTCTGCCCTGTTCTTCAAACCACACATCCAAGCTCTTACTACCTCCTGCCACCTCCAGCTCAAAAATATTTCCAAAATCTGTCTTTTCCTTAACCATAAATTTAATAAAATGTTAGTGCATGACCTCATCATCTCCCGTCTCGGACTACAATATCCTTCAATGTGGTTGCCGCGCCCCCAGGGCCGTGGGGTACTCGGCAGCCGGGCCTCTGGATGCCGGTGGGGGATATCACGGTGGCTGGCCCGGTCCGTGGCCCAGGGCGGTCACAAAAATGGGGGATATTATTTATAGGGGATTTTGTAATAGTGTTCATGACGCAACCTGTGGAATGCAGCTAAGGGGAGCCGCCGCTGCGGAGCAGTCCTCTGGAGCTGGTGTTACGGCAGCAGGGATGGTGTGGCTCTCCACAGGTAGAGCTAGCACCAGGGCAGTGTAGGTAGTGAGAGTTGCGTTGGGCGTTGTAGTGCTGGGAGGCAAGAGGGCACAGATGAAAGAATGGACGGAGGCAGTACAGTGCAGTCATCCGAGTCTTTACTCACAGTTCTTATGACAGTTCCACTAGTGCACTGTACAGGTGCTAGCATCCCTCGTCGCGCTGCGTTCACCAGGCAGGGGTTCAGCTCTTCCTCATGCAGATTAGGAGCACGTGACGGAACCCCACTTTCTTGTGTTCCTAGCTAGACCGTCTTCACGCTGGGTCTTTCTTCCTCCTGCCCTGCGCCTCCCCACTCTCGGTCGCACTCGGATGCTCTGAAGTCCCTCCTGTCTAATTGGAGTTCCCGGACCTGCTTGACCCTCACGGAGATCAGAATGAGGCTTTGGCAGCTGAACTATATAAGCCAGAAGCCTCTGGTATTCCCAGCCGAGACTTGAAGTAACATGGCTGGTCCAGGGGCTGGTCCCCTTCTTGGGGCCTGATCCCTCTGTCTTCTGACAGATTCGGGGCGTACGGGTGCCATCCTGCACTCGCCGTACCCCCTGGGATCCCTTTAACAAAATGGAGCCTACTCCTCTGCTCCCCTCCGGGGCCTCTAAGACTGGGCCCTACCTGTGGAGCAGAGCTCCTAAGAGACTCTGCTCCCTGACTGTCTTCACTCTCTCCTCTCCCTGACTGACGTCCGCCACCCTAAGATGGCTTCCCATTATATACCTACTACTATGGTGCTCCTCTAAACTGCTTCCTCCACCCACACCCACTACTGGTTCCCCCTACCTTTGGGTTCCAGCCACTCCAGCCAGGGACAGGGCTCAGCAGCTGCGCACATGCATGTTGCCCCTCCAGCTGGTCTGGAGCAGTGTAGTGTTGGATGCAGGTGTTGGGGTTCTGGGCAGCACTCCCTCCTTACCTGAGAGAAGGAGACACCACACCTCTGGGTGAGGTGCAGTACCTCTGTGGCGACTGAACCCTCAGGGGTGCCACACTCCCTCCTGGTAAAACACAGCATGTCCGTGGTCTGGAACAGAGTAAAAACAGGGTTTATTACAGACATGCAAAATTTTTGAATGCATTCGCATATAACATTATAAAACATAACATTTCTTCCCTTTATGGGAGGCACATCACTTTAAACGTTACAGGTCATCATAACATTTGTTACATACCTGGCGGCGTCCTTGCATAGTGGTCCATCTCCCATTGTGCAAGAGCGCGCACTTGATTTCCAGTCCAGACTGCCACTCTGGCTTCTTTCCATACTGTCTGCTTTGCTTTGCTCTGGCTGCTTAGGGCGACGCCCGCCGAACTTCCTGTTTCTTGTAACTGCTGCAGACACAACCCTAATGCGTAATCAGCCTATAGCCTATTGCTGTCTGTCACCTGGTATTTAAACCAGCTCCTCCTTGGAATCCTTGCCTGAGCATCTTGTTCTGTCAGTTGGCTTCTAGTCACTGATGTGCCAGGTCCTGTCTATGTTTCCTGCCTTGCGGTATCAGTTCCCGTGTCTGAACTGTGTCCTGTCTGTGCACTCTAGCCAGCTGTCTTTCTGCCTTTCCTGGAGGTTGTATTTCCAGGCCCGTGTGAACACGCTCTTAGTGTTATGATCTGCTACAAGCACTAAGGAAAGACAGGAGATCTGTCCCTACAATAGAACTAAGCTAAATCCCTACGATGTAACGGGGAACCTGATCCTGCGATCAGACCCGCTAAAGTTCTCAGCTAGTCTGAACGAAGACCTATAGATGTGAGGGAGGGATCCCTACAAGAACTAGGTACTGGGAGAAAGATGGACACCTCCTAGCAGAAATTGTAGCAGTAAAAAAACAAACAAACAACATAGAACATAGAGGTCAAAAGACCTAGCTAAACTGACTGAGAAAGGTAACAAAGCACCTGGCTAGCTTAAGAGCAGAAATTGCAATGAAGTCCAGCAAGGCCAGAAGGGCGGAGCAGGATTAAATAGGCAAAAAAGGTCATGTGACCAGCATAATAGAAAAAACCTAACAGGAGAGTTCAAACACTTAGCCTGTTTGCCCCGCCGTCTGGGGGCCGCATACCCAGACTCGCTCCTGTTTCTCGCTTCAGTAACAGTTCCTGTCTGAACTGTGTCCTAACCTGCTTCCTGTTTTTCTCTATGTCCGTACCTTTCCTTTCTCCTGCATTGTCTGAACCAGCACTTGGCTTTACCTTGGCTCGTTCCTGTATTTGTTGCAGTAACAGTTCCTGTCTGAACTGTCTCCTAACCTGTCTCCTGTTTTTCTCTATGTCCGTACCTTCCCTTTTTCTGCAGAGTCTGAACCTGCACCTAACTCCTACTCGTTGTCGCTGTACTTCTGTTTGTGAGTTTAGAGTCCACTCGCTACTTCATTGCAAGTATCTCGTGTGTATCTGGTTCTGCCTTTCCCTTCTAGTCTGTTCCGTGTGAACAGAGCCCTGTCCCCTCTGCCCTGCCTTGCTCGCCACTCCGGCGGTTCTTGCCTGCTCTGCCTTGTTCACCACTCCGGTGGTTCTTGCCTGCTCTGCCTTGTTCACCGCTCCGGCGGTTCTTGCCTGCTCTGCCTTGTTCACCACTCCGGCGGTTCTTGCCTGCTCTGCCTTGTTCACCACTCCGGCGGTTCTTGCCTTGCTCACCGCTCCGGCGGTTCTTGCCTGCTCTGCCTTGCTCACTGCTCCGGCAGTCTCGCTCTGCTCTGATCCTTTGCTCACTGCTCCTACAGTCTCGCTCTGCTCTGACCCTTTGCTCACTGCTCCGGCAGTCTCGCTCTGCTCTGACCCTTTGCTCACTGCTCCGGCAGTCTCGCTCTGCTCTGACCCTTTGCTCACCGCTCCAGGCGGCCTCGTCCTGCTCTACTCTCGCTCACCGCTCCTGGCGGTCTCGTCTTGCTCTGCTCTTGCTTGCCGCTCTGGGCGGCCTCACTCTGCTGTGTTTGTCCACCGCATCTGCGGTTCTGTTCCTGAGTCCCAGTCTGTACTGGGTCCTATCCACTCTGTGCTCCAACCTGTCGTACCTGCCAGTACCTGCCTGCCTGCATACCAGTCGTGCTTACCAGCATCCACCTGGCTGCATACCGGCCGTACCTACCAGTACCTCCCTGTTTGCATACCAGTCGTGCTTGCCAGCATCCACCCGTCTGCATACCAGCCGTGTCTGCCTATACCCACCAGTCTGTGTGCCAGCCTAACCTGCTTGTTCCTGTATTCCCCGGTGTGGGTCAACAGCCGTGTCCGGGGTCTGACCTGGAGTAGCACCTGGTCCCTCTGCTCGGTTCCTCCTTGGTGCACTGGCGACGTATGCCGTCGTACGACCTTGGTCGGATTGGGTGGATACTTAGTTACGCCCCTCCAGGCATTCACTCTCCGGTACGGTCCAGTGGAATCACTACATATACACGCACACGCCAGTCAGTCCGGGCGCGTGCATTACAACATTATAGACATTTTCAATAAAATTTCTGTAACAGGATGTAACAGTAGCAGCACGAGGGACCCGTCCGCAAACCCTCAACGTAGGCCCTGGGGGTGGCTGCAGGGCATAGGTGATCCTGGTGGTGGACCACGTTTTCCGCCACGCCAAACGGGTTTTTCTTCTGAGGTCACTTAATTGTACTCATAAAACCAATAGGAAGCACCTTAAGAAGTGCCAAACTATATACAAAATAAGTTTTTGGCTGTTCACAGTCCCCAGCCTGGAGTCTGTATACCCTGACGGGTAATTATGCACACATAAAACAAAATACTGGTGGTACCCTTACCGGTGACTATTTACAGTTTTTAGTCCCACGTACTGGACTAGTAGTGGGGTCCCCGCCTGGGGTACTTTTGGCTTTTGCTGGACCCAGCCGGGTCATCAGCCATGTCCTGCGGGGGGGTGTCCTCGATCACACGGTACACCTTGAGGGCATACCACCTGCGTTCCCCGTGGTGCCGAGTATAAGTGACACGGTCACCGGGGTACAGATTCCGGTCGGGATGGCCCTGTTTCAGCTCAGGCTCAACATCCCACCGGTTCACAAAAATGTCTCTGTCGAACTGGGGAAGCTATTTTGCTCCGGGGATGTACGGCAGGGCCATGGGCATGACTGGAATCGTGACCCCTGCTGGTGGGGCGGCTGCTCCGGCCTGAGCAGCACCGGGTGCAAGTTGGGCATCAGGAGCGTTAAGCGGTGCTCCGGCGGCTTGCTGGTCGTCGGCCATGGTTGCGCCCCCCTAGTAAACTGTAGCCTACCTTCTTCACTTTTTCTATCAGGTAGGCCGCAGCTCCGCAGGCGACGGTCTTCTTCCAGGACCTTGCGTCGCTCGTGTCTGACGTCAGAGCGTCCACTGGACTCCTTCCAGGACCTGACGCTTCCTGTTTCAACGTCAAGGGTGGGGCGTGTCTTTGGCTTCACGCGCTTTCACAGTCATGCCTCTCGGGTTCCCGCGGTTACACCCCTCTTCTTCCCGCGCGGCGACAGGAAAATGGCGGGAAACCTCGAAAATGGCGGGGAATCTTCACCACAGTAAGTGTTACAGTCTTTTAAGGCGCACAGTACCCGGTGGCAATGGGCACGGAATCCTGTTCGATGCAACGGGCACGAAATCCTGTTCGTGACGCCAGAAGATGCCGCGCCCCCAGGGCCGTGGGGTAATCGGCAGCCGGGCCTCTGGATGCTGGTGGGGGATATCACGGTGGCTGGCCCGGTCCATGGCCCAGGGCGGTCACCAAAAAGGGGGATATTATTTATAGGGGATTTTGTAATAGTGTTCGTGACGCCACCTGTGGAATGCGGCTAAGGGGAGCCGCCGCTGCGGAGCAGTCCTCTGGAGCTGGTGTTAGGGCAGCAGGGATGGTGTGGCTCTCCACAGGTAGAGCTAGCTCCAGGGCAGTGTAGGTAGTGAGAGTTGCGCTGGACATTGTAGTGCCGGGAGGCAAGAGGGCACAGGTGAAAGAATGGACGGAGGCAGTACGGTCCAGTCATCCGAGTCTTTACTCACAGTTCTTATGACAGTTCCACTAGTGCACTGTACGGGTGCTAGCCTCCCACGTCGCGCTGCATTCACCAGGCAGGGGTTCAGCTCTTCCTCAAGCAGATTAGGAGCACGTGACGGAACCCCACTTTCTTGTGTTCCTAGCTAGACCGTCTTCACGCTGGGTCTTTCTTCCTCCTGCCCTGCGCCTCCCCACTCTCGGTCGCGCTCGGGTTCTTTGAAGTCCCTCCTGTCTAATTGGAGTTCCCGGACCTGCTTGACCCTCACGGAGATCAGAATGAGGCTTTGGCAACTGAACTATATAAGCCAGAAGCCTCCGGTTTTCCCAGCCAAGGCATGAAGTATCACGGCTGGTCCAGGGGCCGGTCCCCTTCTTGCGGCCTGATCCCTCTGTCTTCTGACAGATTTGGGGCATACGGGTGCCGTCCTGCACTCGCCGTACCCCCTGGGATCCCTTTAACAAAACGGAACCTACTCCTCTGCTCCCCTCCGGGGCCTCTAAGACTGGGCCCTACCTGTGGAGCAGAGCTCCTAAGAGACTCTACTCCCTGACTGTCTTTACTCTCTCTTCTCACTGACTTACGTCCGCCACCCTAAGATGGCTTCCCATTATATACTTACTACTATGGTGCTCCTCTAAACTGCTTCCTCCACCCACACCCACTACTGGTTCCCCCTACCTTTGGGTTCCCCCCACTCCAGTCAGGGACAGGGCTCAGCAGCTGCTCACATGCATGTTGCCCCTCCAGCTGGTCTGGAGCAGTGTAGTGTTGGATGCAGGTTTTGGGGTTCCGGGCAGCACTCCCTCATTACCTGAGAGAAGGAGACACCACACCTCTGGGTGAGGTGCAGTACCTCTGTGGCGACTGAACCCTCAGGGGCGCCACATGGTGTTCTAACTAACACTCTCAAATCTCTCTAGTCTGTCCTTAACTCTGCTGCCCGATTAATCTACCTCTCTCTTCGCTACTCCTCTGCTTCTCCCCTGCTTCTCTCCTGCTTCTCTCCTCTACAAATTCCTCCATTGACTTCCAATTCCCCAATAAATCCAGTTCAAACTACTAACATTGATCTACAAAGCCTTCCATAATTTGAATTTTTAATGTAAACCTCTTTTCACATGTGCAGCACCATGGAATTAATGGTGCTCAAAAGAAATAACAATTATATTTCCTCATGATAGAATTTAAAAACCATATTGGCATGTGAAACTGCTGACGATTTTCTCATATCTATTGTATGAGTATGGACAAATAGGTGAGAAATCCGACATCCGTTTTACATGCTAAGATGCTGTAGTAATTGTTAGGCTGTGTGCACGAGATGCGTTTTTAATGCGTTTCCGCAGTGTTTTTGCAGCTGCGGAAACGCATTAAAAATGCATGGTAGAAGGGCAGCAATGTTCCCCAATGATAATCCGCATGTGCTGTGCACATGCTGCAGAAATTTCCGCTGCGGATTATCATTGCGGAAAAAAACGCAGCACTACCAATTATTTTGCGGAAGTGCTGAGTCTTCGCCGCCATTGACTTGCATTAGACCGCATGGATTACGCATCACTTTATATGTAGATGCGTAATCCAAGCGTTCTAATGTGCGGATGGCACCCGGGTGTAGATGAGAGGAGACTCTCCTCCACACCCAGGTACCATTAAAAAATCTGTAAAAAAAGAATAAAATAAAAATTAAATGTATACTTACCTTCTGTCGGCCCGCGTACCGCTCCTGCTTGGTTCCCGGCACTTTAGAGTGAGTTGAAGGACCTGCCCTGACGTCAGAGTCATGTAACGGGTCACGTGACGCTGACGTCGGCAGGTCTTTCGATTCACTGTTGCCGGCAAGGGAGAACGGAGTGAGAGGGACACCGGGGGCCATCGGAGGGTAAGTATACATTTATTTTTTTATTTTTACCACTCTCTCGGTTCACGCTATATAAATTCATGCTGTTTTCATGGATTTATATAGTGTGACCTAGTTGTCACAAGCACTTTCCAAGTGATGCTAATCGCTTGGAAAGCGCTTGTCAATCCGCATGCGGAATTGTCAGTGGGTAACCGCTCCATTTCCGCATGTCCCTGGCAGGGAAACGCATGTACAGTCCGTGTGCGTTTTTTTCTGCCAGGGAGATGCAGAAACGCTCAGGAAAAATTCCTGACCATTTCTGCATCGTGGGCACATAGCCTTATATGAGGAACCAAAGAAAGTTTTTTGTACAGATAAAACAGAGTGCTGGTTTTCCCTTTTCTACTGTGGACTTCATGTTAACCTGAGCATCAGGGCACCTAGGGATGAAGATAATAGCTGCTGTGTTGAGCTGTTTGTGATCTCCTTTGTTGATATGCATACTGGACTCATGGCTATATACGTATATTAACCCTGCTGTACTGTTCGGGTCAATATGACCCGAAATGATTTTTGAGACCCTGTAGATTTTTTTATATGAGGATTTGAAACTAGTGGTATCTTGACAAATTAACATTCTTTCAGGACCATATATCTTGTCATAACTGGGAAGACTTAAATACTAACCCGTAGATTTTTTCAGATCTGAAGGAAGTGTTGCTTAGATGAAAGCTTTTAGTTCTGTTTATATGATGATGACATTTTTGGTGGTCTATCATGTTATCATATTTTTCTCAATTGCTGTTTCATTTTAGCTAAACCTTTTAAGATTTTATTGGAACACTCTTTTTTTCATTATTGCAAGTAAATGTTCAAAACTTTTGATAAATCCTTTGATAATTATTTTCTTGCTTTTTGTCTGATTCTAAAACATAAAAATATACTTAATGGCTGTTTTGATTACACATAAATGCTGTGATGGGTCAGGAGAGATAACAACATCACGTTATAGATCATTTAGCAGCAAAAAATTTTTTTAGCTGTGCATGTGCACACATGGGGTCATGATACAAAAACATTTGAGTCTTAAATAATCACTGTTGTTTCAACAAACTGCATCAATCAATAGTACAAGAGAATATACTTTGTAATACATCTTGTCAGAAAAAATTTGCTGCTTTTTTTCTACAGAAAAAAGATACCAAAAAGAGAGACTCCGTGCGTTGGGAGTAGTGGGTCCCTGGATGCTCGAATGACACTGCAGAAATCTATTATTGACATTATGCACGTGTTATCTATGCAATATTTAAATATGTATATATATAAATATATTGTATTTTTCGGACAATAAGACGCACTTTTTTCCTCCAAAATTTTGGGGGAAAGTGGGGAGTGCGTCTTATAGTCCGCATGTGACGGTGGATGGTGGAGGGTGTAGTGGGAGCAGCAGCGACGGAAGAGGGGGACACAGGAGGCAGGAGCTGCCTGCTGCGGCTAACACTGTGCTCGCTGCTAAAGAAAATAAATATTCACTGCTCCCCATGCCCATTGCAAATTCATTCTCTTTAATAGCGTGCACAGAGTAAGCAGCAGCCACTGGCTCACGTGAGCCCTCTACTTGTCTGAGGGATGATATTATTAGCCTCGGAGGGGGCCAGGATCCATGGCCCTTTCCCTGGCTATTAATATGTGCTCACAGATGTCTGTTTAGCCTTTGCTGGTTAGATTTTATATGGTGGCCCTGCGTAAAATATTTTCTGGGGTCCCACTGTAATCTAGCCAGTAAAAGCTACGCAAACAGCTGTGAGCTGTTATTAATAGCCAGGGAACATTTTTGGCTAATGGCTCCTTCCCTGGCTTGTAATATCAGACCCCAGTGGTCATTATGAAAATGACGCGGGAGCCCACGCTGTTTATTTTATTTAATTCTTCATTTTATTTCATCTATAAGAAATCCCTTCCCCACTGTGCTTGTCTTGACGCTGCGTAATTCACCCACAGCATGTCAATTTCTGTAGCTGAGCGTCTCTGCTGCAGATTTTGCCGATTGAAATGTCATTACATGCGGTGGCTCTGCATGTACTGACAAAACAAGTGGGGCATTAGAACGCAACGAAAATACTCACCCCGGGTCCGGCAGTAATCCAAGGGTTAAAGTGATGTCCCACGTATCTTTTTTAAAATATCTTTATTTAGCTCCAAAAAGCATTCATTGCAAAAAATGCATGCAAAATGCGTTTTTTCCACAGTAAAGTGAATGAGAAACCTGTCATGCACACGTTGAGTATTTTTTGACTTGCAGATTTGGTGCAGAACATAATCATCAGTATGTCAATTCTCTGTGTGTTTTTGCCTCGTTTTATGCCTGTGTTTTTTCAGTGAATTCAATGGGTGAAAAACGCAGGCAAAACGCACCAAAACCAAAAATAGAAAATAATCTGCAGCATGCCAATTCTCTGTGCATTTTTGCCTGCATTTTTCACCCATTGAATGCACTTAAAAAACTTAGGCAAAAACGCAGGCAAAAAACGTGACAAAATCACAGAAAAAATGCGGCAAAAAATGCACATTTTCCCTGCAGCATTTTTGCTGCCAAGAGATGCAGAAATCTTGCAGAAATGGTGCAAAAAATAATCTTCAGCATGATAATTTTCTGTGCGTTTTTGCCACGATTTTGCCTGTGTTTTGGCAGAGATTTTTAAGCGATTTTGCCTGTGTTTTTGCAGTTTTTTTCCATGCGTTTTTGCCAAGATTTTGCCTGCATTTTTTCTACGATTTTGCCTGCATTTTGCCTCGATTTTGCCACGTTTTTGGTAAGTGTTTTTACTGTGATTTTGCCTGCATTTTTTTCCATGAATTTACCGCATTTTTTGCCTGTGTTTTTGCAGTGATTTTGCCATGATTTTACCACGGCTTAGCCGCAATTTTTGCCTGCATTTTTTGCCGCAATTTTACCTACTTTTTTTCTGCGTTTTGCCTCGATTTTACCATTTTTTTTGCTGCGATTTTGTCTGGGCACCCCCATCCTGGTATGCATGGCACCCTCACCCCCATCCTGGTATGCATGGCTCCCACAACAGATGTGCAAAACCAAATGTTTGTGACACAAACACTTTGTGAGGTACATAGCTAAGTGTCTGGATTTTGAGGAATTTTCTTTTGTATTTAAAAAATAAAAAACTATTTATTCACTCATACACAAAAAGGATTCCACAAGAAATGAAAAAACTCAGTACAGTCGCTTGTGATTAGCTGTATCTGAGTGACACTAATTTCAGATTTTTTTTTCTGCAAAAAAATATTTTGCTGACTTGCAGCTTTCTAGTTCATTAAGAATGAAGAAAAAAACATGTGTAACAGTAATTAAAAAGCAGTAGGGCAAAAGCCATATACACTATATCACTGATAATTGTCAGTCTGGCACTATTGCTGTTACCTCTATTTTCTTTCTCTCCCACTATCAATTGAACGTCTATATTATTCACAGACTACTACACTCACCATCTTAACTGATGCAGATTTACAACACATTACTATCTGGAGTATTTGTTCAATGTTTTAGGGCTTTCTCTTTCTATTTCTATTGCTGAGCTGTGAGCTCTAATATCCTCTCACTATATTAACCCCTTTACAACCCAAGGTGGTTTGCACGTTAATGACCAGGCCAATTTTTACAATTCTGACCACTGTCACTTTATGAGGTAATTACTCTGGAACACTTCAATGTATCCCCCTGATTCTGAGATTGTTTTTTCATGACATATTGTACTTCATGATTGTGGTAAAATTTCTTCGATATCACTTGCGTTTATTTGTGAAAAAAACAGAAATTTGGCGAAAATTTTGAAAATTTTGCAATTTTCAAAATTTTAATTTTTATTCCCTTAAATCAGAGAGATATGTCACACAAAATAGTTAATGAATAACATTTCCCACATGTCTACTTTACATCAGCACAATTTGGAACCAAAATTTTTTTTTTATTAGGGAGCTAAAAGGGTTAAAAGTTGACCAGCGATTTCTCAGTTTTACAACAAAATTTACAAAACCATTTTTTTTAGGGACCACATCACATTTGAAGTGACTTTGAGGGGCCTTTATGACAGAAAATACCCAAAAGTGACACCATTCTAAAAACTGCACCCCCTCAAGGTGCTCAAAACCACATTCAAGAACTTTATTAACCCTTCAGGTGCTTCACACCAATTAATTGAACGTGAAAGGAAAAAATGAACATTTTACTTTTTTTCACTAACATTTAATTTTAGACCCCATTTTTTTATTTTCACAAGGGTACTAGGAGAAATTGAACTCCAAAAGTTGTTGTGCAATTTCTACTGAGTACGCAGATATCTCATATGTGGGGGTAAACCATTGTTTGGGCACACGGCAGGGCTCGGAAGGGAAGGAGCGCCAATTGACGTTTTCAATGTAAAACTCGCTGGAATTGACAGCGAACCCCATGTCGCGTTTGGAGAGCCCCTGATGTGCCTAAACAGTGGAAACCCCCCAAAAATGACCCCATTTTGGAAACTAGACCCCTCAGGAAACTTATTTAGATGTGTGGTGAGCACTTTGAACCCCCAAGTGTTTTGCAAAGGTTTATGACGTAGAGGCGTGAAAAAAAAAAAAAAAAATTTCCACGAAAACGATCTTTTTGCCACAATATTTTTATTTTCACAAGGGCACTAGGAGAAATTGGACATCAAAAGTTGTTCTCCAATTTCTCCTGAGTATGCTGATACCTTATATGTGGGGGTAAACCATTGTTTGGGCACACGGCAGGGCTCGGAAGGGAAGGAGCGCCAATTGACATTTTCAATGTAAAACTCGCTGGAATTGACAGCGGACCCCATGTCGCGTTTGGAGAGCCCCTGATGTGCCTAAACAGTGGAAACCCCCCACAAATGACCCCATTTTGGAAACTAGACCCCTCACGGAATTTATTTAGATGTATGGTGAGCACTTTGAACCCCCAAGTGTTTTGCAAAGGTTTATGACGTAGAGGCGTGAAAAAAAAAAAAAATTTTTCCACAAAAACGATCTTTTAGCTGCAATATTTTTATTTTCACGAGGGTACTAGGAGAAATTGGACTCCAAATGTTATTGTGCAATTTCTACTGAGTATGCTGATACCTCATATGTGGGGGTAAACCATTGTTTGGGCGCACGGCAGGGCTCGGAAGGGAAGGAGTGACGCTTTTGAATGCAGACTTTGATGGAATGGTCTGCGGGCGTCATGTCACGTTCTCAGAACCCCTGATGTGCCTAAACAGTGGAAATGCCTTGCCTGGTACAATTCTCGGTCCTTCCATTCCGGAAGTACTGGGGCCTGCTCCGTCACCGCTGCCAAATATCAGGGCCTTGATAACGGTCTCCTGGAAGTGAAGATATGACATAGAAGTCTGGCCTGCACATTGTGACAGAAGGAAAGCGTTGTACATTGCCATCTGTACAATGTGCACGGCCAGCTTCTTATACCATATCTTGGCCTTTCTCAAAGCACTGTACGGCTGGAGGACTTGATCGGAGAGATCAACTCCCCCCATGTACTTGTTGTACCCCACTACACAGTCTGGTTTGGCGACCTGTGTAGTGGAACCTCTTACAGTGCTGAGGGTGCTGCCATCACCATGTATGGTGGTCAAGAGAAGGACATCCCTATTGTCCTTGTACTTGACCACCAACAGGTGGTCGCTACATTGGGCTCTGCTCTCACCCCTTCTGAGCAGCTGCCCAATTAGCGTCCTTGGGAGGCCTTTCTGATTTTTGCGGACAGTACCACAAGCTGCGGTATGTCGCGCAGAGAGGGACTTGAAGAGCGGGATACTTGTATAAAAGTTATCCACGTACAGGTGATAACCTTTATCCAGCAGTGGGTGCACCAAGTCCCACACAATTTTCCCACTCACCCCCAGAACAGGGGGGCATTCAGGGGGTTCAATCCGGGAGTCCTTCCCTTCATAAACTCTAAACTTGTGAGTGTACCCTGAGGTACTCTCACAAAGTTTATACAGCTTGATTCCATACCTGGACCTTTTACTGGGCAGGTACTGCCGGAATCCAAGCCGCCCCTTAAAAGAAATTAAGGACTCATCCACGCAGATGTCCCTTTGGGGCTCGTACACTTCACCAAACCTGTTGTTGAAGTGCTCGATGACCGGCCGAACTTTGAAAAGACGATCAAAGTTCGGGTCATCGCGTGCAGGACACCTTGCATTATTGTTGTAATGCAAGAACTTGTGGATGGCCTGAAAGTGTCTCCGGATCATGACCATTCGGAACACTGTAGTGTTATACAAAACGTCAACACTCCAGTATTGCCGAAGCTCGGGCTTCTTCTGGATCCCCATAATAAGGACCAGGCCCCAAAACTTCATCATTTCTACTGCATCTACAGGAGACCAGCTAGAAAATGATGAAGAGGGGTTTTGTTCCAAAAATTGATGAGCGTATAAATTAGTTTGGCCCACCATGAGGTTTACAAAATCCTCAGAGAAAAAGACTTTGAAAAAGTCTATTTCTGTGAGGCCGGTGGTGTCAAACTTGATTCCTGATTCCGCCACGAAATCAGGAATCAGCGGATCATAGTTTTCGGGGGGTGAGGTCCATATGGGATCAGAAGTGGGGAGCGCTGGATTATCGTCTCTCCTGCGATGACGGCGGGGCGGGCCAGCAGAAGAAGAGGAAGAGGAGTAAGAAGAGGAGGAGGAAGACGACGAGGAGTCGGAAAAACAAGAAATGTGGGATCCTCGCCCTCGCTGTCAGTGTCGGAGGCAAGAATAGCGTATGCCTCCTCCGCTGAATAGCGAGTTTGGGATGAGCGGGACATTGTTTGGTATGTATGTGGTGAGTGTGTGTCAATACTTTATTTAGAATGTGGAAAAAGGAAATACTGTATGTGGTGTAAACAGCGAGCACGAGTGTGGATTGGTGAACTATGCCACCGATCAATACTCGACGGCTGCTGGATGTGCGCACGGATGTGTTGGGAGTGGGAAGAGGGGAATTGGGGTGGATGAGGGGAGATCAGAGATTACTTACCAAAGTCCTCTCTGTTCTTCTTTCAGGACCGGGAGCCCGGCGCTGGTACCCGGGAGCAGGAGTCTGGGAGCAGGAGCCCGGCGCTGGTGCCCGGGAGCAGGAGCCCGGCGCTGGTGCCCAGGAGCAGGAGCCCGGCGCTGGTGCCCGGGACCAGGAGCCCGGGAGCAGGAGCCTGGCGCTGGTGCCCTGCAGCAGGTGCCCGGCAGCAGGTGCCCGGTAGCAGGTGCCCGGGAGCAGGAGCCCGGGAGCAGGAGCCCGGAGCAGGAGCCCAGCGCTGGTGCCCGGGAGTAGGAGCCCGGCGCTGGTGCCTGGGAGCAGGAGCCTGGTGCTGGTGCCCGGGAGCAGGAGCCCGGGAGCAGGAGCCCGGCAGCAGGTGCCCGGCAGCAGGAGCCCGGCGCTGGTGCCTGAGAGCCTGGCGCTGGTGCCCGGGAGCCCGGAGCGAGAGCCCGGCGCTGGTGACTGGGACCGGAGCTGGAGACTGGGACCGGAGCTGGAGACTGGGACTGGAGCTGGAGACCGCTGCAAGACGCAGAAAAAAAATGGTGGTAAGGGGGGGTAAAAAGAGGGGGCATTAGGGTGGATGAGGGGAGAACAGACTTACCAAAGTCTTCTCTGCAGGATCAGCAGCAGGATCAGCAGCAGGCTCTGGAGCAGGAACCACAGCAGGTGAGGAGCAGGTGCCCGGGAGCAGGTGCCCGGGAGCAGGAGCCCGGGAGCAGGAGCCCGGCGCTGGTGCCCGAGAGCAGGAGCCCGGCGCTGGTGCCCGGGAGCAGGAGCCCGGCACTGGTGCCCGGCAGCAGGTGCCCGGCAGCAGGTGCCCGGCAGCAGGAGCCCGGGAGCAGGAGCCCGGCGCTGGTGCCCGAGAGCAGGAGCCTGGCGCTGGTGCCCGGGAGCAGGAGCCCGGCGCTGGTGCCTGGGAGCCCGGAGCGAGAGCCCGGCGCTGGTGACTGGGACCAGAGCTGGAGACTGGGACCAGAGCTGGAGACTGGGACTGGAGCTGAAGACTGGGACCGGAGCTGGAGACGGCTGCAGGACGCAGAAAAAAAATGGTGGTAAGGGGGGGGTAAAAAGAGGTGGGAGGGGGCATTGGGGTGGATGAGGGGAGAATAGACTTACCAAAGTCTTCTCTGCAGGATCAGCAGCAGGATCAGCAGCAGGCTCTGGAGCAGGAACCACAGCAGGTCAGGAGCAGAAGATCCAGGAGCTGGAGCAGAAGATCCAGGACGCTGGGGCAGAAGATCCAGGAGCAGCAGCAGCAGCGACTGGAACAGTGAGAAGATGGTCTTGTGGTGTCACAGAATATTCTGTGGCACTACAAGGCCCAGCACAGACACATCAGATGTGATCGCTCTGTAGAAATCCTCACCAAGTGTGAGGGTCTGCAGGGCGGTCACAGGGTGATGATGGGGTGGCGACAGGTGGAGGTAATCTGATTGGAGCAATCATTGATGACATTGATTTCTCCAATCAGAGTTCCTGAATACAGGTGACCAGGCAGTCACAGGGAGGTGTCACCTCTCTGTGACCCTCTGTGGTGCATGCTGTGCCCCAGCCATCTAATTGGTGACACTGATTGCACCAATCTGACATAGCTGGAGCAGATCACGCACCACAGGGGGTCACAGGGAGGTGATACCTCCCTGTCACCGCCCGGTCACCTGTATTCAGGAACTCTGATTGGAGCGATCGATGTCATCATCGATCGCTCCAATCACAGCTGTCTGGGGGCTTGGTTCACATTACAGGGGGTCATGGGGCGGTGACAGGCAGGTCACAAGCTGGTCACTGCCCCATGGCCGCCCTGTCACCGCGCGGTTGCGCTACGATCGGTGCGATCGATGTGATCGGCGATCACACCAATCATAGCAGTCTGGGGCCAGGGCTGGGGTGTCCTAGCAACAGCCTAGGATCGGTGCTCCTAGGAGCACCGATCCTAAGCTGCAGATCACTGTTTCCGGCATTCACATTGCCGGAAACAGTGAGAAATGCTGTGATTGGCTGTTCAAATTTGAACAGCCAATCACTGCGATCGCTGGTGCGGAGGGGCGGAGACACCCCCCTCGATGACGGCGCCATCTACCCAGAGGTAAGATGGCACTGGAACTTTAATGCTGTCACTGCGACTTAAGTCGCGGTGCCGCATTAAAGATATGACGTACTAATACGGGTCAGGCTCTTAAGTCCCAGGGCACAGACGCGTATTAGTATATCATGGGCTTTAAAGGGGTTAAATCACTCTAAAATGGAAGTTATATTCCTTACCTAGGCTTTTATACAGACTATGTTACTTCCTCCTGATTGGCTGTGCTATACTATGTGATGTGATAGCTTAAAGGCATTAGAGTGAAGCCCACATGGTTGTGCCTGAGGCCATGTAAATCTTCTATGCCTGATGCAGTCTTCTGCAATGTGTAAAATGGTGGTGGGCATTTTTTTGACAATTCATTCAAATCAAATCGAAAATTGTTCAAATTTTCTGTGACCTTCAATTTCATACAATTCTAAATCAATTCACTCATCTATATTTAAATGTTTTTTTTGTTTTTAGTATTTTTATGCACTTGGATATGGAACTACTGTGTCTGTAAAGTGCAGTTAGTCATAAGGTCTATTATATTGGTCCATGGAAAATTGATTTACTGTCACTGCTGCAAGTTTTGAAATGTTTTTAACATGTCTATATTGTGTGGTTTGTTTATTTCTAAAGATTAATAAAGATTCACTTATTTTATAATTGAAATGTGTGGGTCAGTTTTTCAAACATCTTTGATTTTGCACCTATGCAGTTGTTTGATTACCTATATATGTTTTATTAGCAAACCTATTTCCCATATGTTAAAGAGGTTTTCCTACAAAAAAAGTACATTTTAATCAATAGATCTTGGAATAATAATAACTTCCACAATTGAATGTGTTTAAATAAAATGTTCCTGTGCTGAGATAATCTTATAAATGTTCCCCTGCTGTGTACTGTGTAATGGCCATGTGTGACCGTACAGGAACATGGTCTGATCATACCACATCTCCTGGGCGGGAGAGGAAGCAAAAGAGTATACAGACATTACAGCTAAGTATCGCGTATGATTCTTTCTGTGAGGTAAAGTATTTGCTGCTTGTTTTTAAACATGTTTGCCTCAAAGAAAGAAGCAGCTGCGATCTCATGCTGTAATGTCTGTATATTCTGTCTTGCTTCCCCCCCTGCCCAAGAGCTGTGGTATAATCAGACCATGTTCCTGCATGATCAGAAACAACCATTAGATCACGGCCCCCCTATCAGTATTTGGTCAGTATTTGGTCAGTATTTTTTCTCAGGAGTGGGAGACAAAACCAAGTGAGGAACAATCAGAAAAAAAGGTATAATAGAAACAAGTCACCAATTCTGTATTTATCTCCCACTCCTGGTTTTGGCTCCCACTGCTGAGAAAAATTACTGGACACATACTGATAGTGGGGCCATGGCCAATACACAGTATATAGCAGGGGCACATTTCTAAGATTATCTCAGCACAGAAACATTTTTTTTGATCACATCCAATTATAGAACTTATTTTTATTATAGAATCTATTAATTATATTATACTTTGTTCATGGGATAACCCTTTTAAGTTCTCATTTGATTGTGCTCATCAGATTAATATTTGGTTTCACTGTTTAAAAAAGACATTTTTTAAACAGTAACCATTGTTTCATTTTTATTTCATAAATAAATAGCACACATGAAAGCAACTTTTCACTTCTTTCTCCCTCAAGACTGAACTTTTATTTTCAAAATTCTAAATCCATGGTTAAACTCTGTGTTCAGTGATGACAGACTTTTACATTACTGAAATAAGAGATGGCAGTTGCTACAGTCAAGGGGCAGAGCTCCTCCCTCCTTCCATCAACATATAATCTTGCGAAGAGGAATTGTCATCTCCTTTCTCAGTATTATAAAAATCTGTCTTTACTACAGATTTTACTTATGGATTGAGAATTTAGAAAATGAAATGATTAGTCCTGGCAAAGAAAGTTACTGATTTCTCTTATAAGATATATTACAAAGTTGCTTATTTTAAGTGTACTATTGCTCTATGACATAAAACTTAAAACAATGGTTGCACTTTAAAGGGCATCTGTCAGCACAACGAACCCTCTTATGCCATCTATATGGGCATGTAGAAAGTTAAATAAAATAATACCTTGATATTTGTAATTTGATGTCTAATTCCAGAGAAATTTAATATGTAAATGAGCTGTTAAGTAAATGAGCTGTTAAGATCTACAAGCCAGACATAGATCTCCCTGTAAATCTGCTTTCAGGCTTATTTTAAATGAAAGGGAATATTACCAGTGTCATTTAAAATAAGCAGATGCAGATCAGTGTCTGACCCATAGATCTTAACAGCTCATTTACACATAAAAAGTGTGTGTATTTCTCTGGAATAAGACATCAGATTGCAGATATGAAGGTATCATTTTATTCAACTTTCTATGAGATATATGCCTATATAGACAGTTTAGGAGGGATTATCCTACTGACAGATTCCCGTTAAGCATAGCCTTTTGATTTATTAGTTTCAAACAGTTTTTATAACCAAATGCTATTGCAACATTTTCTACTTGCCATTAGTCAAGATATGTCTATAAACTCAAGTAATTGCTTTATGTTGGTATTTTCATTGTGATTCATTTGATATTTTTTGACTCATTACAGGTTGTGACCAATGAGAAGCCAAAAATACTACAGCATGGTGCTTTCACTCAAGCTGTTCCTTTTAAGGAGGAAAAATTCCACCGACACGTAAGGTTGGTAGAAACATTGTCATATACCTGATTTAAGCAATTTCAATGCTCATGATGTAAACTTTTGACTTAAAGTCCCAAAAGTTCCAAAATGTGGACCTAATATATAAGGAAAAAACTAGACATAAAATCTTCAATATACAGCAATTAAAATTATTAAGCAGCTTTGAATTTTTTTGTAGTCTTGCTAGTTTGCTAGTAGAGTATGACTGACTAAATAACTAAAATAATGTTATGTGCATGTAACACACTTAATAGACAGGAAAGGAAAACACACAGATATACATACAGGGAGAGGACTAGATATTATTGTATATTATGTATGTCCAGTCCCTAGTCTGCCATAATATGTGATTCCTGACAGCAATAGGCTGACACCCTATTGTGGACGAAATGGTGCTCCGCTTAACATGAACTGGCTCTTAAAAGCCCTATTGCACTCTCTAACCAGCAACTCAAAGAATTATTCTACAGAAAGGAAAGCATCAGTAGGTATGGTGTCAATAACAATAATAATTAGGGATGAGCAGACCATGGAAGTTCGGGTTCTGGTACCCCACCCAAACTTTATTCCAAAATTCTGTTCGAGTACCAGAACTGTACCCGAACTTGAACCTGAACCCCATTGAAAACAATTGGGAACGGGACTTTTGAATTTTTTTTCTCTTTCTCTGCAATGGACTTCCCCCAGAATATTGCACAGTGTCCGGCGTTTAACACCTGACAGTTACTGTCCAGTACAAACGCCGATAATGTATCAAAAGTATTAAATCCCTTATGCATCAAATACTTTTAATCCCATTATAGACTGTAGAAATCATAAATTATAAGTAAATCTGTGGAAAGATATACAGTATACATACACCCTTACACGTACAGTCAAAGATGTTATGTGCATCCAAATATGAGTACAATCACTGAAGTCACTTAGGTTCTATTATGGACCTTAAGAATATTGGATGATAGAGAAATCCAGTATCGCACAAAATTCATGTGCAGCAAAAATATAGTAGAATATGCAACTATTCCTGGGTCATTGGATAAACTCTAAAAATATTTGTGCCATATGTAAAATTACAAACATGTTGAATTAGAAGACATAAGTACTTAGCTAACTTTCATTGGTAGTTAGCTGAAATCAATTGTCAGAACACTTTTTCCCCCAGGTGTTTTGAGGTTCATCACAGAACGCATGAAACTAGGATGCTAGTAGTGAGCCCTAGATGTACAGAGAGAATGCGCTGACAATAGATGCTGTATGACTCCCTTGGCTGCAATGTGAAGAGGTGGAATGCAGAATGCCATATCACTTGCCCCCATACTGTCTCCTCATAATTCTCCCTCCCATTTTGTCTCCTGACACTTTTTCTCCATACTGCCCTCTTACACTTCTCCTCTACTGTTCCCTCACACTTCCCCTATACGGCCCCCTTACACTTTTCCCCCATACTGCCCCCACACTCCCCCCTATAATGTCCAGCCACACTGCTCTCCCATATTGTGGGGGCAGCACAGTGGCTCAGTGGTTACCACTGCAGCCTTGCATCGCTGGGGCCCTCGGTTCAAATCCTACCAAGGACAACATCTGCATGGAGTTTGTAGGTTCTCCCCATGCTTGTGTGGGTTTCCTCCGGGTTCTCCGATTTCCTCCCACACTCCAAAAACATACTGATAGGGAATGTAGATTGTGAGCCCAAATGGGGACAGTGCCAATAATGTCTGTAAATTGTCTGAATCGTAAAGTGCTGCAGAATATGTTGGCGCTATATAAATAAAAGGATTATTATTATTATATAATTTTGTCCTATGTACCATCTTCTCACACTTTTCCCCATACTATCCTTCACACTTTTCTCCCCCTCATACTGTTCACTCACACTCATAGTGTCCCGTCACACTTTTCTCCTCATACTGTCTCATCACACTGTCCATCCCCATATTGTCCCCTCACAGTTCCCCTTGAAATAATGTCCCCTTTCAAATACCTCCACTCATAATGTCACCTCAGAATAACCCCCATCCCCCAAAAACGTCCTCTGTATGTTTAGCTCCTTTGGAACGCTTACCTTACCGTCATCCTCTTTCTCTGTGTTGCATGAGTTACCCTGATTATGAAGCTGACATTGTCTTAACCCTAAAAGTACCGGTGGTCAGTGCTTTAAGTATATGTTCTACCAGGGCAAATTGCTGATACCTGGGAGACACCTCGGACTACTTCTTGTGCGCATATATACCAGGGGAGATTTTCCTGTGTATAATTTTCATGAAGTAATTTGTGGTTATTTTTCAATGGCTGGCTAATGTTCAGAAAAAGTAAGGCTATTTTACTTAATTTTTTCTGCCTTTACTGTACGCAAAATGTCCTGCAATACTCCTTTTTGTTCGCCCTGACAGTCTCCATGGCTATGACACAGCTGGTAACTCTTTTAGTTTCCTTGGTGAAGTGTTTCAAAACTACAGTTCATGTTTGCCAAGATTTCTTTTCTTCTACTGAACACAAAACCAGTAATTACATGTACAAAGTTAGAAAGAGGAGGTAATAACATTGAAATAAATGTATTACAACAGAAATGCTTAGTGTTTTGGCTTTTGTGAATGCATGTACCTCCAGACAATCATTAATGTTGGGTTAAAAAGGAATGAATACGTTATTGGACGTGTGTAGCAGTGTCAGAAGTCGGAGATTATAACAATGCTTAATTGTAAAGCATCCGGGAAAGTTATTGAAGGTTCTAGGGTGATCATACGGGAATAAGGAGTATTGGGTACGATAATTTCTGAATAATAAAAAGGCACGTAGGATGTATTTAATCTGGAAATCCATTATCCTGAGAACTCTGTATAGCCAAAGAGAAGAAAGAGTAAATAACTGTTTGATAACGACGTACACCAACCAGAACAAAACTACATGTTATTATATCTCAAAGTCACAGAGGAGTTCTGCTGAATAATGTAACAAGGTAGGGAATAACAGGAGCATATAGAAAAAGACTGAGAAGTAAAAGGTGGTTATTCAAATGGTATTGCTCAAAATAAAATGATCTTCTCGATTTAACATTTGGTCATATATCTAATTTGTGTCATACAGTTATTCAAAGCAAATATGGCAGATTTTCAAATTCAAATTCAAAACCAAGAGATTGTAGTGTTTATTGAAATATAACTGTATTATAACTAAAAGTTACCATGACCTTGGTATTTATAGTATTACAAAGATTTTCTTTCATGGGCATAACCCAGTTTAGCTGATGCCAAAACTGTAGTAAACAGTATACTGCATAAGGCCTCATTCAGATTTCAGTGATTTTCTCATCAAATTTTCATATATGAGTGACTTTTCACATGCAAAAAAAAACCTCTAAAGCCTCTCCAGCCAATTACAATGTTAGAAAAGGACAGCAAACGGTTGGCACGCAGATGGCATCTACGTTCTTTCCATGATTTTAGCGGACCCATAGATTTGCATAAGATAGTTTGATCTGTGACTTGGAAGAAAAAGATATAATTCTGTTTCTTTTTTGTAAACTAGATGGTCTGCAAAAAAACAGGGCATGTGAACTGCTTATAGTCTATAATGGGTTAGTGTACGTGACAAACATGGATAGAATATGTACAGTAGTTATAAAAAGCAGAAAAAGCTATACATTAATTAAAGACTCCCATACACATTAGATTGATGTTGGCCAAACAACCATTTGGCTGACAGCTACCTCTCCTAATTCCTCCATGCGAATTAACTTTTGGCTCAGATGAACATGCATGTGTTTTCAAAGGGAAGAGCAAAAAAAACAGCTGCCAGACAGTTCAGGCAGTGGCTTATCTCCAGAATAACAGTGTTCTGGCATAAAATTTTAAACAGCCTACTCATTTTCTTCCCCATATACATTAGACTATCTGTCAATCCTGCCAGTACTTGGGATTTTGCTAGCCTCATATACAGTGGGGAAAATAAGAATTTGATATACTGTTGATTTTGCCAGTTTTCCCACCTACAAAGAGTGGAGAGGTCTATAATTTTTATCGTAGGTATACTTCAACTGTGAGAGAGAGAATCTTGAAAAATCCAGAAAATCCAGAAAATCACATTGTATGATTTTTACATAATTAATTAGCATTTTATTGCAAGAAATAAGTATTTTATACAATAGAAAAACAGAATTTAATATTTGGTACAGAAACCTTTGTTTGCAATTACAGAGGTCAGATGTTTCCTGTAGTTCTTGAACAAGTTTGTACACACTCCAGCAGGGATTTTGGCCCACTCCTCCATACAGATTTTCTTCAGATTTTTCAGGTTTCGGGGCTGTCGCTGGGCAACATTGAGTTTCAGCTCCCTCCAAAGATTTCTATTGGGTTCAGGTCTGGAGACTGGCTAGGCCACTCCAGGTCCTTGAAATGCTTCTTACTTAGCCACTGCTTAATTGCCCTGGCTGTGTTTCGAGTCATTGTGATGCTGGAAGACCCAGCCACAACCCATCTTTAATGCTCTTACTACATGACCCCATTCATCCTCCCTTCAATTAAGTGGAGTCATCCTGTCCCCTTTGCAGAAATGCACCCCCAAAGTATTATTATTATTATTTATTTATATAGCGCCATTGATTCCATGGTGCTGTACATAAGAAGGGGTTACATACCAAATACAAGTATCACTTATAGTAAACAAATTAACAATGATAGACTGGTACAGAGGGAAGAGGACCCTGCCCTTGCGGGCTTACATTCTACAGTATGATGTTTCCCCCACCATGCTTCACGGTTGGGGCAGTGTTCTCGGGGTTGTACTCATCTTTCTTCTTCCTCCAAACAAGTTCTATTTTGGTCTCATCTGTCCACATAACCTTCTCCCATGCCTCCTCTGGATCATCCAGATGGTCATTGACGAACTTGAAATGAGCCTACAAATGTGCTGGCGTGAGCAGGGGAACCATGCGTGCCCTACAGGATTTTAATACATGATGGCATAGTGTGTTACTAATGGTAATCTTTGAGACTGTGGGCCCAGCTCTCTTCAGGTCATTGACTAGGTCCTCACGTGTAGTTCTGGGCTGATTCCTGACTTTTCTCAAAATCTTCCTTACCCCATGAGGCAAGATCTTGCATGGAGGCCCAGACCAAGGAAGATTGATAGTCATCTTCTGTTTCTTCCATTTTCTAACAAATGTGCCAACAGTTGTTGCCTTCTCACCAAGAAGCTTGCCTATTACCCTGAAGCCCATCCCAGTCTTGTGCAGGTCTAGAATTTTGTCCCTAGTGTCATTAGACAGTTCATTGGTCTTGGTCATGGTGGAGAGGTTGGAGTGTGATTGATTGTGTGGACAGGTGTCTTTTGTACAGGTAACGAGTTCAAACAGGTGCAATTAATGCAGGGAATGAGTTCAGAGTAGGATTCCTTCTGAAAGAAAAACTAACATGTCTGTAAGAGCCAGAATTCTTGCTGGTTCGTAGGTGATCAAATACTTATTTCATGCAATAAAATACATTTTAATTATTTAAAAATGATACAATGTGATTTTCTGTTTTTATTTTTATATTTTGTCTCTCACAGTTGACTTGTACCTATGATAAAAATTACATACCTCTCCATTCTTTGTAGGTAAGAAAACTTGCAAAATCGGCAGTGTATCAAATATTTATTTTCCACTCTGTATATGTAGGCCTTTAATCAGTGACTAATTTAGTCCTATAAAAATTATCATAATGATATTTCTTTAAATAGTTTGTCTTATAATGATTTACCATTTAAATTATAACTATCCCAGCTACAGGTTCCGGCTTTAAAAACATTGGGAAATCTGTTGTAATTGCTGAGGTAGCTATGAAAATATACAGGGAAATTCTAATGTTGAGAGTCAGCCACGGAAAACCATGATTTACATGCATCTCTGCTCTGAATATCTTTTTTAATGAGCATTATGTTATTTAGATATAGATTTCTATATCTAAATACTTCTTGAAATGCTTCTTACTTAGCCACTGCTTAGTTGACTTGGCTGTGTGTTTCGAGTCATTGTCATGCTGGAAGACCCTGCCACAACCCATCTTTAATGCTCTTACTGAGGGAAGGAGGTTGTTGGCCAAAATCTTGCGATACATGACCCCGTTCATTCTCCCTTCACTAAAGTGCAGTCGTCCTGTCCCCTTTGCAGAAAAGCACCCCCAAAGTATGATGTTTCCCCCACCATGCTTCACAGTTGGGACGGTGTTCTCAGGTTGCACTCATCCTTCTTCTTCCTCCAAACACGGTGAGTGCAGTTGATACCAAAAAAGTTCTATTTTGGTCTCATCTGACCACATAACCTTCTCCCATGCCTACTCTGGATCATCCAGGTGGTCACTGGCAAACTTGAAATGAGCCTACACATTGCCGTGAGCAGAGGGACCATGCATGCCCTGCAGGATTTTAGTCCATGACGGCGTAGTGTGTTACTAATGGTAATCTTTGAGAGTGTGGTCCCAGCTCTCTTTAGGTCATTGACTAGGTCCTCACGTGTAGTTCTGGGCTAATTCCTGACCTTTCTCAAAATCAACCTTACGCCACAAGGCAAGATCTTGCATGGAGGCCCAGACCAAGGAAGATTGACAGTCATCTTCTGTTTCTTCCATTTTCTAATAAATGTGCCAACAGTTGTTGCCTTATCACCAAAATGCTTGCCTATTGTCCTGAAGCCCATCTCAGTCTTGTGGATGTCTACAATTTTGTCCCTAGTGACCTTAGACAGCTCTTTGGTCTTGGCCATGGTAGAGAGGTTGGAGTATGATTAACTGTTAGTTTTTCTTTAAGAAGCCGTCCTACTCTGCACTCATTCCTTGTATTAATTGCTCTAATATCTCATGAAAAATCATTGATATTAGTCCTTTTCTAGACAACCAATATGATTTCAGCAGACATTTTTAACTATATTTCTGTGTATAGGCATATCTTATGTGAAAGTATTTATTAAGATGGTAATATAGGGGGTGTAAGTATTCTACCTTAGTGTGCTCTGACTGCTGCTGTTTAACCATTTGAATGCTGTTGTCAATCACTGACTGCAGGATTTAAACACTCATGGCTTACCATGGAATTCCAGTTCATTGCTGAAAGCCTCCATGGCTGTCATGTTAGTCTTATTAAACTACATACTGCATATTGCAGTATACAGTATAAACAATCAAATAAGTGTCATTTTAGGTCCCCTAAGGGGACAAAAAAAAAAGGTAAAGATTAGTGTTGAGCGAGCACTAAAATGCTTGGGTGCTCGAAGCTCGGGCCGAGCTCGCCGTGATACTCGGGTGCTCGACCCGAGCAACGAGCCCAATGTTAGTCTATGGGAGACTCGAGCATTTTTGCGGTGGCACCCCTGGCAGTCTTTTAAAAGCCTAACAAGTGCCCAAAACGATAGTGACAGTGCTCAAATGACATGGGGACAGCATGGGGATCGCCCCAGGAAGCATTTCTGACCCCCAGGTCACTGCTGTCAACAACGTGGTCAGAGGTATTAAGCCACTTTTACAGGCTCGCAATAAAACGAAAGTGAAACTTTTTTCCTGTGAAATATGTTAAGGAACATCCTTTCCAGGGAAAAGACTTGTGTATAAGTTAAAATAAATGACCAAAAACAAAAATACTCCTCCACACCTTCGGCTATGTTCACAAGTAGCATTTTTTATGCGTTTTTGCACTTTTGTATTGCTTTCAACTATGACAAATGCATTCACCGGGAAATATCATTTTAACACTTTACAACCTTATCTGGCCATGTGCTGTGTGACACATGCATAAAGTGCTGAAAAGACATGGGAACAGCATGGGGAAGACCCCTGGAAGCATCTCTGACTCCCAGGTCACTGTCTAAAAGTGTGCCCATCATAAGTGATCCTTGCCGCATCAGAAGATGCAGACTTGCAACTATCCCCATGCAAGTTCTAGTCCCAGGGCAGTGTTCAATTGTAACTCCCCCATTCCTTGCAATACAAGCGCAAGTATGCAGCCTGCCACCCACACACCCCCAGGCTGCAATACCATACTGCTTGCTTGCTTGAACTTGAAATTGGGCCTTTTAGGCATGTTGAGGCGGAATCTGGCCACCACGTCATGGCTGTGTTGGCGGCCTGGAATCCATACTCAGTCCCCAGCCACCCCGCGGCCGAGTGTCCACACGGTCCCCAGCCGCCTGGGGGCAGTCAGGTGTCCATAAACGGTCCCCAGCCGCCCCCATTTCTCCTTGGAACATCCCCCCACACACTTTTCTTAGCCCGGCCTGTTTTAGGCAGCATTGGATGAGCCCACCAGAGAACCAGACTCCTCCGGTGGGCCCTGACTTCTCCATCGGTGGAGTTGAGAGTGCCAAGGTGAGGAGCATGATGATGATGACAGAAGTTAGCATCTGCTATATTTTCTTTTAATGCAAGTGTAAGTGTGCAGCCTCCCACCCACCCACCCCCAGACTGCAATTCATACTGCTAGCTTGCACTTGAAATGGGGCCTTTTAGTTTAGAGGAGGCCGAAGCTGGCCACTACCTCATGGCTGCTTCGGCAGCGAGGTATCCATACTCAGTCCCCAGCCGCCCCTATTTGTCCTGGTGTGCCTTATACATAAGATTAAGCGCGTATACCAAAACATTACCTGTGCCCTCCCCAGTGCATTTAGTGGGAAGGAGAGCCTATTCCGCTATAGTGTGTGCATGCCAAACCCCTGTTCATGGTACATGCGAAGATGCCTCCCACCTTGCACCTGTCGTTGCAGACTTGCAACTATCCCCATTCAAGTCCTTGTCCCAGGGCAGTGTTCAATTGTACCTCTCCCATTCCTTGCAATGCAAGCGCAAGTATGCAGCCTGCCACCCACCCACCACCAGGCTGCAATACCATACTGCTTGCTTGCTTGCACTTTAAATTGGGCCTTTTAGGCATGTGGAGGCAGAATCTGGCCACCATACCATGGCTGTGTCGGCGGCCTGGTATCCATACTCAGTCCCCAGCTGCCTGGTGGCCGGATGTCCCCGCTTGCTCCCCAGCCTCCAGGGGGTGGCCGGGTGTCCATACTCGGTCCCCAGCCACCCCTATTGGTACCGGTAACCTTTCCCACACTTTTCTTAGCCTGGCCTGCTTTAGGGCAGCATTGGCCGAGCCCACCGGACTATCAGACTCCTCCGGTGGGCCCTGGCTTCTCCATCAGGGGAGTTGAGAGTGCCAAGGTGAGGAGCATGATGAGGATGATAGAAGTTAGCATCTGCTTTGTTTTGTTGTAATGCAAGCGCATGTATGTAGTAGCGGCTAGGCCTGAGGAGGTCAGCGTTTTGGCGCATATCCTACCTCCTCCGAGGATTGCTGGATGTTTTCCTGCTACTATCCAAGTTCTATGACTCCCGTTAAAACAAAGCTTCAGGTGATAAATGATGGATGAGGTAGTGGCAAAGGAGAAAGAGCAGGAGGAACAGGGACCATTCACATCAATATCAGGCCAGTCAACCAGATATGTCTTGTAGGATATGTTTCTGTTACAAAAGGAGCGGTTCAGCTACACAGTTATAGGGCATACAGTGAGTGCAATGCCTACCAAAAATTTCGAGGCACTCCAATGCCCCTTGGAAATGACATGGAGGTCAGAGGGCGTTAACTAAACCTTTTTTTCCATTTATAGCAACTGGGTCTCCTGTGCACTGTTGGCCTAAGCAGTGAATGGAATGCTTTCCAAAAATTATGAGGTACTGCAATGCCCCTTACAAGAGCCATGTGTGGCACCCCAGGGGTCTGGTCACCACAGTAATAGAGATTACGTCGGAGAGCAAGTGGGAGGTTTCCTGGTCAGGATCCCTTAAACATGCAACATCCTCCTGCCCCAGTCCTGGGAGGGGAGAATTCTGCCCTTATAAACTGGATTTGGGGTGGGGTTGAGTGAGTCAGAGAACAGAGAACAGTCAGAGTCAGAGTGAGAGCAAGGGAAAGTAACAGCAAGGAGCTCTGTAGGAGCTAGGAGCTAAAGACGAGGGGCTGGAAGCTGAGCAGAGCTCGCCCTGGTAGAAGACAATAGGAACCGGACACAGGAGTCGAAGCTGTGAGGACTTATATATCCAGCAGCAGAAACCAGCCGGCAGGGGATTTCAGGTCCTCTGGCCATAGAAGCCCGGAGGCTCAGTCACAAGCAAGGGACTAGCACTGCCGTCGTGGAGCGGAGGTTAACAGAAGGCCCCAAGTCACCAGCCATACGGTTGAGCACTACACGGTACACTTAGGGACGTGGGCTACTTCTACCCGCTTACAGCAAGGTAGCCAGGAAGAGTGCAGACAGACGGGGAGGCCTACAACTCCACCTGGCCAGGGGAACTCCTGCTTGCTCACAGACTGACCAGGCCTCTTATGCTAGCCAGTGCTCCCGGGAGGGTCTACCTTATAATCATCAGTAAATACCCTGAACTGCACTGCAAAGACTCTGAGTCATTCCTGCTGCGCTCGTGCACCATCACCCCCATCATCCACACTCACTGCCCTGAGGCTATACTCCTCCCGAGGGGAGTTATCCCATTTTATGCTGCGCACACAACACCAGCCTCAGCGGTCTGCCTCACAGCGGTGGTACTCCCTGACCGCAATCCACGGGTGGAGCAGTCGGACAATTAACCTCAAAACCTAAGAAAGATTGCCACTGGTTTGAGCAGCCTGAGCCACGGGACCGGGTCACCGCCATGGAGACTACAGACCCCAGAGACCCGGCACCGGATATCCCACACACGTGTACACACGGCCCAGGGGGCGCGTCACATGCAGTACAGCATATTACAAACATAAGTCCCATTATTGGGGAGTGGGTGTCCCATAGTATTTGCTTATGCCTTGCAAGCAAAAGCTGCCAAAAATTAGGACGGAGCAACTTGCAATGCCCCTTACAAGAGCCATGCAGTACAGCATATTACAAACATAAGTCCCATTATTGGGGAGTGGGTCTCCCATAGTATTTGCTTATGCTTTCCCAGCAAAAGTTGCCAAAAATTAGGACGGAGCAACTTGCAATGCCCCTTACAAGAGCCATGCAGTACAGCATATTACAAACATAAGTCCCATTATTGGGGAGTGGGTCTCCCATAGTATTTGCTTATGCTTTCCCAGCAAAAGCTGCCAAAAATTAGGACGGAGCAACTTGCAATGCCCCTTACAAGAGCCATGCAGTACAGCATATTACAAACATAAGTCCCATTATTGGGGAGTGGGTCTCCCATAGTATTTGCTTATGCTTTCCCAGCAAAAGCTGCCAAAAATTAGGACGGAGCAACTTGCAATGCCCCTTACAAGAGCCATGCAGTACAGCATATTACAAACATAAGTCCCATTATTGGGGAGTGGGTCTCCCATAGTATTTGCTTATGCTTTCCCAGCAAAAGCTGCCAAAAATTAGGACGGAGCAACTTGCAATGCCCCTTACAAGAGCCATGCAGTACAGCATATTACAAACATATGTCCCATTATTTGGGAGTGGGTGTCCCATGGTATTTGCTTATGCTTTCCCAGCAAAAGCTGCCAAAAATTAGGACGGAGGAACTTGCAATGCTGGCACCCTGGTGGTATAGTGGTGGTGGAGGCTGAGGACAAGGAGAAGAAGAATAAACAGCCGAAACGAGGAAGCGTATACCCATGTGTGGGTGTGAAGCAGTGCACGTGAATACACCTCCCGAAATAACACAGTGGATTTGACTTTATGTTACTCTGCTGTCATTTGGTGGTGATGAGAAGTCTGGCCCAATCCATCCCTTGTTCATTTTGATAAGGGTCAGCTTGTCAGCATTGTCAGTTGACAGGCGAGTGCGCTTATCAGTTATAATTCCCCCAGCGGCACTAAAAACTCCGATAACACGCTAGTGGCAGAGCAGGCCAGGACCTCCAAGGCGTACAGAGCGAGTTCATTCCAAGTGTCCAGCTTGGATACCCAATAATTAAAAGGCACAGAGGAATCACGGAGGATGCTGGTACGATCGGCAAGGTACTCCCTCACCATCTTTTGAAACTTTCCACTCCTTGTGAGAGTACCCCGCGCCTCAGGGCCTGTAAGCTGGGCGGGTGTCATAAAACTGTCCCAGAACGTTGACAGTGTTCCCCTGCCTCTGCTGGATTGGAGTTGCATCTCTCTCGCCTGTACGCCTTGGTTGGGCAACGAACTGTGACCTCTGCCGCTAGCGTGTTCAGATGGGAATTTTTTTAAGAGTTCTGCAGCAAGGGCCTTCTGGTATTGCCCCATTTTTGTAGACCTCTCCACCTCAGGAATAAGAGAGTGAAAGTTCTCCTTGTAGCGGGGGTCTACAAGTGTCACCAACCAGTAATGACTGTCACCCAACATTTTGACAACGCGAGGGTCACGGTTAAGGCAGCGTAACATAAAGTCAGCCATGCGTGCCAGACTGGTAACAGGCAAGATTTCCGTGTGCTCACCAAGATGGCGACTGACCATGCTCTCCTCCTCCTCCTTCTCTTCCTCCTCCCCCCCTGTCCTCAGGCCACCCACGCTGAACCGACGGTATGACACTTGTACAGGTACTACCGTCTACAACGCATGATAGCAGCTCCTGTTCTTCCTCCTCCTCCTCCTCCTCCTCTCCCTCATTGTCCCCCAATGCACGTTGGGATGAGATAAGGCTGGGCTCTGTGTAATCGCCCGCTACGGCTTCTTGATCCATCTCATCATACTCTGGCTGCAATGCCTCCTCTTTAATTCTCTGCAGAGAGCGTTGCAAAAGACAGGCAAGTGGGATGCTGACACTAATGATGGAGTCATCGCCACTCACCATCTTGGTGGCCTCCTCAAAGTTTGTCAGGATGGTGCATATGTCAGACATCCAGGTCCACTCCTGAGGTCTTATGTGTGGAGTCTGACCTGAATATCGACGGCCTTGTTGCAACTGGTACTCCACAACTGCTCTCTTCTGCTCACAAATCCTTTGCAACATGTGGAGGGTAGAGTTCCAACGTGTGGGGACATCACACACCAGTCGGTGTGCCGGAAGCTGCAAACGCTGCGGCAACACAGCAAGGGCGGCGGAAGCTGTAGCCGACTTGCGAAAATGAGCTGACAGGCGGCGTACTTTCACGAGCAGATCTGGCAACTCGGGGTACAATTTAAGAAACCGCTGAACCACCAGGTTAAGCACATGAGCCAGGCATGGTACGTGTGTGATCTCACCTCGCCTCAGAGCCACCACCAGGTTACGGCCATTGTCACACACGACCATGCCGGGATGTAGGTTCAGCGGTCTCAGCCACAGATCTGCCTGCTCTTTCACAGCTGTCCACAACTCACAAGCAGTGTGAGGTTTATCACCTAAGCTTATAAGTTTCAGCACAGCCTGTTGCCGCTTGGCGGAGGCAGTACTGCAATGCTTCCAGCTTGTAACTGATGTGGTGATATCTGAGATGGAGGCTGAACATGAGGAGGAGGAGGAGGAGGAGGATGCGCAGGAGCTGTACACTGTGGGGGCAACTCTGACTGACATAGGGCCCGCAATCCTCGGTGTGGGGAGGATGTGTTCCGTCCCAAGGTCCGACTGGGTCCCAGCTTCCACTATGTTTACCCAGTGTGCCGTCAGAGAGATGTACCGTCCCTGGCCACAAGCACTTGTTCACGTGTCCGTTGTCAGGTGGACTCTCCCAGCAACTGCATTGTTGAGGGCACGGCAGATGCTTTGGGACACGTGCTTGTGTAGTGCGGGGATGGCACACCGGGCAAAATAGTGTCGGCTGGGGACCGAGTACCGAGGGACGGCCACCGCCATAAGATTGCGGAAGGATTCCGTCTCCACCAGCCTAAAAGGCAGCATTTCCAATGCAAGCAGTCGTGAAATGTGCGAATTCTGGACTGTGGCCTGTGGGGCGTTAGCTGCGAATTTCCGCTTTCGTTCCAAGGTCTGGGATATGGACAATTGAACACTGCGGTGGGACGTGGACGTGGACGTTGATGCTGTTTCTTGAGAAACTGCCATAACAAGTGAAGACTGAGAGGAGGGGGCATCTTTACATGCAGTATGGACAGGGGATTGTCTTGCACACACAACAGGGGGTTCTATTGCACGCACAACAGTGGAAGAAGCAGTGGTGACACCCGCTGACACTGGTCGTGGACCCTGAGTTTCGCCCCACAAAGTCGGGTGCTTTGCTGCCATGTGCCTGATCATGCTGGTGGTGGTCAGACTGGTAGTTTTGTCACCCATGCTGATGCTGGCATGGCAGGTGGAACATATGGCCTTTTTGGGGTTATCAGCAGAGTCTTTAAAAAAATTCCAGACTCTGGAAGACCTACCGCTTGTACTGGCAACGTCCCTCGTGTTGGTGTTACGGGGAACGGTTGCCTGCCTTCTGTCTGCGGCCACCACACTGCTTCTTCCTGCCTGTTGGGGTACTCTGCCTCCCTCCCCCTGTGTGCTGCTGGCCTCACTCTGCATGTCCTCCTTCCACATTGGGTCAGTTACTAGATCATCTACCACCTCCTCATCTTCCACTTGCGCACCACGAGCCTCCTCCTCACTTCCTGGCAATTGTGTCTCGTCATCGTCCACCTCTTGTGACAGATTGCCAACGTCGACTTCCTGTGGCCGTGGCTGTTCAAATATTTGGGCATCGCAACATGGGATCTCTTCTTCCACCACTTCAAGCGTATCAGGCGAGGGGCCCAAATATGGAAATGGACCAGTGAACAGCTCTTCAGAGTGTCCAAGTGTGGGATCACTTGCTGTCTGACGACACTCGGCATGGTGGGAGGAAGGAGCATCAGGGTGAGGAGGAGTATGCGGTCGAGACTCACGGCTACTAAGAGTTGACCGTGTGGAAGACAGACCGGAGGTGGTGGTGCCCAGGTAACTGGAAGTATTGTCTGCTATCAAATTAATAACCTGTTCACACTGATCAGTTCTCAATACTGGTGTTGTTCTGTGCTTCCCTAGTAATTCGGTCAAGAAGTGGGAGCGAGAAGATGTGGCTGTTGGTTGTGGCACATTTTCACCTTGGCCACGGCCCCGTCCTCTGCACGAACCATCACCAGAACGTCCACTTCCACGTCCCTTGCCACGCGCCTTGCCCATTGTAAATGAAGTAAAATAGCTTACACTTGCACTATCAATGGAAAAAGGGTAATAAAGAGTAGATTAGAACCGTGGAAGAGGAAAACCACAGTTATTGTTTACTGGGGTATACCACACTTTTTTAAATAGAGATATTTGCGGCTGAACAGTGAGCGACACACTCAAACTGCTTTTTTTTTAGATACCAGAGGCCCAAAACTGGATAGTACAGCGATTTGACCCGTGGAACTGCGAAACCACACTGGGATGTCGGGCCTACACAAGACTATTTTCAACAGATATATTTTTGTGTCACAATAGTCAGGAGACACTACTGTTTTTCTTTACGGAAAAAACTACCAAAACCTGATTAATAGAGATTTTTTACACTTCTGTCTCTCTGGCCTACACCAGAATATTTTCAACAGATATATTTGTGTCTGAAAAATCAGGGAGACACTATTATTATTTTTATACAGCAAAAAATGCCAAAAACAGGATAATAGAGATGTTTTACCGTGGAACATCAAAACCACAGTAATAATTTACTGGTGTATACCAGGCTTTTTAAAATATATATATATATTTGCGGCTGAACAGTGAGCGATGCACTCAAACTGTTTTTTTTTAGATACAAATGGCCCAAAAGTGGATAATACAGAGGTTTGTACCGTGGAACTGCAAAACCACACTTGTATTTCTCGGGCCTACACCAGACTATTTTCAACAGATATATTTGTGTCTGAAAAATCAGGGAGACACTATTTTTTTTTTTTACAGCAAAAAATGCAAAAAGCAGGATAATAGAGATTTTTTACCGTGGAACAGCAAAAGCACACTTCTGTCTCTCTGGCCTACACCAGACTATTTTCAACAGATATATTTGTGTCTGAAAAATCAGGGAGACACTATTATTATTTTTATACAGCAAAAAATGCCAAAAACAGGATAATAGAGATTTTTTACCGTGGAACAGCAAAAGCACACTTCTGTCTCTCTGGCCTACACCAGACTATTTTCAACAGATATATTTGTGTCTGAAAAATCAGGGAGACACTATTATTATTTTTATACAGCAAAAAATGCCAAAAACAGGATAATAGAGATGTTTTACCGTGGAACATCAAAACCACAGTAATAATTTACTGGTGTATACCAGGCTTTTTAAAATATATATATATTTGCGGCTGAACAGTGAGCGACGCACTCAAACTGTTTTTTTTTAGATACAAATGGCCCAAAAGTGGATAATACAGAGGTTTGTACCGTGGAACTGCAAAACCACACTTGTATTTCTCGGGCCTACACCAGACTATTTTCAACAGATATATTTGTGTCTGAAAAATCAGGGAGACACAAATTTTTTTTTTTACAGCAAAAAATGCAAAAAGCAGGATAATAGAGATTTTTTACCGTGGAACAGCAAAAGCACACTTCTGTCTCTCTGGCCTACACCAGACTATTTTCAACAGATATATTTGTGTCTGAAAAATCAGGGAGACACTATTATTATTTTTATACAGCAAAAAATGCCAAAAACAGGATAATAGAGATGTTTTACCGTGGAACATCAAAACCACAGTAATAATTTACTGGTGTATACCAGGCTTTTTAAAATATATATATATTTGCGGCTGAACAGTGAGCGACGCACTCAAACTGTTTTTTTTTAGATACAAATGGCCCAAAAGTGGATAATACAGAGGTTTGTACCGTGGAACTGCAAAACCACACTTGTATTTCCCGGGCCTACACCAGACTATTTTCAACAGATATATTTGTGTCTGAAAAATCAGGGAGACACTATTTTTTTTTTTTTACAGCAAAAAATGCAAAAAGCAGGATAATAGAGATTTTTTACCGTGGAACAGCAAAAGCACACTTCTGTCTCTCTGGCCTACACCAGACTATTTTCAACAGATATATTTGTGTCTGAAAAATCAGGGAGACACTATTATTATTTTATACAGCAAAAAATGCCAAAAACAGGATAATAGAGATGTTTTACCGTGGAACATCTAAACCACAGTAATAATTTACTGGTGTATACCAGGCTTTTTAAAATATATATATATTTGCGGCTGAACAGTGAGCGACACACTCAAACTGTTTTTTTTAGATACAAATGGCCCAAAAGTGGATAATACAGAGGTTTGTACCGTGGAACTGCAAAACCACACTTGTATTTCTCGGGCCTACACCAGACTATTTTCAACTGATATATTTGTGTCTGAAAAATCAGGGAGACACTATTTTTTTTTTTTTTACAGCAAAAAATGCAAAAAGCAGGATAATAGAGATTTTTTACCGTGGAACAGCAGAAGCACACTTCTGTCTCTCTGGCCTACACCAGACTATTTTCAACAGATATATTTGTGTCTGAAAAATCAGGGAGACACTATTATTATTTTTATACAGCAAAAAATGCCAAAAACAGGATAATAGAGATGTTTTACCGTGGAACATCAAAACCACAGTAATAATTTACTGGTGTATACCAGGCTTTTTAAAATATATATATATTTGCGGCTGAACAGTGAGCGACACACTCAAACTGTTTTTTTTAGATACAAATGGCCCAAAAGTGGATAATACAGAATTTTGTACCGTGGAACTGCAAAACCACACTTGTATTTCTCGGGCCTACACCAGACTATTTTCAACAGATATATTTGTGTCTGAAAAATCAGGGAGACACTATTTTTTTTTTTTTACAGCAAAAAATGCAAAAAGCAGGATAATAGAGATTTTTTACTGTGGAACAGCAAAAGCACACTTCTGTCTCTCTGGCCTACACCAGACTATTTTCAACAGATATATTTGTGTCTGAAAAATCAGGGAGACACTATTATTATTTTTATACAGCAAAAAATGCCAAAAACAGGATAATAGAGATGTTTTACCGTGGAACATCAAAACCACAGTAATAATTTACTGGTGTATACCAGGCTTTTTAAAATATATATATATTTGCGGCTGAACAGTGAGCGACACACTCAAACTGTTTTTTTTAGATACAAATGGCCCATAGAACTGCAAAACCACACTTCTATTTCTCTGGCCTACACCAGACTATTTTCAACAGATATATTTGTTTCTGAAAAATCAGAGGCAAACTTTTTTTTGGGGGGGGGGGGTGGGCACCAAAAGGTTAGTAGAATGGGTATTTGTACATTGTGGAGGAGGAAAAAAAAAAGAGGATTTAGATAAAAAAAAAGGATTTTTCCTGGCCCCCGGGACCTGGAGCTAAGTCCAGCAATTTCAGCAACAGGAGCAGCACACAGGACTGTAATGCAGCGTTTGCTGGTATAACCACTGCGTCTCCTATACAGCCTGCCTGCCTGCCTGATATACCTGGGATGGATATTAGTCCTGAGAACGACTGTTTGTTTGATCTGGCAGCCTTTACAGACCCTACACTAACTATTTTGCAGGATATATCTCTCCCTAAATCAACAGCGCTGTCCCTACACTGTCTGATCCGGAGCGACTGTGTCCAAGATGGCGGCGCCCGGTTTTAAATACTCGAGGTGACGCTGTGCGGCCAGCCAATCACTGTAATGCCCACAAACAACATGGCTGCGGCATTACAGTGACTGGCTGGCAATCCCTGCATGTTCATTGGCTCTGTAAAGAGCGCCAAACATGCAGGGCGGAGACCCGAGCTCCCGCCCGAGTAACCCGGAAATGTTCGGTGCTGGCCGAACATCCCGAGTAGCGTGATGCTCGGGCGAGTACCGAGCAGTGTCGAGCATGTTCGCTCAACACTAGTAAAGATATGAAAAAAAAAAGTTTTAAAGGAAATGTATATATTTATATAAATATAAGTAAATCACTCACCCCTTTCCCCAGCTAAGAAATAAGGAGATATATAGAAAATAAATCAATAATCATATTTGATATCATGATGTCCATAAAAGTCCAATTTCATAAAAAAATTCAATAAAAAGCAATCAAAACATGGTGTGTGCCCAAAATGGTATCAAGAAAAACATCAAGTCGGCATGCAGAAAACAAGCTTTCACATAGGTCTATTGATGGAAAAATAAAATAGTAACCTATCTCAGAAAAAAACAAGCCAAATATTTTTTAACAAAGTTCAGCATTTTATAACTACAAAAATCTTGAAAAACATATAAGTTTGATATCGCTACTGTCATACTAAACCACAGTGTGAACACCATAAAAATAACTCTCCTCCAAAATGGCAGAATTATAGGTTTTTTTCATCATTTCACTCAATTTGGATTTTTTTTTTGCTATTTTTCAATATATTTAATTGTAAAGTGAATTGTGTTATTCATAACTACAACTTGTTCCACATAAAAGAGCTACCGTATTTTTCGGACTATAAGACACACTTTTTTCCTCCAAAATTTTGGAGGAAAATGGGGGGTGCGTCTTATAGTCCTATTGTTGGGGGGGGTATATTTATGTGTGGTGTGGGGGGAGCGGTATCGGTGGAGGAGCGGGGCACAGGAGGCAGCAGCTGCCTACTGCAGCCTACACTGTCCCTGCTGCTAAAGAAAATTAATATTCATGCTCCGTAATAGCGGTATACAGTGTAGTCGCGCTGCGGCTCCTGCCGGCTATCTCCTGTGCCCGCTGTTAAAGGGTATGAATATTCAACCTCTCTCCACGCCCATGGGCGTGGGGAGGGGGTGAATATTCATGCCCTTTAATGAGCGGGTACAGGAGATAGCTGGTGGCAGCAGCAGCAGCAGCCGCAGCATGGCTCCGCTGTGTGCCGGCTAGGAAGGAGAGTGAAGTTACTGCTCCCCGCGCAAACAGTCCCGGCGTGACTTCCGGCAGCTGATCTCTCCTTGTGAGCCGCGCATGGCAGTGACGTCATGCGCGTCTCACATGGAGAGATCAGTGCAGGCAGACCGGACGCAGTGCTGGAGGAGAGAAGAAAGGTGAGTAGGAGTGTTTATTTTTTTTTATGTGCAGCATGATGGGGATTAGGGGGACCATGCATACTGGGACAGGGATTAGGGGTGCCATGCATACCAGGACAGGGATTAGGGGTGCCATGCATACCAGGACAGGGATTAGGGGTGCAATGCATACCAGGACAGGGATTAGGGGTGCCATGCATACCAGGACAGGGATTAGGGGTGCCAAGCATACCAGGACAGGGATTAGGGGTGCCATGCATACCAGGACAGGGATGAGGGGTGCCATGCATACCAGGATAGGGATGAGGGGTGCCATGCATACCAGGATAGGGATGATGGGTGCCATGCATACCAGGACAGGGATTAGGAGTGCCATGCATACCAGGACAAGGATGAGGGGTGCCATTCATACCAGGACAGGGATGATGGGTGCCATGCATACCAGGATAGGGATTAGGGATGCCATGCATACCAGGACAGGGATGAGGGGTACTATGCATACTAGGACAGGGATGATTGGTGCCATGCATATCAGGATAGGTATGAGGGGTGCCATGCATACCAGGATAAGGATGAGGGGTGCCATGCATACCAGGATGGAGGGATGCCAGGCATACCTGGATGGGGATGGGGACCACGTATAAAAGGAAGGGGGGCAGCATATATACCAGGATGGGGGATATTGTCAGAATGGGGGGACATTACCCCTATACCAGTGTCAGCAGAAGACCCCCTCCCCCTTAAAAGTGCATCATGACCCCATTTTTTGCTTAAATTTTTATTTTATTATTTTCCTCCTCTAAAACCTAGGTGCGTTTTATGGTCCGGTGCGTCTTATAGTCCGAAAAATACGGTATGTTGTTGGAAAAATAAAAAGTTATTGTTCTTGGAAACATGGAAGAAAATAACAAAAGTGCTAAAATTGAAAATTGCCCGGTCATTAACAGGTTAAAAAACCTTTCAATTTCAATCTACTGAATTTAAAGATTTGAGATTCCACATATAACCATATCACTAATAAAATTCCTTGTTATTAACATTTACGAAAAGGAGATATCTCTTTTTTCTTTTGTTGACAGACACTAATGCTGAGGAGTTTGTAATTCCCACCTTCCCCTACATATTCTACTGTGGTAGCTCTCCTTTCTCTGTACGCTCATATGGATGCATTGTGAGCTCTCTCATAGGCTGTTTCACTACAGAAGGTGCAATCTGCCCTCTCTGAAAACTTGGATGCTTTTTCCATTCTATAAATTCTGAGCTGCCATATACAATTTTCTTACCCTCCCTGCTGGAAGGTAAGCATTAAAAACAGCTTTTGGCTCTGTTTCCTATTCATGCAGAAATTAACACGTTATATGTCATTTTTGAAGTCAGGACATTTCATTCATTTAAAGAAGTGTGCTCTTCTTCTGTGTTCAGAAGCTTTAACTCTGCAGCATCCTCCAGCAAATCAGCCAACTTCAGAGCTTTAAAGCAAAGAAACTTCAAGCATATGCTTCTTGACTAGGAAATCAGCCACCTTTGATACACTAAAAAAGTGGCTAGTAACCTACGCTGTCAGGAATTCCCGCACAGCGACGACTCCGGGGAGACCACGCAATATCTCACCGTGCCGTCACGCTGTCAGTATTTTGTCCATAATCGCGAGCAAGAGATCCAGACTACTCGCTACGTGGATATCGGCAAGCGACCAGTGAGAGTATGGCATCACAACTCTGGGTTCCAAAGCCTAAAATCCGTGTTTACGCCCTCCGTACTGTCACTGTCAGCTTTACGATAGCCCAATTATTATTATTCTCTGCCACCTCCGGCCGAGTTTGAAATATAGTACAGGCCTGGGTGGACGCCTGCATTTTGGTAGCGAATATGGCTTCGGGGGAGGGAACAATTACAGGACAAAAGAAACAAAACTATTAAATTTTATATTTAATCCAAAAGGGAGGCAGTGTTTAAGAAAAATATATACAAGGATGTTACAAAGGAGACATTAAAATACATAAGCAATTATATAAAATAAACAGGATAAAAGAAGACAACTTACACTATACAGTTCACAGGGACAAATCAGCATATGTGGAGGAGGGGCTCCCCAGTTGATTTGAGCATTATCGAAAGCGACCCGTTGCTTATAATCCTTATACCCCCTGGCAATGAGTGCTCCTCTAATGTCCATGGGTTCTTTTACACCTAAGGGGAGATTTACCCACACGCCCCTTGTGGTGACATCATGAGGGTTGGTCTCCAGCCTGTAATTTCTATTAAAAACGCTAACCTTCTGCAATAACTCATTGCTCGTTGATCACAGAAGAGTGCAAACGATGCCATTTTTTCCCTTATGATTTTATCTTCAGTTAGAGACCACACATCACATAGCTGCAGTCTGCCATTCTGCTGTTTTGCACTACAGCTCTAGGTAGCGTTTTCCAGTGGCAAAAAATATCCCTATCATTCCCTAGTTGATTCTATCTCTAAAGATATAGGTCCCGTTATTGTCGGACGCATGGACCTTACAATATTTCATATTTTATTTCGGAGTCAGCGTGCCTGCAAATTTTCCTTTGAGGCTCGGGAAGCAGCCTCACGGTTACACGCAAATTAGTGCAAGCCTGGTTTTAATTACCTCCTGCATCTTTCAGGGACAAGATGCTTGCTTCCTAACAAATTTATAACACTCCTTGGCTGGCATTTGTTTGTGTAAGCTATTTCTCAGGCGTGTGTTAATTGGGGCTTTTGTGCTGAGCAAAAGGGAACAGCTTGGTACTGACAAGTGGTGAGGAGAATAAGGGAGGGGGAGAATATCTATGTCAGGCAAATATGTAAGAACATTTTCCTGACATTAATATTTCCCTGACATACACAATGAGCAGTAAACTATAGAATTTACTCTGTACTTGAGAACAGAGATAATTTTAGTAAGTAACAGAATGAAAAGTTGCTTGTTTTTACAAGCAGTTTACAAATTTACCTATTTATCAATATTAGACAACCCCTTTTGAACAATGATTATATGTTTTAAGGTGCATCACTCATTTATCATATTAGTAAAGAATACAACTGCTGAAGTCAGAATTATTATAAATGCACAAAATGGTGTATGAAGACAAGGGGAGAGGGGATCTTAATTGATATGTCAAAAATGAAGTGAGGAATATAATAAATTAAACTATGTTATTAAAGAGAATGTGTCACCAGGTTGTTGCTCCCTGTATGACAGCAACATGGTGTATAGACAGATAGCCTGATTACAGTGATGTGTCACTTAGTTGACTGCTTGCTGCAGTTTTGATAAAATCACTGTTTTCATAAAATCACTGTTTAATCTGTTGAAAATCTACCAGTTCTCTGAATGCTGAGCTTTGTATAACCCTGCCCACACCACTGATTGGCAGCTTCTGTGCATGCTGTGCATAAGCAGAAAGCTGCCAATCAGTGGTGGATGTGGGGTTATACAGAGCTCATGAATACAGAGGACTACCGGGCAGCAGGTTTACTAGGCTTCTAGTGATAATCTACTGCTGATAAAACAGTGATCATATCAAAACTATTGCAAGAATCCAAAGTGACACATCGCTGGAATCAGGGTCTATGTCTCTACATTCTGCTGCTCTCAGATTAGGTGGCAAAAACCTTGCTATTAGGAGTACATACGGTCATTGTAGAGAAAAAGGGAGGGGGAGGTTTGGAAGCTCACCACGTGTCCGATTAGAAGTCCACAATTCTAGCTGGAGTCTTTCCCGTGGGTGCCACACTCGCTGGTGATTGCAGCCATATAGTAGAAAAACGGGATGAAGTTCATCGGCACATCCGACCAGGACATAAAATGCTTTATTTCTGAATGTTAAAACATATTAAAATTAGACTAAATATTCTCATCAATGAGTGATACTTGCTATAAATTGTGGCATGTTTTTCTGCCTCATATGTCCTATGAATAAGGGTGTTGTTACACACCAGAAACGCGTCAGTTCTGAGGTTTCATATTTTAATATATATTACAGGAAGAGATTGCAAATAATTTTTTCTTTGAAGTAAAACATTTTTTAAAAATAGGCAGTGAAATGTTGTATCTCACAAAAAGAATCAGCTGTGGTCATGTGCTGTAATATCTGTATAGTCTTTTGCTTCCTCCCCTGCCCAGGAGCTGTGGTATGATCAGACCATGTTCCTGTACGGTCAGACACAGCCATTACACAGTACACAGCAGGGACACATTTATAAGATTATCTCAGCACAGGAACATTTTTTTAAACACATCCAATTGTGGAGGTTATTATTATTCCAGGATCTATTGATTAATATCAACTTTAACATTAACTTTGATCGTGGGAAAACACCTTTAAGGGAAGGGCATGGTTTAGTCCTATTCTTCATTGAAATTAAGATTATCTAAAATGGAATAGTTATGATTAGGAAATCAGCCTGTGTCAGTCACCAGTATTTTTCTTAACGAGTAGCTGGTAATGTCATACCATGTAAAATAGATACTACACAGTTTTCACCTGTGCTTATATACAATAGAATTAGAGATCGGCCGATCTGATAACATTTGAATTTGCCAAATCGCACAGATTTTATTAGCAAATATGATCCGAGGCAAAGTTATTCTCTGCAAATGGAATGTTTGAGATCCCAGTGCAAAATAAATGTAAGGAATAAAAAGAAAAAAAACCTCATGCTCACCTCATTGGTGGCCGCCCCGCTGCCCCCTGCCCTCTGCTCTCTGTGACTCCATCATGCCACATCTCGGGCCCAATGTTCTAACCGGGGACCGCAGAAGTCACGGTACATGCGCCGCGCCCTTATGAGACATACTCACGGCTGGCAGACCCAGGCTAGAGTGGACACCAGGCTGTAACTCCTAGACGCAGGCTCCAGGGTTTACAGTGCATATGCAGTGACCTCTTGGGCCTTCTAATGGCTGGAAGTCCCAGTCTGAAGTGAACACTGGGCCTGAGAAGCAGCGCAATATGGAGCGACTGGTCTGGGGGTAGAGGTATGTATGTTTTTTTACGTTTTATAGTATGTGAAGAAATGCAAGCGTGCCATAGGGTCTTATCCACATTAAAAGGTTGAGGTAGAAGCTCATGTTATGATGTTTTGTGAGACACAACACTTATAGAGCCTGAAAACCAAATGCATCAGCTTCCATGAAACAGTAGATTTAAGTAGCTGGTTTGGAAGTGTTTCTGCACTCTCTGGAATAAGGCATGATTAATAGTATAATAAAATTGTAGGTTTATTCTCAATACCTTCTTCAGGAAAACCACAGATAAATTACAACCATACATTTTTTTTTACTTTTTAAGCTTTTGCCAGCCCTTTATTGTTCAGCAAGATGGAGCCTTCATTTAGCTACCATTTTGCTGAATTTGTGTAGAGCAAAGTTAAAAAAATGTGCATTCTCCAGAATGCCGATTTTTGAAAAATTTGAGTAGAATTTACTTCTACTCAAATAAATTTGCCCATTTCTAATCAGAATAACCAGAAGCCAGAAGTACCTTTGGTCTGACAGAGAGTGCTTTTTACATGATGTTTTAATTAATTTTTATGAACTTTTTTGAAAACAATGTTAGGAGTAGATAATAAATAAGGAAAGGTACAGTGGTGCCCAAAAGTATTGGTACTCCTGCAATTCTGTCAGATAATACTCAGTTTCTTCCTGAAAATGATTGCAATCACAAATTCTTTGGTATTATTATCTTCATTTAATTTGCTTGCAAGGAAAAAACACAAAAGAGAAAGAAGCAAAAATCAAATCATTGATCATTTCACACAAAACTCCAAAAATGGGACAGACAAAAGTATTGGCACCCTCAGCCTTATACTTGGTTGCACAACCTTTAGCCAAAATAACTGCGAACAACCGCTTCCGGTAACCATCAATGAGTTTCTTACAATGCTCTGCTGGAATTGTAGACCATTCTTCTTTGGCAAACTGCTCCAGGTCCCTGATATTTGTAGGGTGCCTTCTCCAAACTGCCATTTTGAGATCTCTCCACAGGTGTTCTATGAGATTCAGGTCTGGACTCATTGCTGGCCACCTTAGAAGTCTCCAGTGCTTTCTCTCAAACCATTTTATAGTGCTTTTGGAAGTGTGTTTTGGGTCATTGTCCTGCTGGAAGACCCATGACCTCTGAGGGAGACCCAGCTTTCTCACACTGGGTCCTACATTATGCTGCAAAATTTGTTGGTAGTCTTCAGACTTCATAATGCCATGCACACGGTCAATCAGTCCAGTGCCAGAGGCAGCAAAGCAAACCCAAAACATCAGGGAACCTCCGCCATGTTTGACTGTAGAGACCGTGTTCTTTTCTTTGAATGCCTCTTTTTTTTTCCTGTACACTCTATGTTGATGCTTTTTCCCAAAAAGCTCTACTTTTGTCTCATCTGACCAGAGAACATTCTTCCAAAACGTTTTAGGCTTTCTCAGGTAAGTTTTGGCAAATTCCAGCCTGGCTTTTTTATGTCTCGGGATGAGAAGTGGGGTCTTCCTGGGTATCCTACCATACAGTCCCTTTTCATTCAGACGCCGACGGATAGTACGGGTTGACACTCTTGTACCCTCGGATTGCAGGGCAGTTTGAACTTGTTTGGATGTTAGTCGAGGTTCTTTATCCACCATCTGCACAATCTTGCGTTGAAATCTCTCGTCAATTTTTCTTTTCCGTCCATATCTAGTGAGGTTAGCCACAGTGCCATGGGCTTTAAACTTCTTGATGACACTGCGCACGGAAGACACAGGAACATTCAGGTCTTTGGAGATGGACTTGTAGCCTTGATATATCTCATGCTTCCTCACAATTTGGTTTCTCAAGTCCTCAGACAGTTCTTTGGTCTTCTTTCCTTTCTCCATGCTCAATGTGGTACACACAAGGACACAGGACAGAGGTTGAGTCAACTTTAATCCATGTGAACTGGCTGCAAGTGTGATTTAGTTATTGCCAACCCCTGTTAGGTGCCACAGGTAAGTTACAAGCGCTGTTAATTACACGAATTAGAGAAGCATCACATGATTTTTCAAACAGTGCCAATACTTTTGTCCATCTCCTTTTTTAGGTTTGGTGTGGAATTATATCCAATTTGGCTTTAGGACAATTCTTTTTGTGTTTTTTCATTGAAGACAAATTAAATGAAGATAATGATACCAAATAATTTGTGATTGCAATCATTTTCAGGAAGAAACTGAGTATTATCTGACAGAATTGCAGGGGTGCCAATACTTTTCGCCACCACTGTATATAGAGAAGAATTCTACCTGCACAACATACCACTATTTTGCTGCATATATTTACCAACTAAATTGTAACTATGAACTTGATTCAATTGTTTAGTGTACTGTCAACATACTTTAAATGTATTTTTCGGATATTGTTCTGCCTCTTACTATTCTTGTATGTTTGCTTTTGTAGCATAGAGGCTCTGATGTATCTGATAAGTGTATGTATATAGCCTGGTGTTTGCACTTTGCAGTTAGAGAATGTTTGTAGATCTCCACCTTGTAGTATATATTTGTAGTGTTCTGCAATCATACTATATCCCTAATCTTTGTGTTTAAAAATTATCTGAAGAATGAATAGTCATTCTTGAAAGAGGTTTACACTTTAAACAAATGAAAGTATTTTAATTAACTTTCTTTTATGTCCATTTACAGAACAACTGCAAGACTTTGAGTTTTGTTCAATTTTCACAGTGTTAAATGAAAGCAACAACAAAGATTTGATTGTATTAAAGCGGCTGTCCGGTCTAAAATGAAAAGTCTACAGTCACTCTGTGTTACTGCAGACTTGAAAATGCTCCTTGTGAAGATTTGCAGTTGTCTGCCCCAGGAACGGCGGTCAAGTATGCCATATGCTTACACCTGGGCAGAACCCATCTAATGGACATGGCCTTGCTCAATACACTTATTTAAATTTTTTTACCCCACAGTGCTGCTTCGACAGAATTTCATTAACAATATTCTCATCCAATGAGAACAACCTCTTCGACTGTGCACATTAACAATTTTAATATAACTAGATAATCTCTATTAATCTAATATACAAATCTTCACATCAATTAACATTGTAGCAACCATCATCTTATTCAACATTGTGAAGTTAATCCAATGTCTTGGTCTTTTCAATCGACATACATGCTGTAGACTTGGTACATAGCGCCAATACCTGTTATGAAGTTTTGAGTCCTCCCCCTTCTCATGCTTGTGTAGCGCAGTGGAGGGCGATAGCCACAATCAAGGCACTTGTCTTCTCCTGTGACACTCCGGCGTGCTTTACAAAAGAATGGGTCCTGGATGGGCATTGGTGTTGGTGCTGTGAGGGCCTTGCGCCCCTGCAGGCTGCCTGTAGCTGATGCTGTTAGCTGGCCAGGACCATAGGCTTCAAAGCTCAATAAAAGAGACTCCCATTCTAAAACAGTCTTTACTGAATGGTTGCTATGATCTGCAACATAAACTAAGGAAAGATAGGGGAAAGCTGTCCCTACAGTAAGACTAAGCTGAATCCCTACGATGTAGCAGGCTGCCTGTTCCTTGTGAACAGACCCGCCTTCATCCTCGGCTAGTCTGAACGGAGACCTATAGAATCAAGGGAGGGGTCCCTAAATGAACTAAGGACTGGGACAAAAATGGGACACCTCCTAAACAGAAGTTGTTGCAGAGGAAAAAGGACAAACTGACAAAAAGTACTAAAGGTCCCAGAGGACCAAGAACTGACACAGATAGGCACCGAAGCACCTGGCTAGAGAGACAGTCTAAACAACCCTGAAGTCCAGCAAAGCCAGAAGGGCGAAGCTGGAATATATAGGCAGCTGGTCACGTGACTGCAAAACACAAGATAGCAAAAACTAACAGGAGGGTTCTAACAGTACCCCTTCTTCTATGAGGATCCTCCGGATCCTCCAGGCCCAGGCCTATCATGAAACCTCCTGTGGAAAGCTTTAACAAGCCTAGGAACAGAGACATCATCCGTCCTTACCCAGGAGTTGTCTTCGGGACTGAAACCCTTCCAGTAGACAAGATACTGTAATTTCCCTCTATGCCATCTTGAATTCAAAATACGAGAAATTTCATATTCGCCGTCTTACACCACAGGAGGAACTGTGACAGTGGCGTCCCTATTAGAAATGTCAGCCTTTTTCAACAAGCAAACATGAAACACAGGATTAATCTCCCAGGAAGTAGGGACATCCAACCTGACAGCAGATGGGTTAACAACCTGAAGCACTTTAAATGGACCCACAAACTTAGGACCCAGTTTTTTAGAGGGAATGCTCAACCACAGGTTCTTCGAGGACAACCAAACCATGTCACCCACAGTAAACAAAACCTGTTTACGTTTCCTGTCAAAATACTTCTTGGACTTCTTGTTAGCCTCTTGCAGGTTACAATGTACATTAGTCCAAACTCTCTCCAAATCAACGGAAAAATTCTCCTCCTCCGGCACCGCCGACCCCAATTTGGAGAACGAACCAAAAGACGGATGTCTCCCAGTACAACAAAAAAAAGTAGAACAGTCATCAGAGGAGGATGTATGATTGTTAAGAGCAAATTCTGCAAGAGGCAGAAACTCAGACCACACCTCTTGATTGTCTGCCACAAAACAACGCAAAAACTGTTCAACATCCTGGTTCTTTCTTTCAGTCTGTCCATTAGACTCAGGATGATAACCAGACGAAAATGACAAATGAACTCCCAACCTGTCACAAAAAGCACGCCAAAAGCGAGCCACAAACTGAGGTCCTCTATCAGAAACAATATCCGTGGGAACGCCATGGAGCTTGACAATCTCCTTAACAAACGCCTTAGCGAGTGTCTTGGCCCAGGGCAACTTAATGAATGGAACCAAATGACACATCTTACTAAAACGGTCCACGACCACCCAGATGCAGGAAGATCAGTAATAAAATCCATAGAGAGATGCGTCCAAGGCGCACTAGGAACCTCCAGAGGGCAAAGCAACCCCGCAGCAGGAGTATGTGAAGCCTTTGACCTAGCACACACAGTACACTGATGCACCCACATGATGACTTCCTTCTGCCATCCAGGCCACCAAAAACTGCGACTGATAAGTCTCTTAGTCTCCGAAACTCCTGGATGACCTGCCAACCGAGACTCATGACACTCCACAAAGAAATCTCTCCTAAAGTCTCTAGGCACGAACAACCTCCCATGGGGAGTGTTAGATGGAGCATCATCTTGAGCATTCAGAATCCCATTCTTCAAATCGGAGTCCAATGCCGCCACCACAACTCCTTTCTGCAAAATGCTCTCTTCCTCCTCTGCACCGACCGTAGGAGAGAAGCTGCGAGATAAAGCATCGGCTTTAACATTCTTAGTACCAGGGATATAGGTAACAGAAAAATGAAACCGAGAAAAATAAAAGTGCCCACCTAGCTTGACAGGCATTCAAGCGCTTGGCAGCATCCAGATAGATCAAATTCTTATGATCAGCGAAAACCTGAATTTGAAATCTAGCGCCTTCCAAAAAATGATGCCAATCAAATTCTTATGATCAGTGAAAACCTTAATTTGAAATCTAGCGCCTTCCAAAAAATGATGCCAGTGTTCAAACGCAAGTTTAATAGCCAGCAACTCCCGATTTCCAACATCATAATTCAGTTCGGTTTCCGAAATTTTTTTCGAAAAGAAGGCACAAGGATGTACTCCACCCGTGTTCTCTTGAGACAAAACTGCTCCGACCCCCACTGATGAAGCATCGACCTCGACCAAAAAAGATTTGGTCTCATCAGGCTGTATAAGGAAAGGGGCAGAACTGAACCTCTCTTTGAGATACTCAAACGCTTCAATGGCTTCAGTAGTCCCCTGGGCCATATTCGCACCTTTCCTGGTGAGATTGGTTAGAGGTTTAACAATTACAGAAAAATTCTTAATGAATTTCCTGTAATAATTGGCAAAACTCAAAAACCTCTGTATAGATTTCAAACCAATAGGCCTAGGCCATTCCTGCACAGCCTGAACCTTCACAGGGTCCATCTCAAAGCCCTCGCTGGAGACAATGTAGCCCAAAAAACTAATTTTCTGCACAGCGAACTCACATTTCTCCAGCTTAGCAAAGAGTGAATTATCACTCAATAACTGCAAAGCTTCACGTACACTCTGCCAATGGGACTCTAGATCTGGTGAATAAATCAAAATGTCATCCAAATACACAACCACATTCTTACCAATCAAAGGTCTCAGGATGTCATTAATAAGGTTCTGAAAAAATGCAGGTGCATTGGTAAGACCGAAAGGCATCACCAGATTCTCAAAATGACCTACCGGAGTGTTAAAAGCAGTTTTCCATTCATTACCCTCCTTCACACGTAACAAATTGTATGCCCCTCGGAGATCAATTTTTGAGAACCACTTGGCTCCCACTAACTGGTTAAACAAGTCAGGAATTAATGGCAATGGTTAGGAATTGTGTACGGTAATCTTATTAATTTCACGAAAATCCAGACATGGACGTAAACCGCCGTCGTTTTTTTTAACAAAGAAGAATCCGACTGCCACAGGCGACTTAGAAGGTCTAATGTGACCAGCAGCCAGACTAGTCTCTATGTACTCATCCAAGGCCTTTCTTTCTGGGATAGTCAGATTAAACAAGCGACTTTTGGGAAGAGTAGCACCCGGAACAAACTCAATGGCGCAATCATAATCCCTATGAGGTAAAACTTGCGACTCCTCCTCCGAAAAAACCCTCCAAAAATCTTGAATGCGTACTGGTTATTCCCTTTTTTCCACAGCCGCAATGCGACCATTACAACATTTATCATAGCACTTCGGACTCCAAGACTTAATCACATTAGTAGACCAGTCCAACAAAGGATTGTGCAGTTTTAACTAAGGCAATCCTAGAACAACTTGAGAGGGCAAATTATCCAAAACAACCAAGTCCAAAATTTCATGGTGAACACCATTGATAGTGAGAGGAAATGCAGCAGTCTTGTGAGTAATACATTTCAAAGGAGTGTTATCAATTGCAACCACAGAAAAAGGTGATGACAAAGGTTTAGATTTCAATTTACGTTTTTCCAAAGACCCTTTATCAATCACATTAAGGGTTGAACCACAATCCACAAATACCTGAAATTCAATCAAATCTCCCTGCAGAGTAGTACACCCAGAAAGAAACACTCCTGCAGAGCGTAAACAAGCTATACGGGCGTAACTGATCTTTTTTTTTTCTTTGCTTAAACGACGCTCACAATACTTAATCAAATGATCATCTTTACCACAATAAAGACACAAACCTTCGGCGAATCTCCGATCTCTTTCCTGAGAGCGGAGTGACATCGCCCCAACCTCCATTGGTTCTCCGCTGTCAGAGCAGATTTTCTGGGAACTAGGACCTGAAGTTACAGGAGTCTTTACATCATTGACCCTGGACCTCAGTCTCCTGTCCACACGAACAGCTAACTGCATAGCTTCCTGCAGAGTCTCAGGTGCAGGGAATGCAATTAGCAAATTCTTAACCCTTTCACTCAAACCAGCAAGAAATAAACATTTCAGCGCCGAATCATTCCATTTAACTTCTGAGGTCCATCTTCTGAAGTCTGTGCAATAAATGTCAACATCATCTGACCCCTGATTCAAACGTCTAAGTTCTGACTCAGCAGATGAGATTCGATCAGGATCATCATATAATAGCCCCATAGCAGAAAAAAATTCTTCAACAGAACTTAAACACGGATCATTAGGTTGGAGAGAAAAGGCCCACCCCTGTGGTTCATTGCGCAACAGTGACATAATAAAACCAATGCGCTGTGATTCATTCCAAGAGGATCTTGGTCTCAAACGAAAATATAACAAACAAGCATTTTTAAAGGAAAAAAAATCTTGCTGTTTACCATAAAAAACATCAGGCAGTCCTACCTTCGGTTTGACAAAATGCGCTCCAGGACAGCTACTCATGTGTTGCTGAAGCTCGGCAACCTCCAGAGACAATCCCTGCAGGCGATGAGCCAACTCCTGGATGGAAACCATACTGATCCCCGAATTTCTTTCCTTTTAGTTTTTTTTTTTTTTTTGGGCTGGACTTACTGTTATGATCTGCAACATAAACTAAGGAAAGATAGGGGAAAGCTGTCCCTACAGTAAGACTAAGCTGAATCCCTACGATGTAGCGGGCTGCCTGTTCCTTGTGAACAGACCCGCCTTCGTCCTCGGTTAGTCTGAACGGAGACCTATAGAATCAAGGGAGGGGTCCCTAAATGAACTAAGGACTGGGACAAAAATGGGACACCTCCTAAACCAAAGTTGTTGCAGAGCAAAAAGGACAAACTGACAAAAAGTACTAAAGGTCCCAGAGGACCAAGAACGGACAGAGATAGGCACCGAAGCACCTGGCTTGAGAGACAGTCTAAACAACACTGAAGTCCAGCAAAGCCAGAAGGGCGGAGCTGGGATATATAGGCAGCTGGTCACGTGACCGCAAAACACAAGATAGAAAAAACTAACAGGAGGGTTCTAACAATGGTAACTTGGTAAGGGTTATGTGCAAGGGGTAGAGGGTAGAGAGTCTTATGGACATTTCTTTTACAGTGTAAAGCATTTTCACATACATAGTTTCCTTATCAGTAGACTACTCCAGGGCCGGTGAAGTATACTGTTTTGCCCTACTTTGTCACAGCCCAGCTTGTTGCCACAGTCCTGATCAGGAAGTCTCTCTACCTGCTCAGTGATTTTGCGTCCTATTTCTTCCACTACTGGTGCCCAGGATCTACCAGTCAGGGCCCCCGCTAATCCCATGAATTCAATCCTGGTACCTTCGGTATTCACCAAGCTCAGGGATTCTCATAACACGTCATCCTATCCAAAGACCCCTTTAAGGTGGAAGGCCACTCTGTTTCGTCTTTCGCCAGTTCCAAGTTGGTCTACTCCCTTGTCCCTTAGTTCCCTTCTTAGTAGTTCATCCAAATGATAGCACTGCTTACAGACACTTCCTACTTTAACTTGAACTTGTCCCTATGTGACTAACTACAGGAAGTTGTCTCTTTCCCGAACACTAACCCCCTCCCACTATGGGCTAGTCCCGAACATTAACACCATCTTACCCTAACATCACTACATAAACTACAGTCAACTATCTACACTTCCTATCTTACAGTATGTCCTACACCCCAAACTTTGTATTACCTTATGCTATACACGATGTCCTACACTATGCATTACATTAAGCCAATCATCAGCCAAACAGTAAAGTGCCAGTTAAGTACGACAGAATATCATGGCACTTACAGTGCTGCTCACCATTATTGGCACCCCTTAATTTTTTCATAGACTGTACAATATCTTCAGAAATAAATGGAAATCTACCAAAGTTATATCCTCAGGATTTTTTAATTAGTGGTCCAAAGTAATACAACAATATAACATTGTTTTTCAACTTCCATATGGCAATTTTAAAGAAAAAATAGAATAAATAGCATGTACAGCAATAAAGGCACCCCTAATTAATACTTGGCTGCACATCCTTTGACATTGCCGACAGCCTCCAAATGTTTCTTGTAGCCATCTATAAACTTCTTGCACTTCTCAGCTGGAATTTTCTCCCACTCTTTCTTCGAAAGTTTGTTCAAACTCTTGAATGTTTACAGGGTTCTTTTTCCAATGACAAATTTCAGCTTCACTTCTGGTAACATGTTCTTTTCCTTATAAGCTTCATTGCACAGTCTGCAAACAAACTGTTGCTTTGCATTGCCAAAAAGCTCTATTTTTGTTTCATCTGTCCACAGAACATTTTCCCAGAAGGATTGTGGTTTATCAAGGTACTCTTTGGCAAATATCAGTTGTTCCTTTTTGTCTTTTCTTCAGCAATTGTTTCTTCCTTGGCCTTCCCCCATAAAGTTCTGCTTGGCTTAGTGTGTGGCATATGGTACTTGTTGAAACTATGACCCCAGACTGTTGCAGGTTGGCCTTTAGGTCTTTGGATGTTTGATGTGGTGTTTTTTTCACCATTCACACCAAGCTTCTAAGACATCTCTTGTCAATTTTCCTCTTTCCCCCCATGTCCAGGGAGGTTCTTGACGGTTCCATGCTTGGCAAGCTTCTTAATAACATTGCGCACTGTTGAAACTGGAATATCAAGGTCTTTGGAGATGGCCTTATACCCTTTAGAAGTCTTGTGTTAGCTAATAATAGCAGTTCTGATGTCCTCAGACAGCTCCTTTGTCTTCACCATTGTGAGAAAGGAACAGGGCCTAGATGTGGCTTTTTAAAACACTGAAGTCATCATTCATTGGCTAATTCATGTCACATGGGCACCGACAAGCACAGGTGAATCTCTTTTGTGATTTACCACAGGCGAGTCAAAATGTGTTTCCATACTAAATTAATGTAAAGGTGGCAATACCAGTGTAACAGCAAGCTTAGGTTTTTCTAGTTTTCTCTCCCATTGTTTTTTGTTTTAAATTATTGTTTATCATTTGTTCTTTTGTATTTAACATGAGTGCTCTATACAAAAAACTGTTTCACATGATTCATTTTTTTCAGGAGATATTCCACATATACTTAAATTTCATGGGTGCCAATAATGATGAACAGGACTGAAACTAGCAAACTCTGTACAAGTACAGCTATACAAAGTAGCAATAATAAACCTATTCACAAGAAAATATACCTGTATTCATCTACTCCTGCTGGAATGGCGCCTGGTGTTTCTGCATGTAGCCTTTGTCATGGGCCCTGACGAAGGCTACACGCCGAAACACGTCTTGGAACCTGGCGCCATTCCAGCAGGAAGAAATGAATACAGGTGTTTACATATGATCCTTTTTTTGATCTACAACTCTTTTACTATGGCAATAATGCACAATATGTTGGCCTATTAGCTACTATTTATTAGATATTTATATCTTCTGTGCAATTTTTGGCTGTATTTATTACTACTTACAATCCTTTCTCCTCTTATATTTTCAATAAAGATATATATTTATTCATTTTTTGGCTATATTTTCTTGTGAATAGGTTTATTATTTATACATTACACTACTATACAGTATACAGGAACACAGGAAAACATCACAATACAATAAATTTCACAGGACACAGTATATACAAAAGATGCTTTACACATTGCACACAATGCAATTCATGTCTTCAGGGGTAGGAATGCCACAGTTCAGTCCACATCCCTTACATTCGCACATCACATCCTAATGTTCTTTTAAAATACCTACTCCACATGATTACACACCACCTACAATAAATTAGATTTCAAAATTAACTTACCACATTCGATATCTATAACACAGGCACTAGATGATGTTGAGTTGGCTGAATTACTTGTTGATTTAATAGTAACAAGGTGATTTATATAATATGCTGCTTAAAAGGTTTGTCAGCCCAGCCTCATCTCATCCCAATGTGGATTGGGTGACAATGAGGAAGAGGAGGAGGAGGAAGAACAGGAGCTAGTTTCATGCGCTATAGATGGTACTACCTGCACAGCTGTCATACCGTCTGTTCAGCGTGGATGGTCTGAGGACAGACAGGAAGAGGAGAAGGAGATCATGGTCACTCATCCTCTTGGTGAGGACACGGAAGTCTTGCCTGTTAGCAGTATGGCACGCATGGCTGAGTTTATGTTACGCTGCCTTTCCCATGACCCTTGCGTTCTCAAAATTTTGGGTGACAGTCATTACTGGTTGATGACACTTCTAGACCCACGCTACAAGGAGAACTTTATATCTCTTATTCCTGAGGCGGACAGGTCTACAAAAATGGGGCAGTACCAGAAGGTCCTTGTTGCAGAACTATTAAAAAAATTCCCATCTGAATACGCTGGCGGCAGAGGTAACAGTTCGTTGGACAACCAAGGGCTACAGGTGAGAGAGACACAACTCCAATCCAGCAGAGGCAGGGGAACACTGTCAAAGTTCTGGGAGAATTTTCTCAGCCCCTCCCATCGCACAGGCCCTGAGGCTCGGGGTACTTTCACAAAGAGTGGAAAGTTTGGGAAGATGCTGAGGGAGTACCTTGCCGATCATACCAACGTCTTCTGTGGTTCCTCTGTAGTGTTGAGCCACCCCCGTAGTGTTCAAGTTCGGTTCGGTTCGTCGAACACCCGTGTGTTCGCCGAACTGTTCGTCGAACTGTTCGTCGAACACCTTCGAACACCGTTAAAACCAATGGCAGGCAAACAAAAACACATAGAAACACATAGAAAACACCTTCAAAGGTGTCCAAAAGCTGACAAACTGCTCAGAAGACACAACTAACACATGGAAAAGTGACAAGTACATATAGTCATGAGAAAAGAAAAGAGGTGGAGGAGTAAAAGGAGGGGGGACACAGATATAGGCATGTCATGCCCTTCTAAAATCCAAAAAGTGAGAAGCCGACACGTTCAGTCCGCTCCTGCCCGTGCCACCTCCGTGTCGCCGGGTTTGTGCCAGAGCCGCGGTGAACCCTGACGGCCAGCCCCCCTCTCCCAATACTGGTGCCTGTCCGCTGGTGGGTCGAGCGAGCCCCCCTGTGGTGGAGGCAGCTCTAAGCTTTTTAATTTAAATTGTCTCTCTAATTTGAATGAATACACTTTAAATCCATTTACAAGGATCTATTGGAGGGCAAGTCTCATGCCAGCAGCCGCGTAATTCCAGCTCCAGTAGCGTCCACTAAAGCTGCTGCAGTTAAAAAGCTTTTATAAGGATCGAGCTCGGCTGTCCACCGCAAGGCATCCTACTGCCAGTCCCAGCCCCTATGCCTTGGGGTGCCTCCTGATGCTCTTCACTGAGTATCCCGTGGTCCCGAAGCATTTCCTTTGAAAAAATTAAGTGTCCAAACTACAGGTGGTGTAGCTTGCTTAACAGCCGGGATAATCCGCTGACTAGCAGACACTGCTACTAGGCACTAGTGTTGAGCCACCCCCGTAGTGTTCGAGTTCGGTTCGGTTCGTCGAACACCCGTGTGTTCGCCGAACTGTTCGTCGAACTGTTCGTCGAACACCTTCGAACACCGTTAAAACCAATGGCAGGCAAACAAAAACACATAGAAACACATAGAAAACACCTTCAAAGGTGTCCAAAAGCTGACAAACTGCTCTGAAGACACAACTAACACATGGAAAAGTGACAAGTACATATAGTCATGCGAAAAGAAAAGAGGTGGAGGAGTAAAAGGAGGGGGAGACACAGATATAGGCATGTCATGCCCTTCTAAAATCCAAAAAGTGAGAAGCCGACACGTTCAGTCCGCTCCTGCCCGTGCCACCTCCGTGTCGCCGGGTTTGTGCCAGAGCCGCGGTGAACCCTGACGGCCAGCCCCCCTCTCCCAATACTGGTGCCTGTCCGCTGGTGGGTCGAGCGAGCCCCCCTGTGGTGGAGGCAGCTCTAAGCTTTTTAATTTAAATTGTCTCTCTAATTTGAATGAATACACTTTAAATCCATTTACAAGGATCTATTGGAGGGCAAGTCTCATGCCAGCAGCCGCGTAATTCCAGCTCCAGTAGCGTCCACTAAAGCTGCTGCAGTTAAAAAGCTTTTATAAGGATCGAGCTCGGCTGTCCACCGCAAGGCATCCTACTGCCAGTCCCAGCCCCTATGCCTTGGGGTGCCTCCTGATGCTCTTCACTGAGTATCCCGTGGTCCCGAAGCATTTCCTTTGAAAAAATTAAGTGTCCAAACTACAGGTGGTGTAGCGTGCTTAACAGCCGGGATAATCCGCTGACTAGCAGACACTGCTACTAGGCACAAAGTATTTCCTGGGCTAGATGCAGTTAAAAATTTGTAATTAGATACTCTCGTTGGATGCTGAGAAAGCATTCCATAGAGTCTCCTGGCACGCCATATATGATTCTCTTAAAAAGCTTGGGGTAGGGGTCTAGGGGACCCTTTTATAGCCAAAATCACGGCCCTGTATCGCAATACGTCACCTAGGCTGAAGATAAATGGAACTGTATTACCCTGAGGGCTCGGTTGCTACAGAGGTATTGCACCTCACCCAGAGGTGTGATATCTCACTCTCAGGTAAGGATGGAGTGTGGATCAGGACCCGACACCTGCATGCATTACACCACATTGCCGTGGGGCAGGGCGACCAATATGCCCCTGAGATGGGCACGACAGTCCCTGTCCCTGGCTGGAGTGGGGGGGAGGAAACACTGAGGAAGGGGAACCCTGTAGTGCAGGAGCAGGGAGGAAGCAGTTCCTGGGTGCGTTGAGAAGGGAGTATAAAAGGTGGGCACCATCTTAGTTCAGTGCAGAGAAGTCTGAGCAGAAGTGGCAGGGAGCAGGGGGTCTGCATGAGCTCTGCTCTGGAGGCGGGCCTAGTAACAGAGGCCCAGGCCTGGAAGAGGGAGAAGGAAGGAAGAGGAGCGCAGAAGGCTCCAGGAACGAGGAATGAAGGGATCCCAGGGGTGCGGACGGGTGAGTCGCCACCGCACGCCCGAATCCACCTGCGTGGAGGGGTCAGGCCAAAGGGGGAGACCGGTCCCCAAAACTAGTGGAGGCAGGAAACGACCCTCAGCTAGAAACCAGAGGCTGTGACATTTTATGTGGCGCAGCCCCTCGCTACACCCGCTAGGAAGGCACCACATAGGGTCAGGGAAACTGGCGCCAAGTTTACCAAGAGGAGGCCCGAGGCAGCCGGACAGAAGGGTTGGTAAGAAAGGCCAGACAAAGGACACACAAAGGGGGTCCTGTGAAGCGCTCCAAAGTTATCTGGGAGTTGTCTGAGCCCCTCACCTGGTGAGCACAGTACGACGTGGGCAGCCGTTACCTGCAGACGTGGTCTGGATAATAATAACTGTGAGTAAAGGCCCTGGACTGCATCACTGACTCCGTGTCGTTACTGCTGCTGCCCTGCACCATCACCCCCATCCTCCGCATACACTGCCCTGAGGCTATACTCCTCCCGTGGGGAGTTATGCTACGCTCTGCTGCACCCACAACACCAGCCTCAGCGGTCTGCCCTGGAGCGGCGGTTCACTCTGACCGCAATCCACGGGTGGCGTAGTCGGACATTTAAACATCAAAACCACATAAATAGTTCCGCCACTGGTTTGACCGCCCTAAGCCACGGAACCGGGTCGCCGCCACGGAGACTACAACCACCAGCATCCACCAAAAAGGGTCCAGCTCTGGGTGTCCCAAGGCCCAGCGGGCGCGTCAGAACATTTTCATCACCTTTCACAATCACCAATGGGACAAGGCAGGGATGTTCTCTGTTCCCTCTCTTATACATCCTAGTGACGGAGCACCTGCTCTCATCAATTCGCCGTAACCCCAATATTAGGTGGATTGAGGTGGGAGGCACCGAGTACAAGTGCTCTCTATTTGCTGATGATGTCCTAGTATATATCACTCAATCACATATATCCATCCATGCTGTTATGGCTGAAATAGATCACTTTGTTACATGGTCAAATTTTAAAATCAATGCAGCGAAGTCTGAGTCCCTCGATGTCTCCCTCCCCAAATCCATATAGGATTCCATCCAGTCCAACTTTCCCTTTGCCTGGCCCTCACAGGGTATCAAATACTTAGGAATTCCTATTCATAGAGACCTCTCCCATCTATGTTATCTTAATTTTGTGCAGTTTATTGAACAACTCCATACAGACCACGGTTGGCAAGTTAGAACTGTAAGATTCACTACGTGAACCACTGGTGTTTTGTGGAAAAGCACATGTACACTGTGTTCCAAATTATTATGCAAAAAGTGTTTAGGAGTGATAAGGGAAGAATTTGTTTGTTTGTCAGTTAAACTCATTGATGGTGATGTGTGTCAGGGCTCTTTATATCACTGTAAGCAATTGCAGACACCTGTGCTAATTAGTTTGGCAGGTGTGTCCAATGAAAGGCAAGACTACTTAAGAAGGCTGTCTCACATTATTAAGCAGCCTACATTTTCTGCCAAAATGGGAAAGAAAAAGGATGTGTCGGCTGCTGAGAAGCAACAAATTGTGGAGTGTTTAGGTCAAGGCATGACTACAATCAACATTGTGCGATGATCAGGATGAAGTGTCTTGGCAATCAAGAAGTTTGTAGCTGATTCACAGTACACACGTGTGCGTGCTGATAAGGGCAAATTGAGGACTCTTTCCTACAAGCAATTACGTCAGGTTAAAAGAGCAGCGGCAAAAAAGCCTTGTCATAGCAGCAGACAAGTTTTTGAAGCTGCTGGTGCCTCCAACGTCCCCTGAACAACAAGATGCAGGGTCCTTCAGAGGTTTGCAGCTGTGCATACGCCATCCTGTCGACCTCCTCTATCCACTTCACACAAGCAGAAACGGCTCCAGTGGGCCAAACATTACATGAAGACTGATTTCAAAACTGTTTTGTTCACGGATGAGTGCCGTGCAGCGCTCGATGGTCCAGATGGATGGAGTGGAGGATGGCTGGTTGATGGACACCCCACGCAAACACGGCTACAGCGCCAACAAGGAGGAGGTGGAGTAATGTTTTGGGCTGGAATCATGGGGAGAGAGATTGTCGGCCCCTTTAGGATCCCTGAAGGCGCTAAAGATGAACTCCATAATGTATGTGGATTTTCTCAAACAGCACTTCCTGCCATGGTTCAAGAAGAAGAACCGTGTATTTCACAGCAAGATCATTTTTTTGCATGATAATGCACCATCTCATGCTGCACATAAAACATCTGCATCTCTGGCTGATATTTGCATAAAAGGGGACAAACTTATGGTGTGACCCCCATGCTCCCCTGACCTCTACCCCATTCAGAACCTCTGGAGCATCATCAAAAGGAGTGTCTATGATGGCGGGAGGCAGTTCACATCTAAGCAACAGCTCTGGGAGGGTATTCTGTCCTCATGCAAAACAATTGAAGCAGAAACCATCCAAAACCTGACAAATTCAATGGACGAGAGAGTTCAGAAGCTCCTTTCGAACAAGGGGTCCTATGTGAAAATGTAACATCACCTAGAATAAAGTTTTGAGTTGAAAATTGTTTGATTTCAGTTTCTAATAACCTGCTAATGCTTATAATTTCAAAAATGACCATTTTTTTGGTCTTTATTAAAATGAAAAGGTTGATCGAAAAGTTTGGCGGATCTAAGAGTGTGGCAACCCAGTAGTCATGATTACTTCGAATTCTGACAATATGAGGGTCATGTTGCAGGTAGTGCAGCAAGAAGGCACTTATGTGTCTTGCGCATCTCGGAGCCCCAAAATTATTTTCCGGGCTAGATGCAGCTAAAAATTATTATTAATTTTAAATCTGGTGGAGCTTAGTATAGATGGCCTAATAGGATCAGTGCTGCACACTGCTACAAAGCCCAAATTATTTTCCAGCCAAGATACAGATAAACATGATTAGTAATTTTAAATCTGGTGGAGCTTATTATAGATGGCCTAATAGAATCAGTGCTGCACACTGCTACAAAGCCCAAATTATTTTCCAGCCAAGATACAGATAAACATGATTAGTAATTTGAAAGCTTAAAACGATTGGTAGGGTGATTTTAACCAATCATCAAGCTTTTATTCTCCCCAGGATGACACAGGGGTAGAAAAGTCGTTTCGGATCCATGATTTGTTCATCTTTATGAACGTGAGTCTGTCTACATTATCAGTGGAAAGCCGCGTGCGCTTATCTGTCAGCACACCACCAGCAGCGCTGAACACACGTTCGGACAGAACGCTGGCTGCGGGGCATGACAAGATCTCCAAGGCGTAAGTGGCTAGCTCCGGCCATTTATCCAGATTGGAAGCCCAAAAAGAGCAAGGGTCCAGTGACACAGTCATGGCTTCAATGTTTACTTGGAGATACTCCTGTACCATCGTCTCTAGGCGTTGACTATGTGTCAGACTTCTTGTCTCCTGTGGCCTTGCAAAGGATGGGCTAAAAAAGTGGTGAAATGATTGCGCAAAATTGATGTTACCAGCAGATACTGTGGTTCTGTTATGGTTTGAGTGCTGAACACTTGACGGTCCCACGGTTGGCAAGTTGGAACTGTGAGATTCACTATGTGCACCACTGGTGTTTTGTGGAAAAGCACATGTAAGATTCTGCAACAGTCTCTGCTGATACTCCTGCATGCGTGCATCCCTTTCTATGGCAGGAATAATTTCTGCAAATTTACTTTTGTACCGGGGATCTAACAGTGTGGCAACCCAGTAGTCAGGATTATTTCTAATTCTCCCAATTCGAGGGTCATGTTGCAGGTAGCGCAGCAAGAAGGCACTCATGTGTGTTGCGCATCCAGGAGCACCAAGTCCCTGTTGTGTTGGTGGCGAGGTAACAATCATGCTTCCTTCCTCTGTCCTCTCCCCCCAACCTCGCACAACAGAAATGTGATCAAGGTCTCCCTCATCTGATGAGTCTTCCATCAGTTCGTCCTCCACTTCTTCCTGGGCTCCTGCACCTTCCTCACTAGTTTGGCTGCTACCATGCGCCCTGGTAAAACTATCTCCCCCACCCTCACATGCCTGCCGCCTTGGTGCTGCCGACCGTCTGGACCTTGCAGATGTTAGCCCTTCCGCATACAACTCCTCCTCCTCTACTTCCTCCACCTCCTCTTGTGCCACCACCTGACTCCGAATTCTGTTTAACATGTGCTCCAGCATGTAAATCACCGGAATAGTCATGCTGATAATGGCATCGTCAGCACTAAACATCTTCGTCGCCATTTCAAAACTGTGCAGAAGGGTGCATAGGTCCCTGATCTGAGACCACTCCTCCAGCGTGATTTGCCCCACGTCTGGATCTCGTTGGCCCAGGCTATACGTCAGAACGTATTGCACCAGGGCTTGTCGGTGCTGCCACAGTCGCTGCAACATGTGCAGAGTTGAATTCCACCGGGTAGGCACATCGCATTTTAGCCGGTGAAGTGGCAGGCCCAACGACTTCTGTAGAGATTTAAGTCGCTGAGCTGCGGGATGCGAACGGCGGAAGTGAGCACACAGCGACCGTGCCCTCTGCAGAAGGCCATCTAGTCTGGGATAGTGGGCTAAAAATTGCTGGACAACCAGGTTCAACACGTGAGCCATACAAGGCACGTGTGTGACATTGCCCCGGCGAAGGGCCGCACCCAGGTTTGCAGCATTGTCGCACACGGCCTTCCCTGGTTTCAGGTCCAGTGGAGACAACCATTCATGAAATTGGTTCTCCAGAGCTGACCACAACTCCTCAGCTGTGTGACTCACATTTCCCAGACATTTCAAAGTAAAAACCGCCTGATGACGTTGAGCCCTACTGCCAGCATAGTAAGGAGGTGTGCAGGATCCCTTCTGCGCAGTTAGAAAGCTTGTGGCATGACCAGACAGGCTTTGGGTGCAGGTGGAAGACCGAGAGGAGGTTGAGGAGGCAGAAGCAGTGGAGGAACTTTGACATAAAGAGGATTGACGCACAACTCGTGGGGACGGCAAGACTTGGACAGCAGCCCCTTGTCCTGCTGTCACCATAGTTACCCAGTGCCCAGTCAGCGACATGTAACGCCCCTGTCCATGCCTACTCGTCCAAGTGTCTGTGGTGAAATGCACCCTGTCACACACAGAGTTTCTCAAAGAAGCGGTGATGTTGTGTGCGACATGCTGGTGGAGCGCAGGCACACCTTTCTTTGAGAAGCAGTGCCGACTGGGCATCTGGTACTGGGGCACTGCGACGGACATAAGGTCTCGAAAATCCTCTGTGTCCACCAGGCGGAAAGGCAGCATTTCTGTAGCCAAGAGCTTGCAGATGGTGAAATTCAACCTCTTAGCTTTCTCATGGCTAGGAGGAAATGGTCTTTTACTTGTCCACATCTGAGGGACCGAGGGCTGGCTATTGTGCTTAGACGGGGTTGATAAGGGTGTCCCCGGCAAACTGCCGGTCTGTGAGGAAGATGCAGGCGGACATGTTAGGTTGCCTTGATCCAAAGGTGGTGCTATCGATGTCGGACAGCGCTCAACACCAGCTGGTGTTACCACCTCCAAAGAAAATGATGACCTGCCAATCACGCTGGCTGTTGCAGGTAAAGAGGTGGCAGGTCTGCGCCCCAAAACAGGTGTGACTGCTGTCCCCCCAGTCACAGAGGATGAAGAGGCCACGGATGCACAAGATATGGCAGACGGTGGTTGGCCCGGCCGGCTAGGCCGCATTGTAGCACACTGAGCTTCCCACTGCAACTTATGCTTCATGTCCATGTGCCGGTTCATGCATGAAGTACTCAAACTATGTATTTTTTGGCCTCTACTTAGCTTTTGCTGACAAATGTTACAGATAACACGAGTTGGGTCATCTTTATCGATCTGAAAAAATGCCCAGGCTATGCAAGGCTTAGCACCCATGCGACCTGAAGAGCCACCACGACTTGTGGTGAGAGACAGAGTTGTGTTTGAGGATGCAGTTGTTGACGTGCTTCCAGTACTACGTCTCTGTCCAGGAAGGCGCAACCTGACCTCGTCGTCACTAGCATCTTCCTCCACCTCCTCTGCTGACCTCATCTCTTGGCTGACTGTGGGTTGACAGTAAGTGGGATCTCCAACCTCATCATCATCACCCTGTGCGTTATCACACCCGTCGTCCTCAGAGCCAACCTGTTCCTGCCCTGACAAAAAACTAAAGTTGTCGCTCCAATCAGGTATTTGAGTCTCATCATCGTCTTCCTCATTGTCTCCACCAACAGGAGTTACAGTTTGGGAATGAGGGTCTACATTATGGTCAGAACCTTCTGCGTCTGGTCCTGGATCCGACTCATAAAGATTCTGGGCATCAGTGCAGATCATTTCCTCGTCTGGATTCATAGAAGCGCTGGAGTCGACCTCTGATTCCCAGGCTATAGTATGAGTAAACAGCTCTGCAGACTCAACCATCTGTTCTACCTCATACTCAGATGGGCAGCTGGAGATTTGGGAGCTGTGAGGAAGCAAGTGCGATTGGGGTGACACCTTTGAGGACTGGAGTATTTGTGATGTTGAAGTTGATGTGGAGGAGAGCCCACTTAAAGGAGCACTTGATATCCGTTGAAGCACCTGCTGTTTTTGTGCCTCATCTGGAATTTGTAGCGATTGGCGTGGCCGTAAGAAAGGGATCTTATCACATTGTCCGCTAAAAGAAGTAGACATTTTAGTTTGGCTGGAAGATGGTCTTTCTTCTGCAGATGTTACTGTTGCTTTAACACCTACCCCATGGACACAACCTTTTTTCCCCTTCCCAACACGCCTATTCCCCTTTCCACCAGCAGCAGGCCTTTTTCCACTCATTTTGGTGGTTAACTAATTCACAACTCTGGAGTTGTTTGCACAAAAAAACAATGGATGGGAACCGAGCAGAGCTGAGTGGCCAAACTGTGGTATTAGGCCAAAACTATTGGCTGGGTTAGATGCAGAAAAAAATTATATTCAATTTGCAACCTGATGGAGGTCAGTATAGATGGACTAATAGAACAAGTCTCACACACAGCTAGAAGCCCAAATATTTTTTCAGAGGTAGATGCAGAAAAAAAAATATTCAGTTTGCAACCTGATGGAGGTCAGTATAGATGGACTAATAGAGAAAGTCCCACACACTGCTAGAATGCCAAATATTTTTTCAGAGCTAGATGCAGACAAAAAATTATTTTGAATTTGCAACCTGATGGAGGTCAGTATAGGTGGACTAATAGAACAAGTCCCACACACTGCTAGAAGGCCAAATATTTTTTCAGAGCTAGATGCAGAAAAAAATTATATTCAGTTTGCAACCTGATGGAGGTCAGTATAGATGGACTAATAGAGAAAGTCCCACACACTGCTAGAAGGCCAAATATTTTTTCAGAGCTAGATGCAGAAAAAAATTATATTCAGTTTGCAACCTGATGGAGGTCAGTATAGATGGACTAATAGAGAAAGTCCCACACACTGCTAGAAGGCCAAATATTTTTTCAGAGCTAGATGCAGACAAAAAATTATTTTGAATTTGCAACCTGATGGAGGTCAGTATAGGTGGACTAATAGAACAAGTCCCACACACAGCTAGAAGCCCAATATTTTTTCAGAGGTAGATGCAGAAAAAAATATATTCAGTTTGCAACCTGATGGAGGTCAGTATAGATGGACTAATAGAGAAAGTCCCACACACTGCTAGAATGCCAAATATTTTTTCAGAGCTAGATGCAGACAAAAAATTATTTTGGATTTGCAACCTGATGGAGGTCAGTATAGGTGGACTAATAGAACAAGTCCCACACACTGCTAGAAGACCAAATATTTTTTCAGAGCTAGATGCAGAAAAAAATTATATTCAGTTTGCAACCTGATGGAGGTCAGTATAGATGGACTAATAGAGAAAGTCCCACACACTGCTAGAAGGCCAAATATTTTTTCAGAGCTAGATGCAGAAAAAAATTATATTCAGTTTGCAACCTAATGGAGGTCAGTATAGATGGACTAATAGAGAAAGTCCCACACACTGCTAGAAGGCCAAATATTTTTTCAGAGCTAGATGCAGACAAAAAATTATTTTGAATTTGCAACCTGATGGAGGTCAGTATAGGTGGACTAATAGAACAAGTCCCACACACTGCTAGAAGGCCAAATATTTTTTCAGAGCTAGATGCAGAAAAAAATTATATTCAGTTTGCAACCTGATGGAGGTCAGTATAGATGGACTAATAGAGAAAGTCCCACACACTGCTAGAAGGCCAAATATTTTTTCAGAGCTAGATGCAGAAAAAAATTATATTCAGTTTGCAACCTGATGGAGGTCTGTATAGATGGATTAATAGAACAAGTCCCACACACTGCTAGAAGGCCAAATATTTTTTCAGAGCTAGATGCAGAAAAAAATTATATTCAGTTTGCAACCTGATGGAGGTCAGTATAGATGGACTAATAGAGAAAGTCCCACACACTGCTAGAAGGCCAAATATTTTTTCAGAGCTAGATGCAGAAAAAAATTATATTCAGTTTGCAACCTGATGGAGGTCTGTATAGATGGATTAATAGAACAAGTCCCACACACAGCTAGAAGCCCAATATTTTTTCAGAGGTAGATGCAGAAAAAAATATATTCAGTTTGCAACCTGATGGAGGTCAGTATAGATGGACTAATAGAGAAAGTCCCACACACTGCTAGAATGCCAAATATTTTTTCAGAGCTAGATGCAGACAAAAAATTATTTTGAATTTGCAACCTGATGGAGGTCAGTATAGGTGGACTAATAGAACAAGTCCCACACACTGCTAGAAGGCCAAATATTTTTTCAGAGCTAGATGCAGAAAAAAATTATATTCAGTTTGCAACCTGATGGAGGTCAGTATAGATGGACTAATAGAGAAAGTCCCACACACTGCTAGAAGGCCAAATATTTTTTCAGAGCTAGATGCAGAAAAAAATTATATTCAGTTTGCAACCTGATGGAGGTCAGTATAGATGGACTAATAGAGAAAGTCCCACACACTGCTAGAAGGCCAAATATTTTTTCAGAGCTAGATGCAGACAAAAAATTATTTTGAATTTGCAACCTGATGGAGGTCAGTATAGGTGGACTAATAGAACAAGTCCCACACACTGCTAGAAGGCCAAATATTTTTTCAGAGCTAGATGCAGAAAAAAATTATATTCAGTTTGCAACCTGATGGAGGTCAGTATAGATGGACTAATAGAGAAAGTCCCACACACTGCTAGAAGGCCAAATATTTTTTCAGAGCTAGATGCAGAAAAAAATTATATTCAGTTTGCAACCTGATGGAGGTCTGTATAGATGGATTAATAGAACAAGTCCCACACACAGCTAGAAGCCCAATATTTTTTCAGAGGTAGATGCAGAAAAAAATATATTCAGTTTGCAACCTGATGGAGGTCAGTATAGATGGACTAATACAACAAGTCCCACACACAACTAGAAGACCAATATTTTTTCAGAGCTAGATGCAGAAAAAAATTATATTCAATTTGCAACCTGATGGAGGTCAGTATAGATGGAGTAATAGAACAAGTCCCACACACAGCTAGAAGCCCAAATATTTTTTCAGAGCTAGATGCAGATAAAAATTATTTTTAATTTGCAACCTGATGGAGGTCAGTATAGATGGACTAATAGAGAAAGTCCCACACACTGCTAGAAGGCCAAATATTTTTTCAGAGCTAGATGCAGAAAAAAATTATATTCAGTTTGCAACCTGATGGAGGTCAGTATAGATGGACTAATAGAGAAAGTCCCACACACTGCTAGAAGGCCAAATATTTTTTCAGAGCTAGATGCAGAAAAAAATTATATTCAGTTTGCAACCTGATGGAGGTCTGTATAGATGGATTAATAGAACAAGTCCCACACACAGCTAGAAGCCAAATATTTTTTCAGAGGTAGATGCAGAAAAAAATATATTCAGTTTGCAACCTGATGGAGGTCAGTATAGATGGACTAATACAACAAGTCCCACACACAGCTAGAAGCCCAAATATTTTTTCAGAGCTAGATGCAGATAAAAATTATTTTTAATTTGCAACCTGATGGAGGTCAGTATAGATGAACTAGTAGACCCAGTCCCACACACTGCTAGAACCCCAAATATTTTTTCAGAGCTTGATGCAGAAAAAAATTATATTCAATTTGCAGCCTGATGGAGGTCAGTATAGATGGACTAATAGAACAAGTCCCACACACTGCTAGAAGCCCAAATATTTTTTCAGAGCTAGATGCAGAAAAAAATTATATTCAATTTGCAACCTGATGGAGGTCAGTATAGATGGACTAATAGAATGATGCTATGCCCAAAAGATTTTACTTCACTAGGTGCAGTAAAAAAATTGGTATTCTATACACAGGTGGTATATCTTGCAACACAGATAGGCTACTCAACTGACTAACATACTCTGCAATAGGCCAAAAAGGATTAGCTTTGCTAGATTCAGCCAAATGCTGTGAAAAAAACTTGCACAGCACTGGCACAGACCTGCCTGGCAAAAACTGATAGGAACTGATGTAACCTAGTCCTGAAAAGGACTGCAATTACAATTAGTCTTTACTCCCACAATCTATCTATTTAAGAGCACAGACCTGCCTGATAAAAGTCGTAGGAAATGCTGTAACCTAGTCCTTAAAAGGACTGCAATCACAACTATTCCCTACTCCCAAGCTATCTGTAGATTTGTGCGAAAATTGGCTTGAAATTAACAAGGTATAGCGCACACAGCAACAGCGGTGCCGTCTAACACGCAGCTGCAGCAGTGAGAAAATGGTGGCGACGGGGAAAATGGCTTGGTCTTATAGGGCAAGGACATGTGACATACACTGCCAATGACACATGCCCTTGCTTGTGTGAAAAAAGCACTTCGCTTCATGTGTGCGCTGCTGATAGGCTGACAGATTGCACCTCCCCACTGTAAATGCGGGAAAGAGAAAAAAAAATGGAGATCTTCATTATTCCTGCAGAGATCCATCCCCTGCCCCTCCCCCCACCCCGCTGTACACTCAAACTGCGTATTAACATTAATTTTCATCATTACTGAGAAAAAATCCAGTTATGATTTTGGTGCACGAACAGTTATCGAACATAACCTCGAACAGCCGAATTTTTCTCAAATCGTTCGTGTTCGCCGAACGGCTCGAACACCGCCCAAAACAGCTCGAATTTGAGATTGGCGAACAGTTCGAGAAGAACAACGCTCATCTCTATTCCTCTGTGCCTTATAATTATTGGGTATCCAATCTGGATACATCTCCACACTTTGGAGGTCCTGGCCTGCCCTGCCACTAGCGTTTTATCAGAGCGGGTTTTTAGTGCCACTGGTGGAATTATAACTGATAAGCGCATCTGCTTGTCAACTGAAAATGCTGACAGGCTGACTCTTATAAAAATGAACAAGGGCTAGATTGGGCCAGACTTCTCAACATCACCGAATAACAGAAAACAACTCAAATCCAGTGTCGTTTTTTGGGAGGTGTATTCCCATGCACCTTTTCACACCCACACATGGATATACGCTTCCTGATTTTGGCTATTTGCTCTTGTCCTCCTCCTTCTCCTCATCCTCATCCTCCACCACCATCTCACCAGGGTGACCGTGGTGTGGGTGTTGCATCACGCAACACCCACATCATTTTTGTACAGGGTCTTTATGATGCCCGTAAACATTTTTTTTATAAAGTATGTTCATGTATACCCCCCAGGAGTAAAATTTGTCAGTCCATACACTTAGTGCATGGGCATTACAAGTATTGGTGACCCGCTCCTTTCTAATGAGAACATTTCTTTATGAGGCCCTCCTCCACGTCTCTTCCAAGGGGCATTGGAATGCCTCCCAATTTTTGGCATCCCTTGCATTCACTGCATAGGCCAACACTATGGGAGACCCACTTCCTAATAATGGAAACATTTTTTCATGAGGCCCTCTACGTCTCTTCCAAGGGGCACTGGAGTGCCTCCCAAATTTTTTTTTAGCCCTTGCATTCACTGCATAGGCCAACACTATGGGAGACCCACTTCCAAACCATGGAAACATTTTTTCATGAGGCCCTCTGCGTCTCTTCCAAGGGGCATTGGATTGCCTCCCAATCTTTTTTTTCAGCCCTTGCATTCACTGCATAGGCCAACATTATGGGAGACCCACTTCCTAATAATGGGAACATTTTTTGATAAGGCCCTCTACTTCTCTTCCAAGTGCCTCCCAATTTTTGGCAACCCTTGCATTCACTGCATAGGCAAACACAATGGGAGATCCACTTCCTAATAATGGGAACATTGTTTTCAAGAGGCCCTCTGACCTCCACGTCTTTTCCAAGGGGCATTGGAGTGCCTCCCAATTTTTGGCAACCCTTGCATTCACTGCATAGGCAAGCACAATGGGAGTCCCACTTCCTAATAATGGGAACATTTTTTTTCAGGAGGCTCTCGTCTCTTCCAAGGGGCATTGGAGTAGGTCCAAATTTTTGGCAGCTCTTGCATTCACTGCATAGGCAAACAGTATGGGAGACCCACTTCCTAATAATGGGAATAGGGGTATTGGGGTGTGTCTAAATTTTCAAAGGGGTATTGGGGTGCGTCCAAATTTTGGGCAGACCTGCCACTCACTGCATACGCAATAACAGTATAGGAGACCCAATCTTTATTAATGGGAACAACAAAGCATAGCTGGCTGATGGCTCTCTAAGAATAGCGAGTGCCGACTGCTGGCCCTTTAAGAATAGTAAAGGCCGCCTGATGGCCCTATTAAAATAGGCTTTGTGACTTTCAGAGTCCCTCCTTCATAAATGAAACACGATGTGTCTGATCATGAGTATTTTTGTTTTTGGTTATTTATTTTGCCTTATATACAAGTCATTACCCTGGAAAGGATGTTCCTTAACATATTTCCCAGGAAAATCCATTTTCGTTTCGTTTTTGTATGTTTTATTGTGAGTCCTTAAAAGTGGCGTAATACCTCTGACAACATTGTTGACAACAGTGACCTGGTAGTCAGAAAAGTTTCCAGGGGTCTTCGCCATGCTGTTCCCATGCCATTTGAGCACTGTTCCCATCGATTTGGGCAATTTTTAGGCCCTTTGCAGACAGCCGGAGGGAGCCGCCTGAAAAATGCTCGAGTTTCCGATAGACTTACATTGGGCTCGTTGCTCGGGTCGAGCACCCGAGTATTCCAATGTGCTCGACCCGAGCAACAAGCACCCAAGCATTTTAGTGCTCACCCATCCCTAGTTATTATCAGTTAGTTACCATCTCTATTGCATCTCTGCCAAACTATGACTTGGATTGAAAATTCAGGTAATCTTGATATTGGACTAAATTCATGATGGTGATTATAATGGTGTTTGCTACATTGTTTCTTAATTGATGTGCAGATTTTTTATATGCAATTGGAATATTTATTCATTCATTTAAATGAGCATTGAAGATTATGGACTGGGCCTGGTTTATTTCATAAAGTCTAAATAAATTAGTTTGCATTTACCAAAGGTTTTATAAAACTTTTACCCCACACATGACAATCTTAGTATATAAAGAAAATAAATTTTTGATCTTAAGATTTCTGTTTTAACTTTCATCTCTAGACAATACCCATTCTCATCAAGATAAAGCACTTGTCTTCAGAAAATGACCTTTGTCTATTCTTTTGCTTGCAGAAATGCTTCACATGGCTGGCCTGCTTACATGATGAAATCTCTAGATACTGTATGCTGTGTTTCTAAGAATGATGTATATAGATGACTAATTAAATTTATAGATATAGGAAAAGTATGTACTGTTAAATGTCATTGTAAAATGTGAAGAGGCTTCCCAACAAAGTCTTGAAAGTAGTCTCGAAATGTTTTAAGATTCTTTTTTGGCAAAATGAAGTGTTACCAGTGCAGAAAAAGTTCACATAGATGTCCAAGAAGCTGCTCATATCATGATCTTGGCACTCCCTAGTGTCTATAGCTCAACTGTGTGGTACCTTTGAATTCCTTTTTTTATGGTTTACGAGCATACTCACTTAACAGATGCTGAGATCGTAATGCGAACAGCCCTTAACCTATTCAGGATGATTTTACAAGGATATAGAATTTTTTGATAATACTTTTATTATGGCTAAAAAACAATAGCAGCAGTAAAATGGCTAAACAACATTATTGTAGCTTGTGTCACATCATTCCAATATATCACCAGTCATTTAAACTTGCTGGTTTCCATGATTTGTACATCATTCTTCCTACTAAATCTGATATATGTGCATTGGCTACTTTTATTTTGGTATGTTTGCTGTTTTTACGACACTGCTCATGTTGGATTTTAAATGTGCATTTCACCTCTTAAAAGTTTTAGGAGCAATGTCAGTTCTGGTTACAACTTGACACATTGCTGTCAGGTTGTTCTTTTTTTACCTCCTTGAAGGAACAGAAGTGTAATTCAACTGTTGAAAAAGGTTTTTTTTGGGGCATTCAACTACAAATAGAGTTATTCACATTAAGTAATTGATGCTTGTTAGGACACAGTGCCTCCAATGATCAACTTCCTTAGAAACGTATAATAATGGATTCACATTATTTTTGTACATACAAAATGTTGGTTTTGTATATGGAAGAAAAGTTCAGCTATTAATCAAAAACGCAAATATGCTGCAAATTGTAGTTAGTATTAATCCAGTCAGTTTCAGTCTGAGGCTACCTCTCATAATTGAAAATTCCAAATACTTTTCATGTCTCTTTGCTACTAGTGTGTGCTCTGGTCTTCAAAAAATTCTCTGTTATTGTAAAGACAGCTCATGCATCTGCCTCTGATCCTAACGTAGAGTATGCAATCAACCAGATTTTGGACTGTAAGAAGGTTTGTGGGAACCTCTTCTACTTGGGAGAATAGGAGGGATATCGTCCTGAAGAGAGATGCTGAATCCATAAAATGTTACAGTTTTTCTGAGGAGATATACTGCCAAGCATCCTCTTTCTTTCACTATGAATTATTGTGGAAAGTGGGCGGGGGTACTGTTACTCGAGTGTCTTGGCTCCTCTACACTATTACCACTGCTCATTGCTCAAGTCCATGCTAGGTTTTCCAAGCTACCCAGTAAACTCCTGTGACCTCATCACCTAAGGTCTTTTAAGGCCAACTATGACACTTGTTTCTCTGAATATTGAAGTTAAACTGTCATTTTATGAAAACATTTTTATAGTGTGCATACTGTAATAGTGTTTTGATTAATGCAGGTCCAGGTCCTTAGACCCCCACCGATCTGTTAAAACTTTACTCTTCACTTTGAAGTCTACAGCTACTGCTTGAGTTGCATGCAGAGAGCAATGTATGAGCTCAATAGTAAATCTCTGTGAGACTGAATGTACAGACCCATAGACTTACTAACGAACCCGTAAACTGCTCTGTGCGCATTGCTCATGCAGGAGCTTTGGACTTCAGATTGGTGTTTTGACTGATTGATGATTGTCTCAAGACCCATACACTCACTTATAGGAAACACTATGCGGTGCATATAATATCTAAAAACTGTTATGAATTTACAGTTAACCTTTAATTAAACTTTGCGTTTAGTTACCTTTTGCCCAGGAGTTTGTTTCACCGGTTATCTTAGCTGGCAATCTCTGCACTCTCCTGTTTGTTTCTACAATCTGCATTTACTTCCTGACTCAGACCTGCTGCTAACCTTTCATCTGTTGTAAGCATAACAAACTCTTTTCTGGAGCTGTTTACATTATATATGCTACCACAACAGACTATATGATCAAAACGAACTACTTTGCCTGTTTATTACTGCTACCACAAGCTATCCATTTGAATTACTCCTTTCTCTTCTGTAAATATAATGAGATTTGCCATGGAGCTGTTCACATTACAAATGTTGCTGCATGTCCTGGACAGACTACATCTTCAACTCCTGTGTCTGTTTGCACTCCTAACTCTATGTCTACTGGTATTTCCTTCTCCACTTGTCTGTCTTCCTTCCTGGTCCTTCCTATACCATATGCTGTGCACCAAGTTCTGTCTGCTGTGCCACTGTCTTCGGTCCATGTTCTTCATCCTGACCTTCTACTTAGAAAATCAAACTCGCAAGATTAGCCTATAACAGTTACCAATAATTTATCCATTTAATATTTTAAAAATGATTACTTTACCAGCTAATCAGGAATAGTTTAGGATTCCTCTGGAGTTTAGAATGTGTATTCCTATCCACTTCTACTATTACACTTAATACTAATGCTCTTTTTTCTACTAATTTTTAAAATATATTCAAATTAGACTATAGAAACAGGGGTGTGTGTGTGTGTGTGTGCGGGGGGGGTGGGGTGGAGAGAAATGGAATGAGGCTGAATTCTTCCTACAAGACAGCTCTTTTGACTGTGAACTCTGGGATTGTGAGAATACAGTAAGTACTGTTCATATACCCACTGTTGTGTAAATGAAGTAAATGAACTTGTGGTCATGCTGTCACCAATGCCACCAATGCCAGAAGCCCATTGCAAAAGGCATCTACACCCAGTGAATGAATTCTAATCGCTACACATCATTTTCATTGTTTTTATAGATTGCCTTCGCACCATTTCTCTATCTCAATCTTTTTTTATAATGATAATGGTTTTTGATTTACACATGCGCCTAAATTTTTAGATTTTTAGAAGGTTTTATCACCCAATTATAATTAGTATGCATTTTTGAACATATAAGAACACTTATTAGTTTTAGAAGTGCTTGCCTCTACAATTCGCAAGAATTTCTTGGTAACTACTTATTCTGTAATTTTCATAATTATGTTGTCTCTCGAAATCTTGAACTGTGAGTGTCATTAACATTATATGGGTGGTTCGGCGCCTAAAATGTATTTTCCAGGAAGTTTTCAGAGGTGGGGCGATGCAATAAACTGGTGAGTAACTGCAGCGCTGCCCCCTGTGACACCCTATTTCAGTAAGGGCGATGGACGCTGCAGGGGGTGAGTGCAGCGCCAGCCTCCTATAATGTCACGTTTGAAATTCCCTTCAATCAAAACATCACAGGAATTGCAGTAAAAAAAAGCATATCTAGGGATTAGCTAGATACGAAAAAGTGCAGGGCATTGTGTAATAAAGCAAATTACAAAAGGGTGTAAGGACAGAAGTTAGAAAATGCATTTTAGGTATCGAACCACCCCTTTAATCCTTAATTAAAAGCCCCCTTCTAAATCACTTTAGTCCTTTACATTGGTGACTTGCAGTTTTTGGGTTTGAGAATATAAGTACAAAGCGGCACTTACTGAACTAACAATTTTCATAAAAATAAATTTGAGCAATTACCTAAGAAACCTGAGACCACATGAGAAATTTGTAAAACAACCGTCTAGATTTCCTTTTTGGTGATTGTATGAGTCTTTTCATACAATTAATTGTTTTAGAAATTGAATCCAAGTGTCTACTGCACCATGAACTAAAAGTTTCTTTCAACACACACTGCAGTAGTGCCTTGGCATTTCTCCAAGCTCATAAACTTGGTATGCGATCAAAAGGTTGTGACATAGCTCCAAAAGATTAATAATTCTCGCTTTAGAAAAAACAAACAAAGCCACAAGACAAATGAATATGCTTCTGTTTTGCAGTATGTGACCTGAGGTGGCATAAACAAGCCGTTCCAAACCTGACTTTGCTCCTATTACTTTACATAAATCTACATTTGCAATTAATTTTGCTATTTTTTTCATTTTCTTACTTAGACCTTAATTAAATCTTCTAATGTGAGAAAGCTGATGGTGTGCTCGTTCTTCTTGGAATGTTGTGGGATACTTTCTCTCCTGATTGATTTTATTAAAAAGAACAACAATACAATTCTTCCGCCGCAGAACAGTTGCCATAGAGATTATTTGTGCAGACTGGACAAAAGTCTTTGCTATAGTACAAGAGAATGGAAAACTAAAATTTAATTTTATCCAGGCATGCATTAGTAACATATAAAACTTCTTTATCAGTTTCAAGTCCAGAAGACAATAAAAACTAAAAATAGAAAAACTTTGGGGAGAGTTAAAAAAAAATAAAAAATTCTGTTAACCCCTTTCCGACGTGGTGCATGTTAGTACGCATCACGTCGGTACCCCCGGTTCAGCTTGGGCTCCGGCGCTGAGCCTGCACTGAACCGGGCACATGTCAGCTGATTTATACAGCTGACATGTGCCCGCAACAGCCACGGGTGGAATCGCGATTCACTCGAGGCTGTTAACCAGTTAAATGCCGCTGTCAATCTCTGACAGCGGCATTTAACTCGTACTTCCGGGAAGTGCGTCAATGAATCCGCCCATCGGTGACCCCGTCACGTGATTGCAGGTCACCAATGGGTTGACATGACAATGCAGGATCAGCAGCAGACCCCTGTGGTTCTCATGTCTAGATTGCTATGAGCGCCGCCCAGTGGTCGGCGCTCATAGCAAGTGAGCATTTCTGCTACATACAGGCGATCTGCTCATCGCCTGTATGTAGCAGAGGGGATCAGAGAACTGCTGCTTCTAGTCTCCCATGAAGACTATTGAAGCAAGCAAAAAGTGTAAAAAAAATGTTTTTAAAAATATAAAAAAAATCAAAAAAATATAAAAGTTTAAATCGCCCTCCTTTTGCCCCATTCAAAATAAGACAAAAAAAACCCCCAAAGGCACATATTTGGTATCGCCGCGTTCAGAATCGCCTGATCTATCAATATAAAAAATAATTAATCCGATTGGTAAATGGCGTAACGAGAAAAAAATTCTAAACGCCAGAATTAAGTTTTTTTGGTTGCCGCAACATTGCAATAAAATGCAATAACGGGTGATCAAAACATCGGATCTACCCCAAAATGGTATCAATAAAAATATCAGCTCGGCATGCAAAAAATAAGCCCTCAACCCGCCCCCGATCTTGAAAAATAAAGACACTACAGGTCTCGGGAAATAGCGACTTTTTTTTTTAGCAAACTTTTGATTTTTTTTTCACCACTTAAATAAAAAAGAAGCTATACATGTTTGGTATCTACGAACTCATAATGACTTGGAGAATAATAATGAAAGGTCATTTTTAGCATTCAGTGAACGTGGTAAAAAAAGAAAAACAACAACTGTGGTATTGCACTTTTTTTACAAAATAAGCCCTCATATGGCCATATTGACAGAAAAATAACAAAGTTATGGCACTGGGAACAAAGGGAGCAAAAAACGAAAACGCAAAACGATTATTAAGGGGTTAAACTAATTTCACTGATTGTTACTCAAAACTTCATTGCTTCTACAACTTGAATATATGTTTCTGAGTGGTGTGATTTTCTGCTAGCAATACTAGATTTGGAAGATTCTATCGTCTCTCAGAATTCCTCCTCCTCTGTGCATTTCTTTAATTTTTAATTTTGCTTTATTAAAAATTTGTAATCTTCATGTGTGGGAGGTAAAATGGTAAATAATTAACGCAGCACTCCATCCAAACTGTAACTTTTAAATATTTGATTAAAACAGTATTCTTAACAATTTTATAGAAAAATTGTAAGTAATTCAAAATTGCATTTGGAATTTAAAATTTAGAAGTAAATACAGAATGGATATCTGGGTGGATTTGTCTACAAGAAAGCATGATGTAATATGCAATACTTTACAGAGCACCATGTAATCAGGTCTTTCCTTGAACTGATTTGCTATTGACTGTGTTTCCCTGTGCCTTCAGAATATATTGCAGCTCAGACAGAATCAAGTCAAAATGTTCAGGCGGAAAACAAAAGAGAATTTCTCACCTCCAAAATGGATTAGATCAGCTGTTTCAATTATTCCGGAGAGGGAGAGACAGTGACCAACTGACTTGCACATACTCGGAAAAAAAAATGATATCCAGTCCTGTGAGGATGCCATATGCTCTGTGTTTTGAGGCAAGCTGCCTACAGTACAGTGCAATTACAAACAGACTGGAGGCTACACTAAAATTTGATGAAAAAATGCCAGCAGAGAACAATGTTTCTGGGTTTTCTTAATTACTAATGGAGACAAACAGCTACATTTTAGTTATTAGTCACAACTTAAGTTGGTTAAAATGCAAATTCCGGCATCCTTTCTCCTGCAAAGGGACATATGCATAGTTACAAAACAATTACATTTTTTTATGACTGGGATTATTCCCGCTGGCCTATCAGTCGTTAAGAATTTTAAAATTCTTTGCCATGGCTTTAAATAATACATCTATTAGTGGTGCGCTCTCATACCCTGCTGCTTAAGATGTATCTGATAAATTGAACATTTACTCCAGTCTAGACATAATATTGCCTTCCAGGCACTTGCAATATTGACAATTATGTTGTCATTTTGAAAATTACACCTATCTAAACTATACACATGCAGAGGCACTGCACTTTTTCTCTGGCTCATGTGGCTGAATAATAAGACTATATCTGCAGGCTATGAAAATGTTAAATTTGTCAGTTTTTTCTTACCCTTATGGCTCTCTATATAATATTTAACAGATAATAAGATCTCTAGTATTCCTATAAATTCCTGATCCAATGTGGGTTAATGAGTGCAGCTGAATTTACTTTTATTGATGTGGTTCACAAAATTCTAGAATCAAGTCAAGTAGGCAGAGCTATCATTTGACGCCAAGTTTAACACACCTCTAAGGAGTTCACAGATGTGATGTTAGGCCACATTCACGCATCGAGTATTTGGTCAGGTTTTTACATCAGTATTTGTAAGCCAAAACCAGGAGTGGAACAATCGGAGGAAAAGTATAATAGAAACACATCACCACTTCTGTATTTATCACCCAGTACTGGTTTTGGCTTACACATATTGATGTAAAAAACTCACCAAATACTGAATGTGCGAACGTGACCTTAATGTGTCGCACCCCAAATGTGAATAAATTCACAAAACAGGAGAGCAGTTTACTTGTAGAGTGCTTCAGCTTAACAGATACAGCTTCTGACGTTGCAGACTCATACTGAAAGAGAATGTTTCACAATTATTTATATGCTAAACATCATGATAAAGTGGATAAAGACTTAAATAAAAAAAAAATTCTCATCTCTGTTGCAGATATGTTAGTTCGTAAAGTGTTTATGCTAAATTCCACTTTAACCTAGGAGGCGTTAACAGAGATTCTTTCATGGAAGCATTTACTTTTTACCTTACATGGCATTACCCAATCATAAGCAGGCAGCATCATACATGGAATAAAAAAGAAAATGCCCACAGAGAAGATCACAACTATCTCTGTATGATATGGTAAGACTCAAGTAACAATGAATTCTCAGTGCTGGTACTTATTTGCTGTGCAATTTCTCCTGAGTACGCCAATACTCCATATGTGGGAGAAAACTATTGTTTGGGCACACGGCAGGGCTCGGAAGGGAAGGAGCGCCATTTGACCTTTTAAATGCAAAATTTGCTGGAACAATTAGCAGACACCTTGCCGTTTTTGGAGAGCCCCTGATGTGCTTAAATAGTTGAAATCCCCCACAAGTGACACCATTTTGGAAATTAGACCCCTCAGGGAACTTATCTAGATGTGTGGTGAGTACCTTGAACCCCCAGATGGTTTGCAGAAGTTTATAACGTTGAGCTGTGAAAATAAATCTATTTTTTCCCACAAAAATGTTATTTTAGCCCCAATTTTTTTATTTTCACAAGGATAACAGGGAAAATTGCACCATACAATTTGTTGTGCAATTTCTCCTGAGTACGCCGATACCACATATGTGGGGGAAAACTACTGTTTGGGCGCACGGCAGAGCTCAGAAAGGAAGGAGTGATGTTTTGGAACGCAGTCTTTGATGGAATGGTCTGCGGGTGTCATGTCACATTTGGAGAACCCTTGATGTGTATAAACTGTGGAAATCCCTGACAAGTGACCCCCTTTTGGGAACTAGACCCCTCAAGGAATCTATCTAGACATGTGGTGAGCACCTTGAACCCCAGATGCGTCACAGACTTTTACAACTCTGATTTTTGAAAATGGAAAAATATATATTTTTCACCCAAAAAAATTAGTTTTAGCCCCAAATTTTTTCATTTTCACAAGGATAGCAGGAGATAATGGACCCCAAAATTTGCTGTGCAATCTCTCCTGAGTACACCAATACCCCATGTGGACAAAAACGACATTTGAGGCACAGTGCAAAGCTCAGAAGGGAAAAGAAGCGCCATATTGAAGTTCAGATTTAGCTGGAATAGTTTGAGTGGGAAATGTCTCATTAGCAGAGCTACTGAGGTACCAGAATAGCAGAAACCCCCCATATGTGACCTCATTTTACAAACAACACTCCACAATGAACTCATCTAGGGGTGCAGTGATCATATTGACACTACATGTGCCTCAGAATTTTATACCATTGGGCGGTGAAGAAAGAATAAATTACATCTTTATTACTAAAATTATGCTTTTTTTCTCAAGTTTTTAATTTTTCTAAGGGTTAATAGGAGAAATTTTTACAACAAGCCAGGTCCATTTTTTTCCAGAGTATGCCAATATGATTTATGTAATTGGGAAATACTTTTCAGGCACAGTGCAAAGCTCAGAAGGGAAGGAGCGCCATATTAAAGTGCAGATTTTACTGTTATGGTTTGCAGGTACCATGACCCACTGGAAGAGCCACTGAGGTACCAGAACAGCAGAACCCCCAATAACTGACCCCATTTTACAAACTACACGTCTCAATGCATTCATCTAGGGGTGTAGTGATCATATTACCTTTACGGATGTGTCATAGAATTTTATACCATTGGGCAGTGAAGAAAAAATAATAATTACATCTTTACCACCAAAATTTTGTTTTAGCTCTAAATTTTACATGGTCACATGGGGAAGTGGGTAAAAATGGCACCAAAATTGGTCCCACAATTTCTGCTGTATATGGCAATGCCCCATATGTGGCTGTACAGTACTTCTTAGCCACACGGCTGTAAATAAATTAGCAAGGTTAGTCACAGGTATAATGTTTACAGCAAAGTCCTGTGTCCCACTACCCCGACGCTCATTTCATGCCACTTCTTCAGGTGATACCCCCTGAAGAAGTGGCATGAAATGCGCATCGGGGTAGTGGGACACAGGACCTTGCTGTTAACATTACACCTGTGACTAACCTTGCAAATTTATATACAGGTAACAATAAGTTCCTTAAGAGCTTCTTGTATTTTTTTACCGTAATGTATATCAATGATAACTATGGAATGAATAAGAGATACTAAGATTTGTGCAAAAATATATAGGTTTAGTCCTGACAGTTATTATGTGAAATTCCTGTTTTGTGTCCCTGTGTAATGAGGTATCCTTCTTTTATAAACTGTTTTTAAATGTTTTTCAATAAAGTATTATGTTTTTACTATAGAGAGTGGTCACTAGAGATGGGTGAACCCGAACAGTAAAGTTCGGGGTCCGTACCGAACACCTCCTGTTCGGGTACGGACCTCAAACACGGATTTCCTCAGGAATTATTGTTCGGGTCTGGGTTTGGGTGTTTCACACAGATGACAGTGCTGGAAACATGGGCTCTGATCAGCATCAATACCGCGGTCAGAGCACTGCGGGATCACGCTGTCAGATGTCAGCATGATCCCGCAACTGTGACTGTCACCCGCAGTAAGAAGCTTACTCTGGGTGAAAGGCACCGGCTGATGAGATTACTACCCCCATCAGCCAGTGACTGCTATCATTGTAAATAGAGAGCGTAGGTGCCGTTGGATGGGAGCAGTAGTCTCTCATTAGCAGTGACTGTGCTGAAATGAAAAAAAAAGTTAAAGTGAATAAATAAATATTGAAATAAAAATAAAAACACATTATACTCACCTACACCAAGTCCCCGATGCTCTCGTCCCCTGTAAAAAAATAAAAATAAAAAAAACATATACTCACCTTAATGCCTAATCTCCGATGCCCATGTCACTTGTAATAAAAAAAATTAATAAACCACCATAATCCTCACCTATCCACCGTAGTCCCGAGTGTCCCACGCTGATCTCATGAATAGAACAGCCACATCGCTACATGTGACCGCTCTATTCAGCTGATGAGAGACTACTACTCCCATACAACGGTGCAGTGCACTGACCACGGTCACGATGTTACCACCGGTCAGAGCCTGTGTTTCCCGGCTGTCAAGCAGATGACAGCACAGGAAACCAGAGATGTTCAAGTCCCCCATTCATATGAATATGGTCTGTGTTCGGGTTCAGGTACTGTTCGGGTACCCGTGCCCGAACTTTTAATAAACTGTTTTGCGCTCGGTTGAACCCGCTGGACCTGAACAGTCAGGGGTTCTCCAATCACCAATGACCACTTGATATATCCGACCAGTAAATACTAGGATGGGGATATATATTGATATGCAGTTGACCCCATTTGACCAGTTGGTTAAAATATTTTGGACCTCCTTTTTGTTGATTTAAGAAATGCCAAACATGTGGACACTAAATGTGGTTTAGGCACACTGGGGCTCAGAAGGGAGGGGGCATTTAGATTTGGGAGTGCAGAATTCATTGGATTTCTTTGGGGGGCGAGGAGCCAGAGCGCTTTTCCAGAGCCTTTGTACTACCAATAATGTGGAAGCCCCCTATATTTCCATTAATATACAGTATGATGGACCTGAGTTGAGGCTGTTTTGTTGGATTGAGTTGAAGCTTTTGTTGGGAACATTTTGTATAACATTTAGGATCACATTTATCTTGCGCTCTACGCTGAGCACTTAGATCGAGGTTTTCATCTAAATCTCCGAATTACATGATTCAGATGAAATCCCCAAGGGATCCATTCACTATAATGAGGCAGCAGAGTTACTCTGGACTCTGTTCAGTGGTGTTCTTTTTTTTCAGAAGTGCACAAAACTGTGGTCAATGGCACTTTTATGCATGCCAAAAAAGACTGACACCGCCGGATCACAGGTCAGATGGCATCCACAGTGCCTCCATCTTCTTCATTAAAGGGAATCTTCCACCAGCGGTTCCATCCGAATCACGTATTTCAGAGATTTACATGAAAACCCTGGTGTAAGCGCTCAGCATAGGATAAATGTGAGCTGAGCCTTACTGCCATCTTTGGGACGCTGAATGAACAAATCAACAGCAGGTGAAGAATTGGTTTCATTTAATTTTGGTGCCGTTCCTTGTGAGGTATAAGAGATTAGATGACTTTATTCTTTGGGTTGGTACAAATACAGTGATATCAGATGTATACCAGATTTATGTATAGACATACAGTACAGACCAAAAGTTTGGACACACCTTCTCATTTAAAGATTTTTCTGTATTTTCATGACTATGAAAATTGTACATTCACACTGAAGGCATCAAAACTATGAATTAACACATTTAGAATTATATACTTAACAAAAAAGTGTGAAACAACTGAAAATATGTCTTATATTCAAGGTTCTTCAAAGTAGCCACCTTTTGCTTTGATGACTGCTTTGCACACTCTTGGCATTCTCTTGATGAGCTTCAAGAAGTAGTCACCGGAAATGGTTTTCACTTCACAGGTGTGCCCTGTCAGGTTTAATAAGTGGGATTTCTTGCCTTAGAAATGGGGTTGGGACCATCAGTTGTGTTGTGCAGAAGTGAGGTGGATGCACAGCTGATAGTCCTACTGAATAAACTGCTAGAATTTGTATTATGGCAAGAATAAAGCAGCTAAGTAAAGAAAAACAAGTGGCCATCATTACTTTAAGAAATGAAGGTCTGTCAGTCCGAAAAATTGGGCAAACTTTGAAAGTGTCCCCAAGTGCAGTTGCAAAAACCACCAAGCGCTACAAAGAAACTGGCTCACAAGAGGACTGCCCCAGGAAAGGAAGACCAAGAGTCACCTCTGCTTCTGAGAATAAGTTTATCCGAGTCACCAGTCTCAGAAATCGCAGGTTAACAGCAGCTCAGATTAGAGACCAGGTCAATGCCACACAGAGTTCTAGCAGCAGACACATCTCTACAACAACTGTTAAGAGGAGACTATGGTAAAATAGCTGCTAGGAAACCACTGCTAAGGACAGGCAACAAGCAGAAGAGACTTGTTTGGGCTAAAGAACACAAGGAATGGACATTAGACCAGTGGAAATCTGTGCTTTGGTCTGATGAGTCCAAATTTGAGATCTTTGGTTCTAACCAGCGTGTCTTTGTGCGACGCATGAAAAGGTGAATGGATGGCCTCCACATGCCTGGTTCCCACCGTGAAGCATGGAGGAGGAGGTGTGATGGTGTGGGGGTGCTTTGCTGGTGACACTGTTGGGGATTTATTCAAAATTGAAGGCATACTGAACCAGCATGGCTACCACAGCATCTTGCATCGGCATGATATTCCATCCGGTTTGTGTTTAATTGGACCATCATTTATTTTTCAACAGGACAATGACCCCAAGCACACCTCCAGGCTGTGTAAGGGCTATTTGACCAAGAAGGAGAGTGATGGGGTGCTACGCCAGATGACCTGGCTTCCACAGTCACCAGACCTGAACCCAATCGAGATGGTTTGGGGTGAGCTGGACCGCAGAGTGAAGGCAAAAGGACCAACAAGTGCTAAGCATCTCTGGGAACTCCTTCAAGACTGTTGGAAGACCATTTCCGGTGACTGTGTAGCTGTGTATCCACCTGACTTCTGCACAACACAGCTGATGGTCCCAACCCCATTTAGAAGGCTAGAAATCCCACTTATTAAACCTGACGGGGCACACCTGTGAAGTGAAAACCATTTCCGGTGACTACCTCTTGAAGCTCATCAAGAGAATGGCAAGAGTGTGCAAAGCAGTCATCAAAGCAAAAGGTGGCTACTTTGAAGAACCTAGAATATAAGACATATTTTCAGTTGTTTCACACTTTTTGTTAAGTATATAATTCCACATGTGTTAAGTCATAGTTTTGATGCCTTCAGTGTGAATGTACAATTTTCATAGTCATGAAAATACAGAAAAATCTTTAAATGAGAAGGTGTGTCCAAACTTTTGGCCTGTACTGTATATATATATATGTTTTAATATATGTTTGGCTGCTGTCATACACTAAAAGATGCTTTTTTTTTTGCCAGTTTTTGCACTGCCATATTTTGAGAGCTATAAGTCTTCCATTTTTCGGCTGACAGAGTCATGTGAGGGCTTGTTTTATGTGGGACCACATGACACTTTTATTGGCACCATTTTCGGGCTCAAGATATGTTTTGATCGCTTTCTATTCTGATTTTTGTGAGGCAGAATGAACAAAACCCAGCAATTCAGGAATTGTTTTTTTATGCTGTTCCACGTGTTGTAAAATCAATAAGACAACTTTATTCTTTGCGTCAGTGCGATTACAGCGATATCACATTTCTATAGTTTTTTTATGTTTTTGTGCTTTTACACAAGAAAACTATTTTACAGAAAAAATAATTATTTTTGTATCGCTGTATTCTGAGTGCCATAAGTTTTTTATTTTTCAGATTTTTCTGCTGATGAAGCTGTATGGCAGCTTGTTTTATGTGGGACAATATGTTTTATTTAATACCATTTTTATTTATATTCGTCTTTTTGATCGCATTTTATTCCATTTTTTGTGTGGTGATATGATGAAAAAGCATTGTTTTTTGCCCCATTTTCTATTTTTATTTTTTGTGGTGTTCACTGAAGGGGTTAACTAGTGTGACAGTATTATGGGGCAGGTCATTCCGGACGCGGCGATACCAAATATGTGTATTTTTTATTTTTTATTTTTTTACATAAAATTAAAAATTTATCATTAAAATATATATATTTTTAGTATTATTTTCAGATTTTTTTTTTAATCTTTGTGCAATATTTTTTTCTTTTTTTTACTTATTCACTTTTAGCAGTCTGATTGCAGTTATAAAGCATAGCAATGCAGGAGCTTTGCTATGCTTTGTAACTTTCAGTTCTGCACTGACACAAGTTAGTTAGATCATGCAGTGTGCATGATCTAACTAACGTGCTAGAGTCTGGTGACCCGGGTCATGTCTTGCTAATGTCATGACGACATCAGGTCACCATGGCAACAAACGGACCCCTGCGATGATTGATGTCACTGGGCGCTAATCGGAGTGTAGGGGGAGCTCCCTCCCTCTGCATGCCTTATAAATGTGGCTGTTACTAGCGATCACTGCATTTAGGGGGTTAAAGTGCCTGGAGTAGTGTGTACATCCCTCTTGGCACTGAGTGCTGGGTATCAGCTGATTCTGTGCGTGCAAAATCGCCTGGACTTATTCAGTACGTCCAAGGTTGGGAATCAATTCCCAACCAGGACGTACTGAGTACGTCTCAGGTCATCAAGGGGTTAATTATCTAGTTTTGGATTAACCTCTAGTTGTAGCTTCAAAAACTGTTTTGAATTGTTGCTCATGGAAATTGTGTATTACAAGTGAATATAAGAAACTTTGGAATATATCTTACTAAATAAATAAGCTTCTTTCCCTACTTATCAGCCACTTCTTTCTCTCTCCCCTGCCTTATGAACTTATCCCTAGAGATGAGCGTTGTTCTACTCGAACTGTTCGCCAATCTCAAATTCGAGCTGTTTTGGGCGGTGTTCGAGCCGTTCGGCGAACACGAACAATTTGAGAAAAATTCGGCTGTTCGAGGTTATGTTCGATAACTGTTCGTGCACCAAAATCATAACTGGATTTTTTCTCAGTAATGATGAAAATTAATGTTAATACGCAGTTTGAGTGTACAGCGGGGTGGGGGGAGGGGCAGGGGATGGATCTCTGCAGGAACAATGAAGATCTCCATTTTTTTTTCTCTTTCCCGCATTTGCAGTGGGGAGGTGCAATCTGTCAGCCTATCAGCAGCGCACACACGGAGCGAAGTGCTTTTTTTCACACAAGCAAGGGCATGTGTCATTGGCAGTGTATGTCACATGTCCTTGCCCTATAAGACCAAGCCATTTTCCCCGTCGCCACCATTTTCTCACTGCTGCAGCTGCGTGTTAGACGGCACCGCTGTTGCTGTGTGCGCTATACCTTGCTAATTTCAAGCCAATTTTCGCACAAATCTACAGATAGCTTGGGAGTAGGGAATAGTTGTGATTGCAGTCCTTTTAAGGACTAGGTTACAGCATTTCCTACGACTTTTATCAGGGAGGTCTGTGCTCTTAAATAGATAGGTTGTGGGAGTAAAGACTAATTGTAATTGGAGTCCTTTTCAGGACTAGGTTACATCAGTTCCTATCAGTTTTTGCCAGGCAGGTCTGTGCCAGTGCTGTGCAAGTTTTTTTCACAGCATTTGGCTGAATCTAGCAAAGCTAATCCTTTTTGGCCTATTGCAGAGTGTGTTAGTCAGTGGAGTAGCCTATCTGTGTTGCAAGATATACCACCTGTGTATAGAATACCAATTTTTTTACTGCACCTAGTGAAGTAAAATCTTTTGGGCATAGCATCATTCTATTAGTCCATCTATACTGACCTCCATCAGGTTGCAAATTAAAACTAATTTTTATCTGCATCTACAGTACCTCTGAAAAAATATTTGGGCTTCTACCTGTGTGTGGGACTTGTTGTATTAGTCCATCTATACTGACCTCCATCAGGTTGCAAACTGAATATATTTTTTTCCTGCATCTACCTCTGAAAAAATATTGGGCTTCTAGCTGTGTGTGGGTCTTGTTCTATTAATCCATCTATACTGACCTCCATCAGGTTGCAAACTGAATATAATTTTTTTCTGCATCTAGCTCTGAAAAAATATTTGGCCTTCTAGTAGTGTGTCGGACTTTCTCTATTAGTCCATCTATACTGACCTCCATCAGGTTGCAAACTGAATATAATTTTTTTCTGCATCTAGCTCTGAAAAAATATTTGGCCTTCTAGTAGTGTGTCGGACTTTCTCTATTAGTCCATCTATACTGACCTCCATCAGGTTGCAAATTAAAACTAATTTTTATCTGCATCTACAGTACCTCTGAAAAATATTTGGGCTTCTAGCTGTGTGTGGGACTTGTTGTATTAGTCCATCTATACTGACCTCCATCAGGTTGCAAACTGAATATATTTTTTTCTGCATCTACCTCTGAAAAAATATTGGGCTTCTAGCTGTGTGTGGGACTTGTTGTATTAGTCCATCTATACTGACCTCCATCAGGTTGCAAACTGAATATATTTTTTTCTGCATCTACCTCTGAAAAAATATTGGGCTTCTAGCTCTGTGTGGGTCTTGATCTATTAATCCATCTATACTGACCTCCATCAGGTTGCAAACTGAATATAATTTTTTTCTGCATCTAGCTCTGAAAAAATATTTGGCCTTCTAGTAGTGTGTCGGACTTTCTCTATTAGTCCATCTATACTGACCTCCATCAGGTTGCAAACTGAATATAATTTTTTTCTGCATCTAGCTCTGAAAAAATATTTGGCCTTCTAGTAGTGTGTCGGACTTTCTCTATTAGTCCATCTATACTGACCTCCATCAGGTTGCAAATTAAAACTAATTTTTATCTGCATCTACAGTACCTCTGAAAAAATATTTGGGCTTCTAGCTGTGTGTGGGACTTGTTGTATTAGTCCATCTATACTGACCTCCATCAGGTTGCAAACTGAATATATTTTTTTCTGCATCTACCTCTGAAAAAATATTGGGCTTCTAGCTGTGTGTGGGACTTGTTGTATTAGTCCATCTATACTGACCTCCATCAGGTTGCAAACTGAATATATTTTTTTCTGCATCTACCTCTGAAAAAATATTGGGCTTCTAGCTGTGTGTGGGTCTTGTTCTATTAATCCATCTATACTGACCTCCATCAGGTTGCAAACTGAATATAATTTTTTTCTGCATCTAGCTCTGAAAAAATATTTGGCCTTCTAGTAGTGTGTCGGACTTTCTCTATTAGTCCATCTATACTGACCTCCATCAGGTTGCAAATTAAAACTAATTTTTATCTGCATCTACAGTACCTCTGAAAAAATATTTGGGCTTCTAGCTGTGTGTGGGACTTGTTGTATTAGTTCATCTATACTGACCTCCATCAGTTTGCAAACTGAATATATTTTTTTCTGCATCTACCTCTGAAAAAATATTGGGCTTCTAGCAGTGTGTGGGACTTGTTGTATTAGTCCATCTACACTGACCTCCATCAGGTTGCAAACTGAATATATTTTTTTCTGCATCTACCTCTGAAAAAATATTGGGCTTCTAGCTGTGTGTGGGTCTTGTTCTATTAATCCATCTATACTGACCTCCATCAGGTTGCAAACTGAATATAATTTTTTTCTGCATCTAGCTCTGAAAAAATATTTGGCCTTCTAGTAGTGTGTCGGACTTTCTCTATTAGTCCATCTATACTGACCTCCATCAGGTTGCAAACTGAATATATTTTTTTCTGCATCTACCTCTGAAAAAATATTTGGCCTTCTAGTAGTGTGTCGGACTTTCTCTATTAGTCCATCTATACTGACCTCCATCAGGTTGCAAATTAAAACTAATTTTTATCTGCATCTACAGTACCTCTGAAAAAATATTTGGGCTTCTAGCTGTGTGTGGGACTTGTTGTATTAGTCCATCTATACTGACGTCCATCAGGTTGCAAACTGAATATATTTTTTTCCTGCATCTACCTCTGAAAAAATATTGGGCTTCTAGCTGTGTGTGAGTCTTGTTCTATTAATCCATCTATACTGACCTCCATCAGGTTGCAAATTCAAAATAATTTTTTTCTGCATCTAACCCAGCCAATAGTTTTGGCCTAATACCACAGTTTGGCCACTCAGCTCTGCTCGGTTACCATCCATTGTTTTTTTGTGCAAACAACTCCAGAGTTGTGAATTAGTTAACCACCAAAATGAGTGGAAAAAGGCCTGCTGCTGGTGGAAAGGGGAATAGGCGTGTTGGGAAGGGGAAAAAAGGTTGTGTCCGTGGGGTAGGTGTTAAAGCAACAGTAACATCTGCAGAAGAAAGACCATCTTCCAGCCAAACTAAAATGTCTACTTCTTTTAGCGGACAATGTGATAAGATCCCTTTCTTACGGCCACGCCAATCGCTACAAATTCCAGATGAGGCACAAAAACAGCAGGTGCTTCAACGGATATCAATTGCTCCTTTAAGTGGGCTCTCCTCCACATCAACTTCAACATCACAAATACTCCAGTCCTCAAAGGTGTCACCCAAATCGCACTTGCTTCCTCACAGCTCCCAAATCTCCAGCTGCCCGTCTGAGTATGAGGTAGAACAGATGGTTGAGCCTGCAGAGCTGTTTACTCATACTATAGCCTGGGAATCAGAGGTCGACTCCAGCGCTTCTGTGAATCCAGACGAGGAAATGATCTGCACTGATGCCCAGAATCTTTATGAGTCGGATCCAGGACCAGACGCAGAAGGTTCTGACCATAATGTAGACCCTCATTCCCAAACTGTAACTCCTGTTGGTGGAGACAATGAGGAAGACGATGATAAGACTCAAATACCTGATTGGAGCGACAACTTTAGTTTTTTGTCAGGGCAGGAACAGGTTGGCTCTGAGGACGACGGGTGTGATAACGCACAGGGTGATGATGATGAGGTCGGAGATCCCACTTACTGTCAACCCACAGTCAGCCAAGAGATGAGGTCAGCAGAGGAGGTGGAGGAAGATGCTAGTGACGACGAGGTCAGGTTGCGCCTTCCTGGACAGAGACGTAGTACTGGAAGCACGTCAACAACTGCATCCTCAAACACAACTCTGCCTCTCACCACAAGTCGTGGTGGCTCTTCAGGTCGCATGGGTGCTAAGCCTTGCATAGCCTGGGCATTTTTTCAGATCGATAAAGATGACCCAACTCGTGTTATCTGTAACATTTGTCAGCAAAAGCTAAGTAGAGGCCAAAAAATACATAGTTTGAGTACTTCATGCATGAACCGGCACATGGACATGAAGCATAAGTTGCAGTGGGAAGCTCAGTGTGCTACAATGCGGCCTAGCCGGCCGGGCCAACCACCGTCTGCCATATCTTGTGCATCCGCGGCCTCTTCATCCTCTGTGACTGGGGGGACAGCAGTCACACCTGTTTTGGGGCGCAGACCTGCCACCTCTTTACCCGCAACAGCCAGCGTGATTGGCAGGTCATCATTTTCTTTGGAGGTGGTAACACCAGCTGGTGTTGAGCGCTGTCCGACATCGATAGCACCACCTTTGGATCAAGGTAACCTAACATGTCCGCCTGCATCTTCCTCACAGACCGGCAGTTTGCCGGGGACACCCTTATCAACCCCGTCTAAGCACAATAGCCAGCCCTCGGTCCCTCAGATGTGGACAAGTAAAAGACCATTTCCTCCTAGCCATGAGAAAGCTAAGAGGTTGAATTTCACCATCTGCAAGCTCTTGGCTACAGAAATGCTGCCTTTCCGCCTGGTGGACACAGAGGATTTTCGAGACCTTATGTCCGTCGCAGTGCCCCAGTACCAGATGCCCAGTCGGCACTACTTCTCAAAGAAAGGTGTGCCTGCGCTCCACCAGCATGTCGCACATAACATCACCGCTTCTTTGAGAAACTCTGTGTGTGACAGGGTGCATTTCACCACAGACACTTGGACGAGTAGGCATGGACAGGGGCGTTACATGTCGCTGACTGGGCACTGGGTAACTATGGTGACAGCAGGACAAGGGGCTGCTGTCCAAGTCTTGCCGTCCCCACGAGTTGTGCGTCAATCCTCTTTATGTCAAAGTTTCTCCACTGCTTCTGCCTCCTCAACCTCCTCTCGGTCTTCCACCTGCACCCAAAGCCTGTCTGGTCATGCCACAAGCTTTCTAACTGCGCAGAAGGGATCCTGCACACCTCCTTACTATGCTGGCAGTAGGGCTCAATGTCATCAGGCGGTTTTTACATTGAAATGTCTGGGAAATGTGAGTCACACAGCTGAGGAGTTGTGGTCAGCTCTGGAGAACCAATTTCATGAATGGTTGTCTCCACTGGACCTGAAACCAGGGAAGGCCGTGTGCGACAATGCTGCAAACCTGGGTGCGGCCCTTCGCCGGGGCAATGTCACACACGTGCCTTGTATGGCTCACGTGTTGAACCTGGTTGTCCAGCAATTTTTAGCCCACTATCCCAGACTAGATGGCCTTCTGCAGAGGGCACGGTCGCTGTGTGCTCACTTCCGCCGTTCGCATCCCGCAGCTCAGCGACTTACATCTCTACAGAAGTCGTTGGGCCTGCCACTTCACCGGCTTAAATGCGATGTGCCTACCCGGTGGAATTCAACTCTGCACATGTTGCAGCGACTGTGGCAGCACCGACAAGCCCTGGTGCAATACGTTCTGACGTATAGCCTGGGCCAATGAGATTCAGAGGTGGGGCAAATCACGCTGGAGGAGTGGTCTCAGATCAGGGACCTATGCACCCTTCTGCACAGTTTTGAAATGGCGACGAAGATGTTTAGTGCTGACGATGCCATTATCAGCATGACTATTCCGGTGATTTACATGCTGGAGCACATGTTAAACAGAATTCGGAGTCAGGTGGTGGCACAAGAGGAGGTGGAGGAAGTAGAGGAGGAGGAGTTGTATGCGGAAGGGCTAACATCTGCAAGGTCCAGACGGTCGGCAGCACCAAGGCGGCAGGCATGTGAGGGTGGGGGAGATGGTTTTACCAGGGCGCATGGTAGCAGCCAAACTAGTGAGGAAGGTGCAGGAGCCCAGGAAGAAGTGGAGGACGAACTGATGGAAGACTCATCAGATGAGGGAGACCTTGATCACATTTCTGTTGTGCGAGGTTGGGGGGAGAGGACAGAGGAAGGAAGCATGATTGTTACCTCGCCACCAACACAACAGGGACTTGGTGCTCCTGGATGCACAACACACATGAGTGCCTTCTTGCTGCACTACCTGCAACATGACACTCGAATTGTGAGAATTAGAAATAATCCTGACTACTGGGTTGCCACACTGTTAGATCCCCGGTACAAAAGTAAATTTGCAGAAATTATTCCTGCCATAGAAAGGGAAGCACGCATGCAGGAGTATCAGCAGAGACTGTTGCAGAATCTTACATGTGCTTTTCCACAAAATACCAGTGGTGCACGTAGTGAATTTCACAGTTCCAACTTGCCAACCGTGGGACCGTCAAGTGTTCAGCACTCAAACCGTAACAGAACCACAGTATCTGCTGGTAACATCAATTTTGCGGAATCATTTCACCACTTTTTTAGCCCATCCTTTGCAAGGCCACAGGAGACAAGAAGTCTGACACATAGTCAACGCCTAGAGACGATGGTACAGGAGTATCTCCAAGTAAACATTGAAGCCACGACTGTGTCACTGGACCCTTGCTCTTTTTGGGCTTCCAATCTGGATAAATGGCCGGAGCTAGCCACTTACGCCTTGGAGATCTTGTCATGCCCCGCAGCCAGCGTTCTGTCTGAACGTGTGTTCAGCGCTGCTGGTGGTGTGCTGACAGATAAGCGCACGCGGCTCTCCACTGATAATGTAGACAGACTCACGTTCATAAAGATGAACAAATCATGGATCCGAAACGACTTTTCTACCCCTGTGTCATCCTGGGGAGAGTAAAAGCTTGATGATTGGTTAAAATCACCCTACCAACCGTTTTAAGCTTTCAAATTACTAATCATGTTTATCTGTATCTTGACTGGAAAATAATTTGGGCTTTGTAGCAGTGTGCAGCACTGATCCTATTAGGCCATCTATACTAAAGCTTCACCAGATTTAAAATTAAAAATAATTTTTAGCTGCATCTAGCCCGGAAAATAATTTTGGGGCTCCGAGATGCGCAAGGCACATAAGTGCCTTCTTGCTGCACTACCTGCAGCATGACCCTCATATTGTCAGAATTCGAAGTAATCATGACTACTGGGTTGCCACACTCTTAGATCCCCCAAACTTTTCAATCAACCTTTTCATTTTAATAAAGACCAAAAAAATGGTCATTTTTGAAATTATAAGCATTAGCAGGTTGTTAGAAACTGAAATCAAACAGTTTTCAACTCAAAACTTTATTCTAGGTGATGTTACATTTTCACATAGGACCCCTTGTTCGAAAGGAGCTTCTGAACTCTCTCGTCCATTGAATTTGTCAGGTTTTGGATGGTTTCTGCTTCAATTGTTTTGCATGAGGACAGAATACCCTCCCAGAGCTGTTGCTTAGATGTGAACTGCCTCCCGCCATCATAGACACTCCTTTTAATGATGCTCCAAAGGTTCTGAATGGGGTAGAGGTCAGGGGAGCATGGGGGTCACACCATAAGTTTGTCCCCTTTTATGCCCATATCAGCAAGAGATGCAGATGTTTTATGTGCAGCATGAGATGGTGCATTATCATGCAGAAAAATGATCTTGCTGTGAAATACACGGTTCTTCTTCTTGAACCATGGCAGGAAGTGCTGTTTGAGAAAATCCACATACATTATGGAGTTCATCTTTAGCGCCTTCAGGGATCCTAAAGGGGCCGACAATCTCTCTCCCCATGATTCCAGCCCAAAACATTACTCCACCTCCTCCTTGTTGGCGCTGTAGCCGTGTTTGCGTGGGGTGTCCATCAACCAGCCATCCTCCACTCCATCCATCTGGACCATCGAGCGCTGCACGGCACTCATCCGTGAACAAAACAGTTTTGAAATCAGTCTTCATGTAATGTTTGGCCCACTGGAGCCGTTTCTGCTTGTGTGAAGTGGATAGAGGAGGTCGACAGGATGGCGCATGCACAGCTGCAAACCTCTGAAGGACCCTGCATCTTGTTGTTCGGGGGACGTTGGAGGCACAAGCAGCTTCAAAAACTTGTCTGCTGCTATGACAAGGCTTTTTTGCCGCTGCTCTTTCAACCTGACGTAATTGCCTGTAGGAAAGAGTCCTCAATTTGCCCTTATCAGCACGCACACGTGTGTACTGTGAATCAGCTACATACTTCTTGATTGCCAAGACACTTCATCCTGATCATCGCACAATGTTGATTGTAGTCATGCCTTGACCTAAACACTCCACAATTTGTTGCTTCTCAGCAGCCGACACATCCTTTTTCTTTCCCATTTTGGCAGAAAATGTAGGCTGCTTAATAATGTGAGAGAGCCTTCTTAAGTAGTCTTGCCTTTCATTGGACACACCTGCCAAACTAATTAGCACAGGTGTCTGCAATTGCTTACAGTGATATAAAGAGCCCTGACACACATCACCATCAATGAGTTTAACTGACAAACAAACAAATTCTTCCCTTATCACTCCTAAACACTTTTTGCATAATAATTTGGAACGCAGTGTACATGTGCTTTTCCACAAAACACCAGTGGTTCACGTAGTGAATCTTACAGTTCTAACTTGCCAACCGTGGTCTGTATGGAGTTGTTCAATAAAGGGCCCAAAATTAAGATAACATAGATGGGAGAGGTCTCTATGAATAGGAATTCCTAAGTATTTGATACCCTGTGAGGGCCAGGCAAAGGGAAAGTTGGACTGGATGGAATCCTATATGAATTTGGGGAGGGAGACATCGAGGGCCTCAGACTTCGCTGCATTGATTTTAAAATTTTACCATGTAACAAAGTGATCTATTTCAGCCATAACAGCATGGATGGATATATGTGATTGAGTGATATATACTAGGACATCATCAGCAAATAGAGAGCACTTGTACTCGGTGCCTCCCACCTCAATCCACCTAATATTGGGGTTATGGCGAATTGATGAAAGCAGGTGCTCCGTCACTAGGATGTATAAGAGAGGGGACAGAGGACATCACTGCCTTGTCCCATTGGTGATTGTGAAAGGTGATGAAAATGTTCTGACGCACCCCCTGGGCCTTGGGACACCCGGAGCCGGACCCTTTTTGGTGGATGCTGGTGGTTGTAGTCTTCGTGGCGGCGACCCGGTTCCGTGGCTCAGGGCGGTCAAACCAGTGGCGGAACTATTTATGTGGTTTTGATGTTTAAATGTCCGACTACGCCACCCGTGGATTGCGGTCAGAGTGAACCGCCGCTACAGGGCACACCGCTGAGGCTGGTGTTGTGGGTGCAGCAGAGCGTAGCATAACTCCCCACGGGAGGAGTATAGCCTCAGGGCAGTGTATGCGGAGGATGGGGGTGATGGTGCAGGGCAGCAGCAGTAACGACACGGAGTCAGTGATGCAGTTCAGGGCCTTTACTCACAGTTCTTATTATCCAGACCACGTCTGCAGGTAACGGCTGCCCACGTCGTACTGTGCTCACCAGGTGAGGGGCTCAGACAACTCCCAGATAACTTTGGAGCACTTCACAGGACCCCCTTTGTGTGTCCTTTGTCTGGCCTTTCTTACCAACACTTCTGTCCGGCTGCCTCGGGCCTCCTCTTGGTAAACTTGGCGCCAGTTTCCCTGACCCTATGTGGTGCCTTCCTAGCGGGTGTAGCGAGGGGCTGCGCCACATAAAATGTCAGAGCCTCCGGTTTCTAGCTGAGGGTCGTTTCCTGCCTCCACTAGTTCGGGGACCGGTCTCCCCCTTTGGCCTGACCCCTCCACGCAGGTGGATTCGGGCGTGCGGTGGCGACTCGCCCGTCCGCACCCCTGGGATACCTTCATTCCTCGTTCCTGGAGCCTTCTCCGCTCCTCTTCCTTCCTTCTACCTCTTTCAGGCCTGGGCCTCTGTTACTAGGCCCGCCTCCGGAGCAGAGCTCATGCAGAGCCCCTGCTCCCTGCCACTTCTGCTCAGACTTCTCTGCACTGAACTAAGATGGTGCCCACCTTTTATACTCCCTTCTCAATGCACCCAGGAACTGCTTCCTCCCTGCTCCTGCACTACAGGGTTCCCCTTCCTCAGTGTTCCCTCCCCCCACTCCAGCCAGGGACAGGGACTGTCGTGCCCATCTCAGGGGCATATTGGTCGCCCTGCCCCACGGCAATGTGGTGTAATGCATGCAGGTGTCGGGTCCTGATCCACACTCCATCCTTACCTGAGAGTGAGATATCACACCTCTGGGTGAGGTGCAATACGTCTGTAGCAACCGAGCCCTCAGGGTGCTACAGTTCCATTTATCTTCAGCCTAGGTGACGTATTGCAATACAGGGCCGTGATTTTGGCTATAAAAGGGTCCCCTAGACCCCTACCCCAAGCTTTTTAAGAGAATCATATATGGCGTGCCAGGAAACTCTATGGAATGCTTTCTCAGCATCCAACGAGAGTATCTAATTACAAATTTTTAACTGCATCTAGCCCAGGAAATACTTTGTGCCTAGTAGCAGTGTCTGCTAGTGAGCGGATTATCCCGGCTGTTAAGCAAGCTGCACCACCTGTAGTTTAGACACTTAATTTTTTCAAAGGAAATGCTTCGGGACCATGGGATACTTAGTGAAGAGCATCAGGAGGCACCCCAAGGCATAGGGGCTGGGACTGGCAGTAGGATGCCTTGCGGTGGACAGCCGAGCTCGATCCTTATAAAAGCTTTTTAACTGCAGCAGCTTTAGTGGACGCTACTGGAGCTGGAATTACCGCGGCTGCTGGCATGAGACTTGCCCTCCAATAGATCCTTGTAAATGGATTTAAAGTGTATTCATTCAAATTAGAGAGACAATTTAAATTAAAAAGCTTAGAGCTGCCTCCACCACAGGGGGGCTCGCTCGACCCACCAGCGGACAGGCACCAGTATTGGGAGAGGGGGGCTGGCCGTCAGGGTTCACCGCGGCTCTGGCACAAACCCGGCGACACGGAGGTGGCACGGGCAGGAGCGGACTGGCCGTGTCGGCTTCTCACTTTTTGGATTTTAGAAGGGCATGACATGCCTATATCTGTGTCTCCCCCTCCTTTTACTCCTCCACCTCTTTTATTTTCACATGACTATATGTACTTGTCACTTTTCCATGTGTTAGTTATGTCTTCTGAGCAGTTTGTCAGCTTTTGGACACCTTTGAAGGTGTTTTCTATGTGTTTCTATGTGTTTTTGTTTGCCTGCCATTGGTTTTAACGGTGTTCGAAGGTGTTCGACGAACAGTTCGACGAACAGTTCGGCGAACACACGGGTGTTCGACGAACCGAACCGAACTCGAACACTACGGGGGTGGCTCAACACTACTTATCCCCTCTGAAGAATGAGTCGATTGCCGTCTTGCCTAGATAAGATGGACTGCAGCCTCCCTGTATTGTCATATGACACAGCCCATTATACTCTATATAAGGGGAGTGGGCAGAGAAAGAAGAAGCAAAGTGAAGAAACAGGCACAGAGACACACAGAAAGATTGTAGTGAGCTTTCGAACAAGTATTTCCACCTCACCAGAGCTTGAGCAACATCAACACAGTTCAGCACTGCCGTCTAGTCTCTTTCCATCAGTTCTGAATAGATTGCAAATTAGACATTAGAGAATACAGAGAACTGTTGAAAATGCAACATGCAAAATATATAATGACCAGAAATAGTTTTATTCCTCATGTATACACACATGACAGCTTATTATTGAAAGCAAGTTGCTTAAGTGCTACTATAAATATATTAAATACATGGTAGAAAAAACTTGTGCAAGGACATTTCCAGCTTTATTTCAACATGCTTTTGTCAGAATAGATATATTATACAACTATGGATTAATTCATTCCCATTTGGTTTTTGGCTTTAGAAGTTTATGAAATGGAAGGAGGTTGCTGGTGGCCACATGGGGGCAGCAATAGACATGAAAAAAATACATTGACATTACTGTACACATAACATTTCTGTGCAGTTCTTTGTTCTAAAAATAATTTAATATTGCAATTAAGGCATTGGAATTGCCCAGCTCAATTTTGCATAATGTAACTTTGTACAAATGTTGTACCTACAGTATATGCATCATGAACTTAGCTGACAACTTTAGTACAGTTTATGGGTGGGGCTGTGAACTAAATGTTGTGTTCTTCTTTGTTATTATTTGCCATGCAGTTTCATGCAGCTAGAACAATTAATTACTAAGGATTGTATTGGAATGGAATATGCCATCAGAAAATACAATTCTATTTCAGTCACATTTACAGAGAAAACATATTTTTTATAGTTTTATCTAATTTCTTTTTATAGTTTTCATGTGACTATTAGGGGTGTAGCTAGAAGATATTTTAAATGTTCCCCCCCTCTCTTTGTCGAGCCACCAAGATGACTGTGCTAGTTACCATGGCATCTAAGCTACTGAGTTAAGCTATTGAGTAGTACTACTGAGTAGCTATTGAGTACTAAGCTATTGAGTAGCATCAGGACCCAACTGGGCTCATCAAAATATGTCCTAATGTTGGCCAAGAAAAAAATAATATTTAAGTTTGTAAAATATATTCAAAGAACTACTACCAATGAATTCACTATTTTATATTCACAGGATGAGTCATAAAAGTCAGAATGGTAAATACTTCTACTTCAGTCCACTAATTTTGAGAATAGGGAATCCTCATACAATCAGTTCACTCACTTGGCTGTTACTATATGGAGAGTGGTCGCACATGCCCAAATATATTTCTGCCAAGACCCCTATTTAGAGGTTCATTGGGTCTCCCAGCAGCAGGGGATGTATGAGTCAAGGGTAACAAGGCATGAGCTCCTGGGTCACTCCTGCAGTACATGTTTAGGTATGAAATAGTGGTAAATAAAATCATTGGTCCCCAGGGGCCAGAGGCTCAGGGCCAATGGTTGCATAATATGGCCAACTTAAACAGCGCTTTGGCCACATTAACTGCAAACTCAAATGACCCTATGACCGCATTAACTGCCAACCTGAATAGCCTATCGCTGCCTAAACTGCTCGGCCATAAACCATTACATTGCTTGTAGGCAGTCACAACACCTATTATCAGATGCTGTCTGTCGATGTGTTAGCAATGGCGCTTCCATTCAGGAAGCAGCACTGACCCCCGGCTTAAGCCACCTGTCTTCTCTGCTGATTGCATACTGTAGCTCTACTGTGATGGAGTTCTAGTTTGCAGGGTGTTACAGGGCGGTATTCCGTATATTAATTATTAATGTCAGGCTTGACTTTCAATAATCAATATTTTGCTAATACTGTTACTACTATGATTCCCTTACTACTGTATATACTATACGAACAGCAACTAACTTAGACAAAACCGTGTATCAATAAAATATTGATACCGAGTGGACAGGGAGAGAGAGACTTAATGATGGGCCGTGTGGGAGCAGAAGATGCTGAGGCAGGACTGCTGCACACACAAGCTGAGGGCAGCTTGAACAGTAGGGGAGGTCCCGATGAGTGAAGAGGAGCAAGAGTCAGGGGCTGTGCAGAGGGAGAGCAGAGGACACTGTGGGTTGCGGTGACAGTGGAGCTGGAAGAGGACACAAAGGTGTGTATGGGGCTGAGATGAGGAGCGGCGAGGCAAGCAGGGCAGAGGAGAGAGAATGCGTGGGCTGAGATATTGGACAGGAAAAGAAGAGAGGGAGTGAACGCTGCTGCCAGATATTTAAATCTGGCGGGGCATTCTCCCGCTTGGCCACGCCACCCGCCCTCCTCCTGCACATGTGCAGGCAGGGTGCGAGTGCCGTGGCCGTGAATATGACGTCACCACGTTGTGCACTCTCATCCCGCATGCACATGTGCATGCGATGGTGGCAGGGCGCCCGCACTGATATAATCATATCATTGCTGGAGTCTGAACTCCTGCAGGCAGCGGCTGTTGCTAGGACAAAGGATCTCATTGATCCTTTGTTCTTGCAGTGTGGCTATTTTCTGATATGTCAGCATATAGCTACAGACAATAGATGGATATCTGTCCATCTACTTTTGATATGCCCGGATTTTCCTGTCCTGTGTATATCTTATCAGGGGCCTAAGCATGGGGACATTAATATGTAGACATATGGATGAACATGGGGATTGCAATAATATGGTGCCATGGTGTGCTATATGTATATACTGTATATATATATAAAAATATATATATATATATATATATATATATATATATATATCTTGTGGGACACTTCCCTTTACACAGGGTACAGATTTAATTTGAGCCCTCTGTCCATGTAAATTTCTGTACACATCTTTTCCTACATTTGTGTCCGTTTAAGTACAAAATTGTACCTGTTTACGCTTCTGATTGTATTGTATGCATGTGAAAGCAAGTAAAGTGTTGCTTTGTGTTACAGTGTGATGTATGTATGTAATATGCACATGTATTATGTGTATGAGATGTCATCCGTGTGTCATCAGTATACATGTGTGTGGGACATTTTGCGGCTCGTGCGAAGTGCAAAAAAACAACATAGCATGTTTTGCCCACAGACACATGGTCTGTGGAAACACACTGACATGTGGGCAGACCCATTCATTTGAATAGTCTACATGTGTAAGTGTCTTCAGTATGTGTGGAAACTGTCACCAAACATATTGGAGACACGTGTGAAGGGGGCCTTATAGTGCCTGATAGTGTAGCAGTGTTTTTTATTCAATCATTTTTTCAATACAATTTGAAAAATGTAAATTTCTCAGAGTTTGCCAGCCACTGTTTTTTCTAGAATAGAATTGAGGTCCACCGGACCCCAAAGGTTTCCCAGGAAATTTTAGATGGAAGGCCCTGACTAACCATTTGGCCTTCACCTCTCGAGCTGGGACCCAGGATCTCTCCTCTGATATGTATCCCCTCTGAACCTCATATTCCAAGCTACCATTGACTGAAACTGGAGGAGGGGGGTATGAGGGAGACACTGACGAAGGGGCAGACTCCTTTAATAGAGACTTAAGGAAAACATTTGGTATGGAAAGGGATAGGGGGAGCTTTGAACTAATTGTCATTGGAGTGACGTCCTCCAGGATCTCATACTGACCAATAAACTTTGAACCCAACTTTGCCGACAGCACTTTAAGTCTAATATTTCTAGATGATAACCAAACCCTATCACCAATTTTAAAAACAGGACCCAATGAACGTTTTCTATCGGTCTTCCATTTTTTGGTGAATCTGAGAGGTCCGAATATTCTTTTGAACCTCCCTCCAGACATCCCGAAGTCTCTGCACAGCGACCTCCAACCCAGAACATTCAGAACTAATCCTAGAAACTTGTCCAAAATGGGGATGAAGACCATAATTACAGAAAAATGGTAACGTTCCAGTAGACTAATTTACCCTACTGTTAAAGGCTAACTCAGCGAGAGGTAAAAATGAAGACCAGTCCTCCTGCTGAGCCACCACAAAACACCTTAAAATTTGTTCCAAAGTTTAATTTGCAGATGTCTGTTTGAACCAGCAATGGACACCACGTTGAGCGCTTCCTAGCTGACCTAGGGGATAAAACACACTCTGATATCTTTTCAATGGGACAATAGGCGCACTGAGGAAGGACTAATGTAGACTGTAACATTTGTGAACCTTTATTGTTGGATTGCATATTAAATAATTTATTTAATTTCATTTATTCTGAGTGCCAAGTTTTCTTACGTAATTTGTCCTCTAAGTCTGACCGTTGGTTTCAGGGTGGTAAGCAGAAGAAAATTACAACTTAATTCCCACTACAAAAAGCTCTCCAGAATTTGGAGACAAATCAAAATTTCCTATTAGACCCAATGTTAAGACTGGGATCCCATGTAACTTTACAATATGAGAAATAAACAACCTGGAGAGTGTCTCTGCTTTAGGTTATCCTGACAAAGGAACAAAATGAACTTGTTTGCTGAATCGGTCAACCATCACCCAAATCACAGTTTTCTTACCAGACAGAAGCAAATTTGTGATGAAATCCATGGACAGATGAGTCCATGGTCTTTCTGGAATAGGCAATGCAGCCAATTACCCGGTCGTTCCGGTTATGACAGACTTTAGCGCGTGCTCAGACTTCACTAGTGGATACATAATCTTTAATATCATTATGCATTGACAGACACCAAAAAATTCTAACAATGGCTGTTTGCAATGCTGCGACTCCAGGATTTAGGATGAGCTAACCCAAGCTCTAAAGTTCGAGGTTTGTAACGGACTCTGAACACAGGCTAATTACTTACATCCGTGTTACTGTTCAGGTCTGGCAGCCTAATAAAGGTAGATGAAAGGCTGCAGCACAGCTAATCAAGAAGCTATAAGGCTGTGGGCCCTTCCGGCCCCATCAAAGTCATGCCAAGTAATGGCATGGCTGTGATTGGTGGGTGCACCATGTGACCCAGCTTGAGAGTTTAAAATAAATAATTTTAAAACAATGATGTGCAGTCCCCCCTATTTTTATAACCAGCCAAGGACATCTGACCAGGATCCATACTGGTGAAAAAGAAAAACATATAGGCCAGACGTAATGTGATGCTGAGTCATTTCTCACAGACAAACCGTGAGTAAAAGTAGTCAAAAAGTCCGAGGTCAAGACCCAAGAGGCTATGTCATAAGCCGAGGGAAGAGACAAAGGCATAGTCAGGTAACAGTGCAAGGTCAGAATACCAGGAGGTAGCAGATCAAAGCAAAGGGTCTAGGCAAAACGGATGGTCTGAACAAGGTCCAAGGTCAGGCAACAAAAGTATCCATAAGCAAAGAACCAGGCATAGAGAAACAAACCACACAGAGCTGAATCTACGTCTGGCAGATTGAGAACTGAAAGCCCAACTAAGCAGCTTGACAATCAACTGGGACAGGGAACACCTGAAGGCAATTCAGGACTTCTCAGTCTCAGATTGGATGACCAAGCTGTCAATCACAACCCAGACAACTCAGCACGCACCTGCACCAGACTGGATGACTGAACTGTCAATCAAAGTTCTGACTGCTTCCGCACCACCCTGCACCAGATTGGACTGCTGAGCTGTCGGTAACTGCATACAAGACACACTGAGGGGCGGAATCATGACACAGGAGAGCTGAACTTATTAACCAGAGTACAAAATTTAGCTGTTATAGGCGTTAGGCATTAGGCTTTTGGTAGCGTTCACACAAACAATGCAGTTTTGGTCCAAACACATGCAGTCTTTATTGCTTTCCAAAGGTTTTAGAGCACTATAAAAACTCATAAACATAAATCCCTAGCCTTTTCCAGGTGCTATCTAAAAGAACAGACCCTGGCTACTCATACATTGCTGAGCTAGCCCCAACTCGGTCAAACAAAACAGTTATTGTCCATAGTAACCATTGATACTTGTGTTTCTCTGCATACGGCCTGTGTAGACTCTTCTCAGAGAGGAATTCTAGCCTGTGTCTCTCTTCTGATCCAAGACACATCAAGTCTGGTCAGATTCCCTGAGCTGACTGACTAAGGAGAACAGCTATCCTAGTTATATGCAGGGCTAGCCAGGTGATCTAATCAGAACCTGTAGAGATATCATTTAGCCCTAGCCTCCCTGTCTTTGCTACAGTCCCTTATACTTATGCTTATGTCCCATTTACGCTCAAATAAATCACTGTTGTATAGCTATTATGACTACATCTGGTTTAAAGTGTTTTGTGGTAATTTTACCCTTTGTGGCCATCATAAATTCATAATGTCCCCCTACAAGGAACCCATACCCATATAATGTCATCCTATATGGCCATTATAGATAAATAATGTCCCTCTGTGTGGACCCCAGGTATTAATATTTTTCCCCTAATGTGGACACATACATTTATAATGTCCCCCTATGTGGCCCACATACATTAACATAGTCACAGTATGTGGACCCATACATTTAAAAAGTCCTCTAATGTGCCCGTATGTGACCCTCAAGCAAAAATATTATCTCCCACTCAGTCCTCCTCACACTAAACAAAACAACAACCAAATGTCTCACCTGTCCCAGCTTCAATGCCAAGTTCCTTGGTCTTTATCCTTCTCCCGATCTAACAGAAGCTTGCATCTGCAGAACATGCTGGTGTAATGACATCCAGCAGTGCAATGACATCACTAAATTGTGCTGCTTGCTGCCTGATGTCCTTATGCTGCCTTGCTCTGCAAATTCCGGCCTTTGATAGGCCTGCGACTGCACAATAAGTGAGGTGTAGGGAGCCAGTGGAGCTCCAGTAGATTTAAACTGAAGGTATGTCCAAGGACTTGAACCAAGCGATGTCCCTGGCAGGCCCACTCCTTCCCCTGCAACCATGATTGTTAAGCCTCTGCATAATGCCATGTAATAAATTTGTTGCGTAAGTTATTAGGAAAATTTTTGACTTGTATGAATATATTCTTGAAATTAATCTGCCACCAGGTTCTTGTCACCTAATCTGAGAACAGAATAATGTTGAGAAAGAGACTCTGATTCCATTGATGTGTTACTTACTAGACTACTTGGTGTAGTTTTAATAAAATCATTGTTTTATCAGCAGGAGATTATCACTTGAGGACTAGAAAAATTGCTGCCAGGTAGTTCTCCCTATTCATGAGCTCTGTATATTCCCACAAAGATCCCTGTTTTTCAGCTTTCTGACTATGCACAGTGTACACAGAAAGCTGCCAATCAGTGCTGTGGGCGGGTTTATATAGAGCTCAGCATTCAGAGACCTGGTATATCAACAACAGGTAAAACAGTGATTTTATCAAAACTGCAGCTAACAGCCCAATAAGTGATGCTTAGCTATAATCACTGTCTCTGCCCCTATATTATTCTGCTCTAAGACGGGGTAGCAAAAGGCTGGTGATAGATTCACGTTAACCATTTATTCTTCTGACTTTTTTATTTCTAGTATTATCCTCTAACAGTTCTACTCACTTACAGTACTTTCATTTTTTGTGAACAGAAAATAATACATCAATGTTTTCAGTGATTATTTAATAGCAAAACATTACTAGTGTTTAGAAATCAAATGAGAGAATTAAGTTGACACAGTGGTAGATCTTGCTGATTTCTAAGGCAGCTCTGTAGGAACCCTCCCTCCGTGCATTAATGGGGTTAATGCGGTGGCCCGTGTCAGACTATTTGAGAGGCCAGTGTCGTCTTTATTTAACCTTTGTGCATGATGTGACAGAAGCCTAAATTTATAAATTTTCTGTGAGCTGTGAAATAGGAACAGTGGGCAGTTTTGCGAGAAACAATATCATCTACAGTGAGACAAGGGCAAGCAAGGTTGGTCTGTGTAATCTGTTGTGCCACTACATGTGACAAGGAATTACTGTTTGCTTTTTTCCCCCAAAAATATTGTTATTGAACCATATGGGCTATCTAAATTCATCTGCAAGTAAGTAAGAACAGCATACAGTATTTGTTATTCCTGCATGTGCTTAATTATTCTCCTTTTTGCATACTACTGTCTTTAAGGGATTTAGCAATTTTTGGGTTATGGCTGTAAATGTGCTTCAACTTATTATCAGGTGATCTGCTTTGAACAATAGGTGGATTAATCCTCTGCTGGCACCCCATTCAATTAACTGCAATGCCGGTTGTTTAAGTGCAATGTCAGTGTTATCAGAAAAAAATAAGGTATTTCTGTTAAACACATTTTTAAACATTTTAGGGCAGCACGGTGGCTCAGTGGTTAGCACTGCAACCTTGCAGCACTGGGGTCCTGGGTTCAAATCCCACCAAGGGCAACATCTGCATGAAGTTTGTATGTTCTCCCTGTGTTTGTGTGGGTTTCCTCCCACATTCCAAAGATATAGTGATAGGCAATCTAGATTGTGAGCCCCAATGGGGACAGTGCCTGTAATGTCTGTAAAGCACTGTGGAATCAATGGTGCTTTATAAGTGAGTATAATAAATAAATTCTTTATATCACTATGCAATTTTTCCTCTGAACAGTAAGCCTAGTATTAGGCTGATACTCTCTGCTCTATATTGATTACATCTCAGTAGTCATCTCTTTAGCATTACAAGCAGGATAACAATTATCATTATTAGTTTGCATTGCTTATAAAGCACTATTATATTCCGCAGCGCTTTACATTCACCACCATCAGTGTCCCCATTAGGGCTCACAATCTACATTTCCTAGCAGTATGTCTTAGGAGTGTGGGAGTAAATCAGAGAACCTAGAGGAAACCCACAACAACACAGGGAGAACATGCAAAATCGTTGCAGATGTTGTCCTTGTTAGGATTTGAACCCAGGGCCCCAGTGCTGCAAGGTAACAGTGCTAACAACTGAGCCACCATGCTGCCATAACAATGACTATCAATTTGTTCAGAATTTACTAAAATGAATATATTAGAGTGAATCTGAATTTTGTGGAATTCGGTTTGCACGAATCCAGCAAAATGGTGAGCACTAGGCTGCCATTTTGCTGGATTTATGTGGGCTGGAAGTGAGTTAAAGTAATAAAAATTCACATTCATGAAGACCCTTACATCCTCTGCAGCTTCTCTCTGGTGCTCCACTGGCTTCTTACGCCACTGCTCGAGCCTCTGTCTCCTTTTTACACTTTGCTGGCACTTCTGACACCAGATTAACCTTGCAGCGCATTCTGATATGACATGCATGTAACCATGTAGGGAAATGCACATCATAATGTCATTGTGTCATGTCAACTTTGAGGTCTAGCCAGCGCCGTGAGAGTGAAGAGAAGATCAGCATTGGAGTACAGTGGGGGTCTAGGAAGTCTGCAGAGGACCAATGGGGAGCAGATGAGGGGCTAGGTGAGTATGCATTTTTATAGTTTACCACCCACTTTCCAGCCCAAAAATGTATTATACTTTGAAGTTGCGAAACTACAAAGCATAACAAACATCTTTTTTAAATAAAAATTTGATGCAAATTGAGTTTATTTGCCAATTCTAAGCAAATCTGCTGAAATTAAATTTTGCCAGATTTCCCCACTTCTACAGATACCACTTATCAATGTATAGATTGCATAGAATCTGTCACTATATATATACAGTACAGACCAAAAGTTTGGACACACCTTCTCATTTAAAGATTTTTCTGTATTTTCATGTCTATGAAAATTGTACATTCACACTGAAGGCATCAAAACTATGAATTAACACATGTGGAATTATATACTTAACCAAAAAGTGTGAAACAACTGAAAATATGTCTTATATTCTAGGTTCTTCAAAGTAGCCACCTTTTGCTTTGATGACTGCTTTGCACACTCTTGGCATTCTCTTGATGAGCTTCAAGAGGTAGTCACCGGAAATGGTTTTCACTTCACAGGTGTGCCCCGTCAGGTTTAATAAGTGGGATTTCTAGCCTTCTAAATGGGGTTGGGACCATCAGTTGTGTTGTGCAGAAGTCAGGTGGATACACAGCTGATAGTCCTACTGAATAGACTGTTAGAGTTTGTATTATGGCAAGAAAAAAGCAGCTAAGTAAAGAAAAACGAGTGGCCATCATTACTTTAAGAAATGAGGGTCAGTCAGTCCAAAAAATTGGGCAAACTTTGAATGCGTCCCCAAGTGCAGTTGCAAAAACCATCAAGCGCTACAAAGAAACTGGCTCACATGAAGACCGCCCCAGGAAAGGAAGACCAAGAGTCACCTCTGCTTCTGAGGATAAGTTTATCCGAGTCACCAGCCTCAGAATCGAATGTTAACAGCAGCTCAGATTAGAGACCAGGTCAATGCCACACAGAGTTCTAGCAGCAGACACATCTCTACAACAACTGTTAAAAGGAGACTTTGTGCAGCAGGCCTTCCTGGTAAAATAGCTGCTAGGAAACCACTGCTAATGACAGGCAACAAGCAGAAGAGACTTGTTTGGGCTAAAGAACAAAAGGAATGGACATTAGACCAGTGGAAATCTGTGCTTTGGTCTGATGAGTCCAAATTTGAGATCTTTGGTTCCAACCACCGTGTCTTTGTGCGATGCAGACAAGGTGAACGGATGGACTCTACATGGTTGGTTCCCACCGTGAAGCATGGAGGAGGAGGTGTGATGGTGTGGGGGTGCTTTGCTGGTGACACTGTTGGGGATTTATTCAAAATTGAAGGCATACTGAACCAGCATGGCTACCACAGCATCTTGCAGCGGCATGCTATTCCATCCGGTTTGTGTTTAGTTGGACCATCATTTATTTTTCAACAGGACAATGACCCCAAACACACCTCCAGGCTGTGTAAGGCTATTTGACCAAGAAGGAGAGTGATGGGGTGCTACGCCTGATGACCTGGCCTCCACAGTCACCAGACCTGAACCCAATCTAGATGGTTTGGGGTGAGCTGGACCGCAGAGTGAAGGCAAAAGGGCCAACAAGTGCTAAGCATCTCTGGGATCTCCTTCAAGATTGTTGGAAGACCATTTCCGGTGATTACCTTTTGAAGCTCATCAAGAGAATGTCAAGAGTGTGCAAAGCAGTCATCAAAGCAAAAGGTGGCTACTTTGAAGAACCTAGAATATAAGACATATTTTCAGTTGTTTCACACTTTTTTGTTAAGTATATAATTCCACATGTGTTAATTCATAGTTTTGATGCCTTCGGTGTGAATGTACAATTTTCAAACTCATGAAAATACAGAAAAATCTTTAAATGAGAAGGTATGTAGAAACTTTTGGTCTGTACTGTATATATATATATATATATATATATATATATATATATATACATATATATATATATACAGTCATGGTCAAAAATGTTGGCACAAAACTTCAAAAATGCGCTGAACAAAATTGTTGGCATCCTCAACTTAATATTTGGTTGCACACTCTTTGGAATAAATAACTGCAATCAATCGCTTCCTATAACCATCAACAAGCTTCTTACGCCTCTCAACTGGAATTTTGGACCACTCTTTTTTTGCAAACTGCTCCAGGTCTCTCATATTTGAAAGGTGCCTTCTCCAAACAGCAATTTTAAGATCTCTCCACAGGTGTTCAATGGGATTTAGATCTGGACTCATTTCTGGCCACTTCAGGGCTCTCAAGTGCACTGTTTTCAACCATTTTTGGGTGCTTCTTGAAGTATGTTTGGGGTTATTGTCCTGCTGGAAGACCCATGACTTAGGACGCAAACCCTACTTTCTGACACTGGGTTCTACATTGCGACACAAAATCTTCAGATTTCATGATGCCTTGCACACAATCAAGGCACCCAGAGCCAGAGGCAGCAAAACAACACCAAATCATCTTTGAACTTGCACCAAATTTGACTGTAGGTACCGTGTTCTTTTCTTTGAAGGCCTCATTCTGTTTTTGGTCAGCAGTAGAATGCCGCACTTTAACAAAAAGCTCTATCTTGGTCTCATCTGTCTGCAAGATGCTTTCCCAGAAAAATTTTGGCTTACTCACATACATTTTGGCAAGCTGCAGTCTAGAATTTTTATGTCTATGTGTCAGCAGTGGGGTTCTCCTGGTTCTCCTGCCATAGCGTTTCATTTCATTCAAATGTCAACAGATAGTTTACGCTGACACTGATGCACCCTGAGCCTGCAGGCCAGCTTGAATTTTTTTGGAACTTGATTGGGGTTGCTTATCCACCATCTGGACAATTCTGTGTTGCAACCTTTCATCAATTTTTCTCTGCCGTCCACGTACAGGGAGATTAGCTACAGTGCAATGGGTTGTAAACTTCTTAATTATGTTGCACACCGTGGACAAAGGAACATCAAGATCTCTGAAGATGGACTTGTTACCTTGAGATTGTTGATATTTTTCAACAATTTTGGTTTTACCGTCCTCAGGGATTTATCTTCTCCACTTTCTGTTCTTCATGCTTAATGTGGCACACACAGACACATAACGCATAGATTGAGTCAACTTCTCTCAATTCTATCTGGTTTCAGGTGTGATTTTCATATTGCCCTCACCTGTTACTTGCCACAGGTGAGTTTGGACGAGCATCACATGCTTTAAACAAAGTTGTTTACCCACAATTTTGGAAAGGTGCCAACAATTTTAGGGTTTAGGGTGAAATGATGTCCAGTTTCCATTTTCTTCTCAATTTGTTTGTGTTGTTCCAATACACATATGTATTACAAAACATGTGTAAATTTAATAATTTTCTGGGCAAAAAACTTTATTTTCTGGAACAATTTCAAGGGTACCAATTCTTTTGGTCATGACTGAATATATGAACACTATGCAACATTGCAACAGCACATTGCAGACATTTTATACATTAATCCCACTATTTCTACATGAGTAAAAACTCTTCATATTTCATGAAATTATGTCAGCTCATTAGTTGCTAATGAAGAGTCACTTAAAGTGGATTTAAAAAGTCTACACACCCCTGTTAAAAGGCTAGGTTATTGTCATGTAAAAAAAAAAAGAAATACCAAGAAAAATAATTTCAGAACTTTTTCCACCTGTAATCTGTATGATTCAATTGAAAATAAACTGAAATTTTTTTGGATTGAAAAATAAAAAGCTGAAATAATGTGGTAGCAGAAATTTGCTCACCTTTAAACTAATAATTTGTTGAAGTACTGTTTAAATTTATGACATCCTTCAGGTTTTTTTTTGGGTAGGAGTCTATCAGAATATTATTGCCCATTCTTCTTTGCAGCACTCCAAACCTGTCAGATGACTAGGGCATCTTCTGTTTACAGTCCTTTTTAGATCAACCTACAGATTTTCAATTGGATTCAGGTCTAGGCTCTGGGTGGGTCAGGCAAAAACTTCAATTTTCTGGAGAAGCTATTATTTTGTTTATTTGGAGGTATGTTAGGGTCATTGTTATGCTGAAAGGTGAAATAACTCTTTATTCTCAGATTTTTAGCAGAGGTCAGAAGGTGTTGTGAAATTGACTGAAATTTAGAACTGTCTATAATCTTTTACACCATGACTAAATCCCCGGTTTCAGCTGCTGAAAAACAGCCCCAAAGCATAATGCTGCCTCTACCATGCTTTACTGTGGGTGTGTTGTTCTCTTGGTGATTTGCAATGTTGGCTTTGCCAAAAATTTTGTACAGAAATTTTAACCTTTGTCTCATCAGATTATAACATGTTTTCCCACATGCTCTTGACAGACTTGATGTAGGCTTTGGCAAAACATAGCTAGGCTTCAATGTTTTTTTTAATAAGAAAAGGCTTCAGTCTTGCCACCCCACAACTCATACATATTAAGAATATGGAAGATTGTTGTTATATACTGTACACAATGTTGCTGTAGGCATCTTGGCAGCCTCCTGGACCAATTTTAAGCTTGGCTTTCTATCAACCTTTGAGGGACGTCTAGTTCTAGGTAATATCAATGTTGTGCCAAATTTAAGTCACTTCTTGATGACAGTCGTCACAGTTCTCCATGGTATATTTATTGTCCTGGAAATTTTTTGCAGTGTCCTGACTGATAACTTTTATAAATGAGATAAATTTGCTGTTCTGTAAGTTGTTTATGGACCATAGCTTCACTGTAAAATGCAAATAAGAAATTATCTGGAAAATCCTATTTGAACAACTAAACTTTATATGAGGTTAACCATAATTACTGTAAATAATGGCTACTGTGTACTGCCTATTATTTAACATGAGTTTTAATATGATTAGCTAATTCTGAACACAGTCACATCCCCATTTGAAAGAGGGTATTCACACTTTTGCACATATAATTTTAGATTTGCTATTTTTATTTTCCCCTGCAAAATTATTTTGGTTTGTTTCTAAATGGACATGTACAGATTATGGGATTCATAAATGGTAACAAAAACTTCTGAAATGATTCTTCTTGGTATGATTTTTTTACATGCCAAGAAGCTGGAATTTAACAGGGTTGTGTAGACTTTTCATATCCACAGTAAATGATTCCTAACATTCTATCATACCTAGAGAACATAAAATTAATGCTTTTACATATTGGTATATTTCAAACAACCTGATGTAGACATTTTTTGTACTCCACCACAATTTTAGAGTACAAATATTTCCGATTTTGTTGACCATGTATTTGCGCTAAAATTTGTGACTTTTCCTGCAACTTGTTACATTTTATTCTCAAGGACTTTGCAGTAAGATTGACATATAAAATGCCAGTCTTAATAAAGCTCCCCTTTATTTTTTCATTTCTTCGGTGCAATATCTGAGATTGACAGCTGATTTTTGACATTACATGTGGTCATTTATTTAACTAAAGTCATCTTCAGCCTTTGCTGCCTGCATTATAATATTATATTATTTTATTTGAATAATGAGACATTCCTGAATAAATTGCTCATTTGTATATTGCTGCAAAAAGGAAATTTGTTGCGAAATGTCTTAAGGTTCAATAACATACAGTAACTTTCACTATCAGCAAACTTTTGCAAAAATAGTAAAAGGAGTTTTAGCTCCTTTTATCCCTCATTCGTATAAAAGGACACTTTAGTAAAACTATAACTGTTAAAAATGTTTCTGCTGAATAACGCTGGATAAAGGATGCAGTTTTGTTCCTTGCTTTCATATTGCATTTAAGAGAAGCCTTAAAGAGTGATATAGAAAAGTGCTTCACTCTCGCTTAAATTACTGTAGACATAGAAAGAGACAAATGTGTCTCTGTTTCTGTAAGTATTCTGTAGGTTATTTAAGTACCAGCAAAATATTTTCCCTTTGTTCAACTCAATGAAGAACAATTTTGTTTACTTTGAACTGTAACATCACTTAGTATCTCAATTATTTAAAGCATCATATTATTGTATCATTGAATGCATTTATGCATATAAAAGATGATAACATTTGTTAATGAAAGTGAAGTTACTTTATAAAAACATTTAATTATTTATCTGGTCCATTTTTCTGGTATCTATTATAGTCCTGACTGTATTCTGAACTGACTAGACTTCAGAGCTGAAATTTTATATTGAGCTTGAATTGATCTGAATTCTGCAATGCCCTGAACAAAAATCTGAGCAAAGAAATACTTTTATTTTCACTGCATTATTATGAGCTCCTCTAATTTACTAGTGATATGGCTGTTAAGAAAAATGTTGAATGTTTCTTATAGCAACTACAGTAGAAGAAGTGGTAAAACCGCTCTGAAATTTACAAAATACAGTCTGAAACACAAGACCAGTTCGAGAAAATTAATCCAATATATTTACAAAGTTGACAATTCGATATAGCACACCTATAAAAATTGCAACCAGTATCCAAAAAAAACGAAATTGGAAACAGTAACTTAACAGCAAAATTCCTAGGTCTATTGCTTAAAATAATGATTATGTAAAAATTACAAGGTGTTAGGTCATTATTAAACACAGGCTAACCACAAAGATACATATATACATAATAGACCAGTAACCAGCAATGTCTGAACAGGTCAAAATACACCTTAAAAACAGTTACTGCTTTTCTTGACAGTTACTCTCATACAATGAAGGTAGATACTGGTTCTTTGTTGTGATTAGCAGGTTAAAAGTCCATATCGACTTGTGTTGTGATCCATAACACTAAATACAGTACATTCCCAATGAGATTTAGTGAAAGTCTGATACTTCATGTATGGCATGAGGGGACTCCTTGGGTAGTTGGATATTCCTGTCACTTCCGCCAACTTTCTACTACAGATGACAACATTGGCCACAAGACCTCAATTTATTGCTGATCTGACACCTTGGTATTTTATTGTTACATTACCATTATTTTTAGTATTAGATCTATGCATTCTGCTGTTTCATTTCTTTTTCTGAATTTAACCTTTTTGTATACCGGTTGCAATTTTTGTAGGAGCGCAGTAGTTTTCTTTTGAACTATTTATACTAGCTTATTTAGTGCTGTTAGCAGGTTTCACACATTTCTTGCTGCCCCTACATGTTCTTTCAACCATTCTATATACATCTTGATTAGGGATTTTGGCACCAGTGTGGTCACATTGCATACTGAGTACTTGCTCACATTAAACCTTTATTGTCAATATTATCTGTATATATTTTTTTCTACTTCTCTGGACACTGAAGCAAATCCCAGCAACATTTTGATAAAATAATATTCAAAAGTGGACTTACAGTATGCCTTAAAGCTAGAGATGGGCAGATTTATTCAACTGGAATTTATTTCTACTCAAATTTTACAAAACTGTATTTTCCAGAACAGTTATTTTTTGTAATTCGCTCTGCTACAGCCATTTTGCTGAACCATAGAGGGCTGACAAAAGGTTAAAACCAAACACAAAAAAATAATAATCACTTCACTGCTCACTTCTGTGGTTCTCTTTTCTGCTCACACACCCTATAAGGGTCCTTTGTCCTTATATTTGTGCCAACTTTAAATTTTTTAGTTTCTTTAATATTAAATGTGCTGTTTTCCCTTGGATCATATTGCCTTAGTGAGTGAAGTCTGCTTTAAAGTTAAATCTATTCTACAGGTGATGTACTTCTTCTGTATGTATATTTTATGTGGTTTATACATATTGCAAATCATGCTCATGTAAAAAATGCTTTTCTGAAGACAACATTAAAGTGTGTATAAATATACTTAATTCATTGGCAGTTTTAAGTCCATCAGCTACTGACCACCCACAGTTTGTGTCCTTGTTTTTACTGCAACTTGTAATAGACTTTATTCTGCAGCGCAATGGATAGCATGATGCTACACAGCAGTGACTACATACAGATTTGTGAAGTCCCAGTTTGGGGGCCTGCCTGAGCCTCAAGTAAATAAGTAAAAAATATTTTCACTTTTGCTTAACTATAATCTATTTAAATTTGGAATCATTTTAACCATTCTGATCTGCAGAATCATTTTGTAAGCTCATTTTTATTCCACATTGAACACCATAAAATTGAAACTCAAAAACCAAAAAGCAAATTGTGCTTTTGTTTCACCTTTTCACCCAAATTGGAATCTTTCTTTCCATTTTCAGTAATTTTTATGATTAAGTGAATTGTGTCATTCAAAAATGTAACTCGTTCTGCAAAAACAAGCTCTCATAGGGCGATGTTGATGGAAAAATAAAAAGATTTTGGCTTCTGGAAGAAACTAAAGTACTAAAACAAAAAAAATGGTTCCGATGGGAATTGGTTATTGGCTTAAAATTCAATCTTTTTAAAATGTATAGACCATGATTCATAAATGCAATTTTGCCAGAATTCTTGTGTAAATTGCTTTAAAAAATCACAACATTTTGGCACAACTATGCCAGTTTCATGCCAGTTTCTCCCAGCTGTGCAAAAACGGCCAGAGTTGGGTTGGAGAGGGCACAACAGGGGCTTCACAACAGAACTTCTCTAATGCATGACTATCTTTGGCGTTTCCTATGCAAGAAATCTTACTCCAGTCAAGAACTGGAGTTAGATTTCTGGTGTGGTACATGGAGGCACACACCACTCATTAGACTTTCTTGATTCATTAAGAGGCTTATACCTCTGAATGAATCAGGAGAGTCTGACCCCCACACACCCCTTAATCAAGATCAGGGAGAAAATTGCCGGTCTTGATGAATTGGGGTCATACACTCCAGTATGGCTGATATGAGTGCATTAATTGTGCAACAGATTCATATTCACCATTTCAATCTGTATATATTTGCCATAGCAATATACACAGGGTGGTCCAAAAGTAGGTGGACAGAAAATGATAACATTTATTTTGATTTATATATAAAATTATATTTACAAGCATAATATTGACAATTTAATTTTATTCTGAACAATAATACAAAAGCCCTTAAATTTTATCAACGCAGGTGCTCAAACTATTTTCCATTACAATTTGCACAGCTTTGAAGTCTGCTTCTGACGCTTCAACAAACTTTTTTGCACAAGTCTCTTTGGGTATTAATTTCTTGAAATGCATCTCTTATGTAATTTTTAAAATCACTGACACTTTTTGGCTTTCGACTATAAACTTTGTCCTTGAGTACTCCCCAAAAGAAAAAATCAATTGGGGTCAAGTCTGGTAAATGTGCCGGCCAATCAAGTGAGCTTCTTCGGCCAATCCATTTATTAGGAAATGTTTCACCAAGATACTCGCGGACTACTCTTGAATAATGTGGAGGGGCCCCATCTTGTTGGAAATACAGGTCATTTGAATTAGGCTATTGCTGTAACTGGGGAACAACTTGATTCATTAGAATTTCGAGATACTTATCTTCTGTGACTGTTCCATCAAAAAATATTGGTTCTAAAACACCAAAACTTGAAATACCACCCCAAACATTGACACCAGGCTCATTTAGTTGTTGCTCTAATGTTAAATGCATGTTCTCATTATGCCAGTAAATACAATATGTCTGTTAATATGGCCGGATAATTTGAAAGAAGCTTCATCATTCCACATAATGTTATCTAAAATTACTGGATTTTCTTCAATTTCGTTAAGCATAATCTCACTAAATTGCAACCGCCTGTCTGGATCATCCTCCAATAAACCATGAATTAGACGTGGACGATAAGCTTTCCACCCAATAGATTTCAGGATTCGCATGATAGAAGCTCGTGAAATTCCCAATTCCAAAGAGGCTCTTCTGGTGGACTTTTTTGGACTCTGAACAAATGTTTCAGCAACAAGTTGTTTACTATCTTCTGTACAGACTGTTTTGGGTTGACCAGTTTTTGGAGCATGAAGGATTGAGCCAGTGGCATTGAATTTGTCACGAATGCGGTAAATGGTTTGTCTCTTTGGGGCTTGAGTACCAAATGCTTCAACCCAATTTGCTCTAACGGTTTCAGCATTTTGAGATTTCCAATACTCTGTTAAAATCCATTTTCTTTGATCTGTATTTAAATTATTTGCCATTATGTGTTATCTGAATTATCTGAAAAGAAAACAGATTTGCGGGAGATCTATCTGTGAAAACTAGATCTGTGAAACTGGCTCAGTTGCCCTTAACAACCAATCAGATTCCACCTTTCATTTTCCAAAGAGTCTGTGAGGAATGAAAAGTGGAATCTGATTGCTTGCTGAGGGCAACTGAGCCAGTTTCACTTTACACCATGTTTGATAAATCTCCCCCTTCATAACCTTATTACACTTTCTGTCCACCTACTTTTTGGACCACCCTGTATATAATTTGTTATCATAATGGGGTTTTTTTCATTTTCTTTAGTTATTTCTGTATTTTTATGGTAACTTTGAATTTTGGTTTATATACTTCTCTGAACAGTAAAGCAAATCTCAGCAATATTCTGCTCATTCTTCAATTGAGCTTTGACACGATTCCTTATTTGATATGGACAGTTCCTCAACTGTAAAGTGTTTTGATACCAGTCAGTCACCTTAGAATAAAGCCTTTTGAAATTCCTATAAAGTTTTTTTTGTGTGTATCTGCTCCAATATAATAACTTGTCTTTCAAATGTTATTTCCTTGCACAACAAAAAAGGGTGTGTGTGAGCGGTAAAGTCACCTCTGATAGCTATAGTTAATAGGAAGGAATGTTCAATCAAAAAAGCAGCTGTTCAAGTGACATATTGTCAATTATCAGGCTGTCTCCGGCTCACTTATGACTGCTTCTAAAAATTCATTTTCAATTTCTTCCTGTCTACAGATGAAAGTCTTCATATCAGCATTTTGTCTGAAGAAGTAGAGCGTCTAGCTTGTGTTTTACAGGGAAGGTGCTTATTTAAAAAGTTTATTTCTTCAACAAAATGTGGCATTTCAAGTGAACGATTAACTCGAGTGTCTAGTTTCACTGCATGCACAACTAAATATCAGAAGGATCACAGATCCTAAACACCAGCATTCTCCTTCATTTCTAATAAAATGTCATCCTTTTCGTGATGGCTGTTTCCTTTGCTTAGGTGAGAGCAAGCAAAAGCATCACAGTGTAATAGAATAGATAACCACAATCATCAAAAGTAACTTTCATAATGACTAAAAATTGGGAAAATGTGTAACAATCGTTGACTTGAAATAATATACTCCTCAATTTTCAAAGGAAACTCACCATTTATCAAACAGCTCAGGGGCAGACATATCATTGGTGCAACCTGTGCAGCCACACAGGGGCCCAGGAGGTAAGAGGACCATGTTTACCTCCATAGCAAGTGGTATTGTGCATTATGAGCTTTTGGACTGCAAAGGGCCCTGTGATGAACCCGTAGCCGCCATCTTGGTAATGATAAATCATATCCAGGGATGGCCACACTTCAGCAGCCCCCACCCTTGGGACCTTCTGTTAAAACGTCAACTAGATAGTTTCCCCCATCCAGGCTCCTGTGAGATAAGAAGCCCCAGGGCCTACTTAACACTTGAATGCTAGGAGCTTCAAAGACTTCGAGAGGAAAAACAGCCAGCGGGGGGGGGTGCTTCGTCCATCTGTAACTGACCATTTGTCCCATAGGACTAGTTTCTTTGTCTGTCACAAGCATGGAGGCATAAGATATAGAAACATGAATAGTACACGCATGTTGCGTGGGATGGGCCAATAAAAAAATATATCACGGCGTCCCGGAGCCATTGCGCACACAAGCCTCCGCGGTAGACGTTTGTACGTGCTCTGGAAGCCAAGATATAGCGCTGAGCCATTCCTGAGGACCGTATGGTATCATAATTGATATCAAAAGGTCGGTTATGGCGGCCCGAATCCATGGGAACCCCTGGGGGTATCCTGAGACCATCCCAGAAGAAGTTATTGGGTTCCTTAGAATTTGGGATTCTGATCGAAGTTAGACCTGAGGGTGGAGACTGAGCCAGCTGACCTCACCAGCAGTGGGCGGGACGGGGCAGGTAAGATAGCAGGACAGACAAGAGATAAGTCAGTCTTGACCCAAGAGTGGTGTGCTGAGCATCTGAGCACCAGCTGAGGCCACCAAGGGGAGGAGCAGTTTGACCATGCGGTGGTAGGCCTCAGCCTGTAACAAAGAACCGTGCCTGAGACCGCAGAATCCTCTCCCTGCGTCACAAGAAAATCAAGAAACCGGTAACTGATATGCTGTGGTGATTCTGTGTGTTGTATTCCATTGTTGTATAGTTTAGCCTGACCTTATACCTGTGTATATTTAGTTGTATATCGTGTATCTAGTGTATTATTATAATCAATTACCTCAAGTAATTGTGGGCCTGCCTTTTATTCTGCATAACGAACGCACTTCCGTGTGAGCTCGGCTCAAGCCAAAAACGCTACCCAGGGTTGGTTCCTGACCCGATATAGGCCCATTCACGGACTGGGCGTATATCTAAAATAGGGACTGGTGGCAGCATACCAACTGGGGATTGGGGAAGGCTGGTAGTGACGGTTGGAGGTTCAGATATATATATTCCTGGCGCGGCCAAGGAAGATATATATACCGCCCTCACTACAGAGGGCCCCGATACCCAGTAGGTTACAGGACAGTCTCTCTGGCGACCGCTTATCCTAGGTGCAGTTCCTTGACTGACCTGAGGCTAAGAGGGTGCTAGCGAGTTGTGCTGTGTAGTGACGTTACGGTTTAGTGACGTTGAAGGGATAACACTCTACCGTGTTCCCTGCGCTGGTTGCAGCTACCTGGCACTACTTTCTCTAGGTGCAGTACCTTGACTGACCTGAGAGGTAAAGGGGCGCCAGAGAGCTGCACCCACCGGCCGGCTTTCATCACATTGGTGGCAGAGCGGTGGGATTGCAGAATAATAGTGTTGTGGGACCCCTACTCCCAGGCACTAAAGACTGCCAGTGGTAACTTCCACTGCTGGAGTCTTAAGGTCAGCCCAACGTTAGACGGTCAGGCTAAAAGTATAACAAGGTGTGTGCAAACTCAGGGTTGCAGCGGTGTCGGTTACCAAGATGGCAGACGGCACCAGGAGCAAGACCCTGCAGGAGGCTAATGCTACGGTCCGTGTGGCAGGAGGGGAGGACATTGTTACTCATGGCGAGGAGGAGTCCAGCCCGGGCACCTCAGGGAGCCAGTCCCCAGTATACGGTCCCGCAGTGGGCTGCCCACCACCTACCCAGCCCAGCCTGTCCAGATCACAAGCCCTTTTACAAGCGGCTATGGCAAGTCTCCAGTCTCATGGCGATGCCGTCTACAAAACCCTCCTGGCAGCATCAGAGAAGGCAGCGGAGGAGGAGCACAAGGCAGCGGAGGAGGAGCGTGCAGAGCGGGCTGCGGAGTGGGCTGCGGAGCGTGAAGCTGCAGAGCGCCGGGAGGCTGCGGAGCGTGCAGAGCGAGCTGCGGAGCGCCAGCACCGACTGGACCTGGCCCAGCGGGGGCTTCCGCTAGAGCAACCAACCCATCAGGAGACCAAGTCGTCCAAAGTCCGAGCTGAGGACTTCCCTCTACTGGAGAAGGATGGGGACCTGGACTCCTTTCTGGTGGCATTTGAACGGACCTGTCTTCAGCACCATCTGGCCCGGGATCAGTGGGCCAGATACCTGACCCCCCGTTTGAGGGGTAAGTCCCTGGATGCCTTGGGGGACTTACCTGCCGGGGAGGTATAGAACTACGACTGCATCAAGCGGGCCCTGATCCGGCAGTACAACCTCACTCCCGAGTCGTACCGCCAGAAGTTCCGGAGCCTGCTGCGTGGCCCCAAGGACACCTGGACCGATCATATGCGGGCGCTGTTGAGAGCCGCAGAGCACTGGACCTCGGGTCTAGCGCTTACTACCCGCCAGGAGGTCCAGGAACTGTTCATCACGGAGCAGTTCTTGTGGAACTGCCCAGAGGACCTCCGACAGTTCCTCCGTGACCGAAAACCAACAGGGGCTTCTGCTACAGCCGCCCTGGCAGACAAGTATGCCAATAACAGGGCGCCTGAGCTGAAGAAGTCTGCCAGCAGCACCTGGAGAGGGGGTAAGCCCAATCATGCCCCTGTTTCCCCGGCCCCTAGAACACAAGGGGTGTATCCCCCTGTTGCCCTCTCCAGGCAAGGACCAGACGTAAGACGTTGTCATCTATGCAACAAACCAGGACACTTTAGGGCTGAGTGTCCCCAGCGCCAAAAGACCCCATCCCAGTCCCAGAGAGCGCCCAATGTGTGGGAGGGGGTGGTGGTAGGTCCCTGGACAACATCCAACCCGTCACCATAGGCCGTTCTGCGGTCATGGGACTGCGGGACACTGGCGCTGAACGAACACTGGTACGGCCTGAGGTGGTGTCCCCCCAGGACTTGGTACCAGGAAAGACTCTTTCCGTCTCCGGGGTTGGAGGCGTGGAGCCGGCACTTCCCGTTGCCATGGTGTATTTGGAGTGGGGTGCCGGGAGATGCGGGAGGTGGGAGTAACGCCAAATATTCCCGCAAATGTTTTATTAGGGACCGACTTGGGGCGTCTAGTATCGCAGTATGTACCCTCTGAACCCCCAAGTTCGGCCCCCCAAGAGTGTATTGATTTGTCTGCTGCTAATGCCAACCATGTTGTATGTAGTGTGCGTCCTGCTGAGGAGGAGGGAGTGAAACCTGAGGGTAACACCTGCACAGACACAACACAAACAGGGTTAGTGAAAGCAGGTGGGGAGTGTGGGGATGCCCGCAGAGGTGCTCAGCCGGCGTGCCGTGACCTCTTGTCCTCCGGTGAGGGAGGGGGCGGGCAGGATTCTGTAGAGGGAAGCTCAGGGATGGAGAGGGGGGCAGCTACCGGCAGTGTAGGGCTCCCAGGGGTATCCAGGCTGCTGAGTATAGGCCCACTGCAGGGGGAGGAACAGGCCATGGGGGGTGGGGGTGTCCCAAGAGAGGAGCCGCCAGGTAAGACCCCAGGGCAGGAGTTCCCCACATCCGAGATGTCCAAAGGCCTAGGAAGCCTGCCTGATCGGGCGGCTTGGTCAGAAACAGAGGGGAAGCGGGCACTACCCACGGTCACAGCGGTCATAGCCGCTGTCACCAGGAGTGGGAGCGCCGGAGCCCAGGGAGACTTGCAGAGGTCCGACGGCTTCCCCACTTCTGACCAAGTGTCTGCCGGGTCAGACAGCGGCCAGGTGACATGCCCAGAGGGGCTGACGGAGGATGTGGCAGTTTCGTCGATTCTGGCCACATCAAGTCAGGAATTTCAGGCTGCGTTGGAAGCAGACGACAGCCTGAAAGCTCTCAAGGAACAGGCGGCACAGCCTCCCATGGAGTCAGACTGCGAGCGTGTGGTCTGGGACCAGGGACGGCTGTACCGGGTAACGGTCCAGCAGGGTTCACCGGAGGCGTGGCCCAGGGACCGACAGTTAGTGGTACCCTATCCGTTCAGGGCGGAATTGTTGCGGATCGCACACGAGATTCCGATGGCCGGACACCTAGGGATCGCTAAAACCAAGGCCAGGATAGCTCAGCATTTCTACTGGCCTGGGATGGGAGCCGCGGTGGGTGCCTACTGCCGTTCGTGTGACACCTGTCAGAGGGTGGGGAAGGCGGGGCTGCTCCCCAAAGCCCCACTGGTAACTCTGCCAATCATCGAAGAGCCTTTCTCGAGGGTCGCTGTGGATCTTATTGGACCTCTGTCCACTCCCAGCCACTCCGGGAAATGCTTCATACTCACGGTAGTGGACTATGCCACCCGGTACCCGGAAGCGGTAGCTTTGTCGTCCATTCGGGCCGACAAGGTGGCTACCGCCTTACTGGAGATCTTCTCCAGAGTGGGTTTCCCCCAAGAAATGCTCACCGACCGAGGGACCCAGTTCATGTCGCGGCTGATGGAGTCCCTCTGTAAGCAAATGCAGGTGCAACATCTGGTGGCCAGCCCGTATCACCCACAGACTAATGGCCTGTGTGAGCGGTTCAATGGCACCTTAAAGCAGATGCTTAAGATGTTGGTCGACTCCCACGGGAGAGACTGGGAGCGTTACCTCCCACACCTCCTATTTGCTTACCGGGAGGTTCCGCAGGCCTCAACGGGGTTCTCCCCCTTTGAGCTCCTGTACGGGCGACGGGTACGGGGCCCCCTGGCTCTGGTGAAGGAAGCATGGGAAGGGGATTTGGCCACCCCCGAGGTGTCGGTCATCGAGTATGTCGTGCGCCACCGGGACAGGATGATGGCCTTGGCAAAGCTGGTGCAGGACAATATGGCCCAGGCCCAGTCCGACCAGAAGCGGTGGTACGACCAGAATGCTTGTGAGAGGACCTACCAGGTGGGTCAAAAGGTGTGGGTACTGGTCCCCTTACCACAGAACAAGCTTCAGGCAGCCTGGGAAGGTCCCTACTTCGTGCACCAGAAACTCAACGCCGTCACCTATCTGGTCACCCTGGATCACGCCCGTGGAAGGAGGAAGGCCTTCCACGTGAACATGATGAAGGCTCATCATGAGCGGGAAGCGACTGCCCACCCAGTGTGCAACCTTCCCGAGGAAGGAGAGGTAGAAACCCTCCTGGATCTGCTCACCCAAGCCAAGGCGGGTGGGTCCATCGAGGATGTGGGGGTTGGCCACCAGCTCACGGAGGACCAACGGTCGCAGCTGGGGACCACCCTGCACCCCTTCCGGGGGCTGTTCAGCCGATCCGGCGTTCAGCATATCGGGTCTCTTTCGAGGTGCAGGGAAACATGCGCCAAGAGATAGACGAGATGCTGAAGCTGGGGGTGATCCAGGCATCCAACAGCGCGTGGGCCTCGCCTGTAGTCCTCGTTCCAAAAAAGGACCGAACTACACGGTTCTGCGTGGACTACCGGGGGCTCAACGCTGTAACGGCCACCGATGCGTTCCCCATACCACGCATCGATGACCTGCTCGATCGGATGGCCGGGGCTAAGTACCTGACCATCATGGATCTGAGCCGGGGGTACTGGCAGATTCCTCTGACCCCCGCGGCAAGGGAACGCTCTGCCTTTATCACCCGTTTTGGACTGTACGAGTCCACAGTGATGCCATTCGGCATGAAGAATGCCCCTGCCACTTTTCAGCGGATGGTCAATACGCTGCTTGAGGGACTTGAAGGGTACGCGGCTGCGTACTTGGACGATATTGCAGTCTTCAGTCCCACTTGGGAGGATCACCTAGAGCACCTCCGGCAGGTGCTCGGTCGGATCCACCGGGCAGGCTTGACCATCAAGCCGGAAAAGTGCCAGCTGGGCATGAGTGAGGTCCTCTACCTGGGTCACCGGGTAGGCGGGGGGGTTCTGAAGCCAGAACCTGGGAAAGTGGATGCCATCGCATCCTGGCCCAATCCTAGGACCAAAAAGCAGGTGATGTCCTTCTTGGGGACCGCCGGGTACTATAGGAGGTTCGTCCCACACTATAGCACCCTGGCCAAGCCCCTGACGGACCTCACCAAGAAGAAGCTGCCCGTCGCAGTCGACTGGACAGTCGCCTGCGAGACAGCTTTCAGGGCACTCAAGGCCGCCCTAAGTAGCTCCCCTGTACTGCAAGCTGCCGACTTCGACCGGCCGTTTGTGGTACAGACCGACGCCAGTGACTTTGGCCTCGGTGCTGTGCTAAGTCAGGTCAACACGACAGGCCAGGAACATCCTGTCTTGTACCTGAGCAGGAAGCTACTGCCCCGGGAGGTGGCTTACTCCACGGTGGAAAAAGAATGCCTGGCAATTGTATGGGCCCTGCAGCGTCTGCAGCCCTACTTGTACGGGAGCCATTTCACCGTGGAGACGGACCACAACCCCCTCAGCTGGTTACACACGGTCTCTGGGTCGAATGGCAGGTTGCTACACTGGAGCCTCGCTCTCCAGCAGTACCACTTCTCCATTCGCCACAGAAGAGGCCGTGACCACGGTAACGCTGACGGGTTATCCCGGCAAGGGGAGGGTGCAGAAGGACGCACGGGGGAACACAGGAATGTGCTACCCCCTCGCGCCCTCGTATAGGGGGAGGTGTGATGAACCCGTAGCCACCATCTTGGTAATGATAAATCATATCCAGGGATGGCCACACTTCAGCAGCCCCCACCCTTGGGACCTTCTGTTAAAACGTCAACTAGATAGTTTCCCCCATCCAGGCTCCTGTGAGATAAGAAGCCCCAGGGCCTACTTAACACTTGAATGCTAGGAGCTTCAAAGACTTCGAGAGGAAACACAGCCAGCAGGGGGGGGTGCTTCGTCCATCTGTAACTGACCATTTGTCCCATAGGACTAGTTTCTTTGTCTGTCACAAGCATGGAGGCATAAGATATAGAAACATGAATAGTACACGCATGTTGCGTGGGATGGGCCAATAAAAAAATATATCACGGCGTCCCGGAGCCATTGCGCACACAAGCCTCCGCGGTAGACGTTTGTACGTGCTCTGGAAGCCAAGATATAGCGCTGAGCCATTCCTGAGGACCGTATGGTATCATAATTGATATCAAAAGGTCGGTTATGGCGGCCCGAATCCATGGGAACCCCTGGGGGTATCCTGAGACCATCCCAGAAGAAGTTATTGGGTTCCTTAGAATTTGGGCTTCTGATCGAAGTTAGACCTGAGGGTGGAGACTGAGCCAGCTGACCTCACCAGCAGTGGGCGGGACGGGGCAGGTAAGATAGCAGGACAGACAAGAGATAAGTCAGTCTTGACCCAAGAGTGGTGTGCTGAACATCTGAGCACCAGCTGAGACCACCAAGGGGAGGAGCAGTTTGACCATGCGGTGGTAGGCCTCAGCCTGTAACAAAGAACCGTGCCTGAGACCGCAGAATCCTCTCCCTGCGTCACAAGAAAATCAAGAAACCGGTAACTGATATGCTGTGGTGATTCTGTGTGTTGTATTCCATTGTTGTATAGTTTAGCCTGACCTTATACCTGTGTATATTTAGTTGTATATCGTGTATCTAGTGTATTATTATAATCAATTACCTCAAGTAATTGTGGGCCTGCCTTTTATTCTGCATAACGAACGCACTTCCGTGTGAGCTCGGCTCAAGCCAAAAACGCTACCCAGGGTTGGTTCCTGACCCGATATAGGCCCATTCACGGACTGGGCGTATATCTAAAATAGGGACTGGTGGCAGCATACCAACTGGGGATTGGGGAAGGCTGGTAGTGACGGTCGGAGGTTCAGATATATATATTCCTGGCGCGGCCAAGGAAGATATATATACCGCCCTCACTACAGAGGGCCCCGATACCCAGTAGGTTACAGGACAGTCTCTCTGGCGACCGCTTATCCTAGGTGCAGTTCCTTGACTGACCTGAGGCTAAGAGGGCGCTAGCGAGTTGTGCTGTGTAGTGACGTTACGGTTTAGTGACGTTGAAGGGATAACACTCTACCGTGTTCCCTGCGCTGGTTGCAGCTACCTGGCACTACTTTCTCTAGGTGCAGTACCTTGACTGACCTGAGAGGTAAAGGGGCGCCAGAGAGCTGCACCCACCGGCCGGCTTTCATCACAGGCCCATACATTGTTCTTACACAAGGGCCCTTTTCTGTCTGTGTCTGCCAGTGAAAAAGCTGATATATTAAACACCACCAAGTCACAGGAAAGGTGTTGCAGGGAAATAATTGGGGTATGGCTTTTAACTCCTTTGAATAAAATTCACAAATTTTATTAGAACATATTAAAAAAAAATCCAATTCACATGTAGAAAATATAATAATAAGAAAATAATCAGGGAAAAAAAAAACAACACGTTTCGAACACAATCCTGATTTCAGACAAAGACTGCCGGATTGCTTTGGAGATGCATTGCTTTTTTCTATGATTATTTTCTATAAGTGAAATGGAATTTTTAATCATAAACTGAAAATTTTGGGGAATTTTATTCAAAGGAGCCGGAGCAATCTTTTTCATTTCCTGCATTGTTAGACACATCTGGTCAGGATTGAGTTCCGTGCACCTGGAACATTTGGACTTTCATGGTTAGCTGACGTTCCAGTTTTTTACAGGTGTTAAAGTAACAAGCATCTGCTTATGGATGAAAAAGGAATCTCCTTGGGGATTTTATCTCTTCATCCTGAAGTAGCTGATAATAGACTATATTTGTTCTGCACCCCAAAACATATCAATTTCTGGTAAAATACATATTCAGCAAAACTTTTAGGCTGGTGTGGAAAAAATGCAACAAAGTAAGAATATTTTCAAAAGTAGAAGTGTTAATAATTTATTTTTATCAATTACCAAAATGCAGATGAACAAAGAGAAATCTAAATCAAATCAATACATGGCGTGATAATCCTCTGCCTTCAAAACAGAATCAATACTTCTATGTACATTTGCACATGGGTTTTGAAAGAACAAAGCAGGGAGGTTGTTAAAAACATCTTAGAGAACTAACCACAGATCTTCTGTGGATGTAGCTCGAGTAAATCCTTTTGTTGAGATTGGGGCTCTGTGGAATCATAGAATCACTTCCAGGACTCCTTGTTCTTTAGTACACTGAAGATAGTTCTTAATCACATTGGCTGTATGCTTGTGGTTGTTGTGTGGCTGCAAAATAAATTTGGAGAACATCAGATGCCTGCATGATAGTATTGCACAATGTGTAAGTATCTGCCTGTATTTCTCAGCATTGAGAATGCCATTAATCCTGCCCAAATCCTCAGCTCCATTTGCTGAAATGCAGCCAGCAAACTTGCAAGGGTCCTCCACTATGCTTCACTGTTGCCTGTAAACACTCATTATTGTACTGCTCTTCAGACCTTCAGTGAACAAGCTGCCTTTTGTTACACACATATATTTTACATTTTGATTCTTCAAAAGCACTTGCTGTTATTTCTCTGCCTCCCAGTTCCTATGATTTTGTACACAGCTGTGTCAGTATCACTTTTTGACCGCAATTCTTCCATGAAAACCACCTCTGTTCAGACTTATTCAAACATTATTGGAGTGTAGATGTGTACCATTGATTTCTGCCAGTTTTGAGCTGCTGGGACTGCTGGACATTTTCTGATTTTGAAGAAAAGCAAACATGATATGTGTTTCATTTGATACACTAAGTTTCCTTGGCTAACAACTGCATCTATGGTCCTCAGTGTTGCCCATTTGTTGATGTTTATTTTAAAGAACTTAAACAAGACATTTTGAAGCAACAGACTGCTTTGAAATCTTTGCCTGGGAAAGTACTTGTGATGCCATATTTTTTTACCTGTGATATGAAAGCATTTTCTACAAACTCACCTATGTAGTAAAGTTTGGTGGTTCCTCTTACACAGCATTCTTCCGATTCAGTCAATGACTGTGTATCAATCTATAATATGAAAATTATCATTATCAACTGTTTGGTATAATTGGTTACTAATAAACCTAACTAAAATTATTCAAAATTCCTGATTTTGTACAAGTGTACCTAGAACAATTGATGCTATTTTGAAGGAAAAAGTTGATGGCACCAAATATTAATTTGATTTAGATTTTGTTTTTGTTCATTCACTTTGCATTTTATTAATTGATTAAAAAAACAGCTATTAACACTAGACATGAGCAGATCAGGCAAAATTCAAATTTGCCCGTGAAATTTGATTCACAGAGAAGTTATTCTTTTTGAATTTAAAGTCCCTTACTATGTTCTGGTGTCTCTTCAGACTCCAGAGAATAATAAATGTAATATTTAAATAATAAAAATACGCAATATGAAGAGATTTTGGGATTTAGTGCTCGAGGTGATAATATGAAGATGAAATGGGGAAAGGATTAGTAACAATGAGGATCGGAGGGTCCAGAGAGGTGAATGGTACTGTGAGTATAAGTATTTTTTTTTAAATGTTAAACATTGTAACGACCCCTTATCGTTCAGAAAAATGGTACAATTGAATTCCCCTTGAATATGTTCGTTCATCTCTAATTAAGACTATTTTTAAAGCATCCTTTTTTGCAGCATTTTTTCACACCTGCCTTACACCTTTGCACATTATTGTACATTGATAGATCTCTGAATAAACAGATGAGATTATAATTTAAATATCTGTATACTGAGAAGCACAAACACAATATGCTTGGGCAGTCTCATCGGTTTCATATTTCATTTAAAGCTTAAAGTTTCAATTATTATGTTTATTAATGTATTTTATTAGAATGAATGTTTCTTTTTGATTAAATGGGAACAATTGCTTCTTTAAGGTAAAGGTCTGTGGATATGTGATTAATCAGATTGAAATGACAGTGCAGACGACTTATGCCATGCTTCGTTATCACAATGATTGATTTTAGTCTCTGCTGCTGGGTGAAAAAATATCAGCTAATAACTGCAGTACCAAAGCTCCAGATGTCATTGATAGCACAAATCATTCTTTCACATTCCATATTATTTGCCTCATTTGCAAGGATGCGGACATTGAAAATGATCTGTTGGATTGTGAAATTATTGCATGAATACGACACCCATATTTAGCCACGGAACACATTTCAGCACTCAGAAGTTGAAAATTACTGTTCAAGGACTTAGATTTCTCTTTTTATAGAGCACTTCATTATAAATTGACTTTTGTGCTTTTTTTCTCACTGTTTATAAATTTTAATAAAGGGTTTAATCCATCTTTTGGGTTTAGCAGTGCACATTTTAAATTACATTCTTTACAAATGGCTTGAAGAACACTATCCTTAATCCTGTACATTCAAATTCATTTAGATGAATGGTTTGGTTTATATTTTAAGATAGGTATTATGACCATAATATATTAAAAAAAGAATCTGTCATCTGAAATTTTGAAGTGAACAATATGGTAATCTCATGCTATGTTCTTTTTTCGATTTTGAATAGAAGAATGTATAAAGTACAGGTTATGCTGAGAAGTTGATGAATGGTAGAGATATTAATGTCCATTTAAGTGTTGGAATCTGAGAATCTTCATGTCAAAGGCTAAATTAGAGAAAAAAACCTCACACTGTAAAAAAAAACATTTTCATGAAATCAAAATTAGAATATTGAAATTAAAATATGCATTTTTTTTTTTAACTAGTCTCTATAGATTTTCATAAATGCCAAAGCATGCTCCTAGCCAACGTTAATTAGCATTGTCTACTTATGGTGGCTTCACACTTCAGCCCTGGAATCTGACTGTCAATGATTGCCCCAGGCTCAAATAGAGTGGTTGGAAGGCTGCGATTTCATTGCTGTCCCATAATGAGTTTCTTAAATGATCTGAGGAAACTGTAAAATAAGTTACTGGGACTATATTATTAATGTCCTGCAATTTATATCCAGTATAACACAAACAATAAATTATAGTGATATAGAAATTTTAGCTATGAAATGCATGCAGTCAAAAAACAAAACTGTTTTCAGAAATAAAATACTCTATATGCAATATGCTAAATAAAAATATATCTAATAGATTAAGGCATTCATTAAGTTAATTGTGAAAAAATCTAATATAATCAGTAGTTTAAGGCAGAAAACCTATTATTGCAGTAATAAAGTTTTGAACTGAGTACCTTTATGTAGGGTACCCCTAAAAATGCAATTACTACAGCAATCAACCCTTACAAAGCTAGTGTTAGGTGTTGGGTGTTTGCTGGATTTTAAATGGGTTCAGAACCATCAGTGGATTCTGTGGTCTCTCATTCTAGTCCAGCTGGGGCTGATGCTTCTCAGCATCATCATCAGTCCCAACACCTAGCTGGTGCACGAGATGTACAAGTTGTCTCTTAGGGTCTTTGTTTCTAGCAACATGAAGCGTAGGTTGTGGAGGGAAACAGGGCTGCTACAGCCTAAGTCCAGGATTCACTGCACTGAGCATGCCCATGACATGGCAGATCGTGATTGGTGGTTTGGGAGTCAGCTGATCCGATGACCTGGCACCGCCTGATTGGTCGCGGGTGACGTCACCAATAGTGCGACGGTGGGCAGGGCTTAATCTTTAAATAGCTCGCCCACAAACATGGCGGCACGCTCTGATCATTGAGCTGTGATGGTGTTGTTGTGTGGATGCTTGGTCGCTTGGGCTCCACGTGTGCTTTAGCTTCTGTCAGACAGGTTTAGCGGGGAATAGGCAGCCTTAGAAGGAGGGAGGCAGGTAGCTTCGTCTGACAGTCTGGCTCCGACAAAGGGGTCGCCATACACCCCAAGCAGTCTGCTGACGCCGTATTCCCGGCACCGCCTGTAAGCCACATGGAGAGATACTCCTCAGTCCGGTAGCATGCCGCCTGGAAGCACGTATACGCCGGCGTGTATCACACACGCATCCTAGCGCCTGCAGTGTAGTCCCTGTGCTGTAAACAGGGCTACAGATATATTATTTATCGCACATCTCTCGTGCAGTTAACGAAGATAGTGCGAATCCCTATTCCCGTTCCAGTGTGCAGTAACACGGAAGGGATTGTTATTTCAGTTCGTTGTTTTACCTTCTTACCCAGAAGGTGTTCGGCCGCAGTCCTCCAGGCTGCATCGCGGATCCCGTGTTCGGTTGCTTTCCATTATTTAATAAAGTTGTTTGCAACCCTCCCCTTAACAGTTGGTATAAATAAACTCTGGCAGCAAAAAAGAATATATTAGAATAAAAGACATTAATATGAGTTTTACTCGTCACAGGACTTGCTATTCAAAGTCAAAGAACATACAGGATTATAGTCAATGAAGCTTTACCTAATTTCACTGATTACTCAAATTTTGTGTACAAATATGATACTGATTAATTTTAATTCAACATAATTCAAAGAAACTGCCAAATTCAGGAGCATGCTTACAAAAAGCATCTATACTTTTGAGAACTCAACTAATCAGTGTATTATACAGACAGTCAATTAATCTCAATGGGTACTGGTTACAACATAATTTCCCTTTAGTTGGCTTTCCAGCGAAACTTTTACAGTGATAAAAAAAGTTTCTTTAAAGTAGACAACTTTTTGAATTTTAGGACCATCATTATGATTATACATAAAAAACATACAGAACATACTGTACATATAAATAGATGGCCCCTCCAAGATTTTAAAAATATATCAATACTTTATTAAAATTGTTACACCTTTAAAACAACATACTTAAAGCAATTAAAATCACTGATTCTATACATGACCTATGGTCCTCAGTGTAATACAGTCAAAGGACACAAACATGGGTTTATACATTGTGTGGCCATGAACTCCAGGAATACAGATATCCACCACATACAATATCGGTTCTAACGAGTTCATATACAATGTGACTGTCAGGCGCAGGCTAGAAAAATACCTATAATATCTAATGTTTGCAATTTCAGTGCTCTAAAAGTGATCAGTGACCTTCATAGGGATGTAATAAAAGAGACTACACATAATCAGGTGCAAAAAAAAAACCATTTACTTAACATAAAACTAATAACTCTGAAATACAAACGTTTCAAAACTCCCGCCAAATAGTCCCCAGTTCGACTCTGTCAAAAAACTCTACAAAGAAAATTTATGGAAACAAACTTAATTTTAAGGTACCTTAAGTACTATTAAACACATATTCAATCAGAATTAAATCCTGAAGTTTCCCCAGAAAAATTACACTTTCAGAGCAAAGAGCAAGAATTACACATCATTTTTGCGTGTGTCAGGCAGATTGCGTTATGACATTTGTGACATTCATAATTAGAAAGCCTTCTGATTCCGCTTTCCGTGGTGCAGGTGGTGCATCTCCTTCTTTTGGGAGGTGGTGCAGGTGGTGAATTTTCACTATCATATTCTGGGCGGAATCTTTTGAGCTGAACTTGAAGGCGAGAGGGGATACCGATTGTTTTCATACTTCTCCTGCGTAGCTCTCCAAGCACTAGTTCATGGGCCAATTTTTTCAGATAGAATCGTCTACGGAGTGGTTCAAGCTTGTTTTCAAGGTAAATGACTTGTGAATTTATACCACCCAAATTCAACATAGCAAAAAATATGACCATTGGCCAGCGTTTGGTGCTTCTGCTGACGTTGAAAGTAGAGATGAGCGTTGTTCTACTCGAACTGTTCGCCAATCTCAAATTCGAGCTGTTTTGGGCGGTGTTCGAGCCGTTCGGCGAACACGAACAATTTGAGAAAAATTCGGCTGTTCGAGGTTATGTTCGATAACTGTTCGTGCACCAAAATCATAACTGGATTTTTTCTCAGTAATGATGAAAATTAATGTTAATACGCAGTTTGAGTGTACAGCGGGGTGGGGGGAGGGGCAGGGGATGGATCTCTGCAGGAACAATGAAGATCTCCATTTTTTTTTTCTCTTTCCCGCATTTACAGTGGGGAGGTGCAATCTGTCAGCCTATCAGCAGCGCACACACGGAGCGAAGTGCTTTTTTTCACACAAGCGAGGGCATGTGTCATTGGCAGTGTATGTCACATGTCCTTGCCCTATAAGACCAAGCCATTTTCCCCGTCGCCACCATTTTCTCACTGCTGCAGCTGCGTGTTAGACGGCACCGCTGTTGCTGTGTGCTCTATACCTTGTTAATTTCAAGCCAATTTTCGCACAAATCTACAGATAGCTTGGGAGTAGGGAATAGTTGTGATTGCAGTCCTTTTAAGGACTAGGTTACAGCATTTCCTATGACTTTTATCAGGCAGGTCTGTGCTCTTAAATAGATAGATTGTGGGAGTAAAGACTAATTGTAATTGGAGTCCTTTTCAGGACTAGGTTACATCAGTTCCTATCAGTTTTTGCCAGGCAGGTCTGTGCCAGTGCTGTGCAAGTTTTTTTCACAGCATTTGGCTGAATCTAGCAAAGCTAATCCTTTTTCCCTATTGCAGAGTGTGTTAGTCAGTGGAGTAGCCTATCTGTGTTGCAAGATATACCACCTGTGTATAGAATACCAATTTTTTTACTGCACCGAGTGAAGTAAAATCTTCTGGGCATAGCATCATTCAATTAGTCCATCTATACTGACCTCCATCAGGTTGCACATTGAATATAATTTTTTTCTGCATCTAGCTCTGAAAAAATATTGGGCTTCTAGCTGTGTGTGGGACTTGTTGTATTAGTCCATCTATACTGACCTCCATCAGGTTGCAAACTGAATATGTTTTTTTCTGCATCTACCTCTGAAAAAATATTGGGCTTCTAGCTGTGTGTGGGACTTGTTCTATTAATCCATCTATACAGACCTCCATCAGGTTGCAAACTGAATATATTTTTTTCTGCATCTACCTCTGAAAAAATATTGGGCTTCTAGCTGTGTGTGGGACTTGTTGTATTAGTCCATCTATACTGACCTCCATCAGGTTGAAAACTGAATATATTTTTTTCTGCATCTACCTCTGAAAAAATATTGGGCTTCTAGCTGTGTGTGGGACTTGTTCTATTAATCCATCTATACAGACCTCCATCAGGTTGCAAACTGAATATATTTTTTTCTGCATCTACCTCTGAAAAAATATTGGGCTTCTAGCTGTGTGTGGGACTTGTTGTATTAGTCCATCTATACTGAACTCCATCAGGATGCAAACTGAATATATTTTTTTCTGCATCTACCTCTGAAAAAATATTGGGCTTCTAGCTGTGTGTGGGACTTGTTCTATTAATCCATCTATACAGACCTCCATCAGGTTGCAAACTGAATATATTTTTTTCTGCATCTACCTCTGAAAAAATATGTGGCCTTCTAGCAGTGTGTGGGACTTTCTCTATTAGTCCATCTATACTGACCTCCATCAGGTTGCAAATTAAAAATAATTTTTATCTGCATCTACAGTACCTCTAAAAAAATATTTGGGCTTCTAGCTGTGTGTGGGACTTGTTCTATTGGTCCATCTATACTGACCTCCATCAGGTTGCAAATTGAATATAATTTTTATCTGCATCTAGCTCTGAAGAAATATTTGGCCTTCTAGCAGTGTGTGGGACTTTCTCTATTAGTCCATCTATACTGACCTCCATCAGGTTGCAAATTGAATATAATTTTTATCTGCATCTAGCTCTGAAAAAATATTTGGCCTTCTAGCAGTGTGTGGGACTTTCTCTATTAGTCCATTTATACTGACCTCCATCAGGTTGCAAATTAAAAATAATTTTTATCTGCATCTACCTCTGAAAAAATATTTGGGCTTCTAGCTGTGTGTGGGACTTGTTGTATTAGTCCATCTATACTGACCTCCATCAGGTTGCAAATTAAAAATAATTTTTATCTGCATCTACAGTACCTCTGAAAAAATATTTGGGCTTCTAGCTGTGTGTGGGACTTGTTCTATTAGTCCATCTATACTGACCTCCATCAGGTTGCAAATTGAATTTAATTTTTATCTGCATCTAGCTCTGAAAAAATATTTGGCCTTCTAGCAGTGTGTGGGACTTTCTCTATTAGTCCATCTATACTGACCTCCATCAGGTTGCAAATTAAAAATAATTTTTATCTGCATCTACAGTACCTCTGAAAAAATATTTGGGCTTCTAGCTGTGTGTGAGACTTGTTCTATTAGTCCATCTATACTGACCTCCATCAGGTTGCAAATTGAATATAATTTTTATCTGCATCTAGCTCTGAAAAATTTTTTGGTCTTCTAGCAGTGTGTGGGACTTTCTTTATTAGTCCATCTATACTGACCTCCATCAGGTTGCAAATTGAATATAATTTTTATATGCATCTAGCTCTGAAAAAATATTTGGCCTTCTAGCAGTGTGTGGGACTTTCTCTATTAGTCCATCTATACTGACCTCCATCAGGTTGCAAATTAAAATAATTTTTATCTGCATCTACAGTACCTCTGAAAAAATATTTGGGCTTCTAGCTGTGTGTGGGACTTGTTCTATTAGTCCATCTATACTGACCTCCATCAGGTTGCAAATTAAAAATAATTTTTATCTGCATCTAGCTCTGAAAAAATATTTGGCCTTCTAGCAGTGTGTGGGACTTTCTCTATTAGTCCATCTATACTGACCTCCATCAGGTTGCAAATTAAAAATAATTTTTATCTGCATCTACCTCTGAAAAAATATTTGGGCTTCTAGCTGTGTGTGGGACTTGTTGTATTAGTCCATCTATACTGACCTCCATCAGGTTGCAAATTAAAAATAATTTTTATCTGCATCTACAGTACCTCTGAAAAAATATTTGGGCTTCTAGCTGTGTGTGGGACTTGTTCTATTAGTCCATCTATACTGACCTCCATCAGGTTGCAAATTGAATTTAATTTTTATCTGCATCTAGCTCTGAAAAAATATTTGGCCTTCTAGCAGTGTGTGGGACTTTCTCTATTAGTCCATCTATACTGACCTCCATCAGGTTGCAAATTAAAAATAATTTTTATCTGCATCTACAGTACCTCTGAAAAAATATTTGGGCTTCTAGCTGTGTGTGAGACTTGTTCTATTAGTCCATCTATACTGACCTCCATCAGGTTTCAAATTGAATATAATTTTTATCTGCATCTAGCTCTGAAAAATTTTTTGGTCTTCTAGCAGTGTGTGGGACTTTCTTTATTAGTCCATCTATACTGACCTCCATCAGGTTGCAAATTGAATATAATTTTTATATGCATCTAGCTCTGAAAAAATATTTGGCCTTCTAGCAGTGTGTGGGACTTTCTCTATTAGTCCATCTATACTGACCTCCATCAGGTTGCAAATTAAAATAATTTTTATCTGCATCTACAGTACCTCTGAAAAAATATTTGGGCTTCTAGCTGTGTGTGGGATTTGTTCTATTAGTCCATCTATACTGACCTCCATCAGGTTGCAAATTAAAAATAATTTTTATCTGCATCTAGCTCTGAAAAAATATTTGGCCTTCTAGCAGTGTGTGGGACTTTCTCTATTAGTCCATCTATACTGACCTCCATCAGGTTGCAAATTAAAAATAATTTTTATCTGCATCTACCTCTGAAAAAATATTTGGGCTTCTAGCTGTGTGTGGGACTTGTTCTATTAATCCATCTATACAGACCTCCATCAGATTGCAAACTGAAAATAATTTTTTTCTGCATCTAGCTCTGAAAAAATATTTGGCCTTCTAGCAGTGTGTGGGACTTGTTCTATTAGTCCACCTATACTAACCTCCATCAGGTTGCAAATTCAAAATAATTTTTTGTCTGCATCTAGCTCTGAAAAAATATTTGGCCTTCTAGCAGTGTGTGGGACTTTCTCTATTAGTCCATCTATACTGACCTCCATCAGGTTGCAAACTGAATATATTTTTTTTCTGCATCTACCTCTGAAAAAATATTGGGTTTGTAGCTGTGTGTGGGACTTGTTCTATTAATCCATCTATACTGACCTCCATCAGGTTGCAAACTGAATATGTTTTTTTCTGCATCTACCTCTGAAAAAATATTGGGCTTCTAGCTGTGTGTGGGACTTGTTCTATTAATCCATCTATACAGACCTCCATCAGGTTGCAAACTGAATATATTTTTTTCTGCATCTACCTCTGAAAAAATATTGGGCTTCTAGCTGTGTGTGGGACTTGTTGTATTAGTCCATCTATACTGACCTCCATCAGGTTGAAAACTGAATATATTTTTTTCTGCATCTACCTCTGAAAAAATATTGGGCTTCTAGCTGTGTGTGGGACTTGTTCTATTAATCCATCTATACAGACCTCCATCAGGTTGCAAACTGAATATATTTTTTTCTGCATCTACCTCTGAAAAAATATTGGGCTTCTAGCTGTGTGTGGGACTTGTTGTATTAGTCCATCTATACTGAACTCCATCAGGATGCAAACTGAATATATTTTTTTCTGCATCTACCTCTGAAAAAATATTGGGCTTCTAGCTGTGTGTGGGACTTGTTCTATTAATCCTTCTATACAGACCTCCATCAGGTTGCAAACTGAATATATTTTTTTCTGCATCTACCTCTGAAAAAATATGTGGCCTTCTAGCAGTGTGTGGGACTTTCTCTATTAGTCCATCTATACTGACCTCCATCAGGTTGCAAATTAAAAATAATTTTTATCTGCATCTACAGTACCTCTAAAAAAATATTTGGGCTTCTAGCTGTGTGTGGGACTTGTTCTATTGGTCCATCTATACTGACCTCCATCAGGTTGCAAATTGAATATAATTTTTATCTGCATCTAGCTCTGAAGAAATATTTGGCCTTCTAGCAGTGTGTGGGACTTTCTCTATTAGTCCATCTATACTGACCTCCATCAGGTTGCAAATTGAATATAATTTTTATCTGCATCTAGCTCTGAAAAAATATTTGGCCTTCTAGCAGTGTGTGGGACTTTCTCTATTAGTCCATTTATACTGACCTCCATCAGGTTGCAAATTAAAAATAATTTTTATCTGCATCTACCTCTGAAAAAATATTTGGGCTTCTAGCTGTGTGTGGGACTTGTTGTATTAGTCCATCTATACTGACCTCCATCAGGTTGCAAATTAAAAATAATTTTTATCTGCATCTACAGTACCTCTGAAAAAATATTTGGGCTTCTAGCTGTGTGTGGGACTTGTTCTATTAGTCCATCTATACTGACCTCCATCAGGTTGCAAATTGAATTTAATTTTTATCTGCATCTAGCTCTGAAAAAATATTTGGCCTTCTAGCAGTGTGTGGGACTTTCTCTATTAGTCCATCTATACTGACCTCCATCAGGTTGCAAATTAAAAATAATTTTTATCTGCATCTACAGTACCTCTGAAAAAATATTTGGGCTTCTAGCTGTGTGTGAGACTTGTTCTATTAGTCCATCTATACTGACCTCCATCAGGTTGCAAATTGAATATAATTTTTATCTGCATCTAGCTCTGAAAAATTTTTTGGTCTTCTAGCAGTGTGTGGGACTTTCTTTATTAGTCCATCTATACTGACCTCCATCAGGTTGCAAATTGAATATAATTTTTATATGCATCTAGCTCTGAAAAAATATTTGGCCTTCTAGCAGTGTGTGGGACTTTCTCTATTAGTCCATCTATACTGACCTCCATCAGGTTGCAAATTAAAATAATTTTTATCTGCATCTACAGTACCTCTGAAAAAATATTTGGGCTTCTAGCTGTGTGTGGGATTTGTTCTATTAGTCCATCTATACTGACCTCCATCAGGTTGCAAATTAAAAATAATTTTTATCTGCATCTAGCTCTGAAAAAATATTTGGCCTTCTAGCAGTGTGTGGGACTTTCTCTATTAGTCCATCTATACTGACCTCCATCAGGTTGCAAATTAAAAATAATTTTTATCTGCATCTACCTCTGAAAAAATATTTGGGCTTCTAGCTGTGTGTGGGACTTGTTCTATTAATCCATCTATACAGACCTCCATCAGATTGCAAACTGAAAATAATTTTTTTCTGCATCTAGCTCTGAAAAAATATTTGGCCTTCTAGCAGTGTGTGGGACTTGTTCTATTAGTCCACCTATACTAACCTCCATCAGGTTGCAAATTCAAAATAATTTTTTGTCTGCATCTAGCTCTGAAAAAATATTTGGCCTTCTAGCAGTGTGTGGGACTTTCTCTATTAGTCCATCTATACTGACCTCCATCAGGTTGCAAACTGAATATATTTTTTTTCTGCATCTACCTCTGAAAAAATATTGGGTTTGTAGCTGTGTGTGGGACTTGTTCTATTAATCCATCTATACAGACCTCCATCAGGTTGCAAACTGAATAAAAAAATTTTCTGCATCTACCTCTATCAAAATATTTGGGCTTCTAGCTGTGTGTGGGACTTGTTCTATTAATCCATCTATACAGACCTCCATCAGGTTGCAAACTGAATATAATTTTTTTCTGCATCTAGTTCTGAAAAAATATTTGGCCTTCTAGCAGTGTGTGGGACTTGTTCTATTAGTCCACCTATACTGACCTCCATCAGGTTGCAAATTCAAAATGATTTTTTGTCTGCATCTAGCTCTGAAAAAATATTTGGCCTTCTAGCAGTGTGTGGGACTTTCTCTATTAGTCCATCTATACTGACCTCCATCAGGTTGCAAACTGAATATATTTTTTTTCTGCATCTACCTCTGAAAAAATATTGGGCTTGTAGCTGTGTGTGGGACTTGTTCTATTAATCCATCTATACAGACCTCCATCAGGTTGCAAACTGAATAAAAAATTTTTCTGCATCTACCTCTATAAAAATATTTGGGCTTCTAGCTGTGTGTGGGACTTGTTCTATTAATCCATCTATACAGACCTCCATCAGGTTTCAAACTGAATACAATTTTTTTCTGCATCTAGCTCTGAAAAAATATTTGGCCTTCTAGCAGTGTGTGGGACTTGTTCTATTAGTCCACCTATACTGACCTCCATCAGGTTGCAAATTCAAAATAATTTTTTGTCTGCATCTAGCTCTGAAAAAATATTTGGCCTTCTAGCAGTGTGTGGGACTTTCTCTATTAGTCCATCTATACTGACCTCCATCAGGTTGCAAACTGAATATATTTTTTTTCTGCATCTACCTCTGAAAAAATATTGGGCTTGTAGCTGTGTGTGGGACTTGTTCTATTAATCCATCTATACAGACCTCCATCAGGTTGCAAACTGAATAAAAAATTTTTCTGCATCTACCTCTGAAAAAATATTTGGGCTTCTAGCTGTGTGTGGGACTTGTTCTATTAGTCCATCTATACTGACCTCCATCAGGTTGCAAATTGAATATAATTTTTTTCTGCATCTAACCCAGCCAATAGTTTTGGCCTAATACCACAGTTTGGTCACTCAGCTCTGCTCGGTTCCCATCCATTGTTTTTTTGTGCAAACAACTCCAGAGTTGTGAATTAGTTAACCACCAAAATGAGTGGAAAAAGGCCTGCTGCTGGTGGAAAGGGGAATAGGCGTGTTGGGAAGGGGAAAAAAGGTTGTGTCTGTGGGGTAGGTGTTAAAGCAACAGTAACATCTGCAGAAGAAAGACCATCTTCCAGCCAAACTAAAATGTCTACTTCTTTTAGCGGACAATGTGATAAGATCCCTTTCTTACGGCCACGCCAATCGCTACAAATTCCAGATGAGGCACAAAAACAGCAGGTGCTTCAACGGATATCAAGTGCTCCTTTAAGTGGGCTCTCCTCCACATCAACTTCAACATCACAAATACTCCAGTCCTCAAAGGTGTCACCCCAATCGCACTTGCTTCCTCACAGCTCCCAAATCTCCAGCTGCCCGTCTGAGTATGAGGTAGAACAGATGGTTGAGTCTGCAGAGCTGTTTACTCATACTATAGCCTGGGAATCAGAGGTCGACTCCAGCGCTTCTGTGAATCCAGACAAGGAAATGATCTGCACTGATGCCCAGAATCTTTATGAGTCGGATCCAGGACCAGACGCAGAAGGTTCTGACCATAATGTAGACCCTCATTCCCAAACTGCAACTCCTGTTGGTGGAGACAATGAGGAAGACGATGATAAGACTCAAATACCTGATTGGAGCGACAACTTTAGTTTTTTGTCAGGGCAGGAACAGGTTGGCTCTGAGGACGACGGGTGTGATAACGCACAGGGTGATGATGATGAGGTTGGAGATCCCACTTACTGTCAACCCACAGTCAGCCAAGAGATGAGGTCAGCAGAGGAGGTGGAGGAAGATGCTAGTGACGACGAGGTCAGGTTGCGCCTTCCTGGACAGAGACGTAGTACTGGAAGCACGTCAACAACTGCATCCTCAAACACAACTCTGCCTCTCACCACAAGTCGTGGTGGCTCTTCAGGTCGCATGGGTGCTAAGCCTTGCATAGCCTGGGCATTTTTTCAGATGGATAAAGATGACCCAACTCGTGTTATCTGTAACATTTGTCAGCAAAAGCTAAGTAGAGCCCAAAAAATACATAGTTTGAGTACTTCATGCATGAACCGGCACATGGACATGAAGCATAAGTTGCAGTGGGAAGCTCAGTGTGCTACAATGCGGCCTAGCCGGCCGGGCCAACCACCGTCTGCCATATCTTGTGCATCCGCGGCCTCTTCATCCTCTGTGACTGGGGGGACAGCAGTCACACCTGTTTTGGGGCGCAGACCTGCCACCTCTTTACCCGCAACAGCCAGCGTGATTGGCAGGTCATCATTTTCTTTGGAGGTGGTAACACCAGCTGGTGTTGAGCGCTGTCCGACATCGATAGCACCACCTTTGGATCAAGGCAACCTAACATGTCCGCCTGCATCTTCCTCACAGACCGGCAGTTTGCCGGGGACACCCTTATCAACCACGTCTAAGCACAATAGCCAGCCCTCGGTCCCTCAGATGTGGACAAGTAAAAGACCATTTCCTCCTAGCCATGAGAAAGCTAAGAGGTTGAATTTCACCATCTGCAAGCTCTTGGCTACAGAAATGCTGCCTTTCCGCCTGGTGGACACAGAGGATTTTCGAGACCTTATGTCCGTCGCAGTGCCCCAGTACCAGATGCCCAGTCGGCACTACTTCTCAAAGAAAGGTGTGCCTGCGCTCCACCAGCATGTCGCACACAACATCACCGCTTCTTTGAGAAACTCTGTGTGTGACAGGGTGCATTTCACCACAGATACTTGGACGAGTAGGCATGGACAGGGGCGTTACATGTCGCTGATTGGGCACTGGGTAACTATGGTGACAGCAGGACAAGGGGCTGCTGTCCAAGTCTTGCCGTCCCCACGAGTTGTGCGTCAATCCTCTTTATGTCAAAGTTCCTCCACTGCTTCTGCCTCCTCAACCTCCTCTGGGTCTTCCACCTGCACCCAAAGCCTGTCTGGTCATGCCACAAGCTTTCTAACTGCGCAGGGATCCTGCACACCTCCTTACTATGCTGGCAGTAGGGCTCAACTTCATCAGGCGGTTTTTACTTTGAAATGTCTGGGAAATGTGAGTCACACAGCTGAGGAGTTGTGGTCAGCTCTGGGGAACCAATTTCATGAATGGTTGTCTCCACTGGACCTGAAACCAGGGAAGGCCGTGTGCGACAATGCTGCAAACCTGGGTGCGGCCCTTCGCCGGGGCAATGTCACACACGTACCTTGTATGGCTCACGTGTTGAACCTGGTTGTCCAGCAATTTTAACCCACTATCCCAGACTAGATGGCCTTCTGCAGAGGGCACGGTCGCTGTGTGCTCACTTCCGCCGTTCGCATCCCGCAGCTCAGCGACTTACATCTCTACAGAAGTCGTTGGGCCTGCCACTTCACCGGCTAAAATGCGATGTGCCTACCCGGTGGAATTCAACTCTGCACATGTTGCAGCAACTGTGGCAGCACCGACAAGCCCTGGTGCAATACGTTGTGACGTATAGCCTGGGCCAACGAGATCCAGAGGTGGGGCAAATCACGCTGGAGGAGTGGTCTCAGATCAGGGACCTATGCACCCTTCTGCACAGTTTTGAAATGGCGACGAAGATGTTTATGTTATGTTCTGCTACCAAAGCTAAGGAAAGAGAGGAGATCTGTCCCTACTATAAGACTCAGCTGAATCCCTACGATGTAACAGGGAACCTGATCCTGCGATCAGACCTGCTAAAGTCCTAATCTAGTCTGTACGGAGACCTATAGATTTGGGGAGGGAATCCTTACAAGTACTAAGGACTGGGAGGAATATGGGACACCTCCTAACAGAAATAGTAGCAGACAGACGAACAAACAAAATAGATAGAACCTAGAGGTCCGTAGACCAAGCAAACTAACAGAGTTAGATACAGAGCACAGGCTAGCTAGAAAGTAGATATACAATGAAGTCCAGCAAAGCCAGAAGGGCGGAGCAGGATTAAATAGGCCAACAAGGTCATGTGACCAGCAAAGGAAAAAAAACCTAACAGCAAGGTTCTAACAGTACCCCCCCTTCTAAGAGGATCCTCCGGATCCCCTAGGACCAGGCTTATCAGGAAATCTCCTGTGAAACGCTCTGATAAGTCTGGACGCGGAAACATCATCTGACCTCACCCAAGAGTTATCCTCGGGTCCGAAACCTTTCCAGGCCACAAGATACTGCAAACTACCTCTATACCGTCTAGAGTCAAGGATGCGAGAAATTTCATATTCCCCGTCCTCCACCACCGGAGGAACAGAGGCAGAGGCGTCACCATCCGACACAACAGCTTTTTTTAACAGAGAGACATGAAAGACCGGATTAATTCTCCAGGAGGTAGGAACCTCCAACCTAACAGCAGATTGGTTGACAACCTGAAGCACCTTAAAGGGCCCTACAAACTTGGGACCCAATTTCTTAGAAGGAATCCTCAACCGCAGATTCCTAGAGGACAACCAAACCATGTCACCAACAGCGAACAAAACCTCCTGTCGTTTCCTATCAAAGTAGTCTTTAGATTTTCTGTTGGCCTCCTGAAGATTACCACGCACATCCGTCCAAACTCTTTCCAAATCACCGGAAAAATTCTCCTCCTCAGGCACGGCAGATCCCAACTTGGAGAACGACCCAAACGACGGATGTCTCCCAGAACAACAAAAAAAAGGCGAACAACCAGCAGAAGAAGATGTATGATTGTTCAGAGCAAATTCGGCAAGTGGCAGAAACTCAGACCACCCCTCTTGATTGTCTGCCACAAAACAACGCAAGAACTGCTCAACATCCTGGTTTTTCCTTTCTGTCTGGCCATTAGATTCAGGATGATATCCGGACGAAAACGACAAATGAATTCCCAACCTGTCACAAAAGGCACGCCAAAAACGAGCCACGAACTGAGGACCCCTATCAGAAACAATGTCAGTAGGAACGCCATGAAGTCTGACAATTTCCTTGACAAAGGCCTTAGCGAGAGTTTTAGCGCAGGGCAGTTTGACGAAGGGAACCAAGTGACACATCTTGCTAAAACGGTCCACGACCACCCAGATGACAGTAAAACCCTCAGAGGGGGGAAGGTCAGTTATAAAGTCCATAGCCAAATGTGTCCAAGGAGCACTGGGGACCTCCAAAGGACAAAGCAACCCCGCAGCAGGAGTATGTGAGGACTTAGATCTAGCACATATAGTACATTGGCGCACCCACTTAATGACTTCCTTCTGCCATCCAGGCCACCAAAAACTGCGACCCACCAGTCTCTTGGTCTCAGAGATTCCGGGATGACCTGCCAACCGAGATTCGTGACACTCAACAAACAAATCTCTCCTAAAGGTCCCAGGCACAAACAACCTCCCATGAGGAGTGTTAGATGGGGCATTCTCCTGAGCTTTAAGAATCTCATCTTCCAAAACGGAGTCTAAAGCAGCTATCACAACACCTTCTTGTAAAATGTTTTCCTCTTTCTCAGCACCGACTATGGGAGAAAAACTGCGAGACAAGGCATCCGCCTTAACATTCTTAGTACCAGGGATGTAAGTAACGGAGAAATTAAACCGCGAGAAAAACAGTGCCCACCTAGCCTGACGGGCATTCAGGCGCTTGGCAGCGTCAAGATATATCAGATTTTTATGATCCGTAAGAACCTGAACGGGAAATTCCGCACCTTCCAAGAAGTGGCGCCAGTGTTCAAATGCGAGTTTAATAGCCAATAATTCCCGATTACCAATATCGTAATTCAATTCAGTCTCCGAAAATTTTTTTGAAAAAAATGCACAGGGATGTAATCCATCCCCGTTATCCTGAGACAATACTGCGCCAACCCCCACAGAGGAAGCATCAACCTCAACCAAAAACGGCCTAGTAACATCAGGCTGCATAAGGATGGGAGCAGAGGTGAACCTCTCCTTGAGATACACAAAAGCTTCAATGGCCTCAGAAGACCACTGAACCGCATCAGCACCTTTCCTGGTGAGATCAGTCAGAGGTTTGACAATACTAGAAAAATTTTTTATGAATTTTCTATAGTAATTGGCGAAACCCAAAAACCTCTGTATTGATTTCAAACCAATAGGCCTAGGCCATTCCTGCACAGCCTGAACCTTAACCGGATCCATCTCAAAACCTTTGCTGGAGATAATGTAGCCCAAAAAACTAATTCTCTGTACAGCGAACTCACATTTCTCCAGCTTAGCAAAAAGCGAATTGTCCATTAATAACTGTAATACCTCACGCACGCTCCGCCAATGAGACTCCAGATCTGGCGAATAAATCAAAATGTCATCCAAATACACAACCACATTTTTACCGATCAAAGGTCTAAGGATGTCATTAATCAGATTCTGAAAAAATGCAGGAGCATTAGTAAGACCAAAAGGCATAACCAGATTCTCAAAATGACCCACAGGAGTGTTAAAAGCAGTCTTCCATTCATCACCCTCCTTCATGCGCAACAGATTGTATGCCCCCTTAAGGTCAATTTTAGAGAACCACTTGGCCCCTAATAACTGGTTAAACAGATCAGGAATCAATGGCAGTGGGTAAGGATTGCGTACCGTAATTTTGTTAATCTCACGAAAATCCAGACAAGGACGTAAACCGCCGTCCTTTTTTTTTACAAAAAAAAATCCAACCGCCACAGGAGACTTAGAGGGCCTAATGTGACCGGCGGCCAAACTTGTCTGTATGTATTCCTCCAAAGCCTTCCTCTCAGGAATAGTAAGGTTAAATAAACGACTTTTAGGAAGAGTCGCTCCAGGGACAAATTCAATAGAACAATCATAGTCTCTATGGGGAGGCAAAACCTGCGATTCTTTCTCAGAAAAAACTCTCCAAAAATCCTGAATAGGTACAGGTAATTCTCCCCTATCCAAAGCTGCAATACGCCCGTTACAACACTTGTCATAACATTTATGGCTCCAGGATTTAATTTCACTGGTAGACCAATCCAGTACAGGATTGTGAAATTTTAACCAGGGCAAACCCAATATTACTGGAGAAGGCAAGTTATTCAACACTACCAAATCCAATTTCTCATGGTGAACACCATTAATAGTGAGAGGAAATTCACTGACCTTGAGAGTAATATTCTTCAAAGGGGAGCCATCCACAGAAACCACAGCAATGGGGGATGATAAAGGTTCAGGCTTTAAATTGAGTTTTTCCACGAATCCCCCATCAATAACATTCAGTGTAGACCCGCAATCAACAAACACCCGAAATTCCATTAATTTTTCCTGAGCAATCGTGGAAGCAGCTAAAAATATACCCTTGGAATTTAAACAGGCAATACGGGCGTGACTGACCATTTTTTTTTCTTTCTTCATACGAAGCTCACAGCCTCCAATCAAATGACCAGATTTCCCGCAATAGAAACACAAGCCTTCTGAAAAACGACGGTGTCTTTCTTGAGAGCGAGGTGCCACCGATCCAATCTCCATCGGTTCACCACTGTCAGTACACACATTATCATAACCAGAAACTGACATAGCAGAGGATTTGCTCTCATTAACCCTAGCACGCAGTCTTCTGTCCACCCGTATAGCTAATTGCATAGCCTGTTGCAAATCCTCAGGTGTAGGATAAGCAATTAGCAGGTCTTTAACCTTTTCACTGAGCCCAGCAAGAAATAGACTTTTCAGAGCAGAATCGTTCCACCCTGTTTGAGTGGACCAACGACGAAAATGTGTACAATATTTTTCCATATTACCTGATCCTTGTTTTAAACGTCTCAACTCAGTCTCAGCTGATGCCACACGGTCAGGATCATCATATAAAAGTCCTAAAGCAGAAAAAAAACTATCCACTGATCTGAAGCATGTATCACTAGGTTGCAAAGAAAAGGCCCACTCCTGAGGCTCTTTGCGCAAAAGTGACATTATGAACCCTACGCGCTGGGATTCATCCCCAGAGGACTTGGGTCTCAAACGAAAATACAATAAGCAAGCATTTTTAAATGAAAAAAATTCTCGATGTTCACCAAAAAATAAATCCGGCAAACATACCTTAGGCTCCAAGAAATATGCTCCAGGACAGTTACTCACGTGCTGACGGAGCTCGGCCACTTCCAGAGAGAGTCCCTGCAGGTGTTTAGCCAAATCCTGAACCGACACCATGATGGAACAAAAAAAAATCTTTCCTTAGAGAATTTACAGGCTGGACTTACTGTTATGTTCTGCTACCAAAGCTAAGGAAAGAGAGGAGATCTGTCCCTACTATAAGACTCAGCTGAATCCCTACGATGTAACAGGGAACCTGATCCTGCGATCAGACCTGCTAAAGTCCTAATCTAGTCTGTACGGAGACCTATAGATTTGGGGAGGGAATCCTTACAAGTACTAAGGACTGGGAGGAATATGGGACACCTCCTAACAGAAATAGTAGCAGACAGACGAACAAACAAAATAGATAGAACCTAGAGGTCCGTAGACCAAGCAAACTAACAGAGTTAGATACAGAGCACAGGCTAGCTAGAAAGTAGATATACAATGAAGTCCAGCAAAGCCAGAAGGGCGGAGCAGGATTAAATAGGCCAACAAGGTCATGTGACCAGCAAAGGAAAAAAAACCTAACAGCAAGGTTCTAACAGTTTAGTGCTGACGATGCCATTATCAGCATGACTATTCCGGTGATTTACATGCTGGAGCACATGTTAAACAGAATTCGGAGTCAGGTGGTGGCACAAGAGGAGGTGGAGGAAGTAGAGGAGGAGGAGTTGTATGCGGAAGGGCTAACATCTGCAAGGTCCAGACGGTCGGCAGCACCAAGGCGGCAGGCATGTGAGGGTGGGGGAGATGGTTTTACCAGGGCGCATGGTAGCAGCCAAACTAGTGAGGAAGGTGCAGGAGCCCAGGAAGAAGTGGAGGACGAACTGATGGAAGACTCATCAGATGAGGGAGACCTTGATCACATTTCTGTTGTGCGAGGTTGGGGGGAGAGGACAGAGGAAGGAAGCATGATTGTTACCTCGCCACCAACACAACAGGGACTTGGTGCTCCTGGATGCGCAACACACATGAGTGCCTTCTTGCTGCACTACCTGCAACATGACAGTCGAATTGTGAGAATTAGAAATAATCCTGACTACTGGGTTGCCACACTGTTAGATCCCCGGTACAAAAGTAAATTTGCAGAAATTATTCCTGCCATAGAAAGGGATGCACGCATGCAGGAGTATCAGCAGAGACTGTTGCAGAATCTTACATGTGCTTTTCCAAAAAACACCAGTGGTGCACGTAGTGAATCTCACAGTTCCAACTTGCCAACCGTGGGACCGTCAAGTGTTCAGCACTCAGACCGTAATAGAACCACAGTATCTGCTGGTAACATCAATTTTGCGGAATCATTTCACCACTTTTTTAGCCCATCCTTTGCAAGGCCACAGGAGACAAGAAGTCTGACACATAGTCAACGCCTAGAGACGATGGTACAGGAGTATCTCCAAGTAAACATTGAAGCCATGACTGTGTCACTGGACCCTTGCTCTTTTTGGGCTTCCAATGTGGATAAATGGCCGGAGCTAGCCACTTACGCCTTGGAGATCTTGTCATGCCCCGCAGCCAGCGTTCTGTCTGAACGTGTGTTCAGCGCTGCTGGTGGAGTGCTGACAGATAAGCGCACGCGGCTCTCCACTGATAATGTAGACAGACTCACGTTCATAAAGATGAACAAATCATGGATCCGAAACGACTTTTCTACCCCTGTGTCATCCTGGGGAGAGTAAAAGCTTGATGATTGGTTAAAATCACCCTACCAACCGTTTTAAGCTTTCAAATTACTAATCATGTTTATCTGTATCTTGACTGGAAAATAATTTGGGCTTTGTAGCAGTGTGCAGCACTGATCCTATTAGCCCATCTATACTAAGCTCCACCAGATTTAAAATTAAAAATAATTTTTAGCTGCATCTAGCCCGGAAAATAATTTTGGGGCTCCGAGATGCGCAAGACACATAAGTGCCTTCTTGCTGCACTACCTGCAACATGACCCTCATATTGTCAGAATTCGAAGTAATCATGACTACTGGGTTGCCACACTCTTAGATCCCCCAAACTTTTCGATCAACCTTTTCATTTTAATAAATACCAAAAAAATGGTCATTTTTGAAATTATAAGCATTAGCAGGTTATTAGAAACTGAAGTCAAACAGTTTTCAACTCAAAACTTTATTCTAGGTGATGTTACATTTTCACATAGGACCCCTTGTTCGAAAGGAGCTTCTGAACTCTCTCGTCCATTGAATTTGTCAGGTTTTGGATGGTTTCTGCTTCAATTGTTTTGCATGAGGACAGAATACCCTCCCAGAGCTGTTGCTTAGATGTGAACTGCCTCCCGCCATCATAGACACTCCTTTTGATGATGCTCCAGAGGTTCTGAATGGGGTAGAGGTCAGGGGAGCATGGGGGTCACACCATAAGTTTGTCCCCTTTTATGCCCATATCAGCCAGAGATGCAGATGTTTTATGTGCAGCATGAGATGGCGCATTATCATGCAAAAAAATGATCTTGCTGTAAAATACATGGTTCTTCTTCTTGAACCATGGCAGGAAGTGCTGCTTGAGAAAATCCACATACATTATGGAGTTCATCTTTAGCGCCTTCAGGGATCCTAAAGGGGCCGACAATATCTCTCCCCATGATTCCAGCCCAAAACATTACTCCACCTCCTCCTTGTTGGCGCTGTAGCCGTGTTTGCGTGGGGTGTCCATCAACCAGCCATCCTCCACTCCATCCATCTAGACCATCGAGCGCTGCACGGCACTCATCCGTGAACAAAACAGTTTTGAAATCAGTCTTCATGTAATGTTTGGCCCACTGGAGACGTTTCTGCTTGTGTGAAGTGGATAGAGGAGGTCGACAGGATGGCATATGCACAGCTGCAAACCTCTGAAGGACCCTGCATCTTGTTGTTCGGGGGACGTTGGAGGCACCAGCAGCTTCAAAAACTTGTCTGCTGCTATGACAAGGCTTTTTTGCCGCTGCTCTTTTAACCTGACGTAATTGCCTGTAGGAAAGAGTCCTCAATTTGCCCTTATCAGCACGCACACGTGTGTTCTGTGAATCAGCTACATACTTCTTGATTGCCAAGACACTTCATCCTGATCATCGCACAATGTTGATTGTAGTCATGCCTTGACCTAAACACTCCACAATTTGTTGCTTCTCAGCAGCCGACACATCCTTTTTCTTTCCCATTTTGGCAGAAAATGTAGGCTGCTTAATAATGTGAGACAGCCTTCTTAAGTAGTCTTGCCTTTCATTGGACACACCTGCCAAACTAATTAGCACAGGTGTCTGCAATTGCTTACAGTGATATAAAGAGCCCTGACACACATCACCATCAATGAGTTTAACTGACAAACAAACAAATTCTTCCCTTATCACTCCTAAACACTTTTTGCATAATAATTTGGAACACAGTGTACATGTGCTTTTCCAAAAAACACCAGTGGTTCACGTAGTGAATCTTACAGTTCTAACTTGCCAACCGTGGTCTGTATGGAGTTGTTCAATAAAGCGCCCAAAATTAAGATAACATAGATGGGAGAGGTCTCTATGAATAGGAATTCCTAAGTATTTGATACCCTGTGAAGGCCAGGCAAAGGGAAAGTTGGACTGGATGGAATCCTATATGGATTTGGGGAGGGAGACATCGAGGGCCTCAGACTTCGCTGCATTGATTTTAAAATTTGACCATGTAACAAAGTGATTTATTTCAGCCATAACAGCATGGATGGATATATGTGATTGAGTGATATATACTAGGACATCATCAGCAAATAGAGAGCACTTGTACTCTGTGCCTCCCACCTCAATCCACCTAATATTGGGGTTATGGCGAATTGATGAGAGCAGGTGCTCCGTCACTAGGATGTATAAGAGAGGGGACAGAGAACATCCCTGCCTTGTCCCATTGGTGATTGTGAAAGGTGATGAAAATGTTCTGACGCGCCCCCTGGGCCTTGGGACACCCGGAGCCGGACCCTTTTTGGTGGATGCTGGTGGTTGTAGTCTCCGTGGCGGCGACCCGGTTCCGTGGCTCAGGGCGGTCAAACCAGTGGCGGAACTATTTATGTGGTTTTGATGTTTAAATGTCCGACTACGCCACCCGTGGATTGCGGTCAGAGTGAACCGCCGCTCCAGGGCAGACCGCTGAGGCTGGTGGTGTGGGTGCAGCAGAGCGTAGCATAACTCCCCACGGGAGGAGTATAGCCTCAGGGCAGTGTATGCGGAGGATGGGGGTGATGGTGCAGGGCAGCAGCAGTAACGACACGGAGTCAGTGATGCAGTCCAGGGCCTTTACTCACAGTTCTTATTATCCAGACCACGTCTGCAGGTAACGGCTGCCCACGTCGTACTGTGCTCACCAGGTGAGGGGCTCAGACAACTCCCAGATAACTTTGGAGCGCTTCACAGGACCCCTTTGTGTGTCCTTTGTCTGGCCTTTCTTACCAACCCTTCTGTCCGGCTGCCTCGGGCCTCCTCTTGGTAAACTTGGCGCCAGTTTCCCTGACCCTATGTGGTGCCTTCCTAGCGGGTGTAGCGAGGGGCTGCGCCACATAAAATGTCACAGCCTCCTGTTTCTAGCTGAGGGTCGTTTCCTGCCTCCACTAGTTTCGGGGACCGGTCTCCCCCTTTGGCCTGACCCCTCCACGCAGGTGGATTCGGGCGTGCGGTGGCGACTCGCCCGTCTGCACCCCTGGGATCCCTTCGTTCCTCGTTCCTGGAGCCTTCTCCGCTCCTCTTCCTTCCTTCTCCCTCTTCCAGGCCTGGGCCTCTGTTACTAGGCCCGCCTCTGGAGCAGAGCTCATGCAGAGCCCCTGCTCACTGCCACTTCTGCTCAGACTTCTCTGCACTGAACTAAGATGGTGCCCACCTTTTATACTCCCTTCTCAATGCACCCAGGAACTGCTTCCTCCCTGCTCCTGCACTACAGGGTTCCCCTTCCTCAGTGTTCCCTCCCCCCACTCCAGCCAGGGACTGTCGTGCCCATCTCAGGGGCATATTGGTCGCCCTGCCCCACAGCAATGTGGTGTAATGCATGCAGGTGTCGGGTCCTGATCCACACTACATCCTTACCTGAGAGTAAGATATCACACCTCTGGGTGAGGTGCAATACCTCTGTAGCAACCGAGCCCTCAGGGTGCTACAGTTCCATTTATCTTCAGCCTAGGTGACGTATTGCGATACAGAGCCGTGATTTTGGCTATAAAAGGGTCCCCTAGACCCCTACCCCAAGCTTTTTAAGAGAATCATATATGGCGTGCCAGGAGACTCTATGGAATGCTTTCTCAGCATCCAACGAGAGTATCTAATTACAAAGTTTTAACTGCATCTAGCCCAGGAAATACTTTGTGCCTAGTAGCAGTGTCTGCTAGTCAGCGGATTATCCCGGCTGTTAAGCAAGCTACACCACCTGTAGTTTGGACACTTAATTTTTTCAAAGGAAATGCTTCGGGACCACGGGATACTCAGTGAAGAGCATCAGGAGGCACCCCAAGGCATAGGGGCTGGGACTGGCAGTAGGATGCCTTGCGGTGGACAGCCGAGCTCGATCCTTATAAAAGCTTTTTAACTGCAGCAGCTTTAGTGGACGCTACTGGAGCTGGAATTACGCGGCTGCTGGCATGAGACTTGCCCTCCAATAGATCCTTGTAAATGGATTTAAAGTGTATTCATTCAAATTAGAGAGACAATTTAAATTAAAAAGCTTAGAGCTGCCTCCACCACAGGGGGGCTCGCTCGACCCACCAGCGGACAGGCACCAGTATTGGGAGAGGGGGGCTGGCCGTCAGGGTTCACCGCGGCTCTGGCACAAACCCGGCGATGCGGAGGTGGCACGGGCAGGAGCGGACTGAACGTGTCGGCTTCTCACTTTTTGGATTTTAGAAGGGCATGACATGCCTATATCTGTGTCTCCCCCTCCTTTTACTCCTCCACCTCTTTTCTTTTCGCATGACTATATGTACTTGTCACTTTTCCATGTGTTAGTTGTGTCTTCTGAGCAGTTTGTCAGCTTTTGGACACCTTTGAAGGTGTTTTCTATGTGTTTCTATGTGTTTTTGTTTGCCTGCCATTGGTTTTAACGGTGTTCGAAGGTGTTCGACGAACAGTTCGACGAACAGTCCGGCGAACACACGGGTGTTCGACGAACTGAACCGAACTCGAACACTACGGGGGTGGCTCAACACTAGTTGAAAGTTGAGCACATCTGATCAGCTGTATCAACACCCCCTTTGGTTGCATTATAAAATGTAATTATCTCCGGGTTTTATTGTACCTCAGTCCCAGGATCGATGGCAACATCAACATGAAGTATTGATAGAAGAAGTACAATTTTTTTTGCTTGTGGTACATAGGAAACCAAAACCTTTCCATTATGGAATACAAGCATACTGCTGTACTGTTGTCTCCCTTTCACACTTACAAACTGTGTAGGCAATTCTTATTTATTTTTTCTTACAGTTCCGACATATGAAAGCTTCTGCATTTTCAGATAATCAATCAGATCACAATTTGAAAACCATTTGTCAGCTGTTATATTGCGACCCGATCCAAATAAGGGCTCAGGCAGTCTTTTTACAACATCACTGGGTTTGTTGCTGACACAGTAAGGACCTTCTGGTTGTTTTCCTGCATAAACTTCCAGGTTGTAAGTGTAGGTCTTACTGGCATCAACAAGGGCATACATTTTTATTCAATATTTCTTAGGCTTTGATGGAATATATTGACGAAAGGCACATTTACCACGAAAACCAGGGAGTATTTAGTCAATAGTGAGATTCTCCCCAGGGCAATAGCTTTTTTTACAGTTTTCAACAAATTTTTGGAATATATCACGAATTGGAGCAAGTCGGTCATGTGTTTTACGCTCGGTTCGGGTAGTTCTGTCGTCAAACCGAAGGCAACGAGTTAGAAGCTTGAATCTGTTTATGGACATAACAAGGCCAAATTTTTCAACTCCATCCCTATCTTTACTCCAAAGTGCCTCCAAACTTTGTCTATTTGCCCTATAAGCTCCTTCAAGATTTAATAATCTAAAAAAAGCATGCAGTTCTATTTCATCTGTGGCCTTGATAGTTCTGTTGCAGATGAACTTGTCCTTTATAATGTCTATATATTGGTTGGTATATGTGACAATAGAGTCCAGAATGTCATCTGAGAATAAACTATTCCAGCATTCAGCTGCAGTTTTTGCATTACTTGCAGTTCCTATAACTGCAGGAAGGTGAGTAATAATGTTTTGAGGTTCCCTACATTTTTTCTGGAGTGGCTTCTTGTTCCATTGTTTTTTTTTTATCTTTTCCCATATAATAATATTCTACATCTTCATCCTCATCACTGTCATCATCTTGCTCTGTTTCAGAATCCACTTCACATACTTCCACCTCATCATGAGAATCAATCTCACTTTCCTCTCCTAAATCCTCATTCAGTGTGGGGTCTGCATCATCTAACAGCATGTTTGTTACTTCCTCAACATCAAGGTTTTTTGACAAATTGTACATTTTCCTCTCCATTTCAGCAGATAATCTGAAGCAAGAGAAGGAATATGTGTTAGGGAACTACTGTATATGCCTGAGCAGCACACTTTCTTTTTTAATCTGCCTTATTTCTATGAAATATCCTCACACTTGATGCTATACATTCATAAAACAAGCTAAATAAACAATTGTGATGAATAAAAACATAAAATACCAACCTTATTGAGTGTGACGTGTTCACATACAATGAGCCTGAGAGATTAGCGCAGTTATATCTGTCCTCCTGAAGCTCTGCAATCCAACTGTGGTATGAGGTTTCACAGAGCTGCTAGAGACAGGAGACTACCTGGAGGGAGGGGATTTCCTCACAATCTGGTGAGGAAGGAGAAATGAAAGTAAAAGAGATGTGCCTGTCCGGCCTATTGTATGTGACGGAGGGTTAAGCTATTTGATACTGTGCTAGACACCAAGGACAAAACTATATGCAGATCCAAAACAGAGAAATTCTTGGTTTAAAAGAGCATCAGTACACTTGTAAGAGAATAAACAATCTGAATACTAAAAAATGGAAAGCTTTATTAGATGCTATAGCTGAACAAAAAGACACACAAGTACATATAAAAATGTGTGACACTCCCTCTTGAAGAAGCCCCATGTTGGTTGAGCAATGCGTGGGGTCGGTGGCTTCTTCATACCGCTTATCTATATTTTGGGTAATATCAAAAGGTCACACGCTTTCTTTTTTCTTGATCTGATATCTATATTATTTATTTTAATTTACTATATTCTTTATATATTTTTTGTGTTCTTTTTGTCTCAATACGGTTGTCACCTTTATATTTTGCTATCATCTTTGGGACATATTACCCCTGTATATACGAGGGGGTACCCCAAAAAAACGAGAATTATTTTAAAATGTTCTTTTCAAGATAACATCTTTAAAACTTGAATCCCCTTCAAAATACTGTCCATTAGATGATATGCACTTGTCCCAACATTTTGTCCAATGTTCGAAACATTCTTGCATATTTTTCTGAACGAATGCTGTTAAATGCCTCCAGAATTTTTTTCATAACCTCTTCTATACCCTGAAAAGGCTTTCCCTTTAGGTTTTTCTTCATTTTTGGGAATAAAAAGAAGTCACAGGGGGCTAGGTCAGGTGAGTAAGGGGGTAAGAAAGCACTGTCATGCTGTTTTTCACCCAAAACTGGTTTATTTTCAATGCTTTGTGGGTGGGTGCATTGTCATAATGAAGTAGTCAGTCTCCTGATTACCACAATTCAAGTTGTTTTTTTCTCACTGCCTCACGCTATCGCTTCAGCACTTGCAGATAGTAATGTTGGCTCACTGTGGTGCCATCAAGGACTTCAAACTTGATTTCACTTGCCGTGCTTTTTGAGTTCTGGGCGATGAAGCTGTCGTCCACTGGCTGAACTGTTGTTTTGTTTCAGGATCATAGGCGTAACACCAAGATTCATCCCGTGTGATGACTTTTGACAAACAATCTGAGTCAGTTTGTGCCTATTCTTTCAATTTCTGACACATTCTGATGGTTCTCCCTATGGTCATTTAACAGGAAACAGAATTTGATGTTTGTGCATTGCTCCTTAAAGTTTGCCATCGCAAAATAGCCGAGCGCGTTGGGAGGGGCTTAAGAAAACAATCACTCTGTCAGCTGCAATAGCTTTTCATGAATGCTACTTGGCCAACTGAGCAGGGAGAATGTCCAGTAAGCATACCTAGCGGGAGAGGGCAGCACTGCCAACCCACTTGCCTACAGAAAATAATTCTTGTTTTTTTAGGGTACCCCCTCGAATCTGTACATTTTGGAGGGAGTTAGCTTATATTTCCACACTCATCTTCTTTTGTGATTTTATATTTTTTGAAAAAACAAATCATTGCTTGTTTTTGCTCTTTAATTGTTTTTGATATTTACTCATGTGTCTTTTTGTTGAGCTATAGTATCTAATAAGCTTTACATTTTTTAGTATTCACATTGTTCTCTTACATGGGTACTGATGCTCTTTTATGCCAAAAATGTATCTCCTTTAGTAATGCTAGATAACCACATACAAACACAGACAACATCCATATTCAAACCCACGTAACCAATGATTTTCATAAACTAAGTTTGGATGATACACTTCTATCCTTTCAAATTAGCGAATCTATCAATATTTGTTGGAAAATAAACTTTGTTTTTTTCATGTGATATGCATATAAATTTTGTATATTTTAAGAGAAAAGATTTTTGTGCATTACTGAAAACACCAACTTTGAACTTATTTCTTGCATTTTTATTTGCAATGTTAAAAGAAATGCTGATTTGATAAAATAGATCTCTTTTGCTTGTAAGATGTACATACTTTCAATTTCCGTTATACTTGTCACACACTGCAGAGGAAAGTAATTGTGATGAGTAAATTACATTTTATGCTATAGTTGCTTTGAGTAATAGTGATCAATTTATCAGTAAACTTGTATAATAAAACCTGTAATTATTCACACTTTGGGAAGGATCAGAATAGTATTATTTGTAACATGTCTGATACTTTTCTTTTTGTAGAAAATGCAAATAACTTTGCTCATAAAAATATTACTTTTAGTTACAATATGTGTTTTTTTGACAATTCAACATGGTTTCAGCTATTGTAGAACCGAAGGAGAAAAATGGATTTTCCAGCACTTCTATCCATAAAATATGTTTTTTTTTAATTCATATACCTCCTAAAAACTACATTTGGATTTTTGGGTAAGAACTTAGATATAACTGTATCATTCTTCAGTATAAACCAGTATTTTGTAAGTATCCCACTAATCCTCCCATGGGACTGATTAAAGGTAGTGACAAAACTGTATTTAAATGTATTACCAGCTGGAGAATTATTTTCTTGTGTCCAGTTAGTTAGGCAATCAACCTGTTTCAACTTCCTTGTTCTTTTATAAGCATTTTTCAAAATGTTGGTGGGGTACACGTTTGGCCTGAACCTCATTTGTGGTACTCGTGATTCAGTTTCCAAATCATCATCATTTGTGCAATTTTTCTTTATTCATCAATACTGCCCGTAAGGCACATTCTTAATCCATTTTAGAAAATGTCCACTAGAGAAGTCCAGATAACTGTGAACATCCACATTTTTTAAATGAGTGAATGTGTGGATCCCACCATTGTCTTCTCTTGAAATTACCTGATCCCAAATTTCAATACTTGATTCTGAGTAAGAGAAGGAAAATTCTAACTCCCACAGATTTGTGTTCAATTTATCAACCAATGCTTGGGCTCCCTCATGTATCTCCATCCAAATAAAAAAGAGATCATCTACATATCTTTTATAACAAAGAATGTGACCTATCGGCAGGAAAGACTACGCAATGTGTAGGGATCTGAAAAGTCCCATAAAGAGGGGTGAATCTCATCCTCATAGCACAGTCACTCAACTGCTGATATGTTACATCATCAAAAGAAAAAATATTATGGTTGAGTATAAATTCAATACCCTGTTAAGTGAACCTACTTTGCTGATCTGTAATAGAGCTATCCTGGCATAGAAAATAGTCCACAGCCTCAACCCCCAGTTGATGTTCAGTGTTAGAATAAAGTAAACTAGCATCCAAGGTGAAAAATGATAAAATGTAGGGGGGAGCTACAAGTTTAGTTAATTCGATTATTAGGTGTGATGAGTTATGAATATGGGAAGCTAATTGAATTACATGTTGCTGGAGAAATAAGTCAATATAATGAGACAAATGTGAGGTGATTGTTTTGACTTCATTCTGACCACATCTTCTCTCCCCAGGCTACACATTAGAGTTCACAGGACAAGACCACTCTGAATCCATTCATACCCAGCATTCTTTTGAATAGACATACGATTCCCTGTACAGGGATGGGAGTTACGCTTGTATTGTCCACTCTGAGTCAGACCTAAATTATAATCTCCACAATCTCTGAACAGTTTCTTTGCTTTTTTGTTTATTGTCAGTTTCAAATTTATTGAGTCTTACTGTAATAGAATTATCAATGTGCTTATACTCTGAAAAATCAGAAAATTTGGATAACTTGTCACAAATCTCCTTAATTTTGTTTAAAGCAGATGAGTCTATGTTCTCACATTTTAGTATTAGCCTCGATAACATGCCATTGGAGAATTGTATCATATAATTATCCCATTCCTTCATGAATGTTATATCGTCAGGAAAAGTGGAAGTAAAGGGCATTCTAAGACTCCATGGGATGATATTTTCTACCAAATACAGTTTAAAAAAATTGCATATTGTGTATGATTAACTTCAATTTTCCATTGATCTTCAGGATGTAAAGACAATTCTGTCATCAATTTTATTTTATCTGCAGGCAAGAAATAAGATTGCAATGAAATAAAATATAAAATGTAAAATAAGAACAGCAATTACCAATGTAGAAAAATAAGTAAGGAAATATTATAGTGTGATTTGCTTCAATGTAGTTGTAACATGCAATATGTAGATTGTACCATTCTGCCTGTTCATATAAGAATGAACAAACCTAGATGAAACATTAGGAATGGAGTAACAAATCATAGCTTGTCTATACATTTTCTCCATGAACACCAAAAAAAATCCCTACAGTTTACAGATATTAATATGAGAACTTATTTTTGATATATCTGTGGATAGATTTCAAAAGTTTATGGAATCATTCTGGATCTTTCAATTGTCTACATTGTATCTTGAGGGTCTTAATTAAGGATGCATGGACCTGTGGAAGATCGGGTTCTGGTAGTTGACCCAAAATTTTGTCCAAAGTTCAGTTTGGGTACCAGAACTGTACCTGAACTTCCACCAGTACCTGAACCGTACTGAAAACAATGTAGTCCTGAACTTTGGATCTGGAAAAAAAATCTCTCTCCTCAGACTTGCCCTAGAACTCCAAACATTGCAACGCATTTCTGGGGAATGTCCATGTACGGCGTTAAGCACCGGACACTAACTGTCTGGTACGAACGCCAAACTTTTAATTTTGGGTTCATTCATCTCCAGTCTTCATGAATGCATAGAGAAGATACAAAAATCTAGTAAGAATCATGATGTTATAGTTTTGATAACCCTGTTTTATTATTCAGTAATACTTTTGAAATATAATTATTGTCTTTAAATGAAGACTTTAAGAGAACATATAGAGAAAATTTTAGAAAAGGTCACACTTCTAATGACATTAATTAAATTTACTAGACACTTTCTGGCAATTAGAACTGAGAAGTAGATGAGAAAAGAATATGAGACAGAAATGGGAAAAGAAGATAAAAATAAGTTCACAAAGTAATCAGTAATGTTCCTTTTTACAGAAATATGAAAAATTAGGCTAAGTTTTGATATATTTGTTGATGACTGGTATAAACTGACTCATTAATCCAATATAATAGTTGCAGAACAAATCCGCCTCATGGTAGGAAGACGCAAACAGTCAGAACTATCTCTGAGCTGTAAAGGATCATTACTCAGAACAGTGATTTCAGGGCTTATTAAGTTATAGTTGGTTTGATTGTAGTTTGCTAAGGTTGCAGAAAACCAAGTTTTATTCTGAATATTATTTTTTTTTATTATTATCATCATCATATTTGAGCTTTTTAATGACTGTCTATTAGTTTAAAATATAAGTCATCATCAGTATATAGCTATAGTACTACAACTATCATCAGTAATAAACCCATCACCAGAACCAACATTAGTAAATGAATACAGCCCCAAATCCAACAGCAGTACTTTAATACAGCACCATAACCTTTATTAGTAAATGAATACAACACTAGAACCACAATCATTATATAGCCATCATCATTATATAAATATAGCACTAGAGCAAACATCAGTACATGGATACAGCACCAGATAAAGCATCAGCGTATGAATAAAGTATCAAAATCAATGTCAGTGCATGAATGTAGCATCAGGACATTAATAGAGCATTAAGAACCATCATTAGTACATGATCACATCATCAGAACTAACATCAGTACTTGAAGACATCACTAGAACAACAATGTGTACATTAATAGAGCATCAAAAGAATCAGTGCATGAACACATCACCAGAACCAACATTAGTACATGAATACAGCCTTAGACCAAACATTAGCAGTATAGTAGATCACCTTAATCATCATTAACACTTGAACCACAATCATTACATGAATACCAACTCAGAATTATGATCATTAATATGGCACCAGAGCTAACATCAGAACATGAATACAATACCAGAACTATTATCAGTACATGACAGCATCAGAACAATCATCAGTACATGCTTCCCCTGTTTTATAACATTTTGCAAATAGATTGCAACATTCTCAAGGTACAGGTATTCTTTTAAAAAGTCCTGTGAATGGGAGTTCAAATGTTAGGCGGGTTAAACATGCAGTGTTATTAGGTACACTGATTCAAAAAAGCCACATAAGTCTGTATTGTCTGGACATAGAGTACTTAAGGCACCACTGTATGCTGTCATACACACAACGTTGTCACATACACACATACATGGGGTCTCACAAAATTTATTTCAATATTGTTATTTAAAACACAATTCTTCACTAATAAAGGACAATGCATCTGAAAAGCAAAAGTTATGAAGCCGTAAAGAAAATTTATATTTTATGGAGGTAGAGGAACATAAGTATTAAACTTTTAGTGTTAACATGTAGATTGAACTTAATCTATTCTTCTTATGTTTAAAATGGAGTGTGTAAAACACTGATATATTTACTCTAAATGTCTATTTTTCTTTGTAGTGATTCAATTGCCAACAACTACAGCCCTGCAGCCAGAGACTTTTCAACACATTCTGTCTACAAACTTAGCACTATCAATGGTAAGTGTGTTTTAAGTTTACAAAATATACATAAGATTTATTTCATTTTTTTTAAAGTAGTTGTGATTTATTTGCAAACTTCTGGTAGCATTTTCTTTAACTTAAAAGAGTTGTCCATTACTTTGGAGCACATTAATAATGGGCCAGTGGTATTGTGAAAATTGAAAAAAAAGATTTCACTACTGACGGCTGAACGTGCTTGCTCAACAAGTTCGGCGCTCGACGAGTATTTCCCGGGTTGCTCGGGCGGGAACTTGGGTCCCTGCCCTGCATGTTTGGGGCTCTTTAGAGAGCCAATGAACACGCAGGGATTGGCTGCCACCCACTGTAATGCCGTAGCCATGTTGGTTGTGATTGGCTGGCTGGCTCCACAGCGTCATCAGGTCTATACAAGACCTGGCGCCACTATGCTCATCGCAGTCTACCCCGGAAACAGCAGAGTAGGTAGAGGTGCTGCTGAGTCAGAGAGAGATTTGCTTGTTTATAGTTAGTATAGGTATTCCACAACATATATATATATACAGTGCTGGCCAAAAGTATTGGCACCCCTGCAATTCTGTCATATAATACTCAGTTTCTTCCTGAAAATGATTGCAATCACAAATTCTTTGGTATTATTCTCTTCATTTAATTTGCTTGCAAGGAAAAAACACAAAAGAGAATGAAGCAAAAATCAAATCATTGATCATTTCACACAAAACTCCAAAAAAGGGCCGGACAAAATTATTGGCACCCTCAGCCTAATACTTGGTTGCACAACCTTTAGCCAAAATAACTGCGAACAACCGCTTCCGGTAACCATGAATGAGTTTCTTACAATGCTCTGCTGGAATTGTAGACCATTTTTCTTTGGCAAACTGCTCCAGGTCCCTGATATTTGAAGGGTGACTTCTCCAAACTGCCATTTTGAGATCTCTCCATAGGTGTTCTATGGGATTTAGGTCTGGACTCATTGCTGGCCACCTCAGAAGTCTCCAGTGCTTTCTCTAAAACCATTTTATAGTGCTTTTGGAAGTGTGTTTTGGGTCATTGTCCTGCTGGAAGACCCATGACCTCTGAAGGAGACCCAGCTTTCTCACACTGGGCCCTACATTATGCTGCAAAATTTGTTGGTAGTCTTCAGACTTCATAATGCCATGCACACGGTCAAGCAGTCCAGTGCCAGAGGCAGCAAAGCAACCCCAAAACATCAGGGAACCTCCGCCATGTTTGACTGTAGGGACCGTGTTCTTGTCTTTGAATGCCTCTTTTTTTTCCTGTACACTCTATGTTGATGCTTTTTCCCAAAAAGCTCTACTTTTGTCTCATCTGACCAGAGAACATTCTTCCAAAACGTTTTAGGCTTTCTCAGGTAAGTTTTGGCAAACTCCAGCCTGGCTTTTTTATGTCTCGGGGTAAGAAGTGAGGTCTTCCTGGGTATCCTACCATACAGTCCCTTTTTATTCAGAAGTCGACGGATAGTATGGGTTGACACTGTTGGACCCTCGGACTGCAGGGCAGCTTGAACTTGTTTGGATGTTAGTCGAGGTTCTTTATCCACCATCGGCACAATCTTGCGTTGAAATCTCTGGTCAATTTTTCTTTTCCGTCCACATCTAGGGAGGTTAGCCACAGTGCCATGGGCTTTAAACTTCTTGATGACACTGCTCACGGAAGACACAGGAACATTCAGGTCTTTGGAGATGGACTTGTAGCCTTGAGATTGCTCATGCTTCCTCACAATTTGGTTTCTCAAGTCCTCAGACAGTTCTTTGGTCTTCTGTTTTTTCTCCATGCTCAATGTGGTACACACAAGGACACAGGACAGAGGTTGAGTCAACTTTAATCCATGTTAACTGGCTGCAAGTGTGATTTAGTTATTGCCAACACCTGTTAGGTCCCACAGGTAAGTTACAGGTGCTGTTAATTACACGAATTAGAAAAGCATCACATGATTTTTCAAAGGGTGCCAATACTTTTGTCCACCCCCTTTTTTAGGTTTGGTGTGGAATTAAATCCAATTTGGCTTTAGGACAATTCTTTTTGTGCTTTTTTCATTGAAGACAAATTAAATGAAGATAATAATACCAAAGAATTTTTGATTGCAGTCATTTTCAGGAAGAAACTGAGTATTATCTGACAGAATTGCAGGGGTGCCAATACTTTTGGCCAGCACTGTATGCAGTGCATTGTGAAAGTATTTGGCCCCCTTGAACTTTTCTACCTTTTGCCACATTTCTGGCTTCAAACATAAAGATATAAAATTCTAATTTTTTTGCGAAGAATCAACAACAAGTGGGACACAATCGTGAAGTGGAACAAAATTTATTGGATATTTTAAACTTTTTTAACAAATTACAAACTGAAAAGTGGGGCGTGCAATATTATTCGGCCCCATTACTTTCAATGCAGCAAACTCACTCCAGAAGTTCAAAGAGGATCTCTGAATGATCCAATGTTGTCCTAAATGACTGGTAATGATAAATAGAATCCACCTGTGTGGAATCAAGTCTCCGTATAAATGCACCTGCTCTGTGCATTTATACGGAGACTTGAGATGTTTAAAAGATTTCCCAAGTTTTAAACATCTCAAGGAGCACTGTGCAAATCTACCAAGACCTGGCCGTCCCTCTAAACTTTCATCTCGAACAAGGAGAAGACTGATCAGAGATGTAGCCAAAAGGCCCATGATCACTCTGAATGAACTGCAGAGATCTACAGCTGAGGTGGGAGAGTCTGTCCATAGGACAACAAACAGTTGTGCACTGCACAAATCTGGCTTTTATGGAAGTCTCATTTGAAGTTTGCCACAAGCCACCTGGGAGACACACCAAACATGTGGAATAAGGAGCTCTGGTCAGATGAAACCAATATCAAACTTTTTGGCCACAATGCAAAACGATATGTTTGGCGTAAAAGCAACAAAGCTCATCACCCTCAAAACACCATCCCCACTGTCAAACATGGTGGTGACAGCATCATGGTTTGGGCCTGCTTTTCTTCAGTAAGGACAGGGAAGATGGTTAAAATTGATGGGAAGATGCATGGAGCCAAATACAGGACCATTCTGGAAGAAAACCTGTTGGAGTCTGCAAAAGACCTGAGACTGAGGTGGCGATTTATCTTGCAACAAGACAATGATCCCAAACATAAAGCAAAATCTACAATGGAATGGTTCAAAAATAAACATATCCAGGTGTTAGAATGGCCAGATCAAAGTCCAGACCTGAATCCAATTGAGAATCTGTGGAAAGTTGAAAACTGCTGTTCACAAATGCCCTCCATCCAACCTCAATTAACTCGAGCTGTTTTGCAAGGAAGAATGAGCAAGAATTTCAGCTTCTTGATTTGCAAAACTGATAGAGACATACCCCAAGCGACTTGCAGCTGTAATCGCAGCAAAAGGTGGTGCTACAAAGTATTAACTCAAAGGGGCCGAATAATATTGCACGCCCCACTTTTCAGTTTTTAAATTGTTAAAAAAGTTTAAAATATCCAATAAATTTCGTTCCACTTCACGATTGTGTCCCACTTGTTGTTGATTCTTCCCCTAAAAATGAGAATTTTATATCTTTATGTTTGAAGCCAGAAATGTGGCAAAAGGTAGAAAAGTTCAAGGGGGCCAAATACTTTCACAATGCACTGTATATATATCCATCTGAACTAATAGTCCTTCTGAGGACTAATCCAGCTGCATATATTCAGTGGTGATAGCAGGAGTTAGGCAGGCAGGCAAGTTATGTGGCAGACTGCAGTGCATATAGTGCAAGAGGGTCCATTGAATGTCCTTTTAGTATAGGTATTCCACAACATATATATATCCATCTGAACTAACAGTCCTTCTGAGGACTAATCCAGCTGCATGTAATCAGTGTTAGGCAGGCAGGCAGTGTATGTGGCAGACTGCAGTGCATATAGCACAAGAGGGTCCATTGAATGTCCTGTCTGCTGCTGCTGTAATAATTACAGATATTTGTAGACATAGCCCCATATATCAGGGGCCAGGACAATTTTTTTTATCTTAATCCTGATTATTTGCTTAAAAAGTAATCCAGAGTACACTATTTTTCTGCTCCATTTGCTTGTTAGCACTGCAGAATACAGCCAGATCTGTTCCATATTTCAACGATAAAAATCCAGAAATTTGAACTGAACGTGGAAAATATTGGCCTCCTTTTGCATTCTGATGCAGTGTGTCAGTCAAGCTATTCACACTAGGTCTCTGTGAAGAATAATATTAGTAAATTACAGGCCTGCTATTTAAAACCGTGGTACTCTGTCAGACATAACACATATAACAGTGTTCCAAAATCAGCCATTTCTGCCTTCCATTTCATTGCAGTGTGTCAGTCAAGCTATTCCCATTTAGTATCTGTGTAGAATAATATTAGTAAATTACAGGCCTGCTATTTAAAACCATGGTTCTCTGTCAGACATATCACATATAACAGTGTTCCAAAATCAACCATTTCTGCCTTCCATTTTGTTGCTTTGTGTCGGTCAAGATATTCACACTAGGTCTCTGTGTAGAATAATATTAGTAATTTACAGGCCTGCTATTTTTAACCATGGTTCTCTGTCAGACATAACACATATAACAGTGTTCCAAAATCAGCCATTTCTGCCTTCCATTTCGTTGCAGTGTGTCGGTCAAGCTATTCCCACTAGGTCTCTGAAGAATAGTATTAGTAAACTGCAGGCCTGCTATTTAAAAACGTGATTCTCTGTCAGACGTATCACATATAGCTGCGGTTCAAATCCAGCCATTTGTAGTGAACATGGAAAATATTGTCTTCCATTTATAGATTGTAGCAGAGTGTCAGTGTACACCATTTTACAGCTCCATTTACAGCTCCATTTGCTTGTTCGCAGAATATAGACAGATTTTTTTAGTTTTATTCATATTACTATATTGTGGAAGCAGAGGAACTTTTTTCAATGATCAGATGCACGTGATCCATATGACTGCCGTAATAATACAGAAATTTTATGGAGCGTGCTAAATATTCCACTCATTTTAAAGTCAGCCACCTGTGTTTTGTTGAACCAATTGACATTTGGTCGCTGACAAATACCATACTATTAGGCGACTGACTGAAACCGTGGCCATCAGATGTTATCCCATATGACTGACCTAATCCAGCAATTATTGTGAGTGTGTCAAATATTACACTCCATTTAAAGTATTGCAGTTGTGGTTTCAAACCTATTCTCAGTTGGCCGCTGACAAAATATCTGTGAACAATGTTGTCAGAGTATTACATCACTTTTGCGGACTGACACAAAAAAAACATACAAAAAACAAGCTAAAATGGAAAAAATGTTAAGAAACATTCTTTCCAGGGTAATGACTTGTATATAAGGCCATAGAAATAAAAAAAAAATAAAGTTATGAACTGTGGAAGACATTTATGCGACCAGAATGAACACTCATCTGTAGCTGGTGATGATACCACCAAGCAGCAGCACCTGTTCCTATTATAAATGCATCTAACAGCGTTATTGATCGGGAATAGAATAGATTTTAAATTTTTTTGGGCAGCACCAGCAACACGCAGCATAAGACAATAATACCTTGCTGGATCGGTGTAATACTCTATCCATACTGCGATACCTCACATGTAAAAGAATTTAAGATAATACAGTTAATATTCTAGAATACAGAATCTATTTGAATTTTCCTTCCCATTATTAAGGAGTGTGTCTCCTTTACTGTTACATGCAACAATTTCAAGGGCTGCCAAAAATTAAGACCCATTCCAATATAAAAAAAAAATAGAATAAATAAAAACACAGTAGGATCTTTCTTGAGCATAAAAATCAGACTTGCCAATGTAACCGCAATGTGATCACATTGATCAGCTCCTGCACCTCCTCCTCCAGTTCGGCCTCCATCTCCGAAATGACCACATCAGTCACAAGCTGAAAGCACTGCAGCACTGCTTTGGCCAAGGGGCAACAGGATGTGCTGAAGATAACATGCTTAATCCTTAGGTGACAAACTGCCCACCGCTGCAGAGTTGTTGAAAGCTGTAACACAGCAGCCTGATCTGTGGCTCTCACCACTGAACATACAGCCAGGCATGGTCGTGTGTGACAATGGGCGGAACCTGATGGCAGAGAAATGACAGCCAGAGTAGATACAGTTTCCCTCTATGTCGGTCCTTTCACTGAGCTAAAGAATATGGCTGTGGTGAAATACAACTCTCACCGAGAAGCAGTGTCAGACTGAAAAACATTGGGCCCACCAGAGGATTTGATTCTTTGATTCTGAGGGCCCACCTTTCTCCCCCGCTCAAGAGCCCCATAGCTGCTGCAAAGTTTGTGCTATCATGAACTCTCCTGATGGAGAAGCCAGGGCCCACCTGAGGATTCTCTTTCTCCTGAACCCTGCTGAGAAGCAGCCCTGGCTAAGAAAAGTGTGTGGGAAAGTTCCTAGATGCTCTATGGCTGCTTTCCTACTGAGGGGGAAACCCATGCAAACATGGGGAGAACATACAAAATCCTTGCAGATGTTGTCCTTGGTGGGATTTGAACCCAGGACCCCAGCGCTGCAAGTCTTCAGTGCTAACCACTGAGTCACTGTGCTGCCCTCTCTGTTCTCCCTCTGATGTCTGACATCCAGTATAAACTTGCACCTACTGCCACTCAGCATCTTCATCTCCTTTTTGAGAAACTAATGTATTTGGGCAGAAGAAAAGGAAATTGTGGATGGCTTCGCTATTGGTACTGGGGGCACTGCTAATACCATGGCGTCATGCCATAGTAAGATGGAAATATTCTAGGCTGGTTGGAGCCAGGTTGATTCCCATAGAAAAGTACCAGCAGCAAGCTAAGGAGATGGTGGCCTCAATCATCATCACAACCTCACCTCGGCACTATGAACTCTCCTGAAGGAGAAGTCAGGGCTCACCAGAGAAGTCTCTGGTTCTCTGGTGGGCCTGTCCAACCCTGCCAAGAAAAAGCCCTAGCTAAGAAAAGCCTGTGGGAAGGTTCCTGGACACTCTATGGTTGCTTTTTTACTATGGACTGGCTCCAGCAATTTATAAGATTGCAATCTATGATCCCTTCACTGGCTCCCCATTGGCCAGAGACTTCAGTTCAAAACTGTAACCATGATATGTAAAGCTATCCACAGCCTGTCTGCTCCATATATCTGTGACCTAGTCTCTCGGTACATACTTGCATGCAACCTCCGATTCCCACAAGATCTCCTTCACTACTCCCGTCTTCTCTCCTATTCCCACAATCGCATACAACATTTTTCCCGTGCATCCCTTCTACTCTTGAACTCTGTACCCCAACATATCAGACTCTCGCCTACTGTTGAAATCTTTAAAAGGAAGCTGAAGACCTACCTCTTCCGATAAGCCTTGAACCTGAAATAACCCTCGCTCCACCATACCGCTGCACGACCAGCGGTTCCATCACCTACTGTACCCTTATAGACTGTTTGTGCGCCCTCACAGGCAGGGTCCTTTCTGCTATTGTTCCAGTCAGTGACCTCTTTTCACATGTAAAGTGGAATGGAATAAATGGCGCTATAATAATAATAATAATTATACTACTTGCACTCTGGGTCAATTGATGACACTTTCCTGGTGACTGCCCCTAAATTGATGTGTTTTGGCAGCTTTTGGTCCAATGGCGTTTGGCAATGTTTGGCGAATATTCAACAATTACATTGGCGAATATTGCAAAAACGGCGATTGCAATCCTAAATGAATATTGAAATATTCGCTTGTCTGTAATGAGAAACACCCTTAAAAAACGATGTCGGTGTTGAATCACGGTCTCCCTGGTGATATGGTGGTGGAGGATGAGGAGAAGGAGGAGGGTGACATAAAATAGAACAATTCCTGAAGGGTATACCCATGTCTGGGTGTGAAGGGGTGCATGGGAATAGACCCCCCAAAAAATAACCACTGGATTTCAGTTTATGTTTGATGCTATCATCTGGTGGTATTGAGAAGTCTGGCCCAATTCAGCCCTTGTTCATTTTTATAAGAGTCAGCCTGTCAGCATTTTCAGTTGACAGGCGGATGCACCTATCAGTTTTATCAGTTATAATGCCCCCGGCGGCACTAAAAACTATCTCTGACAAAACGCTAATAGCCAGGACCGCCAAGGTGTAGGAAGACAGTTCCTGCCACGTGTCCAGTTTGCATCTTCCAAAACTTTTCCTTCCTGTCAGAGTTCCCTGTGTATCAGGGCCTGAGCCTGAGAAAACTGTCCCAGACCTTTGATAGCATTCTTCCTCACTTGTACTCCTTGGTTGTCCAATGAACTGTTTGACTGTGACCTCTGCCGCCAGCATTGTCAGATGGGAATTTTTTTTTTGTTAGAATTCTTCAAAAAGAGCCTGAACTTAATATCTCCAAAAATGAACTCCTTCGGTTTCCTCCCTCTACTAACCTACTTACACCTAACTTTCCAATTTCCTTTAGGTGCTGCCGCCATAACTCCCACCCTGCTATCTTGGAGTTATATTTGCCATACAACTTTCCTTTATTCAACGTGGAAAATCACTCACTCGCTCATGTCACCTGCACCTTAAAAACTTCTCCAGAAGTTGCCCTTTTCTCACCTTTGATACTGCAAAAACTCTTACTGTCACTCTTATTCACAAGTGCAACTCTTCTAATTGGTCTCCCCCTAAACAAACTGTCTTCTTTCTAATCCCTTCTGAATGCAGATGCCAGGGTCGTATTTCTATCAAGCCGCTTTAACGACGCTTCTACCCTGTGCCAATCATTACACGGGTTAGGTTAAACAATCACTACAGAATACAATACAAACTCATCTCTCTCACCCACCAAGCTGTCCACAGTTCTGCACTGGCCTATATTTCTTCCCTCATTTCTGTGTATCACCCCTAATGTGCCCTCTGTTCTGCAACTGATCTAAAGCAGACATCCTTAATCAGAACCTCATACCTCCGTCTCCAAGAATTCTCTCGTGCCGTGCCAGTTTTCTGTAATGCCCAAAATGCGTACAATGCGATGGTCATGGTAAAGGCAGGGGAACTTAAATTTGGCCTTGTGTGCCAGACTGCCAACAGCCAAGACTTCCCTGTTCTCACCAAGAGTATGACTGTCTATGTTCTCTTCCTCCTCCTCCTCATTATCACCCAATCCGCGTTGAGATGAGATGTGGCTGGGTAGCATCACTCTGTACAGTTCCTTGCTCTGCCTGCAATGCCTCCTCTTTAATTGTGAACAGCGAGTGTTTCACTAGACAGAGAAGCGGGATGGTGACGCTAATTATGGCATCATTGCCGCTCACCATCTTGGTGGAGTCCTCAAAGTTTTGGAGGAGGGCACAGATGTCAGACGGAAGTGTTGAAGCTGGTACTCAACAACTGCTCTCTGCAGCACAAAATCATTCCAAACATCTGAAACGTTGATTTCCAACGCTTAGTCACATCGCACACCAGTCGGTAAGCTGGAAGCTGCAAATTCTGTTGAAGCCCTGCAAGGGCGGCAGAAGCTGTATAACTTTCTGAAATGAGCACACACGCTGCGTACTTTCACAAGCAGCTCTGGCAGATCCATGTAGAATTTGAGAAACTGCAGAACCACTAAGTTGAGCACATGGGCCAAGCATGGTACATGTGTGAGCTTGCCTAGCTTCAGAGCCGCCTCCAGGTTCTCTGATACAGCTTTCAACAACTCTGCAACGGTGTGCAATTTGTCGCCTAAGCATCCTGTTTATTGTTATTGCCAAACACGAAGTAAATAATCTGGAATATGTCCTCAAAAAATGAATCAAGTGATGGAGATGGAGGCTGAAGAGGAGGATGGGGTGGTGCAGGAGCTGTAGCATGTAGGGCAAACCCTGATTGACCCAGGGGCCACAATCCTCTGCGTCGGGAGGACATGTTCCGTCCCAGGGTCCCACTGGGTCCCGGCTTCCACAATATTAACCCAGTGGAATGCGTCAGTGAGATGAACCGTCCCTGGCCACATTCACCTGACCACGTGTTTGTGGTTAGGGGGTCCTTACCAGTAAATGCACTGGGGAGGGCACGCATAATGTTCTGGGACTCGTGCTTGTGGAAGGCGGAGACGATACCGGGAACATGAAACTACCATCATGAATAATTTGGTCATTGTCTAGGAGACCGAACACAATATTAACCCAGTGACATGCGTCCGTGAGATGTACCGTCCCTGGCCACATTCACTAGTCCATGTGTTTGTGGTTAGGCGGTCCTTCCCACTTAAGTGCACTGGGGAGGGCACGCATAATGTTCTGGCACTCGTGCTTGTGGAAGGCGGAGACGATACTGGGAGAAATAGTGGCGGCTGGGGACCAAGTGTGGACACCCGGCCGCCACCATGAGATTGTGGAAAACTTCCGCCTCCACAAGCCTATAAGGCAACATTTCAAGTGCAAGCAGTCCAGAAATGTGGCAGTTTAGTATTGCGGCCTGTGGGTGGGTGTCCTGCTGCATACTTGCACTTGCATTCCAAGGACAGTGGTAGGGACAATTGAACGCTGCAAAGGGACAAGGACGTGGATGGTGATGGATGCAAATCTACAATGACAGGGGCAGGGCAGGAGGCATATTTGCATGTGCCATGGACAGAGGATTGGCGTGCATTCACAACAGTGGAAGAGGCAGTGGTGTCACCCGCAGACACTGTTTCTGGACTTTGGTGTTTGGCCCAGCTAGTCAGTGATGTTGAGCCACCCCTGTAGTGTTCGGGTTCAGTTCGTCGAACACCCGTATGTTCGCCGAACTGTTTGTCGAACTGTTCGACGAACATCGATGAACACCGTTAAAACCAATGGCAGGCAAACAAAAACACATAGAAACACATAGAAAACACCTTCAAAGGTGTCCAAAACCTGACAAACTGCTCAGAAGACACAGCTAACACATGGAAAAGTGACAAGTAAATATAGTCATGCGAAAAGAAAGAGGTGGAGGAGTAAAAGGAGGGGGAGACACAGATATAGGCATGTCATGCCCTTCTAAAACCAAAAAAGTGCGAAGATGACACGGCCAGTCCGTTCCTGCCCGTGCGACCTCCGTGTCGCCGGGTTTGTGCCAGAGCTGCGGTGGACCCTGACGGCCAGCCCCCCTCTCCCAATACTAGTGCCTGTCCGCTGGTGGGTCGAGCCCCCCCGCGGTGGAGGCAGGTCTAAGCTCTGTAATTTAAATTGTCTCTCTAATTTGAATGAGTACACTTTAAGTCCTTTTACAAGGATCTATTGGAGGGCAAGTTTGATGCCAGCAGCTGCGGTAATTCCAGCTCCAGTAGCGTCCACTAAAGCTGCTGCAGTTAAAAAGCTTTTATAAGGATCGAGCTTGGCAGTCCACCGCAAGGCGTCCTACCGCCAGTCCCAGGCCCTGTGCCTTGGGGTGCCTCCCCCGATGCTCTTCACTGAGTGTCCCGGGGGCCCCAAGCATTTCCATTCAAAAAATTAAGTGTCCAAACTACAGGTGGTGTAGCTTGCTTAACAGCTGGGATAATCCGCTGACTAGCAGACACTGCTACTAGGCCCAAAGTATTGCCTGGGCTAGATGCAGTTAAAAATTTGTAATTAGATCTACAGGCGGTGGCTACTCCGCTGACTAGCAGACACTGAAGCTTTGCAGCAGACCTCTGATTCCCAGGCTATAGTATGAGTAAACAGCTCTTCAGACTCAACCATCTGTGTTACTCCAAGCCATAGTGTATGTACTTTCTTACGGTTAAAATGGGGGGTAGAGACCCGACCAACCTGGAATTGACGATGCCAACATCATGTTAAACACAGCAAGGGGACTCCAAAAAGAGTCTCCATTTTTTCCAAAAATTGTGGCACAGACACCACTTAAGTGGCATCAATTGTCCCAGAGTTGCTTAAAATGGTTGGTGAGGTGATTTTCCAAAATCCTAAAGCTTTTAGTCTCCCCAGAATGACAAAGGTGGGGCAGATGGTGGTTGGCCGGCCCGCTAGGCCGCATTGTAGCACAGTGAGCTTCACACTGCAACTTATGCTTCATATCCATGTGACGGTTCAAGCATAAAGTACTCAAACTATTGTTTTTTTGGCCTCTACTTAGCTTTTGGTGACAAATGTTACAGATAACATGAGTTGGGTCATCCTTAGACATCTCAAAAAATGGCCAGGATATGGAAGGTTTAGAGCCCATGCGACTCTGCTGCTAGCAATACTATCAAATGATTGGCTGGGTTTCGCTGCCCCTTACTCAACGAATTCACAAACATCTCCCGTCGGTTTGGAGTCCCATTATGCCCAACCAAAAACATAGGCCCCACAACAAAGATATCGTTCTTAGTCATCGAAATTGACACCACAGCAAGGTTGTTCCGCCTCCCATGGGAAAAAATTCAAAAACATTACACCTGATATAGGTTTTTTGCGTAGTATGGAAAGTAACACTACAGCAGATGCAAGTATTACTAGGTCTCCTCGTGTTTGCGAGCCGGGTGATGCCAGTCGGAAGGGTTTTTTCTCTTCATTTATCGCCCGCAACAAAAGGGGCATCTAAACCGAGTCATACAATCAGAATCAGCAGGCAGCTACGGGCGGACTTAGAGGTGTGGAAAACCTTCTTATAATCATTCAACGGTCACACGTTATTTATGGCAGCAGAACAGTCCAACATTGAACTAAGATTATTCACCGGGGCGGCAGAATCAGGCGGATATGCAGCGATACTAAATAAACAATGGTGCACAAGCTTATGGCCTCCGTATTGGGCAGTACAAGTGCTGACAAAAAAACAGACAGTCCTGGAACTGTTTCCAATAGTGGTAGCAATAGAAATATGGGGCGCGCGCCAGGCTAACAAAAATATACGCTTCATAACAAAAAACTCCAGCCTAGCGCACTTCATTAATAATATGACGTCATCGTCTCTCCCAGTGCTAGGCCTACTACGCCGGCTAGCATTCCTGTGCCTAAAACACAATGTATGGGTCCGCGCTAGCCACGATGCTTAGGAGTTTAACGCTGCTGCTAACGCTTTATCACAATTCAATTGGCAGATTTTCACAGAGCTCCTCCCCAACGCCCACCCATCGGGCAACAGTTGCCAGCCTTCCTATGGTATCTAGTGGCGAATAGTTGATGCCATTAATCAGAGTGTCAGTTTCCCCGTCGATGTGGCAAGCATACGGTAAGGCATGGGAAGAGTGGACTCGACTAGTAGCAGGCAGACGGGTTGACCAATGTGAACACGGCAGATTACAAGTCACCATAGGATTTCTCCACCAGCTAATGATGAGGGGCATATCAGGGGCGTCAGCGCAGCGGTGGCTGACCGGAGTAGCATTTCACTTCCAACTACTGAATTGGGGAGATGTGACAAAGAGATTCATCATCAGACAATCCATAAAAGGGTGGAAAAGGGGTCAGCCAAGTCAGGAGTGTAGACGTCCCGTCCCGTGTCACTAAAACTGATTTCTCACATCATATCCCTAACACCATTAGCATGACACTCACAATTTGAAGCAACGCTACTGTCTACTGCATTTGCGATCGCCTTCTTCGGGGCGCTATGCATAAGCGAATTAGTCCCTCAATCCAAAATTACCACCAGTGGAGGCTTATTACACCAGGACGTAGTCATAGCCAATAATGCAATACGTCTACGCATACGCAAATCGAAAACAGTTCCAGCGGGCAGGGGCACGTGGGTACTTCTACAACCCACAAACGGTACGCTGAGTCGGGTAACAATAGTAAAAACATATATAACCATCAGATCACAAAGTAATTTCTTCCTATCACACATTGATGGAACGCCATTATCAAGATACCAGTTCCAAGTTTATTTAATAAATGCCTAACATTGGCAGGGAACCACCCCAAAGATTATGGGACACACTCATTCCGCATAGGCGCGGCCACGGAAGCAGCAAGAGCAGGACTGTCAGAAATGGAAGTTCAGAGGATAGGGAGATGGCGATCCACGTGTTTGGCGAGATACATAAGACCGGACTTGTTATCCTAACGTGGTTTGTTTCTTTTACAGGTGACGCTAAGCCAACAGTGTGGGTGATAGGCCACTTGTATATATATATTGTGTAGAAAAAAGGGCGAAAGTCCGCCCAGGCGGGAGGAAATTTGAGTTTCATAACACATATTTCAACTGGAGAGGTATTAGAGGCCTGCAATGGCCACAGGTACTAATGGAGGTAATCAAGGTAGGGAGAGAGGCAAGAGGTCCGGTCATCTTAGTTATACAGGCCGAGGGAAACGACATAGGTTATCACAAGAGCGCATAACTAATGGCAATAATGAAACTAGACACTGAGCGCTTCAGAGAATTTTTCACAAAACTAACTAAAGTATGGTCAGAGATTGTGCCGAGAGAAGTATGGCAAGGTGCCCGAGACATCACGGCCATTGAACGGACAAGGCGGCTAATAAATATTTGGATGGCAAAATTTATAAGAGACAGAGGCGGTGTAGTGATACGACACCGACAACTGTAAGGAGATAAAGCAGGCCTCATACGTAGTGTTGAGCCACCCTCGTAGTGTTCGAGTTCGGTTTGGTTCGTCGAACACACATATGTTCACCGAACTGTTCGTCGAACTGTTCGTCGAACACCTTTGAACACCGTTAAAACCAATGGCAGGTAAACAAAAACACATAGAAACACTTAGAAAACACCTTCAAAGGTGTCCAAAAGCTGACAAACTGCTCAGAAGACACAACTAACACATGGAAAAGTGAAAAGTACATATAGTCATGCGAAAAGAAAAGAAGTGGAGGAGTAAAAGGAGGGGGAGACACAGATATAGGCATGTCATGCCCTTCTAAAACCAAAAAAGTGCGAAGCTGACACGGCCAGTCCGTTCCTGCCCGTGCCACCTCCATGTCGCCGGGTTTGTGCCAGAGCCGCGGTGGACCCTGACGGCAAGCCCCCCTCTCCCAATACTGGTGCCTGTCCGCTTGTGGGTCGAGCCCCCCCGCGTTGGGGGGGAGTAACATCTGCAGAAGAAAGACCATCTTCCAGCCAAACTAAGATGTCTTCTTCTTTTCGTGGACAATGTGATACGATCCCTTTCTTACGGACACGCCTATCGCTACAAATTCCAGATGAGGCCCAAAAACAGCAGGTGCTTCAACGGATATTAAGTGCTCCTTCAAGTGGGCTCTCCTCCACCTCAACTTCAACATCACAAATACTCCAGTCCTCAGAGGTGTCACCCCAATCGCACTTGGTTCCTCACAGCTCCCATGTCTCCAGCTGCCCGTCTGAGTATGGGGAAACACAGATGGTTGAGTCTGCACAGCTGTTTACTCATACTATAGCCTGGGAAATGGAGGTCTTCTCCAGAGCTTCTGTTAATCCAGACGAGGAAATGATCTGCACTGATACCCAGATTCTTTATGAGTCGGATCCAGGACCAGATGAAGAAGGTTCTGAGCATAATGTAGACCCTCGTTCCCAAACTGTAACTCCTGGTGGTGGAGACAATGATGAAGACAATGATGAGACTCAAATACCTGATTGGAGCGACAACTTGAATTTTCGGTCAGGGCAGGAAGAGGTTGGCTCTGAGGACGACGGGTGTGAGAACACACAGGGTGATGATGACGAGGTTGGAGATCCCACTTACTGTCAACCCACAGTGAGCCAGTCGATGAGGTCAGCAGAGGAGGTGGAGGAGGATGTGACTAGCCCAGGGGATGGGGATGACTCGGTACCCGGGCCTTTGCCTGGCCTTGGGGATGTCGCGGTGGTCGGCTCCCGGGCCTGTACCCTGGGGTCACTCTTTAAAAGGGTGGCTAACTGTTAATTTTATAAGAGTTCGTGACACCACCTGTGGTATCTGGTGAGAAGCACCAGCGCTGCAGCAATCCACTGAGACTGGTGATAAGGCAGCTCGATGGTATAGCTCCCCACAGGTGGAGCTAGGCCTCAGAAAAGCGTATGCAGGGGGAATGCAGGACAGGCGAGACCCAGCGGGGTCAGAGCAAGAACGGGAACGGACACGGTAGTCACTTCAGTACCTTTAACTGGTGGAAATTCAGGCACATCCTGTAGCACTGTAGGGTGAAGGGTGCATATCAGGATCCTCCCCAATGAGCGGGTGTAGGGCCTCCTGTTTCTTGCCTCTGCGTAGTAAGTTTCTGACCTGTCTGGAGCTAGGCCTAACTTTGTCTCTGTCCAGCCCTGGCTGACCTTATGGTAGGGCCTTGTCTTGGAGTTCACGCTCCCAGTATGCGGGGCCTAAGCATCTCCTGGCTCTGTTACGTATCAGCACCTTAGCGATCCTGGGACTTGTAGCTCTCCAGGGATTCCGGTTATGCCTTACTGGGTCATAGAGATCCCAGTAAGCTCGGATCCGGTGTCCGGTAAATGCTTCGGGGTGAGCTGGTTAAGCTCCTCTGCCCCTTATGTACTAACTCGCCACTCGCCTTCGGACTACTCGGGCCCTCACTAGGCTATACACACTAACGGCAGCTTGCCGCGCTTCACCGATCTTATGGCGCCGGCACACTTTAAGCTCTAACTGGGCTCCCTGAATCTAGCTAGCAGGAGCCTCGTGCTCCACTGCTTAACTATTAACTGAGTTCTCTAGACTAGACTGAGCTCCACTGCAGACTGACCTCTCTTAGGCTTCTCTACTGCAGGAACTCTTCAGAGGAACTGAACTGCCTAGCTCCACCTTCCCTATTTATATCCCTAACAGGCTCCCTCTGCTGGTCTGAGGTGGAAGGTGGAGATGTGTGAATGTTTATGGGGGCCTCTTGTGGAGGATTCCATCAATGCACTCTTCTAGGTTCTGTGATACCAAGCGCAGCAGGTCGTCACAGATGCTATTGACGACGAGGTTAGGTTGCGCCTTCCTGGACAGAGACGGAGTACTGGAAGCACGTCAACAACTGCATCCTCAACGACAACTCTGCCTCTGACCAATAGTCGTAGTGGCTCTTCAGGTAGCAAGGGCTCTAAGCCTTGCATAGCCTGGGCATTTTTTCAGATCGATAAGGATGACCCAACTCGTGTTATCTGTAATATTTGTCACCAAAAGCTAAGTAGAGGCCAAAAAATCCATAGTTTGAGTACTTCATGCATGAACCGTCACATGGATATGAAGCATAAGTTGCAGTGGGAAGCTCACTGTGCTACAATGCGGCCTAGCAGGCCAGGCCAACCACCATCTGCCCAATCTTGTGCATCTGCGGCCCCTTCATCCTCTGTGACTGGGGGGACAGCAGTCACACATGTTTTTGGTCGCAGACCTGCCACCTCTTTACCCACAACAGCCAGTTTGATTGGCAGGTCGTCAGTTCATTTGGAAGTGGAAACACCTGCTGGTGTTGAGCACTCTCCGACATCGAGAGCACCACCTTTGGATCAAGGCAACCTAACATGTCCGCCTGAATCTTCCTCACAGACCGATAGTTTGCTGGGGACACCCTACTCAACCCCGTCTAAGCACAACAGCCAGCCCTCGGTCCCTCAGATGTGGACAAGTAAAAGACCATTTCCTCCTAGCCATGACAAAGTTAAGAGGTTGAATTTTACCATCTGCAAGCTGTTGGCTACAGAAATTCTGCCTTTCTGCCTGGTGGACACAGAGGGTTTTTGAGACCTTATGTCCATCGCAGTGCCCCAGTACCAGATGCCCATTCGGCACTACTTCTCAAAGAAAGGTGTGCCTGCGCTCCACCAGCATGTCGCACACAACATCACCACTTCTTTGAGAAACTCTGTGTGTGACAGGGTGCATTTCACCTTAGACACTTGGACGAGTAGGCATGGACAGGGGCATTACATGTCGCTGACTGGGCACTGGGTAACTATGGTGACAGCAGGACAAGGGGCTGCTGTCCAAGTCTTACCATCCCCACGAGTTTTGCGTCAATCCTCTTTATCTCGAAGTTCCTCCACTGCTTCTGCCTCCTCAACCTCCTCTCGGTCCTCCACCTGCACCCAAAGCCTGTCTGGTAATGCCACCTGCTTTCTAACTGCGCAGAAGGAATCCTGCACACCTCCTTACTATGCTGGCAGCAGGGCTCAATGGCATAAGTGTTTACTTTGAAATGTCTGGGAAATGTGAGTCACACAGCTGAGGAGTTGTGGTCAGCTCTGGAGAACCAGCTTCATGAATGGTTGTCTCCACTGGACCTGCAACCAGGGAAGGCCATGTGCGACAATGCTGCAAACCTGGGTGCGGCCCTTCGCCGGGGCAATGTCACACACGTGCCTTGTATGGCTCACGTGTTGAACCTGGTTGTCCATCAATTTTTAGCCCACTATCCCGGACTAGATGGCCTTCTGCAGAGGGCACGGTCGCTGTGTGCTCACTTACGCCGTTCGCATCCCGCAGCTCAACGACTTACATCTCTACAGAAGTCGTTGGGCCTGCCAGTTCACCGGCTGAAATGCAATGTGCCGACATGGTGGAATTCAACTCTGCACATGTTGCAGCGACTCTGGCAGCACCGACAAGCCCTGGTGCAATACGTTCTGACGTATAGCCTGGGCCAACGAGATCCAGAGGTGGGGCAAATCATGCTGCAGGAGTGGTCTCAGATCAGGGACCTATGATTTGATGCGCCCCCTGGGCCATGGGGTATATGGAGCCGGGCCGGTAGACGCTGGGGGTTGTAGTCACTGTGGCTGTGACCCGGTCCGTGACCCAGGGCGTTCAATCCAAGGGAAATTTGTATATATGGGTTTTATAATGTCCGAATACGCCAACTGTGGAGTGCGGCCAGTGGGGCCGCCGCTGCGGAACAGTCCTCTGAAGCTGGTGGTTTTGCAGCAATGGTATTATTACTCCCCACAGGAAGAGTGTAGCTTCAGGGCAGTGTGGGTGGATGATGGTGGTTGTAGTGCAGGGAGTCAGTAATGAACACAGAGTCCGTGTGATGCAGTCCCAAGATCTTTACTCACAGTTGTTGCAGTCCAGATTACAGGTACCAGAGCAAACTCACCCGTCGTGCTGTGCGTACTCAGTCAGGGCCTCAGTCCACCCCCAGATAGCTCCTGAGTACTTAGCAGGACCCCCTTCTGTGTGTCCTTTCTCTGGCCTTCTCCCTGCACCTCACACCCAGTGACACTTCTATCCGGTATCCTCGGGCCTTGGCGGGCGACGTGTGTTCCGTCCCCTTGGTCCTATGTGGCTACCTTCATAGTGAGACTGGTGTGGACTTTGGCCTGCAGTACATGAAATGCTGCAGCCTCCGGTTTCTAGTTGAGCCTTGCTGTTTCTCCGCTAGTTGAGGGACCGGTTCCCCCTATCTGGCCTGACCCCTCTACCTGCTGGTAGCAGCGGGCGTACGGGTAGCCTTCTGCACGGCCCGTACCCCTAGGGTCTCTTTGGTTCCTGGAGCCTTCCTGCTCCCAATCCTCTCTTCTCTCCTTCAGTCCTGGGCCTCCCAGGCTAGGCCCGCCTCCAGAGCAGAGCTCATGCAGAGCCTCTGCTTCTGTCACTTCTCCTCCTCTGACTGGCTTGCTCTTTCTAAGATGGCTTCCTGTTTATACTCTCCCTGTCATGTGCTCCCCTAAGCTGCTCCCCTAAGCACCCACTACATAGGACCCTCCCACCAGCTAGGGACCTGGGACTGTGTTCTCCCTTAGGAGCAATCTCGCCCTACCCCCACTGCGGGTATGTGTTGGATGCAGGTGTTAGGCTCCCGAGCCATACTCCTTCCTTACCTGAGATACCACACCTCTGGGTGGGATGCAGTAACTCTGTGGTGACTGAACCCTCAGGAGCGTCACACACCCTTCTACAAAGTTTTGAAATGGCGACGAAGATGTTTAGTGCTGACGACGATGCCATTATCAGCATGACTATTCCGGTGATTTACATGCTGGAGCACACATTAAACAGAATTCAGAGTCAGGTGGTGGGACAAGAGGAGGTGAAGGAAGTAGAGGAGGAGTCGTATGCGGAAGGGATAACATCTGCAAGGTCCAGACGGTCGGCAGCACCAAGGCGGCAGGCATGGGAGGGTGGGGGAGAGGGATTAACCAGGGCGTATGGTAGCAGCCAAATTGTTGAGGAAGGTGCAGGAGTTGAGGAACAAGTGGAGGACGAACTGGCGATGGGCATGGAAGACTCATCAGATGAGGGAGACCTTGATCACATTTCTGTTGTGCGAGGTTGGGGGGAGAGGACAGAGGAAGGAAGCATGATTCTTACCTCGCTACTAGTGTTGAGCCACCCCCGTAGTGTTCGAGTTCGGTTCGGTTCGTCGAACACCCGTGTGTTCGCCGAACAGTTCGTCGAACTGTTCGTCAAACACCTTCGAACACCGTTAAAACCAATGGCAGGCAAACAAAAACACATAGAAACACATAGAAAACACCTTCAAAGGTGTCCAAAAGCTGACAAACTGCTCAGAAGACACAACTAACACATGGAAAAGTGACAAGTACATATAGTCATGCGAAAAGAAAAGAGGTGGAGGAGTAAAAGGAGGGGGAGACACAGATATAGGCATGTCATGCCCTTCTAAAATCCAAAAAGTGAGAAGCCGAGACGGCCAGTCCGCTCCTGCCCGTGCCACCTCCGTGTCGCCGGGTTTGTGCCAGAGCCGCGGTGAACCCTGACGGCCAGCCCCCCTCTCCCAATACTGGTGCCTGTCCGCTGGTGGGTCGAGAGAGCCCCCCTGTGGTGGAGGCAGCTCTAAGCTTTTTAATTTAAATTGTCCCTCTAATTTGAATGAATACACTTTAAATCCATTTACAAGGATCTATTGGAGGGCAAGTCTCATGCCAGCAGCCGCGTAATTCCAGCTCCAGTAGCGTCCACTAAAGCTGCTGCAGTTAAAAAGCTTTTATAAGGATCGAGCTCGGCTGTCCACCGCAAGGCATCCTAGTGCCAGTCCCAGCCCCTATGCCTTGGGGTGCCTCCTGATGCTCTTCACTAAGTATCCCGTGGTCCCGAAGCATTTCCTTTGAAAAAATTAAGTGTCCAAACTACAGGTGGTGTAGCTTGCTTAACAGCCGGGATAATCCGCTGACTAGCAGACACTGCTACTAGGCACAAAGTATTTCCTGGGCTAGATGCAGTTAAAAATTTGTAAGTAGATACTCTCGTTGGATGCTGAGAAAGCATTCCATAGAGTCTCCTGGCACGCCATATATGATTCTCTTAAAAAGCTTGGGGTCGGGGTCTAGGGGACCCTTTTATAGCCAAAATCACGGCCCTGTATCACAATACGTCACCTAGGCTGAAGATAAATGGAACTGTAGCACCGAGGGCTCGGTTGCTACAGACGTATTGCACCTCACCCAGAGGTGTGATATCTCACTCTCAGATAAGGATGGAGTGTGGATCAGGACTAGTGTTGAGCCACCCCCGTAGTGTTCGGGTTCAGTTCGGTTCGTCGAACACCGGGATGTTCGAGGAACTGTTCGTCGAACTGTTCGTCGAACACCTTAGAACACCGTCGAACACCGTTAAAACCAATGGCAGGCAAACAAAAACACATAGAAACACATAGAAAACACCTGCAAAGGTGTCCAAAAGCTGACAAACTGCTCAGAAGACACTCTCTTTAAAAAAGCCGGCCGGCAAATTCAGCAGCGGCATACACCGGTACCCGACAATTTAGACAAGAAGGAATAGAGCATCACACATAGATTAGATAGATAGAAACATGTCAGTCACACATATAAGAAGCACAGTGACAGTGTTGGTTACTGCACTTGTCATTTAGTGTAAAGGATTTATTAAAAAAAATATTAGTGTTTTCATGCACCGTCTCTTTAAAAAAGCCGGCCGGCAATTCAGCATCTGTACCCGACAATTTAGAACAGAAAGAATAGAGCTTCACACATAGATTAGATAGATAGAAACATGTCAGTCACATATATAATAAGTACAGTGATAGTGTTGCTTACTGTACTTGTCATTTAGTGTAAAGGATTTATTTAAAAAAATAATAGTGTTTTCATGCACTGTCTCTTTAAAAAAGCCGGCCGGCAATTCAGCAGCGGTACCCGACAATTTAGAACAGAAAGATAGAGCATCACACAAAGATTAGATAGATAGAAACATGTCAGTCACATATATATGAAGTACAGTGATAGTGTTGGTTACTGTACTTGTCATTTAGTATTAAAATAAAGGATTTATTATTAAAAAAATTGGCGTGGGGTTCCCCTTAATTTTAGGCTCCAGCGGAGGTTAAGCAGACGGCTGGGGCAGATGTTTGAAGCCTGGGAAGGGGGTAATACCCACGGAGCTTCCCAGGCTACTAATATCAGCCCCCAGCTGAATACATAGCCTTTACTAGCTATTAAAATGGGGGACCCCCCCAAAAAAATGACATGGGGTCCCCCCTAATTTAATAGCTAGCAAAGGCTAGGCAGACAGCTGGGAGCTGATATTAATAGCCCAGGAAGGGAGCCATGAATATTGGCCCCCTCCCAGGCTAGAAACACCAGCCGTCAGCCGCCCCAGAAATGGCGCATTCATAGGATGCGCCAATTCTGGCACTTAGCCTCGCTCTTCCACGCTGCCCTGGTGCGGTGGCAGGGGGTAATAGGGTTGGGGTTGATGTCAGCTTATAATGCCAGCTGACATCAAGCCCAGGTTAGTAATGGAGAGGCGTCTATAAGACACCCCCATTACTAACCCCATAGTCAAAGTTAAAAAAAACACAAACACCCAGAATAAAGTCCTTTAATTGAAATAAAGACACAATCCTTTATTGTTCTAAATTAAACCATACTTACCGTCACGCCCATTCCAGCTGAAGCCAACGATCTCCTGCAATAAAAGAAAAATAATAAAGCAACCTCATCCTTACCTTTCCATGGTTCCCACGACAGCTTCAGCTCTGCTACATCGAGATGACAGGCTGGACCGCAGCAGAACGCTGCCATCCAGCCTGTCATCCCGCAGACACTGAGAAGCGCAGGCTTGCTTGCGCTGCTCAGCGTCTCTCTGTGACGACATCCAGATGAGCCGAGTTCATGTCCAATGAACTCGGCTCACCTCATGCACGTCACTGACAGCGTGGGAAAGTTCTCACGCTGAAGCGCTGATTGCAGGAGAATTTTCCCACGCTGTCAGTGACGTGCAGGAGGTGAGCTGAGTTCATTGGACATGAGCTCACCTCATGCACATCACTGACAGCGTGGGAGAATTCTCCTGCACTCAGCACTTCAGCGTGAGAATTTTCCCACGCTGTCAGTGACGTGCATGAGGTGAGCCGAGTTCATTGGACATGACCTCGGCTCATCTGGATGCCGTCACAGCGAGACAGTGAGGAGCGCAAGCATGCCTGCGCTTCTCAGTGTCTGCGGGATGACAGACTGGATGGCAGCGTTCTGCTGCGGTCCAGCCAGTCATCTCGATGTAGCAGAGCTGAAGCTGTCGTGGGAACCATGGAAAGGTAAGGATGAGGTTGGTTTATTATTTTTCTTTTATTGCAGGAGATCGTTGGCTTCAGCTGGAATGGGTGTGATGGTAAGTATGGTTTAATTTAGAACAATAAAGAATTGTGTCTTTATTTCAATTAAAGGACTTTATTCTGGGTGTTGTGTTTTTTTTAAATACTTTACTAGAAATTCATGGCGGTCATGTCTAATACTGGCGTGACCCCATGAATTTTGGGCTTGGGGCCAGCTGATAATACCAAGCTGGCCCTAACCCCTTTATTACCCAGTGAGCCACCGCACCAGGGCCCTGGATGAGTTGGGTACAGCGCCAGAAGATGGCGCTTCTATGAACGCGCCATTTTCCGGGGTGGCTGCGGACTGCAATTTGTAGCGGGGGGGGGGCCCAGAAAGCTTGGGCCTCCCTGCGCTGCAGATTCCAGCCCCCAGCTGCCTAGTTGTACCTGGCTGGACACAAAAATAGGGCGAAGCCCCACGTACTTTTTTTTTAATTATTTCATGAAATTCATGAAATAATTAAGAAAAAAAGGCCTTCCCTATATTGTTGTGTCCGGCCAGGTACAAATAGGCAGCTGGTGGTTGTGGGCAGCCCGTTCCTGCCTGCTGTACCTGGCTGGACACAAATGTAGTGCGAAGCCCCACTTCAATTTTTTTTAATTATTTCATGAAATTCATGAAATAATTAAGAAAAAAAGGGCTTCCCTATATTGTTGTGTCCGGCCAGGTACAAATAGGCAGCTGGTGGATGGGGGCAGCCCGTTCCTGCCTGCTGTACCTGGCTGGACACAAATATAGTGCGAAGCCCCACTTCAATTTTTTTAAATTATTTCAGGAAATTCATGAAATAATTTAAAAAAAATTGACGTGGGGCTTCGCACTATATTTGTGTCCAGCCAGGTACAGCAGGCAGGAACGGGCTGCCCCCAACCACCAGCTGCCTATTTGTACCTGGCCGGACACAACAATATAGGGAAGCCCTTTTTTTCTTAATTATTTCATGAAATAATTTAAAGAAAATTGACGTGGGGCTTCGCCCTGTTTTTGTGTCCAGCCAGGTACAACTAGGCAGCTGGGGGCTGGAATCCGCAGCGCAGGGAGGCCCAAGCTTTCTGGGCCACCCCCGCTGCAAATTGCAGTCCGCAGCCACCCCGGAAAATGGCGCGTTCATAGAAGCGCCATCTTCTGGCGCTGTACCCAACTCATCCAGGGCCCTGATGCGGTGGCTCACTGGGTAATAAAGGGGTTAGGGCCAGCTTGGCATTATCAGCTGGCCCTAAGCCCGAAATTCATGGGGTCACGCCAATATTAGACATGACCACCATGAATTTCTAGTAAAGTATTTAAAAAAAACACAACACCCAGAAAAAAGTCCTTTAATTGAAATAAACACACAATTCTTTATTGTTCTAAATTAAACCATACTTACCATCACGCCCATTCCAGCTGAAGCCAACGATCTCCTGAAATAAAAGAAAAATAATAAAGCAACATCATCCTTACCTTTCCATGGTTCCCATGACAGCTTCAGCTCTGCTACATCGAGATGACAGGCTGGACCGCAGCAGAACGCTGCCATCCTGCCTGTCATCCCGCAGACACTGAGAAGCGCAGGCTTGCTTGCGCTCCACAGTGTCTCTCTGTGAGGGCATCCAGATGAGCCGAGTTAATGTCCAATGAACTCGGCTCACCTCATGCACGTCACTGACAGCGTGGGAAAATTCTCCTGCACTCAGCGCTTCAGCGTGGGAGAATTCTCACACTGAAGCGCTGAGTGCAGGAGAATTCTCCCACGCTGTCAGTGACGTGCAGGAGGTGAGCTGAGTTCATTGGACATGAGCTCACCTTATGCACGTCACTGACAGCGTGGGAAAATTCTCCTGCACTCAGCGCTTCAGCGTGGGAGAATTCTCACGCTGAAGCGCTGAGTGCAGGAGAATTCTCCCACGCTGTCAGTGACGTGCAGGAGGTGAGCTGAGTTCATTGGACATGAGCTCACCTTATGCACGTCACTGACAGCGTGGGAGAATTCTCCTGCACTCACCGCTTCAGCGTGAGAATTTTCCCACGCTGTCAGTGACGTGCATGAGGTGAGCCGAGTTCATTGGACATGAACTCGGCTCATCTGGATGTCGTCACAGAGAGACGCTGAGCAGCGCAAGCAAGCCTGCGCTTCTCAGTGTCTGCGGGATGAGAGGCTGGATGGCAGCGTTCTGCTGCGGTCCAGCCTGTCATCTCGATGTAGCAGAGCTGAAGCTGTCGTGGGAACCATGGAAAGGTAAGGATGAGGTTGCTTTATTATTTTTCTTTTATTGCAGGAGATCGTTGGCTTCAGCTGGAATGGGCGTGACGGTAAGTATGGTTTAATTTAGAACAATAAAGGATTGTGTCTTTATTTCAATTAAAGGACTTTATTCTGGGTGTTTGTGTTTTTTTTAACTTTGATTATGGGGTTAGTAATGGGGGTGTCTTATAGACGCCTCTCCATTACTAACCTGGGCTTGATGTCAGCTGGCATTATAAGCTGACATCAACCCCAACCCTATTACCCCCTGCCACCGCACCAGGGCAGCGTGGAAGAGCGAGGCTAAGTGCCAGAATTGGCGCATCCTATGAATGCGCCATTTCTGGGGCGGCTGACGGCTGGTGTTTCTAGCCTGGGAGGGGGCCAATATTCATGGCTCCCTTCCTGGGCTATTAATATCAGCCCCCAGCTGTCTGCCTAGCCTTTGCTAGCTATTAAATTAGGGGGGACCCCACGTCATTTTTTTTGGGGGGTCCCCCATTTTAATAGCTAGTAAAGGCTATGTATTCAGCTGGGGGCTGATATTAGTAGCCTGGGAAGCTCCGTGGGTATTACCCCCTTCCCAGGCTTCAAACATCTGCCCCAGCCGTCTGCTTAACCTCCGCTAGAGCCTAAAATTAAGGGGAACCCCACGCCAATTTTTTTAATAATAAATCCTTTATTTTAATACTAAATGACAAGTACAGTAACCAACACTATCACTGTACTTCATATATATGTGACTGACATGTTTCTATCTATCTAATCTATGTGTGAAGCTCTATTCTGTCTGTTATAAATTGTCGGGTACCGCTGCTGAATTGCCGGCCGGCTTTTTTAAAGAGACAGTGCATGAAAATAATATTATTTTTTTTGATAAATCCTTTACGCTAAATGACAAGTACAGTAAGCAGCACTGTCACTGTACTTCATATATATGTGACTGACATGTTTCTATCTATCTAATCTATGTGTGATTCTCTATTCTTTCTATTCTAAATTGTCGGGTACCGCTGCTGAATTGCCGGCCGGCTTTTTTAAAGAGACGGTGCATGAAAACACTATTATTTTTTTTTATAAATCCTTTACGCTAAATGACAAGTACAGTAAGCAGCACTTTCACTGTACTTCGTATATATGTGGCTGACATGTTTATATCTTTCTAATCTATGTGTGAAGCTCTATTCTTTCGGTTCTAAATTGTCGGGTACAGGTGTATGCCGCTGCTGAATTGCCGGCTTTTCATGTTTCACTGTTGGCACTGTTCCCATCGATTTGGGCAATCACTGTAATGCCACAACCACCATGGCTGTGGCATTACAGTGAGTGGCAGACAATCCCTGCATGATTGGTGCTCTAAATAGCACCAGACATGCAGGACACGCTTTTGGTGCACGAACAGTTATCGAACATAACCTCGAACAGCCGAATTTTTTGCAAATCGTTCGGGTTCGTCGAACAACTCGAACACCGCCCAAAACAGCTCGAATTTGAGATTGGCGAACAGTTCTAGTCGAACACCGCTCATCTCTAATCAGGACCCGACACCTGCATGCATTACACCACATTGCCGTGGGGCAGGGCGACCAATATGCCCCTGAGATGGGCACGACAGTCCCTGTCCCTGGCTGGAGTGGGGGGAGGGAACACTGAGGAAGGGGAACCCTGCAGTGCAGGAGCAGGGAGGAAGCAGTTCCTGGGTGCATTGAGAAGGGAGTATAAAAGGTGGGCACCATCTTAGTTCAGTGCAGAGAAGTCTGAGCAGAAGTGGCAGGGAGCAGGGGCTCTGCATGAGCTCTGCTCCGGAGGCGGGCCTAGTAACAGAGGCCCAGGCCTGCAAGAGGGAGAAGGAAGGAAGAGGAGCGGAGAAGGCTCCAGGAACGAGGAATGAAGGGATCCCAGGGGTGCGGACGGGCGAGTCGCCACCGCACGCCCGAATCCACCTGCGTGGAGGGGTCAGGCCAAATGGGGAGACCAGTCCCCGAACTAGTGGAGGCAGGAAACGACGCTCAGCTAGAAACCGGAGGCTCTGACATTTTATGTGGCGCAGCCCCTTGCTCCACCCGCTAGGAAGGCACCACATAGGGTCAGGGAAACTGGCGCCAAGTTTACCAAGAGGAGGCCCGAGGCAGCCGGACAGAAGTGTTGGTAAGAAAGGCCAGACAAAGGACACACAAAGGGGGTCCTGTGAAGCGCTCCAAAGTTATCTGGGAGTTGTCTGAGCCCCTCACCTGGTGAGCACAGTACGACGTGGGCAGCCGTTACCTGCAGACGTGGTCTGGATAATAAGAACTGTGAGTAAAGGCCCTGAACTGCATCACTGACTCCGTGTCGTTACTGCTGCTGCCCTGCACCATCACCCCCATCCTCCGCATACACTGCCCTGAGGCTATACTCCTCCCATGGGGAGTTATGCTACGCTCTGCTGCACCCACAACACCAGCCTTAGCGGTCTGCCCTGTAGCGGCGGTTCACTCTGACCGCAATCCACGGGTGGCGTAGTCGGACATTTAAACATCAAAACCACATAAATAGTTCCGCCACTGGTTTGACCGCCCTGAGCCACGGAACCGGATCGCCGCCACGAAGACTACAACCACCAGCATCCACCAAAAAGGGTCCGGCTCCGGGTGTCCCAAGGCCCAGGGGGTGCGTCAGAACATTTTCATCACCTTTCACAATCACCAATGGGACAAGGCAGGGATGTCCTCTGTCCCCTCTCTTATACATCCTAGTGACGGAGCACCTGCTCTCATCAATTCGCCATAACCCCAATATTAGGTGGATTGAGGTGGGAGGCACCGAGTACAAGTGCTCTCTATTTGCTGATGATGTCCTAGTATATATCACTCAATCACATATATCCATCCCTGCTGTTATGGCTGAAATAGATCACTTTGTTACATGGTAAAATTTTAAAATCAATGCAGCGAAGTCTGAGGCCCTCGATGTCTCCCTCCCTAAATCCATATAGGATTCCATCCAGTCCAACTTTCCCTTTGCCTGGCCCTCACAGGGTATCAAATACTTAGGAATTCCTATTCATAGAGACCTCTCCCATCTATGTTATCTTAATTTTGGGCCCTTTATTGAACAATTCCATAAAGACCACGGTTGGCAAGTTAGAACTGTAAGATTCACTACGTGAACCACTGGTGTTTTGTGGAAAAGCACATGTACACCGCGTTCCAAATTATTATGCAAAAAGTGTTTAGGAGTGATAAGGGAAGAATTTGTTTGTTTGTCAGTTAAACTCATTGATGGTGATGTGTGTCAGGGCTCTTTATATCACTGTAAGCAATTGCAGACACCTGTGCTAATTAGTTTGGCAGGTGTGTCCAATAAAGGCAAGACTACTTAAGAAGGCTCTCTCACATTATTAAGCAGCCTACATTTTCTGCCAAAATGGGAAAGAAAAAGGATGTGTCGGCTGCTGAGAAGCAACAAATTGTGGAGTGTTTAGGTCAAAGCATGACTACAATCAACATTGTGCGATGATCAGGATGAAGTGTCTTGGCAATCAAGAAGTATGTAGCTGATTCACAGTACACACGTGTGCGTGCTGATAAGGGCAAATTGAGGACTCTTTCCTACAGGCAATTACGTCAGGTTGAAAGAGCAGCGGCAAAAAAGCCTTGTCATAGCAGCAGACAAGTTTTTGAAGCTGCTTGTGCCTCCAACGTCCCCCGAACAACAAGATGCAGGGTCCTTCAGAGGTTTGCAGCTGTGCATACGCCATCCTGTCGACCTCCTCTATCCACTTCACACAAGCAGAAACGGCTCCAGTGGGCCAAACATTACATGAAGACTGATTTCAAAACTGTTTTGTTCACGGATGAGTGCCGTGCAGCGCTCGATGGTCCAGATGAATGGAGTGGAGGATGGCTGGTTGATGGACACCCCACGCAAACACGGCTACAGCGCCAACAAGGAGGAGGTGGAGTAATGTTTTGGGCTGGAATCATGGGGAGAGAGATTGTCAGCCCCTTTAGGATCCCTGAAGGCGCTAAAGATGAACTCCATAATGTATGTGGATTTTCTCAAACAGCACTTCCTGCCATGGTTCAAGAAGAAGAACCGTGTATTTCACAGCAAGATCATTTTTCTGCATGATAATGCACCATCTCATGCTGCACATAAAACATCTGCATCTCTGGCTGATATGGGCATAAAAGGGGACAAACTTATGGTGTGACCCCCATGCTCCCCTGACCTCTACCCCATTCAGAACCTTTGGAGCATCATTAAAAGGAGTGTCTATGATGGCGGGAGGCAGTTCACATCTAAGCAACAGCTCTGGGAGGGTATTCTGTCCTCATGCAAAACAATTGAAGCAGAAACCATCCAAAACCTGACAAATTCAATGGACGAGAGAGTTCAGAAGCTCCTTTCGAACAAGGGGTCCTATGTGAAAATGTAACATCACCTAGAATAAAGTTTTGAGTTGAAAACTGTTTGATTTCAGTTTCTAACAACCTGCTAATGCTTATAATTTCAAAAATGACCATTTTTTTGGTCTTTATTAAAATGAAAAGGTTGATCGAAAAGTTTGGGGGATCTAAGAGTGTGGCAACCCAGTAGTCATGATTACTTCGAATTCTGACAATATGAGGGTCATGCTGCAGGTAGTGCAGCAAGAAGGCACTTATGTGTCTTACGCATCTCGGAGCCCCAAAATTATTTTCCGGGCTAGATGCAGCTAAAAATTATTTTTAATTTTAAATCTGGTGAAGCTTATTATAGATGGCCTAATAGGATCAGTGCTGCACACTGCTACAAAGCCAAATTATTTTCCAGTCAAGATACAGATAAACATGATTAGTAATTTGAAAGCTTAAAACGGTTGGTAGGGTGATTTTAACCAATCATCAAGCTTTTACTCTCCCCAGGATGACACAGGGGTAGAAAAGTCGTTTCGGATCCATGATTTGTTCATCTTTATGAACGTGAGTCTGTCTACATTATCAGTGGAGAGCCGCGTGCGCTTATCTGTCAGCACACCACCAGCAGCGCTGAACACACGTTCAGACAGAACGCTGGCTGCGGGGCATGACAAGATCTGCAAGGCGTAAGTGGCTAGCTCCGGCCATTTATCCAGATTGGAAGCCCAAAAAGAGCAAGGGTCCAGTGACACAGTCGTGGCTTCAATGTTTACTTGGAGATACTCCTGTACCATCGTCTCTAGGCGTTGACTATGTGTCAGACTTCTTGTCTCCTGTGGCCTTGCAAAGGATGGGCTAAAAAAGTGGTGAAATGATTCCGCAAAATTGATGTTACCAGCAGATACTGTGGTTCTGTTACGGTTTGAGTGCTGAACACTTGACGGTCCCACGGTTGGCAAGTTGGAACTGTGAGATTCACTACGTGCACCACTGGTATTTTGTGGAAAAGCACATGTAAGATTCTGCAACAGTCTCTGCTGATACTCCTGCATGCGTGCATCCCTTTCTATGGCAGGAATAATTTCTGCAAATTTACTTTTGTACCGGGGATCTAACAGTGTGGCAACCCAGTAGTCAGGATTATTTCTAATTCTCACAATTCGAGGGTCATGTTGCAGGTAGTGCAGCAAGAAGGCACTCATGTGTGTTGCGCATCCAGGAGCACCAAGTCCCTGTTGTGTTGGTGGCGAGGTAACAATCATGCTTCCTTCCTCTGTCCTCTCCCCCCAACCTCGCACAACAGAAATGTGATCAAGGTCTCCCTCATCTGATGAGTCTTCCATCAGTTCGTCCTCCACTTCTTCCTGGGCTCCTGCACCTTCCTCACTAGTTTGGCTGCTACCATGCGCCCTGGTTAAACCATCTCCCCCACCCTCACATGCCTGCCGCCTTGGTGCTGCCGACCGTCTGGACCTTGCAGATGTTAGCCCTTCCGCATACAACTCCTCCTCCTCTACTTCCTCCACCTCCTCTTGTGCCACCACCTGACTCCGAATTCTGTTTAACATGTGCTCCAGCATGTAAATCACCGGAATAGTCATGCTGATAATGGCATCGTCAGCACTAAACATCTTCGTCGCCATTTCAAAACTGTGCAGAAGGGTGCATAGGTCCCTGATCTGAGACCACTCCTCCAGCGTGATTTGCCCCACCTCTGAATCTCGTTGGCCCAGGCTATACGTCAGAACGTATTGCACCAGGGCTTGTCGGTGCTGCCACAGTCGCTGCAACATGTGCAGAGTTGAATTCCACCGGGTAGGCACATCGCATTTTAGCCGGTGAAGTGGCAGGCCCAACGACTTCTGTAGAGATGTAAGTCGCTGAGCTGCGGGATGCGAACGGCGGAAGTGAGCACACAGCGACCGTGCCCTCTGCAGAAGGCCATCTAGTCAGGGATAGTGGGCTAAAAATTGCTGGACAACCAGGTTCAACACGTGAGCCATACAAGGCACGTGTGTGACATTGCCCCGGCGAAGGGCCGCACCCAGGTTTGCAGCATTGTCGCACACGGCCTTCCCTGGTTTCAGGTCCAGTGGAGACAACCATTCATGAAATTGGTTCTCCAGAGCTGACCACAACTCCTCAGCTGTGTGACTCACATTTCCCAGACATTTCAATGTAAAAACCGCCTGATGACGTTGAGCCCTACTGCCAGCATAGTAAGGAGGTGTGCAGGATCCCTTCTGCGCAGTTAGAAAGCTTGTGGCATGACCAGACAGGCTTTGGGTGCAGGTGGAAGACCGAGAGGAGGTTGAGGAGGCAAAAGCAGTGGAGGAAAAATGACATAAAGAGGATTGACGCACAACTCGTGGGGACGGCAAGACTTGGACAGCAGCCCCTTGTCCTGCTGTCACCATAGTTACCCAGTGCCCAGTCAGCGACATGTAACGCCCCTGTCCATGCCTACTCGTCCAAGTGTCTGTGGTGAAATGCACCCTGTCACACACAGAGTTTCTCAAAGAAGCGGTGATGTTGTGTGCGACATGCTGGTGGAGCGCAGGCACACCTTTCTTTGAGAAGTAGTGCCGACTGGGCATCTGGTACTGGGGCACTGCGACGGACATAAGGTCTCGAAAATCCTCTGTGTCCACCAGGCGGAAAGGCAGCATTTCTGTAGCCAAGAGCTTGCAGATGGTGAAATTCAACCTCTTAGCTTTCTCATGGCTAGGAGGAAATGGTCTTTTACTTGTCCACATCTAAGGGACCGAGGGCTGGCTATTGTGCTTAGACGGGGTTGATAAGGGTGTCCCCGGCAAACTGCCGGTCTGTGAGGAAGATGCAGGCGGACATGTTAGGTTGCCTTGATCCAAAGGTGGTGCTATCGATGTCGGACAGCGCTCAAGACCAGCTGGTGTTACCACCTCCAAAGAAAATGATGACCTGCCAATCACGCTGGCTGTTGCGGGTAAAGAGGTGGCAGGTCTGCGCCCCAAAACAGGTGTGACTGCTGTCCCCCCAGTCACAGAGGATGAAGAGGCCGCGGATGCACAAGATATGGCAGACGGTGGTTGGCCCGGCCGGCTAGACCGCATTGTAGCACACTGAGCTTCCCACTGCAACTTATGCTTCATGTCCATGTGCCGGTTCATGCATGAAGTACTCAAACTATGTATTTTTTGGCCTCTACTTAGCTTTTGCTGACAAATGTTACAGATAACACGAGTTGGGTCATCTTTATCGATCTGAAAAAATGCCCAGGCTATGCAAGGCTTAGCACCCATGCGACTTGAAGAACCACCACGACTTGTGGTGAGAGGCAGAGTTGTGTTTGAGGATGCAGTTGTTGACGTGCTTCCAGTACTACGTCTCTGTCCAGGAAGGCGCAACCTGACCTCGTCGTCACTAGCATCTTCCTCCACCTCCTCTGCTGACCTCATCTCTTGGCTGACTGTGGGTTGACAGTAAGTGGGATCTCCGACCTCATCATCATCACCCTGTGCGTTATCACACCCGTCGTCCTCAGAGCCAACCTGTTCCTGCCCTGACAAAAAACTAAAGTTGTCGCTCCAATCAGGTATTTGAGTCTTATCATCGTCTTCCTCATTGTCTCCACCAACAGGAGTTACAGTTTGGGAATGAGGGTCTACATTATGGTCAGAACCTTCTGTGTCTGGTCCTGGATCCGACTCATAAAGATTCTGGGCATCAGTGCAGATCATTTCCTCGTCTGGATTCACAGAAGCGCTGGAGTCGACCTCTGATTCCCAGGCTATAGTATGAGTAAACAGCTCTGCAGACTCAACCATCTGTTCTACCTCATACTCAGACGGGCAGCTGGAGATTTGGGAGCTGTGAGGAAGCAAGTGCGATTTGGGTGACACCTTTGAGGACTGGAGTATTTGTGATGTTGAAGTTGATGTGGAGGAGAGCCCACTTAAAGGAGCACTTGATATCCGTTGAAGCACCTGCTGTTTTTGTGCCTCATCTGGAATTTGTAGCGATTGGCGTGGCCGTAAGAAAGGGATCTTATCACATTGTCCGCTAAAAGAAGTAGACATTTTAGTTTGGCTGGAAGATGGTCTTTCTTCCGCACCTACCCCACGGACACAACCTTTTTTCCCCTTCCCAACACGCCTATTCCCCTTTCCACCAGCAGCAGGCCTTTTTCCACTCATTTTGGTGGTTAACTAATTCACAACTCTGGAGTTGTTTGCACAAAAAAACAATGGATGGTAACCGAGCAGAGCTGAGTGGCCAAACTGTGGTATTAGGCCAAAACTATTGGCTGGGTTAGATGCAGAAAAAAATTATTTTTAATTTGCAACCTGATGGAGGTCAGTATAGATGGACTAATAGAACAAGTCCCACACGCTGCTAGAAGCCCAAATATTTTTTCAGAGATAAATGAAGAAAAAAATTATTTTTAATTTGCAACCTGATGGAGGTCAGTATAGATGGACTAATAGACCAAGTCCCACACACTGCTAGAAGCCCAAATATTTTTTCAGAGCTAGATGCAGAAAAAAATTATTTTTAATTTGCAACCTGATGGAGGTCAGTATAGATGGACTAATAGACCAAGTCCCACACACCGCTAGAAGCCCAAATATTTTTTCAGAGCTAGATGCAGAAAAAAATTATTTTTAATTTGCAACCTGATGGAGGTCAGTATAGAAGGACTAATAGAACAAGTCCCACACACTGCTAGAAGCCCAAATATTTTTTCAGAGCTAAATGAAGAAAAAAATTATTTTTAATTTGCAACCTGATGGAGGTCAGTATAGATGGACTAATAGACCAAGTCCCACACACTGCTAGAAGCCCAAATATTTTTTCAGAGCTAGATGCAGAAAAAAATTATTTTTAATTTGCAACCTGATGGAGGTCAGTATAGATGGACTAATAGACCAAGTCCCACACACTGCTAGAAGCCCAAATATTTTTTCAGAGCTAGATGCAGAAAAAAATTAGTTTTAATTTGCAACCTGATGGAGGTCAGTATGGATGGACTAATAGAACAAGTCCCACACGCTGCTAGAAGCCCAAATATTTTTTCAGAGATAAATGAAGAAAAAAATTATTTTTAATTTGCAACCTGATGGAGGTCAGTATAGATGGACTAATAGACCAAGTCCCACACACTGCTAGAAGCCCAAATATTTTTTCAGAGCTAGATGCAGAAAAAAATTATTTTTAATTTGCAACCTGATGGAGGTCAGTATAGATGGACTAATAGACCAAGTCCCACACACCGCTAGAAGCCCAAATATTTTTTCAGAGCTAGATGCAGAAAAAAATTATATTCAATTTGCAACCTGCTGGACGTCAGTATAGAAGGACTAATAGAACAAGTCCCACACACTGCTAGAAGCCCAAATATTTTTTCAGAGCTAAATGAAGAAAAAAATTATTTTTAATTTGCAACCTGATGGAGGTCAGTATAGATGGACTAATAGACCACGTCCCACACACTGCTAGAAGCCCAAATATTTTTTCAAAGCTAGATGCAGAAAAAAATTATTTTTAATTTGCAACCTGATGGAGGTCAGTATATATGGACTAATAGACCAAGTCCCACACACTGCTAGAAGCCCAAATATTTTTTCAGAGCTAGATGCAGAAAAAAATTATTTTTAATTTGCAACCTGATGGAGGTCAGTATAGATGGACTAATAGAACAAGTCCCACACGCTGCTAGAAGCCCAAATATTTTTTCAGAGATAAATGAAGAAAAAAATTATTTTTAATTTGCAACCTGATGGAGGTCAGTATAGATGGACTAGTAGACCAAGTCCCACACACTGCTAGAAGCCCAAATATTTTTTCAGAGCTAGATGCAGAAAAAAATTATTTTTAATTTGCAACCTGATGGAGGTCAGTATAGATGGACTAATAGACCAAGTCCCACACACCGCTAGAAGCCCAAATATTTTTTCAGAGCTAGATGCAGAAAAAAATTATATTCAATTTGCAACCTGCTGGACGTCAGTATAGAAGGACTAATAGAACAAGTCCCACACACTGCTAGAAGCCCAAATATTTTTTCAGAGCTAGATGCAGAAAAAAATTATTTTTAATTTGCAACCTGATGGAGGTCAGTATAGATGGACTAATAGAACAAGTCCCACACGCTGCTAGAAGCCCAAATATTTTTTCAGAGATAAATGAAGAAAAAAATTATTTTTAATTTGCAACCTGATGGAGGTCAGTATAGATGGACTAATAGACCAAGTCCCACACACTGCTAGAAGCCCAAATATTTTTTCAGAGCTAGATGCAGAAAAAAATTATTTTTAATTTGCAACCTGATGGAGGTCAGTATAGATGGACTAATAGACCAAGTCCCACACACCGCTAGAAGCCCAAATATTTTTTCAGAGCTAGATGCAGAAAAAAATTATATTCAGTTTGCAACCTGATGGAGGTCAGTATTGATGGACTAATAGAATGATGCTATGCCCAAAAGATTTTACTTCACTAGGTGCAGTAAAAAAATTGGTATTCTATACACAGGTGGTATATCTTGCAACACAGATAGGCTACTCCACTGACTAACACACTCTGCAATAGGCCAAAAAGGATTAGCTTTGCTAGATTCAGCCAAATGCTGTGAAAAAAACTTGCACAGCACTGGCACAGACCTGCCTGGCAAAAACTGATAGGAACTGATGTAACCTAGTCCTGAAAAGGACTCCAATTACAATTAGTCTTTACTCCCACAATCTATCTATTTAAGAGCACAGACCTGCCTGATAAAAGTCGTAGGAAATGCTGTAACCTAGTCCTTAAAAGGACTGCAATCACAACTATTCCCTACTCCCAAGCTATCTGTATATTTGTGCGAAAATTGGCTTGAAATTAACAAGGTATAGCGCACACAGCAACAGCGGTGCCGTCTAACACGCAGCTGCAGCAGTGAGAAAATGGTGGCGACGGGGAAAATGGCTTGGTCTTATAGGGCAAGGACATGTGACATACACTGCCAATCACACATGCCCTTGCTTGTGTGAAAAAAAGCACTTCGCTCCGTGTGTGCGCTGCTGATAGGCTGACAGATTGCACCTCCCCACTGCAAATGCGGGAAAGAGAAAAAAAAATGGAGATCTTCATTGTTCCTGCAGAGATCCATCCCCTGCCCCTCCCCCCCCGCGCCGCTGTACACTCAAACTGCGTATTAACATTAATTTTCATCATTACTGAGAAAAAATCCAGTTATGATTTTGGTGCACGAACAGTTATCGAACATAACCTCGAACAGCCGAATTTTTCTCAAATTGTTCGTGTTCGCCGACCGGCTCGAACACCGCCCAAAACAGCTCGAATTTGAGATTGGCGAACAGTTCGAGTAGAACAACGCTCATCTCTACTCGCTACCAACACAACAAGGACTTGGTTGTCCTGGATGCGCAAGACACATGAGTGCCTTCTTGCTGCACTACCTGAAACATGACCCTCGGATTGTCAGAATTCGAAGTAATCCCGATAACTGGGTTGCCACACTCTTAGATCCCCAGTACAAAAGTAAATTTGCCGAAATAATTCCTGCCATAGAAAGGGATTCATGCATGCAGGATTATCTGCAGACGCTGTTGCAGAATCTTACATGTGCTTTTCCACAAAACACCAGTGGTGCACGTAGTGAATCTCACAGTTCTAACTTGCCAACCGTGGGACTGTCGAGTCTTCATCATTCTAACCGTAACAGTAACACACTATCTGCTGGTAACAGCAATTTTATTGAATCGTTTCACCACTTTTTTAGACCATCCTTTGCAAGACCACAGGAGACAAGAAGTCTGACACATAGTCAACGCCTAGAGAGGATGGTACAGGAGTATCTCCAAGTGAACATCGAAGCCATGACTGTGTCACTGGACCCTTGCTCATTTTGGGATTCCAATCTGGAAAAATGGCCGGAGCTCGCCACTCTCACCTTGGAGATCTTGTCATGCCCTGCAGCCAGCATTCTCTCTGAACGTGTGTTCAGCGCTGCTGGTGGTGTGCTGACAGATAAGCACACGCGGCTGTCCACTGAGAATATAGACAGACTCACGTTCATAAAGATGAACAAATTATGGTTTCGCAAGGACTTTTCTACCCATGTGTCATCCTGGGGAGAATAAAAGCTTGAGGATTTGGTAAAATCACCTCACCAACCGTTTTAAGCAACTGTGAGGCAATTGATGCCACTTAACCCTAGAACGCATGACCATAAAAATCTACACTTTCAAATACCTGGGGCCTTTTAGGCCCGTGTGCAAATAACATGGAATAACTCAAACTCAAATGACAAACAGCTATATACATGAAGAATACCTACAGTTTCAAAATTCTAACTAAAGTAATCTTGCAGAAAATAGAAAACAATTAACAGGGCGGGCCTGCGAGGCCCCAGGTATGCGTTCTAGGGTTAAGTCGTGTCTGTGCCACAACTTTGGGAAAAAATGGAGACTCTTTTTGGAGTCCCTGTGCTGTGTCTTACATGACGTTGGCATCGTCAATTTCAGGTGGGTTGGGTCACTCCCCCCCCCTTTTAACTGTAAGAAACTACATACACTATGGCTTGGGGTAACACAGATGGTTGAGTCTGAAGAGCCGTTTACGCAGAGGTCTACTCCAAAGCTTCAGTGTCTCCTAGTCAGCATAGAATTTTTAACTGCATCTAGCCTAGGCAATACTTTGGGCGTAGTAGCCCATCTGCGAAGCAAGCTGCACCGCCTGTGTATTTAATAAGAATTTTTAAATGCATCTAGCCTAGGCAGACTGTGGGGACCCCCAACCAAACCCAGACGCTCAGCCCCCCTACCACCCCCACTTTCCTTGACAATACAATAATGTAACTCTTACAACTGGATGGGTGAGGATCGGTCACAGCTTTATTAACTCTTAATACTCATTCCATTAGAAAGGCATTTTATTTAAAAAATAATTCAGCTTGTTGCAGCATGCCCTGTGTCTCTACTCCAGCAAGTTGGCCAACAAGTGTAACTCTCCAACATGTCCTTTCTATTTCCAGGCCACGGAGGATCCTGCGTACTCGTATGCAGGACTCTGACCCCCACCCATCACTCTTAACGCTTGTTCCACTCCGTCCTGGAGTCCTGACAGGAATATGTAAAGTCCAATATCCATTAAGTGAACACCGTTGGGCCGTATGAGGCCTGCTTTATCTCCTTCCAGTTGTCGGTGTCGTATCACTACACCGCCTCTGTCTCTTCTAAATTTTGCCATCCGAATATTTATTACTTGCCTGGTCCGTTCGATGGCCGTGATGTCTCGCGCACCTTGCCATACCGCTCTCGGCACAATCTCTGACCATACTTTAGTTAGTTTTGTGAAAAATTCTCTGAAGCGCTCAGTGTCTAGTTTCATTATTGCCATTAGTTATGCGCTCTGGTGATGACCTAGGTTGTTTCCCCCGGCCTGTATAACTAAGTTGACCAGACCTCTTCTCTCTCTCCCCACCTTGATTACCTCCATTAGTACCTGTGGCCATAGCAGGCCTCTAATACCTCTCCAGTTGAAATATGTGTTATGAAACTCAAATTTCCTCCCGCCTGGGCGGACTTTCGCCCTTTTTTCTGCCCAATATATATACGAGTGGCCTATCATCCACACTGTTGGCTTAGCGTCACCTGTAAAAGAAACAAACCACGTTAGGATAACAAGTCCGGTCTTATGTATCTCGCCAAACACGTGGATCGCCATCTCCCTATCCTCTGAACTTCCGTTTCTGACAGTCCTGCTCTTGCTGCTTCCATGGCCGCGCCTATGCGGAATGAGTGTGTCCCGTAACCTTTGGGGTGGTTCCCTGCCGATGTTATGCATTTATTAAATATAGCTTGGAACTGGTATCTTGATAATGGCGTTCCATCAAGGTGTGATAGGAAGAAATTACTTTGTGATCTGATGGTTATATATGTTTTTACTATTGTTACCCGACTCAGTGTACCGTTTGTGGGTTGTTGAAGTACCAAAGTGCCCCTGCCCGCTGGAACCGTTTTCGATTGGCGTATGCGTAGACGTATTGCATTATTGGCTATGACTACGTCCTGGTGTAATAAGCCTCCACTGGTGGTAATTTTGGATTGAGGGACTAATTCGCTTATGCATAGCGCCCCAAAGAAGGCGATCGTAAATGCAGTAGACAGTAGTGTTGCTTCAAATTGTAAGTGTCATGTTAATGGTGTTAGGGACATGATGTGAGAAATCAGTTTTAGTGACACGGGATGGGACGTCTACATTCCTGACTTGGCTGACCCCTTTTCCACCCTTTTATGGATTGTCTGAAGATGAATCTTAGTCACATCTCCCCAATTCAGTAGTTGGAAGTGAAATGCTACTCCGGTCAGACACCGCTGCGCTGACGACCCTAATATGCCCCTCATCATTAGCTGGTGGAGAAATTCTATGGTGACTTGTGATCTGGCATGTTCACATTGGTCAACCCGTCTGCCTGCTACTAGTCGAGTCCACTCTTTCCATGCCTTACCGTATGCTTCCCACGTCGACGGGGCAACTGACGCTCTGATTAATGGTATCAACTATTCGCCACTAGATACCATAGGGAGGGTGGGCAACTTTTGCCCGATGGGTGGGCGTAGGGGAGGAGCTCTGTGAAAATATGCTAATTGAATTGTGATAAAGCGTTAGCAACAGCTTTAGACCCCTCAGCATCGTGGCTAGCGCGGACCCATACATTGTGTTTTAGGCACAGGAATTCTAGCCGGCATAGTAGGCCTAGCACTGGGAGAGACGATGATGCCATCTTATTAATGCAGTGCGCTAGGCTGGTGTTTTTTGTTATGAAGCGTATATTTTTGTTAGCCAGGCGTGCACCCCATATTTCTATTGCTACCACTATTGGGAATAAAAATTATTTTCAGGGCTAGATGCAGCTAAAAATTATTATTAATTTCAATGCTGGTGGAGCTTGGTATAGATGGCCTAAAACAATGAGTACCACACACTGCTACAAGCCCAAATATTTTTTCAGAACTAGATGCAGCTAAAAATTATATTGAATTTGCAACCTGGTGGAGGTTAGTATAGATGGACTATTAGAACAAGTCCCACACACTGCTACAAGCCGAAGCCCAAATATTTTTTCAGAGCTAGATGCAGATAAAAATTATATTGAATTTGCAACCTGGTGGAGGTTAGTATAGATGGACTAATAGAACGAGTCTCACACACTGCTACAAGCCGAAATATTTCTTCAGAGCTAGATGCAGAAAAAAATTATATTGAATTTGCAACCTGGTGGAGGTTAGTATAGATGGACTAATAGAACAAGTCTCACACACTGCTACAAGCCGAAGCCCAAATATTTTTTCAGAGCTAGATGCAGATAAAAATTATATTGAATTTGCAACCTGGTGGAGGTTAGTATAGATGGACTAATAGAACAAATCTCACACACTGCTACAAGCCGAAATATTTTTTCAGAGCTAGATGCAGAAAAAAATTATATTGAATTTGCATCCTGGTGGAGGTTAGTATAGATGAACTAATAGAACAAGTCACACACACTGCTACAAGCTGAAATATTTTTTCAGAGCTAGATGCAGATAAAAATTATAATGAATTTGCAACCTGGTGTAGGTTAGTATAGATGGACTAATAGAACAAATCACACACACTGCTACAAGCCGAAATATTTTTTCAGAGCTAGATGCAGATAAAAATTATATTGAATTTGCAACCTGGTAGAGGTTAGTATAGATGGACTAATAGAACAAGTCCCACACACTGCTACAAGCCGAAATATTTTTTCAGAGCTAGATGCAGAAAAAAATTATATTGAATTTGCAACCTGGTGGAGGTTAGTATAGATGGACTAATAGAATGATGCTATGTCCAAAAGGTTTTACTTCACTAGGTGTAGTAAAAAAAATTGTATTCTGTACTCAGGTGGTGTAGCTTGCAACACAGATAGGCTTCTCCACTGACTAACACACACTGCAAGATGACAAAAAGGATTTGCTTTGCTAGATTTAGCCAAATGCTGTGAAAAAAACTTGCACAGCGCTAGCACAGACCTGCCTGGCAAAAAGTGATAGGAACTTATGTAACCTAGCCCTGAAAAGGACTGCAATTACAATTAGTCTTTACTCCCAACCTATCTATTTAAGAGCACAGACCTGCCCAATAAAAGTGATAGTAACTGATGTAACCTAGCCCTGAAAAGGACTGCAATTGCAATTAGTCTTTACTCCCAACCTATCTATTTAAGAGCACAGACCAGCCTGATAAAAGTCGTAGGAAATGATGTAACCTAGTCCTTAAAATTACTGCAATCACAACTATTCCCTACTCCCAAGCTATCTGTAGATTTGTGCGAAAATTGGCTTGAAATTAACAAAGTATAGCGCACACAGCAACAGCGGTGCCGTCTAACACGCAGCTGCAGCAGTGAGAAAATGGTAGCGATGGGGAAAATGGCTGGGTCTTATAGGGCAAGGACATGTGACATACACTGCCAATGACACATGCCCTTGCTTGTGTGAAAAAAAGCAGTTCGCTCCGTGTGTGCGCTGCTGATAGGCTGACAGATTGCACCTCCCCACTGTAAATGCGGGAAAGAGAAAAAAAATGGAGATCTTCATTATTTCTGCAGAGATCCATCCCCTGCCCCTCCCCCCGCCCCGCTGTACACTCAAACTGCGTATTAACATTAATTTTCAGCATTACTGAGAAAAAATTCAGTTATGATTTAGGTGCAAGAACAGTTATCGAACATAACCTCGAACATCCAAATTTTTTTCAAATTGTTCGTGTTCGCCGAACGGCTTGAACAATGCCCAAAACAGCTCGAATTTGAGATTGGCGAACAGTTTGAGTCAAACACCGCTCATCTCAACTCATGCGGCCCGACGGTATTCACTTAATGGATATTGGACTGGACATATTCCTGTCAGGGCTCCAGGACGGAGTGGAACAAGCGTTAAGAGTGATGGATGGGGGTCAGAGTCCTGCATACGAGTATGCAGGATCCTCCGTGGCCTAGAAATAGAAATGACATGTTGGAGAGTTACACTCGTTGGCCAACTTGCCGGTGTGGAGACAGAGGGCATGCTGCAACAAGCTGAATTATTTTAGAAATAAAATGCCTTTCTAATGTCATGAGTATAAACTGTTAAAAAAGCTGTGACCGATCCTCACCCATCCAGCTGTAAGAGTTACATGATTGTATTGTCAATGAAAGGGGGGCGGTAGGGGGGCTGAGCGTCTGGGTTTGGTTGGGGGTCCCCACAGTCTGCCTAGGCTAGATGCAGTTAAAAATTATTATTAGATACACAGGCGGTGCAGCTTGCTTCACAGCTGGGCTACTATGCTGACTACCAGACACTGAAGCTTTGGAGCAGACCTCTGAGTAAACAGCTCTTCAGACTCAACCATCTGTGTTACCCCAAGCCATAGTGTATGTAGTTTCTTACAGTTAAAAAGGGGGGGGGAAGACCCAACCCAACTGTAATTGATGATGCCAACGTCACGTAAAACACAGAAAGGGGACTCCAAAAAGAGTCTCCATTTTTTCCAAAAATTTGTGGCACAGACGCCACTTAAGTGGCATCAATTACCGCAGAGTTGCTTAAAAAGGTTGGTGAGGTGATTTTACCAAATCCTCAAGCTTTTACTCTCCCCAGGATGACACAGCGGTAGAAAAGTCCTTGCGGATCCATGATTTGTTCATCTTTATGAACGTGAGTCTGTCTACATTCTCAGTGGACAGCCTCGTGCACTTATCTGTCAGCACACCACCTGCACCGCTGAACACACGTTCAGAGAAAACGCTGGCTGCGGGGCACGACAAGATCTCCAAGGCGTGAGTGGCGAGCTCAGGCCATTTTTCCAGATTGGAAGCCCAAAATGAGCAAGGGTCTAGTGAAACAGTCATGGCTTCGATGTTCTCTTGTAGATACTCCTGTACCATCGTCTCTAGGCGTTGACTATGTGTCAGACTTCTTGTCTCCTGTGGCCTTGCAAAGGATGGTCTAAAAAAGTGGTGAAATGATTGCACAAAATTGCTGTAACCAGCAGATACTGTGTTTCTGTTACGGTTTGAGAGTTGAAGACTCGACAGTCCCACGGTTGGCAAGTTAGAACTGTGAGATTCACTACGTGCACCACTGATGTTTTGTGGAAAACCACATGTAAGATTCTGCAACAGTCTCTGCTGATACTCCTGCATGCGTGAATCCCTTTCTATGGCAGGAATTATTTCTGCAAATTTATTTTTGTACCGTGGATCTAAGAATGTGGCAACCCAGTAGTCAGGATTGTTTTGAATTCTGACAATCTGAGGGTCATGTTGCAGGTAGTGCAGCAAGAAGGCACTCATGTGTCTTGCGCATGCAGGAGCACCAAGTCCCTGTTGTGTTGGTGGCGAAGTAAGAATCATGCTTCCTTTCTCTGCCCTCTCCCCCCAACCTCGCACAACAGAAATGTGATCAAGGTCTCCCTCATCTGATGAGTCTTCCATGCCCATCGACAGTTCGTCCTCCACTTGTTCCTCGGCTCCTGCACCTTCCTCAACAGGTTGGCTGCTACCATGCGCCCTGGTTAATCCCTCTCCCCCACCCTCCCATGCCTGCCGCCTTGGTGCTACCGACCGTCTGGACCTTGCAGATGTTAGCCCTTCCGCATACAACTCCTCCTCCTCTACTTCCTCCACCTCCTCTTGTCCCACCACCAGACTCCGAATTCTGTTTAACGTGTGCTCCAGCATGTAAATCACCAGAATAATCATGCTGATAATGGCATCGTCAGCACTAAACATCTTCGTCGCCATTTCAAAACTGTGCAGATGGGTGCATAGGTCCCTGATCTGAGACCTCTCCTCAAGCGTGATTTGCCCCACCTCTGGATCTCGTTGGCCCAGGCTATACGTCAAAACGTATTGCACCAGGGCTTGTCGGTGCTGCCACAGTCGCTGCAACATGTGCAGAGTTGAATTCCACCGTGTCGGCACATCCCATTTCAGCCGGTGAAGTGGCAGGCCCAACAACTTCTGTAGAGATGTAAATCGCTGAGCTGCGGGATGCAAATGGCGGAAGTGAGCACACAGTGACCGTGCCCTCTGCAGAAGGCCATCTAGTCAGGGATAGTGGGCTAAAAATTGCTGGACAACCAGGTTCAACACGTGAGCCATACAAGGCACGTGTGTGACATTGCCCCGGCGAAGGGCCGCACCCAGGTTTGCAGCATTGTCGCACACGGCCTTCCCTGGTTGCAGGTCCAGTGGAGACAACCATTCATGAAACTGGTTCTCCAGAGCTGACCACAACTACTCAGCTGTGTGACTCACATTTCCCAGACATTTCAAAGTAAAAACCGCCTGATGACGTTGAGCCCTGCTGCCAGCATAGTAAGGAGGTGTGCAGGATCCCTTCTGTGCAGTTAGAAAGCAGGTGGCATTACCAGACAGGCTTTGGGTGCAGGTGGAGGACCGAGAGGAGGTTGAGGAGGCAGAAGCAGTGGAGGAACTTCGACATAAAGAGGATTGACGCACAACTCGTGGGGACGGCAAGACTTAGACAGCAGCCCCTTGTCCTGCTGCCACCATAGTTACCCAGTGCCCAGTCAGCAACATGTAACGCCCCTGTCCATGCCTACTCATCCAAGTGTCTGTGGTGAAATGCACCCTGTCACACACAGAGTTCCTCAAAGAAGCGGTGATGTTGTGTGCGACATGCTGGTGGAGCGCAGGCACACCTTTCTTTGAGAAGTAGTGCCGACTGGGAGCTTAGTATAGATGGCCTAATAGAATGAGTACCACACACTGCCACAGACCCAAAATTATTTTCCGAGCTAGATGCAGCTAAAAATTATTATTAATTTCAAAGCTGGTGGAGCTTGGTATAGATGGCCTAATACAATGAGTACCACACACTGCTACTATGCCCAAAATTATTTTCCGGGCTAGATGCAGCTAAAAATTATTATTAATTTCAAAGCTGGTGGAGCTTGGTATAGATGGCATAATACAATGAGTACCACACACTGCTACTATGCCCAAAATTATTTACCGGGCTAGATGCAGCTAAAAATTATTATTAATTTCAAAGCTGGTGGATCTTGGTATAGATGGCCTAATACAATGAGCACCACACACTGCTACTATGCCCAAAATTATTTTCCGGGCTAGATGCAGCTAAAAATTATTATTAATTTCAAAGCTGGTGGAGCTTGGTATAGATGGACTAATACAATGAGTACCACACACTGCTACTATGCCCAAAATTATTTTCCGCGCTAGATGCAGCTAAAATTTTTTATTAATTTCAAAGCTGGTTTAGCTTAGTATAGATGGCCTAATAGAATGAGTACCACACACTGCTACAGGCCCAAAATTATTTTCCGGGCTAGATGCAGCTAAAAATTATTATTAATTTCAAAGCTGGTGGAGCTTAGTATAGATGGCCTAATAGATTGAGTACAACACACTGCTACAGGCCCAAAATTATTTTCTAGGCTAGATGCAGCTAAAAATTATTATTAATTTCAAAGCTGGTGGAGCTTAGTATAGATGGCCTAATAGATTAAGTACCACACACTGCTACAGGCCCAAAATTACTTTCCGGGCTAGATGCAGCTAAAAATTATTATTCATTTAAAAGCTGGTGGAGCTTAGTATAGATGGCCTAATAGAATGAGTACCACACACTGCTACAGGCCCAAAATTATTTTCCGGGCTAGATGCAGCTAAAAATTATTATTAATTTCAAAGCTGGTGGAGCTTGGTATAGATGGCCTAATACAATGAGTAACACACACTGCTACTATTCCAAAAGGTCTTACTTGGCTAGGTGCAGTAAAAAATTTGTATTACCTACACAGGTGGTGTAGCTTGCAGCACAGATAGGCTACTCTACTGACTAACACACACTGCAAGAGGCCCAAAAAGGATTTGCTTAGCTAGATTTAGCCAAATGCTGTGAAAAACACTTGCACAGCACTAAAACTGACCTGCTTGGCAAAAAGTCCTAGGAAATGCTGTAACCTAGCCCTCAAAAGGGCTGCAATTACAACTAGTCCCTACTCCCAACCTATCTGTCTATTTAAGAGCAAATTCGCTTGCAATTCACACAGTTAGAAAGTATAGTGCCCACAGCAGCAGCGGTGCCTTCTAACACTCAGCTGCAGCAGTGAGAAAATGGTGGTGACGTGGAAAATGGCTGGGTCTTAGAGGGCAAGGACATGTGACATACACAGCCAATGACACATGCCCTTGCTTGTGTGAAAAAAAGCACTTCTCTGTGTGTGTGCATTGCTGATAGGCTGACAGACTGCACCTCCCCATTGTAAATGCGGGAAAAAAAAAATGGAGATCTTCATTATTTCTGCAGAGATCCATCCCCTGCCCCTCCCCCCGCCCACTGTACACTCAAACTGTGTATTAACATTGATCAACAGCATTACTGTGAAAAAAATCCAGTTACAATTTTGGTGCATGAACAGTTTTCGAACATAACCTCGAACAGCCGGATTTTTTTCAAATCGTTCGTGTTCGTCGAACGGCTCGAACACCGCCCAAAACAGCTCGAATTCGAGATTGGCGAATAGTTCGAGTCGAACACCGCTCATCTCTACTAGTCAGGTGCTTTGCTGTCATGTGCCTGAGCATGCTGGTGGTGGTCAGGCTTGTAGTTTTGGTGCTCTTGCTATTGCTGGCCTGGCAGATGTTGCAAATGGCCTTTTTGGGGTTATCTAAATAGTTTTTAAAAAAGAACCAGACTTGGGAAGACCTAACAGTTGTACTGGCAACTTCCATCATGTTGGTGTTCCAGGGAGCAAGTGCCCGCCTTGTGTCTGTGGCCACCACACTGCTTGTTCCTGCCTGTTGTGGTGCTACGCCTCCCTCCTCCTGTGTGCTACTGTCCTCGCTCTACAAGTCCCCTTGCCAGGTTGAGTCAGTGACTTCATCATCCACCGCTTCGTCTTCCATTTCCGCACCCTGGTCCTCCTCCTGAGTCTCTATCCATTGTGTTTCATCATTATCCACCTCTTGCGACAGTAGTTGCACTTTCCCACTGTAACCTTCGTGTAACCATGGCTGCTCAAATCGCTACATGCGATCTTCTGTTGCCCTGCTCGAAGCTGGCCGGTCAAGAGGCCCAAATCTATCGATGGAAAAGTGAACAGCTCTTAGGGTAACCGTGGACTCTAATCTCTCCTTCAAACCACATATCCAAGCTCTTTCCACTTCCGAGCGGACCGAGCGAGAGGCCAGAATCTATAAATGGAAAGATGAACAAAACAGCTTTTCGAAGTGTCCAAGCGTGGGATCAGTTGTCTCAGAGCACTCGGAATGGTGAGTGGAAGGAGGATCAAGGTGAGGAAGAATACGACTCCAAGTAAAAATATCTCCCAGATCTGCACATTCCTCAACCACGAATCTACAAAAACACTAGTGCACGCAGTCATCATCTCCCTTTTTGACAACTGCAACCTCCTGCTCTGTGACCTCCCTTCTAACACTCTTGCATTCCTCCAATCTATCCTAAACTCTGTTGCCCGACTAATCCACCGGTCCCCTCGCTATTCCCTGGCCTCTCCTCTCTGTCAATCCCTTCACTGGCTCCCCATTGCCCAGAGACTCCAGTTCAAAACCCTAACCTTGGACTGCAAAGCTATCCACAACCTGTCTCCTCCATACATCTGTGAAGTGGTCTCACGGTACTTACCTGTGCGCAACCTCTGATCCTCACAAGATCTACTTCCCTACTGTCCTCATATCTCCTCTTCCCACAATCGCATACAATATTTCTCCCATGCATCCCCCCTTCTCTGGAACTCTCTACCCCACCATTTCTGACTCTCAACTACTGTTGAATCCTTTAAAAGGAAGCTGAAGACCCACCTCTTGCAACATGCATACAACCTGCAGTAAACCTTGCTCCACCAAGACCAGCTCTATCATCACCTACTGTATCCTCACCCATTCCTTGTAGACTGAGCCCTCGCGGGCAGCGTCCTCTCCTCTCCTGTACCAGTCACTGTCACATTTTTGTTCCAGATTATTGTAACTGTAACTTTTGCGATGTATACCCCTTTTTCACATGTAAAGTGCCAGGCAATAAATGGCGATAAAGTAATAATAATAATGTGATCCAGATTCAAATCTACTGAGACTGGACCATGTGGAACACAGGGTGGTGGTGGGGTAAACTGACTGGAGCATTATCTGCTATCCAACCAACAACCATTTCAAACTGCTCTGGCTTCAATAGTGGTGTTCTGCGGCCCCCTAGAAAGAGGGACAGGAAAGTAGTTCGACATGACGTGGGTGTTTGTTGTGCTCCCTCAGCAGGCACAGTTTCATCTTGCCCTTGACACACACCTTGCCCATTTTAAATGAAGTTTAAGATTTGTCCCGTTGCTAAAAATGTCTGTATTATTACCCAAGTAATATAGGATCACATCTGATGAGATGACCACAGTTTTAGGCAGTGCCCTGGGAGTAAGAGATGCTTCCAGGGGTCTTCCCCATGCTGTTCCCATGTCACACACCTCATGGCCAGATAAGGTAGTAAAATGTTAAAATGACATTTCCTGGTGAATGTATTTTTCATCGTTGAAAGCAATGCAACAGTGCAAAAATGCATCAAAAACGCTACATGTAAACATAGCCCAAGGTGCGGAGGAGCATTTTTGTTTTTGTATATTTATTTTGCCTTATATACAAGTCATTACCCTGGAAAGGATGTTCCTTAACATATTTCCCAGGAAAATCCATTTTGGTTTCGGTTTTGTATGTTTTATTGTGAGTCCGTAAAAGTGGCATAATACCTCTGACAACATTGTTGACATCAGTGACCTGGGAGTCAGAAATGCTTCCAGGGGTCTTCCCCAGTCTGTTCCCATGTCATTTGAGCACTGTTACCTTTGATTTGGGCAATTTTTAGGCCCTCTGCAGACCGCCGAGGGGGGCCGCCGGAAAAATGAGCCCCCATAGACTTACATTGGGCTCATTATTTGGACCGAGCCCTCGAGCATTCCAATTTGCTCGACCCGAGCAACGAGTACCCGAGCATTTTAGTGCTCGCTCATCACTAATTTGCACCTAATACCCATGGTTCATTGGCTTTCTCTTTCAGCAGAGGGCATTAGGTTAGGATTGGCTGCAGAGGTTATGTGGTATCCAAGCACAACAGTGTTTTTTTCCAACTCAGATAAAATGGAACTTATGCAGTCAATCAGCAGTTATGAGATTGGATGCAGGTGTCACCTGAAACCCCCTAATGGAATAGAAAGCTTGGAGACTGACGGGATACAATGCAGAGTACAGAGTATTGCAACCAATTCAGTTGGTTAGTATAGTTTTTCCTTTATTTTTTCAACACCCTGGGCCCATTAATAATGTGTGGTAAAGTGGTTGACAACCTATTTAAATGCATATATTTTATGTCAAATATTTTTGCAGTTGAGTTTTGTTAAAAATTGCTTTAGAGTTCTATGCTTCACTTTAAATTGCTGGTTGCAAAATGAGTTAACTCAGGATTATTCAGTATTCTCGAAGTTGGGCTTCTAGCTTTAACGTTTTTTCATAAACTTTAATAAGCTGATATATGACCACTAGTGTTGAGCGAGCATGCTCGACACTGCTCGGTACTCACCCGAGCATCACGCTACTCGGGATGTTCGGCGAGCACCGAGCATTTCCGGGTTACTCCGGAGGGAGCTCAGGTCTCTGCCCTGCATGTTTGGCGCTCTTTACAGAGCCAATGAACATGCAGGGATTGCCAGCCAGTCACTGTAATGCCGCAGCCATGTTGTTTGTGGGCATTACAGTGATTGGCTGGCCGCACAGCATCACCTCGAGTATTTAAAACCTGGCGCCGCCATCTTGGACACAGTCGCTCCATAACAGACAGTGTAGGGACAGCGCTGCTGATTTAGGGAGAGATATATCCTGCGAAATAGTTAGTGTAGGGTCTGTAAAGGCTGCCACATCAAACAAACAGTCCTTCTCAGGACTAATATCCATCCCAGATATCAGGCAGGCAGGCAGGCTGTATAGGAGACGCAGTGATTATACCAGCAAACGCTGCAATACAGTCCTGTGTGCTCCTGTTGCTGAAATTGCTGGACTTAGCTCCAGGTCTCGGGCGCCAGGAAAAATCCTTTTTTTTTCATCTAAAAATTTACCGTAAAGAAAAACTAATAGTGTCTCCCTGATTTTTCAGACACAAATATATCTGTTGAAAATAGTCTGGTGTAGGCCCGAGAAATAGAAGTGTGGTTTTGCAGTTCCACGGGTCAATTGTCTGTATTATCCTGCTTTTGGCATTTTTTGCCGTAAAGAAAAACAGTAATAGTGTCTCCTGATTGTTCAGACACAAATATATCTGTTGAAAATAGTCTGGTGTAGGCTAGAGAAATAGAAGTGTGGTTTTGCAGTTCCACGGTGCAAACCTCAGTATTATCTCGTTTTGGGCCATTTGTATCTAAAAAAAACAGTTTGAGTGTGTCGATCACTGTTCAGCCACAAATATATATATTTAAAAAAGTCTGGTATACACAAGTAAATTATAACTGAGGTTTTGCTGCTCCACGGTAAAAAATCTCTATTATCCTGCTTTTTGCATTTTTGCCGTAAAGAAAAACAGTAGTGTCTCCTGATTGTTCAGACGCAAATATATCTGTTGAAAATAGTCTGGTATACACCAGTAAATTATAACTGTGGTTTTGCTGTTCCACGGTAAAAAATCTCTGTATTATCCTGCTTTTGGCATTTATTGCCGTAAAAAAAAAATAATAGTGTCTCCTGATTGTTCAGACACAAATATGTCTGTTGAAAATAGTCTGGGGTAGGCCGAGAAATAAAAGTGTGGTTTTGCAGTTCCACGGGTCAAATCTCTGTATTATCCAGCTTTTTTGCATTTTTTACTGTAAATAATAACAGTATTGTCTCCAGATTGTTCAGACACAAATATATCTGTTGAAAATAGTCTGGTGTAGGCCCGAGAAATACAAGTGTGGTTTTGCAGTTCCATGGGTCAAATCTCTGTATTATCCTGCTTTTGCCATTTTTTGCCGTAAAGAAAAACAGTAGTAGTGTCTCCTGATTGTTCAGACACAAATATATCTGTTGAAAATATTCAGGTATACACCAGTAAATTATAACTGTGGTTTTGCTGTTCCACGGTAAAAATCTCTATTATCCTGCTTTTGGCATTTTTAGCTGTAAAGAATAGAGATGAGCGGTGTTCGACTCTAACTGTTCGCCAATCTCAAATTCAAGCTGTTTTGGGTGATGTTCGAGCCGTTCGACGAACACGAACGATTTGAAAAAAATCTGGCTGTTCGAGGTTATGTTCGATAACTGTTCGTGCACCAAAATCGTAACTGGATTTTTTCACAGTAATGCTGTTAATCAATGTTAATACACTGTTTGCGTGTACAGTGAGCGGGGGGAGGGGCAGGGGATGGATCTCTGCAGAAATAATGAAGATCTCCATTTTTTTTTCTTTCCCGCATTAACAGTGGGGAGGTGCAGTCTGTCAGCCTATCAGAAGCGCACACACGCAGCGAAGTGCATTTTTTCACACAAGCAAGGGCATGTGTCACTGGCTGTGTATGTCACATGTCCTTGCCCTCTAAGACCCAGCCATTTTCCACGTCGCCACCATTTTCTCACTGCTGCAGCTGAGTGTTAGACGGCACCGCTGCTGCTGTGGGAGCTATACTTTCTAACTGTGTGAATTGCAAGTGAATTTGCTCTTAAATAGACAGATAGGTTGGGAGTAGGGACTAGTTGTAATTGCAACCCTTTTGAGGACTAGGTTACAGCATTTCCTAGGTTTTTTTGCCAGGCAGGTCTGTTTTAGTGCTGTGCCATTGTTTTTCACAGCATTTAGCTAAATCTAGCTAAGCAACTCCTTTAGGGCCTATTGCAGTGTGTGTTAGTCAGTGGAGTAGCCTATCTGTGTTGCAAGCTACACCAACTGTGTATGTAATACAAATTTTTTACTGCACCTAGCCAAGTAAAACCTTTTGGGTATAGTAGCAGTGTGTGTTACTCATTGTATTAGGCCATCTATACCAAGCTCCACCAGCTTTGAAATTATTAATAATTTTTAGCTGCATCTAGCCCGGAAAATAATTTTGGGCCTGTAGCAGTGTGTGGTACTCAATTTATGAGGCCATCTATACTAAGCTCCACCAGCTTTGAAATTAATAATACTGTAATTTTTAGCTGCATCTAGCCGGAAAATAATTTTGGGCATGTAGCAGTGTGTGGTACTCAATCTATTAGGCCATCTATACTAAGCTCCACCAGCTTTGAAATTAATAATAATTTTTAGCTGCATCTAGCCCGGAAAACAATTTGGGGCCTGTAGCAGTGTGTGGTACTCATTCTATTAGGCCATCTATACTAAGCTCCACCAGCTTTGAAATTAATAATAATTTTTAGCTGCATCTAGCCCGGAAAATAATTTTGGGCCTGTAGCAGTGTGTGGTACTCAATCTATTAGGCCATCTATACTAAGCTCCACCAGCTTTGAAATTAATAATACTGTAATTTTTAGCTGCATCTAGCCCGGAAAATAATTTTGGGCCTGTAGCAGTGTGTGGAACTCAATCTATTAGGCCATCTATACTAAGCTCAACCAGCTTTGAAATTAATAATAATTTTTAGCTTCATCTAACCCGGAAAATAATTTGGGGCCTGTAGCAGTGTGTGGTACTCATTCTATTAGGCCATCTATACTAAGCTCCACCAGCTTTGAAATTAATAATAATTTTTAGCTGCATCTAGCCTAGAAAATAATTTTGGGCCTAGTAGCAGTGTGTGGTACTTATTGTATTAGGCTATCTATACCAAGCTCCACCAGCTTTGAAATTAATAATATTTTTTAGCTGCATCTAGCCCGGAAAATAATTTTGGGCCTGTAGCAGTGTGTGGTACTCAATCTATGAGGCCATCTATACTAAGCTCCACCAGCTTTGAAATTAATAATACTGTAATTTTTAGCTGCATCTAGCCGGAAAATAATTTTGGGCATGTAGCAGTGTGTGGTACTCAATCTATTAGGCCACCTATACTAAGCTCCACCAGCTTTGAAATTAATAATAATTTTTAGCTTCATCTAGCCCGGAAAACAATTTGGGGCCTGTAGCAGTGTGTGATTCTCATTCTATTAGGCCATCTATACTAAGCTCCACCAGCTTTGAAATTAATAATAATTTTTAGCTGCATCTAGCCCGGAAAATAATTTTGGGCCTGTAGCAGTGTGTGGTACTCAATCTATTAGGCCATCTATACTAAGCTCCACCAGCTTTGAAATTAATAATATTGTAATTTTTAGCTGCATCTAGCCCGGAAAATAATTTTGGGCCTGTAGCAGTGTGTGGAACTCAATCTATTAGGCCATCTATACTAAGCTCCACCAGCTTTGAAATTAATAATAATTTTTAGCTTCATCTAGCCCGGAAAACAATTTGGGGCCTGTAGCAGTGTGTGGTACTCATTCTATTAGGCCATCTATACTAAGCTCCACCAGCTTTGAAATTAATAATAATTTTTAGCTGCATCTAGCCCGGAAAATAATTTTGGGCCTGTAGCAGTGTGTGGTACTCAATCTATTAGGCCATCTATACTAAGCTCCACCAGCTTTGAAATTAATAATATTGTAATTTTTAGCTGCATCTAGCCCGGAAAATAATTTTGGGCCTGTAGCAGTGTGTGGAACTCAATCTATTAGGCGATCTATACTAAGCTCCACCAGCTTTGAAATTAATAATAATTTTTAGCTTCATCTAGCCTGGAAAATAATTTGGGGCCTGTAGCAGTGTGTGGTACTCATTCTATTAGGCCATCTATACTAAGCTCCACCAGCTTTGAAATTAATAATAATTTTTAGCTGCATCTAGCACGGAAAATAATTTTGGGCCTAGTAGCAGTGTGTGGTACTTATTGTATTAGGCCATCTATACCAAGCTCCACCAGCTTTGAAATTAATAATATTTTTTAGCTGCATCTAGCCCGGAAAATAATATTGGGCATAGAAGCAGTGTGTGGTACTCATTGTATTAGGCCATCTATACTAAGCTCCACCAGCTTTGAAATTAATAATAATTTTTAGCTGCATCTAGCCCAGAAAACAATTTTGGGCATAGTAGCAGTGTGTTGTACTCATTGTATTAGGCCATCTATACCAAGCTCCACCAGCTTTGAAATTAATAATAATTTTTAGCTGCATCTAGCCCAGAAAACAATTTTGGGCATAGTAGCAGTGTGTTGTACTCATTGTATTAGGCCATCTATACCAAGCTCCACCAGCTTTGAAATTAATAATAATTTTTAGCTGCATCTAGCCCGGAAAATAATTTTGGGCCTGTAGCAGTGTGTGGTACTCATTCTATTAGGCCAACTATACCAAGCTCCACCACCTGTGTATGTAATAAAATTGTTTTACTGCTTCTAACCCAGCCAATCCTTTTGGGCTAGTACCACAGTTTTGCCACTCAGCTCTTCTCGGTTTCCATCCATCGTTTTCTGTGCAAACAACTACAGAGTTGTCAATTAGTTAACCACCAAAATGAGTGGCAAAAGGCCTGCTGGAAAGGGGAATAGGCGTGTTGGGAAGGGAAAAAAAGGATGTGTCCGTGGGGTAGGTGTTAAAGCAACAGCAATATCTGCAGAAGAAAGACCATCTTCCAGCCAAACTAAGATGTCTACTTTCTTACGATCCCTTTCTTACGGCTACGCCCGTCGCTACAAATTCCAGATGAGGCACAAAAACATCAGGTGCTTCAATGGATATCAAGTGCTCCTTTAAGTGGGCTCTCCTCCACCTCAACTTCAACATCACAAATACTCCAGTCCTCAGAGGTGTCACCCCAAACGCACTTGCTTCCTCACAGCTCCCAAGTCTCCAGCTGCCCGTCTGAGTATGGGGTAGCACAGATGGTTGAGTCTGCAGAGCTGTTTACTCATACTATAGCCTGGGAATCAGAGGTCTGCTCAAGAGATTCTGTGAATCAAGACGAGGAAGTGATCTGCACTGATGCCCAGAATCTTTATAAGTCGGATCCAAGACCAGATGAAGAAGGTTCTGAGCATAATGTAGACCCTCGTTCCCAAACTGTAACTCCTGTAGGTGGAGACAATTATGAAGACGATGATGAGACTCAAATACCTGATTGGAGCGACATCTTGAGTTTTCGGTCAGGGCAGGGAGAGGTTGGCTCTGAGGACGACGGGTGTGAGAACACACAGGGTGATGATGACGAGGTTGGAGATCCCACTTACTGTCAACCCACAGTCAGCCAGTCAATGAGGTCAGCAGAGGAGGTGGAGGAGGATGCTAGTGACGACGAGGTTAGGTTGCGCCTTCCTGGACAGAGACGTAGTACTGGAAGCACGTCAACAACTGCATCCTCAAACACAACTGTTCCTCTGACCACAAGTCGTGGTGGCTCTTCAGGTCACATGGGCTCTAAGCCTTGCGTAGCCTGGGCATTTTTTCAGATCGATAAGGATGACCCAACTCGTGTTATCTGTAACATTTGTCACCAAAAGCTAAGTAGAGGCCAAAAAATCCATAGTTTGAGTACTTCATGCATGAACCGTCACATGGATATGAAGCATAAGTTGCAGTGGGAAGCTCACTGTGCTACAATGCGGCCTAGCGGGCCCGGCCAACCACCGTCTGCCCCAACTTGTGCATCCGCGGCCTCTTCATCCTCTGTGACTGGGGGAACAGCAGTCACACATGTTTTTGGACGCAGACCTGCCACCTCTTTACCCGCAACAGCCAGTGTGATTGGCATGTCATCATTTCATTTGGAAGCGGAAACACCAGCTGGTGTTGAGCGCTCTCTGACATCGAGAGCACCACCTTTGGATCAAGGCAACCTAACTTTTCCGCCTGCATCTTCCTCACAGACCAGCAGTTTGCCGGGGACACCCTACTCAACCCCATCTATGCACAACAGCCAGCCCTCGGTCGCTCAGATGTGAACAAGTAAAAGACCATTTCCTACTAGCCATGACAAAGCTAAGAGGTTGAATTTCACCATCTGCAAGCTCTTGGCTACAGAAATGCTGCCTTTCCGCCTGGTGGACACAGAGGATTTTTGAGACCTTATGTCCGTCGCAGTGCCCCAGTACCAGATGCCCAGTCAGCACTACTTCTCAATGAAAGGTGTGCCTGCGCTCCACCAGCATGTCGTACACAACATCACCGCTTCTTTGAGAAACTCTGTGTGTGACAGGGTGCATTTCACCACAGACACTTGGATGAGTAGGCATGGACAGGGGCGTTACATGTCGCTGACTGGGAACTGGGTAACTATGGTGACAGCAGGACAAGGGGCTGCTGTCCAAGTCTTGCCGTCCCCACGAGTTGTGCTTCAATCCTCTTTATGTCGAAGTTCCTACACTGCTTCTGCCTCCTCAACCTCCACTCAGTCCTCCACCTGCACCCAAAGCCTGTCTGGTAATGCCACTTGCTTTCTAACTGCACAGAAGGAATCCTGCACACCTCCTTACTATGCTGGCAGCAGGGCTCAACGTCATCAGGCAGTTTTTACTTTGAAATGTCTGGGAAATGTGAGTCACACAGCTGAGGAGTTGTGGTCAGCTCTGGAGAACCAGTTTCATGAATGGTTGTCTCCACTGGACCTGCAACCAGGGAAGGCCGTGTGCGACAATGCTGCAAACCTGGGTGCGGCCCTTCGCCGGGGCAATGTCACACACGTGCCTTGTATGGCTCACGTGTTGAACCTGGTTGTCCAGCAAATTTTAGCCCACTATCCCGGACTAGATGGCCTTCTGTAGAGGGCACGGTCGCTGTGTGCTCACTTCTGCCATTCGCATCCTGCAGCTCAGCGACTTACATCTCTACAGAAGTCGTTGGGCCTGCCACTTCAACGGCTGAAATGCGATGTGCCGACACGGTGGAATTCAACTCTGCACAAGTTGCAGCGACTGTGGCAGCACCGACAAGCCCTGGTGCAATACGTTGTGACATATAGCCTGGGCCAACGAGATCCAGAGGTGGGGCAAATCATGCTGGAGTAGTGGTCTCAGATAAGGGACCTATGCACCCTTCTGCACAGTTTTGAAATGGCGACGAAGATGTTTAGTGCTGATGATGCCATTATCAGCATGACTATTCTGGCGATTTACATGCTGGAGCACACGTTAAACAGTATTCGGAGTCAGGTGGTGGGACAAGAGGAGGTGGAGGAAGTAGAGGAGGAGTAGCTGTATGTGGAAGGGCTAACATCTGCAAGGTCCAGACGGTCGGCAGCACCAAGGCGGCAGGCATGGGAGGGTGAGGGAGAGGGATTAACCAGGGCGCATGGTAGCAGCCAAACTGTTGAGGAAGGTGCAGGACCCGAGGAAGAAATGGAGGACGAACTGGCGATGGGCATGGAAGACTCATCAGATGAGGGAGACCTTGATCACATTTCTGTTGTGCGAGGTTGGGGGGAGAGGGCAGAGGAAGGAAGCATGATTCTTACCTCGCCACCAACACAACAAGGACTTGGTGCTCCTGGATGCGCAAGACACATGAGTGCCTTCTTGCAGCACTACCTGCAACATGACCCACGGATTGTCAGAATTCGAAATAATCCTGACTACTGGGTTGCCACACTCTTAGATCCCCGGTACCAAAGTAAATTTGCAGAAATAATTCCTGCCATAGAAAGGGATTCACGCATGCAGGAATGTCAGCAGAGACTGTTACAGAATCTTACATGTGCTTTTCCACAAAACACCAGTGGTGCACGTAGTGAATCTCACAGTTCCAACTTGCCAACTGTGGAACTGTCGAGTCTTCAGCACTCAAACCGTAACAGAAACACAGTATCTGCTGGTAACAGCAATTTTGTGCAATCATTTCACCACTTTTTAGCCCATCCTTTGCAAGGCCACAGGAGACAAGAAGTCTGACACATAGTCAACGCCTAGAGACGATGGTACAGGAGTATCTCCAAATGAACATCAAGGCCATGACTGTGTCACTGGACCCTTGCTCATTTTGGGCTTTCAATCTGGAAAAATGGCCTGAGCTCGCCACTCACGCCTTGGAGATCTTGTCGTGCCCCGCAGTCAGCGTTCTCTCTGAACGTGTGTTCAGCGCTGCTGGTGGTGTGCTGACAGATAAGCGCACGCGGCTGTCCACTCAGAATGTAGACAGACTCACGTTCATAAAGATGAACAAATCATGGATGCACAAGGACTTTTCTACCCCTGTGTCATCCTGGGGAGAGAAAAAGCTTGAGGATTTGGTAAAATCACCTCACCAACCATTTTAAGCAACTCTGGGGCAATTGATGCCACTTAAGTGGTGTCTGTGCCACAAATTTTTGGAAAAAATGGAGATTCTTTTTGGAGTCCCCTTGCTGTGTTTTACGGGACGTTGGCATCGTCAATTACAGGTGGGTTGGGTCTTCCCCACCCCTTTTAACCGTAAGAAACTACATACACTATGGCTTGGGGTAACACAGATGGTTGAGTCTGAAGAGCTGTTTACTCAGAGGTCTGCTCCAAAGCTTCACTGTCTGCTAGTCAGCATATTAGACCTGCTGTCAAGCAAGCTGCACTGCCTGTGTATCTAATAATAATTTTTAACTTCATCTAGCCTAGGCAGACTGTGGGGATCCCCAACCAAACTCCGACGCTCAGCCCCCCTACCGCCCCCCTTTCATTGACAATACAATCATGTAACTCTTACAACTGGATGGGTGAGGATCGGTCACAGCTTTATTAACTGTTTATACTCATGACATTAGAAAGGCATTTTATTTCTAAAATAATTCAGCTTGTTGCAGCATGCCCTGTGTCTCCACACCGGCAAGTTGGCCAACAAGTGTAACTCTCCAACATGTCCTTTCTATTTCCAGGCCACGGAGGATCCTGCGTACTCGTATGCAGGACTCTGCCCCCATCCATCACTCTTAACGCTTGTTCCACTCCATCCTGGAGTTCTGACAGGAATATGTCCAGTCCAATATCCATTAAGTGAACACCGTCGGGCAGTATGAGGCCTGCTTTATCTCCTTCCGGTTGTCGGTGTCGTATCACTACACCGCCTCTGTCTCTTATAAATTTTGCCATCCAAATATTTATTAGTCGCCTTGTCCGTTCAATGGCTGTGATGTCTCGGGCACCTTGCCATACCGCTCTCGGCACAATCTCTGACCATACTATAGTTATTTTTGTGAAAAATTCTCTGAAGCGCTCAGTGTCTAGTTTCATTATTGCTATTAGTTATGCGCTCTTGTGATAACCTATGTCGTTTCCCCCGGCCTGTATAACTAAGATGACCGGACCTCTTGCCTCTCTCCCTACCTTGATTACCTCCATTAGTACCTGTGGCAATTGCAGGCCTCTAATACCTCTCCAGTAGAAATATGTGTTATGAAACTGAAACTTCCTCCCGTCTGGGCGGACTTTCGCTCTTTTTTCTGCACAATATATATACGAGTGGCCTATCACCCACACTGTTGGCTTAGCATCACCTGTAAAAGAAACAAACCACGTTAGGATAACAAGTCCGGTCTTATGTATCTCGCCAAACACGTGTATCGCCATCTCCCTCTCCTCTGAACTTCCGTTTCTGACAGTCCTGCTCTTGCTGCTTCCGTGGCCGCGCCTATGCGGAATGAGTGTGTCCAATAATCTTTGGGGTGGTTCCCTGACGATGTTAGGCATTTATTAAATATAGCTTGGAACTGGTATCTTGATAATGGCGTTCCATCAATGTGTGATAGGAAGAAATTACTTTGTGATCTGATGGTTATATATGTTTTACTATTGCTACCCGACTCAGCGTACCGTTTGTGGGTTGTAGAAGTACCCAAGTGCCCCTGCCCGCTGAAACCGTTTTCGATTTGCGTATGCGTAGACATATTGCATTATTGGCTATGACTACGTCCTGGTGTAATAAGCCTCCACTGGTGGTAATTTTGGATTGAGGGACTAATTCGCTTATGCATAGCTCCCCGAAGAAGGCGATCGCAAATGCAGTAGACAGTAGTGTTGCTTCGAATCGTGAGTGTCATGTTAATGGTGTTAGGGATATGATGTGATAAATCAGTTTTAGTGACACGGGACGGGACGTCTACACTCCTGACTTGGCTGACACCTTTTCCACCCTTTTATGGATTGTCTGATGATGAATCTCTTTGTCACATCTCCCCAATTCAGTAGTTGGAAGTGAAATGCTACTCCGGTCAGCCATCACTGCGCTGACGCCCCTGATATGCCCCTCATCATTAGCTGGTGGAGAAATTCTATGTTGACTTGTAATCTGGCTTGTTCACATTGGTCAACCCGTCTGCCTGCTACTAGTCGTGTCCACTCTTCCCATGCCTTACCGTATGCTTGCCACATCGACGGGGCAACTGACGCTCTGATTACTGGCATCAACAATTCGCCACTAGATACCATAAGGAGGCTGGGCAACTGTTGCCCGATGGGTGGGCATTGGGGAGGAGCTCTGTGAAAATCTGCCAATTGATTTGTGATAAAGCATTAGCAGCAGCGTTAGACCCCTCAGCATCGTGGCTAGCGCGGACCCATACATTGTGTTTTAGGCACAGGAATGCTAGCCGGCGTAGTAGGCCTAGCACTGGGAGAGACGATGATGCCATATTATTAATGAAGTGCGCAAGGCTTGTGTTTTTTGCTATGAAGCGTATATTTTTGTTAGCCAGGCGCACGCCCCATATTTCTATTGCTACCGCTATTGGAAACAGTTCCAGGACTGTCTGTTTTTTGTCAGCACTTGTTGTGCCCAATATGGAGGCCATAAGCATTTGCACCATTGTTTATTTAGTATCACTGCATATCCGCCTGATTCTGCCGCCCCGGTGAATAATCTTAGTTCAATGTTGGACTGTTCTGCTGACATAAATAACGTGTGACCGTTGAATGATTATAAGAAGGTTTTCCACACCTCTAAGTCCGCCCGTAGCTGCCTGCTGATTCTGATTGTATGACTCGTTTTAGATGCCCCTTTTGTTGCGGGTGATAAATGAAGAGAAAAAACCCTTCTGACTGGCATCACCCGGCTCGCAAACACGAGGAGACCTAATAATACTTGCATCTACTGTAGTGTTACTTTCCATACTGCGCAAAAAACCTATATCAGGTGTAATGTTTTGGTATTTTTTCCCATGGGAGGCGGAACAACCTTGCTGTGGTGTCGATTTTGATGCCTAAGAACGATATCTTTGTTGTGGGGCCTATGTTTTTGGTTGGGCATAATGGGACTCCAAACCGACGGGAGATGTTTGTGAATTCGTTGAGTAAGGGGCAGCGAAAGTGGATGACCAATCGTCACGGCCCGCGGAGGGGCCACCACAGTCAGTGAATCCTTCCTTATTTAGTATAGAGTCTACCAATACTTTGGGCGTAGTAGCCCAGCTGCGAAACAAGCTGCACCACCTGTGTATCTAATAAGAATTTTTTACTGCATCTAAACCAGCCAATCATTTGATAGTATTGCTAGTAGCAGAGTTGCATGGGCTCTAAACCTTGCATAGCCTGGGCATTTTTTGAGATGTCTAAGGATGACCCAACTCATGTTATCTGTAACATTTGTCACCAAAAGCTAAGTAGAGGCCAAAAAAACAATAGTTTGAGTACTTTATGCTTGAACCGTCACATGGATATGAAGCATAAGTTGCAGTGCGAAGCTCACTGTGATACAATGCGGCCTAGCGGGCCGATCCAACCACCATCTGCCCCATCTGTGTCATCCTGGGGAGACTAAAAGCTTTAGGATTTTGGAAAATCACCTCACCAACTATTTTAAGCAACTCTGGGACAATTGATGGCACTTAAGTGGTGTCTGTGCCACAATTTTTGGAATAAATGGAGACTCTTTTTGGAGTCCCCTTGCTGTGTTTTACATGATGTTTGCATCATCAATTCCAGGTGGGTCGGGTCTCTACCCCCACTTTTAACCGTACGAAAGTACATACACTATGGCTTGGGGTAACACAGATGGTTGAGTCTGAAGAGCTGTTTACTCATACTACAGCCTGGGAATCAGAGGTCTGCTGCAAAGCTTCAGTGTCTGCTAGTCAGCGGAGTAGCCACCGCCTGTAGATCTAATTACAAATTTTTAACTGCATCTAACCCAGGCAATACTTTGGGCCTAGTAGCAGTGTCTGCTAGTCAGCGGATTATCCCAGCTGTTATGCAAGCTACACCACCTGTAGTTTGGACACTTAATTTTTTCAAAGGAAATGCTTCGGGCCCCCGGGACACTCAGTGAAGAGCATTGGGGGAGGCACCCCAAGGCAAAGGAGCTGGGACTGGCGGTAGGACGCCTTGCGGTGGACCGCCAAGCTCGATCCTTATAAAAGATTTTTAACTGCAGCAGCTTTAGTGGACACTACTGGAGCTGGAATTACCGCGGCTGCTGGCATCAGACTTGCCCTCCAATAGATCCTTGTAAAAGGATTTAAAGTGTACTCATTCAAATTAGAGAGACAATTTAAATTACAGAGCTTAGACCTGCCTCCACCGCGGGGGGGGCTCGACCCACCAGCGGACAGGCACCAGTATTGGGAGAGGGGGGCTGGTCGTCAGGGTCCACAGCAGCTCTGGCCCAAACCCGGCGACACGTAGGTTGCACTGGCAGGAACTGGCCCTGTCGGCTTCTCACTTTTTTGGTTTTAGAAGGGCATGGCATGCCTATATCTGTGTCTCCCCCTCCTTTTACTCCTCCACCTCTTTTCTTTTCGCATGACTATATGTACTTGTCACTTTTCCATGTGTTAGTTGTGTCTTCTGAGCAGTTTGTCAGGTTTTGGACACCTTTGAAGGTGTTTTCTATGTGTTTCTATGTGCTTTTGTTTGCCTGCCATTGGTTTTAACGGTGTTCTACGGTGTTCGACGAACAGTTCGACAAACAGTTTGGCGAACATACCGGTGTTCGACGAACCGAACCCGAACACTATGGATGTGGCTCAACACTAGCAAAGAAAAACAGTAGTGGTGTCTCCTGATTGTTCAAACACAAATATATCTGTTGAAAATAGTCTGGTAAACACCAGTAAATTATAACTGTGGTTTTGCTGTTTCACGGTAAAAAATCTCTTTTATACTGCTTTTGGCATTTTTTGCCGTAAAAAAAAAATAATAGGGTCTCCTGATTGTTCAGACACAAATATATCTGTTGAAAATAGTCTGGTAAACACCGGCAAATTATAACTGTGGTTTTGCTGTTTCACGGTAAAAAATCTCTATTATACTGCTTTTGCATTTTTTGCCGTAAAAAAAATAATAGTGTCTCCTGATTGTTCAGACACAAATATATCTGTTGAAAATAGTCTGGTATAAACCAGTAAATTATAACTGTGGTTTTGCTGTTCCACGGTAAAAAATCTCTATTATCCTGCTTTTGGAATTTTTTGCTGTAAAAATAAAACTAATAGTGTCTCCTGATTTTTCAGACACAAATATATCTGTTGAAAATAGTCTGGTGTAGGCCCGAGAAATACAAGTGTGGTTTTGCAGTTCCACGGGTCAAATGTCTGTATTATCCTGCTTTTGGCATTTTTTGCCGTAGAAAAACAGTAGTAGTGTCTCCTGATTGTTCAGACACAAATATATCTGTTGAAAATAGTCTGGTATACACCAGTAAATTATAACTGTGGTTTTGCTGTTCCACGGTAAAAATCTCTATTATCCTGCTTTTGGTATTTTTTGCCGTAAAGAAAAAATAATAGCGTCTCTTGATTGTTCAGACACAAATATATCTGTTGAAAATAGTCTGGTGAACGCTCGAGAATTACAAGTGTGGTTTTGCAGTTCCAAGGGTCAAATCTCTGTATTATCCTGCATTTTTGCATTTTTTGCTGTAAAGAAAAACAGTAGTGTCTCCTGATTGTTCAGACACAAATATATCTGTTGAATATAGTCTGGTGTAGGCCCGAGAAATACAAGTGTGGTTTTTCAGTTCCACGGCTCAAATCTCTGCATTATCCTGCTTTTTTGCATTTCTTGCTGTAAAGAAAACCAGTAGTGTCTCCTGATTGTTCAGACACAAATATATCTGTTGAAAATAGTATGGTGTAGGCCCGAGAAATACAAGTGTGGTTTTGCAGTTCCACGGGTCAAATCTCTGTATTATCCTGCTTTTTTGCATTTTTTGCTGTAAAGAAAAGCAGTAATGTCTCCTGATTGTTCAGACACAAATGTATCTGGTGAAAATAGTCTGGTGTAGGCCCGAGAAATACAAGTGTAGTTTTGCAGTTACACGGGTCACATCTCTGTATTATCATGCTTTTTTGCATTTTTTGCTGTAAAGAAAAACAGTAGTGTCTCCTGATTGTTCAGACACAAATATATCTGTTGAAAATAGTCTGGTGTAGGCCCGAGAAATACAAGTGTGGTTTTGCAGTTCCACAGGTCAAATCTCTGTATTATCCTGCTTTTTTGCATTTTTTGCTGTAAAGAAAAACAGTAGTGTCTCCTGATTGTTCAGACACAAATATATCTGTTGAAAATAGTCTGGTGTAGGCCCGAGAAATACAAGTGTGGTTTTGCAGTTCCACGGATCAAATCTCTGTATTATCCTGCTTTTTTTCATTTTTTGCTGTAAAGAAAAACAGTAGTATCTCCTGATTGTTCAGACACAAATATATCTGTTGAAAATAGTCTGGTGCAGGCCCAAGAAATACAAGTGTGGTTTTGCAGTTCCATGGGTCAAATCTCTGTATTATCCTGCTTTTGCCACTTTTTGCCGTAAAGAAAACCAATAGTGGTGTCTCCTGATTGTTCAGACACAAATATATCTGTTGAAAATAGTCTGGTGTAGGCCTGAGAAATACAAGTGTGGCTTTGCAGTTCCACGGGTCAAAACTCTGTAGTATCCTGCTTTTTTGCATTTTTTGCTGTAAAGAAAAACAGTAGAGTCTCATGATTGTTCAGACACAAATATATCTGTTGAAAATATTCTGGTGTAGTCCCGAGAAATACTAGTGTGGTTTTGCAGTTCCATGGGTCAAATCTCTGTATTATCCTGCTTTTGCCACTTTTTGCCGTAAAGAAAACCAATAGTAGTGTCTCCTGATTGTTCAGACACAAATATATCTGTTGAAAATAGTCTGGTGTAGGCCTGAGAAAAACAAGTGTGGTTTTGCAGTTCCACGGGTCAAAACTCTGTAGTATCCTGCTTTTTTGCATTTTTTGCTGTAAAGAAAAACAGTAGAGTCTCATGATTGTTCAGACACAAATATATCTGTTGAAAATATTCTGGTGTAGGCCCGAGAAATACACGTGTGGTTTTGCAGTTCCACGGGTCAAATCTCTGTATTATCCTGCTTTTGCCATTTTTTGCTGTAAAGAAAACCAGAAGTAGTGTCTCCTGATTGTTCAGACACAAATATATCTGTTGAAAATAGTCTGGTGTTGGCCTGAGAAATGCAAGTGTGGTTTTGCAGTTCCATGGGTCAAATCTCTGTATTATCCTGCTTTAGCCTTCTTTTGCCATAAAGAAAACCAGTAGCAGTGTCTCCTGATTGTTCAGACACAAATATATCTGTTGAAAATAGTCTGGTGTAGGCCCAAGAAATACAAGTGTGGTTTTGCAGTTCCACTGGTCAAATCTTTGTATTCTCCTGCTTTTTTGCATTTTTTGCTGTAAAGAAAAACAGTAGTGTCTCCTGATTGTTCAGACACAAATATATCTGTTGAATATAGTCTGGTGTAGGCCCGAGAAATACAAGTGTGGTTTTTCAGTTCCACGGCTCAAATCTCTGCATTATCCTGCTTTTTTGCATTTCTTGCTGTAAAGAAAACCAGTAGTGTCTCCTGATTGTTCAGACACAAATATATCTGTTGAAAATAGTATGGTGTAGGCCCGAGAAATACAAGTGTGGTTTTGCAGTTCCACGGGTCAAATCTCTGTATTATCCTGCTTTTTTGCATTTTTTGCTGTAAAGAAAAGCAGTAATGTCTCCTGATTGTTCAGACACAAATGTATCTGGTGAAAATAGTCTGGTGTAGGCCCGAGAAATACAAGTGTAGTTTTGCAGTTACACGGGTCACATCTCTGTATTATCATGCTTTTTTGCATTTTTTGCTGTAAAGAAAAACAGTAGTGTCTCCTGATTGTTCAGACACAAATATATCTGTTGAAAATAGTCTGGTGTAGGCCCGAGAAATACAAGTGTGGTTTTGCAGTTCCACAGGTCAAATCTCTGTATTATCCTGCTTTTTTGCATTTTTTGCTGTAAAGAAAAACAGTAGTGTCTCCTGATTGTTCAGACACAAATATATCTGTTGAAAATAGTCTGGTGTAGGCCCGAGAAATACAAGTGTGGTTTTGCAGTTCCACGGATCAAATCTCTGTATTATCCTGCTTTTTTTCATTTTTTGCTGTAAAGAAAAACAGTAGTATCTCCTGATTGTTCAGACACAAATATATCTGTTGAAAATAGTCTGGTGCAGGCCCAAGAAATACAAGTGTGGTTTTGCAGTTCCATGGGTCAAATCTCTGTATTATCCTGCTTTTGCCACTTTTTGCCGTAAAGAAAACCAATAGTAGTGTCTCCTGATTGTTCAGACACAAATATATCTGTTGAAAATAGTCTGGTGTAGGCCTGAGAAATACAAGTGTGGCTTTGCAGTTCCACGGGTCAAAACTCTGTAGTATCCTGCTTTTTTGCATTTTTTGCTGTAAAGAAAAACAGTAGAGTCTCATGATTGTTCAGACACAAATATATCTGTTGAAAATATTCTGGTGTAGGCCTGAGAAATACTAGTGTGGTTTTGCAGTTCCATGGGTCAAATCTCTGTATTATCCTGCTTTTGCCACTTTTTGCCGTAAAGAAAACCAATAGTAGTGTCTCCTGATTGTTCAGACACAAATATATCTGTTGAAAATAGTCTGGTGTAGGCCTGAGAAAAACAAGTGTGGTTTTGCAGTTCCACGGGTCAAAACTCTGTAGTATCCTGCTTTTTTGCATTTTTTGCTGTAAAGAAAAACAGTAGAGTCTCATGATTGTTCAGACACAAATATATCTGTTGAAAATATTCTGGTGTAGGCCCAAGAAATACACGTGTGGTTTTGCAGTTCCACGGGTCAAATCTCTGTATTATCCTGCTTTTGCCATTGTTTGCTGTAAAGAAAACCAGAAGTAGTGTCTCCTGATTGTTCAGACACAAATATATCTGTTGAAAATAGTCTGGTGTTGGCCTGAGAAATGCAAGTGTGGTTTTGCAGTTCCATGGGTCAAATCTCTGTATTATCCTGCTTTAGCCTTCTTTTGCCATAAAGAAAATCAGTAGCAGTGTCTCCTGATTGTTCAGACACAAATATATCTGTTGAAAATAGTCTGGTGTAGGCCCAAGAAATACAAGTGTGGTTTTGCAGTTCCACTGGTCAAATCTTTGTATTCTCCTGCTTTTTTGCATTTTTTGCTGTAAAGAAAAACAGTAGTGTCTCCTGATTGTTCAGACACAAATATATCTGTTGAAAATAGTCTGGGGTAGGCCTGAGAAATACAAGTGTGGTTTTGCAGTTCCATGGCTCAAATCTCTGTATTCTCCTGCTTTTTTTTTAATTTTTTGCTGTAAAGAAAAACAGTAGTGTCTCCTGATTGTTCAGACACAAAGATATCTGTTGAAAATAGTCTGGTGTAGGCCTGAGAAATATAAGTGTGGTTTTGCAGTTCCACGGGTCAAATCTCTGTTTTCTCCTGCTTTTTTGCATTTTTTTGCTATAAAGAAAAACAGTAGTGTCTCCTGATTGTTCAGACACAAATATATCTGTTGAAAATAGTCTGGTGTACTCCTGAGAAATCCAAGTGTGGTTTTGCAGTTCCACGGGTCAAATCTCTGTATTATCCACTTTTGGGCCATTTTTACCTAAAAAAAAGCAGTTTGAGTGTGTTGCTCACTGTTCAGCCACAAATATATCTATTTAAAATTTTCTGGTGTACCCCAGTAAACAATAACTGTGGTTTTTCCATTCCACGGTAAAAAATCTCTATTATTCAGCTTTTGGTATTTTTTCTGTAAAGAAAACAGTAATAGTTTCTCCGGATTGTTCAGATTGTTTAAAAGAGTCGGGTGTAGGCCCGAGAAACAGGACTGTGGTTTTCCTCTTCCACGGTTCTAATCTACTTTTTATTACCCTTTTTCCATTGATAGTGCGAGTGAAAGCTATTTTACTTCCTTTGCAATGGGCAAGGCGCGTGGCAAGGGACGTGGAACTGGACGTTCTGGTGATGGTGCGTGCAGAGGACTGGGCCGTGGCCAAGGTGAAAATGTGCCATAACCAACAGCCACATCTTCTCACTCCCACTTCTTGATCGAATTACTAGGGAAGCACAGAACAACACGAGTATTGCGTACTGTAAGGGGCATTGCAAGTTCCTCCATCCTAATTTTTGGCAGCTATTGCTTGGAAGGCTTAAGCAAAGACTATGGGAGACACACTCCCAATAATGGGAAAAATGTTTGTAATATGCTGTACTGCATGGCTCTTGTAAGGGGCATTGCAAGTTTCTCCGTCCTAATTTTTGGCAGCTTTTGCTTGGAAGGCATAAGCAAAGACTATGGGAGACACACTCCCCACTAATGGGAATAATGTTTGTAATATGCTGTACTGCATGGCTCTTGTAAGGGACATTGCAAGTTCCTCTGTCCTAATTTTTGTCAGCTTTTGCTTGGAAGGCATAAGCAAATACTATGGGAGACCCACTCCCCAATAATGGGAATAATGTTTGTAATATGCTGTACTGCATTTCTCTTGTAAGGAGCATTGCTAGTTCCTCCGTCCTAATTTTTGGCAGCTTTTGCTTGGAAGGCATAAGCAAATACTATGGGAGACCCACTCCCCAATAATGGGAATAATGTTTGTAATATGCTGTACTGCATGGCTCTTGTAAGGGGCATTTCAAGTTCCTCTGTCCTTATTTTTGGCAGCTTTTGCTTGGAAGGCATAAGCAAAGACTATGGGAGACCCACTCCCCAATAATGGAAATAATGTTTGTAATATGCTGTACTGCATGGCTCTTGTAAGGGGCATTGCAAGTTCCTCTGTCCTCATTTTTGGCAGCTTTTGCTTGGAAGGCATAAGCAAAGACTATGGGAGACACACTCCCCAATAATGGGAATAATGGTTGTAATATGCTGTACTGCATGGCTCTTGTAAGGGGCATTGCAAGTTCCTCTGTCCTAATTTTTGGCAGCTTTTGCTTGGAAGGCATAAGCAAATACTATGGGAGACCCACTCCCCAATAATGGGAATAATTTTTGTAATATGCTGTACTGCATGGCTCTTGTAAGGGGCATTGCAAGCTCCTCCATCCTTATTTCTGGCAGCTTTTGCTTGGAAGGCATAAGCAAAGACTATGGGAGACACACTCCTCAATAATGGGAATAATGTTTGTAATATGCTGTACTGTATGGCTCTTGGAAGGGGCATTAAAAGCGTCTTGTTAAGCTACTGCGACCTCCACCACTTTTCCCAGGGGCATTAAAACCGTCTTGTTAACACTAGGACTACTGGACTCGTGACCCCGCCTAGAACTACTGAAAGGAGTCATTTTGACTCCTTGCTTGTTTTCGTTTATTTTTAGAGTTTCATTTGTGGTTATTTATTAATAATTATATTTTTTGTAATGTATTATTATTGTGAGATCCAACAGTAATGCTTTTGATTGTTTTTTTTCTGCTTTTCTTATTTTTCTACAGAAAATAACAATAATTATAATAGACATTTTTCAAACATTTTTTTTTATTCAAGTGCACACATATAAACAACAACTGAAGAATAGAGATGAGCGTTGTTCTACTCGAACTGTTCGCCAATCTCAAATTCGAGCTGTTTTGGGCGGTGTTCGAGCCGGTCGGCGAACACGAACAATTTGAGAAAAATTCGGCTGTTCGAGGTTATGTTCGATAACTGTTCGTGCACCAAAATCATAACTGGATTTTTTCTCAGTAATGATGAAAATTAATGTTAATACGCAGTTTGAGTGTACAGCGGGGCGGGGGGAGGGGCAGGGGATGGATCTCTGCAGGAACAATGAAGATCTCCATTTTTTTTTCTCTTTCCCGCATTTGCAGTGGGGAGGTGCAATCTGTCAGCCTATCAGCAGCGCACACACGGAGCGAAGTGCTTTTTTTCACACAAGCAAGGGCATGTGTGATTGGCAGTGTATGTCACATGTCCTTGCCCTATAAGACCAAGCCATTTTCCCCGTCGCCACCATTTTCTCACTGCTGCAGCTGCGTGTTAGACGGCACCGCTGTTGCTGTGTGCGCTATACCTTGTTAATTTCAAGCCAATTTTCGCACAAATATACAGATAGCTTGGGAGTAGGGAATAGTTGTGATTGCAGTCCTTTTAAGGACTAGGTTACAGCATTTCCTACGACTTTTATCAGGCAGGTCTGTGCTCTTAAATAGATAGATTGTGGGAGTAAAGACTAATTGTAATTGGAGTCCTTTTCAGGACTAGGTTACATCAGTTCCTATCAGTTTTTGCCAGGCAGGTCTGTGCCAGTGCTGTGCAACTTTTTTTCACAGCATTTGGCTGAATCTAGCAAAGCTAATCCTTTTTGGCCTATTGCAGAGTGTGTTAGTCAGTGGAGTAGCCTATCTGTGTTGCAAGATATACCACCTGTGTATAGAATACCAATTTTTTTACTGCACCTAGTGAAGTAAAATCTTTTCGGCATAGCATCATTCTATTAGTCCATCTATACTGACCTCCATCAGGTTGCAAACTGAATATAATTTTTTTCTGCATCTAGCTCTGAAAAAATATTTGGGCTTCTAGCAGTGTGTGGGACTTGGTCTATTAGTCCATCTATACTGACCTCCATCAGGTTGCAAATTAAAAATAATTTTTTTCTTCATTTAGCTCTGAAAAAATATTTGGGCTTCTAGCAGTGTGTGGGACTTGTTCTATTAGTCCTTCTATACTGACCTCCAGCAGGTTGCAAATTGAATATAATTTTTTTCTGCATCTAGCTCTGAAAAAATATTTGGGCTTCTAGCGGTGTGTGGGACTTGGTCTATTAGTCCATCTATACTGACCTCCATCAGGTTGGAAATTAAAAATAATTTTTTTCTGCATCTAGCTCTGAAAAAATATTTGGGCTTCTAGCAGTGTGTGGGACTTGGTCTATTAGTCCATCTATACTGACCTCCATCAGGTTGCAAATTAAAAATAATTTTTTTCTTCATTTATCTCTGAAAAAATATTTGGGCTTCTAGCAGCGTGTGGGACTTGTTCTATTAGTCCATCTATACTGACCTCCATCAGGTTGCAAATTGAATATAATTTTTTTCTGCATCTAGCTCTGAAAAAATATTTGGGCTTCTAGCGGTGTGTGGGACTTGGTCTATTAGTCCATCTATACTGACCTCCATCACGTTGCAAATTAAAAATAATTTTTTTCTGCATCTAGCTCTGAAAAAATATTTGGGCTTCTAGCAGTGTGTGGGACTTGGTCTATTAGTCCATCTATACTGACCTCCATCAGGTTGCAAATTAAAAATAATTTTTTTCTGCATCTAGCTCTGAAAAAATATTTGGGCTTCTAGCAGTGTGTGGGACTTGGTCTATTAGTCTATCTATACTGACCTCCATCAGGTTGCAAATTAAAAATAATTTTTTTCTTCATTTAGCTCTGAAAAAATATTTGGGCTTCTAGCAGTGTGTGGGACTTGTTCTATTAGTCCTTCTATACTGACCTCCAGCAGGTTGCAAATTGAATATAATTTTTTTCTGCATCTAGCTCTGAAAAAATATTTGGGCTTCTAGCGGTGTGTGGGACTTGGTCTATTAGTCCATCTATACTGACCTCCATCAGGTTGCAAATTAAAAATAATTTTTTTCTGCATCTAGCTCTGAAAAAATATTTGGGCTTCTAGCGGTGTGTGGGACTTGGTCTATTAGTCCATCTATACTGACCTCCATCAGGTTGCAAATTAAAAATAATTTTTTTCTGCATCTAGCTCTGAAAAAATATTTGGGCTTCTAGCAGTGTGTGGGACTTGGTCTATTAGTCCATATATACTGACCTCCATCAGGTTGCAAATTGAATAAAAAAATTTTCTGCATCTAGCTCTGAAAAAATATTTGGGCTTCTAGCGGTGTGTGGGACTTGGTCTATTAGTCCATCTATACTGACCTCCATCAGGTTGCAAATTAAAAATAATTTTTTTCTGCATCTAACCCAGCCAATAGTTTTGGCCTAATACCACAGTTTGGCCACTCAGCTCTGCTCGGTTACCATCCATTGTTTTTTTGTGCAAACAACTCCAGAGTTGTGAATTAGTTAACCACCAAAATGAGTGGAAAAAGGCCTGCTGCTGGTGGAAAGGGGAATAGGCGTGTTGGGAAGGGGAAAAAAGGTTGTGTCCGTGGGGTAGGTGCAGAAGAAAGACCATTTTCCAGCCAAACTAAAATGTCTACTTCTTTTAGCGGACAATGTGATAAGATCCCTTTCTTACGGCCACGCCAATCGCTACAAATTCCAGATGAGGCACAAAAACAGCAGGTGCTTCAACGGATATCAAGTGCTCCTTTAAGTGGGCTCTCCTCCACATCAACTTCAACATCACAAATACTCCAGTCCTCAAAGGTGTCACCCAAATCGCACTTGCTTCCTCACAGCTCCCAAATCTCCAGCTGCCCGTCTGAGTATGAGGTAGAACAGATGGTTGAGTCTGCAGAGCTGTTTACTCATACTATAGCCTGGGAATCAGAGGTCGACTCCAGCGCTTCTGTGAATCCAGACGAGGAAATGATCTGCACTGATGCCCAGAATCTTTATGAGTCGGATCCAGGACCAGACGCAGAAGGTTCTGACCATAATGTAGACCCTCATTCCCAAACTGTAACTCCTGTTGGTGGAGACAATGAGGAAGACGATGATAAGACTCAAATACCTGATTGGAGCGACAACTTTAGTTTTTTGTCAGGGCAGGAACAGGTTGGCTCTGAGGACGACGGGTGTGATAACGCACAGGGTGATGATGATGAGGTCGGAGATCCCACTTACTGTCAACCCACAGTCAGCCAAGAGATGAGGTCAGCAGAGGAGGTGGAGGAAGATGCTAGTGACGACGAGGTCAGGTTGCGCCTTCCTGGACAGAGACGTAGTACTGGAAGCACGTCAACAACTGCATCCTCAAACACAACTCTGCCTCTCACCACAAGTCGTGGTGGCTCTTCAGGTCGCATGGGTGCTAAGCCTTGCATAGCCTGGGCATTTTTTCAGATGGATAAAGATGACCCAACTCGTGTTATCTGTAACATTTGTCAGCAAAAGCTAAGTAGAGGCCAAAAAATACATAGTTTGAGTACTTCATGCATGAACCGGCACATGGACATGAAGCATAAGTTGCAGTGGGAAGCTCAGTGTGCTACAATGCGGTCTAGCCGGCCGGGCCAACCACCGTCTGCCATATCTTGTGCATCCGCGGCCTCTTCATCCTCTGTGACTGGGGGGACAGCAGTCACACCTGTTTTGGGGCGCAGACCTGCCACCTCTTTACCCGCAACAGCCAGCGTGATTGGCAGGTCATCATTTTCTTTGGAGGTGGTAACACCAGCTGGTCTTGAGCGCTGTCCGACATCGATAGCACCACCTTTGGATCAAGGCAACCTAACATGTCCGCCTGCATCTTCCTCACAGACCGGCAGTTTGCCGGGGACACCCTTATCAACCCCGTCTAAGCACAATAGCCAGCCCTCGGTCCCTCAGATGTGGACAAGTAAAAGACCATTTCCTCCTAGCCATGAGAAAGCTAAGAGGTTGAATTTCACCATCTGTAAGCTCTTGGCTACAGAAATGCTGCCTTTCCGCCTGGTGGACACAGAGGATTTTCGAGACCTTATGTCCGTCGCAGTGCCCCAGTACCAGATGCCCAGTCGGCACTACTTCTCAAAGAAAGGTGTGCCTGCGCTCCACCAGCATGTCACACACAACATCACCGCTTCTTTGAGAAACTCTGTGTGTGACAGGGTGCATTTCACCACAGACACTTGGACGAGTAGGCAAGGACAGGGGCGTTACATGTCGCTGACTGGGCACTGGGTAACTATGGTGACAGCAGGACAAGGGGCTGCTGTCCAAGTCTTGCCGTCCCCACGAGTTGTGCGTCAATCCTCTTTATGTCATTTTTCCTCCACTGCTTCTGCCTCCTCAACCTCCTCTCGGTCTTCCACCTGCACCCAAAGCCTGTCTGGTCATGCCACAAGCTTTCTAACTGCGCAGAAGGGATCCTGCACACCTCCTTACTATGCTGGCAGTAGGGCTCAACGTCATCAGGCGGTTTTTACATTGAAATGTCTGGGAAATGTGAGTCACACAGCTGAGGAGTTGTGGTCAGCTCTGGAGAACCAATTTCATGAATGGTTGTCTCCACTGGACCTGAAACCAGGGAAGGCCGTGTGCGACAATGCTGCAAACCTGGGTGCGGCCCTTCGCCGGGGCAATGTCACACACGTGCCTTGTATGGCTCACGTGTTGAACCTGGTTGTCCAGCAATTTTTAGCCCACTATCCCAGACTAGATGGCCTTCTGCAGAGGGCACGGTCGCTGTGTGCTCACTTCCGCCGTTCGCATCCCGCAGCTCAGCGACTTACATCTCTACAGAAGTCGTTGGGCCTGCCACTTCACCGGCTAAAATGCGATGTGCCTACCCGGTGGAATTCAACTCTGCACATGTTGCAGCGACTGTGGCAGCACCGACAAGCCCTGGTGCAATACGTTCTGACGTATAGCCTGGGCCAACGAGATTCAGAGGTGGGGCAAATCACGCTGGAGGAGTGGTCTCAGATCAGGGACCTATGCACCCTTCTGCACAGTTTTGAAATGGCGACGAAGGTGTTTAGTGCTGACGATGCCATTATCAGCATGACTATTCCGGTGATTTACATGCTGGAGCACATGTTAAACAGAATTCGGAGTCAGGTGGTGGCACAAGAGGAGGTGGAGGAAGTAGAGGAGGAGGAGTTGTATGCGGGAGGGCTAACATCTGCAAGGTCCAGACGGTCGGCAGCACCAGGGCGGCAGGCATGTGAGGGTGGGGGAGATGATTTTACCAGGGCGCATGGTAGCAGCCAAACTAGTGAGGAAGGTGCAGGAGCCCAGGAAGAAGTGGAGGACGAACTGATGGAAGACTCATCAGATGAGGGAGACCTTGATCACATTTCTGTTGTGCGAGGTTGGGGGGAGAGGACAGAGGAAGGAAGCATGATTGTTACCTCGCCACCAACACAACAGGGACTTGGTGCTCCTGGATGCGCAACACACATGAGTGCCTTCTTGCTGCACTACCTGCAACATGACCCTCGAATTGTGAGAATTAGAAATAATCCTGACTACTGGGTTGCCACACTGTTAGATCCCCGGTACAAAAGTAAATTTGCAGAAATTATTCCTGCCATAGAAAGGGATGCACGCATGCAGGAGTATCAGCAGAGACTGTTGCAGAATCTTACATGTGCTTTTCCACAAAATACCAGTGGTGCACGTAGTGAATCTCACAGTTCCAACTTGCCAACCGTGGGACCGTCAAGTGTTCAGCACTCAAACCGTAACAGAACCACAGTATCTGCTGGTAACATCAATTTTGCGGAATCATTTCACCACTTTTTTAGCCCATCCTTTGCAAGGCCACAGGAGACAAGAAGTCTGACACATAGTCAACGCCTAGAGACGATGGTACAGGAGTATCTCCAAGTAAACATTGAAGCCAAGACTGTGTCACTGGACCCTTGCTCTTTTTGGGCTTCCAATCTGGATAAATGGCCGGAGCTAGCCACTTACGCCTTGGAGATCTTGTCATGCCCCGCAGCCAGCGTTCTGTCTGAACGTGTGTTCAGCGCTGCTGGTGGTGTGCTGACAGATAAGCGCACGCGGCTCTCCACTGATAATGTAGACAGACTCACGTTCATAAAGATGAACAAATCATGGATCCGAAACGACTTTTCTACCCCTGTGTCATCCTGGGGAGAGTAAAAGCTTGATGATTGGTTAAAATCACCCTACCAACCGTTTTAAGCTTTCAAATTACTAATCATGTTTATCTGTATCTTGACTGGAAAATAATTTGGGCTTTGTAGCAGTGTGCAGCACTGATCCTATTGGGCCATCTATAATAAGCTTCACCAGATTTAAAATTAAAAATAATTTTTAGCTGCATCTAGCCCGGAAAATAATTTTGGGGCTCCGAGATGCGCAAGACACATAAGTGCCTTCTTGCTGCACTACCTGCAGCATGACCCTCATATTGTCAGAATTCGAAGTAATCATGACTACTGGGTTGCCACACTCTTAGATCCCCCAAACTTTTCGATCAACCTTTTCATTTTAATAAAGACCAAAAAAATGGTCATTTTTGAAATTATAAGCATTAGCAGGTTGTTAGAAACTGAAATCAAACAGTTTTCAACTCAAAACTTTATTCTAGGTGATGTTACATTTTCACATAGGACCCCTTGTTCGAAAGGAGCTTCTGAACTCTCTCGTCCATTGAATTTGTCAGGTTTTGGATGGTTTCTGCTTCAATTGTTTTGCATGAGGACAGAATACCCTCCCAGAGCTGTTGCTTAGATGTGAACTGCCTCCCGCCATCATAGACACTCCTTTTAATGATGCTCCAAAGATTCTGAATGGGGTAGAGGTCAGGGGAGCATGGGGGTCACACCATAAGTTTGTCCCCTTTTATGCCCATATCAGCCAGAGATGCAGATGTTTTATGTGCAGCGTGAGATGGTGCATTATCATGCAGAAAAATGATCTTGCTGTGAAATACACGGTTCTTCTTCTTGAACCATGGCAGGAAGTGCTGTTTGAGAAAATCCACATACATTATGGAGTTCATCTTTAGCGCCTTCAGGGATCCTAAAGGGGCCGACAATCTCTCTCCCCATGATTCCAGCCCAAAACATTACTCCACCTCCTCCTTGTTGGCGCTGTAGCCGTGTTTGCGTGGGGTGTCCATCAACCAGCCATCCTCCACTCCATTCATCTGGACCATCGAGCGCTGCACGGCACTCATCCGTGAACAAAACAGTTTTGAAATCAGTCTTCATGTAATGTTTGGCCCACTGGAGCCGTTTCTGCTTGTGTGAAGTGGATAGAGGAGGTCGACAGGATGGCGTATGCACAGCTGCAAACCTCTGAAGGACCCTGCATCTTGTTGTTCGGGGGACGTTGGAGGCACAAGCAGCTTCAAAAACTTGTCTGCTGCTATGACAAGGCTTTTTTGCCGCTGCTCTTTCAACCTAACGTAATTGCCTGTAGGAAAGAGTCCTCAATTTGCCCTTATCAGCACGCACACGTGTGTACTGTGAATCAGCTACATACTTCTTGATTGCCAAGACACTTCATCCTGATCATCGCACAATGTTGATTGTAGTCATGCCTTGACCTAAACACTCCACAATTTGTTGCTTCTCAGCAGCCGACACATCCTTTTTCTTTCCCATTTTGGCAGAAAATGTAGGCTGCTTAATAATGTGAGAGAGCCTTCTTAAGTAGTCTTGCCTTTCATTGGACACACCTGCCAAACTAATTAGCACAGGTGTCTGCAATTGCTTACAGTGATATAAAGAGCCCTGACACACATCACCATCAATGAGTTTAACTGACAAACAAACAAATTCTTCCCTTATCACTCCTAAACACTTTTTGCATAATAATTTGGAACGCGGTGTACATGTGCTTTTCCACAAAACACCAGTGGTTCACGTAGTGAATCTTACAGTTCTAACTTGCCAACCGTGGTCTGTATGGAATTGTTCAATAAAGGGCCCAAAATTAAGATAACATAGATGGGAGAGGTCTCTATGAATAGGAATTCCTAAGTATTTGATACCCTGTGAGGGCCAGGCAAAGGGAAAGTTGGACTGGATGGAATCCTATATGGATTTAGGGAGGGAGACATCGAGGGCCTCAGACTTCGCTGCATTGATTTTAAAATTTTACCATGTAACAAAGTGATCTATTTCAGCCATAACAGCAGGGATGGATATATGTGATTGAGTGATATATACTAGGACATCATCAGCAAATAGAGAGCACTTGTACTCGGTGCCTCCCACCTCAATCCACCTAATATTGGGGTTATGGCGAATTGATGAGAGCAGGTGCTCCGTCACTAGGATGTATAAGAGAGGGGACAGAGGACATCCCTGCCTTGTCCATTGGTGATTGTGAAAGGTGATGAAAATGTTCTGACGCACCCCCTGGGCCTTGGGACACCCGGAGCCGGACCCTTTTTGGTGGATGCTGGTGGTTGTAGTCTTCGTGGCGGCGATCCGGTTCCGTGGCTCAGGGCGGTCAAACCAGTGTCGGAACTATTTATGTGGTTTTGATGTTAAAATGTCCGACTACGCCACCCGTGGATTGCGGTCAGAGTGAACCGCCGCTACAGGGCAGACCGCTAAGGCTGGTGTTGTGGGTGCAGCAGAGCGTAGCATAACTCCCCACGGGAGGAGTATAGCCTCAGGGCAGTGTATGCGGAGGATGGGGGTGATGGTGCAGGGCAGCAGCAGTAACGACACGGAGTCAGTGATGCAGTTCAGGGCCTTTACTCACAGTTCTTATTATCCAGACCACGTCTGCAGGTAACGGCTGCCCACGTCGTACTGTGCTCACCAGGTGAGGGGCTCAGACAACTCCCAGATAACTTTGGAGCGCTTCACAGGACCCCCTTTGTGTGTCCTTTGTCTGGCCTTTCTTACCAACACTTCTGTCCGGCTGCCTCGGGCCTCCTCTTGGTAAACTTGGCGCCAGTTTCCCTGACCCTATGTGGTGCCTTCCTAGCGGGTGGAGCAAGGGGCTGCGCCACATAAAATGTCAGAGCCTCCGGTTTCTAGCTGAGGGTCGTTTCCTGCCTCCACTAGTTCGGGGACCGGTCTCCCCCTTTGGCCTGACCCCTCCACGCAGGTGGATTCGGGCGTGCGGTGGCGACTCGCCCGTCCGCACCCCTGGGATCCCTTCATTCCTCGTTCCTGGAGCCTTCTCCGCTCCTCTTCCTTCCTTCTCCCTCTTGCAGGCCTGGGCCTCTGTTACTAGGCCCGCCTCCGGAGCAGAGCTCATGCAGAGCCCCTGCTCCCTGCCACTTCTGCTCAGACTTCTCTGCACTGAACTAAGATGGTGCCCACCTTTATACTCCCTTCTCAATGCACCCAGGAACTGCTTCCTCCCTGCTCCTGCACTGCATGGTTCCCCTTCCTCAGTGTTCCCTCCCCCCACTCCAGCCAGGGACAGGGACTGTCGTGCCCATCTCAGGGGCATATTGGTCGCCCTGCCCCATGGCAATGTGGTGTAATGCATGCAGGTGTCGGGTCCTGATCCACACTCCATCCTTATCTGAGAGTGAGATATCACACCTCTGGGTGAGGTGCAATACGTCTGTAGCAACCGAGCCCTTGGTGCTACAGTTCCATTTATCTTCAGCCTAGGTGACGTATTGTGATACAGGGCCGTGATTTTGGCTATAAAAGGGTCCCCTAGACCCCTACCCCAAGCTTTTTAAGAGAATCATATATGGCGTGCCAGGAGACTCTATGGAATGCTTTCTCAGCATCGAACGAGAGTATCTACTTACAAATTTTTAACTGCATCTAGCCCAGGAAATACTTTGTGCCTAGTAGCAGTGTCTGCTAGTCAGCGGATTATCCCGGCTGTTAAGCAAGCTACACCACCTGTAGTTTGGACACTTAATTTTTTCAAAGGAAATGCTTCGGGACCACGGGATACTTAGTGAAGAGCATCAGGAGGCACCCCAAGGCATAGGGGCTGGGACTGGCACTAGGATGCCTTGCGGTGGACAGCCGAGCTCGATCCTTATAAAAGCTTTTTAACTGCAGCAGCTTTAGTGGACGCTACTGGAGCTGGAATTACGCGGCTGCTGGCATGAGACTTGCCCTCCAATAGATCCTTGTAAATGGATTTAAAGTGTATTCATTCAAATTAGAGGGACAATTTAAATTAAAAAGCTTAGAGCTGCCTCCACCACAGGGGGGCTCTCTCGACCCACCAGCGGACAGGCACCAGTATTGGGAGAGGGGGGCTGGCCGTCAGGGTTCACCGCGGCTCTGGCACAAACCCGGCGACACGGAGGTGGCACGGGCAGGAGCAGACTGGCCGTCTCGGCTTCTCACTTTTTGGATTTTAGAAGGGCATGACATGCCTATATCTGTGTCTCCCCCTCCTTTTACTCCTACACCTCTTTTCTTTTCGCATGACTATATGTACTTGTCACTTTTCCATGTGTTAGTTGTGTCTTCTGAGCAGTTTGTCAGCTTTTGGACACCTTTGAAGGTGTTTTCTATGTGTTTCTATGTGTTTTTGTTTGCCTGCCATTGGTTTTAACGGTGTTCGAAGGTGTTCGACGAACAGTTCGACGAACAGTTCGGCGAACACACGGGTGTTCGACGAACCGAACCGAACTCGAACACTACGGGGGTGGCTCAACACTACTGAAGAACAAAAAGCAGAGAAAATGTAGGTGGAGGAGCATAAAAATGAAAATATGGCGCAGAATTCACCTTCTAAACATTTGGTGTTTCGCATTTTAGGCATTGCCTTTGATTTATGGCAGTACATTGCCCACACAAAGACTTACCACAAGTCTTACAATTTCCGACAGATCTATTTTTCTTGCACTTTTCTTTGATCTGGCAAAATTTTGTTTGAACCATCACTTCTGAGCATGTAGAAACTTGGGACGTGGAACCCTTTTCCCTATCTGTGACATAAGGACCACTCAACTCTCTCACAAGCGTTTGCAAAAATGCCTTGCGTGACATTTTTTGGTGGGTAATCTCCTTGAATATTATCCATGCATTTATACCCGCAAAGTCTAAGGCATTTTCAAATGCATGAACAGGCCATCTCCTTGTGCATGTTCGTGTGGTATATTTTCGTGCCATCTGATCCACTACATCTACTCCATATTTTGTTTCATTGTAAAACTTTACCGTTTCTGGAGATTTTTTTGCGGAATCAGACGCAACAACAACATCTGGATTGACGGAACTCAAAATGACAACATTTTTGTTGGGCTTTCCTTGATATACTGTAAGTGTAAAATTGTCTTTATTTCTAAACACTTTAGTGTTGTACAATTCCTCTTTCATGGATTTTATTTCTTTAGGCACTTCTCGCCTTATCTTGTTCAGTGTTCCCACGATGGTTGTTCCTTTGCTTTTTAGCTGTTTAGCTAATTTTACTGAAGTAAAATAATTATCGGTTGTAACATTGCGACCTTTTTTCAAAAACGGGTCCAATAACTTCATTACCACATGGTCAGCTAAACGGTCCTCAGCACGGCGTGTGTCATCTTTGCCTAGATAAGGGAAGCCATTTGCCAGATATTTGCTCCTCTTATCAACAGCTAGCCAATATTTGTGGCCATATTTATCTGGTTTGGAAGGCATGTACTGCGTGAATGGACACCTAGTTTTGCTTGGGAAAAGTTGCTCAACCACCGTTATGTATGGGCCAGGTTTGTAACACGCAATACAATTTTCAATAAACCTGTCCCACACAGTAGAAAATAGAGCAAACTTGTCCATTTGCAGTCTCTCCGATCGAGTAGATTTCTCATCAAATCTGAGAAACCTCATAATTTCAACAAAGTGGTCCCTAGACATTGTCGCTTTGCAAAACGGTATTCCCCAGTCATTACACCAAATACTGCTAATCGAGTGACGGTTCGTGACAGATATTCCACGAGCATAGAATATCGCAATGAATGCATCTAGCTCCTCATCAGATAGAGTAAACTGTAAATTATTGTTCCTGCATGCTTCTGCAAGCGTACAGTTCTTTATATGTGTCAATATATATGAATCAAAAAATAAACGCCATGCGCTCAAAGGACTATCGATAATGATATTTCTTCTGGCGTATCCTGTAGGGCCAGGTGCTTCTCGAAGAATATTTTGGCTGTCACGCCTACCAGGCAAGTGTTCTCCAATTTCAACAGGTTTCCATTGAATACCATCCGCTGAAACTAGTATTCCTTCAGATTCGCCTTCTCTGGTGTTTGTTGTTGCATTACCTTCGCCGCCATCGTTATCTGTTGTTCTTTCATTTCTGGGACGTTTTGCTGATTTTTTCTGTCCACGACCAGGAGGATGGTCACGAGGCAACATAACTGCATGAGCCCGATCCCCAGTTGATGTGCTTGGAATATCTGTAAAAAAGTTGATGAATATTTAGAATTTTTGTTTTGTAAGGGTCCGTGCACACTGGCTGGATTAGCGGCGGAATATCCGACCGGATATTCTCACCACAATCCGGCCCGTACCTGCCCGCTCAGGTACAGAGCAGAGTTTCATACCTGAAGCTCCGCTCCGAACCCCGGGCTGGAGCCGCTGTCTGGGACGGAGCCGTGCTCGCGCGTAAGCAAGCGCTGCTCTGTCCCTGACAGCGGCTCCAGCCCGGGGTTCGGAGCGGAGCTTCCGGCATGAGCGGGCAGGTACGGCCTGTATTGCGGCAAGAATATCCAGATGGCTATTCAGCCAGAATTCTGCTAGTGTGCACAGGCCCTAACTCAGTGTGTGGAAGAACAAATAAATACACATAACTACTTACCTTCTGGATTTGTTCCTTCTGAGTCTTCAGATTCACTTGATATGTTCTGAGGAATGAAATCTTCATCACTGTCAGAATCAAATACATGTTCCTGCAATTCGGATTCCGATTCATCCTCCGGTATGGATTGCAAAGTAGCCAGAATATCCTGAGGCTTTATCAAACGTCTTCTCTCCATATTCCTCACAAATTCCATAATTCTATATAGTTCCCTGCTGAAAAATAGAAATGAAATGAAAACTAAAAGAAATAATAACTGTTCTGCCACCTTCAAAAGTAGGTGGGCTGAATCAGTTGACAGACAGCTAAACTATTTCATAACAATTCATACCTGTATGAGTCTTCAGAGCTCGTATGTCTGCGTCTGTTCTCTTTGTCTCTTCAGCTGAACTGAAAGTAAAGTTACTATCCAGAATACTGTCTCCTGCTAGGACCTTAGAAAAACACCACACTTCATTAGCATAAGATAAGAGCCTAGAGTAAACAAGCTATTTTGTTCAGCATTACACAGTAATACAGGCAGGTAAAACACAAGGAAAATGTGAAAAGTTGACATGTAAATTGAACTACATCTATATGAACATCAGGGTAAATAAGACAGAGTGAAAAAATTATGCACAAAACTTTATAGCAACATTTAGTGACAAAAGGACCTCAAAATATAGTAGGGAGTCAAAATGACTCCCTTCAGTAGTTCTTGGTAAATTTTGAAAAAAACGCGCAAATTTTTCACCAAAATTATTTATTCTCACAAAATCTTTTTTCACATCATATTTGAGGAAAAGTCACCGAGTTTCAAGCCGGAATTCTGAAAAATGTAGTCACAGAAGAGAAATAAAAAACGAAAGGAGTCAAAATGACTCCATCAGTAGTTCTAGTGTTAAGCTACTGTGACCTCCACGTCTCTTCAAAGGGGCATTCAAAGCGTCTTCTTAAGCCACTCTGAACTCCACAGCTCTTCCAAGGGGCATTGAAATGTTGTTTTTAATTACCTCTAACCTCCACGACTCATCCAACGGGCATTGCATTTCCTCCTAATTTTAGTCAGCTTTTGCTTTTCAATGCAAAGGAGAAAACTAAGGGAGACCCACTCCCCAATAATGGGTAGAAGGTTTTTAGTACGCTGTAATCCACGTCTGTTTCAAGGAGCAATGCAGTTCCTTATAATTTTTGGAAAATCTTCCATTCACTGCTTAGGCCAACAGTGTAAAGGAGACCCAGTTTCTATAAATGGAAAAAACGGTTTAGTTAAGGCCCTCTGACCTCCATGCCATTTCCAAGGGGCATTGGAGTGCCTCAAAATTTTTGGTAGGCATTGCACTCACTGTACGCCCTTTAACTGTGTAACCGAACTGCTCCTTTTGTTACAGAAACATATCCTGCAAGACGTATGTGGTTGGCAGGACTGATATTTATGTGAATGGTCCCTGTTCCTCTTGCTCTTTCTCCTTTGCCACTACCTCATCCATCATTTATCACCTGAAGCTTTGTTTTAACAGGAGTCATAGAACTGGGATAGTAGCAGGAAAACATCCAGCAATCCTCTGAGGAGGTAGGATATGCACCAAAACGCTGACCACCTCAGTCCTAGCCGCTACTACATACATGCGCTTGCATTCCAAGAAAACAAAGCAGATGCTAACTTGTATCATCATCATCATCGTCCTCACCTTGGCACTCTCAACTCCCCTGATGGAGAAGCCAGGGCCCACCGGAGGAGTCTGGTTCTCTTTTGGGCTCGTCCAATGCTGCCCTAAAGCAGGCAGGGCTAAGAAAAGTGTGTGGGGAGATGTTCCAAGGATAAATAGGGGCGGCTGGGGACCGTTTATGGACACCCGACTGCCCCCAGGCGGCTGGGGACCGTGTGTGGACACCCGGCCGCGGGGTGGCTGGGGACCGAGTATGGACACCCGGCTGCGGGGTGGCTGGGGACTGTGTGTAGACACCTGGGCGCGGGGCGGCTGGGGACCGAGTATGGACACCTGGCCGCCCCCTGCCGGCTGGGGACCGAGTGTGGACACCCGGCAGCCGGGCGGCTGGGGACTGAGTATGGGTTCCAGGCCGCCAATGCGGCCATGACGTGTTGGCCAGATTCCGCCTCCACATGCCTAAAAGTCCCAATTTCAAGTGCAAGCAAGCAAGCAGTATGGTATTGCAGCCTGGGGGTGGGTGGCAGGCTGCATACTTGCGCTTGCATTGCAAGGAATGGGGGAGGTACAATTGAACACTGCCCTGGGACAAGGACTTGAACGGGGATAGTTGCAAGTCAGCAACGACAGGTGCAGGGTGGGAGGCATCTTCGCATGTACCATGAACAGGGGTTTGGCATGCACACACTACAGTGGAATAGGCTGTCCTTCACACTAAATCCACTGGGGAGGGCAAAGGTAATATTTTGGTATGCATGCTTAATCTTATGTATAAGGCGCACCGGGACAAATAGGGGCGGCTGGGGACTGAGTATGGATACCTCACTGCCGAAGCAGCCATGAGGTAGTAGCCAGCTTCGGCCTCCTCAAAACTAAATGGCCCCATTTCAAGTGCAAGCTAGCAGTATGGCATTGCAGCCTGGTGGTGGGTGGGTGGGTGGCAGGCTGCACACTTACGCTTGCATTAAAAGAAAACAAAGCAGATGCTAACTTCTATCATCATCATCATGGTCCCCACCTTGGCACTCTCAACTCCCCTGATGGAGAAGCCAGGGTCCACCGGAGGAGTCTGGTTCTCTGGTGGGCTCATCCAATGCTGCCCTAAAGCAGGCTGGGCTAATAAAAGTGTGTGGGGGATGTTCCAAGGAGAAATAGGGGCGGCTGGGGACCGTTTATGGACACCCGGCTGCCCCCAGGCGGCTGAGGACCATGTGTGGACACCCGGCCATGAGGCGGCTGGGGACCGAGTATGGAGACCAGGCTGCCCCCTGGTGGCTGGGGACCGAGTGTGGACACCCGGCCGCCGGGCGGCTGGGAACTGAGTATGGATTCCAGGCCGCCAATGCAGCCATGATGTGGTGGCCAGATTCCACCTCCACATGCCTAAAAGGCCCAATTTCAAGTGAAAGCAAGCAAGCAGTATGGTATTGCAGCCTGGGGGTGGGTGGGTGGCAGGCTGCACACTTACGCTTGCATTCCAAGAAAACAAAGCAGATGCTAACTTGTGTCATCATCATCATGGTCCTCACCTTGACACTCTCAACTCCCCTGATGGAGAAGCCAGGGCCCACCAGAGGAGTCTGGTTCTCTGGTGGGCTCGTCCAATGCTGCCCTAACGCAGGCCGGGCTAAGAAAAGTGTGTGGGGGGATGTTCCAAGGAGAAATAGGGGCGGCTGGTGACCGTTTATGGACACCCGGCTGCCCCCAGGTGGCTGGGGACCGTGTGAGGACACCCGGCCGCGGGGCGGCTGGGGACCGAGTGTGGACACCCGGCCGCCGGGTGGCTGGGGACTGAATATGTATACAAGGCCGCCAATGCTGCCATGATGTGGTGGCCAGATTCCGCCTCCACATGCCTAAAAGCCCCAATTTCAAGTGCAAGCAAGCAGTATGGTATTGCAGCCTGGGGGTGGGTGGGTGGTTGGCTGCATATTTGTGCTTGCATTGCAAGGAATGGGGGAGGTACAATTGATCACTGCCCTGGGACAAGAACTTGCACGGGGATAGTTGCAAGTCTGCATCTTCTGATGCGGCAAGTATGACTTCTGATGGGCACACTTTTAGGCAGTGACCTGGGTGTCAGAGATGCCTCCAGTGGTCTTCCCCATGCTGTTCCCATGTCTTTTCAGCACTGTATGCATGTGTCACACAGCACATGGCCAGATAAGGTTGTAAAATGTTAAAATGACATTTCCCGGTGAATGCATTTGTCACGGCTGAAAGCAATACAAAAGTGCAAAAACGCATTAAAAATGCTACTTGTGAACATAGCCCAAGGTGTGGAGGAGTATTTTTTTTTTTTGGTTATTTATTTTACCTTATGCACAAGTCTTTACCCTGGAAAGGAACTTCCTTAACATATTTCACAGGAAAGCAGTTTCAGTTTCGTTTTTGAACGTTTTATTGTGAGCCCTTAAAAGTGGCTTAATATCTCTGACCACGTTGTTGACAGCAGTGACCTGGGGGTCAGAAATACTTCCTGGGTTGATCCCCATGCTGTCCCCATGTCATTTGAGCACTGTCACTATCGTTTTGGGCACTTGTTAGGCTTTTAAAAGACTGCCGGGGGTGCCGCCGCAAAAATGCTCGGGTCTCCCATAGACTAACATTGGGCTCGTTGCTCGGGTCGAGCACCCGAGTATCACGGCGAGCTCGGCCCGAGCTTCGAGCACCCGAGCATTTTAGTGCTCGCTCAACACTAATGACCACAGCTAAACTTTGATATGGTCATAAAATCGAATGCAGGAGCTAAAGATAAGAAATACGTCATTTAAACCCAGCCATCACAACAAGCTCACTGTTGGATTCTCAGTCAACTCATTCTGCAGCTGGCAATATAAAGTGATTATAGAATCAGGTAAAAACTAAACCCTTCAAAATTCTTAATGAAATTGCAAAACAGTATCTATGAAGTAAAAAGCATATCTTTAATGAAAAAAATTGCCACAAAAGGCATTCATATCTGTGTGTGTATATAGGTTTATATGGGTTATGTACAGAAAACAATACAAGACGACATGGGGCTTTTTCAGTTTAACTTTATTTAACAGGAGAAAAATACATTGCTAAAAATAAAAAACATTTACAAAGATTTAATAGCTTTATTATTAAAAACGTAATCTTGAGGTCACCTTTTATACTTCGCTATCAGTTTATGCAGTGAACATTGATTACCATATTTAGTTTAGTATGGCATATTTTTCCAACCTGAATATGCATTGTGTAAAGCTCCTCTGAGCAAGAAATCTTATATTGGTGGAGTTTCCACAAAAAAATATGATATAACTGCGAAGACTTTTTAAAGTCAAGTATTGTTTAACTTTAACTGCAGCCTTTTTTGTTGAAAAAAGTCATGCAATGTAAATTTATAGACAGTAAGTAAAGCAAGAAATACAAAAAGCTCATATCTTTCTTCCCTGAACTAATTTCCTATCACTTACTTCCTGAAAGATAGCCTCTTTTGTATATTTTTACCTCCTTTTAAGTTGTTTAATAGAAGTAGGATCCTGTGTGTTAAAGGGAACCTGTCAGTAAGATTAACCATCCGATTCCTAAGCCATCTATATGAGCATGTAGGTCATAGGAAGCTGAATAACCTGATACCTTGATATCTGATGTCTTATTCTAGAGAAATATGTATTTTTTATATTTAAGTGTTCTGTTATGATCTATGGGCCAGATACTGATCTACATGAGAATCTACTTGCAGAGTGGGGCATTACCAGTGTAAGACATGTAGATCAGGAGAGTAGACTGTTTGTCATTACTTGGCTCACACTGGTAATGCCCCTTTCATTTATAATAAGCTCTAGAGTAAAATTCTCATGGAGATCTCTGTCCGGCCCATAGATCTTAACAGCTCATTTACATATTAAGAAAAATGTTGATTTTTCTGGAATAAGACATCAAATTGCAGATACCAATGTATCATTTGATTCAACTTTCTTTGACCTGCATGTCCTTATATATGGCTTTGGAGGGTTGATCCTACTGACAGATTCCTTTTAAAGAGATAGTCTAGTGGTATGAAATGTTTAAAGGGGCTATGTTAACACTATTATTAATACCGGCATAAAAAGGGAGAGAATAAGCATGTGATGTCTGATGATGTTCTGCACTATAAAGAAAGGAAGGGAACATTACCACGTGTTTAGAATACAACAGGTCAGGAAATAAACACTAGGAGCCTGGTGACATACTGTAACTGCATGTGAGACTGCATTACAGAGAAATCTAATCTGCAGACAAAATATTTGTAATTAACCTTACTGCTTTGAAACTGTTCGCACACAATTTTTACAGTACATTTCAGAAAACCACTTTAATCACATTATAGTCAAAAGTTATGTAAATTTTACCTGCATTTTGTTTCATTGGCACTTGTTTCAGTTTTCAAGATCTCTGATTGTAGATGAATGCAGAAAATGATCCTCATCTGCTTTATTGAATGTAGAGTAAAAAGGCACTTACGGCCAGATATTATGCTGAATTTATAGAAATAACGGAGGATTGCCACTTTTACAATAGTAATGTGCCCCTTTTGTATAAGGTGATCTGATATAATGATTTGCTACCTTTTAGAACATTCAGAGCAGTGCAGACAAGAAAATCCAACAGGATTGTTATGTCACAAACCTCCTTATCAGTATCTCCGGATTGTCAAGAAAAAGAATGCACTGCATAAAATGAGCAAGAGAAAGTAAGTATTATCAAGTTGTCATGTTTTTTTAAGTTATCCAGTGAATTCAATAAAATATGATTCCTAAGTTACTGCTTTCAAAAGTCATGCAACCTTATTTCCAATGCCTAGTGCATGAAAAGAAAATTATAATGTACATACTTTAACCACAAGGTAGATAAACCTTGGTTACAAATGAAACGTGGCACAGATTGAACTCCCTAGAGAAAAAGATGGCACTTGACAAATACAATATGCATGAGTGATGATCAAATTTTTTGAAACTCAAGTTTGACAGGTTAGTCTAATCGATTCATTACTTATTGCAATTCTGCAAAGCCTCCAAGGATGTGTGTAACACTCTGAGCTTTCCTAGGACTGTATCCAACTCATATCAAGCTGTTTAACACACACAGGCTTACTAATGTCAAACTGATCAAAGCATAGAAACAGTTGGTAACATGGTACTTACCAACAAACCATTTAATAACACAGTGCACAGATTTTTCTTATTCTTTCCAAAATACTGGCTCATACTGATGGGGTCAGTCACAGGTATCATTATCCTGCCATGACTGAGACAAGTGATGTGCCATATATTCCATATACGCATTCCCCTTCCTCCCCACTTGTATGCTTGCCGAATCAAAGGAAGTCAATTGTGGCCCGTGTTTGGTAGTATAACTGCCTGGTTAGCTGGTGCCAGTGATGATGGTGGTGCTTTTGTTGCTGCTAATGGCTGCCATATTTTTAGCTGTGGCATGTTTTTTTTTCTTTTACACAACCACGTCCATTGCCATTTTTTTCTTTTACCATACATTTTGTACAATACTATAATTAACATTTGACCTTCTTTTCATCCTCCATTATTCAACTTTTGTCAAAAAGGACATTACAAGAATTGCTAAGTAGGTAGGTAGGTACAAAAACTGGCTGCATGCTGCAGTATAGTTGTGGCGTGTACAGTTATCATATTAGACTAGTAAAATAGGTGCACACAAACAGACATGAATAGTTAAATGGCTACATATTTTCAACATTTTTTCTATTTTTTTTGTGCAAAATTCAACCCTTCTTGCAAAAATAATGTGAAACAAATGATAACTTAGCACATGTCCAAAAAGTCAGCTAGGGCACTGTATTGGTGTGGTGTGTACACGTGCAATTTGACTAGTAAAACAGGTGTGCAAAAATGTTAAGGTTGACAGACACAGATAAATGTCTGTATTTTGGAAAATTTTAGTTTCTGCTTTTTTAAAAAACAATTATTCCCCTATTTACAAAAATGATTACACAAGGAATGCAAATACTCAGCACAATCCATTGTGAATAGCAAGCAAACTGTCTCTGACAGATACTGGTTTCAGAATTGTTTTTTAGGCAATAAATATTGTGCTGCCTTGCTGCTGCTTTCTACTGCATTATTAAAGAAGAAAAAAATGTGTAATTGTAATTCAAATGCAACAGAACAAATGACATTTACACCAAATCACTAATCAATCACACTTAGTCTATCATTGATGTTGGCACCTCTCCTATCAATTATTTGTATAATTCACAGAAATGTACACTCATCTTTTTTCATTGCTCCAGTTTTACAACACATAACTGTCTGGAGTATTTGTCCAATGTTTTAGGGCTTTTTTTGAGTTGAGCTCTATTGAGTTGTGAAATCTGGCATTCTCTCGCTATCCTAAATCACCCTAAAATGGCTGCAGAATTCCTTGGCTACCCTGTTATGAAGGCAATGATAGTCTCTCCTTATTAGCTGCGCTTTACCATGTGATACGATAGCTGCAAAGCATTATGAGGAAGCCTGCGCTGCAGCGCCTGAGAACATTTCAACCTTCTGCGGCTGATTAAATCCTCTTCAATGTGTAAAAATATTTCCAAGACTAATAAAGTCCAACTCAGTACTGGACACATATAAAATTATTCAACCATAAGCATCCCGCTTTTAGGAGTGTTGTATTTTCACATATAAATTATTACTTTATTTCCATGATACTTTATGTCCATCCATGTCTGTGATTCCACCTCAAGTTTTGTTGCTTGGATTCTCTTTTTAATTACCGTATTTTTTGGACTGTAAGATGCACTTTTTTCCCCAAAAATTTTGGGAGAAAATTGAGGTGCCTCTTATAGACCGAATGTAGCTTACCAGGGGGGGCGGTAGGAGTCAGGCGATACTGTGGGCGATGTTGCGGGTCCTGCGCTTGGAAGAGGGGATGTCTAGAGGTGAGGCACTGCGTGTCCCAGGTTGGTAAGAAGGGGTGTTTGACGGTCCTCAGTGGTGCGGTGGCTCAGTTGAGATTTTTTGAAAGTCTGGAGCCCCCGCACTTACATGTTCTCTATGTGGTGGACTCTGGGAAAATAGCTGCTGGAGGCAGCGCCTGTGCAGATTGAGATCTCAGCACTGAGATCTTGTCTTGCATATCAATCTGCTTGATCAAGTTTTAACTTTATAAACCTTCTTCCCTCTCATTCCCCATTTTTTCCCCTACTTTATTAACCACTCCACCTTTTCTGTGTCAACACTTTTTTTTCTTTTCCTTTACTTCCTCCTCCTCCCCCTTAAGGGTGTTTCTTATGCTTTTTGGAGCCATTTTCTCCTATTTAAAGCCTCCAATTGCTCTTGTACCCTGCTCACTTGGTTTCTATACCTTTAGAAAGGCATCAGTCCGGCACAGAAATGCGTTGGTATTAATAAAAAATGTTTTGAAATCTCACTGCACAGTCCGCTAAATGTCTCAGCTTACATTTTTGCCATTATACAGTTGTGCTCAAAAGTTTACATACCCCAGCAGAATTTTTCCTTTCTTGGCCTTGTTTCAGAGAATATGAATGATAACAAAAAAACTTTTTCTCCACTCATGGTTATTGGTTTGGTGCAGACATTTATTGGCAAACTACTGTGTTTCCTCTTTTTAAATCTTAATGACAACCAAAAATATCCAAATGACCCTGATCAAAAGTTCACATACACCAGTTCTTAATACCGTGTATAGCCCCTTCTAACATCAATGACAGCTTGAAGTCTTTTGTGGTAGTTGTGGATGAGGTTCTTTATTTTCTCAGATGGTAAAGCTGACCATTCTTCCTGGCAAAAAGCCTCCAGTTCCTGTAAATTCCTGGGCTGTCTAGCATGAACTGTGCGCTTGAGATCTTCCCAGAGTGGCTCAATGATATTGAGGTCAGGAGTCTGAGATGGCCACTCGAGAACCTTCACTTTGTTCTGCTGTAGTCAATGACAGGTCGACTTGGCCTTGTGTTTTGTATCGTTGTCATGTTGGAACGTCCAAGTACGTCGCATGCGCAGCTTCCGGGCAGAATAGTGCAAATTTGCCTCCAGTATTTGCTGATAACGTGCTGCATTCATCTTTCCTTCAACTATTACCAAGTTTTCTGTGCCTTTGTAGCGCACACATCCCCAAAACATCAGCGATCCACCTCCGTGCTTTACTGTAGGAATTGTGTTCCTTTCATCATAGGCCTTGTTGACCTCTCTCCAAATGTAAGATTTATGGTTGTGGCCAAAAAGTTAAATTTTGGTCTCATCACTCCAAATTACCTTGTTCCAGAAGTTTTGAGGCTTGTCTCTGTGCTGTTTGGGGTATTGTAGGTGAGATACTTTGTGGCATTTGCGCAGTAATGGCTTTCTTCTGGCGACTCGACCATTTGTCTTCAAGTGCCTCCTTATTGTGCATCTTGAAACAGCCACACCACTAGTTTTCAGAGAGGCCTGAATTTCAGCTGATGTTATTTGTGGATTTTTCTTTGCATCCCGAACAATTTTCCTGGCAGTTGTGGCCGAAATTTTTGTTGGTCTACCTGACCGTGGTTTGGTTTTTACAGATCCCCTGATTTTCCATTTGTCAATAACAGTTTGAATGCTGCTGACTGGCATTATCAATTCCTTGGATATTTTTTTTGTATCCCTTTCCTGTGTTATACAGTGCAACTACCTTCTCCCGTAGATCCGTTGACAATTCTTTTGCTTTCCACATGACTCACAATCCAGAAACGTCAGTGACTGGATGAAAGATGCAAGAGTCTGTCTGGATCCCAGAAAAACCAATAACCATGAGTGGAGAAAAAGTTTTTTTGTTATCATTCATATTCTCAGAAACAAGGCCTAGAAAGGAAAAATTCTGTCGGGATATGTAAACTTTTGAGCACAACTGTACCTCTAGAAGAACCCTTTACTCCAGCCACGGAGCAGCAACAGCGGCTTTCCGGGCCTTTATAGGTGTTTTGCCTGCACACAACACATTTAGGTGAGTTCTACCATTGATTTTACCTATCCCTAGCCCATCCCTTTTTTCATGGATTAAACAATATTGTATTTTGATAGATTGTACTTTTACAGATACAGCAGTACCAATTATGTGTATTTTTTATTTTTTTAATTTCTTTATTTATCTGGGGAATAAAAGGTTGATCAAATTGTTATGCTTTTTAATTTTTTTCATATTTTTTAAACTTTTTTTTCTAATTTACAATTTATTACTACCCATAATATCCTATTGTAGAATGTAGAACAAATCATGGTCTCCTTTGAAGCCCAGCCTTTGGAGTACCAGGAGTACCAGCACTCATGAAAGGGCCAGTGGGGGCCCAAACAGATACCTGGACAGGATCATATGGCTGAAATGCATTTCTTAGTGTTTGACATCTAGGCTATGTGCCCACAATGCAGAATTGAAGCAGAAATTTTCCCCAGCATTTCTGCATGTCCTTGCCAGTAAAAACGCATGCAGATTTTACACACGTTTTTGAAGCGTTTTAACATGCGGATTAGCCATATGTTTTTCAAATGCATTGTGTAGGCAAATCCGCATGTGGAGACTCACAAATAATGTATTTTTTCCGCAATGAAAATCCACAGGGGAAAATTCCTCAGCATGTGCACAGAACATGTGGATTATCATTGGGGACCATGGGGCACGTATTAACAAGCGTTTTTCAAGCGTTTCCGCTGTGGAAATTCCGCAGCAAAAACGCTTGGAAAACGTATAGTGGGCACGCAGCCTTAAGGTGGTTAACAAGAGCTATCAGAGATAGCTCTGGTCTCTGCTGATAGAGACACAGTCAACACTTGCCTTGTATGGAGAAGGCTCAGCACCTGAAATGACTCTACACACTCTCACTCCCTCCATGTTGTATGTAGCCATCATGGTGCATGAAGGGGTTAAGTACCTACTTATTTATAAAAACAATATATTAAAAAAGCACTGTAAAATGTAGGTATACTTTAAAATAACATCAGGCAACAAAAAAATATGGCAATAAAAATTACTCTAATCTCCAAAACTGGGAAAAAATGAAATGCATGAGATAGTTAGTATGACCCTTAGATAGTTAGACCACCTATCCACTTATTCCCCTATGTTCTTCTGTATTCTCACAATTTTGACTTTTGATAAAGACAGGAAATAGAAACATCTGTGGGAGTTGGGACACCAGACTCACGTATTTGTTCATTGGAACAAAAATGTAATAGTCAACACAGTCTCCCATTGTGTAGTTTCAAATCTTACTTCTTCAAATTTTATTATGGTTTTTGACATTTTTCTAATCAGTATTCCTAATGATCAATACAAGATCAGTCAATAACTCATTCAACATTGAAATTAAGAATATTAAATTAAGCAGCATGTCATGTTATATATAGATTGAAGTTTTTTGCTCATACAGAATAACAATAGAAATTCCAATTATTCATAGAATTCCCAACAATGCAGAAAGTATAATTTTGCTCTCCACTGTTAACTTTTCAAGCTAATTTTTTATACTATTTTACCCTATTCTATATGACATCTAAAGCTTATTATTGACAGAATCTGATGCCTGCTACAGCCCCCCATCCTCCATATATCCATACATATGCATTACTGTTTGGTAGGGTGGAGGCCTATAGCAGTCAACAGACTCTGTTCATAATAAGCCTCAGGTCAAAATAGATCAGACTTTGGACCTTAGAAGGGTGGCTGGCAGGTCACTCACTATTGGTGCTTTGGGAAGAGGGTAGCCAAAACTATTAACCCTGGGCTGGGGCAATAAATGCATTTTTCTGCTGAGGTGGTTTTTTTTCCTCTTGCTAGGTTTTTCACAACACTTTGACAGGTCCAACCTCTGCAACCACCACTAATCCCTAAAGGTAAAAACGCAGCTACCTAAAGTACTTCTTATGCAACGAACCACAGGAAAGCTATTGTACAATAAAAATTGTTCAGCTTCCCCAGCAAAGAGCAACATGGAGCCATCGCCATGCTTCACTGTAGGAAGGGTGTTCTTTTCAGCAATTGCTTCGTTCCATTTCCTCTAAACATACCATTGATCAATGGGCCTAAAAAGGTCTCAGTTTTGTTTAATTGCTACACAAAACAGAAACCCAAAACGTTTGTGGCTTATTAACGGTCATGGCCGAAAGTGTTGGAAATTGTTCTGGAAAATTAAGTTTTTCTCCTAGAAAATATTGCAATTACACATGTTATGTTATACACCTGTTTATTTCCTTTGTGTGTATTGGAACAACACAAAAAAAGCAGAGAAAAATACAAATTTTGTATAAAACTCCAAAATTGTTGCAATTCTCAATTAATATTTGGTTGCACACCCTTTGGAATAAATAACTGCAATCAATAGCTTCCTATAACCATTAACATGTTTCTTACACCTCTCAACCGGAATTTTGGACCACTCTTCTTTTGCAAACTGCTCCAAGTATCTCATATTTGAAGGGTACCTTCTCCCAACAGCATTTTTAAGATCTCTACACAGGTGTTAAATTGGATTTAGATCGGGACTCATTGCTGCCCACTTCAGAATTCTCCAGTGCTTTGTTTCCATTCATTTCCAGGGGCTTCTTGAAGTATGTTTGGGGTCATTATCCTGCTGGAAGACCCATGACTTTGGACGCAAATCCAGCTTTCTGACACTGGGCATTATGTTTCCACCCAAAATCCTTTGGTAATCTTCACATTTCATGATACCTAGCACACAGTTAAGGCACCAATTACCAGAGGTAGCAAAACAACCCCAAAACATCTTTGAACCTCCACCATATTTGACTGTAGGTACTGTATTCTTTTCTTTGTAGGCCTCATTCCACTTTCGGTAAACAGTAGGATGATGTGCTTTACCAAAAAGCTCTTCTTGGTCTCATCTGTCCACAAGAAACTTTCCCAGAAAGATTTTGGCTTACTCACATACATTTTGGCAAACTGCAGTCTAGCTTTTTTATGTCTCTGTGTCAGCAGTGGGGTCCTCCTGGGTCTCCTGCCATAGCGTTTCATTTCCTTCAAATGCCGACAGATAGTTTATGCTGACACTGATGCACCCTGAGCCTGCACAACAGCTTGAATTTCTTTGGAACTTGATTGGGGCTGCTTTTCTGCCATCTGGACTATCCTACGTTGCAACCTTTCATCAATGTTCTCTGCCGACCAATCCAGTAAGATTATCTGCAGTATCATGGGTTGTAAACTTCTTGATTATGTTGCGCCCCAATGACAAGGGAACACCAAGATCTCTGGGGATGGACTTGTAACCTTGAGATTGTTGATATTTTTCAACAATTTTGGTTCTCAAGTCCTCAGACAGTTCTCTTCTGAACTTTCTGTTCTCCATGCTCAGTGTGGCACACACAGACATCACTGCACAGATTGAGCCAACTTCTCCCCTTTTTATCTGGTTTCAGGTGTGATTTCCATATTGCCCACACCTATTACTGGCCACAGGTGAGTTTGAACGAGCATCACATGCTTGAAGTAAAGTTTTTTACCCACATTTTTGGAAAGGGGTCAGAAATTTTGTCCGGCCCATTTCTGGGCATTTGTGTGAAATTATGTCCAATTTGCCTTTTTTTTCTCAGTTTTTTTTGTGTTTTCCAATACAAACAAAGGAAATAAACATGTGTATAACAAGTGCATAACAAAACGTGAAATTGCAATCACTTTCTGGGAGAAATACTTCAACAATTTAAAGGGTGCCAACACTTTTGGCCATGACTGTATATGGTTTTGAGCATATCAGAGTCGATTCTTCTTCTGTTCCTGGGTCAATAGAGTTGACATCTTGGAGTTTGGGCATGAAAACCTTCAGGGTTTAATATGCGTCTTAACGTGCTGCCACCAAATCTTGCTGCAGGAGTTTTCCTTAGATATTTTGATATCATTTTAAATTTGCAATCTACAGTGGTACTTGAAAGTTTGGGAGCCCTTCAAAATTTTTAATATCTCTGTACAAATTTGACCAAAAACTCCATCAGATTTCACACAAGTAATAAAAGAAGACAAAGATAACTAATTCAAGTAAATGAACCAAAAATATTAGGCTAATTTTTTACATGTACAGTGTGACGATCGTGCGTGCTCACACCAAACGCCGGCGCAATCAAATGGGAATGTCAACTCTACATGAGATCTGACACCCTGCAGCAATGCCCACGATTGATGCTAGCGCTGTCAATAGTGACAGCGACATCGATTGGCATCGCAGAGGGAGGGAGCTCCCTCTCTGCTCCATGTGATTGCGATTGCGTTGTACCGATCGTCTCCATGGTGACCCAAGGGCAATAGATGGCTGTGGAATCACCCAGTGACAGTGGCCTGTAAGTTCCTGCTAAGAGTAGGAGCTGACACGTCTCCTTTCTGTGTGAGATATGCTGATCTAATGCCCTGCCATGAAAAACCATTGCAGAGTCTTAGATCAGCAATAAGGGCAGTGAAAGTTGATGCCCCATACTGGGACAAGGTAAAACAGTAAAAAAAAAGTTGTAAACAATTGTAAAAATATTTAAAAAAAACCCCACAAAATACAGAACAAAAAAAAAGAAAAATATTAATCCAATAAATATATATCTATACATATATATCTATAGATATATATTTATGTAAAAACAAAAAATAAACAAATAAAGTACACATATTTGATAAGTCGAGTCTGGAACGACCTGACCTATGAAATTGTCCCAAAAGTTAACCCCTTTAGTGAACACCGTGAAAAAATGTGACAAAAAATTATGCTTTTTCATCATACAGCTGATCAGAAAAGTGGAATAAAACGTAATTAAAAAGTCGAATGTAAATAAAAATGGTGTCACTGAAAACGTCATCTTGTCCCGCAAAAAACAAGCTGAAATACAGCACAATCAACGCCGCAAAAATAAAAAAGCTATAGCTCTCAGAATAAAATGATGCAAAACCAATTATTTTTTCTATAAAACAGCTTTCATTGCGTAGAAGCTCCAAAACATAAATAAATTATATAATAGTGGTATTGTTATAATCGTACTGAGCTGTCTTATGGTATTTACCAAAAGTTGAACTGAATGAAAAAAATATATAGTAACTCCTGAATTACTGTTTTTTGCTCATTCTGCCTCCCAAAAATCAAAATAGAAAACGATCAAAAGGTGTTATGTGCCTGGAAATGGTTCCAAGAAAAACGTCAATTCGTCATGCAAAAAACAAGCCCTGAAATGACTCTGTCAGCAGAAATATAGAAAAATTATAGCTGTTTTGCCAAAAAAAGCATCTTGTTTCGCAAAAAAAGCGTCTTTTAGTGTGTGACAGCAGTCAAACATAAAAAAACTATATAAATCTGGTATCGCTGAAATCGCACTGACCCGAAGGATAAAATCATCCAATCAGTTATACCAAGCAAGGAACAGGATAAAAATTATTGTTGATACTAGTGATTTGTTTATTCTGTCTCCCGAAGATCACAGTAAAGCTCGGCTCACTTTTATCCAGCTCTCTACGCTGAGCACCTACACCGGGGTTTCTATGAAAATTTCATAAATACATGATTCAGACGGAACTCCCAGCGGAAGATTCCCTATAATGAGGGAGATTGAGACACTGTGGACTCCATCTGGCCTATGATCCAGCTGTGCCTGTCTTTTTAAGTGTGCACATAAGTGTGGTCGACCACAGTTTTGTGCACCTCAAAAAAGGATACAGCTGAACAGAGGCCAGGCGGAGTCCAGAGTAACTCTGCTGCCTCATTATAGTGAATAGAGTTTCATCTGAATCACATCACTCGGAGATTTCGAAGGAAACCCCAATGTAAGTGCTCAGCAGTAGAGCGCAGGATAAATGTGATCCAAAATGTTATATAACATATTCCCAATAAAAGTTTCAACACAATCCACAAAAAAAGCAAGTCCCCACTCAGGTCTGTCATCTGCCAATGAAGATATAGGGGGCTTCCACGTTACCGGTAGTACAAAAGCTCTGGAAAAGCGCTATGGCTCCTCACCCTCCAAAAGAAATCCAGCGAATTCTGCTCTCCCAAATCCAAATGTCCCCTAAATTTTGTTGGAAAAAATTATGAAGGGTTCAAAAACTTTCAAGCACCATTGTGTTAATAATAATTATCTTTTTATTTACAGTTATATGAAAAAGTTTGGGCACCCCTATTAATCTTAAGCTTAATGTTTTATAAAAATTTGCGTTTTTGCAACAGCTATTTCAGTTTGATATACGTAATAACTGTTGGACACAGTAATGTTTCTGCCTTGAAATGAGGTTTATTGTACTAACAGAAAATGTGCAATCTGCATTCAAACAAAATTTGACAGGTGCATAAGTATGGGCACCCTTATCATTTTCTTGTTTTAAATACTCCTACCTACTTTTTACTGACTTACTAAAGCACTTTTTTTGGTTTTGTAACCTCATTGAGCTTTGAACTTCATAGCCAGGTGTATGCAATCATGAGAAAAGCTACTTAAAGTGGCCACTTGCAAGTTGTTCTCCTGTTTGAATCTCCTCTGAAGAGTGGCATCATGGGCTCCTCAAAACAACTGTCAAATGATCTGAAAACAAAGATTATTCAACATAGTTGTTCAGGGGAACGAAACAAAAAGCTGTCTCAGAGATTTAACCTGTCAGTTTCCACTGTGAGGAACATAGTAAGGAAATGGAAGAACACAGGGACAGTTCTTGTTAAGGCCAGAAGTGGCAGGCAAAGAAAAACATCAGAAAGGCAGAGAAGAAGAATGGTGAGATCAGTCAAGGACAATTCTCAGACCACCTCCAGAGAGCTGCAGCATCAACTTGCTGCAGATGGTGTCACTGTGCATCGGTCAACTATACAACGCACTTTGCACAAGGAGAAGCTGTATGGGAGAGTGATGCGAAAGAAGCCGTTTCTGCAAGCACGCCACAAACAGAGTCGGCTGAGGTATGCAAAAGCACATTTGGAGAAGCCAATTTCTTTTTGGAAGAAGGTCCTGTGGACTGATGAAACCAAGATTGAGTTGTTTGGTCATACAAAAAGGCGTTATGCATGGCGGCAAAAAAACACAGCATTCCAAGAAAAACACTTGCTGCCCACAGTAAAATTTGGTGGAGGTTCCATCATGCTTTGGGGCTGTGTGGCCAATGCCGGCACCGGGAATCTTGTTAAAGTTGAGGGACGCATGGATTCCACTCAGTATCAGCAGATTCTTGACATTAATGTTCAAGAATCAGTGATAATGTTGAAGTTACGCAGGGGATGAATCTTTCAGCAAGACAATGATCCAAAACACCGCTCAAAATCTACTCAGGCATTCATGCAGAGGAACAATTACAATGTTCTGGAATGGCCATCCCAGTCCCCAGACCTGAATATCATTGAACATCTGTGGGATCATTTGAAGAGGGCTGTCCATGCTCGGCGACCATCAAACTTAACTGAACTGGAATTGTTTTGTAAAGAGCAATGGTCAAAAATACCTTCATCCAGGATCCAGGAAATCATTAAAAGCTACAGGAAGCGACTAGAGGCTGTTATTTTTGCAAAAGGAGGATCTACTAAATATTAATGTCACTTTTCTGGTGAGGTGCCCATACTTATGCACCTGTCAAATTTTGTTTGAATGCAGATTGCACATTTTCTGTTAGTACAATAAACCTCATTTCAAGGCAGAAACATTACTGTGTCCAACAGTTATTACATATATCAAACTGAAATAGCTGTTGCAAAAACACCAATTTTTATAAAACATTAAGCTTAAGATTAATAGGGGTGCCCAAACTTTTTCATATAACTGTATATATCGCCAATATATTCTGCAGCGCTTTACAATTCAGACAATTTTACAGACATTATTGGCACTGTCCCAATTGGGGCTCACAATCTAGATTCCCTATCAATATGCCTTTGGAATGTGGGAGGAAACTGGAGAACCCAGAGGAAACCCATGCAAACACAGGGAGAACATTCAAACTCCTTGCAGATGTTGTCCTTGGTGGGATTTGAACCAAGGACCCCAGCGCTGCAAGGCTGCAGTGCTAACCACTGAGCTACCGTCAAGTTATAGCTTTAGAAACATTCCTTTGTTATCTTTTTATATCATTTTCCTTGTCTTTAGAAGGCAATAATCTATTATCTTAATTTTTTGGGCCACCCTTTTGACAACCAAAGAATATTAGTAATCTAGACGCCAGTGCCCATGAGGAAAGGGTTAAGAATGTTGCTAGAAACTGGTGCCTATCTATGCATCACATTTGGTCATAGCAGCCAAAGGGTGCTCTGCTAAGTAGTAAAGATTTTTGTAATGAAAGAGTTTAAGAATTCTGAAACTGGAGTAGTAATTAAAAGTTTCATTTTGTGTTGAGTCTGGAGACAACACTTATTATGTTAGTTGTGCTGAGTAGTGTTGAGCCACCCCCGTAGTGTTCGAGTTTGGATCGATTCGTCGAACACCCGTATGTTCGCCGAACTGTTCGTCGAACACCGTCGAACACCGTTAAAACCAATGGCAGGCAAAAAAAAAACACATAGAAACACATAGAAAACACGTAGAAAACACTTCAAAGGTGTCCAAAAGCTGACAAACTGCTCAGAAGACACAACTAACACATGGAAAAGTGACAAGTACATGTAGTCATGCGAAAAGAAAAGAGGTGGAGAAGTAAAAGGAGGGGGAGACACAGATATAGGCATGTCATGCCCTTCTAAAATCAAGAAAGGCTGGAGTAAAGATCTAAAATCAGCCTACCAACACCCAGACGTTGTGACAAGAAAATTAAAAAAAGAAATATCTTTAGGTAGAATGGCGGTTCGATTCAGAACACTTTCCTTACAAGATGTAGTGGTATCCCTGTTATGAGTTGTTCCAAAAATGGAACCCAATACATTCGGACTAATCCACCATTTGTCATATCCAAGGGGCAGGTCCGTAAATGACAACATCGACGCGGAACCAAGTACAGTAGTATATACTGTACATCCTTTGACAAGGCAATCAGGCGGATCAAGAAGTTGGGAAGGGTCACCCTAATGGCCAAAACAGACATTGATGCGGCGTTCCGGTTACTTACTACCTGTGCCTCCGAATAGTGTCCACCTATTGGGCTGCTTCTGGGAAGGAGCATACTATATAGATCGCTGTTTGCCCATGGAGTGCTCCAGATCCTGCTCACTATTTGATGCGTTTAGTTGCTTCCTCGAATGGGTTGTAATGGACGTTTCTAAGGTGGTACATATTATCCATTACCTCGACAAATTCTTATTCCTGGGCCCAAAAGATTTGCCACAGTGTGAATACACGCGGTAGTCCACCTGTGAGAAGGAGAGAGCTGGAGGGAGAGCAGACACCACAGAGCCGAGGGGTTAGATGGAGAACGGAAGAAGGAAACAGGGCGAGGGAGGTAAGGGAGTACAGTGGAAGGCCGACCTGAGCTCCCCCACGTTCCTACTGGGCAGGGAACAGCCCTGGGAAGAAAATCCGCTTGCGCATCCCTTTGAGGTTACGGGCGCGAGCGGGCAGAGGGACTACGCTGGAGTGCGAAGCTGACACGGCCAGTCCGTTCCTGTCCGTTCCTGCCCGTGCAACCTCCGTGTCGCAGGGTTTGTGCCAGAGCCACGGTGGACCCTGACGGCCAGCCCCCCTCTCCCAATACTGGTGCCTGTCCGCTGGTGGGTCGAGCCCCCTCGCGGTGCGGGGGAGTAACATCTGCAGAAGAAAGACCATCTTCCAGCCAAACTAAGATGTCTACTTCTTTTCGTGGACAATGTGATGCAATCCCTTTCTTACGGACATGCCCATCGCTACAAATTCCAGATGAGGCACAAAAACGGCATGTGCTTCAACGGATATCAAGTGCTCCTTCAAGTGGGCTCTCCTCCACCTCAACGTCAACATCACAAATACTCCAGTCCTCAGAGGTGTCACCCCAATCGCACTTGCTTCCTCACATCTCCCAAGTCTCCAGCTGCCTGTCTGAGTATGGGGTAACACAGATGGTTGAGTCTGCACAGCTGTTTACTCATACTATAGCCTGGGAAACGAAGGTCTGCTCCAGAGCTTCTGTTAATCCAGACGAGGAAATGATCTGCACTGATGCCCAGAATCTTTATGAGTTGGATCCAGGACCAGATGAAGAAGGTTCTGAGCATAATGTAAACCCTCTTTCCCAAACTGTAGCTCCTGTTGATGGAGACAATGATGAAGATGAAGATGAGACTCAAATACCTGATTGGAGCGACAACTTGACTTTTCGGTCAGGGCAGGAAGAGGTTGGCTCTGAGGATGACGGGTGTGAGAACACACAGGGTGATGATGATGAGGTTGGAGATCACACTTACTGTCAACCCACAATCAGCCAGTCGATGAGGTTAGCAGAGGAGGTGGAGGAGGATGTGACTAGCCCAGGGGATGGGGATGACTCGGTACCCGGGCCTTTGCCTGGCCTTTGGGATGTCGCGGTGGTTGGCTCCCAAGCCCGTACCCTGGGATCACTCTTTAAAGGGGTGGATAATTGTTAATTTTATAAGAGTTCGTGACGCCACCTGTGGTATCTGGTGAGAAGCACCAGCGCTGTAGTAGTCCACTGAGGCCGGTGATAAGGCAGCTCGATGGTATAGCTCCCCACAGGTGGAGCTAGGCCTCAGAAAAGCGTATGCAGGGGGAATGCAGGACAGGCGAGACCCAGCTGGGTCAGAGCAAGAACGAGAACAGACACGGTAGTCACTTCAGTACCTTTTACTGGTGGAAATTCAGGCACATCCCGTAGCACTGTAGGGTGAAGGGTGCATATCAGGATCCTCCCCAATGAGCGGGTGTAGGGCCTCCTGTTTCTTGCCTCAGCGTAGTAAGTTTCTGACCTGCCTGGAGCTAGGCCTAACTTTGTCTCTGTCCTGCGCTGGCTGACCTTGTGGTAGGGCCTTGTCTTGGAGTTCACGCTCCCAGTATGCGGGGCCTTAGCGTCTCCTGGCTCTGTTACGTATCAGCACCTTAGCGATCCTGGGACTTGTATTTCTCCAGGGATTCCGGTTATGCCTTACTGGGTCATAGAGATCCCGGTAAGCTCGGATCCGGTGTCCGGTAAATGCTTCGGGGTGAGCTGGTTAAGCTCCTCTGCCCCCTATGTACTAACTCTCCACTCGCCTTTAGCCTACACGGGCCCTCACTAGGCTATACACACTAATGGCAGCTTGCCACGCTTCACCGATCTTATGGCGCTGGCACACCTTAAGCTCTAACTGGGTTCCCTGAATCTAGCTAACAGGAGCCTCGTGCTCCACTGCTGAACTATTAACTGAGTTCTCTAGACTTGACTGAGCTCCACTACAGACTGACCTCTCTTAGGCTTCTCTACTGCAGGAACTCTTCAGAGGAACTGAACTGCCTAGCTCCACATTCCCTATTTATATCCCTAACGGGCTCCCTCTGCTGGTCTGAGGTGGAAGGTGGAGATGTGTGAATGATTATGGGGGCCTCTTGTGTAGGATTCCATCAATGCACTCTTCTAGGATCTGTGATACCAAGTGCAGTGGGGCCTCACAGATGCTATTGACGACGAGGTTAGGTTGTGCCTTCCTGGACAGAGACGGAGTACTGGAAGCAAGTCAACAACTGCATCCTCAACCACAACTCTGCCTCTGACCACAAGTCGTAGTGGCTCTTCAGGTCGCATGGGCTCTAAGCCTTGCATAGCCTGGGCATTTTTTCAAATCGATAAGGATGACCCAACTCGTGTTATCTGTAATATTTGTCACCAAAAGCTAAGTAGAGGCCAAAAAATCCATAGTTTGAGTACTTCATGTATGAACCGTCACATGGATATGAAGCATAAGTTGCAGTGGGAAGCTCACTGTGCTACAATGCGGCCTAGCGGGCCGGGCCAACCACCGTCTGCCCTATCTTGTGCATCCGCGGCCTCTTCATCGTCTGTGACTGGGTGGACAGCAGTCACACATGTTTTTGGACGCAGACCTGCCACCTCTTTACCCGCAAAAGCCAGTGTGATTGGCAGGTCATCCTTTCATTTGGAAGTGGAAACATCAGCTGGTGTTGAGCGCTCTCCAACATCGAGAGCACCACCTTTGGATCAAGGCAACCTAACTTTTCAGCCTGCATCTTCCTCACAGACCGGCAAGTTTGCCGAGGACACCCTACTCAACCCCGTCTAAGCACAACAGCCAGCCCTCGGCACCTCTTTACCCACAACAGCCAGTTTGATTGGCAGGTCGTCAGTTCATTTGGAAGTGGAAACACCTGCTGGTGTTGAGCGCTCTCCGACATCGAGAGCACCACCTTTGGATCAAGGCAACCTAACATGTCCGCCTGAATCTTCCTCACAGACCGGTAGTTTGCTGGGGACACCCTACTCAACCCCGTCTAAGCACAACAGCCAGCCCTCGGTCCCTCAGATGTGGACAAGTAAAAGAACATTTCCTCCTAGCCATGACAAAGCTAAGAGGTTGAATTTCACCATCTGCAAGCTGTTGGCTACAGAAATGCTGCCTTTCTGCCTGATGCACACAGAGGATTTTCGAGACCTTATGTCCGTCGCAGTGCCCCAGTACCAGATGCCCAGTCGGCACTACTTCTCAAAGAGAGGTGTGCCTGCGCTCCACCAGCATGTCGCACACAACATCACCGCTTCTTTGAGAAACTCTGTGTGTGACAGGGTGCATTTCACCACAGACACATGGGCGAGTAGGCATGGACAGGGGCGTTACATGTCGCTGACTGGGCACTGGGTTACTATGGTGACAGCAGGACAAGGGGCTGCTGTCCAAGTCTTGCTGTCCCCACGAGTTGTACGTTAATCCTCTTTATCTAGAAGTTCCTCCACTGCTTCTGCCTCCTCAACCTCCTCTCGGTCCTCCACCTGCACCCAAAGCCTGTCTGGTAATTCCACCCGCTTTCTTACTGCGCAGAAGGAATCCTGCACACCTCCTTACTATGCTGGCAGCAGGGCTCAACGGCATCAGGCGGTGTTTACTTTGAAATGTCTGGGAAATGTGAGTCACACAGCTGAGAAGTTGTGGTCAGCTCTGGAGACGCAGTTTCATGAATGGTTGTCTCCACTGGACCTGCAACCAGGGAAGGCAGTGTGCGACAATGCTGCAAACCTGGGTGCGGCCCTTCGCCGGGGCAATGTCACACACGTGCCTTGTATGGCTCACGTGTTGAACCTGGTTGTCCAGCAATTATTAGCCCACTATCCCGGACTAGATGGCCTTCTGCAGAGGGCACGGTCGCTGTGTGCTCACTTCCGCCGTTCGCATCCCGCAGCTCAACGACTTACATCTCTACAGAAGTCGTTGGGCCTGCCAGTTCACCGGCTGAAATGCGATGTGCCGACATGGTGGAATTCAACTCTGCACATGTTGCAGCGACTGTGGCAGCACCGAAAAGCCCTGGTGCAATACGTTCTGACATATAGCCTTGGCCAACGAGATCCAGAGGTGGGGCAAATCACGGTGCAGGAGTGGTCTCAGATCAGGGGCCTATGAAGCTGACGTGCCCCCTGTGCCGTGGGGTACACGGAGCCGGGCGGGTAGACGCTGGGGGTTGTTGTCACTGTGGCGGCGACCCGGTCCGTGACCCAGGGCGGTCAATCCAGGGCAATTTGTATATATGGGTTTGATAATGTCCTACTACGCCACCTGTGGAGTGCGGCCAAAGGAGCCGCCGCTGCGGAACAGTCCTCTGAAGCTGGTGGTTTTGCAGCAATGGTATTATTACTCCCCACAGGAAGAGTGTAGCTTCAGGGCAGTGTGGGTGGATGATGGTGGTTGTAGTGCAGGGAGTCAGTAATGGACACAGAGTCCGTGTGATGCAGTCCCAAGATCTTTACTCACAGTTGTTGCAGTCCAGATTACAGGTACCAGAGCAATCTCCCCCGTCATACTCAGTGAGGGGCTCAGTCCACCCCCAGATAGCTCCGGAGTACTTAGCAGGACCCCCTTCTGTGTGTCCTTTCTCTGGCCTTCTCCCTGCACCTCACACCCAGTGACACTTCTATCTGGTATCCTCGGGCCTTGGCGGGCGACGTGCGCTCCGTCCCCTGGGTCCTATGTGGCTACCTTCTTAGTGAGACTGGTGTGGACTTTGGCCTGCAGTACATGAAATTCTGCAGCCTCCGGTTTCTAGTTGAGCCTTGCTGTTTCTCCGCTAGTTGAGGGACCGGTTCCCCTTATCTGGCCTGACCCCTCTACCTCCTGGTAGCAGCGGGCGTACGGGTGGCCTTCTGCATGGCCCGTACCCCTAGGGTCCCTTCGGTTCCTGGAGCCTTCCTGCTACCACTCCTCTTTGCTATCCTCCAGTCCTGGGCCTCCCAGGCTAGGCCCGCCTCCGGAGCAGAGTTCATGCAGAGCCTCTGCTCATGTCACTAATCCTCTGACTGGCTTGCTCTTTCTAAGATGGCTTCCTATTTATACTCTCCCTGTCATGTGCTCCCCTAAGCTGCTTTCTCCACCCACACCCACTACATAGGACCCTCCCACCAGCTAGGGACCTGGGACTGTGCTCTCCCTTAGGAGCAATCTCGCCCTACCCCCACTGCGGGTATATGTTGGATGCAGGTGTTAGGGTCCAGAGCCATACTCCTTCCTTACCTGAGGGTGAGATACCACACCTCTGGGTGAAATGCAGTACCTCTGTGGCGACTGAACCCTCAAGGGCGCCACACACCCTTCTGCACAGTTTTGAAATGGCGACGAAAATGTTTAGTGCTGACGACGATGCCATTATCAGCATTACTATTCTGGTGATTTACATGCTGGAGCACACAAACAAAATTCAGAGTCAGGTGGTGGCACAAGAGGAGGTGGAGGAAGTAGAGGAGGAGTCGTATGCGGAAGGGATAACATCTCCAAGGTCCAGACGGTCGGCAGCACCAAGGCGGCAGGCATGGGAGGATGGGGGAGAGGGATTAACCAGGGCGCATGGTAGCAGCCAAACTGTTGAGGAAGGTGCAGGAGCCGAGGAAGAAGTGGAGGACGAACAGGCGATGGGCATGTAAGACTCATCAGATGAGGGAGAACTTGATCACATTTCTGTTGTGCGAGGTTGGGGGGAGAGGGCAGAGGAAGGAAGCATGATTCTTACCTCGCTACCAACACAACAAGGACTTGGTCCTCCTGGATGCGCAAGACACATGAGTGCCTTCTTGCTGTACTACCTGCAAGATGACCCTCGGATTGTCAGAATTCGAAGTAATCCCGACTACTGGGTTGCCACACTCTTAGATCCCCAGTACTAAAGTAAATTTACCAAAATAATTCCTGCCATAGAAAGGGATTCACGCATGCAGGAGTATCAGCAGAGGCTGTTGCAGAATCTTACATGTGCTTTTCCACAAAACACCAGTGGTGCACGTAGTGAATCTCACAGTTCTAACTTGCAAACCGTGGGACTGTCGAGTATTCATCACTCAAACCGTAACAGTAACACAGTATTTGCTGGTAACAGCAATTTTGTGGAATCGTTTCACCACTTTTTTAGACCATCCTTTGCAAGGCCACAGGAGACAAGAAGTCTGACACATAGTCAACGCCTAGAGAGGATGGTACAGGAGTATCTCCAAGTGAACACTGAAGCTATGACTGTGTCACTGGACCCTTGCTCATTTTGGGCTTCCAATCTGGAAAAATGGCCGCAGCTCGCCACTCACGCCTTGGAGATCTTGTCATGCCCTGCAGCCAGCGTTCTCTCTGAACGTGTGTTTAGCACTGCTGGTGGTGTGCTGACAGATAAGCGCACGCGGCTGTCCACTGAGAATGTAGACAGACTCACGTTCATAAAGATGAACAAATCATGGATCCGCAAGGACTTTTCTACCCCTGTGTCATCCTGGAGAGACTAAAAGCTTGAGGATTTGGTAATATCACCTCACCAACCATTTTAAGCAACTCTGGGGCAATTGATGCCATTTAAGTGGTGTCTGTGCCACAATTTTTGGAGAAAATGGAGACTCTTTTTGGAGTCCCCTTGCTGTGTTTTACGTGACGTTGGCATCGTCAATTCCATGTGGATTGGGTCGCTCCCCCCCACCCTTTTAACTGTAAGAAACTACATACACTATGGCTTGGGGTAACACAGATGGTTGAGTCTGAAGAGCTGTTTACTCAGAGGTCTGCTCCAAAGCTTCAGTGTCTGCTAGTCAGCGTAGAATTTATAACTGCATCTAGCCTAGGAAATACTTTGGGCGTAGTAGCCCAGCTGCGAAGCAAGCTGCACCGCCTGTGTATCTAATAAGAATTTTTAAAAGCATCTAGCCTAGGCAGACTGTGGGGAACCCCAACCAAACCCAGACGCTCAGCCCCCCTACCGCCCCCTTTCCTTGACAATACAATAATGTAACTCTTACAACTGGATGGGTGAGGATCGGTCACAGCTTTATTAACTCTTTATACTCATTCAATTAGAAAGGCATTTTATTTCTAAAATAATTCAGCTTGTTGCAGCATGCCCTCGGTCTCCGCACCCGCAAGTTGGCTAACAAGTGTAACTCTCCAACATGTCCTTTCTATTTCCAGGCCCCGGAGTATCCTGCGTACTCGTATGCAGGACTCTGACCCCCACCCATCACTCTTAACGCTTGTTCCACTCCGTCCTGGAGTCCTGACAGGAATATGTCCAGTCCAATATCCATTAAGTGAACACCGTCGGGCCGTATGAGGCCTGCTTTATCTCCTTCCAGTTGTCGGTGTTGTATCACTACACCGCCTCTGTCTCTTCTAAATTTTGCCATCCGAATATTTATTACCCGCCTTGTCCATTCGATGGCCGTGATGTCTCGCGCACCTTGCCATACCGCTATCGGCACAATCTCTGACCATACTATAGTTAGTTTTGTGAAAAATTCTCTGAAGCGCTCAGTGTCTAATTTCATTATTGCCATTAGTTATGTGCTCTTTTGATGACCTAGGTCGTTTCCCCCGGCCTGTTTAACTAAGATGACCGGACCTCTTGCCTCTCTCCCTACCTTGATTACCTCTATTAGTACCTGTGGCCATAGCAGGCCTCTAATACCTCTCCAGTTGAAATATGTGTTATGAAACTCTAATTTCCTCCCGCCTGGGCGGACTTTCTCCCTTTTTTATGCCCAATATATATACGAGTGGCCTATCACCCACACTGTTGCCTTAGCGTCACCTGTAAAAGAAACAAACCACGTTAGGATAACAAGTCAGGTTTTATGTATCTCGCCAAACACGTGGATCGCCATCTCCCTATCCTCTGAACTTCCGTTTCTGACAGTCATGCTCTTGTTCCTTCCGTGGCGGCGCCTATGCGGAATGAATGTGTCCCGTAATCTTTGGAGTGGTTCCCTGCCGATGTTATGCATTTATTAAATATAGCTTGGAACTGGTATCTTGATAATGGCGTTCCATCAATGTGTGATAGGAAGAAATTACTTTGTGATCTGATGGTTATATATGTTTTTACTATTGTTACCCGACTCAGTGTACCGTTTGTGGGTTGTAGAAGTACCCAAGTGCCCCTGCCCGCTGGAACCGTTTTAGATTGGCGTATGCGTAGACGTATTGCATTATTGGCTATGACTACGTCCTGGTGCAATAAGCCTCCACTGGTGGTAATTTTGGATTGAGGGACTAATTCGCTTATGCATAGCACCCCGAAGAAGGCGATCGCAAATGCAGTAGACAGTAGTGTTGCTTCAAATTGTGAGTATCATGTTAATGGTGTTAGGGATATGATGTGAGAAATCAGTTTTAGTGACACGGGATGGGACGTCTACACTCCTGACTTGGCTGACCCCTCTTCCACCCTTTTATGGATTGTCTGATGATGAATCTCTTTGTCACATCTTCCCAATTCAGTAGTTGGAAGTGAAATGCTACTCCGGTCAGACACCGCTGGGCTGACGCCCCTGATATGCCCCTCATCATTAGCTGGTGGAGAAATTCTATGGTGACTTGTAATCTGGCTTGTTCACATTGGTCAACCCGTCTACCTGCTACTAGTCGTGTCCACTCTTTCCATGCCTTACCGTATGCATGACACGTCGACGGGGCAACTGACGCTCTGATTAATGGCATAAACTATTCGCCACTAGATCCCATAGGGAGGGTGAGCAACTGTTGCCCTATGGGTGGGCGTTGGGGAGGAGCTCTGTGAAAATCTGCCAATTGAATTGTGATAAAGCGTTAGCAGCAGCTTTAGACCCCTCAGCATCGTGGCTAGCGCGGACCCATATATTGTGTTTTAGGCACAGGAATGCTAGCCGGCATAGTAGGCCTAGCACTCGGAGAGACGATGATGCCATCTTATTAATGCAGTGCGCTAGGCTGGTGTTTTTTGTTATGAAGCATATATTTTTGTTAACCAGGCGCGCGCCCCATATTTCTATTGCTACCACTATTGGGAAGAAAAATTATTTTCCGGGCTAGATGCAGCTAAAAATTATTATTATTTCAAAGCTGGTGGAGCTTGGTATAGATGGCCTAATACAATGAGTACCACACACTGCTACGATGCCCAAAATTATTTTCCATGTAAGATGCAGCTAAAAATTTTTAGTAATTTGAAAGCTGGTGGAGCTTAGTATAGATGACCTACTAAAATGAGTACCACACACTGCTAATATGCCCAAAATTATTTTCCAGGCAAGATGCAGCTAAAAATTATTAGTAATTTGAAAGCTGGTGGAGCTTAGTATAGATGGCCTAATAAAATGAGTACCACACACTGCTAATGTGCCCAAAATTAGTTTACAGGCAAGATGCAGCTAAAAAATATTAATTTCAAAGCTGGTGGAGCTTGGTATAGATGGCCTAATACAATGAGTACCACGCACTGCTACAAGCCCAAATATTTTTTCAGAGCTAGATGCAGATAAAAATTATTTTGAATTTGCAACCTGGTGGAGGTTAGTATAGATGGACTAATAGAACAAGTCCCACACACTGCTACAAGCCCAAATATTTTTTCAGAGCTAGATGCAGATAAAAATTATTTTTAATTTGCAACCTGGTGGAGGTTAGTATAGATGGAGTAATAGAACAAGTCCCACACACTGCTACAAGCCCAAATGTTTTTTCAGAGCTAGATGCAGATAAAAATCATTTTGAATTTGCAACCTGGTGGAGGTTGGTATAGATAGACTAATAGAACAAGTCCCACACACTGCTACAAGCCCAAATATTTTTTCAGAGCTAGATGCAGATAAAAATTATTTTGAATTTGAAACCTGGTGGAGGTTAGTATAGATGGTCTCATGGAAAAAGTCCCACACACTGCTACAAGCCCAAATATTTTTTCAGAGCTAGATGCAGATAAAAATTATTTTGAATTTGCAACCTGGTGGAGTTTAGTATAGATGGACTAATAGAACAAGTCCCACACACTGCTACAAGCCCAAGCCCAAATATTTTTTCAGAGCTAGATGCAGTTAAAAATTATTTTGAATTTGCAACCTGGTGGAGGTTAGTATAGATAGACTAATAAAACAAGTCCCACACAATGCTACAAGCCCAAGCCCAAATATTTTTTCAGAGCTAGATGCAGATAAAAATTATTTTTAATTTGCAACCTGGTGGAGGTTAGTATAGATGGACAAATAGAACAAGTCCCACACACTGCTACAAGCCCAAATATTTTTTTAGAGCTAGATGCAGATAAAAAATATTTTGAATTTGCAGCCTGGTGGAGGTTAGTATAGATGGACTAATAGAACAAGTCCCACACACTGCTACAAGCCCAAATATTTTTTCAGAGCTAGATGCAGATAAAAATTATTTTGAATTTGCAACCTGGTGGAGGTTAGTATAGATGGACTAATAGAACAAGTCCCACACACTGCTACAAGCCCAAGCCCAAATATTTTTTCAGAGCTAGATGCAGATAAAAATTATTTTGAATTTGCAACCTGGTGGAGGTTGTTATGCACACGCCCGGGCTAAGCGGCGTGTGCGTGTGATTGGTAGTGATTCCACTGGACCGTGCCGGAGAGTGAATGCCTGGAGGGGCGTGACTAAGTATTCACCCGATCCGACCAGGGTCGCACGACGGCATACGACGCCAGTGCACCAAGGAGGAACCGAGCAGAGGGACCAGGTGCTACTCCAGGACAGACCCCGGACACGGCTGTTGACCCACACAGGGAAATACAGGAACAGGCTGGTAGGCTGGCACACAGACTGGAGGGTATAGGCAGGCACGACTGGTATGCAGGCAGGCGGGTATGCAGGCAGGGGGGTAAAGGCAAGCACAGCTAGAGTGCAGACAGGGAGGCACTAGCAGGTAGGAACACAGGCGGGATAGGACCCAGTACACACTGGGACTCAGGAACAGGCAGGTTAGGCTGGCACAGACTGGTGGATATAAGCAAACACGGCAGGTATGCAGATGGGTGGATACAGGCGAGTATGCAGGCAGGGAGGTACTGGCCGAAAGGACGGGCTGGAGCACAGAAAGGTTAAGACCCAGTACAGACTGGGTCACAGAACCGCAGATGCGGTAGACAACCACAGCAGAGAGGGAACGCCCGAAGCGGTGGGCAAGAACAGAGCAGGACGGGGCTGCAGGAGCAGCGAGCACAAGCAGGGCAGGACAGGACTGCCGGAGCAGCGAGCACAAGCAGGGCAGGACAGGACTGCCGGAGCAGCGGGCAGAAGCAGGGCAGGACAGGACTGCCGGAGCAGCGGGCAGAAGCAGGGCAGGACAGGACTGCCGGAGCAGCGGGCAGAAGCAGGGCAGGACAGGACTGCCGGAGCAGCGGGCAGAAGCAGGGCAGGACAGGACTGCCGGAGCAGCGGGCAGAAGCAGGGCAGGACAGGACTGCCGGAGCAGCGGGCAGAAGCAGGGCAGGACAGGACTGCCGGAGCAGCGGGCAGAGGCAGGGCAGGACAGGACTGCCGGAGCAGCGGGCAGAAGCAGGGCAGGACAGGACTGCCGGAGCAGCGGGCAGAGGAGTCAGAGCAGGCTAGGCTGAGTAGGGGGGACAGGGCTCTGTTCACACGGAACAGACAGGAAGGGAAAGGCAGAGCCAGACACCCACAGGGTACTTGCAGTGAAGTAGCGAGTGGACCACAAACTCACGAACGGGAGTACAGAGACAACAAGCAGGAGTTAGGTACGAGTTCAGACTCTGCAGAAAAAGGAAGGGAACGGACATAGAGGCAAAACAGGTAAAGGACAGGAGAGAGTTCAGACTGGAACTGAGTGTACGGAGGAGACCGACACTGCAGCGGAATACAGGAGCGGGTCTGGGAATACGGCCCCCAGAGAGGCAGGACGAACAGGCAAGGAGCGTGTTCAGACAGGACAGACAAGATACAGGAGCGGGTCTAGGTAATCGGCCCCTAGAAGGCGGGAGGAACAGGCTAGGAGCGTGTTCAGACAGGTCAGACAAGATACAGGAACGGGTCTAGGAAATCGGCCCCTAGAAGGCAGGAGGAACAGGCTAGGAGCGTGTTCAGACAGGCCTGGAAATACAGCCTCCAGGATAGGCAGAAAAGAGAACACAGAACGGGACCTGGCACCTTCAGAGTGCAAGCACACACTGAATGAAACACTATGCTCAGGCAGGGATAGAAGGGAGCTGCTGAGCTATATACCAAGTGTCAGGCAGCAATAGGCTGAGGACGCACAAGGGGTGTGACCCACAGCAGGTACAAAAGGCAGGAAGTGATCGGGCGCCGCCCTTAAGCAGCAGAAACAGACACAAACAGACAGCATGGAGGGAAGCCAGAGAGACATTCTGGACAGGAGATCAAGTGCGCCCTATTGCACAGTGGGAGATGGACCACCATGCAAGGACGCCGCCAGGTATGTTACAGTACCTCCCCCCTTACGCCCCCTCTTCTTCAGGCCTGCCAGAATCTTCCGCAGGGAATTCGAGGACCAGTCGTTCACTGGGTTGGAGGGGGACAGAGACTTGAGGGTAATCTCTGCTTCGAGGTACATCTTGTCAAGCTCACAGGAAAAAATAGACGGGTTATCAGGTACATAATGAGGAAAAGTCACTGTCTCTTTGTTATCTGGTGGTATCCCGGAGGATTCAGGAAACAACTGGAGGTCCTCCGCCGGGTCAGAAGAGTGCAGAGGCTCAGAGAAAACAACTGCTTCAGAGTACACTAGGTCGGACTCACTGGAGGAAGCAGGCGAGGTATCGGGTACCGAGTATAGGAAAGTCTCTGTCCATTCACCACCAGGTGGCACCCCGAAGGGTTCTGAACACAACTGGAGGTCCTCCGCCTGGTCGGAGGGGTGTAGAGACTCAGGAGTAACCTCTGCTTCGGAGTACACTAGGTTGGACTTACTGGACGAAGCGAGCGAGGTATCAGGTACCGAGTATAGGAAAGTCTCTGTCCATTCACCACCAGGTGGCACCCCGAAGGGTTCTGAACACAACTGGAGGTCCTCCGCCTGGTCGGAGGGGTGTAGAGACTCAGGAGTAACCACTGCTTCGGAGTACACTAGGTTGGACTCACTGGACGAAGCGAGCGAGGTATCAGGTACAGAGTATAGGAAAGTCTCTGTCCATTCACCACCAGGTGGCACCCCGAAGGATTCTGAACACAACTGGAGGTCCTCCGCCTGGTCGGAGGGGTGTAGAGACTCAGGAGTAACCTCTGCTTCGGAGTACACTAGGTTGGACTCACTGGACGAAGCGAGCGAGGTATCAGGTACAGAGTATAGGAGAGTCTCTGTCCTTTCGCTACCAGGTAGCACCCCGAAGGGTTCAGGAGACAACTGGAGATCCTCCGCCTGGTCGGAGGGGTGTAGAGACTCGGAGGTAACTACCACTTTGGGGTACCCATTGTCAGGCTCACAGGACGAAGCGGACAAAGTATTGAGTACCGGGTGTAGAGAAGTCTCTCTCCATTTGTCATCGAGTGGTATCCCGGAGGATTCAGGAGGCAACAGGGGATCCTCCGCCAGGTAGTAGAGGTGCACAGACTCAGAGGTAACCACAGCTTTGGAGCATCCTTGGACATGCACACCGGTTAAAGAGAGAGAAGCATCTGATGCCGGGTGCAGGAAGTTCTCCTGTGTGGAGTCTGGATGGGCAGAAGTCTCTTCGGGCAGGAGAACTGGTGCACTACCCACGCACATTACCCATTGGGGTTTCTCCGGGATACAGGGAGATGAAGCTTCAGTAGGGACTTCAAGGTTGGGGTCAGGAGGTCTCAGGGAGGACAGGCCCTGGCGTGACGGTTTGCCTCTAAGTCTAGCACGTCTGGACTGCCTCTTGAGGTTGAGAGAAGTATTCCGGAAAGCGTAGTCACCCTGAGAGGATTCTGGGTGGGCAGTAGTCTCATTGGGCTGGAGGACTATTGCGCTACCCACACACATTACCCATTGGGGCTGCTCCGGGATATTGGGAAGTGAAGCTTCAGCAGGAGCCTCCGGGTTAGGATCATCGAAGACCATTAGAAAGGCCACCAGGAAGGCCATTAGGTCCCGGAGGATCGGATCCTGTGTTTCATATAGGGGGTTGATCCATTACAAGGCATCACCCGCCAGGTAAGACATCATAAAGGCCACTTTAGCCCAATCGGAAGGAAAATAAAGAGGGTAGGCCTTAAAGTGTAGCATGCATTGCTCCACAAATGCACGACACTGTCTTGGATCCCCATAGTAACGTGGCGGATCCGCAGGAACGAGAGCTGATAGATCCATCTGGACGGTGCGTAATTCGCCTGGAACTCAGCTAAGGGAAAAAAAAATTTATTTATTTATTTTAATGCATATATTCGCTGGAAAACTTCTCAGAGGGCGAAGGCCGTGGGGCTCAACGGGAACCATGGCCTGAGCATGCTGTTATGCACACGCCCGGGCTAAGCGGCGTGTGCGTGTGATTGGTAGTGATTCCACTGGACCGTGCCGGAGAGTGAATGCCTGGAGGGGCGTGACTAAGTATTCACCCGATCCGACCAGGGTCGCACGACGGCATACGACGCCAGTGCACCAAGGAGGAACCGAGCAGAGGGACCAGGTGCTACTCCAGGACAGACCCCGGACACGGCTGTTGACCCACACAGGGAAATACAGGAACAGGCTGGTAGGCTGGCACACAGACTGGAGGGTATAGGCAGGCACGACTGGTATGCAGGCAGGCGGGTATGCAGGCAGGGGGGTAAAGGCAAGCACAGCTAGAGTGCAGACAGGGAGGCACTAGCAGGTAGGAACACAGGCGGGATAGGACCCAGTACACACTGGGACTCAGGAACAGGCAGGTTAGGCTGGCACAGACTGGTGGATATAAGCAAACACGGCAGGTATGCAGATGGGTGGATACAGGCGAGTATGCAGGCAGGGAGGTACTGGCCGAAAGGACGGGCTGGAGCACAGAAAGGTTAAGACCCAGTACAGACTGGGTCACAGAACCGCAGATGCGGTAGACAACCACAGCAGAGAGGGAACGCCCGAAGCGGTGGGCAAGAACAGAGCAGGACGGGGCTGCAGGAGCAGCGAGCACAAGCAGGGCAGGACAGGACTGCCGGAGCAGCGAGCACAAGCAGGGCAGGACAGGACTGCCGGAGCAGCGGGCAGAAGCAGGGCAGGACAGGACTGCCGGAGCAGCGGGCAGAAGCAGGGCAGGACAGGACTGCCGGAGCAGCGGGCAGAAGCAGGGCAGGACAGGACTGCCGGAGCAGCGGGCAGAAGCAGGGCAGGACAGGACTGCCGGAGCAGCGGGCAGAAGCAGGGCAGGACAGGACTGCCGGAGCAGCGGGCAGAAGCAGGGCAGGACAGGACTGCCGGAGCAGCGGGCAGAGGCAGGGCAGGACAGGACTGCCGGAGCAGCGGGCAGAAGCAGGGCAGGACAGGACTGCCGGAGCAGCGGGCAGAGGAGTCAGAGCAGGCTAGGCTGAGTAGGGGGGACAGGGCTCTGTTCACACGGAACAGACAGGAAGGGAAAGGCAGAGCCAGACACCCACAGGGTACTTGCAGTGAAGTAGCGAGTGGACCACAAACTCACGAACGGGAGTACAGAGACAACAAGCAGGAGTTAGGTACGAGTTCAGACTCTGCAGAAAAAGGAAGGGAACGGACATAGAGGCAAAACAGGTAAAGGACAGGAGAGAGTTCAGACTGGAACTGAGTGTACGGAGGAGACCGACACTGCAGCGGAATACAGGAGCGGGTCTGGGAATACGGCCCCCAGAGAGGCAGGACGAACAGGCAAGGAGCGTGTTCAGACAGGACAGACAAGATACAGGAGCGGGTCTAGGTAATCGGCCCCTAGAAGGCGGGAGGAACAGGCTAGGAGCGTGTTCAGACAGGTCAGACAAGATACAGGAACGGGTCTAGGAAATCGGCCCCTAGAAGGCAGGAGGAACAGGCTAGGAGCGTGTTCAGACAGGCCTGGAAATACAGCCTCCAGGATAGGCAGAAAAGAGAACACAGAACGGGACCTGGCACCTTCAGAGTGCAAGCACACACTGAATGAAACACTATGCTCAGGCAGGGATAGAAGGGAGCTGCTGAGCTATATACCAAGTGTCAGGCAGCAATAGGCTGAGGACGCACAAGGGGTGTGACCCACAGCAGGTACAAAAGGCAGGAAGTGATCGGGCGCCGCCCTTAAGCAGCAGAAACAGACACAAACAGACAGCATGGAGGGAAGCCAGAGAGACATTCTGGACAGGAGATCAAGTGCGCCCTCTTGCACAGTGGGAGATGGACCACCATGCAAGGACGCCGCCAGGTATGTTACAGAGGTCAGTATAGATGGACTAATAGAACAAGTCCCACACACTGCTACAAGCCCAAGCCCAAATATTTTTTCAGAGCTAGATGCAGATAAAAATTATTTTTAATTTGCAACCTGGTGGAGGTTAGTATAGATGGAGTAATAGAACAAGTCCCACACACTGCTACAAGCCCAAATGTTTTTTCAGAGCTAGATGCAGATAAAAATCATTTTGAATTTGCAACCTGGTGGAGGTTGGTATAGATAGACTAATAGAACAAGTCCCACACACTGCTACAAGCCCAAATATTTTTTCAGAGCTAGATGCAGATAAAAATTATTTTGAATTTGAAACCTGGTGGAGGTTAGTATAGATGGTCTCATGGAAAAAGTCCCACACACTGCTACAAGCCCAAATATTTTTTCAGAGCTAGATGCAGATAAAAATTATTTTGAATTTGCAACCTGGTGGAGTTTAGTATAGATGGACTAATAGAACAAGTCCCACACACTGCTACAAGCCCAAGCCCAAATATTTTTTCAGAGCTAGATGCAGTTAAAAATTATTTTGAATTTGCAACCTGGTGGAGGTTAGTATAGATAGACTAATAAAACAAGTCCCACACAATGCTACAAGCCCAAGCCCAAATATTTTTTCAGAGCTAGATGCAGATAAAAATTATTTTTAATTTGCAACCTGGTGGAGGTTAGTATAGATGGACTAATAGAACAAGTCCCACACACTGCTACAAGCCCAAATATTTTTTTAGAGCTAGATGCAGATAAAAAATATTTTGAATTTGCAGCCTGGTGGAGGTTAGTATAGATGGACTAATAGAACAAGTCCCACACACTGCTACAAGCCCAAATATTTTTTCAGAGCTAGATGCAGATAAAAATTATTTTGAATTTGCAACCTGGTGGAGGTTAGTATAGATGGACTAATAGAACAAGTCCCACACACTGCTACAAGCCCAAGCCCAAATATTTTTTCAGAGCTAGATGCAGATAAAAATTATTTTGAATTTGCAACCTGGTGGAGGTCAGTATAGATGGACTAATAGAACAAGTCCCACACACTGCTACAAGCCCAAGCCCAAATATTTTTTCAGAGCTAGATGCAGATAAAAATTATTTTGAATTTGCAAACTGGTGGAAGTTAGTATAGATGGACTAATAGAACAAGTCCCACACACTGCTACAAGCCCAAATATTTTTTTAGAGCTAGATGCAGATAAAAAATATTTTGAATTTGCAGCTTGGTGGAGGTTAGTATAGATGGACTAATAGAACAAGTCCCACACACTGCTACAAACCCAAATATTTTGTCAGAGCTAGATGCAGATAAAAATTATTTTGAATTTGCAACCTGGTGGAGGTTAGTATAGATGGACTAATAGAACAAGTCCCACACACTGCTATAAGCCCAAGCCCAAATATTTTTTCAGATCTAGATGCAGATAAAAATTATTTTGAATTTGCAACCTGGTGGAGGTTAGTATAGATGGACTAATAGAACAAGTCCCACACACTGCTACAAGCCCAAGCCCAAATATTTTTTCAGAGCTAGATGCAGATAAAAATTATTTTGAATTTGCAACCTGGTGGAGGTTAGTATAGATGGACTAATAGAACAAGTCCCACACACTGCTGCAAGCCCAAGCCCAAATATTTTTTCAGAGCTAGATGCAGATAATAATTATTTTGAATTTGCAACCTGGTGGAGGTTAGTATAGATGGACTAATAGAACAAGTCCCACACACTGCTACAAGCCCAAATATTTTTTCAGAGCTAGATGCAGATAAAAATTATTTTGAATTTGAAACCTGGTGCAGGTTAGTATAGATGGACTAATAGAATGATGCTATGCCCAAAAGGTTTTACTTGGCTAGGTGCAGTAAAAAAATTTGTATTCTATACACAGGTGGTGTAGCTTGCAACACAGATAGGCTACTCCACTGACTAACACACACTGCAAGAGGCCAAAAAGGATTTGCTTAGCTAGATTTAGCCAAATGCTGTGAAAAAAACTTGCACAGCACTGGCACAGACCTGCCTGGCAAAAAGTGATAGGAACTGATGTAACCTAGCCCTCAAAAGGGCTGCATTTACAATTAGTCTTTACTCCCAACCTATCTATTTAAGAGCACAGACCTGCCTGATAAAAGTGATAGGAACTGATGTAACCTAGCCCTCAAAAGAACTGCAATTACAATTAGTCTTTACTCCCAACCTATCTATTTAAGAGCACAGACCTGCCTGATAAAAGTCGTAGGAAATGATGTAACCTAGTCCTCAAAAGGACTGCAATTACAACTATTCCCTACTCCCAAGCTATCTGTAGATTTGTGCGAAAATTGGCTTGAAATTAACACTCAAAGTATTGCACACACAGCAACAGCGGTGCCGTCTAACACGCAGCTGCAGCAGTGAGAAAATGGTGGCTACGTGGAAAATGGCTGGGTCTTATAGGGCAAGGACATGTGACATACACTGCCAATGACACATGCCCTTGCTTGTGTGAAAAAAAGCAGTTTGCTCCGTGTGTGTGCTGCTGATAGACTGACAGATTGCACCTCCCCACTGTAAATGCGGGAAAGTGAAAAAAAAATGGAGATCCTCATTATTTATGCAGAGATCCATCCCCTGCCCCTCCCCCCGCCCCGCTGTACACTCAAACTACGTATTAACATTCATTTTCAGCATTACTGAGAAAAAATCCAGTTATGATTTTGGTGCACGAACAGTTGTCGAACATAACCTCGAACAGCCAAATTTTTTTCAAATTGTTCGTGGTCGCCGATCGGCTCGAGCACCGCCCAAAACAGCTCGAATTTGAGATTGGCGAACAGTTTGAGTCGAACACCGCTCATCTCTAGTGCTGAGGTCCTTAAATATTTCCTGTTTCATTAGTTTGTTACAAGTAGCAGAGAATTTGTAAATTTTGCTAATACGCCTAATTTGTAATCGGGGTTGAATCATTTTGATTGCAATGGTAAGAGAAAAATAGTGCAGCCCTTTTAATTCTAATCATTTTAGGGGTTCACTTGCTATTACTTATACTTGTTTAAATTAAATCACCTTACAGGAATTTAAGATTATTGCAATTTAAACATAAGAAGAGTGTCTCTCCTATATGGGAAAAAGATGATAGGTGTCGCTCAACTGTTGTATAAAAAAGGTGCTCAGAAGTAGGACTTAAGTCTTATGAAAATGAGAATAAATACTTCAGCACTCAAAATTGAAAGTAAAAAGTAGATATTTATAAGGAATCTTGTGTCACAGATTAGAACAAGCCAACTCCCCTCCATTATAGGAGACTGACCACAGACTTTGATTCCCAGAGTTACACAGATATACCTTCATAAAGGCCACTTATGGGCCAAAACGTTGGCTTGTTCTAATCTGTGACATAAGATTCCTTATAAATATCTGCTTTTTACTTGCAATTTTGAGTATTTATTCTCATCCTCTATGGGAAAGGTACTTTACTCATAGTGTTTCATATAAGGAACATAAGTCTTTAAAATTTGCACAACAATACATAAGTACAGCACAGGTGGATAGGTTGGTTTCCTATGTAGCAATTGCTCAATAAATCTAACACGGCCTGAATTTTCACTTACTATAGATTGTCTCCTTCTTTGTTTGGCTTTGGATTTTGGTCTATCTCAAAGTAGCTGACATGGGTGTGTCAGGTGTGACAGACAGTCGCTCTGGATCTGGCTGAAGAAGGTCACTGCACTTGGTTTTGCAGATGCCTTCTTGATCCTCTAATCTTTGTAGTATAGTTATATCCTTCTTCCTTTAGGACCCAGCAGCGACCTCCACCTTCTGTTGCTGATTGACAAACCCTTGCTTGGTAGAGAGAGTTGCCGGTGATATTTCTATGTACCTCTGTGCCGGCTTGGAGCACTAGCAGTTGGCTAGTTTCTTCTTTGGTGCCCTTGAGGACAGTTGGCATTATCTCTCTGGTGTCTGCTCAAGCTAAGTGTATCCCTTTGTTTGTTTACCTTGTTCTCTTTAGTTTGTAGTGGGGCCTGACTAGAGCTCACCTTGTCCCCCTTACTAGCTAGGGCCTAGCTCTAGGGACATTCAGGGATTAGGTTCCTGCTTGGCGATAGGTGTGGAACAAATATAGGGACGATAGGGTAGGCAAGGTGATATTAGATCTGCCTAGGGGTCTCCATCCCCCATTTCCCTAGTTGTTGGGCTCCCTCCCCCCTTCCCATCATTGTACACTTGTGCCTTCCCTCACCTTGCGTGACATTAGCATCCTAAACACCTCCACAACATCACAATGCAACAGGACCCACGGATTACATAACTAACTTGCATTCACTACCTCTGCTAAGATTCTACTGTTTAATGGCTGTAAAGCTACTTCTAAATACATTGGCAGACCTACTCAGATTCCCCTGAGTTTTGTAAGACCTGATTCCACTATCCACTCCAATCTTCTAAAATCATCAGCAAAAACAATCCCCAAACTGCGCTATTTGGAAGATATTTCCTTTTAGAAAACAACCTAACAATATAATATCATAGGCCATAACATAAGCAATGTCATAGCGGAAGTAGCAATACAGTCCCTTACACACTTCCGATAGGAATGAAACCCTTAAAACATGGGTCAGGAGGACATGGCACAACATAGTCAATATGATCATTAAAGAGTAACCATCTGTTTTTTGTTTCCTAAAAAGTACAAATGAAGATAAGAAACTTTATAATATATTTCATTAGATAAATATTCTTCTTTCTCCTTCTGAATTGATATATCTCTCTCTTAATTCAATAGTAAAATATGTACTTAATGGCTCCAATTCATTAAGATTGTTGTTTTGTACACCAGTCTTATTGAGGGGCATTCAGGAATAAGATGTTCCAAATTTATTAGGAGGCACATGCAACTTAAAGAATTTGGTGCATCAGTGACATACGCCAATCTGGAGAATAATTTCTGGCATATGAAATGTTGCCTCTCTCCGTAAATTTTACAGACAGATACAGCCATGCTCTATCCCATTGCAGTTTCTCCCCAGCTCTGTCCATTTTGGCAGTGCTGCTTGAAACTGGCATGAAAAGCAACACATTTTTTGCGCAACTCTATGTGTTAATAGTTATGCTAATTTTTGGGCTCACTGTGTTGAGGTTTTTCCATTACTGAAATGAGATGACAGTTGGTGATCATAAAATTCTATGGCGACATGGAGCTACAGAGAGACAACGCCATTCCACAGCAAGTTCTCCTGAAATGACAAGAACACTTTAAACCTACTTTTCATCTTCCTTTTTGCTAGGTTTGGGTACTGGAGCCAACGTGAGCCACACCCCCATAGTAGCTATGCTTGGTTCTGGATATTGGTATATTTTGAACAGTTTTCAAGATACAAAATGTAACTTAAAATGGTGATGGTTTACTATATTTCAGTTTCTTAACAATGCCATATGCTTATGTTATGTAGTCATGTCTTCTTTCAATGCAGTCAGTTGCCAAAAGTCAGTAGCCAAGTTTTCTTACATATTATTTCAGATTATTGTGCTATATATTATGAAGCAATGCTCTATACTATTAGAGAAGGCTAAATTATCATACATTTAGCAGTAAGAGGTCCATATTAAATGGCAGAGTACGGGGGATAGCAGATTTTTGCTATGTAATCCGAGGACAGCATGAGGTAGTGGTTAAAGCACTGGACTTAATGATGGGTCACTTATCAAGCTGTGTGCTGTTGTTTACTTACAATGAAGGTTTTAGCACTATGACATTATCATTGCCCTGACTAGCTTCCACAAGAGCACTGGTCTGACTCCGCCCCTTCTGTGTTAAGTAGCTTACTGCCAATAGACTATGTACATAGAAAGCCTGGTGCTTGCTGCATCTAAAAACTCTGATTGTGTCAGAACCGCAGAACCCAGTAAACTAAGTGATACATCGTTGGATTCAGGGTCTCTCTGCCTACATCATGCTGCTCTCAGATGAGGTAGCATATACCTTCTGACAGTTTCCCTTTAAGAATAAACTACAGGAACAGATTATGCTCTAATACATATTAATAAAAACGTAAGAAAAATATCCCCATCCTTTTGTAATGGGCTTAATAACAATATTGGTTTAACTACTGTATTTTACAATTTCTACATAAAATCTTCATATCCATGTAAATGTACTTCTAAATTGTATTTGATCTTTTTATGTGCTTGATGTGTCTCTCTCTCTATTTCCTTTATATGTCTTGCTTTACATCAGTCAGATTTTACTGTTTTTCTTATATACTTCTTCCCACATTAACGTAGATTTTATTCAGTGCGCCAGATAATAGGACAAAGCTCATCAATAATAGATGCAGTTAATGACTAGGGCAATATTTGCAGACACAAATAATTGCAAGCTGAGGAGTACTAAAGCGGATTGCTGTACATAGATGTTAAAATTTCAAAGTCGTCTGAGGAGAAATCATAAATTAAACTCATAAATCTTCCCAGTCTTTAGCAGAGTCAAGCATTAGTTCAGTATGTGCTATACTAAATAGAAAGTTGGAAAAGTTTAGTGAGACTCCTTGTGGCAAAACTTCCCTGGATCTAATATTCTGCACAATATATTCTACAGAACTGACTTCTTAGCAACACTGTGTACAAATTTCATTCATTGTCTGGTTTATTAAAAGTCAAACATGACAGCGATGTGAAAGTAGAAATGTAGATGAGCAATATTGCATTGTCAGTCAATATGTTTTCAGGGTGTCTTACGAGTACAGATTCAACAATTTGCTCTGGCTGAAATAAACACTTTTGGCTAATATTTCTTTATCAGAACAATGGGCTGTCAGGAACGATATGTAATAGTACAATTTCTTATTGACAAGGATTGTTTAAAAATATTTAAGCATAGTCATGGAAATAATGCAAAAATGAGTATTCTGTTCGCGCTTCACTGAATCCTAAACTAAAAGTAGAAGATCCAATAAAGTGACGACAAGGGATTACATGCCATAATCGTTCCCACTTTTGAATTCAGTATGGAATTCTTGTGCACTATTTACCTCAAAAGTAAGTAAATTCAACTTTCTAATTTTACGTTATATTTTGCATGATGCTATTACATCTAATTAGATTTTTAGGGGGAGATAAGGACAGGGTGTGAATTCTTTTTTCAGGCCAAAAATTGGGCCATATAATCTTATTCTCACTGGAGTGCTGATTCAGGTCACTTGACAGCATTAAAGAGGGCTACCACGAACAGGCTTGGAAATAGTTACTACGTTTTCCAGATCCCAGGGGTTGTCCTTGCCTTCACCCTTTAAACCCTATACAGGGATCTGGGCTTAACATGGACCCCTAGGCTGGGGCCATGGAGTTAGCTTCCATTTGGTGGCGCAAGCTGGCAAGTAGAATAGTCCGGTTGTTGGATCAGAACCAGGAGGTCAAGACAGGGAGAAAATCACAAAGCAGGAGAGTAGTCAAAAAATGAGCTGCGGTCAAAAATCAGGAATGGCTCCATGGAGTCAAAGCAGGAGGCTAAGAAGTTCTCTAGGAGCAAGTCAAATTATAACTGGCAGTGGACAGCAGGCTTTCAGGAGCTTAAATAGCCTACAGCCCTGCCAAGGACACACAGAAGGAAACAAACAGAAAAATTAACTCCTGAGCTCCATGTACGGACAGAATTACAAGTACCAGAGGGCACTGAAACTAGAGTAGTCTCCTTATGTTGTTTGCAACAGCAGCACAGCGCCGCTTGTTACAGAAACAGAAAGACCAGGCACCGACACAGATGTCACACATATATAACATGTATGAACATAAGGATGTATACGCACTGTCATTTTGTTTTTTAGATGTGGTTATTGGCTTCACCTTTTTGATCTATCATTATTATGAATGTATTACACACACATACTATACTACTACTTGCAATATTGGATATTTTGATATTTTCACTGGCCCTTCTGAGTCTCCCCTGAGGAATCTTTAATGGGAGGAAATGCATAGGGAGCACTGCACCTCTTACCTTGTTATCATGGATGTGATTCCACGAGTCAAACACCACACCTGAACCAAATGAATGTACCTCACTACAGGATTTGATGAGAATATTCCAATCTATTTATTACAGTTATGTTCCTGCATCTTTGAGTGATATCATTTGAACCTCCTGATTTGGGTTACAATTTCTGTGGTCCATTTCTGTATGCACTGACATCTTTTATATATGAGCCTTCAGATTTTGGTCTATATCATTTGAGCTTCATTTTTTAGTATGGATTATCTTTTCATGCAAATGATCACTGTTTATGGTCATCTGCTGTATGGCCTAATTGACACACTGATCAGTTGTCACATGTGTATTTACGTGTGGCTCAGTATGTGATACCAATAGTGTTACTTTAGATGGGACGGGTGAGTCTCAACCTGTCCTGTGGGTATACGCCATTTTGAACAACCTTTTTGGCTAATAAGGTGTTACCCATGGACTACCTCTCTTGAGTATATTACACATGTGTGCATTGGCCAATTGTCTCCCTGTTGTCGGGCATTGAGTGCCTAAAAGTTTGCTGGGCTGTTCTCTAGAGCAAAGCTCTTTTTATGTATTTGTTCATTGTATTGTCTTGATGGTATGTTTTTAATCAAATTATATTAAAAGTTATATTTTATCTTTATCATTACCACTTTTTGCTCTATTTTACTACTTGCAATAGTCACATGAAAGTCACAAGTTTGCAGCATCCAACACTAGAAAGTATGTTCCTTGCATGGTAGCTAGTTATTATCTGCTGTATAGAGACTCACTTAAAATCTACCGTATGTGTTTGCTATTTTTTAGGTGTGGATTCCCAAATGCTTTCTTTTAGATTTTTTTTGTTTTCCAAATTAAGGCTGCTGTAAAGATTGTGTATAACAAGTAATTTAACAGGTTATGTAAAGTGTAACCTACCTACAATTGGGCTAATGTGCTTTATTTCAAATAAAATAAGCATTGCAATTTACCAACCTGATAATTTATGTAAATATAGCATTTGGCACTTCTTCCGCAAACAACCAATGTGTGTTTCTCCTAAGGCAGATTGCATTTGAAAACTGAAAAGCAATTCTCCATTGTGGTTTATACCATCAGATTTGGCATAGGATAAAATAAAAAGGCATATTTTGTTTATCTTCATATCTCATAAATATGCATAATTAGAAATACCCCCTTATCTAGCTCAATACCTCAATTTTTTTTAGTCTTTAGTGGATATACACAAGCATAATAATAACCAGTTTTCCTTGAATAATGTTGTCTACATCAGGAGAGATGTAACAATTTCTAGTTCTGAATAAAATGGAAACTTTTACATATTAAGATTGCAGATTATTAATTTTCTAAAGATTGTCCCTCCAAGAATATAAATTATTTTTTGCTAATTGTAAATTTAAAATGATTTGACATGTTCAGTGTGAAGCCTGACCCTGGGCAATATTATATAAATGATAATCAGATATGATATTGAAATATTATAATTACTGGATTGTAATTTAAAGTTCATGCACACATATATTAGGTTTTGTATATTGTGCTTATATTTACAGGAGCTAAATATATGAATTTTTGACACTCGAATGTGATCAATAAAGATGAGATTTAATTTGTGATAATTTCCAGACAATAAAGAGACATTTCGGTCTACAACTTGACCTTCATCAGTCCACTGGGTTATTTAATAACTGCTTAAACTGCGCTGTTTGAATTTCATTTTTATTGATCACTTTCGAGTGCCAAGTTTTCATATATTTATTGATGGGATTGGACTCTACTTGTGCACCACCCACCAGAAGAGCCGTGTCTACTTTTCATATATTAACAGGAGCAACATGGAGTATAAAATAACACATTATGGCTAAGTTGCTAATGATATGGATTGCTGAAGTAAGGAAGCAGAAAATGGAGGCAATGAAGTCAACCTTGCAGCAGTTGCTACAAAGATACATGGTTATCATCAGATAAATAGATTGCATCTAACACAATGAATGTCCTTATACCTAAAACATTAGAACTATGTAAAGATCATATTAAGGTTTTTTACTGCATTATATTCACATTAGAGATGTATAGAATTCTTTGCATATATAGTGCAGTGTTTGCTATTATTAAATAATTAAATATAAACATGTTAAATAATAATGTAAAGGCTTATATGTATGTCTTGTCCATACCTGCTTGTGTTAGTGAGTCATTATATATTACCGTATTTTTCGGACCATAAGACACACTTTTTTCCATTAAATTTGGAAGGAAAATGGGGGGTGCATCTTATGGTCCGAAAGTAACTTACCAGTGGTGGTGGAGTGGGATCGAAGTGCCATCAGGAAGTTGGCGGAGGCGGCAGCAGCAGCAGGCAGCGGCAGCAGAAGAGGAGGAAGTGAGGCAGGCCGGTATCTGCCTGGGGGCTGGGGCCTTGCCGGGTACCGGGGTCGGTGTCTTCCTGTGAGCATCGTGAGCGGCTTCCGGTGCACGTGGCCATCTTTCTAAAGCTGTGATCTACAGGAAAATGGCCGCCGAAGCCGGCGCATGCGCTCTGCCATGCCGGTGGCCATTTTCCTGTAGATCACAGCTTCAGAAAGATGGCCACATGCACCAGAAGCCGATCACGACGCTCTGCAACGCCAGCAAGACATCGGCCCCCGGTACCAGGCCCCCAGCCCACCAGTGCCAGGCCCCCAGCGCCAGCCACCAGTGCCAGGCACCCAGCTTAAGGCCACCAGCGCCAGGCACCCAGCGCCAGCCACCATGCCCCCAGCACCAGCCACAAGTGCCAGGCCACGAGGCCCCCAGCCCCAAGCCACTAGTGCCAGGCACCCAGGCCCCAAGCCCCCAGCACCAGCCACCAGGCCCCCAGCCCCAGGCCACCAGGCATCAGACCCCCAGTGCCAGCCACCAGGCCCCCAGCCCCAGGCCACTAGTGCCAGGCACTCAGGACCCAAGCCCCCAGCACCAGCCACCAGGCCCCCAGCCCCAGGCCACTAGCACCAGGCCCTGCTTCCTGAAGGACCCCGCCTCCTGTGACCCTCGCTCCACCACCCCCTAAGGTAAGATACCTATTCAGACTACAAGATGGACCCCCATCTTATAAAAAATATATTTTTTTCCTATTTTCCACCAGTGCCAGGCTACCAGGCCCCCATCCCCAAGCCACCAGTGCCAGTCACCAGGCCCCCAGCCCCAGGCCACCAGTGCCAAGCACCCAGGCCACCAGGCACCAGGCCCTCAGTGCCAGCTACCAGGTCCCAAGCCCCAGGCCACCAGTGCCAGGCACCCAAGCCCCCAGCGCCAGCCACCAGGCCCCCAGCCCCAGGCCACCCATGCTAGGCACCAAGGCCACCAGGCCCATAGCGCCAGCCACCAGGCCCCCAGCCCCAGGCCACTAGCGCCAGGCCCGGCTTCCTGAAGGACCCTGCCTCATGTGACCCCCGCTCTACCGCCCCCCCCCGGTAAGATACCTATTCAGACTAAAAGACGGACCCCTATCTTATAAAAAATATTTTTTTCCTATTTTCCACCCCAAAATTTGGGGTGCGTCTTATAGTCTGAAAAATATGTTAATTTTGTAATGAACTTCTGCTTTAATATACACTAAGATAAAGAATAAATCCCAAGAAAAATTAAATAAGCAAATACCCTGTAAGATGTAAATATTAATAGTACATGTAAATAACATGGGGTACTTAGTTAATACTATTTTGATCAAAAAAGCGTAAAAGCCATCCCACCGCGATAAGGTGTACCTAGTCGAGATGCTCCTTTACTCTCTGTAGTATTAAAACCTTACCTTAATAGACATTAAGATAAAGAATACTATGTTATGAGTGTCCCTTTGAGAAGTAACTGGCCATCAACATTAAGCTAGATAGTACATAGCAATAACAGTAAAAATTATACTATATTGATATTTTAGATATATTTAAAGATTTTTATTTACCTACTTATTTTTTTTTTCGCTTAGCTAATTTGGTTTGGATTACCCCACAACACTATATTTGTGATGACCTTCAAACAATATATTTTTTATGGTTCATTTTTTCAGGGCATAGGGGTGGAGGGATTAAATAAAATATATTATTAACTTACAATGTGTAAATCATAGGTACAGTGACTAGCAAGCTCAGTCCTCTGTCCTGTAACTTTCCCTTGGGCTTCTATTTAGCTGTCAGGAGACTCACTGCAAATGAAGGTTTCACAGTTATTTTAAACAATATGCAGATCATACACCCGCTGCCAAGAGGTGTGGATACCTGTTTGCCAGAAGTAAAGGTCAGAGAGCTGCTGGTGATCAGGGAGGAAATTAAGGACACCTACAACTGCATCCTCTCCAACCTGCCCTGCCTGTCCTATTACTCCTGCACTGGAGCCTGTGAAATAAATTTTATCAAGCGGTATTATATGGAAGAGGCTCTACTGTACAGCATTATTAGATAACTTGAAGTGACATATAATCATTCATGTTTTCCTCCATTCCCAAGGATCCAGAACAGTGGTGGTAGGACAGGCAGCAGGGACAATTTACAGGAGATGCAACTACAGAAAGGATATCTTTGTCTCCCACAATTCCACATTAATATGAGCCTCTCCCAGAAAGGAAGTGCAGTCAATGACACAGACCAGCATAAAAAAATAAGAAAAAAGATGAATGGATGACAAGCTTCACGGCGTAAATTTTAACCATGTTCAGTGAATTGTTTTTTGCTTATGATTGGACAGCATCACACAGGAAGAAAAAGTACACACCCCTAGTGAAAGCTATCTTAAAAAACCCACTTAGACTTAAAAAAAAGTTTAACTCTTTAGGTGTCAAATACTTTGATTGCTAATATCTCCGCAACGGAGAGACAAAATTAAGATAAAAAAAATGTTTTATTCTGCTCTGCAGCCACTATTACATTTTATTTCCTGTTCAACATACCTCCCATACTATCCATCTTGTAATACATGGTTTCCACACTGACATCTTCTATATAATATGGCCTCCACACCCTCAGTGTCAATGTTACATGCAGCAGGATGTGGAGGAGGGGTATGATGAAAAGTAGCAGTAGATGAATGTGGTGAGCGATATTGATTTGGACATATTTCTCAGTGATGAATTGATAATGTAATTTTGATTGTTATCTAAATCATGTTTTAAAATTGTATGTGGTGCAACCCACGTATTTTAAATTATATGCAATGCCTTTAATCATGTAGATAACATGATCGGAAGTTGAAATTTTAAAGCAATTCATTGGGTATTCATTTACAGTTGCAGAATATTTGAAAAATTTCAGGTTTTTTTTAATACAGAAAGGTTTTGTATGGATGTAACTCATATTTAAAGAAATCCTTAGTGGTGAGCCCAGACATGTCAGTTCTGTTATAAGAATAGAACATATTATGAGATAATTTCTTACCTAGTAGTGGAGATTTTCTAGCCAATATTGTCCCGATTTATCAATACCGGCAAGTCTTGATGAGGAAGCATGCTGGAGTTAGAGATGTCTGATTAATTAAGAGGAGTGGATTAAGATTTGTGTCATAAAGCACACCACAGCTCATCATGAATTATATAAATGGGCATCGCCACACCCAGTTGTGCCTCATTTTGGCAGAGCTGATTGAAACTGTTTTGAAAATGTCAAAAGTTGTTAAATTTTTGAGCAATTCCATTTTGCACAAAAGATTTGCAACTTTTCAAAGCGTTTTATGCCAGAATTATGATGTAATCGCTTTGATGAATCAGGGCTCAAGTTCTTGGGTAGATAGTTGTTGATAGTTTGTTTAATATCATTATATTAAGCACTGTATTTCAATATTACTGGCTACTCGAGCATTGTAAACTAAAATCATGATCCCTGACCCTTGATCTGTGAATGATGGCTTGAACGGACAAATGTAAACTATAAAAAGAGGGTCTCTGCGTCTCTGTTCAGAGATGCTACAGGATAACTGCCTAAGGGACCACATCCCTGTCTGGAAAGATACAGAACTGCTCCACATTATAAAATTCTGTGAAGCTCCTGTTGGTTTCAGGTTTAAGGGTTTAAGGTGCTCACCACACCTCCAGATAAAGCTGTACGGTCCATTTTGTCCTTTTACCCTTGTGAAAATGCCAAATTTGGGTCTAAAGCAACATTTTTGTAGGAAAAGTTACATTTTAATTTTTTCCTTCCTCATTGCTTTAATTCCTGTGAAGCACCAGAAGGGTTAATAAACTTATTGATTGTGGTTTTGAGAACTTTGAGGAATGCAGTTTTTAAAATGGTGTCACTTTTAGGTATTTTCTGACATATAATTCCCTTAAAGTCACTTCAAATGTGATGGGGTCCCTAAAAAAATTGGTTACTATCAAATTAATTATATATATCGCTAATGTAAATTAGACATGTGGTAACTGTTATTTATTAACTATTTTGTGTGATATAACTATCTGGTTTAAGGGCATAAAAAGTAAAAGTTTGAAAATTGCGAAATTTTCTAAATTCTCGCCAAAATTCAGATATTTTTACAAATAAACACAAAAAATATCAACCTAAACTTACCACTTTTATAGTAAGTAAAAATGTGTCAAGAAAAAACAGTCTCAGAATCACTGAGATACGTTGAAGCGTTCCAGAGTTATTGCCTCCTTAAGTGACACTGGTCAGGATTGTAAAGTTTGTCCTGGTCAGGAAGGTGAAAACAGGCTCGATGATGAAGGGGTTAAAATTTCATATCAAGGGCAAGTGTCAGCAGAAGTTCAATTACTCATTCTTAACATCTCACTTGTCACTTTTTCATCTAAATTATAGTCTTGTTTTTATTATTTGATTACTGATGGACATATTTTTTAAATGAGGACTTGTCATTTACCATCTGTAATTGTTGTTATTTAGTGAAAAGGATGCTCTTCTCCAGAATCTGGTTGTTTATTGTTTTAATAATTTCTACTGTGTCTGTCTGTTCCTTGTACATACCCAATTCCAAAAAGTTGTTACATTGTATAAAATGTAAAAAAAAAAACAAGGATACAATGACTTGGAAATCACATATAGCCATATTTCATTTGAAAAAAAAAAACTATTTTACAAATTGATGGCGGCCATACATCTCAAAAAGCTGAAAAAGCAAGTGGTACTAATGAAAATTAGCTGGAGGGTCAATTTTCAACTAATTCTCATGACTGTGTCTAAAAAGAGCATGTTAGAGAGGCGCAGTCTCTATGAAAAAAAGATGTCAGAGATTCACTAATCTGTGAACATTTCACCTAAAAATTGTGATACAATTTCAGAAAAATGTTTCTCATCTTTAAATTGCAAAGACATTAAAAATCCTAATATCTACCATACATAATATCACAAAAAGGTTCAGAGATCCTGGAGAAATTCATGTGCTCAAAGGTTAGGTGGATCTTCAATATTGGATGCTTGTGATCTATGGACCCTCAGGCGTCATGCATGATTCGGTAGTGCAAATCACTGAATGTGCTCCAAAACACGTCCAGAAATCATTGTCTATAGAATAGATACAATTCATTGCGAAATCCAAAAATGCAAGTTAAGACCCTATCATGCAAAGAAGAATCCATGTATCAACACAATCCAGAAATGCTTCTCTGGGCCAAAGCTCATATAAAGTGGACTGAAGAAAAGTGGAAATCTGTTCTGTGGTCAGATAAATCAAATCTTAACCACTTCGCGCCAGAGCCTGTTTTTGCCTTCGTGACCGGGCCAATTTTTTCAATTCTGACCACTGTCACTTTATGAAGTAATTACTCTGGAACGCTTCAACGTATTCCCCTGATTCTGAGACTGTTTTTTCGTGACATATTGTACTTCATGATAGTGGTAAAATTTCTTCGATATAACTTGTGTTTATTTGTGAAAAAATCAGAAATTTGGTGAAAATTTAGAAAATTTTGCAATTTTCAAACTTTGAATTTTCATGCCCTTAAATCAGAGAGATATGTCACACAAAATAGTTAATAAATAACATTTCCACATGTCTACTTTACATCAGCACAATTTTGGAACCAAAATTTTTTTTTGTTAGGGAGCTATAAGGGTTAAAAGTTGACCAGCGATTTCTCATTTTTCCAACAAAATTTACAAAAACATTTTTTTAGGGACCACATCATATTTGAAGTCACTTTGAGGGGCCTTTATGACAGAAAATACCCAAAAGTGACACCATTCTAAAAACTGCACCCCTCAAGGTTCTCAAAACCACATTCAAGAACTTTATTAACACTTCAGGTGCTTCACAGGAATTTTTGGAATGTGGAAGAAAAAAATTAACATTTAACTTTTTTCACAAAAATGTTACTTTAGACCCAATTATTTTTATTTTCACAGGGGTAACATGAAAAAATGGACCCCAAATTTTTTTGTGCAATTTCTCTTGAGCGTGCTGATACCCCATATGTGAGGGAAAACCACTGTTTGGGCGTACGGCAGGGTTCGGAAGGGAAGGAGCGCCATTAGACTTTTTGAATGTAAAATTTGTCTGAATAATTAGCAGACGCTATGTTGCGTTTGGAGAGCTCCTGATGTGCCTAAACAGTGGAAACCCCCCACAAGTGACACCATTTTGGAAACTAGACCCCTTAGGGAACTTATCTAGATGTGTGGTGAGCACCTTGAACCCCAAGGTGCTTCACAGAAGTTTATAATATTGAGCTGTAAAAATAAAATTTTCACATTTTTCCCACAAAACCGTTTTTCATCCCTTAATTTTGCATTATCATAAGGGTAATAGGATAAATTGCACCATGAAATTTGTTATGCAATTTCTCCTGAACACGCTGATACCCTATATGTGGAGGCAAATTACTGTTTGGGCACATGGCAGGGTTTGAAAGGGAAGGAGCGCCATTTGACTTTTTGAATGTAAAATTTGTTTGAATAATTAGCGGACGCCATGTCACATTTGGGGAGCCCCTAATGTGCCTAAACAGTGGAAACCCCCCACAAGTGCCACCATTTTGGAAACTAGACCCCTTAGGGAACTTATCTAGATGTGTGGTGAGCACCTTGCACCCCCAGCTGCTTCACAGAAGTTTATAATATTGAGCCGTAAAAATAAAATTTTCAAATTTTTCCCTCAAAAAACGTTTTTCATTCCCTAATTTTGTATTATCATAAGGGTAACAGGATAAATTGCACCATGAAATTTGTTGTGCAATTTCTCCTGAACACACCGATACCCCATATGTGGAGGCAAATTACTGTTTGGGCACATGGCAGGGTTTGAAAGGGAAGGAGCGCCATTTGACTTTTTGAATGTAAAATTTGTTTGAATAATTAGCGGACGCCATGTCACATTTGGGGAGCCCCTAATGTGCCTAAACAGTGGTAACCCCCCACAAGTGACACCATTTTGGAAACTAGACCCCTTAGGGAACTTATCTAGATGTGTGGTGAGCACCTTGCACCCCCAGCTGCTTCACAGAAGTTTATAATATTGAGCCGTAAAAATAAAATTTTCACATTTTTCCCATAAAAAATGTTTTTCATTCCCTAATTTTGCATTATCATAAGGGTAACAGGATAAATTGCACCATGAAATTTGTTGTACAATTTCTCCTGAGTACGCCGATACCCCATATGTGGGGGAAAACCACTGCTTTGGTGTACGGCAGGGTTCGGAAGAGAAAGAAGCGCTATGTTGGCTGGGATAGGCAGCAGACACCATGTCACATTTGAAGAGTCGCTGACATGCCAAAACAGCAGAAACCCCCACAAGTGACCCCATTTTGTAAACTACACCTCTCAAGGAATTCATCTAGGTAAGTAGTGAGCATTTTTTAATTTTTAAATTTATACCATTGGGCAGTGAAAAAAGCATAATTATATTTTTACCACAAAAAAATGTTTTACCCTCAGATTTTACATTTTCACACAGGGCAATGGGTAAAAATGGTGCCGAAATGTGTCACACAATTTCTTCTAAAAGTGTTAATACCCCATATGTGGCTGTATCGTACCACTTAGCCATACGGTGAGATTTGAGGGGGAAGGAGTGCTATTTGACAATTGGAGAACAAATTATTGTAGAATAGGCATTTGGATTTGGGAGCACAAAATTTTCTGAATTTCTTTTGGGGGGCAAGGACCATTTTGCTTTTCCAGAGCCTTTCTGCTACCAGTAACTTGGAAGTCCCTTATATTTTTAACAGATGATGGACCTGAGTGGGGACTAGCTTTTTTTGAGGACTGAGTTGAAGCTTTTATTGGGAACATTTTACGTAACATTTTTCCGGCGCTCTAGGCTGAGCACTTACATCGGGGTTTCCATCTAAATTTCCAAGTGATGTAATTCAGATGAAACCCCTGCAGGATCCATTCACTATAATGAGGCAGCAGAGTTACTCTGGACTCCGTCTGGCCTCTGTTTAGTGGTGTCCTTTTTTTCAGAAGTGCACAAAACTGTGGCCAACCGCACTGTTATGCACGCCTAAAACAAATGACACCGTGGGATCCCAGGCTAGACGGCGTCCACAGTGGCCTATATCTGCCTCATTACAGGGAATCTTCCATCATGGGTTCTGGCTGAATCACGTATTTCAGAGATTTACACGGAAACTCTGGTGTAATTGCTCAGCGCAGAGCACAGGATAAATGTGAGCAGAGCCTTACTGGGATCTTTGGGAGACATAATAAACAAATCAGTAGCAGGTGAATAATATTTGTTTTATTTATTTTTTATGCCGTTCCTAGTGAGATATAACTGATTAGATTACTTTATTCTTCGGGTCGGTGCGATTACAGAGATACCAGATTTATATCGGGTTTTTTTGACTGACAGCTGTCACACACTAAAATACGCTTTTTTGGCAAAATCTAGTTTTTGCATCACCATATTTTGAGAGCTATAATTTTTCCATATTTCGGCCGATAGAGTCATGTGATGGCTTGTTTTTTGCGGGACGAGTTGACATTTTTATTGCAACAATTTTTGGGTACGTGACATTTTTTGATCGCTTTCTATTCCGTTTTTTGGGAGGTAAAGTTAACAAAAACAAACACTTCAGGAATTGTTTTTTGAGTTTTTTTTTATGCCGTTCTGCGTGTGGTAAAAGTGATCAGGCAGCGCTATTCTTCGGGTCAGTACGTTTACAGCGATACTACACTTACTGTATTTTTTTTATGTTTTGGTGCTTTTACACAATAAAACAATTTTATAGAAAAAAAAATATTTTTTTTGCATTGCTTTATTCTGAGCGCTATAACTTTTTTATTTTTCGGCTGATGGAGCTGTATGGCGGCTTTTTTTTGCGGAACAAGATGAAGTTTTCAGTGGTACTACTTTTATTTCTATTCTGCTTTTTGATCGCATTTTTTTCCACTTTTTGTTTGGCGATATGATGAAAAAGCATATTTTTTTGCTCCGTTTTTTATTTATTTTTATTACGGTGTGCACAGAAGGAGTTAATTAGTGTGACAGTTTTATAGCTCGGGTTGTTTCGGACGCGTCGATACCAAATATGTGTACTTTTTTTGGTTTTGTAATAATATACAGATTTATTGGTTTAATATTTTATTTATTTATTTTTATTTATGTTGTGATTTTTTTTTTAATAGTTTAAAAACTTTTTTTTTACTTTTTTTTACATTTTTACTTAGTCCCTGTATGGGACATTAATTTTTATTTTTCTGATCACTGATCTCATGTAATGTAATAGACATATATTACATTACATGAGATCTTCACTGACTGTTTTAGTCAGTTTCCTGTCTGGCATCAGCTACATACAGGCTGAAGCCAGACAGGAAGGACACCATATATGGCAGAGCTGGAGGCGGTCAAGTGACCTCCAGCTGCCATAGCAACCCCAGGTCCTCAAACGAAACGGAGGTCTTCGGAGGTAAGTAAGACGACCCCCTCTCTTCCTGCTGTCTCCTATATGCCGCGATCACTATAGATCACAGCATAAAGAAGACAGCAAAGGGTTAACATCACTGGGACCTGATCTAATCAGGTCCCGATGATGTACCCTGTCAGAGCTAACGCTCTGCACCGGAATCGCAGTGCTTGCAGGACCCTGGGGGTCCTGAGCACTGCGAGACCACCCACCGTTTTTAAACGTCGGCGCTGCACAGAGCCCAGGCAGCGCGGACGTTTATCTACAGTGGGCGGTCGGGAACCGGTTAAAATTCTTTATGGAAACCACAGACACCGTGTCCTGCAAGCTTAAGAGGGGAAGGACTTTCCAGCTTGCACAGATCAAAAGCCTGCATCCCTGATAGTATGGGGTTGAATTAGTGCCTTTGGCATGAGCTGCTTACACATCTTGAAGGGCACTATCAATGCTCAGCATGACATAGAGGTTTTAGAACAACAGAAAATGTCTAATTCAGGAAAGACCTTACATATTTCAGCGAGACAATGGTAAGCCATATACTTCATCAATCCAAACAGCAAGAGCATGACTTCACAAAAGAAGTGTTGTGGTGATGAACTATTCGCCTGCAGTCCTGACCTATCAGCAATAGACAGATTTGAAGCATTATGAAACAAAAAATCCAGCCAAAACAACCTAGAACTGTTGAGCAGCCAGAATCCTACATCAGACAACAATGGGGCAACATTCCTCTCCAAAACTCCAACAATTGGTCTCTTCAGTTTGCAGAAGTTTACAGGCTGTTGTAAGAAGAAGAAGAAGAAGAAGAAGGGATGTTACTCAATGGTAGAAATGACCCATTCTCAACTTTGAGATCTGTTGCTGCCATCAATTTATAAATCAATACATTTTTTCAAATGAAATGTAAAAATTTCTAACTTTGAACTTCTGATATTTGTTCTACTTTCTGTTGTGCAAAAAAATATGACTATAAGAGATTTCCAAATCATTCCATTTTTTCCATTAGAGATAAGCTGTTCATGCAAAATTCAAATTTGCCTGTTTGCATGTTTTTTTCAAAGAAATTTGATTCACAGAAAAGTTTTTGTCCATTAATTTAATGTACCTTATTATGCACTATGGCTGTGTTTCCCAAACTCCAGTCTTGACAGCCCCCAACAGATCATATTTTCAGGATTTCCTTAGTATTTCACAGATGAGAGAACCTGTGGCAATTTCTGATACCTAAATAGTAATTCCATCACCTATGGAATACCAAGGAAATTCTGAAAACATGATCTGTTGAGGGCCATGAGTACTGGAGTTTTGGAAACACTGCTCTAGGGTCTCACCAGTCCGCAGAGCATAATAAGCATAGTATGTAAAAAGAAAATAAACCAAATCTATGATACTTAGAAATCCTGGTACAGTGCAGAAGATTCAAAGTTTCCACCATGAGCAGCACATCTGAAGATGTGGTGAGGACCAGATGGGTGGCAGTGAGTAGCGGATCAATATAATCCGGCACTCATTTGAAGATATTTATTGCAATAACGGTATAGTGTATAGATAAATTACGTTTCGGTCTCTATGACCTTCTTCAGTTTATACACTAGAGATCATTTCATGGGTGCACATACAAAATAGAAGATAGATTCCGGCTTAATAGGACTCAAGTGACAGCCCCTATAAGATCTCAGGTATCAAGGTATTGTTATAAGGTGCATTGGTGGCATATGCTGTAAAATTGGCGAAAAACAGCTATATTTTCTATACATTTTAAAGAGCGTCCTAACTTTTTTGCAGTTGAGGTTGTATGTAACCTTGCTAGAAAAGGGGCCACGATCCTTATGAAACTGCCCACAAAGATGAGTTGAGAAGCATGCTTCCTTAGCTTAGAAGACTACATTTACATTCAAATAATAGGGGTTCATATCTCAAGAACACAGATGTGTAGAGAAAATGTCAAATTCATGGAGACCAGCTGCATTTATACATGCAAAAAAATAACATATTAATGACTAAGTGAGAGGACCTCTTTAAAACTTTAGAAGTATTCTAGATTATTTTCCCTATCAAACCACCTGAAGCCTTTTGCATATTCTTATAGTATCCAGTGTACTTTTTAATTAATCCTGACAAAATTCTAGTCTTAAATAGTAGTGTAATGGGTTAAATAATTGGATTCATAGTACAAGATAATCAGACAGTTGGTTGGTCACCTAGCAGAAAATAAGTCAGAGAGGTCAGGGTACAGATAATAGGGTGATACAGTTGTCTATAAACAACCATGAATAATGACTCCTTAATAGTGAAGCTGTGATCAGAGACATTTCACTGACCAATGGATAATAATTTCTGCCTTGAACATATAATGAACTAATTATCTCAGACCTGGCTGACAGTATTGGTATTCTTGTGGTCTAGTTAGTATGTTATTCCATCTCTGCTTTGTCATACAGAACTAACAGATACAATAGTGTTAAATATCTGGGGAGCACTGGAGCATTTCATGGCTTATCAGAATAGTGCATTTAAATGTAAAATCAATATTTGCTTTTTAGTGAAGGCTATCTCATAAGAAAGGCTCTAGACGCATGGATAGCATAACATGGGATGAGCTGTCTGTCTCTGACCTGCTATACCGACTTATATAGATGGTCTTTTTTAAGAAATATATTTTAACTTGGCTTTAAATATTATTATATACATATTTTAGCAAATTAATCTTAGCTTTCAAAGCTTAAGATTCTGTATTTGAATAGCAATTTAGACCTTATTTGGGATTTAGTATTGTTACTGAAGGAGTCAAACCTATATTTACATATATGTCAATCAAAATGTTGGCATAACCTTTTTTCTTCTTAATAGTTGTATAATGTTACATTTTTGCAATTTAAAAGGTAAATAAATTAAGGGATTATCTTATAAATCAAATTGATATAAAAGGTATTAAACCCTACTTTAAACTATTACTGCTCTTTTTTTGTTCCCCCTTTATCAGCTAACCTGTAGCATGGTGGGCAGGCAGTTAGTGTCACATGACCCATTTATCTATTTTCTACATATGACTCTGAAAACTTTCTGCATGCACTCCATTCCTTAACCCAGGGATTTCCAACCTGTGGCTCGCAGGTCCATTATGTGTGGCTCGCGGCTGTCTGCCAGCTTGGTGCATTAGCACCAGTTATTGCAAACAGCTATAAAGAGCAGGTCTCTCGATGGTGACTTTTATGAGAAGCCCCAACATACTGTAGAAGAGCAGATAAGGATGCACATACTGTGTCCTGGCCTATGGGGTAGAGAAATAAATCAAATAAATTCTAAGCTTGACATTGGATTGTAATGATAGATAGAGGGGGTGCTTGAAGCTGGATGCGATAGTGTGGTGGGAGTGCTTGATGTAAGAATAAAGAATGAGGGTAATGTGGGAACCCCTGGATGTAAGTATACTTACATTGCACTGACAGACACAGACAGAAGAGGGTCCCTGTGCAACAACAGCACATGGGCCCTTTGCAGTCCAATAGTGCATCATAATGCACAATTCCACCTGTTTTGGACGTGGAAATGGGCCACCCCCGTGTGGCTAAAAAGGTTGCACCAATTATATGTATGCCCCTGTGCCTTGGTGTGATTTCTGTGGGGAAGCCAAAAATATCTTTATACAGATAATGGGTGCTCTGGGTGTCACTGTTGTGGGAGAGGTAAGAGAAGGATGTCACTATTCAGGGGGCTAGGGTGAACTTTGAATGTGGCTCGCAAACCTCTCTCACAGCTAAATGTGACTGTTGAGGTAAGAAGAGTTTGGGATGACTGCCTTAACCATTCCTCACTGTTCCACATCACCAGTAGTAAGTCTCCTTCTCACACTGGCCACTGTAAATATAGCCCCAACTAATTTCCCAATCACTCTCATTTCTCATCTATCAGTTACTGAATAAATATTATCCTCAGTATGTTCCCATACAAATAATCAAATAATAATTATTCTATGGGGTTGAATCAGTGAAAAAATAGTACTTGCTTGCCCAACATCCACCACAACATAAATTAAGTCATGCATTTATTTTACTTTTAGCTTGTTGCATCCCCATAAGCTAATTCTACAACACAGCATTTTCAGTTTTGCTATGTTGATGCACAGACTATGGTTCTTCCTTTACAATAAAGAAAGCTATTTGCATATTGCAGGCTTGTGTCTTGTGACCAGACGATCATTATGTCAAGAGTAGAAATGAGTGCCATATTACGTGAGTAGTGTACTCACACTCTCCAAATGAAAATGCATGTAAATGGCAAATAATAATATTTCATAAACTTCAAAAACATACTGATAGGGAACTTAGATTGTGAGGCCCAATGGGGACAGTGATGATAATGTCTGTAGAGCACTGTAGAATTAATGGCACTATATAAGCAAAAAAAAGATAAATAAAAAAAAATAAAATTATCTATATGATAAGTTAAATATGTACTGGTGGGATAACACCCTTTAGAGGGAGTTTGTCCAAACTAGCAGTATGAGCTAACTATATAGCCTTGTAGAGACTATAGTCCCTATTTACATCGTCACTTTAATGTTCTATTAGATACCTCCATTCTGCAGTTATCAAATCTCCTAATTAGAGTGCTTGTTGCACCATTTTGGACACTAGTTTTACATGCCCTGACTCTTTGTTGGTGATTAATAGAGCTGGCTTGGCTGAGTTGCCACTACCAACAATGCTCACTCCAGGCAAGCCAGTGCTGTCAGTCATAACCAGAGGAGGTAGGGGCATGCAAGACCAGTTATCAGAATGGTGCTTTTTTTACTTTAATTAGCATATTTGATTGTACTCCTGTTTATGATTAATGGAGACAATAAGTAAATAAATATTCCTCATTATATCTGTACTTTTTCTTGCCTATTTTTTGTGCTTTATCCTGTTTTTCACTTTCAATTTATTCTTCATTTAATTTGTGCCTTTTTTAGTCTACTTTATATGTGCTCATCTTTGCGTTTTCATGTTTGCCTTTGTGGGTGTAGTTTGGGGCTTCTGAATGTTTTTGGCTGATTCATTAAGTGCAACTTTTTAAAGAGTCACAACTTTTTTGAGTAAATTTACTTTCTCACCCACTTCCTGGAGTAATTTTAAGTATGTCTCTAATTTTTGTGCAATTTTTTTAAAACTTTTTAGCTGAATATGTGATATTTTGCGTTAAATAAGCGCTAAATAAGGGTTAATACTAAAAGAACATTTTAAGGACCACAGAGAGAGAAATATTTGGGAATACAAACTCATAAGGATTTTCAATTTTTTAACAATAGGACTCAATTTAACACGTGGATTTATGACTTACTACATGGATACAATTCACACCTCCACCAGACGGTCTCCAGATAACTAAAAGAACATTCTCACTGCCTCTCCATTTGTAACAAAATCCCTAATTTGATTTCCTTGGCCTATTTTTAAGAGGCATCAACCCTTCTGCCTCATGAACAAATGTCATGTTGCAATATCTCTTAAATGCAGTGCTCCTATCGTATTAATTCATTTGTGAACCTACCTGAAGAAGGAGCCTCTGTGCTCTGAAAGCTTACAAATATATATTTTGTTCTGGTTAGCCAAAAAAGGTATCACTCCGAGAATACTTTTGTCATCTTTGGGCATAAAAGTATTTACATCAATGAATACTACAAAGGCACAACTGAAATGCACTCAAAAATTAAATCTATGATTGACAGTAGAGTGGTGTGTTTTGTTGATGGCAGATAATGGAAGAAAAACTCTGTACACACGTTGTCAGTTTCAAAGTGGCAAGAAAGTGTTTATTTTGAAAGTTGTGAAACAAAATAATAATCTTGTAGTTATGATACCTTTTAATGGCTAACAAAAATAAAATAAGTGACGTTACGAAGCCAGCTTTTGATTCTCGAAAACTTGCTTTGTAACATCACTTATTTTATTTTTGTTAGCTATTAAAAGGTATCATAACTACAAGATTATTATTTTGTTTCTCCCACTGAGAACAATCTTTTTTCTACTGACTAACACAGTGGCAAAACCTTCTTTTTCTTTTGTTCAAAGTTGAAGCACATAAATATGCCAGATATTATATAAGGATTATATAGACAATCAGTAGTAAATGGGTCTTTTTTAATAATGATGCTGAAATCAAATGACATGGAAAACACATATAACATGGAAAATACATACAAATATATACAGTACATACAGTCATGGCCAATAGTATTGGCACTTTTGAAATTGTTCCAGAAAATGAAGTATTTTTCCCAGCAAATTATTTCAATTACACATGTTTTGTTATTAACATGTTTATTTCCTTTGTGTGTATTGGAACAACACAAAAAAACAGAGAAAAAAAGGCAAATTGGACATAGTTTCACACAAAACCCCAAGAATGGGCTGAACAAAATTGTTGGCATCCTCAACTTAATATTTGGTTGTGCACTCTTTGAAATAAATAACTGCAATCAGTCGCTTCCTATAACCATCAACAAGCTTCTTACACCTTTCAACTGGAATTTTTGCTCATTCTTCTTTTGCAAACTGCACCAAGTCTCTCATATTTGAAGGGTGCCTTTTACCATTAGCAAATTTTATAATCTCTCCACAGGTGTTCAGCGGCATTTAGATCCGGACTCATTGCTGGCCAAATCCATCTTTCTGACACTTGGCATTACATTGCGACCCAAAATTCTTTGGTAATCTTCATATTTCATAATGCCTTGCGTACAGTCAAGGTACCCAGTGCCAGAGACAGCAAAGCAAACACAAAACATTTTTAAACCTCCACCGAAATTGACTGTAGGTAATGTGTTCTTTTCTTTGCTTGCCTCATTCCGTTTATGATAAACAGTAGAATTATGTGCTTTACCAAAATGCTCTATCTTGGTCTCATCTGTCTACAAAATGCTTTCCCAGAAGTATTTTGGCTTACTCAAGTACATTTTGGCAAGCTGTAGTCAAGCTTTTTTATGTTTCTTTTGTGAGCAGTGGGATCCTTCTGGGTCTCGTGTGATAGCGTTTCATTTCATTTAATTGTCAACTGATTGTTCGCACTGATACTGATACACTCTGAGCCTGCAGGAGAGCTTGAATTTTATTGGAACTTGATTAGGGTTGCTTATCCACCATTCAGACTATCCTGTGCTGCAATCATTCATCAATTTTTCTCTGCCATCCTCGCCCAGGGAGATTAACTACATTGCCATGAGTTGTAAACTTCTTGATTTTGTTGCGCACCATGGACAAAGGAACATCAAGATCTCTGGAGATGGACTAGTAACCTTGATATGGTTTATATTTCCCAACAATTTTGGTTCTCAAGTCCTCAGACAATTCTCTTCTCCTCTTTATGTTCTACATGCTTAGTGTGGCACACGCAGACACAAATGCAAAGATTTAATCAACTTATGCCATTTTTATCTGGTTTCAGGTGTGATATTCATATTGCCCATGTGAGTTTGAATGAGCATCAAAGTCTTGAAACAAAGTTTTTCACCCACAATTTTGGAAAGGTGGCAACAATTTTGTTCGGTCCATTTTGATTTGTTTTTTGGGAAATTCTGTCCAAATTTTTTCATTTTATGAAACAATTTTAAGGGTGCCAAGTAGTGATGAGCGAGCGTACTCGCTAGTGATGTGCGAATATGCTCGCCACTGCTCGGTACTCGCCCGAGCATTACGGTGCCCGACAAGCTCGGCGCTCGGTGAGTATTTCTGGGTTGCTCGGGTGGGAACTGGGGTCCGCTCTCTGCATGTTTGGCGCTCTTTAGAGAGACAATGAACATGCAGGGATTGCCTGTACCGCACTGTAATGCCGTAGCCATGTTGGTTGTGGCATTATAGTGATTGGCTGGTCGCACAGCGTCATCAGGTCTATATAAGACCTGCCACTGCTATGCTCGTCACAGTCTATCCCGGAAACAGGCAGAGTAGGGAGAGGTGCTGCTGAGTCTGGGAGAGATTTGCTTGTTTATAGTTAGAATAGGTATTCCACAACATATATATATATCCATCTGAACTAACAGTCCTTCGGAAGACTAATCAAGCTGCATATATTCAGTGATGATAGCAGGAGTACATATGGTGCAAGAGGGTCCATTGAATGTCCTGTTAGTTTAGGTATTCCACAATAAATATATATATACAGTACAGACCAAAAGTTTGGACACACCTTCTCATTTAAAGATTTTTCTGTATTTTCTTGACTATGAAAATTGTACATTCACACTGAAGGCATCAAAACTATGAATTAACACATGTGGAATTATATACTTAACAAAAACGTGTGAAACAACTGAAAATATGTCTTATATTCTAGGTTCTTCAAAGTAGCCACCTTTTGCTATGATCACTGATTTGCACACTCTCGGCATTCTCTTGATGAGCTTCAAGAGGTAGTCACCGGAAATGGTCTTCCAACAATCTTGAAGGAGTTCCCAGAGATGCTTAGCACTTGTTTGCCCTTTTGCCTTCACTCTGTGGTCCAGTTCACCCCAAATCATCTCGATTGGGTTCAAGGCTGGTGACTGTGGAGGCCAGGTCATCTGGCGTTGCACCCCATCACTCTCCTTCTTGGTCAAATGGCCCTTACACAGCCTGGAGGTGTGTTTAGGGTCATTGTCCTGTTGAAAAATAAATGATGGTCCAACTAAACGCAAACCGGATGGAATAGCATGCCACTGCAAGATGCTGTGGTAACCATGCTGGTTCAGTATGCCTTCAATTTTGAATAAATCCCCAACAGTGTCACCAGCAAAGCACCCCCACACCATCACACCTCCTCCTCCATGCTTCACGGTGGGAACCAGGCATGTAGAGTCCATCCGTTCACCTTTTCTGCGTCGCACAAAGACGCGGTGGTTGGAACCAAAGATCTCAAATTTGGACTCATCAGACCAAAGGACAGATTTCCACTGGTCTAATGTCCATTCCTTGTGTTCTTTAGCCCTAACAAGTCTCTTCTGCTTGTTGCCTGTCCTTAGCAGTGGTTTCCTAGCAGCTATTTTACCATGAAGGCCTGCTGCACAAAGTCTCCTCTTAACAGTTGTTGAAGAGATTTGTATGCTGCTAGAACTCTGTGTGGCATTGACCTGGTCTCTAATCTGAGCTGCTGTTAACTTGCGATTTCTGAGGCTGGTGACTCGGATAAACTTATCCTCAGAAGCAGAGGTGACTCTTGGTCTTCCTTTCCTGGGGCGGTCCTCATGTGAGCCAGTTTCTTTGTAGCACTTGATGGTTTTTGCAACTGCATTTGGGGACACTTTCAAAGTTTTCCCAATTTTTCGCACTGACTGACCTTCATTTTTTTAAAGTAATTATGGCCACTCGTTTTTCTTTACTTAGCTGCTTTTTTCTTGCCATAATACAAATTCTAACAGTCTATTCAGTAGGACTATCAGCTGTGTATCCACCAGACTTCTGCACAACACAACTGATGGTCCCAACCCCATTAATAAGGCAAGAAATCCCACTTATTAAACCTGACAGGGCACACCTGTGAAGTGAAAACCATTTCCGGTGACTACCTCTTGAAGCTCATCAAGAGAATGCCAAGAGTGTGCAAAGCAGTCATCAAAGGAAAAGGTGGCTACTTTGAAGAACCTAGAATATAAGACATATTTTCAGTTGTTTCACACTTTTTTGTTAAGTATATAATTCCACATGTGTTAATTCATAGTCCTGATGCCTTCAGTGTGAATGTACAATTTTCATAGTCATGAAAATACAGAAAAATCTTTAAATGAGAAGGTGTGTCCAAACTTTTGGTCTGTACTGTATATGTGTCAGTGTACACCATTTTACAGCTCCATTTGCTTGTTCACAGAATACAGCCAGATTTTTTTATTTTTATTCATATTACTGTATTGTGGAAGCAGAGGAACTTTTTTCAAAGATCAGACGCACGTGATCCATATGACTGCCATAATAATACAGAAATTTTGTGGAGCATGCCAAATATTCCACTCATTTTAAAGTCAGCCACCTGTGTTTTGTTGAACCAATTGACATTTGTTCGCTAACAAATACCATACTATTAGGCGACTGCCTGAAACTGTGGCCATCAGACATTATCCCATATGACTGCCCTAATAATCCAGCAATTATTGTGAGCATGTCAAATATTACACTCCATTTAAAGTATTTCAGTTGAGGGTTCAAACCTATTCTCAGTTGGCCGCTGACAAATAGCATATCTGTGAACAATGTTGTCAGAGTATTACGCCACTTTTGCAATTTGACAAAAAAAAAACATACAAAAAACAAGCTAAAATGGAAAAAATGTTAAGAAACATTTTTCCCAGGGTAATGACTTGTATATAAGGCCAAAGAAATAAAAAAATAAAGTTATGGATTGTGGAAGACATTTATGAGACCAGAATTAACACTCATCTGTAGCTGGTGATGATACCACCTAGCAGCAGCACCTGTTCCTATTGTAAATGCATCTAACAGAGTTATCGATAGCGATTAGAATAGATTTAAATTTTTTTTGGGCAGCACGCAGTATAAGGCAATAATGCCTGGCTGGATCAATGTAATACGCTATACATACTGCGATACCTCACCCATAAAAGAATTTCAGATAAGACAGTTAATATTTTAGAATATAGAATCTATTTGAATTGTCCTTCCCATTATTAAGGACTGTGTCTCCTATACTGTTATTGCATATGCAACAATTTCAAGGGCTGCCAAAAATTAGAATGCACTCCAATACACATTTGAAGAGATGTAAAAAATAAAAAAAATAAAACCACAGTAGGATCTTTCTTTAGTATAAAAACCAGAATCGCCAATGTAACCTCAATGTAATCACATTGTTCAGCATCTGCACCTCCTTCTCCAGTTCGGCCTCCATTTCCAAAATGACCACATCAGTCACAAGCTGAAAGCACTGCAGCACTGCCTTGGCCATGCGGCAACAGGCTGTGCTGAAGATAATATGCTTAACCCCTTACTGGTCCAGGTCGTATTAGTACGCCCCAGGCCATCACCCCCGATTCAGCGGGGGCTCCGGCGGTGAGCCCACACTGAACCGGGCACATGTCAGCTGATTATTACAGCTGACATGTGCCCGCAACAGCCGCGGATGGAGTCGCGATCCACCCACGGCTGTTAACATGTTAAATGCCGCTGTCAATCTCTGACAGCGGCATTTAACATCGCCGCGCCGGAAGCGCGGCATTAGCCCCGCCCATCGGTGACCCCGTCACGTGATCGGGGGTCACCGATGGGTGTTCATGACAATCCTGGGTCTGCAGCAGACTCCAGTGGTTGTCATGTAAAGATTACTATGAGCGCCACCTAGTGGTTGGCGCTCATAGTACAGGAGCATTTCTGCTACATAGAGGTGATCTGCTGATCACCTCTATGTAGCAGAGGCGATCAAACAGTTACTGCTTCTAGTCTCCTATAGTGACTATAGAAGCAAGCAAAAAGTGTAAAAAAAATGTTTTTAAAAATATTTAAAAAATTAAAAAAATATAAAAGTTTAAATCACCCCCCTTTTGCCCCATTCAAAATAAAATAATAAAAAATAAACCCCACATACACCTATTTGGTATCGCCGTGCTCAAAATCGCCTGATCTATCAATATAAAAAAATAATTAATCCAATCGGTAAATAGCGTAAAGAGAAAAAAATTCCAAATGCCAGAATTACGTTTTTTTGGTCGCCGCAACGTTGCAATAAAATGCAATAACGGGCGATCAAAACATCGTATCCACCCTAAAATGGTATCAATAAAAACATCAGCCTGGCACGCCAAAAATAAGCCCTCAGCAGCCCCAGATCCCGAAAAATGGAGACGCTACGGGTCTCGGAAAATGGCACCATTTTGTTTTATTATTTTTTTTTACCAAACTTTGGATTTTTTTTTCACCACTTAAATAAATAAAAACCTATACATATTTGGTGTCTACAAACTCATAATAACCTGGAGAATAATAATGGTAGGTCAGTTTTAGCATCCAGTGAACGTAGAAAGAAAAAAAAAAAAAAACAACTGTGGAATTGCATTTTCAATATGGTAAAACTAGTAACGGCGTTTAAAATTACAACTCGTGCCACAAAAAAAAAAAAGGCCTTCACATGGCCATATTGCCCCAAAAATAAAAATGCTATGGTTCTGGGAACAAGGGGAGCAAAAAAGTGAAAATGCAAAAACGGAAAATCCCAAGGTCGCGAAGGGGTTAATGCTTAGGTGACAAACCGCCCAGCGCTGCAGAGTTGTTGAAAGCTGTAACACAGCAGCCAGATCTGTGGCTCTCACCGCTGAAGATACAGCCAGGCATGGTCATGTGTGACAACGGGCGGAACCTGGTGGTGGAGAGATGACAGCCGGAGTAGATACAGTTTCCCTCTATGCCAGTCCTTTCACCGAGCTAAAGAATATGGCTGTGGTGAAATACAACTCTCATCGAGAAGCAGTGTCAGACTAAAAAACATTGGGCCCACCAGAGGATTTGATTCTGAGGGCCCACCTTTCTCCCCCGCTCAAGAGCCCATAGCAGCTGCAAAGTTTGCGCTATCATGAACTGTCCTGATGGAGAAGCCAGGGCCCCCCCAAGGATTCTCTGGTGGACCCGTAAAACCCTGCCGAGAAACAGCCCTGGCTAAAAAAAAGTGTGTTGGAAGGTTCCTGGACACTCTATGGCTGCTTTTTTACTGAGGGGGAAACCCATGCAAATATGGGGAGAGCATAAAAATTCCTTGCAGATGTTGTCCTTGGTGGGATTTGAACCCAGGACCCCAGCGCTGCAAGGCTGCAGTGCTAACCACTGAACAACCATGCTGCCCTCTCTGATCTCCTTGTGATATCTAACATGCTTGAGAAACTTGCACCTACTACCACTCAATATCTTTAGCTCCTTTTTGAGAAACTAATGTTTGGGCAGCCAATTAAACTAGCAAATAAAATTCCTGAGAAGGAAATTGTGAATGGCTTCGCTTCTGGTACTGGGTGCCAATATCAAACCACTGGAAATATTCCTGGCTGGTTGGAGCCAAGCTCATTCCCACGGAAAAGTACCAGCAGCAAGCTAAGGAGATAGTGGCCTCTATCATCATGAAGAATTCACTCGTTGTCTAGGAAACTAAACACTGCTGCTGTCTACCTTGTGAACATTGTGTTGAATCTTGATAGACCCAGCGCCTGCAATCCTCTGTGTTGGGAAGACGTGTTCCGTCCCAGGGTCTGACTAGGTCCTGTCTTCCACAATATTAACCCAGTGTGCCATTAGTGAGATGTACCGTCCCTGGCCACAAGCACTTGTCCACGTGTCTGTGGTTAGGTGGTCCTTCTAAGTAACTGCATTGGTGAGGGTACGGGTAATCTTCTGGGACACATGTTTGTATAAGGCAGGGACAGCACACCAGGAGAAATAGTGGCAGCTGGGGACTGAGTACCGAGGGATAGCCGTCATGAGGTTGGGAAAGCTTCCGCCTTCACTAGCCTAAAAGGCAAGATTTTTAGTGCAAGCAGTCGAGAAATGTGGCAGTTTAGTATTCTAGCCTGTGGGTGGGTGGCAGCGTATTTGCGCTTGCATTCCAAGGACTGGGATAGGGGCAATTGAATGCTGAAGGACAACTGAGGAATTTGCCGACTCCATGTAAAAAAAATCCCCCAGATCTGCATATTCCTCAAACCATAATCTGCAAAAACACTAGTGCATGTCCTCAACATCTCCCTTCTCGATTACCGCAACCTCCTGCTCTGTGGCCTTCTTTCTAACAATCTCGCACCCCTCCAGTGTATCCTAAACTGCACGACTAATCCACCTTTTCCCCCGCTATTCCCTGGCCTCTCCTCTCTGTCATTCCCTTCACTGGCTCCACATGGTCCAGAGACTCCAGTTCAAAACCCTAACCTTGGCATGAAAAGCTATCCACAACTTGTCTCCTCCATACATCTGTGACCTAATATCCCAGTACTTACCTTCACACAACCTCCAATCCTCACAAGATCTCCTTCTCTACTCCCCTCTTATCTCCTCTGCCCACTTTCGCATACAAGATTTCTCCCATGCATCCACCCTACTCTGCAACTCTCTACCCCAACATATCAGACTCTTGCCTACTGTTGAAACCTGCAAAAGGAACCCGAAGACCCACCATTCCAATAAGCGTACAACCTGCAGTAACCCTCGCTCCACCATACTGCTGCATGACCAGCTCTACCCTCATCTACTGTATCCTCACCCATCCCTTGTAGACTGTGAGCCCTCGGAAGCAGGGTCCTCTTTCCTCTTGTACCAGTTGCCGTCACATTTTTGTTCAAGATTATTGTAATTGTTTTTGCCATGTATACCCTTTTTCACATGTAAGACGTCCTAATAATTATTATTAATAATAATAATAATGTGGTCCAGACTCATGGCTACTGAGACTGAATCGTGTGGAAGAAAGGGTGGTGGTGGTTGCAAAATGGACTGGAAGCATTATTTATTTATCTGCTATCCAACCAATTACCTTTTTACACTGATCTGGCTTCAAGAGTGGTATTCCACTGCCCCCTAAAAAGTGGGACAGGAAGCTAGGTCGACTTGTTGTGCTCCCTTAGCAGGCACAGTTTCATCTTGCCCATGGCCTCAGCCTCTGCGTTCACCATCACCATCACATCCACTTCCCCGTCCCTTGCAATGAGCCTTGTCCAGTTTAAATGGAGTTTACTATTTGTCACATTGCGAAAAATGTCTGTATTATTACCGCAGTAATATAGGATCTCGTCCGATGAGAAGACCACAGTTTTAGGCAGTGACCTGGGAGTCAGAGATGCTTCCAGGGGTCTTCCTCATGCTGTTCCCATGTCTTTTCAGCGCTATATGGGTGTGTCTGATCATGTCTCATACATCACATGGCCAGATAAGGTAGTAAAATATTAAAATGACATTGGATGTATTTTTAACCTTTGAAAGCAATGCAAAAGTGCAAAAACGCATCAAAAACGCTACGTGTGAACATATTCCAAAGTGTGGAGGAGCATTTTTTTGGGTTATTTATTTTGCCTTATATACAAGTCATTACCCTGGAAACAATGTTCCTTAACATTTTTCCAGGAAGATCCATTTTGGTTTCATTTTTGTATGTTTTATTATGAATCCGTAAAAGTGGCATAATACCTCTGACAACATTGTTCACAGCAGTGACCTGGGATTCAGAAATGCTTCCAGGGGTCTTCCCCATGCTGTTGCCATGTCGTTTGAGCACTGTTTCCATCGATTTGGCCAATTTATAGGCCCCCTCCAGACTTCCTGGGGGGGCCGGCTGAAAAATGCTCTAGTTTCCCATAGACTTGCATTGGGCTCGTTGCTCTGGTCGAGCACCCAAGCATTACGATTTGCTCGATCCGAGCAATGAGCACCCGAGCATTTTAGTGCTCGCTCATCACTAGTGCCAACACTTTCGGCCATGACTGTATACAATATGCAACATTATTTACAATTTATGTCAATTGAATTAATAAAGGTACATCATAAATGAGCCACATTCGTATCTAAAAAGTAACTATGTGGTAGAGTGATACAAATATCAGATTCAACGAATACTGCAAGAGAAAAAAAAAGTGACTCAAGAAAAAAAATGGTAATAATGAATCGTGCCCTAAAGGTGTGATTTTTATAATGGTCATATAATGATGAGATTAGTGAATCTTTAAACAATTTCTTCTCCATCAATTTTGATTTTCTGCAAATATCAAATCTGGTGAATTGATTCATTCAATGTTAGTATTAATATGTAGTAAATGTGATAGATAGATAGACATTGATATATACTGATGAGCAACTAGAAATCATTGTTTTCAGAATGAATGAATGAACGTGTCCATCCTTACCTTTCAATGAATTTGGTTAAGGACTCAAATTTCTCACTATCCAAATAAATTAAATTATCGTAACATGCTAGTTGAATCCTTTACGAGCTGAAAATCATATTACAAGCACTGGGCGAAGAGATCTAGATACCTATATTAGGAAAGATTGGTTATTATGGACAACTAAGACATTTGTTTTTTACATATATTCTGAAATCCCACTTATATCTCTATTAATGTTTATTTCTTTTGGTATTTTTCACAGCATGTTCTTTATAAAGTAACATTACTAGTGAATCTAGTCCTTTTTAAAATGCAACACTGTTAAGAGTGAAAAGGGTTAACAAATGAGAAACAAATGGATCTTCTTAATAGGAAGAACAATTTCTTTCCTTTATTTTGCAGCACCTCGAGCGACAGCTATAGACTATTTGATGAACAGTAGTACGTGCTTGGCTTCTTGTTAGAAACTGAGCTCATTTTTTTTGTTTCTTAATGATAGTCATCCTGTCAACGGTTCCTTCTCTCGCATAACCAGTGTAAGACAGATTTGTAACATACTTGTTATCTCTAGACTGGTCCATTCTTCAAGCAAACAACTGTTACCTTCATAATATCAACTTCATTTGCCGACAGCCCTCAAGAGGGCAAAGCAATAATTAGTAGTTGGCAAATAGTTGTCAAACCATCACCATGTAAACTTGCTATCTGCGTATCTGATTGCAGATGTTTGCATTGTTATATTGTTACATATTTCAAATTAGATGTGCTTTGTGTACTTTTGAAAGTTTAATTCTTCTATTCATTACCACATTCCTGCTCAATTGTTAATATTCATTCATGCGAACAGTTGCATTGACATTACAATATTTTGACACATTACAGAAGATACCTATAGACCGGGAATGTACCTTGCATGACATTGGTCTGCAAAAGATCCTGATGGTATATGGCAGCAGGTCACTAATCGTTCATTATTGCATTTGCTCCTTTTTTTTTGCTCCCACTTACTGAACCTAACATGGCACACCATCAAGAGAATGCCAAGAGTGTGCAAAGCAGTCATCAAAGCAAAAGGTGGCTACTTTGAAGAACCTAGAATATAAGACATATTTTCAGTTGTTTCACACTTTTTTGTTAAGTATGTAATTCCACATGTGTTAATTCATAGTTTTGATGGCTTCAGTGTGAATGTACAATTTTCATAGTCATGAAAATACAGAAAAATCTTTAAATGAGAAGGTGTGTCCAAACTTTTGGTCTGTACTGTATGTATTAACCTGTTTATTTTATGTTTTTCATTGTGTGCTTTGTTTGGGGTTTCTATATGTTTTTGGACAATTTATCAATTGTGACTTTTTACATTTTTTTTCCCCAAAAATGTACTTCACTCCTTACCTAGTTTCAGTGGTTTCATGTACGTTTGAAAATTTGTAACTAATTTTACGACATTTTAGCGGATCATGTTACTTTTTGTACAGTAAAGGTGCAGAAAAGGAAAAAGGCAAAAATGTAGAACAGTTTTGATTTTGCCCAAAATTTATGAACCACATTCACCATTTTGATGAATTTGATACAAAAAACGTCAATGAATATCATAAGACTATAAAAAAAGAGTGACTTAAAAAAAATTGCAAATGATGAATTGGGCCCTATGTATCTTGTCCTGTGAAGTATACATTTTTCCAGTGTGTCAGGGGTTGTCCCCTTTCAGAAAATCCCAGTCTCTGGGTGCAGTTTGCTATAAAAAAAACAAACAAACTGTGCTTTCCTCACTTTCCACAGGTCCAGCACTGAGTCTTCACTGCTGCTCCTGGTATCTGATATTGGCCAATCACTTTACTCAGTGCCTGTGTAGATGCAACGCCCAACTCAGAGCTGCTGAGCTCAATGATTAGCTGCATTTCTATTGCTGTTGCATCAGCGTTGCAGTCAATATCAGACATCGGGAGCAGCGATGGAGACTCAACAGTAGACATGGAGATGGTGAGTAAAGAGTGGTTTGTTTTTTCATAAGAAACTGCTTCCAGGACCAGGATTATTTGTACAGCAATGCTCTGGAGTTAAGTAAACATGTATATATTGTATAAATTTCAGATAAATAACATATATCTAGGGGTAATATTTCTCCTTGCGGAGAGTGACATGTTAAGCACGTCAGGTGAGGAGACTTTTAAGGCCACAATGCTCCTCTAGGAAATATGCAAAATTGGCTCTTCCTCTCTGAAGAGACAATTTGCATATTTCCCAGAGAAGCATTGCGGCTTTTAAAGTCTCCTCACCTGAAGTGCTTAAGAAGTTACTCTCCGCAAGGAGAAATATTACCCCTCGATACCGGTCTGACACCTCTCACTCAGCCAAACCAGAACTCACACTTTGCACTGACAAGGTGCAGTACCCCGAAACACAGTGTCTGCAAATTAAGTTTCTGGTATTAGCTTTTATCCTAAATCATGTGACAAGGCTTGTTAAAGGGTCACTATTGACTTTTAGGATTGCTACTTCCTGTAGGTGGCACTAGAGTTCTAGTCCTCTTCCTCTCTGAAGAGACAATTTGCACTTAAATAACATAAAACATGAAAAGCAATTTAGAGTTAGATAAATAACTTGTGATGTTAATCTGGTGGACAATGTTGGAAATGAAGGTAAAATAGCTCATAACACATGAGACGATAAATATGGGAGAGTCTAATCTGTCTTGTATAGTGCAAAAAGTCTTGTGTTATTTTGAATATATTAGCAAAATGATTTTGCAAAGAGATCAATGCTTTGGTCTTTAGGCATTACCTCCAGCAAGATGTTACTACAGTATTTAATCAAGGTCATTTTCCTAATAAACAGGGGTATACTATTTGGGTATCAGGGCTGTGCCCAAATATTCATGGCCAGAAGGTCCTGACTATAGCAAAAAGAAACCATAAAGAGAATAAGAACAAGGGAAATATTAAATGAATACTGATGATTTTATCACCAAGCTCAAATGTGGTTCTCACTATGGTGGTTGGAAAATGACCAGTGATCATTGTTTAGAAGAATCCCAATAAACAGGGGTATACTATTTGGGCATTAGGGCTGTGCCCAAATACTCATGGCCAGAAGGTCCTGACTATAGCAAAAAGAAACCATAAAGAGAATAAGAACAAGGGAAATATTAAATGAATACTGATGATTTTATCACCAAGCTCAAATGTGTTCTCACTATGGTGGTTGGAAAATGACCAGTGATCATTGTTTAGAAGAATTCCAGGTCCTTTTCAGTACACCACTAATAATAGGTCATATATTGGATGATTTCAATCAGCTTAAGGACTGTCTTCTTCTTGGAAAGTTAACATTGAGTCCTCATTTAAATAAGGCTTTATATACCTACACTTTATATGCCTATTGTGATATACATTTTGATTTTTGATTAAATTTCAAAGCCTAAAAAAAAATCATAAAATCATTTTAGTTTCTGTTTAATTTAATAGATTTGAGAAACACAGAGTTGTTTTATAGGCATAAAACATTCAAATTTTATTACAACATTTAAAATTACACATAAAGTACAATATCAAGTGACAGTGTATAGATGGTGGCCAAGAAAAATATTCACTGGAGAAGACAACCAACAACAGAGGTCCCCATGGTCCCAGAAAATTCATACAGCAGAATAATATATATACTGAAACCAATAGTGGTATATATCGGAGCACAATTGTAGGTGTGTTTCCGAGTAAAATAATTATTGCTGAAGAAAAGGATTTTCAGAGGGACAGGTCCAATGCGTTAGGCAGCCTTACCCAGTGAAGATCAATCACAAGCCAGTGATAATGGCCACAGAATGGCAAACCCCCAATATACAGGTGGTGGCCAAGAAAATTGTACACTGAAAAAGATGGCCAACAGTAGAGGTCCTCATGATCCCAGAATATATGCAGTAAGTTAATCAAGTAATAAGAATAAAGTAATTGCTATTAAAGAGAGGGATAGCCATAAGGACAGATATAAACATTAGGTCATCTTACCCAGTGAAAAGCCAAACACTGGCTAATAGTAATAGCCGCGCTGTAGCAAGGGGCTTGCTACAGCGCGGCTATTACTATTAGCCAGTGTTTGGCTTTTCACTGAGGACCTCTACTGTTGGCCATCTTTTTCAGTGTACAATTTTCTTGGCCACCATTATCACTGGCTTGTGATTGATCTTCACTGGGTAAGGCTGCCTAACGCATAGGACCTGTCCCTCTGAAAATCCTTTTCTTCAGCAATAATTATTTTACTCGGAAACACACCTACAATTGTGCTCCGATATATACCACTATTGGTTTCAGTATATATATTATTCTGCTGTATGAATTTTCTGGGACCATGGGGACCTCTGTTGTTGGTTGTCTTCTCCAGTGAATATTTTTCTTGGCCACCATCTATACACTGTCACTTGATATTGTACTTTATGTGTAATTTTAAATGTTGTAATAAAATTTGAATGTTTTATGCCTATAAAACAACTCTGTGTTTCTCAAATCTATTATATGTAACATGAGTTGGCATGATTTGGTGCTCAGGGTTAGTCTTTTCTTCCCCCAGATGCGCCAATCTAGCTATAAAAGGGTTAAATTGTTGTTTCTGTTTAATTTGTCTAGTGCAATTGCCAGTTATTACAAGAAAGTCTTCATTTTAGTTTGTCAGTGTTTTTGTGTCATTTTGAGATTTTTTTTGCTTCTACACATACATAGCATTTTTATTGCCTTATTTAGATATAAGCTTGTAATATTAAATATATATATATATATATATATTTTCAAGTTACAGTTTTTATGCAGTAGATATATATATTGTATTTTCTGCCATATACACATTAGAACTACTGTATAATACAGATTTTAGATATAAGGATGAATTGTTTCATTAGTATTGTGTCCTCTACTTCCACTTACCTATTCATGGACCAGAGTATTTTATCTATACATTTCTAGAGTTTCTGTTGAAAACTGACAATTCCTTAAAGCCAGTATTTAAATGCAAGGCTCAAAATAAGATCTTCCTGCTCCAAATCCAAGTACACAAGTAATACTTGTGAAAGTACTCAGAAAAAGTTTTCTTAGCTAGTAAGATCATAAGAAATAGAATATAAGCCCTCTGTGTTTAAAAAAGAAAAAATATGATATCATATTATGTGGAGTTTAAAAAATGAACTTAAAGTGTGAATTCATAGGTATAATACATTAGCAACCTTCTTCTGAGATGCTCTTTGGACTAGAAGACTATTCACATAGTTTGAGAGTATTGTCTGCCACCTTTCAAAAAGAAAAAATCAATAAAGAACAGCAATTGTTATTGATCATAAGTGTCTACATGTGAGAAAGGTTGAGAATAATCTTCCACTGTTAATGAAGTTGACAGACTTTAATGATTTCAATCTTCCAATTTAACATTCTGCTGAGAATAATTTTGTTTCTTATCTTTGGAAGCAGAATGACATGGGTGTACTAAGAATACTGTTCTGTACGACAAACAAGGTATTTCTGTTAAAAATGTAATAATTTATATGAAGATCCTTTGGCACCTACTGTAAGTTTAGTTAAAAATTAAAGTCTAGCATTTTAAAAGAATATATCAAAACACGGAAAATTGAACTGTTATTTTTAAAACTAATTTTCTCTTATATTAAGTTTACATAATCTCATTTCAAATATATTTTAATAATAACTATATTATTTCACACTTTGCAAAACTTAATTATAGGATTGGAAGTTTAAGCAATATAGTAACACAACTTTATTATAAGTCCACATTAATAGAATTGTTCAGCCAAGAGAAAGAAAAAACATCTAAGACTTGTTTTGAATATTAAAATATTCATAAAAAGTCATACTCACTTTACAAACTCCCTGCTGTTCCTGGTCCGACAGTTTCCTGCCTCCCAACCAAGCAATGTACTAAACGTAAAATATGAGGCTTTTCCAATTTCAAATCCAGGTTCACCAGTTGTAGTGGTAAACCAGGAGCTGCTACAGTCTGTATTGGCTGCATTGATCAAAAGTCAATGTCAGTAAGTCACCTATACAATAGTGGAAACATCAGAATTAACGCAACAAGAGATCAGTGAGGTTAGAATGATTAGAATTATTTTACCAATTATGACATTTTATCAAAAATATTTTCCTTGGAATGACAACCAATTTAAAAAATAAAGGGAAAGAAAAACTGTCTCCTCAAAAATTTACCTGCTGATATAGTAGCAATCTGCTTTCAAATAGCATTTTAATAAAGTCTGGCGGGCCTAACGGAACAACAAATACAGAAAGAAAAAAAAGAAATATTCTTCCTTTAGTCATTCACTTCCAGTCATCAGAGTGGTGCAGGCGATCTGTTACAGTCTTCGCTCACTATAGACTCAGCATGCTGTTATCAATCTTCTGCACATTAATTGACAATCTTCTCTGCCCACTCAAGCTGCAAAGCAAACTGTTAATCAGCATGAAAGGAAGTGACTAAGGCACTCCCACTGTGTATGAGCGAACACTGTTGCAGCTCACTAAACTACCATGATAACTGAAAACAAGGGGCTCCAGAGAGAATATAATTTAATTTTCTCCCTGTAGCTGCTGCTTCAGCCTTTGGATCACTGAAATAAATCTCAAGCACCTGTGATAATTAGTTTGCCAGGTGAGCCCTATTAAAGGAAAACAACTTAAGAAGGATGTTCCACATTATTAAATAGGTCATAGGTTTCAAAAAATATGAGAAAAAAAACAATCTCTCTGAGGTCGAAAAGCATCAAATTGTGCAATGCCTTGAACAAGGTATGAAAACATCAGATATTTCACAAAAACGTATTCATGATCTTCATACTGTGTAGAAATTTGTGGCTGATGCTGAGCACAGATGGGTTCTTGCAGATAATGGCATAATGAGGAAGGTTTCTGCCAAAAAAAAGGTCATCGGATTAAGAGTGCAGCTGCTAAATACCATTACGAAACAGCAAACAGGTATTTGTAGTTGCTTGTTGCCTAAGGAGTCCAGCAAACCTCAAGGTGTAGGATTCTCCAGAGACTTGGAGTTGTACATAAACCTACTATTCAGCCACCCCTAAACAGTGCTCACAAGCAGAAATGGTTGGAGTGGGCCCAGACATACATGAAGACTAATTTTAAAACAGTCTGATGAGTGACATGCAACCCTGGATGGTCCAGATGGATGGAGTAATGGAAGGCTGTGACATCAGCAAGGAGGTGACAGAGTCATGTTTTAGGTCAGAATCATGGAGAGAGCTGATAGGACCCTTTAGGGTTCCAGAAGGTGTGAAAATGACCTTGGCAAAGTGTATAGTATATATAAAGCATATAGAGTTTCCAGTGACTGCCTTCTGGACATCTGTCAAGTCAGCAGTCTTCCCCATTATTGTGGAGCCTATTGAAACAGACTAGGGGACCTTTTTAAATGCATAGGAAGCCTTTGCAGGTGTTTTTTTGTTAATTATTCTAATTTACTGAGATAATGAGTTTTGTGTTTTCATTGGCTGTAAGCCATAATCATCAGCATTAACAGAAATAAACACTTGAAATAGATCACACTGTTTGTAATGACTCTATATAATATATGAGTTTCACTTTTTGTATTGAAGAACTGAAATAAATAATTTTTTGGATGGTATTCTAATTTTGTGAGAAGCATCTGTATATCTTGATTTTTCTACTCAGTTGAATTAATTTTAATTTTTTATTCATATTTAGATAGGTATTTTTATTTGTAACTCTGCCTGTTAGGTTATCACCTTTAGCATCATTGTTATTTTTACTATAGCAGAAAACTGATATTTCGCAACAGAAGGCTGCTGGTCGAATGATGCTTTGGTAGATCATTCGCCATTACCCATCTAAGCCAGAAGTCCAAAATAGAAGTCCAGCACATATAAAACATATTCAATTATATTTTAAATGTATAAAACATTTTTCGCAATAAAATAATGGTGTGCCAAATGTACCTTGCATAAAAAGGAAAAAAGTCTCTTTTAATCCCAAAACATTGATGCGTTTCGAGGCAGACGCCTCTTACTCATAAAGAAATAACTCCATAGTTTAAAAACCCCGTTGGAGGACACACCCCAAAACACGTGTTCACTGATGTCATCAGGTTAACAAGATCAAATATAAATTATATACAGTTCCCAATATAGGGAAAATATATATTCTTGTACCGTGTTAGCCAGAAGATACAAAAATATTTAGATTTGAGACTCCTCAGTGGTTGATACCTTTTAATGGCTAACTGAAAAGATGGTAACAAATTGCAAGCTTTCGAGACTACGCAGGTCTCTTCATCTGGCTAATATACCACAAAATCTGAAGAGTCACATATTTATACACAATAAGACACACAAAAAATGCAATAGGTAATTGGTAAGACAGGTGATGCAAAGCAAAGCTATTATGGAAGAGATAAACAGTTCTGGCTATAAATATTTTAGCAGTTAATAGATAAGGAGTGTGAAGGTTTTATTGTCCTGTGACTAGGTCCAGTGTTATGATGGCCTCACAAGTCTGAGGGGCACATTCCTTAGTTGATGTAGAATGACATAAATCCATGCGACACATTCATTCCTGCTCTGAAAGTGTTAAAGGTCATCATCAGTTTATATTCTGAGATTCTTCTTTCCCTTTGAGATTTGAAGTTACCTTTTAATACCAGTAATTTCATGTCTTTTATGCTGTGATCAGGGAAACAAAAATGCTTGGCTACATGTAGATCTGTTCTTTTTTCTTTTATTGTGTGGCGATAATGGTTCATCCTTGTTCTAAGTTTTTGCCCTGTCTCCCCTACATAAAGACCCCCAGATGGACATTTGGTACATATAATTAAGTACACTACATTAGATGTGATACAGCTGAAAGTCCCTGGGATCTTATAGTCCTGATGTGAATTGGGGATCTTTATCTTGTCTGTGGTCATTATAAACGGACAGGTTTTGCATTTTTTCTGGTTGCAAGGAAAGGTACCTGTAGCAGGAGGAGATGACAGGGATCGTCTGACATTGATGCTTCTTAGATTTGGAGGCTGCCTGAAACACAGAAGAGGGGGGTCTGGAAATATGGATTGTAATTGGGCATCTTTTTGTAGTAAGAGAGACATCCTTATACTGGAAACCAATCGAACGCCACCTTTACGGACTCACAATAAAACATGCAAAAACAAAACCAAAATGGATTTTCCTGCGAAATATATTAAGGAACATCCTTTCCAGGGTAATGACTCCTATATAAGGCAAAATAAATAACCAAAACCAAAAATACTCCTCCACACCTTGGGCTATGTTCACACGTAGCGTTTTTGACGCGTTTTTGCACTTTTGCATTGCTTTCAACAAAGACAAATGCATTCACTGGGAAAAGTCATTTTAACAATTTACAACCTTAACTGGCCATGTGGTGTGTGACACATCATCACACACAAGCATACAGTGCTGAAAAGACATGGGAACAGCATGTGGAAGACCTCTGGAAGCATTTCTAACTCCCAGGTCACTGCCTAAAAGTGTGCACATCATAAGTGTTCCTTGGCGCATGCGAAGATGCCTCCCGCCTTGTACCTGTCGTTGAAGACTTACAACAATCACCGTCCACGTCCTTGTCCCAATGCAGCGTTCAGTTTTCCCTACCCCAATCATTGGAATGCAAGAGCAAGTATGCAACCAGCCACCCACCCACCCACAGGCTGCAATACTATACTGCCAAATTTTTGACAGCTCCTTGCCCTTGAAATGTGGCCTTTTAGGCTCGTGGAGGTGGAAGCGTTTCAAAACCTCATGCCGGCGGCGGCCGGGTGTCCATACTTGGTCCCCAGCCGCCACTATTTCTTCCGGTATCATCTCCACCTTCCACAAGCACGGGTCCCACAAGAAAACCCGTGCCCTCCCCAGTGCACTTACTGGGAAGGACCGCCTAACCACAAACACGTGGACAGGTGAATGTGGCCATGGACGGTACGGAGCCAGTCCACACCTTTTTTTGCTGAGAGTTGTATTTAGCTCGGTGAAAGGACTGGCATAGAGGGAAACCGTATCTACCCTGGGTGTCATTTCTCCAAGGAAGTCCTCTAATGCAGCTTGTTGCAGAAGCAATGGCAGCCCATCCAACATCAACTCGCACTTGTCGGTGGTGCTTTGACACACAAGCTTCTTTCTTTGCGCATTTAATTTCATGAATACAGAGTTGGACAATGGCCTTATCTGCAATTCAGTTTAAAAAATAACATGCATAATCATCTCCGATCCACATGAAAAAAGCAGCCGTAGGGTGTCCGGGAACCTTCCCCCACACTTTTCTTAGCCAGGGCTGCTTCTTGGCAGGGTTTGACATGCCCACCAGAGAACCGGAGACTCCTCTGGTGGGCCCTGGATTCTCCTTCAGTAGAGTTCATAGTGCCGAGGTGAGGCCATGATGATGATAGAGGCCACCATCTGTTAGTTTTCTGTTACTTGGAATGCAAGCGCAAGTATGCAGCCACCTACCCAAAGGCCGCAGCACTAAACTGCCAGATTTCTGGGCAGCTGCTTGCACTTGAAATATGGCCTTTTAGGCTCGTGGAGGCGGAAGCCTTTCAAAACCTCATGCTGGCGGCGGCTGGGTGTCCATACTCCGTACCCAGCCGCCACTATTTCTCCCGTTATCGTCTCCGCCTTCCACAAGCACAGATCCCACAACATTACCTGTGCCCTCCCCAGTGCACATACTGGGAAGGACCGCCTAACCACAAATACGTGGACAGGTGAATCTGGCCAGAGATGGTACGGAGCCAGTCCATAGCTTTTTTTGCTGAGAGTTGTATTTAGCTCGGTGAAAGGACTGGCATAGAGGAAAACCGTATCTACCCTGGGTGTCATTTCTCCAAGGAAGTCCTCTAATGCAGCTTGTTGCAGAAGCAATGGCAGCCCGTCCAACATCAACTCGCACTTGTCGATGGTGCTTTGACACACAAACATCTTTCTTTGCGCATTTAATTTCATGAATACAGAGTTGGACAATGGCCTTATCTGCAATTCAGTTTAAAAAATAACATGCATAATCATCTCCGATCCACATGAAAAAAGCAGCCGTAGGGTGTCCGGAAACCTTCCCCCACACTTTTCTTAGCCAGGGCTGCTTCTTGGCAGGGTTTGACATGCCCACCAGAGAACCGGAGACTCCTCTGGTGGGCCCTGGATTCTCCTTCAGTAGAGTTCATAGTGCCGAGGTGAGGCCATGATGATGATAGAGGCCACCATCTGTTAGTTTTCTGTTACTTGGAATGCAAGCGCAAGTATGCAGCCACCTACCCAAAGGCCGCAACACTAAACTGCCAGATTTCTGGGCAGCTGCTTGCACTTGAAATATGGCCTTTTAGGCTCGTGGAGGTGGAAGCCTTTCAAAACCTCATGCCGGCGGCGGCTGGGTGTCCATACTCCGTACCCAGCCGCCACTATTTCTCCCGTTATCGTCTCCGCCTTCCACAAGCACGGATCCCACAACATTACGTGTGCCCTCCCCAGTGCACATACTGGGAAGGACCGCCTAACCACAAATACGTGGAGAGGTGAATCTGGCCAGAGATGGTACGGAGCCAGTCCATAGCTTTTTTTGCTGAGAGTTGTATTTAGCTCGGTGAAAGGACTGGCAAAGAGGGAAACCGTATCTACCCTGGGTGTCATTTCTTCAAGGAAGTCCTCTAATGCAGCTTGTTGCAGAAGCAATGGCAGCCCATCCAACATCAACTCGCACATGTCGGTGGTGCTTTGACACACAAGCTTCTTTCTTTGCGCATTTAATTTCATGAATACAGAGTTGGACAATGGCCTTATCTGCAATTCAGTTTAAAAAATAACATGCATAATCATCTCCGATCCACATGAAAAAAGCAGCCGTAGGGTGTCCGGGAACCTTCCCCCACACTTTTCTTAGCCAGGGCTGCTTCTTGGCAGGGTTTGACATGCCCACCAGAGAACCGGAGACTCCTCTTGTGGGCCCTGGATTCTCCTTCAGTAGAGTTCATAGTGCCGAGGTGAGGCCATGATGATGATAGAGGCCACCATCTGTTAGTTTTCTGTTACTTGGAATGCAAGCGCAAGTATGCAGCCACCTACCCAAAGGCCGCAACACTAAACTGCCAGATTTCTGGGCAGCTGCTTGCACTTGAAATATGGCCTTTTAGGCTTGTGGAGGTGGAAGCCTTTCAAAACCTCATGCCGGCGGCGGCTGGGTGTCCATACTCCGTACCCAGCCGCCACTATTTCTCCCGTTATCGTCTCCGCCTTCCACAAGCACAGATCCCACAACATTACCTGTGCCCTCCCCAGTGCACATACTGGGAAGGACCGCCTAACCACAAATACGTGGACAGGTGAATCTGGCCAGAGATGGTACGGAGCCAGTCCATAGCTTTTTTTGCTAAGAGTTGTATTTAGCTCGGTGAAAGGACTGGCATAGAGGGAAACCGTATCTACCCTGGGTGTCATTTCTCCAAGGAAGTCCTCTAATGCAGCTTGTTGCAGAAGCAATGGCAGCCCGTCCAACATCAACTCGCACTTGTCGATGGTGCTTTGACACACAAACATCTTTCTTTGCGCATTTAATTTCATGAATACAGAGTTGGACAATGGCCTGATCTGCAATGTGGTTTAAGAAATAACATGCATAAGCATGTCTGATCCACATTAAAAAAGCAACCATAGAGTGTCCGGGAACCTTCCCCCACACATTTCTTAGCCAGGGCTGCTTCTCGGCAGGGTTGGACGGGCCCACCAGAGAACCGGAGACTCCTCCGGTGGGCCCTGGCTTCTCCTTCAGTAGAGTTCATAGTGCTGAGGTGAGGCCATGATGATGATAGAGGCCACCATCTGCTTAGTTTTCTGTTACTTGGAATGCAAGCGCAAGTATGCAGCCAGCCACCTACCCACCCACAGGCCACAACACTAAACTGCCAGATTTCTGGGCAGCTGCTTGCACTTGAAATATGGCCTTTTAGGCTCGTGGAGATGAAAGCTTTTCATAACCTCATGCCGGCGGCGGCCGGGTGTCCATACTCGGTCCCCAGCCGCCACTATTTCTCCCGGTATCGTCTCTGCCTTCCACAAGCACGGGTCCCACAACATTACCCGTGCCCTCCCCAGTGCACTTACTGGGAAGGACCGCCTACCTACAAACATGTGAACAGGGGAATGTGGCCAGGGACGGTACGGAGCCAGTCCACAGCTTTTTTGCTGAGAGTTGTATTTAGCTCGTTGAAAGTACTGGCATAGAGGGAAACCGTATCTACTCCGGCTGCCATTTCTCCGTCACTAGGTTCCGCCCATTGTCACACACCACCATGCCTGGCTGTATGTTCAGCGGTGATAGCCACAGATCAGGCTACTGTGTTACAGCTTTCAACAACTCTGCAGCGCTTTGTCAATTAAGCATTAAGCATGTTATCTTCAGCACAGCCTGTTGCCGCTTGGTCAAGGCAGTGCTGCAGTGCTGTCAGCTTGTGACTGATGTGGTCATTTTGGAGATGGAGGAGGAGTAGCAGTAGCTGAACAATGTGATTACATTGAGGTTAAATTGGTGACACTGTTTATTATACTAAAGAAAGATCCTATTGTTTTGGGGTTTTTTTACGTTATTTTTTAAGGCAAATGCATTCACCAGGAAATGTCATTTTAACATTTTACAACCATATCTGGCAATGTGGTGTGTGACACATCATAAGACACATCCTGTTTTATTTATGATGGAGGGACTCTGAAAGTCATAAAGCCTATTTTTAAAGGACCATCAGACGGCCCTTACTATTCTTAAAAGGCCAGCAGTCGGCCCTCGCTATTGTTAGAGAGACATCAGCCGGCTATGCTTTGTTGTTCCCATTACTAACAAGAGGGTCTCCTATACTGTTATTGCGTATCCAGTGACTGCAAGGGCTGCCAAAAATCTGGACGCAACCCAATACCCCTTTGAAGAGACATAGAGGAGGGTCTCAGTAAAAAAAATGTTCCCATTATAAAGGAGCGGGTCTCCTATAGTGGTAATGCCCATGCTGTGACTGCAAGGGCTGCCAAAATTTGGGAAAAACCCCACTAAGAATTTAAAGACACATAGAGCAGAGCCACAGTAACGACAAATTCCATTTAGAAAGGAGAGAGTCTGCTATACAGTTATCGGGTGTGCAGCGAGTCCAACGGCTGACCAATTTTAGGAAAAACCCCACTAAGAATTTAAAGACACATAGAGCAGGGCCACAGTAACAAGGTGCGACATGTTCCTATTAAAAAGGAGGGGGTCTGCTATACAGTTATAGGGTATGCAGTGAGTCCAAACGCTGACCAATTTTAGGAAAAACCCCACAAAGAATTTAAAGACACACACAGCAGGGCCACTGTAATAAGTACGACATGTTCCCATTAGAAAGGAAAGGTTCTGCTATACAGTTATAAGGTATGCAGTGAGTCCAACGGCTGACCAATTTTAGGAAAAACCCCACTAAAAATTTAAAGACACATAGAGTAGGGCCACAGTAACGACAAATTCCCATTAGAAAGGAGAGAGTCTGCTATACAGTTATAGGGTATGCAGTAAGTCCAACGGCTGACCAATTTTAGGAAAAACCCCACTAAGAATTTAAAGACACAGAGCAGGGCCACAGTAACGACAAATTCCCATTAGAAAGGAGAGAGTCTCCCATAGTATTGGCCTATGTAGTGAATGCAAGAGCTGCCAAAAATTTGGAGGCACTCCAATGCCCCTTGGAAGAGACGTGGAGATATGTTCCCATTAGAAAGGAGCGGGCCTCCTATACTTGTAATGCCCATGCACAAGTGTATAGGCTGACAAACATTTACCCCTGGGGGGTATACATGAACATACTGTATAAAAATTTTTTTTTACGGGCATCATAAACACCCTTTAAAAAAATTATGTGGGTGTTGCATCACGGACCACGGTCACCCTGGTGATATGGTGGTGGAGGTTGAGGAGAAGGAGGAGGACGAGAGCAAATAGCCAAAATCAGGAAGCGTATGCCCATGTGTGAGTGTGAAAAGGTGCATGGGCATATACCTCCCAAGAAAAGACACTGGATTTGAGTTTATGTTACGTTGCTATCATTCGGTGGTGTTGAGAAGTCTGGCCCAATCCAGCCCTTGATCATTTTTATAAGAGTCAGCCTGTCAGCATTTTCAGTTGAGAGGCGGATGCGCTTATCAGTTATAATTCCTCCAGCGGCACTAAAAACCCGCTCTGATGAAACGCTGGCGGCAGGGCAGGCCAGGACCTCCAAGGCATAGAGAGCCAGTTCATTCCACGTATCAAGCTTGGATACCCAATAATTATAAGGCATAGAGGAATCACGGAGGACGTTGGTATGGTCGGCAAGGTACTCCCACAGCATCTTCCAAAACTTTGCACTCCTTGTGAGAGTACCCCGCACCTCAGGGCCTGTGCGATGGGAGGGTCTGAGAAAACTCTCCCAGTACTTTGACAGTGTTCCCCTGCCTCTGCTGGATGGAAGTTGGGTCTCTCTCGCCTGTACTCCTTGGTTGTCCAACGAAATGTGCCCTCTGCCACCAGCATTTTCAGATGGGAATTATTTAGCAGTTCCGCAACAAGGGCCTTCTGGTACTGCTCCATTTTTGTAGACCTGTCCACCTCAGGAATAAGAGATATAAAGTTCTCCTTGTAGCATGGGTCTAGAAGTGTCACCAACCAGTAATGACTGTCACCCAAAATTTTGAGAACGCGAGTGTCATGGGAAAGGCAGTGCAGCATAAACTCAGCCATGCGTGCCAGACTAATAGCAGGCAGGCAAGACTTCCGTGTCCTCACCAAGAGGATGACTGACCATGCTCTCCTCCTCCTCCTCTCTGTCCTCTGGCCATCCACGCTGAACAGACGGTATGACAGCTGTGCAGGTAGTACCATCTATAGTGTATGAAACTAGCTCCTGTCCTTCCTCCTCCTCCTCCTCCTGTTCCTCATTGTCACCCAATCCACGTTGTGATGAAATGAGGCTTGGTTGTGTGTAATCACCCTGTATGGTTCCTTGCTCCATCTCATTGTGCTCCGCCTGCAATGCATCCTCTTTGATTGTGAGCAGAGAGCATTTCAGAAGACAGAGAAGTGGGATTGTGGAGCTAATTATGGCGCCATCGCCGCTCACCATCTTGGTGGAGTCCTCACCATCTTGGTGGAGTTTTGGAGGATGGTACATATGTCTGACATCCATGTTCACTCCTAAGATCTTATGTGTGGAGTCTGAACTGAATACCGACAGCCTTGTTGTTGCTGGTAGTCAACAACTGCCCTCTTCTGCTCACATATCCTTCCCAATATTTGCAGTATAGAGTTCCAATGCGTGGGGACATCACACACCAGTCTGTGAGCCAGAAGCTGCAAACGTTGCTGAAACACGGCAAGGGCGGCGGAAGCTGTAGCTGACTTTCTTAAATGGGCACACAGGCGGCATACTTTAACAAGCAGATCCGGCAGCTCCAGGTAGGATTTTAGAAACCGCTGAACCACGAGGTTAAGCACATGGGCCAGGCATGGTACGTGTGTGAGCTCGCCTCGCCTCAGAGCCGCCACCAGGTTCCGGCCATTGTCACACACGACCATGCCTGGCTGTAGGTTCAGCGGTGTGAGCCACAGATCTGCCTGCTCTTTCAGAGCTGTCCATAACTCTTCAGCATTGTGCGGTTTATCACCTAAGCATATTAGCTTCAGCACAGCCTGTTGCCGCTTGGCCGAGGCAGTGCTGCAGTGCTTCCAGCTTGTGACTGATGTGGTCATTTCGGAGATTGAGGCTGAAGAGGAAGGGAAGGCTGAGGAGGATGAGGTGCAGGAGCTGTAGACCTTGGGGGCAACCCTGATTGACCTAGGGCCCGCAATCCTTGGCGTCGGGAGGACGGGTTTCGTCCCAAGGTCCGACTGGGTCCCAACTTCCACTAAGTTAACCAAGTGTGCCGTCAGCGAGGTGTACCATCTCTGTCCACAAGCACTTGTCCACGTGTCCGTGGTTAGGTGGACTTTCCCGGTAATTGCATTCTTGGGGGCACGGCTAATGTTTTGAGACACGTGCTTGTGTAATGCGGGGACGGCACACCAGGAGAAATAGTGGTGGCTGGGGACTGAGTACCAAGGGACGGCCACCGCCATCAGGTTGCGGAATACTTCCGTCTCCACGAGCCTAAAAGGCTGAAATGTGATAATTTAGTAGTGTGGCCTGTGGGGCGTTGGCTGCATATTTGCCAAGGACTGGGGTATGGAAAACTGAACGCTGCGCTGGGACAAGGACATGGATGTGCTTCCTGATGCTGCTACTGCTACTTGAGAGTGTGCAACGACAGGTGCAGGGCAGGAGGCATCTTCGCATGCACCATGGACAGGGGATTGGCTTGCATGCACAACAGCGGAAGAAGCAATGGTGCCACCTGCAGACACTGTTCCTGGACCCTGGGGTGCATTGCTGCCATGTGCCTGATCATGCTGGTGGTGGTCAGGCTGGTCATTTTGCCACCCCTGCTGATGCTGGCCTGGCAGGTGGTGCAAATGGCCTTTTTGGGGTTATCGGCAGAGTCTTTAAAAAACAACCAGACTCAGGAAGGCCTAACAGTTGTACTAGCAACTTCCTTCATGTTGGTGTTACGGGGAACGGTTGCCTGCCTTCTGTCTGCAGCCACCTCACTGCTTCTTCCTGCCTGTTGGGGTACTTTGCCTCCCTCCCCCTGTGTGCTGCTGTCCTCGCTCTGCATGTCCTCCTGCCAGGTTGGGTCAATTACTATATCATCCATCACCTCGTCTTCCCCTTCCGCACCCTGGTCCTCCTCCTGTCTTTCTGGCAATTGTGTCTCATCATCGCCCACCTCTTGTGACACTTTCCCACCGTCGCCTTCATGTTACCGTGGCTGCTCAAATATTTGGGAATCGCTACACGCAATCTCCTCTTGCCCACTTCAAGTGGACCGGGCGAGAGGCCCGAATCTATAAATGGAAAAGTGAACAGCTCTTCAGAGTGTCCAAGTGTGGGATCAGTTGTCTCTGGGTACTCGGCATGGTGGGAGAAAGGAGGATCAGGGTGAGGAATATGCGGTCCAGACTCACGGCTGCTGAGACTTGACCGTGTGGAAGACAGGGTGGTAGTGGTGGCTAAGTGAGTGGAAGCATTATTCGCTATCCAACCAACAACCTTTTGACACTGCTCTGGGTTCAATAGTGGTGTGCTGCGGTCCCCTAGAAATTTGGACAGGAAGGTCAGGAGAAAACATTGTGGCACAATTTCAGCTTGCCCACGGCCTTGTCCTTGGCCTCTGCATGCACCATTACCATCACGTCCAGTTCCCCGTCCCTTGCCACGTGCCTAGCCCATTTTAAATGGAGGACAGTATCTTCCACGCTCACCACAAATGACTGAGTTTGGAGCGAACTTATATGTGATCCGTGTGACGGAGAAAGCAGAGTTTCAAATATCTGGCCTGTAGGTAAGTAGTTTGAACAGCAAACTGCTGTGAATTGCTTCACTGACACACTAAAGGAAATTTTTAATGGAGGCCAGAAATGGCAGTATTTTCTGACAATGTATATATGATCCGATTGACGGAGAAAAGTTTTAAATAGTTGGATTTCTAGCGCTTTAATATGGAAAAGACCTGGCTGTATTCTGCAGTGCCAACAAGCAAATGGTGCAGAAAAACAGTGCTCCCCTGATTGCTTTTTAATCAAATAATGAGTATTAAGATCCAAAGAAAAGTATTCCTGGCCCCTGTGACCTGGGCCTTTGTAGAGAAATATCTAACAGCAGCAGAAGGCAGAATTGGAATGGAGCCTCTTGTGCTATATGCACTGCAGTCTGCTATATACCCTGCCTGCCTGCCCATATATGTAATAGTGGGGAAGGACGCAGCCTTCCTTTGGCACAGAAGTAGTTAAAGAAAGTGTTCCCGTAGTTAGACCTCTTTGAACTGTTGGTAGGCCAAGCTAAAGGGTTAGCTTCAGTGGTCCAGTCAGTAGATTAGAGGGGGAACTTAGTGCCCTGATCAAGCCTTGAGTGTTATAGAGCTTGTTCCTGGCATAATACCTTGTGGGCTGCAGTACCCATAACCAGCCACAAGATGCCACTGTCCTGGGTGCAGATGTCAGGTTGAGTCTGCCAGCAGTGTTACAGACAGTGATGGGGTTAATGCTGTGTGATGGCAGCCTACAGAGGGTAGACGCATTAGGAAAATCCCTGTTTTAGTTTCCAGAAGCTGGACGTGATGAGTAGTAAGAGATAGGACAGTGAACCGTATGGGCAGCCTGACTATATGGTGGCTGCTAGGGTAGACTGGAGCTCCATAGCCTCAGACAGTGGGATCAATAGTGCAAAAGTCTCCCTACGCAAGAGTCCTGTTCGCCGGCCGGAGAAACTCAACGGCGGTATTGAGGACCCGGCACACTTCTAGTCTGCAGGTAGCAGAGGAAGATAAATAGGACTCCAGGCTAAGACGTGGGGGAGATATCGGATACGGAACACTGTTGTTATTGCAGAAGAGTCTCTTGGGCTAGAGATTAGAGTCACAGAGATGCTTCACTTAAAGAGGGAACCAGGGATGAAGATGTTGCCAGTGCCTGTGAGGGAGATAATAACCTGTCAGGCCTTATCCATTATATCTGCCTGTAAATATTGTACATACTCCTCTTCCCCAAGTAAAGTCCAAGTTATGGTTAAGAACCTCGTGTCCTCTGAATTCATTCCCAGAAGAGAAATGCCTGGAGACAGCCGCGATCGGATGGTTTGAAGTAAGTGGGGAACACCACATACACAGCCACACATCAGTGGGAGGACACGTATTGTTTGTAGGGTGCCAGAGCGAGCAGGGGCTACAGCTCGCCCACGACTACCTCACTGAGGCACCTTACATATACACTGCCTGCCTGATATCTCTGCAGATGGATTAGTTAGTCCTCAAAAGGACTGTTTGTTAAGATGGTTATGTGTAATGTACTGTTTTTCTCCCTACACTACCTAATACACAAGCAAATCTCTCCCTGACGCAGAAGCAACTCTCCCTACACAAGCAAATGGCGCAGAAAAACGGTTTTCTCTGGATTGCTTTTTAAGCAAATAATGAGGATTAAGATCCAAAGGAAAGTATTCCTGGCCCCTGAGACCTGGGCCTTTGTATAGAAATATCTAACAGCAGCAGAAGGCAGAATTGGAATGGAGCCTCTTGTGCTATATGCACTGCAGTCTGCTATATACCCTGCCTGCCTGTCTATATACACTGCCTGCCTGATATCTCTGCAGATGGATTAGTTAGTCCTCAAAAGGACTGTTTGTTAAGATGGATATGTGTAATGTACCGTTTTTCTCCTTACACTACCTATTACACAAGCAAATCTCTCCCTGACGCAGCAGCACCTCTCCCTACACTATCTGATTCCGGAGTGACTGTGATGAGAATGGCGGCGCCAGGTCTGATATAGACCCGATGACGCTATGCGGCCAGCCAATCACTGTAATGCCACAACCAAAATGGATACGGCATTACAGTGAGTGGCAGGCAATCCCTGCATGTTCATTGGCTCTGTAAATTGCGGCAAACATGCAGGGAGGAGAGCATCTCCAGCAGTGAGATGCTCGGGCGAGTACCGAGCAGTGGCGAGCATCACTAGTATCTAGTGATGAGCGAGTATGTTTTGTTAACCCTTTCGCCTAGTATACTCGGCCGAGCACTGAGTATTTATAGCATGCTCGGGCTTTAAGTTTTCGTCGCTCCATGAACATGATTTGCGACTGTTTGACAGATTTAATACATGTGAGGAATGCCTGTTTTTCCAGCCACTGAGGACTCTCAAATCTAAATATTTTCTATCTACTTGCTAACACGGTACAAAAATATATATTTTCACTTTTAAGTAATTTTTAAGTCTTTAAATAGTTCTCCTATGCAAATTGCCTCTTCAGAGAAAAAGAGGACTTGTACTCTATAGCGCCACCTATTGGAAGCAGCAATCCTACAAGTCACAATCAACCCTTTAACGAGTCATGCAATATGACTTAGGATAAAAGCCAAATCAGAATCTCAATTTGCAGACACGGTGTTTCGGGCTGTTTTCCTATAATCTTTAATGATATGTATGATATAACTTGTTTCAAATAAACAGTCACAAGCATGCCATTAATTTATATGTCCGATTATAGATATGATTGTGGTTTATATCAAACAAACTCAATGAGGAAATGTTTCAAGGAATTTGCATCAGTTTTCTGGTGTGAAAAAGTTGTAGATTTTGGTGTGAAAAATTTAGACTTTTTGACTTTTTTGCCGCTTCTTCACTTTTTTTTCAAAGTGATCTTAGTTAGCTATGCTAATTAATGTTTTTGAAAAGTTGTAAATTAAACTGGCAAATTTAATCCAGTAAGGTTGTGCTATAAAAGTGGAATAACACTTTATAGTTAGAAGTGTATTATGCTAAGATGTTGCAAATTTATCAAACATTGAGCAACCGTTTGCTAAATTTAGCACAAAGTACAACAATGCAGCCCTCAAAAAAAGACTTTAAAGGGAATGTGACAGCTTTGTCAGGTTCCCCAAACCACCACCATGTTTATTGGTACCATTATATCCTTCTTCACAAGCCCACTATATTGACTTATTAATTTCTTTGTGTGCCAAAAATCAACTTTATAACTGCCCTCACAATATGCTAATTAGTGGGTGACTAGTTGAGAGAGCCTAGTTTTCCTTAGAAATGTTATCATGCCCCTGTGGGTGTGAATGACATGATTTTCAAGAGTGGCTTTCACTGCCAGTTCGTTGCAAATCTCTGCCTCCCTGACATTGCACAGAAAACTGGGAGTACACATCCCGGCTTCATCAGCGCACTGCGCATGCCCAGTGTGGCAGTGGTTAGACTCAGCCAGCAGTTACTGCCGGCTCTGCAAATATTGTGGCTTGCTGTATCCTTTGTCACATTGACTCCCTGGGCAAGTGCAGTGCGCTGATGAATCCAGGATCCGTATGCCCAGCTTACTGAATATTGTCAGGGAAGCAGAGATTTAAAAAGAGCGGGCAGTGACATAGCTCTTGCAATCATGTTAGTCATGCCCACAGGGGTATAATAACATGATTAGTGAGATGATTAGTCTAGGGAAAACAATGCCCTCTCAAATAGTAACTAGTGTTGAGCCACCCCCGTAGTGTTCGGGTTCGGTTCGGTTCGTCGAACACCGAGATGTTTGAGGAACTGTTCGTCGAACACCTTAGAATACCATCGAACACCCTTAAAACCAAAGGCAGGTAAACAAAAACACATAGAAACACATAGAAAACACCTTCAAAGGTGTCCAAAAGCTGACAAACTGCTCAGAAGACACTCTCTTTAAAAAAGCCGGCCGGCAATTCAGCAGCGGCAGACACCGGTACCCGACAATTTAGACAAGAAGGAATAGAGCATCACACATAGATTAGATAGATAGAAACATGTCAGTCACATATATAAGAAGTACAGTGACAGTGTTGGTTACTGTACTTGTCATTTAGTGTTAAAGGATTTATTAAAAAAAATATTAGTGTTTTCATGCACCGTCTCTTTAAAAAAGCCGGCCGGCAATTCAGCAGCGGTACCCGACAATTTATAACAGAAAGAATAGAGCTTCACACATAGATTAGATAGATAGAAACATGTCAGTCACATTTATAAGAAGTACAGTGATAGTGTTGATTACTGTACTTGTCATTTAGTGTTAAAATAAAGGATTTATTAAAAAAAAAATTGGCGTGGGGTTCCCCGTAATTTTAGTCTCTAGCAGAGGTTAAGCAGACGGCTGAGGCAGATGTTTGAAGCCTGGGAAGGGGGTAATACCTACGGAGCTTCCCAGGCTACTAATATCAGCCCCCAGCTGAATACCTAGCCTTTACTAGCTATTAAAATGGGGGACCCCCAAAAATATGATGTGGGGTCCCCCCTATTTTAATAGCTAGCAAAGGCTAGGCAGACAGCTGGGGGCTGATATTAATAGCCCAGGAAGGGTGCCATGAATATTGGCCCCCTCCCAGGCAAGAAACACCAGCCGTCAGCCGCCCCAGAAATGGCGCATCCATAGGATGCGCCAATTCTGGCACTTAGCCTCGCTCTTCCCACTGCCCTGTAGCGGTGGCAGTGGGGTAATAGGGTTGGGGTTGATGTCAGCTTATAATGCCAGCTGACATCAAGCCCAGGTTAGTTATTGGAGAGGCGTCTATAAGACACCCCCATTACTAACCCCATAGTCAAAGTTACAAGCATGCCTGCGCTCTGCAGTGTCTATGAAGGATGGCATGCTGGATGGCAGAGCTCAGCTGTGATCCAGCCTGTCATCTCAATGCCATCGCAGAGTGGGAGAATTCTCCTGCTGAAGCGCTGAGAATTTTCCCACGCTGTCAGTGACGTGCATGAGGTGAGCTGAGTTCATTGGACATGAGCTCACCTCATGCACGTCACTGACAGCGTGGGAAAATTCTCCTGCACTCACCGCATGCGCAGGAGAATTTTGCCACGCTGTCAGTGACGTGCATGAGGTGAGCTGAGTTCATTGGACATGAGCTCGGCTCATCTGGATGCCGTCACAGCCAGACACTGAGGAGCACAAGCAAGCCTGCTCTTCTCAGTGTCTGCCGCATGGCAAGCTGGATGGCAGCGTTCTGCTGTGGTCCAGCCTGTCATGTGAATGTAGCAAAGCTGAAGCTGTCGTGGGAACCATGGAAAGGTAAGGATGATGTGGCTTTATTATTTTACTTTTATTGCAGGAGATCGTTGGCTTCAGCTGGAATGGGCGTGATGGTAAGTATGGTTTAATTTAGAAAATAAAGAATTGTGTCTTTATTTCAATTAAAGGACTTTATTCTGGGTGTTTGTGTTTTTTTGTAACTTTGACTATGGGGTTAGTAATGGGGGTGTCTTATAGACGCTTCTCCATTACTAACCTGGGCTTGATGTCAGCTGGCATTATAAGCTGACATCAACCCCAACCCTATTACCCCACTGCCACTGCTACAGGGCAGTGGGAAGAGCGAGGCTAAGTGCCAGAATTGGCGCATCCATAGGCCTTTTCTGGGGCGGCTGACGGCTGGTGTTTCTAGCCTGGGAGGGGGCCAATATTCATGGCACCCTTCCTGGGCTATTAATATCAGCCCCCAGCTGTCTGCCTAGCCTTTGCTAGCTATTAAAATAGGGGGGACCCCACATCATATTTTTGGGGGTCCCCCATTTTAATAGCTAGTAAAGGCTAGGTATTCAGCTGGGGGCTGATATTAGTAGCCTGGGAAGCTCCGTGGGTATTACCCCCTTCCCAGGCTTCAAACATCTGCCCCAGCCGTCTGCTTAACCTCCGCTAGAGACTAAAATTACGGGGAACCCCAAGCCAATTTTTTTTTTAATAAATCCTTTATTTTAACACTAAATGACAAGTACAGTAATCAACACTATCACTGTACTTCTTATAAATGTGACTGACATGTTTCTATCTATCTAATCTATGTGTGATGCTCTATTCTTTCTGTTATAAATTGTCGGGTACGGCTGCTGAATTGCCTGCCGGCTTTTTTAAAGAGACGGTGCATGAAAACACTAATATTTTTTTTAATAAATCTTTTACACTAAATGACAAGTACAGTAACAACACTGTCACTGTACTTCTTATATATGTGACTGACATGTTTCTATCTATATAATCTATGTGTGATGCTCTATTCTTTCGGTTCTAAATTGTCGGGTACCGGTGTATGCCGCTGCTGAATTGCCGGCTTTTCATGTTTCACTGTGAGCACTGTTCCCATCGATTTGGGCAACCACTGTAATGCCACAACCACCATGGCTGTGGCATTACAGTGAGTGGCAGACAATTCCTGCATGATTGGTGCTCTAAATGCCAGACATGCAGGACACGCTTTTGGTGCACGAACAGTTATCGAGCATAACCTCGAACAGCCAAATTTTTTGCAAATCGTTCGTGTTCGCCGAACGGCTCGAACACCGCCCAAAACAGCTCGAATTTGAGATTGGCGAACAGTTCTAGTCGAACACCGCTCATCTCTAATAGTAACCCACTAATTTTCATATTTCCATAGCAGTTAGAAAACATATTTTTGGCATATGAGGAAATCAATAATACAATAAAATGGGCTTGTTAGGAAGGGTATATTGGTAAAAATACATGGTGGCAGTCTTGGGTGAATGGGAAAGCTTTCAGGTTCATTTTAAAAGTCTATTTATAATGAATTCACCCTGAGGAACCTTTATTGAAATAAAAAAAATACACAGTAACTACATGTTTCAATGTTTTGAGATACATGCACTTGTTAGAGAAAAGGAAATTATCTATTTTGTGCCCTTTAAATCTCCTAATTGGTATATGGCTATGTCAGAAGCTAAATTCCAGTCACGTTGTTTAAAAGCGAATAAGAATGGCTCTGTGAACAAAATGGCTGGACCAATGTACATATATGGTCAGGCAGAAAAAGTGAATAACCTAAATCATTAAAATAACAAAGTTTATTAATGACACAAAATTCAAGACATAAATATTAAAAGCAAAGGTGCTTCAAATAGGTATTTTGAGACATCTTTGCTTTAATATTTATGTCTTGCGTTTTGTATAATTAATTCATTTTAGGTTATTCACTTTTTCTGTCTAGTGAAGTCATACATGTACATTGGTCTAGGCATTTTGATTTACTATTTGCTTTAATGCCTTTATGACCTTGGACGTACAGGTACATCCAAGGTCATCTCCCTCCCTTTGATGCGTGCTCCGGCGCTGACCCCGCATCTTTCATGGCACATGACAGTTTATCTGATCGAGATCCACTCACGGCTGTTAACATGTTAAATGCCACTGTCAAACTCTGACAGCGACATTTAACATGGCTGCACCAGAAGCGCTTCGTAAGACCAACCCATCGACGCGCCCATCACATGGTCACGGGTCGCCGATGGGTTGGCATGACAACCCGGGGTCTGCAGGAGACCCCTGTGGTTATCATAGCAGATCTGTTCATACCAGATAAGGATTTTTGTTACATATAGCAGGGCTGAAGTCCTGCTATGTGTAACACAAGTGATCGGATGATCGCAGCTTCAAGTCTCCCATGGAGATATTGAAGCAAGTTTAAAGTAAAAAAAAATGTTTTTAAAAATATAAAAAAATGTAAAAAATATAAAAGTTCAAATCACCCCCTTTCGCCCCATTCACAATAAAACAATAAAAAAAAAAATACACATATTTGGTATTGACGTGTTCACAATTGTCCGATCTATCAATGTATAAAAAGAATTAATCCAATCAGCAAACAGTGTAACTAGAAAAAAAAAGGAAAATGCCATTTTTATGTTTTTTTGTTTGCTGCAACATTGCAACATCATATCTATCCCAAAATTGTATAAATATAAAGGTCAGCTCAGAGCCCAAAAAAATATGCCCTCACTCATCCCTAAATCCCGAAAAATTAAGACATTATGGGTCTTGGAAAATGGTGGCATTTTTTTTTTTTTACAAATTTTGGATTTTTTTTTCACCACTTAAATAAAAAAGAACCTATATGTGTTTGGTATCTACAAATTCGTAATGACCTGGAGAATCATAATGGCAAAAAAAAAAAAAAAAAAGCAATTGTGGAATTGAACTTTTTCTTTGCAATTTCACCGCACTTGGGAATTTTTTCCCCATTTTCCAGTACACCATATGGTAAAACCAATGGCGTCTTTCAAAAGTACAACTTGTCCCACAAAAACAAGCCCTCACATAGTCATATTGACCAAAAAATAAAAAAGTTATGGCTCTGGAAAGAGGGGAAGCAAAAAATGAAAACACAAAAATGGAAAAACCGAAGGTGGTAAAGGAGTTAAGTGAAACCTAATATGGCAGTAGATCATTATCTAGTGGGACACAATATATTGATTCTTTATGGTCATTCTAATGGCTGTTTTCAGTTGTCATTAAAACCCAACTACAGAGATACAATTTGAGTAGATTCACACTTTAAATATTACTTGAAATAGCTGAGTTCTAAAACATTAGCAGATTGGAAAAATCCGAGTACAATGATCTTCAAAATTGGAAGATGTCCAGCAGTGCCATGAGTTCAGACCTGGCAACAACCAGTGGGACCCAGCTACATCCATCTACTGTTCAGAAAGATCTGTCCAGAAGTGGTATTCATGGAAGAAATCTATTAGAAATTCTATACCTTTGACTTGAAAGCAAGGCCAAGTGGCTCAGTTCTGCATAAAAACATAAGAACTGGGGTGCAAAAAATGGCAGCAGGTCTTATGAGTCAAAATGTAAAATATTCAACTGTAACAGAAGAGCTTGGAGAGAGGTATAATAATGTTTGTAAGAATCAGTGAAACATGGGGGATTTCAGCAAATAGAGTTGAGGATTTGACTTGGATTAATGGTGTCCTAAATGCTGAGATATAGAAGCCGATATTTATACAGTATGGAAAGTATTGACAATGTATAGCTCTCTTTTAAATATTATCAAATCTTCCTTTAAAGAATCACTCCCCCTATCAAAGTTTTCATCATCTTAATATATTGCAGTCAACATATTATATAGCTCTGTGTACTTACAATTGATCATTTTGCCTTTCTACCCAGTAAGTTCTTTTCTTTACTCTGCTCTGTATAGAAACAGGAAGCCTGTTTTCCCCTGCAAAAATCATTCCCCTCTTCAACACTTGACCCAGCTGCCACCCCCCCCCCCCCCCGGCCAGGGAATTTTGCGGTGACTTATGACTCATACAGTGGAAATTTATCTCCTGTTTCTACATAAAGTTTAGAAGGATTTAGCTGGTCAGTTTTTAATCATGTGATGTCACAGAGCTAATGGAAAAGAGAAGAATTATCTGGGTAGAAAGACAAAATTAGCAATTGTAAGTACACAGTGCTTTATAATATGAAGACTGCAATATATTAAGAGGATAAGAACTTTGATGGTAGTGCTGCTTTAACTTACTTTTTCTCATTTTCATTTTTTTATTTTTACATATAAGTAAAAAAGGAAACAATCTGAAGTGTACAGTTAATGAATATAAAATGATAGATCAAATAAAGGCAAAATGACTTGTTCCTCTGGATAATTTAAATCTTCCTGAGGATATAAGATATATAATTTAATGGTTGACTCACTATGGGGCGCTTGCTGGTTATTTTCTAAACTTCCTCAATTTAACTGTTTACATTCACAGATTCTGGCAGATAATGTCTTTGCTACATTTCCTTTTTAAAATGCTCAATTTCCTTGTTCACTGTTATCAGTGGTGATATATTGTTATTTTTTTGGATGACCTTTGCAAAATGAAAGGAAAGTTTCACAAAATGAAAAAAGAAAGCCTAAAGGCACAGTACATACCCCGGAGTATCCTACAGGTTCTTCTGTGGAATAGGGGATGTGAATGAAATATGTAATAGTCTATCCATTTGTTTTTTTTTCTTTTGTATACGGAAATTGAAGCTCGTTGTTCCAATAAATCAGCTGCAGTGGGTAATAATAATGTGTGTAATTTATTTTTAAAGAAAATAATAATAATAATAATTATCACAATATCTTGACCTGCCTTAAGAGAGTCTGCCAGATAAACTGACAGTATAATCTAAACACATAGCCTTGAAAAATATGTAGCTCCTATAAAAATTGCATGTCTAATATTAGAATCTATGTCCGTTCTGAAGAAACTGAAATTAAAATATGGTAATTAGAGTGCTCAGGGTACTCTTGGTGTGGCCATGTGGTCAGGGCGCCATTCTGCCCACTGGTTTTGCATACGTCCATCACTCACACTGAAAGATATTTTCATGCTACAGGTTATACTCCAACACCAATGTCTCTCCTATGTCTCTCTGCATGCAGTGGTCCTTCCATGCAAGCCATGAACATGCACCATATTCGCAATGCCTTGTAATAAACTTAGTGTTATATTGAAGGAGTTATAGGAATAACTAAGGAATACATTAAAATAACATGGAGTTTGAAGAAATGAAACCCCAGAATCATTAAGCTAGGGGGAATAAAAGTATTTGCTAAAAATGTCAAATCAGAGGAGCTGATGGGTTCTTTTTAACCCTTCAACTATCAATAGGGTGAACCCTCCTAAGCCGTCTACATGGGCATGCAGGTTATAGAAAGTTGAATAAAAGGATACCATGATATCTGTGATCCAATGTCTTATTCCAGAGAAATCCACATTTTATCTCATTACGTAAATGAGCTGTTAGATCTGTGGGCCAAACATAGATCTCCCCGAGAACCAGCCTCCAGAGCTCAATTTAAATCAAAGGGGAGCTATCAGTGTGAGATATTTAATGACATACAGTTAAAATTAAAGCCGTACAGCAGGGCTCAGCTTTGTCTTATTACAAAAACACATCTTCAGCTTCAGTTGTCCCTTTCGTGGAGAAAAAATTAAAGATGCTGATCTAATTTCAGGTGGTTTTATTTGTCAAGTATATCATTTCTTCATCAGGACAAACTACAATCTTTCATTTTTTTTTCCATGGCAGCGCAGAACAACCTATTTGTGTCTCAAGTTCTATACATTTATCTCCTCATCGGTCTGCAGCAGGCTTAAGCCCTATAAGTGATTTTGTGCACACAACCCATCGAGGTGAGCACAATCATGAATATCTTTCTATACTGTTGCCCAGATAAGATCCTATATGCGTTTTGTTTACTCTCAAGTTTCTCTCTTTTGTATCCTCACAGTACTTTTAGCTTTGATGCACTGCCACACCCCAAAAAACAGGTTGTTTGAGTTGAAAGCTACAGAAGTGTTTGTTGTAGTCAAGTACAGCTCTGCAATTGAACTGACAGCAGAAGCACAGTACAGCTGCACAGTACAGCTGCAAATGTGTTTGTACAGAGACACAGTTCAGTTCTTCTATACTGTGTTAGTTATAGCCACACACAGCTCTGCATTGAGATAAGGAGAGCAGAAAGGAGTCATTACACATCACACTGGTAATGCCCCCTTATATTTAAAATAATATCTGGAGGCAGGTTCTCATGCAGATCAGTATTCTCCCCATAGCCTGGAACATATGAAAATGTGGGTTTCTCTGGGATAAGATTTTGTCTCACAGATATCAAGATACCACTTTATTCCATGTTTTATTACCTGCATGCTCATATAGATGGCTTAGGAGGGTTGATCCTACTAACAGACTCTCTTCAATGTCCCACACATTTTTCATTTTTTCTTTTTTAATTTATTGTGTTTTTGCTTTTTCCTCCCATTGTTCAAACAATCATCATTTATTTTATTTTTCTCTCAACATCGCCATAGGCGGGCTTTATTTTTTGCAGGCTGAGTTGTAGTTTTGGATTGAAATGGAGTATGAAGTGAAAAAATGTAATTCTGTAATTTTTTGGGGGGGTTTTGTTTGTATACTATTCATTTTGCTGTAAAAATTAATTGATAATATGATTCTCCAGGTCAGTACATTTATGGTAATATCAAACTTATAAAGATTTTTTTAGAGGTTAAAAAAAATTCTGAATCTTGTAATAAAAATAAAAAAATTGTATCACCATTTTCCAAGACCCATATATTTTTTTTTATTTTTCCATTCATGAACTTTTTTATGGCTGGGAGTGCAGAATTGACATTTTATTTTATACCATTTTGTGGTACATATAACATTTTAAATGCTTTGTATTGTATTTTTTAGGGGGAAGCTTTGCAAACAAAAGTTTAATTTCTGTGTTTTCTATTATGCTTTTTGATGTTTAATAAAGTTTAAAGGGAACCTGTCATGTCCCCAAACACTATTGGGTTATTCTGCAGGCCAATAGCACTACAATGTTTTCTGGCCACCTTACTCAAAAATTTTGCTACCTGCAGAAAATGAACTTTATTCCTCCCAGGAGCCTCCAGCTTCTAGTCATAGTAGCTAGGCCCAACCAGCTACAGTCACCGCTCAGTACACATTGAATGGCAGCTGTATGCAGGCTTCGACACTTTGATTGAGAGCTCGCAATGTAGTGCATCTGTACAGCAAAGGCTGAAGCTGCTGCAGCAATAAAGTTTATTTTCTTGCAGTAGCCGCCGCTTTCATTAAAGTGGTCTTAGAGCACTGTAACTCTATTAACCTGCAGATCAACCCTATATCTGCAGGTTAATAACATTTTTGGACATGACAACATATTTTGAAATGACGAGAGAATGCAGCTCCTGTTGCTGCAGTTAGAGGCAGATGCCAGCTGCAGTAAGTAACATAGCTGGCATTTGGTCTAGAAGAATAAAGTTCATTTCCTTTCAGTAGCCCGGCTTTCAGTGTGGCAGCCGCCACACAGCTTTTGAATGCTATTAACTTGCAGATCAACCCTATATTTTTGGACATGACAGCATATTTTGACATGACAAGACAATGCAGCTCCGGTCGCTGCAGTTACAGGCAGATGCCAACAATGCAACATAGCTGGCATTTGCATGGTATGAAGAAGGCTCAGCTCCTGAGCCACCTTCATACAGTCCCTAGCGACCCATGACAAAAATTTATATCATAGGTTGTTAAGAAGTTGAAAGGAATATCTTGTGTATTAACGTTTAGCTTCAATAAATATACTTAATGGGAATCTTTCATCAGGTTTTTGACACCTAATCTGAGAGAAGCATACAGAGACCTGATTCCAGCAGTATATCACTTACTATGCTGCTTGCTGAACTTTTGATAAAATCAGATTTATCAGCAGGAGATTATCACTACAGGACTAGTAAGTCTGCTGCCATGTAGTCCTCTATATTCATGAGCTCTCTATAACCACTCCTCCACCATTGATTGGTTGCTTTCTGCCTGTGAAAAGTGTGCACAGAATGCTACCAGTCAGTGGTGTGAGCAGGGTTATAAAGAGAATAGCATTCAGAGAACTGGTAGATTTGATGCAGATAGAACAGTTTTTAATCAAAACTACAGGAAGTAGCACAGTAAGTGACCCATCATTGGAATCATGGTCTCTACTCTTACATCGTGCTGCTGACCTCAGATGAGTTAACAAAAACCTGGCAACCTATTTCATTTCAAGGGAATCAGTCTTTTTTTTTTGCTATTTAATCTAACAGCAGCATAATGTAGGAGAAGAGACCCTGATTCCAACAATGTATCATTTAGTTTACTGGGTGCAGGAGTTGTGACAGAATCATAGTTTTCTTTCTTCAGCAGAGCTTGTGTAGCGCCCCGAGGGTTCGGCCGCTACAGGGGTATTGCACCTCTGCCAGAGGTGTGGTATTCCACTCCCAGGTAAGGATGGAGTATGGACCAGGGCTCAGTTAGCTGCATAGAGCACACACACCCCAGTTCCGAGGGACAGCTCAACGGTGCTCCCACTAGACAGAAGTGCAGGCACGACCGACTATGTCCCTGTCTGGAGTGGGGAGGGGGGTGGAACACCCAGTGCTGTAGGGGCAGATAGGGGTTGGTTCCTGAGCGTAGGTAGGAGCCCATTGGTTGCTGGTCACCTGGGCTCATGGTCAGAGGGAGGTATAAAAGGTGGGCACCTTCTTAGCTCAGGGAGAGAGAAGTTCGTTCTGTCCAGTGAGGAGAAGACAGGGAGTAGAGGCTCTGTAGGAGCTCTACTCCAGAAGGGCCTCGTGAGAGGCCGAGGAGGAGGTGAAGGGGAGCTGAGATTGTGGCTCATCCCAGCTCCAAGAGAAAGGAACAGAAGGGAACAGGAAGGAACAGAAAAGGAGAAGAAGAAACAGAGAAACAGAAGGGCTCAGGAACAAGAAGATGGAAGGGACCATAAGATCCCACGAGAATCCAGGGTGAAGGGTCAGGCAGATTAAGGGTACCGGATCCAAGTTGGTGGAGGAGAAACTACCCTCAGCCAAAGACCGGTCGTCGTGATCATTTATTGGTGCGACACCTCATCAAACCTGCTAGGAAGGCACCATATAGGACAGCAGAGGATGGGCCCACGTTTACCCGCACAAGTTCGCGGCAACTGGATAAAAGTGGGTCACTGGTGAGGCAGGCCAGAGAAAGGACAAAAGGGGGTCCTGAGCCATACTTCTGAACTGCCTGGGAGTTGACCGAGCCCCACACCTGGTGGACGCAGCACGGCTCGGGCGGTCACTACCGGTGCCGAAGGGACCCGGAGCACATGAACTATGAGTAAAGACCCTGGACTGTAACTTGTTGTCTGTGTGCTCCTTCGCGCCTCCAGCACTACTGGTATTGGGACTCTCACCACCATCGCTCCCACCATCCACTACACTGCCCTGGGGCTGCACTCTTCCCGTGGGGAGTCACACCACCTCAGCTGCACCCACCATCAGCCCCAGCGGTCTGCCCTGCAGCGGCGGTTCCTAACAACCACAATCCACTGGTGGCGTAGTCGGACATTATCTAAAGCACTTAGCAGACTACCATTGGTCTGACCACCCTGAGCCGCGGGACCGGGCCGCCACTACTACCCCCAGCGTCTCCCTATTGCCCGGTTCCGCGTGCCCCACGGCCCAGGGGGCGAGTCACTTGCAATGTTGAGCACCACCCACAACACAGCCTTCTCAGTACATTGTATATAAACAGAAAGCTGCTAATCAGTGGTGGAGGTGTGGTTGGATCAGCAAGCATAAGGCAGCTAGTCAGATAGTTATAATCATGTGCTGACTAAAACATTAAATTTATTGAAACAGTAACACACATCCCAGTAAGTGACACATCCCTGTAATCAAGATCTCATCTCCTACATCAGTCTGCTCTCAGATTACATACTAAAACCTGCTGACAAATTCCCTTTAAGTATGTTGATGAGAAATAATGTCCGTATTGGTTACATTTTTGCCTTTGTTCATTTATTTTACGTTGTATCTATTTTTTAAATATAAAAAAAATTGAAGTTTGCCACATTAAAAGCAAACCCTTCTTTTATTGTCTGCATAGACAGTACGGGCCGGTCTATATGTGTGTGTGTGTTTGTTTATATGTAGGTGTCTGTGTTTTGTGGTATTTGCAATGAATAAAGAAAAATGTCATAGTTATTACAGTTTATAGAAAGTGATCAAATAAAGCTTACTCCCTTAAAGTCAAGTAAGTCGAGAAATGCAAAAAGAAAGTTAAAATACACCTTCAAAGTTGGCAAAGGAAAATGTTTTTGATAACAAAGAATCCTGATTTAAATAATATGACATCTTGATGATAGATTATCTTAAAGTATAAATGCTTTCTACTGACCAGTTAATGAAGACAGTGAAGCCGGACCAGCATTTGTTATTACTGACTGTTTTGTGACTGGGTATTCAGGAAAGCTAATGGAATAATTGTGCTTTTCCTTTAGCTCAGTCAATTTTCTTATTAACTTACAATATTGGTTTTTATTCTAATCTAGTTGGCAGGTGTAGCATTTAGTGATGTTAGAAATGCCAACATCACTCACAGCTGTCTATATCACAATTATATGCTCTAAGAACCAGCATATGAGCAATGTTAATGCTGTACAATGAGTGATTGCAAGATGTATAGCAGAGTAGAAGAGGGAAATTTGTGGCAGATGAGAAAATCCCAAAATTAGAACCATCATGTGAAAGTCAAATTTAGGTATGGACAGGGGTGGATTAAGAGTAGCAAGGGCCCCGGGCAGTTTAGAAGGTGCGCCCCCCCCCCACGCACACACACACACACACACCTGATGCATCACGTGACATGTCACATGATCCCCTTTGATAGATCATATGATAGTTCACGTGAAATTAATTTGGCACAATATTAATTATAATAATTTTTTTTAGGCTGTGTGCCCACTATGCGTTTTTTAAGCAATTCCGCTGCAGAAACACTTAAAAACACTTGGTAGAAGGCCTGCCATGTTCCCAATGATAATCCGCATGTGCTGTGCACATGCTGCGGAAATTTCCGCTGCGGATTATCATTGCGGAAAAATCGGCAGCACTACCAATTATTTTGCAGAAGCGTGGCGCTTTCGCCGCCATTGACTTGCATTGGAACACATGGAATCCGCATCACTACATCTGTACATGCAGAATCCATGCGTTTCAATGTGCGGATGGTACCCGGGTTTGGAGAAGAGGAGACTCTCCTCCAGACCCGGGTACCATAGAACCTGTAAAAAAAGAGTAAAATAAAAAAAAAATATTATACTTACCTTCTGATGGCCCCCGGTGTCTTTATCCGATGCGTCCTGGCTTGCCGGCAGCTCGCGATGATCTGAAAAGGACCTGCCGTTACGTCATTTAGTCATGTGACGGGTCACGCGACCGCTGACATGGGCAGGCCATCAGAAGTAGTGTTGAGCCACCCCCGTAGTGTTCGAGTTCGGTTCGGTTCGTCGAACACCCTTGTGTTCGCCGAACTGTTCGCCGAACACCTTCGAACACCGTTAAAACCAATGGCAGGCAAACAAAAACACATAGAAACACATAGAAAACACCTTCAAAGGTGTCCAAAAGCTGACAAACTGCTCTGAAGACACAACTAGCACATGGAAAAGTGACAAGTACATATAGTCATGAGAAAAGAAAAGAGGTGGAGGAGTAAAAGGAGGGGGAGACACAGATATAGGCATGTCATGCCCTTCTAAAATCCAAAAAGTGAGAAGCCGACACGGCCAGTCCGTTCCTGCCCGTGCCACCTCCATGTCGCCGGGTTTGTGCCAGAGCCACGGTGGACCCTGACGGCCAGTCCCCCTCTCCCAATACTGGAGCCTGTCCGCTGGTGGGTCGAGCCCCCCCGCGGTGGGGGGGGGGGGTAACATCTGAAGAAAGACCATCTTCCAGCCAAACTAACATGTCGACTTCTTTTCGTGGACAATGTGATACGATCCCTTTGTTACGGACACGCCCATCGCTACAAATTCCAGATGAGGCACAAAAACAGCAGGTGCTTCAGCGGATATCAAGTGATCCTTCAAGTGGGCTCTCCTCCACCTCAATTTCAACATCACAAATACTCCAGTCCTCAGAGGTGTCACCGCAATCGCACTTTCTTCCTCACCGCTCCCAAGTCCCCAGCTGCCCGCCTGAGTATGGGGTAACACAGATGGTTGAGTCTGCAGAGCTGTTTACTCATACTTTAGCCTGGGAAACGGAGGTCTGCTCCAGAGCTTCTGTTAATCCAGATGAGGAAATGATCTGTACTGATGCCCAGAATCTTTATAAGTCGGATCCAGGAACAGATGAAGGTTCTGAGCATAATGTAGACCCTCGTTCCCAAACTGTAACTCCTGTTGGTGGAGACAATGAAGAAGACGATGATGAGACTCAAATACCTGATTGGAGCGACAACTTGACTTTTCGGTCAGGGCAGGAAGAGGTTGGCTTTGAGGACGACCGGTGTGATAACACACAGGGTGATGATGACAAGGTTGGAGATCCCACTTACTGTCAACCTACAGTCAGCCAGTCGATGAGGTCACCCGGGCCTTTGCCTGGCCTTGGGGATGTCGCGGTGGTCGGCTCCCTGGCCTGTACCCTGGGGTCACTCTTTAAAAGGGTGGATAATTGTTAATTTTAAAAGAGTTCGTAACGCCACCTGTGGTATCTGGTGAGAAGCACCAGCGCTGCAGCAGTCCACTGAGGCCCGTGATAAGGCAGCTCGATGGTATAGCTCCCCACAGGTGGAGCTAGGTCTCAGGGCAGCGTATGCAGGGGGAATGCAGGACAGGCGAGACCCAGCTGGGTCAGAGCAAGAACGGTAACGGACACGGTAGTCACTTCAGTACCTTTTACTGGAGGAAATTCAGGCACATCCCGGAGCACTGTAGGGTGAAGGGTGCATATCAGGATCCTCCCCAATGAGCGGATGTTTCTTGCCTCTGCTTAGTAAGTTTCAGACCTGCCTGGAGTAAGGCCTAACTTTGTCTCTGTCCTGCGCTGGCTGACCTTGTGGTAGGGCCTTCTTCACGCTCCCAGTATGCGGGGCTCAAGCGTTTCCTGGCTCTGTAACGTATCAGCACCTTAGCGATCCTGGGACTTGTAGTTCTCCAGGGATTCCGGTTATGCCTTACTGGGTCATAGAGATCCCGGTAAGCTCGGATCCGGTGTCCGGTAAATGTTTCTGGGTGAGCTGGTTAAGCTCCACAGCCCCTTATGTACTAACTCACCACTCGCCTTCGGCCTACTCGGACCCTCACTAGGCTATACACACTAACAGCAGCTTGCCCCGCTTCACCGATCTTATGGCGCCGGCACACCTTAAGCTCTATCTGGGCTCCCTGAATCTAGCTAGCAGGAGCCTCGTGCTCCACTGCTGAACTATTAACTGAGTTCTCTAGACTAGACTGAGCTCCACTGCAGACTGACCTCTCTTAGGCTTCTCTACTGCAGGAACTCTTCAGAGGAACTGAACTGCCTAGCTCCACCTTCCCTATTTATATCCCTAACGGGCTCCCTCTGCTGGTCTGAGGTGGAAGGTGGAGATGTGTGAATGTTTATGGGGGCCTCTTGTGGAGCATTCCATCAATACACTCTTCTAGGATCTGTGATACCAAGCGCAGCGGGGCGTCACAGATGCTATTGACGACGAGGTTAGGTTGCGCCTTCCTGGACAGAGACGGAGTACTGGAAGCACGTCAACAACTGCATCCTCAACCACAACTCTGCCTCTGACCACAAGTTGTAGTGGCTCTTCAGGTCTCATGGGCTCTAAGCCTTGCATAGCCTGGGCATTTATTCAGATCGATAAGGATGACCCAACTCGTGTTATCTGTAACATTTGTCACCAAAAGCTAAGTAGAGGCCAAAAAATCCATAGTTTGAGTACTTCATGCATGTACCGTCACATGGATATGAAGCATAAGTTGCAGTGGGAAGCTCACTATGCTACAATGCGGCCTAGCAGGCTGGGCCAACCACCGTCTGCCCCATCTTGTGCATCCGCGGCCTCTTCATCCTCTGTGACTGGGGGGATAGCAGTCACACATGTTTTTGGACGCAGACGTGCCACCTCTTTACCTGCAACAGCCAGTGTGATTGGCAGGTCGTCAGTTCATTGGGAAGTGGAAACACCTGCTGGTGTTGAGAGCTCTCTGACACCGAGAACACCACCTTTGGATCAAGGCAACATAACATGTCCACCTGCATCTTCCTCACAGACCGGCAGTTTGCCGGGGACTCCCTACTCAACCCCGTCAAAGCACAACAGCCAGTCCTCGGTCCCTCAGATGTGGAAAAGTAAAAGACCTTTTCCTCCTAGCCATGAGAAAGCTAAGAGGTTGAATTTCACCATCTGCAAGCTGTTGGCTACAGAAATGCTGCCTTTCCGCCTGGAGGACACAGTGGATTTTCGAGACCTTATGTCCGTCGCAGTGCCCCAGTACCAGATGCCCAGTCGGCACTACTTCTCAATGAAAGGTGTGCCTGCGCTCCACCAGCATGTCGCACACAACATCACCGCTTCTTTGAGAAACTCTGTGTGTGACAGGGTGCATTTCACCACAGACACTTAGACGAGTAGGCATGGACAGGGGCGTTACATGTCGCTGACTGGGCACTGGGTAACTATGGTGACAGCAGCACAAGGGGCTGCTGTCCAAGTCTTACCGTCCCCACGAGTTTTGCGTCAATCCTCTTTATCTCGAAGTTCCTCCACTGCTTCTGCCTCCTCAACCTCCTCTCGGTCCTCTACCTGCACCCAAAGCCTGTCTGGTAATGCCACCTGCTTTCTAACTGCGCAGAAGGAATCCTGCACACCTCCTTACTATGCTGGCAGCAGGACTCAACGGTATCAGTGTTTACTTTGAAATGTCTGGGAAATGTGAGTCACACAGCTGAGGACTTGTGGTCAGCTCAGGAGACCCAGTTTCATGAATGGTTGTCTCCACTGGACCTGCAACCAGGGAAGGCCGTGTGCGACAATGCTGCAAACCTGGGTGCGGCCCTTCGCCGGGGCAATGTCACACACGTGCCTTGTATGGCTCACGTGTTTAACCTGGTTGTCCATCAATTTTTAGCCCACTATCCCGGACTAGATGGCCTTCTGCAGAGGGCACGGTCGCTGTGTGCTCACTTCCGCCGTTCGCTTCCCGCAGCTCAATGACTTACATCTCTACAGAAGTCGTTGGGCCTGCCAGTTCACCGGCTGAAATGCGATGTGCCAACACGGTGGAATTCAACTCTGCACATGTTGCAGTGACTGTGGCAGCACCGACAAGCCCTGGTGCAATACGTTCTGACGTATAGCCTGGGCCAACGAGATCCAGAGGTGGGGCAAATCACGCTGCAGGAGTGGTCTCAGATCAGGGACCTAAGAAGTTGACGCGCCCCCTGGGCCGTGGGGTACCCTGACCCGGGCCGGTAGATGCTGGGGGTTGTAGTCACTGTGGCGGTGACCCGGTCCGTGACCCAGGGCGGTCAATCCAATGGTAATTTGTATATATGGATTTTATAATGTCCGACTATGCCACCTGTGGAGTGCGGCCAAAGGGGCCGCCGCTGTGGAACAGTCCTCTGAAGCTGGTGGTTTTGCAGCAATGGTATTATTACTCACCACAGGAAGAGTGTAGCTTCAGGGCAGTGTGGGTGGATGATGGTGGTTGTAGTGCAGGGAGTCAGTAATGAACACAGAGTCCATGTGATGCAGTCCCAAGATCTTTACTCACAGTTGTTGCAGTCCAGATTACAGGTACCAGAGCAATCTCACCCGTCGTGCTGTGTGTACTCAGTGAGGGGCTCAGTCCACCCCCAGATAGCTCCGGAGTACTTAGCAGGACCCCTTTCTGTGTGTCCTTTCTCTGGCCTTCTCCCTGAACCTCACACCCAGTGACACTTCTATCTGGTATCCTCGGGCCTTGGCAGGCGACTTGTGTTCCGTTCCCTGGGTCCTATGTGGCTACCTTCTTAGTGAGACTGGTGTGGACTTTTGCCTGCAGTACATGAAATGCTGCAGCCTCCGGTTTCTAGTTGAGCCTTGCTGTTTCTCCTCTAGTAGAGGGATCGGTTCCCCTTATCTGGCCTGACCCCTCTACCTCCTGGTAGCAGCGGGAGTACGGGTGGCCTTCTACACGGCCCGTAGCCCTAGGATCCCTTCAGTTCCTGGAGCCTTCCTGCTCCCACTCCTCTCTTCTCTCCTTCAGTCCTGGGCCTCCCAGGCTAGGCCCGCCTCCGGAGCAGAGCTTATGCCGAGCCTCTGCGGCTGTCACTTTTCCTCCTCTCACTGGCTTGCTCTTTCTAAGATGGCTTCCTATTTATACTCTCCCTGTAATGTGCTCCCCTAAGCTGCTCCCCTAAGCAGCCACTACATAGGACCCTCCCACCAGCTAGTGACCTGGGACTGTGCTCTCCCTTAGGAGCAATCTCGCCCTACCCCCACTGCGGGTATGTGTTGGATGCAGGCGTTAGGGTCCCGAGCCATACGCCTTCCTTACCTGAGGGTGAGATACCACTCCTCTGGGTGAGATGCAGTAACTCTGTGGCGACTGAACCCTCAGGGGCACCACACACCCTTCTGCACAGTTTTGAAATGGCGACGAAGATGTTTAGTGCTGACGATGATGCCATTATCAGCATGACTATTCCGGTGATTTATATGCTGGAGCACACATTAAACAGAACTTAGAGTCAGGTGGTGGGACAAGAGGAGGTGGAGGAAGTAGAGGAGGAGTGGTATGCGGAAGAGATAACATCTCCAAGGTCCAGACGGTTGGCAGCACCAAGGCGGCAGGCATGGGAGGGTAGGGGAGAGGGATTAACCAGGGCGCATGGTAGCAGCCAAACTGTTGTGGAAGGTGCAGGAGCTGAGGAAGAAGTGGAGGATGAACTGGCGATGGGCATGGAAGACTCATCAGATGAAGGAGACCTTGATCACATTTCTGTTGTGCGAGGTTGGGGGGAGAGAGCTAAGGAAGGAAGCATGATTCTTACCTCGCTACCAACACAACAAGGACTTGGTCCTCCTGGATGCGCAAGACACATGAGTGCCTTTTTGCTGCACTACCTGCAACATGACCCTCAGATTGCAGAATTCGAAGTAATCCCGACTACTGGGTTGCCACACTCTTAGATCCCCGGTACAAAAGTAAATTTGCCGAAATAATTCCTGCCATAAAAAGGGATTGACGCATGCAGGAGTATCTGCAGACGCTGTTGCAGAATCTTACATGTGCTTTTCCACAAAACACCAGTGGTGCACGAAGTGAATCTCACAGTTCTAACTTGCCAACCGTGGGACTGTTGAGTCTTCATCACTCAAACCGTAACAGTAACACAGTATCTGCTGGTAACAGCAATTTTGTGGAATCGTTTCACCACTTTTTTAGACCATCCTTTGCAAGGCCACGAGAGACAAGAAGTCTGACACATAGTCAATGCCTAGAGAGGATGGTGCAGGAGTATCTCCAAGTGAACATCGAAGCCATGACTGTGTCACTGGACCCTTGCTCATTTTGGTATTCCAATCTGGATAAATGGCCGGAGCTCGCCACTCACGCCTTGGAGATCTTGTCATGCCCTGCAGCCAGTATTCTCTCTGAACGTGTGTTCAGCGCTGCTGATGATGTGCTGACAGATAAGCGCACGCGGCTGTCCACTGAGAATGTAGACAGACTCACGTTCATAAAGATGAACAAATCATGGATTCGCAAGGACTTTTTTAACCCTGTGTTATCCTTGGGAGACTAAAAGCTTGAGGATTTGGTAATATCACCTCACCAACCGTTTTAAGCAACTGTGGGGCAATTGATGCCACTTAACCCTAGAACGCATGACCATAAAAATTTACACTTTCATATACCTGGGGCCTTTGAGGCCCGTGTGCAAATAACATGGAATAACTCAAACTCAAATGACAAACAACTATATACATGAAGAATACCTAGAGTTTCAAAATTCTAACTAAAGTAATCTTGCAGAAAATAGAAAAAAATTAACAGGGCGGGACTGCGAGGCCCCAGGTATGCGTTCTAGGGTTAAGTGGTGTCTGTGCCACAATTTTGGGAAAAAATGGAGACTCTTTTTGGAGTCCCCTTGCTGTGTCTTACGTGACTTTGGCATCGTCAATTCCAGGTGGGTTGGGTCGCTCCCCCCCCTTTTAACTGTAAGAAACTACATACACTATGGCTTGGGGTAACACAGATGGTTGAGTCTGAAGAGCTGTTTACTCAGAGGTCTGCTCCAAATCTTCAGTGTCTGCTAGTCAGCGTAGAATTTTTAACTGCATCTAGCCTAGGCAATACTTTGGGCGTAGTAGCCCAGCTGCGAAGCAAGCTGCACCGCCTGTGTATCTAATAAGAATTTTTAAATGCATCTAGCCTAGGCAGACTGTGGGGACCCCCAACCAAACCCAGACGCTCAGCCCCCCTACCGCCCCCCTTTCCTTGACAATACAGTAATGTAACTCTTACAACTGGATGGATGAGGATCGGTCACAGCTTTATTAACTCTTTATACTCATTCCATTAGAAAGGCATTTTATTTCTAAAATAATTCAGCTTGTTGCAGCATGCCCTGGGTCTCCACTCCGGCAACTTGGCAAACAAGTGTAACTCTCCAACATGTCCTTTCTATTTCCAGGCCACGGAGGATCCTGCGTACTCGTATGCAGGACTCTGACCCCCACCCATCACTCTTCACGCTTGTTCCACTCCGTCCTGGAGTCCTGACAGGAATATGTCCAGTCCAATATCCATTAAGTGAACACCGTCGGGCCGTATGAGGCCTGCTTTATCTCCTTCCAGTTGTCGGTGTCGTACCACTACGCCGCCTCTGTCTCTACTAAATTTTGCCATCCGAATATTTATTACCCGCCTTGTCCATTCGATGGCCATGATGTCTCGCGCACCTTGCCATACCGCTATCGGCACAATCTCTGACCATACTATAGCTAGTTTTGTGAAAAACTCTCTGAAGCGCTCAGTGTCTAGTTTCATTATTGCCATTAGTTATGCGCTCTTGTGATGACCTAGGTTGTTTCCCCCGGCCTGTATAACTAAGATGACCGGACATCTTGCCTCTCTCCCTACCTTGATTACCTCCATTAGTACCTGTGGCCATAGCAGGCCTCTAATACCTCTCCAGTTGAAATATGTGTTATGAAACTCTAATTTCCTCCCGCCTATGCGGACTTTCGCCCTTTTTTTTGCCCAATATATATACGAGTGGCCTATCACCCACACTGTTGGCTTAGCGTCACCTGTAAAAGAAACAAACCACGTTAGGATAACAAGTCTGGTCTTATGTATCTTGCCAAACACGTGGATCGCCATCTCCCTATCCTCTGAACTTCCGTTTCTGACAGTCCTGCTCTTGCTGCTTCCGTGGCCGCGCCTATGCGGATTGAGTGTGTCCCGTAATCTTTGGGGTGGTTCCCTGCCGATGTTATGCATTTATTAAATATAGCTTGGAACTGGTATCTTGATAATGGCGTTCCATCAATGTGTGATAGGAAGAAATTACTTTGTGATCTGATGGTTAGATATGTTTTTACTATTGTTACCCGACTCAGTGTACCGTTTGTGGGTTGTAGAAGTACCCAAGTGCCCCTGCCCGCTGGAACCATTTTCGATTTGTGTATGCGTAGACGTATTGCATTATTGGCTATGACTACGTCCTGGTGTAATGAGCCTCCACTGGTGGTAATTTTGGATTGAGGGACTAATTCGCTTATGCATAGCGCCCCGAAGAAGGCGATCACAAATGCAGTAGACAGTAGAGTTGCTTCAAATTGTGAGTGTCATGTTAATGGTGTTAGGGATATGATGTGAGAAATCAGTTTTAGCGACACGGGACGGGACGTCTACACTCCTGACTTTGCTGACCCCTTTTCCACCCTTTTATGGATTGTCTGATGATGAATCTTTGTCACATCTCCCCAATTCAGTAGTTGGAAGTGAAATGCTACTCCGGTCAGACACCGCTGCGCTGACGCCCCTGATATGCCCCTCATCATTAGCTGGTGGAGAAATTCTATGGTGACTTGTGATCTGGCTTTTTCACATTGGTCAGCCCGTCTGCCTGCTACTAGTCGTGTCCACTCTTCCCATGTGTTACCGTATGCTTGCCAACGTCGATGGGGCAACTGACGCTCTGATTAATGACATCAACTATTCGCCACTAGATCCCATAGGGAAGGTGGGCAACTGTTGCCCGATGGGTGGGCGTTGTGGAAGAGCTCTGTGAAAATCTGCCAATTGAATTGTTATAAAGCATTAGCAGCAGCTTTAGACCCCTCAGCATAGTGGCTAGCGCGGACCCATACATTGTGTTTTAGGCACAGGAATGCTAGCCGGCGTAGTAGGCTTAGCACTGGGAGAGACGATGATGCCATCTTATTAATGCAGTGCGCTAGGCTGGTGTTTTTTGTTATGAAGCATATATTTTTGAAAGCCAGGAGCGCGCCCCATATTTCAATTGCTACCACTATTGGGAAGAAAAATTATTTTCAGGGCTAGATGCAGCTAAAAATTATTATTAATTTTAAAGCTGGTGGAGCTTGGTATAGATGGCCTAATACAATGAGTCCCACACACTGCAAGAAGGCCAAATATTTTTTCAGAGGTAGATGCAGAAAAAAACTATTTTCAGTTTGCAACCTGATGGAGGTCAGTATAGATGGACTAATAGAACAAGTTCCACACACTGCTAGAAGGCCAAATATTTTTTCAGAGCTAGATGCAGATAAATATTACTTTTAATTTGCAACCTGATGGAGGTCAGTATAGATGGACTAATAGAACATGTCCCACACACTGCTAGAAGGCCAAATATTTTTTCAGAGCTAGATGCAGATAAAAATTATTTTTAATTTGCAACCTGATGGAGGTCAGTATAGATGGACTACTAGAACAAGTCCCACACACTGATAGAAGGCCAAATATTTTTTCAGAGCTAGATGCAGATAAAAAGTATTTTGAATTTGCAACCTGATGGAGGTCAGTATAGATGGACTAATAGAACAAGTCCCACACACTGCTAGAAGGCCAAATATTTTTTCAGAGCTAGATGCAGATAAAAATTATTTTTAATTTGCAACCTGATGGAGGTCAGTATAGATGGACTAATAGAACAAGTCCCACACACTGCTAGAAGGCCAAATATTTTTTTCAGAGCTAGATGCGGACAAAAAATTATTTTGATTTTGCAACCTGATGAAGGTCAGTATAGATGGACTAATAGAACAAGTCCCACACACTGCTAGAAGGCCAAATATTTTTTCAGAGCTAGATGCAGAAAAAAATTATATTCAATTTGCAACCTGATGGAGGTCAGTATACATGGACTAATAGAACAAGTCCCACACACAGCTAGAAGCTCAAATAATTTTTCAGAGGTAGATGCAGAAAAAAATTATATTCAGTTTGCAACCTGATGGAGGTCAGTATAGATGGACTAATAGAACAAGTCCCACACGCTGCTAGAAGGCCAAATATTTTTTCAGAGCTAGATGCAGAAAAATATTATATTCAATTTGCAACCTGATGGAGGTCAGTATAGATGGACTAGTAGAACAAGTCCCACACGCAGCTAGAAGCCCAAATATTTTTTCAGAGGTAGATGCAGAAAAAAATTACTTTCAGTTTGCAACCTGATGGAGGTCAGTATAGATGGACTAATAGAACAAGTCCCACACACTGCTAGAAGGCCAAACATTTTTTCAGAGCTAGATGCAGATACAAATTATTTTTAATTTGCAACCTGATGGAGGTCAGTATAGATGGACTAATAGAACAAGTCCCACACACAGCAAGAAGCTCAAATATTGTTTCAGAGGTAGATGCAGAAAAAAATTATATTCAGTTTGCATCCTGATGGAGGTCAGTATAGATGGACCAATAGAACAAGTCCCACACACTGCTAGAAGGCCAAATATTTTTTCTGAGCTAGATGCAGAAAAAAATTATTTTTATTTTGCAACCTGATGGAGGTCAGTATAGATGGACTAATAGAACAAGTCCCAAACACTGCTAGAAAGCCAAATATTTTTTCAGAGCTAGATGCAGATAAAAATTATTTTGAATTTGCAACCTGATGGAGGTCAGTATAGATGGACTAATAGAACAAGTCCCACACACTGCTAGAAGGCCGAATAATTTTTCAGAGCTAGATTGAGAAAAAAATGATATTCAATTTGCAACCTGATGGAGGTCAGTATAGATGGACTAATAGAACAAGTCCCACACACAGCTAGAAGCCCAAATATTTTTTCAGAGGTAGATGCAGAAAAAAATTATATTCAGTTTGCAACCTGATGGAGGTCAGTATAGATGGACTAATAGAACAAGTCCCACACACTGCTAGAAGGCCAAATATTTTTTCAGAACTAGATGCAGATAAAAATTATTTTTAATTTGCAACCTGATGGAGGTCAGTATAGATGGACTAATAGAACAAGTCCCACACACTGCTAGAAGGCCAAAAATTTTTTCAGAGCTAGATGCAGATAAAAATTATTTTGAATTTGCAACCTGATGGAGGTCAGTATAGATGGACTAATAGAACAAGTCCCACACAATGCTAGAAGGCCAAATATTTTTTCAGAGCTAGATGCAGAAAAATATTATATTCAATTTGCAACCTGATGGAGGTCAGTATAGATGGACTAATAGAACAAGTCCCACACGCAGCTAGAAGCCCAAATATTTTTTCAGAGGTAGATGCAGAAAAAAATTATTTTCAGCTTGCAACCTGATGGAGGTCAGTATAGATGGACTAATAGAACCAGTCCCACACACTGCTAGAAGGCCAAATATTTTTTCAGAGCTAGATGCAGATACAAATTATTTTTAATTTGCAACCTGATGGAGGTCAGTATAGATGGACTAATAGAACAAGTCTCACACACAGCAAGAAGCTCAAATATTTTTTCAGAGGTAGATGCAGAAAAAAATTATATTCAGTTTGCAACCTGATGGAGGTCAGTATAGATGGACTAATAGAACAAGTCCCACACACTGCTAGAAGGCCAAATATTTTTTCTGAGCTAGATGCAGATAAAAATAATTTTTATTTTGCAACCTGATGGAGGTCAGTATAGATGGACTAATAGAACAAGTCCCACACACTGCTAGAAGGCCAAATATTTTTTCAGAGCTAGATGCAGATAAAAATTATTTTGAATTTGCAACCTGATGGAGGTCAGTATAGATGGACTAATAGAACAAGTCCCACACACTGCTAGAAGGCCAAATATTTTTTCAGAGCTAGATGCAGATAAAAATTATTTTTAATTTGCAACCTGATGGAGGTCAGTATAGATGGACTAATAGAACAAGTCCCACACACTGCTAGAAGGCCAAATATTTTTTCAGAGCTAGATGCAGATAAAAATTATTTTTAATTTGCAACCTGATGGAGGTCAGTATAGATGGACTAATAGAACAAGTCCCACACACTGCTAGAAGGCCAAATATTTTTTCAGAGCTAGATGCAGACAAAAAAATATTTTGAATTTGCAACCTGATGGAGGTCAGTATAGATGGACTAATAGAACAAGTCCCACACACTGCTAGAAGGCCAAATATTTTTTCAGAGCTAGATGCAGAAAAAAATTATATTCAATTTGAAACCTAATGGAGGTCAGTATAGATGGAGTAATAGAACAAGTCCCACACACAGCTAGAAGCCCAAATATTTTCTCAGAGGTAGATGCAGAAAAAAATTATATTCAGTTTGCAACCTGATGGAGGTCAGTATAGATGGACTAATAGAACAAGTCCCACACACTGCTAGAAGGCCAAATATTTTTTCAGAGCTAGATGCAGAAAAAAATTATATTCAATTTGCAACCTGATGGAGGTCAGTATAGATGGACTAATAGAACAAGTTCCACACACAGCTAAAAGCCCAAATATTTTTTCAGAGGTAGATGCAGAAAAAAATTATATTCAGTTTGCAACCTGATGGAGGTCAGTATAGATGGACTAATAGAATGATGCTATGCCCAAAAGGTTTTACTTCACTAGGTGCAGTAAAAAAATTGGTATTCTATACACAGATGGTGTAGCTTGCAACACAGATAGGCTACTCCACTGACTAACACACTCTGCAATAGGCCAAAAAGGATTAGCTTTGCTAGATTTAGCCAAATGCTGTGAAAAAATCTTGCACAGCACTGGCACAGACCTGCCTGTCAAAAACTGATAGGAACTGATGTAACTTAGTCCTGAAAAGGACTGCAATTACAATTAGTCTTTACTCCCACAACCTATCTATTTAAGAGCACAGACCTGCCTGATAAAAGTCGTAGGAAATGCTGTAACCTAGTCCTTAAAAGGACTGCAATCACAGCTATTCCCTACTCTCAAGCTATCTGTAGATTTGTGCGAAAATTGGCTTGAAATTAACAAGGTATAGCGCACACAGCAACAGCGGTGCCATCTAACACGCAGCTGCAGCAGTGAGAAAATGGTGGCGACGGGGAAAATGGCTGGGTCTTATAGGGCAAGGACATGTGACATACACTGCCAATGACACATGCCCTTGCTTGTGTGAAAAAAAGCACTTCTCTCCGTGTGTGCGCTGCTGATAGGCTGACAGATTGCACCTCCCCACTGTAAATGCGGGAAAGAGAAAAAAAAAATGGAGATCTTCATTATTCCTGCAGAGATCCATCCTCTGCCCCTCCCCCCGCCCCGCTGTACACTCAAACTGCGTATTAACATTAATTTTCATCATTACTGAGAAAAAATCCAGTTATGATTTTGGTGCATGAACAGTTATCGAACATAACTTCGAACAGCCGAATTTTTTTCAAATCGTTCGTGTTCGCCGAATGGCTCCAACACCACCCAAAACAGCTCGAATTTGAGATTGGCAAACAGTTCGAGTCGAACAACGCTCATCTCTAATCAGAAGGTAATTATATATTTATTTTTTACCATTCTTTTGCGGTCACACTATATAAATCCATGCCGGTTGCATGGATTTATATAGTGTGACCAAGTTGTCAAGCACTTTCCAAGTGATGCTAAAATCGCTTTAAAAGCGCTTGTCAACCCGCATGCGGAAATGCATGTGAAGAACGCTTCACATCAGCAAGTCCCTGGCAGGAAAAACGCATGTACAATCCGCATGTACAATCCGCATGTACAATCCACATGCGTTTTTTCTGCCAGGGAGATGCAGAAACGCTCAAAAGAAATCCGGAGCATTTCTGCATCGTGGGCACATAGCCTTACATTAATTGTATGACTCAATATTGAGCACACGTAGCCATCTATACACAGCAGGAGGCCGCACGTAGCCATCTATACACAGCAGGAGTCCGCACGGCGCCATCTATACACAGCGGGAGGCCGCACGGCGCCATCTATACACAGCGGGAGGCCACACGGCACCATCTATACACAGCAGGGGGCCGCACGGTGCCATCTGTACACAGCAGGAGGCCACACGTAGCCATCTATACACAGCAGGAGGCCGCACGGCGCCATCTATACACAGCGGGAGGCCGCACGGCGCCATCTATACACAGCGGGAGGCCACACGGCACCATCTATACACAGCAGGAGGCCGCACGATGCCATCTGTACACAGCAGGAGGCCACACGTAGCCATCTATACACAGCAGGAGGCCGCACGGCGCCATCTATACACAGCGGGAGGCCGCACGGCGCCATCTATACACAGCGGGAGGCCACACGGCACCATCTATACACAGCAGGGGGCCGCACGGTGCCATATATACACAGCGGGAGGCCGCACGATGCCATCTGTACACAGCAGGGGGCCGCATAATGCCATCTATACACAGCGGGAGGCCGCACGGCGCCATCTGTACACAGTGGGAGGCCTCACGGCGCCCTCCCCAGAGACAGCAGGAGGCCACACGGTGCCATCTATACACAGCGGGAGGCCGCACGGCGCCATCTATACACAGCAGGGGGCCGCACGGTGCCATCTATACACAGCGGGAGGCAGCACGATGCCATCTATACACAGCAGGGGGCCGCACGATGCCATCTGTACAAAGCGGGAGGCCGCACGGCGCCATCTATGCACAGCGGGAAGCCGCACGGCACCATCTATACACAGTGGGAGGCCGCACGGCACCATCTATATGCAGCGGGAGGCCGCACTTCGCCATCTATACACAGCGGGAGGCTGCACGGCGCCATCTATACACAGCGGGAGGCAGCACGGCGCCCCCCCCCGGAGACAGCAGGAGGCCGCACTGCGCCATCTATACTCAGCAGGAGGCCGCACACAGTCACGCACGCACACAAACATATACAGACATATACATACACGCATAAACACATTTGAAACACAAAAATACATATAAACAGACATCGCACAAGGATATCTACCTGCACACACACACACACACACACACACACATACACAAACATACACACACACACATACCATCCCCCGGCTCGGCTCCAGTCCTCCTGGCTCCTGCTCCTCTCCAGTGGTAAGTTGCAGTGCAGGCCAGGTGCGCACTGCATGACGTCACAGCTAGGAGACACGGCCGCGCACAGGACCATGTCTCCTAACAGTGACGCGGCCGGGCCAGCACAGGGAAGTTAACTGCTGCAGTGCTGGCCCGGCCAAAGAAGAAGCAGAGGCCGTGCGCTGCTGCAGGGTGAGTGGTCCGGGGGCACCCCCCCGCCACTGTCAGCCGGTATGTGCCACTGGGTTAACATAGTGGAAGCCTGGACCCAGTCTTACCTTGGGACGGAACATGTCCTCTCGATGCCAAGGATTGCTGGCCCTAGGTCAATCAGGGTTGCACCCAGAGTCTACAGCTCCTGCACCTCATCTTCCTCAGCCACAATGCTGAAGAGTTGTGGACAGCTCTGAAAGAGCAGGCAGATCTGTGGCTCACACCACTGGACCTACGGCCAGGCATGGTCATGTGTGACAATGGCCGGAACCTGGTGGCGGCTTTGAGGCGAGGCAAGCTCACACACATACCATGCCTGGCCCATGTGCTTAACCTCATGGTTGAGCGGTTTCTCAAATCCTACCCAGAGCTGCGGGATCTGCTTGCTAAAGTATGCCGTGTTACGCTCACGCCCGGACTGACTGGCGTGAGCGTGATTAGTGATCCTACTGTACCATGAACTGAGGAGTGCCTGGAGGGGCGTAACTAAGTGTCAACCCGATCCGACCAAGGTCGCACAGCGGCTTAGTCGACTCCGTGGACCAAGGAGGAACCGAGCAGAGGGACCAGGTGCGACTCCAGGTCAGACCCCAGTCACAGTTGTTGACCCACACCGGGGAATGCAGGAACAGGCAGGTTAGACTGGCATACAGACAGGTGGGTATTGGCAAGTACGGCTGGTATGCAGACAGGTGGGTACTTGCAAGTACGGCTGGTATGCAGACAGGTGGGCACTGGCAAGCACGGCTGGTATGCAGACAGGTGGGCACTGGCAAACACGGCTGCTATGCAGACAGGTGGGCACTGGCAAGCACAGCTGGTATGCAGACAGGGAGATACTGGCAAGCACGGCTGGAGTGCAGACCGGGAGGTACTAGCAGGTTGGAGTGCAGCCTGGATAGGGTCCAGTACAGACTGGGAGACAGGTACAGAGCCGCAGATGCGGTAGATAAGCAGAGTAAAGCGAAACCGCAGGAGCGGAGGACAAGGCAGAGCAGAGAGAAACTGCAGGTGCAGTGGACAAGGCAGAGCAGAGCGAAACCGCCGGAGTGGTGGGCAAGGCAGAGCAGAGAGAAGCCGCCGGAGCGGTGGGCAAGGCAGAGCAGAGAGAAGCCGCCGGAGCGGTGGGAAAGTCAGAGCAGAGAGAAACCGCTGGTGCTGTGAGCAAGGCAGAGGAGAGAGAAGCTGCCGGAGCGGTGGGTAAGGCAGAGCAGAAGGAAGCCGCTGGAGCGGTGGGCAAGTCAGAGCAGAGAGAAACCGCCGGAGCGGTGGGCAAGTCAGAGCAGAGAGAAACTGCTGGTGGGGTGAGCAAGGCAGAGCAGAGAGAAGCCGCTGGAGCGGTGGGCAAGTCAGAGCAGAGAGAAGCCACCGGACAAGTGGGTAAGGCAGAGCAGAGGGAAGCCGCCAGAGCGGTGGGCAAGTCAGAGCAGAGAGAAACCGCCGGAGTGGTGGGCAAGTCAGAGCGGAGCGAAACCGCAGGTGCGGTGGACAAGGCAGAGAGCACAGGGCTCTGTTCACATTTAACAGACGGGAAAATACAAGAAGATACGGAGGAAGGGAAAAGGGACAAGCAGAACCAGATACACACAAGGTACTTCCTATGAAGTAGTGAGTGGACACAAATCTCACAAAAAGAAGTACAGAGACAACGAGTTGGAGTTAGGTGCAGGTTCAGATACTGCAGGAAAAGGGAAGGTACGGACATAGAGACAAACAGGTAACAGGCTAGGAAACAGTTCAGACAGGAACTGCTACTGCAATGAGATGCAAGAACGAGCCTGGGTATACAGCCCCCAGAGATGGCGGAAACGGACAAGAAGTCACAGATAACAGGTCTGGGTATGCAGCCCCCAGAGATGGCGGAAACAGACAAGAAGCAGAACTGGACCTGGCAACTTCAGAGTCAAGGAGCACACTGAATGTTAGTGTTGCTCAGGCACTTCCTACTGGATGGAGGGATTTAAATATCCAGTGACTCATAGCAATTGGCTGGAGACGCATTAGGGGTAAGCCCACAGCAGCTATAAGAATCAGGAAGTAACCGGGCCGCCGCCCTAAGCAGTCAGTCAAGAGACATGAACACAGCATGAACTGGAGCAAGATTTGCAGGCTGGACTGACAGGTATGCGGTCTTGCATAGTGGGAGGTGGTGCATTATGCAAGCACGCTGCCAGGGATGTTACAGTACCCCCCCTTTACACACCCTCTTCTTCAAGCCTGCAAGGGTCTTCTGCAGAGAATTTGGAGGCCAATCCTTCTCTTCAAGAGGATTACCTCTTCTGTCCATTAGAGGAAACGAAACTGATCTCATCATCTTGGTGACTAGGATGCTTCCTCCTATCAAGCCATCCTCAGCAACAGATGAAGTGGGTGAAGTACCAGGAACAGCACACAGGAAAGTCTCTCTTGGTTTGTTATCAGGTAGCACCCTGGTGGATTCAGGAGACAACTGGAGGTCCTCCGCCTGGTTGGAGGGGTGCAGAGACTCGGGGGTAACCACCGCCTTGACGTTCACTTTGCCAAGCTTACTGGATGAAGTGGGCGGCGTACCAGGTACCAGGTGTAGGAAAGTCTCTCTCCGTTTAACAGGTAGCACCCCGGGGAATTCAGGAGACAACTGGAGGTCCTCCGCCTGGTTGGAGGGGTGCAGAGACTTGGGGGTATTCACTGCTTCAATGTACACTTTGCCAAGCTTACTGGATGAAGTGGGTGAAGTACCAGGTACAGGGTGTAGGAAGGTCTCTCTCCCTTTGTTATTAGGTAGCACCCCGGAGGATTCAGGAGACAACTGAAGGTCCTCCGCCTGGATGGAGGGGTGCAGAGACTCGGGGGTAAACACCACCTTGATGGACGTAGGACCAGATTTATTAGAGACGGAGGGTTGTTGCTTTAGGACCATCTTCAGACTGGTTTCAGAGATGACTTGTCTGTAAGGCGGGACAGTACCTGAAGCCAGATCATTGGTACAATCGTCAAGACTGTGTGGGGACAACGCCTCCGCTACTCTTCCTTCAGAGACTTCAGCGCACAGCGATTCAGCGACTAGCAGATCTGGTGAAGAAGAAGAAACTGCTGACTGTCCTGAAGATGTGGGGACTGGACACCCCTTGTACCTTAGCAGTCCCCCAGGATACACCATGCAGGATCTCCAGACCTGAGTGGGCACCAGATCTCTCGGCTCTGGACGACCTGTGGGTAAGCCAGTCAGCACCTGGAATGTGAACTTCTTCATATGTAATGCTCCAATCTGGAGCTTAATTTGTACAGACATATTTTGACTGTTTCTGAGTAGGGCTCGTCCTTCTGCTGACAATGCCCAAACCGGCTTCTGGAGTTGTCGGACGGGAATCAGACACCGACTCTTCAAGGCTTTAAGCCCGAAACTTCCGGTTAATCCAAGGCCTTCACTTGCCATGGAGACTGTCATGGTCATCTGTGGAGAGGAAACATCAACGCAAAGGGCAGCCTCTCCTACAGGCCTAATGTCTTGGGATTCTCCAACCTTTGCTGGACAAAGACTGTCAGGGGGTCCCAAACCACCGCAGTGGGACCGCAATCCGATTTTGTGACTGAGTTCAGGCTTCTGCTTTGCCTGACGAACATAGTCATCCTTCATGGATTCTGTGCGGAAAGCTGCCTCTACAGGTTGGGCAACAGGAGGTCTTTGGGAGGACAGAACCTGGTGTGATGGTTTATCTCTATGCCTTGCACGTCTGGACTGCCTCTTGAGGTTGGGAAGAGAAGTATTCTGTGGAGCATAGTCATCCTGTGTGGATTCTGGGAGGGCAGCAGTCTCTTCGGGCTGGAGGACTGGTAGGCTACCTACACAATTACCCATCGGGGCTGCTCCGGGATATTGGGAAGGGAAGCTTTAGCAGAGGCTTCAGGATTAGGGTAATCGAAGACCATTAGAAAGGCCACCAGGAAGGCCTGCAGGTCAAAGATGAAAGGATCCCATGCTTCCCATAGGGGGTGATCCATTTCAAGGCATCACACGCTAGGTAGGACATCATGAATGCTACTTTAACACGATCAGTAGGAAAATAGTGTGCATAGAACTTGAAATGCAGCATGCATTGCTCCACAAATGCACGGCTACGTTTTGGATCCCCATAAAACCGTGGTGGATCCGCAGGAACAAGTGCTCATAGATCCATTTGGGCTGGTGCATAAATTGCCTGGGCCATAGCTTGAGAAATTTTTTTTTCTTGGTGCACGTATTCGCCAGAAAAGGATTCAAAATGTCTCTGAGAGTGAAAGGCCGTGGGGCTCAACGGGAACCATGGCCTAAGCAAACTGTTACGCTCGCGCCCGGACTGACTGGCGTGAGCGTGATTAGTGATCCCACTGTACCATGAACCGAGGAGTGTCTGGAGGGGCGTAACTAAGTATCAACCCGATCCGACCAAGGTCGCACGGTGGCTTAGTCGACTCCGTGGACCAAGGAGGAACCGAGCAGAGGGACCAGATGCTACGCCAGGTCAGACCCTCGTCACAGTTGTTGACCCACACTGGGGAATGCAGGAACAGGCAGGTTAGACTGGCATACAGGCAGGAGGGTATTGGCAAGTACTGCTGGTATGCAGACAGGTGGGTACTGGCAAGTACGGCTGGTATGCAGACAGGTGGGCACTGGCAAGCACGGCTGGTATGCAGACAGGTGGGCACTGGCAAGCACGGCTGGTATGCAGATAGGGAGATACTGGCAAGCACGGCTGGAGTGCAGACCGGGAGGTACTAGCAGGTTGGAGCGCAGGCTGGATAGGGTCCAGTACAGACTGGGAGACAGGTACAGAGCAGCAGATACGGTAGACAAGCAGAATAAAGCGAAACCGCCGGAGCGGAGGACAAGGCAGAGCAGAGAGGAACTGCTGGTGCGGTGAGCAAGCAGAGCGGAGCGAAAACCGCTTGTGCGGTGGGCAAGGAAGAGCAAAGCTGAACCACCGGAGCGGTGGACAAGGCAGAGCAGAGAGAAACTGCAGGTGCGGTGGACAAGGCAGAGCAGAGCGGAACCGCCGGAGCGGTGGGCAAGGCAGAGCAGAGAGAAGCCGCCGGAGCAGTGGGCAAGGCAGAGCAAAGAGAAGCCGCCGGAGCGGTGGGCAAGTCAGAGCAGAGAGAAACCGCTGGTGTGGTGAGCAAGGCTGAGCAGAGAGAAGCTGCCGGAGCGGTGGGTAAGTCAGAGCAGAGAGAAGCCGCCGGAGCGGTGGGTAAGGCAGAGCAGAGGGAAGCCGCAGGTGCGGTGGGCAAGTCAGAGCGGAGCGAAGCCACAGGTGAGGTGGACAAGGCAGAGAGGACAGGGCTCTGTTCACATGGAACTGACTGGAAAATACAAGAAGATACGGAGGAAGGGAAAAAGGACAAGCAGAACCAGATACACAAAAGGTACTTCCTATGAAGTAGTGAGTGGACACAAAACTCACAAACAGAAGTACAGAGACAACGAGTTGGAGTTAGGTACAGGTTCAGATACTGCAGGAAAAGGGAAGGTACGGACATAGAGACAAACATGTAACAGGCTAGGATACAGTTCAGACAGGAACTGCTACTGCAATGAGATACAAGAACGAGCCTGGGTATACAGCCCCCAGAGATGGCGGAAACGGACAAGAAGTCACAGATAACAGGTCTGGGTATGCAGCCCCCAGAGATGGCGGAAACAGACAAGAATTAGAACTGGACCTGGCAACTTCAGAGTCAAGGAGCACACTGAATGTTAGTGTTGCTCAGGCACTTCCTACTGGGTGGAGGGGGTTTAAATATCCAGTGACTCATAGCAATTGGCTGGAGATGCATTAGGGGTGCGCCCACAGCAGCTATAAGAATCAGGAAGTAACCGGGCCGCCGCCCTAAGCAGTCAGTCAAGAGACATGCACACAGCATGAACTGGAGCAAGATTTGCAGGCTGGACTGACAGGTAAGATTGCAGTCTTGCACAGTGGGAGGTGGTGCACTATGCAAACACACCGCCAGGGATGTTACACGGCGCCTGTGTGCCCATTTTAGAGAGTCAGCTACAGCTTCCGCCACCCTTGCCGTTTTTCAGTAGCATTTGCAGCTTCCAGCCACAGACTGGTGTGTGATGTCCCCACGCATTGGAACTCTGCACTGCAGATGTTGGCAAGGATTTCTGAGCAGAAGAGGGCAGTTGTTGAGAACCAGCATCAACAAGGCCGTTGGTATTCAGTTCAGACTCCACACATAAGACCTCAGGAGTAAACATGGATGTCAGACATATGTACCATCCTCCAAAACTTTGAGGACTCCACCAAGATGGTGAGCGGCAATGATGCCATAATTAGCATCACCATCCCACTTCTCTATCTTCTGAAATGCTCACTGCTCACAATCAAAGAAGATGCATTGCAGGCGGAACACGATGAGATGGAGAAAGGAACGATACAGGGTGATTACATACAGCCCAGACTCATCTCATCCCAACATGGATTGGGTGACAATGAGGAAGAGGAGGAGGAGGAAGAACAGGAGCTAGTTTCTTGCGCTATAGACGGTACTACCAGCACAACTATCATACCGTCTGTTCAGCGTGGATGGCCAGAGGACAGAGAGGAGGAGGAGGAGAGCATTGTCAGTCATCCTCTTGGTGAGGACACGGAAGTCTTGCCTGTTAGCAGTCTGGCACGCATGGCTGAGTTTATGTTACGCTGCCTTTCCCATGACCCTCGCGTTTTCAAAATTTTGGGTGACAGTCATTACTGGTTGGTGACACTTCTAGATCCACGCTGCAAGGAGAACTTTATATCTCTTATTCCTGAGGCGGACAGGTCTACAAAAATGGGGCAGTACCAGAAGACCCTTGTTGCGGAACTATTAAAAAAATTCCCATCAGAAAATGCTGGCGGCAGAGGTCACAGTTCGTTGGACAACCAAGGAGTATAGGCGAGAAAGCCACAAATGCAATCCAGCAGAGGCAGGGGAACACTGTCAAAGTTCTGGGAGAATTTTCTCAGCCCCTCTCATCGCACAGGCCCTGAGGCGCGGGGTACTCTAATAATAATAATAATCTTTATTTTTATATAGACAAGGAGTGCAAAGGTTTTGAAGATGCTGAGGGAGTACCTTGCCAACCATACCAACATCCTCCGTGATTCCTCTGTGCCTTATAATTATTGCGTATCCAAGCAGGATATGTGGAATGAACTGGCTCTCTACATCTTGGAGGTCCTGGCCTGCCCTGCCGCCAGTGTTTTATCAGAGCGGGTTTTTAGTGCCGCTGGTGGAATTATAACTGAAAAGTGTATCCGCCTGTCAACTGAAAATGCTGACAGGCTGACTCTTATAAAAATGAACTAGGGCTGGATTGGGCCAGACTTCTCATTAGCACCGAATGATAGCAGCATAACATAAACTCAAATCCAGTGTCTTTTTTTGGGAGGTGTATTCCCATGCACCTCTTCACACCCACACATGGGTATATGCTCCCTGATTTTGGCTTTTTGCTCTTGTCCTCCTCCTTCTCCTCATCCTCATCCTCCACCATCATATCACCAGGGTGACCGTGGTCCGTGATGCAACACCCACATAATTTTTTTAAAGGGTGTTTATGATGCCCGTAAAAAAAATTTTTTATACAGTATGTTCATGTATACCCCCCAGGGGTAAATGTTTGTCAGCCCATACACTTTGTGCATGGGTATTACAAGTATAGGAGACCCGCTCCTTTCTAATGGGAAAATTTTAATGAGGCCCTCCTCCACGTCTCTTCCAAGGGGCATTGGAGTGCCTCCCAATTTTTGGTAGCCCTTGCATTAATTGCATAGGCCAACACTATGGGAGACCCACTTCCTAAAAATGTGAACATTTTTTCATGAGGCCCTCTACATCTCTTCCAAGGGGCATTGGAGTGCCTCCCAATTTTTGGCAGCCCTTGCATTCACTGCATAGGCCAACACTATGGGAAACCCACTTCCTAATAATGGGAACATTTTTTTTCAGGAGGCCCTCCTCTACGTCTCTTCCAAGGGGCATTGGAGTGCCTCCAAATTTTTGGCAGCCCTTGCATTCACTGCATAGCCAAACACAATGGGAGACCCACTTCCTAATAATGGGAGCATTGTTTTCAGGAGGCCCTCCTCTAAGTCTCTTCAAAGCGGTATTGGGGTTGCATATGCAATAACAGTATAGGAGACCCACTCTTTAGTAATGGGAACAATAAAACATAGCTGGCTGATGGCTCTCTAAGAATAGTGAGGGCCGACTGCTGCCCCTTAAAGAATAGTAAAGGCCGCCTGATGGCCCTATAAAAATAGGCTTTGTGACTTTCAGAGTCCCTCCTTCATAAATGAAACATGATGTGTCTGATGATATCTCACACACCACATGGCCAGATAAGGTTGTAAAATGTTAAAATGACATTTCCTGGTGAATGCATTTGTCATGGTTGAAAGCAACGCAAAAGTGCCAAAATGCATCAAAAATGCTAAGTGTGAACATAGCCCAAGGTGTGGAAGAGTATTGTTGTTTTTGGTTTATTTTTGTTTTGATTTATTTTGCTTTATATACAAGTCATTACCCTAGAAAGGATGTTCCTTAACATATTTCCCAGGAAAATCCATTTTGGTTTCATTTTTGTATGTTTTATTGTGAGTCCGTAAAAGTGGCGTAATACCTCTGACAATGTTCTTGACAGAAGTAACCTGGGAGTCAGAAATGCTTCCAGGGGTCTTCCCCATGCTGTTCCCATGTCATTTGAGAACTGTTCCCATCGATTTGGGAAATTTTTAGGCCCTCTGCAGACCGCAGGGGGGAGCCGCCTGAAAAATGCTCGAGTTTCCCATAGACTTACGTTGGGCTCGTTGCTCGGGTCGAGCTCCCGAGTATTCCAATCTGCTCAACCCGAGCATCGAGCACCCGAGCATTTTAGTGCTCACCCATCACTAGTGTACAATGACTAAACCATAGTGATTGTTATGTTCTGCTACCAGAGCTAAGGAAAGAGAGGAGATCTGTCCCTACGATAGAACTCAGCTTAATCCCTACGATGTAACAGGGGACCTGATCCTGCGATCAGACCTGCTAAAGTCCTAAGCTAGTCTGTACGGAGACCTATAGATGTGGGGAAGGAATCCCTACAAGTACTAAGGACTGGGAGGAAAATGGGACACCTCCTAACAGAAATAGGAGCAGACAGACGAACAAACAAAATATATAGAACATAGAGGTCCGTAGACCAAGCAAACTAACAGAGTTAGATACAGAGCACAGGCTAGCTAGAAAGTAGTTAAACAATGAAGTCCAGCAAAGCCAGAAGGGCGGAGCAGGATTAAATAGGCCAACAAGGTCATGTGACCAGCAAAGGAAAAAACCTAAGAACAAGGTTCTAACAGTACCCCCCCTTCTAAGAGGATCCTCCGGATCCCCTGGGACCAGGCTTATCAGGAAATCTCCTGTGAAATGCTCTGATAAGTCTGGACGCGGAAACATCATCCGACCTCACCCAAGAGTTATCCTCGGGTCCGAAACCTTTCCAGGCCACAAGATACTGCAAACTACCTCTATACTGTCTAGAGTTAAGGATGCGAGAAATTTCATATTCCCCGTCCTCCACCACCGGAGGAACAGAGGCAGAGGCGTCACAATCCGATACAACAGCTTTTTTCAACAGAGAGACATGAAATACCGGATTAATTCTCCAGGAGGTAGGAACCTCCAACCTAACAGCAGATTGGTTGACAACCTGAAGCACCTTAAAGGGCCCTACAAACTTGGGACCCAATTTCTTAGAAGGAATCCTCAACCGCAGATTCCTAGAGGACAACCAAACCATGTCACCAACAGCGAACAAAACCTCCTGTCGTTTCCTATCAAAGTAGTCTTTAGATTTTCTGTTGGCCTCCTGAAGATTACCACGCACATCCGTCCAAACTCTCTCCAAATCACCGGAAAAATTCTCCTCCTCAGGCACGGCAGATCCCAACTTGGAGAACGACCCAAACGACGGATGTCTCCCAGAACAACAAAAAAAAGGCGAACAACCAGCAGAAGAAGATGTATGATTGTTCAGAGCAAATTCAGCAAGTGGCAGAAACTCAGACCACCCCTCTTGATTGTCTGCCACAAAACAACGCAAGAACTGCTCAACATCCTGGTTTTTCCTTTCTGTCTGGCCATTAGATTCAGGATGATATCCGGACGAGAACGGCAAATGAACTCCCAACCTGTCACAAAAGGCACGCCAAAAACGAGCCACGAACTGAGGACCCCTATCAGAAACAATGTCAGTAGGAACGCCATGAAGTCTGACAATTTCCTTGACAAAGGCCTTAGCGAGAGTTTTAGCGCAGGGCAGTTTGACGAAGGGAACCAAGTGACACATCTTGCTAAAACGGTCCACGATCACCCAGATGACAGTAAAACCCTCAGAGGGGGGAAGGTCAGTTATAAAGTCCATAGCCAAATGTGTCCAAGGAGCACTGGGAACCTCCAAAGGACAAAGCAACCCCGCAGCAGGAGTATGTGAGGACTTAGATCTAGCACAAATAGTACATTGGCGCACCCACTTAATGACTTCCTTCTGCCATCCAGGCCACCAAAAACTGCGACCCACCAGTCTCTTGGTCTCAGAGATTCCGGGATGACCTGCCAACCGAGATTCGTGACACTCAACAAACAAATCTCTCCTAAAGGTCCCAGGCACAAACAACCTCCCATGAGGAGTGTTAGATGGGGCATTCTCCTGTGCTTTAAGAATCTCATCTTCCAAAACGGAGTCCAAAGCAGCTATCACAACACCTTCTTGTAAAATGTTCTCCTCTTTCTCAGCACCGACTATGGGAGAAAAACTGCGAGACAAGGCATCCGCCTTAACATTCTTAGTACCAGGGATGTAAGTAACGGAGAAATTAAACCGCGAGAAAAACAGTGCCCACCTAGCCTGACGGGCATTCAGGCGCTTGGCAGCATCAAGATATATCAGATTTTTATGATCCGTAAGAACCTGAACGGGAAATTCCGCACCTTCCAAGAAGTGGCGCCAGTGTTCAAATGCGAGTTTAATAGCCAATAATTCCCGATTACCAATATCGTAATTCAGTTCAGTCTCCGAAATTTTTTTTGAAAAAAAGGCACAGGGATGTAATCCATCCCCGTTATCCTGAGACAATACTGCGCCAACCCCCACAGAGGAAGCATCAACCTCAACCAAAAACGGCTTAGTCACATCAGGCTGCATAAGGATGGGAGCAGAGGTGAACCTCTCCTTGAGATACACAAAAGCTTCAATGGCCTCAGAAGACCACTGAACCGCATCAGCACCTTTCCTGGTGAGATCGGTCAGAGGTTTGACAATACTAGAAAAATTTTTTATGAATTTTCTGTAATAATTGGCGAAACCCAAAAACCTCTGTATCGATTTCAAACCAATAGGCCTAGGCCATTCCTGTACAGCTTGAACTTTAACTGGGTCCATCTCAAAACCTTCGCTGGAGATAATGTAGCCCAAAAAACTAATTCTCTGTACAGCGAACTCACATTTCTCCAGCTTAGCAAAAAGCGAATTGTCCATTAATAACTGTAATACCTCACGTACGCTCCGCCAATGAGACTCCAGATCCGGCGAATAAATCAAAATGTCATCCAAATACACAACCACATTTTTGCCGATCAAAGGTCTAAAGATGTCATTAATAAGATTCTGAAAAAATGCAGGAGCATTAGTAAGACCAAAAGGCATAACCAGATTCTCAAAATGACCCACAGGAGTGTTAAAAGCAGTCTTCCATTCGTCACCCTCCTTCATGCGCAACAGATTGTATGCCCCCTTAAGGTCAATTTTAGAGAACCACTTGGCCCCCATTAACTGGTTAAACAGATCAGGAATCAATGGCAGTGGGTGAGGATTGCGTACAGTAATTTTGTTAATCTCATGAAAATCCAGACAAGGACGTAAACCGCCGTCCTTTTTTTTTACAAAAAAAAATCCAACCGCCACAGGAGACTTAGAGGGCCTAATGTGACCGGCGGCCAAACTTGTCTGTATGTATTCCTCCAAAGCCTTTCTCTCAGGAATAGTAAGGTTAAATAAACTACTTTTAGGAAGAGTCGCTCCAGGGACAAATTCAATAGAACAATCATAGTCTCTATGGGGAGGCAAAACCTGCGATTCCTTCTCAGAAAAAACTCTCCAAAAATCCTGAATAGGAACAGGCAATTCTCCCCTATCCAAAGCTGCAATACGCCCGTTACAACACTTGTCATAACATTTATGGCTCCAGGATTTAATTTCACTGGTAGACCAATCCAGTACAGGATTGTGAAATTTTAACCAGGGCAATCCCAATATTACTGGAGAAGGCAAGTTATTCAACACTACCAAATCCAATTTCTCATGGTGAACACCATTAATAGTGAGAGGAAATTCACAGACCTTGAGAGTAATATTCTTCAAAGGGGAACCATCCACAGAAACCACAGCAATGGGGGATGATAAAGGTTCGGGTTTTAAATTGAGTCTTTCCAAGAATCCCCCATCAATAACATTCAGAGTAGACCCACAATCAACAAACACCCGAAATTCCATTAATTTTTCCTGAGCAATCGTGGAAGCAGCTAAAAATACACCCTTGGAATTTAAACAGGCAATACGGGCATGACTGACCATTTTTTTTTTCTTTCTTGATACGAAGCTCACAGTCTTTAATTAAATGACCAGATTTTCCGCAATAGAAACACAAGCCTTCAGAAAATCTGCGATCTTTTTCTTGAGAGCGAGGTGCCATCGCTCCAATCTCCATCGATTCACCACTGTTAGTACACACATTCTCATAACCAGAAACTGACATAGCAGAGGATTTGCTCTCATTAACCCTTGCACGCAGTCTCCTATCCACCCGTATAGCTAATTGCATAGCCTGTTGCAAATCTTCAGGTGTAGGATAAGCAATTAGCAGGTCTTTAACCCTTTCACTGAGACCAGCAAGAAATAGACTTTTCAGAGCAGAATTGTTCCACCCTGTTTGAGTAGACCATCGACGGAAATGAGTACAATATTTTTCCACATTACCTGATCCCTGTCTCAAACGTCTTAACTCAGTCTCAACTGATGAGACACGGTCAGGATCATCATATAATAGTCCCAAAGCAGAAAAGAAACTATCTACTGAACTGAAGCATGTATCACTAGGTTGCAAAGAAAAGGCCCACTCCTGAGGCTCTTTGCACAAAAGTGACATTATAAACCCTATGCGCTGGGAATCATCCCCAGAGGACTTGGGTCTCAAACGAAAATACAATAAGCAAGCATTTTTAAATGAAAAAAATTCTCGGTGTTCACCAAAAAATAAATCCGGCAAACGTACCTTAGGCTCCAAGAAATGTGCTCCAGGACAGTTACTCACGTGCTGACGGAGCTCAGTCACCTCCAAAGAGAGTCCCTGCAGGTGTTTAGCCAAATCCAGAACCGACACCATGATGGAACAGAAAAAAAAAATCTTTCCTTAGAGCATTTGCTGGGCTGGACTTACTGTTATGTTCTGCTACCAGAGCTAAGGAAAGAGAGGAGATCTGTCCCTACGATAGAACTCAGCTTAATCCCTACGATGTAACAGGGGACCTGATCCTGCGATCAGACCTGCTAAAGTCCTAAGCTAGTCTGTACGGAGACCTATAGATGTGGGGAAGGAATCCCTACAAGTACTAAGGACTGGGAGGAAAATGGGACACCTCCTAACAGAAATAGTAGCAGACAGACGAACAAACAAAATATGTAGAACATAGAGGTCCGTAGACCAAGCAAACTAACAGAGTTAGATACAGAGCACAGGCTAGCTAGAACGTAGTTAAACAATGAAGTCCAGCAAAGCCAGAAGGGCGGAGCAGGATTAAATAGGCCAACAAGGTCATGTGACCAGCAAAGGAAAAAACCTAAGAACAAGGTTCTAACAGTGATATTACATCCTACAGAAACATTATTCACTGGCTGAGACAGGATATTACTACTAGGGATGAGTGGACCCATGGAAGCTCGGGTTCTGGTACCCGATCCAAACTTTATTCCAAAGATTGGTTTGGGTACCAGAACTGTACCCGAACTTGAACCATAACTCATCTCCCATTGAAAACTATAGGGACCCCAACTTTGGGCCAGAAAATTCTCTCTCTGTACTCCAGAACTTCCCCCGGAACTCTGAACATTGCAACGGACTTCTGTGTTCGGCATTCAGCACCGGACACCAACTGTCCGGTACTTATCCCGAACTTTTAAGTTTGGGTTCGCTCATCTCGAATTTAGTAATGTATCTACGAGGAGTAAATGTGTATGTCAAGTTTTATTGGCTGGAAAACTGGGTGACTGCTAGAAACTTTTAGTTTCTACTAAAGAAAAAAATTAGAGTGAAAAAGTAAAAATACAAAAATGTTGTTCCTTTATCATTTCCAACAGTGACGCAGAGGTATCTTTTACATTTTATGCTCTCTCTGACAATAACTACAACCATAAAACTGTTTCTGTCTTTTGCCCCAATCCGCTGAATGGAAAAGAGAGGTCCTACTTTTCTGGTATTTTAGGACTCCATTCTCTTTAAAACTGGCCTCGTAAACATGCAATGTAGTTAGTGTAGTATGGGATGAAGACAGTCCGGGTTAGTGGTAGGTTAGAATATGGCACTCAGGCACAAAACATCATAGTCCATAATTCTAGAACCAGATAGTTACATATATAGTTACATAGTTTATAAGGCCGAAAAAAGACAAGCGTCCATCCAGTTCAGCCTATTTCTTGTGCACTGCAGCTATTCCGCAGCGTTGATCCAGGGGAAGGCAACAATAAACCATGCGGTATAGGCCAATTTACATCATTGAGGAAAAATTCACTTCCCGACACCAATCTGACAGTCAGATTAAATCCCTGGATTAATTAAATAAGCATAAGATGTAATTTTATTGTTCTCAAGAAAGGCGTCCAGGCCTCTCTAGAACTCATTAAGTGAGTTGGACATCACCACTTCCTCTCCCAGAGAGTTCCAGAGTCTCACGGCTCTGACCGTAAAGAATCCCCTTCTATGCTGGTGCAGGAACCTCCTTTCCTCCAGACGCATAGTGTGCCCCCTCGTCTTTGTCACCATCCTTGGTATAAACAGGTCATGGGAGAGATCTCTGTACTGCCCCCTGATGTATTTATACAAGTTTATGAGGTCTCCCCTAAGCCTTCTCTTTTCCAACGTAAATAGGCCTAATTTTGACAACCTCTCTGGGTATTCTAGTCCCTCCATTCCCTTTATTACCTTAGTCGCCCTCCTTTGTACCCTCTCTAGCTCCAATATGTCTTTCCTGAGCACCGGAGCCCAGAACTGTGCACAATATTCTAAGTGCGGCCTTACCAGCGCTTTGTACAGAGGAAGAACAATGTTCTCATCATATGCCCCTATTCCTCTTCTGATGCATGCCATGACTCTATTTGCCTTCGCAGCTGCTGCCTGACAATGGGCACTCCAATTTAATTTGCTATTAACCAAGACGCCCAGGTTCTTCTCCATGTCAGATTTCCCTAACGGTTTCCCATTTAATATGTATGGGTGACTGCTGTTTTTCTTTCCCATGTGCATGACCTTACATTTATCGGCATTGAACCCCATTTGCCATTTTTTGGCCCAACTCCCCAATTTATCTAAATCCTCCTGTAGCTGTGCCCTATCCTCATCTGTATTAACTACTTTGCAAAGTTTAGTATCATCTGCAAATATTGCTATTTTACTATGCAACCCTTCCACTAGATCATTAATAAATATATTAAATAATATAGGGCCCAAGACAGACCCTTGAGGCACCCCGCTAGTAACCCTGACACACCCTGAGCTTACTCCATTGATAACCACCCTCTGCTTTCTATCACTCAGCCAGCTATTTACCCACTTGCACACATTATCCCCCAGACCAAGCATTCTCATTTTATAAACCAACCTTTTGTGTGGCACGGTATCAAACGCTTTGGAGAAGTCAAGGTATACAACATCCACTGACTCTCCGCGGTCCAGCTGTGAGCTCACCTCCTCGTAGAAGGCGATCAGGTTTGTTTGGCAGGAGCGATCCCTCATGAATCCATGTTGATATGGAGTTAGACAGTTATTATCATTAAGATATTCTACAATAGCATCTCTAAGAAATCCTTCAAACAATTTACCCACAACAGATGTTAAGCTTACTGGTCTATAGTTCCCAGGGTCACTTTTAGACCCCTTTTTGAATATTGGTACCACATTTGCTTGGCGCCAGTCTAGTGGGACAGTCCCTGTCCATAAAGAGTGCTTGAATATAAGATACAGCGGTCTGTCTATCACATTACTTAATTCTTTTAGTACCCGGGGGTGTATGCCATCTGGGCCTGGTGACTTGTCTATTTTGATATTATTTAGGCGTTTCTGAACTTCCTCCTGGGTTAGGTGGGTGATATTTAGCGGAGGGTTTACTTTATCACTCTGCATTTCCTCCGATAAATTGTTTTCTTTTGTGAAAACAGTGGAGAAGAAGCTATTGAGTAGGTTTGCTTTACCCTCATCACCCTCTATGATTTTACCCAGGTTATTTTTCAATGGGCCAACTCCATCAGTTTTAATCATTTTACTGTTTATATAGTTAAAGAACAGTTTGGGATTCGTTTTACTTTCCTTGGCAATTAGTCTCTCTGTCTCCTCTTTTACTATTCTTATTTGTTTCTTACAGATTTTGTTTTTTTCCCTATAAGATATTAGCGCTTCCTCGCTGCCTTCTTGTTTAAGTTTACCGAAAGCCCTTTTTTTGTTTTTCATTGCCCTCTTGACTTCCTTATTTAGCCACATTGGCTTCCTCCTATTCCTAGCCCTTTTATTCCCATAAGGTATGTACCTTCTACAGTGACTATGTAGGACTGTTTTGAAAATTTCCCATTTTCTATCCGTGCTCCTATTACTAAAGATACTATCCCAGTCTATAAGGTGAAGGGCATCTCTTAGCTGATCAAACTTTGCCCTCCTGAAGTTCAGTGTTTTTGTGACTCCCTTGCTGGGCACCCTACTGAAGCACATGTGGAATTGTATAATGTTGTGGTCACTATTTCCCAGGTGCCCCCCGACCAATGTCTTAAAGGGCTTGTCCAGTCAAAAGCAATAAATCTGCAGTCACTTTGTGTGCCTGCAGACTTATGAATCCCCCCAGTGCAGGCACTGTGCGGTATGAGACCCGGCAACGGACGGTATGTATTTGTTATACATACCCCTGGCCAGTGGGCATGGCCTTGCTCTCCATACACTTGTATAGAGAAAGGCTGTGCCTTCTAGTCGGACGCTCCCACTGGCTGTCCACGTCACTAGACAGGGCATGGCCTTAATTCATACAACACATACATACCCTCCATTACTGGGTCTCATACTGGCAAATCCCCGCACACACAGGGCCTGTGCTGGGGGGATTCATAAGTCTGCAGTCACACAGAGTGACTACAGACTTATCACTTTTGACCGGACAACCCCTTTAAGATTTAAGCATTTATGCTCTGTATATTAATTTACATGAGGTAACTAACTACCCTTCTAGTCCTTTCACCTCACAAAGGCTATAAACTGTACTAATGATGTGCCTGGTTTATGTTTTTACACTTCATGTAACTGCTTAGTCTCACTGATGAAACACATTAGGATTCTTTATACCATGCACAAAATTATATTAGTGTCACTTCACACTGTGCTGAAGTGCAAACGCATTTTAGATGTTTCTTTGCTTTACTCTTTCCACTGATGTTCACACACCTACACATTATACTAACACATTATAAGCTACATGACACTTGATAAAGTCTGTGATCCAAGTTAGTCTTTTATTCATTATCTCAGTATGTAGATATTTTAATTTGTGAAGCACATAGTAATTAGTGGTTTGCTTTTACACTGTTACCTGACACCATTATCCATTAGTATCACAGAAATTTAAATACTAACAATTTGCAACATCAAACAATTTAAAGGCTGCACAGGTTTGACTGCTTCATACAAATTTGTGTTGATCTCTAAATAGAGAGAAAGTAGTCAGTCTTTCCTGGGTTACATCTTGTTTTGCAAGGTTGTAGTCTAAGTACCTGGCTGTTCAGTCAGTGCAATTGAATTTTTTGAAGTGCACTAGTTTGTTGCAATGTCATAAAAAACATAATGTCCATGATGTCATATATACTGTAGAAATTGCTGCTTCCTCAGCATCTTCTTATAGCCCCAAAGCTGGCACTGACGGGGTAATGTGAATGGAACTGCGAATTTCATGAAATTACAGGGAATGGTCAGTGATATCAACTTCCTGTTTGTGGCACATTAATATATGGGAGGGGGATAACTTTTCCAGATGGGTGGTGTCCATGGTGGCCATTTTGAAGTCGGCCATTTTGGATCCAAATTTATTTTTTTCAATGTGAAGAGGGTCATGTGACACATCAAACTTATTGAGAATTTCATAAGAAAAACAATAATGTGCTTGGTTTTGATGTAACTTTATTCTTTCATGAGTTATTTACAAGTTTCTCTTTGTTTACAGCCATTGACATGTCACAGAAGTTAACACGTGAGGAGCAGATAGAAATTGTGTTGATTTTTGGTGAACGCAGTAACCAGGTCATTGCAGCAGATTTCAATGCAAGACACCCTATGAGACCACCCATCTCCCATGCTACAGTTAGCAAACTGCTTGCCAAATTTCTTGAAACAGGTTCAGTGCTGGATTTGCCAAAATGTGGACGCAAGAAAACTGTCACTAATGAAGAAACATCAGTGGCTATCCTAGCTTCATTCAGCAAGAGCCCACAGCATAGCACTCGCATGTCACTGGAAAATGGCATCAGTCAAACATCCCTTCAGCGGATATTAGCTACTCAAAAATGGCACCCTTACAAAATCCAGCTGCTGCAGCATCTCAATGAGGATGACCCAGATCGGCGCACTGAATTTGCAGAATGGGAAAAACAAAAATTGGAACAGGACCCTCAGTTTACACAGAACATTATGTTCAGTGTTGAGGCAAACTTTTTTGTGAATGGTAAAGTTAACAAACAAAACCACCGCTATTGGTCTGACACTAACCCACAGTGGATAGATCCCTCCAAGACTATTGGAACACAAAAATTGATGGTATGGTGTGGTATATGGGGTACAAAGATAGTGGGGCCATTCTTCATCAATGGAAACCTCAATGCCACTGGATATCTGAAATTGCTACATGATGATGTGTTGCCCTCTTTATGCACTGAAGATGGCACGTTCCCTGAGTTTTTCCAACAAGATGGTGCACCATCACATTATGCGTGTCAGGTCCGAGCATTCCTACATGAACAGTTTTCCGGAAAGTGGATTGGTCATCGTGGGCCAATTGAATGGCCACCAAGGTCTCCCTATCTGACCCCTTAGACTTTTATCTTTGGGGTCATCTGAAGGAAATTGTCTACGCTGTGAAGATACGAGATGTGCAGCATCTGAAACAACGGATACTGGAAGCCTGTGCTAGCATTTCTTCTGCGATGTTGCAGTGTGTCAAGAGTGGCAGAAGAGGGTTGCATTGACAATCCAACATAATGGGCAGCACTTTGAACACATTTAATAAGGGGTCATCAACTTGTAAATAACTCTTGAAAGAATAAAGTTACGTTAAAACCAAGCACACCATTGTTCTTCTTATGAAATTCTCAATAAGTTTGATGCGTCACATGACCCTCTTCACATTGAAAAAAATAAAGTTGGATCCAAAATGGCCAACTTCAAAATGGCCGCCATGGTCATCACCCATCTGGAAAAGTTTCCCCCCTCCCATATACTAATGTGCCACAAACAGGAAGTTGATATCACCAACCATTCCCATTTTATTTAGGTGAATCCATACAAATTGCCCACCCTGTAAATTCAAACTCAATCCTACTCGGATCAATCTGCTCATCATCTCTAGTAGAGACTAGTGGAGAAGGCAAAGTGAAAGTCCTAATGCCTTCATTTGGAAATTTTAAAAAAATCAATATGATGAATGATATAACTAAACATTTAGACTCAGCTGGTTATTGGGGGACTGGAGAAAATAACAAAAACATTTGTCCAAACCAGGCAAACGATTTACAGTTTAAATTTGTAATAATTCTTCACATACTCCTTTGTAATTTCACAGTATTATAGCTAGGCTAAACAGTGCAGGTGTCTTTTCATACACATTCCACCACCTACATGCATAGTGACAATATGAATGTAGCGCGCTCTGCTCAGTTCTTACACAATGTAGTTTTGTTCTGTGTTTTTCTTGTGTTTCCAATACTTCTGTTTACACTGTAGCAATTTCTATTAATATATGCTAATTCAAAAGCAATTTGTCATTGAAATGTCATTACTTGACTCAGTATTAACATTGTAGAGAAAAAAAGAGTGCAAATCTCATTTATTTGTCATATATTACGTACTGGGATTTAGCATCGATTCTTGTTCATTTGTGAATAAATAAATCTAAATATAGATTTGCCTACAGACAGCCTTGCATTATATTTTATGCTAAGTTTTTAAGATTTATGCATTGATGTATTTATAATATTTTTGCATAGAATAGATTGGAATTATTTTTTCATTTACCTTATCCTTAGCTCCTTTCACAGTGGCCAATTTTCTGTTTTAATTTTCTGTTGATATAACCTTATGAGAACTTTTTATGTGTGGGACAAGTTGTAGATTTGAATGACACTATTCATTTTACCATATAATATAATGAAAAATGTAAAAAAAATTCCAAGTATGGTGAAATTGTGAAAAAAAAACAAAAACGAAATTTTGCCATTACTTTCTTTTAGTTTGTTTTTTTAAATGATGTTCCATGTGCAATAAAAATGACATAGCATTAAGATTCTTCAGGTCTGTATAATTATGTTGATATCAATCTTTCCCACTTTGTAGCCAAAATTTATAAAAAAAATATTGGTTTGTTTTGCCATTTGCCGATATCTGTCACTTTTTTCCATTAATGGAGCTGCATGTTGGCTTGTTTTTTTGCGTAGTGGCGAGCTGTTGTTTATATTGACATTTCAGGATACATACAACATTTTGATAGCTTTCTAAGGTAATTTATTTAAGCAACCAAAAAATAGCAATTCTACCGTTTAATTTTTTTTGCTTTACTCTACGGATGAAACAATTGTACACTTGGTAGATTTTACTTTGCAGATGTGGAGATACCAATTATGTTTGTTTTTAAACATCTATATTTTTAACTGGAGTAAAGGGGTTGATTCAAATGTTTATTGTTTTAATGGTTTAATGATTTTAACCCCTTCACGCCATGGTCATTTTTAATTTTTTGTTTTCCTTTTTTCCTCCCCTTCTTCCAAGACCCATAACTTTTTTATATTTCCATCAATATAGCTGTATAAGGGTTTGTTGCTTGCAGGACAAATTCTACTTTTGAAGCCACCATTGATTTTACCATATAGTGTAGTAGAAAACGGGAAAAAAATTCCAAGTGTGGTGAAATTTAAAAAAAATCACAATTGTTTTGTGGGTTTTTTATTTACCATGTTCACTATATGATAAAACTGACCTGGAAATATGATTCCCCACGTCTGTATGAGTATACAGATACCAAAAATGTAAAGTTTCTTTTTTATTGAAATGATGGAAAAAAAATCAGAAATTTGTATGAAAAAAAAGTTATTGTGCTTGTCTCCATTTTCCAAGACCCATAGCATTTCCATTTTTCAGGATCTGGGGCTGTGTGATGGGTTATGTTTTGCGACCTGACCTGATGTTTTTATTGATACCATTTCGGGGTAGATATGATGTTTTGATCGCCTTTTATTGCAATGTTGGGGCGGCCAACAAAAAGTAATTCAGAATTTTTGATTTTTTTTCTCGTTATGCTGTTTACTAGTCTGATTAATTAATTTTATATTTTAATAGATCGGACATTTCAGAATGCAGTGATACCAAATTATTGTTTTATTTTTAATGAGGCAAAAGGGGATGATTTGAACTATTGTGTTTTTTTTATTTTTTTCATATTTTTAAAAACTTTTTTTCACTTTTTATTTTACTTAATAGTCCCCTTAGGAGACTTGAAGCTACGATCATCTGATCGCTCTTGCCATACATAGCAATGCTTCAGTACGTGTCACGTGTCCAGCTTGGATACCCAATAGTTGTACGGCTCAGAGGAATCACGGAGAATGCTGGTACAATCAGCTAGGTACTTCTTCATCATCTTCCAAAACTTTTCTCTCCTTGTCAGACTACCCCATGCATCAAGGCCTGGGTGCAGGAAGGCCTTGAAACTGTCCCAGACCTTTGAAAGTGTTTAATAGAGATGAGCGTTGTTCTACTCGAACTGTTCGCCAATCTCAAATTCGAGCTGTTTTGGGCGGTGTTCGAGCCGGTCGGCGAACACGAACAATTTGAGAAAAATTCGGCTGTTCGAGGTTATGTTCGATAACTGTTCGTGCACCAAAATCATAACTGGATTTTTTCTCAGTAATGATGAAAATTAATGTTAATACGCAGTTTGAGTGTACAGCGGGGCGGGGGGAGGGGCAGGGGATGGATCTCTGCAGGAACAATGAAGATCTCCATTTTTTTTTCTCTTTCCCGCATTTGCAGTGGGGAGGTGCAATCTGTCAGCCTATCAGCAGCGCACACACGGAGCGAAGTGCTTTTTTTCACACAAGCAAGGGCATGTGTGATTGGCAGTGTATGTCACATGTCCTTGCCCTATAAGACCAAGCCATTTTCCCCGTCGCCACCATTTTCTCACTGCTGCAGCTGCGTGTTAGACGGCACCGCTGTTGCTGTGTGCGCTATACCTTGTTAATTTCAAGCCAATTTTCGCACAAATATACAGATAGCTTGGGAGTAGGGAATAGTTGTGATTGCAGTCCTTTTAAGGACTAGGTTACAGCATTTCCTACGACTTTTATCAGGCAGGTCTGTGCTCTTAAATAGATAGATTGTGGGAGTAAAGACTAATTGTAATTGGAGTCCTTTTCATCTCTGAAAAAATATTTGGCCTTCTAGCAGCGTGTGGGACTTGTTCTATTAGTCCATCTATACTGACCTCCATCAGGTTGCAAATTAAAAATAATTTTTTTCTGCATCTAGCTCTGAAAAAATATTTGGGCTTCTAGCAGTGTGTGGGACTTGGTCTATTAGTCCATCTATACTGACCTCCATCAGGTTGCAAATTAAAAATAATTTTTTTCTGCATCTAGCTCTGAAAAAATATTTGGGCTTCTAGCAGTGTGTGGGACTTGGTCTATTAGTCCATCTATACTGACCTCCATCAGGTTGCAAATTAAAAATAATTTTTTTCTTCATTTAGCTCTGAAAAAATATTTGGGCTTCTAGCAGTGTGTGGGACTTGTTCTATTAGTCCTTCTATACTGACGTCCAGCAGATTGCAAATTGAATATAATTTTTTTCTGCATCTAGCTCTGAAAAAATATTTGGGCTTCTAGCTGTGTGTGGGACTTGGTCTATTAGTCCATCTATACTGACCTCCATCAGGTTGCAAATTAAAAATAATTTTTTTCTGCATCTAGCTCTGAAAAAATATTTGGGCTTCTAGCAGTGTGTGGGACTTGGTCTATTAGTCCATCTATACTGACCTCCATCAGGTTGCAAATTAAAAATAATTTTTTTCTTCATTTAGCTCTGAAAAAATATTTGGGCTTCTAGCAGTGTGTGGGACTTGTTCTATTAGTCCTTCTATACTGACGTCCAGCAGGTTGCAAATTGAATATAATTTTTTTCTGCATCTAGCTCTGAAAAAATATTTGGGCTTCTAGCGGTGTGTGGGACTTGGTCTATTAGTCCATCTATACTGACCTCCATCAGGTTGCAAATTAAAAATAATTTTTTTCTGCATCTAGCTCTGAAAAAATATTTGGGCTTCTAGCAGTGTGTGGGACTTGGTCTATTAGTCCATCTATACTGACCTCCATCAGGTTGCAAATTAAAAATAATTTTTTTCTGCATCTAGCTCTGAAAAAATATTTGGGCTTCTAGCAGTGTGTGGGACTTGGTCTATTAGTCCATCTATACTGACCTCCATCAGGTTGCAAATTGAATAAAAAAATTTTCTGCATCTAGCTCTGAAAAAATATTTGGGCTTCTAGCGGTGTGTGGGACTTGGTCTATTAGTCCATCTATACTGACCTCCATCAGGTTGCAAATTAAAAATAATTTTTTTCTGCATCTAGCTCTGAAAAAATATTTGGGCTTCTAGCAGTGTGTGGGACTTGGTCCATTAGTCCATCTATACTGACCTCCATCAGGTTGCAAATTAAAAATAATTTTTTTCTTCATTTAGCTCTGAAAAAATATTTGGGCTTCTAGCAGTGTGTGGGACTTGTTCTATTAGTCCTTCTATACTGACGTCCAGCAGGTTGCAAATTGAATATAATTTTTTTCTGCATCTAGCTCTGAAAAAATATTTGGGCTTCTAGCGGTGTGTGGGACTTGGTCTATTAGTCCATCTATACTGACCTCCATCAGGTTGCAAATTAAAAATAATTTTTTTCTGCATCTAGCTCTGAAAAAATATTTGGGCTTCTAGCAGTGTGTGGGACTTGGTCTATTAGTCCATCTATACTGACCTCCATCAGGTTGCAAATTAAAAATAATTTTTTTCTGCATCTAGCTCTGAAAAAATATTTGGGCTTCTAGCAGTGTGTGGGACTTGGTCTATTAGTCCATCTATACTGACCTCCATCAGGTTGCAAATTGAATAAAAAAATTTTCTGCATCTAGCTCTGAAAAAATATTTGGGCTTCTAGCGGTGTGTGGGACTTGGTCTATTAGTCCATCTATACTGACCTCCATCAGGTTGCAAATTAAAAATAATTTTTTTCTGCATCTAGCTCTGAAAAAATATTTGGGCTTCTAGCAGTGTGTGGGACTTGGTCCATTAGTCCATCTATACTGACCTCCATCAGGTTGCAAATTAAAAATAATTTTTTTCTTCATTTAGCTCTGAAAAAATATTTGGGCTTCTAGCAGTGTGTGGGACTTGTTCTATTAGTCCTTCTATACTGACGTCCAGCAGGTTGCAAATTGAATATAATTTTTTTCTGCATCTAGCTCTGAAAAAATATTTGGGCTTCTAGCGGTGTGTGGGACTTGGTCTATTAGTCCATCTATACTGACCTCCATCAGGTTGCAAATTAAAAATAATTTTTTTCTGCATCTAGCTCTGAAAAAATATTTGGGCTTCTAGCAGTGTGTGGGACTTGGTCTATTAGTCCATCTATACTGACCTCCATCAGGTTGCAAATTAAAAATAATTTTTTTCTTCATTTAGCTCTGAAAAAATATTTGGGCTTCTAGCAGTGTGTGGGACTTGTTCTATTAGTCCTTCTATACTGATGTCCAGCAGGTTGCAAATTGAATATAATTTTTTTCTGCATCTAGCTCTGAAAAAATATTTGGGCTTCTAGCGGTGTGTGGGACTTGGTCTATTAGTCCATCTATACTGACCTCCATCAGGTTGCAAATTAAAAATAATTTTTTTCTGCATCTAGCTCTGAAAAAATATTTGGGCTTCTAGCAGTGTGTGGGACTTGGTCTATTAGTCCATCTATACTGACCTCCATCAGGTTGCAAATTAAAAATAATTTTTTTCTGCATCTAGCTCTGAAAAAATATTTGGGCTTCTAGCAGTGTGTGGGACTTGTTCTATTAGTCCTTCTATACTGACCTCCAGCAGGTTGCAAATTGAATATAATTTTTTTCTGCATCTAGCTCTGAAAAAATATTTGGGCTTCTAGCGGTGTGTGGGACTTGGTCTATTAGTCCATCTATACTGACCTCCATCAGGTTGCAAATTAAAAATAATTTTTTTCTGCATCTAGCTCTGAAACAATATTTGGGCTTCTAGCGGTGTGTGGGACTTGGTCTATTAGTCCATCTATACTGACCTCCATCAGGTTGCAAATTAAAAATAATTTTTTTCTGCATCTAGCACTGAAAAAATATTTGGGCTTCTAGCAGTGTGTGGGACTTGGTCTATTAGTCCATCTATACTGACCTCCATCAGGTTGCAAATTGAATAAAAAAATTTTCTGCATCTAGCTCTGAAAAAATATTTGGGCTTCTAGCGGTGTGTGGGACTTGGTCTATTAGTCCATCTATACTGACCTCCATCAGGTTGCAAATTAAAAATAATTTTTTTCTGCATCTAACCCAGCCAATAGTTTTGGCCTAATACCACAGTTTGGCCACTCAGCTCTGCTCGGTTACCATCCATTGTTTTTTTGTGCAAACAACTCCAGAGTTGTGAATTAGTTAACCACCAAAATGAGTGGAAAAAGGCCTGCTGCTGGTGGAAAGGGGAATAGGCGTGTTGGGAAGGGGAAAAAAGGTTGTGTCCGTGGGGTAGGTGCAGAAGAAAGACCATCTTCCAGCCAAACTAAAATGTCTACTTCTTTTAGCGGACAATGTGATAAGATCCCTTTCTTACGGCCACGCCAATCGCTACAAATTCCAGATGAGGCACAAAAACAGCAGGTGCTTCAACGGATATCAAGTGCTCCTTTAAGTGGGCTCTCCTCCACATCAACTTCAACATCACAAATACTCCAGTCCTCAAAGGTGTCACCCAAATCGCACTTGCTTCCTCACAGCTCCCAAATCTCCAGCTGCCCGTCTGAGTATGAGGTAGAACAGATGGTTGAGTCTGCAGAGCTGTTTACTCATACTATAGCCTGGGAATCAGAGGTCGACTCCAGCGCTTCTGTGAATCCAGACGAGGAAATGATCTGCACTGATGCCCAGAATCTTTATGAGTCGGATCCAGGACCAGACGCAGAAGGTTCTGACCATAATGTAGACCCTCATTCCCAAACTGTAACTCCTGTTGGTGGAGACAATGAGGAAGACGATGATAAGACTCAAATACCTGATTGGAGCGACAACTTTAGTTTTATGTCAGGGCAGGAACAGGTTGGCTCTGAGGACGACGGGTGTGATAACGCACAGGGTGATGATGATGAGGTCGGAGATCCCACTTACTGTCAACCCACAGTCAGCCAAGAGATGAGGTCAGCAGAGGAGGTGGAGGAAGATGCTAGTGACGACGAGGTCAGGTTGCGCCTTCCTGGACAGAGACGTAGTACTGGAAGCACGTCAACAACTGCATCCTCAAACACAACTCTGCCTCTCACCACAAGTCGTGGTGGCTCTTCAGGTCGCATGGGTGCTAAGCCTTGCATAGCCTGGGCATTTTTTCAGATCGATAAAGATGACCCAACTCGTGTTATCTGTAACATTTGTCAGCAAAAGCTAAGTAGAGGCCAAAAAATACATAGTTTGAGTACTTCATGCATGAACCGGCACATGGACATGAAGCATAAGTTGCAGTGGGAAGCTCAGTGTGCTACAATGCGGTCTAGCCGGCCGGGCCAACCACCGTCTGCCATATCTTGTGCATCCGCGGCCTCTTCATCCTCTGTGACTGGGGGGACAGCAGTCACACCTGTTTTGGGGCGCAGACCTGCCACCTCTTTACCCGCAACAGCCAGCGTGATTGGCAGGTCATCATTTTCTTTGGAGGTGGTAACACCAGCTGGTCTTGAGCGCTGTCCGACATCGATAGCACCACCTTTGGATCAAGGCAACCTAACATGTCCGCCTGCATCTTCCTCACAGACCGGCAGTTTGCCGGGGACACCCTTATCAACCCCGTCTAAGCACAATAGCCAGCCCTCGGTCCCTCAGATGTGGACAAGTAAAAGACCATTTCCTCCTAGCCATGAGAAAGCTAAGAGGTTGAATTTCACCATCTGCAAGCTCTTGGCTACAGAAATGCTGCCTTTCCGCCTGGTGGACACAGAGGATTTTCGAGACCTTATGTCCGTCGCAGTGCCCCAGTACCAGATGCCCAGTCGGCACTACTTCTCAAAGAAAGGTGTGCCTGCGCTCCACCAGCATGTCGCACACAACATCACCGCTTCTTTGAGAAACTCTGTGTGTGACAGGGTGCATTTCACCACAGACACTTGGACGAGTAGGCATGGACAGGGGCGTTACATGTCGCTGACTGGGCACTGGGTAACTATGGTGACAGCAGGACAAGGGGCTGCTGTCCAAGTCTTGCCGTCCCCACGAGTTGTGCGTCAATCCTCTTTATGTCATTTTTCCTCCACTGCTTCTGCCTCCTCAACCTCCTCTCGGTCTTCCACCTGCACCCAAAGCCTGTCTGGTCATGCCACAAGCTTTCTAACTGCGCAGAAGGGATCCTGCACACCTCCTTACTATGCTGGCAGTAGGGCTCAACGTCATCAGGCGGTTTTTACATTGAAATGTCTGGGAAATGTGAGTCACACAGCTGAGGAGTTGTGGTCAGCTCTGGAGAACCAATTTCATGAATGGTTGTCTCCACTGGACCTGAAACCAGGGAAGGCCGTGTGCGACAATGCTGCAAACCTGGGTGCGGCCCTTCGCCGGGGCAATGTCACACACGTGCCTTGTATGGCTCACGTGTTGAACCTGGTTGTCCAGCAATTTTTAGCCCACTATCCCAGACTAGATGGCCTTCTGCAGAGGGCACGGTCGCTGTGTGCTCACTTCCGCCGTTCGCATCCCGCAGCTCAGTGACTTACATCTATACAGAAGTCGTTGGGCCTGCCACTTCACCGGCTAAAATGCGATGTGCCTACCCGGTGGAATTCAACTCTGCACATGTTGCAGCGACTGTGGCAGCACCGACAAGCCCTGGTGCAATACGTTCTGACGTATAGCCTGGGCCAACGAGATTCAGAGGTGGGGCAAATCACGCTGGAGGAGTGGTCTCAGATCAGGGACCTATGCACCCTTCTGCACAGTTTTGAAATGGCGACGAAGATGTTTAGTGCTGACGATGCCATTATCAGCATGACTATTCCGGTGATTTACATGCTGGAGCACATGTTAAACAGAATTCGGAGTCAGGTGGTGGCACAAGAGGAGGTGGAGGAAGTAGAGGAGGAGGAGTTGTATGCGGAAGGGCTAACATCTGCAAGGTCCAGACGGTCGGCAGCACCAAGGCGGCAGGCATGTGAGGGTGGGGGAGATGATTTTACCAGGGCGCATGGTAGCAGCCAAACTAGTGAGGAAGGTGCAGGAGCCCAGGATGAAGTGGAGGACGAACTGATGGAAGACTCATCAGATGAGGGAGACCTTGATCACATTTCTGTTGTGCGAGGTTGGGGGGAGAGGACAGAGGAAGGAAGCATGATTGCTACCTCGCCACCAACACAACAGGGACTTGGTGCTCCTGGATGCGCAACACACATGAGTGCCTTCTTGCTGCACTACCTGCAACATGACCCTCGAATTGTGAGAATTAGAAATAATCCTGACTACTGGGTTGCCACACTGTTAGATCCCCGGTACAAAAGTAAATTTGCAGAAATTATTCCTGCCATAGAAAGGGATGCACGCATGCAGGAGTATCAGCAGAGACTGTTGCAGAATCTTACATGTGCTTTTCCACAAAATACCAGTGGTGCACGTAGTGAATCTCACAGTTCCAACTTGCCAACCGTGGGACCGTCAAGTGTTCAGCACTCAAACCGTAACAGAACCACAGTATCTGCTGGTAACATCAATTTTGCGGAATCATTTCACCACTTTTTTAGCCCATCCTTTGCAAGGCCACAGGAGACAAGAAGTCTGACACATAGTCAACGCCTAGAGACGATGGTACAGGAGTATCTCCAAGTAAACATTGAAGCCACGACTGTGTCACTGGACCCTTGCTCTTTTTGGGCTTCCAATCTGGATAAATGGCCGGAGCTAGCCACTTACGCCTTGGAGATCTTGTCATGCCCCGCAGCCAGCGTTCTGTCTGAACGTGTGTTCAGCGCTGCTGGTGGTGTGCTGACAGATAAGCGCACGCGGCTCTCCACTGATAATGTAGACAGACTCACGTTCATAAAGATGAACAAATCATGGATCCGAAACGACTTTTCTACCCCTGTGTCATCCTGGGGAGAGTAAAAGCTTGATGATTGGTTAAAATCACCCTACCAACCGTTTTAAGCTTTCAAATTACTAATCATGTTTATCTGTATCTTGACTGGAAAATAATTTGGGCTTTGTAGCAGTGTGCAGCACTGATCCTATTAGGCCATCTATAATAAGCTTCACCAGATTTAAAATTAAAAATAATTTTTAGCTGCATCTAGCCCGGAAAATAATTTTGGGGCTCCGAGATGCGCAAGACACATAAGTGCCTTCTTGCTGCACTACCTGCAGCATGACCCTCATATTGTCAGAATTCGAAGTAATCATGACTACTGGGTTGCCACACTCTTAGATCCCCCAAACTTTTCGATCAACCTTTTCATTTTAATAAAGACCAAAAAAATGGTCATTTTTGAAATTATAAGCATTAGCAGGTTGTTAGAAACTGAAATCAAACAGTTTTCAACTCAAAACTTTATTCTAGGTGATGTTACATTTTCACATAGGACCCCTTGTTCGAAAGGAGCTTCTGAACTCTCTCGTCCATTGAATTTGTCAGGTTTTGGATGGTTTCTGCTTCAATTGTTTTGCATGAGGACAGAATACCCTCCCAGAGCTGTTGCTTAGATGTGAACTGCCTCCCGCCATCATAGACACTCCTTTTAATGATGCTCCAAAGGTTCTGAATGGGGTAGAGGTCAGGGGAGCATGGGGGTCACACCATAAGTTTGTCCCCTTTTATGCCCATATCAGCCAGAGATGCAGATGTTTTATGTGCAGCATGAGATGGTGCATTATCATGCAGAAAAATGATCTTGCTGTGAAATACACGGTTCTTCTTCTTGAACCATGGCAGGAAGTGCTGTTTGAGAAAATCCACATACATTATGGAGTTCATCTTTAGCGCCTTCAGGGATCCTAAAGGGGCCGACAATCTCTCTCCCCATGATTCCAGCCCAAAACATTACTCCACCTCCTCCTTGTTGGCGCTGTAGCCGTGTTTGCGTGGGGTGTCCATCAACCAGCCATCTTCCACTCCATTTATCTGGACCATCGAGCGCTGCACGGCACTCATCCGTGAACAAAACAGTTTTGAAATCAGTCTTCATGTAATGTTTGGCCCACTGGAGCCGTTTCTGCTTGTGTGAAGTGGATAGAGGAGTTCGACAGGATGGCATATGCACAGCTGCAAACCTCTGAAGGACCCTGCATCTTGTTGTTCGGGGGACGTTGGAGGCACAAGCAGCTTCAAAAACTTGTCTGCTGCTATGACAAGGCTTTTTTGCCGCTGCTGTTTCAACCTGACGTAATTGCCTGTAGGAAAGAGTCCTCAATTTGCCCTTATCAGCACGCACACGTGTGTACTGTGAATCAGCTACATACTTCTTGATTGCCAAGACACTTTATCCTGATCATCGCACAATGTTGATTGTAGTCATGCCTTGACCTAAACACTCCACAATTTGTTGCTTCTCAGCAGCCGACACATCCTTTTTCTTTCCCATTTTGGCAGAAAATGTAGGCTGCTTAATAATGTGAGAGAGCCTTCTTAAGTAGTCTTGCCTTTCATTGGACACACCTGCCAAACTAATTAGCACAGGTGTCTGCAATTGCTTACAGTGATATAAAGAGCCCTGACACACATCACCATCAATGAGTTTAACTGACAAACAAACAAATTCTTCCCTTATCACTCCTAAACACTTTTTGCATAATAATTTGGAACGCGGTGTACATGTGCTTTTCCACAAAACACCAGTTGTTCACGTAGTGAATCTTACAGTTCTAACTTGCCAACCGTGGTCTGTATGGAATTGTTCAATAAAGGGCCCAAAATTAAGATAACATAGATGGGAGAGGTCTCTATGAATAGGAATTCCTAAGTATTTGATACCCTGTGAGGGCCAGGCAAAGGGAAAGTTGGACTGGATGGAATCCTATATGGATTTAGGGAGGGAGACATCGAGGGCCTCAGACTTCGCTGCATTGATTTTAAAATTTTACCATGTAACAAAGTGATCTATTTCAGCCATAACAGCAGGGATGGATATATGTGATTGAGTGATATATACTAGGACATCATCAGCAAATAGAGAGCACTTGTACTCGGTGCCTCCCACCTCAATCCACCTAATATTGGGGTTATGGCGAATTGATGAGAGCAGGTGCTCCGTCACTAGGATGTATAAGAGAGAGGACAGAGGACATCCCTGCCTTGTCCCATTGGTGATTGTGAAAGGTGATGAAAATGTTCTGACGCACCCCCTGGGCCTTGGGACACCCGGAGCCGGACCCTTTTTGGTGGATGCTGGTGGTTGTAGTCTTCGTGGCGGCGATCCGGTTCCGTGGCTCAGGGCGGTCAAACCAGTGGCGGAACTATTTATGTGGTTTTGATGTTTAAATGTCCGACTACGCCACCCGTGGATTGCGGTCAGAGTGAACCGCCGCTACAGGGCAGACCGCTAAGGCTGGTGTTGTGGGTGCAGCAGAGCGTAGCATAACTCCCCACGGGAGGAGTATAGCCTCAGGGCAGTGTATGCGGAGGATGGGGGTGATGGTGCAGGGCAGCAGCAGTAACGACACGGAGTCAGTGATGCAGTTCAGGGCCTTTACTCACAGTTCTTATTATCCAGACCACATCTGCAGGTAACGGCTGCCCACGTCGTACTGTGCTCACCAGGTGAGGGGCTCAGACAACTCCCAGATAACTTTGGAGCGCTTCACAGGACCCCCTTTGTGTGTCCATTGTCTGGCCTTTCTTACCAACACTTCTGTCCGGCTGCCTCGGGCCTCCTCTTGGTAAACTTGGCGCCAGTTTCCCTGACCCTATGTGGTGCCTTCCTAGCGGGTGGAGCAAGGGGCTGCGCCACATAAAATGTCAGAGCCTCCGGTTTCTAGCTGAGGGTCGTTTCCTGCCTCCACTAGTTCGGGGACCGGTCTCCCCCTTTGGCCTGACCCCTCCACGCAGGTGGATTCGGGCGTGCGGTGGCGACTCGCCCGTCCGCACCCCTGGGATCCCTTCATTCCTCGTTCCTGGAGCCTTCTCCGCTCCTCTTCCTTCCTTCTCCCTCTTGCAGGCCTGGGCCTCTGTTACTAGGCCCGCCTCCGGAGCAGAGCTCATGCAGAGCCCCTGCTCCCTGCCACTTCTGCTCAGACTTCTCTGCACTGAACTAAGATGGTGCCCACCTTTTATACTCCCTTCTCAATGCACCCAGGAACTGCTTCCTCCCTGCTCCTGCACTGCAGGGTTCCCCTTCCTCAGTGTTCCCTCCCCCCACTCCAGCCAGGGACAGGGACTGTCGTGCCCATCTCAGGGGCATATTGGTCGCCCTGCCCCACGGCAATGTGGTGTAATGCATGCAGGTGTCGGGTCCTGATCCACACTCCATCCTTATCTGAGAGTGAGATATCACACCTCTGGGTGAGGTGCAATACGTCTGTAGCAACCGAGCCCTCGGTGCTACAGTTCCATTTATCTTCAGCCTAGGTGACGTATTGTGATACAGGGCCGTGATTTTGGCTATAAAAGGGTCCCCTAGACCCCTACCCCAAGCTTTTTAAGAGAATCATATATGGCGTGCCAGGAGACTCTATGGAATGCTTTCTCAGCATCCAACGAGAGTATCTACTTACAAATTTTTAACTGCATCTAGCCCAGGAAATACTTTGTGCCTAGTAGCAGTGTCTGCTAGTCAGCGGATTATCCCGGCTGTTAAGCAAGCTACACCACCTGTAGTTTGGACACTTAATTTTTTCAAAGGAAATGCTTCGGGACCACGGGATACTTAGTGAAGAGCATCAGGAGGCACCCCAAGGCATAGGGGCTGGGACTGGCACTAGGATGCCTTGCGGTGGACAGCCGAGCTCGATCCTTATAAAAGCTTTTTAACTGCAGCAGCTTTAGTGGACGCTACTGGAGCTGGAATTACGCGGCTGCTGGCATGAGACTTGCCCTCCAATAGATCCTTGTAAATGGATTTAAAGTGTATTCATTCAAATTAGAGGGACAATTTAAATTAAAAAGCTTAGAGCTGCCTCCACCACAGGGGGGCTCTCTCGACCCACCAGCGGACAGGCACCAGTATTGGGAGAGGGGGGCTGGTCGTCAGGGTTCACCGCGGCTCTGGCACAAACCCGGCGACACGGAGGTGGCACGGGCAGGAGCGGACTGGCCGTCTCGGCTTCTCACTTTTTGGATTTTAGAAGGGCATGACATGCCTATATCTGTGTCTCCCCCTCCTTTTACTCCTCCACCTCTTTTCTTTTCGCATGACTATATGTACTTGTCACTTTTCCATGTGTTAGTTGTGTCTTCTGAGCAGTTTGTCAGCTTTTGGACACCTTTGAAGGTGTTTTCTATGTGTTTCTATGTGTTTTTGTTTGCCTGCCATTGGTTTTAACGGTGTTCGAAGGTGTTCGACGAACAGTTCGACGAACAGTTCGGCGAACACACGGGTGTTCGACGAACCGAACCGAACTCGAACACTACGGGGGTGGCTCAACACTAGTGTTTAACTGCCTCTGTTGGACCTGGTGTGTGTCTCTCTTGACTCTTCTCCTTAGTTGCCCAAGGATCTGTGACTTCTGCCGTCAGCATTGTCAGATGGAAATTTTTGTAATAATTGTTCGACTAGGGCCTTCTTGTATTACACCATTTTACTAGCCTTCTCCACTGCAGGAAGAAGAGATGCAAATTACTCCTTGTTGCATGGGTCAAGAAGAGTGAACAACCAGTAATCAGTGTTGGCTAAAATGCGTATAACGTGAGGGTCACGGGAAATCCAGTGGGACATAAAATCAGCCTTGTGTGCCAGACTCTCAACAGGCAAGACTTCTCTGTCCCCACCAGGAGGGAAACTATCCATCGCCTCCCTCTTCTCTTCCTCCTCTTCTTCAGCCCATTCACGCTGAACAGATGGGATGAAGCTGGTGTGAGTAGTACCCTCTGTAGCGCAGGCAACCATCTCCTGTTCCTCATCCTCCTTGGCCTCCTCCTCCTCATTATCACCCAATGTGCTCTGAGAAGATGAGATGAGGCTAGGCTGGGTAGTATCACCCTGTATCCTTTCTTCCTCCATCTCCACGTGGTCCACATGCAAAGCTTGTGAGCGGCGAAAGTTTGAGTAGACACAGAAGTGGGATGGTTATGCTGATTATGGCATCATCGCCGCTCACCATCTTGGTTGATTCCTCAAAGTTTTGTAGACCCTCACAGATGTCAGACATCCATGACCACTCGTCGGTTGTTATGTGCAGAGACTGACCGGAATACCGACGGGCATGTTGCAGCTGGTATTCAACTACTGCCCCCTGCTGCTCATGAAGCCTTGCCAACATGTGTAATGTGGAGTTCCAGAACGTTTTCACGTCGAACACCAGTCAGTGAGTTGGCACTTGTAAGGGCTGCTGCAGTACTGCCAGACCGGCGGCAGCTATAGCTGACTTGCGGAAATGGCCGCCCACATAGTGTACTTTCACAAGTAGCTCAGCCAAATCTGGGTAGGTTTTCAGAAACTGCTGAACCACTAAGTTGAGCACATGGTCTAGGCATGGTATGTGTGCAAGCTTGCCAAGCTTCAGAGCCACCACCATGGTTACAGCCATTATCAAACACAAACAGATCCACAGATCTGTCTTGCTTGTTATACCTTTCCACAACTTTTCATCAGTGTTGTTATGGGTGTGTCAGATGTGACAGACAGTCACCCTTTTCTGAGAGGGGGTGTCAGGATTTGCCTCCTCGTGCATATGACTGTCCTATTAACCTGACCCCCGGAGTTAAACTACCGAAGTCCAGACTGTATAATATTTCTGGCCCTAAGATACAAGCCATGAAGGATTTCATTGCGGAAAGTCTGGAGAAGGGACACATTAGGGCAGGGGTTGGGAACCAATGGCTCACGAGCCAGATGTGGCTCTTTTGATGGCTGCATCTGGCTCGCAGACATATCTTTAATAAAAAAATAATAACGCTTAAAACATAAAACATTCTGTCCCTCACGAATGGGAGCAGAATCATTAAGCGCAGACCGGAGGCAGGCTCACCAGCAGGTATAGGGAGTTCTTGTGCTGTCAGCCGTCGTTCTCCTCACCCCAGTGTAGCAGCAACTGAGCTCCGCTCGCTCAAGCGCCACTCTAGCTGTCAGGAGAGCGGGTGCCTTATATCCCGGGTGATGGCTTCCTGTGGTACAGATCAGAAGTGGTGGCGCCATTTTAAACTCCACTGGCGGGAATCAGCAGCCGCATCAGTCAGAGAGCGCCTGAATACATACTTACTTCATATCACCTATGTTTCTGGTAGCCAGTTAATTAGGGGGACGCCAGTTACCCCTTATATACACAGTACTGTGGGGGTACAGTTTGCCCTTCCCCCTTAAGAGCAAAGACGCCATCTCTGTTCCCCACATGGAATCAGCCAGGGACACCTCCAGCATATGTGTCACCAGTACGAGGCAGTAGGCGAAGTAACACTAGTCTACAAGCTGCCTCCTACCGGGATAAAACATTCTCATGTATTTCAATTACTTCATTTGCTACCGCTCATGTTCATGGATGCAGATGGCTAGAGCCAATCACAGCTGTCCTGCTTTTCCAGATTTGTTCAGCCTGGTTGTAGGAGCTAAGGTATTCTCCAAGTTGGATTTAAGGGGAGCCTACCATCTGGTTAAAATCAGAAAAGGGGACGAATGGAAAACAGTGTTCAATACCCCTGAAGGGTATTTTGAGAGTCTGGTTATGCCTCTTGGCTTGACCAATGCACCTGCGGTATTCCAGCATTTCATAAATTATTTTGCATCATTTGGTAGGGAGGTTTGTGATGGTCTATCTGGATGATATTTTGGTTTACTCACCTGATTTTGAGACACATCGGGGGCATGTTAAACAGGTGCTCCAGATATTAAGTTACAACATATATTTTTTGCCTATAATACAAAGGAAATGTGTCATCCTTAATTTCAGGTCTTTTAGAGATCATTTCAACTTCAACAATAACAGTAATTTTGATTAGGGGTACCCAAACTTTTACATGTCACTGTATATACAGTACAGACCAAAAGTTTGGACACACATTCTCATTTAAAGATTTTTCTGTATTTTCTTGACTATGAAAATTGTACATTCACACTGAAGGCATCAAAACAATGAATTAACACATGTGGAATTATATACTTAACAAAAAAGTGTGAAACAACTGAAAATATGTCTTATATTCTAGGTTCTTCAAAGTAGCCACCTTTTGCTTTGATGACTGCTTTGCACACTCTTGGCATTCTCTTGATGAGCTTCAAGAGGTAGTCACCGGAAATAGTCTTCCAACAATCTTGAAGGAGTTCCCAGAGATGCTTAGCACTTGTTGGCCCTTTTGCCTTCACTCTGCGGTCCAGCTCACCCCAAACCATCTCGATTAGGTTCAGGTCTGGTGACTGTGGAGGCCAGGTCATCTGGCGTAGCACCCCATCACTCTCCTTCTTGGTCAAATAGCCCTTACACAGCCTGGAGGTGTGTTTGGGGTCATTGTCCTGTTGAAAAATAAATGATGGTCCAACTAAACGCAAACTGGATGGAATAGCATGCTGCTGCAAGATGCTGTGGTAGCCATGCTGGTATGCCTTCAATTTTGAATAAATCCCCAACAATGTCACCAGCAAAGCACCCCCACACCATCACACCTCCTCCTCCATGCTTCACGGTGGGAACCAGGCATGTAGAGTCCATCCGTTCACCTTTTCCGCGTCGCACAAAGACACAGTGGTTGGAACCAAAGATCTCAAATTTGGACTCATCAGACCAAAGCACAGATTTCCCCTGGTCTAATGTCCATTCCTTGTGTTCTTTAGCCCAAACAAGTCTCTTCTGCTTGTTGCCTGTCCTTAGCAGTGGTTTCCTAGCAGCTATTTTACCATGAAGGCCTTCTGCACAAAGTCTCCTCTTAACAGTTGTTGAAGAGATGTGTCTGCTGCTAGAACTCTGTGTGGCATTGACCTGGTCTCTAATCTGAGTTTCTGTTAACCTGCGATTTCTGACGCTGGTGACTTGGATAAACTTATCCTCGGAAGCAGAGGTGACTCTTGGTCTTCCTTTCCTGGGGCGGGCCTCATGTGAGCCAGTTTCTTTGTAGCGCTTGATGGTTTTTGCAACTGCACTTGGGGACATTTTCAAAGTTTTCCCAATTTTTTGGACTGACTGACCTTCATTTCTTAAAGTAATGATGGCCACTCATTTTTATTTACTTAGCTGCTTTTTTCTTGCCATAATACAAATTCTAACAGTCTATTCAGTAGGGCTATCAGCTGTGTATCCACCAGAATTCTGCACAACGCAACTGATGGTCCCAACCCCATTTGTAAGGCAAGAAATCCCACTTATTAAACCTGACAGGGAACACCTGTGAAGTGAAAACCATTTCCGGTGACTACCTCTTGAAGCTCATCAAGAGAATGCCAAGAGTGTGCAATGCAGTCATCAAAGCAAAATGTGGCTACTTTGAAGAACCTAGAATATAAGACATATTTTAGTTGTTTCACACTATTTTGTTAAGTATATAATTCCACATGTGTTAATTCATAGTTTTGATGCCTTCAGTGTGAATGTACAATTTTAATAGTCATGAAAATGCAGAAAAATGTTTAAATGAGGTGTGTCCAAACTTTTGGTCTGTACTGTATATTTTATACATTTTATATTATATAAAGATATATGTTGTATATCATGTATTTATACCAGTCATCAGACATTTGAAATATCCAACCACTGTATTGAAGAAACTTATGCTACTGTTATAAAAACTATGGAAAATGTTTTTAATTGCAGCTAAAACATATAAAAAAAACTGTGATAACTCGTTTGACAATAGTAGATTAATTAGAGAGGTTTGAATTTTTCCTGTTATAAAAATACAGAGTTTATGAAACCGTAAAGAGGTTATCCGACAGAAAAAAAAAATTTTAGGCATGCATTGATTAAAAATAGTAAATTATTAGATACTAACTTACCAACACCCACCCTCCCCCAGATCCAGCGCAGTCTGCTCCGATATCTCTACCCCGTATGGAAGTCACAGCACTGCTGCAGCCTATAATTGGCTACAGGCATCGAGTGACTAGAAAACATCTCATTTGTTTTTTTTGTAGCAGTGTATTAAATACACCATTATTGCTACCTTAGGATGTCACTAATCATATGCCCTCAATTAATTGTTCATTAGTAAATGTGACCACTTCTACAAAAGCTGAGGATCAGGCAGTTTGCTGGTCTGAAGCATTCAAGTGTGTGTTAGCCAACCCCAAGGAGGAAAAAGTTAGCTATGATTTATGAGTGCAATTGTGGCTACCCATGTATCGGGGAAGTGTTATTAGGGCATTTTTTAACAATTTGGAGTACATCATACTATAATTAGATATATTATTCTAAAGTGGAAAATATTCAACAGCTGACAATCTTCCCAGAATTGGATATACCAGAAAACTCAACTCAAGTTCAGACCATAGTATGCTCAGAGAAATTGCAAAAAAATCCAAGAACTACTCCTCAACTATAAAGGTTCTCAGCATGTTAAATATTTAAGCTCATGAAAGTATAATTAGAAAAAAATTGAAAAAGTATGATTTGTTTGAAAGGGTTACTGGGAGAAAGCCTCTTCTTACTAATAACAATATGGCAACATAACTAAAGTTAGAAAGTTGAATCTAAACAATCACAAAACTTTTAGAAAAATGTCCTTTGGAAAGATGAAACCAAAGGGGAGATGTTTGGCCATAATGCGAGCGCCACATTTTGAAAAAACCAACGCAACAAATAAGCACAAAACACCTCATACTAACTGTGAAGTAATTTACACCAGATCTAGAAATTAACATGGAGCTAGCAACTTGAGGCGCCACTGGTAAAGGAAGTGGTGTTAGCAATAGAGCTATCCAGTTATTGTCATATTTCTGTACATGGTCATGAAAATAAAGGGCATAGTTATTCAAATAAGAACTGTGGTAAGATATTGCATTCTAACACATACAGTGTCCATATAGTGGTAGACACAGTACTAATTTTACTTATGCTCTCTGTATCTCGAATAAGCAATTAAAGTATGATTTATTTCAATGACTCTCAGGTAACATCTTTGATTGATTGAAGACATTCTTCTTTTATTCTCAATCTGGCCCAGCATAATATAACATTGTCTTTTGATCTTTGAATCCACATTTTGGTATCCACTTCCAACTTTATAGCAACAGGAAAAAGTCAGACCATAGACAAAGTTCCTAAATTAATCCATATTATAATGATCATTGAACAGTGAGAATTTCTAAAAATGCTTCCAGACAGGTATTGTACAACTCCAAAGAAAAACAAAACCAAAGCAAAATTCAAAGTGAGGCCTCAAAGCACTAGAGTACAACCACAAAGAAAGAGCTAGACCCCTAAAATATAACTTTTAAAGGTTAAGTTACGTTTGGAGAACTTTTGTGTTTTTAACTGAATCATCAAAAGTTATATTTTAGGGGTCTAGCTCTTTCTTTGTGGCTGTACTCTATTGTGCAACTCCATCATGAGGTGGGAGAGACCCTTGACAGCCTAAATTGCCCTACATGCCATAAATACCAAATCAAAATTTTCATGCATGTTCCAAACATGAGATTCCTATCAGGTGTGACAGTGTCACCGGTTTTATATGTGAGGGGAGGTATGTGTCCCTCTGGATGCTCTCCTGTGTGAAATAAGACCTACTTTATTTTTCTGCCAGCATGTTATATGCTGATAGATTTACTCTGTAAAAGGGTGTGCGGTTTTATGGGAATGGCAAAGAGGGCGCAATGCCATTCCCCCTACCTCCCCTCCGGGTGTGGCTGAGCAATGTGTAAAAGCTCAGTCCTGTTTTTTTTCTCTGGAGTGTGGTCTGGAGAGGGAAGTCTCCAGACAGTATTGTGGAAGCTGCAGAGCTTTTGACAAGGACTTTAGCAGTGCAGTTTATGCTACCGAGAACGGGCGGAACCCGCTCATCGATGGACTGAGTTATACTTTGTTTTTTGTTTTTTTCCGTTTAACCCAGAGTGGACTAGTTTGTTTTTCCTGCGAAACCCTGCATGAGTTTATGGCTGATAATAAACCAGCAGAAAGGAAACCTGAGAACGTGTGTCCTGAGTCTGCCTCCAGGAGAGCCGAGTGAGTCGTCTTGCCACACTGATTAATATGCAATATTAATTGTAACTACAGTATTAATTGAATGTTTTAGTCTTGAATAGAGCAGTCTTTAAACAAGTGAGCCATTATTTAGTTAAATCAGAGTAGGTTTACTCTATGACTTACAAAGAGTATAGAGCTCTATGTCTCTGAACAGTTTAATTGAATAGATACATCTCCTAGAAAAAAAGTTGTCTATAAACTTAGTGTTCATAAATGGAGTGAAATTGTGCATTTGGTAAAAGCCCAAAAGATATGAAGGGATATTATAAACAGTATGCAAAATTTACTTTGAGTTGAAGCTTTACACAGCAACCACTGAGATACTTTGTCTTCTTAAAAAAGTCTTCTTAAACCATCATGTGTACTTGAACCTTACTTAGGTGTACACCATGATCCAAAGACATATAAGCTCTCAGCACTAGAGCTGTCCTGGTCTTCTGGTTCTACTCTAGATTTTATGAGGCAAGTCAAGGACAGGGATGCACAGTTCAGAAGAGGACAGCCTGAGTGTTGAGCTCAACATCATTAGTAGATTGTCAATAGTGGCTTGAATCTTTAGGTATGGTTCACATGACTGCAATACTATAGTTTTTCCAGCATGACACCTTGATGTTTACTAGTGATGAGCAAGCACTAAAGTGCTCGGGTGCTCGTTTCTCGGGTCGAGCAAATTGGAATGCTCAGGTACTCGACCTGAGCAACGAGTTCAATGTAAGTCTATGGGAAACTCGAGCATTTTTTCGGCGGCTCCAGCTGGAGGTCTACAGGGGGCCTAAAAATTGCCCTAATTGATGGGAACAGTGCTCAAATGACATGGGAACAGCATGGGGAAGACCCCAGGAAGCATCTCTGACTCCCAGGTCATTGCTGGGAACAATGTTGTTAGAGTATTACACCATTTTTACAGGCTCACAATAAAATATACAAAAATGAAACCAAAATGGATTTTTCTGGAAAAATGTTAAGGAAAATCCTTTCCAGGATAATGACTGGTATATAAGGTAAAATAAATAACCATAAACAAAAATGCTCCTCCACACCTTGGGCTATGTTAACATGTAGCGTTTTTGATGCATTTTTGCACTTTTGCATTGCTTTCAAAGGTAGATAATACATTTACCAGTAAATGCCATTTTAACATTTTACTACCTTATCTGGCTATATGGTGTGTGAGACATGATCAGACACATCCTATTTCATTTATGAAGGAGGGACTCTGAAAGTCACAAAGCCTATTTTTATGAGGCCATCAGGCAGCATTTACTATTGTTAAAGGGCCAGCAGTCGGCCCTTACTATTGTTAGAGGGCCTACAGCTGGCTGTGCTTTGTTGTTCCCATTTTTAAGGAGCGGGACTCCAATGCTGTTATAGCGTATGCAGTGACTTCAACGGCTGCCAAAAAAAAATATGGCTTCCGAAAACAAATTGTTCCCATTATAAAGGAGTGGGTCTCCTATACTGTTATTGCATATGCAGTGAGTTGCAGGGCTGCCAAAAATTTGGACGCACTCCAATACCCCTTTGAAGAGACATAGAGGAGGGCCTCAGTAAAAAAAATGTTCCCATTATAAAGGAGCGGGTCTCCTATACTGTTATTGCGTATGCAGTGAGTGGCAGGGCGGCCAAAAATTTGGACGCACTCCAATACCATTTTGAAGAGACATAGAAGAGGACCTCAGTAACAAAATGTTCCCATCATAAAATAGCAGTTCTGTTATACAATTATTGCGTATGCAGTGACTGCAAAGGCTGCTTACTTTTGGAAAAACCCCTATACCAATTTAAAGACACATAGAGGAGGGTCTCAGTAACAAAATGTTCCCATTATAAAAGAGCGGTTCTGCTATACAGTTATTGCATATGCAGTGACTGCAACGGCTGCCTAAATTTTGGAAAAACCCCAAAACCAATTTAAAGACACATAGAGGAGGGCCTCAGTAACAAAATGTTCCCATTATAAAGGAGCGGGTCTCCCATACTGGTATTGCGTAAGCAGTGACTGCAAGGGCTGTCAAAAAATTGGACGCATCCCAATACCCCTTTGAAGAGACATAGAGGAGGTCCTCAATAAAAAAAAGTTCCCATTATTAGGAAGCCGGTTTCCTATACTGTTATTGCCTATGCAGTGAATGCAAGGGCTGCCAAAAATTTGGACGCATTCCTTTGAAGAGACATTGAAGAGGGCCTCAGTAAAAAAAAATGTTCCCATTATAAAGGAGTGAGCATCCTATAGTGGTAATGCCCATGCAGTGAATGCAAGAGCTTCCAAAAAATTGGACGCACTCCAATACTCCTTTGAAGAGATGTAGCGGAGGTCCTCATTTAAAAAATTGTTACCATTGTTAAGGAGTAGCTCTCCTATTCTGTAATGCCCATGCACTAAGTGCATGGGCTAAAAAACATTTACCCCTGGGGGGTATACATGAACATATTGTATATCATACAGAATGTGAGATGTAGGCTTCTAAAAAAATTCCCTATGGGCATCATAAACACCCTTAAAAAAAATTATGTTGGTGTTGCATCACGCTCACCCTGGTGATATGGTGGTACAGGATGAGAAGAAGGACAAGGAGGAGGACAACAGGAAATAGACAAAATCAGGAAGCATATACCCATGTTCCGCTGCTATTATACTGTGGTGTTGAGAAGTCTGGCCCAATCCAGCCCTTGTTCATTTTTATAAGAGTCAGCCTGTCCGCATTTTCAGTTGACAGGCGGATGCGCCCATCAGTTATGCTGCCCCCATAGGTACTAAAAACCCGCTCTGACAAAACGCTAGTGGCAGGGCAGGCCAGGACCTCCAAGGCGTAGAGAGCCAGTTCCACATATCCAGCTTGGATACCCAATAATTATTAGGCACAGAGGAATCACGGATGACGTTGGTACGGTCGGCAAGGTACTCCTTCAGCATCTTCGAAAAATTATCCCTTCTTGTGAGAGTACCGCGCTCATCAGTGGTGTTGAGCGAATTTGTTCGGCGAATGTTCGAAAGTTTCAAATTTGGCACAAATTTGACACATTCGGATTTGTGATCACAAAGGCGAGTAAATTGTCTTAAAATCGGAAAATTTCGACGAATTTGCACGGGACCGCCAATATAGGGCAACCACGGTGTTTTGAACAGTTTTGTTAGCATAGTGCAAGTGTATGATGAGCAGTGACATGTACCAGGTGATTGTGGGGGCTGTGGAAAGCTTAGAACAGGTCAGATCAGGGGCGCATTGTTTTTTTTTTTTTCCTTTGGGCGGTAAGTTTAACTGAGGAAAGCGAGGCCAGCCAATCATAGTGCAGGAAGCATCTACACTGTCCAGACATAAGGGCTTCTGCAATTAGCTGCAGAAATCACATGTCCTCTCAAAATAAAAAGCGGCCATGTTACCTCAGCGCCATTATATCCATGTCACTGCTGGAGACAGACGCAGCTCAGTGTTCTCCTGTGTAATGAGAGATATTAGCTAGATAGATGGGCGCTTGTGCGGTAGTCAGATAGTGTAGATAATTCCTGGCCTGTGTACCTCTGCAACCGTTGGTGCAGCACATTTTTGGTGTTCTTGTGCAAGTACTGAGATTCTGACAGAAACAGAGGGCCCATGTCATACAATAGTGCTGTGCACCGTTGGTATGGAGCTCCATGTCTCAGTATACCTTGCATTTTTTTTACACTTGCTAATGTGATCAAGCAAGCGCAGTGCACCTTTCATTTAGTGGGGTTGAAATTGTGCTCTACAGAGTCTGCAGATCATCTTATTGCAGAACACAAAATCTGTTTTTTTTCTGTTGTTATTGTGATATTGTGCACTAAAGTTTTTTTTAGTGTCAGATACTATTTTAGTGGAGTTGAACTTCAGGTGGTTTCAGAGTAAAAAAAATACATTTTTTCTCTTGCTACGCTCAGTCCAAAAAATATTTTTTCCTGTGCCAAATGTCATACAGTGCTATAAGCCAGCTACTATGTCAGTGGTGATCAAATTCAGCTTGTACGCATAGTCAAACCTATATACAGTATATTTTTGGTTGGCAGGCAGATTCCACCAAAGGTTTTTTACTGTGGCAAAGTTGATCCAGTCTGCCAAAAGGCAGATCCTATTTTAGTGGTGTTGAACTTGTCCTGGTTTCACAGTAAAAAAAAAAACTTCTCTTACTAGGCCCAGTCCAAAAAATATTTTTTCCTGTGCCAAAAGTCGTACAGTGCTTTAAGCCAGCTACTACATCAGTGGCAATCAAATTCAGCTTGTACTCACAGTCAAACCTATATATATTTTTGGTTGGCAGGCGGATTCCACCAAAGGTTTTTTACTGTGGCAAAGTTGATCCAGTCTGCTAAAAGGCAGATCCTATTTTAGTGGTGTTAAACTTGTCCTGGTTTCACAGTAAAAAAAAAAACTTCTCTTACTAGGCCCAGTCCAAAAAATATTTTTTCCTTTGCCAAAAGTTATACAGTGCTATAAGCGAGCTACTACGTCAGTGGCGGTCAAAGTCAGCTGGACGCAGAGCTTATGCAGAGTAACCCAAAAATATTTTTGCTCTGAGTAAAGTGATACAGCTGGCTAGATCAGAGTTTGAAATATTTTGGAGCATATATTCTATGTCATACTGGCCTCATCCACATTCAAAAAAAAAATTTCTTCTCTTCCTAAAGTAATACAGCATGGGACATCTCAGTTTGAAATTTTTTGGAGAATATCTCGTAGGTTTTATCGGCATCATGCATACTAACAAATTCCTTTTGTCTGTTAGTAATGTTATACGGCAGGCCATATCTTACCTTGTCATTTAGTGTCGCTGAAGTTCAGGTGTGTGCTGAGCTATTGCACAGGAAAAAAACATATTTTTCTTTAGTTAATTGCGTGCTCCTGCCTCTGTATCTGACCAACATGAGTGGGAAAAAGAGAGGGTGTTGTGGAAGGGGGAATAGGATTGGTATTCAAGGTGTACGTGGGGTACGTGGTAATGTTAGTGAAAGCACTAGTGAACCAACACAAACAGGTCCTATCCAAAGACAACTGACAACTTATGTTAGTAGACTGCCTACTGCACTCCCTTCCTTTGGCAGCCGCACAGCGATGCGCCTTGTTGATAAGACCCAGAAAGAGCAGGTGCTCCAGTGGATGGCAAGCTCTGCTTCCAATGGCCTCTCTTCTTCTTCCTCCACCTCAACATCACATGCTGTACAGTCCACAGAGGTGGCAGCCCAATTACCCATGCTTCCCCCCGCCAACTGCCCAACAGACTGTAGCGTACCACAGATCGGCGAGTCTTTAGAACTCTTCACCCATTCTACACCATGGGCATCAGAAATGTACTCCAAACAGTCACATAGTCAAGGGGAGGAAAGCATCTGCACCAATGCACAAATTTTTTTTAGCTTGGATTCGGGGCAGGACGAAATAGTGTCCGAGCAGGTTCCTGACCCTTGTCACCAGACGTTAACCGCAGGGGAGGGAAGTGATCCCGATGAGACTCAGATACCTGAGGCTCATGCGGACTGTACTGTGCTGTCAGGGCAACAAGAGGAGAGGGGTCACTCTGAGGGCGAGAAATGGGATAACAAATTGGATGATGACGAGGTTGAAGATCCTACTTGGTGTGAACCCAGAGTCATGCAGCCGAGTAGCTTATCTGAGGAGGTGGAGGAGGAAGACGAGGAGGTTACATTTCGCCCTATGGTGCAGACACGGAGTGATGCAAGCACGAGGAGTACTGTATCCTTAGCCACAACCGTGACTGTGGCCAGCAGCGGTCACGGGTCTGCAGTTCGCAGGGGCAGCAAGGTTTGCCTAGTATGGGCCTTTTTTGTCACTGCTAAGGATGTTTCTCAATCAACCGTAACATCTGCATCTCACTCATGCTCCACCAGTTTTTCCGGTTCACCATACTCTGCCCTCTCTCAGCACCTTAGCCAGCCCTCGGTCCTGCAGTTGTGGTCACGTAAAAGATTGTTTCATCCTACGCATGACAAAGCTAAGAGGTTGAACTCCACCATCTCCAATGTGTTGGCCATGGAAATGCTGCATTTACGCCTGGTAGATACAGACGGTTTCCAAAAACGGATGGCTGTCGCAGTCCCCCAGTACCAGTTACCCAGTCGCAATTACTTCTCTAAGAAAGCTGTGCCTGCGCTACACCAGCATGTCGCAGACAACATCACCCGTTCCTTGTCTAAATCTACGTGTGCCAGGGTGCATTTCACCACAAACACCAGGATGAGTAAGCATGGCCAAGGGCGTTACATCTTGCTGACTGGGCACTGGGTGACTGGTTGCTGTGGGAGCAGGTGGGGAAAGGGCTGCTCCATAAATCTTGGAATCCCCAAGGCTTGCAGAAGAAATCTCTGTATTTCCCACCTCCTCTGCTGCTTTTGCATCCTCCAACTCCTCTATTACCTCCACCTGCGCACTCAACCTCTGCCTTAATGCACCACGCGTTCCAAGGGTGCGGAGCGAATACACACCACCTCCGTACTGTGCAGTCAGGGCTCACGGTAATCAGGCAGTCTTCAAATTAATATACCTTGCAGATCGCAGTCATACAGGTGAAGATTTGTGGGCAGCTCTCCAGGCTCAGTTTCAGCACTGGCTGTCTCCGCTGAACCTAGAGCCAGGGAAGGCCATGTGCGATAATGGTGCAAACCTGTTAGTGGCCCTAGGCCGAGGCAAGCTCGCACACGAGCCTTGCATGGCTCACATCCTGAACCTGGGGGTACAGCGATTTCTCCGCCACTATCCTGGCCTGAATGAGCTGCTTCACAAAGTACGGAAGCTGTGTGCTCACTTCCGCCGTTTGCACCCCTCATGCCATCGACTTGCATCGATAAAGAGGTCTTTGTCCATGCCAGTTAACAGGTTGATCTGCGATGTGCTGACGTGGTGGAATTCCACTCTGCACATGTTGCAGCGACTGTGCCATCAGCAACGAGCTCTGACGCAGAATGTCATGACGTATAGTTTGGGGCAACGCAGTACGTTCTGGGGCATATCACGTTTGCGGAGTGGGAACAGACTAAGGACCTCTGCACCCATCTGCACGGTTTTGAAATGGCTACTAAACTGGTTAGCGCTGACGATGCCATCATCAGCATCACTATTCCGGTCATATACATGCTGGATAACCTTCAGCAGGGGGTGGTGGCCCCAGAAGAAAAGGAGGATGTGGAACAGATACCAATGTCTCAAATTTACAGACTGTCGTCATACAGGCGGATGCCAAGTGATGGTGGATTACAGCGATCGAGGGGGTGTGGTGACACCAGACAAACTATTAGTGAAGGTGCAAGAGCCAAGGAACTAATGGAGGAGGAAGAAGTGATGGGTGAGCAGCTGTCAGAGGATGAAGAGGATAATCATCCCCTCTCGTTTGAACGTGGTTGGAAGGAGGGGACAGAAGAAGCAAGCATCAGTGTTATGCAGCCCACAATACAATCTGGCTTTGGACCTCCTAGAAGAGCCCAACATATGAGCGCCTTCTTGATGCACTATTTGAAACATGATCCCCGTATAGCTAGGATTCAAAATAATGCTGACTACTGGGTTGCCACTCTGTTAGATCCACATTATAAGAGTCAATTTTGCCAGATGCTTCCGACCCTGGAAAGGGACCCACTTATGTTGGAGTATCGAAACAAGCTTTTAAGCAAACTTAATAGAGGTTTCTCCAAGATAACAGTGAGGCACACAGTGTGCATCGGAGCTGTAGTCTTTCAATCTCTGGCACGTCAGTTTGTCAATGCCAAAACATTAGCAGCAGCAGCAGCAGAGTAAGTGGCAGAAGCAATTTCTGGGAGTCCTTTCACACATTTTTTGCACCAGCTCATGCACCAGCACAACAGAATACAAGTCTGACACGTGGTGAACAACTGGAGAGGATGGTGGAGGAGTATCTAGAGCTTAATATGAATACCTTTGCAACATACCTGGCGGCGCCCTTGCATGGTGGTCCATCTCCCACTGTGCAAGAGCGCGCACTTGATCTCCAGTCCAGAATGTCTCTCTGGCTTCCCTTCATGCTGTCTGTATGTTTCTGCTGCTTAAGGGCGGCGCCCGATCACTTCCTGCTTTTTGTACCTGCTGTGGGTCACACCCCTTGTGCATCCTCAGCCTATTGCTGTCTGTCACCTGGTATATAACCCAGCTGCTCCAATCAATCCCTGCCTGAGCATAGTGTTTCATTCAGTGTGTGCTTGCACTCTGAAGGTGCCAGGTCCCGTTCTGTGTTCTCTTGTCTGCCTATCCTGGAGGCTGTATTTCCAGGCCTGTCTGAACATGCTCCTAGCCTGTTCCTCCTGCCTTCTAGGGGCCGATTACCTAGACCCGCTCCTGTATCTTGTCTGTCCTGTCTGAACACGCTCCTAGCCTGTTCCTCCTGCCTTTTAGGGGCCGATTACCTAGACCCGCTCCTGTATCTTGTCTGTCCTGTCTGAACACACTCCTAGCCTGTTCCTCCTGCCTTCTAGGGGCCGATTACCTAGACCCGCTCCTGTATCTTGTCTGTCCTGTCTGATCACGCTCCTTGCCTGTTCGTCCTGCCTCTCGGGGGGCCGTATTCCCAGACCCGCTCCTGTATTCCGCTGCAGTGTCGGTCTCCTCTGTACACTCAGTTCCAGTCTGAACTCTCTCCTATCCTTTACCTGTTTTGCCTCTATGTCCGTTTCCTTCCTTTTTCTGCAGAGTCTGAACTCGTACCTAACTCCTGCTTGTTGTCTCTGTACTCCCGTTTGTGAGTTTGTGGTCCACTCGATACTTCACTGCAAGCACCCTGTGGGTATCTGGCTCTGCCTTTCCTTTCCTGTCTGTTCTGTGTGAACAGAGCCCTGTCCCCCCTGCTCAGCCTAGCCTGCTCAGACTCCTTTGCTCACCGCTCCGGCGGTTCTAGCCTGCTCTGACTCCTCTGCTCACCGCTCCGGCGGTTCTAGCCTGCTCTGACTCCTTTGCTCACCGCTCCGGTGGTTCTAGCCTGCTCTGACTCCTTTGCTCACCGCTCCGGCGGTTCTAGCCTGCTCTGACTCCTTTGCTCACCGCTCCGGCGGTTCTAGCCTGCTCTGACTCCTTTGCTCACCGCTCCGGCGGTTCTAGCCTGCTCTGACTCCTTTGCTCACCGCTCCGGCGGTTCTAGCCTGCTCTGACTCCTTTGCTTACCGCTCCAGCGGTTCTAGCCTGCTCTGACTCCTTTGCTCGCTGCTTCGGCAGCCTTGCTCCGCTCTGACCCTTTTGCTCACTGCTCCGGCAGTCTCGCTCCGCTCTTATCCTTTTGCTCACTGCTCCGGCAGTCTTGCTCCACTCTTGCTCACCGCTCCAGGCGGTCTCGTCCTGCTTTACTCTTGCTCACTGCTCCGGCAGTCTCGCTCAGCTCTGACCCTTTGCTCACCGCTCCTGGCGGCCTTGTCCTGCTCTACTCTTGCTCACCGCTCCAGGCGGTCTTGTCCTGCCCTGTTCTCGCTCACCTCTCTGGGCGGCCTCACTCTGCTGTTTGTCCGCCACATCTGTGGTTCTGTTCCTGAGTCCCAGTGTGTACTGGGTCCTATCCCGCTAGTGTCCCTACCTGCTAGTGCCTCCCTGTCTGCACTCTAGCTGTGCTTGCCTGTACCCCACTGCCTGTATTGTTCCTGAGTCCCAGTGTGTACTGGGTCCTATCCCGCCTGTGTTCCTACCTGCTAGTGCCTCCCTGTCTGCACTCTAGCTGTGCTTGCCTGTACCCCCCTGCCTGCTTACCCGCCTGCCTGCATACCAGTCGTGCCTGCCTATACCCACCAGTCTGTGCGCCAGCCTAACCAGCCTGTTCCTGTATTCCCCTGTGTGGGTCAACAGCCGTGTCCGGGGTCTGTCCTGGAGTAGCACCTGGTCCCTCTGCTCGGTTCCTCCTTGGTGCACTGGCGTCGTATGCCGTCGTGCGACCCTGGTCGGATCGGATGAATACCTAGTTACGCCCCTCCAGGCATTCACTCTCCGGCACGGTCCAGTGGAATCACACGCACACGCCGCTCAGCCCGGGCGTGTGCATTACAGCATGCTCAGGCCATGGTTCCCGTTGAGCCCCACAGCCTTCGCTCTCTGAGAAGTATTCCAGCGAATACATGCATTAAAATAAATAAATAATTTTTTTTTTTCCCTTTAGCTGAGTTCCAGGCGAATTACGCACCCGTCCAGATGGATCTATCTGCTCTCGTTCCTGCGGATCCGCTACGTTATTATGGGGATCCAAGACAAAGTCGTGCATTTGTGGAGCAATGCATGCTACACTTCAAGTTCTACTCTCTATGTTTTCCCACCGATCGGGTTAAGGTGGCATTCATTATGTCTTACCTGGCGGGTGATGCCTTGGAATGGATCAACCCCCTATATGAAACACAGGATCCGATCCTCCTGGACCTAATGGCCTTCCTGGTGGCCTTTCTAATGGTCTTCGATGATCCTAACCCGGAGGCTCCTGCTGAAGCTTCACTTCCCAATATCCCGGAGCAGCCCCAATGGGTAATGTGTGTGGGTAGCGCAATAGTCCTCCAGCCCAATGAGACTACTGCCCACCCAGAATCCTCACAGGGTGACTACGCTTTCCGGAATACTTCTCCCAACCTCAAGAGGCAGTCCAGACGTGCTAGGCGTAGAGGCAAGCCGTCACGCCAGGGTCTGTCCTCCCTGAGACCTCCTGACCCCAACCTTGAAGTCCCTACTGAAGCTTCATCTCCCTGTATCCCGGAGAAGCCCCAACGGGTAATGTGCGTGGGTAGTGCACCAGTTCTCCTGCCCGAAGAGACTTCTGCCCATCCAGACTCCACACAGGGGAACTTCCTGCACCCGGCATCAGATGCTTCACCCACTTTAACCGGTGTGCAAGTCCAAGGATGCTCCAAAGCTGTGGTTACCTCAGAGTCTGTGCACCTCTACTACCTGGCCGAGGACCCCCTGTTGCCTCCTGAATCCTCCGGGATATCACTCGATGACAAATGGAGAGAGACTTCTCTACACCCGGTACTCGATACTTTGTCCGCTTCGTCCTGTGAGCCTGACAATGGGTACCCCAAAGTGGTAGTTACCTCCGAGTCTCTACACCCCTCCGACCAGGCGGAGGACCTCCAGTTGTCTCCAGAACCCTTCGGGGTGCTACCTGGTAGCGAAAGGACAGAGACTCTCCTATACTCTGTACCTGATACCTCGCTCGCTTCGTCCAGTAAGTCCAACCTAGTGTACTCCGAAGCAGAGGTTACTCCCGAGTCTCTACACCCCTCCGACCGGGCGGAGGACCTCCAGTTGTCTCCAGAACCCTTCGGGGTGCCACCTGGTGGTGAATGGACAGAGACTTTCCTATACTCGGTACCCGATACCTCGCCTGCTTCGTCCAGTGAGTCCGACCTAGTGTACTCTGAAGCAGATATTTTCTCCGAGCCTCTGCACTCTTCTGACCCGGTGGAGGACCTCCAGTTGTTTCCTGAATCCTCCGGGGTACCACCAGATAACAAAGAGACAATGATTTTTCCTCATCCTGTACCTGATAACCCGTCTAATTCTTCCTGTGAGCTTGACAAGATGTACCTCGAAGCAGAGTTTACCCCCAAGTCTCTGCTCCCCTCCAACCCGGTGGAGGACTTCCAGTTGTCTCCTGTACCCTCTGGGGTGCCACCTGAAAATATGTGGAGAGAGACTTCCTTGTGTGCTGTTCCTGGTACTCCACCCGTTTCGTCTGTTGCTGAGGATGGCTGGATAGGAGGTAGCATCCTAGCTAACCAGATGAGACCAGTTTTTCCTGTGGACAGTGGGAGTGATCTCCTTAAAGTGAAGGATTGGCCCTCGAATTCCCTGCGGAAGATTCTGGCAGGCCTGAAGAAGAGGGGGCGTAAGGGGGGGGGGTACTGTAACATACCTGGCGGCGCCCTTGCATGGTGGTCCATCTCCCACTGTGCAAGAGTGCGCACTTGATCTCCAGTCCAGAATGTCTCTCTGGCTTCCCTCCATGCTGTCTGTTTGTCTGTTTCTGCTGCTTAAGGACGGCGCCCGATCACTTCCTGCTTTTTGTACCTGCTGTGGGTCACACCCCTTGTGCGTCCTCAGCCTATTGCTGTCTGTCACCTGGTATATAACCCAGCTGCTCCAATCAATCCCTGCCTGAGCATAGTGTTTCATTCAGTGTGTGCTTGCACTCTGAAGGTGCCAGGTCCCGTTCTGTGTTCTCTTGTCTGCCTATCCTGGAGGCTGTATTTCCAGGCCTGTCTGAACACACTCCTAGCCTGTTCCTCCTGCCTTCTAGGGGCCGATTACCTAGACCCGCTCCTGTATCTTGTCTGTCCTGTCTGAACACGCTCCTAGCCTGTTCCTCCTGCCTTCTAGGGGCCGATTACCTAGACCCGCTCCTGTATCTTGTCTGTCCTGTCTGATCACGCTCCTTGCCTGTTCGTCCTGCCTCTCTGGGGGCCGTATTCCCAGACCCGCTCCTGTATTCCGCTGCAGTGTCGGTCTCCTCTGTACACTCAGTTCCAGTCTGAACTCTCTCCTATCCTTTACCTGTTTTGCCTCTATGTCCGTTCCCTTCCTTTTTCTGCAGAGTCTGAACTCGTACCTAACTCCTGCTTGTTGTCTCTGTACTCCCGTTTGTGAGTTTGTGGTCCACTCGATACTTCACTGCAAGCACCCTGTGGGTATCTGGCTCTGCCTTTCCTTTCCTGTCTGTTCAGTGTGAACAGAGCCCTGTCCCCCCTGCTCAGCCTAGCCTGCTCAGACTCCTTTGCTCACCGCTCCGGCTGTTCTAGCCTGCTCTGACTCCTCTGCTCACCGCTCCAGCGGTTCTAGCCTGCTCTGACTCCTTTGCTCACCGCTCCGGCGGTTGTAGCCTGCTCTGACTCCTTTGCTCACCGCTCCGGCGGTTCTAGCCTGCTCTGACTCCTTTGCTCACCGCTCCGGCGGTTCTAGCCTGCTCTGACTCCTTTGCTCACCGCTCCGGCGGTTCTAGCCTGCTCTGACTCCTTTGCTCACCGCTCCGGCGGTTCTAGCCTGCTCTGACTCCTTTGCTTACCGCTCCGGCGGTTCTAGCCTCCTCTGACTCCTGTGCTCGCTGCTCTGGCAGCCTTGCTCCGCTCTGACCCTTTTGCTCACTGCTCCGACAGTCTCGCTCCGCTCTTATCCTTTTGCTCACTGCTCCGGCAGTCTTGCTCCACTCTTGCTCACCGCTCCAGGCGGTCTCGTCCTGCTTTACTCTTGCTCACTGCTCCGGCAGTCTCGCTCAGCTCTGACCCTTTGCTCACCGCTCCTGGCGGCCTTGTCCTGCTCTACTCTTGCTCACCGCTCCAGGCGGTCTTGTCCTGCCCTGTTCTCGCTCACCTCTCTGGGCGGCCTCACTCTGCTGTTTGTCCGCCACATCTGTGGTTCTGTTCCTGAGTCCCAGTGTGTACTGGGTCCTATCCCGCCAGTGTCCCTACCTGCTAGTGCCTCCCTGTCTGCACTCTAGCTGTGCTTGCCTGTACCCCTCTTCCTGTATTGTTCCTGAGTCCCAGTGTGTACTGGGTCCTATCCCGCCTGTGTTCCTACCTGCTAGTGCCTCTCTGTCTGCACTCTAGCTGTGCTTGCCTGTACCCCCCTGCCTGCTTACCCGCCTGCCTGCATACCAGTCGTGCCTGCCTATACCCACCAGTCTGTGCGCCAGCCTAACCAGCCTGTTCCTGTATTCCCCTGTGTGGGTCAACAGCCGTGTCCGGGGTCTGTCCTGGAGTAGCACCTGGTCCCTCTGCTCGGTTCCTCCTTGGTGCACTGGCGTCGTATGCCGTCGTGCGACCCTGGTCGGATCGGGTGAATACCTAGTTACGCCCCTCCAGGCATTCACTCTCCGGCACGGTCCAGTGGAATCACACGCACACGCCGCTCAGCCCGGGCGTGTGCATTACAGCATGCTCAGGCCATGGTTCCCGTTGAGCCCCACGGCCTTCGCTCTCTGAGAAGTTTTCCAGCGAATACATGCATTAAAATAAATAAATAATTTTTTTTTTTCCCTTTAGCTGAGTTCCAGGCGAATTACGCACCCGTCCAGATGGATCTATCTGCTCTCGTTCCTGCGGATCCGCTACGTTATTATGGGGATCCAAGACAAAGTCGTGCATTTGTGGAGCAATGCATGCTACACTTCAAGTTCTACCCTCTATGTTTTCCCACCGATCGGGTTAAGGTGGCATTCATTATGTCTTACCTGGCGGGTGATGCCTTGGAATGGATCAACCCCCTATATGAAACACAGGATCCGATCCTCCTGGACCTAATGGCCTTCCTGGTGGCCTTTCTAATGGTCTTCGATGATCCTAACCCGGAGGCTCCTGCTGAAGCTTCACTTCCCAATATCCCGGAGCAGCCCCAATGGGTAATGTGTGTGGGTAGCGTAATAGTCCTCCAGCCCAATGAGACTACTGCCCACCCAGAATCCTCACAGGGTGACTACGCTTTCCGGAATACTTCTCCCAACCTCAAGAGGCAGTCCAGACGTGCTAGGCGTAGAGGCAAGCCGTCACGCCAGGGTCTGTCCTCCCTGAGACCTCCTGACCCCAACCTTGAAGTCCCTACTGAAGCTTCATCTCCCTGTATCCCGGAGAAGCCCCAACGGGTAATGTGCGTGGGTAGTGCACCAGTTCTCCTGCCCGAAGAGACTTCTGCCCATCCAGACTCCACACAGGGGAACTTCCTGCACCCGGCATCAGATGCTTCACCCACTTTAACCGGTGTGCAAGTCCAAGGATGCTCCAAAGCTGTGGTTAGCTCAGAGTCTGTGCACCTCTACTACCTGGCGGAGGACCCCCTGTTGCCTCCTGAATCCTCCGGGATATCACTCGATGACAAATGGAGAGAGACTTCTCTACACCCGGTACTCGATACTTTGTCCGCTTCGTCCTGTGAGCCTGACAATGGGTACCCCAAAGTGGTAGTTACCTCCGAGTCTCTACACCCCTCCGACCAGGCGGAGGACCTCCAGTTGTCTCCAGAACCCTTCGGGGTGCTACCTGGTAGCGAAAGGACAGAGACTCTCCTATACTCTGTACCTGATACCTCGCTCGCTTCGTCCAGTAAGTCCAACCTAGTGTACTCCGAAGCAGAGGTTACTCCCGAGTCTCTACACCCCTCCGACCGGGCGGAGGACCTCCAGTTGTCTCCAGAACCCTTCGGGGTGCCACCTGGTGGTGAATGGACAGAGACTTTCCTATACTCGGTACCCGATAACTCGCCTGCTTCGTCCAGTGAGTCCGACCTAGTGTACTCTGAAGCAGATGTTTTCTCCGAGCCTCTGCACTCTTCTGACCCGGCGGAGGACCTCCAGTTGTTTCCTGAATCCTCCGGGGTACCACCAGATAACAAAGAGACAATGATTTTTCCTCATCCTGTACCTGATAACCCGTCTAATTCTTCCTGTGAGCTTGACAAGATGTACCTCGAAGCAGAGTTTACCCCCAAGTCTCTGCTCCCCTCCAACCCGGTGGAGGACTTCCAGTTGTCTCCTGTACCCTCTGGGGTGCCACCTGAAAATATGTGGAGAGAGACTTCCTTGTGTGCTGTTCCTGGTACTCCACCCGTTTCGTCTGTTGCTGAGGATGGCTGGATAGGAGGTAGCATCCTAGCTAACCAGATGAGACCAGTTTTTCCTGTGGACAGTGGGAGTGATCTCCTTAAAGTGAAGGATTGGCCCTCGAATTCCCTGCGGAAGATTCTGGCAGGCCTGAAGAAGAGGGGGCGTAAGGGGGGGGGTACTGTAACATACCTGGTGGCACCCTTGCATGGTGGTCCATCTCCCACTGTGCAAGAGCGCGCACTTGATCTCCAGTCCAGAATGTCTCTCCGGCTTCCCTCCATGCTGTCTGTTTGTCTGTTTCTGCTGCTTAAGGGTGGCGCCCGATCACTTCCTGCTTTTTGTACCTGCTGTGGGTCACACCCCTTGTGCGTCCTCAGCCTATTGCTGTCTGTCACCTGGTATATAACCCAGCTGCTCCAATCAATCCCTGCCTGAGCATAGTGTTTCATTCAGTGTGTGCTTGCACTCTGAAGGTGCCAGGTCCCTTTCTGTGTTCTCTTGTCTGCCTATCCTGGAGGCTGTATTTCCAGGCCTGTCTGAACACGCTCCTAGCCTGTTCCTCCTGCCTTCTAGGGGCCGATTACCTAGACCTGCTCCTGTATCTTGTCTGTCCTGTCTGAACACGCTCCTAGCCTGTTTCTCCTGCCTTCTAGGGGCCGATTACCTAGACCCGCTCCTGTATCTTGTCTGTCCTGTCTGAACACGCTCCTAGCTTGTTCCTCCTGCCTTCTAGGGGCCAATTACCTAGACCCGCTTCTGTATCTTGTCTGTCCTGTCTGATCATGCTCCTTGCCTGTTCGTCCTGCCTCTCTGGGGGCCGTATTCCCAGACCCGCTCCTGTATTCCGCTGCAGTGTCGGTCTCCTCTGTACACTCAGTTCCAGTCTGAACTCTCTCCTATCCTTTACCTGTTTTGCCTCTATGTCCGTTCCCTTCCTTTTTCTGCAGAGTCTGAACTCGTACCTAACTCCTGCTTGTTGTCTCTGTACTCCCGTTTGTGAGTTTGTGGTCCACTCGATACTTCACTGCAAGCACCCTGTGGGTATCTGGCTCTGCCTTTCCTTTCCTGTCTGTTCCGTGTGAACAGAGCCCTGTCCCCCCTGCTCAGCCTAGCCTGCTCAGACTCCTTTGCTCACCGCTCCGGCGGTTCTAGCCTGCTCTGACTCCTCTGCTCACCGCTCCGGCGGTTCTAGCCTGCTCTGACTCCTTTGCTCACTGCTCCGGCGGTTCTAGCCTGCTCTGACTCCTTTGCTCACCGCTCCGGCGGTTCTAGCCTGCTCTGACTCCTTTGCTCACCGCTCCGGCGGTTCTAGCCTGCTCTGACTCCTTTGCTCACCGCTCCGGCGGTTCTAGCCTGCTCTGACTCCTTTGCTCACCGCTCCGGCGGTTCTAGCCTGCTCTGACTCCTTTGCTTACCGCTCCGGCGGTTCTAGCCTGCTCTGACTCCTTTGCTCGCTGCTCCGGTAGCCTTGCTCTGCTCTGACCCTTTTGCTCACTGCTCCGGCAGTCTCGCTCCGCTCTTATCCTTTTGCTCACTGCTCCGGCAGTCTTGCTCCACTCTTGCTCACCGCTCCAGGCGGTCTCGTCCTGCTTTACTCTTGCTCACTGCTCCTGCAGTCTCGCTCAGCTCTGACCCTTTGCTCACCGCTCCTGGCGGCCTTGTCCTGCTCTACTCTTGCTCACCGCTCCAGGCGGTCTTGTCCTGCCCTGTTCTCGCTCACCTCTCTGGGCGGCCTCACTCTGCTGTTTGTCCGCCACATCTGTGGTTCTGTTCCTGAGTCCCAGTGTGTACTGGGTCCTATCCCGCCAGTGTCCCTACCTGCTAGTGCCTCCCTGTCTGCACTCTAGCTGTGCTTGCCTGTACCCCTCTGCCTGTATTGTTCCTGAGTCCCAGTGTGTACTGGGTCCTATCCCGCCTGTGTTCCTACCTGCTAGTGCCTCCCTGTCTGCACTCTAGCTGTGCTTGCCTGTACCCCCCTGCCTGCTTACCCGCCTGCCTGCATACCAGTCGTGCCTGCCTATACCCACCAGTCTGTGCGCCAGCCTAACCAGCCTGTTCCTGTATTCCCCTGTGTGGGTCAACAGCCGTGTCCGGGGTCTGTCCTGGAGTAGCACCTGGTTCCTCTGCTCGGTTCCTCCTTGGTGCACTGGCGTCGTATGCCGTCGTGCGACCCTGGTCGGATCGGGTGAATACCTAGTTACGCCCCTCCAGGCATTCACTCTCCGGCACGGTCCAGTGGAATCACACGCACACGCCGCTCAGCCCGGGCGTGTGCATTACAACCTTCAGGGAGGATTTTGACCCTTTTACACTTTGGTCTTCAAAAATGGATGAATGGTCTGAACTCGCCTCTCATGCCTCGGAGGTTTTATCATGCCCAGCAGCCAGCGTTCTCTCTGAACGTGTCTTCAGCGCTGCTGGTAGTGTCTTGACGGATAAGCGCATCTGGTAGTCCTCTGAAAGTGTAGACCGCCTAACTTTCATCAAGATTAACAAGTTATGGATGTCCAAGGACTTTTGCACCCCAATTGCAGACTGTACAGGGTAGGCGATGTTGTCATTTTGAGTGTGCTGCATTGATCTCTTGAAATTGCAGTCTGTGATATGACCTCTGTGCCTGCTCCTGCTGCTGCTGCAGGTATTAGACCCTAATTTTTGGGAAACGTGGAGAATTCTGATTGTGTCTCCATTAGTGATGGGCGAGCACTAAAATTCTCGGGTGCTGGATGCTCGGGTCGAGCAAATTGGAATGCTCTGGTGCTCAACACGAGCAACGAGTCCAATGTAAGTCTATGGGAAACTTTAGCATTTTTCAGGCGGCTCCCCCCGGCGGGCCGCAGAGGTCTAAAAATTGCCCAAATTGATGGGAACAGTGTTCAAATGACATGGGAACAGCATGGGGAAGACCCCTAGAAGCATTTCTGACTCCCAGATCACTGCTGTCATCAACATTGTCAGAGGTATTATGCCACTTTTACGGACTCACAATAAAACATACAAAAACAAAACCAAAATGGATTTTCCTGGGAAATAAGTTAAGGAACATCCTTTCCAGGGTAATGCCTTGCATATAAGGCAAAATAAATAACCAAAAACAAAAATACTCCTCCACACCTTGGACTATGTTCACATGTAAAATTTTTGATGCGTTTTTGCACTTTTGCATTGCTTTCAACGGTGACAAATGCATCCCCTTGGAAATGTAATATTAACATTTTGCAATCTTATCTGGCCATGTGGTGTGTGAGACATGATCAGACACATTTTGTTTCATTTATGAAGGAGGAACTCTGAAAATCACAAAGCCTATTTTTATAGGGCCATCAGGCGGCCTTTACTATTCTTAAAGGGGCAGCAGTCGGCCCTCACTATTCTTAGAGAGCCATCAGCCGGCTATGCTTTGTTGTTCCCTTTACTAAAGAGTGGGTCTCCTATACTGTTATTGCATATGCAGTGAGTGGCAGGGCTGCCCAAAATTTGGATGCACCGCAATACCCCTTTGAAAATTTGGACGCACCCCAATATCCCTTTGAAGAGACTTAGAGGAGGGCTTCCTGAAGACAATGTTCCCATTATTAGGAAGTGGGTCTCCCATACTGTTTGCTAGGCAGTGAATGCAAGGGCTGCCAAAAATTTTGACCTACTCCAATGTTCCATGGAAGAGACGTAGAGGAGTGCCCCCTGAAAAAAAATGTTCCCATTATTAGGAAGTGGGTCTCCCATACTGCTTGCCTATGCAGTGAATGCAAGGGCTTCCAAAAATTTGGATCTACTCCAATGACCCTTGGAAGAGACGTAGAGGAGGGACGCCTGAAAAAAAAATGTTCCCGTTATTAGGAAGTGGGTCTCCCATTGTGTTTGCCTATGCAGTGAATTCAAGGGTTGCCAAAAATTTGGAGGCACTCCAATGCCCCTTGGAAGAGACGTGGAGGTCAGCGGGCCTCCTGAAAACAATGTTCCCATTATTAGGAAGTGGGTCTCCCATTGTGCTTGCCTATGCAGTGAATGCAAGGATTGCCAAAAATTTGGAGGAACTCCAATGCCCCTTGGAAGAGACTAGGAGGTCAGAGGGCCTCCTGAAAACAATGTTCCCATTAATAGGAAGCGGATCTCCTATTATGTTTGCCTATGCAGTGAATGCAAGGGTTGCCAAAAATTTGGAGGCACTCCAATGCCCCTTGGAAGAGACGTAGAGGGCCTCATGAAAAAATGTTCCCATTATTAGGAAGTGGGTCTCCCATAGTGTTGGCCTATGCAGTGAATGGAAGGACTGCCAAAAATTGTGAGGCACTCCAATGCCCCTTGGAAGAGATGTAGAGGGCCTCATGAAAAAATGTTCCCATTTTTAGAAATTGGGTCTCCCATAGTGTTGGCCTATGCAGTGAATGGAAGGGCTACCAAAAATTGTGAGGCACTTCAATGCCCCTAGGAAGAGATGTAGAGGGCCTCATGAAAAAATGTTCCCATTATTAGGAAGTGTGTCTCCCATAAGGCCAGGACCTTCAAGACATAGAGAGACAGTTGATTCCACGTGTCCAGCTTGGATACCCAATAATTATAATGCACAGAAGAATCACGGAGGATGTTGGAACGGTCGGCAAGGTACTCCCTCTGCATCTTCCCAAACTTTGCACTCCTTGTGAGAGTACCCCATGCCTCAGGGCCTGTGCGATGGGATGGGCTGAGAAGACTCTCCCAGAACTTTGACAGTGTTCCCCTGCCTCTGCTGGATTGAAGTTGTGTCTCTCTCGCCTGTACTCCTTGGTTGTCCAATGAACTGCGACCTCTGCCGCCAGCGTTTTCAGATGGGAATTTTTTTAATAGTTCCGCAACATGGGCCTTCTGGTACTGCCCCATTTTTGTAGACCTGTCCGCCTCAGGAATAAGAGATAGAAAGTTCTCCTTGTAGCGTGGGTCTAGAAGTGTCACCAATCAGTAATGACTGTCACTCAAAATTTTGAGAATGCGAGGGTCACGGGAAAGCAGCGTAACATAAACTCAGCCATGCGTGCCAGACTACTAACAGGCAAGACTTCCGTGTCCTCACCAAGAGGACGACTGACCATGCTCTCCTCCTCCTCCTCCCTGTCCTCAGGCCATCCACGCTGAATAGACGGTATGAGAGTTGTGCAGGTAGCACCATCTATACCGCATGAAACTAGTTCCTGTTCTTCTTCCTCCTTCTCCTTTTCCTCATTGTCACCCAATCCACATTGGGATGAGATGAGACTGTGCTCCGCCTGCAATGCATCGTCTTTGATTATGAGCAGAGAGCATTTCAGAAGACAGAGAAGCGGGATGGGGATGCTAATTATGGCGTCCTCAAAGTTTTGGAGGATGGTACAGATGTCTGACATCCATATCCACTCCTGAGGTCTTATGTGTGGAGTCTGAACTGAATACCGACGGCCTTGTTGATGCTGGTAGTCAACAACTGCTCTCTTCTGCTCACAAATTCTTCCCAACATCTGCAGTGTAGAGTTCCAACGTGTGGGGACATCACACACCAGTCGGTGAGCCGGAAGCTGCAAATGCTGCTGAAGCAAGGCAAGGGCAGCGGAAGCTGTAGCTGAGTTTCTTAAATGGGGACACGGGCGGCGTACTTTGACAAGCAGATCCGGAGGTTCCGGGTAGGTTTTGAGAAATCGCTGAACCACAAGGTTAAGTGCAAGGGCCAGGCATGGTACATTTGTGGCGCCCAGCTGCGCTTGGTACCACAGATCCTAGAAGGGTGTATTATTGGAATCCTCCACAAGAGGCCCCCATAAACATTCACACATCTCCACCTTCCACCTCAGACCAGCAGAGGGAGCCCATTAGAGATATAAATAGGGAAGGTGGAGCTAGGCAGTTCAATTCCTCTGGAGAGTTCAGAAAGTACAGATCTGAATACAGAGTCGAGCTCAGTTAGTCTGGAGTGCACAGAGAGTGAGAAGCACGAGGGTTGCTGTGTATGCATGCGAGGTCTCCAGCGGTGCTGAAGCCCAGTCTAGACTCAGGAGCTCAAGTAAGTGAGCCCAAGGTGTGCCGGCGCCTGTAAGAGCGGTGAAGAGCGGCAAGCTGCCGTTAGTGTGAGTAGCCTAGTGAGGGCCCGAGCGTGGCTGAAGGCGATTGGAAAGTGAGTAGCAGTGGGGGCAGAGGAGCCTACCCAGCTCACCCCGAAACATATACCGGACACCGGGTCCAAGCTTACCGGGATCTCTACGACCCAGTAAGGCATGACCGGAATCCCTGGAGAACTTCAGTTCCCAGGTTCACCAGAGAGCTGATACGTAACAGATCCAGGAGACACATATGCCCCGTAAGCTGGGAGCGTGCACTCCAAGAGAAGGCCCTACCACAACGTCAGCCGATGCAGTACAGAGATAAAGTTAGGCCTAGCTTCAGGCAGGTCAGAAACTTACTACGCAGAGGCAAGAAACAGGAGGCCCTACACCCGTTCATTAGGGAGGATCCTGATATGCACCCTTCACCCTACAGTGCTCCGGGATGTGCCTGAACTACCACCAGTAAAAGGTACTGAAGTGTCTACTGTGTCCGTCCCCTTTTCTTGCCCTGACCCAGCTGGGTCTCACCTGTCCTGCATCCCCCTCTCCGTACGCTGCCCTGAGGCCTAGCTCCACCTGTGGGGAGCTATACCATCGAGCTGCCTTATCACTGGCCTCAGTGGACTGCCGCAGCGCTGGTGATTCTCACCAGAAACCACAGGTGGCGTCACAAACTTTCATAGAGTTAACCAATAATCCCCTTTTAAGAGCTGACCCCAGGGTACGGGCCTGGGAGCCGACCACCGCGACATCCCCAAGGCCAGGAAAAGGCTCGGGTACCGAGTTGTCCCCACCCCCCTGGGCTAGTCACATTTGTCTGCTCGCCTCACCTCAGAGCCGCCACCAGGTTTCCGGCCATTGTCACACACAACCATGCCTGGCTGTAGGTTCAGCGGTGTCAGCCACAGATCTGCCTGCTCTTTCAGAGCTGTCCACAACTCTACAGCATTATGCAGTTTGTCACCTAAGCATATTAGCTTCAGCACAGCCTGTTGTCGCTTAACTGAGGCAGTGCTGCAGTGCCTCCAGATTGTGACTGATGTGGTCATTTCAGAGATGGAGGCTGAAGAGGAGAAGGAGGCTGAGGAGGATGACGTGCAGGAGCTATAGACTGTGGGGGCAACCCTGATTGACCTAGGGCCCGCAATCCTTGGCGTCGGGAGGATGTGTTCCGTCCCAAGGTCCAACTGGGTCCCGGCTTCTACTGTCTTAAACCAGTGTGTCGTCAGCGAGATGTACCGTCCCTGTCCACAAGCACTTGTCCACGTGTCCGTGGTTAGGTGGACTTTCCCTGTAACTGCATTGTTGAGTGCACGGCTAATGTTGTGGGACACGTGCTTGTGTAATGCGGGGACGGCACACGGTGAGAAAAAGTGATGGCTAGGGACCGAGTACCGAGGGACGGCCGCCGCCATCATGTTCCGGAAAGCGTCCCTCTCCATGAGCCTAAAAGGCAACATTTCGAGCCCAAGCAGTTGCGAAATGTTGGAATTTAGTAGTGTGGCCTGTGGGGCGTTGGCTGCCTATTTGCGCTTGCGTTCCAATGACTGGGGTATGGACAACTGAATGCTGTGTTGGGACAAGGACGTTCTTGCTGATGGTGCTAGTTGAGAGTGTGCAATGACAGGTGCAGGGTAGGAGGCATCTTTGCATGCATTATGGACAGGGGATTGGCTTGCACACACAACAGCTGAAGAAGCAGTGGTGTCACCCGCAGACAGTGTTCCTGGACCCTGGGGTTCAGCCCACAATGTCGGGTGCTTTGCTGCCATGTGCCTGATCATATTGGTGGTGGTCAGGTTGGTTGTTTTGCTACCCCTGCTGATGCTGGCCTGGCAGGTGGCGCAAATGGCCTTTTTGGGGTTATCGGCAGAATCTTTAAAAAACAACCAGATTTGGAAAGACCCAACAGTTGTACTGGCAACTTCCGTCGTGTTAGTGTTACGGGGAATGGTTACTCGCCTTCTGTCTGCGGCCACCACACTGCTTCTTCCTGCCTGTTGGGGTGCTCTTCCTCCCTTCCCTGTGTGCTGCTGTCCTCGCTCTGCATGCCCTCCTTCCAGGGTGGGTCAGTTACTACATCATCCACCACCTCGTCTTCCACTTCTGCACCCTGGTCCTCCTCCTGACTTTCTGGAAATTGTGTCTCATCATCGTCCACCTCTTGTGACACTTCCCACCGTCGCCTTCGTATGACCGTGGCTGCTCAAATATTTGGGCATCGCTACATGCAATCTCCTCTTGCCCCGCTTCAAGTGGACCAGGCGAGAGGCCCGAATCTACAAATGGAAGAGTGAACAGCTCTTTGGAGTGTCCAAGTGTGGGATTAGTTATCTCTGGGCACTCGGCATGGTTGGAGGAAGGAAGATCAGGGTGAGGAATATGTGGTCCAGACTCACGGCTACTGAGACTTGACCATGTGGAAGACAGAGTGGTGGTGGCTAAGTGACTGGAAGCATTATCTGCTATCCAACCAATAACCTTTTCACACTGCTCTGTGTTCAATAGTGGTGCTCTGCCATCCCCTATTAATTGGGACAGGAAGGTCGAGTGAGAAGACGTGTTTGTTGTGGCACAATTTCAGCTTGCCCACGGCCTCGGCCTCTGCATGCACCATCATCATGACGTTCAGTTTCCCGTCCCTTTCCACGTGCCTTGACCATTTTAAATTCCATGCTCACTACAAATGGCTGAATTTGGAGCGAACTTATATGTGATCCATCTGATGGCCAAACCACAGTTTTAAATACCTGGCCTGTAGGTAACTATTTTGAACAGCAAACTGGTGTCAATAACTTAACTTACACACTGCAACAAAATTTCAGGGGAGGCCAGAAATGGCAATATTTTCAGCGCAATTATATGTGATCCGTGTGATGGACAAACCACAGTTTTAAATACCTGGCCTGTAAGTAACTATTTTTAACAGCGCCGACCTCATGTCAATAAGTTCACTGACATACTGCAACAAAATTTCAATGGAGGCTAGAAATGGCAATATTTTCAGCGCAATTATATGTGATCCGTGTGACGGACAAACCACAGTTTAATATAGCTGAATTTTAGCACTGTAATATGGAAAGGAACTCGCTGTATTCTGCAGTGCCAACAAGCGAATGGCGCAGAAAAATGGTGTTCTCTGGATTGCTTTTTAAGCAAATAATCAGGATTAAGATAAAAAAAATTGTTCCTGGCCCCTGATACCTGGGGCTATTTCTACAAATATCTGTAAAAGCACCAGCAAACAGAACTGGAATGGACCCTCTTGCTATGTGCACTGCAGTCTGCTATATACCCTGTCTGTCTGCCTAGCACTGATCTCTGCAGCTGGATTAGTCCTCAGAAGGACTGTTAGTTCAGATGGATATGTGTTTCTAATATAGTCTGGTATACCTACATTAACTAACCTACACTAACTAGAAACAAGCAAATCTCTCCCTAGCTCAGCAGCAGCTCTCCCAACACTGTCTGATTCTCAAGTAACTGTGACGAGGATGGCGACGCCAGGTCTGATATAGACCTGATGACCCAATGCGGCCAACCAATCACTGTAATGCCACAACCAACATGGCTGCGGCATTACAGTGTGTGGCAGACAATCCCTGCTTGTTCATTGGCACTCTAAAGAGTGCCAAACATGCAGAGAGGGGCCTCGAGCTCCCGCCAAGCACCCCCGGAAATACTCGGCGCTCATCACTAGACTCCATCCATTGAGTTGGCTGTAGTGGGACAGGTTTGGGTCTGTGTTAAACTACTTGCAGTCTGATGACATTGATGCCACTTCGGTGGTATTAGGCCCTCATTTAGGGCAATGTGAACATCCCTGATTAGGTCTCCATCTCCTGGCTTGGCTGTACTGGAAGAGGTGTGGGTCTTATTTACACTATTTCTACTTTAGTGAAATTGATTAGACATTGCTAATATCTGCCACTAATTTTTTGAAATGTGAACACTCCTGGTTAGGTCTCCATCTCCTGGGTTGGCTGTACTTGGAAGAGGTGTGGGTTTTATTTACACTGTAGCGTCGGCGTCTCTGCCTCCTGCCGGGCAGAGACGCCGTTCCCCTCACCGTCGCAGACCCAGTCCGGCGTCCTATAGCTCCCCTGCTGCTGTTGCACGCACCGCGTGCAGATTCCCTGGCACTGTGCTTAGGGCGCGCGCACGCGCTCCCTCCCTCTTAAAGGGGCCGCGTTCACCGTCCTAAAGAGTCCCCGGCCAATGGCCGGTGGACCACTCATATTTAAAGCACCTCCTCCATTATGGAGGTGCCTGTGCAAGTTTGTTGTTTGTGTGCTAACACTCTCCTCAGCCCTCAGATTCCTGTGCTCGCCAGTCTGTCTGTCAGCCGTGCCCACCAGTCTGTCTGTCAGACGTGCCCACCTGCCTGTCTATCAGTCAGCTGTGCCCGCCAGCCTGTCTATCAGCTGTGCCCGCCAGTCTGTCTATCTGCTGTGCCCGCCGGCCTGTATACCTACCGTGCCCGCCGGTTTGCCTACCCGGATCACCTGTCGGGTTACCTGCTGTGTCCGCCTGCTTGTCTACCCAGATCACCTGGCTGGCTACCAGCTGTACCCGCCTGCTTGCCTACCCGAATCACCCGTCAAGCTACCTGCCATACTCTTCTGCTGTACCTGTCAGCCTCAGCCACCTGACCCGTAGGAGTCACCTGCTCTCACACAGGGTTGATTCCAGAGTGGTACCTGGTTCCCCTGCCCGGTCCCTCCTTGGTTCACGGAGTCGACTAAGCCACCATGTGGCCAGGGTCGGTCCGAGTAGGCGCTTTGTTACGCCCCTCTGGTCCCTCCTTGCATCCCAGCACAGAGGTTCCACCACCCGGACCCATAATATACACTATTTCTACTGTATTGAAATTGATTAGACATTGCTAGTGTCTGCCACTAATATTTTGAAATGTGGAGAATCATGATTGGGTCTCCATCTATTGGGGTGGCTGTAGAGGAACTGGTTTTGGCCTCCTTTGTAATACTTATACTCTAGTGAAATTGATGCCACTTCAGTGGTGTTAGGCCCTCATTTAGGGCAATGTGAACACTCCTGGTTACATCTCCATCTCCTGGGTTGGCTGTACTGGAAGAGGTGTGGGTCTTATTTACACTATTTCTACTGTAGTGAAATTGATCAAACATTGCTAGTGTCTGCCACTAATTTTTGAAATGTAGAGAATCATGATTGGATCTCCATCTATTGGGTTGGCTATAGTGTAACTGGTTTAGGCCTCCTTTGCAATACTTATACGCTAGTGAAATTGATGCGACTTTGGTGGTGTGAGGCCTTCATTTAGGGCAATTTGAACACTCCTGGTTAAGTCTCCATCTCTTGGGTTGTCTGTACTGGAAGAGATGTGGGTCTCATTTACACTATTTCTACTGTAGTGAAATTGATTACACTTTGCTGTCGTCTGCCGCTAATTTTTGGAAATGTGGGGAATCCTGAATGGGTCTCCACCCATTGGGTTGGCTCTAGTGGAAGAGGTTTTGGTCTCCATGCATTTCTTTAGTTATACTGTAGTGAAATTGAGCATTTGGTGCAGATATTGTTCTCCCCAAATGGGTACGCAAATGTAATAAACTCTAAATTGATTTTCAATAAACCATCAGCCACCCCATCAAACACCTCTGCTGCTTTTTCTTCCTCCTCTGTTACTGTGCCAAGTTGTGTCACGCAGGTGTCCAGCAAAACCAGCTGTATACCCGCTGCAGTTAGGCTGAGTGACAACCCATCAGCTGTAAGTTAAGCGGACATACTTGTTGTGCATGTTTCTTTGAGCACACCACACGTTTTTCAATCCACCATAACATCTCCGCCTGCACCTCACTCACGGTCTATCGGTTTGTTTGTTTCACAATATTCTGCCCTCTCTCAGCACTGCAGCCAGCCCTCAATCCTGCTGTTGTGGTCATGTAAAAGATTGCTTCATCCTACACATGACAAAGCTAAGAGGTTGAGCTCCACCATCTCCAATCTGTTGGCCATGGAAATGGTGGTCTTAGGCCTATTTTTTTAAGTGTAAACACTTCAAATTGAGTCTGCATCTCCTGGGTTGGCTGTAGTGGGACAGGTATGGGTCTGCGTTAAACTACTTGTAGTCTGATGACATTAATGCCACTTCGGTGGTGTTAGACCTTCATTTAGGGCAATGTGAACACTCCTGGTTAGGTCTCCATCTCCTGGGTTGGCTGTACTGGAAGAGGTGTGGGTCTTATTTACACTATTTCTACAGTAGTGAAATTGATGCCACTTTGCTGACGTCTGCCACTAATTTTTTTAAATGTGGAAAATCCTTATTGGGTCTTCATCTATTGGGTTGGCTGTAGTGGAACCTTCCTGTTCTGCAGTCTAAGTTGTGCAAGGTTGCGTACCAGTCCTTGCTGCACTCCTGATACAGACTCTGCCTGCTGCACTCCTGATACAGACTCTGCCTGCTGCACTCCTGATACAGACTCTGCCTACTGCACTCTGATACAGACTCTGCCTGCTGCACTCCTGAGCAGCACGCTGCACGACTAGCTGTACCCTGACCTACTGTATCCTCGCCCATCCCTTGTAGATTGTGCGCCCTTGCAGACATTGTCCTCTCTCCTCTTGTACCAGTCGGTGACCCCTATTCACATGTAAAGCGCCACGGAATAAATGTCGCTGTAATAGTAATAATAATTATAGTACTTGTACTCTGGGTCAATTGATGGCACTTTCCTTGTGTCTACCCCTAATTTTATGTGTTTTGGCAGCTTTTGGGCCCGTTTGAAGGTGTTGTATATGCTTTTTTATGTCCCCCCACTGAATCCTATGGCGTTCGGAAATGTTTGTCGAATGTTCGACGAATAATTTAGGCGAATGTCTAATTATTTGACGAACATTTCCGAACCGAATATTGAAATGTTCGCTCATCTCTTGTCAAGATATGAGTGCTCACATGGAGTCTTCCAATACATAAAATGTTGCAAAATAAAAAAATAATGCACTCCAAACAGCGTAAAAATGCTATAAAAAACTTGTTACTGTATGCAATTTCTTTTAGTCACAATTTCAATAGCAATATCATATTTTTATATATTACCATATATAGGTGAAATGTCCTTAATCCTTGTTTGGCAATTATAAACAGTTTCTTTTGGCATAAATGCTTTCAATATAAGATCCAGACTCCAAGACATGTAGTAAACAAAGGAACAGCAAGTTCCAAATGCACTTACTTAGCATACATTTCAGGGGAATGCCCCCTTTCTCAAGCATGAGAAAAATGAAATAGAAAATGTTTATAACTAGAGATGAGCGTTGTTCTACTCGAACTGTTCGCCAATCTCAAATTCGAGCTGTTTTGGGCGGTGTTCGAGCCGTTCGGCGAACACGAACAATTTGAGAAAAATTCGGCTGTTCGAGGTTATGTTCGATAACTGTTCGTGCACCAAAATCATAACTGGATTTTTTCTCAGTAATGATGAAAATTAATGTTAATACGCAGTTTGAGTGTACAGCGGGGTGGGGGGAGGGGCAGGGGATGGATCTCTGCAGGAACAATGAAGATCTCCATTTTTTTTTTCTCTTTCCCGCATTTACAGTGGGGAGGTGCAATCTGTCAGCCTATCAGCAGCGCACACACGGAGCAAAGTGCTTTTTTTCACACAAGCAAGGGCATGTGTGATTGGCAGTGTATGTCACATGTCCTTGCTCTATAAGACCAAGCCATTTTCCCCGTCGCCACCATTTTCTCACTGCTGCAGCTGCGTGTTAGACGGCACCGCTGTTGCTGTGTGCGCTATACCTTGTTAATTTCAAGCCAATTTTCGCACAAATCTACAGATAGCTTGGGAGTAGGGAATAGTTGTGATTGCAGTCCTTTTAAGGACTAGGTTACAGCATTTCCTACGACTTTTATCAGGCAGGTCTGTGCTCTTAAATAGATAGATTGTGGGAGTAAAGACTAATTGTAATTGGAGTCCTTTTCAGGACTAGGTTACATCAGTTCCTATCAGTTTTTGCCAGTCAGGTCTGTGCCAGTGCTGTGCAAGTTTTTTTCACAGCATTTGGCTGAATCTAGCAAAGCTAATCCTTTTTGGCCTATTGCAGAGTGTGTTAGTCAGTGGAGTAGCCTATCTGTGTTGCAAGATATACCACCTGTGTATAGAATACCAATTTTTTTACTGCACCTAGTGAAGTAAAATCTTTTGGGCATAGCATCATTCTATTAGTCCATCTATACTGACCTCCATCAGGTTGCAAATTGAATATAATTTTTTTCTGCATCTAGCTCTGAAAACATATTGGGCTTCTAGCTGTGTGTGGGACTGGTTGTATTAGTCCATCTATACTGACCTCCATCAGGTTGCAAACTGCATATATTTTTTTCTTCATCTACCTCTGAAAAAATATTGGGCTTCTAGCTGTGTGTGGGACTTGTTCTATTAATCCATCTATACAGACCTCCATCAGGTTGCAAACTGAATATATTTTTTTCTGCATCTACCTCTGAAAAAATATTGGGCTTCTAGCTGTGTGTGGGACTTGTTGTATTAGTCCATCTATACTGACCTCCATCAGGTTGCAAACTGAATATATTTTTTTCTGCATCTACCTCTGAAAAAATATTGGGCTTCTAGCTGTGTGTGGGACTTGTTGTATTAGTCCATCTATACAGACCTCCATCAGGTTGCAAACTGAATATATTTTTTTCTGCATCTACCTCTGAAAAAATATTGGGCTTCTAGCTGTGTGTGGGACTTGTTGTATTAGTCCATCTATACTGACCTCCATCAGGTTGCAAACTGAATATATTTTTTTCTGCATCTACCTCTGAAAAAATATTGGGCTTCTAGCTGTGTGTGGGACTTGTTCTATTAATCCATCTATACAGACCTCCATCAGGTTGCAAACTGAATATATTTTTTTCTGCATCTACCTCTGAAAAAATATTGGGCTTCTAGCTGTGTGTGGGACTTGTTGTATTAGTCCATCTATACTGACCTCCATCAGGTTGCAAACTGAATATATTTTTTTCTGCATCTACCTCTGAAAAAATATTGGGCTTCTAGCTGTGTGTGGGACTTGTTCTATTAATCCATCTATACAGACCTCCATCAGGTTGCAAACTGAATATATTTTTTTCTGCATCTACCTCTGAAAAAATATTGGGCTTCTAGCTGTGTGTGGGACTTGTTGTATTAGTCCATCTATACTGACCTCCATCAGGTTGCAAACTGAATATATTTTTTTCTGCATCTACCTCTGAAAAAATATTGGGCTTCTTGCTGTGTGTGGGACTTGTTCTATTAATCCATCTATACAGACCTCCATCAGGTTGCAAACTGAATATATTTTTTTCTGCATCTACCTCTGAAAAAATATTGGGCTTCTAGCTGTGTTTGGGACTTGTTGTATTAGTCCATCTATACTGACCTCCATCAGGTTGCAAACTGAATATATTTTTTTCTGCATCTACCTCTGAAAAAATATTGGGCTTCTAGCTGTGTGTGGGACTTGTTGTATTAGTCCATCTATACAGACCTCCATCAGGTTGCAAACTGAATATATTTTTTTCTGCATCTAGCTCTGAAAAAATATTTGGCCTTCTAGCAGTGTGTGGGACTTTCTCTATTAGTCCATCTATACTGACCTCCATCAGGTTGCAAATTGAATATAATTTTTTTCTGCATCTAACCCAGCCAATAGTTTTGGCCTAATACCACAGTTTGGCCACTCAGCTCTGCTCGGTTCCCATCCATTGTTTTTTTGTGCAAACAACTCCAGAGTTGTTAATTAGTTAACCACCAAAATGAGTGGAAAAAGGCCTGCTGCTGGTGGAAAGGGGAATAGGAGTGTTGGGAAGGGGAAAAAAGGTTGTGTCCGTGGGGTAGGTGTTAAAGCAACAGTAACATCTGCAGAAGAAAGACCATCTTCCAGCCAAACTAAAATGTCTACTTCTTTTAGCGGACAATGTGATAAGATCCCTTTCTTACGGCCACGCCAATCGCTACAAATTCCAGATGAGGCACAAAAACAGCAGGTGCTTCAACGGATATCAAGTGCTCCTTTAAGTGGGCTCTCCTCCACATCAACTTCAACATCACAAATACTCCAGTCCTCAAAGATGTCACCCCAATCGCACTTGCTTCCTCACAGCTCCCAAATCTCCAGCTGCCCATCTGAGTATGAGGTAGAACAGATGGTTGAGTCTGCAGAGCTGTTTACTCATACTATAGCCTGGGAATCAGAGGTCGACTCCAGCGCTTCTGTGAATCCAGACGAGGAAATGATCTGCACTGATGCCCAGAATCTTTATGAGTCGGATCCAGGACCAGACGCAGAAGGTTCTGACCATAATGTAGACCCTCATTCCCAAACTGTAACTCCTGTTGGTGGAGACAATGAGGAAGACGATGATAAGACTCAAATACCTGATTGGAGCGACAACTTTAGTTTTTTGTCAGGGCAGGAACAGGTTGGCTCTGAGGACGACGGGTGTGATAACGCACAGGGTGATGATGATGAGGTTGGAGATCCCACTTACTGTCAACCCACAGTCAGCCAAGAGATGAGGTCAGCAGAGGAGGTGGAGGAAGATGCTAGTGACGACGAGGTCAGGTTGCGCCTTCCTGGACAGAGACGTAGTACTGGAAGCACGTCAACAACTGCATCCTCAAACACAACTCTGCCTCTCACCACAAGTCGTGGTGGCTCTTCAGGTCGCATGGGTGCTAAGCCTTGCATAGCCTGGGCATTTTTTCAGATCGATAAAGATGACCCAACTCGTGTTATCTGTAACATTTGTCAGCAAAAGCTAAGTAGAGGCCAAAAAATACATAGTTTGAGTACTTCATGCATGAACAGGCACATGGACATGAAGCATAAGTTGCAGTGGGAAGCTCAGTGTGCTACAATGCGGCCTAGCCGGCCGGGCCGACCAACGTCTGCCATATCTTGTGCATCCGCGGCCTCTTCATCCTCTGTGACTGGGGGGACAGCAGTCACACCTGTTTTGGGGCGCAGACCTGCCACCTCTTTACCCACAACAGCCAGCGTGATTGGCAGGTCATCATTTTCTTTGGAGGTGGTAACACCAGCTGGTGTTGAGCGCTGTCCGACATCGATAGCACCACTTTTGGATCAAGGCAACCTAACATGTCCGCCTGCATCTTCCTCACAGACCGGCAGTTTGCCGGGGACACTCTTATCAACCCCGTCTAAGCACAATAGCCAGTCCTCGGTCCCTCAGATGTGGACAAGTAAAAGACCATTTCCTCCTAGCCATGAGAAAGCTAAGAGGTTGAATTTCACCATCTGCAAGTTCTTGGCTACAGAAATGCTGCCTTTCCGCCTGGTGGACACAGAGGATTTTCGAGACCTTATGTCCGTCGCAGTGCCCCAGTACCAGATTCCCAGTCGGCACTACTTCTCAAAGAAAGGTGTGCCTGCGCTCCACCAGCATGTCGCACACAACATCACCGCTTCTTTGAGAAACTCTGTGTGTGACAGGGTGCATTTCACCACAGACACTTGGACAAGTAGGCATGGACAGGGTCGTTACATGTCGCTGACTGGCCACTGGGTAACTATGGTGACAGCAGGACAAGGGGCTGCTGTCCAAGTCTTGCCGTCCCCACGAGTTGTGCGTCAATCCTCTTTATGTCAAAGTTCCTCCACTGCTTCTGCCTCCTCAACCTCCTCTCGGTCTTCCACCTGCACCCAAAGCCTGTCTGGTCATGCCACAAGCTTTCTAACTGCGCAGAAGGGATCCTGCACACCTCTTTACTGTGATGGCAGTAGGGCTCAACGTCATCAGGCGGTTTTTACATTGAAATGTCTGGGAAATGTGAGTCACACAGCTGAGGAGTTGTGGTCAGCTCTGGAGAACCAATTTCATGAATGGTTGTCTCCACTGGACCTGAAACCAGGGAAGGCCGTGTGCGACAATGCTGCAAACCTGGGTGCGGCCCTTCGCCGGGGCAATGTCACACACGTGCCTTGTATGGCTCACGTGTTGAACCTGGTTGTCCAGCAATTTTTAGCCCACTATCCCAGGCTAGATGGCCTTCTGCAGAGGGCACGGTCACTGTGTGCTCACTTTCGCCGTTCGCATCCCGCAGCTCAGGGACTTACATCTCTACAGAAGTCGTTGGGCCTGCCACTTCACCGGCTAAAATGCGATGTGCCTACCCGGTGGAATTCAACTCTGCACATGTTGCAGCGACTGTGGCAGCAACGACAAGCCCTGGTGCAATACGTTCTGACGTATAGCCTGGGCCAACGAGATCCAGAGGTGGGGCAAATCACGCTGGAGGAGTGGTCTCAGATCAGGGACCTGTGCACCCTTCTGCACAGTTTTGAAATGGCGACGAAGATGTTTTGTGCTGACGATGCCATTATCAGCATGACTATTCCGGTGATTTACATGCTGGAGCACATGTTAAACAGAATTCGGAGTCAGGTGGTGGCACAAGAGGAGGTGGAGGAAGTAGAGGAGGAGGAGTTGTATGCGGAAGGGCTAACATCTGCAAGGTCCAGACGGTCGGCAGCACCAAGGCGGCAGGCATGTGAGGGTGGGGGAGATGCTTTTACCAGGGCGCATGGTAGCAGCCAAACTAGTGAGGAAGGTGCAGGAGCCCAGGAAGAAGTGGAGGACGAACTGATAGAAGACTCATCAGATGAGGGAGACCTTGATCACATTTCTGTTGTACGAGGTTGGGGGGAGAGGACAGAGGAAGGAAGCATGATTGTTACCTCGCTACCAACACAACAGGGACTTGGTGCTCCTGGATGCGAAACACACATGAGTGCCTTCTTGCTGCACTACCTGCAACATGACCCTCGAATTGTGAGAATTAGAAATAATCCTGACTACTGGGTTGCCATACTGTTAGATCCCCGGTACAAAAGTAAATTTGCAGAAATTATTCCTGCCATAGAAAGGGATGCACGCATGCAGGAGTATCAGCAGAGACTGTTGCAGAATCTTACATGTGCTTTTCCACAAAATACCAGTGGTGCACGTAGTGAATCTCACAGTTCCAACTTGCCAACCGTGAGACCGTCAAGTGTTCAGCACTCAAACCGTAACAGAACCACAGTATCTGCTGGTAACATCAATTTTGCGGAATCATTTCACCACTTTTTTAGCCCATCCTTTGCAAGGCCACAGGAGACAAGTAGAGATGAGCGTTATTCTACTCGAACTGTTCCCCAATCTCAAATTCGAGCTGTTTTGGGCGGTGTTCGAGCCGTTCGGCGAACACGAACAATTTGAGAAAAATTCGGCTGTTCAAGGTTATGTTCGATAACTGTTTGTGCACCAAAATCATAACTGGATTTTTTCTCAGTAATGATGAAAATTAATGTTAATACGCAGTTTGAGTGTACAGCGGGGTGGGGGGAGGGGCAGGGGATGGATCTCTGCAGGAACAATGAAGATCTCCATTTTTTTTTCTCTTTCCCGCATTTGCAGTGGGGAGGTGCAATCTGTCAGCCTATCAGCAGCGCACACACGGAGCGAAGTGCTTTTTTTCACACAAGCAAGGGCATGTGTCATTGGCAGTGTATGTCACATGTCCTTGCCCTATAAGACCAAGCCATTTTCCCCGTCGCCACCATTTTCTCACTGCTGCAGCTGCGTGTTAGACGGCACCGCTGTTGCTGTGTGCGCTATACCTTGTTAATTTCAAGCCAATTTTCGCACAAATCTACAGATAGCTTGGGAGTAGAGAATAGTTGTGATTGCAGTCCTTTTAAGGACTAGGTTACAGCATTTCCTACGACTTTTATCAGGCAGGTCTGTGCTCTTAAATAGATAGATTGTGGGAGTAAAGACTAATTGTAATTGGAGTCCTTTTCAGGACTAGGTTACATCAGTTCCTATCAGTTTTTGCCAGGCAGGTCTGTGCCAGTGCTGTGCAAGTTTTTTTCACAGCATTTGGCTGAATCTAGCAAAGCTAATCCTTTTTGGCCTATTGCAGAGTGTGTTAGTCAGTGGAGTAGCCTATCTGTGTTGCAAGATATACCACCTGTGTATAGAAAACCAATTTTTTTACTGCACCTAGTGAAGTAAAATCTTTTGGGCATAGCATCATTCTATTAGTCCATCTATACTGACCTCCATCAGGTTGCAAATTGAATATAATTTTTTTCAGCATTTAGCTCTGAAAAAATATTGGGCTTCTAGCTGTGTGTGGGACTTGTTCTATTAATCCATCTATACAGACCTCCATCAGGTTGCAAACTGAATATATTTTTTTCTGCATCTACCTCTGAAAAAATATTGGGCTTCTAGCTGTGTGTGGGACTTGTTCTATTAATCCATCTATACAGACCTCCATCAGGTTGCAAACTGAATATATTTTTTTCTGCATCTACCTCTGAAAAAATATTGGGCTTCTAGCTGTGTGTGGGACTTGTTCTATTAATCCATCTATACAGACCTCCATCAGGTTGCAAACTGAATATATTTTTTTCTGCATCTAGCTCTGAAAAAATATTGGGCTTCTAGCTGTGTGTGGGACTTGTTCTATTAATCCATCTATACAGACCTCCATCAGGTTGCAAACTGAATATATTTTTTTCTGCATCTACCTCTGAAAAAATATTGGGCTTCTAGCTGTGTGTGGGACTTGTTCTATTAATCCATCTATACAGACCTCCATCAGGTTGCAAACTGAATATATTTTTTTGTGCATCTACCTCTGAAAAAATATTGGGCTTCTAGCTGTGTGTGGGACTTGTTGTATTAGTCCATCTATACTGACCTCCATCAGGTTGCAAACGGAATATATTTTTTTCTGCATCTACCTCTGAAAAAATACTGGGCTTCTAGCTGTGTGTGGGACTTGTTGTATTAGTCCATCTATACTGACCTCCATCAGGTTGCAAACTGAATATATTTTTTTCTGCATCTACCTCTGAAAAAATATTGGGCTTCTAGCTGTGTGTGGGACTTGTTCTATTAATCCATCTATACAGACCTCCATCAGGTTGCAAACTGAATATATTTTTTTCTGCATCTAGCTCTGAAAAAATATTGGGCTTCTAGCTGTGTGTGGGACTTGTTCTATTAATCCATCTATACAGACCTCCATCAGGTTGCAAACTGAATACATTTTTTTCTGCATCTACCTCTGAAAAAATATTGGGCTTCTAGCTGTGTGTGGGACTTGTTGTATTAGTCCATCTATACTGACATCCATCAGGTTGCAAACTGAATATATTTTTTTCTGCATCTACCTCTGAAAAAATATTGGGCTTCTAGCTGTGTGTGGGACTTGTTCTATTAATCCATCTATACAGACCTACATCAGGTTGCAAATTGAATATAATTTTTTTCTGCATCTAACCCAGCCAATAGTTTTGGCCTAATACCACAGTTTGGCCACTCAGCTCTGCTCGGTTCCCATCCATTGTTTTTTTGTGCAAACAACTCCAGAGTTGTGAATTAGTTAACCACCAAAATGAGTGGAAAAAGGCCTGCTGCTGGTGGAAAGGGGAATAGGCGTGTTGGGAAGGGGAAAAAAGGTTGTGTCCGTGGGGTAGGTGTTAAAGCAACAGTAACATCTGCAGAAGAAAGACCATCTTCCAGCCAAACTAAAATGTCTACTTCTTTTAGCGGACAATGTGATAAGATCCCTTTCTTATGGCCACGCCAATCGCTACAAATTCCAGATGAGGCACAAAAACAGCAGGTGCTTCAACGGATATCAAGTGCTCCTTTAAGTGGGCTCTCCTCCACATCAACTTCAACATCACAAATACTCCAGTCCTCAAAGGTGTCACCCCAATCGCACTTGCTTCCTCACAGCTCCCAAATCTCCAGCTGCCCGTCTGAGTATGAGTTAGAACAGATGGTTGAGTCTACAGAGCTGTTTACTCATACTATAGCCTGGGAATCAGAGGTCGACTCCAGCGCTTCTGTGAATCCAGACGAGGAAATGATCTGCACTGATGCCCAGAATCTTTATGAGTCGGATCCAGGACCAGACGCAGAAGGTTCTGACCATAATGTAGACCCTCATTCCCAAACTGTAACTCCTGTTGGTGGAGACAATGAGGAAGACGATGATAAGACTCAAATACCTGATTGGAGCGACAACTTTAGTTTTTTGTCAGGGCAGGAACAGGTTGGCTCTGAGGACAACGGGTGTGATAACGCACAGGGTGATGATGATGAGGTTGGAGATCCCACTTACTGTCAACCCACAGTCAGCCAAGAGATGAGGTCAGCAGAGGAGGTGGAGGAAGATGCTAGTGACGACGAGGTCAGGTTGCGCCTTCCTGGACAGAGACGTAGTACTGGAAGCACGTCAACAACTGCATCCTCAAACACAACTCTGCCTCTCACCACAAGTCGTGGTGGCTCTTCAGGTCGCATGGGTGCTAAACCTTGCATAGCCTGGGCATTTTTTCAGATCGATAAAGATGACCCAACTCGTGTTATCTGTAACATTTGTCAGCAAAAGCTAAGTAGAGGCCAAAAAATACATAGTTTGAGTACTTCATGCATGAACCGGCACATGGACATGAAGCATAAGTTGCAGTGGGAAGCTCAGTGTGCTACAATGCGGCCTAGCCGGCCGGGCCAACCACCGTCTGCCATATCTTGTGCATCCGCGGCCTCTTCATCCTCTGTGACTGGGGGGACAGCAGTCACACCTGTTTTGGGGCGCAGACCTGCCACCTCTTTACCCGCAACAGCCAGCGTGATTGGCAGGTCATCATTTTCTTTGGAGGTGGTAACACCAGCTGGTGTTGAGCGCTGTCCGACATCGATAGCACCACCTTTGGATCAAGGCAACCTAACATGTCCGCCTGCATCTTCCTCACAGACCGGCAGTTTGCCGGGGACACCCTTATCAACCCCGTCTAAGCACAATAGCCAGCCCTCGGTCCCTCAGATGTGGACAAGTAAAAGACCATTTCCTCCTAGCCATGAGAAAGCTAAGAGGTTGAATTTCACCATCTGCAAGCTCTTGGCTACAGAAATGCTGCCTTTCCGCCTGGTGGACACAGAGGATTTTCGAGACCTTATGTCCGTCGCAGTGCCCCAGTACCAGATGCCCAGTCGGCACTACTTCTCAAAGAAAGGTGTGCCTGCGCTCCACCAGCATGTCGCACACAACATCACCGCTTCTTTGAGAAACTCTGTGTGTGACAGGGTGCATTTCACCACAGACACTTGGACGAGTAGGCATGGACAGGGGCGTTACATGTCGCTGACTGGGCACTGGGTAACTATGGTGACAGCAGGACAAGGGGCTGCTGTCCAAGTCTTGCCGTCCCCACGAGTTGTGCGTCAATCCTCTTTATGTCAAAGTTCCTCCACTGCTTCTGCCTCCTCAACCTCCTCTCGGTCTTCCACCTGCACCCAAAGCCTGTCTGGTCATGCCACAAGCTTTCTAACTGCGCTGAAGGGATCCTGCACACCTCCTTACTATGCTGGCAGTAGGGCTCAACGTCATCAGGCGGTTTTTACATTGAAATGTCTGGGAAATGTGAGTCACACAGCTGAAGAGTTGTGGTCAGCTCTGGAGAACCAATTTCATGAATGGTTGTCTCCACTGGACCTGAAACCAGGGAAGGCCGTGTGCGACAATGCTGCAAACCTGGGTGCGGCCCTTCGCCGGGGCAATGTCACACACGTGCCTTGTATGGCTCACGTGTTGAACCTGGTTGTCCAGCAATTTTTAAGCCCACTATCCCAGACTAGATGGCCTTCTGCAGAGGGCACGGTCGCTGTGTGCTCACTTCCGCCATTCGCATCCCGCAGCTCAGCGACTTACATCTCTACAGAAGTCGTTGGGCCTGCCACTTCACCGGCTAAAATGCGATGTGCCTACCAGGTGGAATTCAACTCTGCACATGTTGCAGTGACTGTGGCAGCACCGACAAGCCCTGGTGCAATACGTTCTGACGTACAGCCTGGGCCAACGAGATTCAGAGGTGGGGCAAATCACGCTGGAGGAGTGGTCTCAGATCAGGGACCTATGCACCCTTCTGCACAGTTTTGAAATGGCGACGAAGATGTTTAGTGCTGACGATGCCATTATCAGCATGACTATTCCGGTGATTTACATGCTGGAGCACATGTTAAACAGAATTCGGAGTCAGGTGGTGGCACAAGAGGAGGTGGAGGAAGTAGAGGAGGAGGAGTTGTATGCGGAAGGGCTAACATCTGCAAGGTCCAGACGGTCGGCAGCACCAAGGCGGCAGGCATGTGAGGGTGGGGGAGATGGTTTTACCAGGGCGCATGGTAGCAGCCAAACTAGTGAGGAAGGTGCAGGAGCCCAGGAAGAAGTGGAGGACGAACTGATGGAAGACTCATCAGATGAGGGAGACCTTGATCACATTTCTGTTGTGCGAGGTTGGGGGGAGAGGACAGAGGAAGGAAGCATGATTGTTACCTCGCCACCAACACAACAGGGACTTGGTGCTCCTGGATGCGCAACACACATGAGTGCCTTCTTGCTGCACTACCTGCAACATGACCCTCGAATTGTGAGAATTAGAAATAATCCTGACTACTGGGTTGCCACACTGTTAGATCCCCGGTACAAAAGTAAATTTGCAGAAATTATTCCTGCCATAGAAAGGGATGCACGCATGCAGGAGTATCAGCAGAGACTGTTGCAGAATCTTACATGTGCTTTTCCACAAAATACCAGTGGTGCACGTAGTGAATCTCACAGTTCCAACTTGCCAACCATGGGACCGTCAAGTGTTCAGCACTCAAACAAGAAACAGAACCACAGTATCTGCTGGTAACATCAATTTTGCGGAATCATTTCACCACTTTTTTAGCCCATCCTTTGCAAGGCCACAGGAGACAAGAAGTCTGACACATAGTCAACGCCTAGAGACGATGGTATAGGAGTATCTCCAAGTAAACATTGAAGCCACGACTGTGTCACTGGACCCTTGCTCTTTTTGGGCTTCCAATCTGGATAAATGGCCGGAGCTAGCCACTTACGCCTTGGAGATCTTGTCATGCCCCGCAGCCAGCATTCTGTCTGAACGTGTGTTCAGCACTGCTGGTGGTGTGCTGACAGATAAGCGCACGCGGCTCTCCACTGATAATGTAGACAGACTCACGTTCATAAAGATGAACAAATCATGGATCCGAAACGACTTTTCTACCCCTGTGTCATCCTGGGGAGAGTAAAAGCTTGATGATTGGTCAAAATCAACCTACCAACCGTTTTAAGCTTTCAAATTACTAATCATGTTTATCTGTATCTTGGCTGGAAAATAATTTGGGCTTTGTAGCAGTGTGCAGCACTGATCCTATTAGGCCATCTATACTAAAGCTTCACCAGATTTAAAATTAATAATAATTTTTAGCTGCATCTAGCCCGGAAAATAATTTTGGGGCTCCGAGATGCGCAAGACACATAAGTGCCTTCTTGCTGCACTACCTGCAGCATGACCCTCATATTGTCAGAATTCGAAGTAATCATGACTACTGGATTGCCACACTCTTAGATCCCCCAAACTTTTCGATCAACCTTTTCATTTCAATAAAGACCAAAAAAATGGTCATTTTTGAAATTATAAGCATTAGCAGGTTGTTAGAAACTGAAATCAAACAGTTTTCAACTCAAAACTTTATTCTAGGTGATGTTACATTTTCACATAGGACCCCTGGTTCGAAAGGAGCTTCTGAACTCTCTCGTCCATTGAATTTGTCAGGTTTTGGATGGTTTCTGCTTCAATTGTTTTGCATGAGGACAGAATACCCTCCCAGAGCTGTTGCTTAGATGTGAACTGCCTCCCGCCATCATAGACACTCCTTTTAATGATGCTCCAAAGGTTCTGAATGGGGTACAGGTCAGGGGAGCATGGGGGTCACACCATAAGTTTGTCCCCTTTTATGCCCATATCAGCCAGAGATGCAGGTGTTTTATGTGCAGCATGAGATGGTGCATTATCATGCAGAAAAATGATCTTGCTGTGAAATACACGGTTCTTCTTCTTGAACCATGGCAGGAAGTGCTGTTTGAGAAAATCCACATACATTATGGAGTTCATCTTTAGCGCCTTCAGGGATCCTAAAGGGGCCGACAATCTCTCTCCCCATGATTCCAGCCCAAAACATTACTCCACCTCCTCCTTGTTGGCGCTGTAGCCGTGTTTGCGTGGGGTGTCCATCAACCAGCCATCCTCCACTCCATCCATCTGGACCAACGAGCGCTGCACGGCACTCATCCGTGAACAAAACAGTTTTGAAATCAGTCTTCATGTAATGTTTGGCCCACTGGAGCCGTTTCTGCTTGTGTGAAGTGGATAGAGGAGGTCGACAGGATGGCGTATGCACAGCTGCAAACCTCTGAAGGACCCTGCATCTTGTTGTTCGGGGGACGTTGGAGGCACAAGCAGCTTCAAAAACTTGTCTGCTGCTATGACAAGGCTTTTTTGCCGCTGCTCTTTCAACCTGACGTAATTGCCTGTAGGAAAGAGTCCTCAATTTGCCCTTATCAGCACGCACACGTGTGTACTGTGAATCAGCTACATACTTCTTGATTGCCAAGACACTTCATCCTGATCATCGCACAATGTTGATTGTAGTCATGCCTTGACCTAAACACTCCACAATTTGTTGCTTCTCAGCAGCCGACACATCCTTTTTCTTTCCCATTTTGGCAGAAAATGTAGGCTGCTTAATAATGTGAGACAGCCTTCTTAAGTAGTCTTGCCTTTCATTGGACACACCTGCCAAACTAATTAGCACAGGTGTCTGCAATTGCTTACAGTGATATAAAGAGCCCTGACACACATCACCATCAATGAGTTTAACTGACAAACAAACAAATTCTTCCCTTATCACTCCTAAACACTTTTTGCATCATAATTTGGAACACAGTGTACATGTGCTTTTCCACAAAACACCAGTGGTTCACGTAGTGAATCTTACAGTTCTAACTTGCCAACCGTGGTCTGTATGGAGTTGTTCAATAAAGGGCCCAAAATTAAGATAACATAGATGGGAGAGGTCTCTATGAATAGGAATTCCTAAGTATTTGATACCCTGTGAGGGCCAGGCAAAGGGAAAGTTGGACTGGATGGAATCCTATATGGATTTGGGGAGGGAGACATCGAGGGCCTCAGACTTCGCTGCATTGATTTTAAAATTTGACCATGTAACAAAGTGATCTATTTCAGCCATAACAGCATGGATGGATATATGTGATTGAGTGATATATACTAGGACATCATCAGCAAATAGAGAGCACTTGTACTCGGTGCCTCCCACCTCAATCCACCTAATATTGGGGTTATGGCGAATTGATGAGAGCAGGTGCTCCGTCACTAGGATGTATAAGAGAGGGGACAGAGAACATCCCTGCCTTGTCCCATTGGTGATTGTGAAAGGTGATGAAAATGTTCTGACGCGCCCCCTGGGCCTTGGGACACCCGGAGCCGGACCCTTTTTGGTGGATGCTGGTGGTTGTAGTCTCCGTGGCGGCAACCCGGTTCCGTGGCTCAGGGCGGTCAAACCAGTGGCAGAACTATTTATGTGGTTTTGATGTTTAAATGTCCGACTACGCCACCCGTGGATTGCGGTCAGAGCGAACCGCCGCTCCAGGGCAGACCGCTGAGGCTGGTGTTGTGGGTGCAGCAGAGCGTAGCATAACTCCCCACGGGAGGAGTATAGCCTCAGGGCAGTGTATGCGGAGGATGGGGGTGATGGTGCAGGGCAGCAGCAGTAATGACACGGAGTCAGTGATGCAGTCCAGGGCCTTTACTCACAGTTCTTATTATCCAGACCACGTCTGCAGGTAACGGCTGCCCACGTCGTACTGTGCTCACCAGGTGAGGGGCTCAGACAACTCCCAGATAACTTTGGAGTGCTTCACAGGACCCCCTTTGTGTGTCCTTTGTCTGGCCTTTCTTACCAACCCTTCTGTCCGGCTGCCTCGGGCCTCCTCTTGCTAAACTTGGTGCCAGTTTCCCTGACCCTATGTGGTGCCTTCCTAGCGGGTGTAGCGAGGGGCTGCGCCACATAAAATGTCACAGCCTCCTGTTTCTAGCTGAGGGTCGTTTCCTGCCTCCACTAGTTTTGGGGACCGGTCTCCCCCTTTGGCCTGACCCCTCCACGCAGGTGGATTCGGGCATGCGGTGGTGACTCGCCCGTCCGCACCCCTGAGATCCCTTCGTTCCTCGTTCCTGGAGCCTTCTCCGCTCCTCTTCCTTCCTTCTCCCTCTTCCAGGCCTGGGCCTCTGTTACTAGGCCCGCCTCCGGAGCAGAGCTCATGCAGAGCCCCTGCTCCCTGCCACTTCTGCTCAGACTTCTCTGCACTGAACTAAGATGGTGCCCACCTTTTATACTCCCTTCTCAATGCACCCAGGAACTGCTTCCTCCCTGCTCCTGCACTACAGGGTTCCCCTTCCTCAGTGTTCCCTCCCCCCACTCTAGCCAGGGACAGGGACTGTCGTGCCCATCTCAGGGGCATATTGGTCGCCCTGCCCCACGGCAATGTGGTGTAATGCATGCAGGTGTCGGGTCCTGATCCACACTACATCCTTACCTGAGAGTGAGATATCACACCTCTGGGTGAGGTGCAATACCTCTGTAGCAACCGAGCCCTCAGGGTGCTACAGTTCCATTTATCTTCAGCCTAGGTGACGTATTGCGATACAGGGCCGTGATTTTGGCTATAAAAGGGTCCCCTAGACCCCTACCCAAAGCTTTTTAAGAGAATCATATATGGCGTGCCAGGAGACTCTATGGAATGCTTTCTCAGCATCCAACGAGAGTATCTAATTACAAATTTTTAACTGCATCTAGCCCAGGAAATACTTTGTGACTAGTAGCAGTGTCTGCTAGTCAGCGGATTATCCCGGCTGTTAAGCAAGCTACACCACCTGTAGTTTGGACACTTCATTTTTTCAAAGGAAATGCTTCGGGACCACGGGATACTCAGTGAAGAGCATCAGGAGGCACCCCAAGGCATAGGGGCTCGGACTGGCAGTAGGATGCCTTGCGGTGGACAGCCGAGCTCGATCCTTATAAAAGCTTTTTAACTGCAGCAGCTTTAGTGGACGCTACTGGAGCTGGAATTACGCGGCTGCTGGCATGAGACTTGCCCTCGAATAGATCCTTGTAAATGGATTTAAAGTGTATTTATTCAAATTAGAGAGACAATTTAAATTAAAAAGCTTAGAGCTGCCTCCACCACAGGGGGGCTCGCTCGACCCACCAGCGGACAGGCACCAGTATTGGGAGAGGGGGGCTGGCCGTCAGGGTTCACCGCGGCTCTGGCACAAACCCGGCGACACGGAGGTGTCACTGGCAGGAGCGGACTGAACGTGTCGGCTTCTCACTTTTTGGATTTTAGAAGGGCATGACATGCCTATATCTGTGTCTCCCCCTCCTTTTACTCCTCCACCTCTTTTCTTTTCGCATGACTATATGTACTTGTCACTTTTCCATGTGTTAGTTGTGTCTTCTGAGCAGTTTGTCAGCTTTTGGACACCTTTGAAGGTGTTTTCTATGTGTTTCTATGTGTTTTTGTTTGCCTGCCATTGGTTTTAACGGTGTTCGAAGGTGTTCGACGAACAGTTCGACGAACAGTTCGGCGAACACACGGGTGTTCGACGAACCGAACCGAACTCGAACACTACGGGGGTGGCTCAACACTATTTATAACTGCCAAACAAGGATTATGGACATTTCATCTGTTTATGGTAATATACAGCATATGAAACTGCTATTGAAATTGTAACTAAAAGAGATTACATGCAGGAAATTTTTTTTTTATAGCATATATATGTTATTTGGAATATCCCATATACGGCTGTACAGTACTGTTTAGCCACAGGGAAAACTGGGGTGGGAAGGAGGGCTTTTTGACTCTTGGAGAACAAATTAGAATTGTTTGCAGACTCCATATACCGAGCCCTTAAGTGCCAGAAAAGCAGAATCCCCTCTCAAGTGACCCCATTTTGTTAATTACACCTCTTTTGAAATTTATCTACAGGCGTAGTGACGATTTTTACTCCATGGGTGTTTTCGAGAAACCAGTAGCAATGGATGTTGCCAAGTGAAAATTTAAAATCTGCCAGTGTTGTGCCCAGTACATTGTCATGCCCAGTTCATTGCAGTGCCCATACATTGTGCCCATCTTGTGCTTCTGGAGATGTGCACCTGTAAATGAGGCAGGCTCTCATCGCTACAGTAATTCCAGACATGTGGATGCGAAATGTGGTTTAGGCACACTTGAGCTCTGAAGGGAGGGGGGGACATTCGGATTTGGTAAAGCAGAAATCGCTGAATTTATTTTGGGGGATCGAGGAGCCATAGCGCTTTTCCAGAGCCTTTATGCTAGCAGTAATGTAGAAGACCCCTGTATTTCCAAGGACAGATGATGGACCTGTGTGGTGAAGGACCTGCATGGGAAAGGGAGCTCCTTACCTTTCTCAGCCTTCTAAATGCTGTGCTCACTATCCATTTAGGGAGTTAAATGGCCCTGTGCGGTGCGTGCACCGCTCCAAGCCATGACAGCCAGAGCTCTCCTATAACTTACACCGAAATCCCAGCAGCGATTGTACGGGCAAAGCTCCTGTGCCCACATAATCATCATTACATAAATTTATGTTATTTTGCAGGAACCACTTACTGACCATGATGTAAACTTAAATGTCGTTAACGGATTAAAGGGTTTAAAGTTGAATACTGTGTGAATAGGGGTCTCCAATCTTCAGGATCCTCATCAATTGACTAAGACAGTGAATGACTCCACTCATGCCCTTTATGGACAGCACACTGATTTCACTGAATTATGGAAATCTTCATTGACCTCATGAAAATTAACTCTTTGTTTCTGTGTTCCCTCACACATTACACCTGGTCTTACCACATACCATTATGAGAATATAGTCTGTACTACGTATCTTAAAATATCTTTGACCACCATAGTATATTCTTCATGCATAAATGTACAAGGATTACAGGCGCAATAAATGTATTTCAATTTTTAATTCTGTTTGACAGATTTTCTTGAGAGTAATGCTACACACATTTACAATGTGAACCTCCTCAAGTGTCTACATTTCTAAATTATTGAAGTACTATTTAAAAAGAAATGGCAACTCGGCTTAATGGATTTGTAGTTCATAATTACATCTTTGTAGCTTGCTCCATGATCATGATATTTCCATGAAATCTTACATACATACAAATATCAAGAATATATGTTACAGTATAGTCAAATCGGTCATCAAGAAACTAAAGTCCGCACACAAGAGCCCATTCCTATACATACATGTATTTGAATAGATATTATTACTATGTATTATATATAATATATAACATTTTGCAGTTTGATTGTTTTTTGGGAATTACTGGAGATTCATAACTATTGATGTACACCATGGTTATCTCATACATTTGGTCAGCCATGTACTTATATTATTGATAACATTTTATGAATAGTAATTTGGGCCGAGGCACACCTTCGAACGACGCTATCTTATATTTATCTGAGTGCCGTAGAGATAAGCTATAATTGTTTCTATGGTAACACCAGCTGCTGATGGTGATGCATTAAGAACTTGTCCTTTTCCCGCATAAGCCTGTCATTATTCATATTATCTTGGTGTCGTGGATAAGACACCCATGTGCTTTGTATTCCGGTTGTTCATTGTAGGAGATTTTTTATAGTAAAAAGAATGTAGCAATTCTATTTTGATATATTAGGATCTGTATTGTTGTTTCCTCTACATTATTTTGTAGAGAAAGTTAAAATAACATGAGTATGCATTGGTTATTTAGTTTATATCTAGCTTATTCATATGAATTTCATATACAGTACAGACCAAAAGTTTGGACACACCTTCTCATTTAAAGATTTTTCTGTATTTTTATGACTATGAAAATTGTGCATTCACACTGAAGGCATCAAAACTATGAATTAACACATGTGGAATTATATATACTTAACAAAAAAGTGTGAAACAACTGAAAATATGTCTTATATTCTAGGTTCTTCAAAGTAGCCACCTTTTGCTTTGATGACTGCTTTGCACACTCTTGGCATTCTCTTGTTAAGCTTCAAGAGGTAGTCACCAGAAATGGTTTTCACTTCACAGGTGTGCCCTGTCAGGTTTAGTAAGTGGGATTTCTTGCCTTATAAATGGGGTTGGAACCATCAGTTGTGTTGTGCAGAAGTCTGGTGGATACACAGCTGATAGTCCTACTGAAAAGACTGTTAGAATTTGTATTATGGGAAGAAAAAAGCAAGTAAGTAAAAAAAAAAATGAGTGGCGACCATTACTTTAAGAAATGAAGGTCAGTCAGTCCGAAAAATTAGGAAACTTTGAAAGTGTCCTCAAGTGCAGTTGCAAAAACCATCAAGCGCTACAAAGAAACTGGCTCACATGAGGACCGCCCAAGGAAAAGAAGACCAAGAGTCACCTCTGCTTCTGAGGATAAGTTTATCCGAGTCACCAGCCTCAGAAATCGCAGGTTAACAACAGCTCAGAATAAACACCAGGTCAATGCCACACAGAGTTCTAGCCGCAGACACATCTCTTCAACCACTGTTAAGTGGAGACTTTGTGCAGCAGGCTTTCATGGTAAAATAGCTGCTAGGAAACCACTGCTAAGGACAGGCAACAAGCAGAAGAAACTTGTTTGGGCTAAAGAACACAAGGAATGGACATTAGACCAGTGGAAATCTGTGCTTTGGTCTGATGAGTCCAAATTTGAGATCTTTGGTTCCAACCACCGTGTCTTTGTGCGACGCAGAAAAGGTGAATGGATGGACTCTACATGTCTGGTTCCCACCGTGAAGCAAGGAGGAGGTGGTGTGATGGTGTGGGGGTGCTATGCTGGTGACACTGTTGGGGATTTATTCAAAATTGAAGGCATACTGAACCAGCATGGCTACCACAGCATCTTGCAGTGGCATGCTATTCCATCCGGTTTGCGTTAAGTTGGACCATCATTTATTTTTCAACAGGACAATGACCCCAAACACACCTCCAGGCTGTGTAAGGGCTATTTGACCAAGAAGGAGAGTGATGGGGTGCTACGTCAGATGACCTGGCCTCCACAGTCACCAGACCTGAACCTAATCGAGATGGCTTGGGGTGAGCTGGACCGCAGAGTGAAGGCAAAAGGGCCAACAAGTGAAAAGCATCTCTGGGAACTCCTTCAAGATTGTTAGAAGACCATTTCCAGTGACTACCTCTTGAAGCTCATCAAGAGAATGCCAAGAGTGTGCAAAGCAGTCATCAAAGCAAAAGGTGGCTACTTTGAGGAACCTAGAATATAAGACATATTTTCAGTTGTTTCACACTTTTTTGTTAAGTATATAATTCCACATGTGCTAATTCACAGTTTTGATGCCTTCAGTGTGAATGTACAATTTTCTAAAAAAGACCTAAAAGTCCATAGACAAACAACAATAATACTCTAAATGATAGGACATATAGAATCAGGTAATACACCGACCGGGAGGGAATACAAATTAAAGCTGTCCCTGTTATGTCCCTAAATCCTGTCCCTACCTGACAGCGGAGGTTGGCACCCTAATTTGTACTTCGTGGCGCCCCCGCTCAACGTCGGTATCCCTAATGTCCCTACAAGGACCCTTGTCTTAAATTAAACAAAACCACAATAGTGAGAAAGGGTAGAAAAAGTGAACGTATAAGTACAGAAGCCGATAATAAGTCAATGATTATAGATGGCCAAATTCATTTGGTCGGGTAAACATAAATGCTCTAGGGTAGAGGAACACAGTGCTTGTTTTTCCATAGCCAAATCAAATCAAATAGTAGCCAGAGCAGTCAAATATGGACACATGCTCCACTTTGATATTCCAGCTATATACCTCAAAAGGGGCTCCAAAAACAGAATCCCACCCAGGTAAATGTCTCCCCATACATCAAATGGGATTTAAGTATTGGTATTTGAAAAAGCATAATATCTATATCAGAGTATCAGGTCCAAACTCTATCTGTCATAGATGTACATAATAGTAGACAGAAAGAAAGACACTTATCATTATTAGTCCCTATACCTTTTCAAATAACTAGAAAATAGTAATCAGAATATAAATATCCATTAGTAAGTAAACAATAGCACTTAACCTTGATGGTCCCTAGTCCCAACAGTCAAAGAATAGATTATCGAAAGAGAGACACTCATCATTGTTAGTCCCTATTCCTTTTCAAAAGACTAGAAAATGGCAATCAGAATATACATTTTCATTAGTAAATAAACAGTAACACTAAACCTTAATGGTCCCCAATTCCAGCAGTCAGAAAGTAGATATCATTAATAAGTAAAAAAGTGACACTTATCCTTAGTAGTCCCAACGCGTTTCCCCCTAGTTTCCACCAGGGTTCATCAGGGGATCTGGGAGGACTTCAATCCCTCACCCCAGATTGCCAGACAATGCTGCATGTGTAGGGAATTCCTGCCCATATACCTCCCTTATAAACTCAGCTCAGCCCCACAATTAGTAATAATCGCAAAAGCCTGTGTACTGCTGTCATCGTACACATGTCCGGCGTCCACCGCCAAATGCAGGTCCGTGGACCGCACATGGAACGCACGCACCCGGAAGTGACGATATGCTAATGACACCCCCCGGAAATGACGTCACCAGACTGCATCAGAATATCTGAAGCGCATCTGGAACGCACGCACCCGGAAGTAACGGTGCCTAACTGGCGTCCACCGGGATATGATGTCATTCAAATGTGGCGGTACATGGTTAGGAGGCAAGGTCTGCACCCATCCCCATAAACGTTTGTCAGTGGTTGTCATGGTAGCCAGCAATGCAAACACCGGCCAGAAGGGCACACCTCCCACCAACATACCCCATAAACTTAAAGTGCCATAGACGGACAGGTCGGCACCAGGGCTAAGATGTCCAGAAGTTATTCAGCGCAAAATAAATATATACGCTGTACATCGGGGGACAAAAGCATTCAGTATATAATAAACAGGAAGGTTGGAGTCTGACTATTATATAATTAAAGTGTTATCCACATATTACAATGTTGTTTATCATCCACAGAGTATTTAACGCTGTTAGAGTAAGAGAAAAATAAGTCCCAGAAATATAAATACATATTTAACCACAATGGGTATATATATATGGTGATCATTAGACCAATACCATATAGGCTGGTTCTATTCGGCCCCTAATATCACATTCTTGGAATCAGATAAAATTCGAGAAGCTCAACTGTTCATTAATGCCCCCAGGGGCCATTGACTCCATCCAAAAGATCCAACGGGCCTCCCGTTGGAGTATTTTTTTATTCCAGTCACCCTGCCTGATTGACTGTGCCACAACCTCCAAAACCCTAAACGAAATGCATCTCACATCACCCCCATGTTTAGATATTACCTGTCTAGCGAGTGGTGTATCTCTGCCATGCCTAACGTCTCCAAGGTGCTCGCCTATCCGGATGCGTAATTCACGTTTCGTTTTCCCGATATAATCCATTGGACACGTACACGTGCAGAGGTACACCACTCCTGACGTTTTGCAGTTGGCGAAATCTTTCCTCTCGTATGTGCGTTTAGTCACTGCACTCACAAAACTCTTTGAAGGTGTGACAAATTTACAGAAGGAGCAGTGACCACATCTGAACGTACCCTTAGACCTACTTCTCAACCATGTGACCTCCTTTGTCTGAGGCGTAAAGTGACTGTGTACGACTGTATCCTTCACAGATCTCCCCCTCCTATATGTAACCGAGGGTGTTTTTGGGACCAAGCCCGCCACATCCGGATCTGCTCGTAGGATCCCCCAGTATTTTTCAAGAATGCCCATTACTTTTCTTGACTGATCATCATAGGTACCTATCAGTCGTGTGATGGACTCAGAGTTGCATCTGTCTCTTGGAGTAAGGAGGGACGATCTATCTGTCGTCCTTGCCTGTTGATATGCCTTATCTATTACTCCTTCAGGATAACCCCTAGTTCTAAGCCTATGAGATAGATTACATGACTCAGATTGAAAGTCATTCCACGAGGAACAGTTCCTCCGCACCCTAAGGAACTGTCCCTTAGGAATGCCTCTTTTTAGAGGCGGAGGATGGAAGGTCCCCCACTCTAGAAGGCTATTGGTCGCAGAAGGTTTACGATACAGTGAAGTTTTATATCCCCACCTGCACAGTCCTCCTCTTCCTCGTCATCTTTTTTAGAAACAAGGGGCCTCCTTCCTTACAAACTGCGGGAACGCACTGGGCCCCAAACACACAGGTAGTGGGTTATAGGACTAATGATTTTCCAGAGGATAGTGAAAACCAGATAATTAATATATCTTCTTATGTCTTGTCTGATGTTTTGTCTGATTGTGAGAGGTCTGTCCTCCGGAAAGGCCTCACATTTGTCCCAACAACGAGATTTGACCCTTTTTCTTGGATAAAAGATATTAACCTCTTTACCAGAAAATAAAAATAGAGAAAGTTTTTTCTGCATAATGACAGATTGAAGTGCCAACATTTGGGCATATCCCTGGAGGATCTCCCGGACGTGTTAACATTATCAGAATTATCAGAGGAGGGACAGAGGAGTCCTGGCCTCGGACCCTTCTCTGATTTGAAACCTAGGAGCACTAGGATGCCCCCAGTCGGCGACATAGGGGGCATCGATATCTTCCTTAAATTGGTTTCTGAAGAGATCCGCAATATTAACCCAAGATATGAACCAGCACGTTCTAATTTGTCTTTGGGGGAAAAAAAGGCGTTGGAATCCCTGGGTGCTAATAATGCAGTAGTGCTGAAGCCCTCTGATAAGGGCGGCAAAATTGTTGTCTTGGACGACACCCAGTACATTGAAATGTGTCAGGGTCTCCTATCAGATGTGTCCACATACGAAGTCTTACGGAAGGATCCCAGCAGTGAATATATGGTGGGACTATCTAAGATTCTGTCATGTGCACTGACAATGAATCTGCTCTCGAAAAATGAATATGATTTTCTCATTCCGAAATGGCCTGTAACAGCGACGTTCTATGCACTTCCCAAGATACACAAGGGCATCAGCCCCCTCAAGGGAAGACCTATTGTTGCAGGGATTGATGCCCTGTGCCAAAATTCGAGTGTGTATTTGGATAAGGTCTTGAGACCATTTGTCCTAGCCCTCCCATCATATCTGAGGGATACTATGGACCTTTTGAATAGTGTTGAGCCACCCCCGCAGTGTTCGGGTTCGGTTCGGTTTGTCGAACATCGGGATGTTCGAGGAACTGTTCGTCGAACTGTTCGTCGAACACCTTAGAACACCGTCGAACACCGTTAAAACTAATGGCAGGCAAACAAAAACACATAGAAACACATAGAAAACACCTGCAAAGGTGTCCAAAAGCTGACAAACTGCTCAGAAGACACTCTCTTTAAAAAAGCCGGCCGGCAAATTCAGCAGCGGCATACACCGGTACCCGACAATTTAGACAAGAAGGAATAGAGCATCACACATAGATTAGATAGATAGAAACATGTCAGTCACACATATAAGAAGCACAGTGACAGTGTTGGTTACTGCACTTGTCATTTAGTGTAAAGGATTTATTAAAAAAAATATTAGTGTTTTCATGCACCGTCTCTTTAAAAAAGCCGGCCGGCAATTCAGCATCTGTACCCGACAATTTATAACAGACAGAATAGAGCTTCACACATAGATTAGATAGATAGAAACATGTCAGTCACATATATAATAAGTACAGTGATAGTGTTGCTTACTGTACTTGTCATTTAGTGTAAAGGAATTATTTAAAAAAATAATAGTGTTTTCATGCACTGTCTCTTTAAAAAAGCCGGCCGGCAATTCAGCAGCGGTACCCGACAATTTAGAACAGAAAGATAGAGCATCACACATAGATTAGATAGATAGAAACATGTCAGTCACATATATATGAAGTACAGTGATAGTGTTGGTTACTGTACTTGTCATTTAGTATTAAAATAAAGGATTTATTATTAAAAAAATTGGCGTGGAGTTCCCCTTAATTTTAGGCTCTAGCGGAGGTTAAGCAGACGGCTGGGGCAGATGTTTGAAGCCTGGGAAGGGGGTAATACCCACGGAGCTTCCCAGGCTACTAATATCAGCCCCCAGCTGAATACATAGCCTTTACTAGCTATTAAAATGGGGGACCCCCCCAAAAAAATGACGTGGGGTCCCCCCTAATTTAATAGCTAGCAAAGGCTAGGCAGACAGCTGGGGGCTGATATTAATAGCCCAGGAAGGGAGCCATGAATATTGGCCCCCTCCCAGGCTAGAAACACCAGCCGTCAGCCGCCCCAGAAATGGCGCATTCATAGTATGCGCCAATTCTGGCACTTAGCCTCGCTCTTCCACGCTGCCCTGGTGCGGTGGCAGGGGGTAATAGGGTTGGGGTTGATGTCAGCTTATAATGCCAGCTGACATCAAGCCCAGGTTAGTAATGGAGAGGCGTCTATAAGACACCCCCATTACTAACCCCATAGTCAAAGTTAAAAAAAACACAAACACCCAGAATAAAGTCCTTTAATTGAAATAAAGACACAATCCTTTATTGTTCTAAATTAAACCATACTTACCATCACGCCCATTCCAGCTGAAGCCAACGATCTCCTGCAATAAAAGAAAAATAATAAAGCAACCTCATCCTTACCTTTCCATGGTTCCCACGACAGCTTCAGCTCTGCTACATCGAGATGACAGGCTGGACCGCAGCAGAACGCTGCCATCCAGCCTGTCATCCCGCAGACACTGAGAAGCGCAGGCTTGCTTGCGCTGCTCAGCGTCTCTCTGTGACGACATCCAGATGAGCCGAGTTCATGTCCAATGAACTCGGCTCACCTCATGCACGTCACTGACAGCGTGGGAAAATTCTCACGCTGAAGCGCTGATTGCAGGAGAATTTTCCCACGCTGTCAGTGACGTGCAGGAGGTGAGCTGAGTTCATTGGACATGAGCTCACCTCATGCACATCACTGACAGCGTGGGAGAATTCTCCTGCACTCAGCACTTCAGCGTGAGAATTTTCCCACGCTGTCAGTGACGTGCATGAGGGGAGCCGAGTTCATTGGACATGACCTCGGCTCATCTGGATGCCGTCACAGCGAGACAGTGAGGAGCGCAAGCATGCCTGCGCTTCTCAGTGTCTGCGGGATGACAGACTGGATGGCAGCGTTCTGCTGCGGTCCAGCCTGTCATCTCGATGTAGCAGAGCTGAAGCTGTCGTGGGAACCATGGAAAGGTAAGGATGAGGTTGGTTTATTATTTTTCTTTTATTGCAGGAGATCGTTGGCTTCAGCTGGAATGGGTGTGATGGTAAGTATGGTTTAATTTAGAACAATAAAGAATTGTGTCTTTATTTCAATTAAAGGACTTTATTCTGGGTGTTGTGTTTTTTTTAAATACTTTACTAGAAATTCATGGCGGTCATGTCTAATACTGGCGTGACCCCATGAATTTTGGGCTTGGGGCCAGCTGATAATACCAAGCTGGCCCTAACCCCTTTATTACCCAGTGAGCCACCGCACCAGGGCCCTGGATGAGTTGGGTACAGCGCCAGAAGATGGCGCTTCTATGAACGCGCCATTTTCCGGGGTGGCTGCGGACTGCAATTTGTAGCGGGGGGGGGCCCAGAAAGCTTGGGTCTCCCTGCGCTGCAGATTCCAGCCCCCAGCTGCCTAGTTGTACCTGGCTGGACACAAAAATAGGGCGAAGCCCCACGTACTTTTTTTTTAATTATTTCATGAAATTCATGAAATAATTAAGAAAAAAAGGCCTTCCCTATATTGTTGTGTCCGGCCAGGTACAAATAGGCAGCTGGTGAATGGGGGCAGCCCGTTCCTGCCTGCTGTACCTGGCTGGACACAAATATAGTGCGAAGCCCCACTTCAATTTTTTTTAATTATTTCATGAAATTCATGAAATAATTAAGAAAAAAAGGGCTTCCCTATATTGTTGTGTCCGGCCAGGTACAAATAGGCAGCTGGTGAATGGGGGCAGCCCGTTCCTGCCTGCTGTACCTGGCTGGACACAAATATAGTGCGAAGCCCCACTTCAATTTTTTTTAATTATTTCATGAAATTCATGAAATAATTAAGAAAAAAAGGGCTTCCCTATATTGTTGTGTCCGGCCAGGTACAAATAGGCAGCTGGTGGATGGGGGCAGCCCGTTCCTGCCTGCTGTACCTGGCTGGACACAAATATAGTGCGAAGCCCCACTTCAATTTTTTTAAATTATTTCAGGAAATTCATGAAATAATTTAAAAAAAATTGACGTGGGGCTTCGCACTATATTTGTGTCCAGCCAGGTACAGCAGGCAGGAACGGGCTGCCCCCAACCACCAGCTGCCTATTTGTACCTGGCCGGACACAACAATATAGGGAAGCCCTTTTTTTCTTAATTATTTCATGAAATAATTTAAAGAAAATTGACGTGGGGCTTCGCCCTGTTTTTGTGTCCAGCCAGGTACAACTAGGCAGCTGGGGGCTGGAATCCGCAGCGCAGGGAGGCCCAAGCTTTCTGGGCCACCCCCGCTGCAAATTGCAGTCCGCAGCCACCCCGGAAAATGGCGCGTTCATAGAAGCGCCATCTTCTGGCGCTGTACCCAACTCATCCAGGGCCCTGATGCGGTGGCTCACTGGGTAATAAAGGGGTTAGGGCCAGCTTGGCATTATCAGCTGGCCCTAAGCCCGAAATTCATGGGGTCACGCCAATATTAGACTTGACCACCATGAATTTCTAGTAAAGTATTTAAAAAAAACACAACACCCAGAAAAAAGTCCTTTAATTGAAATAAACACACAATTCTTTATTGTTCTAAATTAAACCATACTTACCATCACGCCCATTCCAGCTGAAGCCAACGATCTCCTGAAATAAAAGAAAAATAATAAAGCAACATCATCCTTACCTTTCCATGGTTCCCATGACAGCTTCAGCTCTGCTACATCGAGATGACAGGCTGGACCGCAGCAGAACGCTGCCATCCAGCATGTCATCCCGCAGACATTGAGAAGCGCAGGCTTGCTTGCGCTCCACAGTGTCTCTCTGTGAGGGCATCCAGATGAGCCGAGTTAATGTCCAATGAACTCGGCTCACCTCATGCACGTCACTGACAGCGTGGGAAAATTCTCCTGCACTCAGCGCTTCAGCGTGGGAGAATTCTCACACTGAAGCGCTGAGTGCAGGAGAATTCTCCCACGCTGTCAGTGACGTGCAGGAGGTGAGCTGAGTTCATTGGACATGAGCTCACCTTATGCACGTCACTGACAGCGTGGGAAAATTCTCCTGCACTCAGCGCTTCAGCGGGAGAATTCTCACGCTGAAGCGCTGAGTGCAGGAGAATTCTCCCACGCTGTCAGTGACGTGCAGGAGGTGAGCTGAGTTCATTGGACATGAGCTCACCTTATGCACGTCACTGACAGCGTGGGAGAATTCTCCTGCACTCACCGCTTCAGCTTGAGAATTTTCCCACGCTGTCAGTGACGTGCATGAGGTGAGCCGAGTTCATTGGACATGAACTCGGCTCATCTGGATGTCGTCACAGAGAGACGCTGAGCAGCGCAAGCAAGCCTGCGCTTCTCAGTGTCTGCGGGATGAGAGGCTGGATGGCAGCGTTCTGCTGCGGTCCAGCCTGTCATCTCGATGTAGCAGAGCTGAAGCTGTCGTGGGAACCATGGAAAGGTAAGGATGAGGTTGCTTTATTATTTTTCTTTTATTGCAGGAGATCGTTGGCTTCAGCTGGAATGGGCGTGACGGTAAGTATGGTTTAATTTAGAACAATAAAGGATTGTGTTTTTATTTCAATTAAAGGACTTTATTCTGGGTGTTTGTGTTTTTTTTAACTTTGACTATGGGGTTAGTAATGGGGGTGTCTTATAGACGCCTCTCCATTACTAACCTGGGCTTGATGTCAGCTGGCATTATAAGCTGACATCAACCCCAACCCTATTACCCCCTGCCACCGCACCAGGGCAGCGTGGAAGAGCGAGGCTAAGTGCCAGAATTGGCGCATCCTATGAATGCGCCATTTCTGGGGCGGCTGACGGCTGGTGTTTCTAGCCTGGGAGGGTGCCAATATTCATGGCTCCCTTCCTGGGCTATTAATATCAGCCCCCAGCTGTCTGCCTAGCCTTTGCTAGCTATTAAATTAGGGGGGACCCCACGTCATTTTTTTGGGGGGGTCCCCCATTTTAATAGCTAGTAAAGGCTATGTATTCAGCTGGGGGCTGATATTAGTAGCCTGGGAAGCTCCGTGGGTATTACCCCCTTCCCAGGCTTCAAACATCTGCCCCAGCCGTCTGCTTAACCTCCGCTAGAGACTAAAATTAAGGGGAACCCCACGCCAATTTTTTTAATAATAAATCCTTTATTTTAATACTAAATGACAAGTACAGTAACCAACACTATCACTGTACTTCATATATATGTGACTGACATGTTTCTATCTATCTAATCTATGTGTGAAGCTCTATTCTGTCTGTTATAAATTGTCGGGTACCGCTGCTGAATTGCCGGCCGGCTTTTTTAAAGAGACGGTGCATGAAAACACTATTATTTTTTTTGATAAATCCTTTACGCTAAATGACAAGTACAGTAAGCAACACTGTCACTGTACTTCGTATATATGTGGCTGACATGTTTCTATCTATCTAATCTATGTATGATGCTCTATTCTGTCTGTTATAAATTGTCGGGTACCGCTGCTGAATTGCCGGCCGGCTTTTTTAAAGAGACAGTGCATGAAAACACTATTATTTTTTTAAATAAATCCTTTACACTAAATGACAAGTACAGTAATCAACACTGTCACTGCACTTCTTATATATGTGACTGACATGTTTCTATCTATCTAATCTATGTGTGATTCTCTATTCCTTCTATTCTAAATTGTCGGGTACCGCTGCTGAATTGCCGGCCGGCTTTTTTAAAGAGACGGTGCATGAAAACACTATTATTTTTTTTGATAAGTCCTTTACGCTAAATGACAAGTACAGTAAGCAGCACTTTCACTGTACTTCGTATATATGTGGCTGACATGTTTATATCTATCTAATCTATGTGTTAAGCTCTATTCTTTCGGTTCTAAATTGTCGGGTACAGGTGTATGCCGCTGCTGAATTGCCGGCTTTTCATGTTTCACTGTTGGCACTGTTCCCATCGATTTGGGCAATCACTGTAATGCCACAACCACCATGGCTGTGGCATTACAGTGAGTGGCTGACAATCCCTGCATGATTGGTGCTCTAAATAGCGCCAGACATGCAGGACACGCTTTTGGTGCACGAACAGTTATCGAACATAACCTCGAACAGCCGAATTTTTTGCAAATCGTTCGGGTTCGTCGAACAACTCGAACACCGCCCAAAACAGCTCGAATTTGAGATTGGCGAACAGTTCAAGTCGAACACCGCTCATCTCTACTTTTGAACAAACTAGAAGGTGTGTCCATTGATTCCAATACGATTTTGGCCTCAATTGATGTTGAGGCTTTGTATAGTAGCATTCGACACGAAGTGGGCTTAACAGCCGTTGAATACTATTTGAAAAGTAGAGGGACACACCTGAGGCCACACAATAAATTTCTCCTGGAACTTTTGGATTTTGTACTACGACATAATTTTTTTCTATACAATGGGAGATACCACCACCAACTCAGGGGCACAGCGATGGGGAGCCCTTGTGCCCCTACGTACGCTAATCTGCTCCTGGGTTGGTGGGAGGATACTGTTGTGTTCAGAGACGAGGATGTCGTCTGGGCCCCACGGATACTTTTCTGGGGCAGATATATTGACGACATCCTCGTCCTGTGGGCAGGGGATGAGGCATCTTTTCGGACGTTCGTGACACATCTGAATGTAAACCCTTTTGGACTATCCTTCACATGCGAGGTGGGAGTGGACGAGATCTCCTTACTTGATTTAAAAATCTCAAGAAATGGTGATGGCACTTTAAAAACTTCACTGTATCGTAAACCTTCTGCGACCAATAGCCTTCTAGAGTGGGGAAGCTTCCATCCTCCGCCTCTAAAAAGAGGCATTCCTAAGGGACAGGTCCTTAGGGTGCGGAGGAACTGTTCCTCGTGGAATGACTTTCAATCTGAGTTATGTAATCTATCTCATAGGCTTAGAACTAGGGGTTATCCTGAAGGAGTAATAGATAAGGCATATCAACAGGCAAGGACGACAGATAGATCGTCCCTCCTTACTCCAAGAGACAGATGCAACTCTGAGTCCATCACACGACTGATAGGTACCTATGATGATCAGTCAAGAAAAGTAATGGGCATTCTTGAAAAATACTGGGGGATCCTACGAGCAGATCCGGATGTGGCGGGCTTGGTCCCAAAAACACCCTCGGTTACATATAGGAGGGGGAGATCTGTGAAGGATACAGTCGTACACAGTCACTTTACGCCTCAGACAAAGGAGGTCACATGGTTGAGAAGTAGGTCTAAGGGTACGTTCAGATGTGGTCACTGCTCCTTCTGTAAATTTGTCACACCTTCAAAGAGTTTTGTGAGTGCAGTGACTAAACGCACATACGAGATGAAAGATTTCGCCAACTGCAAAACGTCAGGAGTGGTGTACCTCTGCACGTGTACGTGTCCAATGGATTATATCGGGAAAACGAAACGTGAATTACGCGTCCGGATAGGCGAGCACCTTGGAGACGTTAGGCATGGCAGAGATACACCACTCGCTAGACATGTAACATCTAAACATGGGGGTGATGTGAGATGCATTTCGTGTAGGGTTTTGGAGGTTGTGGCACGGTCAATCAGGCAGGGTGACTGGAATAAAAAAATACTCCAACGGGAGGCCCGTTGGATCTTTTGGATGGAGTCAATGGCCCCTGGGGGCATTAATGAACAGTTGAGCTTCTCGAGTTTTATCTGATTCAAAGAATGTGATATTAGGGGCCGAATAGAACCAGCCTATATGGTATTGGTCTAATGATCACCATATATATATACCCATTGTGGTTAAATATGTATTTATATTTCTGGGACTTAATTTTCTCCTACTCTAACAGCGTTAAATACTCTGTGGATGATAAACAACATTGTAATATGTGGATAACACTTTAATTATATAATAGTCAGACTCCAACCTTCCTGTTTATTATATACTGAATGCTTTTGTCCCCCGATGTACAGCGTATATATTTATTTTGCGCTGAATAACTTCTGGACATCTTAGCCCTGGTGCCGACCTGTCCGTCTATGGCACTTTAAGTATATGGGGTATGTTGGTGGGAGGTGTGCCCGTCTGGCCGGTGTTTACATTGCTGGCTACCATGACAACCACTGACAAACGTTTATGGGGATCGGTGCAGACCTTGCCTCCTAACCATGTACCGCCACATTTGGATGACATCATATCCCGGTGGACGCCAGTTAGGCACCGTTACTTCCGGGTGCGTGCGTTCCAGATGCGCTTCAGATATTCTGATGCAGTCTGGTGACGTCATTTCCGGGGGGTGTCATTAGCATATCGTCACTTCCGGGTGCGTGCGTTCCATGTGCGGTCCACGGACCTGCATTTGGCGGTGGACGCCGGACATGTGTACGATGACAGCAGTACACAGGCTTTTGCGATTATTACTAATTGTGGGGCTGAGCTGATTTTATAAGGGAGGTATATGGGCAGGAATTCCCTACACATGCAGCATTGTCTGGCAATCTGGGGTGAGGGATTGAAGTCCTCCCCAGATCCCCTGATGAACCCTGGTGGAAACTAGGGGGAAACGCGTTGGGACTACTAAGGATAAGTGTCACTTTTTTACTTATTAATGATATCTACTTTCTGACTGCTGGAATTGGGGACCATTAAGGTTTAGTGTTACTGTTTATTTACTAATGAAAATGTATATTCTGATTGCCATTTTCTAGTCTTTTGAAAAGGAATAGGGACTAACAATGATGAGTGTCTCTCTTTCGATAATCTATTCTTTGACTGTTGGGACTAGGGACCATCAAGGTTAAGTGCTATTGTTTACTTACTAATGGATATTTATATTCTGATTACTATTTTCTAGTTATTTGAAAAGGTATAGGGACTAATAATGATAAGTGTCTTTCTTTCTGTCTACTATTATGTACATCTATGACAGATAGAGTTTGGACCTGATACTCTGATATAGATATTATGCTTTTTCAAATACCAATACTTAAATCCCATTTGATGTATGGGGAGACATTTACCTGGGTGGGATTCTGTTTTTGGAGCCCCTTTTGAGGTATATAGCTGGAATATCAAAGTGGAGCATGTGTCCATATTTGACTGCTCTGGCTACTATTTGATTTGATTTGGCTATGGAAAAACAAGCACTGTGTTCCTCTACCCTAGAGCATTTATGTTTACCCGACCAAATGAATTTGGCCATCTATAATCATTGACTTATTATCGGCTTCTGTACTTATACGTTCACTTTTTCTACCCTTTCTCACTATTGTGGTTTTGTTTAATTTAAGACAAGGGTCCTTGTAGGGACATTAGGGATACCGACGTTGAGCGGGGGCGCCACGAAGTACAAATTAGGGTGCCAACCTCCGCTGTCAGGTAGGGACAGGATTTAGGGACATAACAGGGACAGCTTTAATTTGTATTCCCTCCCGGTCGGTGTATTACCTGATTCTATATGTCCTATCATTTAGAGTATTATTGTTGTTTGTCTATGGACTTTTAGGTCCTTTTTAGAGATTATTAATAAAAGTTATTTTTTAGGGGGGCTGTGTGTCTGCTGGTTGTCTCTATTTATTAGGCCCCTCATGTGATATTTTGTCTAAGTGTTTGAATGTACAATTTTCATAATCATGAAAATACAGAAAAATCTTTAAATGAGAAGGTGTGTCCAAACTTTTGGTCTGTACTGTATGAAATGTAGTACATTAATAGTTTGGCAGTTCAAATATAAGTATCTAAAGAATCACTTTAAGGCCACGTTCACACGTGTTCAGTATTTGGTCAGTAATTTAGGTCAGTATTTATAAGCCAAAATCAGGAGTGGGTGATAAATACAGAAGTTGTGACGTGTTTCTATTATACTTTTCCTCTGACTGTTCCTCTCCTGTTTTTGGATTCCAAAAACTGAGGTAAAAATACTTACCAAATTCTGAATATGTGATTGTGGCCTAAAGAGAACCTGCTATCATGATTTTGAATCTTAAATTACAGGCATTGTCACAATGGCGCTGTTATACAGATTCAATAGATACTGTAAATGAAGAAATCCACATTTTGCTTGTGATTTAATTTGTATTTAAAGTTTGGGTGCAATAACTGTGTGTACGGTATACGGCTTTTTTCTGGCCAATCCGGCTGCCTTTGGTATCTGTATCTGCCTCCTTCTTTAACCCCTTAATAACATCTGACATACTAATACGCGTCTGTGCCCTGGGACTTAAGAGCCAGACCCGTATTAGTACGTCATGGCGATCGCGCGCGCACACAGGCTGTGCGGGCGCGATCGCCGCCGGGTGTCAGCTGATTGTCACAGCTGACACCCGGTACAATGTGCAGGGAGCGGTCCTGCACCGCTCCCAGCACATTAACCCCCGCGATGCTGCGATCGAAGTTGATCGAAGTCGATCGCGGCATTGCGGGGGCAAGGGGAGGTGATCGGCGATACTCACCTCCTCTTCCGGCTTCCAGCGCAGTCTGCAAAGGCTTCCCGGGTGTTGCCATGACGACCCGATGTCATCATGACAACATCCGGGTCACCAGAGAGCAGGAAGATTGCTTGGGCATGCGCAGTGCATCTCCAAGCAATCTTCACACTGTGCACTTCTGACAGACTTCATGGCATAGGGATGGTGCTTCATTCCTGTGCCATGCAGGCGATCAGAAAAAAAAAAGTGAAAGTCCCAGAGTGGGACAAAGTAATAAAGTGTATAAACTGTGTGAAAGAGGAAAAAAAAAAAAAATGTGCAAAAATATTATAAAAAAATAAAAAAAATAATACACCAAAAATAAAAATATAATGCACCCATCAATAAATATTATTATAAAAAAAAAAAAAGCAATGAAAGTACACATATTTGGTATCACCGCGTCCGGAACAACCTGACCTATAAAACTGTCCCACTAGTTAACCCCTTCAGTGAACACGGTAAAAAAAAAAAAAAAAAACGAAGCAAAAAACAATGCTTTATCACCATACCGCCAAACAAAAAGTGGAATAACACGCGATCAAAAAGACGCATATAAATAAAAATGATACCGCTGAAAACGTCATCTCGTCCTGCAAAAAACAAGCAGCCATACAGCTCCATCAGCTGAAAAATAAAAAAGTTATAGCTCTCAGAATAAAGCGATGCTAAAAAATAATTTTTTCTATAAAATAGCTTTTATTGTGTATAAGCGCCAAAACATAGAAAAATGATACAAATGTGGTACCGCTGTAAACGTACTGACCTGAAGAATAAAGCTACCTCATCAATTTTACCACACGCGGAACAGATTAAAAAAAAAAAAAAAAACAATTCCTGAATTGTTGGTTTTTGTTTATTCTGCCTCCCAAAAATCGGAATAGAAAGCGATCAAAAAATGTCACGTGCCTGAAAATGGCACCAATAACAACGTCAAGTCATCCCGCAAAAAACGAGCCGTCACATGACTGTCTGCCAAAATCTGGAAAAATTATAGCTCTCAAAATATGGCGATGCAAAAACTAGATTTTACAAAAAATGCGTCTTTTAGTGTGTGACAGCTGTCAGTCATAAAAACCCCATATGATTCTGGCATTGCTGTAATCACACCGACCCGAAGAATAAAGTCATCTAATCACTTATACCGCACAAGGAACGGCGTCAAAAATAAACTCTTGGGTTAGGATTGGGCTAGGGTTAGGGCTGGGTTTGGGGCTAGGGTTGTGCTGGGGCTAGGGTTGTGCTGGGGCTAGGGTTGTGCTGGGGCTAGGATTGTGCTGGGGCTAGGGTTGTGCTATGGCTAGGGTTGTGCTAGGGCTAGGGTTGTGCTAGGGTTAGGGCTGGGGTTGGGATTTTTTTCAAAAGTAAGAAAAAAAGATGACGATATGGCGACTAGTGTTTAGAGCAAGTGCTCGCTACTTGAGTTTGCATCGGGTGCTCTGGTATGCATTGAGTATCGTGGGTATTTGAGTGACATGCTCAAGTCTCTGCCCCATATGCTTCGCGGCCAAAAAACTTTACGGGGATTGCCTGCCATGCACGAGCGATCCCCGCATGTTTTTTTTTGGGTGTCTAATAACCGTGAAACATGCGGAGCAGGGACTCGAGCATGTCACTCGAGCACACGCTGTACATGGTGCATACCTGAGTACCCGATGCAAACTCAAGTAGCGAGCACTTGCGCTCAAGAATAATGACAACTTATTCAATATGATGACCTAATGTAAACAAATTCTGTGCCGTACCTCTGGGTTCAAAATGTTCACTATACACCTTAATAAAATCCTTGAGGGGTATAGTTTCCAAAATGGGGACACTTGTGGGGGAGCTCCACTGTTTAGGCACATCACGGGCTCTCCAAACGCGACATGATGTCTGCTAACAAATTGAATGGAAAATCGGCTCAAATTGTTAGCGGATGCCATGTTGCGTTTGGAGAGCCCCTGTGTGCCCAAACATTGGAGCTCCCCCACAAGTGACCCCATTTTGGAAACTAGACCCCCCAAGGCACCTATCTAGATGGATAGTGAGCACTTGGAACCCCAGGTGTTTCACAAATTGATTCATAAAAATGAAAAAGTGTTTTTTTTTTCACTTTTTCATTTTTACGAATCAATTTGTGAAGCACCTGGGGGTTCCAAGTGCTCACTATGCATCTAGAGAGGTGCCTTGGGGGGTCTAGTTTCCAAAATGGGGTCATTTGTGGGGGAGCTCCAAAGTTTGGACACAGAGGGGCTCTCCAAACGCAATGTTGTGTCCGCTAACAATTTGAGCCGATTTTCCATTCAATTTGTTAGCGGATACCATGTTGCATTTAGAGAGTCCCTGTGTGCCCAAACATTGGAGCTCCCCCACAAGTGACCCCATTTTGGAAACTAGACCCCCCAAGGCACCTATCTAGATGCATAGTGAGCACTTGGAACCCCTAGGTGCTTCACAAATTGATTCGTAAAAATGAAAAAGTGTTTTTTTTTTCACTTTTTCATTTTTACGAATCAATTTGTGAAGCACCTGGGGGTTCCAAGTGCTCACTATGCATCTAGAAAGGTGCCTTGGGGGGTCTAGTTTCCAAAATGGAGTCACTTGTGGGGGAGCTCCAAAGTTTGGGCACACAGGGGCCCTCCAAACACAACATGGCGTCCGCTAATTATTCAAGCAAATTTTACAATCAAAAAGTCAAATGGCGCTCCTTCCCTTCCGAGCCCTGCCGTGCGCCCAAACACGTTTTTTCCCCAAATATTGGGTATCTGCATGCCAGGGGAAATTGCACAACAAATTTTGGGGTCCATTTTTTCTTGTTACCCCTGTGAAAATAAAAAAAATTGGGTCTAAAGTAACATTTTTGTGAAAAAAGTTAAATGTTCATTTTTTTCTTCCACATTCAAAAAATTCCTGTGAAGCACCTGAAGGGTTAATAAAGTTCTTGAATGTGCTTTTGAGCACCTTGAGGGGTGCAGTTTTTAGAATGGTGTCACTTTTGGGTATTTTCTGTCAAAAAGACCTCTTCAAGTGACTTCAAATGTGATGTGGTCCCTAAAAAAATGGTTTTGTAAATTTTGTTGGAAAAATGAGAAATCGCTGGTCAACTTTTAACCCTTATAGCTCCCTAACAAAAAAAAATTTTGGTTCCAAAATTGTGCTGATGTAAAGTAGACATGTGGAAATGTTATTTATTAACTCTTTTGTGTGACATATCGCTCTGATTTCAGGGCTTAAAAATTCAAATTTTGAAAATTGCAAAATTTTCAAAATTTTTGCCAAATTTCCGTTTTTTTCACAAATAAACGCAAGTGATATCGAATAAATTTTTCCACAATCATGAATTACAATATGTCACGAAAAAAACAATCTCAGAATCAGGGGGATCCGTTGAAGCGTTTCAGAGTAATTACCTCATAAAGTGACAGTGGTCAGAATTGTAAAAATTGGCCCGGTCATTAACGTGCAAACCACCCGCGGGGCTTAAGGGGTTAAAATTTGATCAGGCACCGTCCTCACGGCAGGTGGTGCTTCAGAAGATTAATCCCCTGGCAGTCTTTAGTAAAATGGTGCGGTGACATCACATGCGCAGATTAAGATCTCGACTCGTCATTGAACCAAGATCTAAATCTGTGCATGCCACCAGCGTCATTTTACTGAAGATTACAAAGAGGTCAATCTGCGCATGCGCCGCCACAGCCCCATTTTACTGAAGACCGCCGGAAGATGAATTTGTGCAAGTACCGCCTGCTGTGAAGATGCTGCAGGTGCGAACTTTAAAAAAGGAGGTCAAGACACTACAGGCAGGTGGAGGGACCAAGGCAGAGCTGGAGACCCTACCCACGGTCTCGCCCCTATGCACAGAAAGGTTATTTCACTCAAGCTGCAAATGCTGAATAAAGAACAACCAGGATGTGGATTTCTTCATTAAAAGTATCTACTGAATCTTTATAAAAGCATGATTATGGCCATGACCTTTACTTTAATATGCTAAATTATGATGACAGGTTCCCTTTAAGCAGTTTTCCTAATATGTTATGGAGTTTAAAGGGGATCTTATGAAAGGCAGAGAACAGCAATACAATATAAGTAATAATACTTTTTAGGGCTTTACCAAATGGCACAAAACATGCAGTAATATTTCAATCATTTCCACTACCGTGACATGCCAGGGCATGATGGTGTGACCAGGGGTGTATGGTTCTGGCTCAGGAGCTGAACCTGCTCCACACAGGTAAGGCGCACTTGGCTCCAATTGATGTTTAATCATGTAAATACTTTTTTCAATCACTAAGAGAGGCATTTATTTGGTGTGATCTAAGTAAGAGCTCCGTTCTGGTGCCTTTTGACACTTCCACCACCATAAAATGATGGTAAGGAGCAGATGTGTTGCCACAGCAGCTGAGGGCTTTTTAAAGGCCCCAGTCACTGCCAACATGGAATTCCCAAGCCCTGCAAATGGGCTTCATAAGAGACAGTTATTTTCATTAGATGCTCCAATACTGTAGTGTTGTGGTAAATACATCAAGTGGTTAAATACAATACAATGGTAAAAAAAATTCAGAATCAGACAAAAAATAGTCATAAAAATAGATTCTATCTACATATACAGTATATTCAGTCATGCATCTGAGTGGATAGGTACTGTATAAAAGGAAAGCATGGGAAATATCTTTCACAGAGGCCTAATATCCAAAATTAAGGCTTTCAGTACCCATGTCACACCTTTAAACTCTAAATATGTTTTTCATGGCTTCCAGGTCACCAAAAATTTTCATTTTGGATAATGTTTTTGGAAATCCTATTATCTTTTTGAGAGATAAACTTGGGCATTTTCACTTAAGGTGTCAAAAAGACAATAGATATCTATCGGCTGAATACACACATGAATGCACTGTCCAGCTGACTGCGAGAGGGCAGCAAGTCACTGCAAGATATCTCTGGCATGACTTAATTCCCAGGAGAACATAAGGATAGCACACTTCACATGGTATGGTTTTTCTTTGCCTTGACATTATTTTTTGCTGGAAAGTCAGGGGACTTCCAACACAGATTAGCTGGACGGTCACACAATAGTTGCACGCTTCAGCCAACTTTTATCGAATGTGTAAAGGGGGCCTTTATATGCAGATAAATTTGATACCTTCCATATTGTGTTTTTTCCTCCTCTCCTGCTTTATAGGTTGCACTGAGATAGTATTCTGAGCCTACACATATTGCTCATTCTTAATATTGCTTTACGTATTTTTTATGTATTTTTGATGACTATATTGATGTAATGTAGCTGTTCTCTTTGTACGAGACATAAGAGCTTGTGAGAATATACAACAAATATTTTGTGATACTACAATGTCTACAATTTATAAAGTTAGACTTTTGGACATTACACTTATAAAATGTTATGGTAATGCACTTCCTCTAAAGATTTTCTCTATTCTAGTTTCAGTATTGTCTGACATATCAATGAAACATGTCAAAAAGTAGCACTGGTGATGTGCAGTCAGCTGGGACCCCCACCAAGGTCCTGAACAAAGAGCCCCACCACTTGGCTCAAAGCCAGTCCTTGGCTTGCTGTTTTCATAGCTCGAAAGTCAGAACTTTGTTGACTTTAGTGGAGTTATGGTTGTGCTACTTCAGACTATAGCCTAGATATAAGAGTAACTTTTATTTGAAGGGACGTCAATGCAGCTTCTTAAGATTTAGCATGATGTTTGGTCCAAAAACTGTAAGGGAAATGATAAAATCAAAAATTATATGGTTATTTCATGTGCAGTAAGTATAATTTCACCAAATTCCTCCATGATTTCATAAATTCTGCTTCTTGACATCATGATCGATTCCAGCAGAAAAAAATCAATTGAAACACAAGCTTTTGACAAGGAACATTCTGCATCTGTGTCATCACTCACAGGAGGGTCTAATGTGGCCTTTAATACCTTGTGCTGCTTTAATCTTCTGTCTTTTCATAGCAGTAGCCTTCACCAGAGCATCAATTTAACACTTGCCTTGTTCCCTGATATGCAAATTCTTTTATGCAATATTGATGCTCCCTCGCCCTGTGTATCAGCATGTATATTCGGCCGTTACAATGTTTACCCTTTTTGCATAAATTAATGTCATTTTGATAGATTTACCATCATTTAAATGAAGAAGAGTGGACCTCATAAGTAGAGAAAACCAGCAGAGCACATCTTATTCCTCTCCCTAAAATAATATAACTGAATATCTGAATGAGCAATCATTAAGAATCCTGATTAACCCTGACATTTTTTATAGTGCAAACATGGTAGAGATCTAAATCTATCTATCTATCTATCTATCTATCTATCTATCTATCTATCTATCTATCTATCTATCTATCTATCTATCTATCTATCTCTATCTATCTAGCAGTTTCTGTATATAAGTAGCAGAAAAGGGTAATGTATATTTAATTAGGAATAATGTGCCCTCAACCATGGGTGGTAGGCACAGATAGGGCTTATAAATTCAATTTGCATACAACTGTGTCAAGCTGTTTTAACTCTCTTAAATGTAAGATATGGAAACAATGGCTCTATGGAGCTGGGTTTAGGTAATATCATGACAACTTAATCTGTGAGGTTAGGATGAGAAGGAGACAAAAATCCATATGTCACACAGCAAGGTCTTTTTAAAATAGACGCTGTTCTCATTTCCAAATTATAGCTCAAGCAGGTTAATCCTGCAGTATATTGGTAATATAATAATCTGACTTTTGCTGTATAATCATTGTTAATCTATAATTAAAGTAGCATCATTTTTTGAGTGGGGAGTGTACCTTTTAAATGATAAAAATTATTTTGTTTATTTTGATCAAACACCATTGTTCAACAGTTGATATCTTCTCTTAAGAAAGTTGCCATTGTATTTATTTATCAGTTTTTGGTTTGCATCATAAAGCCAGCAAAAAATGTAAAGTAATGTTAGGTATTTATATACAGTACAGTGATGCATCAAATTACAATGATTCCAAGTTACAACACTTTCAATTTATATTGGCCTTTTCTTGGCCACTGTAAAGGTATGAGCCCATGATCTGGAGCCACTGCAGCCCCAACGCTACAGAACAGCAACGCGGCTTCCGCCCTCATTATGCAAATGAGCGGCCGCAATTTTTTGTTTTTCACATGCGGACTTTCCTCATTGATGGTAATGTATGGGAAAAGTTCACATGGAACCCACAAAAGAAATTGACATGCTGCGGGTCTGAATGCCGCGCCGCATGTCAGTTTCCGCGGTTGATCCGCAGCTGCACAGACGCATAGTGGACATGGGATTTCTAGAAATCCATCCACTATGCTGTAGCATCTGGACGCTGAGAGTTTGACGCTGCATAACACGCAGTGTTAAACCCGCAGTGGCTCCTGATCGTGGGCACATACGCTAATGCTGCTTTTAGATGGGCCAATAGTTGGGGAATGAGTGTTGTTTTGTAAACTTGGTTCCCAACTATCAGACCGTCTAAATAAACTTGTTTGTCTGGTTGCAATGATTTTCAAGCTTGGGTCAAAAATCATCACTATTAGCAGCACACTGCACTGTGAAACAGGTGATGTGCTGCCAATAACATAATACTCTACAGTATATGCACTGAATGATCGCATTAATGATTGTGTTGTGCTCATAGAATTGGGGTCATTGGTAAAAAGAAGCCATTAAATGAACATCGATTAGCTTGCATGTAGCCAATCAGCAGTCTTTTAAAGGCCGCAGTCAACTGATGTAAACCCAGCATAACCTTAAATTACAATAGCTTCAAAACTTGAAATTGAGTACTGTAATATTTTAACATAAGGGGCCACTGTACCTCTATACACACACATAGGGAGAGTCTTGTCTTTTCAGTGGAACAGGCAAGGAGAAGCCTGCAGAGACCTGCATCTTGGACGAGTCACTTTGTTCCCAACCAATATTTTACTTATATTTTTCTCTGAACCATCTCAAAAAATGCAGTAGCTCGTCAATGTGGTTTTGGCATCATGAGTCAGCTGACATTTTCCCTGTAGAGCGGCCTTTAGAGTAAGGGGCAGTATTTGCTCACTGTGATACTGCTGCTGGGAAAGTGCACAAATTGGAATGAAGAAAGAGAAGAGAAAAAAGTAATAAATATTTATTCAAAGCATGAGAGAAGTAGTGGGTTATAGCAAGTAAAATATCAGTAAGTGTTTTTCCTCTACTTTGTTCCTTTTCTGACCATATCATTAAGTAACCTTACCGCTTAATGACCATCCTACCCTACGCCCCCAGGCACCCTGAGCACATGTCACAAAAGCCCTAGATATTGCCCTGGCTAAGAGTCCAACAACGTTGGAAAGATGAACACGGACAGAGTGAAGCGTTTCATAATTATAATTTTTCAATATCTCATCATGAGCAATTGTAATGATTGCAATACAGTTCTTTATCCCCAGTTTTGCAATGGATACTGATTACTAATTTCTCTCTTGTTCATTACCATATCAACCTCAGATTTTGTTGTAATGTGATGGTTCTCAGGAGCATTTTGTCACCAGGTAGTGTTATTATGGCCAGAGCAAATGTCCACCAAAGATTTCAATAGTGGATTAGTCTGAATCTAAAATCAAATTGAAAATTAGGATTACACAATATGGTTTGCTTTCTGTTGGAATTTTATTTATTTTTATGACCTTAAAAGAGCATTTTGTAGTTCAGCATAGGTGATGAAAGAGAAAAGAAGAAGAATGCACAGACTCTCTTGTATGCCTTCAGTATACCTGTTTTAGCATATGTGCCATTTCTAGGCTGTTATTTCTTATATAGTTACCACAATGCAGACTATACCTTCAAACATGTCTTTGTCTGATGGTGCACATTTCTATTGCTCCTATCTGATAGCAGTGATCGAAAATTGATAAAGAACTTCTGTCTCTTGATGCATATTTCAGAGTCTCAGTGAATCCTATGTGATACAATATCAGCCTACCTCTACTGCCTCCTGCTTGTGATAAGTTTATCCCTGTTAGTTCTTAGCAGTATGAAGTTGCATCTTAGAAATACACTGACGATTGTACTCACAGCACTTATAGATACAGACTGTCAAAGTCAGAAAAGTTTTATAACTGCAGCTAAATGTAATATGTTCTCACCTAATATTTAATTGCTAAAAGTATAAAACACAAATGATAGGGCAGATTTATAACAAATGTCTAAAACAAAAACTGTCAATTAATCACAGTATAGATTTTATTTTTTTTAAAGAACATAATAAAATCTTTGCTTTGGTTACAATGGGCTACAAAGAGTAACATAGTAACGTAGGTTGAATAAAAACCTAGGTCCATCAAGTTCAACCTTCCTCCCCCAATTGTACATTTTGTGTAATTTAACTGTAACCCACAATGTTATGTGTATGGAGGAAATCGTACAGCCCTTTTTTGAAAGCTGTTATAATATCTGCCATCACTACCTCTTGCGGTAGAGCATTCCACAGTCTGACTACTCTGACTGTAAAGAACCCTTTCCTGTTTAGGTGTCGGAATCGCCTTTCTTCCACCCGTAATGAGTGCCCCCTTGTCCTTAGTATGGTCTTTGGAAGGAATAAGTCATGTGCCAGTCCTTTGTACTGACCCCACATATATTTATACATATAAATGAGTTCCCCTCTGAGGAGTTGTTTTTCTAAGCTAAACAAACTCAACTTTTCCAACCTCTCATCATACAAGATGCCTTCCATCCCTTGTAATAATCGAGTTGCCCACCTTTAAACTGACTCTAACTTCTGAATATCCTTTTTAAAATGTGGAGCCCAAAACTGGATCCCATATTCTACATGTGGCCTCACCAGTGATTTATAAAGGGGCTACAGTACATTGGGATTGCGGGATTTTATTTATTTTTTTATACATCCTAAAATCTTGTTTGTGTCGTATAGATTCATAAACATTCCAAATCTTTAGCTCTAAAGGACAACATATTGAGGAATGAGCTGGGTGAGATGGAGTCAGAGACCTGCAAGGAGGAATTTAATAAGTGATGATATCATCCTGTAGTTCCTGTCTAAACATAAAAGTATCTACTGAGAGATCACATGACATAGCTGTCCATATTGAACGGAGGAAAATGTATAGATTCAATGAGGCTGGGATAAAACTAAACTATGGGCAGCATGGTGGCTCAGTGGTTAGCACCTTGCATCGCTGAAGTCCTGGGTTCAAATCCCATTAATAATAACATCTGCAAGAAGTCTGTATCTTCTCACGTGTTCGTGTGGGACATACTGTTAGGGAATGTAGATTGTGAACCCCAATGGGGACAGTGATGATGTCTGTACAGCGATGTGGAATTAATAAGTGAGAAAATAATAATAAATAACTGCACAGCTAGGATATTGCTGGTGGGTAAGCTCTACATGTACTTCTTTATCATACATAGACATGTTGTCAACACCCTACTCTGTCAAGCTCATCCTATCCGAAGTCCTATATAATTAACCTAATTAGGTGTCAAAATATTCACATGTGATATAATAAATATAGTATGGCTTCAGCTTCTGATGCTTCTAATGATTGATATACCATCTAACAAATCTGAGATACATTTCAAACTTGCAAACTTACTTTCAACATATTTTGAGTCTTAAGATGTTCATGTTTTCCCTACTTTACGACTCTGTAGAGATGTCATCCAATCTGATGAGTTTAGACATCATGCGTGGTTGCTTCCCCTTCGCTGTATGTTGAGTTAATCATGCAGGGGAGTGTATTTTTTTACCAGCCTTTTCAGTTTTACATCTTCTAAGGTTCTGAGTAGTGAAAGCACAGAGCTTGTATCCAAGCTCTCATCTAAACTGACATTCCCGAGAAAGGGAATGGGCCATGCAGATTTTATCTGCCATCAGCTTCTTTTTTCTTTCTTCATAGACAGCGTGCTTGCATAGCTTCAATAAATGTGCACTGCAAAACGGAAAGATTGTCTGCGTACAGCTTTAAGAAGAGGCTACAGACCACAGCCACACAATGTTTCACGTCAATGCTAAGGATTTAAAGCTGGAAGCCCATTTTTATTGCATATATCAAATGTTGACAGTAAATCAATAGATTTAATGTGCAGGCAGTTGTTGAGTGCAAAGTAAAAAAAAAAAAAGCTTTTAAATATGAATTTAATAATTAAGAGTTGATCCAACCACATCGCTTTCTGGTTATTAGTCTCATAAGTGAGGATTAGGAATCGCATTTAATTGGAAAGTTTAATCTTTGCACTTAGATTTCATGAATAAAGCCTGATTTATTGCCTTGCTATGTTTAACACATATGAAGCTAAGTAATTGTCATGGCAGGAGAGTGGTAAAAGTAGAGGCTGTACTGGAAATTGTCTCTTGTTTTCTATATGTATCTTCTGATTTTTACATATCTACAGATGTGGCAGACCTTGTATCACTGTATATATGTATATATATATATATATATATATATATATATATATATATATATATATATATACTTCTTTTTTTTATGCTTTTTGTATGTATAACTTAAATATCCGACCCGTCCGGTACATTTTTCTTTTTACTCTTCTAATGGCAATTGGCAGTTTCCACTCTATTGTGTTTACTTGTTCTTTATATTGACAGTCGGTAGCATAAGCCTTTTAGACAACAAAGGCGAGCAGCTCTACAGCCAATCTGCGATAAAAGGGGGAAAAATGAAATCACTATGGAAACTGGAGGAAGGATCTAACAGCTTTCTTTTAGAATAAATGTCTGATGTTTGTGACTGCAGGGAAATAAAATTCCTAGATTTGTACGATGTTATCGTTAATGTTTTGTTATGGCAAATTTTTCGAATCATCTGACCTTGACTTTATTAAGTGAGCCTTTTACTGAAATAGTTACTGTTTTGTACTAAGGTGAAAAAAAAAGAAAGAAAAGAATGTGATGAGGGGAGGAGTGTAGTGAAAGCCTGCTTCTTAAATGATTATTTTTTAAATCACACAGAGCTCCTGGGTCTTGGAATGAAGACCACTGTGAGTTTTTCAGCAATGCAGCAACCCGGGGAACTGAACGCCAGTCAGAAAACAGTGTATCATCCAATTGCATGCCTGCCTTTGATGTTGGACTGAGAAACTCAGAACCTCTCCCTCCAATCCAGAAGCAAATAAATACTAAGGAGAAGAGACATCCCTCGATTCAGTGCACAGACACTCCGAGACACAAAAACCGAGGCTGCTGTCATTATAAGAGCACAAATGAACCTGTTTGGATTGCAGACTGCAGCAAATACCTGTCTCCCCATAGGAGTTTGCCACTTCTTTCAAGATCACCAGACAATGCAGAGAGCTTTGGCTTAGACGGGCCACTGTCTTTAGCTCCAGACAAAGCCAGTCATTCTTTCAGCACACCTGCAACTGAGCAGCACAGGGGACTAGAGGGGACTAAATGCACCACTCAGCCTGAAACCCATTCAGTCTGTACCAATTCTCACAAGAAGAGGAAGAACAAGCACCACGGTAAGTGAAACCAATGCATCATATATTACAGGAAAACTTACTTATCTGGAATCCTTCTTCCAGCTTATTTATGAATTTCTTATACTATCATAGTAATAAAAATAAAATAGTATATGTATATGTTTGCATTTTTAAGAATGTTGTAGCTTTTTTAAAAAAGTAAATGATGGTGACGCGTGTTGTGGAGGCTTTAAAAATTTATTTTTAAAAATTATATTTTTGAATTTTTCACTATTTTTCACTTTTAACCAATGGTTTCATTTTAAACTTTAATCAAAGGTTGTGCTGCAGAGGACTGGAGAGAGCACGATGCAGCTACCAAGGAAGCTCTGTGTGTACTGTTCCCTCCACCAACCTACTCCACACATGGCCTCTCCAGACCAGCTTCACCATCTGAAGGGCATCTGCACCGGTAAGTTTTCCAACCTAGTCCAATCACCTTCCATGAAATGAGATCATTTATTTCACTTACATTTTAACACATCATCCTAGATGTTGTCCATTATAACAATATCCATTTGCATTAATCGTATTCTGTTTTATGCATTTATTGTTCCTTTTTCTTGTAATGTCAATCACCATTAATCCCTGTTGTGTAAAGTTAATACCCGCAATGCCTTTTCAGCAACAAGTCTAAAGTATAGATGGTTCATTAATCTGAGCAAACTCATATTCATCACACTGTTTTCCAAATCACTGTTTATTAAGTATGCATTGTGCCTCATAATTGCTAGGTCTGAATAATAAATCTCCCCTATTATATCCGGATAGAAAAGGGAGGCATTTCTATACATTTATTTTCACAAGGAAGCTACATAGGAAGGACTAACATTATGGAGCCCCTGATTAAATAATAATAAAGCACACAACAAATAATGTCCAAAAAGACCTCATGTTCTGTAATAGTCTCTTTTAGTCTTCATTAGTATATTTTATTGTAAAAAGCCGGTTATGCCCTCACCGTAGAAGGTGGAGTATGGCACGGAAAGAGTTATTAATCTCATTTTAATTGAAGGAATATGTCAAACGAAAATACAGTTACAATGTGATTGTTTTATGTAATCTGTCACTCCGTATAATACTTCTAGATGATTTTTGTTCAAATTCATTGACTTCCGTAAGACCTGCTTTCTGCTTGTCAAATAGCATTAAGAGCGTAGGCAAGTGTAAAGCTTAACTATCGCAGTGTTATCTGGGGTCATAAAACAGCAACACAAGTGGCATGCCTGTTGTCTTACAATAGATGTACAAGAGCGAGCATCCCCACGGGATCCACAAAATATAGTATTTTATGATATTATTCATAATTATCAGTCATATTTTGCCACAATCTTTTATTATGTATATCCATCATCATTTTTTTTCTACAGCTTTCATGTAAAGTGTTCTTTACATTATTGAAATTAGTATTCATTTCATTACATGTATATATATATAAGTCCATAGCAAGGGACGCATGCTACACAGACTGTGTTTTCCTTAGTGACCATTTCTGTATGTTTTATGTTTCTGTGGCAATTCAGTCTAAATGTGTTAAACCATGGACTTGTTAATATGTCTCTGTATAATATACGTCATTAAAATCAAATCTACTCGTCTAATAGCAAACAACCAAGAATGTGTATATACATATATATATATATATTGTCCAACTGATTGTTTGGAAGATTTTACGTCTTCTTTACTAAGGAGACAGGTCACATGACTAGGGCTAGTACTTCTGAGATTTGCCCTGGGCAGTTTTAGTGCAACTGCCTTTATTGTAAGCATAGTTTCATTGTAAGAATTGTGAGGATTGTAAGGATAGTCACATTGTAAGGAAAGGATAGTCACATTGTAAGGATTCTAAGGATAGTCACATTGTAAGGATAGTCACATTGTAAGGATTGTAAGGATAGTCACATTATAAGGATTGTAAGGATAATCACATTCTAAGAATTATAAGGATAGTCACATTGTAAGGATAGTAACGATAGTCACATTGTAAGGATAGTAAGGATAGTCACATTGTAAGTATAGTAAGGATAGTCACACTGTAAGGATAGTAAAGATAGTCACATTGTAAGGATAGTAAGGATAGTCACATTGTAAGGATTGTAAGGGTAGTCACATTATAAGGATTGTGAGGATAGTCACATTGTAAGGATTGTAAGGATAATCACATTATAAGAATTATGAGGACAGTCACATTGTAAGGATAGTCACATTGTAAGGATTGTAAGGATAGTCACATTATAAGGATTGTAAGGATAATCACATTCTAAGAATTATAAGGATAGTCACATTGTAAGGATAGTAAGGATAGTCACATTGTAAGTATAGTAAGGATAGTCACACTGTAAGGATAGTAAGGATAGTCACATTGTAAGAATTGTAAGGATAGTCACATTGTAAGGATTGTAAGGATAGTCACATTATAAGGATTGTGAGGAGAGTCACATTGTAAGGATTGTAAGGATAGTCACATTGTAAGGATTGTAAGGATAATCACATTATAAGAATTATGAGGACAGTCACATTGTAAGGATAGTCACATTGTAAGGATTGTAAGGATAGTCACATTATAAGGATTGTAAGGATAATCACATTCTAAGAATTATAAGGATAGTCACATTGTAAGGATAGTAAGGATTGTCACATTGTAAGGATAGCAAGGATAGTCACATTGTAAGTATAGTAAGGATAGTCACACTGTAAGGATAGTAAGGATAGTCACATTGTAAGAATTGTAATGATAGTCACATTGTAAGGATTGTAAGGGTAGTCACATTATAAGGATTGTGAGGAGAGTCACACTGTAAGGATTGTAAGGATAGTCACATTGTAAGGATTGTAAGGATAGTCGCATTATAAGGATTATAAAGATAGTCACATTGTAAGGATAGTAAGGATAGTCACATTGTAAGGATACTCACATTATAAGGATAGTAAGGATAGTCATATTGTAAAGATAGTAAGGATAGTCACATTGTAAAGATTGTAAGGATAATCATATAAGGATTATAAGGATATTCACATAGTAAGGATAGTCACATTGTAAGGATTGTAAGCATAATTGCAATATAAGGATTATAAGGATAGTCACATTGTAAGGATAGTCACATTGTAAGGATTGTAAGGATAGTCACATTGTAAGGATTGTAAGGATAGTCACATTATCAAGATTATAAGGATAGTCACATTGTAAGGATTGTAAGGATAATCACATTATAAGGATTATAAGGATAGTCACATTGTAAGGATAGTAAGGATAGTCACATTGTAAGGATAGTAAGGATAGTCACATTGTAAGGATTGTAAGGATAATCACATTATAAGGATTATAAGGATAGTCACATTGTAAGGATAGTAAGGATAGTCACATTGTAAGGATAGTAAGGATAGCCACATTGTAATGGTTGTAAGGATAATCACATTATAAGGATTATAAGGATAGTCACATTGTAAGGATAGTAAGGATAGTCACATTGTAAGGATTGTAAGGATAGTCACATTACCATAGATTCTTTAAATATCAAGTTCATTCCCTAGACTATTTTTAGAGTAAAATATTTAGGAAAAAATATAATTACAAATATTTCATTTGCATATAGAAAAGGATAAGAAAAGAAATATTCCTATAATATTAGAACCACGCCAATCATAGCACTTAATGAGCATACTAGCTCCCAGCTCGTTAATGTCTTCTATCTCTTACTTTGATCAGTGCAGTATTCTGCTGACCAGCTATTGTGAGAAACATACAGTAGCCAAGTCCAAGGATCACTTAAGAGTTAAAAAGAAAAGCTGGGCATTTTCTTGCTGAGATCTGTCAAAGAGTGAAGCGGTTGGCTTCATGTCTGCCTGTGGAACAATAGTTACCTGTATGCTTTATGGGCTACTTGGCAGACACCAGCAATCTGTATAAGGTCTGTCTCTGTTAGACAGGATTCGCGGAGAATCCCTAATGACAGTCAACCTTTCATTAAAAGAAAAAAAGGGAAAAAAAACTGCCGTATACCTACTTGATGAAGGACAGAACTTTGAAGCATTTACTTGATGTCGCTTCCATTCAGGCTTGACTTGGCCTGAGGTTTGGGTTCCCAGTCTAGAAGTCAGCAGGCTATCACTTCCCTCTACCTCCACCCCCTTGTATTGCTTTGCAAAGGCAGATTAGTGTCACAGCTGTAACAGGCACACAGTAATACACATTACAGGTACAATCTCCATGGTGGCAAGACAGCATGGACGCAGGACAATAGCGAAGACCACTGATATTTCTATTTTAATTTAATTTGTAGTTAAGGAAGCAGATTTCCATGTAATGTCAAGGCTAGTGTCACATTTTCCTGGAACAATGTTCTTTGTTCTATAAATGAGTATAACTTTCTCGCACAGTGTCATTTCCAGGCTGTTACCAGCTTTAGAGCAAACACAATGAGACAGAAAAATACACATTATTCCTGGGAATCAGTCTGGCTACTAAGCCTTAGGACTTTTTCATGTGGGATACTATTATTTCAGCATTATTTAAACAGCATGCCTTATAATCTGCAGTATATGACATGGGGACACAATGCTCACAGCATATATGCTATATTAAACAACAATGTTCTGTGATTTCACTTGTAATTATTTTTACACTCTGTAAACTGCACTCAGGTCACATAGGTTTAAAATTTAATGAGGCTTACTGCAGGTTTCATGTGGAACCATCTACGGCTTCTGCAGACTCATTTTTTTTTTACCAGTGCAGAACTCATTTTGTGTTTGTAAGCTATATATAAAAAATATTAGCTGCGGAAAAATAACAAGATGAATGGGTAGATAGAAGAACAGATAGATAGATAGATAGATAGATAGATAGATAGATAGATAGATAGATAAGTAAATAGATTAGACATGCATGAAGTAGATTGATCTGAGGTAGATATTATATAGATTATATATATATTGTGCTATAAACAGAAACAAAACTAGATTAAGCATTATACATGAGATAGATAGTTAAATAGATAGATGCTGGACAGATATGAAATAGAAAGATATGAGATAGATAGATAGATAGATAGATAGATAGATAGATAGATAGATAGATAGATAGATAGATAGTAGATAGATAAATAGATAGATAGATAGATAGATAAAGATATGAGATAGATAGATAGATAGATAGATAGATAGATAGATAGATAGATAGATAGATAGATAGATAGATAGAATTATGGATAGATGCTAGATAGATATGAAATAGAAAGATATGAGATAGATAGATAGAGATATGAGATAGATAGATAGATAGATATGAGATAGATAGATGGATAGATAGATGCTAGATAGATATGAAATATAAAGATATGAGATAGATAGATAGAGATATGAGATAGATAAATAAATAGATGGATAGATAGATAGAATTATGGATAGATGCTAGATAGATATGAAATAGAAAGATATGAGATAGAGATATAGATAGATAGAGATATGAGATAGATATGAGATAGATAGATAGATAGATGGATGGATAGATGGATAGATATGGGATAGATAAATTAAATATGCAGAAGGATGTTAAATAGATAGATGTGAGATAGATAAAAGAGAGAAAGATTAGATAGATATGACATTGATAGATGGTAGATAGATGATGGATAAATAAGTAGATATTAGAAAGGTATGACATATAGATAGACGATAGAGAGATTAGATAGATATGAGATAGACAGACATATAGATATGACACAGATAGATAGATGTGCATCAAATGCATAGATAGATATAGAGAAAAATAGATAGATGATAGAGATTAGATAGGTATGAGATAGATAGATAGATAATTATATATTATAGAGATTAGATAGATAGATAGATATGAGACAGATAGACAGATAATAGATATACAGATAGATTGATAGATTGATATAGATAGATAGATTGATCGATTGATAGATATGACACAGATAGCTACCTAGAGATAGAGATAGATAGATAGAGATAGATAGATGATAGATAGTTAGCTAGATAGATAGATAGATAGATAGATAGGTAGATAGATAGATAGATAGATAGATAGGTAGATAAGACACAGATAGCTACATAGAGATAGAGATATAGATAGAGATAGATGGATAAATATAGATAGATATAGATAGACACATGATAGATAGAGATATAGATAGATTGATAAATAGATACAGATAAATAGCTAGCTAGCTAGATATATATAGATAGAGATATAGATAGAGATATAGATAGATAGATAGATAGATAGAAATAGATAGCTGGATAGATATAGATAGATAGATAGATAGATAGATAAATATAGATATCTATAGATAGATAGACACATGATAGATAGATAGATATAAATAGATAGAGAGATGATAGATAGATAGATAGATAGATAGATAGATAGATATGACACAGATAGCTACATAGAGATAGAGAAATAGATAGAGATAGATGGATAAATATAGATAGATAGATAGATAGATAGATAAAAAGATAGACACATGATAGATATGACAGATAGATAGAAAGATAGATAGATATAGATAGATATAGATAGACAGATGAAAGCTAGATATGACACAGATAGACATGCATCAAATGCATAGATAAAGAGAAAGATAGATATTAGCTGAAAACAGATATTATATTACACACTACTAAACAATTATTAGCTGAAAAGAACTTAAAGGTTTGGAAATTTTCTTTTGAAAGCAAACATTTTTAGAATAGTGTTATATATTCTAATGTAAACCAATTTGGTTTAACATTATATCTTACATTTTACAATGTTTCTAAGACTGCATTATTAGTTGACATAAGTGGAAACAAAGTAGTATTATTGATTTTAAGAAAGAATTATTAGTTATACCCCGGGGTGCTGGCAGCAGAGTCACTTAATGACTTGAAATGAATATAAGTGAGTAAGTAATATAAGTATTAAGGTGATACAGGGGATTTTCTCACTATAATGCCTTGTATAATTGACATAGCACAATCTAATCTTTTTCATTTTAGCTTCCACACCATTGGGGATGGAAAGGGATTTAAGTCCAATTATTGGTTTTATATCGCCATGAATAGCATACTTCCACCTTAGACAGTTCTGAAATATTTTTCCTTATTCCAGGCAATGTGACGCATTTATGTAAATGCCTTTACACCTAATTAGGTCTTCAATGCCTTATATATGTTTCATGCATTTAGCTGCTAAAGATGCGCGACAAATGCATTTTGCATTTAAAAAAAGGGAAGAAAAAAGTGGAAATGAAGTGTTATTAGAATTCAGTTTGTTGTCAAAGTAATTTCCTTTTATAATAGAGAGTAAAATATATTCCATCTTTCATCTGGATCACCCCAGTATAAATGAGATGCAATGAGACTGCTATTTAAAGAGAAGATCCCTAGTGTTATAGTTAAAGCTCCAGACAAAGAAATGTTCTGTATAATGTATTATCGCGCTAAGATATCTTCGAAAGTTCTTAAGCTTTGTCAGATAGGTCAAAATGTTGCAGAAAAGGGTTGCACCTAACTGAGGGGTATGCAAACTATATGCAATGCCATAAATCTTCATAATTAGGTTGAGTGTGTCACAATTGCTAGATCTGACATATATTTGTGCAAAAGATCAGCAAGCCCTGTTGCTTATCAAGGTCAATTGGTTTGAAATACATTATAGCCCCTTGCAGGCTACATTGAGGATGATTAAATATAATAGCCCAATACTAAGGCAATTATTCATTCCCACCACAGTAACAGCGGGTTTCTGGATGGCAAAAAAAAAGAAAAGAGAGATTTCCAACAGCAAAGGGGGAAATGTCAGCTGCTGGGAAGAATAACATGATGGATACAATTTAGTTAACATAATGGTAACAGTTGCAATAAGCCTCCATCCATGTGATTGTTCTATGTTCTATTACTGTAATGTGTGTGGCTGGCTGACAAGTCATTAGAATAAAATATCTGGATGAGATATGTGCCCCTGGACATTCTCAAATTCTGATTGCTGGGATACATTTTGCCCCTCCAGGAACACACAATTTAGATGTAATTAGAAATGGTCCTTCCTATTCGTATGGCTCTATTTCTTATATGAAATCTACATTTTGTGGTCTTGTTCCCTGCTCTTCTGCGCGAAAACAAAAATCTGGAAGCCGAATTAATCTCCGCCGATTCCCCAATGACATTATTTCATCCAATATTTATTAATTTCCATTGAGTACAGCAGCAGCAGCAATTGCATGCTAAGTGTTAAAGTCATACATGACAGAGAGGCAAATGAGGGTGAAAGACCACGGCTCTGTGTAAGCAGAACTCCTCTAATTTATTTTTTATGCAAAGATTAATGTGCACCCAGCATGAATGTTTTGGTCTCCTCCATCATTATGAGAGGGAACTTTGGATCTGCATTACCTAGCAGTGTTACATCAATCAATCAGCAGGGTATGGCTGCAGAAATTCAGCAGGAACCCCACCTGAGATTCACATCATCCATTTTACTAATGGGCTTCTCCTTTTTATATTGGTGCACAATGCTATTTCCTAAGCTGGAAAAATACATCTTTTTTTTGCTACCCATACTGCAAATAATTCATAAAACTGCACATTCACAGACAAAACAGATGTATACATTCATTTACAAGTACAGAACTAAAAAATTTAGCACGGTGCAAGATTTATCCTATCCTATATAAATATTATATTATAGTGCGACGTTAAGGTTTAGCTGTTCTGATGGATTTTTCTGTAGAAACTACTTGGATTTAATGTTGTTTAATAATGTGACTCTTGACATAAAAAAACACATTATTTTATTGAATTTTCACTTTTTAAATGTTATAAGTAATACAGCTAAGGCTATGTTCACACGTTGCGTTATTGCTGCGTTTCTTTCTGCAGGCAAAATCTTCTCTCTTAAAAAAGCAGGTTTTGCTTCATTTTTTGCTGCATTTTCAGGTACATTTGTCTCTTGTACTTGCTGATACAGTTTAGTGCCTGTTGTTCCTGAGTTTTCTGCACCAAAAATGCAGCAAAACCTGATACCTGTGTTTTTTGCTGGGTTTTTTGCGCTTACTCATTGCTTTCTATGGGTGAAAAAATGCTGCAAAAATGCTAAAAGAATTGGCATGCTGCAGATTTCAAAAACGCATCAGTTTAAATGTAGCATAGCCCCCAACTACATTGTGCCAATTATAACTCCTGCCTTTTTTATGTGCCAGATCATTATCTTAGCACCCTCAAACAGCTTGACCCTTTGCAACTCCTTCTTCTGCACTACCTATAACTACTCCTAGGGATACTATATAAAGAATATACCACAGAAACGCCCGCATAATCATATCAATCAATCATGGAATACTAATATGCAGACATAAGGATATAGTAATATGAGTACAGGGGGCATCGCAAGGGAACATGAAAAAATGAAAGAAAAAAGAAAGGCGACAACAAAGCCCCAAATAAGCATAGAAAAAATATATAATTTTATTAAATACACAAGTCAAAAAGGTAATACATGAAAGAGCATATGAGAAGTAAAAGGCAAAATATCAAAAAATGAATAGCCAATAGTTACCCAAATTGCAAATACCAATGGTGCATCGAATGGGGGAAAGAAAGGGAAGGGGGGCCTAGTGGTGTCATATGCTCTACTTGCCCCTCTCCTGCATACTTTCAGGTATTTGGGAATTGTCCCTTATCGGTGCTATTACCAATATATGTCTTTGTGGTGTTATTAACATACACCTCTAATTGTTGTCTATATTGAGTTATTGTGTGCGGGGGGGGTCTTTTGGTGTCCTTGGTTTTTTATCACATATGTGGCACCCTGTGCCTTTAAGCTCTTTCATGTATTACCTTTTTGACTTGTGTATTTAATAAAATTATATATTTTTTCTATGCTTATTTGGGGCTTTGTTGTCGCCTTTCTTTTTTCTTTCATTTTTCCTAGGGATACTATGTATAGTAGCATAAGGACCTGTGCACACTTTGCAGATTTGTCGTTTTCTTTTCTGCTCCGATTTGTCACAAAACCTGAATGGTTTCCTAATACCGGCAAAGTGAATGAGAATCCTGAAGTCTCATGCACACTTTGCTTATTTTTTATTTGCATATTTGCAGCAGATGTAAATCTGCAGAATGTCAGTTCTTTTAGCGTTTTTGCTGAAGATTTAACCCATACTAATGAGTGGGGAAAGATCTGTACCAAAAACGCATGTAAAAACGCATTAAAAAACTGCAAAAACGCACCTATTTTACGCTGTCTTTTTCTTGCCAAGAGAAGCAGAGAGGTGCATAGCCTTGGTTTCCGGTTGTTTAATAGCTACCTGCCTGCCATCTTGTACTTCACGGTAATGGCCTGATCTTGACAACGCGTCACTGTATTATGCATCATTGGTGCAAAAGACAAAATTTAGAATTTTTCTTTTTCTCAAGAAAAAATTTAACACATATTGCTAACACATTATCCAAAAAACATATTTTATGAAAAGATTATACTATGCAAGTTTAAAGAGAAAATTCTTAGAAATCCCTTACCCACATCTTTCCATTAGAAACAACAGTTAGTAATGAAAATATACAAAACAGCTTAATCCTGACTTATTGGGTGCGTTTAAGGTAAGCCTCCCTGTAAAACAATCTGAATTTTCATAACGACTTAGGCAATAGCTTCTAAATAATTAAGATTAACTCTAGTCAACAAAATGAAGCAGCAATAGCAGATTAGCAGAAATGAGTGATACACTGTAAGTATGTTTTTCTGTTAGTATTGGCTGCTACATGATTTACTTGACCCCCTGGTGGCAGGAGTTGAAAAATATTTGAGTTCTTATGCACAATATAATGCTCGAGAAGTAGGCAACAAATCTGCCCATCTACTAACGTGTCCAACAATGCTATACAGCTTAAACACGTGTTGTATACAGTACCCCTGTACAGATTAGCCATTTCAGGGTGTCCCCCAGAATATAATGGGCACATTTATGTGATAATATCAAAAGTATGCTCTCTATCTACCTATTGTGGCTAATATGAGATATATTTCAAAGTTGTTCACTTTATGTTTTTTTAGCAGATTTACACTTATGTTTACTGAATGAAATTAGCTCAGGTTTTCTGTTTATATGTTGATGTTAAGAAATTCATGTGCAAATCGTATAGAACAGTGTTCCCCAACTCCGATCCTCAAGAGCCACCAACAGGTCATGTTTTGAGGATTTCCTTAGTAGTGCTCAGGTGATGGAATTATTACCTGTGGAGGTGATGGAATTATCACCTGTGTAATACTAAGGAAATCCTGAAAACATGGCCTGTTGGCGGCCCTTGAGGACTGAAGTTGGGGAACCCTGGTATAGAATACTTTTAGCAAAAGATATGACAAAAATTAGTTAAATCAAGGTAGTGGAACTATTAAAAATAATATACTTTTAATTAGTACAGCTTAAATTCTAAATATTTAGTTTATGACTTGTCTTTGTCATGAAGAAATGATTGGAATATTTTAATAGTATTTATATGAAAGTTCAAACAGTTCTCCTAAATTACATAAAATATTTATTTATCTACCTATAAAAAGATGGTAAAGCAGTTGTAGCTCAACAGACACAAATATGAAAACTATTGGAGACAAAAGATATTTTAGTATCAATCAATAAATTAACTGCAATATCAAGCTCAAGTTGTTAACATTCCTAGTCTTTTCGGTAAGAGTTTTTAGCTTGAGGTTATTATCACATTTAGGGATGAGCGGACCAGTGGAAGTTCACGTTCTGGTACCCAACCCAAACTTTAGTCCAAAGTTCGATTTGTATACCAGAGCTGTACCCGAACTTGAACCAGAACCCAAACCACATTGAAAATAATGGAGACCCAAACTTTGGATCTGGGAAAAAAAATTCTCTCTCTCTCTGCAATGGACTTTCCCCAGAACTCCAAACATTACAATGGACATCCATGAGAAGTCCATGTTCAGCGTTTAGCATCGGACACTAAGTGTCCGGTACGAACCCCGAACTTTTAAGTTTAGGTTTGCTCATCTCTAATCACAAAATTTCATGATGTGGATTTTAAAGCAAACCTGCTTCAAAATTCATGCAAAAAACTTCAGTGTGAACCTAGCCTAATAGTGTTTCATTGTCACTTTCCATGAAAGTGCATCCTCAGTCATAAAAGAAACTTTTTCATGTCCTCTCAATTTTTCTTCTATTATACTCTATAAAATCCATTCACACATTGTGGTATCAGTGAGTACTTGCTATTTTTTCTCACATTAAATCATCATGGCCAAAATGAAAGTGCGGAGTAAAATATGGGGAGGGATTTGAACAGTAAACATAGCGAGGAGGAATAGGGAGACAGAAAAATACATAAAGTGTATGTATACTAATACAAGAATAAAGGCGACATGGCTGAATGACAACTATGAATGGGCTGATAATTTACAGGGTTGTAGTCTCGACTGTACAAATAAGTGAATGGGAGGGGTTTGTATATATGCAAAATCTACCCTAAACCCATCTTGCGTGGCAATATACGTACAGTATGTGAGACACATGAAAATGTACAGTCCCTATGGGTGGAAATAAAGGGATGTAGAAGAAAAATAAAATACTTTTAGGGGTCTGTTATAAGTCTCCCAAGCATAATGTAAGAAGCAAAAAGTCTACTTATAAAGCAAATACATAAGGCAGCAAATTAAGATGAAGAAATAAGTATGGGGGACCTCAGCTACTATGATATAAATCGGAGTAGCAGAGAGATACAGGTTCAGAAACAGTTTTTTGACAACAGCTAGAGACAGATGCCTCTTATAACAAGTTCTGGACCCAAGAAGAGGTGCGTTGGAAGCATCACTTCTAGATCTAATTTTAACCAATAGGGCATTTTAAATATCAAATGTACATGTTGAGGGTCACATAGGTAAAAGTTATCACAAATTAATATGTTTTCACTTATTTACTAATAAGATGTTCAGTAGAGGGTTAAAACTAGAGATGAGCTGATCAAATCAAATTCAAATTTGCCTGTCCGCACGGATTTTCTCAGGAAATTTGAATCGCAGAAAAAAATTGAATATCGCTTACTATGCTGTGCGGCCTTTCCAGGCTGCAGAGCATAATAAGTGTGGGATGTTAAGGCTATGTGCCCACGATGCAGAAATGCTGCATATTTTTTCCGCTTCTCCCTGACAGGAAAAACGCATGCAGATTTTACATGAGTTTTTCCCGCCAGGTAGCAGCGTTTGTCAAGAGTTTTTGCATGCATTTCTGCATGCGGGTTATTAAGCGCTTTTCCCAGCGATTTTAGCATCACTTGGAAAAGTGCTTCACAACTTGGTCACACTATATAAATGCCTGCAACCAGCATGGATTTATATAGTGTGACCAAGTAATAGTTAAAAAAAAAGAATAAAAATGGTAAAAAATAAAAAATAAAGATTATACTTACCTTCCGATGGCCCCCGGTATTTTCTCCGCTCCGTCTGGTCTGTTGTATGGGTCGCGGTGGTGTGAAAGGACCTGCGATGACGTCATTGAGTCATGTGACAGGTCAGCGGTTGCATGATCTGTCACATGACTAAATGACATCATGGCAGGTCCTCACACCACAGCGACCCATACAACAGACCGGACGCATCGCTGAGGAGGCCGGGGGCCATCAGAAGGTAAGTATAATCTTTATTTTTTATTTTAAATTCTTTTTTTTAACAGGTTCTATGGTACCTGGGTCTGGATGAGAGTCTCCTCTTCTCCAGACCTGGGTACTATACGCACATGGAATCGCTTAATATCCGTGTGTACAAATGTGCTGACACGGATATTAAGCGTTTCAATGCAAGTCAATGGTGACAATTATGCTGCGTGTCTGCAAAATTAATGGACAAGCTGCGTATTTCTCCACAATGATAATCCGCAGCGGAAATTTGGGGCACGTATTACCAAGTGTTTTTAAGTGTTTTCGCTGTGGAAATTCCAAAACAAAAACGCTTGAAAAACGCATAGTGGGCACGCAGCCTAAAAAAGAGAAAGGAAACATTTATTCTCACCTTACCGCTCAATTCTACAGCCCCTCCGCTCCTCAACGTCATCCGTCATAGCATTGTATTACCGCTACGATTCTGCGCAATTGTGCTTAAGATAAAAATCTCAAGACATCAGTACACGTGCTGCAACTTTGCGTGCGCATACACAGAAACATCCTGGGCCTCTTACGCTACAATATCAGCATTCGTGGCAGTGGTAAGAAGATGTGACAAGGACCGGACCAGAGACGATGAGGAGCAAAGTGATCAGAGAGGTGAGCGGTAAGGTGAGTATAAGTATTTTTTTATTTAACCTTTTTATGTTGGCTAATGGCTGCCATTTTGCTGAATCCGTGGCGGAAACAAATTACAAAGAATGCACATGTTGATGAATGTAAATTTTTTAATTATTTAAGTACAATTCAATTCCACTTCAGGAAGGCTAATTTACATCGGTTAAGAGATGATCTTATTGCTATAAACTTGGACACTGTGCTTAAAAATTAAAAGTACACAAAGGAAATAAGACACTTTTATGCGCATTCTGAATAGGTAATGTGCTCAATATACACCCTATGGGAATAAACAATTTATAAATAGGAGAAAGCCACTATGGCTTAATAGAGCTATAAGTGGGGCAATAAATGACAAGAAGAAAGTGTTTAGAGAATAACAGCAAGAGATGTTGACAAGGCATTAAATTATTATAGACAGAAAAATAAAAATAAAGCAAAGCAGAAAAAAATGAAAAAGAGAGGCTCAATACCAAAGAAAGTAAAAAAATCCAATAATATACTTCCACTACAAAAAGAATAAAAATGGTAGTTTTGACCTCTCAAAAATAATCTGCATGAAATGGTGAAAAAGGATCAATTAAATGTACTCTCTATGGTACTTACACAAGAAATCCAATGACACATCAAATGATACCATAAATTCTCCGTTAAATGTTACCTGCTTAACCTAGCAGGAAGTATGGCCTCGCCTCAAAGATACTAAAATATAGAAACATCTATCTGTGTATATCACAAACTACCACTAGTCAGATATACCAAGTGACTACTTGAATAAATAAAAGCAATGCTTTATTAACAATTAAATTAAAAATATATAGTAAATCCAGGTGCCTCATTTTGAAAGGACACAAGAACAAAAATATTGGCAAACTATAAGAACTTCGCTCCTATACAAATATCAATGCTGTGCAATCTCTGATTCATAACATGCTTGTCCTAATTTCAAATAGCAGTGGAGAGATGCCAGCCATATAAATTAATAGTACCTACATCTTAGTTTGTCGAGCTGTTCATGGACATCCTGTCACTGTGCCATCCTATGTCCTCTGCCGTGATGCATTTTGTAAGCCTCTTCTTCAGGGGGCGTGTAGTAATGGGGACGCTATCATAGTTAAATACACATTGGTGGCCAATGGGATGAATATATCCTGATCACGTGGTCTAATATGGGAGGGGAATACTCCTTTATATTCACGCCATAAACGGTGCATATAACCCTTGTCCTGCCTTGCAAGGAACATGTGACAGTCCGATAATATAGCTGTTTCTATCTGTCTGGGAGATATAATTATGGCACTGCGCTCTTGTGGTCCACCGGCTAGAAGCGGGAAGTCACATGTTCCTTGCAAGGCGGGACCAGGACTGGAACATGGCAACAGTGATGCCAAATTGCCAATATTCTAAAAGGGGTCAAAAATTCAGCCAGGAAACTATATACTTGTAAGTTTAACCTCTATGGGCAAATTCTTTGACGGTCTGTTTAAGAGATGCTTTCCTACTATTCCTCAGTATTTCAATAAGGGCCTCTATACCTTGCAGACTTATCTAGTTTTTGTTGCAGGTTTTTTCTGTGCAAATTTGTCAGAAAACCTGAAGGGTTTCTTCAGCGTTTTTGCTGCAGATGTCACCCATACTTATGAGTAGGGAAAGCAAAAATGCATGTAAAAAAGCATTAAAAAGTGTCAAAAACACATATATTTTGAGCTGTTTTTCCAGCCAAGAAATGCAGAAATGGTGCAGAAACTAAATACTTAATGTGTGCACATACCCTAAAAATAACTTCATAGCCCAGTATCAATATTGGTTTTTGAGAGATCGGTCCTGTCAAACTAACCCGATCATCTTTTATGAGGAGTTAAGTTCCAGACTGGACAAGGACACAGGCATTGATATTGTCTCTTTGGACTTTCCAAAAGCATTTAGTAAAGTGCCATATAAATGATGGAACATAAAATCAGTGCGATGGAACTCGGGGAAATTATTATTATGGTTATAAATAGAACACTGGGTCAAAATTAACAGAGTGATACTCCAAGGGTCAGTATTGGGCCCTCTTCATTTTAATATATTTATTATTGAGCATGGAGAGCGAATGCAGATTAGAATTTCATTACTTTCAGATGATACAATATAATCAACATGGGGAGCAATATTTAGTATTGCAGAGGGATTTATCTAAGCTGGAAACTTGACCTCAGAATTGTCAATTGAAGTTTAATGTAGATAAATGTAAGGTTATTCAATTGGGCCAAGCAATAAAATTTACAAATACAGTTGGGAAGATAAGTATTTGATACACTGTTGAATTTTCAAGTTTTCCCACCTACAAAGAATGGAGAGGCCAGTAATTTTTATCGTGGATACACTTCAACTGTGAGAGACAGAATCTAAAAAAAAAAACAGAAAATCACATTGTATGATTTTTAAATAATTAAATTGCATTTTATTGCATGAAATAAGTACTTGATCACCTAGCAACCAGCAAGAATTCTGTCTCTCACAGACCAGTTAGTTTATCTTTAAGAAGCCCTCCTACTCTGCACTCATTACCTATATTAATTGCACCTACTTTAACTCGTTAACTGTATAAAAGACACCTGTCCACACACTCAATCAATCACACTCCATACTCTCCCCCATGGCCAAGACCAAAGAGCTGTCTAAGGACAACAGGAACAAAATTGTAGACATGCACAAGGCTGGGATGGGCTACAGGACAATAGGCAAGCAGCTTGGTGAGAAAGCAACAACTGTTGGCACAATTATTAGAAAATGGAAGAAACATAAGATGACTGTCAATCTTCCTCGGTCTGGGTCTCCATGCAAAATCAGTCCTCGTGGGGTAAGGATCATTCTGAGAGAGGTCAGGAATCAGCCCAGAACTACATACGAGGACCTGGTCAATGTCGTAAAGAGAGCTTGGATCACAGTCTCAAACATTACCGTTAGTAACACACTACGTCGTCTTGGATTAAAATCCTGCAGGGCACGTAAGGTCCCCCTGCTCATGCAAGCACATGTCCAGGTCCATTTGAAGTTCACCAATGAATATCTGGATGATCCAGAGGAGGCATGGGAGAAGGTTATGTGGTCAGATGAGATCAAAATAGAACTTTTTGACATCAACTCCACTCGCCGTGTTTGGAGGAAGAAGAAGAATGACTCCAACCCCAAGAAGATCGTCCCAACTGTGAAGCATGGTGGGGGAAACATCATATTTTGGGGGTGCTTTTCTGCAAAGGGGACAGGACAACTGCATCTTATTGAAGGGAGGATGGATGGGGTCATGTATTTCAAGATTTTGACTAACAACCTCCTTCTCTCAGTAAGAGCATTGAAGATGGGTCTTGGCTGAGTCTTCCAGCATGACAATGACCCGAAACACACAGCCAGGGCAACTAAGGAATGGCTCCGTAAGAAGCATTTCAAGGTCCTGGAGTGGCCTAGCCAGTCTCCAGACCTGAATCCAATAGAAAATCTTTGGGGGGAGATGAAACTCAATGTTGCCTAGCAAGAGTCACGAAACCTGAAAGATCTGGAGAATCTGTATGGAGGAGTGGGTCAAAATCCCTGCTGCAGTGTGTGCAAACTTGGTCAAGAACTACAGGAAATGTCTGACCTCTGTAATTGCAAACAAAGGTTTCTGTACCAAATATTAAGTCCTGTTTTCTATTGTATCAAATAGTTATTCCATGCAATAAAATGCAAATTAATTATGTAAAAATCATAAAATGTGATTTTCTGGATTTTTTTTAAGATTCTGTCTCTCATAGTTGAAGTATACATACAATTAAAATTACAGACCTCTCCATTCTTAGGTGGGAAAACTTGCAAAATCAGCAGTGTATCAAATACTTATTTGAACTGTATGTACTAAGTGGTAAAAAATGGGGTAATTCTGTCACTGAAAAAGACTTTGATAAATGAGTGGACAGGAAATCATGGTATTCTTTAAGAGAGGCTTATATGTTCATGACTAAAACATAGTTTTGCCTCAACACAAGTCACTAGTGCAGCTACACTTAGAATACCTTGTAGAAGTTTGGCTCCATTGTATATAAAAGACATAGCTGAACTAAAGTGGCAACAGAGAAGAGCAACCAAGGTTATTGAGTAAATGGATAGACTACAGTATCAAAACAGGTTATAAAAAGGTAGGGTTATTCAGTCAGGAAAAACAAATGCTTATGTCAAGTCTATAAAAGTACAGAACAGAGATCTTTCTAATGATCTTTTTACAACTTGATTTGTGACAATGACAAAAGGGCATCCTTTACATTTAGAGGAAAGAAGGTTTAATGATCACAATAGATAGTGATTCTTTAATGTAAGATTGAGGAACTCTCTACCACATGATATTGTAATGAATGATTCACAAAAACATTGAAGGAGAGTTTGGATGTTTTTTTTTAAATATAATATCACAGATAATGGGTACTAGATTCTGTGATGGGACATTGATCAAGGAAACTAACCTCATAGCCATATGTGGAATTGAGAAGGATTTTTTCCCTATTATGGGGCAATTAGCAATTTTGATGTTTTTGGTTGTCATTAACATTTAAAAAGAGAAAACACAGTAGTTTGACAATAAATGACTTCACCCAACCAATAACCATGAGTGGAGAAAAATTTTTTTTGTTATCATTCATATTTCTCTGAAACAATGCCAAGAAAGAAAAAATTCTGCCGGGGTATGTAAACTTTTGAACTTTATCTTATGTTTTTTTTTGCCTCCTTCTGGATCAACATATTAGGTTATTTGTTGAAATCAATCAACTTGACTCTCCTTTCATCTTTAAAATAAGGAAACTATGAAACCAAACACTCTCTGAAATACTGATTTAGGAATAAGAGGGCAATAAAAAAAGGAACAAATGGAGCGTCAATGGAACCAAGTTTTCTGGCACTGTCCTCAGATCAGCAAAAAACCAAGTTACAGATTCCCTTCAAGGTCAACATCAGATGTTTTTTATTGAAAGGTGTTTGAACCTTAATGAATTTTCTGTATTTGTTTTAATTTCCTGAATAACACTACTATTGAGATACTTTGCTATATTACACTCTTCAAGTAACCATGTCACAAAAAATGCGTATGATCTTCTTCAAAGTTAAAAACTATTTATAATTTGTCTTTTTACATTCTAAAAAATAGAATTATCCACTTGGGCCACTTAAAAGTAAAATGATGACACTTTCATAATACTCAGATATACTGTGTATATTGAAAAATATTAATGATTGAATTTTGTACATACAAATACACTTTTGTATTCCGATCTGTCAATGCTACCTTTTTCCTTAAAAAAACCTTTAAAATTATTACACTTTCTGTGCTAAAGTTATTATAGTATTGAGTTGAAACCATAACAGTCAGAGACAGAGACCAACCATAGTGACATATGTTAGCCATTTTAGAAAAGAACAGCCATGTTGTTAATACACCATGGGTAAATGTGGTTTATGCACCAGAAACACATTTAATGTTTTCAGTAATGGACTAAGAGTTGTATGTAAAAATGTTTGAACTGAATATTTTTCTACAATTTAACGTTAGCCATTTTGTCTTACGGAAAGGTCAGGGCTCCTAGCAAAAAAAAAAGTCAATTATATAGCTAAAAAAATAGTATAAATTAATATTGCACCAATGGAACTACCTTAAAACCGAATATACCAAATCTAAGGGATATGTAAAATTTACAAAAAAATAACTAGTTAATGAATTGATCAATCATCAGTAAACATGTTCATATTAATGGATCTGCATAACGAGAAATGTAGTTATCAGTTTTGTAGTAAAATAACAAACATATTTCAGAGGCAACTCATTAGCATATTGTAGAAATGTAACATATAAGGCATAAGGAAAAAATGTATTCAACTTATCAACTTGAACTAGATTAAAATAATAAAAGTGCTGTGACCCCCAACTGTTTCACTGAACATCTCTGCTGGCTTTTGTTACCAGGCCACTGCAGTGGTGTCATAAGTATAGCACTTGTTACCGCTGCAGCCAATCACTAAGTTCAGCGGCTTTGCTGTCTACTTCGGAACAGCTTATATTATTATTTTAACTGAAAACAAGCTGAAGGATTTCTTGTTCCTGGAAATCCATTTAAGCAAAATGTGAAGCTTATCTCATTCACAGAATGCCATGAAGCAAGGAAGAATTAATGGCAACTATTTATGATAAAATATTTTATTTGCATGCCATGTGTTTGAAAATGGTATATGGTCATACATCTAGGCAAAACAGATGTAACAAAGGTTAAATGAACTGTTACTGCACAATACCTCAAGAGCATAATGCACCTATACTATTTGCATTGCCAAGTTGACCATTTACTTGACCTCTTCAAATTGCGTACATATGGTTGTTGTGTACGACAACTCGATTTCTACATCTCTAGTTAAATATATGTGAGCTAATTTTAACATTTATGTCTGTAAAGTGAGATAAAAAATTAAATACATCTTACAGGTAGACTTAAAGGGTAACCGTTGTTTTAGTTTTTTCAATAGTGCACATGAAAATAAGAAACTTTGTAATATATTTTCAGAGAGATCTGCTTCTTTCCCTATCAAAATTGATCAGTCATTCATTATTAAAATTCAAAATTCTGAGGTAAAATGTGAGTTCAGTGAAGACAGACTTTCCCATTACTGAGATAGGAGATGGCAGTTGCTACAGATAAGATTCTATGTAGATGGGAGGAGGGAGGAGCTAGAGACAGAGCTCCTCCTCTCCTTCCTTTCAAGATAGAATCTCATCATTAGCAACTGCCTTCTCCTATCTCAGTAATGTGAAAGTGTCTTCACTGAATACAGATTTTACCTCAGAATTGACAATTTTGATGACGACTGATCAATTCTGGCAGAGAAAGAAGCAAATTTCTCTGATAAGATATATTACAAAGTTGCTTATTTTCACGTGTTCAAATTTCTAAAAGAAAATTTAAAATGACAGCTATACTTTAAGTAGCTGTTTTAGCACTAGACAATTCCAAATTAAAATGGGCAATTTTGTTTTTTTAATTATTATTGACCCAATGCCTCCTAGAAGTTTTTTTTATCATATATTGCAAATGCGCTTAATTTTCTCAAGCATATGAGAATAGGAAAAATATTAATTTAGTTTAAAGTAGGAATTTCACAACTTCTTGACATCATAAATGTGTCTATATGGAAAAGTGAAATTAATCATAAAATGTATCCTGAAGGCAGAAGAATAGTTACATGTTAAGTCATGTATTGTTCAGTGTCATCTACTTAACAAGATTATTAAGGATTCCAGTTTGTTACTAACATAAATAAAACAAATTTTGAAGATTAGAAAGTGTTGTACAATGTGTAGTCTCTTGGGTCAGTTCATCAAAGCTTTTACGCCATAAAACTGGTATAAAAGTATTGAAAAGTTGCAACATTTTTGCACAACTCCCGATTGCATAAAAAAATTGTGACTTGTGAAGTTTTGACGCCAGTTTGAATCAGCTTGGTCAAAACTGACAGAGATGGGGATTGAGCCAGTGTTAGACAGTGGCATGGTCTCATCCACCTATCAAATTCATTAATATTGCCAGTGTTTTGTACACCAGAAATGCTACTCCAGTCATGGAGGCACACACCACTCAGAAGAGACACCAAATTCATTAATGAATGAATTTTTGGCGCATTCTACTACAGTAAGACCGGTGTAGCGTGAATGTGCACTACACTAATCTTGATGAATCTGCCCCTATGTGTTTTGTGTTAGTTTTAACAAGTTTGAAATTGATCTGATAGGTTGCAAGCCAGAAGACAATGGCAAAAATGGTCGAAACATTCGCTAGATTCACTGACTGCAAATATACATCACCATGAGATAACCAGTTCATGTTCCATTATTGGCAATCAAAAAAAATAAAACCCCATTCCAATAAGAATATAAACACTATAAGAGACAGCTGTCCTAAGGATTTCCACATTCTGGTACACTAAACCCCCATTGTAAACATGACACCTCTTCAACAATAACAAAAAATATGTGTTCCAGGTTAAAACAGACTAAAATGAACAATTTAAACAAATTATTTTAATCAATCCTGTCATAGTTGATGGAATATGGCTCAAACTCTTTAGCTTAAATTCTTTACGATAATGTGAAACAGGATAGAACAGCTGCATACTTAAAAAATTGATCCCACGAGCCATTGAACTCATTATTGAGAGAATAAGGGTCCAATCATTTATGCATAAACATGAAAACAGCTAGGTATACAATCTTTGAATTCTATGGTTTTTCATATCAGAACATAAAAAATCTTCTGGTCTATAGAAGATCTAAAAATGGTAAATACAACCTCAGGTGAACAACAAAACATGAAAAATTAGACTGTAGTTATTTATTTTTTTAACAAGTAGGCCAGTTTTTGAGAAATTAAGTACACCCCATGAAGTAAATGGCTTGTGGAACCATCTTTAACAGCAATAACATGAAGTAATAATTTTCTTTTTTACTTTATCAGTCTCTTATCTTTATTAGTTAATTCTGGAGGAATTTTGGTCCATGTAATTTCTGATTTCTTTTATCCTATTCTGTTGTGTATTTGAAAGTGAGCTTAAAATTATTGTCTCAGTTTTAGCCAAGCTTTAGCTTTTGATAGATGGCCTCACATTTGACTCCAGAACACTTTGGTATACAGAAGAGCTCTTGGTCAACTCAATGCCTACGTTTCTGCAGATTGTGTTTGGTTCTCGCCAAATGTGGCAAAGGACATTTGGCCAAACATCTCTACTTTAGTCTCATCTGTCTGAATAGCATTTTTTCCAGGAATATTGTGGTATGTTTATAAGCAACTTTGAAAATTTTAGCCCTACTGCCATGTTCTTTTTAGAAATATGCTTTTTCCCAGAAGCCTTTCCAAACAGGCCATACTTTTCAAGTCTTTTTCTAATTTCTACTTGTCAATAATATTTCACACTACAGAATGATATCATCCAAATTGTTTGGAAATAGCAACATTCCCAGATTGATAGGCAGCAACAATTGCTTCTCTAAGATCATTCCTGATGTCTTTCCTCTTTGGCACTGTGTTAAAACATGCCTCAATGCTCTAGACCTGCAAACTGCCCATACTTCTGCTGTTATAAAAGTGCAACTGTCCATACTTGCTGATAAACAGTAAATCAAATGTATTTGATTAGCAGCATCTAGCTATTACTTAGCCTTTTAATTTCTAAGGAAGGCATAAAGGTGTAATTAATTTTTGCCGCACTGCTTCTAATTTTTGGCCTATTCTTTGTTAAATAAATTACAGTGTGTAATTTGTCATGTGCTGTTGTTTATCTGAGGTTGTCTTTATCCAATTTTAGGACCTTCTGAGGGCCAGATGTTTTTATTATTCCCTGACGTGAAAAGCCATTTTGGCTTTCTCAAAACAGTGTATGACTAGTAAATCACTAATCAGTCTGTGTGTCAATTATGTCATGATACCTATTGTACATGAGTATATCTTAGTTATTGTTAATTGTTAATAACATTATAGAGCTTTATTAAATATATAACAAACGGTCTATACTGCAAACTAGAATAGGGGCACACATTTTAGGGGACCACTGTTAAGTCTTAACTAGTTTGCTTATATTTGTATATAATACTGTATAACCTTGTTGAACACATGAAATTGATAAATTATGAATTGCATATGAATATTTTATGTAATAGTTAATGATAAATATTTTGAGCCTTTAGAGTATTTATTTCTTCAAAATCAGTTTGGAAATCTTCAGCACACATAACAATGTTTCTGCTCCATCTGACATGACAATCAGTATGTCCTTTTAAAATATGATTTTGATCACTTATAGGACTCATGAGATCCCGCATTTAAAAATTCTGACATTTGTATCAGATTTATAGTTTACTTAGCTGATATGTATAAGATCCCATGGGCTTCCCTGTCATAGTCTATTATTAAGTTTTCCTACTGCTTCCTTTATCTGAACATGAAGATTTTGTAGTTACGTGGGAGTTACTGACATTTGAATGACCATAACTTATGCTCTTTCTCACTGGCTTTACAGATGAGTGCTTCAAAAGACCATATTATATTAATGAATTCGTTTTAGCATATTGATAGCCAATCTAAGCTATATTTACAATGCTATATATTTAATAGATATTCATGATAACAGCACTACTAATACCAAAATACCATCAAGACCCATTTTTAAAGCTGAAAGTTTTTTATTATCTATCTTAAACATAAGTTTCTTGCAGACACTGATTATAAAACTATGAGACTATGCCTTACAATAACAAGAAAGAGCATCATTCCCCAAAAACATTTTTTGTCAAACCGAATAATGACCTTTGTGTAGCTTAAAAAATTAAACCAGGCCTCAATTATTTCATACAGTATTTGATTAAATACTTGAATAAATGTTAGAGCACACATGGACTGTGTACTAGAGATGACCGGATATATTCAAGAGGCATTGCGTGCTATTAAAAATTTATAAAAATCCACATTTCCCAAAATGCAGATTTTTTTAGAATTTGCTTTTGTCTAGATTCAGAAAAATGGAGGCCACTTTCCACCATTTTTCTGAACTATAAATGACCATCAAAAGGATAAAAAATAAAAAAAATGTATCTTCATCTTACTGCTATTGTCTTCAGCCCCTCCGCTCCTCCTCCATTTGGCTCTTTTCGCATCTTCTGATCATCACTGAGCGTGCTGAAATGTTATGACATCATCAAGACCTTTTGCGCGATTGTGCACAACTCTCACAGTTTTCATCAAAACCAGATATTCTTGCCTAGCGTAAGAGGATGGGGATTTTTGCGCTTTGAAAAAAAAACAGCTTATGGGTTCATAGACTGCCATGGTAAAATGTTTCTAAAACAACGTCTGCATGAAGCTTTGATTCTGTTAATTATATTGATTGATATAGCTATATTCGTTTCTCTATCTAAATTTTTTCCTCAAAAGTGTGGTTACTTTGGAGGTAGGAAATGGAAAAAGGCATGGTTTATGTCCTAAAAGAAATTCTTGCGACAGTAGTTCTGCATGATTCAGATATACTATAGCTGTGCTGTTCAGCCCAAAATAGTATTGGCAGCAGAGAAAGAAAAAAGCAGCTTTTCAGCAGTCAATCTATGCCAACCTCTTCTCAGGCTGCATTATTAATCAGATTGTTCTAGAAATAAATGTAAGAGATGAAACTCTTTAACTGAATTCCCACATATGAGAATAAACAACATGTACAATACTGCAAAATGGGGTTGCACTATGTAGCCAACAGATTTGAAATAAAAACTAAGTTACAAATGAAATGATGATTTTCAGTATATTTGAGCAATCATCGCCATTATACAGTTGAATCCAGAAGTTTACATACACTATATAAAAAGACACATATGTATGTTTTTCTCAATATCTGACATGAAATCAGAATAAACCTTTCCCATTTTAGGTCAATTAGGATTACCATAATTTTTAATATTTGCCAAATGCCAGAATAATGAGAAAGAGAGAATGTTTTTAGGCATTTTTGTTACTTGCTGTAAAGTCAAAAGTTTACATACATTTCATTTGTATTAGGTACCATTGCCCTTAAATTGAATGACTTTTTCTCACAATAGTTGGTTGGAATTTGTGCCCTTTTCTCCTGGCAAAACTGAAATCAGAATAAATTTTTCACATTTAGGGTTGATTAGGATTACCATAATTTTCAATATTTGCCAAATGCCAGAATAATGAGAGAGAGAGAACGTTTCAATTCATTTTTATTACTTACTGCAAAATCAAAAGTTTATATACACTAAGATTACTATGCCTTAAACAATTCTGGGCTGCCCATATATTGATGTCATGTGTTTGGAAGCTTCTGCTACCAGCAAATTTACATACTACTTCCTCATCTTGTCCTCTTTTAGTTTGTGTTCACAAAGGTTCAATAATGTGACGCCTACTCTTCTCCATCTATATCTCTGGCAAGGAAAGGCTTGTAGAATCCCATAGCTTTTGGAATCCAAGTACCCCTTCAGAGAAAAAGAGGACTTGAACTCTATAGCACCATCTATTGGAAGCAGCAATCCTACAAGTCACAATCAACCCTTTAACAAGTTGTGCAATATGATTTAGGACAAAAGCCAAACCAGAATCTCAATTTGCAGACACGGTGTTTCGGGCTGTTGGCCCTCGTCAATGCAAAGTATGAGAACTGATTTGGCTAGATGAGAGGCTCTGGACTGAGGTCTAAGGGGTAACGTTTCTCCTTGTGGAGAGTGACACACCGACTCTGGCATGTCAAGGTAAGGATTTTTATTCGCCGTGCAATGCTCCTCTGGGAAATTTAATATGCAAATTACCTCTTCAGAGAAAAAGAGGACTTGAACTCTATAGTGCCACCTATTGAAAGCAGCAATCCTACAAGTCACAATCAACCCTTTAGCGAGTCGTGCAATATGACTTAGGCATGCCAGAGCCGGTATGTCACTCTCCACATAGCTTTTGGAAAAACTTTTCAAGTGTACTTGTCTGTCCTAAATCTTTCTGCTGTCTATAATTTCAAAATATCTATCATATTTATGCTTCTTTTCCTGCTTTCCAAAATCAACACAGTATAAACTGAATTTATTATCTTACAACTGTCAATCCCACCAGACCATCAATAACAGTTTATGGCTCCACATTTTCCTCATTCTCACAAGTTCCCTAATCCCTATTTACAGATAAGCTTAAGCTTTATCTTTCAAAGCACACAATCAAACCCTTTTTACCCCCTACCATCTCCTTCTTAAAAACACTTTTCAAAGCCACTCTATCCTCAATTTTAAGTCAACTTTAAGTCATCTACTAGATAACTGGAACATCCTTCTCTGTGGCATTCCATCTAACACTCTTGCATAGCCCCAATGCACCTTTAACATTGCGTTCCATTACTTTCCAATCCCCTTCCTTACACAACTGTCACTTCCTCCACCAAACCCTTCACTGGCTACTTATTTCCCAAATAATGCGGTTCAAAATATTACCAATGATTTACAATTCTATTAATCACCTCTCTTTTCTATTCTTCACAAGACCTCCTATTTTGCCCTCTTCTTGTCTTCTCTTCACACAACCATTTCCCACATGCATCCCCTGTACTTTGGAACATGTTACCCCAACCAATAAAACTCTTCTCCACCTTTGGAAACTAAAAAGCAACCTAAAAACCCACTTCCCTGCTGCCACCTCACTACCATATGAGCAGTTATATCATTTTGTGTCTGCTTTATAAGTTTAAACTATGCTAGTCGTAATTTAACTTGTTTTTTTAGTTATTATTTGTAGACCAGTATTTTCAAGTATAAGGCAGAATATTAATTCAACTTTATAGCAGTCTACTAGTGGGTTGCACTTTTACCTTTTATTCACTCAACATTTATAATAAAGACTTGCCTAATATGGTAAATCTCCATGTAAATTCATACAGTCACTCAGAAGTTCTGAACATAGATGTCAATGTTTATTAGGACCCCAGGTTGGAAATAACAGAAGTATTCTCAAATTTTATTAAATATATACAACTAATCCACATCATTATTTTCTTTTTTTTAGAATATTGCTTTTTGTCTGCATTTGTGCTGCATATGTTGAAGCTGTCTTGCTGGTCATGCACAGTGACTTAATATTAGTGTGTTGTATTCCTTACATAGAAACTGCCTTCTTATAATAAATGCCTATAGATGAAATCAATCAAGCAAAGCAAGATCCATATTAAGGCCTAGAGGCTTGTTAAATAGCCCAGATGCCTTGGCCTTGTTATTAATTGCCACAGTGTTCTCCCCACTGTTGAAGGAGGTTAAGCATTAACCGTGTTCTTTTCCAGGATCATAAAATGGAAATCGATATTTTGTACAAGACATAAAATGTGTTCTATACATAGTAACCCGAGTGACCGACTAAATTGTCATTATTATTTAAGTTCTAAGCATTTGTAAAATTAAATATTACTTTCATTATAACTAAATATAGGTATGTAATATGTATGGGGATACAAAAGCTAATGTTCTTTATAGTATTAAGAGCCTTAAGTGCCCCTTTCTATAAAGCAATAAAAATAGTCAAAAACCGTATACTGCATTTTGACAATCATTAAAGTAGCAAAGAAAGGATATTACACTGCCAAAATGAAATCAAAATAGATGGCAAAGCAAGAGTCTATTCTGAGCATTAGGGCTCTTTACCACATCCATTTCTTGGTATGTGTGCTATCCATTATTTTTATAGATAGATCATGGACCCATTACAATGAATGTGCCTTTTCACATGTCCTTTTTTTGCAGACTAATTTTTCTTTTGCAAGAAAAAAGAAGTCACATCCTACTTTGATCTACGTTTCGGATCAAACTCGCTAATGCAAGTCAATAGCGGTATAAAAAAAATGGAAAGCACACATGTCATCTTTATGATGTCCTTATTTTACTTCTTATGGGGTAGGAGAAGCTAATTTTTTTTTTCTTCAAATGAGAAAAACAAATGCATCAAGAATTGCTGAAACACTGCCCAAAATGGGTCTAACACACTGAAAAAAAACAGTTTATTTTTCATGCACGAGAAACCAGCTTTTGGCATTATGCACACGCACAAAAGTGTCCAATAACTGAACATAGCGTACATTGTATGATCCAGAACACGTATTTTCTCTTAATACATTCTGCGCGAATACAGCAAAAGGATGGCAAGTTGGTGCTGTTATTTTAAAAAACCTTAGAAAGTCAGGCAAATGGTTATAAAAGTAATAATAATACATCACTGATCACTTGTCTCGCGATACCCACAACTTGCTGCCCTATTCTCTACGCCTCATCTTTTTGTTTCTCTCTGTCATCCAAACTCTTTAGCCTCCTCACTCCAGGCCCTGGTTTCCCGGTCAACTAGGCCTCTGATGTCACTGTGCGCCATGATGTTTAAGGTCTGGTCAAGCCGGAATACAGGACCTGGAGTGAAGAGGCCAAAGAGAATGCGTGATGGAATAAGAGGAAAAGAAGATGTGTGGGGGACCAGATGGTGGGCTGCGAGAATAGCGGGAAAGGCAAGCAGTGAGGTGAGCATTAATTTAATTTTAGCTCCGACTTTTATTATGCTCTGGGGTTTTGTGTGACCCCAGAGAATAACAATAACATTCAATTTGCAGATAACTTTGCTGAAATTTGAATTTCTCTTTAAAATCACCACAATTTGTCAGTTTCAAATCTTGGCAGATTGGATCAGTTAATTTGGCAGATTAGATCAAATAGATACATATTGATGGACATTGACATATACAGTTGTGCTCAAAAATTTACATATCCCGGCAGAATTTTTCCTTTCTTGGCCTTGTTTCAGAAAATTTGAATGATTGCCAAAAAACATTTTCTTCACTCATGGTTATTGGTTGGGTGAAGCCATTTATTGTCAAATTACTGTGTTTTCTCTTTTTAAATCTTAATGACAACCAAAAACATCCAAATGATCCTGATCAAAAATTCACATACCCTGGTGATTTTGGCCTGATAACATGCACAGAATTTGACACAAATGGGTTTGAATGGCTACTGAAGGTAACATCCTCACCTGTGACCTGTTTGCTTTTAATCAGTGTGTGTGCATAAAAGCTGAGTGAGTTTCTGAGATCCAGACAGACTCTTGTATCTTTCATCCAGCCACTGACGTTTCTGGATTGTGAGTCATGGGTAAAGCCAAAGAACTGTCAACAGATCTACGAGAAAAGGTAGTTGAACTGTATAACACAGGAAAAGGATACAAAAAAAATTCCAAGGAATTGATAATGCCAGTCAGCAGCATTCAAACTGTGATTAACAAATGGAAAATCAGGGGCTCTGTAAAAACCAAACCACGGTCAGGTAGACCAACAAAAATTTCAGCCACAACTGCCAGGAAAATTGTTCGGGATGCAAAGAAAAACCTACAAATAATGTCAGCTGAAATTCAGGACTCTCTGAAAACTAGCGGTGTGGCTGTTTCAAGATGCACAATAAGGAGGCACTTGATGAAAAATGGGCTGCATGGTCGAGTCGCCAGAAGAAAGCCATTACTTTGAAAATGCCACAAAGTATCTCACCTACAATACGCCAAACAGCACAGAGACAAGCCTCTAAACTTCTGGAACAAGGTAATTTGGAGTGATGAAACCAAAATTGAACTTTTTGACCACAACCATAAACGTTACATTTGGAGTGAGGTCAACAAGGCCTATGATGAAAGGAACACCATTCCTACAGTAAAGCACGGAGGTGGATCGCTGATGTTTTGGGGATGTGTGAGCTACAAAGGCACAGGAAACTTAAAAGTTGAAGGAAACATGCATGCAGCATGTTATCAGCAAATACTGGAGGCAAATTTGCACCTGGAAGCTGCGCATGGGATGTACTTGGACGTTCCAACATGACAACGATCAAAAACACAAGGCCAAGTCGACCTGTCATTGGCTAGAGCAGAACAAAGTGAAGGTTCTGGAGTGGCCATCTCAGTCTCCTGACCGCAATATCATTGAGCCACTCAGGCGAGATCTCAAGTGCGCAGTTCATGCTAGACAGCCCAGGAATTTACAGGAACTGGAGGCTTTTTGTCAAAAAGAATGGGCAGCTTTTCCATCTGAGAAAATAAAGAACCTCATCCAAAACTACCACAAAAGACTTCAAGCTGTCATTGATGTTAGAGGGGGCAATACACGGTATTAAAAACTGGGGTATGTGAACTCTTGATCAGGGTCATTTGGATGTTTTTGGTTGTCATTAAAATTTAAAAAGAGGAAACATAGTAGTTTGACAATAAATGGCTTCACCCAACCAATAACCATGAGTGGGGAAAAAGGTTATTCAGTTATCATTCATATTCTCTGAAACAAGGCCAAGAAAGGCCAGAAAATTCTTCCGGGGTATGTAAACTTTTGAGCACAACTGTATTTATATACAGTATATATGCTATATAAATATAGATTTATTGTTGGAGCTGTGCGGGGGCTTGGTTCTTATTATTGATACTATTTTGGCATACAACTTTTTGATTATTTTAATTTAAAGTTTGGACTGATAAAAGGTGACCAAAAACCTCTTAATAAATTTTCAGCATCTTTCAGCTCCTATGCTCCAACGTAAGAACTGTACTCTACAATGGGATACGTTTGTATTATAATATATGCCAGGCATAGATTATGTTGTATTTGCAGGCTATGCTCAACCTCAATCTCATCGTGGTGCAGTTACATCCATTCTTAAAAAAGTTGACAGAACTGGTCAGGACTGATCTAAAAACTACAAGTTTTACATTTTATGTACAGTTTTACACCAGAATACTGGCGAAAATTCTTTGATGAATTGGGGCCTTCTGTATTCTTTCACCATGCCCTGTAGTCAAATGGCACAATATTTTTTGTGCCATTTTGGACGCTAAGATTACATACCTGTAGTTGTCATGTTCTGCCTTTTCATAGATTTATTTTAAAGAATACATAATAATAGAATCCAAATTTGGTTTCATTTTTCAAATTCATTGCACTCCAACCTGCTTCTCTTCGAATGTTGTTAAACATGGCGGTCAGGGTATGTTATAAACTTTGGTACTAGCCAAAACTGCGTATCTATAAGGTGGAGATCATTATGCTAACTGTAGCAACTGCAAATAACTCTACATTACAAATATATTTTATTCTGTTTCATATTGTATTTACTATGAATCATTTATATACAAAGATGTATCATGAAGTAAATACTCTGTATTATATTTTAGATTCCGCAGGAAAAAAAAAATCTAATTGTGTTTCATAAATATTCGATTAGCATATGTCCTCTAAAAGGATTTTAATGATTTTATTATGCAAATTCTGTTTAACTTTAAACTTGTTGATATTGCAAAATTGAACCTAATTGACAGCAGGGTGAAGAAATAATTAGCTTAATTTAGAATGGCTGAAATCGAGGCATCGCTTACTGTGAAGAACATTAATCAAGGGAATAGTAAGTCAGTCTGTTATCATGGGCTTAACTATATTATTCAGAATAACTGTTATTATGCGCTCATTTCTGACATCTCCTAGCACAAGGTTGTGACAGGATAGAGAGCCTGTCATACTTTTTTTTTTAACTAGGGTGTCACATACTTTGTAAAAAAAAAAAAAGGATATCTTTTCTCTTCATAATATCTGCTGAGGAAACAGCAAAGCTTTTGAAACTGTTCTCACACTGCATTTTCATTCTGTAGATATTACAGGCTTATTGAAGAATCCATCGACCCTTGTATGGTGTCTCCACTTAGTGTAAAATGGCTTCAGGGAATCTATTCATACATACCAGCAGAACTTTGTAAGGTGTGGAGCAAATCCCTTCAGGATTTAACAAAGGTATGTATGGATTTGTGTCATATTTTGCAAGCTGCTCTCATTGCTATTAATACATGAATATTTGACAAGTACAGTGGAGGAATTATTCTTATGCATACTACCCTCTAGATATAAAATAAGCCATTCTGCAAAACAGTTGATTTGTTCTGAAAATACATATGCCATGGAGACTTTTTTTTGCAGGATAAATAGAAAGTCCTTGTACTCAGAAATGTTCAATGAATTAGAAGCCTCTAGGATTTCTAATCAAGTATGCTAACCCAACTGGCTGACTACACTAGTGCAATAGTAATGTATCTAAGTAACGCTAAGTATTTTCTTTTTATTGTGTGAGTTGTCATGTTTTTTATTACAAATCTACTTAGCTATTATTTTATTGATCGGCCAATTTTGTATTAAGGAGCCATTTTCATCCTTATAATAAAAAAATGCTTTGATGAAATCACTTTCAGCCAGCATTGTCTTATATGGGGGAAAAAGGACTCTGCAACAGGAAAAGTCACAGCAAAAAGAAAAAGACAATCAAAAAGGCCACAAGGTTTTTACAATCATAAAAAAAAAATCTTTATTGACAATGATAAACAGGAAAAATGGGGAGGAAAGTGCAAACGTGCAGGTAGCTATGTATGCATGGGATGCACAGTAGTGGAGCTACAATGCATTACTTTAAGGTATTAGTAACATAGTATACAATATATCTGCATCTCTCATATATCATAACTCAATGATTACATACATGGATATATTACCCCTATTAAGCACTTAATAGTGTGCCACCAGATAATCATAATCATATGAGTCATATAGGTTTGTAAGGCACATCTATAAGTCTGGGCTGATAGCCTACATAGGTAAAGTCACATTGACATATTGAGCAAGTCATGACAGTTATGCCAAAAATTCAATACCTGGGATGCAGGTGGAGAGAGAACACAGAGGACTCAACTAACAGCGCATCCGCCCCGACGCGCATTTCGGTCCTTGCTTTGTCAGGGGCATGGATCGTCTTTTTCTTTTTGCTGTGGTTTCCTTCATGTATTTGATGATTGGCCCATTAAAGTCCAATAATGGGTAGTCAATACTTTATCTTAATATATTAATTTTGATATTTATATATGTGGACTATATTGCTATCGTTCCTATGAATTACCTCTAACAGGAAAAGCCACAATCACTTAAACCTCACAAAGCCTTTTTTATAAATTCACTTATCTCTAATATAATCTATTAATCAGTAGATCTTGGAATAATAATAAGTTCCACAATTGGATGTGTTTAAAAAAATGTTCCTGTGCTGAGATAATCTTATAAATGTGCCCCAGCATCTCAGATGATTCTTTCTGTGGAGTAAAACATTTCACTGCCTGTTTTAAACATGTTTTACCTCACAGAAAGAATCATTTGTGATACCATGCTATAATGTCTGTATAGGCTTTTGCTTCTTCCCTGCGACATAAGCTGTTGTATATCCGACCATGTTCCTGCTCGGGACAGGAACATTTCTTTTAAACATATCCAATTGTGCAGTTTATTTTTATTCCAAGATTTGTTGACTAAAATATACTTTTGTTCGTGGCACAACCCCTTTAAGTACTTGACACTATACGTCTTCTTCTGTCTAACTTGCTATCTATTGCCTGTTGTCAAGACTAACCTGCTTCTACCAGGTGATACACCAGGCTGGATGACAGTACATAGGGGCAGAAGGTTTTGGGTGAGGAGAAGTACAACTACATAAATCTTGAAAGGTTCAAAAAGTATCTGAGTATTTCAGAATAGGTAGCAAATTTCCAATCTTATTAATATATAACTATTATGTTTCAAGAATAAGGCTAGGATTGGATAAGGCCTTCGGTCACATGACTGTAAGTGTCATAAAAGTCACAGAAACAAAAACCTGTGCTATTTGTCTACACCTTGCTGTTGTCTTTTCTGTAGAAAGTATGGTGAAATCACAGATATGTTGCATTACATTTGACTTACCATAAACTCTTTGCTGGGAATTCTGCATCCAACTTATTGGAGGAAAATCTAGAAGGTGTGATTTTTTGTGACTGTTGAGTAGCAGTGATTTTAAGTCACATGTTGCAATGTGATCAAATTGAAAATAATTAGATGCGATGTTGCAATACAACATTTATGATCTTCATGTCATTTGACCAAAATAGCTGTGTAGCGCTAGCTAATCATGGTCTCTAAATAAAGGCTAATTGCAGTGAATCAAAATGAGGATATTTTTCTTTAAGACTATTTTAAGGCATGTTAAGGAAAGCTTTACACTGCAGATGTTTATGACATTATTTGGATAGAGGGAAATGAAAGGTTGTTATTCTAACAATGGAGATACCTAATCTCATATTAACATAGCCATTAAATACTTTAACATGCATCCATAAGTCTTATTCAATCATCCATTTTTTAATGTGTTCTAGGAACATTGACAATTTTTCATCAGTGCCCTGTATCTATTTTTGATTTGTGTGTGCTTTTTCCCATAATATAGCATCCTTTTCTTTCCTATGAAAATAGAAAATAAATACATTTTCCAAGCTTGTACCATTAAACCATAAAAAGTTGTACACAAATATAGTCACTTGAATGGTTGAGTTTAGTCCACAAATTAGACCAAAAATTGACATTTTCTTTTTGTAGAAAATGTACAGTATATGCATAGACATGTACACATGCCCATAGAGTATAATGGTCATCCTATTTGTGAAAAATCACTAAGAAAACACATACAGTGGCATGTAATTAATAGTGAACAAGCCATAACCCTAACAGGCTAGTTAATGTCTGAAAACTTGGTCAAAGTTATCTGAGCACACAAATTTCCAAGTGTGCCCTAACTTTTACATTAGCCCATTTTCCTTTTTAAAATGTAAAAAATGACAATAATTATATTTTTTTACCTAAAATACAAAGGAAACGTGTCATCTTTAACTTTAGGCTTTTTAGAGATCATTTCATCTTCAACTTGCTTAACTGTTCACAGCAAGAGTAATTTTGACCAGACTTTTACATGCCTCTGTACATGAACAATTATGAACTATACATTTTACCAGTATGAACGTCTATGCACATTTTATGATTAACACATGTACAGTATATGTTAGTCTATTTGGTCCATTGTTCTATAAAATGAATCTTTTTTTTTTTACAACATTTTGCCCTAAAAGTTTCAAAAGACTCATTATATTAAAAATAAATTGGTCACCATGGTTATTCTTAATAGTAATACCATGTTGACAAACAGATAGTAGAGTTTTTGCACCAAAAAAAAATATGAATGCGAATAGAGCAGCTGGTGCCCAGATGTAGCTTGTTGTTTTAATGACAATTCTTTTCCATCCCCTACTGTTCAAATACTGGCTACAGCATTCAGCTTGAAATGTATATCAGAAATTTCATTATTTCAGAGTTAAGCTGCCCTTTCATGTTAGCTCTTTTTTTTAAATGCATGCAAACCACTTATTGACCATTGATATTAATATTGTAAGGTCTGCTGTATGCATCATTGAATTACAAGTCACTTATCTAGAATGACTGAAATATTTATAGTTCCATCCTTCTTGTAAACCATTACTTGTGCACTGAAAAAAAAGATATAATAATAATAATAATAATAATAATAATAGTTAGAAATAGCAATGATAAGACTTGAACATTCTCTTACCGTAGATCTTGCAAAAAAAATTTATCTAACCTATGTGACTAAGTATTTTATGTAATATTATGCTGGTAAATTCTCCAAAAGCTTTACCATGTCTTGATTTAAAAAAGAAAAAAAAAAGAAAAATTAACTGTACGTGAATAGTAATAATGGCAATAAAACCAGTCCTCATATGATCAAATAGTGATCAAAAAAATGATAACTCCAGCCCTCAATAAATAATTGGTCAGTAAACAAATCCAAGCACATGCTGCAGAACAATCCTATTTACAGTATATGAACAAAACTGTTTTTCAGTTGCAGAAATGTGTACAATAAATCTGATGCATGTGAACATACCTCTAGGGCAATCTGAGTTAATAGAAACGGTACATCATTCAGGACCTCATTCAATTAACTAGAATGACAGACCAATGATTTAACTGGACACCATCACTTGCTGCCATTACAATATTTTTAGGACACCCTTCTAAGAAAGCAACATAGTCCTTTTAAACTAAGCCTGTGTGGACCAACTGTAACCCAAAGGCCACCGATACATAGCACCCTAGAAGCCACAGTCTACCTACTAACAAATCTTCATTCTCATGCCCTTTGGAAAGAAACTAATTTAATGTAGTTAATAGATAAGGAAGATGCATGTATAGTATGACTATAATTGCTCCACTTATCCATAGCACTTAATTCAATGGCTCTTCTTACAGTATTTTTTAATTTCTTATATGCATATGCAGTATTTTTTCATCTTTTTCCATAGGACAGAGGTGTCCTTCCTGAACTTGTTTCTAAAACTAACAAATATTTACATACATGGCGCAAGATGTTAAAGAAACATGAAAAAAACTGCATTGCATCCATCGCTTAAAGTCTGCCATGCTGAAAGAGCTGCACCCTCTTCTTTCCTTAGGAGCGCACATTTCCCCAGCCTCTCTGCTTCCTGTTTGCCAGGGGAGCGGTGCATTCCTGAACATTGATAGTTTAGACTGGCAGCATGGTCGCACCTCTGGTTTTAACTATGTGCTCTCATATGTCGTAAGCAGAGTCAGGTTTGCCTCTGCAGCATTGGATGAATGCAGTGGTCCGGAGAGCTTCAGAGCAGTGCTTGTAGGCTCTAAAGCAGTGGTCACCAACCTTTCTTTCCCGGAGAAACACATTCAGCTCTGAGAAAGAGTCTTTAGCCATACTTAGAACTCTCCTCCCTCTCTTCTCTGAAGTAGTGACATCCTGCTCCCTCCCCCCTCAAAGTGGTGATGCCCAAAGCCAAAGACACCATTGTAATGACAGCCAAAGTTTTCCATCACACCAAGACCTTGTGCTGCCCTAACTCATAGTAATTACGCAGGGGTTCCTACCTTACCCCGATTCGGTATTTTTGCATCATGCACTCCCACCGTACTGTCACATCAAGCTTCAATCACCTCCTTTGACTGGCAGTATCATTCTATCTCCAGATTACTATACTTAGTTTATCTCTAAACCCCCAAGGCCAGTATATGGTTATGCAGATCTGTTCTTCTATGTTGGACTACTCACAAAGGTCATGGTCTGGAGTCCCGCTCTTCATAGTTGTTTGCTAGCCATGGTGCAAATGTACCTACCTGGAAACAGTTACAATCCACAAATCATAGACCTTCGCACCACATGTTGCTCCAAAGCCACAGGTTGGAGAACCCTGCTCTAAAGTATGGGCTTCCTGCCATGGCAAAGAGAAATGCACAATAGAATTAAAAATCCCTCCATTTTTGAAAATGAGAGGATTTCTAATAAGTGATAATTTGCAAAGTTGTTTGTTTTTGCAAGCACTTTGCAATGTTATGCATTTAGTAAGATAACACAATACCTTTAATGAACCATACATGTGTAATACATACATTTTTACTGTATGAGTGTGACGCATGCCATCTGTTGAATATCCTTTGGCCATGCTTCACCCATACTTAGATTCTATTGTATTAGTATTGTGTCAAATCTTAAAATGCAGATCATTAACACAATTCAATGAAAATTAAGGATGGATGCATCTGTATAATGTGGAAACAGAATACATCTCATATGCTGCTGTATACTTTGTTGTAGTAGTCCAAAAACTAGAGCTGCTCCATTTTTTAGCAATAAAGTTTTAAAAGATAAAAATAAGATAAATCTCCATTGCTTTTAATCATTTTATTTCCTTTAATATACTTACTAAAAGCATAGGTTCACATTCGAGCACCATTTTACAGTTTACACAATGAATCAATTTCCATCAAAAGTTGTGTAACTTTGCAAATACATCACATTACTTCTATGAATATTGCATTACAGCCTGTATTATATTTCAGAGTACTATTCACAATTCTGCAAGCTTCAGAGCTAAACTCTCCCAGTATTCCTCACCGTCACAATGTCAACACAGAGTTTCTATTGTCATATAAATTCTGGAAAGTGGAAGCTTTACACCAGGAATTATACAGTTACCTAGGTCATGAAAAATCTATTGGGGGGCATGTATCATGAGTGGAATTTTTGAAGTCAGTTTTGCTTCTGACTGTGTTGCCATTATTTCCAGCAAATTTATCAAAGTGTCACACAATATTTGACTAATTTGGCACATTTTTGGATGTATGACTTTTTTTTCAGTTTTTATGCCATCTCTCTACTGGTGTGGTTTTGTAACATTTTGTGCGACTTTTTTTTAAAAGTTGCAAATCTTAAATATATGTACCCGCCTCTTTTGACTAGCTCAAATTAAAAATGTTGAACTTAAAATGTGTCTAAAAACAAAAAATAACACAAAATGTTCCAAAATTCTGTTGCAAAGCATATGATAACTTCCCCCATTGCCCTTGCATTATAGGAGCTCTGGTTCTCAGTTAGGGAGAGGTCTAAATACAGGGTTTTTGACGATTTCTCATGACAAAGAGCTGTCAATGCTGCTCTGGGTTCTTTGCAAATATAGAAAATATGCATAAATAACATCTTATGCTCACAATCTAGGATTCCTTGTTATTATTCTGTTTGGTTTTATGTCTGGGGGCACAGATTTACAGGGGCAACCTTAGTTGCTCTGCTTTCAACACGTCATCATTTTCTTGGATCTGGCTATAAATGTGTTATCACATTTTCTTGGACAAAAGTGTAAAAATTGAACTTAAAAGAAGCTGAACACATAACTTAGAGGCTTCACTTTTATGAAATATCGTTCACAATGTTGAACAAATTTAATTGAGTGTATTTGTTAAATGTAAGAAAACTTCATACTGTACTTTCCTATTATACTCACTTGTCTGCAGTTTTTGTGGGTAAGAAGGCCATAACTCAGGTTTTTCACTTTGTTAGCCTTGTCATCGGCACATTGAAAAGCTAAGGCTAAGGGTTAGGGCTTAGGAAGAGCTAAAAATAAAAGAAAATATTTCGCAAGTACAACTTTCTGAGAGAGGTAGCTAACCTATAAGTCAATGTCTGACCCCTAAACGAACCTTGCAATGCCACTTCAGAAATTCATTTATAGCTTGTCTCAGGCTGTTTACCCATCATTAGTGTAGAAAAGAATCGTCCTGGCTGAGTGCGTCAATCTTGATGCAACGTGGAGGAGGTAATAGCTCTCCTTAAAGGGAATGTATAGTAAGAAAATTACATTGTTTAAATGATCTTTTTTCTGTTAATCATATTTTCTAGACATTTTTGGCAACTTTTTTATCACAATATGTAGTAAAATTAAAACTTGCTGTTTCAGGAAACAACTCATGTATATAGTCACAGTGGTCAGGCCTCCACCCTATCCTTTGTATAGAAGCATCTAATATATAGTGTCTGTTTGCAAAGGTCATTATGAAGGGAGGGGAGCAGGCTTAGCTGCGACATCACCTATTGTGAATGGTAGATCCTCTGTTATCAACTGTGAATAGAAGTGCAATCCTGTCTCTGATAATATGGAGCCTGCTGAAACTCTCCCTTTCAGGACAGAAAGTATCTATCTATCTACAAACACACACATATATGTATATATGTCTGTATATATATATATATGTACAGTGCCTACAAGTAGTATTCAACCCCCTGCAGATTTAGCTGGTTGACACATGCGGAATTAACTTGGCATTGTGACATTTGTACTGTAGATCAGCCTGGAAGTGGGAAATGCACTGCAGCAAATTTTTATTTTTTTTTAAAAACGTTAAAAGTTAATTCAGAGTGTCATTTATTATTCAACCCCTCAAACCACAAGAATTTTGTTTGGTCCCCCTAAAGTATTAAGAAGTAGTTCAGGCACCAAGAATAATGAGCTTCACATGTGTGGATTAAAGATCTCTTTTGCCAGCCTTTTCTGACTATTTAAGACCCTCCCCAAACTTGTGAACAGCACTCAGACATGGTCAACATGGGAAAGACAAAGGAGCATTCCAAGGCCATCAGAGACAAGATCGTGGAGGGTCACAAGGCTGGCAAGGGGTACAAAACCCTTTCCAAGGAGTTGGGCCTACCTGTCTCCACTGTTGGGAGCATCATCCATAAGTGGAAGGCTTATGGAACTACTGTTAGCCTTCCACGGCCTGGACAGCCTTTGAAAGTGTCCTCCCGTGCCGAGGCCAGGCTTGTCCGAAGAGTCAAGGCTAACCCAAGGACAACAAGGAAGGAGCTCCGGGAAGATCTCATGGCAGTGGGGACATTGGTTTCAGTCAATACCATAAGTAACGTACTCCACCGCAATGGTCTCCGTTCCAGACGAGCCTGTATGGTACCTTTACTTTCAAAGCGTCATGTCAAGGCTCGTCTACAGTTTGCTCATGATCACTTGGAGGACTCTGAGACAGACTGGTTCAAGGTTCTATGGTCTGATGAGACCAAGATCGAGATCTTTGGTGCCAACCACACACGTGACGTTTGGAGACTGGATGGCACTGCATACGACCCCAAGAATACCATCCCTACAGTCAAGCATGGTGGTGGCAGCATCATGCTGTGGGGCTGTTTCTCAGCCAAGGGGCCTGGCCATCTGGTCCGCATCCATGGAAAGATGGATAGCACGGCCTACCTGAAGATTTTGGCCAAGAACCTCCGCTCCTCCATCAAGGATCTTAAGATGGGTCGTAATTTCATCTTCCAACAAGACAACGACCCAAGGCACACAGCCAAGAAAACCAAGGCCTGGTTCAAGAGGGAAAAATTCAAGGTGTTGGAGTGGCCTAGTCAGTCTCCTGACCTTAACCCAATTGAAAACTTGTGGAAGGAGCTCAAGAATAAAGTCCACATGAGACACCCAAAGAACCTAGATAACTTGGAGAAGATCTGCATGTAGGAGTGGGCCAAGATAACTCCACAGACCTGTGCCGGCCTGATCAGGTCTTATAAAAGACGATTATTAGCTGTAATTGCAAACAAGGGTTATTCCACAAAATATTAAACATAGGGGTTGTATGATAATTGACCCTCACTTTTATGTTTAAAATTTAATAAAATTCAACTGAGCAACATAACTTTTTGGTTTGTAAGATTTATGCTTCTGTTCATAAAACCTACTCTCGTTTGCAGTTTGAAGGCTCTAACTTATTTGCATCTTATAAAACCAGCTAAATCTGCAGGGGGTTGAATACTACTTGTAGGCACTGTATGTGTATATACATATATATAGATAGATAGATAGATACACACACATATATATATGTATGATATTAAAGGGAACCACCAGCAGTTGTGTTTACCGATCTAAATTCCCTGCGTAACAGTCCCTTTATTACATTGGACACATAAACAGATCTTTAGAAAAAGTATTTCGAAAGTCCGTTTATGATATGTAAATGAGGGCTTTGACTAGTCGATGGGGTGCTAGTTTCCCCAGACTAGTCGGCCCACTTAGCACAGGGGCTTGATAAACATGGCTTCCAAGAGCTGGAGTCATCACCAGCACTATACATATCTTGTGCTTGCTCGCGTCTTTGTGCACTCACATCATTGAGTGTCTGAAGCCAGGTGTACGCATCCCAGCTTTAAAGAGGCACACTGCGCATGATTATAAGTTCAGGAGGATCATGTGCAGTGCATCTCTCTGAAACTGGTACACCTGGCTTCAGAGACTCAATGATGTGAGTGCACAAAGAGGTGTGCAAGCGCGAGATTTGTATGACGCCCACACTTGTAATTCATTTTATCACGCCCACAAGGGTGTGATAAAATGCTAAGTGGGCCAATTAGTCTGGGGAAACTAGTGTCCCATTAACTAGTCAAAGGCCTCATTGACATATCATGAAGAACTTTAGAAATGTTTCTAAAAATCTGTTTGTGTCTAATGTAATGAAGGGACTATTAGGCAGAGAATTTAGATAGGTAGACACAACTGTGGTGGTTCTATGGGCATTGGGGACCTGACAAGTTCCCTTTAAAAAAGTCATCAAAAATGTTTTAAAATATATGTCACACAAATATCCGATTTAAGTAACATGTCATTTTCTCATGATAACTTCCCTTCAGTATGGAGCCTTCATTTCCTGTTGACCCTTTTTTAATTTTCCACAGGAGGTAGAGGAAAACTATACACATGCCATAAAGAAATCAATGCTTGATTACATACTATTGGACCCACGGGAGCAGCAGAGGCTTGGAATTGAAATTACCCCAAAGGTAAAACTTTATTTTCCTCTTCCATATTGAAACATCTTTCTTCTTAAAATACACAATTGTCTTTTGAGGGATTTCCAGCAATTTATCTGGAGATTTTACTCTCTATAAATAAACTCCTAGTGGATACATACTTTATTTGGCAGTGTAATGAATATCTATAGATTTTGTTGGAAGTGAAAGAAATTATGTGTCTAAAAAAAGGGTCCGAAATTGCGGGTTTTTATTTTTTGTCCAGACACAGGTCATTTCTCTGTTTGATAATGAGGATTCACAGCTGAAGTTGCAAAGCTATTGTGGGTTGCAGAAAAAAAAGTGTGCCTTATGGTTGGAACAAATGAGACTTATATTTGTAATGGAGCTGGCCCTGTGGGAGCATTGTATTTGATGGAGCTCTTACAATGGTTTACCAGAGCATTTCTATTCTCAGTAGACTGCATAGAAAGGTGGTATAGCCGTGCCATCACATTTCTCACATCTATCACCTCTCCCGTTAATGTGATCCTTCTATGTACGCTGTAGATACGCATCTGAAATGTGCAAAGCTAAAGGGGAATGGTGGCAGTAATAAAAATCCTGTGGTCATGATGATAGAAAGTGACAAAGCAAGGAAGGAGACAGGCGGACAGGGCGATTTCATTGAAATGAGAAGAGTGGCAGCCACAGTGAGAGCTGGGAGAGAAGAGCTTTCAGGCAGTATATACATTCGGTATTGTTATTTAAATGATAGAATACCCCTTCTGATAGCTACTTGTATGTGTTCTACAGTCAACACAAAGTTACATTAGCATCTATTATGCGTAAAATATAATATGCAATCCATCATTTTATTACTTTTCTATTTTGCTATGAAGCTTATCATGGTATCAGACATGGTAAAACACTACAGAATATCTTAATCTGCTAAACAGAGAAAGACTTTATGGATATTATAATTTAGAATTATAGTAAATAAGATAGATTTTTTTATTTGTATTTTATAATATATATCTTGATAAAAAAAAAACTGTGAGATACATGATATAAAATGTCTTATTGAAATGGTCAAAATGCAATATTTCTAAGTTGGGGCAATCATATTTTGTTTTCCATCAAGATGTCTAACAATGCTGGACGGAATCGTTTTCCTTGGCATAAAAGTGTTAATGTGGCACGTGTCAAATTGATGAAAAGCTTGCACATCACTCGTCCTGTCATGACCAAGATTCTCCTTCACTTCCATAGAAAGTATGTTATTAATGATTGTAGAGTTAGGTTACAATTTCTGCTATATCGGTCTACCATATTAAATGGAATATAGGAAAATGTAGTCGCTAATATATGAATTATTAAGTATTGTCAAAGACAAGAAGCACCTGTTAAGGCTTAAACCATCTGTTTCGCCACATGTACTCAGTGAGCAGGCTTCACATACTGTAAATGACTATAATCACTCATTTTGACCTTCCACTTCATGACTGATCACTAATGTACTCCTGCTGATTTTCTAACTCCATTGACTCACTTAAATATAGGATATATTGCCAGTAACTAGATAATTGTATCATGCTCTACGGTGAACAGATGGATATCATCTTTTAATGTATGAGACTTAAATATGCCTTGATGACGAGGGGCTGTCCTATCATTCTACTGTATTCAAGTCTGTTTTAACTGTTTTGATTTCAGTTACTCAACTTTTAGCCTGGTTGATATTGAAAGTCTCCTGAAAAGTGTTCCTATGCCACTGGACAAGCTTGTTATACTCATGAGCAGTCTCGTCCAAAAGAGAGCTGAACTTTTACAAGAAACATGGATGAAGGAGTGTTGTGATATTGTAGGACAAAACAGAGATGACATAGAGTCTATAATGCCGGAAGATGAGGTGAGCTCAATATCATATCTACATCAAAATAACTCCACCCTGTTGTGATATTACAAGGTTAAAAGGGGTATAAGTTATTTTGCAATCTCTCACCAAAAAACTGAGCTAAAGGAGATAGAATTTAATATTGAAAAGTACAACAGCTCTGTTTGCACGTTGTTAGCTGATGTACACAGAGGCTAACATGGAGGCGTTAATGGATAACTCTTCTTTACATGGTCGAAGGAACATGATAATCTTATACATGCATGCAGGTATACAAAAATATAAGTCTTGTGTTACATAAATATCAACTATTGTCAACTGTATGATAATATTGACTGATAGAAGAACAAACAATTCAAGTCGGACTTGTCACTCGAAGCAAGGATCACCAAGCTATGACTTTCCTACTTTGGACACATCATATGAAGAGAACAATCACTGGAGAAGAACGTCATAGAAAAATAGAAGGAACAAGATAAAGAGGAAGACCAGCAATCTGTTGGCTTGATAGAATCAAAACAATGGCAGAGAAAACCATGGTGGACCTATCTAAGCTTGTACAAGAGCGATCTTCCTACAGATCATTCATCCATCAAGTGATCAAGGCTCAAGATCGAGCTTAAGGCCGTTAAAAAAATAATAGACTTATATCTATTAGTAGACCTCTAGATTTGCAGTTGTTCCTCCATTATTCACTTTTGGAGAAGATCTATCACCTGCCAAATAATAAATTAGGATACCAATAAAAAGCTCCAGTTGTGCATTACTCACTAATCACCTTTCTACCTCAAGACGATTTTAGAGCAAAAGGCTCCCTATGACACATGCAAGCGATGCCATGTGAGTGCTCTCCATACTTTCTTGCGGTGGACGGGGCCCACCTAAGTGTCCTTTATAAGCTACTCAGAATCTTTACAAACCTCTATTCTAGGCTCTTCAAAGTAGCCACCTTTTGCTTTGATGACTGCTTTGCACAGTCAATGTACAATTATCATAGTCATGAAAATACAGAAAAATCTTTAAATGAGAAGGTGTGTCCAAACTTTTGGTCTGTACTGTAAATATATATAGGTATATATATACCTCTATATATAGAGATATATATAATCATATCTATATATAGAGATATATTTATCTCTCTCTCTCTCTTTCTCTCTCTCTCTCTCTTCTCTCTCTCTCTCTCTCTCTCTCTCTCTCTATATATATATATATATATATATATATATATATATACTTTTCTTGGACTTTGAGGTAGAATAATGGCAAAGTAGAAATTTTCATCTATGTGTTGCTTTTCTACCAGGGTTTGCGGGGAAAGAAAATGGATCATTTATTTTGTAGCTTGGCAACTCTAATGTCCAATCTTCAAAGACGTATAGTGGAGACCTCTCTGACTGACCTGGTGGAAATGATTGAAAACTACTCTGAAGGGAATAAGTATGAAGGGAATTATCCATCTGACAGTCTTTGGTACCCAGTGAAACCTCATCTTACTTTTTTATTTATGGTATGTCTAATCTACATTTAACTTTTGTATCAACCTTAGTGAAGAAGCTGAAATATTTAAACTGTGTGATTTTTAAGGTGACTCCATTACCAGGAATCTTTCACCCCTTCTTTCTTTCTCCTTTTCTTTCTCTCTTATTCTCTCTTATTCCCATCTTTTCTATCTCTTTCAAACTAGTTGTCTTTAACCTGTCCTGTAACCTTTTTCTCTGCCTCAAAAACCAAGTAGGACTATGTGTTACTTTTTGTTTGCTCAGTCTATCAGTAGCTGAAAGCGCTCTTATCAGAATGGCTTACGTTGACAGTTTAATGATAATCTTCATTTATTTCTTCTTGTAAGTGTTGTATTCGAGGTATATGGCTGACATGATAGATGTGACAGCGCTCTTTGTTTTCTTCTAATGGCACTTAGTCTGCAAGACTGATAAAAAATCCCTTTGATGGTTTGAATTACAAATCATTATTTCCACACAAAGCATAAATATGTATGTTGACAGTGTCATGCAACACTAACTTCTGTCATTCTTAGCAAAATCCTGGCACTAAATCTGTGCTGGAAATCAAGCCCATTTGCAGAGCCGTAAATACAGATGGCAATGAAGCATCCTTGTGTAAGTTGAATAGGAAAAAGACACCATAACACATGCAAATATTTGACAAACACATTTGTTTGTTTATTATATATGGCATAATTTTCTTCATGAAAAAAACCCTTTACTTTCAAGCCTTCCCTACAAGGCGATCAATAACGTCATGTATCTGTGTGACACTAAAAATACACGTCATTAACAATGGAAGACATGGATATTTTATATTTTGTATCCCAACATATTTGTCAAAATTTGATTACTTTCTATTTTTCATACACATATGTTTGCTCAAATCCACCACGATTATCAGAGGTATGGAAGGTCAAATGGCACTGTACTTTGACTTTTGCTGCCTATATGTTGGAAGGGGAAGTATTTGAGGGGCTACATAACATATAAAACATTTGTCCACCAATAGAAAAAAGGTTTTTCTTTTTTCCAGAAACATTTTCATGCTTACACTTAGCTATGTGCACACAATCAGGAGCTTATGCGTGCTTATGCAGCGTCAAACCCACAGCGACCAGATGTTGCAGCACAGTGGATGGGATTTCTAGAAATCCCATGTCCACTATGCATCTGCAGCACACCAGCGGAAACTGACATGCGGCGCGTCTTTCAGACCCGCAGCATATCAATTTCTTATGAGGGTCTGCATGTGGACTTTCCCCATAGATTAACACATCAATGAGGAAAGTCCGCATGTGAAAAAAAAAAATCATATGGCTGTTCTGTAGCATCAGAGCCGCCGCGGCTCTGGATCGTGGGCACATACCCTTACAAAACCAGATACCGTCCATTGACACTAGTGATTCTGTTTCTGCAATAAATATGGCCCCTTTTTGCCTTTAAGGTATACTGTCTATTGCTCGATCTCATCAGACAATCTTTATGTCATATTTTATAACAGCTTCACAGAATAAGTAAAGGGAGTCTGTAAGAAGTTGAATGCTGCTCAAACCATGGCCAACATGCTATTTAAGGGAAAGCATAGCTTGTAAAATGAGCCAGACAAAGGGAGAAGAGTTTGACCATGGCAAGAACAGACCACTAAATGACGCTCTCTGGCACACCCTCTCTGGTTCACTTAGCTGATTTCTTTCTATACATAAATGGGAAAAGACATGTCAGTCACGCTCAGCAAGGTATGGTTCAGTCAGAGGGATTGCCCAGCAGACTCTTCTTTCTGTGTTACCATTCTTCTCCCTGTGCTTGACTTTTATCAAATTATAGTCCACATTTATTAATTGGTACATGGCAGGTATGAGTGTAAATTGGTTCCCAACTTCTTGGAAATTGTGGAAAAAGTTGCAAAAAGTCACACAGTCACACAAGCCTCGCTGCCGTAAAGTTGAAATTTTTTTAAAGAGCATTATTAAGCCTAAAAATAGAAAATGGCAGCATGAATATCAAGAAAGGTTCTCTTTAATAAAAATTTACTGGCAATTCTTGATTTTTAACGTTAATCAGCTTCATGTAAATCATCTTTTTATACTCCTGCTAATATTTTTATTTACCATTTTTACTTCTTCTTTAAGAATTTTAGATATTTGTGAAAATATAAAGAGTGGAGTTGGTGCACATTGATTCGAAGGACCTGGTCCATCGGCCACATCAGTAATCTATGGTCGCTGATCGGGAGCCTAAGAACCTGATACTACTTTCCAGTATCTACAGTTCTACTTTTGATTAGCCAGACTGGCAATTATGACATCATACCAGGTCAGCTAATTAAAAAAAAAAGCTGCAAATGTCGGGTGGTAACAAGAGGTTCTCAGGGCTTCCATCTAGAATACTGATGTGTCCACTGGGAATCGATTCGCACCAACTCTAATTAAGAGCTATAAACACACTAATATGGTTACCTTAAGTAATAAAACATTTTAGCATGTTTAAGCTACAATTTCAATGGTTTATTGACAGAAGAAAATCATGAGCCAGCTTAACGAGATTTGGTAAATGCTATCCATTTTATTGGCACTGTAATACACTGCAGTTTTTGCCTGGAAAATCCTCAGTATATCCTCGCTCTTTGAGCAAATCCCAATAGTTATCTTCATCTTCCATTTGCAAAAATGTATTTTTATTTGTGTCTTCCCTCCTGTGCTTTTCAGTCAATCCACAATGAGTTTTTTAGAAATGGGCAAAGCTATCTAGAAATCTTAGGAATTTACTGTATCAAAAACCTAAGTTAAGTTCTTATTATCATAATGTTTGTGCCCAAAGGTATATACAAAATTCTCTTTAGAGCTCATGCAGAGGACTGTATTATGGCTCCACTTTAGCTGTATACCTCCATGGAGATCCCCTTCTAATTTTATATGGAGCTTTCATTTGATGGACGTAATATGAATGAAAAAATGGGGCTTCCTTCTTTGGACAGTGCATTATTGAGGTTTTATTCCTCTAGCTATTACATGTAATATGAATATGGTAATGTGGCATCACAAAAAGGCAACATAAAGTGGCACATAGTGATCGATATTGTGTTCCTCTGTACGTGGTCATTGCACACATGCAGCTCAAATAAGTGTAAGGGCACATTCACACAACAGTATTTCTTGTCCATGTGAATAGACCTAGGAAAAAAGTTAATATTTCTATTAACACATAAACTTTTTAATGGATACTTGTGTCCACAGCTTTTAAATTATAGCATTCCCTATTCTGTTCTGTTTTTGTGCATCACTATCAACCATTTGAGTTGATAACAGATGGAACACAGAAGCCATCCATTTTTAATGCATTTGTTTTTGCGACTGGAAAACATGGAAACAGTCATCTGAATTCTTATGGTATTTTCCTATTTTCAAAAGTTATTTTGGTTTCTAATTATATTCCACAGACTTGAGTATTTCTATTTTTTTTGTCTATTTTTCTTTTATATGTACTGGTACGACAAGTTAAGATTTGTTTAATTAGTATTTCAGTGAGTGACTTAAAATTTTAAGATTTGTGAGTAAAATGCACATTTCACCTGTCAATTAGTGAGCTTTTTGTCTAGCTAAAGCCATAAAGATTATGTAAAGCCTCATTCTTTTGGATTGTCATTTTATGACAAGCACAAATTAAAGCAAAAAATGACTTTCCCAACGAAATGGACTTTTCTTTTTTGAATCTTAATGAGTGGATTACTTGAGTAGGTTTAAAGTCTTGTAGCCTTCATGGAAACACGTGCCAGTTTTTCAGCTGACATGTTAACGGCTTTTACAAATTATAAGAGGAACAATTTAAGTTTGTAAGACGAAAAAAGAACACTTGTTTTTTTGACTAGTTGTATCATTCATAAATTAAAGAGTTTACAAACTACATATATTTATAGGTGCAATTTACTACCATAATTATAAAAAAACAGTACAATAACTATAATAAAATATAATAGCATAGTTTCTCAGGTTGAAAAAAACACAATTTTCAGACTTTTACAGACTTATCCATTTAATCCAGAGAAAAGCAAAACAAATTCCCCCATGATAATAAATAATCAATAATCAAAAACTCCAAACTTTCTGCTGTTCAAGTTTAGAAAATATACCTTTAATAGTTGAATTATTGTTTTTCTATTACAAAGTTTCAAATCCTCTGATCGCTTTTAAACACCATATAGTAAAATTATACTATTCTGTCTGCCTGCAACATCCACAAAGGGGACCATACTGCATACACATATATACAGTTTTCATTGGACTCAAAGCCAGCAGTATAAATTAGTGGTGAGTAAGGTTATAAAGAAGTGTATCATCTAACGTTTTGAATGTGTGTCTGTTTCTAAGTGAGGAATTTTCTTCTTCATAATAAACCATCTTGGCCTCTAGAACCTTCAGCATCTTCTGTGACTGCATTCATACCCATGCCCTGAACATTGTACACTTATTGGAATTGTCCCTCAATCATAACTGATCACCTATCTACAGAATAGGTTATACCTTTTTGACCTTTGGGGGATTATCTAACGTTTTGGATGTGTGTTTGTTTCTCCTAAGTGAGGAATTTTCTTCCTCATAATGAACCATCTTGGCCTCTGGACCCTTCAGCATCTTCTGTGACTACAAGGTGATACATTTTGGCTCTTTGGGGGATTTCAACACTGGGACCACTGCTGATCATAATCTGTTTCACCGGGAGAACTATTCAACATCTATGGGACTAATGGAGATAGCCTATTGAGCTATCTTCTTCAGTCCTAAAGACTTTCCATAGAGTAACAGTATTCTGCGCTATTAAACAAGAGACTTTTTATCAAAATTCTCATGATCGATGGAGATTTCATTATGAACAACATCTTATCATTCATCCTGTGGAACGATAATACATTTTAATTGTGGAACAACTCCCTTAAGCATAAGGTGCATTTAACCCAACTGACCGCCAGTGTTAAATGACTACTAATCATTCAAATACAAGCCAATAATAGTCTGTAGACATTGTCCTTGACGGGATGATATTTTGCCAAGAACAATCATTTTGAAACAAGTTTAAAAATAATTTCATTCTATAAGGAAACATTTTGCTCATTCGTCATGTGACCGGCAGCCTTTTTATACTGGCTGATTATCAGGAAAGAAGTGTTCCTTTGAATCCTCCTTCCCAATTATTGGCCAATGAACATGCAGCCTAATTGTAATGTCATTAGTAAAGAGATAAATGTCTCTTTTTCCATTATTGGCTTCTTTAGGTATTAGACTCTAAAGTTTAACTACTCTCACTATAAAAATCCATTTTAAATGAAACTTTAGCACTAACTGATCATATAAGGCTGCAACATTTATTGTGGTATCAATATATGTTATATACTTTTTAACCAGTTAATGTTGAATTAATCAAACTTTTGCCTCCTTTATAACGTTACATTATGCTTTGCTTTACCTGTTTCATTTCTGCAAATGAAATGTCTTCCCTGAGCAAAACGAATAAATGTATAAACATGACTTATTTAAATAGCTATTGTTCCCTTGTAAAATAAAGACCAACAGTAGTGTGTTTTTCTCCTGCAGAAACCACTCTTAAAAGAATCGGATGTCAGCTTTAATCCATCTGTTCAAGAGATTGTCTGTGGCTTTGACAATGTAGTGGAAAGTTTAGTTATCAGTGTCCAGCAGATGCCAAGGATTGAGAAATTTCTTTTTCAGGTAATTTGTTACAAATCCATTGTATTCATCTTTCTTAATCAATTAGCCAAAATGAAAAGAGAAAGTAAGAGAGAGACATTGTCCTCTCAACCCTAGCAAAATCTCATTATTGTCTAGGTAGTATGTCTGCGCACAAAGATATTGGCAATTTTAAGGTAATAGTAGTAAAAGTAATAACTTTTATTCAAATTTTGCATTTGTATTTTACACCTTAGCAATAAAAGCATATAATACAAAGGAAATAAAAAGAAAATGCAACAGTTAAAATGGGTCAGAGAAACTGGATTTGTTTCCCAAAAAGACCAATTAAAGCTCAAATTAATTTTTAAATTGACTTTGAAAAAAAAAGCTGAATTTTGATAGGTAGTTGTGGACAACAAAGCCAGTTCTCTTGTGGACAGTTAAATAAGGCCCAATTTGTTGATTTTGTATAGTGGAAAAAAATTACACTCATATTTGTATTGACAAACTGTATAAATATAACACTTATAAAAATTTTAAGTATGAGTTAAATTGGTTATAAAAATCTCTCAGCTCCCCTGATTTCTGCCGCTTTTTCTGTTTTGCACTGCGTGGCTCCATTGCTTTGATATTCACATTTGCTGCTCTTGGAGTGCAATATTTGAAATCTCTTCTTCTAGTTCAACTGGGTGTTTCTTCCGAGTGTTCCATGAGGGCATGCACTTTCATCCCTCCATCCAGTAAGCTACCAATCACAGCTTGGCAGCTGATCCAGCGGTCATATGGCTGCACATGTGGCCAAGTTGTGACTGGCAGCTTCTGTGAGGGAGAGGTGAAAGTGCATGCCATCGGAGAATAGTATGCAATCACTGAAATTTCCAAAAAGTTGATAATGGTGAAGAAATTATTTTATTTGTGACAACACAAAGCAAGCAGAGAGCAATTTTGCCTAACAAAAAGTAGAAGCGACATATGATGTTTTAACCCTACTGAGTCTTTCACCTAGAGTCACTTAATGCAGTGAAAGCAAAGGAAGTTTCTTCCTGTATTTGCCTCCAACTACAACTTTTGGAGAGCGCAGTGATTGCATACTATTGGCTAATAGAGGATCAACACAGTAGAACCTCCGCGAGTGCATCCTGACAGTGAGCACTTCAATTCTCTTTATCGTCATCAGAGAAGACTCTGAACAAGCTTGCAATTGGTCTGAAAGCAGAGATTTCACATGTGGTACTCCAAAGGCAACATATGTGAATATCTCTGGAATGGAACGACACACCACAAAATGTAAAATAGAGTCAGAATCAGGAGAGCTCATGGTTTTTTACGATTTATTTTATTCCATTTTTTAACAAGTGTCAGGTCCTCTTTAAATTAAATACTGTACATCCATAATATTTTAACTTTTTAAATTAACAGTCTATATTAGCAGGCTTTTAAATAATAGATGAGAATTTTTAGTTTTATAAAGGTAATGAACAGTATTGAGTGATACTGACAGCGATCATAATTGATATTAATTAATGGTGCTTAAATAAAAGGCTGATAATAACTTTCTCAAGTCCCAAAACTAAGGGATTTATCTCACAATTTAGGATAGAGGGTGAAGTTCTATAAATCACATTATTCCTCCAATGTAGTAAACTGTACATTAGAAATCTTCATATATAACATAGATACAGACTAAAATAATTGATCCACATTTACTGCACTTGCATAATTGTTTGAGACTTGCTAGACCTAAGTACTATCAGTACAAGCTACTGTATAGAAATTTTAGCTTCTATAGATTAGCGCCTTGAAGATGAGAGGGAGAATAATCAATAAAGATTTAGCATGTTGCCATAAGAAAAACTTTCCACTGAAATTGTGGAACAACATTTTGAAACATCTGGTATAGTATTTACATGTCAACATGTTACCAATCACAAAAAGGGGCTTGTTCCACATATGCTTTTGTGGGCTCTTCCATTCATAAGATTTCAAATAAGGAGCCTTATTTATTTAAAATTGTAATATCTTTGCCTTAAATAAATAGTGAGCTAATATATTAATACTGGGCTGACATGCTGTTTAATTAGACAGTTTCAATATTGATTATCTTAGTGAAATATGTAGCTTATTATTTTTATGATTACTGTTATTTGGTTTAATCTACAGGAAGGCTAGATTACTCAGACCAGCTTGATTTCACAGCAGTGATGCTTAAATTAGGCTTGATTACAAAGGGTAGCATATAATCAAATATTGTAGTTATAAGGTAAGGCATACATAATAATAAACACTTATCTATGTTGTGTAATAAGTACTTTATTCTTGTTACACACTATGTGCTACTCGCAGAAACAATGGATTGATAATTGTATTGGCTAGTGAAAGCTGTAAAGAATTATATCTCTCAATAATATAAAAAAAAAACTTAGTCCGGTTTCATATTGGTCAATTTGCTTAAAAGAACAGTAATTGGAATGGAAAAAAGTAAAACATAATACAACATACAGACATTTTTCTAAATACAAGTTCCATTGTTTTTTACATTTTATATGATTTTAAAGTAGAGAAGCAAATAGAACATTATATGTAATGATATTACTGTAGTACCGTATTTCATGTATGTGCTTTTTTGCTTTTTTCTACGGTATGCCTATTAATATTAAAAAAATATGAGATTATAAAAGGTACCTCCAGCCAAACTTTTGGAGGGCAGTGGAGCATCCACCAAATAAGACTCATGTTCTTCACTTAAATTTCCTCACTTCATGGATCGCTTGTAAAATAATCATGAATTAATTTAAACTAAAAGTACAAAAATGTATTGATATGTTATAGTCGCTGTTCAATAGTGCTGATCATGAGACCCCACTAATTATGCAAACCAAGGGGCAGAAGCGATTAGCTAATACTTCAGAATGAGCAGAGATTTATTGGGATTTCAATACCAATCAACACTATTGAACAGGGGATGTTCAGTGGGAGAGGGGAGGGGAAGGTAGATTGGAGCTTGACAAGCTGAAAATATACCTCGTTGCAAACAAATGTAGCTGGTGGGTGCCATACCTGCTGGTGCTTTCAGCCAATATGAAGAAAACAAAAGGGTGTTTCCAGCACATCCATCCAGGTAGAGTAAAAATATCCTTAATTAGAACAGTTTAAAAATAGGGTTTAAAAAATGAGAGGGAAACCCTCAGCCTGACTCGTTTCCGGTGCACATAGGCACCCTTAGTCATAGGATGTTGTACAAAGCCAATAGATACGTATTTATATAGCTAGGAACCAATCACAAACGTAGCATGTAATCACATTAAAGAAATAACAGTTGAATGCATATGATGTAGACTGCTTACTTTAAAAATGCAGATAATACAACAATTCATATAAAAATATTTTGTGTGACTGGATTAATATATACCCTTCACAAAATCAGATTAAATTTAAAAGATGTAAAACAGATCATTTCTATAGTTCATGCCATGTGGATGTTTAGTGTCTAAGGTCAGTATCCAGAAGGGTTACTCGGTCACTAAGGGATATCTATTGGCTCTGTACAACATCCTATGACTACATGCGCCGTAAAACGCATCAGGATGAGGGTTTCCCTCTCATTTTTTAAACCATATTTTTAAACTGTTCTAATAAAGGATATTTTTACTCTATCTGGATGGATGTTCTGGAAACACTCTTTTGTCTTCTTCACTACTGAACAGGGTCTATAACATATTAAAAAAATATTTACACAATTAGAGGATCACTTAGGCTATGTACACACAGAGTTTTTTAAGTGGGGCTGCTCAAAAAATGCCTGAAAAATTGCTGAGAAAAGTCTTGAAAGACTCTTTCTATTCATTTCTGAATTAAAACAATTTTTCTGAGTGTATGTTTAATTTTTTGAGCGTTTTTCTTCCTGTTCAGGTTTTACAAAAATGCCTGGTTGGAGAAAAGAAAGTGCATGTCACTTTTTTAAAGCAGCTCGTTATAGAAGCCACTCCAAACTGGCCAATTTCTAATCAGAAGACTACAAAAATAACTCAAGAAACCAAACTCTTCCCTAACACTTGTAAAGTGATTCAGAAAACAAAAAATTCCTCCAAAACCTCCTCAAAAAAGGAGCGTTTCCTGAAGAAGTTTCCATTAGAAACCTCATAGTTTTTGACTGCTTCAAAAAACTCAGTGTGCACATAGCCTTAGGAGCATTATGTTTTGTATTTTACCAAGAGGGTACTGCTAATGGAGTATGAACTGGGGATTCTTCAAACCCACATACCCACATCTACTAATTTCATATTTTAACTAGAACTTTTTGGGAATAATTGTTTGCATATTTTTAGATTTAACCCAATAGAGAAAGAATGGAACTATCATATTATTGAATATATTAGACATCAACAGGTATATGATATGCATGACAAGATTAAAAACACATTTAACTATATTTGGCCACAATTTTTAATAATTTAAAGGACATATAAAGAATAAGTAATGCTAGATTTAAGAATTATCAGAATAGATACATTTTATCAACCAAAATCAATGCAAAATTGGTCTTAGCTTTGCGCCATGGTTAGGTTTGCATTTAATTTCCTTGAACCAAATCTTACATTGTTTTAATGACTACACATGCAAAAATAAAATCACTGAAATGCTACCAACATTTTGTATACTTATTCATTTGGAACATATGTTGTTAAACTGCTATCCGGAATATGCTAAAATTCATATAAACAGGTGAATAATTCTTAAATCTGTCTCTGGTGAGCAAGCTAATGCCTGCTCATTACTGCTTCCAAAAATAAACAATGGAGGTACTTGTATCTGCAGGCTGTAGATAATCTGAAAATCAAATATATCAGCTCAGTACAAATCCATGAAGAGATTGTCCTGTCAGCCAAGGCGAGAATAAAGGCAGTGATTGAAAACAACGTGCATGGTCCAAGCAGGTTAGTACCTTTTGTGAGCTTTCCCTTAATGTGAAGCAGAGGTTTCAAAATGAAATGTTCCTAAGCATCCTGTATTCAGGCTTGGGAGTTTATGAAATCCAAATCTACCTATGCTGTTTTCCAAATGCTGTTTTCATGTACAAAAAATGTATAATTTTTTTCCAATATTTTTTATTACAGCAAACATTTCAAATATTTATAAGTGATACATTTTGTTAAAATAAGTCGTATTGATACATACGTTAATTAAATAAAAATATTTAGGTTTTATTAACTAATAACACATTATTAATTAATAAAATGAAGATATGTATTATTATCATTGCTGATATCATTATTAATAATAATACTACTACTAATAATAATAATAATAATAATTCATTTTCCATTGCTGGATCTGGTTTGATGTACATCTGGTATGGTAAAATACATTTTTAGATCTATATAAACAGTAGACTTTTGGGATTCCCATTCTTAACCAAGCTATTTAGTCTATTAGAAGAATTTATTCTCCAGGCAAGTTTCCTGTAAAACTCACTATTGAGTAGCAGGTGTATGATTCCAAAGTGCCCTTACAAGTGGCTCAGCGGGGCCTCCCAGCCATGCATCCACGAGAGACAGCTCATCTGTTTAATCCTTATGTTTTAGTCAACCTTCCTTATTATGCAGACAGGGCTCCTGATGCTCAGCTGCATTTTGACTCTCAGAATGAATTGATGGGATGCTTTGATCTTGGCCGTGCATTGCATCTGTTTCATCTTTCATCTTAATGCATGATCTTGCCAACCCCAACTATTGCTCCTTTACAGCAAAATCTATCAATATTGCTTTGTTCTGCTGTTTGACAGTCAACGACTGGATAGTAAACCTATGCAGATAATAGAATGGAAATACAATATTAAACCCTGATGAAGATCGGAATGTGTGTTAAATGATATAAACCTATAACATACCTGTTTTCATAAATACTACTGACAGGAGAACAATTGCATTCTGTTCTCAAAGTCAAACACTGTGAATTATACCTAGGAGACTGAATTCTTGATCTAGGCCTCAAGTGCTTTTACTTTGACCAGCTTTACCTTTGTTCAAGATAAGATTGATTAATCAGATTGTTACAAAATTACGATTTAAGTTTTTTTATGCTCTCAGGCAACTGATAACTTAAAATTGTCAGTTTATCATGAAATCTCTATCTTATGTTGGTTTAATCCTGAAGTACAAGCTGCCATTTTATTTGTTGCAGCACAATATAAAAGCTTAATTTTAATGGAGGGAAGATAAAATCCGATAGAGTTGATAGCTTTTTGGCCATTGCAAAATATAAAGCATAATCTACGAAAATTAAGATCTTATTAAAAAAATGAAATAAATATTTCATTTTTAGACTTTGGTACAAAGATATTTTACTACTATTAGAAAGGCATGGTCCAATATAGCCCTTTGTTTTTTAATATTGTTTTGTTATTATTGCTGCTGATAATGATAATATAAATGAAAACACTTTCCATAAGACCAGTTCTTTAGGAAGACAACCCCCTTAAAAAAATCTGATTTTTTTTTATAGGTATCGTCTTCTTTTTTGAGATGACCACTCCTCTAGAAAGTCAATTTTCAATGCAGTTGAGTAGATTTATCTCACCAAATGTGTATCTGTGTCAACCTTTTATTTGCAAAATCTCATGTATGAGATTATCTGTTGTAAAAGAGAAAAAATAAAAAATAAAATAATAATAACAACAACATTATAATAATCCTAGAAGTGATTATTTACTAAAGAATATACATTTTCAACAGGACTAAATAAATTGCACTCTTTTATAAGTTCTTCTTTTGAAAAATAAAAAGTAACATAGTTGTCTATAAATGTTACTTCGAAATACACTTTTTAGAATGTTTCACGGTTTGCTCCCTTCCTGCTTTCTTCTGTGTTTTACATGCCTCATTAGCAGATTGGCCAATCACATTACAGTGTGAAAACCAGAATGACATCACGATCTGATGACATCATGTGTCATGCCAGCCCTATGTATTAAACATTATCAAAAAGCCTCATAAGCAGTGATATGAAGTGGGGCACAAACGTCAGCAGTAAATGACTAAGAAACATTTTAAAGATAAAAGTAGAAAATGTTATTTCCACATTCAATTTTTTTGCTTTTTTTATTCCTTTAAAAATCATAATCTAACTCACCCTAAACTATGTAAGAAATGTTTTTGGCCTACATTGGTAATTTGTAATATGTTTTTGTGACCAGTCTTGTCTTAGATGCGATTCTTTGCCAATAACTGCTTATGTGGCTGAAAACGTTATAGCTTTATGGCTCAAGGAGTATAGCAACTAGCATGTAGTTGGAGGTTAATTTTTTTCTTCTGCCTATAAATGCTGACCTTGCATCTTATGGGAGGAGGGACAATAAAACTGTCACAACATTAATTGTGTTGACCATTATTGTATTTATCTACAGTGGTCATGCCAAAGTCCTCTTTGACAATACCCATACATATAAGCTTACAATTTTTTTGTACTTTAATACTGATCCCCCAAATAAAACCAAATACTTCTAATAATGATTAGAATATTTTGCTCTCTTCTAGTAATACCGCTATATCACATATACCTGTCATCCGGTTAATGTCCAAATGTATTCACATATCAAAGCTCTATCTAGTAGAGAGACAGCCAGTGTAAATTGAAGAATACCTTCTACTCTTATGATAAAAGTATAGGATTTTCCACTAAAAAGTTTAATGATAGAATATTTGGGACACATCTAAGCAAAAAAAAAAGATAAAATTCTTTCCATGCAATGAATTTTAATAATACATTTAAATAAAATATTTGATGATTTTAATTTTTGGTTATTATCAGATTAGTTTAATTCAGAATAGAAACATTGCCTCCTTCTTGTGACTAGTCAAAACTAATGGCACTATGGTGTTGCATTTTTGGGGATTGAGAAAAATCCACAAGTAAAAACGCATGTAATCAAGATATGACTGAATCAGTAAAGTTTTGTAAAAGCAAAATACAAGAAAGTATAAAAAAGTAGTTTTATTTAGAACATAACATACCAAAAAGAGCCCAAAAACGCAAGATCAAAAACATGATAAAAACGAGTAAATATCGCAATCAAAAAAGCAATGAAAAAACGCAAGTAACCTAATTTACTTAATATAATAAAGTAAAAGAAAAGCTGGCACTCGATCCTTCTTGAGAAAACTTGGTGTTTAATGTAACTTCATTCTATAAAGGCTAGAACCATCGAACACAGGTAATCAAACACTGACGCGTTTCGCAAGTAAACTTCCTTATTCAAAGCTATGAATAAACAAAGAGTTTTCTCAAGGAGGACTGAATGCCGGCTTTTCTCTTACTTTATTATATTGACATATTCTGATCAAGTTGCCGAGCATCCTGGTGAAGCCATTACAGGTGTGGTGATCTGTTGGTTTTCTTATGTTGAATCCAATTTTCCTGATAGGTGCAGTAATGCTGCAGAAATTCTGCAACATCAAAAACTCATCAGATACTCATAAGGGGAATGTAGCCTAAGACATCTATAGGAAAATATGGAATGGGGTCCTGTACTATCAGGACACAAAAACCTTGTGATTTTTTTGCTCTTCACCCTTGTCTTTTTCCGTTTGAATCAGTGCCCAGTGGTCTACGTTTATTTTTTGCATCTACCATCATGCACAGTTATTACTAACTGCGCCAAACCTCTTGGTGAAATTGGGCCCCAGTATAATATTAATACATGTATTATGGCTTTTGTTTTAAACAAAAGCTATAATGGTGTTTCTGATCTGTCATATGACAATTTCGAGCTGAGCTCAATGGACCCTATTGGCATCTGTCAGGATTCATTAGTTTCACAGCAATGCATACTTGCGCTATTGCTATCCAGGTAGTAACACCAATGATTTGAATACTATATTCTTGTTTGAAAAGTGCCTTAAATAGAGTTCTCATTGCCTTTTGCATCAAACCGAGCATTTTTCAGCTCAGACCCTTTTGACATTACATGAACAACTGGGGTATTTCTCTAGGACAGTTTTGTTGGATGATGCCCAAAGTGGTTTGGGTAAACCAGTGATTTGTAATACCCACATATGTGTGACCATCTAAGCTGAAAGAAGCAGTAGAAGTGTGAGTAGAAAAAAAACAATAGGATCCATTATACAGTTGGCTGGGAGAACAGTATATATTATTTTAATAGCATAAAAAACAGATACCCTATTTCTATTATAAAGCCCCATTTGTTTATACGTAATATATGTCCATGCCTGGTTACGTAACTTTGTAGGCTAATGTATTGCTTGCTTGACATAAAAGATTATGCCATATAAAGAGCACTGTTTCTTCTGACATTCATTGTGTGACCGTGCTATTATTGAATTCTAAAAATGTTCTATATTCATATGTAGTTGCCAGATGATAGTAATGTGGTTGTATTAAGACTTAGAATTGTACCCATTTCTATTCAGTGCCCCATTAATTACTTAGCAAATGACTATTATTTGTGTCCTTTAGATACAGTCTGGTATATAAGCCTTTTCTACATCTGCTCTCACCTCTTACTGAACGACGTCTAAAAATGTTAGCACAGAAAGATGTTGGGCTTAAGGTCTTTGCCAGAGAAGTAGACAATATGGAAAAACTGGCATCAGATGTTGCTTTATTGCCAGTATACGTGCCCATGAAGATGTTGCTGATGGATTGCTCTGAAATTAATCAGGTAATCTGATGCAAATTGCATTTTCTTTGTATTATTTAAAATTATTTTAACCAGATAATGTAATGGGGTAAAATGTACAAAGATTGGAAGACCCAATTTAGCTGTGGCATTGGAATTTACATTACAGCATGTGTCATACTTCAAGAAAAGTTATCATTTGTTGAGAAATATGGAGTGTGCTATTAAACAATACTAGCTGGACTTTGATATGGTCATAATTAAGCTTATAAGCATTCAGGAGAAAAGAAACAAGGGTTACAAACTCTGCTATCAGAAGAAGCTCACTGATTTATTCACAGGCAACTCTTTTCTACAGTCGGCTATGTACTATGATGCATAAAGGCTGTAGATGTTAAACAGATAAAAATTTTAATGAAATCATATTGCAAACATTGCAACCAAAAATGTAGATTCATTTAAGCTGAAAAATAAATTATCCCCAAAGGAATACATATTGTTCAAGATTAGTCAATTTTGAGAAGGGGAACAGGCGAAGAAGAAACAAAATACCATCCAGAATATAGTGTTGATTGATAACTATTTTCCCCAAGATGATTTGATATGTACTGTAAAAAGTAGGGGTTATGTGGGGGAGGAGAAAATATTTAGACTTATTTTCCAATAGTGAAAAATCAAAAGACATACTGGCAACAAGCTTTGTTTTATAGTACCATGTTATCTAATGATGGTTCTTATACTAAAGAGTGCTGCCAGATTTTACATTTTTTTAGCTCCCAAAATAACAAAATATCAGGTCATCCAATAATGAGCTGATCATTGAGACTCAGGTAGTATTTGTGACAAGCAGCCAGAAAGTCTTTGTTACAGCTTTCTGCTCTGTTTGTTAAAGAGGTTAGCCTCTACTTTAACATAAGATATGTTCTTGTGATAGGTCATTAATGTCTGATCAGTAGGGGTGCAACACTCGGCACCCCCGCTAAACAGCAGTTCTCGGTGTCAGCGGTGTCCAGAACTGACCAGTTACCCAGCCGCACAGCTCCATCAACAGAATAGTGGCAGCGGCTGGGTACTGCACATTTTCCCTCTATTGATTTGAATAGGGGGGGGTATGTGGAATACCTGGCTGAGGCCACTCTGCTGTAGATGGTGCAGCACAGCTCCATAACTGGGCAGTTTCAGCCACTACCGACACCGAGAACAGCTGATCAGTGGGGATGTCAGGTGTTGCACCCCCACCAATCAGTCATTGATGACCTATTCACATGTTTTTGCTACCAGTCTGTGAACAGCATAATATAGAGACAGAGACCATGATTCCAGCGATTTGTAATTTACTGGGCTGTTTGCTGTAGTATTGGTAAGATCACTGATTTTCTCACCAGAAGATTATCTATAGAGGATTAATAAACCTGTTACCTTGTAGTCCTCAATAGTCATGAGCCCTATATAACCCGTTCCACCCACTGATTGTCAGCTTTCTGCTTATGCACAGTGTACACAGAAATCTGTCAATCAGAGGTGTGGGTCGGGTTATACACAGCTCAGCATTCAGAGAACTGCTAGATAAAACAGTGATTTTATCAAACCTGCAGCAAACAGCCCAATAAGTGACACATCACTAGAATCTGGGTTTCTGTCCGTACATCATATTGTTTCCAGATGGGGTAGAAAACACCTGGTGATATATTTGCTTTAATGAGTTTTCTAAGTGGACGAGCTACTCTTTTATATCTATATTTCCTTAAAGAGCACATGGATATAGTTTTTCTAAAGTTGACTTACATAAACGGCAGTCTGGGTTTTGCTAAAGGTCTAATTGACCAGTGATAAATAATTGAAATTCTCTTCTATAGTGCACTTTTGGATTGCATAGGTGATCCTTAATATATGAAGGTAGATTTAAAAATAAAAAAACTTGTGTATAAAATGAATGGATTTAGTTTGTACAAATGTCACTGGATTTAGCAACGGTGCATTTTTAATATCAGAATATTTACATCACTTTCAGTCAAGCTTTAGTAAATGTGAGGCACATAGGAGGCTTTGATATTTAATACCATCTACTGATACAGAGCATACTCATGACTGCTGCAAAGTAACAAATGATGGTAATCTGCACTTCAGCAGGAGACTAAGCCTGAGATGCCCCTATGGCACTAAACAATAGAAAAGTAGATCAAGGTAAAAGGGTTTTCTAGACAATGATTCACCGGTCTTGGAGATCTATTTTATCATATTCCTTTATGGGTTTTATGTCACAGACAACCACATAACTGAAAGAATTTGGTTTTCAATTTCATTTTATTTACCATTTTCAATTTCAGAATTCCTATTAAAATGTCACTTAAACCTGTAAACTGGAAACAAAACCACTATTTACCTGCTTTCTGCCTTCCATTGGCAGGCACAGAGTGATAGGTATATTACAATTAGTGTATGTGGGAGTTTGGATGGCAGGCAGAGCTGCAGTGCTGACTATTTTGCAGAATAATATAATAGCTGGTTAGTATATTCCTGCCATTGTAAACACTTGCATTATTTTTATAATGACATTGTTAAATCATTTTAATGTGTAAAAATACTATTTAAAGAAAAAAAGAATGTCACTTCCCATATACCTAGATGAGGCTTCGACACCACTAATGGCTTCTCTGGGCCTAATTAAGACTAATGTACTGGAAAAAAAGATGCCTCTCGAGTGCTAGTAAGATTAAATTGCACAGATTTTGGTCCCTGGAATCCAAGATTATCTTTAAACAAAGCTCTCCTGTATATATAATGTATAGTGCATTTTTATAATGTTATATTTATAGTATAGGTGATGGAAGGAGATGCAAACTTTGCAGTTTTACATATGTACAAAGGAGGAAACCTAAGGCCTCGGTAATTGCTCGTGATATAGGGATGTGCTCTTGGTCCCAAATCTATCTTGTCACTCCTCAGAAAGCAATGAAAGATAATAAGTACTATTCACCTGATTGCCTCCTTGCTCCGAGACAGCTGGTGACGCTTGTCTTCCTGATAGCCAAGAGTCTCAGATCTAACACAGGGATAAAGAAGAGCTGGGAGCTCGCTGAATCTAAATTTGACAGTAGATGGCTGTGTAGAGGGTCACGAGGGATAAAATCTGTGACACGTATGAGAAAGGAACAAAATTTATCTATGATTAGATGTCGTGTTGTCTGACTTTTTTTTTTTGCTATAGTGGATGATTGATCGTACCCGCCAGCTGACTAATATCATAATTAACAAAGTTACTACGACATCTGAGAAGTTTAATCGAAAAATTTGCCAGCAGTATGATGGCTTTGTCACAAAAATCACTGCCATTGCTGAGTCAACATCTGCCCTTGTGGAGCTTCAAGACGACATTCTCAAGCTAAGGACTGTGGAGCTTCTGAAGATTAAGGTAGAGTCTTTCCTTTTATTTTGAGTCTTGCTTTCACCTTCTGAGATGACATTTCATCTTCTGTCCACCATATTGGTAGCTTATAAAAATGCTATTTTTGACAAAGGTCAAATAAATATTAGAAAATGTTCTTGGTAGTATACAGTTGCAAATTTTAAGTGGACTATAACATCTAGATATCAGTCTAAGCTCTGCTTCTTATGGGCCTTGTCATGACCCTGTTTAGATCCCTCTCGAATGCCTTTCACCATTTACTCTTGACATTAAAAATAATTTGTGTCCATCTACATTGTCAGAGTTGGGATATTTTTCCTCTGTGCTCACCCAGCCATCTATTCCGCAGATGATGTTGTGAAAATGCCACAATGACACATGGTTAATGAGCGTCACTGTTGACAGTGACTGAGAGACGCCTTGTAGCATACATTAATAGTAATACAACTTGTAGGAAGTTGAAGGGTAAAAGCGCACATTATTTATATATTGTCACATTTTTGAGCTTACCAGTTGATAAGTCAATTTAGATTATAAATTGGGTCCTTTATGGAGGTGATCCCACTGTTTCGGAGGTTATCAAGCCCATTATAGTATGGTTTAAAGGGTACATTTATCTTGTACTTTTTCTAATTTTTCATCTGGCATAGTGGCAGGTCTAGAACGCATAGACAAAAGCTTTTTTTAAATTTATTTTTGTTGTCGTTTTAGTATTATTCAGTCTTCTCAATTCGTTTCTTCTATTCTGAAAATTTAATCCTTAACAGTTGGTGTTGTGCAGTTGGTAAAAAGGTGGGAATTGTGGAGGTGCTTTTTCTAATAGGGCCATTAATGGGGCTGCTTTTACTACATGTTAAGCATTAAGCATGTTGGCAGACATTTGATGAGACTGCTCACCTTTGTCCCTTTGCTGGTGGATTTGATGCAAATGCTGGTCCATTTCTTTCAATTCCTAGGATAAACTGGCAGTAGCTGCAGAAAACCTGCTTTTCCTAATGGACTATGCATCCTTATCAAAGGAGGACATTATTCTAAATGGAAACACGTTTTCTTGGCCTCAGAGAATCATTCCTATCATTAGTGGCAGGTAATGAATACTAGACAAACGGATTTTTTTCATATACTTAGTGTCTCCGAGAATGTAATAAGAGCTTCCTATACTGAATATAAATAAGAAGTGGATTGATGATGTCACCACGGCTTACACAGAAGATTAGTCTGCGGGAAAAAAAATGTGACTGTTGTTTTACCCCTAAATCCAGTAATGTTTAATATAATTGAGATTTAGCCTATTGTTATATGTTAGCTGGGTGATGAAAAGAGGAGGATTAGAGGCCAGTTAAGCCGGTGTCACATCTGATGTACAGTATATTTAAAACAGGATTTTCTTCTTGGAATTGTTGAAATGACCTCTCTAATAATTTCAGTGGAATGTATAATTCTAATGAAATGTTAATGGCGGGTAGAAATAGGACATTAGCAATGCATAGGCAAAGTACTGCCTACGTCTTTCTTTCTTTTTTTTTTTTTGCATTTAAAATGGGTAATAATAAATGTCCTGCAGGTGATGGAAGCTCTTGCAGTTTTAGTGAAGATTAAATTTGATTGACCTTTATTCGGGTGATTAACCTCTCTGAAATTAAAAACTGTTTCTAAATTATTCTGTCCAATTTAAATGTGAACACAGAAAAAAAAAAAAAAGTAGCATACCAGTAGAGTGTATAAAAAGAAGATTCCATTTCTTCTCCACCCCCCTTTTCTTTTTCTTATGTGCTTTGCAATCACTTTGTCAGTGTGACACGATTGCAGAGGGAGCATGATGGGGCTCTGGCAAGGCTCGCTCAGTGGCAGAAGGATTTCACAAAGCGCCTGGCTGATGTGGTCATTGAGGTGAAAGACTTTCAGAAGAAAGAAAGGATGAGCGAGGCCAGTACTTATGTACAGAAACTCAGCACCATCAACAGGAGAATACAGGAGTTTATGGAGGAGGTAGGTTCTGCCTTTACCTTGCAGCAATGTGGAAAATATAGCAGGATTTTCTGTCTTCCCAATGCTCTTCTCTATATAGAACCTTTTGCATGCTGCATGCATATAATACAATGTAAGCAATCCGAAGCTTTCTAGAATGATGTAGCAGCTGCATTGTGTCTCATTTAAAGCTGCCTTTGTACAGAATTTATCCATTAACGTGAGCTTTTCTCTACTCGACTGCTAATAATACAGATAAAAATGCAGAATGCTGAATTAATCTAGACGTAGTAACGCTCATGCTATGTAGTTTCATTGCCATTATATTAATGTTTGGTATTGGGCTATCATCATTTTTTTAGATTCTGTAGACAAGCTAAGTCCATGTATCTTGGGCTTCACAGACGATTCGAATAAAAGACTGTATTAGGAAGTGCAACATTAGAGATAGACTAAATACTGATACATTGTTGCGTTAAAAATAATATAAAGCTTCAATGTCCTGCTGTGAACCTCTAAAGATACTTATACATTTGCCTGAATCTGAGTTTGGTTATGCCCTTATTAAAATACTACAATTTACATCCATCAAAATGACAAGACAGTGGTATAGGACCTATTGTTACTAGCTATATTCTCTTGTATGACCTATGTTTACTAGTCACATTGTCCTGTATGACCTACACATACAAACTATTGCCTCCTTGACCTACTTCATGAAAGGACACATTAAGAGGCATTTATTAGGTAGTGCCAAGTCCTTACTAGTTTTTCTATTGCCTTTGAATGGCACATGGAAGATTATTATGGCACACTTGCTCATTTGTAGCCTTAACTAAACTTAGTCAAGTTGTATAGTCCTCAATGTCTTGCTATTAGACAAGCACAAATATATAATATAGTATGTCTTGATGGTCGGCTTGTCATGTTTTCATGTTCCACTATGTGCATAGCACAGTTGCAGTTGAATATGAGTGTATACTATTATATGCTAATGAATACCTGTGCGTTGCATCCTCAATAAAGTGCATACGTTCCTATATTATAAATATATAGCCATTGTATAAATTTCTAATCATCACACTTACATAGCAGCCAGGTTGTTGTGTGACATTTTCAGTTATTTGGCAGAAATCTCAACCTTAAATAATACTATTTAGAACTAATTGGATATGAAAAAGTAAAAACTCCCTTCACCTAGCCAGAATACTAAGGAAAAATATATTTTATTCACCATTTTTAATTATAAGCGACATACTTATTCCATTTACTTTTGCATTGCATTGCATTATTGCATTTTACTGATAGAAACTCAATGCCCAGCAAATTTTGGGATTCTTCTTGGAGTACAGTAGAAAGCTGCTGATATCCTTTAACATACCTGCAAGGGTGGAAGACACTTTAAGAGGTAACAATTCCAGTTGAGCAAAAATGATCAGATTTCTGGTTTTCATCTTTCAGAGAGCTCGTATTAACAAAGAGGAGGAGCTACTGGGAATCGAGCAAATGGGCACTTATAGTCAAATATCAGAGATCTGTAAATTAAAGGAGCCCTATGAGACACTGTGGACCACAGCCCTGCACTTCAGCACTCATTACGACAAATGGATGAACGGTCCATTGCTACAGGTCAATGCAGAAGAGGTGGAAGAGGAGGTGAGTGATAAGTCATTTGACTCCATCCAGTTACAGATACAGAAGTGTCAGCTAGGGCTATTAATCACTATTGTCCTGCAGCCCCAGTATATGACATCTGATTTTAAGATACACTTAAGCTTATACTATCTTTGAAAGTCTTGGAATAATCTTCAGAAAGGGAGCTGTCCATTCCTGAAAGGAAGACTAATGTGCTGCTTTGTTGTAAAATCAATTTAAATTTAGATTTTATTGGTCTAATATGACATGAATTACCCTGAGCATGGCAATATGATAGATGAGTCCTGCAGAACGGTAAAAAAAAAAAAAAAAATCAATAACTGCTTTCTGAAAAAAACATGTTTGTCATCAGGTGCAGAATTTATGGAAGACTAGTTACAAGTTGACAAAAGCATTTTATCACCCGGACTTACACGGACCTCTTAAAGTAGCTACAACCATTAAGACCAAGCTCGAGAAGTTTAAAATCAACATGCCGCTTGTAACAGCTTTGTGTACGCCGGGGATCAAGCCAAGACATTGGGATCTTATGAGTGAAAAGGTGATAGTACAAAGTGTCAGCTTATTCTTGGTTACATTTTGCCTTTTCTTTCCATTCTAGGCATATCATTATCTGATACAATAACGTATGTTTTGACATGTGCTGCATGTGTGGTAGGAGGCATCATCGTATATGTGTAAATTTAGCCGTGTGTCTCATTCTCCACTGCTATGTAATTGGCATAAGCTTACTGCAGTAAATTGAAATTAAGTGATCTTCTATGGCTAGCTGTTACATGGTATGGGCAATTCCATATCCAGATTAGTCCTGCTAATACTGTTTCTGCTACATAAATGTAAATCATTTCTAATTACCAGTGAAAACATTTATGGCACAAACAGGCAGGTTCCCACTAATATAGAGCAATTAAATACTCAGCTTCAATTTGTCAATTTTGCTCACACACATTACTCACACACATTCCTCTTTTTCTCCTTTCCCGATGTCTTGTAGAAGGAAATAGGCTATTTCTTTTATGAATATTACCAAAGATTCCCGCTTCCCTCCTCCCCTAAATTACAGACTTTTTGCATAAATGGGCCTAATTACCTGAATTCAGTTTTGATTAGCAATGTTAATTGATGCAGCTGTGGATGCTATCTGTTTACCTAAATTACCATGTGCATACAGCAATATGTCTGAAAGTGAATATGCTAAACTGAAAATACTAATTAGCCATGGCAGATTGTTATTCAAGTCCCATCTTTAAGGTTTTTTTTTTTTTAATGAAAGCTCAGATGTGTCAGAGTTTCCTCATATTCTAAAAAAAATTTCTATATTACATATTATTTATAAATTTAATTTTGCTGAGCAGATGGGTAGATCAAATGGGGCTCTTCCGCACGCTGTGTAAAGTGTCATAGATACAGATATATATATTTATCTATTTATTTTCCATTGGAAATTATTCTTTTGTAACACTCAAATGAATTGGTTCATCGTTGCATTAAAGCTCAGTGATGAAAAAGCAGTTCTACAATATTAGCGGATAATGATACATTTAGACAATCCATTCCGAAACATAGATTGGTCACAGACCTAAACACAAAATAGGACATAAGACTGATCTTGTTTCTATAGGTCGATCAGCATCAAAATGTCCTTTTTCTGCTTAATAATATGATACCACATTTTTTTTAAATTAATGAATGATCTATCCACCTCAGGCTACATGCTAAAGGCCTTTGCTTAGTGTTTACTCTGAGAAAAGTTCCTAACACTAAATGTGCATATAGGGTTCCTATAACTTGGAGTGTACTTTTGGCCTCCATTAGGCTAGGATATTTTGCTATACATTGGGAGCTTTTAATGGATGGACACTGAATGAAGGCCTATTATGTGACCAGAAACTCTGCCATATTTTTTAATGATCCTTTTATCTCCTTTTAGTCCTCCAAGATGTTGAAGATGATAATCAGGATATGCTATACCCAATATTAGTCGCTTATCAGTCTTCTCCATTGTTTTACTCATAGGTTCTTGAAGTGCTCATTAGATTTAATGGTATAAGTTTCATGCTTAAAGGGAATCTGTCACCAGGTTTTTGCTACCTCATCTGAGAGCAGCATAATGTAGAAAAAGAGACTGTGATTCCAGCGATGTATCACTTAGTTTACTGGGTGCAGCAGTTGTGACACAATCAGAGTTCTCAGATGTAGAATGCAGCAGAGCTGAGAACGCAAACCCCGCCCACACCAGGCTCTCTTCATACATTGTCCATTAACATTGAGCAGCTTATCAGAGAAGGGGCGGAGTCTGATGGCTTGGCATGAGGCAGCTAGTCACATTAATGATAATGTCCTAGTGCTAAAACCTTCATTGTAAGTAAACAACAACACACAGCCTGAGAAGAGACACATCATTGGATTCAATGTTTTAGCCCCCACCTCATGCTGTCCTCAGATTACATTGCAAAAACCTGCTGACGGATTCCTTTTAAATGATTTTCATTTTTTTCAAATGCTTGTTTTTGCTTTTACTTTGTATATGTTTTTTTTTCACATGGATTGCTACCTCCTACAATAAGGAGGAGCCTATTTGTCTAATCTAAAAGTATTGGCAGGACGAGTAGACTTTAAGCCAGGATGGTGCACTACACAAAACTTTGTGACTGTCACCTTTCAAAGGCATCATTTTGTGTGTGTGTTTAGAATACTAATCTTCCATCGGTGTCATGAGTGATTGGTGTTTTAGTGACTTTTCATTAGTCTTTTGCACATATGTGACCTCACTCATATAGTATTGTCTGCTAGAAATGGGTATTTTCCCATCAGTTGTATCAGTAAGAAATGTTTCTTCCTGCGATTTATCTTCTCAAATAAGCACCTACATTGAAAAAAATGTAAAATCAACAATAGTGCAAAGGAAAAGTGAAGGGGTATTCAATGGCAACAAAAGGGCTTTAAAATTAGAAAATCAAATTTGGTTAAGTACTCCACCTTTCCTCTTCATTCATTTTGATAGGTCACTCCCGTAGTATTTCAGACATAATTTACTTATTAATTTTCTTTCCCTTGGGTTATCTTTTGATTTCTCAAACAGGGATCCCCAAGGGCCCTTCACACGAGCACAAAAAGTGCTATTCTGTTTCTGTACCACCATTAGTGATTGTACCACTGAGGAAGAAGCCTTGGGGTACCTTGTTTTAGCAACCAATAGATGACCCAGACGGATAGCTGATCAGTTATATATGCAGAAATTTCATGTTTGCAAAGGATCCCAGACAATGGGAATTAGTAGAGTTTTAAATAGAGAGAACAACCATCTCTGATATACATTCTCAAGTTTGCATTTATCTTTTCCCCCATTGTAGAATCTGTCCTTAAAGCACCACTCCAGTATTTTCTTTTTGTCTCATCGCTAGAGTGGTGTCACTAATGTAAGTTCCATGCCTATAGTAATATACTTACCAGCCATCTTCTACTGATATCGGTGCCACTCCGGTCGTCTTCTGTTGTGACCTGCCAGATTTCCATAGTGTTTGCTGGTCGATCCAGAAGCTAAACTCAATGTAAGTCTACAAGAGCCAAAATGAGGATCTCTTAGACTTACATTGAGAGTTTGTGACTGTTAATTCTGACTTCTGGTCAGTCAGAAGTTGCAGAAACAAGATGGTGGATCTGGACGCAGTGGCACTGGGAAGAGCAGAAGATAGCGGCTGGTAAGTATATTTCTAAGGGCAAGGAACATGGATCAGTGATACTACACCAGCGGTGAAATAAAAAAACAACAACGCTGAGTAGTGCTTATCATTTATAAAAAAATAACCTCATAATATTGGCCTAATTTCAGCATTTTGCTTAAAATGTTCTTTACAAATGGCATTTTCTGTCACCTAACCACTTTTAATAAGGTGCAAAACCCCAAAGAACATTTCCTTATTCTAGTTATTGATAGATTCCCAATGGAAACATACTATCCCCACACAAATTATTATATTAATTGCCGTTGTCACTCTATGGCAAATACATTGCAATTCACCAGGTGCTCGATTTACGGTACATAGAAGTAGACTCAACTTACGGTACATAGAAGTAAGTCTACTGTCAAAAATATTTCATGAGAACAGCAATTGTAGTTACAAAGTGGGTTACTGTAATTTACAATATGGTTGGAGGATCTCAAGTCCTCCTCATTGGCTCAATTCGCAAAATAATATAAGAATAGAAATGGATAGATCCATTACTTGCCACTTATACTGTAGCTTTCTATTTGCTGACGTTGGTAACACTATTAAAGAAAATAGATATGCACTTTTCTCATGGTTTTATTCTATACTCACCAATATAGCATTATTGATTATTTCCATGTTTCCTGCTATAAAAAGGGTAACCTCTCACAGACAATAGGATTATCTACTCAAAAGATTTTATACAAACCATAAAAATAAAGTATATTTAGTAGTTTGATCAATGTGTTAACCATGTTGCACTGTTTCCTGTTGGTGGCATTATCTTCTCATATTACTGTGAATTTAGATACACATTTAGATATTTTGGTATTATTGATATGTAGTATTGCCAAAAATATCAAATCGTTCATACTCATTCCAGCAAACATCAGTTTAAAATATTAAAGGGGTTGTTTCATGCTAACAACTTGGCAAAAAGTTGGTATCTCCAAGAGAAGTGGATGACCATGTATGACATGCATGGACTAAGTCGAAATTTCTTAGTGGTTTCTTGGTCGAGCTCAAAGTGTGAACTTGTTAAACTTGAAGTGAGTGAGTATAAATCTGCGCTGCCAATGGACCAAAATAGAGTGAACCACCGGAATTGTTTAAATGCAGTTTTTATTTGTCAAAGCATTTCAAAGTAAACAAATTTTTCATAAGCATAAACCACAATGATACAACTTTTACAAGTTTATCCATATTGTGGATCTGCAGCAGCCAACTTTCTAAGCTTGTATCCCGGTTGTGGCTGTCACAACTCTACAGGGTGAGTAGAATTCGCTTTTTACCTTCCCTTTTTAACCTCGATAAGACCCTATTGCGCTTATTGTCTCTTAAGGTTTTTAATACACTCAAACTCAAAGTGTGGAGTCATGAGTGGGTGGCCACTTTCTATGATGCCGATATGCCCAAAGATATATAGATATATGGAGATTTAAAACAACACCCTTAAGGGACTCACAAAACAAGTCCTGGATTATGATTAGAGAAAACACAGTGCTTAGATCTGCTAAGGTAAGTATGTAGCTTAGATGTGTAGAGACAAATATAACAGTTCAACAGAAAGAAACAGTGCCTTTCCCAATAGCTGAAACCATGAAGCTTATTTTCCATGGCTTGCTTGTAAACTGATGGTTGGAATATGATTATACTCTTGAAGAAGGGGTCTAACTATTTTTTTTCTACAAGTGAGGCTTGCTGTCTTGTAGTTGACTTAATGTTCAGATGAGCCCTAAGCAAACATTCTTTACATTATAAGACTTTGAATTGCCTGAAGTAAGAAGTGGCATCTTCTCAGCAGGCATCTTTATCTATGTTGCGTTCTCATTCTCAATGGTGCCATGTTAGCACTGTACCACCTGCTAGGCCATTAACATTGGCAACATATCTAGATGTAGACGCTGTAGAGATGGCAGCAAGTACCTACAGATTACTTTAATTTGCTTGACATCACATTTTACTTTTAGCACAATATTTTTTGTACAAAATATATCATCTACAAGAAAATGCCACATTAATTGTACAGTGTTCTGTTTCAAATATCTAAGAGTTTTCCTGACATTCTTTTCAATTACATGCTCAACTCTCTTCTTTGCTGTATGCAGTAATCCGCTTCTGGAGTGTGGGCATAGTTCAAGTATGGTTGTTTCCAGAGCCTACCTGCTTTAATTACACGTAAACTTTGGCCCCACTATCAGTATTCGGTCAGTATTTTTCCTCAGCATTTGTAAGTCAAAACCAGGTGAAGAACAATCAGAGAAAAGGTATAATAGAAACAAGTCACCAATTCTGCATTTATCACCCACTCCTGGTTTTGACTTACAAATGCCGTGGAGAAATACTGACCAAATACTGATAGTGGGGACATAGCCTTAGATACAAATCAGTAAATTAATTATTTTAGCTGACATACATATTCAGTTGTTTTTTTCTCCATGTCTTAGGCCTGTAAAACAAGCATGCTTATCTCATACCTTGGTTTTCTATAATATACATTTCAGCTCTTTCCTGATGACTGAATATCTGAATTATTTATCAGCATTGCAACATCGACCACTGGCAATACATCATTGTTATAGAAACTTGGCCCCAAAGGAGAATTTTATATTAAAATCACGTCCTTCCTTTAGAAAACACTCCTCATGCTCGGTGTCCGTCACAGATGAAAATGACATCATGAGAGGAGACGGAAAATACTGAGTAATAAATTGGGCAAACTAACAGCACCGTGACATCCTATTTTATCTTTCAGTAATTACTTTCTGCAGTTCATAAATGCTCCTACAACTCAAGTCTACGGGCCTATTTTTCAAAGGCTAGATTAACTAGTTTCATTTAAGTGCTGCTTGTTGCATCATTTCACATATAAGACTGGAATAAATGCTCTTGAAACTTCCAGCTGCAAGTGAAACGCTCATTTCATAAGGTTTATTTTATTTTCTGTGTTATGTTGTTCTACTTACATGAGGCTTCCTAAATTGAATTTAAGGATTTAGGCTCTGGGTTTGTTCTTTCTATAGAAGCATGAAGTATCTAACAATATCGTTGTGTTCCTGAAATTTTGCATATATATACTGGCCTTTAATTTGATGGTTTTTAGTGCATTGACATAAAAACATGTTGAGATATATTATTAAGCACAACATGTATAATGTGACAAAGGCACTGGTCCAGTGCTGAAATGGGTTGTGCTTATAAATGTTTCTTTAACAAGATTGTCATTTTATTTTCTTACTTTTTGCCTGATCCCCTTCATGCAAAACCTAAGAAAGAAAACAAAATGAGCAAATACCCTGTAATAATGAATAAATAAACAGTAATAGAGCATGTAAATAATATAGGGTACTTAGTTAACAAGTTAACATTATTTTAATTAAAAAAGAATAAAAACCATCCCACCGTGACAAGGTGTACCCAAATCATGATGGACCCTGACTCTTGTAGTTCACCTGACTAATGTGTTAGCAGATATCAAAATAGATGGGGGCAGAGCAGGATCCAGATCCTTTTCCCCTTTATAGTAAGAGAGGTTATGCCCAACTTTGAATCTTCGGTGTTGATCATTTATGTTGCTTTTCTAAATTGTACCGTATACAAACTTTGACATTTGTCAAATATTGTCTTTGTGAGGAACATTTGTTGATTCTAAAGGTGCCAATACACCTTAGAGAGAGTAGCTGTTCCCTTGTTATCTTTCCAGACTACTACCCCTTTTACATAAATATTGTGCCCATTTGGTCCATGACTATTCCTGCTAAGTCTCCTATTCATTGATATACAAGTTTACTTGGTTCAGCCAAGTGATCATGTATTTTAAATGGGAAGAGGGGAGTAAAACTCTGCCAGACATTTCTGGTAGAAGCTTCATTTCCTTTAGAGCAAAAGCATAAGGTTCTAATATTCAACAAGCAATATTTTTCTTTACCCTAACATATTTTCTTCTTTCGCCTCATACAGATATTTTGGCTGTCTTAAACCTATAAAAACACATTGGGTCCAGCCTACTTTTTGCTTGTAGGACTCACCAGTGTATGCAATCTAAGGCATGTCAATACTGGGGTAATATGTTTATGTCACTTTGAGAGAGAACAAGTTTGCTAATTTAACAATCTGATCAAGCCATTGGTGTATTGTCATTAAAAACCTTGGGGTAGTAACAAGATTATGACTTATATTATTTTTATTATAACACGTCAGAGCCAATTAACCATATTTTGGTGTAAGTTGTATCAATAAACTATTAATAATAGATTTCCTTTCTCAATAATAATTTTATGAAAATATATTTGGGCTTTCAAAAATAATTAGCCATTTTTCATATACACTGACCTATTGTTCCAGCTTCCTATTTTTATCTTAGCCATTAGTAAGAATTGTTTTAAGAAAAGTCTCTTGTCTGGGTCTTGCACTGTGTGTGGTATTGCTGTGTGACATGTACCATCTGGTATATTTTTATCCATAGGTCGGGTTTAACATCACTCCACATGAAGGTACCTCTCTTTTTGAAATTCTGCACCTTGGCCTTCAAAAATACCTTGACGATCTAAATCAGATCAGTTTGCAAGCCAGCAAAGAGTATGCCCTAGAGAAAGCCCTGAACAAAATGAAAACAGATTGGGAAGATGTGTGCTTTATCTTTTCACCCTACAAGGATGGAGGCAGTCATGTATTAGCAGCTGTTGATGAAATCCAGGTGAAATACTTGATTTTATTTTCCCATGCACTTGTTATTTGAAATAATGGATTTATAAAACAATGTTTTAAATGTTTCTAATAATCATTTTTTAGCTATAAGAGCACAAAAAATAGGTGGTAGATGTAGGAAAAGGGCTGGGAGGCACAGAAAGAGAGGAGGGTATGAAAGTAGAAGACAGTTGACGGCCCAGGTGAAGATCTGAAGCCAAAGGTTTATTGGTTGTTGAGGCAAACAGCATAAAAAAACCTTAACATAGTTTTTCAAGAGCTATTTTTACATTTTAGTTATTAGGCGGTAGACTGAATGCTTGGCTTGTTTCCTGGGGGGAGCATTTGTTGCAAGTGATTAGGAAACCTTTATACAATTATAACAAATGGGTTAATCAATTTGTCAGAAAGCTATAGTCACAGACCCCTGGGTGAAGTAGACTTATAGTCACAATTCAAAATGTCTACAGTAATTCTGCTAAGACTTTACAATTAAATTGGTATACTGCAAAATATTCTATTGAAAATATTTTATCGAAGTGCTATTGACCATTGTACAACACCCACCGCTAAATATATGAGGTCTGTATGCTCAGTAATAAAGATGGAAAGGAAATGCAATAACTCACTTTGATTTATACATTTGAGCTTTATTTTCATTCTACAAAACAGTCACTTGCTATAACTTCTTTAGCAATATTTGCCTGGAAACGGGAACATACAACATCTTTCCAGCTCACCAAATCTAATAAAAAAAAGGAAAACAGCAAATCTGATTAATACCTATTGGACTTTTTACAATATATTACCTTCATACCATACGTTCTTGTGAAGCTATAGCATAACATCAAAATAAGATTCTTGTGGCTTTCTTATAGTACATATATTAAATAATACTGAAACATTTAAAGCCAAATTCCTTAGCATCTCTAATATTAAAACAACAAAGCCCCCCCCCCCGATCTACACATTAACACCTTCTTTTTAACATTAATTTCCAATTACCAACATTTGTCCTACCAAAGTAAAATAGGAGTAGGAGCAATCTTCTATAACTGCTGACTTCATTGGCAGAGACTCCCAATCATGTCTTATTCCAGGTCCTTATACGAAGTATGAGCCATCTTCTATAACCGCTGACTTCATTGGTGGAGACTCCCATTCAAGTATTCTTTCAGGTCCTTATACGAAGTACTGTCAGTTACACCCGCTGCTAATCTTTTAAGAAACTAGACTCCATAGTCATAGAGACATAAGCTCATGGAATTTGATTAGCAGAAAGTAGGCCACAATTTGCCATGAAATAGGGCATCACACAGGAAAATAGTAGGAAATATGATAGATGGCATGATGCATCTATTACATTGTATAATGTTTTGTCATGCTGCTCAGGTTTTAAGCATAATGCACATCTGCATGATCTATATTGGGATGTTTATAGAGATTGTCAGGTACTAGAAAATGTATAATTATTAAAACAGTGTTACCATTGGGTCTTAAAGTGAATGGGAATAAGTAGCAATACCATGGAATGTCCATGGACAAAAGTGGTACTGTTTTTAAAACAAGCGGGCCCTTTTTTCTCATCTTGGACAACCTCTTTAATTTGGTTGTCTGCTCATAGTATATTGATGACCTATCCACAAGATTGATAGCAGTCATTTCCACTGATCAGCTCCGAGTACTGCAGAACAAATTCTATTTTGATAAAAATGATACTGGAGCATTCTTTTGAATAGGAGCCGTTCTGCAGTACCCAACAGGTGCCACTACACAATGAATGGAGCTGCAGCACTGTTCAAAGTTTTTACATCCAATGACCACCGTAATACATAACAGTTGATAGGTGGTGGTTCCGTGTGTTGGACTGATCAATCTCATATTTATCCAGCAGATCAGTCATCAATATGGTGTGACGGAATAACCCTTTTAAGCTTCAGCTACACTTTGGCTATAAATGGAGAATATGATAGTGTTGAAAACTGTTAAATAGAGATGTAAAATTTGTTTAATTTATAATTTAGCGCAAAATGAAATTGATTTCTAGTGAAATGTAGAAATTCTTTACTATGCTAGGGAATACTTGGCTGGAGAAGGACACATGGGAAAATAGATCTCACCACTATTTCTTGTAAAGTATCAATCAGATTGTATCAGAAAGTTTAGGAAACATCTTTAATCAGTTATAGAGGATTTCCACATGAAAGATAACATTGGCCTTCATTAGTTAATGAGAAGTTATAACATTAAGGCAAAGTTTATCAATTATGCTTTATTTACTTTACTGAGTGTGGAGTTTTTCTAAGCAAAAAGTTCCTATAAAATGGGCATTGATATAGTTTGTCACCTTTAAAACTGCATCTAAGAAACTGATATTGAACTGTAATCATATAAAAACTATCTTAATTAAAAATGTCAACCAAACCATTGGTTTGTAATAGATTTATTTGAAGATGGCAGAACCAATATGGCTGCACTTCCTGTTGTCACTTTTTAAAAATAGTCATCACTATAAAAAATAGTCAATTTTATGTTCAAGGAATACTAGGTAATGAGAGTTCTTTTGTGATTTAACTGCTTGGGCTTTCTTTTCAACCATAACATCTAATTTCATTCTTTTCATCTTTCATCCATATATATATTGTAAGTGACAGTTGGTAAAATTGGAAGGTTGACTAAAAAAGAACATTTTTAGAATAGATGTATGTTGCACCTTTTAAACTATACATTACTAAGTCATGAAAAAATGACAATGTGCAGTCCTTTTTATCTGACCTTTTCAAATTACATTTGAGTATCAGGTGAATATCCCTCGAACCAGAAGTAAAAGGTTCAATCAGTTGATGGTTGGCTTTTAAGTTCAGCTCTTCAGATGCACCAATTTATCTATTCTTTTCATCTTTGCCTTAGATTTCATTCAATACTCTAATCTTGCTATCCTAACTTGATATTTCTCTGATTTATTTTTTCATTTTTTCCTTTTTTTAAGGTATTTCTTGAAGATCACATTGTTAAAACCACAACCATGAAAGGCTCTCCATTTATTACACCATTCGAAGAGGAAATATTAACATGGGAATCAAAGCTGGTATGTTGCCTTTTGTTGAATTTAATTAGTTTTTAGATTTCATCTCCAACCCACTTCTCAGATTTCACCGCCCAACATGAATCATGCTTCAATAACGTTTATTATAGAAAACTTTTTGACTTTGCCATCAGCAATCTGTGCAGTATTAAAAAGTATAGCATTTTTTAGGTAAAATTGATTTCACTAAGTTTTTATTATGTGACGTTAAATGCAAAAGATACAGTCCCCCTAGTAAGAAAGTGACTCATCCAAGTGAGACGTACAAAGAGGCAGCTGTGCTGGCTCATTCTTCACTGTGCTTCACCAAATAGAACAGAAAACAGGCATCTCTTAACCCTACTAGAATATGTGATTGCAGGGAACATATGAGAAAATAGCGGTTTGCTCCTATAATCATACGTAGATTCATTTCAGACATCTGTTTGAGGTCTCACTAGCATTTCTAAAAATAACTTCGTTTTAATGTGTTATTTCGTTTTTTTCTAACTCAAGCGGCTCTTTCAAGAAATTCTAGAATCTTGGCTCAGAGTCCAAATGGCTTGGTTATACCTGGAACCAGTTTTTGGATCAGAAGATATACGCAGTCAAATACCAGTAGAAGGAAATAAATTTGAGATTGTTGATAGGAACTGGTAAGTTTTTTTGCTGTTGGTAGATAATCACAATTACCATTTTACATAAAATGTCGTGTTCAGGTGTAGCTTTATGTTATGCAGTTCCATCCAGCTCCTGGGGCCTAGAACACTTTTGTTACAGAAGAAAATGCTGGTATTATAAATGACTTATGGTTAGAGAATAGTCGATCGTTGGAAATTCGATTTCACCTGCTCCATCAAATTTTCCCCTTAAATTCAATTTGCAGCTGATAAATTTGCACCAATCTCAATATTGGAAAGACAGAGAGACATAGACCGATAAAAATAATACATATATCAATATGATCTGTCTTACGCATTGAATCTGGAGATGGAATCCAGCTCTGTTGTAAATATCAGCAATCCTGAGCTGAAGTGTTCTCCACTGAACACCACTGATCTCGGATGACCCAATGGTGCACTAACTACCACTGTGAAAGGTATGATAATCTGCTTGATAAACTAAGATGTGATGGCATAGTGTAGCTGCTGGGCATTATAGGGAAATCCGCAAGGCCTCGCAATACTACATTAGCCCACTCTTCAATGCTTCTCCAGTTTGGGAATTGGTGCCGGGCAAGTTTTCTTTTTTGCAAATTCTGAATTGATTCTCAAATTGTTTGAATTTACTTGGAAATGTGAATTTCAGAAAATTTGACTCAAACTCAATCCTTTGCATATCAATTTGTTTATCTCTACTCATGGTAGATTGATTGCCTTCCTATGGAATATGCAATAGACCCCAGAAACTTAAGTTGCACCTGTACATCGTAGATATGACTATGCCAGGCAAATAAAAAAAGATTTCTTAATGTTAACATTCCTTATATTATGTCAGATAGAAAGATGTATACATCTTATAGTAAGAATTGGCCATTGGCGACCCACTAGGTGTATTCATGTTTATAGGTAAATTTATAGGTGTTTTTCTAATTCTTGCCATAAAAATACAGTATGTATCCATAGTGACATGATCCCTATTTATAGATCTATAGCATTACAGATATGTGGCATAGCTCTGTATCTACATTCATCTATTTGATTATATTCTCTTGTTTCCTTAGTGACATTCTTACTTTGCTCTTTTATACCTCTTTTTTGTTCTAAATCCTCCTTTATTTCATAATTATTCTGTTTCTACTGATGCTTGCAAAAGACATCATAAGCCAAAGTCATTAATTTTCTGTTAGAAGACTTTCTTTATGTGGGAACCTTTGAAGTCTTGAATTTTAAGCAGCTGACATTATTGTAGTCCATATTTGTCTCAGCCAGCATTTAATAAAATTTTCAAGAAATAATTTGCATGGGAGCCTTTTCACCTTATGACTTCTAAGTTGTAGGAAATAAATCTGCCTAGTTGAATTCATAGATAGGAACTGATAATTGGTTTTCTCAGCACGGTTACTTTTATGTGGGAAGGACATTCACCTTGGGGTTAAAGCTGTGGATTAAAATCCAATATAGATTATTTGATATGGCAAGCACTATTAGTTACCGCTATTTATTTTAATAACTTTATGATTTCTAATGTTCTAAATTTGCTAATCCATATGCAAAAAGTATGTATTTATTATTATTATGTGCCTTCCAATTGGTATCAATGTCTGGTGAACAAATCAAAATTGTTTGGATCTTCAAATTTCTTGGTGGTGTGTTCATGACTTCTAGAATTGTATACTGGTGGTTGCTGATGGTCGCCTTATCTTTTCTTGAACTTTTTTGCATTTTTTTTTCATTGAACTGAATGTTCAAAAATAGTTTCCTTTCAGGTCCTTTAGACTTTAAAGAGGCTCTATCAGCACAAAATGACTGCACAACCCAAATACAGGCACTTGGTGCACTGTTAGTGTGCTCAAACAATTCAGTGCACCTTAGCATATATTAATTTTTCATATATCTTTGCCCTTTTCTTCCTTGATTGAGGTCTCTTGTTTTACAGGTGTCAGATGGGGGGGAAATAGATTGAAAACATGTAGGACGGAAGATGCTCTGAGCACCTGGGCTTGGTTTAAACAGTCTATCTGTACTGATAGAAAATACTTATACACTAGATAGGAAATAGTAGATAGAATAGTTACACTGTGAATGATGGCTGTACACAATTGCATAGTGCCAGTGCATATACCACTGACACAAATGTATTTTAGCTGTAAATTATGAGGACATTAATTAAGATGTGCATAGTTTTTAAAGACATGGTAAATAACAAATTTATGTCTGATCTGTGGTGGCTTTTTGGAGCTGTGGTCATTTGGTTTTTATACCTTGAGAAAGGCGCCGGTCCGGAGCAGAAACACGTTGGTATTAATAATAACCGTCTTGGAATCCAAAGCCTCTTCATTCCCGCAGTGCAGCTCACCTAAACGTGCCAGCTTCCATTTTTTTTTCCTGTGGTGGCTTTTGTCATAGGTATGCCAAACATAAAAGATCAATTCAATATATAAGTACAAGTCCTATTTTTCCAACTCATTTTAATACCTCTGTTCCTTTAAGGCAAAATAAGCAAATAAAACCCATTGTTCAATAATTTTTTCAAGGTGTCTTAGTATAGTCTTCAAAAGGAACATTATTGGACAGATCTCAGAGAGAGTAAAAGATCATTATAGTTGACCCATTGGTAAATTGAAAATATGAAACTAGTTACAGACGTTATAAAAGATGATTGCTTTGGAATGTTTGTCAGATGGTTTTTCAATGGAGTGATAAAATGACCTAGCAAATTGGCCCACAATAGTTGTTATAAAGAAATAATGTTCCTACAGATTGTCATGGGCTTATCCAGTGTTACTTGATCATAAGTGTATTTTTTTAGAAAAGTTATAAAAGATTGGATTCAATAAATTATGGGTTGTTTCAGAGTGCATAATTTAACTATATTTTTGTACTATGAAAACAAGACATTTGTGGCATATGAGTTGTATATGTCATGAATATCTGGTAAGTAAAGATTCACTTCCGTAACCTCCAACTATTAAGTCCGACAACTCTTGAAAAAAGAAGCTGGTCATTGCAGCAATAACCAGAGCCTTCTACACATGTGCGTATGTGGTTCACTATTATAGTGTATGGGAATATATAGAACTGCTTTTAAGGCATATCATTTATGCCTTTATAAATGAATATCTATGGTTATAATTCCCTTTAAAACCATATGAGGGTTCAAATTATATAATTTATGAATAGTAAATGCATTTAAATACATTTAAATGCAAGTCACATTTTCTACATGACTGATAAAGTGGCCAAGTCACTATGAATGGATACAGTGAACATCACAAAAGATATAGTTAGTGCACATATTTAACTGTATGTTTATTAGTGGGCTTGTTTTGAGCAATGAGTTTAATTTTACTTTAGATGAACGTCTGACATTGCTTTTCATTCAGCATTACCCCAAAGTAAAGCATATTTATAATTGGGGCAATTACTCTTCCTGGGTACAGCCATTTTTAAAGGGAATCTGTCAACAGATTTTTTATATTTAATCTCAGAGAAGCATTAGGAAGGGGCAGAGACCCTGATTCCCTTGATATGTCGCCTACTAGGATTCCTGTTGTAGTTTCAATAAAATGAGTGTTTTATCAGCAGGAGATTATCACTAGAGGACTAGTTTTCTTGCGCCAAGTAGTCCTCTTGCTGAGTGTAAACCCACCCCCCACCACTGATTAGTAGCTTTCTATCAATGAGCAAAGTACACAGAAAGCTGACAATTAGTGGTGTGAGCGGGTTTATTCAGAGCTCCGCATTCAGAGAACTGCTAGATCTACAGCAGAGGAAACAGTCATTTTATCGATAGAGGACTAGTAAATGGACTAGTAAATTTGCTGTCATGTAGTCCTCTATAATCATGAGCTCTGTATAGCTACTCGCCCATCAATGATTGGCAGCTTTCTGTCTTTGCACAGTATACACAGAAATCTGTCAATCAGTGGTGTGGGTGGAGTTACACAGAGCTCAGCATTCAGAGAACTGCTAGATCTATAGCACAGGAAACAGTGATTTTATCAACCAGCAGCAAGCAGCTCAGTAAGTGACACATTGCTTGAATCAGGGTCTCCGTCCCTATATAATGCTGCTCTCACAGCCAAAAGCTGGTGACATATTCCTTTTAAAAATCATAAATTTAGTATAATAGAGCATGACACTGAAATCACATCTGTCTAAATTACACTATAGTGAGAGACAGAAACACAGATGCAAACAACACAGTGAAGATAAATCTAATCCCAATGGACCCATGTTATTGCATATAGGACTAATAAAGAGAACGGGCCATCATCTTGTTACATCATCTTGTAACATCATCTTTTTGTTTCTCTGCTTCACAGAGGAACAATGCCCCCTTTACTAAATTACACTATGAACACCAAGGGAAAACTGTTAAAAAAATAGAAATATTTCAGACACTTATTAAGCAGTCATTGTTGACAGAGCTAATAAGAAATGGACAATTAGCCTACGCAACATAAATAAAGAGACATTTTGTTTACTAGAACAGTTGATTTATCAAGTTTTTCTACAATTCTTAATGTTTTATGTATATAAAGAGCCTCCAGTAACCCCCAAGTGGTGAAACTAGGGTTAATGCTTAGATAGTATCAATAAACTTCACTTACTAGTTAATGAGTACGTGCATCCTTTCCTAACACTTTTAGTTTAGTACATACTTGTATTTTTGTGAAATGAGAATATTGTTTTGTGCTCTTCCTATTTTATTCTTTCTATAAATTTATGAAGTTGACAATGTGAACGTTAAGATGTATCTCTACACACTCTGATATGGTCCAATGACTCACAACAATGTTAGATTGTGGGGGCAAATAATGACGCCCAATTGGCAATTTATTTATAATTTTTTAGGAGGAATAACAGGGTAAATTCATTATGTAGAGTTCTCAAAAACATGACCCAAAACTGTGAATTGATGGGAAATACAAATATCAGACAAATCAGGAGTGGTGAGAGATACTATTTAAGTACTAACTGGCAGCTGTAAGATTAATATTAGTGATGAGCGAATATGTTCTGTTAACCCTTTTGGCGAGCATGCTCGAGTGCTCGCCGAGTATCTTCAGCGTGCTCGGGTGTTATGATTTAGTCACTTTGTGCGCATGATTTGCGACTGTTTGACAGCTTTAATACATGTCAGGAATGCCTAAGAAACAAGCATTCCTCACATGTATTAATGCTGTCAAACAGTGGTAAATCATGCGCACGGCGTGACTAAAACATAACACCCGAGCACGCTGAAGACACTCGGAAAACACCGGAGCATGCTCGCAAATCTCGAGTAAAGAGCATGCTCGCTCATCACTAATTAATATCAAAGTTTTTTCTTGTGATTTTTCCTCCTTGTATTTTTCTATGAATAATTTAATAGAATACATTAAGAAATTCTAATATAATATTAGAATATTAATATCAGATGGTCATGTAGCTTTTTTAAGTTTACTGCTATTAGTTGTATTATAGGTCTTAATTAGTACATATTTATTATATGCATGTAGGACAAAAAGAATGTCGGACAACATGTTTTCTTTTGATCTCTATGTATCTATTCTCTTGATTTGACTTGGAAGAACAATAGATCTAATTCTTTGCAAGTATTTCTTATTGTCTTTATATTTGTCTTATTTTGTTTCCTTCCACATCATTTATACCCACACAGTCCTCCTAATGAGCTCTCTCATTTCCCAATGAAAAAAAAAATAAGCAGTGTTGATTTATTGAACTGGTTAGGGCAAATAATAGAATAGGATCAATCCAGCAGTGTGGGTTAATGGCACTGAACAAAGCTCAGTCATAATTAGATGGACGAAGGACTTTCCCTTGTCCAATGTAGTTAAAAATGAAAAACCCCTCAAAGTGTATTAGAGAATAATGCATTCAGCCTCAGCAGAATTACAAGCCAGCATTTTCTATTTAGCCAAAGCTTAAAAAGCAGCTGCGTTTTTGTAAAAAGCTATGAATGTTGCAGTTGTATTTAAAGGTATGGAAAAAGAAAAGATCACCCCTTGTTTTGTAATAAGGGGATTTTCAATTTGAAAGCGAGAGAGTCTGTTGTGTGAAGTATGGTTATTACATTCACTATATTCTATTTTGCTCACCAGGAGGCTAATAATGAGGGAGTCTGTGAAGGAGGTCAACGCCATGAGGGTTATCTCACAGCCCCAGATGCTGGATAAGTTGAAGGAGGCAGAATTACTGTTGGATGACATTCAGAAAGGCCTGAATGATTATTTGGAGAAGAAAAGGCTATTCTTTCCAAGGTAAACAGTCTGTTTTCTCTGTCAGCCCTACATGTTTGTGTGAAATGTTTGTTTGAATGTCACTCAGGTTATCCTTCTTCTTGTCCTTTAACACCCTACCAGATTTTTCTTCCTGTCCAATGATGAACTACTGGAAATCCTTTCTGAGACAAAGGATCCACTTAGAGTCCAACCACACCTTAAGAAATGCTTTGAAGGCATTGCAAAACTTACATTTAATGCGAAGAAAGAAATTACCCACATGGAGTCATTGGAAAATGAAAAAGTTGAGCTGGTGATAAGAATAATTCCATCAAATGCCAAGGGCCTAGTTGAAAAATGGCTTCACGAGGTGAATATGCTTAGTCTTTGCTTAGAATTTATTTGTTATTTAACCCTTGCCAGATGATTACTCATGCTGCTTGCCAATGGTTAAGCCATATCCCGTTGCTTCTGCCATACACTCACTACATGATAGAACTGGATTTAGGCTATAGCCAGATAACCATGAGACCAGGAGCTTGTTTTTTTCGTATATTTCCTTGAAATATTTTCTGCACTTATAGTTTTATTTGCTTTCAACAAATAGTTGGTACTTGCATAGAGTAGCGCCTTATACTTACATATATTTACTTAGGTCCTATGATATCATGGAAAAGAATTTAGTTAAGGATTTTATTTTTAAAAATCTTAACAAGCAGTAACTAAAGTCACTATCTATTATTATTAAATCTTAACTATTATTTTTAAATCTTAGTATTAGTCAAATGTATACTTTTCCTCTACTTCATAAACATTTCCTAGTCTGAATTTTTAAACAATAGTCACATCACCAACTTACATGTGATATGGAGAACATTCACATTAATGTCGGACTAGCCAACAAAAGTCAGTGAAATTGAATAACATTTTAGTATGTATAGACTTTTCCCATCTTTCCCCAAACAACTGATGTTGGGAGGGAAAAGGGAATAGAAGGATTGGGCTGTTGGATTTCATCATTTCCTAATTTTTTGCCCTTTAGGTTGATGAGCTGTCACCAGTGCTTGACAGTGGCCTTCTTTCTTCTCAATATTGGGAACGCTTGCATACTTGGTCAAGCCTGGCTTGTATGGGTGGGATGAGAGTTATAGCTGTGGGTTCAATAAGAGTTTGTACAATTACAATGTAAATATATAGCTGTGGGTTCAATAAGAGTTTGGCCAGTTACAATGTAATTAATTTAAGTTATCTAATATAATTCACATTTCATTTGAAAATTGACCTTTAGAAAACATTATCTCTAAACCACAACCTTAAAAATTACATAACACTTTACACATTGTATCAAAATTCTGGACAAATTAATTTAATTATATAATCATAATTGACCACTACCTTGTTCTTCTTTATGCAACTCAAAAATTCCACTTTGTGGTAGACCAGGATCAAGCAGGTAAGTAAGGATAGTAAAAGAGGTAATTGGTTCTCAAGCCTTGATCTATGTTAAGTATGTAATAAATTATAATTTTGATTCAACAACACTGGCTGTTTTAATAAACTAGCTAGTGTTATTTCTCTGCATGTACTTAATGTATACTGTCAGACCATCAGTTTTCTCCATCTTCTTGTGTAATGATACCAGTGGTCTGTGGTTTTGTGTAGAATGAAAGATACACTAAGCATGTTCTGTTGACCCAATATCATAATGTTGGATGCTGTGTAGTTTGTGTTATGAAGTGTAACTGTTACCAAATTGTCCGCTTGGGTCTCCCATACAAAGAATGCATGTCTCATAACAGTTAGTGAGAGACAAGTTTATTTGTTCTAGATCTCTGTGTTGAGAGGGGTCTCTATTATCATTTGCGTAGATTGATCCAGACGTCTTGTAAAGTTTTATGTGTTATTTGGGCTGGTGTTTGTTGGCTTTAATAAAATCATTGGTTTCTTCCAAGATCTGCCACATTTCTTGGTGCATGTTAGCTGTTGTCTTGTCAGTTTAGCTGTCCCTGGTGTTGTGTTACATTTAGTGGCTAAAGCCGTTTTACTGTATCGTTTGTGTCTTCACAAAAAAAATTCCTTTGACAGTTGCAGCTTTGTTAATTTTTGATGTAATAGTTTCAGTGTGCAACTTGTCACTGAAATATAGTCTAAAATGTTTCGTAATGTAGCATGAAATTATTGGTTAGTTTTGAAATAGATGTGAAATCATGTGAAGAAAATAAGTATTGCATCCGATCGAGATAAATTCACTGTGGTGTTTTATGGCTTTTTATTCCTATGTGATAGTAATAATGTCTCATGTAGGGATGGAAGCCATGAAATACATTGTGAAAAGTCATCATCTAATATGGGGGCCATGAGCATGGAAAATGTAATGGCCATGGACCTAATAGACAGTGTTGCAAAAAGAGATCCGAAAAACAACCCAGCGTTCAATGCTCAAATTTATCTTTTCTTATATGATGAAAGTTTGAGCATTAAAGTATAGGCTAAAATATATATTTCTAGTGTTAAATGTGATATATAAATTTATATACAGTATATACAGGCAGCATATATGTTGGGTTACAGCAGACGTGTTGATTTCTGTGCAAGAGTGAGGCTTTGGACTACAGTATATTGATTCTTGTAGGTCACGAAAAGTGGTTATCTCTGGTGGCCTCCATTCTTACTTTTACTTCTAGGTATGTTATAGTTCTTCCTAAATAATACTAGGCTAATGAGAAGTCCTCTCATTTGTTTGCAGATGTGTTGGACACATTGTATAAAGATATTGTGGTTTGGAGAAATATGGTACATGCTGATTTCTAAATATATCACAATAAATTAGTATAGTGTTCAACAGAATTTTATTTAGGTCCGCACAGCAGCTAATGACTACATATCTTTGCTATTGAATATTTTACCAGTTCTGTATGAATAATATACAAAATAAAATCTATGAGTCTACTAGCTTGTCTCTGCTTTCCTTTCTTTGTGTCTCTGTAACATCTTACAAAAGGTAACTTTTATTTTATCAATACCATTTGGGGTTAGTCAAATAAGTATAACAACTTATGAAGAAAAAAGTTGTATTACTTCTTTCTTTGAATTTACTAATCCCAATTAGAATGTTTTTTTCTTCTATCAAGTTTAGGAGTTTAATTCTTGATGTGCTCTTTTTTTCCTTTTACCACCATCTCTGGGGGCATGTTTAAAGCGTTACCAGTACTGAAGTCTGAAATGTGCCGATACTACACATAAAGGCACTTCTTTTTTCTGACTTCCCAAAATTTGTTGACCAATGAGAAGCCAGCAGTTGTGAAACCCCATCTCTCTGTTATCACTGTATGTATACAGACAGAGAGAAGAGGAAAGAGGCAGCAGTATATATCAGCACAGAGTAATGACCATACCTTATGTGCGGTACATGTGGACAATAGCTGGAGTTATGACCTGCTCATGGGGGAGTAAACTAAGACAGTAATGTGACAGATTAACTAAAACTAATTTCTGTACCTCCCACCAGTAATAATGCCTCCTCATTGCCTATATGTCTCCCACCAGTAAAATGCTGCCACTATGCCTCCCACATTTAATATTTCTTCCTTTATGCCTCCCACTAGTCATTTTCCACCTCCGTACCTCCCACCAGTAGCAATTTCTCCTCTGTTTCTTGAGCCAGTAATAAAACCTTCTTCAACTTATAATAATGTTTCCCCTTGTAAGAAAGTCTTATTTGTGGTTTTAACCTGTTATAAGGCCTCCTCTGTGCCTCCAACCTACAAGAATGCCCCCTTTGTCTTCCTCCTGTAATAATCCTTCTTCTTCCTACAGATAGGTGCTAACTAAGATACGTAGGGTTTGGTTAATGTGAGATTACTCTATACTTTTATTATATGCTGTCCCATGTTACATTTTTGGCCATAAGTCCCTGGCTTTCTTATTTATACAGTGAAGCACTGATTAGAAAAAAAAAATATTCACATTGCTCTAAACCCCTCAATGGCATCGCAGGACACAGTCCTCATTACTAACTCAAGTACTATTTTGCTTGTTTCAGTTTCTAGTTAAATGCATTTATCTATTGAAATATTTTGATATACATTTGGTTTCTTAGCCCAACACATATTTTTCTCACTTTTGTAACTGAAACATTCCTGCCTATTTAGTCATTCTTTGCCTAGAGCTTACAAAGGAAAGATAATTTGTACCTAAATTATTTACTAAAGAAAAAATCTGAGCCCTACATTATACAACGTTGCAAGTTTCAGCCATTATAAGGACATATTTTTTAAAAGAAAATATATGTTGAAAAAGGCACATGAGAAGTTTAAGAGGTTGTCCACTACTTTTTCATTGATGACCTGTCCTCGGGATAGGTCATCAATTTCAGATCAGTTGGGGTCTGACATCCGGCACTCTGACAATCAGCTGTTCTCAGTGTCAAGGGCCACCAGCCGGAACCGTTCAATTGCGGTGCTGCTCGTCTTCCGATAATGGCAGCAGCAAGGTACTATACATGCATCTCCTATTGATATGAATAGGAGGTGGAGGTGTATTACCCTGCCACGACCACTATCAGAAGACGGAGCACCTGCGCAATCGAGCATTTCTGGAAGGCAGACGCTGTCTCCAACATTGAAAACAGCTGATCGGTAGGGGTATCGGGTGTCGGACCCCAACCGATCAGACATTGATGACCTATTCTAAGCATAGGTAATCAATGAAAGAGTAGTGGACAATCTTTTTTAAAGTAAAATTAGAAATATACATTTATGAAATTGCCCAGGAAAAAGTGTCATCACATTTATGAAGACAATTCAGAACTATGTGTCATGCATTTAATAAGAAAGCTTTGAGGTCCTTTTGTAAAAGAACCATGTTTTATATAGAAACATATAGCATTTATCATACTACTGTCATCCGTTTCTGCAACCTTTAGTTATAATCATCTGCAGCCTCTAATTTGGATAACAAAATACATTGTCTCAATTATATGTGGCTCTCCAGCTCTAATTTCATAGACATGAGAGAAAATGGCTGACATAGGAATAGTAGAAAATTAGTTTATTATTTTAAATTGAATTCAATTCACAGTAAATGTTAAGCTAAGCCTCAAAAAGAGCAAGTTTAAAAATATATTCAGAGATATTTCTCAAACTGACCTGTGTTCATCTATTTCAACTGTGTTATTTTTCTCTTTGTGCTTATTATTATATACTATACTATACTTATTCTTTTATACTATATTAGTATATGTTCTTACTAATTATCAAATATTGAATGTACAAGAAAATGGTCATATTTTTCATAGTGACAATTCATAGTGACAATCATCTGTGCCCCCCAGTTTTCTGGTTGAAATTTGCTCTTATCATAATGCAAAAACTGAATGGAATGGTTAAGTCTTTAATAATGATGGCAGTAGAACAGAAATGAAGTGTACAAATCCTAAAATAAAAAGTGTACGACCTGTTCATGCAACAAACATACTTTCATATGTGCTTTAAAATGCCAATACGATGATAAATGGTGTTGACAAAAGGATCAGTACAATCCAGAAACGCGTTGACATTTTATCAATTGAATAAAGCAATAAAGCGCTGTTTTTAAAAGCTGTAGTACTCGACATTTATCTATCACACGGCATCAGCGAGGCAAACTGAACCCTACTTTTTTCCACTTTGTAATTTTCCAATATGGCCTTGTTCATTTTTTTTCATTCTGAATGAGGAACAAAGTATTTGCTTTACAAATGAAGCTTTCCAATGAGTTAAAGGGAATCTGTCAGAATTTTTGGGGTACCTCATCTGAAAGCAGCATAATGTAGGAACAGAGACCCTGATTCCAACTATTCATCACTTAGTATACTTGGTGCAACAGTTGTGATACAATCAGAGTTTTTAGGTGTAGCATGCAGCAGAGCTCAGAAAGCTAACCCCGCCCCCACCACAGATACTGTATCTGTGTGCAATGTCTATTCTCAGTGGGATGCTTATCAAAGGAGCAGGCGTGTAAGACCTAGTCCCAGCAATGATAATCGTCTCCTGATAAAACTTTCATTGTAAGTAAACAACAGCACACAGCCTGGTAAGTGACACATTGCTGAATTCAGTGTTTTAACCCCTGCACCATGCTGTCCTCAGATTACATAGGACAAAACAGATTCCCTTTAGGCTGACTGGAATGCATTCCAGGGCTGATATATATATATCATGCAATAATATTGATAGCTCTGTGACTTGGTAGCATTTCTCCCATTAAGCATACAAGCCTGCATCTTTGAAATTATATATTTTTGTATGTACAGCCTAAAAATATCTCTGTAGCTTTGTGCTCCAAATGCCACACTATTTCTTGTGTCATTTTGACAGATTCTTTTTATTGCTGTAATGTCAAACCACAACTAACTGCAGATGGCATTATTTTATTTAGTGTTTATGGCTCATGGCCTTGTGTTATTAATGTTCTTAAAGAAAGACAGGATTAGGGTAAGGAGCTTACTGCTAAAATTATGAGGTATAGCTGACATCTCAAGGTTGGGGTAATTTTGTTTAAATGAGTTTTCTCAACATCATAAATGGTAAAAATTGCAAAATGCTTATAAAAAGCAATAACTTTATAATTTACTTGCTATTTACTTGCTCTTGGTTCTCAACAGCAGATGAATTTTTAAATCTACTGTTTCTCATTTATCTAGATTACCAGCCACTGGTGTAGTCTATCAGTGGTAGCTAGTTTCCTAGGCAAGGAGCACAGTGCTTACAAGTTCTCTCCAATAAAGCTTGTAAGCGCTACTCTGAAGCTAGCTGGATCTCTGGATCTGACAAGCCTTAGTGCCATTTATGCAATAAAGGCAAACCTACCTCTGCTTGCAGCATCAGAGACCACACAGTTCCAACAAGCAGCTCAAACATTTTTCTGGTCCAAACCATCAATCAATCAGGAGTGCACCACCACCCGGCAAGTAGGAAGCTGGAAGGCTTGGCAGTGGGGCATTCCTGAAGATTGATGATGAGAACATCCTTTTAAGCTAGCGGTGGGGAACCTTTTTTTCTGCCAAGGGCCATTTGGATATTTAAACCATCCTTCGGGGCCATACAAATTTTGCACTAACTCCACCCACAAAGTATGTCCTGATGTTGGCACTGGTGTCAGGACGTAATCTTTCATTGCATGCACCTCAACGTTAAGTAGTGAACTCTGCATGCACATGCTCATAGAGCAAGAAGAAAATAAAAGGCCGGCGGCCATCAAAACACAGCTGCTAGCCCAAGCACTCTGGTCCACAGAAATATGCCCGGGGGCATTAGGAAAGGTCATCTTGGGCCGTAAATGGCCTCAGGTTCCCCGCCTCTGTTTTAAGCTATCACATGCTTAATTGGATTTTGTGACTGTGGACAGTGTATTGCACACCAGCAGTGTATATGTATGTTTGTGTATTCTATGTATATACATAATAATTTAATACCATACAAACACAGATAAACATGTCTGGCTTAGAAAAGGTCACATTAAATAATTCAGCATTATTATCAATGATCAGATCATTAAAGCCTACAATCTAATTACAGGTGATGGGTTTTCTTGTGTCAACCAAAATTTGTTAATTTTTTTCTCCGTCACTTACCATGTTTGAGTCTCTTAAATGTAAACTAGATTTCATTCCTAAAGTTAACACAAAGTGTCTCATTGCAAACTTAAGATTCTGTAACAGTGTCGAATCAGATAGTATAAACAAAGATATATGTTCATCTAGACAGAATTGTGCCTGCAATCAGAGAAACCCTCCCGGACAAGAAAATACCAGTCTAATGCCATCTGTTATCCATGAGTTCACAAAGGTGCCTTTTCTGTGCTGATATTTGAACCTTGGCACACAACGTGCAACTCTGGATTTGTTCCGCTACACAAATGCATGGTTTGAAAAGGAACATGATTGTATGAGGTTACAAAAGTAGCGTTTGAATAATTCCTTATTTTCCCAGGGTCTCTGACTGACGTTTTTGTCAGTTCTACATTTTAACCCATATTATGTTACAGTACAAGTGTTGTCATGCACCATGAAATTAGAAGTCTTGTAAATGGTGTCCATTACCTTTGACACAATGTATTACTTTTGTTGTTCTGTTTCCTTAGACAAATAATACATTCAGCTGCAAACTCACATAATGACAAGCTCAGTGAGACTTTACTACAAAGGATTTGAATTACTGATTTTAATAGAAAATAAGGTCACCAAAACAATAAAAACTGTTCTGCCAGTAGATACCGCAAATAGTTATAAATCTGTAAATCAGATTGTTAGAAGCACGCCAACTTTTTTTAAAGGTAATCATGACTTTAGTAAAATATGGTGGAGGAAATAAGCATGATGGGGTACAATATTATAATATACCCCCCTCATATCAATTCTTATTCTAAATGTGGGAAAAGTAATTTGAGAACTAGACATGCTTTCCTACGAGAGATGATAGAATTCTTTGAAATTCAAATTCTCCAGGATCTTTTTTTTGATAATTCTTTATTTTATTGAACAGAAATGACATACATAATAGAAAAAATATTAAATATTAAAGCATATTATCCAAAAATAACATTAGGTTAAATTTTAAAAAATGACGAAAAGACCAGTAAAGTTACAAAATCCAATAAAATTAACATATAACAAAAAATGCAATACCAGCCATGTCCATAATAACATAGGTGATTGAAGTGGAACAAAATCGTAAGAGGAGTTGATCAATAGAGCAATACTAGAAAGAATGATAGCAGACCAAGTGATGGGAAGGGAAAGAGCATGAAGGGGTAGGACAGAAAATATGGTAGGGTGAGTGTGGTGTGGAGTGCAAATTTTTTGGTATCAAGCCCGGGGCTTTCTTATTTCAAGGTGTCCACATTTTAATGACGTGTACATGTGAATGTAATTCCCAGCTACAAAGCTCCTCAAGGCAAAATATCCAATTGCCCTGAAAAGATGTTTATAATATTTTGAGGTCTCCTAGAACTTTATTCAACCCCCTTTTGAGCTTTTTATCACAACCACAGCCTTGGTAATTCCAAAAGGACCTCAATATAGATATAGAGTTCAACGAGATAACCAACAGCCCATTTAATAAGACAAACATTTAATGCTTTTTTTTAATTACAAAAATAATTAAAAAATGATTGCTCTAAGTCATTTGTGATCAGGCAAACCATTCTGAGAATAACACAGACTCAAAATGACGGTGTCGCTCTCAGAGGTAACATCCTGTTGTGATTGAGATGTGTCAATAAAAATGAGCCATATATTTCATACTACCTCTGATTCTTCACCACTTACACACTTGACAAAGGCAAAAGAGGCCAATTGTGACCTGTGTTTGGCAGTACTGCTGTCCATTTCGTGCAACACTATAATTAACTATTCACAATTTTTTCAACCCCAATTATTCAATTCTTGCAAAAAAGGATGTAACAATCAATGCAATAGATAGCATGTACATAAAGCAAAATGTGGCAAAAAGCTGCTGTATAGTTGTGGTGTGTATGGTTGGCATATTGCATTAATAAAAAAAGTATGCAAAAACAGACATTCACAGTTAAATGTCTACATAAAAAAAAAAGTTTTATCTTTTTTTAACAAAATTCTATCCACTTCCCAAAAATGAGATAAGAAATTATAGATAGAAATCCAAACAGCCAGACCCCTGCAACAAGGCACTTTATTGGTGTAGCATATAAGGATGTGTAATTTGACTAGAAATACAGATGTATATAAAAAAGAATGTTTGCAATCCACACGATTTGTGAGGTAGTTGCAGTTAAATTTCTAAATGTTAGTTAATCTTCATTGATATTTTGAAAAAATAATTATTCCACCCTTCACAAAATGGATTGCACAAGATACAGTTTTCTGGACCTAGGAAGAACATCTTGCTGGTTTGCTGCTTTCTAGTGCATGATGAATGAAAAAAAAAAGTGTAATTGTAAATCACATGCAGCAGGACAAATGCCAGCTACACCATAACACTGATCAATCAAACTGAGTCTGGAACTCCTGCCACCAACTCTCCTACCTTTCCCTCCCACTATCAATTAAATCAATGTATTATTCACAGATTACTTAAAAAAATCTTCAACACATTACTGCCTGGAGTAATTGTCCAATACTTTAGGGGTTTCTCTTTCTACCTCTATTGCTGAGCTATGAGCTCTATTGTCCTCTCACTATCCTAAATCAACCTAAACTGGCTACTGTATTCCCTGCATCAGCTTTTATTTAGGCTGTGATAGTCACTCCTGATTGGCTGCATTATGCCATGTGACCTGATAGTTTAATGGGATTATGGGGAAGAGTGCGCAGTTGCAAAACGGTGCAGACATTTTTTTTTACGAATTTCATAAAATTCTAAATGAATTGTATTCATATATTATTCTCTTATCACTATTTTCTATGTATTTTGTTTTGCACACCAAAAACCCCATGATCGATTTGGAAAGAAAGAACTTGGATACAATGTATTTTAAAAAGTTGAGCCACATTCAGATTTTATACTGTTTAGAATAATAATAGTTTTATTAAAGCATAAAATGAAATCCCTTTTATTATTTTCTAGTGTTATTTATGTTTTTTAGAGAAGTATAACAGGAGGCACCTTCTTGTTTGCAGTCGTTATTTTTTGTCATAAAAGTAAAGACAAATATCTGATCCACACGAATATTCTTCCAAAACATATAAAAAAGAATAGTGGAGAACTTGTCAAAGTATCCTATCATTTCTTCAGTTTCACTTGCTAAAAGGTCTATGAAAATGAGAAGTAGACTCTCATTAGATGCCATGGGCAATGCAATCCTTTTTTCCTGTTTTATTCTCCCTTATTGTTTTTTCTCTGACTTTACCTATGTACAAAGAACTACTTTATGGTAATTGATAGGTTTCCATGTATAGAAACAGTGGGCCTCATTTATCAAAACTATATGACAAACAAATAATAAATTATTACCCATAAGCATCTATTATACAGCAGAGTTAACCCTTAAAGGGGTTGCCCGGTCAAAAGTGATAAGTCTGCAGTCACTCTCTGTGACTGCAGACTTATGAATCCCCCCAGTGCAGACACTGTATGCTTGGGGATTCGCCGATTTCCGACCTGGTAATGGAGGGTATGTATAAATGTATAAATTAAACATACCCCCAGTCCCAGTCAGTGGGCATATCCTTGCTCTCCATTCACTTGTATTGAGCAAGGCTGCACCTTCTAGTTGGACACGCCCACTGACTGTCCATGTCACTAGATGGGGCGTGGCCACGCTCCATACAAATAAATGGAAAGAAGCGACACTGAATGGCCGAGGGTATGTATAACACATACATACTCTCCCGTCCCTTGTCTCATACCGGCGAATCACTGCAGCATACAGTGTCTGCGCTGAGAGAATTCATAAGTCTGCAGTCACACAGAGTGACTGCAGACTTATCACTTTTGACCGGACAACCCCTTTAATTTCTTCATGTATACAAATAATTAAAATAATCCCTATGTTTCAAAAGATAATGGAGTTTTTTCATGACTCATTCAGATGCATAAGATGACTAAAAAAGTTTCTGCAACAGATTAATATACCCTTCTAAGGAAAAGAGAGAATATTTTTCCTATTATAATGAATATTATTGGAGAGTAAGATTAAACAAACCAGGGACAAGAGAGTACACACTGAAAATTGATAATCGCTCTCATGTATGTAAACTATCTCAGAGACCTTGTTGCCAATAGATAGAGTTCTGCATTCATTTTATTTTTTTTAAACTGAATTGAAAAGAAAAGGTGATACATGGACAAGAGCAACAAACTTAACATTTTCTTGGTGAACAGTTTTATTGTAAAAGATGAGGATCCTGATCAAAGTCCTCCTTGTGGGGTTATGTAAAACAAATTGTCTTAAGTTCTTAAAGAGATTGACATCCCCCCCGATTAGCTGTTCCTAGTATTGGCTGAATCTGCTCAGTTACGAAGCTGCACCGCAAAGCTCTGTCTACTATACAGTTGTCGAGGTCGAGTACTGCACATCCGCCCCCTATTCAAATCAAAAGGGGAGTGGATGTACCGTACAGCTCTGTAAATAAGCAGCAGCGGCCACCACCAACAAAGGGAGCAGTTGATTAGCGTCGGTGCCAGGTGTCACTACACCACCAATCAGACATTGATGACCAATCCTATGTATAGGCCACTTTAAATTCAAAAAATTAAAAACTCTTGTAAAAATAAGCCACTTTGCCATTTACCTCTTATTAAAAATCACCTCTGTTCTCAAGAATGTTAAAGTTTATTGCTCAGTGTCTAGGCTACCTGCCACCTTTGCAGTCTCAGAGCATCTGTTTACCTAGGCAAGGAGCACACTTCTCCTGCAGACTTTATTCTTCAAAACCTACAAGCTCCTCTCTAAAGCTTTGCTCTTCTCTGATACTGCAAAGCAAAGTTGGATCTGCTAACAGCCCGGAAGAGTTTACAGCTTATATTAAAGGTGCAACCATGCCACCACAAGAGCGCACCACATCCTGCCAAACAGGAAGCCTTGAGGCAGAGGAGCGCTGTGCTACTGAAGACAGAAGATAAGACAACCCCTTTTTTATTGAATTTCATACAAAAAAGCTAAAACAATTATCTCATCAGCTTTCATTTCAGTGTAAGCTGACATTTCATAGTTGTAACGGCAGTATCAACACCTCTTGTTAAAATGTTTTTTTTTTGCATGAAGTCCAAAATGTTCATTTCATAAATTAGATAAAATATCCACTCTGAAAATACACTGACCTAAGGACCGGGAGCATTATTTAATTACTTGCATGTTTGAGTAGCGCATTTAATGTCATTTAGCTGATGTTTAAAAATATATGCTGCAAAGATTTGCATGGGAGTATGGTAATTAGTCAGAGATATTACTTTATATTAAACTCATCTAGAAAATTTGACTGGTTTGACATGGCTCAAAGCTTTTTGTATTGCATACACACAAATTAGAACACTTAAACTCCCCGCTGAGAAGAAAACATGTAGAGAACGGAAATGATATAGAATAGATACATTTATTTCTAATTCTAATAGTCCTCTGGATATTAAGGTTTCCAGAAACATTGGTGTTTTCATAATCAAGCCAGCCAATTTTATTGGGATCAGCTAAAGCATCAAATGTGTATGAGCTATCAACCAGAAACGAAATCATCACTTCAAAGTTCAAGAAAAGGATGTGATTTATTCTCCCAAGCGTTGGAGATATGTTGTGTTTCAGCTCCACTGTATATACTCTCCTTTCATTATGCTGTATCTATGAGTACATTGGCTTTCAGGTGGTTCATATGTTATAGATACAAATGTCCATTGCGTATTACAGTAGCAACAAAGGAGATTTGGACAAATCTTATTCACATACTGCAAAAAAAGTCAACTGTATTTTGCAGATTTTCATTCTATTGTGCGAAATCTGCAACAAAATCTGCTCTTACAACATGCAGATTTTGCGGTGGATTTGTAACAAAATCCACCTGTATATTCGAAGAACTACAAATCATCTATGTGTGGACATAGCCAAAATAAGAAAATGATAAAGTAAAAATGTACCAGATTGTATTGATTCAAACTACTAACAATTATAATAGAAACATTTTTGGCCCAACTTTCCTTTATTTCTCAAAATGTGCCTGCACTTGCCACTGAGAGAACATAATATACTTTTCATATTTTTAGTAATATTAAATATTTTTTGCATGGCTTCAAGTTAAATTACAACATTTTTGTCCTCCAAACCTCAATATGTTATACTTTTTAGACTATTGACTTGAAGCAGGATGGCAATCTAGCTTTGAATGGAATCTGCACAGATTTATGACAAATCTTAATAAAGCCAGAGATCTTATTCAGACATATGTTTTTATTTTGTGTACAAAAATAAAATGGTGGTATTTAATCAGTGTGCCGAACAATTTTTAGTCAATTTTTCAGTCAGCGTACAGATGGCATCCCAGTGCAAGCCATAATTAGATGGACCCATTCTTTTGAATGGGCAAGTTGGATAAAATCAAATATGTAAACTTACCAATAGAATAAAATGGGTTAAATGTACAACGTATATACTATACAGCACCCGTCAAAAAATTGGACAAGCCTGTTCAGATAATGGTTTTCCTTGTTTTTTTATTAGAATATGGATATTATATAATCAAACTGAAAGCAGAAAAATGACAAAGGAACTAACATGGAAACAAGAGAAAGCATATTTCTGAAGAAAATATCTTTTCAAGACACTGCCAAAAAGAAGACCTATAAACATATATAAAACAAGAACAGAGAAAGTGTTACATACAAACAAAAAACAATACACAAGGTTATTGCTTCCAAAAGTAATCTTTATTAGAAACAATTATCTACTATAAAAAACATACGCAGATAAAGATACATTAAAACACAGGAGAGGAGGGAGCAGGGGCTAAATAAGTTTCATATAAAGAGTGGAAATAAATAGCCCAAGGTAATGCACACAAATGGACATCTGAGACTATTTATATTATCTATTGGGGCAATAATATTGCCATGAAACCTTCTGAAAATGTAAAAATAAGGGGCCACTAAATGTATGAATATGATAATAATGCAGCAAAACTTTTTATTGCAAATCTATATATATTTAACAATTCAATTAATAACATTACCAAAAGATTCAATACAAATATGTAAACAAAAGACCAATAGATATGCCAATAAAGAAATTGGAATTAGTGCACATGAATAGGTAAAAACATACAGCTACATAACACCTGAATCACTGACCCAATCACAAACAGAAGAGAGTCCAGCCCTACCTCACCCCACTCTAACGAGCATTTGGCTTGGCACATCCTCAGGGTGGGATGGAAACAAGGAATAAAAAAACATGTGAGACAAACCAGAATATGTGTTAAACTTTGTACTGTGATGACAACTTTACACCCCCTTGCAATCTCTCAAACATTTTCATCATTGGCTTCCAATAAACAGGTATACCTTAGCAAGAGTATCTTTGTTTAATCACTGTCCTAAAGAAACTGTTTACGAACATTAGGTGTGTTTTTCAGAGGCAGTGTTGGTGCAAAGTTACATACTATGTTGAGCCCTATTTCACAACTATTTTAGGCCAGAATATGGCATCAACCATTCAAGTAAGAGAAATGACAGTCCATAATATGACTGGAGAACCTTGAAGGTATCCTCAAGCGCAGCCATGAAAACCACCAATCATGATGATGAAATTGGCTCTCATGAAAACCACCTTAGGAAAAAAAGGCCAATAATTTCCTTTTGCTGTAGAGGATAAGTTCATCAAAGTTCATCAAAAATGCATAGACATCAAGTAGCAGACGCACCTCAACATGAACTGTTGCAAGGAAATTACAAGAAGCAGGCTTTGTGGTTTCATTTCTGCAAAAAAGTCATTACTTGGGACCACAAACAAGAAAAGACTTGGTTTAGTCAAGAAAAACAAGGATTGGACATTATATCACAGGAAATTTATACTGTACTGTGGTAGGATGAGTTTGAGATTTTCTTGCACCAATCACCATGTATTTGTGAGACAGATAAAGTGAGCAGAAGGTTTCTACATGTGTGGTGCCCATCTTGAAGCATGGAGGGGTAGGTGTGATGGTATTGGGGTACTTTTATGGTTACTCTGTTGGTGATTTATTCCAAATTCCCCACAAACTTACATGGCATGACTAGCACAGAATTCTCCAACAACATGCTATCACATCTGAATACCCAAATCATCATTTGTATTGCAATAGGACAATGACTCAAAAGACACCTCCAGGGCTATGTAACCAAGTAGGAGAGTATGAGAATGATATGTTATATGTCATAGCCTCCACAATCTCCTGAACTCAAACTATTTGAGATGTCTTAGGGTGAGCTAAACCACAGAGTGAAGGCAAAGTGTCCAACAAGTACTCATCACCTCTGAGAAGTCCTTTAAGACTGTTAGAAAGCTATTCTAATTGGAAAGCTATTCCTGATGAATCTACTTGAGAGAATGCCAATGGTGTGTTAAGCTGTCATCAGAGTAAAAGTGGGGTAATTTGAGGAATCTAACATTTAAAACATATTCCGCTGCATTTCACATGTATCTTTACTCTTTGCTTCCATATATGTTGCTTTGCGATTTTGCTGGTTTCAGTCTGAAACTGCAATGTGCACATTCTAATAGGAAAAAGGAAAACTGCAGCATGAACAGATGAGTCGAAACTTTTGATTAATGCTGTACATCAATCAGCAATTGGATTAAAACCGCTGGTAGATAAAGTAAATGTAATAGATTGTCCTACGATGTATTACGTTGGTACCTAGCAATTTGTGGGTTATATTAAGCAGCAAGTGCAGGGAAATTTTTGAAGTTTATGCATTGGGAACAGGAAAAATAGGCAAGTGTGGGGGTCTAAATACATTTGACAATGTCAAGGTGACAAAACAGGGAGTTGATTCATTCACTGGGGCATCAAGGCTAGCTTGTCTGTGTCTGTCTTACAAAAGAGCTATTGTAGTTAAACTTCAGAAAAAGTTAATGTTCACTATGAAATAAATGTTTCAGAACACTATGTGCATCATAGCTTGCTGCGTATGGGGAAGCTTGTCTACAACATGGTCAAAGCACCTGAAAGAAGTATGTAAGCATAAATATATGCTCCTTCATCTACACAGTAGAGGTACGTCTGATGAATCTCGTTTTAATTTAAATCATGTGGATTGATGGATGCATGTGTATTGCATACCTGGGTAGGCGATGGCAAAAGGATGCATGCAGTTTTCCCTGCAATTTGTCAAAGTAATGTAAGCAAGGGCAGGGCGATACTCTGGGAAATTGTTGGTGAGATACCTTGGTTCTGTAATTCATGTGGATGTCACTTTGACATATACCACCTACATAAACATTGTTCAGACTAAGTACATCCTTTCATGGCTTCTGTATTCCCTAATGACAGTAGCCTCTATCAATAAGCTAATGCTCACTGCTATTTATTTAGGGGTGGTTTCAAATGGAACTGTACTTTCAACAAACTTTGCATAATTTTAAAGTACTGGTGAATAAAATGATCTGAGTAGTATATGCAGTTAGAGAAATCAGCTACCTTCACACATATCAGACACTGCTTACTCACCCCTGCCTCCTGAACTTATCAACCATGAAAAAAGAAGCTCAAATCAATTTTGCTCAGATAAAGCACACAATTAGCTCACTTTGGTGTCATGGGACACAGCCCATTTTACTGTATGGAAAGCGGAGGGGTAAGAAAAGTAAGGAGTAAGCAGGAAGAGTAAGTCACAAGGAGAGGAAACAGGCAGAGGTAGAAATACAAAGATCGAGGTGAGGTTTTAAACAAGTTTTTTACCTCACTCCAGAGCTGATTCACATGCAGACGGCTCATCAATGCTGCATAATATCCATAATATCCCCCATGTTGCTGTTTCTTCTCTCTGTGTGCTAAAAACTGAATGATAAGGTTGAATCTCTCTCTCTGTGCTGTGCTGTTTATGGGAGAGATCATAGCAGCTATTCTTCTACCCTTCAGGTTCCAAAGGATTGTAAATTAGAGCTGAGGCATCCAGAGAGAAAAACTGGTGAAAATACAGGATACAAGTCATATATTGGCCAGAAATAGTGTTATTTTATTCCTCATGTACACACTGGACAGCTAATTTTAAAAAGCTACCTTTCAGTAATGTGACAAACAGTATGAAATATAGACTTTGCCTCAAAGTTCCCCAGATTTTACATGGGGCAGATTCAAGAAAGAGAAGACCACAATATGATCTTCTATTGTCTATGTATATATATATATATATATATATATATATACAGTACAGACCAAAAGTTTGGACACACCTTCTCATTTAAAGTTTTTTCTGTATTTTCATGACTATGAAAATTGTACATTCACACTGAGGGCATCAAAACTATGAATTAACACATGTGAAATTATATACTTAACAAAACAGTGTGAAACAACTGAAAATATGTCTTAGATTCTAGTTCTTCAAAGTAGCCACCTTTTGCTTTGATGACTGCTTTGCACACTCTTGGCATTCTCTTGATGAGCTTCAAGTTGTAGTCACCAGAAATGGTTTTCACTTCACAGGTGTGCCCTGTCAGGTTTAATAAGTGGGATTTCTTGCCTAATAAATGGGGTTGGGACCATCAGTTGTGTTGTGCAGAAGTCTGGTGGATACACAGCTGATAGTCCTACCGAATAGACTGTTAGAATTTGTATTATGGCAAGAAAAAAGCAGCTAATTAAAGAAAAATGAGTGGCCATCATTACTTTAAGAAATGAAGGTCAGTCAGTGTGAAAAATTGGAAAAACTTTGAAAGTGTCCCCAAGTGCAGCTGCAAAAACCATAAAGCGCTACAAAGAAACTGGCTCACATGAGGACCACCCCAGGAAAGGAAGACCAAGAGTCACCTCTGCTTCTGAGGATAAGTTTATCCGAGTCACCAGCCTCAGAAATTGCAGGTTAACAGCAGCTGAGATTAGAGACCAGGTCAATGCCACACAGAGTTCTAGCAGCAGACACATCTCTACAACAACTGCTAAGAGGAGACTTTGTGCAGCAGGCCTTCATGGCAAAATAGCTGCTAGGAAACCACTGCTAAGGACAGGCAACAAGCAGAAGAGACTTGTTTGGGCTAAAGAACACAAGGAATGGACATTAGACCAGTGGAAATCTGTGCTTTGGTCTGATGAGTCCAAATTTGAGATCTTTGGTTCCAACCACTGTGTCTTTGTGCGAAGCAGAAAAGGTGAATGGATGGACTCTACATGCCTGGTTCCCACCATGAAGCATGGAGGAGTAGGTGTGATGGTGTGGGGGTGCTTTGCTGGTGACACTGTTGGGGATTTATTCAAAATTGAAGGCATACTGAACCAGCATGGCTACCACAGCATCTTGCAGCGGCATGCTGTTCCATCCGGTTTGCGTTTAGTTGGACCATCATTTATATTTCAACATGACAATGACCCCAAACACACCTCCAGGCTGTGTAAGGGCTATTTGACATAGAAGGAGAGTGATGGGGTGCTACGCCAGATGACCTGGCCTCCACAGTCACCAGACCTGAACCCAATCGATATTGTTTGGGGTGAGCTGGACCGCAGAGTGAAGGCAAAAGGGCCAACAAGTGCTAAGCATCTCTGGGAACTCCTTCAAGATTGTTTGAAGACCATTTCCGGTGACTACCTCTTGAAGCTCATCAAGAGAATGCCAAGAGTGTGCAAAGCAGTCATCAAAGCAAAAGGTGGCTACTTTGAAGAACCTAGAATATGACATATTTTCAGTTGTTTCACACTTTTTTGTTAAGTATATAATTCCACATGTGTTAATTCATAGTTTTGATGCCTTCATTGTGAACGTACAATTTTCATAATCATGAAAATACAGAAAAATCTTTAAATAAGAAGGTGTGTCCAAACTTTTGGTCTGTACTGTATATATATATATATATATATATATATATATATATATATATATATATATGTGTATATTTGGGGCTGTAAGAACAAAAACTATTTGTCACTTGACATTTAGTGAGACCATTAACCATTTTAGGTCTAGCTATCTAGGCCCTTTTGAACTTGACACTATGTGGGCATTTTTAATTTGCTGGTTTAAAAGAGATGCTATTTGCACAATATTTGTGTGTTTTATTTGTCCAGTCATAACATCTAATCGATGTATGAAAGTGGACCTCAAAATAATACAGCCATACAATTACAATGCAGTACCATTGTGCAATTGCCAAATCACCTCTTCATGACTTGTAGCCTCTACCTTGCAACAATATTGTTACTAAATAAAAACGTTATGAGAAGACCAATATTCCCAATTTAAGGTGATCATATACAGGTGCATCTAACTAAATTAGAATATCATCAAAAAGTTAATTTATTTCAGTTCTTCAATGCAAAAAGGGAAACTCATATATTATATAGGGTCATTACAAACAGAGTGATCTATTTCAAGTGTTTATTTCTGTAAATGTTGATGATTATGGCTTACAGCCAATGAAAACACAAATGTCATTATCTCAGTGTATTACAATAATTAACAAAAAACACTTGCAAAGGCTTCCTAAGCGTTTACAAAGGTCCTTTAGTCTGTTTCAGTAGGCTCCACAATCATGGGGAAAACTGCTGACTTGACAGATGTCCAGAAGGCAGTCATTGACGCACTCCACAAGGTCCCAGAGTTCCAATTTTCATTTGGAAATCAAAATCCCAGAGTCTTGAGGAAGAGTGGAGAGGCACGCAATCCAAGCTGCTTGAGGTCTAGTGTGAAGTTTCCACAATCAGTGATTGTTTGAGGAGCCATGTCATCTGCTGATGTAGGTCCACTGCGTTTTATCAAGACCAAAGTCAGCACAGCTGTCTACCAGAAAATTTTAGAGCACTTCATGCTTCCCTCTGCCGACAAGCTTTTTGGAGATGGAAGTTTCATTCTCCAGCAGGACTTGGCACCTGTCCACACTGCCAAAAGTACCAATACCTGGTTTAGAAACAACAGTATCACTGTGCTTGATTGGCCAGCAAACTCGCCTGACCTTAACCCCATAGAGAATCTATAGGTTATTGTCAAGAGGAAGATGAGAGACACAAGACCCAAAAATTCAGACAAGCTGAAGGCTGCTATCAAAGCAACCTGGGCTTCCATAACACCTCAGCAGTGCCACAGGCTGATCGCCTCCATGCCACAGCGCATTGATGCAGTAATTGATGCAAAAGGAGCCCCGACCAAGTACTGAGTGCATTTACTGAACATACATTTCAGTAGGCCAACATTTAGGATTTTAAAATCACTTTTCAAGCTGTTATAAAGTATTCTAATTTACTGAGATAATGACTTTTGTGTTTTCATTGGCTGTAAGCCATAATCATCAATATTAACAGAAATAAACAATTTACATAGATCACTCTGTTTGTAATGACTGTACGTAATATATGAGTTTCACTTTTTGTATTGAAGAGCTGAAATAAATTAACTTTTTGATGATATTCTAATTTAGTGAGATGCACCTGTAGTGTGGTACTGTAGATGTAATTTCAAAAGTGGTTTGAAGGCCATAATAATACAATATGGTTTATTCAAGTGACTCACTGGTGATGTCTTCTCTAATGGAGATCCTTTAGTTTGACTTTCCTTCAACAGCTGACCCATACCACCATGATGACTTTTGCAAATCATGACTTTTCTCTTCTCTATAGTTTCCTACCTATTTACACTTTTCACAAAAACTTCCTATCCTGCAGTATTGTGTACTTAGTCCCCCCTACTAATTGAAAAATCCCCTTTTATTGCCCCCACTAGTAATACCGTCTCTAAGTAAGTTGTCTCTGACATATCTATTGCATTCAGCTGCATATTAACTAGGGCTAAATGCCACAGATAAGTCAAAGGCAACTTGCTTAAAGACTACTGATACTATGTGGGGTTACTATACTTATAGTACTGTGAAAAAGTTTTAGGCAGGTGTGACAAAATGCTGCGAGGTAAAAATGCTTTAAAAAGTAGAAGTGTTAATAATTTGTTTTATAAATTAACAAAATGCAAAGTGAATGACAAGAGAAATCTAAATTGAATCAATATTTGGTGTGATCACCTTTTGCCTTCAAATCAGCATCAATTCTCCTGGGTACATTTGCACACTCTTTTTGAAGGAAATTGGTTAGGAAGACATCTTAAAGAACTAACCACAGATCTTCTCTGGATTTAGGTTTGCGCAAATCCTTCCATGCAGGCTTAATGATGAAAATTGAAATCAGGACTTTGTGGGCACATATCATCATTTCCAGGACTCCTTTTTCTATTTCCACAGTCAAGATGGTTCTTAATGACACTGGCTGTATGTTTGGGATCATTGAACTGCTGCAGAATAAATTTGGAGCTAACCAAACACCTCTCTGATGGTACTACATATTGGATAGATATCTGTCTGTATTTCTAAGCATTTGAGACACCAATAATCATGACTAAATCTCCAACACCATTTACTGGAATTCAGCCCCATACTTTCAAGGAATCTCACTATGCTTCACTGTTGCCAGCAGCAACTCATTATTGTTTCACTCTACAGCTCTTTAGCAAACAAACTGCCTTCTGTTACAGCCAAATATTTAGTATATTGACTCATTAGTCCATTTTGTTCCTATGGTTTCATGTATAGTTCTGTCACTTAGCCTTGTTTTCCTTGTTCCCATGTTGAATGTGTTGTCTTTTGGCCACAATTCTTCAATGAAGAGCACTTATAGCCTGATTTCTATATACAGTACCTGCGTCTAGCTGGGCCCTTCTGGTTGCTGCCAGTTCTTAGCTGATGGTACTGCTGGACTTTTTCAGATATTGAAGGTAAGTAAACATGATTTGTATTTCATCTGCTCCACTTAGCTTACGAGACCAATCACTGTGTCTATGTTCCTCACTGTTTCCCATTTCTTGGAACTTCATCAAAAACGCTTAACAGCATGTCTTGCAACTCCAGTCTGCTTCAAAATATTTGACTGAGATAGAACTAGCTTGTGTAGTAGAACTACCTTGTGAATTGGTGTAGGCTCGGTCTTGCCATTGTATGTGACCTGCAAAATGAAGTTTTGTTCCACAACCTTACTTTTGCAGCAGAGATTGGCTGTTCTTCACACAGTTTTAAGTCACCTACACAGCTGTTTCTGTTTCAGATAATGCCTGTATTTCAACCTTCATATGAAAATAAAAAACCATAACCAGCTGTTTGGTATAATTGGTTACTCATACGCCTAACTATAACCCTACAAATTACTAACTTTGTGCAAGTGTATCTAGATGAATTGATGAAGGTAAAGGGTGGTCATACCAAATATTGACTTGGTTTAGATTTCTCTTTTATTTATTCACTTTGTATTTTCTTAATGGATACAAATACATTTTTAATGTTAACACTTCTAGTTTTGAAAGCATTCCTACTTTGCAGTATTTTTCCACACCTGCCTTTTGCAAAGTATGGTATATGTATATTTTTGTACATGAAGTTGATTTTAGAATGATAGTATGAGAAAATAGCTCATGAGCATTTAATTAAAAACATCATTTTTGTTGTATTGCCAACATTCGGGCTGTAAATGTACTGTGCTACTTATGTATATAGCAAATTACTCCAAGCATATGGACTGGGCATGGGAATATCCTGTAAACTTATTGGAATTGGTATGTAACATTAACACTGTCTATAGCTAATTCAGTAATTTATTAAGCAAAATGCTGAAAAACATTCTTGTTGACTGTCGCAATATAGGGAGAAAAGATGAAGAATTATTTTCCTCCGCTTTCAACCTATGCCATTGGGTACATTTCATTCTAGAAATGTGTCACATTATGATCATTGATCTCGAGTGATTGCCAGCTGGGTCCTTGGAACTGAGCCAGTCAGAAAAGAGCCTCATTTATACACTGACCTTATCAAGAATAGCCCGTGAGCTCCAGCCATCCACATCTTTTACACTTAATTCTACATTCACCATGTTTTCATATCTACTAGAAGTAAATGTATCTGTCACACATCTTGTTTATTACACTGTAGAGACTAGGGATGCTTGGATTATTAGTCACGGATTATTGTAAATTCTGTCCTATGAGAATGATTAAATCCTTCATTAGCAAAGTTGTGCTAACTAATTGCGCTGCCAAGCAATGGGGCAATTTGTAAAAATGTGACTTTGGTAGAGTGAATGCTTTTAAGGCCAATTGTATTTGAAAGTAATGGTCGCTGGAGGTTTAGAGATGTCTGCAGGAGCTTAAGCACCACACAGAGGATCATCCATTTCCAAAACACATGGACAATAAAGTGTGGAGAATGAGACTGATTATACCGTTCTGGTCTGTAGAGACTGATTCCAGTGCTCTGTCCTACATAATTATATGTTTGATCGACATTAATCAAAATCTTCACCAATAATCAAGTAAAGCATCTGCAGCATTGTCCATTTCATGGAACCTGGATGCCTGTTTTGATTATTTAGCGCTCTATTTATTTGCAGATTTTTTCTTTATAGTCTTATGTAATAATATATGCCAGTTACAGTGTAAAGGCTACACCTCCATTTATCCTAGCAAACCTCAACACATTAAAGTGCACTACGTGCCGCAGTTCGCCGCTGTAGAGTATTCTATTCCGAGCATACTTTGGTCAATTACAGACACAATGTATGGGCTTCAGTGAGTTTAACCTCTGTAGAAAAAAATGCAAATGCCCTTTTTTTATTTTTGCATATAAATGAACCTCAACAAGCCATTTGTCATAACTATGTACTGCAGAGACTAACATTTACATATAATAATAATCCTCAGGTCACCCGCTGCGCTGGCTTTCAATTTACAGGTTATAATAAATAAACATCGCTTTCTACTTTGTTTTCTTCTACTTCCTTCTCGAGCACTTTGTCTTGCTTTATACTTCATGTCTTTGGTGTGATTGTGTTTTAATGCAACTGGCAAAAAACGAAATGTATAATTAATTAAAAATCACAGAGAAAAGTATGGACTGGAGTTTGCTTTGAGATTCTCTTACTTTCCTCTTATCCCAGTAAACAGACTTGATAATAAATATCTTTACTCTGGATTGTCTTCCTTGACTTTCATGTTCTTTATTTCTTACTGTCGATAATATGAATGGCAAGAATGATATGAAATTGATATAAGCCTGGATCATAACAAATATCCTGGATCAGGCTATGGCGTGGATTTAAAGAGGTTTTTCAGTTTAAAATTTTTATAGTCCTTCAGCTAACAGACATGTAAGAGAGCAAACTTATCCGGTACTCGCCCTCCCAGGTCCAGAACTGCCTCTCTGCCGCTGTTCAGTCTGGAGTGGTGACGTCACACCTCCACAGCACATAATTGCTCCAGCCAAGTACTAAACTCAGAGGCTTGAGCTGCTAAGTCCACTGAAAGGCTGCATCTGTGGTGTGGAGTAGTCGTGGCATTAATAATGAAGCCTGTAAACAGTCACCAAAGCAGTGGCGTAAGTGTAAGTACCAGCCGACTTCATTATTTCATACCTCTGCTAGCCTATGGACTAGAAAAATTCAGAACAGAACATCTCCTTTAAGTACATGTGTATATAAGAGCTTCAGAACTTGCTTTTTGACATTTTTCTTTAGAAAAATTAGCATTTCAAAATTATTGAAGAACATTACCATAAAATTATCACAGACATTTCCAAGAATCCCAAAGAATCATTTCCAATATTCAAATTAGCTTAAATGATTGACAATTTGCATGGACAGTATGATGAAAATGTTTAATGCACATATTAAGGTACAGTGAAAGTGGCTACACGGTTGGCCATAAGGATAAACTTACATATGGCACCAGTAACATCAGTGTACAGGGAACGTGAAAAGGTAAAAGTAGAGATAAGTAGATCAGCCAAAATTCAAATTTGCCTGTTTGTGAGGATTTTACCATGAAATTTGATTATATTTCTCCACAAATGTAATATCCAATATTATGCTTTCAGACCTCAAAGCATAATAAATGTAAGATGTAAAAATGAAAAAAATGAAAAATCTTAGACTCATCCTCCGCTCACCTCTCTGGTCTCTTTTGCTGGTAACCTACCCGCTGTCTGGTCCTTCATGCCTCCGTCACATCATATCTCCGGCTCGGTGTTCACCCTGGGATGGGGCTTCAGGTCAGAAATAGGCCCCAAAGCATGCACAGTGAACTCCAGGGCCTGCTCATGGCAGGAAACCTCGGCCTAATATGAATACCAGGATGAGATGCAATACAACTTAGCGACATAAGATCAAAAACAGTGGGCAAGGAGGCAGCCGTAGAGGCGAGCAATAAGGTATGTTTTTTTAAAGTTTTACCAGCCCTCTACTGTTTAGCAAGATGGTGGCCGCAGCTAGCCGCCATTTTGCTCCATTCATGTGGAGCGAATTACAAAAAATCTATATTCTCCAGAATGCAGATTTTTATAAAACTCGAGTAGAATTCAATTCTATTGAAATAAATTTGGCCATATCTAGGTACAAGTGCACCTGCTATCATGCTTTTCTCAGACCACCAATTCAATGCTTGGTGGATGACCTGAGGGATGGGAATGACTCAAAAAGAAAGCTTATATTACCACCATATTACCCCTTGACCTGTAATAGGCATAACAAAAGGATGGAGTTGTTTTTTTAAAAACATGGAGGAATTGCCCATGTGAACATGCTGGTTTGCTGATATAGCTTTACAAATATCTTAAATACCATTGTATATGCATGAATTATAAAGGCATTTTGTTACATACAGTGCCTTGAAAAAATATTCATATCCTGTGAACGTTTTCAATTTTTTCACGATACACCCACAAACTAATTTTTTTTTATTTGAATTTTATGTGATATACCAACACAAAATAGCAAGTATTTGTGAAGTGTAAAGGAAGCGATACATGGTTTTGTAATTATTTAAAATATATAAATCTGAAAACTGTGACATGCATTTGTATTCAGCCATCTGCAGTCAATATTTTGTAGGAGCACTTTTCGCTGCAATTACTGTTGCAAGTCTCTTGGGGTGTGTCTCCACTAGCTTTGCACATGTAGAGGATGAAATTTTTGCCCATTCTTTTTTGCAACCTAGTTCTACCTCAGTGAGATTGGATGGAGGCATCAGTGAACAGCAATTTTCATGTCTTGTCACAGATTCTCAGTGGGATTTAGGTCAGGACTGTGATTGGGCCATTTGCACACATGAATATGCTTTGATCTACACCATTACATTGTAACTCTGGCAGTATGTTTAGGGTCATTGTCCTGTTGGAAAGTGAACCAACGCCCCAGTCTCAAGTCTTTTGAAGCCTCTAACAGGTTTTCTTCCAGTATTTAGCGCCATCCATCCATCAAGGGTCTACTCATGGCAGGAAACCTCGGCCTAATGTGAACAACAGGATGAGATGCGATACGACTTAGGGACATTGGATCAAAAACAGCGGGCAATGAGGCACCCGTAGAGGCGATCAATCCAATCCAATATCTGCTGTATCCATTGATCCCTGTATTCATTGATCCCTGCTTGTATCAATCTGTTTGTCCCTGGCATGTGTCCTGCACCCAATCCAATATCTGCTGTATCCACTGATCCCTGTATTCATTGATCACTGCTTGTATCAATCTGTTTGTCCCTAGTATGTGTCCTGCACCCAATCCAATATCTGCTGTATCCATTGATCCCTGTATTTATTGATCCCTGCTTGTATCAATCTGTTTGTCCCTGGTATGTGTTTTGCACCCAATCCAATATCTGCTGTATCCATTGATCCCTGTATTCATTGATCCCTGCTTGTATCAATCTGTTTGTCCCTGGTATGTGTCCTGCACCCAATCCAATATCTGCTGTATCCATTGATCCCTGTATTCATTGATCCCTGCTTTTATCAATCTGTTTGTCCTGGTATGTGTTCTCCACCCAATTAGTGTTGAGCCACCCCCGTAGTGTTCGAGTTCGGTTCGGTTCGTCGAACAACCGTGTGTTCGCCGAACTGTTCGTCGAACTGTTCGTCGAACACCTTTGAACACCGTTAAAACCAATGGCAGGCAAACAAAAACACATAGAAACACATAGAAAACACCTTCAAAGATGTCCAAAAGCTGACAAACTGCTCAGAAGACACAACTAACACATGGAAAAGTGACAAGTACATATAGTCATGCGAAAAGAAAAGAGGTGGAGGAGTAAAAGGAGGGGGAGACACAGATATAGGCATGTCATGCCCTTCTAAAATCCAAAAAGTGAGAAGCCGACACGGCCAGTCCGTTCCTGCCTGTGCCACCTCTGTGTCGCCGGGTTTGTGCCAGAGCCGCGGTGGACCCTGACGGCCAGCCCCCCTATCCCAATACTGGTGCCTGTCCGCCGGTGGGTCGAGGCCCCCCACGGTGGGGGGGGGAGTAACATCTGCAGAAGAAAGACCATCTTCCAGCCAAACTAAGATGTCGACTTCTTTTCGTGGACAATGTGATACGATCCCATTCTTACGGACACGCCCATCGCTACAAATTCTAGATGAGGCACAAAAACAGCAGGTGCTTCAACAGATATCAAGTGCTCCTTCAAGTGGGCTCTCCATCACCTCAATTTCAACATCACAAATACTCCAGTCCTCAGAGGTGTCACCCCAATCGCACTTGCTTCCTCACAGCTCTCAAGTCTCCAGCTGCCCGTCTGAGTATGGGGTAACACAGATGGCTGAGTCTGCCCAGCTGTTTACTCATACTATAGCCTGGGAAACGGAGGTCTGCTCCAGAGCTTCTGTTAATCCAGATGAGGAAATGATCTGATCCGATGCCCAGAATCTTTATAAGTTGGATCCAGGACCAGATGAAGAAGGTTCTGAGCATAATGTAGACCCTTGTTCCCAAACTGTAACTCCTGTTGGTGGAGACAATGATGAAGACGATGATGAGACTCAAATACCTGATTGGAGCGACAGCTTGACTTTTCGGTCAGGGCAGGAAGAGGTTGGCTCTGAGGGCGACGGGTGTGATAACACACAGGGTGATGATGACGAGGTTGGAGATCCCACTTACTGTCAACCCACAGTCAGACAGTCGATGAGGTCAGCAGAGGAGGTGGAGGAGGATGTGACTAGCCCTGGGGATGGGGATGACTCGGTACCCGGGCATTTGCCTGGCCTTGGGGATGTCGCGGTGGTCGGCTCCCTGGCCCGTACCCTGGGGTCTCTCTTTAAAAGGGTGGATAATTGTTAATTTTATAAGAGTTCATGACGCCACCTGTGGTATCTGGTGACAAGCACCAGCGCTGCAGCAGTCCACTGAGGCCGGTGATAAGGCAGCTCGATGGTATAGCTCCCCACAGGTGGAGCTAGGTCTCAGGGCAGCGTATGCAGGGGGAATGCAGGACAGGCGAGACCCAGCTGGGTGAGAGCAAGAACGGGAACGGACACTGTAGTCACTTCAGTACCTTTTACTGGTGGAAATTCAGTCACATCCCGGAGCACTGTAGGGTGAAGGGTGCATATCAGGATCCTCCCCAATGAGCGGGTGTAGGGCCTCCTGTTTCTTGCCTCTGCGTAGTAAGTTTCTGACCTGCATGGAGCTAGGCCTAACTTTGTCTCTGTCCTGCGCTGGTTGACCTTGTGGTAGGGCCTTCTCTTGGAGTTCATGCTCCCAGTATGCGGGGCCTAAGCGTCTCCTGGCTCTGTTACATATCAGCACCTTAGCGATCCTGGGACTTGTAGTTCTCCAGGGATTCCGGTTATGCCTTACTGGGTCATAGAGATACCGGTAAGCTCGGATCCTGTGTCCGGTAAATGCTTCGGGGTGAGCTGGTTAAGCTCCTCTGCCCCTTATGTACTAACTCGCCACTCGCCTTCGGTCAACTCGGGCCCTCACTAGGCTATACACACTAACGGCAGCTTGCCGCGCTTCACTGATCTTACGGCACCGGCACACCTTAAGCTCTATCTGGGCTCCCTGAATCTAGCAAGCAGGAGCCTCGTGCTCCACTGCTGAACTATTAACTGCGTTCTCTAGACTAGACTGAGCTCCACTGCAGACTGACCTCTCTTAGGCTTCTCTACTGCAGGAACTCTTCAGAGGAACTGAACTGCCTAGCTCCTCCTTCCCTATTTATATCCCTAACGGGCTCCCTCTGCTGGTCTGAGGTGGAAGGTGGAGATGTGTGAATGTTTATGGGGGCCTCTTGTGGAGGATTCCATCAATGCACTCTTGTAGGATCTGTGATACCAAGCGCAGCGGGGCATCACAGATGCTATTGACGACGAGGTTAGGTTGCGCCTTCCTGAACAGAGACAGAGTACTGGAAGCACGTCAACAACTGCATCCTCAACCACAACTCTGCCTCTGACCACAAGTCGTAGTGGCTCTTCAGGTCACATGGGCTCTAAGCCTTGCATAGCCTGGGCATTTATTCAGATCGATAAGGATGACCCAACTCGTGTTATCTGTAATATTTGTCAGCAAAAGCTAAGTAGAGGCCAAAAAATACATAGTTTGAGTACTTCATGCATGTACCGTCACATGGATATGAAGCATAAGTTGCAGTGGGAAGCTCACTGTGCTACAATGCGGCCTAGCCGGCTGGGCCAACCACCGTCTGCCCCATCTTGTGCATCCGCAGCCTCTTCATCCTCTGTGACTGGGGGGACAGCAGTCACACATGTTTTTGGACGCAGACCTGCCACCTCTTTACCCGCAACAGCCAGTGTGATTGGCAGGTCGTCAGTTCATTGGGAAGTGGAAACACCTGCTAGTGTTGAGCGCTCTCCGACATCGAGAGCACCACCTTTGGATCAAGGCAACCTAACATGTCCGCCTGCATCTTCCTCACAGACCGGCAGTTGCCGGGGACACCCTACTCAACACCGTCTAAGCACAACATCCAGCCCTCGGTCCCTCAGATGTGAAAAAGTAAAAGACCATTTCCTCCTAGCCATGAGAAAGCTAAGCGGTTGAATTTCACCATCTGCAAGCTGTTGGCTACAGAAATGCTGCCTTTCCACCTGGAGGACACAAAGGATTTTCAAGACCTTATGTCCGTCACAGTGCCCCAGTACCAGATGCCCAGTCGGCACTACTTCTCAAAGAAAGGTGTGCCTGCGCTCCACTAGCATGTCGCACACAACATCACCGCTTCTTTGAGAAACTCTGTGTGTGACAGGGTGCACTTCACCACAGACACTTGGACGAGAAGGCATGGACAGGGGCGTTACATGTCGCTGACTGGGCACTGGGTAACTATGGTGACAGCAGGACAAGGGGCTGCTGTCCAAGTCTTACCGTCCCCACGAGTTGTGTGTTAATCCTCTTTATCTCGAACTTCCTCCACTGCTTCTGCCTCCTCAACCTCCTCTCGGTCCTCCACCTGCACCCAAAGCCTGTCTGGTAATGCCACCTGCTTTCTAACTGCGCAGAAGGAATCCTGCACACCTCCTTACTATGCTGGCAGCAGGGCTCAACGCATCAGTGTTTACTTTGAAATGTCTGGGAAATGTGAGTCACACAGCTGAGGAGTTTTGGTCAGCTCTGGAGACCCAGTTTCATGAAAGGTTGTCTCCACTGGACCTGCAACCAGGGAAGGCCATGTGCGACAATGCTGCAAACCTGGGTGCGGCACTTCGCCGGGGCAATGTCACACACGTGCCTTGTATGGCTCACGTGTTGAACCTGGTTGTCCAGCAATTTTTAGCCCACTATCCCGGACTAGATGGCCTTCTGCAGAGTGCACGGTCGCTGTGTGCTCACTTCCGCCGTTCGCATCCCGCAGTTCAACGACTTACATCTCTACAGAAGTCGTTGGGCCTGCCAGTTCACCGGCTGAAATGCGATGTGCCGACACGGTGGAATTCAACTCTGCACATGTTGCAGCGACTGTGGCAGCACCGACAAGCCCTGGTGCAATACGTTCTGACGTATAGCCTGGGCCAACGAGATCCAGAGGTGGGGCAAATCACGCTGGAGGAGTGGTCTCAGATCAGGGACCTATGCACCCTTCTGCACAGTCTTGAAATGGCGACAAAGATGTTTAGTGCTGACGATGCCATTATCAGCATGACTATTACGGTGATTTACATGCTGGAGCACATGTTAAACAGAATTCGGAGTCAGGTGGTGGGACAAGAGGAGGTGGAGGAAGTAGAGGAGGAGTCGTATGCGGAAGGGATAACATCTCCAAGGTCCAGACGGTTGGCAGCACCAAGGCGGCAGGCATGGGAGGGTGGGGGAGAGGGATTAACCAGGGCGCATGGTAGCAGCCAAACTGTTGAGGAAGGTGCAGGAGCCGAGGAAGAAGTGGAGGACGAACTGGCAATGGGCATGGAAGACTCATCAGATGAGGGAGACCTTGATCACATTTCTGTTGTGCGAGGTTGGAGGGAGAGGGCAGAGGAAGGAAGCATGATTCTTACCTCGCTACCAACACAACAAGGACTTGGTCCTTCTGGATGCGCAAGACACATGAGTGCCTTCTTGCTGCACTACCTGCAACATGACCACCGGATTGTCAGAATTCGAAGTAATCCCGACTACTGGGTTGCCACACTCTTAGATCCCCGGTACAAAAGTATATTTGCCGAAATAATTCCTGCCATAAAAAGGTATTGACGAATGCAGGAGTATCTGTTGCAGAATCTTACATGTGCTTTTCCACAAAACACCAGTGGTGCACATAGTGAATCTCACAGTTCTAACTTGCCAATCGTGGGACTGTCGAGTCTTCATCACTCAAACAGTAACAGTAACACAGTATCTGCTGGTAACAGCAATTTTGTGGAATCGTTTCACCACTTTTTTAGACCATCCTTTGCAAGGCCACAGGAGACAAGAAGTCTGACACATAGTCAATGCCTAGAGAGGATGGTACAGGAGAATCTCCAAGTGAACATCGAAGCCATGACTGTGTCACTGGACCCTTGCTCATTTTGGTATTCCAATCTTGAAAAATCGCCGGAGCTCGCCACTCACGCCTTGGAGATCTTGTCATGCCATGCAGCCAGCGTTCTCTCTGAACGTGTGTTCAGCGCTGCTGGTGGTGTGCTGACAGATAAGCGCACGCGGCTGTCCACTGAGAATGTAGACAGACTCACGTTCATTAAGATAATCAAATCATGGATTCGCAAGGACATTTCTACCCCTGTGTCATCCTTGGGAGACTAAAAGCTTGGGGATTTGGTAAAATCACCTCACCAACCGTTTTAAGCAACAGTGGGGCAATTGATGCCACTTAACCCTAGAACGCATGACCATAAAAATCTACACTTTCACATACCTGGGGCCCTTTAGGCCCGTGTGCAAATAACATGGAATAACTCAAACTCAAATGACAAACAACTATATACATGAAGAATACCTAGAGTTTAAAAATTCTAACTAAAGCAATCTTGCAGAAAATAGAAAACAATTAACTGGGCGGGCCTGCAAGGCCACAGGTATGCGTTCTAGGGTTAAGTGGTGTCTGTGCCACAATTTTGGGAGTCCCCTTGCTGTGTCTTACGTGACGTTGGCATCGTCAATTCCAGGTGGGTTGGGTCGCACCCCCCCCTTTTAACTGTAAGAAACTACATACACTATGGCTTGGGGTAACACAGATGGTTGAGTCTGAAGAGCTGTTTACTCAGAGGTCTGCTCCAAATCTTCAGTGTCTGCTACTCAGCGTAGAATTTTTAACTGCATCTAGCCTAGGCAATACTTTGGGCGTAGTAGCCCAGCTGCGAAGCAAGCTGCACCGCCTGTGTATCTAATAAGAATTTTTAAATTAATCTAGCCTAGGCAGACTGTGGGGACCCCCAACCAAACCCAGATGCTCAGCCCCCCTACCGCCCCCCTTTCATGGACAACCCAATAATGTAACTCTTACAACTGGATGGGTGAGGATCGGTCACAGCTTTATTAACTCTTTATACTCATTCCATTAGAAAGGCATTTTATTTCTAAAATAATTCAGCTTGTTGCAGCATGCCCTGGGTCCCCACTCCAGCAAGTTGGCCAACAAGTGTAACTCTCCAACATGTCCTTTCTATTTCCAGGCCACGGAGGATCCAGCGTACTCATATGCAGGACTCTGACCCCCACCCATCACTCTTAACGCTTGTTCCACTCCGTCCTGGAGTCCTTACAGGAATATGTCCAGTCCAATATCTATTAAGTGAACACCGTCGGGCCGTATGAGGCCTGCTTTACCTCCTTCCAGTTGTCGGTGTCGTATCACTACACCGCCTCTGTCTCTTCTAAATTTTGCCATCCGAATATTTATTATCCGCCTTGTCCATTCGATGGCCATGATGTCTCGCGCACCTTGCCATACCGCTATCGGCACAATCTCTGACCATACTATAGCTAATTTTGTGAAAAATTCTCTGAAGCGCTCAGTGTCTAGTTTCATTATTGCCATTAGTTATGCGCTCTTGTGATGACCTAGGTTGTTTCCCCCGGCCTGTATAACTAAGATGACCGGACCTCTTGCCTCTCTCTCTACCTTGATTACCTCCATAAGTACCTGTGGCCATAGCAGGCCTCTAATACCTCTCCAGTTGAAATATGTGTTATGAAACTCTAATTTCCTCCCGCCTGGGTGGACTTTCGCCCTTTTTTGTGCCCAATATATATACGAGTGGCCTATCACTCACACTGTTGGCTTAGCGTCACCTGTAAAAGAAACAAACCACGTTAGGATAACAAGTCCGGTCTTATGTATCTCGCCAAACACATGGATCGCCATCTCCCTATCCTCTGAACTTCCGTTTCTGACAGTCCTGCTCTTGCTGCTTCCGTGGCCGCACCTATGCGGAATGAGTGTGTCCCGTAATCTTTGGGGTGGTTCCCTGCCGATGTTATGCATTTATTAAATATAGCTTGGAACAGGTATCTTGATAATGGCGTTCCATCAATGTGTGATACGAAGAAATTACTTTGTGATCTGATGGTTAGATATGTTTTTACTATTGTTACCCGACTCAGTGTACCGTTTGTGGGTTGTAGAAGTACCCAAGTACCCCTGCCCGCTGGAACCGTTTTCGATTGGTGTATGCGTACACGTATTGCATAATTGGCTATGACTACTTCCTGGTGTAATAAGCGTCCACTGGTGGTAATTTTGGATTGAGGGACTGCTTCGCTTATACATAGCGCCCCGAAGAAGGCGATCACAAATGCAGTAGACATTAGTGTTGCTTCAAATTGTGAGTGTCATGTTAATGGTGTTAGGGATAAGATGTGAGAAATCAGTTTTAGTGACACGGGACGGGACGTCTACATTCCTGACTTGGCTGACCTCTTTTCCACCCTTTTATGGATTGTCTGATGATGAATCTTTGTCACATCTCCCCAATTCAGTAGTTGGAAGTGAAATGCTACTCCGGTCAGACACCGCTGCGCTGACGCCCCTGATATGCCCCTCATCATTAGCTGGTGGAGAAATTCTATGGTGACTTGTGATCTGGCTTGTTCACATTGGTCAACCCGTCTGCCTGCTACTAGTCGTGTCCACTCTTCCCATGCCTTACCGTATGCTTGCCACGTTGACGGGGCAACTGACGCTCTGATTAATGGCATCAACTATTCGCCACTAGATCCCATAGGGAGGGTGGGCAACTGTTGCCCGATGGGTGGGCGTTGTGGAAGAGCTCTGTGAAAATCTGCCAATTGAATTGTTATAAAGCGTTAGCAGCAGCTTTATACCCCTCAGCATAGTGGCTAGCGCGGACCCATACATTGTGTTTTAGGCACAGGAATACTAGCCTGCGTAGTAGCCTAGCACTGGGAGAGACGATGATGCCATCTTATTAATGCAGTGCGCTAGGCTGGTGTTTTGTGTTATGAAGCGTATATTTTTGTTAGCCAGGCGCGCGCCCCATATTTCTATTGCTACCACTATTGGGAAAAATTATTTTCAGGGCTAGATGCAGCTAAAAATTATTATTAATTTCAAAGCTGGTGGAGCTTGGTATAGATGGCCTAATACAATGAGTCCCACACACTGCTAGAAGCCCAAATATTTTTTCAGAGGTAGATGCAGATAAAAATTATTTTTAATTTGCAACCTGATGGAGGTCAGTATAGATGGACTAATAGAGAAAGTCCCACACACTGCTAGAAGGCCAAATATTTTTTCAGAGCAAGATGCAGATAAAAATTATATTCAATTTGCAACCTGATGGAGGTCAGTATAGATGGACTAATAGAGAAAGTCCCACACACTGCTAGAAGGCCAAATATTTTTTCAGAGCTAGATGCAGATAAAAATTATATTCAATTTGCAACCTGATGGAGGTCAGTATAGATGGACTAATAGAACAAGTCCCACACACAGCTAGAAGCCCAAATATTATTTCAGAGGTACTGTAGATGCAGATAAAAATTATTTTTAATTTGCAACCTGATGGAGGTCAGTATAGATGGACTAATACAACAAGTCCCACACACAGCTAGAAGCCCAATATTTTTTCAGAGCTAGATGCAGACAAAAAATTATTTTGAATTTGCAACCTGATGGAGGTCAGTATAGATGGTCTAATAGAGAAAGTCCCACACACTGCTAGAAGGCCCAATATTTTTTCAGAGGTAGATGCAGAAAAAAATATATTCAGTTTGCAACCTGATGGAGGTCAGTATAGATGGACTAATACAACAAGTCCCACACACAGCTAGAAGCCCAATATTTTTTCAGAGGTAGATGCAGAAAAAAATATATTCAGTTTGCAACCTGATGGAGGTCTGTATAGATGGATTAATAGAACAAGTCCCACACACAGCTAGAAGTCCAATATTTTTTCAGAGGTAGATGAAGAAAAAAATATATGCAGTTTGCAACCTGATGGAGGTCAGTATAGATGGACTAATACAACAAGTCCCACACACAGCTAGAAGCCCAATATTTTTTCAGAGCTAGATGCAGAAAAAAATTATATTCAATTTGCAACCTGATGGAGGTCAGTATAGATGGACTAATAGAATGATGCTATGCCCAAAAGATTTTACTTCACTAGGTGCAGTAAAAAAATTGGTATTCTATACACAGGTGGTATATCTTGCAACACAGATAGGCTACTCCACTGACTAGCACACTCTGCAATAGGCCAAAAAGGATTAGCTTTGCTAGATTCAGCCAAATGCTGTGAAAAAAACTTGCACAGCACTGGCACAGACCTGCCTGGCAAAAACTGATAGGAACTGATGTAACCTAATCCTGAAAAGGACTCCAATTACAATTAGTCTTTACTCCCACAATCTATCTATTTAAGAGCACAGACCTGCCTGATAAAAGTCATAGGAAATGCTGTAACCTAGTCCTTAAAAGGACTGCAATCACAACTATTCCCTACTCCCAAGCTATCTGTAGATTTGTGCGAAAATTGGCTTGAAATTAACAAGGTATAGCGCACACAGCAACAGCGGTGCCGTCTAACACGCAGCTGCAGCAGTGAGAAAATGGTGGCGACGGGGAAAATGGCTTGGTCTTATAGTGCAAGGACATGTGACATACACTGCCAATGACACATGCCCTTGCTTGTGTGAAAAAAAGCACTTCGCTCCGTGTGTGCGCTGCTGATAGGCTGACAGATTGCACCTCCCCACTGTAAATGCGGGAAAGAGAAAAAAAAATGGAGATCTTCATTGTTCCTGCAGAGATCCATCCCCTGCCCCTCCCCCCATCCCGCTGTACACTCAAACTGCGTATTAACATTAATTTTCATCATTACTGAGAAAAAATACAGTTATGATTTTGGTGCACGAACAGTTATCGAACATAACCTCGAACAGCCGAATTTTTCTCAAATTGTTGGTGTTCGCCGAACGGCTCGAACACCGCCCAAAACAGCTCGAATTTGAGATTGGCGAACAGTTCGAGTAGAACAACGCTCATCTCTACACCCAATCCAATATCTGCTGTATTCATTGATCCATGTATTCATTGATCCCGGCTTGTATCAATATGTTTGTCCCTGGTATGTTTGATCCCATCTGCATGTTTATCACCTCACTCCTTTGATCCCAATACACACTGGTCCCTCTCCGTCTACTTCCTGAATGAATTTAGCCTCTGCCTCCTAATTGTTCCCCCCCTCCATCCTGTGCTTTGTGTCCAGTCTCCCTGTGGCTCCTCCCTCCTACCTTCTGATCACAGCTAATCAAACTCCACGTGCTGTTAAGAGCTTCATATATCTAGAGTCCTAGGTTGGGCATAGACCGGTCTGGCTCTAAAGGAGTCGCTCTTAAGAGTTTTATCTGAAATATGCCAGAAACAGGCCAGAAGTGGCCAGAAGGTACGAGTAACTATTTACTAACCGTTCTTGGTTTCTCTTTCTCATTCACACTTAAACCTTCACTATGCTTACATATGCCCTTACTGTCTTTGCACCATTAATCCTCACTCTCCTTCGCTATCCCCAATTTCCAGCACCCTCTATTCAAATAAGCATCTCTCCTTCCCTCTTACCTCCCCACCTGACCTCATCTGCAGACCTGCTCCTCAACCTAAAATCTATCCTACCAAAACATAAAACAAGCATAAAACACTCTCCTTCTCCCACCTGCTCTTCCTCTCTCTGCTTCTCCTCACTGTTGGTGACATATCTCCCAATCCTGGACCCTCACAACTTACACCTCCCACCAATTCCTCCTCCTATCACTTCCAACCAACTGCAAAGTACTGCAACCTCTCCTACATAAAACCCGTGCCCCGGATGCCCACCCCCCTGCTCCCTCTCTCTGGAGCACTCTGGAACGCCCACTCTGTCTGCAACAAGCTGCATTTTGTCCACAACCTCTTTACCTCTCGTTATCTCTCCTTCCTGGGCATCACAGAGACATGGCTGCCACCATCTGACACTGCCTCCCCTGCTGCGCTGTTACAGAGGCCTCCACTTCACCCACGCTCCTCGCCCTGGTAACAGATATGGTGGAGGAGTGGGTCTTCTCCTTTCTGCAAACTGCACCATTATCCCTATCCCACCTCTATCCTCCCTTATTCTCCCTTCTTTTGAAGTCCACTCTGTCCGCATCTACTCTCCCTCCAACCTCCAAGTTGCTGTTATATTCCGACCTCCGGGCCCAGTCACTGCCTTTATTGACCAATTCTCCACCTTGATTTTCTACTTTCTCTCTGCTGACATTGCCACAATCATCATGGGCGATTTCAACATCCCCACTGACACTCGCCAGTCAACAACATCCAAACTCCTGTTGCTTATTTCATCCTTTGGACTTACTCAGCGGTCCTCCTTAGCCACCCACATAGATGGACACACACTAGACCTCAACTTCACCCGACTCTTCACCCATCTAAACACTCACACGCTCTCTGACTCTATTCTATCACTGACATCCATATCCTCACTCCATGACACAGACAGCGCCACTGCTTTCTACAGTGCCACTCTCACATCAGCTATTGACTTGGTCGTCCCTCTTGTGCATGGCAGAGCACGGCTAGTCAACAGACAACCCTGGCACAACAACCTCAGTAAACAGCTTCGGCAAGCATCCAGGGTTGTGGAGCGGTGTTGGAAGAAAACACATTCTCAAGATGACTTCACTGCATTCAAACAAGCAACACTCACATTAAAATAAGCCCTCACCTCTGTTAAACAGGCCTACTTCACAACCCTCATATCTTCCTTACCCTACAACCCCAAACAGTTATTCAACACTTTTAACTCTCTCCTCCGCCCTCCACTAACCCCTGCAACCTCAGTCATCTCTACTGAGGAGTTTGCCACACACTTCAAAAACAAGATTGACCAAACTTGGCAAGTCTTTACTGTCCGACCACCACAACCCCTTTGTTTCCCAGACCATTGCCCTTCCCCCATAACTTCGCTTTCCAAGATCAGGGAAGGAGACCTCACTCATCTCCTCTCCAAATCACACCTAACCACTTGTGCACTCAACCCCATCCCATCCCACCTCCTCTCCAACCTCATCCCCACACTCATCCCATCCCTAACCCATCTCTTCAACCTATCACTAACTTCTGGTACCTTCCCCGCTGCCTTCAAACATGCCACAATTATACCCATCCTCAAAAAGCCATCCCTCGACCCAACTACCTTGTCCAGCTAACGCCCCATGTCGCTGCTCCCATTTGCCTCCAAACTCCTTGAGCAACATGTTCACGCTGAACTTTTTCTCTCACTTCACATCTAACTCTCTCTTTGACAACTGACAATTTGGCTTCCGCCCTATCATTCCACCGAAAATGCCCCTACCAAAATTAATAATGACTTACTTACAGCAAAATCTAACAGACAATTCTCTATGCTCCTTCTTCTTGACCTGTCGTCAGCCTTCAACACAGTTGACCACTGCCTCCTACTACAGATCCTCTCTTCCTTTGGCATCAAAGACCTTGCCCGATCTTTGGATCTCCTCATACCTTTCTAACCGCACATTTAGCGTTTCCCACACTACCTCCTCATCCCACCCCCTCTGTGTTGGAGTCCCTCAAGGCTCTGTCCTAGGACCCCTACTCTTCTCAATCTACACCCTTGGCCTGGGACAGCTTATAAAATCCCATGGCTTCCAGTTCCATCTGTACGCTGATGACACCCTGATCTACCTCTCTGGCCCAGATGACACCTCTCTGCTGTCCAGAATCCCAGCATTTCTATCAACCATATTCTCCTTTTTCTCCTCTTGCTTCCTCAAGCTTAATGTGGACAAAACTGAACTCATCATCTTTCCCCCATCTCGCATATCTTCCCCACCTAATCTTTCTATCACAATAAATGACATCACGCTTTTCCCTGTACCAGCAATCTGCTGCCTTGGAGTAACCCTTGACTCTGCCCTGTCCTGCAAACCCCACATCATAGCTCTCTCCACTTCCTGTCGCCTCCAGCTCAAAAATATTTCCAGAATCTGTCCTTTCCTCAACACTCAATCTACTAAACTGCTTGTGCATGCCCTCATCATCTCCCTCCTTGACTACTGCAACATCCTCCTCTGTGGCCTACCTGCTAACACTCTAACACTCCTCTAGTCCGTCCTCAACTCTGCTGTGTGACTAGTTCATCTCTCACCTCGTTACTCCTCTGCTACCCCCCTTTGCATATCCCTTCACTGGCTCCCAATTGCCCAGCGTATCCAGTTCAAACTACTAACACTGACCTACAAAACCATCCATAACCTTTTTGCTCCCTACATCTCTGAACTAATCTCTCGATATATTGCCTTTCATAATATCCGGTCCTCCCAATACCTCCTTCTCTCCTCCACACTTATTCGTTCCTCACCCAATCGCCCCCAAGATTTCTCCCGAATATCCCCCATCCTATGGAATTCTGTGCCTCACCACGGCCTTCACATTTGGAATTTTCAGACGGAACCTGAAAACTCACCTTTTCAAGCAAGCTTACAGCCTGCCATGACCATGCTTGCTGCCAGCTCAACAACACCGGAGTTACTGCAACCCCCCTAACCTACTGTCTCCTTCCCCATTCCTGTAGAATGTAAGCCCGCAAGGGCAGGGTCCTCTTCCCTCTGTACCAATCTATCATTGTTAGTTTTGGTTACTGTAAGTGAGATCTGTATTTGGTATGTAACCCTTTCTTATGTACAGCACCATGGAATCAATGGCGCTATATAAATGAATAATAATAATAATAATAATAATAATAATAATAAAATTCATTTTCCCATCAACTCTGACCAGCTTCCCTGTCCCTACTGAAGAAAAGCATCCCAATGGCATGATGCTACCACTACCAATGCATTTCATTTTGTGGGTATAACGTGAAAAAATGTCTAAAAGTTCATACGGTATAAATACTTTTTCAAGGCACTATATATGGCTAGCCATGTAAAGCATTTAGCACAACTAAGTAGCTTTGATATATTTTAACTTTTTAAAAATGGGTTAATTTTAACTCATCATTAGGACAAATTATATGAGTGTTGTGAAGAAAGGATTAATTTTCACCAATAGGTTTAAAAATAGCCTTTATACAACTGACCTGATGTCAATACGCAAAGCAGTACACAATCATGCAGCTGGGCTGTGGAAGAACTATTGAGCTGCTGTAGAAATGACCTGACGCCACCCAACCCAACCTTACATTGATTTAAGCAGAAAACTCTGTGGCCAGTGAAGAAGGATACGACCAAAAGATTAAATAAGATTAAAGAATGTGTGCGCTTTTCTAATAATGAATGCAACCTCATATATTAAAATTAAGTTTGAGTCAACATCATTTGCTGTAGCAAGTTAGCCTTTTTAAGGTTAATTTTCTTTGCGTGTCAGAAAGAGACTAGTTCAAATGACGTTGTCCATGTATTAAAAATAGCATTGTTTTACAGAAAAATACAAATATAGTATAATATTCATTATGTGGCGCTCAATGTATGGAACAGGAAATTACAAAAAAACACTTAAAATAGGCAACAGGTGTCACCAAGAATTTCTGTCACAGTTCATTGTGTAAAATCCAGAAAAAAAATTACAAAAGATCATGAAGGTCGAAGGCCAGTTTAGATAAGAAGTAATCAATAAACTCTACCTGCCAAAGTCCATTATGAATTGTGAAGGTATCATGGAAATGCGGAAAGCTTGTAACTAAGCTGTATTTTCCCTGGATGTCACCCAGAGAGCACAACAAACTATAGGACTTGATTGATTAAATTTTTACCTATTTATTTTAATCATTGTCGCTTTTATTGATTACAGTCTTCTTTAGCTGGCCTTTGGCTGATGTGAAATTTTATGGGGTTTTATGGATTTTGACCTATAAACTATGTCAGCATTTATTTATGAGGTCCATTATAACTTCCTTTATTAGAGTTTGTGCTTTTTTTAATTTTTTTTTGTCTCTTTCCAATCCATAGATTGAGTGCTGTGTAATAATTATTATACTGCAAATTTGGAATTCTCATTGCCACGTAACCCCGGGATGCTCATTTTTCTATATTTATTCACTTGTATACTTGTTACAAATTCAGCAACATCTTGAAAACATACATACTTTAATGATCACTATCTTTCCAAGCAAATTGATCTATATGATCGCTGATATGGCAACAAAACTGCTATCACTACTCGGCTTCTCACTTCCTCCTAATTTGCTTTTCTCATTTAAAATTTGCTTTGATGGTCAACATGGATTAACAGAAGTGGCTGGAACTTGGGAGGTTTCTGCAAAAAAACAATACGTTTTGTTAAATAAAATGAGGCAACATTTGGCTATCATATAATGTAAGCTTAAAGGTTGTAATAAGATGGCCTACTTCCCATATTTCAAATGGCAGCTGGTCCTAGTCACGAGACAAGACGTGCTGCAGTTTGAAGAAACACAGCTCCAGAAACCTGTGTCTCAATTGACTCTTCAAGGCTAATTGAGCGTGAAAAAAAAATCATTTGTACTCTGTCACCCATGAGTATATAATATATATCTTCTATCTCACACTTACAATGCACCTCACCGGTATGTGTGCTTATGATATAGATAATGTCAGTTGAGACATGAGTCTCAGGACTCGGGAGCTATGTTTTTTCAGACTGCAGCCCATCCTGACACTTGAGTTGGACAATCTACTATTTGAATTATGTGTGGTGGGCCATTTTATTACATTCTTGGAGAACCTCTTTAAGTTGCTTCAAAGGCAGAGACCCTTTAAGAAGTTAAAATGACCCCCTAGCCTTGCCCTGATAAGATAACAATACATTTTTCATATATAGTCATCCTACCTGATGTCATCCATTTGCTTTCCACCACCTGTTCCATTGAGACCAGAATTCCGTTCCTGCTGCATTCAAAAACAGCCACAGCAATAGCATGGACATTGCAATGGTAAGACTCAACAATGCCTCCCATGGTGGCAGCAGCAGAGTCAGCGGAAGGCAAATGGAGGGCAATAGGTAGGGTGACTACATAACAAATATATAGTCATTTTTCAGTGCCAGTGTGGAGGGTTGCTTTGAAGGGAATCTGTCATTTCCAAAATGTATTTTGAGCTAGCTGTATAGGGATATAGGGGACTTAGCCCCTAGAAAAATCATACTAGCATTGTATATTTTGGTGATACATTGTTTGAGAAAATTACTTTTAATTTAAATGAAAATGAGTGGGCTTTGGCATGGCCAAGGGTTCACTGCACCATTACACCCCTCTCAATTAGAATTTTGGGGACTTCCCCCTCTTTCAATTGACAGCACTTGCTTGCCCAGAGAAAGCAGTGTTTGAACCCAGCCCGTGTTTTTACACATGCACACTGACAAGGCTTGAGCCTGGCTAGGAACATAAAGTGTGTCCAGGCACATTCTCCGCTGTCAATGAGAAGCGAGGGTAGACCCCAAAATACTAATTGAGAGGGCTCCAAATATCCCTTATTTGCATTTGAATTTAAAGGGAAACTGTCACTAGAAAAACACTATGACCTCTCAGATATAGGGTTAATCTTCAGGTTAATAGCGTTACTATCCTGCCCGGCGCCTGCATGTAGCCGAATGCTGCGGGGATAAAATTAACTTTATTTTCCCCGGCAGCATTTGGGTTTCAGTCATGGGGCTGTACACGTGCGGGTTCAGTCACCAGTCTGGAATACAGAGCCGCAGCTGTAAGCGCAACCCCGGCCCTGACTGACACTGGCTCTGCATTTTGGCCGGCTGTCAGTCAGGGTCAGAGGCATGGTTACAGACGTCGCTCTGCATTTTCAGAATGATGACTAAATCAGCAGCGGGGTCTCCCCCATGACTGAAACTGAACGCTGCTACGAGAATAAAGTTATTTTATTTCCCCTCAGCATTCAGGTAAGTGTGGGTGCCGAGCAGGTTAATAATGTTATTAACCTGCAGATTAATCACATATCTGAAGGTTAATAGCGTTTTTTTGTTGACAAGTTTCCTTTAAAGTGATTTTCTCAAGCCCTGCATCACTAATATGTACATTAGTAGTACAATTTCTCTATGGGATAAGTCATCTATGTTACTGTAAAACTATTTTAATTTGAATTCTAAGGGTGACAAACTCCCTTTAACTATTTAGGAAAAGCAACCCCATGGAAGTGAAATGTCATCGTACTCTTTCCAAAACATATACTTACATAAAAGAAGTATATATCCAAGTAATTCAAAAGGGCCAAACTATGACTTTTTTCTGCTTACTATGAATACTCTATGCTCAGAAATTATTGTCCATTGAAATGCATTGAGTTGAATCATCATCTCTTCAGTTTTGAACATTTTTAAAAAGTTCAAGATTTTTGAGCATTTTTTAACAAGGAAAGTGGACCTACAGACTCTTATGCACCAACAGGTTGGCATATCTACTATATATTTTAAGTGTAATCTATTGATCCTATGAGCTCGACTTGGGTACACAGTGCTGTACATAAATAAGTATTGAACACGTCACTAATTTTCTAAGTAAATATATTTCTAAAGATGGCGTGTTCAATACTTATTTCACCTGCTGTATGTATATGGGTGTTATAATACATATGTTCTACTTTTATCACTATGCGCAAGTAGAGTGATTATTTGCAGATTATAATAAATTATCCCAAGGTGGTTGGGAGTGGTATGTTGAAGCAGGTGATTTGTGGGTGTACAAAGCACCAGTGGTTATTTTGATTATAGGGTAATATATTGTTTCAAAATGTAGAAAACCCCTGACTATGTTTTAAATAATTTCTACTGGCACTAGTCTTATGAATCACCTGAATGTCCCAGGCGCACCTGACCAAGGTACTGACTCATAACTCAAGAAAATCCAATGATCGTAAACTTAAAGACCAGGGAGTCTTGGCACAAGTTCTGTGACGAAAAGATAAATTATTTAACACAATCCAAGCCAAGTTGAACACCTGGAACTATGCAAAGGTATCAGCCAATAAAAAAGACAATAAAGATAGAATGCCAAAGTCTTAATCAAGAGAGCATACAGATCTATATTGAAGTTTCCTTACTCAAGGGAAGGAGCAGTGCATATGACATTGCTGTGCAAGAAAGGACTCTGAATAGAAACTTCCCTACTTTCAAATGATAAGTCAAAAGGGGTTGTCATATATATTTATATATGTTCTTTCTGCAATTTGATATAACTTACTAATGTACTTCTATTGGAAAACTCCACTGATGTCCCCCTTTCCCTATTGGTGATGGCAGCTACACATCTGATGTATGCTTCCTTCAGTAAAGAGATTGCTTTTTTGGTATATAATTAAAGTATTGGATGAAGAAAGCTAGCGGATTTCAATAGCCAAGTCAGCCCCTTTTCTGTTACAGCCAATGCATAGATAGAGCAGGGGGCTGACTTAGCCATTGGAATAAGCACTCAACCAGCTCTCATCATATAAATGACAAAGAAAAAACAAGAGTTTTCATTGATGGTCAATATGTAAGACCAGCACTAGTAGGCAGAATGGAGGGCAGGAACACCTTTCCTTTCATTCTTTACAGTACCAAACAAAGAAATATCCATTGCCTTTTCACTTGCTGCTGAGGAGTGAAGCAAATCAATTATTAAAGTGATGACCTATCCTAAGTATAAAATACATACTTTACTTTTACCCCTTTACAACCTATGACCTATAGGTACGTTATAGGTTGCCTACCCTTCTTTGATCTGATCAGCTGTCATGTGCCCCTAACAGCTGAGGGTGGATTGCGATTAACATGTTAAACGCCACTGTCAATCTCTGACAGCGGCATTTAACATGAGTGCGCCCAAAGCATGTCACAAACCACACCCATCGGCACCCCTGTCACATGATTGCTGGGTGCTGATGGGTTGGCATGGTAACCTGGGGTCTGCAGGAGACCCCCGTACTTGTCATTGAAGATCTGCTATGAGCGCCGCCTCATGGCCGGCATGCATAGCAGATTATCATTTTTGCTACACATAGCACAAGCGATCAGAAGATTTCAAGTCTCCTAAGACTATTGAAGCAAGTTAAAAGCGTAAAAAAAGTTTTTAAAAATATACAAAAAATTTAAAATATAGAATGTCAAATCAAATACACCCCCTTTCACCCCATTCAAAATAATAAAAAAATACACAGATTTTTTATCACTGCGTTCAGAAATGTCTGATCTATCAAAATATAAAAAGAATTAATCTGATCGGTAAACGGCGTAATGAGAAAAAAAAAATCAAAACGCCAGAATTATGTTTTTTTGGTTGTCGCGACATTGCAATAAAATGCAATAACCGGTGATCAAAACATAATATCTACCCCAAAATGGTATAAATAAAAAACTACAGCTCACTGTTTAAATAAAAAAGAACCTATACATATTTGGTGTCTACAAACTCGTAATGACCTGGAGAATCATATAGGCAGGTCAGTTTTAGCATTTAGTGAATATGGTAAAAACAAAAAAACAATTGTGGAATTGCACTTTTTTTAGCAATTTCATTGCATTTGGATTTTTTTCCCCATTTTCCAGTACACTGTATGGTAAAATCAATGATGGTCTTCAAAAGTACAACTCGTCCTCCAAAAAACAAGCCCACACATGGCCATATCAACAGAAAAATAAAAAAGTTATGGCTCTGGGAAGAAGTGAAGCAAAAAACAAAAAACGCAAAATCGAAAAATCCCAAGGTGATGAAGTGTTAAAGGGGTTCTTCAAGAATGAGATAACATGGTATCCATTATATAATTCAAATTGTAGCCCACCCTAGTCATGTCAGGATGGGCTGCAGACTTAAGACATGTAGCTCCCGAGACCTGAAGAGAAGTACAGTATATAATGAATTTCCAGATAGAAAGGAACAACTAAATAAGATAGTAACAGCTGAACTGTATATTAGAGGACTCATGAATTAAAAAACAAACAAACTAGAGTGCTATTTTAAAGGGGCTATTCACTTTCAGATAATGTTCTGCACTGGCTGCTCACTATATCTTCTTTACTTTTCTTTTTGTGGCGTCTCAAAGGTGAAGTCACCATAGGATGGCCCTGCAGTCACTTTTCCTGTTTCAGGTGTGTGATGTAAAAGTGACCACAGCTCCAGTGGCCCTCACCACTGTCTCTTTCCCTGAAATGAGATATCATCAGAGGAGGTGATAGAAGGTGTGAGGGACACCAATGCCAACCTCTGATAACAATTCATTTGAGGGCAGTGATAATAGCTGTGGAGTGGCCCTGGTTTTTCTCATCCTGCTTTTATCAGTTGGGATGATGGTACCTATGTAGGTGTGGAAGGGGCTGCAAGGCCAGTACTCTTCTCAAAAGAAACGTCACAGGAGGTAAAGTAAAAAAAACAGATATAGGGAATAGTGATGAGCGAGTATGTTTTGGTAACCCTTTCGCCGAGAATACTCGGTCGAGCACCGAGTAGTTACAGCTGCTCGGTGATATGTTTGAATCACTCCCGTGTGCATGATTTGCGACTGTTTGACAGCTTTAATACATGTGAGGAATGTCTATTTCTTACACATTCCTCACATGTAATAAAGCTGCCAAACAGTCGCAAATCATGCAGATGGGAGTGATTCAAACATATCACCAAGCAGCTGTAACTACTCGGTGCTCGCTCGAGCATACTCGGCGAAAGGGTTAACAAAACATACTCGCTCATCACTAATAGGGAATAGTAGAATAGGGAGAATGGTAGGAATTATAATTAAAGCAAATTAGTGGACCACCCCTTTAATTCTATAGGGAAATGTATTCCCATTACCCTAACCCAGATGTTTTGTTGATACACATCATGAAGTAAAACTGTTTTTTTGGATCCGAGTGCTATCCGACAAAACATTGTATCTCATTCGGATCAATGTTATTCTATAGAGCGTTGCACATGTCTGATGCTTTCCTTGGACAGAGCCAGTCCAGGGAAATAATTGCAGCATGCCCCAGTTCAATCCTATATAAAAGTTCATGGACTGACAGAATGAAGAATATGGAGAAATTTCTTCCTCCATCTTCTCCTCATCCAAGAGAATCGGATCATACTATGGTCACACTCTGATCAAATTCTTATGAGCGTTTGATCAGAGTGTGACTAGCATAATCGATCCTATTCTTTCAGATGAGAGAATATACTGTTGTGTGAGCCTAGCCTTATAGACGTGGAATTTTTTCCCATTTAGATCAACAAGTAGAAAATCAGTGATGGATAGTGTTGAGCGATACCTTCCGATATCGGGAAATATCGGATCGGATCGGACCGATACCGAAAAAGTATCGGATATCGCCGATTCCGATACCGGAAACCAATGCAAGTCAATGGGACAGAAATATCGGAATGAAAATAAACCCTTTCTTTCCTTGTAGGTTAATTCTACATGAAGGAAAACAACTAAGAATAATGTAGAATGTATTGGGGGAGGTGGGGGAGACAATAAAGGCATAGAGGTTTAGCCCAATCAAATGGAATAGCAGGAATTAATATTTTTTTTAAGACGTTCTGAGTTACGGAAATATTGACTATGTTAAATATTTTTATATTTTGTCAGATATTTATGTTTCACTACTTCCATGCTCTTCACCTTCTTTTTTACTTCTCCCACACTTTCTCCTTCATCATCCTCAGCATCTTTTTCATCCACTTCTTCTTCACCTTCTTCATCTTCTTCTTCTTCACCTTCTTCGTATTATTCTTTTTTTTTACATTCTTCATATTCTACTTCTTCATCTTCTTCATATTCTTCTTGTTCATCATATTCTTATTTGTGACAGGCATTCCTGTAGTTGTTATCTATAAAAGGTTGGACATTACACCTTTCTTTCTGCCCGTCACAAAAGATTTACAACCGGATTTGTCCGCATTCAGTTTGGCCTGCAGCAGCAGGTCTTTTCGGGGGTCCTCGTCTTCGGGGTCCTCGTCTTCTTCGGGTTGGTCTTCTGGGTCCTCGTCTTCGGGGTCCTCGTCTTCTTCGGGTTGGTCTTCTGGGTCCTCGTCTTCGGGGTCCTCGTCTTCTTCGGGGTGGTCTTCAGGGTCCTCGTCTTCTTCGGGGTGGTCTTCAGGGTCCTCGTCTTCTTCGGGGTGGTCTTCAGGGTCCTCGTCTTCTTCGGGGTGGTCTTCAGGGTCCTCGTCTTCAGGGTCGTCGTCTTCGGGGTCCTCGTCTTCTTAGGGTTGGTCTTCAGGGTCCTTGTCTTCAGGGTCCTCGTCAGGAAGATCCAGAGTGATTAACAAGAACCATTTCAAAAAGCTTGAACTTGGAAATGTAGCAGAAGGTACAAGAAGGCTGAGGAACTACTGAGGACCAGCTGACGGTACTGGAACCCGGATGGGTAGCAGAAGGTACAAGAGCCAATGGAACTGCCGAAGACCAGCTGACGGTACTGGAACTCGGTTATTAAGCAGGAGGTACCTGTGCCAGAAAGCACTACCAAGGACCAGCAGACGTTGGTGGAACTTGGATACCGAGAAGGAGGCACCTAATCCAAAGGCACTGCCGAGAACCAGCTGACGGTACTGGAACCCGGATGGGTAGCAGAAGGTACCCATGTAAAAAAAGTTCAAGGCCGCGAGCCGGCCGCAGTTACCAAAACCCACAGTCCTACAGGGGGTGCTTGTCCTATTGGCACTATGGAACCAGCCTTCATTGCCAGATCCCGCAGCCCACATAGGAGTCACCTAAACTGGAGGCACCATAGAGTCGGCTAACCCGACCGCAACACGACAGGACAACGCATTGGAGGCAAAGTGACGTTGACAGTACCCAGAAACAGCTGGCGTGCTGGAACCAGGCTGGGCAGGAGGGAGTACCTGTGCCAAAGACACTGCCGAGAACCAGCTGACGGTACAGGAACCCGGATGGGTAGTAAAAGGTACAAGAGCAAATGGAACTACCGAGGAGCAGCTGATGGTACTGGAACCCGGATGGGTAGCAGAAGGTACAAGAGCCAATGGAACTGCCGAAGACCAGCTGACGGTACTGGAACTCGGTTACTAAGCAGGAGGTACCTGTGCCAGAAAGCACTACCAAGGACCAGCAGACGTTGGTGGAACTTGGATACCGAGAAGGAGGCACCTAATCCAAAAGCACTGCCGAGAACCAGCTGATGGTACTGGAACCCGGATGGGTAGCAGAAGGTACCCATGTAAAAAAAAGTTCAAGGCCGCGAGCCAGCCTCAGTTACCAAAATCCACAGTCCTACAGGGGGTGCTTGTCCTATTGGCACTATGGAACCAGCCTTCATTGCCAGATCCCGCAGCCCACATAGGAGTCACCTAAACTGCAGGCACCATAGAGTCGGCTAACCCGACCGCAACACGACAGGACAACGCATTGGAGGCAAAGTGACGTTGACACTACCCGGAAACAGCTGGCGTGCTGGAACCAGGCTGGGCAGGAGGGAGTACCCGTGCCAAAGACACTGACGAGAACCAGCTGACGGTACTGGAACCCGGATGGGTAGTAGAAGGTACAAGAGCCAATGGAACTGCCGAAGACCAGCTGACGGTACTGGAGCTCGGTTACTAAGCAGAAGGTACCTGTGCCAGAAAGCACTACCAAGGACCAGCAGACGTTGGTGGAACTTGGATACCGAGAAGGAGGCACCTAATCCAAAGGCACTGCCGAGAACCAGCTGATGGTACTGGAACCCGGATGGGTAGCAGAAGGTACCCATGTAAAAAAAAGTTCAAGGCCGCGAGCCAGCCGCAGTTACCAAAACCCACAGTCCTACAGGGGGTGCTTGTCCTATTGGCACTATGGAACCAGCCTTCATTGCCAGATCCCGCAGCCCACATAGGAGTCACCTAAACTGCAGGCACCATAGAGTCGGCTAACCCGACCGCAACACGACAGGACAACGCATTGGAGGCAAAGTGACGTTGACACTACCCGGAAACAGCTGGCGTGCTGGAACCAGGCTGGGCAGGAGGGAGTACCTGTGCCAAAGACACTGCCGAGAACCAGCTAACGGTACTGGAACCCGGATGGGTAGTAGAAGGTATAAGAGCAAATGGAACTACCGAGGACCAGCTGACGGTACTGGAACCCGGATGGGTAGCAGAAAGTACAAGAGCCAATGGAACTGCCGAAGACCAGCTGACGGTACTGGAACTCGGTTACTAAGCAGGAGGTACCTGTGCCAGAAAGCACTACCAAGGACCAGCAGACGTTGGTGGAACTTGGATACCGAGAAGGAGGCACCTAATCCAAAGGCACTGCCGAGAACCAGCTGACGGTAATGGAACCCGGATGGGTAGCAGAAGGTACCCATGTAAAAAAAAGTTCAAGGCCGCGAGCCAGCCGCAGTTACCAAAACCCACAGTCCTACAGGGGGTGCTTGTCCTATTGGCACTATGGAACCAGCCTTCATTGCCAGATCCCGCAGCCCACATAGGAGTCACCTAAACTGCAGGCACCATAGAGTCGGCTAACCCGACCGCAACACGACAGGACAACGCATTGGAGGCAAAGTGACGTTGACACTACCCGGAAACAGCTGGCGTGCTGGAACCAGGCTGGGCAGGAGGGAGTACCCGTGCCAAAGACACTGACGAGAACCAGCTGATGGTACTGGAACCTGGATGGGTAGTAGAAGGTACAAGAGCCAATGGAACTGCCGAAGACCAGCTGACGGTACTGGAGCTCGGTTACTAAGCAGAAGGTACCTGTGCCAGAAAGCACTACCAAGGACCAGCAGACGTTGGTGGAACTTGGATACCGAGAAGGAGGCACCTAATCCAAAGGCACTGCCGAGAACCAGCTGACGGTACTGGAACCCGGATGGGTAGCAGAAGCTACCCATGTAAAAAAAAGTTCAAGGCCGCGAGCCAGCCGCAGTTACCAAAACCCACAGTCCTACAGGGGGTGCTTGTCCTATTGAAACTATGGAACCAGCCTTCATTGCCAGATCCCGCAGCCCACATAGGAGTCACCTAAACTGCAGGCACCATAGAGTCGGCTAACCCGACCGCAACACGACAGGACAACGCATTGGAGGCAAAGTGACGTTGACACTACCCGGAAACAGCTGGCGTGCTGGAACCAGGCTGGGCAGGAGGGAGTACCCGTGCCAAAGACACTGCCGAGAACCAGCTGACGGTACTGGAACCCGGATGGGTAGTAGAAGGTACAAGAGCAAATGGAACTACCGAGGACCAGCTGACGGTACTGGAACCCGGATGGGTAGCAGAAGGTACAAGAGCCAATGGAACTGCCGAAGACCAGCTGACGGTACTGGAACTCGGTTACTAAGCAGGAGGTACCTGTGCCAGAAAGCACTACCAATGACCAGCAGACGTTGGTGGAACTTGGATACCGAGAAGGAGGCACCTAATCCAAAGGCACTGCCGAGAACCAGCTGACGGTAATGGAACCCGGATGGGTAGCAGAAGGTACCCATGTAAAAAAAAGTTCAAGGCCGCGAGCCGGCCGCAGTTACCAAAACCCACAGTCCTACAGGCATTGCTTGTCCTATTGGCACTATGGAACCAGCCTTCATTGCCAGATCCCGCAGCCCACATAGGAGTCACCTAAACTGCAGGCACCATAGAGTCGGCTAACCCGACCGCAACACGACAGGACATTGCATTGGAGGCAAAGTGACGTTGACACTACCCGGAAACAGCTGGCATGCTGGAACCAGGCTGGGCAGGAGGGAGTAACCGTGCAAAAGACACTGCGGGGAAACAGCTGGCGGTGCTGGAACCCAGGGTAAATACTAAAACAGAGTGGAGCCAGAGGTGTAATTGGAGCAAGTTTTAAATCAGTAGTACAGTGGATGTGGACAAAGCAGGAGAATTTGCCGGGCACACAGCAGGGGAACAGCTGACGTTACTGAACCCCAATGACACTGGAGCAAGCGTTGACTGTGCAGACGGCACTTCTGAGCAGCAACTAGCGGTATTGTAGCCCAGGGTAAATACTAAAAACAGAGGAGCCAGAGGTGTATTTGGAGGAGGTTTTAAATCAGTAGTACAGTGGATGCGGACAAAGCAGGAGAATTTGCCGGACACACAGCTGGGGATCAGCTGACGTTACTGAACCCCAATAACACTGGAGCAAGCGTTGACTGTGCAGACGGCACTTCTGAGCAGCAACTAGCGGTATTGAAGCCCAGGGTAAATACTAAAAACAGAGGAGCCAGAGGTTTATTTGGAGGAGGTTTTAAATCAGCAGTATAGTGGATGTGGACAAAGCAGGAGAATTTGACGGACACACAGCTGGGGATCAGCTGACGTTACTGAACCCCAATAACACTGGAGCAAGCATTGACTGTGCAGACGGCACTTCTGAGCAGCAACTAGCGGTATTGAAGCCCAGGGTAAATACTTAAAACAGAGGAGCCAGAGGTGTACTTGGAGGAGGTTTTAAATCAGTAGTACAGTGGATGTGGACAAAGCAGGAGAATTTGCCGGACACACAGCCGGGGATCAGCTGACGTTACTGAACCCCAATAACACTGGAGCAAGCGTTGACTGTGCAGACGGCACTTCTGAGCAGCAACTAGCGGTATTGAAGCCCAGGGTAAATACTAAAAACAGAGGAGCCAGAGGTGTATTTGGAGGAGGTTTTAAATCAGTAGTACAGTGGATGTGGACAAAGCAGGAGAATTTGCCGGACACACAGCTGGGGATCAGCTGACGTTACTGAACCCCAATAACACTGGAGCAAGCGTTGACTGTGCAGACGGCACTTCTGAGCAGCAACTAGCGGTATTGAAGCCCAGGGTAAATACTAAAAACAGAGGAGCCAGAGGTGTATTTGGAGGAGGTTTTAAATCAGTAGTACAGTGGATGTGGACAAAGCAGGAGAATTTGCCGGACACACAGCTGGGGATCAGCTGACGTTACTGAACCCCAATAACACTGGAGCAAGCGTTGACTGTGCAGACGGCACTTCTGAGCATCAACTAGCAGTATTGGAGCCCAGGGTAAATGCTAAAAACAGAGGAGCCAGAGGTGTATTTGGAGGAGGTTTTAAATCAGTAGTACAGTGGATGTGGACAAAGCAGGAGAATTTGCCGGACACACAGCTGGGGATCAGCTGACGTTACTGAACCCCAATAACACTGGAGCAAGCGTTGACTGTGCAGACGGCACTTCTGAGCAGCAACTAGGGGTATTGGAGCCCAGGGCAAATACTAAAAACAGAGGAGCCAGAGGTGTATTTGGAGAAGGTTTTAAATCAGTAGTACAGTGGATATGGACAAAGCAGGAGAATTTGCCGGACACACAGCGGGGGATCAGCTGACGTTACTGAACCCCAATAACACTGGAGCAAGCGTTGACTGTGCAGACGGCACTTCCGAGCGCCTACTGGCGGTGTTGGAGCTCAGGGATAATACTGAAAACAGAGGAGCCAGAGGTATAATTGGAGCAACTTTAAAATCTGTAGTAGTGAGAATGTGGACAGAGCAGGAGAAATTGCCGTCCGCACAGCAGGGGAACAGCTGACGTTACTGAACCCCAATAACACAGCAGCAAGTGTTGACTGTGCAGACGGCACTTCCGAGCGCCAACTGGCGGTGTTGGAGCTCAGGGATAATACTGAAAACAGAGGAGCCAGATGTGTATTTGGAGGAGGTTTTAAATCAGTAGTACAGTGGATGTGGACAGAGCAGGAGAAATTGCCGTCCGCACAGCAGGGGAACAGCTGACGTTACTGAACCCCAATAACACGGCAGCAAGTGTTGACTGTGCAGACGGCACTTCCGATCGCCAACTGGCGGTGTTGGAGCTCTTGGATAATACTGAAAACAGAGGAGCCAGAGGTGTAATTGGAGCAACTTTAAAATCTGTAGTAGTGAGAATGTGAACAGAGCAGGAGAAATTGCCATCCGCACAGCAGGGGAACAGCTGACGTTACTGAACCCCAATAACACGGCAGCAAGTGTTGACTGTGCAGACGGCACTTCCGAGCGCCAACTGGCGGTGTTGGAGCTCAGGGATAATACTGAAAACAGAGGAGCCAGATGTGTATTTGGAGGAGGTTTTAATTCAGTAGTACAGTGGATGTGGACAGAGCAGGAGAAATTGCCATCCGCACAGCAGGGGAACAGCTGACGTTACTGAACCCCAATAACACGGCAGCAAGTGTTGACTGTGCAGACGGCACTTCCGATCGCCAACTGGCGGTGTTGGAGCTCTTGGATAATACTGAAAACAGAGGAGCCAGAGGTGTAATTGGAGCAACTTTAAAATCTGTAGTAGTGAGAATGTGAACAGAGCAGGAGAAATTGCCATCCGCACAGCAGGGGAACAGCTGACGTTACTGAACCCCAATAACACGGCAGCAAGTGTTGACTGTGCAGACGGCACTTCCGAGCGCCAACTGGCGGTGTTGGAGCTCAGGGATAATACTGAAAACAGAGGAGCCAGAGGTGTAATTGGAGCAACTTTAAAATCTGTAGTAGTGAGAATGTGGACAGAGCAGGAGAAATTGCCGTCCGCACAGCAGGGGAACAGCTGACGTTACTGAACCCCAATAACACAGCAGCAAGTGTTGACTGTGCAGACGGCACTTCCGAGCGCCAACTGGCGGTGTTGGAGCTCAGGGATAATACTGAAAACAGAGGAGCCAGAGGTGTAATTGGAGCAACTTTAAAATCTGTAGTAGTGAGAATGTGGACAGAGCAGGAGAAATTGCCGTCCACACAGCAGGGGAACAGCTTACATTACTGAACCCCAATAACACGGCAGCAAGTGTTGACTGTGCAGACGGCACTTCCGAGCGCCAACTGGCGGTGTTGGAGCTCAGGGATTACAGTTCAGGTGGTAGAAACATGAACAGAACAGGAGACCTGGATACTGTTGCCAACCAATTATTTATTCTGGAAGAGGACTGGCAAATTCATGAGAGATCCAGGCCTTGTTCATTTTGAGAAAAGTAAGCCGGTCAACGTTATCGGAGGATTGTCGCATGCGACGGTCTGTTAGTACACCACCTGCGGCACTAAAGACGCGTTCCGATAATACACTAGCAGCAGGGCAAGCTAGCACCTCCAATGCATACTGACTAAGTTCTGGCCATGTATCCAGCTTACAGACCCAAAACTTGAAGGGAAAAGAGCCGTCTGGGAGTACACTAAGAGGGCAAGACATGTAGTCTGTCACCATCTGACGGAAACGTTGCCTCCTGCTGACTGGAGCCGTCTGTGATGGGGTAGACATTTGTTGCGGCGGGGACACAAAACTTTGCCACATTTCGGCCATACTGGCTTTGTGCTGAGGCGCTGCTTCTGCTCCCTCTTTGTGCAGAGCTTCCTCCACTGCCTCGACGCACTGAGCTGCTTTGTAAAGCACTAGCAGCACTGCTCTCGGTTGGAATGGAGAACATGATGGAATGCACCAGTGCGTCTTGGTACTCCCGCATTTTACGCTCCCGGTTCAACGGTGTTATGAGGCTTTGTAAGTTGTCCTGGTAGCGAGGATCTAGGAGGGTGGACACCCAATAATCCGCCGTGTTGAGAATGTGGGCGATGCGGCGGTCGTTTCTCAGGCACTGCAGCATGAAATCAACCATGTGCTGCAGACTGCCAACTGGCCAAGAAACGCTGTCCCCTGCTTGAGGCGTGATCTCTGCCTGCTCTGCATCACCCCACCCTCGCTCTAGATACTGACTACTAGAGCATTGTGTACCTCCCTACTCTGGACAGATGTCTTCCTCATCCATTGACTCCTCCTCATCCTCCTCACAAAGTGTTCCCTGCCTAGGCCTTTGTGAGGAACCACGTTGCGCAGACTGTAGAGAAGCAGATGGCATTTGTGACTCCTCATCCTCCACCTCTTCCAAAACCTCGTTCCTTAGTGCTTGCAGTGTTTTTTCAAGCAGGCAGATAAGGGGGATAGTCATGCTGACTAGTGCATCATCTGCACTCGCCATCCGCGTGGAATAATCGAAGGCACACAAAACGTGGCAAATGTCCTTCATAGAGGCCCACTCAGTGGTGGTGAAGTGTGAACGGCGCGCACTGCGACTTGTGTGCGCCTGCTGCTGCTGGTACTCCATTACTGCTGCCTGCTGCTCACACAACCTCTCCAACATATATAACGTTGAATTCCACCTGGTGGGTAGGTCACATATGATGCGATGTTCCGGAAGAAGTAATCGGCACTGCAGAGCTGCAATGCGTGATCTTGCATTGCTGGAACGCCGCAAGTGAGCGCACTCTATGCGGACCTTGTGAAGCAGTGCATCAAGATCCGGATAGTCCCTCAAAAAACTCTGCACGACCAAGTTGAGCACATGTGCCAGACATGGGATGTGAGTGAGGTTGCCTAGGCCCAGAGCTGCCACCAGATTTCGGCCATTGTCACACACTACCATGCCTGGCTGGAGATTCGCTGGCACAAACCACACGTCGCTCTGCTGCTTGATGGCATTCCAGAGCTCCTGCGCTGTGTGGCTTCGATTCCCCAAAGAAATTAATTTTAATACGGCCTGTTGATGTTTGGCCACGGCTGTGCTCATATTGGTCATCATAACAGGTAACCGTTCATGGGTCGATGTGGAGGTAGACCGTGACCGCTCCTGCAGCGCTGATTCAGAGGAAACTGGAGTATGAGGAGGAGTCAATGTGTACTGACTGGATTCCTGCAATCCTTGGAGTTGGCAGAACACGTACAGCGCCACTCTCAAGATCTGTACCCGGCTCCACAACATTTACCCAATGGGCAGAGAGGGAAACGTATCGTCCCTGTCCAAGCTTACTGGTCCACGCATCAGTGGTCAGGTGGACCTTGCTACTGTCGGCGTTTGTAGCGCATGTTTAATTTTTCCCTCCACATGATGTTGCAGGGAAGGGATGGCTTGCCTGCTGAAATAAAAGCGGCTGGGCACGTTGTTTTGTGGGACTGCCAATGCCATAAAGTTACGGAATGTGTCAGTCTCCACCAGCCTGAATGATAGCATTTCAAGGGCCAGTAGTTTAGCAATGCCAGCATTCAGAGCCTGTGCTCGGGGGTGGTTTGCCGAGTATGGGCGCCTTTTCTCCCATGCCTGTGCTAACGATGGCTGTAGACTGGCCTGGGATTGTGAGGATGACTGGGAAAGTGGTGCTGTGGGTGGAATTACAATGTGTCTCTGTACAACAGTGCCAGAGATTCTTCCATGGCGATCCTGTGAGGAAGCCGAACCAGCTGTGTGTGAGCTGGAGGAAGAGGCTACAACACGAGCTGAAGAGGTGGTAGGTTGCGCTGTCGGTTGGCCTAGGTCTTCAGTGTGTTTTTGTAACTCCACCATGTGCTTGGTCCACACATGTTTCCACATATTTGTGGTATTGAGGTTGCTGACACTTTTCCCTCTTTTCATCTTCTGATTACACAGCTTGCATTTGACAAAGCAAATGTCATCTGCAACTGTGTCAAAAAAGTACCAGGCACTGCAAGTCTTGGGAGCGCCCGCTTTGGATTTTGGAAGAGCCATGCTCCTAATGGGTGCCGAAGTGGAGGCTACAGGCAACCAAGTCTGCCCCCTCCCTCTCCCTCCTTTTTGGGCTGTTCGGGGAATCTCTTCCTCAGAGCTGCTCCCACCACTTTCCTGTCCCTCACGCCATGATGTGTCAAGGACCTCATCATCTACACCACCCTCTTCAAACAACTGCTTCTCCTGGGTAGTCTCGACAGCACAGTATGCACCAGAAAATGGCACCTGAGTCTCATCATCAGATGCGTACTGAGGTGTGCTGCTGACCATAGGCACTGGCCCGCCCGACTCTTCAGATTCAGAGAGACAAAACGGTTGCGCATCACTGCATACTACCTCTTCTTCAAATTCTCGAATTCTGCTTGGCTGGCCCCCTCTTTCCATACCAAGAGATTCAGAGAACAGAAGTAGAGATGGCTCGTGTCCAGGGCTCTCTGACTGCCTGGGCAATTTGGCAGGTGATGAAGAGACAGATGGGTGCTCTTCAGTGCTCAGGACCTGAGAGGATCTGGAACTAATTGAAGTCGATGCGTTAGCTGCCATCCATCCGACAACGGCTTCAATTTGGTCCTCCCGCAGCAGTGGGGTAAGGCTAGCTCCTACAAAGCTGCGCATAAAGGACTGTTCCCTGGTAAAACTGGGGGATGCTGAGTCAGTGGTGCCCGCAGCAGGCACAGAATCCCCACGTCCTCTCCCTGCAGGCACAGAATCCTCACGTCCTCTCCGTGCAGAAACTCCACGCCCACGCCCACGACCACATGCCTTACTCCCTGCCTTCTTCATCTTGGTAGACTGATAAAGATAGGCAGAAAAGTACTAAGGGCTTAGTGTGCTTATTCCTGAACAGCTGCTAACAGGTATAAGAAACACTAATTTTATAAAGTGTGGACTAGACTTTAATATGAGCTAATGTGGCCTACACAACTGTAAAGTGGAGTGTTTGGTGAACTTTATTTTGTTTTTTTTTGTCACAAAAAGACACTGGATGTGCCTAAATATGTAATAACAATAGTATCACAAACTTTTTGTAGCTATTACAATGTAGGAAGGTAACCTACAATGCAATAGATGAGGCTACAAAAAATAGGCTAATACTAATCTGGCTGGGGCTGCAGGGCCTAATGCTGCAGAAAGGCTCCTCTAACTACTCCTATGTAGTGTGTTTGGAACCAATTTAGCTGAATACGGATGGAACCACCACACTAATAGGAGAAATCAGGAAAAATTATGAATTGGCAAAAAAGGACAATGTATGAGGCAGTGACACACACTGAGTGCACTACAACCAGACGTGGTTGAAGCACACACTACAGGGTGAGCTGCACTCACACACCAGACCTTGCAGACAGCGGTGAACAGTACAGATGCAGAGCACTGTGCACTAGCGCTGCAAGACCAAAAAAATTTCTCTATCTACTCCTATATAGTGTGTTTGGAACCAATTTAGCTGAATACGGATGGAACCACCACACTAATAGGAGATATCAGGAAAAATTATGAATTGGCAAAAAAGGACAATGTATGAGGCAGTGACACACACTGAGTGCACTACAACCAGACGTGGTTGAAGCACACACTACAGGGTGAGCTGCACTCACACACCAGACCTTGCAGACAGCGGTGAACAGTACGGATGCAGAGCACTGTGCACTAGCACTGCAAGACCAAAAAAATTTCTCTATCTACTCCTATATAGTGTGTTTGGAACCAATTTAGCTGAATACGGATGGAACCACCACACTAATAGGAGATATCAGGAAAAATTATGAATTGGCAAAAAAGGACAATGTATGAGGCAGTGACACACACTGAGTGCACTACAACCAGACGTGGCTGAAGCACACACTACAGGGTGAGCTGCACTCACACACAGAGACCTTGCAGACAGCGGTGAACAGCACAGAGAACTGTGCACTAGCGCTGCAAGGCACAGCGATTTATAAAGTAGCTTGGGTAAAGCAGAATAGACCAAATAGGTAGCTAAAACTGTCCCTCAGAACAACAGCGTCCTATCCCTAACTGAATTCACAGCAGAGTGAGCTCAAAATGGCGGCGGCGGCTTTTATAGTGCATCATGACATCATTTCAGCAGCCAATCACAGCCATGCCATTAGTTAAGATGCCTACATGCCTAACAGGATGTGCCCACACTTCTTAGGATCCTCATTGGTTGAATAAAATGAAAATGGCTCATTGCATTATGGGAACTTCCAATTCCAGTATACGATATTGCAAAAGTATCGAAATTAAGTATCGGAATTCCGATACCGCGAATATCGGCCGATACCCGATATTTCAGTATCGGAATGCTCAACACTAGTGATGGATGTAAATTTTGGATGTAAATTTGTGCGCCATGCCCTGAAAACCATGCCTTTCTTTGCAGCACATGTTTTACTTGAATAAAAAAAAATTTTACAACCATCTTCTGCGAACAAATTCGAGTTTGACTGAAATTCTGTCATATCTGAATTTGGCCTAATGGTTAACATTAACATATCTAAATTGCTGCAGTTTCATTCCTTAGAGTTGTTAAAATCTCTGGGTTATATATAGCAACTCCATGTCATGATATTGCAGTGTGAAGCTTTATGGTGTCTTCAGGATGTGCCTCTATGACATAAATGATAGCGGACAAAACCATCTCTGTCATGTAATGTTTCTTCTCTGCTCACATAGGTGTTGTAAAGTCATGTTTTTCAACAGTGAATTTTATATGTTATCCCTCAGGGCCCTAAAGTCATTAACTGTAAAATAGCAATTGTGTATGACAGGTGCTGCCGATCTCCCATGGCTCTGCAATAAAACTTCGCTGTCAGTGCCTTTGTACAGATTTCCATTGCAAGCAGTATTGGCACCCTATATATTTTTTCTAATTCACACATGCTCCTTATATTGTCACTTGCTTCTGTCATCATTTACATGCAGATAGGATGGGAGACAGACACCTGGTATGGACGTGCACTCTTATTCTTATTCATCGCTCAATTGCTTTTAATGAATTCTGCTGGTGCTATGTGGCCAGTTACTGGACTGATTGACAAGAAAGAAGCACGTTTAAGAGACCATAATGCTAATTCATGTATTTTCATAGACATTCACAGGTTTACCAAAAATAAATTGAGCTACCACAATATATATATATATATATATATATATATATATATATGTATATATATATATATATATATATATATATATATATATATATATATATATATATATATATATATATATATATATTGTTATTTTCTAAGACTTTTACAAAATATGATAATGGTAAAACTCACTTCACAAAATCATTTTAGGAATGTAAATCCTGGATGCAGATACCAGTATATTAGAAAAAGATTAGAAAAAAATAGTATAACTATTACAATATAAAATCAAGCAAACCACCTTGGCTTAATACATGAGACTGTAATATTGATTGGTATGGGAGCAGTCCAATATAATGAAAAGAACAGAATCATACTCTGCTTTTCTCATCTCAGGGGACCAAATTTCATGTCTATTTAGGCACCAAATATAATGGTCCTGGACAGAGTCCATTTTGCAGCCATGTGCACAAACAGGAAACACATAAATGATGGAGTTTGCATAATCTTCATGGTTATAAATCTTTGTTTTCAACATGACAGCAGTCTTCCCAACAACTCATGAAATATAAGACTAAGTTCTAGAGCAGTGTTTCCCAAACCCCATTCTCACGGCCCCCCACAGGTCATGTTTTCAGGATCTCCTTAGCTAAGTAACCGGAAGCATTCAAAACATAGCATGACATACCAAAAAGAGACAAAAACTGCAGCAGAAAAAAAACGTGCTAAATTGTATGTAATAAAAAAACGTGCTAAGAAAGTAAATATAATAATGTAAGTAGCCTAAATTAGTTAAATGCTGCAGAAGCACTACAAAAAATCTACATTGTCAAAAATGCACCAAATACTATTTATGGGATATTAGCCTTAGGCCATGTTACCACATACACAAAAAATCTGTTTTTTTCGTTCTTTATTTTTTCTGCAAATTTCTGCACCAAAATATGCAGTAGCAATCTGCTCTAATTATTGCGTACTTGCTGGATTTTTTTCTGCTATGTTCTCCGCTTTTTATATGTGTTTTTGGAGCAGATTTGAAGCAACAATTTTTTAATACTTTTTTAATACAGAAACGATGGGATTCAGGACATAAAAATGCAACTGCAATTTTTAAATGTGTTTTTCCATCTTTAGTTTGAAGCCCCTAGAGAAAAAAGCAAAAAAAAGTACAGTTTAAGAGTGACTTCAATCATACATGCACAATCCCGCTACTCCAGTCATGCTGAAATAAAGAGCACAAAATTCATTAAGAGGCGCATGTCACTAAATGAATTCGGCGCCTCTTCTAATGGTCCTGTGTCTCCATGAGCTGAGCCAGAAATGTTATTTCAGTAAGGAACTGGAGTAACATTGCTGTCATACAAAGCACTAGCATTTTTGATGAATCTGACTGGTGGGCCCCAGCTTCGCCCCAGTTTTGCCCATTTTGGTAGAGTCAAACTGACAAAAAACCTCCAAAGCTCACTAAAATTTTGTGCAACTCTCTGTTGTGTAAAGATTTTGGGACTTTTCAAAGCTTTTACACCAGCTTTCTGGGGGTAAAGCTTTGATGAATTGGCCCCACAGTGTGCATGAGAATTCATAAAATCCCGTCCAGTTTAAACATAAACTGTTAGTGGATTTTCTGCACAAAATACACAGTATTTTTTAACGACATGGTAACATGACTTTTATATGTTCAAAGCCAAAAATTGTCATGATGATTGATTAGTAATAATTGTATTGGGTGGACACTTGAAAAATTTTTTTGAGGACATGATTTTGTGACACTTACTAATGTATAAGTATTATTATTATAGCGCCATTTATTCCATGGCACTTTACATGTGAAAAAAGGAGTATACATACATAAACAATTACAATGATTTAGCAAAACATGACGGCGACTGGTACAGGAGGAGCGAGGACCCTGCCCACAAGGGCTCACAGTCTACAAGAATTACAGAGTCTTCTCCTGCACTTGTTAGTAGACTGCACAGTTCTCATTTCCATATATTGGCTGCCAGTGGAGGAGTATATGACTAGACCTGTCCATCAGCATTCTCTTGAAAAACGGCTTTCCCATTTTTTAGTATTTTTCATTTGGAGGAGATTGATAAACAACTTAACCCCTTTCTGACATGATGAGTACTAATACGTATCTGTGCCCTGAGCCTATTGGACCAGATACGTATTAATACACCCTGGCAATCGCGCCTACACAGAGGCTGTGCGGGCATGATCGCCGCCGGGTGTCAGCTGATTGTCACAGCTGACACCCGGTGCTATGTGCTAGGAGCTGTCCCGCACCGCTCCCAGCACATTAACCCCCAAAATGTTGCGATTAAAGTCAATTGCAGCATTCCAGGAGCAAGGGGAGGTAAGCACTGATACTTAGCTCCTCTCCAGCATCCCGCACAGTCTCTGCTGGGTCCCGATGGTTGTCGTCATGATGACATCCGGGTCACCAGACAGCAAGAAATTACTTTGATCATGCGTACTGAGATATCAAAGTAACTTCTCCCTGTGCAGCGCTGACAGGCTGTATAGCACAGGGATGCTGCTGCATCCCTACGCTATACAGGTGATCAGACTGCAAAAAGTGAAAGCCCCATAGTGGGACAAAATGTAAAAGTTCAAAAAGTGTCAGAAAGTGAAAAAATAAAATAAAAAAAATTGCAAAAGTATAAAAAAGTGAAAACAATAATCCTCAAAAAATAAAAAAATATTCTACCCATGAATAAATATTATTCTGAAAAAAAAACAAAAAAAACAATAAAAGTACACATATTTGGTATCGGCGCATCCAGAACCATCTGGCCTATAAAACTATCCTGCTAGTTAACCCCTTTAGTGAACATGGCAAAAAATAAAAATAAAAAACAAAGCAAAAAACGATGCTTTATCATCATACCGCCAACAAAAAATGGAATAAAACACAATAAAAAAGACGAATGTAAATAAAAATGGTACAGCTAAAAATGTCATATTGTCCTGCAAAAAACAAGCTGCCATACAGCTCCATCAGCAGAAAAATAAAAAAGTTATAGCTCTCAGAATAAAATGATGCAAAAAAAAATATTTTTTCTATAAAATAGTTTTTATTGTGTAAAAGCGCCAAAACATAAAAAAAATATAAATGTGATACCGCTGTAAACATACTGACCCGAAGAATAAAGCTACCTTATCAATTTTACCACACGCGGAACGGCATAAAAAAAAAAAAAAAAAAACAATTCCTGAATTGCTGGATTTATTTACTCTGCCTCCCAAAAATCGGAATTGAAAGCGATCAAAAAATGTGACATGCCTGAAAGTGGTACCAATAAAATCGTCAACTCGTCCAGCAAAAAACAAGCCATCACATGACTTTGTCGGTCAATATATGCAAAAATTATAGCTCTCAAAATATCGCGATGAAAAAACTAGTTTTTGCAAAAAAAAAGTCTTCTAGTGTGTGACAGCTGTCAATCATAAAAAACAGATATGAATCTGGCATCGCTGTATGCATCTGGCACCGTCCCGAAGAATAAAGGCATCTAATCACTTATACTGCACGAGAAACAGCGCAAAAATAAACTCTAGGGTTAGGGTTTTGCTAGGGTTAGAATTAGAGTTGTGCCAGGGTTAGGGTTGTGCTAGGGTTCGGGTTGTGCTAGAGTTATGGTTAGGGTTGTGCTAGGGTTTGGGTTGCACTAGGATTAGGGCTGTGCTAGGGTTAAGGTTAGAGTTGGGTTAGGGTTGTGTTAGGATTAGGGTTGTGCTAGGGTTATGGTTGTGTTGGGGTTGGGATTTTTTCAAAAGTAAAGAAAAAAAAAGATGACAATATGGCGACTAGTGTTGAGCGCAAGTGCACGCTACTTGAGTTTGCATCGGGTGCTGGGGTATGCACCGAGTACTGCGGCTGCTCGAGTGACATGCTCGAATCTCCGCCCCAAATGCTTCGCAGCCAAAGAAACCTCATGGGGATTGCCTACCATGCATGAGCGATCCCTGCATGTTTTTGTTTGCGTGTCTAACAATATCCGTAAAACATGGGCGGGGACTCGAGCATGTCACTCGAGCACCCGCGACACATGGTGCATACCTGAGTACCCAATGCAAACTCAAGTAGCGAGCACTTGCGCTCAAGATTAATGACAACTTGTTCAATATGATGACCTAATGTTATCAATTTCTGTGTCATACCTCTGGGTTCAAAATGTTCATTATACCCCTTGATAAAATCCTTGAGGGGGTCTAGTTTCCAAAATGGGGTCACTTGTGGCGAGTTTCCACTGTTTAGGTGCATGAGGGGCTCTCCAAACGCGACATGGAGTCTGCTCTCAATTCCAGCCAATTTTGCATTCAAAAAGTCACACAGTGCTCCTTCCCTTCTGAACCCTGCCATGCACCCAAATAGTGTATTTTCACCACATATGGGGTATCGGCGTACTCAGGAGAAATTGCACAAAAGTTTTTAGGGTCAATTTTCTCCTCTTACTGTTGTGAAAATAAAAAAATTGGTGCTAAAACACAATTTTTGTGGAAAACGCTTGATTTTTTATTTTTATTGCTCCATGTTATAAACTTCTGTGAAGCACCTGGGGGTTCAAGGTGCTCACCACACATCTAGATAAGTTCCCTAAGGGGTCTAGCTTCCATAATGGTGTCACTTGTGGGAGGTTTCCATTGTTTAGGCACTTCAGGGGCTCTCCAAACGCAACATGGCATCTGCTAATTATTCAAGCAAATTTTACATTCAAAAAGTCAAATGACGCTCCTTCCCTTCTGAACCCTGCCGTGTGCCCAAACAGTGTATTTTCCCCACATATGGGGTATCGGTGTACTCAGGAGAAATTGAACAAAAGTTATTAGGGTCAATTTTCTCCTCTTACTGTTGTGAAAAAAAAAAAATTTGGGGCTAAAACATCATTTTTGTGGAAAAAGTATGATTTTTTTATTTTCACGGCTCTACGTTATAAACTTCTTTGAAGTGCCTGAAGGTTCATGGTGCTCACCACACATCTAGATACGTTCCCTAAGGGGTCTAGTTTCCAAAATGGTGTCACTTGTTGGGGTTTCCATTGTTTAGGAACATCAGGGACTCTCTAAACGCAACATGGCGTCCGCTAATTATTCAAGAAAATGTTACATTCAAAAAAGTCAAATGGCGTTCCTTCCCTTCTGAACCCTGCCGAGCACCTAAACAGTGGTTTTCTCCCACATATGGGGTATCGGCTTTCTCAGGAGAAATTGCACAACAAATGGTATGGTGCAATTTTTCCTGTTACCTTTATGAAAATGCAAAATTTAGGGTTGAAAAACATTTTTGTGAGAAAAATTTGAAAATTGTATTTTTACAGCTCAAAGTTATAAACTTCTGTGAAGCACATTTGGGTTCAAGGTGCTCTCCACACATCTAGATAAGTTCCCTAAGGGGTCTAGTTTGCAAAATGGTGTCACTTGTGGGGGGTTTCCATTGTTTAGGCACACCAGGGGCTCTCCAAACGCAACATGGGGTCTGCTAATTATTCAAGCAAATTTTACATTCAAAAAGTCAAATGGCGCTCCTTCCCTTCCGAGCACTGCCGTGCGCCCAAACGATAGTTTGCCCCCACATGTGGGGTATTGGCGTGCTCATGAGAAATTGCACAACAAATTTTGAGGTCTATTTTTTCCTGTTACCTTTGCGAAAATAAAAAAATATTTTTTTTCTTCTACATTCCAAAAGTTCCTGTGAAGCACCAGAAGGGTTAATAAACTTCTTGAATGTGGTTTTGAGCTCCTTGAGGGGTGCAGTTTTTAGAATGGTGTCACTTTTGGGTATTTTCTGTCATAAAGGCTCCTCATAATCACTTCAAATGTGATGTGGTCCCTAAAAAAATCATTTTGTTAATTTTGGTGGAAAAGTTAGAAATCGCTGGTCAATTTTAACCCTTACAACTTCCTAGCAAAAATAAATTTTGGTTCCAAAATTGTGCTGATGTAAAGTATTCATTTGGTAAATGCTATTTATTAACTATTTTGTGTGACTTTCCTCTCTGATTTAAGGGCATGAAAATTCAAAGTTTGAAAATTGCGAAATTTTCAACATTTTTGCCAAATTTCAGATTTTTTTCACAAATAAACGCAATTCATATCGAATAAATTTTTACCACTACCATGAATTACAATATGTCCCGAAAAAACAATCTCAGAATCAGTGAGATCCGTTGAAGTGTTTCAGAGTTATTACTTCATAAAGTGACAGTGGTCAGAATTTTAAAAATTGGCCTTGTCATTAACGTGCAAACCACCCGCGGGGTTAAAGGGGTTAAAGTGTCTTAAAGTGACAATAACCATTGAATTGCTTGCTTCAGTGTCTGCTGAATTTTTGATCCCTAGTGTTAAATCCCCAGAATCATGATATCTCAGAAGTTCTGGCTCATCCTGCATCATACTAGATATATTGTTTTTCCATCTCAGATGATGTTAAACCACTCACCTGCATTGTTCCAGAGATTATGTGCATTTAACCTGCATGGCCAGCCTGTTTAATGGAAATAAAATGCATCAGAGAAAATCTTGAAAGCCATTTAATTCATTCTGTACACTTTTTTTATCTGGCAAAGAGATTATTGTAATAAAATATTTACCATTCAGCTTCAGCCTGAAGCCTTTTTTCTATTTGCACAAAGATTTTGCTTTTCATCATATTAATTCATTTGAAGATGGAACCTTGCTGGAACTTTATGATCCCCTTCTTACATAGTCCTACATATGAATATTGAAAGTTATCTTTATTATAAATGTGCTTTAAGAAAAAGACACATTTAATTAAGGAACCGTAGTATCAGCATGCTGAAATGTTAATACACTTTAGAGAATATTGAAATATGGCAAACCATATAGATTCTTTTCATCATTGTTTCCATTAGAAAAGGATTGGGGACATAAAAATTTAAATTTGAACTTATTAGATATTTTCTTGCAGATATGTCCTACTGCCCAGTTCCCTTGATACTGTGATTGAAATGACAAGTAGTCAAGCTACGCATTGTGAATAAAATTACAGATTTAGATCCTCTCTATTAAATTCTACCATTTATGTGAATTAGTTATGGGGCTCTAGATGTCCCTATATGGGTTACAAGTGACCCTTTTAAACAAAGGAAGTAAATGTCTCTATATCCATTTGATTGATAGGATTTTCTCATGTTGTGTTTTACTATGAATATGTAGTAATATACCGTATTCCTCTGGTCCAAACACTAGGCCACTGAATTTTGTCTCTTATCACATTCTAAAGACTAAAAGAATATATATTTTTAAGAATTATGCATAATTAGGCCATTTTCTGTAAAATTGTATTGCAAAGTATAAACCTTTGTAATATTGTCTGGATACATCACTAATAATGGCTTAGTTCAACTGCGTTGAATGGAGCTGACATACATCTACTATAGATATCTTTAGACTCCTAATGTACTTCTATGTGTCACTATTTTCATTGTATTTCTGTTTTATTGAGCTATGCTCCTAGGGAATTCCAATTCTTGAATATAGTACTGTACTAATCTTCATAGAAAGTACACTGTCTGGTTTCTTACTAAATAGATGACACAAGTTTTTGTTCTTCTGTAAAGCTTCTGCACAGAGCTCTGCTGTTTATGAGGTCTAAAGATTTTTTTTTTCTGTGAATATATTGACTTTGGATAGCAGGAATATAATTTGGTATGCGTGCAATGTGTGTGTATGGTCTCAGTATGATCATGCTCCTATACATTGCATGTATATCAACTTATACTCCGGCTCATTTTCTTGGTTTTGCTTTAGTTTCTTGTGCTTTATAAAAACAGGGGCGTGGCTTCCCCTTTTTGAGTCAGGCATTTAATTTATATAACTTCACATGGCAGGGTGTTTGAACAGTTTGACTCCGGTCCTGCTCTGCCCCATCTATATTAATGTTGTCTTACACAAGGTGAGGTTTTAATATTAGAAAAAAAGGGATAAAGTCATCTCATCATAATTGATGCACCTGGATATGACACAGTCAACGCACGGAGTCACCCTGGTGCGGGTCGGAGTATATTCCAGGAAGGAAAAAAATCTCCATTGCTGGAAACAAGATGAATCTAAGTAAAACTTCGCTTTTATTTCTTCAATTAAATAGTATCACAGCTTGAACACCACAGAGGACTGGTTAAACCAACTTGTTTTAGTGGTTAAGCCTAAATCATGGTACCATGATATGGTATGCTTGGTACCATGGTATGCTTTTTAATTGAAGAAATAAAGGCAAAGTTTTACCTGCTGTCAACTTTTTTTTCAGCACTGGAGATTGTTCTCCTTCCTATTTTAATATTAGAAGACAGGGCCATCATGATTTGGGTACACTTTATCACGGTGGGATGGCTTTTATGCTTTTTTTTTTACAAAAACAGCATTTATTAAGTACCCTATATTATTTATATGCATCTATTGCTTTTTACTTAATTAAAGCAGGGTATATGTTCATTTTGCTTCTATCTTAGGTTTTGTTTGAATAGACATAAGTTTAAAACGTATGTTGTACTATATACATTAGTTTTTTAAATGTTATTGAATGTAAATACAATTTGTTTTAAAACAATGTTTCCTGTTAGAAGATAAATCTTTGTAGAATGAATTACCTACACTTTATATGGAATCATGATGTCCAATTTCCTAAAAAATGTAAATTCAAAAGATTATTAATCTGTTTTATCTATTCTATTATTATCAGTTCTCCAAATGTTATTATATTATTGTGAGTGTATGATGCGCTATTGCTCAACCATATCATGAGAAAAGTTCCATGCACCACAAGGAGAACTTGGCTTAGCCTTCCACTCAGCCAAAGAAACAATGTCCAAAAGTTCAAGGCACTAGAGGTACAGTAGGTTAAAACACTAACTATTATTCATTCCATCAGATTACTAGACAAACATAGGACCAAAAAAAGGCAAGGCTGTTTCAGCTAATTGGCCCTTATCAAGCAAGATAGGAATAAAAATCAATATTGCTATTGTATTGTATATCTGTTTTGCTTGAAAAAGACCCTATGGCCAAAACGTTACTACATTGTTTTGCTACTATTTTTGTCTATTAATCTGATGGAATGAATAATAGATAAAGTTTTAACTTTGGACTCTTAGACATCGCTAAAATAAATATCTGTTGTTAGTGAATAGCTTCTTATAAACCTTTGGCATGTTTTTTCAAATCCTACCTTGCTACTTTACAAATATAATATCTCACAATCACCATAATGTTTGTAGAGTTTTAATTTAATGAGTTTTATTGTAAGTACATTTCCTGTCCAGTTGTCCTGTTAGGGCTTATGAAACATAATGGGGCACTATAATTGACACCCCTACTATTAGCTAAACAAAAGAGCCCACGTAAATGGATTAATGGTAATGTAATACTACATTACGCTGGATATATATGGGGCAGTCAAATCATAAGCACCAGACTTTCTTTTATAGAAGGACTTATAAAGATTGAATGACCATTTTAAAGGGGTTGTGTTTTCTTCTTTAGGAGCTAACTGCTCCCACCCTCAGCTTCCTGCTTTGTAGGGGATGATACGCTCCTGAAGATTGACAGTTTGGACCAGCAGTATGGTTGCACCACTAATCACAACTGGGCACTCTCCCAGGCTGTTCTGGGAGGAACCTTTAGTTCTCCAGCATGAAGTGCAGGGGTACTTCGACTGGTCCAATCCAGTCATGTGTACCAGCCTCAAAGCACCACAAGCTGGATCTAAAGCAAAAAAACTGCTAGCGGCACAGGCTCTTTACCTAACTAACAGTTAACGAGATGTAAACTATGCAATTAAAAATATCTCCATTTTTGAGAATGGAAAGGATTTTTAATAAGAAGTAAATTGCAACGTCATATGAGGATGTTTTAGGTTTTTAAATTGCAAAGTTGTTCATTTTTACAAGCACTTAGCAATTATAACCACATAAAAATTTGAGACAACCAAATTAATGAAGCAACAACTAGCATTCAAGATCATTACTATCTATGAACAAGTATCTAGTATTTTACAACAAGCTAAAGCTTTATTCATTTCTGAGATATACAGGCACTGCAATGGCTCAGTGGTTAACACTGTTGCTTTGCAGCACTGAGGTCCTGAGTTCAAAACAAGGACAACATCTGCAAGGAGTTTGTATGATCTCCCTGTGTTTGCGTGGGTTTCCTCTGGGTGCTCTGGTTTTCTCCCACACTCCAAATGCATAATGTTAAGGACTTTAGATTGTGAGCACCAATAAGGACATTGATGATGACGATGTCTGTAAAGCGCTATGGAAATAATGGTACTATAAAAGGGAGTAAAATAAATTATAAATGTTACATATAAAGATCTTGATGGACGTTGCATAGACAACAAAAATGAAATAAATGGGAAACTTATCTGCTCATCAAATTATCTGCTACAATTTGTACCAATGCTTATTTGCACAAATTACCTTGCATGGCATGTCAGTGATTAGCGAAGGATCTTCATCAAACTTTTGAGAAGTCTTCTTCTGAAGCATTATCTTATTGATAAAGTAGAAGGGGTAGCCACTGCAGTCCTTCTCCAGAACCAATATTCCCGGTCTTGGGCATACTGCACGCAATTGTAATCCATCCAAACTTTCCCATTGCTCTTCAAATTAGAAATAAGTATTATTTGTGTCTATATTGCAAGCAACCTGAGTGACCTATCCAGGCACTATTTGGCAAGGTTCCATGGTTGACTCTCTAGGGGCATCTGTTTATGAGGCTAAGTCACTTAATGTGGGCATCTCAGGCTTGAGCATTTTTAGAGTAACATCGAATTTTGGCACAGTATTAAGAAATTTTTAAAGTTAAAATATAGGTAGTGAGAAAAATTGGAAGAATTAGTTCCCCCCCAGTATCTACTATCTTAAGGTGGCCATAAATATTAGATATAAGTACATTGAACTACCATTGAAGGAATAAATTGTCTGGTGAATAATTATCATGGAGATGCAACGATATGTATTTTAGTTCATATTGGCATTTACAATTATGAAAACTGTGATATCAAGTGAAGAACATATGATTCTTCTAGGAACATTCATTCAAAGAAACATGGATTGTGGCAAAAACATCCTTAGCTTGACAACCGGACAAAAAAAAAACAGGTCTTCTTTATTTAAGAATACAACGGTATGTAAGCAGTGGGCTAATATAATCACTCATTGTTAAATTTCACCTAGTGATTGCTCTTTATGTTAAAATTGTAGATTTTCATCAACTTTTATCTAATGTACATTGCCACCTTTATGCTATCTTTATCCCTAGTGTTCTAGGCCCTATTGATAAAAACAGCCAAAATCTTTAAAAATGTTATAGTTAGATGCAGGCATTTAACATATTTAATGGAAAATATTTTATTATTCTATTACTTATAAAGTCCTCAAATCTTAATTTTTTACTAAATTTGAGGTATAACTGGTAGTTTGTTATCCCTTGTTTTACTTGAGATTCCACTGAACCTGAGAGCCAGTCCTCCTGTTTAAATATTATGTGGCTTTTAATCTCTGTACTTTTCCCAGTAACAAGCAAGAAGGTGATTGTTGAAGTTAAAACATAGCAAAGTGCTGTAGAGAGCAAGGCCTATTAATCTTACCATCTCCTTGACTGACAATAGCAAATTCTCCTGCATAATCCTGTTAGAAAGTGGACTATTGAATTTTATTCACAGTTCTCTATCTCCCTTTGATCTTCCTCACTCGTTTTTTTTTCAACTTCAGGGCACAAATTTTTAATTTAATTTGTTTTTGTACATCAAATACCCAAAGATTTCACAGTGTGGGACACACAAAAGTAAAATTACTTTCCAAGACTCATAAAGAGCTAAACAGGATTTAAAACCAGCTTCCTAGTTCAAAGTCAGTGTTGTACATACTGTGCCACCTGATATCCAATATGCCTGGCTTTGATGTATTTGCCTCCATAGAGAAGCTACGATTAGCCTCCCGTTCTAGTAAAAGAAACAAGTAGCTTTTTATCCTTTTTAAATAAAAACAAGTATTTAAAATGATCCAGACTAATGCCTATCCATGGCCTGCAGTAATCCCTGTGTATGCTTGACTCTGTAGGAATCAACACAATTAATTATTTTTTGAATTTCTATATTTGGTGACTTATTTGGTGTGTTCTAAAAAAAAATATATTCTTATAAAAATGATTGCTGACATCCATTCTTTCCTTCATGTTTACTTTATAGAATACTGTATATTTTAAATTGTAATATAATTTTTAAGAACAAAACAAATATGGAGGCATTCATTTTGGCTTTAACCATTTTCCACTGAAACCAATTTTTACCTAACAGACCAGGTAAAATTTTTCAAATCTGACATGTTTCCCTGTGATAATAACTCTGGAATGCTTCTACACATCCCAGTAATTTTGGAATAATTTTTTCATGACATATGTACTTTATGGTATTGGTAAATTTAGGTTGTTCTGATTTCTGTTTATTTATGAAAATATTTAAAATTTGATGAAATTGTAGAAAAAGTCACAATTTTTATACTTTGATTTTTTATAGCCTTAAAACAGATAGTTACACCACATCAATAGTAAATTAACATTTAACACATGTCTGATTTACTTCAGCATCATTTTTTACAGTTTTTTTTTGGTTAGGAATGGCATGTAAGAAGGGTTAAATGTTTAGCATTTTTTTTCAAAGAATAGCAATATCTGTTATTTTTGTACCCACTTTGCTTTCAAAGTGACTTTGAGGGGAATCTATGTTAGAAAATACCAAAACAAGATGCTACTTTAAAAACTGCAACCCTAAACGTATTCTAATTCTTGTTCAGAAAGCTTGCTAAACTTTCAGGTGCTTCACTGAAATCAACACAAAGTGAAAGGAGAAAAAGAAAAATTCCCTTTTTCTTTACTAAAATGTTTCTTTAGCTCCAAAGTCTTCATTTTCATAAGAGGAAAAAGTAAAATGAACCCCACAATTTATTTTTCAATTTCTCTAAAATATGATAATACTTTAGTATGTATGGCTGGAAACTACTCAGCAGGGCTTGGAAGGAGAGCTATTTGACTTTTGAAGTGCAAATTTGTCTGGAATAGATTATGAATGCTATGCCACATTTACAGAGCCTAAGAGATGTCTAAACAGTATAAAATCCCTAGCAGGTGACCACATATTGTAAGCTACACTAGAATTTATCTAGGGGTGTGCTTCACATGATTTTATAATATTGGACCATAAAAATTAAAATTTACATTATTCTATGAAAATGTTGCTTTAGCCACAATTTACTAGTTTTTACAAGGGTATTAGGAGAAAATGGACCCAAGACAATTTATTCTGCAATTTATTTTGAGTACACTGATGCTCTAGATAAAGTCGGAAACTGTTGTTTGGGCACTTGGCAGGGCTCATAAAGGAAGGAGCACTTTTTGGCTTTTGCAACGCAAATTTGGATTGTGGATATGGAACAATTTGTTTTTGTTTCTTAGGGGATCCCTAATAGTATTGAATGAGCCTGCTCGCCACTACTCGGTACTTGCCCGAGCATCACTGTGCTCGACACGCTCAGCACTCGGCAAGTATTTCCGGGCTGCTCGGGCGGGAGTTCTAGTCCCTGCCCTGCATGTTTGGTGCTCTTTAGAGAGCCAATGAATATGCAGGGATTATCTGCCAAGCACTGTAATACCGTAGCCATGTTAGTTGTGGCATTACAGTGATTGGCTGACCACACAGCGTCATCAGGTCTATATAAGACCTAGTGTAGCTATGCTTGTCACAGTCTAACCCGGAAACAGGCAGAGTAGGGAGAACTGCTGCTGAGTCAGGGAGAGATTTGCTTGTTTATTAGTTAGTATAGGTATTCCACAGCATATCTATGGTGGTGATAGCAGGAGTTAGGCATGCAGGCAGAGTTTGTGGCAATATATACAGTACAAGAGGGTCCATTGTGCGTTCTGTCTGCTTCTGCTCTTTAAGATATCTGTAGACATAGCCCCAGATATCAGGGGCAAGGGCTAATTTTTTTTTATCTTAATCCTGACTATTTGCTTAAAAAGCAATCCAGAGTACACCATTTGCTTGTTAGCACTGCAGAATACAGCCAGATCTTTTCCATCATCGGACGTGATCCCACATTACAGTGATAAAAATCCACAAATTTGTACTGAACGTGAAAAATATTGTCCTCCATTTAGAGTTTTGCATCAGTGTGTCAGTGAAGCTATTCAGACGTGATTGCTGTGAAGAATATTTTAAACTACAGGGCTGCTATTTAAAATCGTGGGTGTCCGTCAGACATATCACATATAACTGTGGTTCAAATCCACTATTGAACACAGAGTATTTGTCAAAAGGTTGTTTGTTGGAGAGCAAATAATGCTTCCAGTCACTTTGCCACTACCACCACCACTCTGTCTTCCACACGGTCAAGTCTCGGTAGCCGTGAGTCTGGACCGCATATTCCTCACCCTGATCCTCCTTCCTCCCACCATGCCGAGTGCCCGGAGACAACTGATCCCACAGTTAAACACTTAGAAGAGCTGTTCACTTTTCCATTTATAGATTTGGGCCTCTTGCCCGGCCAGATTCAAGCAGGGCAAGAGGAGAACACGTGTTGCGATGCCAAAATACTTGAGCAGCCACGGTCACACGAAGGTGACGGTGGGAAAGTGCAATTACTGTCGCAAGAGGTGGATGATGATGATGAGACACATTTGCCAGAAAGTCAGGAGAAGGACCAGGGTGCAGAAGTGGAAGACGAGGTGGTGGATGATGACGTCACTGACCCCACCTGGAAGGGGGAAATGCAGAGCAAAGACAGCAGCACACAGGGGGAGGAAGGTGTAGCACCACAACAGGCAGGAACAAGGAGTGTGGTGGTCACAGACATAAGACGGGCAACCGTTCCCAGGAACACCAACATGATGGAAGTTGCCAGTACAACTGTTAGGTCTTCCTGAGTCTGGCTGTTTTTTAAAGACTCTGCAGATAGTCCCAAAAAGGCCATTTGCACTATCTACCAGGCCAGCATCAGCAGGGGTAGAAAAACTAGCAGTCTTACCACCACAAGCATGATCAGGCACATGACAGCAAAGCACTCGACTAGGTGTATCGAACGAAAGGGTCCAGAAACCACTGGTTCTTCCGCTGTTGTGCGTGCATGCCAATCACCTGTCCACGGCACATGCGAAGATGTCTACCGCCCTGCACCTGTCATTGCACACTCTCATCTAGCACCATCAGAAACCATGTCCACGTCCTTGTCCCAGCACAGTGTTTAGCTTTTTCTATCCCAGTTCTTGGAATGCAAGCGCAATTACGCAGCCAATGCCCCACAGGCCTCCGGCCTCACTACTAAGTTCACACATTTTGCGAATGCTTGCACTCAAAATGTTTCCTTTTAGGCTCGTGGAGACAAAAGCTTTCCGCAACCTGATGGCGGTGGCCGTCCCTTGGTACTCGGTCCCCAGCCACCACTATTTCTCCCGGTGTGACGTCCCCGCATTACACAAGCACGTGTTCCACAACATTAGCAGTGCCCTCAACAACACAGTTACTGGAAAAGTCCACCTAACCATGGACACGTGAACAAGTGCTTGTGGGCATGGAAGGTACATCTTGCTGACAGCACACTGGGTTAACATAGTGGAAGCCGGGACCCAAGCGGACCTTGGGACGGAACACATCTTGAAGCCGAGGATGGCGGGCCCTGGGTTCATCCCATATTCTACATCTCCTGAACCTCCTCCTCCTCCTCTTATTCAGCCTCCAAATCCGAAATGACCACATCACTCACAAGCTGGAAGCACTGCAGCACTGCCTCAGCTAAGCGACAACAGGCTGTGCAGAAGCTAATATGCTTAGGTGACAAACCGCACACCACTGAAGAAATGTAGACAGCTGAATCTACAGCCAGGCATGGTCGTGTGTGACAATGGCCGGAATCGGGTGGCGGCTCTGAGGTGAGGCGAGCTCACAAACGTACCATGCATGGCCCATGTGCTTAACCTCGTGGTTCAGCGGTTTCTCAAAACCTCCCCGGATCTGCTGGATCTGCTTGTCAAAGTACGCCGCCTATGTGCCCATTTTTGAAAGTCAGCTACAGCTTCTGCCACCCTTGCCGGAATTCAGCAGCATTTGCAGCTTCCAGCTCACTGACTGGTGTGCGAAATCCCCACGCATTGGAACTCAACTTTGCAGATGTTGGGAAGGATTTGTAAGCATCAGAGGGCAGTTGTTGACTACAGGTATCAACACGGCGGTCGGTATTCAGTTCAGCCTCACAACATAAGACCTCAGGAGTTGGCATGGATGTCAGACATCTGTGTCATCCTCAAAAACTTTGAGGACTCCACCAAGATGGTGAGCAATAATTATCGCCACTATCCCGCTTCTCTGTCTTTTGAAACGCTTACTGCTCACAATTAAAGAGGAGGCATTGCAGGCGGAGCACGATGAGATGGAGCAAGGAACCATACAGGATGATTCCATACAGCTCAGCCTCATCTCATCCCAAATTGGATTGGGTGACAATGAGGAAGAGGAGGAGGAGGAAGAACAGGAGCTAGTTTCCTGCGCTATAGACGGTACTACCAGCACAACTGTCATACTGTCTGTTCAGCAAGAATGGCCTGAAGAGAGGGAGGAGGATGAAGAGGAGAAAATGGTTTGCTGTCCTCTTGGTGAGGTCATGGAAGTCTTGCATGTTCGCTGTCTGGCACACATGGCTGAGTTTATGTTACGCCGCATTTCCCGTGACCCATGCGTTGTTCAAATTTTGAGTGACAGTCATTACTGGTTGGTGACACTTCTAGACCCATGCCACAAGGAGAACTTTATATCTCTTATTACTGCGGCGGATAGGTCTGCTAAAATGGGGCAATACCAGAAGGCCCTTGTTGCGGAATTATTAAAATAATTCCAATCTGAAAACGCTGTTGGCAGAGGTCACAGTTCATTGGACAACCAAGGAGTGCAGGCGAGAGAGACACAAATCCAATCCAGCAGAGGCAGGGGAACACTGTCAAAGTGTGGGTATACGCTTCTTGATTTTGTCTATTTGCTCTTGTCCTCCACTTCTCCTCATTCTAATCCTCCACCACCATGTCACCACAATATCTACCATATCACCATATCTACGTCTTTTGCAAGGTATATTAGAGTTCCTCCAAATTTTTGACAGCCGATGCATTCACTTCATAGGCAAACAGTATGGGAGACCCACTTCCTAATAATGGGAACATTGTTTTCAGGGGGCACTCTGACCTCTACGTCTCTTGCAAGTGACATTGGGTTCCTCCAAATTTTTGGCAGCTGTTGCATTCACTGCATAGGCAAACAGTATGGGAGTCCCACTTCCTAAAAATGGGAACATTGTTTTCATGAGGTCCTCCTGTATGTCTCTTGCAAGGGGCATTGTAGTGCCTCCAAATTTTTGGCAGCCCTTGCATTCACTGCATAGGCAATAACAGTATGGGAGACACACTTCCTAATAATGGGAACATTTTTTTCATGAGGCCCTCCTCTACGTCTCTTGCAGGGGCATTGGAGTGCGTCCAAATTTTTGGTAGCCGTTGCAGTCACTGCATACACAAGAACAGTATGAGAGACCAACTCCTTTCTAATGGGAACATTTTGTTACTGAGACTCACCTCTATGTGTCTTTAAATAGGTATTGGGGTTTCTCCCAAATTTTGGCAGCCGTTGTACTCACTGCATACATAACTATATAACTGTATAGCAGAACCGCTAATTTCAAATGGGAACATATCATTACTCAGGCCCACCTCTATGTTTCTTTAAATTGGTATTGGGGTTTTTCCTAAATTTTGGCAGCCGTTGTACTCACTGCATACCTTATAACTGTATAGCAGAACTGCTCCTTTCTATTGGGAACATGTCGTTACTGAGGCCCATCTGTATGTGTCTTTAAATTGGTATTGGGGTTTTTCCTAATTTTTGGCAGCCATGGTACTAACTGCGTATCCTATAACTGTATAGCAGAACTGCTCCTTTCTAATGGGAACATGTTGTTACTTAGTCCCACCTCTATGTGTCTTTAAATTGATATTGGGGTATTCCCAAATTTAGTCAGCACTTGTAGTCACTGCATGGGCATTACCACTATAGGAGACCCACTCCTTTATAATGGGAACATTTTTTTTTACTGAGGTCCTCCTCTATGTCTCTTCAAATGGGTATTGGGTTGCGTCCAAATTTTTGGCAGCACTTGCAGTCACTGCATACGCAATAACAGTATAGGAGACCCACTCGTTAATAATGGGAACAACAAAGCATAGCCGACTGATGGCTCTCTAGCAATAGCTAGGGCCGACTGCTGGCCCTACGAAAATTTTTTTTTTTGACTTTCAGAGTCTCTCCTTCATAAATGAAACAGGATGTGTCTGATCATGTCTCACACACAACATGGCCAGATAAGGTAATAAAATGTTAAAATGACATTTACCGGTGAATGCATTTTTCACCGTTAAAACCAATGCAAAAGTGCAAAAAACACATCAAAAACATTATGTGTGAACATAGCCCAAGGTGCGGACGAACATTTTTTGTTTTGTTTATTTATTTACCTTATCCACAAGTCATTACCCTGGAAAGGATGTTCCATAACATTTTTCCAAGGAAAATTCATTTTGGTTTCGGTTTTGTATGTTTTCATGTGAGTCCGTAAAAGTGGCGTAATACTCTGACAACATTGTTCACAGCAGTAACCTGGGAGTCAGAGATGCTTCCAGGGGTCTTCCCCATGCTGTTCCCATGTCTTTTCAGCTCTGTTCCCCTTTGATTTTGGCAATTTTTAGGCCCTCTGCAGACCTCCGGGGGGAATCGCCAGAAAAATGCTTGAGTTTCCCATAGACTTACATTTGGCTCGTTACTCAGTCCGAGCACTCGAGCATTCCAATTTGCTTACTCGAACAATGAGTACCCAAGCATTTTAGTGCTCACTCATCACTAATCCCTTCCTAAACATTTCAAAAGTAGCAGAAAACCTATTAAACAGATCTGCCTCTTGCTAGGATACAGAATCCTGAAGGTGAAACCATTTTCTACTGCTCTAACTAAAACAGAAATTAAGAAAAGTCAGGCACTTCCAATTTATCTAAGCTTTGCCTGTCTCCAATACTCCACTGAAATCATTGTGAGCTGTAAACATAAGAACTCTTTTTGTATATATGGTATAGTAAAGCCACATAGGTTAGGGTTGAATAATAGCGCTACAGTTTCTAATTAGATCAACATGCTAGCCCTGCATGTAAACAGGCTAGCTGTTCTTCTTAGTCAGTCAGCTCTGGGAATCTTCTTAGTCAGTCAGCTCTGGGAATCTGACCAGACTGGATGTGTCTTGGTTCTTAAGAGAGAGACAGGAAAGAATCCCTCTCTGAGAAGAGACTGCACAGGTTGTGTGCAGAGAACTGCAAGTATCAGTGGTTGGATTGGACTATAGCTGTTTTGTTTGACCGAGCTGGGGCTAACTCAGCCGTGTCTGATTAGCCAGGGTCTGTTTAGTTTAGTTAGTGCCTGGCCAAGGCTAGGGATTTATGTTTATGAGTTTGTTTTTGTACTGTGCAACCTGTGGAAAGCAATAAAAACTGTGTCTGTTCGGACCAAAACTGCATTTCTTGTGTGAACGCTACCCAAGGCCTAAAGCCTGATGCCTACCAGAGCGAGTGAATCCCTACAGTGAATATTATATTTAACATAATCGGGCAATCAATCTGGGTTGTCAATTTTAATTACCTGTAAAGTTGCCATAGTAGTGACAATAAAGATGTTGTCCAGGTTTGGGATGAAAGTCTGCAGTCACTTTATGCAACTGCAAATAACATACTTGCTGTCACATGGCCACCCACGCTAGAGTGACTGCAGATTTTCATCCCAAACCTGGACAATTCCTTTAAGCTCTGTCGTGTTCATAAAGTACATTAGGGCAAATAGCTATTTGCAATCCATCACATGATGAATCCCAACAACACATGATGGACTCTATCATACTATTTTAAATTATTGGTTTTGGTTTTGGTGGCAATAGTTTTGACAGGAAAAATAATGCTGCATCATGTTTTATTCTTGACGCTAAGGCTGGAGCTTCACGACAACATGTGTCACTCAACACTGAAATCACAAAGTCACATTGCATCATTACATCTAATTATTTCCTGTGGTGTCACATTGCGGCTCCTGCGACTACGATACAGAGTTGCAAATCTTTCCAAATGTGCAGCTCACTTGCCATAGACTTTAATGAAAGTCACATGCAACTGTGACTTGTGTGTTAATTATCTGTGATTAAGCCATTTTTTTAAAAGCAAAATCAGAATTCTAAAATACAACAGCTAGAGGCATAAAAGTTTCTCAGATTGATTGCAACTTTTCTGAGAATTGCTGTCATGACTTGCCAGGTAGCCACAAACTTAGGAAACATGCAGATGAGCGTATAAATCAGTGTGCTTGCAAATTTTTAATTGGATAGTACACCGACAGCATACTGATCCATGTTATTCAATAGGAATGTTCAGAAGAACAATTTTTTTTCAGTCCGACTGTCCATGTGGAAATAATCTCAGCATATACTACTTTATACCATGTCTCCAATGAGACTCATCCATTCAAGTTGATGGGTATGTAAAAAAAATGTATCCTACATGGCCCATTAGAGTGGCATCTGATTTTTATTGATACGTTTTTATTATAAACCTGGGAAACTGTATGTGATCATGTACATTTTTTAGTGTAGATTTATGAAAACAGATCGCATACTGATGTCACATGGGCGTCACACATATGTCATTTGGATGTAAAAGACGGACTCACGTATAAAAATCAGATGGAAATTAGTTGAAAATCATCTGAGTTTTCTGGATGAAGCTCGGTTGATTTTTCATATGCTCATCTACAGCCAGCCTTAATGCGACAGTACTGTTTATAAACAGCCTCTAATAGAAATTTAAAAAGAGCATTACATATCAAGTAGTGGAGCCATTTCAGTTTAAAGGGAATCTGTCAGCAGGTTTTTGCTATTTAATCTGGGAGCAGGATAATGTAGAAGCTGAGAGCCTGATTCAAGGGATGTATCACTTATTAGGCTGTGTGCTATAGTTTCAATGCAATCAGTATTTTATCAGCAGGAGATCATCACTGCAGGACTATGTCTCACATGAAGACCAGTCAGATTAATCTGTGTAACCCTGCCCCCACCACTAGTTAGCAGCTTGCTTACAATGCACAGTGTACACAGGAAGCTGCCAGTCAGGGGTGTGAGCGGGGTTATTCATTGCCCAGAAGTCTACTACATCTACATCAGACAAAACAGGGATTACATCAAAACTACACTAAGCAGACAAGTAAGTGATACATTGCTGGCATCAGGCTCTCTGTCTTTACAGTCATGGCCAAAAGTTTTGAGAATGACACCAAAATTATATTTTCACATGATCTGCTGGCCTCTGGTTTTTATTAGTGTTTGTCTGATGTTTATATCACATACAGAAATATAATTGCAATCATATTATGAGTACCAATAGGTTATATTGACAGTTAGAATGAGTTAATGCAGCAAGTCAATATTTGCAGTGTTGCCCCTTCTTCTTCAAGACCTCTGTAATTCTCCCTGGCATGCTCTCAATCAACTTTTGGACTAAATCCTGACTGATAGCAGTCCATTCTTGCATAATCAATGCTTGCATTTTGCTAGAATTTGTTGGTTTTTGTTTGTCCACCCGTCTCTTGATGATTGACCACAAGTTCTCAATGGGATTAAGATCTGGGGAGTTTCCAGGCCATGGACCCAAAATCACTATGTTTTGTTCCATGAGCCATTTAGTTATCACCTTTGCTTTATGGCAAGGTGCTCCATCATGCTGGAAAAGGCATTGTTGGGCGCCAAACTGCTCTTGGACGGTTGGGAGAAGTTGCTCTTGGAGGACATTCTGGTACCATTCTTTATTCATGGCTGTGATTTTAGGCAAGACTGTGAGTGAGCCGATTCCCTTGGCTGAGAAGCAACCCCACACATGAATGGTTTCAGGATGCTTTACAGTTGGCATGAGACAAGACTGGTGGTAGCGCTCACCTCTTCTTCTCCGTATAAGCTGTTTTCCAGATGTCCCAAACAATCGAAAAGGGGATTCATCAGAGAAAATGACTTTGCCCCAGTCCTCAGCAGTCCACTCCCTGTACCTTTTTCAGAATATTAGTCGGTCCCTGATGTTTTTTCTGGAGAGAAGTGGCTTCTTTGCTGCCCTCCTTGAAACCAGCCCTTGCTCAAAGAGTCTCCGCCTCACAGTGCGTGCAGAAGCACTCACACCAGCCTGCTGCCATTCCTGAGCAAGCTTGGCACTGCTGGTAGTCCGATCCCACAGCTGAAACAGTTTTAAGATACGGTCCTGGCGCTTGCTGGTCTTTCTTGGGCGCCCTGGAGCCTTTTTGACAACAATGGAAGCTCTCTCCTTGAAGTTCTTGATGATGCGATAGATTGTTGACTGAGGTGCAATCTTTGTAGCTGCGATACTCTTCCCTGTTAGGCCATTTTTGTGCAGTGCAATGATGGCTGCACGTGTTTCTTTAGAGATAACCATGGTTAACTGAAGAGAAACAATGATACCAAGAACCAGCCTCCTTTTAAAGTGTCCAGTGATGTCATTCTTACTTAATCATGACTGATTGATCGCCAGCCCTGTCCTCATCAACACCCACACCTGTGTTAATGGATCAATCACTAAAACGATGTTAGCTGCTCCTTTTAAGGCAGGACTGCAATGATGTTGAAATGTGTTTTGGGGGTTAAAGTTCATTTTCTGGGCAAATATTGACTTTGCAAGTACAGTAATTGCTGTTAAGCTGATCACTCTTTGACATTCAGGAGTATATGCAAATTGCCATTACAAAAAATGAAGCAGTAAACTTTGGAAAAATTACTATTTGTCTCATTCTCAATACTTTTGGCCATGACTGTACATTATGCTGCTATCAGATCCCATAGCAAAAAACTACTGTCAGATTCCCTTTAAATTTTTGCTCGAATCAAATAGAAATTATATATAAGGTGATGTTTGGAACTACAGAAATCACAAAATATAGATAGTTAACACTCAATTAAATAATAAGTTAGACCAGAGAGAGCATTATAATATAAATAATGCTGTCATCTCACATTATTTTAGGAATATTATGTGGCATGGATGAAATTGACTTTCAGTTAAACATGTCAAATAGTGTATTAAGGACATACACAGATATCTGTGGTGTATTTGTAGCTAATACGCGTGCTTTGGCAGCAACAAATTATTTCAAAACATGTCTCGGATCCTGTTTCCATGGAAACAAAGACGAAAATAGGTTTATTTGTTTTTTTTCTCCCATCATTATCTGTCATCATGTTCTTGACAATTGTTGATACATTGTTTGCTGACATGATTGAAATATGATTTTGCAACATATGCTATTAACGTCATGCTTAAACTTTCACATCTATGTTTGAATCTCATATCTATCTACCTATTTATCTATCTGTTTCCATCCATCCATCCATCCATGTATCTATCTATCTATCCATCTGTCTATCTATCTATCCATCTATCTATCTATGATCCATCCATCCATCTATGTATTTATCATCCATTTATCTATCATTAATTGTAGCAATCATCTAGTTCAAATAACTTTTTATCTACCTGTCAATTATCTGTGTCTAATCTTTGTTTCATTCTCCATTCTTTCTTTCTCCTTCTTTCTTTCTTTCTTTCTTATCCATTTGCTATCTATCTATCTGTGAAAAAATAGAGTGCTTTTATTAGTGCATAACCAATAGCAATGTTTCAGTTCATCCAGTTTGAAAAAGGTTCCTTATATTAAGGGATGCAGCAAATAAAAAGCTACATTTTCTATACACTTTATCACCAGGCAGACTGGCAATTAGGGACATTTTTTTCCTTAAATGTTCCCTTGAGATACCAAGTTTGTATTATGTAAGGTTCGTTCAGGCAAATTCACTCAAATTTGACTAGCAAATTTAAAGCAGCTTGCTTCGAAAATATGATCATTATCCTCTAAGTTCTATCAAGACCCCAAAGCATAGTAAACACAGGGCTGGGATGGGATTCAAATATAATAAAACATTATAATCACTTAGGGCTATCCCTCAAATGTCCAGCCTCTGCAGTATGCTCCTCTGCTCATTTCGTATTAATCGGTTATCGTTGGATCAGTCTTCAATTCATATCGTCCAGTACTGACTAGGCGTTATGTAGTCACATGTAGAGCAATGCATGTCAATGTTAATGACATACAATGCATTTAATATGACCTCATGAGGCCTAGTCAGTACTGGAAGATCATAGAAGACCTATCTGAAGACTGAAGAGTAAAGATTGATCCGAAGACTGATCCAAAGCAGGAGGAGCAATTTTCATAAGGTCACTGCTCAAAAAAATAAAGGACACTCAAATAACACATCCTAGATCTGAATGAATGAAATATTCTCATCGAATACTTTGTTCTGTACAAAGCTGAATGTGCTGACAACAAAATCACACAAAAATCATCAATGGAAATCAAATTTATTAACCAATGGAGCCCTGGATTTGAAGTCACCCCCAAAATTAAAGTGGAAAAACACACTACAGGCTGATCCAACTTTGATGTAATGTCCTTAAAACAAGTCAAAATGAGGCTCAGTATTGTGTGTGGCCTCCACGTGCCTGTATGACCTCCCTACAACGCCTGGGCATGCTCCTGATTATGTTGCGGATGGTCTCCTGTGGGATCTCCTCCCACACCTGGACTAAAGCATCCTCCAACTCCTGGACAGCCTGTGATGCAAAGTGACATTGGTGGATGGAGCGAGACATGATGTCCCAGATGTGCTCAATCGGATTCAGGTCTGGGGAACGGGCGGTCCAGTCCATAGCTTCAATGCCTTCATCTTGCAGGAGCTGCTGACACACTCCAGCCACATGAGGTCTGGCATTGTCCTGCATTAGGAGGAACCTAGGGCCAACCGCATCAGCATATGGTCTCACAAGGGGTCTGAGGATCTCATCTCGGTACCTAATGGCAGTCAGGCTACCTCTGGCGAGCACATGGAGGGCTGTGCGGCCCTTCAAAGAAATGCCACCCCACACCATTACTCACCCACTGCCAAACCGGTCATGCTGAATGATGTTGCAGGCAGCAGATCGCTCTCTCGTGACAGACTCTGTCACGTCTGTCACATGTGCTCAGTGTGAACCTGCTTTCATCTGTGAAGAGCACAGGGCGCCAGTGGCGACTTTGCCAATCCTGGTGTTCTGTGGCATTTCTTTGTATTTATATTGGCATTTCTTCTTTATATTTTACTTTTTTTTCACAAAAATGTTACTTTAGCCCAAAATTTTTATTTTCAAGAGAATAAAAGGGGAAAATAGACCTCAAAATTTGTTGTGCAATTTCTCCCAAATATGTTGATACCCCATATGTGGGGGAAAACTACTGTTTGGGTGTAAAGCAGGGCTTGGAAGGGAAGGAGCACAGTTTGACTTTTTGAATGCAAAATTGTCTGGAATCGAGAACGGGCACCATCTAGCATCTGGAGAGCCCCTGATGTGCCTAAAAAGTAGAAACCCCCCACAAGTGACCCCATCTTTGAAACTAGACCCCTCAAAGAATTTATCTAGATGTGTTGTGAGCACTTTGGGCCCCCAGGTGCTTTATAGAATTTTATAACTTTGAGCTATGAAAATAAAACATCTAATTTTTCCCACAAAAATGTTGTTTTACACCCAAATTTTTCATTTTCACAAGGGTAACAAGAGAAAATGGACCATACTGTTATGAATCATGGTTCTGTGCTCCCACCTGATAATGGAGAAGGTCCGGTGCCATGTTACTCCGGCTGCAAGCGTCGCTATTATCCTGACCCTGGAGGCGAAGTTACTACACGTGCAGGGAAACTGTTGCAATCTTGTGGAGAGTCGCGTTCTGGCTTTGTGGGATGTGTGAGGACATGGGATGATGCGTCTCTCACAGATTTCTCTACCAGGGAAGATGGGACACTGTCTTTCCCAGTTGCCAGGCAACACAGGATGCTGTTTTGTCTTGTACTAAGCAATGGTGGGATTTTGTCCAGTCTGCTGTTGAAGCTAGCAGGGAGTTGCTATCTGAAGATTATTGGGAAGTAGTCAACATCTGATCATTAGGCGGGGTATATAATCCTGCTCCCTGCTCAGTCCTTTGCTGTTTATTGCAGTTCCCTATGTGCTTGGTAGTGAGTGGTGCTAGCATTAGTCTTGCTATCTTTTCAGGGATTTTCTCATTTTCTCTTCTGATTTTTGTTCCTGGGGTTCTTGCAGAGGTACTCACCGGGTTCTTGCCTAGGCACCAGCCGCATCATCAGACACCATCTGTCCGGCGACAGTGGGCCTGGGAAGGGCTCTGCCAACGTCACCCTCCCATTTACTGGGAGCTGGGTGAAGAGTATTCCTAGCCCTAAAGGGCTTGCCTAGCTGGGCAGCTTATACGTGAGTATGGCATGTCCCCATATGGTCAAAAACGACTTTTTAGGCAAGGCACTGTGAAATGCTCAGAAGAGAAGGAGCACCAGATTTCCTGAATTGGTCTGTGGGTCCATGTCACATTGGCAGAGCCATTTTATGAACTACACTTCTTACTGAAATCATCTAAGGGTGCAGTGATCATATTGACACCACATGTGTTTCACAAAATTTTATATAATTGAGTGATGAAGAAAAAGAATATTACATTTTTACCATTATAATATTGTTTTAGCCCCAGATTTTACATTTTCACAAAGAGAAATAGGTAAAAATGACCACATAATTTGTTACACAATTTCCCGTGAATGAGGCAAAACCCCATATGTGGCGGTACACTACTGTTTGGCTACATGGTGAGACTCAGGAGGGAAGGAGCGTTATTTGACTCTTGATGAACAAATTTTTGTAGAATAGTTTGCGGACTCCATATACAGAGCCCTTAAGTGCCAGAAGAGAAAATTCCCCTTCAATTGACCCCAATTTGGAAATTACACCCATCTGGAAATCTATCTACAGGTGTAGTGATGATTTTGATCCCATGGGTGTTTTCCAGAAATGAGCAGCAATGGATGTTGCTAAGTGAAAATGCAAATATGACATTGTAGTGCCCCGTACATTATAGTACCAGTACATACATTGTGCCCAGCTCGTGCTTCTTGAGACACGCACCCGACAAATTAAGTCAGCTATCCTCGCTTCAATAATGCCAAAGATATGGAAGCTAACTGTGGTTTAGGCACACTGTGGGGATCAGGAGGAGGGTGGCATTAGGATTTGTGAGAGCAGATTTTGCTGGATTTCTTTTGGCTGCAGCCACATCACTTTTCCAGAGCCTTTGTGCTACAAGTAATGTGGAAGCCCCCTATATTTCTGTTAATACATGATAAACCTGAGTATGGACTTGTTTTTTTGTGGATTGAGTAGAAGCTTTTATTGGTTGCATTTTGGGGTACAGAGCATTTTGGATCACCTTTATCCTGTGCTCTACGCTGAGCACTTACATTGGGGTTTCCATCTAAATCTATAAAATAAAATGATTTGGATGAAACCCTCGAGGGATCCATTCACTATTGAGGCAACAGAGTTACTCTGGACTTCGTCTGGCTTGTGTTTGGCGTTATCCGGCTTTTCAGAGGTGTTCAAAACTGTGGCTTACCGCACATTTATGCACGTCTAAAAATACGAACACCACAGATCAGAGGCCAGACGACATCCACAGTGCTTCCATATGCCTCATTATAGGGCATCACCAGTTGGAGGTTCCATCTGAATCATGTATTTCAGTGATTTAAATAGAAACCTGGGGTAAGCACTCAGCGCAGAGTGCATGATAAATTTGAGCCGAGCCTTACCAAGATCAACAAACTAATCAGCAGCAGGTCAAGAATTGGTTTAATTTATTTTTACGCCGTTCCTTGTGCAGTATAGCTGATCAGATGACTTTTTTTACACCATTCCATGTGCAATGTAAGTGATTAGATGACTTTATTCTTCAGGTTGATGCGATTACAGCGATACCAGATTTATATAGTTTTTTATGTTTGGCTGCTATCACACATTAAAAGATGCTTTTTAAAAAAAAAATCACGTTTTTGCATCACCATATTTTGAGAGATATAATTTTTCCATATTTCTGCCGACAGAATCATGTGAAGGCTAGTGATGAGCCAATGTATTCATTACTATTCGCTATTCGCACGGATAGTACGGTATTCGGGTTGCTCGCTATATTGCGAGTATTTGTGTACTCGCCTCGCTATATTCGAATGTCCCACCCTGCAGTTTTGGCGCCTCCTTTGCAGCCACTAAACGTGATGGGCTTCTTAACCAATCACAGTAGTGCTGCAAACATCTTGGTTGTGGCATTACTGTGAGTGGCTGGCCGCCCAGCGTCATAGGGTCTATTTAAGCCTTGCCGCCGCCATTTTATGCACATTGCGTCTGGAGTCTGCATTCTATAATCATAGGGAGATATCGCTGAGCTGCTAGGGAGAGTGTTTAGGCCTCTTGATAAAACAAAAGCCCTTTTAAGGGCTACCTGTATAATAGTTCAGTGTTTAAAGGAGCCACTCACTAGCTCCATAATACCACCAAAAAATAGCTCTTTTCAGAGCTGAAGACACACAACAAAGTCAGAGTACACGGAGGGAGAGATTGTGTATTAGGTAGGGAGAAGTTAAACTGTTCTTCCAGTGTCCATCTTAAAGCAGCTCTTGTCAGAGGCAAAGCAATATTTTTCCAGCACACAGAGTAGTAGCATTTTGTGCTGCCTTTTTTTTTTAAAAGCACCGGTCTATTTTTCCCGCTGTTTTAGGGGTCGGAGCCTGGCTTCTGCTGTCCACATTAGTCCACATAAAAAGGCAGTTAGTGCCCAATGCAAAGCAGTAGTCCAAACATTTCCTACTGCCTGCTACCAAGCATGCACCAGGCCATTTTCCCCGATGTTTTTGGGGTGACAGCCTGCCTTCTGTCCACATTAGTCCACTTAAAAAGCGTTTAGTGCACTACACAATGCAGTAGTCCAAACATTTTCTACTACCTGCTACAAAGCACGCACCAGCCCATTTTCCCCACTGTTTTTGGGGTGACAGCCTGCCTTCTGTCCACATTAGTCCACTTAAAAAGGCATTTAGTGCCCTGCACAAAGCAGTAGTCTTTGTAATCCCTCCAGATGACAGCATGCCAACCTAAATTCACCAATAATGCAGATTCATGCTACTGCTGTTAACGTCACCCCATTCCCATAAAAACCTGTTTCCTTCCTTCGTCAACCATGACTCAGCCCATATGGCTAATTTTTACAAACACTATGCATATTGTGCAGTGGACAAACCAGGATAGTATTCCTACTCCTGCCTAACTACTATTTGTGATTGGAGGCCCTTAGGATGGTGGCTTCCTGTGTCAACCATGACTCAGCCCATAGGGCTAATTTTTACAAACCCTATGCACATTGTGCAGTGGAGAAATCTGGAATGTACAGTGGTCCTACCAAACTAATATTTGGCATTGGAGGTCCTTGTCACAGGTTTGCCACATTGTGACTGAGATAGGGGATACATATTCAACAGAAATGTACTGTCAGTCACTCTATTTGGCAAAAAAACAAGCCTGGCTTGTGCCACATTATGACTGAGATAGGGGATACATATTCTGATGGCCCTCTGAAAACTTGAATTGAGGGTCACAACTACTACAGTACTCCATTGTAGATAATGTTTGTCAAGGGAGGCCCTTGTCATGGAATCTTCCTGCACCTTTAACACAGTCCCCAGGAGTAATTTTTGGAAATACGATGCACATTCTGCACTGAACCAAGTAGTACAGTATCAAGAAGTCTTCTCTTGCTATATAATCTGGGGAATATTGAGAATCAAAATCTCTGAGCCATTTGGAGAAGCTTCTCCAACCCATCCTGGAGGTGGGGCACCATATATCCTTTGTACATTAACTTGCACAAGTGATATATTTGAGATCGTCATCCAGTTCACTAGTGCAGCTTTATTTTTCCGGTTCACAGAGTTCAGCCATACTTGAGGATCGCAGGCCGCACTCACTGCTACCTTCTAGTATTCCATGTCTTTTGGCCTTTTTCTCTGTAGTCTCTGCCCTTAAATGAGCTAAATAATAGAGTGAGGGCCATACGATATGAATAATTGAGGGCACGCTCAAATGTGCACAAGAGGGACCTCCAAAATTTCTAAAGGAGGGCACTTCAAAATGTATGTTACAGGGCCACATGAGGGCTTTCACAAAACTCAGCTTTCCTGCCTACTGCAGGCCCTCTGAACATTTGTATTTATGGCTGCAGTATCACATGGTGGTGTAGGAGATGGAGGAGGATCAAGCCCAACACTACAATGGGCACATTGTAAACTGCTATGGAATATGTATTCCACTATCTGAGTGTCAATGATGGAGAGACCGCCCAAATCTCTAAGTAACAGCTGTCCCTCCAAAACTCATGTTACAGAGCCACCTGAGGCCTCTCAGGTGAAAGATCAACATACCTACTAGTATGTTCTAGCTGTGCTTGTAAAGTGCTGGGGAATAGCGAGCTAAAAATGATGTATGACAGAGGGACCTACAAAATGTATAAGTCGGGGCCCTCCCAATTGTAAAAGGCGATTGTAAAAAAGCCACAACAGTATGTGTGAACAAAACGCTAAAAGGGATATTTTTTTGGTTTCTCTGGTTTATTTAGCATTATATACAAGTGGTTATGCAGGAAAAACTGTTTCTTAACATTTTTGGCCTATTAAATGCAATTTAGGTTAGGTTTGGAAGTTGTTCTTGTGTGTCTGTAAAAGTGGCATAATACTGTGACAAACTTATTCCCAGAAACCATATGTGAGTCAGAAATGCATGCAGGCACATTCTCCAGGCTCTTCCCATTCTGTTTCATCACTTTCCCATCCATTTCAGCCTTTTCCTCAGGCCCCCAGACCACTTTGTAGGGTCGAGCAGAAAATTGCTTTCATTTCCCATTGACTTACATTGTACTCGCTATTTGGAATGAATACACGATTATTACAAAGTACTCGTTACGAGTATAGCGATTACGAATATTAAGGTACTTGCTCATGACTAGTGAGGGCTTGTTTTTTGCCAGACAAGTTGGCATTTTTATCGGTACCATTTTTGGGCACATGACATTTTTTGATTGCTTTCTATTCTGATTTTTGGGAGGCAAAATGAACAAAAACCAGCATTTCAGGAATTTTTTTTTGGTTTTCTTTTAATGCCGTTCACCATGTGGTAAAAGTGATAAGACAGCTTTAGTCTTTGGGTCAGTGCAATTACAGCGATACCACGTTTATATAATTTTTTTATGTTTTGTCGCTTCTACACAATAAAAACAATTTTATAGATAAAATATTGTTTTTTGCATTGCTATATTCTGAGAGCTATACCTTTTTCATTTTTCCATTTCATTTGATGGAGCTGTATGGTGACTTGTTTTTTGGCTGGACAAGATGACATTTTCATCAGTATCATTTTTATGTACATTGGTCTTTTTAATCACGTTTTATTCCACTATTTTTCCAGTATGATGAAAAACCATAGTTTTTTGCAAAGTTTTTTATTTATTTTTTTATGGGGTTAACTAGTGGGACAATTTTATTGGTCAGGTCGTTCCGAACATGATGATAATAAATGTTGTACCTTTTTGTTTATTTTTGTTTTTATATCAGCATTGCAATGCACCAGCAGATCGCCTGTTATATCCTGCCTGTGGTCAGGATATAATCAGCTAGGGGCAATGCCTCCATCTGTCCCTGGCTCTAACTGCAGGAGCTCGGCTGTCAGCTGCGCCGAGCTCCTGCGGTGATCGAGAGGGAGGTGCTGATGTTTTAGCACCTCCTGCACGATCATGCTCTGATCAATCAGTCAGATTGACTGACCTGACAGTGCATGTCAGACCAAATGAGAATCATGAGCTCAAAGGAACTGCCCAAGGAGCTCAGAGACAGAATTGTTGCAAGGCACAGATCTGGCCAAGGTTACAAAAGAATTTCTTCATTACTCAAGGTTCCTAAGAGCACAGTGGCCTCCATAATCTTTAAATGGAAGAAGTTTGGGACCACCAGAAGTCTTCCTAGACCTGGCTGTCCAGCCAAACCAAGCAATCGTGGGAGAAGAGCCTTGGTGAGAGAGGAAAAAAAAAACAAGACCACTGAGGCTGAGCTCCAAAGATGCAGTTGGGAGATGGGAGAAAGATCCAAAAAGTCATCTATCACTGCAGCCCTCCACCAGATGGGCTTTTATGCCAGAGTGGCCCGACGGAAGCCTCTCCTCAGTGCAAGACATATGAAAGCCCGCATAGAGTTTTCTCAAAAACACATGAAGGACTCCCAGACTATGAGAAATAAGATTCTCATCATGCTATGGGGGTGTTTTTCAGCTGCAGGGACAGGACAACAGGTTGCAATTGAAGGAAACATGAATGCGGCCAAGTACAGAGATATCCTGGATGAAAACCTCTCCCAGAGTGCTCTGGACTTCAGACATGGCCGAAGGTTCACCTTCCAACAAGACAATGACCCTAAGTACACAGCTAAAATAACAAAAGAGTGGCTTCAGAACAACTCTGTGACCATTCTTGACTGGCCCAGCCAGAGCCCTGACCTAAACCCAATTGAGCATCTCTGGAGAGACATGAAAATGGCTGTCCACCAACGTTCACCATCCAACCTGACGGAACTGTAGAGGATCTGCAAGGAAGAATGGCAGAGGATCCCCAAATCCAGGTATGAAAAACTTGTTGCATCATTGCCAAGAAGACTCATGGCTGCACTAGCTCAAAAGGGTGCTTCTACTCAATAATGAGTAAAGGGTCTGAATACTTATGACCGTGTGATATTTCAGTTTTTCTTTTTTAATAAATATGCAAAAATTTCTACATTTCTGTTTTTTTCCAGTCAAGATGGGGTGCAGAGTGTACTTTAATAAGAAAAAAATTAACTTTTTAGAATTTACCAAATGGCTGCAATGAAACAAAGAGTGAAAAATTTAAAGGGGTCTGAATACTTTCCGTACCCACTGTAGAAAATGACAGTTTTATTGAAACTTTTCCCACAAAAATATATATTATTCTGATCAGCTCCTCCTGCTCTATAACATTCTGTCTGCAGATCAGGTACTATTTTCAAGATGACAAGTTCCTCTAAATACTCTATGTCACTTTATACGGTGCATAGGTACATACAAACAGATGAGGGAAGATAGAGCAGAAGCCTAATACTGTTTTTATGCACACAGCACTTTTGTAAAGGGGTTGTCCAGGACTTTTACAATGATGGTCTTTTCTCAGGATAGGTCATCAATGTCTGATCAAGCGGGACCTGGCTGATCAGCTGCTCCTTGTGTTGGTGTCGATTGGAAGTGCTCATCTGTGGTTCTGCATAGCTCTGTTAAAAATATAATGTCCGTGGCTAGGTACTGCACATCTGCCCCCTATTGATTAGAATAAAGGGCCGATATTCAGTACCTAGTAGTGACCAGTATACAGTTAATAAAGCTCTGCAACTCCTCAATTGAGCACCAACTCCAGCCACTGGCTCCAGGAACAGCTGTTGCACCTCCATTGATCACATAGTGTTGACCTATCCTAACTGTAGGCCATCAATGTAAAGTAATGGATATCCCTTAAAGCGAGATGAGTACTGGGTAAGGCACTAAACATATTTGTTAAGAATAGATTTGCCAATCTCTGACATCAACATTTTAAAAAATGTTGTTTATGAACCATAAATGTAATCTGGTCATAAATATTACGAAGCATATAAAGCAATTAAAGCCACGCCATGTTGTCAATTTGGTATACAGCCCTTACCTTACACAACAGGAAAAGTTTATTAATCTTGTTGACAAATCATCATTTTACGAGGCTCCATTTTTAATATTAGGTGCAATTTAGTGTAGAATTCTGGTGTATTTTGCATAATTAATCTCCCCTTGTATGTTTCATTGCTTAGTTTGAGATATTTCTTCCTTTTTGTCATTTCTTAGTCTATTTTAGGACGATTCATAAGTCATTTCCTCTATTAGCTGCCAATCATGTATGTATTATTTTTGTAGTTAGAAGTATATCTACAGATGTCCTGCTTGAATAAGAGCGATGTGAATGGAATAATGAGCAGACATAGATTTTCCTTTACAGGTGGTAAAATGCTCTTGATTGACAGAATGATCTAAACACCACATCAATTACACTTATCAAAGCAATTACATCTGTCTGGATTTTCAGATATGTAGCTACACAGCAGTCAACAGGAGATATATTTTAGACATTGAAATCCCACTAATCAAGATTTTTTGTGAAGTGAGATAAGGCGTACTGACTGTGTAGTAATAAAATGAAGTCAACAAATTGGAGATATTCTTCATGGGATTTTAAAATCAAAACTGCTTTATTTTATGTGATTAACATCTGAAAGAGTCAGGCATTTTATACAAATTCCATTATAATTTTGCCTCCGGCTGGTGTTTGCTTTGTTTCTCTTTCAACCGAGATATCACATACGTACAATAACGTGTCAAAAGTCCTACTTTCACAAGATAGGACAAACAATGTACATGGACATGAGTGAACTGGAGACATGGCCCAGCTGGTTAAAACTAGAAATGACCTACTATAACATCAGTATAAATTAAGTTAAACCCTATGTGATCCCGATTTTTATATTTTATATGTCAAACAACACAACAGAAAGTTGTATGTTCATATTATTTATTTATTTTTTTTAAATATTGGTTTGGCTAAGTGGGCCATACACATTAGATGAAATTCTGCTGATCTGGCCGAAATCAACATGATCGGCTGACTATCCAATGTATTTTGCCATCCATAATAGTAGATGTACGTGTTGAATTTTAACATGCTCTATACTTTTTATCCTGCAGTAGATAAGCCATTGACAGACACTTCTTTTATCCCCTCCCAACATGGCCAATTTCTGTTTTTTCATTTACATTTAGTTCCTTTTATTCTTCTAAAAGTTTATTTTTCTGACCATGTAGACGTATAAGGGCTTGTTTTGTTGTTGGATGAGTTGCACTTTATAGTGTCATCATTCATTTTATCACATAGTGTACCGGAAGATGGGGAAAAAAAATCCAAGTTTGTGAAATTGTGAAAAAATGCAATTCTGACATTGTTTTTTTTTTTTTTTTTTTTTTTTTTTTTCTTAAGGAATAGATTTTACAGCTTATATTGTGTGGCAAGAATGACCTGGAAATATGATACCAAACATATTCAGTTTTTTTATTATTTTAGTGGTGAAAAAAAAAAAACGTGTTTAATTGTATCGACATTTATTGAAACCTGTAACATTTTCATTTTTCAGCTGATAGAGATGTGTGAAGACTTATGATCTGTGGGGAGAAATGACATTTTTCACTGATGCCATTTGTGAATAGATGAATAGATATGACATTTTGATTGTTTCTTACACCATTATTTGTGGTATTATGAGGACAAAAAAAATGCAATTTTGGTGTTTTGAATTTGTTTTTGTTTATAGTGTTTATTGATCAAATTAATTATATTTATATTTTGTTAGATCTGATTTTTCCGGATGTGGCAATATCACCTGTATTTTTTAAATTTTTTTATTCTCTTTATTCTTAATCGGTTAAAAGGGGTGGGATTTTTTTAATTTTTTCATATATTTTAAAACTTTTTTATTTTACTTTTTACATTATTTTTTAGTCCCCTTAAGGGTCTTGAATCTGCGATCATCTGATCCCTTGTACTATGCACAGCAATACAACAGTATTGCTGCATATACCATAAATCACAATATCCTTTGAAGCCCGGCCACAGGCTTGGTTTGAAGGAAACTCCATGATTACAGGCTCAGGGGTTTTCAACAAACCCACGTGCAGAGCTCCACTACACTCCCTGGTTGTTACAAGCTGGTCCTGGCTGTAACATACAGCCATTATCTTATTCGGCACATGATTGCAAGTTTGCAAATTGCATGTGAGTGGTCTCATAACGTCAGCTCAAACCGGCAAGCATGTAAGGAGGTGGTATAGCCTCTTTAAATTGTTCATACATGCCTTGAATATGAGAGGGGTATTCCTGTCAAAACAAATGGAGCCCATCTGTGATGTTTCATGTATTTTTTCTATGTATGTTTGCCTCTATGTTTGTCTGTTGTCTAATGAGTAAATGAGGTTAGAAGAAAGGCAATCAGAGTTGTGTTTACCACCTCAGTGATGAGTAGAGATGAGCGGTGTTCGACTCGAACTGTTCGCCATTCTCAAATTCGAGCTGTTTTGGGTGGTGTTCGAGCCGTTCGGCGAACACGAACAATTTGAAAAAAATTTGGCTGTTCGAGGTTATGTTCGATAACTGTTCATGCACCAAAATCATAACTGGATTTTTTCTCAGTAATGCTGAAAATTAATGTTAATATGCAGTTTGAGTGTACAGCGGGGCGGGGGGAGGGGCAGGGGATGGATCTCTGCAGAAATAATGAAGATCTCCATTTTTTTTTCTCTTTCCCGCATTTACAGTGGGGAGGTGCTATCTGTCAGCTTATCAGCAGCGCACACACGCAGCGAACTGCTTTTTTTCACACAAGCAAGGGCATGTGTCATTGGCAGTGTATGTCATATGTCCTTGCCCTATAAGACCCAGCCATTTTCCCCATCGCCACCATTTTCTCACTGCTGCAGCTGCGTGTTAGACGGCACCGCTGTTGCTGTGTGTGCTATACTTTGTTAATTTCAAGCAAATTTTCGCACAAATCTACAGATAGCTTGGGAGTAGGGAATAGTTGTGATTGAAGTCCTTTTAAGGACTAGGTTACATCATTTCCTACGACTTTTATCAGGCAGGTCTGTGCTCCTAAATAGATAGGTTGGGAGAAAAGACAAATTGTAATTGCAGTCCTTTTCAGGGCTAGGTTACATCAGTTCCTATCACTTTTATCAGGCAGGTCTGTGCTCTTAAATAGATAGGTTGGGAGTAAAGACTAATTGTAATTGCAGTCCTTTTGAGGGCTAGGTCACATCAGTTCCTATTAGTGTTGAGCCACCCCCGTAGTGTTCGGGTTCGGTTCGGTTCGTCGAACACCGGGATGTTCGAGGAACTGTTCGTCGAACTGTTCGTCGAACACCTTAGAACACCGTCGAACACCGTTAAAACCAATGGCAGGCAAACAAAAACACATAGAAACACATAGAAAACACCTGCAAAGGTGTCCAAAAGCTGACAAACTGCTCAGAAGACACTCTCTTTAAAAAAGCCGGCCGGCAAATTCAGCAGCGGCATACACCGGTACCCGACAATTTAGACAAGAAGGAATAGAGCATCACACATAGATTAGATAGATAGAAACATGTCAGTCACACATATAAGAAGCACAGTGACAGTGTTGGTCACTGCACTTGTCATTTAGTGTAAAGGATTTATTAAAAAAAATATTAGTGTTTTCATGCACCGTCTCTTTAAAAAAGCCGGCCGGCAATTCAGCAGCGGTACCCGACAATTTAGAACAGAAAGAATAGAGCTTCACACATAGATTAGATAGATAGAAACATGTCAGTCACATATATAATAAGTACAGTGATAGTGTTGCTTACTGTACTTGTCATTTAGTGTAAAGGATTTATTTAAAAAAATAATAGTGTTTTCATGCACTGTCTCTTTAAAAAAGCCGGCCGGCAATTCAGCAGCGGTACCCGACAATTTAGAACAGAAAGATAGAGCATCACACATAGATTAGATAGATAGAAACATGTCAGTCACATATATATGAAGTACAGTGATAGTGTTGGTTACTGTACTTGTCATTTAGTATTAAAATAAAGGATTTATTATTAAAAAAATTGGCGTGGGGTTCCCCTTAATTTCAGGCTCTAGCGGAGGTTAAGCAGACGGCTGGGGCAGATGTTTGAAGCCTGGGAAGGGGGTAATACCCACGGAGCTTCCCAGGCTACTAATATCAGCCTCCAGCTGAATACATAGCCTTTACTAGCTATAAAATTGGGGGACCCCCCAAAAAAAATGACGTGGGGTCCCCCCTAATTTAATAGCTAGCAAAGGCTAGGCAGACAGCTGGGGGCTGATATTAATAGCCCAGGAAGGGAGCCATGAATATTGGCCCCCTCCCAGGCTAGAAACACCAGCCGTCAGCCGCCCCAGAAATGGCGCATTCATAGGATGCGCCAATTCTGGCACTTAGCCTCGCTCTTCCACGCTGCCCTGGTGCGGTGGCAGGGGGTAATAGGGTTGGGGTTGATGTCAGCTTATAATGCCAGCTGACATCAAGCCCAGGTTAGTAATGGAGAGGCGTCTATAAGACACCCCCATTACTAACCCCATAGTCAAAGTTAAAAAAAACACAAACACCCAGAATAAAGTCCTTTAATTGAAATAAAGACACAATCCTTTATTGTTCTAAATTAAACCATACTTACCATCACGCCCATTCCAGCTGAAGCCAACGATCTCCTGCAATAAAAGAAAAATAATAAAGCAACCTCATCCTTACCTTTCCATGGTTCCCACGACAGCTTCAGCTCTGCTACATCGAGATGACAGGCTGGACCGCAGCAGAACGCTGCCATCCAGCCTGTCATCCCGCAGACACTGAGAAGCGCAGGCTTGCTTGCGCTGCTCAGCGTCTCTCTGTGACGACATCCAGATGAGCCGAGTTCATGTCCAATGAACTCGGCTCACCTCATGCACGTCACTGACAGCGTGGGAAAATTCTCACGCTGAAGCGCTGATTGCAGGAGAATTTTCCCACGCTGTCAGTGACGTGCAGGAGGTGAGCTGAGTTCATTGGACATGAGCTCACCTCATGCACATCACTGACAGCGTGGGAGTATTCTCCTGCACTCAGCACTTCAGCGTGAGAATTTTCCCACGCTGTCAGTGACGTGCATGAGGTGAGCCGAGTTCATTGGACATGACCTCGGCTCATCTGGATGCCGTCACAGCGAGACAGTGAGGAGCGCAAGCATGCCTGCGCTTCTCAGTGTCTGCGGGATGACAGACTGGATGGCAGCGTTCTGCTGCGGTCCAGCCAGTCATCTCGATGTAGCAGAACTGAAGCTGTCGTGGGAACCATGGAAAGGTAAGGATGAGGTTGGTTTATTATTTTTCTTTTATTGCAGGAGATCGTTGGCTTCAGCTGGAATGGGTGTGATGGTAAGTATGGTTTAATTTAGAACAATAAAGAATTGTCTCTTTATTTCAATTAAAGGACTTTATTCTGGGTGTTGTGTTTTTTTTAAATACTTTACTAGAAATTCATGGCGGTCATGTCTAATACTGGCGTGACCCCATGAATTTTGGGCTTGGGGCCAGCTGATAATACCAAGCTGGCCCTAACCCCTTTATTACCCAGTGAGCCACCGCACCAGGGCCCTGGATGAGTTGGGTACAGCGCCAGAAGATGGCGCTTCTATGAACGCGCCATTTTCCGGGGTGGCTGCGGACTGCAATTTGTAGCGGGGGGGGGCCCAGAAAGCTTGGGCCTCCCTGCGCTGCAGATTCCAGCCCCCAGCTGCCTAGTTGTACCTGGCTGGACACAAAAATAGGGCGAAGCCCCACGTACTTTTTTTTTAATTATTTCATGAAATTCATGAAATAATTAAGAAAAAAAGGCCTTCCCTATATTGTTGTGTCCGGCCAGGTACAAATAGGCAGCTGGTGGTTGGGGGCAGCCCGTTCCTGCCTGCTGTACCTGGCTGGACACAAATATAGTGCGAAGCCCCACTTCAATTTTTTTTAATTATTTCATGAAATTCATGAAATAATTAAGAAAAAAAGGGCTTCCCTATATTGTTGTGTCCGGCCAGGTGCAAATAGGCAGCTGGTGGATGGGGGCAGCCCGTTCCTGCCTGCTGTACCTGGCTGGACACAAATATAGTGCGAAGCCCCACTTCAATTTTTTTTAATTATTTCATGAAATTCATGAAATAATAAAGAAAAAAAGGCTTCCCTATATTGTTGTGTCCGGCCAGGTACAAATAGGCAGCTGGTGGATGGGGGCAGCCCGTTCCTGCCTGCTGTACCTGGCTGGACACAAATATAGTGCGAAGCCACACTTCAATTTTTTTAAATTATTTCAGGAAATTCATGAAATAATTTAAAAAAAATTGACGTGGGGCTTCGCACTATATTTGTGTCCAGCCAGGTACAGCAGGCAGGAACGGGCTGCCCCCATCCACCAGCTGCCTATTTGTACCTGGCCGGACACAACAATATAGGGAAGCCCTTTTTTCTTAATTATTTCATGAAATAATTTAAAAAAAATTGACGTGGGGCTTCGCACTATATTTGTGTCCAGTCAGGTACAGCAGGCAGGAACGGGCTGCCCCCAACCACCAGCTGCCTATTTGTACCTGGCCGGACACAACAATATAGGGAAGCCCTTTTTTTCTTAATTATTTCATGAAATAATTTAAAGAAAATTGACGTGGGGCTTCGCCCTGTTTTTGTGTCCAGCCAGGTACAACTAGGCAGCTGGGGGCTGGAATCCGCAGCGCAGGGAGGCCCAAGCTTTCTGGGCCACCCCCGCTGCAAATTGCAGTCCGCAGCCACCCCGGAAAATGGCGCGTTCATAGAAGCGCCATCTTCTGGCGCTGTACCCAACTCATCCAGGGCCCTGATGCGGTGGCTCACTGGGTAATAAAGGGGTTAGGGCCAGCTTGGCATTATCAGCTGGCCCTAAGCCCGAAATTCATGGGGTCACGCCAATATTAGACATGACCACCATGAATTTCTAGTAAAGTATTTAAAAAAAACACAACACCCAGAAAAAAGTCCTTTAATTGAAATAAACACACAATTCTTTATTGTTCTAAATTAAACCATACTTACCATCACGCCCATTCCAGCTGAAGCCAACGATCTCCTGAAATAAAAGAAAAATAATAAAGCAACATCATCCTTACCTTTCCATGGTTCCCATGACAGCTTCAGCTCTGCTACATCGAGATGACAGGCTGGACCGCAGCAGAACGCTGCCATCCTGCCTGTCATCCCGCAGACACTGAGAAGCGCAGGCTTGCTTGCCTCCACAGTGTCTCTCTGTGAGGGCATCCAGATGAGCCGAGTTAATGTCCAATGAACTCGGCTCACCTCATGCACGTCACTGACAGCGTGGGAAAATTCTCCTGCACTCACCGCTTCAGCGTGGGAGAATTCTCACACTGAAGCGCTGAGTGCAGGAGAATTCTCCCACGCTGTCAGTGACGTGCAGGAGGTGAGCTGAGTTCATTGGACATGAGCTCACCTTATGCACGTCACTGACAGCGTGGGAAAATTCTCCTGCACTCAGCGCTTCAGCGGGAGAATTCTCACGCTGAAGCGCTGAGTGCAGGAGAATTCTCCCACGCTGTCAGTGACGTGCAGGAGGTGAGCTGAGTTCATTGGACATGAGCTCACCTTATGCACGTCACTGACAGCGTGGGAGAATTCTCCTGCACTCACCGCTTCAGCGTGAGAATTTTCCCACGCTGTCAGTGACGTGCATGAGGTGAGCCGAGTTCATTGGACATGAACTCGGCTCATCTGGATGTCGTCACAGAGAGACGCTGAGCAGCGCAAGTAAGCCTGCGCTTCTCAGTGTCTGCGGGATGAGAGGCTGGATGGCAGCGTTCTGCTGCGGTCCAGCCTGTCATCTCGATGTAGCAGAGCTGAAGCTGTCGTGGGAACCATGGAAAGGTAAGGATGAGGTTGCTTTATTATTTTTCTTTTATTGCAGGAGATCGTTGGCTTCAGCTGGAATGGGCGTGACGGTAAGTATGGTTTAATTTAGAACAATAAAGGATTGTGTCTTTATTTCAATTAAAGGACTTTATTCTGGGTGTTTGTGTTTTTTTTAACTTTGACTATGGGGTTAGTAATGGGGGTGTCTTATAGACGCCTCTCCATTACTAACCTGGGCTTGATGTCAGCTGGCATTATAAGCTGACATCAACCCCAACCCTATTACCCCACTGCCACCGCTACAGGGCAGCGTGGAAGAGCGAGGCTAAGTGCCAGAATTGGCGCATCCTATGGATGCGCCATTTCTGGGGCGGCTGACGGCTGGTGTTTCTAGCCTGGGAGGGGGCCAATATTCATGGCTCCCTTCCTGGGCTACTAATATCAGCCCCCAGCTGTCTGCCTAGCCTTTGCTAGCTATTAAATTAGGGGGGACCCCACGTCATTTTTTTGGGGGGGGTCCTCCATTTTAATAGCTAGTAAAGGCTAGGTATTCAGCTGGGGGCTGATATTAGTAGCCTGGGAAGCTCCGTGGGTATTACCCCCTTCCCAGGCTTCAAACATCTGCCCCAGCCGTCTGCTTAACCTCCGCTAGAGCCTAAAATTAAGGGGAACCCCACGCCATTTTTTTTAATAATAAATCCTTTATTTTAATACTAAATGACAAGTACAGTAACCAACACTATCACTGTACTTCATATATATGTGACTGACATGTTTCTATCTATCTAATCTATGTGTGAAGCTCTATTCTGTCTGTTATAAATTGTCGGGTACCGCTGCTGAATTGCCGGCCGGCCTTTTTAAAGAGACGGTGCATGAAAACACTATTATTTTTTTTGATAAATCCTTTACACTAAATGACAAGTACAGTAAGCAGCACTGTCACTGTACTTCGTATATATGTGGCTGACATGTTTATATCTATCTAATCTATGTGTGATGCTCTATTCTTTCGGTTCTAAATTGTCGGGTACCGGTGTATGCCGCTGCTGAATTGCCGGCTTTTCATGTTTCACTGTGAGCACTGTTCCCATCGATTTGGGCAATCACTGTAATGCCACAACCACCATGGCTGTGGCATTACAGTGAGTGGCAGACAATCCCTGCATGATTGGTGCTCTAAATAGCGCCAGACATGCAGGACACGCTTTTGGTGCACGAACAGTTATCGAACATAACCTCGAACAGCCGAATTTTTTGCAAATCGTTCGGGTTCGTCGAACAACTCGAACACCGCCCAAAACAGCTCGAATTTGAGATTGGCGAACAGTTCTAGTCGAACACCGCTCATCTCTAGTTCCTATCACTTTTTGCCAGGCAGGTCTTTTTTAGTGCTGTGCAAGTTTTTTTCACAGCATTTGGCTAAATCTAGCAAAGCAAATCCTTTTTGGCCTCTTGCAGCGTGTGTTAGTCAGTGGTGTAGCCTATCTGTGTTGCAAGCTACACCACCTGTGTATACAATATAATTTTTTTTACTGCACCCAGTGAAGTAAAACCTTTTGGGCATAGCATTATTCTATTAGTCCATCTATACTAACCTCCACTAGGTTGCAAATTCAAAATAATTTTTATATGCATCTAGCTCTGAAAAAATATTTCGGCTTGTAGCAGTGTGTGGGACTTGTTCTATTAGTCCATCTATACTAACCTCCACCAGGTTGCAAATTCAATATAATTTTTTTCTGCATCTAGCTCTGAAAAAATATTTCGGCTTGCAGCAATGTGTGGGACTTGTTCTGTTAGTCCATCTATACTTACCTCCACCAGGTTGCAAATTCAATATCATTTTTTTCTGCATCTAGCTCAGAAAAAATATTTTGGCTTGTAGCAGTGTGTGGGACTTGTTCTATTAGTCCATCTATACTAACCTCCACCAGGTTGCAAATTCAGTATAATTTTTTTCTGCATCTAGCTCTGAAAAAATATTTTGGCTTGTAGCAGTGTGTGAGACTTGTTCTATTAGTCCATCTATACTAACCTCCACCAGGTTGCAAATTCAATATAATTTTTTTCTGCATCTAGCTCTGAAAAAATATTTCGGCTTGTAGCAGTGTGTGGGACTTGTTCTATTAGTCCATCTATACTAACCTCCACCAGGTTGCAAATTAAATATAATTTTTATCTGCATCTAACCCAGCCACTACTTTTGGGCTAATTCCACAGTTTGGCCACTCAGCTCTGCTCGGTTCCCATCCATTGTTTTTTGTGCAAACAACTCCAGAGTTGTGAATTAGTTAACCACCAAAATGAGTGCAAAAAGGCCTGCTGCTGGTGGAAAGGGGAATAGGCATTTTGAGAAGGGAAAAAAAGGTTGTGTCCGTGGGGTAGGTGTTAAAGCAACAGTAACATCTGCAGAAGAAAGACGATCTTCCAGCCAAACTAAGATGTCTACTTCTTTTAGCGGACAATGTGATAAGATCCCTTTCTTACGGCCACGCCAATCGCTACAAATTCCAGATGAGGCACAAAAACAGCAGGTGCTTCAACGGATATCAAGTGCTCCTTTAAGTGGGCTCTCCTCCACCTCAACTTCAACATCACAAAAACTCCAGTTCTCAGAGGTGTCACCCCAATCGCACTTGCTTCCTCACAGCTCCCAAGTCTCCAGCTGCCCGCCTGAGTATGGGGTAGAACAGATGGTTGAGTCTGCAGAGCTGTTTACTGATACTATAGCCTGGGAATCAGAGGTCGGCTCCAGAGCTTCTGTGAATCCAGACGAGGAAATGATCTGCACTGATGCCCAGAATCTTTATGAGTCGGATCCAGGACTAGACGCAGAAGGTTCTGACCATAATGTAGACTCTCGTTCCCAAACTGTAACTCCTGTTGGTGGAGACAATGAGGAAGACGATGATGAGACTCAAATACCTGATTGGAGCGACAACTTTAGTTTTTTGTCAGGGCAGGAAGAGGTTGGCTCTGAGGACGACGGGTGTGATAACACACAGGGTGATGATGACGAGGTTGGAGATCCCACTTACTGTCAACCCACAGTCAGCCAGTCGATGAGGTCAGCAGAGGAGGTGGAGGAGGATGCTAGTGACAACGATGCCAGGTTGCGCCTTCCTGGACAGAGACGTAGTACTGGAAGCACGTCAACAACTGCATCCTCAAACACAACTCTGCCTCTGACCACAAGTCGTGGTGGCTCTTCAGGTCGCATGGGTGCTAAGCCTTGCATAGCCTGGGCATTTTTTCAGATCAATAAAGATGACCCAACGCGTTTTATCTGTAACATTTGTCAGCAAAAGCTAAGTAGAGGCCAAAAAACACATAGTTTGAGTACTTCATGCATGAAGCTGCACATGGATATGAAGCATAAGTTGCATTGGAAAGCTCACTGTGCTACAATGCGGCCTAGCCGGCCGGGCCAACCACCGTCTGCCACATCTTGTGCATCCGCCGCCTCTTCATCCTCTGTGACTGGGGGTCAGCAGTCACACCTGTTTTGGAACGCAGACCTGCCACCTCTTTACCCGCAACAGCCAGCGTGATTGGCAGGTCATCATTTTCTTTGGAGGTGGAAACACCAGCTGGTGTTCAGCGCTGTCCGACATCGATAGCACCACCTTTGGATCAAGGCAACCTAACATATCCGCCTGCATCTTCCTCACAGACCGGCAGTTTGCCGGGGACACCCTTCTCAACCCCGTCTAAGCACAACAGCCAGCCCTCGGTCCCTCAGAGGTGGACAAGTAAAAGACCATTTCCTCCTAGCCATGAGAAAGCTAAGAGGTTGAATTTCACCATCTGCAAGCTCTTGGCTACAGAAATGCTGCCTTTCCGCCTGGTGGGCACAGAGGATTTTTGAGACCTTATGTCCATCGCAGTGCCCCAATACGAGATGCCCAGTCGGCACTACTTCTCAAAGAAAGGTGTGCCTGCGCTCCATCAGCATGTAGCACACAACATCACCGCTTCTTTGAGAAACTCTGTGTGTGACAGGGTGTATTTCACCACAGACACTTGGACGAGTAGGCATGGACAGGGGCGTTACATGTCGCTGACTGGGCACTGGGTAACTATGGTGACAGCAGGACAAGGGGCTGCTGTCCAAGTCTTACCGTCCTCACGAGTTGTGCGTCAATCCTCTTTATCTCGAAGTTCCTCCACTGCTTCTGCCTCCTCAACCTCCTCTCGGTCCTCTACCTCCCCCTTAAGCCTGTCTGGTCATGCCACAAGCTTTCTAACTGCGCAGAAGGGATCCTGCACACCTCCTTACTATGCTGGCAGCAGGGCTCAACGTCATCAGGCGGTTTTTACTTTGAAATGTCTCGGAAATGTGAGTCACACAGTTGAGCAGTTGTGGTCAGCTCTGGAGAACCAGTTTCATGAATGGTTGTCTCCACTGGACCTGAAACCAGGGAAGGCCGTGTGCGACAATGCTGCAAACCTCGGTGCGGCCCTTCGTCGGGGCAATGTCACACACGTGCCTTGTATGGCTCACGTGTTGAACCTGGTTGTCCAGCAATTTTTAGCCCTCTATCCTGGACAAGATGGCCTTCTGCAGAGGGCACGGTCGCTGTGTGCTCACTTCCGCCGTTCGCATCCCGCAGTTCAGTGACTTACATCTCTACAGAAGTCGTTGGGCCTGCCAGTTCACCGGCTAAAATGCGATGTGCCTACCCGGTGGAATTCAACTCTGCACATGTTGCAGCGACTGTGGCAGCACCAACAAGCCCTGGTGCAATACGTTCTGACGTATAGCCTGGGCCAACGAGATCCAGAGGTGGGGCAAATCACGCTGGAGGAGTGGTCTCAGATCAGGGACCTATGCACCCTTCTGCACAGTTTTGAAATGGCGACGAAGATGTTTAGTGCTGACGATGCCATTATCAGCATGACTATTCCGGTGATTTACATGCTGGGGCACATGTTAAACAGAATTCAGAGTCAGGTGGTGGCACAAGAGGAGGTGGAGGAAGTAGAGGAGGAGGAGTTGTATGCGGAAGGGCTAACATCTGCAAGGTCTGGACGGTCGGCGCACCAAGGCGGCAGGCATGTGAGGGTGGGGGAGATGGTTTTACCAGGGCGCATGGTAGCAGCCAAACTAGTGAGGAAGGTGCAGGAGCCCAGGAAGAAGTGGAGGACGAACTGATGGAAGACTCATCAGATGAGGGAGACCTTGATCACATTTCTGTTGTGCGAGGTTGGCGGGAGAGGACAGAGGAAGGAAGCATGATTGTTACCTCGCCACCAACACAACAGGGACTTGGTGCTCCTGGATGCGCAAGACACATGAGTGACTGCTTACTGCACTACCTGCAACATGACCCTCGAATTGTGAGAATTAGAAATAATCCTGACTACTGGGTTGCAACACTGTTAGATCCCCGGTACAAAAGGAAAATTTGCAGAAATTATTCCTGCCATAGAAAGAGATGCATGCATGCAGGAGTATAAGCAGAGACTGTTGCAGAATCTTACATGTGCTTTTCCCCAAAACACTAGTGGTGCACGTAGTGAATCTCACAGTTCCAACTTGCCAACCGTGGGACCATCGAGTGTTCAGCACTCAAAACGTAACACTGCCCCTGTGTCATCCTGGGGAGAGTAAAAGCTTGATGATTTGTTAAAATCACCTCACCAACCGTTTTAAGCTTTCAAATTACTAATCATGTTTATCTGTATCTTGGCTGGAAAATAATTTGGGCCTTGTAGCAGTATTCAGTACTGATTCTATTAGGCCATCTATACTAAACTCCACCAGATTTAAAATTACTAATCATGTTTATCTGTATCTTGGCTGGAAAATAATTTGGGCCTTGTAGCAGTGTGCAGTACTGATTCTATTAGGCCATCTACACGAAACTCCACCAGATTTAAAATTGCTAATCATGTTTATCTGTATCTTGGCTGGAAAATAATTTGGGCCTTGTAGCAGTTAGCAGTACTGATTCTATTAGGCCATCTATACTAAGCTCCACCAGATTTAAAATTAATAATAATTTTTAGCTGCATCTAGCCCGGAAAATAATTTTGGGGCTCCTAGATGCGCAAGACACATGAGTGCCTTCTTGCTGTACTATCTGCAACATGACCCTCAGATTGTCAGAATTCGAAATAATCCTGACTACTGGGTTGCCACACTCTTAGATCCCCCACACTCTTCGATCAACCTTTTCATTTTAATAAAGAACATAAAAATGGTCATTTTTGAAATTATAAGCATTAGCAGGTTATTAGAAACTGAAATCAAACAGTTTTCAACTCAAAACTTTATTCTAGGTGATGTTACATTTGCACATAGGACCCCTTGTTCGAAAGCAGCTTCTGAACTCTCTCGTCCATTGAATTTGTCAGGTTTTGGATGGTTTCTGCTTCAATTGTTTTGCATGAGGCAGAATACCCTCCCAGAGCAGTTGCTTATATGTGAACTGCCTCCTGCCATCATAGACACTCCTTTTGATGATGCTCCAGAGGTTCTCAATGGGGTTGAGGTCAGGGGAGCATGGGGGTCACACCATAAGTTTGTCCCCTTTTATGCCCATATCTGCCAGAGATGCAGATGTGTTATGTGCAGCATGAGATGGTGCATTATCATGCATGAAAATGATCTTGCTGCGGAATACACGGTTCTTCTTCTTGAACCATGGCAGGAAGTGCTGTTTGAGAAACTCCACATACATTATGGAGTTCATCTTTACCCCTTCAGGGATCCTAAAGGGGCCGACAGTCTCTCTCCCCATGATTACAGCCCACAACATTACTCCACCTCCTCCTTGTTGGCGCCGTAGCCGTGTTTGCATGGGGTGTCCATCAACCAGCCATCCTCCACTCCATCCATCTGGACCATCGAGCGTTGCACGGCACTCATCGGTGAACAAAACAGTTTTGAAGTCAGTCTTCATGTATTGTTTGGCCCACTGGAGCCGTTTCTGCTTGTGTACAGTGGATAGAGGAGGTCGACAGGATGGCTTACGCACTGCAAATCTCTGAAGGACCCTGCATCTTGTTGTTCGGGGGATGTTGGAGGCACCAGCAGCTTCAAAAACTTGTCTGCTGCTATGACAAGGCTTTTTTGCCGCTGCTCTTTTAACCTGATGTAATTGTCTGTAGGAAAGAGTCCTCAATTTTCCCTTATCAGCACGCACACGTGTGTACTGTGAATCAGCTACATACTTCTTGATTGTGCGATGATCAGGATGAAGTGTCTTGGCAATGTTTATTGTAGTCATTCCTTAACCTAAACACTCCACTATTTGTTGCTTCTCAGCAGCCGACACATCCTTTTTCTTTCCAATTTTGGCAGAAAATGTAGGCTGCTTAATAATGTGGGACAGCCTTCTTAAGTAGTCTTGCCTTTCATTGGACACACCTGCCAAACTAATTAGCACATGTGTCTGCAATTGCTTACAGTGATATAAAGAGCCCTGACACACATCACCATCAATGAGTTTAACTGACAAACAAAAAAATTCTTCCCTTATCACACCTAATCACTTTTTGCATAATAATTTGGAACACAGTGTACATGTGCTTTTCCACAAAACACCAGTGGTTCACGTAGTGAATCTTACAGTTTTAACTTGCCAACCGTGGTCTGTATGGAGTTTTACAATAAAATGTCCCAAATTAAGATAACATAGACGGGAAAGGTCTCTATGAATGCGAATTCCTAAGTATTTGATACCCTGTGAGGGCAAGGCAATGGGAAAGTTGGACTGGAAGGAATCCTGTATGGATTTGGGGAGGGAGACAACGAGGGCCTCAGACTTTGCTGCATTGATTTTAAAATTTGACCATGTAACAAAGTGATCTATTTCAGCCATAACAGCAGGGATGGATATATGTGATTGAGTGATATACTAGGACATCATCAGCAAATGCATTCCACTTGTACTCGGTGCCTCCCACCTCAATCCACCTAATATTGGGGTTATGGCGAATTGATGAGAGCAGGTGCTCCATCACTAGGATGTATAAGAGAGGGGACAGAGGACATCCCTGCCTTGTCCCATTGGTGATTAAGAAAGGTGAGGAAATTGTTCCATTTATCTTCAGCCTAGATGACATATTGCGATACAAGGCCGTGATTTTGCCTATATAAGGGTCCCCTAGACCCCTACCCCAAGCTTTCAAAGAGAATAATATATGGCGTGCCAGGAGACTCTATGGAATGCTTTCTCAGCATCCAACGAGAGTATCTAATTACAAATTTTTAACTGCATCTAGCCCAGGAAATACTTTGTGCCTAGTAGCAGTGTCTGCTAGTCAGCGGATTATCCCAGCTGTTAAGCAAGCTACACCACCTGTAGTTTGGACACTTAATTTTTTCAAAGGAAATGGTTCGGGCCCCCAGGACACTCAGTGAAGAGCATTGGGGAGGCACCCCAAGGCACAGGGGCTGGGACTGGCGGTAGGACGTCTTGCGGTGGACCGCCAAGCTCGATCCTTACAAAAGCTTTTTAACTGCAGCAGCTTTAGTGGACGCTACTGGAGCTGGAATTACCTCGGTTACTGGCATGAGACTTGCCCTTCAATAGATCCTTGTAAAAGTATTTAAAGTGTACTCATTCAAATTAGAGAGACAATTTAAATTAAAAAGATTAGTCCTGCCTCCACCATAGGGGGGCTCGCTCGACCCACCAGCAGACAGGCACCAGTATTGGGAGAGGGGGGCTGGCCGTCAGGGTCCACCGCGGCTCTGGCACAAACCCGGCGACACGGAGGTCGCACGGGCAGGAACGGACTGGCCGTGTCAGCTTCGCACTTTTTTGGTCTTAAAAGAGCATGACATGCCTATATCTGTGTCTCCCCCTCCTTTTACTCCTCCACCTCTTTTCGTTTCGCATGACTATATGTACTTGTCACTTTTCCATGTGTTAGTTGTGTCTTCTGAGCAGTTTGTCAGCTTTTGGACACCTTTGAAGGGGTTTTCTATGTGTTTCTATGTGTTTTTGTTTGCCTGCCATTGGTTTTAACGGTGTTCGACGAACAGTTCGACGAACAGTTCGGTGAACATACGGGTGTTCGACGAACCGAACCGAACTCGAACACTACGGGGGTGGCTCAACACTAGTGATGAGTGAATATGTTCGAAATCCGATCTCAAAAGTTATGGTCAGCATGAATGTGGCACATGCGGATTCGTGATCAGAAAGTCAGGCATTTTTACTTAAATTCGGGAAAAATCAGCAACGTTCGGCGAATATGTGCGAGAACGTGATTGCGGGGCAACTACAGCATTTTTAAGAGTATGGCTAGCATATTGCCTGTGTATGATGAGCGGCGGACGTGTGAGATGAGTGAAGGGGCTGGGGAGAGCTCAGAACAGGTCAGAGCAGCGGCACGCTTGTAATCTTTTTTTTCCCAAGTGAGGATAGCGCGGCTAGCCAATCAGAGGGCAGGAAGCATCCACACTGTCCAGACACAAGGGCTTCTGCCACTGCTGAAATCACATGTACTCTCTAAAAAAGAGGCCATGTTCCCTCAGCGCCATTTTATGCATGTCACACTGCCGGTGATAGACACTGCTCCTGTACTCTGCTCCTGTGTAATGAGAGATATTAGCTAGATAGATGGGCGCTTGTTTGCAAGTCAGATAGTGTCAATAAGACCTATGCTGTGTACCTGTGAAATCGACCTTGCAGCACATTTTTTTTGTGCAATTGCTGTGATTCAGACAGAAACAGCAGGGCCATGACATAAAACTGTGTTGTGCACTGCTTGTATTGTGCTGTATACACGACTATACCTTCAATCTATTTTTTCATTTGCTAATGTGATAAAGCAAGCAAGCCCTTGTAGTCCACCTTTGGATTTTGTGGGGTTGAAATTCAGCTGTATGCAGATTCTGCAGAGTTTCTCAGCACAGAGCACAAAATCCTTTTTTTTATTTGCTAATGTGATATTGCAAGCTATAGTAGCCCATTTTGTAATTCTTTGGTGGGTGAAATTAAGTTGTATGCACAGTAAAAAAAATATATTTTTCCTGTTGCTAGGCAGAGTCCACAAAAGATTTTCTTGTGTCGCAAACGTGACACACTCTGCAATAAGCCACCTACTATTTTAGTTGCGTTGAACTTCAGCTGTTTTCAGAGTAAAAAAATAGATTTTTTCTGCTGCTAGCCAGACTACAAAAAATATTTTTTTCTGTCGCAAACATAATTCACTCTGCTATAAGCCAGCTGCTACTTTAGTGGAGGTGAACTTCACCTATTTTCAGAGTAAAAAAATATTTTTTTTTCTGTTGCTAGCCAGACTACAAAAAGTATTTTTATCTGTAGCAAATGTGATACTCTGCTTAAAGCCACCTACAACTTTAGTGGCGTTGAACTTCAGCTGTTTTCAGAGTAAAAAAATAGATTTTTTCTGTTGCTAGCCAGAGAACAAAAAAATATTTTTTTCTCTCGCAAACATGTTACACTCTGCTTTAAGCCACCTAGTCCTAGAGTGGCGGTGAAATTCAGCTGTATTCAGAGCTTATGCAGACTAAAAAAAACTATTTTTTGCTGTTCCTAACGTGATACAGCAGTCTAGATCAGAGTTTGAAATATCTTGGAGCATATATTCTATGTTATGCAGGCCTCATCCATAGTAAAAAAAATACTTTCTTCTGTTCCTAATGTGATAGGCAGGGGACATCTCAGTTTGAAATAGTTTGTAGAATATCTCGTATGTTATACAGGCCTCATCCACACTAAAACAATACTTTGTTCGGTTCCTAACGTTATACAGCAGGGGACATCTCAGTTTGAAAAAGTTTGCAGAATATCTCGTATGTTATATAGTCCTCAACCACAGTAAAAAAATACTTTCTTCTGTTAGTACCGTTATACAGCAAGCCATATCTTACCTTGTCATTTAGTGCCGTTGAAATTCAGGTGTGTGCAGAGCTGTTGCAAAGGAAAAAATCTCATTTTGTTTTGCGTGCTCCTACCACAGTATCTGATCAACATGAGTGGGAAAAAGAGAGGTCGTGGTGGAAGGGAGCATAGGCTTGGTGTGCAAAGTATACGTGGCGTAGGTGGTAATGTTAGTGAAAGCAGTAGTGAGCCAACACCATCATGTCTTACCCGAAGACAACTGACAACTTCTGTTACTGGATGGGCTACTCCACTCCCTTTCATTGGCAGCCGCACAGCGATATGCCTTGTTGATAAGGCACAAAAAAAGCAGGTGCTCCAGTGAATGGCAAGCGCTGCTTCAAGTGGCCTCTCCTCTTCTTCCTCCACCTCAACATCACACACAGTACAGTCCACAGAGGTGGAACTTCAATTACCCTTGCTTTCCCCCACATCACAACTGTACAAGTGCGAAGCTGACTGTAGTGAACCACAGATGGTCGAGTCTGTAAAACTATTCACCCATTCTATACCATAGGCATCAGAAGTGAACTCCAAACATTCACAGAGTCAAGAAGAGGAGGAAAGCATCTGCACTGATGCCCAAATTTTTTTTTAGGTTGGATTCAGGGCAGGACAAAGTAGGGTCCGAGCTGGTTCCTGACCCTCGCCACCAGACTTTAACCATCGGGGAGGGATCCTGATGAGACTCAGATACCTGAGGCTCATGCAGACTGTACTGTGCTGTCAGAGCAACAAACGGAGAAGGGTCACTCTGAGGGTGAGGAATGGGATAACACATTGGATGATGATGAGGTTGTAGATCCCACTTGGTGTGAACCCAGTGGCACGTGACTGAGTAGCTCATCTGAGGAGGAGGACCAGGAGGTGATGCAACCACGATGAGCACTACATCATTAGTCACAACTGTGGCAGTGACCAGCACCAGTCGGGGGTCTGCAGCTAGCAGGGGCAGCAAGGGTTGTCTAGCCTGGGCCTTTTTTGACACCGCAAAGGATGAACCAACTCATGTTATCTGGCAACTTTGCAATAAAAAACTCAGTAGAGGGAAAAGTGGCAATAATTTGACTACTACATGAATGAACCTTCACATGCGCAATCAACATGCGTTACTTTGCCAATCTCACTGAGATAAAATGCGAACCTCAACAACCATCAGGGCCCCATCAACTGCATCTGCTGCTTTCCTTCCTCCTCTATTACTGTGCCAAGTATTTTCATGCAGGTCTCCCACCGCAGAACCTCTGGTTCTTTATCCGCTCCAGTCAGGCTGAATGAGAGCCCGTCAGCTGTAACGGAAGTGGACATGCCTGCTGTTTTTGACCGATCTCAGAAAACGAACACACAATAACTTTATCAATCCACTGTAACATCTCCGTCTGCATCTCACTCACGATCCAGCAGTTTGTCGTGTTTACCATACTTTGCCCTATCTCAGCACAGCAGCCAGCCCTCGGTCCCGTAGTTGTGGTCACATAAAAGATTGTTTCCTCCTACACATGACACAGCTAAGAGGTTGAACTCCACCATCTCCAATCTGTTGGCCATGGAAATTGTGGTGTCAGACCCTGATTTCTTGAAATGTGAGCACTCCTGTATGGCTGCTTTTTTACTGAGGAGATAACTGGAGAGCCTGGGGGAAACCCCTGCAAACACAGGGAGAACATACAAACTACTTGCAGATGTTGCCCTTGATGGGATTTGAACCCTGGACTCCAGTGCTGCAAGTCTGCAGTGCTAACCAGTGAGCCACCATGCTTCTCTCTCTCCTCTCCCGGCTCTGATATCTAACATGCTGGAGAAACTTACACCTACTGCCACTCAGTGTCTTCAGCTCCTTTGTGAGAAACTAATGTTTAGACAGCCACTCAGTCTACCAAATAAAATTCCTGAGAAGGAAATTGTGGATGGATTCGCTTCTGGTACTGGGTGCAATGCTAATACCATGGCGTCGTGCCATAATTCACCAGAAATATTCCAGGCTGGTTGGAAATGAGCTCATTCCCATGGAAAAGTACCAGCAGCAAGCAAAGGAGATGCTGGCCTCTATCATCATAAAGGAGTTAGATCATAGTCTAGGAGACCTACTGCTGGGCCTTTCGCCTTCATATTAATTGGTGCAGGGGTTAATCTGCTCAGTTGTGAACTCCTGGAAGCTTACCATGATTTAGACTCTCAGCAGATTTGTCCTGTGCATATCCCCTACTGTGTAACACTGTACCCCAACACATCAGACTGTTGCCTACCGTGGAAACCTTGAAAAGTAAGCTGAAAACCCACTTCTTCTTACAACCATATAATCTGCTATAACCCACGCTTCAGCATACCACTAGCTGTACCCTTACCTACTGTATCCTCACCCATCCCTTGTAGATTGTTTGTTTGCCCTCATGGGCAGGGTCTTCTCTCCTCTTGTACCAGTCGGTGAGTCACCGATGGTGACCCCTTTTCACATGTAAAGAGCCACGGAATAAATGTCTCTGTAATAATAATAATAATTATAGTAGATGTAGTCTGGGTCAATTGATGTCTTTTGGCAGCTTTTGGGCCCGGTTGAAGGTGTTGGATATGCGGGTTTTTTTTTGTTCCCCTCCTCCATTGAATCCTATGGCGTTCAGTAATTTTCAGAGAATATTCAATAAATAATTTGACGAATATTGCACATTCGGCGAACGTAATCCGAACCGAATATTGGCTCATCCCTAATCAGCATTTAGGAGACAAGCTGAGGCAGTATGTGTGAGAATGAAAGTTTGGAGCAGGAGATGTAGATTCCTTGCATATTGTGGTCCTGGCCAGAGACATTTTTGCAGTCAGGACATAGATGCAGAAGACTATCATACTATCATACTTTATTTTCCAGAAAAGGACTGGAATAGGAGGACTGGTCTAAAAGTTTATATGACCAATAGAGTTCTTATAGCTGTCATTGCTACTGACAATATGAAAAAGCTGTTGATTGAATAAATAAGTAGTCTCTTGTCAGTTTGACACCAATCTTACATTTGGCATCACAAACAGGATGAGTTTCTGTGGGGTAACTTATGAACCAGCTTCAAGCATACGTCATGTCCTCATTATGATGTTATAGGAAATCATTAAAGGGATAATGTACTTATTTAGAGAACTTGCCAACCATCTGACTGTTTTAAAGTGGCATGGCATGATTAGATGTCTTTATGGTCTTAAAGAAGGGGAAAATGTGAAGTTCATTCAGATGGAGGCAGAAAATGGTGACTGGTTTGCCTGTGTCACAGGCCCAGTGGATCCCTAATCAAGGGTGCCTAGCCTGCCCATAGAAGAAGACTTTCTTTGTGCTCCTCCAGGTAAAATATTCAAAGTATCAAATAGTAAGCCTACAAGCTCCTGCAGCAGTTGACAAGACCATTCTACAGATGCCCAATTTAACACCCGACCCCCTTCTTTAGTGAAGCCAACAGTTGATAAAACTAATCTACATGGGATTAGCATGAGAGCATTATCTCAGGTCCAGCAATGTGGGTTGAAACATGGTCCTGAAAGTAAAGAGACAGCACAGTATGCCAATCCTTGAATTCATCTTTTGACTTTTGTGCTCGGTCCAGAGAGCATAAAGTACTGACGTCAGCCAAAGTTCCACAGAGCCAAGTCAGATTATAACTGGCAGTGGACAGTAGGATTTCAAAACTTTAAACAGCCTGCTGCCCCATCCAAAACACATGGCAGTTAACTCTATCTCCCAGTCTGGATGGAACCACAAATCCCAGAGGACACAAAACTAGAACTCTAACAAAGCAACGATAATGCGGCACTACCCAGCGACAGAACCAGAGGCAGGAAGGACAGGCACTAATACAGATATCGCATGTTTTCTTGAAGAGCGAGCACAATGTACAGTGAAATTCTCCTCCCTACGAACTGATAGGACAGGTGGTAATTTTAACTTGACACTTCAACACTAATTATGGTGTCGCAGACTCCACCTACTTTGTATATATGAAACTTTTATTAACAGTGACTTAGAATATTATAGGGAGGGAGCCTTGTGTTACTGAAGTAAGGGAAAACAAATTTACATTCTAAATTATCACTTTCTTTACGTCATTTACAGCACAACAGATGGGAATGTAAGAAGTAAATCCCTATAGAGGAACATACTGCACAGATTTTGAAATTGCCTGCCAAAGGCAATTACATATTTGCTCTACAGACACAAGGAGCATAATGCAATCCTTGAGGATGAGACTCTAAGCAGTCTTAAGAATGTTACTGAAATGTTGAAATATAAACCTACAAATAGCATTCTTTTAAAGAAATGGCTAATAGATATTTTAGGAGGTTTGTTTACTTTTTTATTGGTAAAAAAAATATCCTAGAAAGGTAGATGCAAGGATATTGCAATTGACATATCAAGGCAACTCCCCATGTGATTTATACTCCAGTAAGGACCTGCAAAAAAAAGAAATATGTTAGTAAGTCTGCTCTTACCACTTGTTCTATTGAGCTCTAAAGAACAGAAAATTCGGAAGGGTGACAGAGACCGAGTCACCTTACATACTGTCCCGGTGTCAATTAAAATTTCCATCTGATCTATCAACTTGCAAGGTGGAGAATTTCCTCATATGTTGCACTGCTGTAAGGGATATAAGGGAAAATAATATTTTATTCCTTAAAACAATTATTAAAGTCTCAATCTTTTAACACACACACTGTTGTGGAAAAGCTTTAAGCAGGTATGGAAAAGATGCTTCAAAGTCAGTATGCTTTCAAAAATAGGAGTGTTATATCGTTAATTTATTTTTATCAATAAACAAAATGCAAAATGAATGAACAAATTGAAATCTAAAACAAATCAATGTGTGATCAACCTTTGAAACAATATCAATTCTTCTAGATACACTTGCACACAGTTTTGACTGAAGCTCAGCAGAGAGGTTGGTTCAAACATCTTGGAGAACTATCCACACATATTCTGTGGATGTCTGCTTGCGTTAATCCTTCTTTTACTTCATGTAATCGCAAACTAGGGTTGTCAACTTTCCAGAAATTCCAGGACAGTCAATAAAAATTGGTCACTTTTTTGCCTTGTCAGTAAAATAAAATTGAGGCTTCAGTGATTTTTTGTCAGGTTGAATAAACATCTACAAATTATTTTAACTTTAATAATCATCATTTTACAGTTTACAGTGAATGCAGCTGATGTCTTCATATCATAATTATGGGCTGTAGACATGAATCGCTTCTAATGATAATAATTTGTTATAGTTCTCCAGTGCTTTGATGAAAAATATTTCCTGGCCGAGATTTTTTGATAAAAGTCAAGTAGTCAACCCTGTCCCAGACAGACTAGATGATGTTAAGATCAGGACTCTGTGGGGGGCATATTATCAGGGGCGGACACAGACTGTAGTGGGCCCCTGTGCAAGAAATTTTTGGGGCCCCCCCCTGCCCTTCATAAGGCAACAAAGTTATGTAAACATAACCCCCCCATGTGCATCTCTCATCCCCCCCCATGTGCATCTTTCATCGCCCCCCATGTGCATCTTTCATCGCCCCCCATGTGCATCTCTCATCCCCCCCATGTGCATCTCTCATCCCCCCCCATGTGCATCTCTCACCCCCCCCATGTGCATCTCTCACCCCCCCCCATGTGCATCTCTCATCCCCCCCGTGCATCTCATCCCCCCCGTTCCTAGTTAATTAATTGTATTTAAAAAAAATAAAACTTGTTATACTTACCCCCATGCGATCCCTGCAGAATCCTGGCGCTCGTCCACGTCGCTGCCACCAGGTTCTCCTGACGTTCGGCCATGTGACGGCGGCACATACATAGCCAGCAGCTTTTGTTTTGGCCAAAAGATTTTTAAAGCCGCCACCACGATAAGGTAGACTCTTCTGGCCGGGCCCTACTCTAACCTATTAAAATTTTCTTAAAACATCCAATACTCTTTTTAGATATATTTTTATTTCGTTTTCTTTAAGGGAATGTGTCATATACATTTTTTTTTAAATGACCAATAATACCACATACAGGGAATACCGCCACACCATGACCAGACCACATATTACCACAACATAGTGACCGAATAATACCACACAGAAGGAAGAAAAACTGCCACACCATGACCAGATCACATATTACCACCACATTACTAATATTACCATAAGTGTCATTATACACGGGAGCTCTATACATGGTATGTATAATTTAAGTGTCCAGGTAATCTAGTGATCACCAGTGACATTATACACAGGAGCTCTGTATATAGTGTCAGTGTACAGGTAATACAGTGATCACCAGTGACATTATACACAGGAGCTCTGTATATAGTGTCAGTGTACAGGTAATACAGTGATCACCAGTGACATTATACACAGGAGCCCGGTACATAGTATATAGTGTAAGTGTACATGTAATACACTGACTCACTGGTGACGTCTCTAGGTGAAGTCCTTCAGCTACGCTTTTCTCCTTCATCCAGCACAGACCGCCATCACGTCTTCCAGCCAGGACTCGTCTCTGCATAAAATAACACAGTTATCTAGAGCACATTCCCCAACTTCTACATTACGCAGCTGAATACAGACGTGCACCCACCATTAATATATAGTTATTATGCCACCCACCATTCCAAATATAAATTGTAATCCACCACGGTGCCCCCATTAACTGTAAATAGGCACTTAATATATAATTTAATTAGAACCTCTACTCTTTCCACCAATTTGTTACCAGTTACACTCCTGCATCCGCAACGCCCCCTACTCTATACTTCCTGCTCCCCGCATTCATTATTTACATGCACCCCCTGCCCCAATTCATTATATCATGTCCGTGCTCTCCCCACCCCATCACCATTTACTCTCCCCCACCCCACATTCATTATGTGCAGCTCATTATCCCCCTACTCCCAATTCCCCCATGTGCAGCTCATTTTCTCCCAATTCCCCCATGTGCAGCTCTCATCCCCCCCATGTGCACATCTCTCATCCCCCTCCCCATGTGCATCTCTCATCCCCCCACATGTGCAGCTCTCACCACCCCCCCCATGTGCAGCTCTCTCATCCCCCACATGTGCACCTCTCTCATCCCCCTCCCCCACATGTGCACCTCTCTCATCCCCCTCCCCCACATGTGCACCTCTCATCCCCCTCCCCCCATGTGCATCTCCCATTCCCCCCCCATGTGCACCTCTCTCATCCCCCTACCCCCATGTGCATCTCCCATCCCCCCCCATGTTCATCTCCCATTCCCCCCCCCATATGTGCATCTCCCATTTCCCCCCCCCCTCCATATGTGCATCTCCCATTTCACCCCCCCATATGTGCATCTCCCATTTCCCCCCCCCATATGTGCATCTCCCATTTCCCCCCCCCATATGTTCATCTCCCATTTCCCCCCCCATATGTGCATCTCCCATTCCCCTTCCCCCCATGTGCATCTCCCATCCCCCCCCCCATATGTGCATCTCCCATTCCCCTTCCCCCCCATGTGCATCTCCCATTTCCCCCCACTCCTAGTTAATTGTATTTAAAAAAAAAAAATAAAACTTGTTATACTTACCCCCATGCGATCCCTGCAGAATCCTGGCGCTCGTCCAAATCGCTGACACCAGGTTCTCCTGACTTCCGGTCATGTGACGGCGCGGTCACATGACCGGAAGTCAGGGGAATCATAAAGGCGCTGCCGCAGCAGAGCAGCGCAGCGCTGATGTCCCGGACCCGGCGCTTAGCATGGGGCCGGGGGCCCCATGAGGAGAGAGACGCACAAGAGGGGGGGCTCCGAGGGGGCCCCTACCGGCCGGGCCCCATACTGGAGTCAGGGCAGTCATGCCCTGATGGCGGCCCTGCTGGAGGCTGGAGGGGCCCCCTCTCCCTCGGGGCCCCCGTTCAATGAACCGGCTGCACGGTCGGTAGTTCCGCCCCTGCATATTATTACTTCCTGGACGTTTTGTTCTATTTTACGATGAAGAAAGTCCTTATTTACTTTGGTTTTATGTTTGGAGGGCCCTGTCCAAAATAAATTTGGAGCTAAGCAGACGCCTCTTTGAGTTTATTGCATGTTGGATAAGTATCTGCATATATTTCTCAGCATTGAGGACTCCATTAATCCTGACCAAATCTACAATTTGCTGAAATTCAGTCCTAAACTTTGAAGGAACCTCCTACATGCTTCACTGATGCCTGTGGATATTCATTATTTAACTATTAACAGCCCTTTCGCAAACAAATTGCCCTTTGTTACAAATATTTTTGTGCATAATTGATACACCTGGCCATACATAGCTGACGGCATGCCTTTTTATCCTCAATAATTCCATAAAAACATTTCTGGCCATACTTTTCCAAACTATAGATGGGTGTAGCTGGTTACAAGGGAGGAGAAAACATGTACCTGCAGCCTGCAAGTTAATACACTCTATTGATCTGTCTGTTAACTTGTCTACTTATTGTGTGTTCATCTATCTATCATTCATCCAATATCTATTAAAACGCAAGATGAATAAACAAAAAAAAATCTAAGTCAAATTAATATTTTGTTTGACCACCCTTTGATTTCAAAACAGCATCAATTCTTCTACTTGAGCACAGCTTTCAAGTAGCTTAGCAGGGATGTTGTTCCAAACATCTCCTGTTGGCTTTTGCAATGTCCTTCTGTCTCTTTATGTGATCCCAGACAGACTTGATGATATTGAGATCAGTACTCTTAAATTCTTAAAGGGAATCTGTCAGTAGGTTTTTGCTATGTAAACTGACAGCAGCATGAGGTAAGGACAGAGACCCTGATTTCAGCGATCTATCACTTAGTTTACTGAGTGCTACTGTTATATTTGAGTTTTCCCTGCTGTATTTCTAGCAGAGCTCAGATGTTGAGCTGTATATAACCTCACCCACACCACAGCTTCCTGTGTACACTGCACAGTGACAGAGCTGCTAATCCGTGCTGGGGGTGTGATTGGACTAGGAGGCATAAGGCCAGTAGTTTTGTAGTGATGATCTCCTGCTTATAAAACACTGATTGTATTGAAACAGCAAAACACGGCCTAATAGGTGACCCATCACTGTAATCAGGGTCTCTGCTCCTACATTATGGTGCTCTCAGATTACATAGTAAAAAGCTGGATCGCTAAAGTGTTTCATAGAGTGAGACAGAGGTCACAACTCAATACAAGTCTATGAGAACCTCATTCTGGCTCTCATAGACTTGCATTGAGAGCTTGTGTTGTAACTTCTGACTTATAGCCAGTCATAAGTTTCAGTCACAAGATGGCGCCGTGGGACCGGAGAGGTGCAGAAAAAAGGTGAAGACGTCAGAGGGTGAGTATAAGACTGGGGGCAGGGACCTTAAATTAGAAGTACCACTTCAACACTGAAATTAAAAAACCTGCTGGAGTGCTTTAATGGAGCTGCACTGAGAAGTTCCATCCAATACAGTGACTGCAGCTTGGCACTGCATATCAGTTCCTATTCTCTTGACCCAGTGATAGGTGAGGGTGCCTGGTGTCTTACCCCAGCTGATTTGATATTGATGGCCTATCCTATGGCCACATTCACACGTTCAGTATTCGGTCAGTTTTTTACTTCAGTATTTGGAAGCCAAACCCAGGTGAGGAACAATCAGAGGAAAAGTATAATAGAAACACGTCACCACTTCAGTATTTTTCACCCACTCCTGGTTTTGGCTTGCAAATACTGATGTGAAATACTAGCCAAATACTAAAAGTGTGAACGTAGTCTAAGAATAAGTCCTCGATTCCATAAGACCATACAACCCCATTAAAATTCATTAACAAAACCCTCACGTTAAACTTGAAGGTTGACTATATTTGAATATATTGTGAAAATCCAAAGATCCAGAACAACAATATATGAACACATTTGATTTGAGTTAATAAAAGAGACAGAAAATAATACAAGTCCAACACCAAAGAGAAGAAAAGCATTTCAATATTTTGCAATACATAAGATCTGTATTACAGGATGTTAATGTATCCATCTTCCAGGTGTGGAAACTGCACTTTTTTATATTCAAGTATGGAAGTATTCGAAGAAAGACATATCTTACACTGTGCAATTATATCTTAATTGGAACAGACAATGTACTTTTGCTGAAATAATTAGGTTGGCGGATTGGGTAAGCTTGAAGCCTGGGCTTGTTTTCAAAGGTTATTAAATGTTATGGATAAGTAAGACTGTTCCTGAATAAATACATGCATTAAAACAACCTCCGGAAACTGTACTTTCAGCATTTGGATTCCGACTTCATAGAAAAAAAAAAAAAAAAGACTAATCATCCTTTTGGGCAAATCTAGATAATAAAGAGAAAAGAACACAACTGTTTCCTTCTAATAATACTGTAAATGAGTATCTTGCATGCTGCTTTTCCACTTCCCTCTGCAGTGAAAGGGTTATTACTGAAAGTATTTGAAAAAGTGATTAGACGATTTATAAATAAGGGAGACCTAACGTGATGAACCACAAAGGGAGAGTCACATACAAAAGGAGAGTCACATACAGCGGTGTGAAAAAGTGTTTTCCCCCTTCCTGATTTCTTATTCTTTTGCATGTTTTTCACACTTAAATTTTTCAATTTTAAATATTAGACAAAGATAACACAAGTAAACACAAAATGCAGTTTTTAAATGAAGGTCTTTATTATTAGGGAAAAAGAAATCCAAACCTATAGGGTCCTGTGTAAAAAAGTGATTCCCCCCCCCACCAAAAAACAAAACAAAACATAAATTAACTGTGGTTTATCACATCTTTGGGAAGCTGAGTTCAATTTTCCTAGCCTCACACAGGTCTGATTACTGCCACACCTGTTCTCAAACAAGAAATCACTTAAATAGGAACAGCCTGACAAAGTGATGCAGACCAAAAGATCCTTAAAAGGTATACATCATGCTGAGATCCAAAGAAATTCAGGAACAAATGAGAAACAAGGTAATTGAGATCCATCAGTCTGGAAAAGGTTATAAAGCCATTTCTAAAGTTTTAGGACTCCAGCGAACCACAGTGAGAGCCATTATCCACAAATGGCGAAAACATGGAACAGTAGTGAACCTTTCCAGTAGTGGCCGGTGTAAGGTAGAGCTATTCATCACGCTGGGGGCACTCGCTTCACCGGGTCAATTAAAGCACACATGCAACGTTTTTCCGGTAATTCACAGTCCAGCAGTTTATTACATTTCATAAACCGCTCATAACATAGTCCATCTCAGTGGCTCGCCGACATGTTACACATAATATCCCAGAACCTTTCTAGTGACAGACTTGCTCACTTGGCTCCAGATACAGCATTCAGCAAGGTAACACTATCAATGTCCACATCAAGCAGCGTTTTTACCTTTGCCGGGTCGTAGCTGCTTCAGTTAGCTCGGTTCTGCCACAGCTGTGGCTTTAAGGCTTCCCAGATGGGGCCTCCGGGCCACGTACCTTCCAAGGCTACTGGTATCTCAAACACAGGGGGATCCAGCCTCTGCCTTCCAGGCTTCACCAGGCCTCTCTCGCTAGGCCTCAACAGGCCACTCTTTCTAGGCCTCACCAGGCCACTCTTTTCTCTCCCTGTTTCACAACTACCAGGATTTATATATCCTTTTGTGCACACAGGACCTGTGATGATGTCACAGTCTTGTGATCAGTCACCTGAGGGGGAGGTAAATGGTCAGCCAGAACACACTCATCCAAGAGGTCACAAAAACATGCAAAGGAATAAAAAATCAGGGAGAGGGCAAACACTTTTTCACACTACTGTAACTTGGCAGCTGATTTAAAATAGATTTTTTTCATGGAAAAATGTATAAGTATAAGCAATGGTGTAACTAGAGTCCGGTGGGGCCCAGTGCAAAATTTGGACCTGGGCCCCCATCTGTATGTTCATCAGATGTATGGGCACTTTTTAGTGTTCCAGATCCTGTGAAAGCTTTGTATTTGCCTTCTCATAATAATAATAATAATTCGATGTATACCATATAGCAATGTCCCCATCCTGTAATAATGTCCTGGATCCTGGCCCCTTATTGTAGTAACTTCCCCTATCCTGTGCCAATTTCCTGTAATAATGTCCCAAATCCTGACCCCTTCCTGTAATAATGTTCTCCATCCTGGTCTCTTCCTTTAAAAATGCCCCTCAAACTGGGACACTTTTAGGTATATATAACCCTAATCCATCTTGGGCCTTTTCATGGTATAATGTCCCTCATCCTGGGCACCTTTCAGCAATAATGTCTCCCATCCTGGTTTAATGTCTCCATCCTGGTATAATATTTCCATTTCCTGGTATAATGTCCTCCATCCTGGGCCCCTTCCTGGTATAATGTAATTCTTTCCTGGTAAATGTCCTTCATCTTGGGCCCCTTCCTGATATAATGCTCCTCATCCTGGGCTCTTTCCAGTAATATATGTCCCCCATCCTTGTATAATGCCCCCCATCCTGGACCCCTTCCTGGTGTACTGTCTCCGTTTCCTGATATAATGTCCTCCATCATGGGCCCCTTCTTCGAATAATGTTTCCCTTTTCTGGTATAATGTCCTTCATCCTGCACCCTATCTGGTAAATGTCTCCCTTTCCTGTTATAATTTCCTATACTGGGTCCCTTCCAGTAATATATGTCCCCTATCATGGTATAATGGACTCACCCTAGCCTTCTTCCAGTAATAATGTCCCTGTCCTATTACTCTTCTCCAACAAATGTAAAAAAAAAGCAAAAAAACTATTCTTCTCACCTTCCCCTAGTCCCTCAAAATCCAGCGACCTCTTCTATTGCCGGTGCAGAAGCTGCCAGCTGACTTCAGCGTACAAGAAACGGGCAGCACACAACGTCACTGCCATGCACCGCCAGTGACTTGCATGCTGCCGCCAACTGCCGACTTCTGATTGGCAGTGTATATTGCATTGCAGTAACCTGACCGGTCTCAGCGCCGAAATACATTTTAGCTGAATGTGCGTCCTCAGACATATAGGAGATCATTATGCCTTTGGGTAAATGTCAAGATTTTGACCTAGCTTATCAAATATATTAGCTCTTTTTAGTTATAAAGCACATATAAATACAGGTGAAAGAAATTAAAATATTTTGCAAGTAGTCTTGCTTTTTCCCCTCTACCTTCCAGTTATGTAAAAAATATGTAAAAAAGAGAAATATGCAAAATGACAGGCTGGCTCCATCACTATTCTTATTGGCACTGATATTGAAAGTTCGAACAAAGTGCAGCAGGCCACCGCTAAATTAACTGGAAGAAACCCAAAGAGATTATGCTGAGATTTGTGCTTTCTATTTTATCTTAATAAATATATGGATTAAATAATTTCCACATTTTAATCTAGTAGTGCTATGCTGCACATATCCCTTCAGAGCCATAATAATAAGCAGTGAGCCCCTGTGCAACTGGAACTAAGTGGGGATAATGTTAAATAATACAAATACACAGTCACTTATGCAGTTCACTTGTCTGTAAAAAGGGTTGGTAAACAGTAATAAGCACATCTTTTGAAATTCAAATTGGCCAACTTGGTCAAATTTTACAAAAAAATTTGAATTACGAGAATCTCAATACTGGAAATTGTCAGAAAATAGATGTGGGGCAGAGGAGAGAGAGAGATAGAGAGAAATAACCCCACTGACCATAAGAGCTTATACTCTACAGGAGAGAGACACAGAACCCCTCTGGCTATAAGAGCTTACACCCTACAGGAGAGAGAATGAGAGGACCCTACTGACCATAAGAGGTTACTCTCTATAGGAGAGAGATAGGACCCCAATGATCATAAGACTTTACACCCAACAGAAGAGAGAGACGTACCCAGTTACTCTAGAGATTAAAAATGGATCTACAGTAAAAACCGTACTGTACTGGGAACAGCTGATCTTTGGTGGCCCAGGTACTGACCACCATTGTACAAGGTATGATAATCCATAAGATGTCATAGCTAAAGGGCATTATGGGGAGGCCCGCATGGAAACGCTAATGATCGCCTGTTCTCTGATTTTTCAACAGTGTGGGAAATGATGCAGGGCAAGATTTTTTTGTGACCCACGAAACAAATCTTAAAATGTTAGAATTTGCGTGAAACCAACCAACTCAAGCTCAATTCTCAACAGACCTATCCTCTCACCTCTATTCATGAGTGACATTGGGAATATTAGGAATGTGTTGGCCTGGAGTTTAGTTGCAGACTATATTCTTTTTCTGTTATTGCTCCACTGAAACTCCTATGGCCAATATTTAGTTTGACAAATGCATGCACTTAAGCTATTTACAGTACAGCCAAAAGTTTGGACACACCTTCTCATTTAAAGATTTTTCTGTATTTTCTTGACTATGAAAATTGTACATTCACACTGAAAGCATCAAAACTATGAATTAACACATGTGGAATTATATACTTAACAAAAAAGTGTGAAAAAACTGAAAATATGTCTTATATTCTAAGTTCTTCAAAGTAGCACCTTTTGCTTTGATGACTGCTTTGCACACTCTTGGCATTCTCTTGATGAGCTTCAAGAGGTAGTCACCGGAAATGGTCTTCCAACAATCTTGAAGGAGTTCCCAGAGATGCTTAGCACTTGTTGGCCCTTTTTCCTTCACTCTGCTGTCCAGCTCACCCCAAACCATCACGAATGGGTTCAGGTCTGGAGACTGTGGAGGCCAGGTCATCTGGCGTAGCACCCCATCACACTCCTTCTTGGTCAAATAGCCCTTACACAGCCTGGAGGTGTGTTTGGGGTTATTGTCCTGTTGAAAAATAAATGATGGTCCAACTAAACACAAACCGGATGGAATAGCATGCCGCTGCAAGATGCTGTGGTAGCCAAGCTGGTTCAGTATGCCTTCAATTTTGAATAAATCCCCAACAGTGTCACCCGCAAAGCACCCACACACCATCACACCTCCTCCTCCATGCTTCACGGTGGGACCCAGGCATGTAGAGTCCATCCTTTCACCTTTTCTGCGTCGCACAAAGACACGGTTTTTGGAACCAAAGATCTCAAATTTGGACTCATCAGACCAAAGCACAGATTTCCACTGGTCTAATGTCCATTCCTTGTGTTCTTTAGCCCAAACAAGTCTCTTCTGCTTGTTGCCTGTCCTTAGCAGTGGTTTCCTAGCAGCTATTTCACCATGAAGGCCTGCTGCACAAAGTCTCCTCTTAACAGTTGTTGAAGAGATGTGTCTGCTGCTAGAACTCTGTGTGGCATTGACCTGGTCTCTAATCTGAGCTGCTGTTAACCTGCGATTTCTGAGGTTGGTGACTCAGATAAACTTATCCTCAGAAGCAGAGGTGACTCTTGGTCTTCCTTTCCTGGGGTGGTCCTCATGTGAGCCAGTTTCTTTGTAGCGCTTGATGGCTTTTGCAACCGCACTTGGGGACACTTTTAAAGTTTTCCCAATTTATCAGACTGACTGACCTTCATTTCTTAAAGTAATGATGGCCACTCATTTTTCTTTACTTAGAATTTGTATTATAGCAAGAAAAAAGCAGCTAACAGTCTATTCAGTAGGACTATCAGCTGTGTATCCACCTGACTTCTGCACAACACAACTTATGGTCCCAACCCCATTTGTAAGGCAAGAAATCCCACTTATTAAGCCTGACAGGGCACACCTGTGAAGAGAAAACAATTTCCGGTGACTACCTCTTGAAGCTCATCAAGAGAATGCCAAGAGTGTGCAAAGCAGTCATCAAAGCAAAAGGTGGCTACTTTGAAGAACCTAGAATACAAGACATATTTTCAGTTGTTTCACACTTTTTTGTTAAGTATATAATTCCACATGTGTTAATTCATATTTTTGATGCCTTCAGTGTGAATGTACAATTTTCATAGTCATGAAAATACAGAAAAATCTTTAAATGAGAAGGTGTGTCCAAACTTTTGGTCTGTACTGTACGTTAATATATGTACTATTTTTTGAGGCGGAGGATTACATTATTGGTGATTTTGATCAAATAGTGGTATAAACAAGCTATTAATATGTATATCTTAAAACAAATCTATAAAATAATGGTTGACTGTAGCAAAACTAGGCTAATCCAAGTGATATGAACAGGAAACATACCTTAGCAAAAGCATGAGCCACATGAGCACAATATATAGGAAAAAATCTCTTTTGTAAAAATGTTTTCATGCTTATTAGAAGTAGATCTCTTCTAACATTCATTTCATGTTGTGAGAGTCTCTGGATGTCCATTTCATATTCCCATACCTAATATGAAGTGTCAGCTGGTAAAGCCACCTGTGGTCCTCCGAGATGCTGAGGCACTAGAGGCAGCTGTGTATGACATTGCATTAACAATACCTGCAATAGGCAAGCTGCTCTTTCTTTCTCTATATTGTGGAAGCATCTGTTCATAAATGTTTATTATGTTTAAATTATTTCTCATCAGCTGGAGCAGATTTCCTTTTCTTGAGGCATGAACTTTCTAAAAAAATTTATGGCAAAAGAAAAGACTCAAAAGTTAAATATTGGTTCAAAATTTCCCATTAAAACAATTAATACATTATTGAATACAATTATTTTTTTATCACCACTATAAAAGCCTTGAAACAAGGTCAAGCTCACTCCAGTGTTTCCATCTTTTTGCATTTTTTTCCTTTTTACACGTCATTTATTTTATTAGTAAACATACAGTACATTTGATGAATGCTATTGACTTTAATAGCCTTGATGGGACATAAAAATATATGTTGTATTATAAATACACTGGTTTAGAGGCAAGTTAATGCCTTGGTCAATACATGCAACCCAGCTAAATTATTATGAGCCACTCTGCATTGCTTAAAATAAAAAATGTTTCTGTTAAAGCGTTCTCTTTTTATAAGGCTGACTTTGAGGTTTTGCCAAAATAATATTTTATAACATTGACAAAGTCATAAAACACTGATTGTATGATCTCTGGTTATTTTATAACTGCAGCAGTAAATATATCACAGGGGGACAACCATGAAGTTGTTAACTCCATGTTTCCTTTGAACTGTATAGATTGGTAGGGACTAGGAGATTTTTCTACATCTACATCTGACAGATAGTTCTGTTGTATCCCTCTATAGCTATGCAATGTAGTAAAAAACACCATACACAGGCCAGACAGGAGACAAAAGGACACTCTGTTCGCTTTTATCAGGTGAACAAGTCTTAAAGAACAATAATGAAAGGAAGTAATGGATTTTTTTTAGATTATTCTCATGTATGATTAAAATACTTTATAATACATAGATTTTAAAGATATCCATGGATTCTTATATAAAATAAGATTTAAAGTCAACTTGACAGCTAATACATGCTACCCAATCTGTGGGCAGCATGTATCAGGCACTGACTGAAAGTTAATTTATTTCAGTTCTTCAATACAAAAAGTGAAACTCATATATTATATAGATTCATTACATACAGAGTGATCTATTTCAAGTGTTTATTTCTGTTAATGTTGATGATTATGGCTTACAGCCAATGAAAACACAAAAGTCATGATCTCAGTAAATAAGAATACTTTATAACACCAGCTTGAAAAATGATTTTAAAATCCGAAATGTTGGCCTACTGAAATGTATGTTCAGTAAATGCACTCAATACTTGGTCGGGGCTCCTTTTGCATCAATTACTGCATCAATGCGGCGTGGCATGGAAGCGATCAGCCTGTGGCACTGCTGAGGTGTTATGGAAGCCCAGGTTTCTTTGATAGCAGCTTTCAGCTCGTCTGCATTGTTGTATCTGGTGTCTCTCATCTTCCTCTTGACAATACCCCATAGATTCTCTATGGGGTTAAGGTCACGCGAGTTTGCTGGCCAATCAAGCACAGTGATACTGTTGTTTTTAAACTAGGTATTGGTACTTTTGGCAGCGTGGACAGGTGCCATGTCCTGCTGGAGAATGAAATTTCCATCTCTAAAAAGCTTGTCGGCAGAGGGAAGCATGAAGTGCTCTAAAATTTCCTGGTAGACGATTGTGCTGACTTTGGTCTTGATAAAACACAGTGGACCTACATCAGCAGATGACATGGCTCCCCAAATCATCACTGATTGTGGAAACTTCACACAAGACCTCAAGCAGCTTGGATTGTGTAACTGTAAGCCATAATCATCAACATTAACAGAAATAAACATTTGAAATAGCTTACTCTGTAATGACTCTATATAATATATGAGTTTCACTTTTTGTATTGAAGAACTGAAATAAATTAACTTTTTGATGATATTCTAATTTCGTGAGACGCACCTGTACATGTTAGAGAAGGGTACTAAGCTGCACATCTAATGATTTTATATAGTAGTATATTTGAGGTGAAACTAGACATGAACCCATAGCTACTGTAAATGTTCTAGTTAATATTTATTTGATTTCTTTAACCCCTTAATAACATCTGACGTACTAATACGCGTCTGTGCCCTGGGACTTAAGAGCCAGACCTGTATTAGTACGTCATGGCGATCGCGCGCGCACACAGGCTGTGCGGGCGCGATTGCCGCCGGGTGTCAGCTGATTGTCACAGCTGTCACCCGATACTATGTGCAGGGAGCAGTCCTGCACCGCTCCCAGCACATTAACCCCCGCTATGCTGCGATCGAAGTCGATCGAAGTCGATCGCAGCATTGCGGGGGCAAGGGGAGGTGATCGCAGATACTCACCTCCTCTTCCGGCTTCCAGCGCTGTCTGCAAAGGCTTCCCGGCTGTTGCCATGACGACCCGATGTCGTCATGACAACATCCAGGTCACCAGACAGCAGGAAGATTGTTTGGACATGCGCAGTGCATCTCCAAACAATCTTCTCCCTGTCCGGCGCTGACAGCCTGCATGGCACAGGGATGGTGCTGCATTCCTGTGCCATGCAGGCGATCAGAGAAAAAAAAGTGAAAGTCCCAGAGTGGGACAAAGTAATAAACTATATAAGCTTCCAGAAAGTGAAAAAAAAATAAAAAAAATATTTAAAAAAATAAAAAAAATAATCCACCAAAAATAAAAATATAATGTACCCATCAATAAATATTATTATAAAGGAAAAACAAAAAAAACAATAAAAGTACACATATTTGGTATCGCCGCGTCTGGAACAACCTGACCTATAAAACTGTCTCACTAGTTAACCCCTTCAGTGAACACGGTAAAAAAAAAAAAAAAAACTTAGCAAAAAACAATGCTTTATCACCATACCGCCAAACAAAAAATGGAATAACACGCGATCAAAAAGACAAATATAAATAAAAATGGTACCGCTGAAAACGGCATCTCGTCCCACAAAAAACAAGATGCCATACAGCTCCATCATCCGAAAAATAAAAAAGATATAGCTCTCAGAATAAAGCGATGCTAAAAAATATTTTTTTCTATAAAATTGCTTTTATTATGTAAAAGTGCAAAACATAGAAAAACGATATAAATGTGGTACCGCTGTAAACGTACTGACCCAAAGAATAAAGCTACCTTATCAATTTTACCACACGCGGAACAGAATAAAAAAAAACATAAAAAACAATTCCTGAATTGTTGGTTTTTGTTTATTCTGCCTCCCAAAAATCGGAATAGAAAGCGATCAAAAAATGTCACGTGCCTGAAAATGGCACCAATAACAACGTCAAGTCATCCCGCAAAAAACGAGCTGTCACATGACTGTCTGCCAAAATCTGGAAAAATTATAGCTCTCAAAATATGGCGATGCAAAAACTAGATTTTACAAAAAATGCGTCTTTTAGTGTGTGACAGCTGTCAGTCATAAAAACACCATATGATTCTGGTATTGCTGTAATCACACCGACCCGAAGAATAAAGTCGTCTAATCACTTATACCGCACAAGGAACGGCGTCAAAAATAAACTCTTGGGTATGAATTGGGCTAGGGTTAGGGCTGGGTTTGGGGCTAGGGTTGTGCTAGGGTTAGGGTTGTGCTAGGGTTAGGGTTGTGCTACGGTTAGGGTTGTGCTAGGGTTAGGGCTGGGGTTAGGGCTGGAGTTGTGATGGGGTTGGGATTTTTTTAAAAAGTAAGAAAAAAAGATGACGATATGGCGACTAGTGTTGAGCGCAAGTGCTCGCTACTTGAGTTTGCATCGAGTGCTCTGGTATGCATTGAGTATCGTGGGTATTTGAGTGACATGTTCGTGTCTCTGCCCCATATGCTTCGCGGCCAAAAAAACTTTACGGGGATTGCTTGCCATGCACGAGCGATCCCCGCATGTTTTTTTTGGGTGTCTAATAACCGTGAAACATGCGGAGCAGGGACTCGAGCATGTCACTCGAGCACACGCTGTACATGGTGCATATCTGAGTACCCGATGCAAACTCAAGTAGCGAGCACTTGCGCTCAAGACTAATGACAACTTATTCAATATGATGACCTAATGTAAACAAATTCTGTGTCGTACCTCTGGGTTCAAAATGTTCACTATACACCTTAATAAAATCCTTAGGGGGTATAGTTTCCAAAATGGGGTCACTTGTGGGGGAGCTCCACTGTTTAGGCACATCACGGGCTCTCCAAACGCGACATGGTGTCCGCTAACAAATTGAATGGAAAATCGTCTCAAATTGTTAGCGGACGCCATGTTGCGTTTGGAGAGCCCCTTTGTGCCCAAACATTGGAGCTCCCCCACAAGTGACCCCATTTTGGAAACTAGACCCCCAAGGCACCTATCTAGATGCATAGTGAGCACTTGCAACCCCCAGGTGCTTCACAAATTGATTCATAAAAATGAAAAAGTGTTTTTTTTTCACTTGTTCATTTTTATGAATCAATTTGTGAAGCACCTGGGGGTTACAAGTGCTCACTATGCATCTAGATAGGTGCATTGGGGGGTCTAGTTTCTAAAATGGGGTCACTTGTGGGGGAGCTCCAATGTTTGGGCACACAGGGGCTCTCCAAACGCAACATGGTGTCCGCTAACAATTTGAGCCGATTTTCCATTCAATTTGTTAGCGGATACCATGTTGCATTTGGAGAGTCCCTGTGTGCCCAAACAGTGGAGCTCCCCCACAAGTGACCCCATTTTGGAAACTAGACCCCCCAAGGCACCTATCTAGATGCATAGTGAGCACTTGGAACCCCTAGGTGCTTCACAAAGTGATTCGTAAAAATGAAAAAGTGAAAAAAAAAACACTTTTTCATTTTTACTAATCAATTTGTGAAGCACCTGGGGGTTCCAAGTGCTCACTATGCATCTAGATAGGTGCCTTGTGGGGTCTAGTTTCCAAAATGGGGTCACTTGTGGGGGAGCTCCAATGTTTGGGCACACAGGGGCTCTCCAAACACAACATGGCGTCCGCTAATTATTCAAGCAAATTTTACAATCAAAAAGTCAAATGGCGCTCCTTCCCTTCCGAACCCTGCCGTGCGCCCAAACAGTGTTTTTTCCCCAAATATTGGGTATCTGCGTGCCCAGGGGAAATTGCACAACAAATTTTGTGGTCCATTTTTTCTTGTTACCCCTGTGAAAATAAAAAAAATTGGGTCTAAAGTAACATTTTTGTGAAAAAAGTTAAATGTTCATTTTTTTCTTCCACATTCAAAAAATTCCTGTGAAGCACCTGAAGGGTTAATAAAGTTCTTTAATGTGGTTTTGAGCACCTTGAGGGGTGCAGTTTTTAGAATGGTGTCACTTTTGGGTATTTTCTGTCATAAAGACCTCTCAAAGTGACTTCAAATGTGATGTGGTCCCTAAAAAAATGGTTTTGTAAATTTTGTTGGAAAAATGAGAAATCACTTGTCAACTTTTAACCCTTATAGCTCCCTAACAAAAAAAAATTTTGGTTCCAAAATTGTGCTGATCTAAAGTAGACATGTGGGAAATGTTATTAATTAACTCTTTTGTGTGACATATCTCTCTGATTTAAGGGCATAAAAATAAAAATTTTGAAAATTGCAAAATTTTCTATATTTTCTCCAAATTTCCATTTTTTTCACAAATAAACGCAAGTGATAACGAAGAAATTTTACCACAATCATGAAGTACAATATGTCACGAAAAAACAATCTCAGAATCAGGGGGATCCGTTCAAGCGTTCCAGAGTAATTACCTCATAAAATGCCAGTGGTCAGAATTGTAAAAATTGGCCTGGTCATTAACGTGCAAACCACCCTCGGGGCTTAAGGGGTTAAGTAGTATTAAAAATATAAAAAGAAAACAATTGCTTGCTACTTTTTATTGCAAGAATGGAAAAAAAAGACAAAAATGGAGCACAAGTGAAGCACCTATTGTGAGTGTTCATTTATTTCTTTTACTCAATTAACTGCACAGCACTACAGAGACATTATGGGTCCTGTACTCAATGGAGCTCACAATCTAAATTCCCTATCAGTATGTCTTTGTATTGTGAGAGGAAACCGGAGAACCCAGAGGAAACCCACACAAACACGGGGAGAACATACAAACTCCTTGCAGATGTTGTTCTTGGTGGGACTTGAACCTAGGACCCCAAGGCTGCAGTGCTAACCACTGAGCCACCATGCTGCCCACATAGTTTGGAGAAACTCAGTGAGATGATTTACTGCAGAACGAAAGAAGATGTACAAATATGATTTTTTCTCAATATGTGAAAATCTGAATTATTTTATATAATAATTTGAGGAGTATTAGTCTCTCCCTGTTTCCTCCGACCCCTCATCATACCACTTTTTTTCTTCTTTTTAGCTGTTTCTTGGTTTGGGCAGGAACTTACTAGGGAATGGGTATATTTTTAGATATGAGTTCTGTAGAATTATTGAAAAATGCTCGTGATTTTTCAATAATAAAATGAAAACTGAATGCACTGCAACTTATGATGGTTGATAATGAGAATTGACATTCTGAAATTTAAATTGCATTTTGACTACCAGACAAAGCATGTAAGTAGGTCATGTGGGTACACATCCCAAATAATATTGAAAAATGCTTTGCTTGAGTCAATGGCAGAACACGCAGTGTACCAGAATGATCACATAAGACTAATTTAAAGAGATTATCATATTAAATCATCGTGCAGGAGGAAGCACATTTACATCTAAGGGAACAATTCTCAATGTATCTAATTATCTAAACAACTAGTGAATAAAACCAAAATGGGAAGCAAAGTAAAAAAAACTGGTACAATAGGGAGAATTAATGAAATAGGAATGTAATGATTAAATATAAACTATTCTTAGTCCTAATGATGTGTATTTATCCTTTTTCCCTTGGTACACATTTGGCTACAGTTTCTGCTTTGTGGGATGCAGTCTTATGTATTTCCTTTGTAAGCTTTGATAATAGTCCTGAGTTTCATATTGAAGGTTATTATACAGTAGAGTGCATCTGTTTTACAATGAACGTACATATAGAGAATTTCTTTTTCATGTAATATAGGATGTCATATTCCGAACATGCAAAACATGCAAAAGTTATTTGATCTTAAAGGGGATGTCTTATCACACAGAACCCCATGTTATGAGAGCTAAGGGTCTGGCTCCAGAGACCGCTGGTATGCATCTGATTTTGCAAAAGGAATTTTCTATCGGTTGTTCATTTCCTCTGTGGCCATTCAGATAAATGAATGAATGTGAAACAAGTGTGGCTCAAGTGAGAGCAATGGCCTTGCTCTGAGAGGCAGAACCTGAACTTGGCCCATAAGGAGTCCATATGTCATGTTCTGAAAAGACATTATTAACTCCTTAACGACCTTGGGCGTATAGGTATGTCCAAGGTCATCTCCCTGTCTTTAATACAGGCTCCGGCTCTGAGCCCACAACTTTCCCTGCACATGAGATTGTTAGAACTTATTTGCATGACTGGCTTTCTCCTAGGTTTCTATCCTTGTTTTTACCAATGGAACATATAACCATTACAGTCTAAGGACATGTTTACATGTTCATTTTTTGCCGACTGAATATTCACAAAAAAATTATGGACATATCGGTTATTAATCCAATTTGTGGATCAAACTCAGCATTTTAAGTGAATCTGTCTGGCAAAAAATGAACACAAAAAAACAAAAATGGATGAAAATCAGATCCAATGCACTAATGTAAACAATCCAATTTTTATTGTTCAGAAAAAAATGTACTTTTGAATAAGACTTAAACAATGAAGGTTACAAATGAATGGAAGTAATCAAATATATTTAAAGTGGAACTGTATTTTAAACAAACTTTGTATAAAGCAATTAGAAGAAACTTTGTAATATATTTTATTAAAAAACTATTCTTCTTTCTCCACTTATGAGACACTTCTTCCACCTTCTCTCCTGAACTTATGATCCACTGTGAAAAAAAACAGTTCAGATCCATCTTGCTCAGAGAAAATGTACTGCCAGTTCACTGTTGTGTCAGATTACACTTCCTATTTTACTCTATGATGAGTAGGAGTGAGGAGCAGAATGAGTTAACAAGCAGAAGGAAACAAAACAAAGATTGTGCTGAGCTTTCAAACAAGTATTTTACCTCACTTGAAAGCCTATTTCACATCCACACAGCTCAGGACTACTATATATTGTCCTCCATGTTGACGCTGTTTCTCTCTGAATGTCCAAAAAGCAATGAAGAGCAGGAATCCACCTCGGTGTGATGTGCTGTGTATGGGAGAGTTCACAGCTGATAGTCTCCTTCTGCCATCTTAGAGTCAATTGAAAATGAAAATAAAGAGCCTGCAGATGGAAAATTAGTGAAAATACAGGAGGCAAATCATGTAATGGTCATAAATACTGTTATCCCGTATGTAAACATTCAACAGCGTATTCTGAAAGTTTACTTGAAAGTACAGCCACCCTTTAAACGTATGAGTAACTCATAAAATATAGCTCAGAAGCAGTATTTTTTGGAACTGTAATTTTGTTTTAGAATATTCAACATTCTTACAGAACATTTATTTCTCCATACAAAGTTTTAAGTGTATAGCATTATCACACACTATATGAAGGTTGCATTAAAATTTCCATCTGTCCTATCAGTATAAAGGCTCCCTTTAGGGACTTTCCTACTGCATATGTGCAGAAGAATGGGTAAAAGCAGAGGCAAAAATAAGTGTTTTTATTCGGTTTGGAAGAGTGCTTAATTTGTTGCGAAGACAAAGAGAAAATAGATTTAGAATGAAATGGAGAATGAAATGGAGAATAGCCTAAATGAATGACAGTGTATAAAAATGCCTGATACATAGTCTAAAGAGATGGAGAAAATTGTGAGTATGTCTACATTAACTCCTTTCTGTATTATTTTTGTGCCCTTGTTGATTATGTCTCATGCAGCTAAAATGTGAAAACAATTCCCCAATAGTAGATCACTGTAGCAGTATGGCGGATTAAAAATAAGAAACATAGGGAATCAGTGGGAATAAAGTAAGAGTAAAAACTGAACACTTTTGACCTGGTGACAGGTTCTCTTTAAATTCAGTTCCCTGTCTCAAGAAGAGTAAAACGTAAAAGTATCAGATCATTGATTTTTGTGACTTACATATAGTAAATTTAGTTTTCTTCAGTTCAATTAGCATGGGAGTTGCTAGTATCTAAAAAGATCAGATACAGGAGTCCTAGTACATATATTTTGCCACCAATCCCCAAAAATATATTTAATACTTGTACAATCTTTGCAAAGCTCATAAGCTCATTTTTATTATGCATTAAGCTATCCCTGGTATGCAATTTGTGAACAAATGATTGGAACACCAAGCAAACTTTTCAATTGGCTACACCTGCAAAGAATATCTTTTAGAACACGTAATAGACTTATATAGACTACATTATCAGTACATTGTGCCTGGATATTGCCACCACCCCAATAGCATACATAGTGGCCATCTACTTTGCCTAACCATCATTCTTGAAGAGTAGGGATGTTGATGACATTTAAATGGCCACGATGTTGAGTAGGATCACTGGTTCCATGCACATAGATAAAGAGGTCTTTATTACGCATTTTTGGACAGAACAAGTCCCATTTTCTAATAAAGCTACATACCAAAAAAGGGATCTGTTTGGCCCAGGAACGTGTAATAGAGACTACTTTAATTACATCTATATGCATGGAACCAGTGATTTTACTCATCAGCATGGTCACCTAAACGTCATCCACATCCCTATTCTTCAACTTCATTTACAGAAGATATATCTTCTACCTAAAGACGAGGCTGCAACTGCTGATTCTTCATGGGTTTACACAGGTGTTGTGCCATACACAGCCACACCAGGTGACCATATATCTCACCCCTTCTCTCTTTTATAGGATGTTATCACCCTATATGCGCGTGTCTCTTTACTTTCGTATACCCTCATACTTATCAGTTTACATTGCAGAAGTGATAAACTTTGATTACAGGCAATATTTTAATATTAACTTCTCATTTATTTTAGAGTTTTCTATAAATGGGTTAATGTCTGGCCAAAGGCAAGTTATTCGTAGCTAGTACAATATCTAAAAACAGAAATAATGACCCATTAAATCTATCAAGTTGGCAGTATCTACTATAGTAAAATGGTGCCTTAGTGGAAATTCTGCATTGGTTAAGATGAGAGGTCTAAACTAGAGTTTTGCTACACAACCATCCAACTGAATCTAATGTTATCTAGCAAATAAATCATCCAACATAAGACTGCAGTCTGAGATGAATATCCACACAGGGGCGGAACTCCATTTGTGTCACTTGAAAATGTATTTGTGGTGTTTGTTCATAAGTACCATTACCATTTACATTGTGCTGTATCACTGGATGTACACGTTTGTATATTTCTTTTCTTTCTTTCTTTCTTTCTTTCTTTCATTCTTTTCCTTCTTTCTTTCTCTCTTTTTTTTCCCATTGTTTTGGGGAAAAATTTAAAGGTGGGAGGTTAGGTCCAGGAGAAGAGACATTTAGGGCAGATAACAAATGAGAAATAATTGAACATTTACAGTACCCGAAGGAGCCAATCTAATTGAAACGTTGATATTCTAAAGGACCTATTTCGGAATTTGATTAGTTCCAATAGGCAAATATTCCACTCCACATATTTTCTATTGTCCCTTGTTTTTCTTTATGTATTTATGAATTTTTATTTAGTAATACACAGAACCTTGATACTGCTGTATAGTTACTGTACATAGAGCTATGGATTTTGTTACACTTTTATTTTCTCAGTACCAAAAAATAGCAGCGCCTGATAAATAACAAATGGTTGTCATCTATTAAAAGCTCTTGAAACATGAGACAAATTAGCACAGTGTCAACGCTTATGAAATCTGCTACATATTTTATGAAAGATCCACAGCATTTGAAGGGATGGAAGCAGTGTATTTGTCATAAATAGACTGAAACACACTGTCCTCTAAATTATTTAGAATAGCTGCAATGCATATTAGCTGCTAAATCTTTTGTCACATGGAAGCAACTCTATCTTTGCATCTATTTTTTATCATTTCAAGTTATTTCTACATTAATTCTCACTTGATTTGCAATATTATCACTAACATGTTTGGTCACATGGAAGTTATGCGCGTCATGAAACAAATATATCAATATCTAGAAAAGAAAAAAAAAGATCTGAAAGTCATATTAAACATTTCAAAAATAAAAAAGTCTGTAATATTTGTATAAGCACACTTTGGTGACTTCTAGTAGGAACGCTACTTTAAAACTAACTCAACATGAGCTTAACACGGATGCACTCATGTGCCTGTAATTGAACCACAAGCCCCAGCCCCATAGTGGGTCCAATGACTGAAACCAATAGCACCATAGAATACTACAAAGCAGAAACCCTCAGAACACATGGTTGAGCAAAAATCAGCAGCTGCAACACAAAAACAAATATCTGAAATGGGCAGGTTCTGCCAATTTGAACACTCTTCAATTTGAGAGGTTTGGCCAAGAAATAAAGGGCTGGTTCCATTTCACACAGCAGTCTTGTACAGTGTACAGTCTCAACTAGTGTTGAGCGAATTTGTTCGGCATTTTGATTCGGGTTCATGTTCGGGGTTCCCGCTTGTTCGTGCCAAAAAATCGGTTCTGCCCAAGAACATCCCTGATTTGCCACGCAGTCACGCAGATAACATAGTCTCGCTAGTATCAACGTCTTGTACAGTGTGGGGATAGGAGGTCAGAGAGAACAACTCATTCCATACTACTTTCAGTGCTGAAACAGATTGAGAATGTGAGTAGAAGTCTGTGTCTGTGAACAATAATTCCAAAATTTCAATGGAATATATGGAACTGCTGTAGCTATTTAGTGGCTTAGTGTGTTGGTATTGATTAACCTGAGATATACTGTGGTAACAGCCATTTTTTTGTTCTTCACACACTGAAAAACAAGGTGGGCAATATAAAACTCCCTCTATCTCCTCTTTTTTTCCCAGGTAATTACTGGCTGTCCAATATTACAATTTACAACAAATTTATTGGGCGCAAATTGAATTTTTGAGAAAAATTCACTAAAGCGGGCAAACTTAAATTTCATCTCTATTTAAAATAATATATATTTCTTTCTGCAAGGTAATGCTATTGCAGTGACCACTCGGGAAGGCATAAAATAGTATCCATTAAGTTGTCCTTTTAAGGTGACACTAGTCATTGGTCTGCATTGATTAAGGAAACCTCTAAGTAAGAGTGTATAAAGCCTACTTCTGAAAGGGCACACACTGATGAATTTATGCCCAGTGAAACTGAGCCTCTGACTTTTTTTTTCGATCCGCTTTCCATTTTTTTTGTTAATGTGTTCCCTTGAGTATATATATTTTTTTATAAATACCGACTAGTTGAAACATTTCTTAGAAAGGCAGTTTCATCCATAGCATGTCTACAGTCAAATTATGAATCATAAATAGGTTATTTAAACAGTAATTATGATTTCCAATAAATAAGAAGGATCCAAGACAAAACCATATGCATTTTATTGTGAATCACAAAATTGTTACAAATATGTGATTATGTTAGCATTTCTTTACCCTTACTTGTCCACATGATACCTATTTGGATGCATGTAATAATTGTTTAGACATCTGTATTATATTTGTAATCATAACAAATGGCACCCAACAACAAATGACAAAAAAATATTTAAAATAAATGGACTTTTGTGTTTTCAATTTTAATTCTGAATTGATCTTCAACAGTTTTAATCACATCCACATTAAAGGCATAAAACACTATAGCTAATCACGTTAATTGTCAATGTAAAATACAAGAACTAATTATGTATATATTCCAAACATTAAAATACAAATTATTTTGGTATTATTGGGTCCTTAACGCAAGCAGTTTAATACAAAACACTTACTGTCTTAGAATGACAACAGGTGATAGAGGCAAGTAACTGTTGCTGATATCACTTACAATGGGGATGGCTTACGAAAGTATTCACCACCCCTGGCATTTTTCGTGTTTTTGCTACTTCACAACCTGGAATTTCACAGTTGTTTTTTTTATAGTTTGCATCAGTTAATATAAAGAACATGGCTACAATTGTGAACATATGATATTCTTTTTTATTGTGAAGCAAACAACAAATAGGACAAGATAGCTGAAAACTTCAGTATGTATAATTATTCACCCCCCCTAAAGTCAGTACTTTGTAGAGTCTCATTTTGCATCAATTACAGCTGCAAGTCTCTTTGGAAAAGTCTTCATGAGGTTTGCACATATTGCCACTGGGATTTTTGCCCATTCCTCAAGGTAAAACTTCTTCTGCCCCTTCAAGTTAGATGGTTTTCTCTGGTGAATAGCAATCTTCAAGTCTGACCACAGATTCTCAGTTGGATTAAGGTCTGGGCTTTGACTAGGCCACTCCAAAACATTTTCATGTTTCCCCTTAAACCACTCGTGTGTTGCTTTAGCAGTATGCTTTGGGTCATTGTCATGTTTGAAGGTGAACCTCCATCCCAGTCTCAAATCACTGACAGACTGAAAAAGGTTTTGCTGATCTTCCCCTCGACTCGGACCATTTTCCATGTCCCTGCTGCCAAAAACCATCCCCAAAGCATGATGCTGCCACCACCATGTTTCACTGTGGAACGCTGTTCTTGGGGTGATGAGCTGTGTTAATTTTGTGCCAGACATAGCGTTTACCTTGGTGGCCAAAAAGTTACATTTTGATCTCATCTGACAATAGCACCTTCCTCCATTCCTATGGGAAGTCTCACACAAGTCTTTTGGCAAACTCAAAATGAGCCTTACAATTTTTATGTTTAAGTAAAAGCGTTTTTCTGCCTATAAAAGCCACCTTTATGGAGTGTATGGCTTATTGTGATCGTGTGGACAGATACTCTAGTCTCTGTTTGGGAACTCTGCCGAACCTTCAGGGTTACATTTGGTCTCTGTACTGCCTCTCTGATTAATGCCCTACATGCCCATGCTGACAGTTTTGTTGGTGGCCCTCTATAGGCAAGTTTGTTGTGGTGCCATGTTCTTTTCAATTGATGATAATGGATTTGATGGTGCTCCAGGCGACCCTCACAGATTGGGATATTTTTTTATAACCCAACCCTAACTTGTACTCCTCAACAACTTTGTTCCTGACTTGTTTGGAGGTCTCCTTTGTCTTCATGGTGTTGCTGGTTAGAAGTAGTGTTGAGCCACCCCCGTAGTGTTCGAGTTCGGTTCGGTTCGTCGAACACCCGTGTGTTCGCCGAACTGTTCGTCGAACTGTTCGTCGAACACCTTCGAACACCGTTAAAACCAATGGCAGGCAAACAAAAACACATAGAAACACATAGAAAACACCTTCAAAGGTGTCCAAAAGCTGACAAACTGCTCAGAAGACACAACTAACACATGGAAAAGTGACAAGTACATATAGTCATGCGAAAAGAAAAGAGGTGGAGGAGTAAAAGGAGGGGGAGACACAGATATAGGCATGTCATGCCCTTCTAAAATCCAAAAAGTGAGAAGCCGAGACGGCCAGTCCGCTCCTGCCCGTGCCACCTCCGTGTCGCCGGGTTTGTGCCAGAGCCGCGGTGAACCCTGACGGCCAGCCCCCCTCTCCCAATACTGGTGCCTGTCCGCTGGTGGGTCAAGAGAGCCCCCCTGTGGTGGAGGCAGCTCTAAGCTTTTTAATTTAAATTGTCCCTCTAATTTGAATGAATACACTTTAAATCCATTTACAAGGATCTATTGGAGGGCAAGTCTCATGCCAGCAGCCGCGTAATTCCAGCTCCAGTAGCGTCCACTAAAGCTGCTGCAGTTAAAAAGCTTTTATAAGGATCGAGCTCGGCTGTCCACCGCAAGGCATCCTAGTGCCAGTCCCAGCCCCTATGCCTTGGGGTGCCTCCTGATGCTCTTCACTAAGTATCCCGTGGTCCCGAAGCATTTCCTTTGAAAAAATTAAGTGTCCAAACTACAGGTGGTGTAGCTTGCTTAACAGCCGGGATAATCCGCTGACTAGCAGACACTGCTACTAGGCACAAAGTATTTCCTGGGCTAGATGCAGTTAAAAATTTGTAAGTAGATACTCTCGTTGGATGCTGAGAAAGCATTCCATAGAGTCTCCTGGCACGCCATATATGATTCTCTTAAAAAGCTTGGGGTAGGGGTCTAGGGGACCCTTTTATAGCCAAAATCACGGCCCTGTATCACAATACGTCACCTAGGCTGAAGATAAATGGAACTGTAGCACCGAGGGCTCGGTTGCTACAGACGTATTGCACTTCACCCAGAGGTGTGATATCTCACTCTCAGATAAGGATGGAGTGTGGATCAGGACCCGACACCTGCATGCATTACACCACATTGCCGTGGGGCAGGGCGACCAATATGCCCCTGAGATGGGCACGACAGTCCCTGTCCCTGGCTGGAGTGGGGGGAGGGAACACTGAGGAAGGGGAACCCTGCAGTGCAGGAGCAGGGAGGAAGCAGTTCCTGGGTGCATTGAGAAGGGAGTATAAAAGGTGGGCACCATCTTAGTTCAGTGCAGAGAAGTCTGAGCAGAAGTGGCAGGGAGCAGGGGCTCTGCATGAGCTCTGCTCCGGAGGCGGGCCTAGTAACAGAGGCCCAGGCCTGCAAGAGGGAGAAGGAAGGAAGAGGAGCGGAGAAGGCTCCAGGAACGAGGAATGAAGGGATCCCAGGGGTGCGGACGGGCGAGTCGCCACCGCACGCCCGAATCCACCTGCGTGGAGGGGTCAGGCCAAAGGGGGAGACCGGTCCCCGAACTAGTGGAGGCAGGAAACGACCCTCAGCTAGAAACCGGAGGCTCTGACATTTTATGTGGCGCAGCCCCTTGCTCCACCCGCTAGGAAGGCACCACATAGGGTCAGGGAAACTGGCGCCAAGTTTACCAAGAGGAGGCCCGAGGCAGCCGGACAGAAGTGTTGGTAAGAAAGGCCAGACAAAGGACACACAAAGGGGGTCCTGTGAAGCGCTCCAAAGTTATCTGGGAGTTGTCTGAGCCCCTCACCTGGTGAGCACAGTACGACGTGGGCAGCCGTTACCTGCAGACGTGGTCTGGATAATAAGAACTGTGAGTAAAGGCCCTGAACTGCATCACTGACTCCGTGTCGTTACTGCTGCTGCCCTGCACCATCACCCCCATCCTCCGCATACACTGCCCTGAGGCTATACTCCTCCCGTGGGGAGTTATGCTACGCTCTGCTGCACCCACAACACCAGCCTTAGCGGTCTGCCCTGTAGCGGCGGTTCACTCTGACCGCAATCCACGGGTGGCGTAGTCGGACATTTAAACATCAAAACCACATAAATAGTTCCGCCACTGGTTTGACCGCCCTGAGCCACGGAACCGGATCGCCGCCACGAAGACTACAACCACCAGCATCCACCAAAAAGGGTCCGGCTCCGGGTGTCCCAAGGCCCAGGGGGTGCGTCAGAACATTTTCATCACCTTTCACAATCACCAATGGGACAAGGCAGGGATGTCCTCTGTCCCCTCTCTTATACATCCTAGTGACGGAGCACCTGCTCTCATCAATTCGCCATAACCCCAATATTAGGTGGATTGAGGTGGGAGGCACCGAGTACAAGTGCTCTCTATTTGCTGATGATGTCCTAGTATATATCACTCAATCACATATATCCATCCCTGCTGTTATGGCTGAAATAGATCACTTTGTTACATGGTAAAATTTTAAAATCAATGCAGCGAAGTCTGAGGCCCTCGATGTCTCCCTCCCTAAATCCATATAGGATTCCATCCAGTCCAACTTTCCCTTTGCCTGGCCCTCACAGGGTATCAAATACTTAGGAATTCCTATTCATAGAGACCTCTCCCATCTATGTTATCTTAATTTTGGGCCCTTTATTGAACAATTCCATACAGACCACGGTTGGCAAGTTAGAACTGTAAGATTCACTACGTGAACCACTGGTGTTTTGTGGAAAAGCACATGTACACTGTGTTCCAAATTATTATGCAAAAAGTGTTTAGGAGTGATAAGGCAAGAATTTGTTTGTTTGTCAGTTAAACTCATTGATGGTGATGTGTGTCAGGGCTCTTTATATCACTGTAAGCAATTGCAGACACCTGTGCTAATTAGTTTGGCAGGTGTGTCCAATGAAAGGCAAGACTACTTAAGAAGGCTCTCTCACATTATTAAGCAGCCTACATTTTCTGCCAAAATGGGAAAGAAAAAGGATGTGTCGGCTGCTGAGAAGCAACAAATTGTGGAGTGTTTAGGTCAAGGCATGACTACAATCAACATTGTGCGATGATCAGGATGAAGTGTCTTGGCAATCAAGAAGTATGTAGCTGATTCACAGTACACACGTGTGCGTGCTGATAAGGGCAAATTGAGGACTCTTTCCTCCAGGCAATTACGTCAGGTTGAAAGAGCAGCGGCAAAAAAGCCTTGTCATAGCAGCAGACAAGTTTTTGAAGCTGCTTGTGCCTCCAACGTCCCCCGAACAACAAGATGCAGGGTCCTTCAGAGGTTTGCAGCTGTGCATACGCCATCCTGTCGACCTCCTCTATCCACTTCACACAAGCAGAAACGGCTCCAGTGGGCCAAACATTACATGAAGACTGATTTCAAAACTGTTTTGTTCACGGATGAGTGCCGTGCAGCGCTCGATGGTCCAGATGAATGGAGTGGAGGATGGCTGGTTGATGGACACCCCACGCAAACACGGCTACAGCGCCAACAAGGAGGAGGTGGAGTAATGTTTTGGGCTGGAATCATGGGGAGAGAGATTGTCGGCCCCTTTAGGATCCCTGAAGGCGCTAAAGATGAACTCCATAATGTATGTGGATTTTCTCAAACAGCACTTCCTGCCATGGTTCAAGAAGAAGAACCGTGTATTTCACAGCAAGATCATTTTTCTGCATGATAATGCACCATCTCATGCTGCACATAAAACATCTGCATCTCTGGCTGATATGGGCATAAAAGGGGACAAACTTATGGTGTGACCCCCATGCTCCCCTGACCTCTACCCCATTCAGAACCTTTGGAGCATCATTAAAAGGAGTGTCTATGATGGCGGGAGGCAGTTCACATCTAAGCAACAGCTCTGGGAGGGTATTCTGTCCTCATGCAAAACAATTGAAGCAGAAACCATCCAAAACCTGACAAATTCAATGGACGAGAGAGTTCAGAAGCTCCTTTCGAACAAGGGGTCCTATGTGAAAATGTAACATCACCTAGAATAAAGTTTTGAGTTGAAAACTGTTTGATTTCAGTTTCTAACAACCTGCTAATGCTTATAATTTCAAAAATGACCATTTTTTTGGTCTTTATTAAAATGAAAAGGTTGATCGAAAAGTTTGGGGGATCTAAGAGTGTGGCAACCCAGTAGTCATGATTACTTCGAATTCTGACAATATGAGGGTCATGCTGCAGGTAGTGCAGCAAGAAGGCACTTATGTGTCTTGCGCATCTCGGAGCCCCAAAATTATTTTCCGGGCTAGATGCAGCTAAAAATTATTTTTAATTTTAAATCTGGTGAAGCTTATTATAGATGGCCTAATAGGATCAGTGCTGCACACTGCTACAAAGCCCAAATTATTTTCCAGTCAAGATACAGATAAACATGATTAGTAATTTGAAAGCTTAAAACGGTTGGTAGGGTGATTTTAACCAATCATCAAGCTTTTACTCTCCCCAGGATGACACAGGGGTAGAAAAGTCGTTTCGGATCCATGATTTGTTCATCTTTATGAACGTGAGTCTGTCTACATTATCAGTGGAGAGCCGCGTGCGCTTATCTGTCAGCACACCACCAGCAGCGCTGAACACACGTTCAGACAGAACGCTGGCTGCGGGGCATGACAAGATCTCCAAGGCGTAAGTGGCTAGCTCCGGCCATTTATCCAGATTGGAAGCCCAAAAAGAGCAAGGGTCCAGTGACACAGTCGTGGCTTCAATTTTTACTTGGAGATACTCCTGTACCATCGTCTCTAGGCGTTGACTATGTGTCAGACTTCTTGTCTCCTGTGGCCTTGCAAAGGATGGGCTAAAAAAGTGGTGAAATGATTCCGCAAAATTGATGTTACCAGCAGATACTGTGGTTCTGTTACGGTTTGAGTGCTGAACACTTGACGGTCCCACGGTTGGCAAGTTGGAACTGTGAGATTCACTATGTGCACCACTGGTATTTTGTGGAAAAGCACATGTAAGATTCTGCAACAGTCTCTGCTGATACTCCTGCATGCGTGCATCCCTTTCTATGGCAGGAATAATTTCTGCAAATTTACTTTTGTACCGGGGATCTAACAGTGTGGCAACCCAGTAGTCAGGATTATTTCTAATTCTCACAATTCGAGGGTCATGTTGCAGGTAGTGCAGCAAGAAGGCACTCATGTGTGTTGCGCATCCAGGAGCACCAAGTCCCTGTTGTGTTGGTGGCGAGGTAACAATCATGCTTCCTTCCTCTGTCCTCTCCCCCCAACCTCGCACAACAGAAATGTGATCAAGGTCTCCCTCATCTGATGAGTCTTCCATCAGTTCGTCCTCCACTTCTTCCTGGGCTCCTGCACCTTCCTCACTAGTTTGGCTGCTAACATGCGCCCTGGTTAAACCATCTCCCCCACCCTCACATGCCTGCCGCCTTGGTGCTGCCGACCGTCTGGACCTTGCAGATGTTAGCCCTTCCGCATACAACTCCTCCTCCTCTACTTCCTCCACCTCCTCTTGTGCCACCACCTGACTCCGAATTCTGTTTAACATGTGCTCCAGCATGTAAATCACCGGAATAGTCATGCTGATAATGGCATCGTCAGCACTAAACATCTTCGTTGCCATTTCAAAACTGTGCAGAAGGGTGCATAGGTCCCTGATCTGAGACCACTCCTCCAGCGTGATTTGCCCCACCTCTGAATCTCGTTGGCCCAGGCTATACGTCAGAACGTATTGCACCAGGGCTTGTCGGTGCTGCCACAGTCGCTGCAACATGTGCAGAGTTGAATTCCACCGGGTAGGCACATTGCATTTTAGCCGGTGAAGTGGCAGGCCCAACGACTTCTGTAGAGATGTAAGTCGCTGAGCTGCGGGATGCGAACGGCGGAAGTGAGCACACAGCGACCGTGCCCTCTGCAGAAGGCCATCTAGTCTGGGATAGTGGGCTAAAAATTGCTGGACAACCAGGTTCAACACGTGAGCCATACAAGGCACGTGTGTGACATTACCCCGGCGAAGGGCCGCACCCAGGTTTGCAGCATTGTCGCACACGGCCTTCCCTGGTTTCAGGTCCAGTGGAGACAACCATTCATGAAATTGGTTCTCCAGAGCTGACCACAACTCCTCAGCTGTGTGACTCACATTTCCCAGACATTTCAATGTAAAAACCGCCTGATGACGTTGAGCCCTACTGCCAGCATAGTAAGGAGGTGTGCAGGATCTCTTCTGCGCAGTTAGAAAGCTTGTGGCATGACCAGACAGGCTTTGGGTGCAGGTGGAAGACCGAGAGGAGGTTGAGGAGGCAGAAGCAGTGGAGGAAAAATGACATAAAGAGGATTGACGCACAACTCGTGGGGACGGCAAGACTTGGACAGCAGCCCCTTGTCCTGCTGTCACCATAGTTACCCAGTGCCCAGTCAGCGACATGTAACGCCCCTGTCCATGCCTACTCGTCCAAGTGTCTGTGGTGAAATGCACCCTGTCACACACAGAGTTTCTCAAAGAAGCGGTGATGTTGTGTGCGACATGCTGGTGGAGCGCAGGCACACCTTTCTTTGAGAAGTAGTGCCGACTGGGCATCTGGTACTGGGGCACTGCGACGGACATAAGGTCTCGAAAATCCTCTGTGTACACCAGGCGGAAAGGCAGCATTTTTGTAGCCAAGAGCTTGCAGATGGTGAAATTCAACCTCTTAGCTTTCTCATGGCTAGGAGGAAATGGTCTTTTACTTGTCCACATCTGAGGGACCGAGGGATGGCTATTGTGCTTAGACGGGGTTGATAAGTGTGTCCCCGGCAAACTGCCGGTCTGTGAGGAAGATGCAGGCGGACATGTTAGGTTGCCTTGATCCAAAGGTGGTGCTATCGATGTCGGACAGCGTTCAAGACCAGCTGGTGTTACCACCTCCAAAGAAAATGATGACCTGAAAATCACGCTGGCTGTTGCGGGTAAAGAGGTGGCAGGTCTGCGCCCCAAAACAGGTGTGACTGCTGTCCCCCCAGTCACAGAGGATGAAGAGGCCGCGGATGCACAAGATATGGCAGACGGTGGTTGGCCCGGCCGGCTAGACCGCATTGTAGCACACTGAGCTTCCCACTGCAACTTATGCTTCATGTCCATGTGCCGGTTCATGCATGAAGTACTCAAACTATGTATTTTTTGGCCTCTACTTAGCTTTTGCTGACAAATGTTACAGATAACACGAGTTGGGTCATCTTTATCGATCTGAAAAAATGCCCAGGCTATGCAAGGCTTAGCACCCATGCGACCTGAAGAGCCACCACGACTTGTGGTGAGAGGCAGAGTTGTGTTTGAGGATGCAGTTGTTGACGTGCTTCCAGTACTACGTCTCTGTCCAGGAAGGCGCAACCTGACCTCGTCGTCACTAGCATCTTCCTCCACCTCCTCTGCTGACCTCATCTCTTGGCTGACTGTGGGTTGACAGTAAGTGGGATCTCCGACCTCATCATCATCACCCTGTGCGTTATCACACCCGTCGTCCTCAGAGCCAACCTGTTCCTGCCCTGACAAAAAACTAAAGTTGTCGCTCCAATCAGGTATTTGAGTCTCATCATCGTCTTCCTCATTGTCTCCACCAACAGGAGTTACAGTTTGGGAACGAGAGTCTACATTATGGTCAGAACCTTCTGCGTCTAGTCCTGGATCCGACTCATAAAGATTCTGGGCATCAGTGCAGATCATTTCCTCGTCTGGATTCACAGAAGCGCTGGAGTCGACCTCTGATTCCCAGGCTATAGTATGAGTAAACAGCTCTGCAGACTCAACCATCTGTTCTACCTCATACTCAGACGGGCAGCTGGAGATTTGGGAGCTGTGAGGAAGCAAGTGCGATTTGGGTGACACCTTTGAGGACTGGAGTATTTGTGATGTTGAAGTTGATGTGGAGGAGAGCCCACTTAAAGGAGCACTTGATATCCGTTGAAGCACCTGCTGTTTTTGTGCCTCATCTGGAATTTGTAGCGATTGGCGTGGCCGTAAGAAAGGGATCTTATCACATTGTCCGCTAAAAGAAGTAGACATTTTAGTTTGGCTGGAAGATGGTCTTTCTTCTGCACCTACCCCACGGACACAACCTTTTTTCCCCTTCCCAACACGCCTATTCCCCTTTCCACCAGCAGCAGGCCTTTTTCCACTCATTTTGGTGGTTAACTAATTCACAACTCTGGAGTTGTTTGCACAAAAAAACAATGGATGGTAACCGAGCAGAGCTGAGTGGCCAAACTGTGGTATTAGGCCAAAACTATTGGCTGGGTTAGATGCAGAAAAAAATTATTTTTAATTTGCAACCTGATGGAGGTCAGTATAGATGGACTAATAGACCAAGTCCCACACACCGCTAGAAGCCCAAATATTTTTTCAGAGCTAGATGCAGAAAATTTTTTTATTCAATTTGCAACCTGATGGAGGTCAGTATAGATGGACTAATAGACCAAGTCCCACACACTGCTAGAAGCCCAAATATTTTTTCAGAGCTAGATGCAGAAAAAAATTATTTTTAATTTGCAACCTGATGGAGGTCAGTATAGATGGACTAATAGACCAAGTCCCACACACTGCTAGAAGCCCAAATATTTTTTCAGAGCTAGATGCAGAAAAAAATTATTTTTAATTTGCAACCTGATGGAGGTCAGTATAGATGGACTAATAGACCAAGTCCCACACACCGCTAGAAGCCCAAATATTTTTTCAGAGCTAGATGCAGAAAAAAATTATATTCAATTTGCAACCTGCTGGACGTCAGTATAGAAGGACTAATAGAACAAGTCCCACACACTGCTAGAAGCCCAAATATTTTTTCAGAGCTAAATGAAGAAAAAAATTATTTTTAATTTGCAACCTGATGGAGGTCAGTATAGATGGACTAATAGACCAAGTCCCACACACTGCTAGAAGCCCAAATATTTTTTCAGAGCTAGATGCAGAAAAAAATTATTTTTAATTTGCAACCTGATGGAGGTCAGTATAGATGGACTAATAGACCAAGTCCCACACACTGCTAGAAGCCCAAATATTTTTTCAGAGCTAGATGCAGAAAAAAATTATTTTTAATTTGCAACCTGATGGAGGTCAGTATAGATGGACTAATAGACCAAGTCCCACACACTGCTAGAAGCCCAAATATTTTTTCAGAGCTAGATGCAGAAAAAAATTATTTTTAATTTGCAACCTGATGGAGGTCAGTATAGATGGACTAATAGACCAAGTCCCACACACCGCTAGAAGCCCAAATATTTTTTCAGAGCTAGATGCAGAAAAAAATTATATTCAATTTGCAACCTGCTGGACGTCAGTATAGAAGGACTAATAGAACAAGTCCCACACACTGCTAGAAGCCCAAATATTTTTTCAGAGCTAAATGAAGAAAAAAATTATTTTTAATTTGCAACCTGATGGAGGTCAGTATAGATGGACTAATAGACCAAGTCCCACACACTGCTAGAAGCCAAAATATTTTTTCAGAGCTAGATGCAGAAAAAAATTATTTTTAATTTGCAACCTGATGGAGGTCAGTATAGATGGACTAATAGACCAAGTCCCACACACCGCTAGAAGCCCAAATATTTTTTCAGAGCTAGATGCAGAAATTTTTTTTATTCAATTTGCAACCTGATGGAGGTCAGTATAGATGGACTAATAGACCAAGTCCCACACACTGCTAGAAGCCCAAAAATTTTTTCAGAGCTAGATGCAGAAAAAAATTATTTTTAATTTGCAACCTGATGGAGGTCAGTATAGATGGACTAATAGACCAAGTCCCACACACCGCTAGAAGCCCAAATATTTTTTCAGAGCTAGATGCAGAAAATTTTTTTATTCAATTTGCAACCTGATGGAGGTCAGTATAGATGGACTAATAGACCAAGTCCCACACACTGCTAGAAGCCCAAATATTTTTTCAGATCTAGATGCAGAAAAAAATAATTTTTAATTTGCAACCTGATGGAGGTCAGTATAGATGGACTAATAGACCAAGTCCCACACACTGCTAGAAGCCCAAATATTTTTTCAGAGCTAGATGCAGAAAAAAAATATTTTTAATTTGCAACCTGATGGAGGTCAGTATAGATGGACTAATAGAACAAGTCCCACACGCTGCTAGAAGCCCAAATATTTTTTCAGAGATAAATGAAGAAAAAAATTATTTTTAATTTGCAACCTGATGGAGGTCAGTATAGATGGACTAATAGACCAAGTCCCACACACTGCTAGAAGCCCAAATATTTTTTCAGAGCTAGATGCAGAAAAAAATTATTTTTAATTTGCAACCTGATGGAGGTCAGTATAGATGGACTAATAGACCAAGTCCCACACACCGCTAGAAGCCCAAATATTTTTTCAGAGCTAGATGCAGAAAAAAATTATATTCAGTTTGCAACCTGATGGAGGTCAGTATAGATGGACTAATAGAATGATGCTATGCCCAAAAGATTTTACTTCACTAGGTGCAGTAAAAAAATTGGTATTCTATACACAGGTGGTATATCTTGCAACACAGATAGGCTACTCCACTGACTAACACACTCTGCAATAGGCCAAAAAGGATTAGCTTTGCTAGATTCAGCCAAATGCTGTGAAAAAAACTTGCACAGCACTGGCACAGACCTGCCTGGCAAAAACTGATAGGAACTGATGTAACCTAGTCCTGAAAAGGACTCCAATTACAATTAGTCTTTACTCCCACAATCTATCTATTTAAGAGCACAGACCTGCCTGATAAAAGTCGTAGGAAATGCTGTAACCTAGTCCTTAAAAGGACTGCAATCACAACTATTCCCTACTCCCAAGCTATCTGTATATTTGTGCGAAAATTGGCTTGAAATTAACAAGGTATATCGCACACAGCAACAGCGGTGCCGTCTAACACGCAGCTGCAGCAGTGAGAAAATGGTGGCGACGGGGAAAATGGCTTGGTCTTATAGGGCAAGGACATGTGACATACACTGCCAATCACACATGCCCTTGCTTATGTGAAAAAAAGCACTTCGCTCCGTGTGTGCGCTGCTGATAGGCTGACAGATTGCACCTCCCCACTGCAAATGCGGGAAAGAGAAAAAAAAATGGAGATCTTCATTGTTCCTGCAGAGATCCATCCCATGCCCCTCCCCCCGCCCCGCTGTACACTCAAACTGCGTATTAACATTAATTTTCATCATTACTGAGAAAAAATCCAGTTATGATTTTGGTGCACGAACAGTTATCGAACATAACCTCGAACAGCCGAATTTTTCTCAAATTGTTCGTGTTCGCCGACCGGCTCGAACACCGCCCAAAACAGCTCGAATTTGAGATTGGCGAACAGTTCGAGTAGAACAACGCTCATCTCTAGTTAGAAGTACCTATTACTCAATGGTGTTTCAGCTTCTGTGGCCTTACAGAAAAAGTGTATATATATTGACAGACCATGTGACACTTAGATTGCACACAGGTGGACCTCCTTTCACGAAGCATGTGACTTATGAAGGTAATTGCTTGCACCAGAATTTTTTAGGGGCTTCATTGCAAAAGGAGTGAATGTACATGCCAATTTTTAGTTATTTGATCTCATGAATTTAATTTATACCTATATTTTTCTCACTTGACTTCACCAACTTAGACTATTTAGAGCTGATGCATCACACATAGTGTTGAGCGATACCTTCCGATATCGGGAAATATCGGATCGGATTGGATCGGACAGATACCCAAAAAGTATCGGATATCGCCGATTCCGATACCGGAAACCAAAGCAAGTCAATGGGACAGAAATATCGGAATGAAAATAAACCCTTTCTTTCCTTGTAGGTTAATTCTACATGAAGGAAAACAACTAAGAATAATGTAGAATGTATTGGGGGAGGTGGGGGAGACAATAAAGGCATAGAGGTTTAGCCCAATCAAATGGAATAGCAGGAATTAATATTTTTTTTAAGACGTTCTGAGTTACGGAAATATTGACTATGTTAAGTATTTTTATATTTTGTCAGATATTTATGTTTCACTACTTCCATGCTCTTCACCTTCTTTTTTACTTCTCCCACTCTTTCTCCTTCGTCATCCTCAGCATCAGCATCTTTTTCATCAACTTTTTCTTCACCGTCTTCATCTTCTTCTTCTTCACCTTCTTCGTATTATTCTTTTTTTTTACATTCTTCATATTCTTCTTATTCAACTATTATTCTTCTTCATATTCTACTTCATCTTCTTCATATTCTTCTTCTTCATCATATTCTTATTTGTGACAGGCATTCCTGTAGTTGTTATCTATAAAAGTTTGAACATTACACCTTTTGTTCTGCCCATCACAAAAGATTTACAACAGGATTTGTCCGCGTTCAGTTTGGCCTGCAGCAGAAGGTCTTTTCCAGGGGCACCACGAGGAGGAACGGACTCACCCCCATACATTGCTTAGTCATCTTCTGCTTATAATTTAGATATTATCTTTTGCTCTGATTTTTAGTCTTATGCTTAATGTTCTTCCGCTTTTTGTTCTGCAGCTTCTTGTACTTCTGCTTCTTGGTTTTCTGTATCTTGTTCTTCTGTATCTTGGTGGATGTCTTCTTCTTCTTTGTCCTTTTGGTCAAATTCTTCAGGGTCATCTTCTTGGTCTTCTTCAGGGTGGTCTTCAGGGTCGTCGTCTTCAGGGTTGTCATCTTTGGGTCCTTGTCTTCTTCGGGGTGGTCTTCAGGGTCCTCGTGTTCAGGGTCGTCGTCTTCGGGGTCCTCGTCTTCTTCGGGGTCGTCTTCAGGGTCCTCGTCTTCAGGGTCCTCGTCTTCGGGGTCCTCGTCTTCTTCGGGTTGGTCTACAGGGTCCTCGTCTTCAGGGTCCTCGTCTTCAGGGTCCTCATCTTCTTCGGGGTGGTCTTCAGGGTCCTCGTCTTCAGGGTCCTCGTCAGGGAGATCCAGAGTGATTAGCAAGAACCATTTCAAAAAGCTTGAACTTGGAAATGTAGCATAAGGTACAAGAAGGCTGAGGAACTGCCGAGAACCAGCTGATGGTACTGGAACCCGGATGGGTAGTAGAAGGTAAAAGAGCCAATGGAACTACCGAGGACCAGCTGACGGTGCTGGAACTCGGTTGCTAAGCAGGAGGTACCTGTGCCAGAAAGCACTACCAAGGACCAGCAGACGTTGGTGGAACTTGGATACTGAGAAGGAGGCACCTAAGCCAAAGGCACTCCCGAGAACCAGCTGACGGTACGGGAACCCGGATGGGTAGCAGAAGGTACAAGAGCCAATGGAACTACCGAGGACCTGCTGACGGTACTGGAACTCGGTTACTAAGCAGGAGGTACCTGTGCCAGAAAGCACTACCAAGGACCAGCAGACGTTGGTGGAACTTGGATACCGAGAAGGACGCACCTAAGCCAAAGGTACTGCCGAGAACCAGCTGACGGTACTGGAACCCGGATGGGTAGCAGAAGGTACAAGAGCAAATGGAACTACCGAGAACCAGCTGATGGTACTGGAACCCAGATGGGTAGCAGAAGGTACAAGAGCCAATGGAACTACCGAAGAAAAGCTGACGGTACTGGAACTCGGTTACTAAGCAGGAGGTACCTGTGCCAGAAAGCACTACCAAGGACCAGCAGACATTGGTGGAACTTGGATACCGAGAAGGAGGCACCTAAGCCAAAGGCACTCCCGAGAACCAGCTGACGGTACTGGAACCCGGATGGGTAGCAGAAGGTACAAGAGCAAATGGAACTACCGAGAACCAGCTGACTGTACTGGAACCCGGATGGGTAGCAGAAGGTACAAGAGCCAATGTAACTACCGAAGACCAGCTGACGGTACTGGAACTTGGTTACTAAGCAGGAGGTACCTGGGCCAGAAAGCACTACCAAGGACCAGCAGACGTTGGTGGAACTTGGATACCGAGAAGGAGGCACCTAAGCCAAAGGCACTCCCGAGAACCAGCTGACGGTACTGGAACCCGGATGGGTAGTAGAAGGTACAAGAGCAAATGGAACTACCGAGGACCAGCTGATGGTACTGGAATCCGGAGGGGTAGCAGAAGGTACAAGAGCCAATGTAACTACCGAAGATCAGCTGATGGTACTGGAACTCGGTTTCTAAGCAGGAGGTACCTGTGCCAGAAAGCACTACCAAGGAACTGCAGACGTTGGTGGAACTTGGATACCGAGAAGGAGGCACCTAAGCCAAAGGCACTGCCGATAACCAGCTGACGGTACTGGAACCCGGATGGGTAGCAGAAGGTACCCATGTAAAAAAAAGTTGCAAGGCCGCGAGCCGGCCGCAGTTACCAAAACCCACAGTCCTGCAGGGGGTGCTTGTCCTATTGGCACTATGGAACCAGCCTTCATTGCCAGATCCCGCAGCCTACATAGGAGTCACCTAAACTGCAGGCACCATTGAGTCGGCTATCCCGACCGCAACACGACAGGACAAAGCATTGGAGGCAAAGTGACGTTGACACTACCCGGAAACAGCTGGCGTGCTGGAACCAGGCTGGGCAGGAGGGAGTACCCGTGCCAAAGACACTGCCGAGAACCAGCTGACGGTACTGGAATCTGGATGGGTAGCAGAAGGTACAAGAGCAAATGGAACTACCGAGAACCAGCTGACGGTACTGGAACCCGCATGGGTAGCAGAAGGTACAAGAGCCAATGGAACTACCAAAGAAAAGCTGACGGTACTGGAACTCGGTTACTGAGCAGGAGGTACCTGTGCCAGAAAGCACTACCAAGGACCAGCAGATGTTGGTGGAACTTGGATACTGAGAAGGCGGCACCTAAGCCAAAGGCACTCCCTAGAACCAGCTGACGGTACTGGAACCCGGATGGGTGGTAGAAGGTACAAGAGCAAATGGAACTACCGAGTACCAGCTGACGGTACTGGAACCCGGATGGTTAGAAGAAGGTACAAGAGCCAATGGAACTACCGAAGACCAGCTGACGATACTGGAACTCGGTTACTAAGCAGTAGGTACCTGTGCCAGAAAGCACTACCAAGGACCAGCAGACATTGGTATAACTTGAATACCGAGAAGGAGGCACCTAAGTCAAAGGCACTGCCGAGAACCAGCTGACGGTACTGGAACCCGGATGGGTAGCAGAAGGTACCCATGTAAAAAAAAGTTGCATGGCCGCGAGCCAGCCGCAGTTACCAAAACCCACAGTCCTACTGGGGGTGCTTGTCTTATTGGCACTATGGAACCAGCCTTCATTGCCAGATCAGGGATAATACTGAAAACAGAGGAACCAGAGGTGTAATTGGAGCAACTTTAAAATCTGTAGTAGTGTGAATGTGGACAGAGCAGGAGAAATTGCCGTACGCACAGCAGGGGAACAGCTGACGTTACTGAACCCCAATAACACGGCAGCAAGTGTTGACAGTGCAGACAGCACTTCTGAGCGCCAACTGGCGATGTTGGAGCTCAGGGATAATACTGAAAACAGAGGAGCCAGAGGTGTAATTGGAGCAACTTTAAAATCTGTAGTAGTGTGAATGAGGACAGAGCAGGAGAAATTGCCGTCCACACAGCAGGAGAACAGCTGACGTTACTGAACCCCAATAACACGGCAGCAAGTGTTGACTGTGCAGACAGCACTTCCGAGCGCCAACTGGCGGTGTTGGAGCTCAGGGATAATACTGAAAACAGAGGAGCCAGAGGTGTAATTGGAGCAACTTTAAAATCTGTAGTAGTGTGAATGAGGACAGAGCAGGAGAAATTGCCATCCGCACAGCAGGGGAACAGCTGATGTTACTGAACCCCAATAACACGGCAGCAAGTGTTGACTGTGCAGACAGCACTTCCGAGCACCAACTGGCGGTGTTGGAGCTCAGGGATTACAGTTCAGGTGGTAGAAACATGAACACAACAGGAGACCTGGATACTGTTGCCAACCAATTATTTATTCTGGAAGAGGACTGGCAAATTCATGAGAGATCCAGGCCTTGTTCATTTTGAGAAAAGTAAGCCGGTCAACGTTATCGGAGGATAGTCGCATGCGACGGTCTGTTAGTGCACCACCTGCGGCACTAAAGACACGTTCCGATAATACTCTAGCAGCAGGGCAAGCTAGCACCTCCAATGCATACTGACTAAGCTCTGGCCATGTATCCAGCTTACAGACCCAAAACTTGAAGGGAGAAGAGCCATCTGGGAGTACACTGAGAGGGCAAGACATGTAGTCTGTCACCATCTGACGGAAACGTTGCCTCCTGCTGACTGGAGCCGTCTGTGATGGTGTAGACATTTGTGTCGGCGAGGACACAAAACTTTGCCACATTTCGGCCATACTGGTCTTGCCTTGTGCTGAGGCGCTGCTTCTGCTCCCTCTTTGTGCAGAGCTTCCTCCACTGCCTCGACGCACTGAGCTGCTTTGTAAAGCACTAGCAGCACTGCTCTCGGTTGGAATGGAGAACATGATGGAATGCACCAGTGCGTCTTGGTACTCCCGCATTTTATGCTCCCGGTTCAATGGTGTTATAAGGCTTTGTAATTTGTCCCGGTAACGAGGATCTAGGAGGGTGGACACCCAATAATCAGCCGTGTTGAGAATGTGGGCGATGAGGCGGTCGTTTCTCAGGCACTGCAGCATGAAATCAACCATGTGCTGCAGACTGCCATCTGGCCAAGAAATGCTGTCCCCTGCTTGAGGCGTGATCTCTGCCTGCTCTGCATCACCCCACCCTCGCTCTAGATACTGACTACTAGAGCATTGTGTACCTCCCTCCTCTGGACAGATTTCTTCCTCATCCATTGACTCCTCCTAATCCTCCTCACAAAGTATTCCATGCCTAGGCCTTTGTGAGGAACCACGTTGCGCAGACTGTAGAGAAGCAGATGGCATTTGTGACTCCTCATCCTCCACCTCTTCCAAAACCTCGTCCCTTAGTGCTTGCAGTGTTTATTCAAGCAGGCAGATAAGGGGGATAGTCATGCTGACTAGTGCATCATCTGCACTCGCCATCCACGTGGAATAATCTAAGGCACGCAAAACGTGGCAAATGTCCTTCATAGAGGCCCACTCAGTGGTGGTGAAGTGTGAACGGCGCGCACTGCGACTTGTTTGCGCCTGCTGCAGCTGGTACTCCATTACTGCTGCCTGCTGCTCACACAACCTCTCCAACATATGTAACGTTGAATTCCACCTGGTGGGTAGGTCACATATGATGCGATGTTCCGGAAGATGTAATCGGCGCTGCAGAGCTGCAATGCGTGATCTTGCATTGCTGGAACGCCGCAAGTGAGCGCACTCTATGCGGACCTTGTGAAGCAGTGCATCAAGATCCGGATAGTCCCTCAAAAAACTCTGCATGACCAAGTTGAGCACATGTGCCAGATATGGGATGTGAGTGAGGTTGCCTGGCCCAGAGCTGCCACCAGATTTCGGCCATTGTCACACACTACCATGCCTGGCTGGAGATTCGCTGGCACAAACCACACGTCGCTCTGCTGCTTGATGGCATTCCAGAGCTCCTGCACTGTGTGGCTTCGATTCCCCAAAGAAATTCATTTTAATACGGCCTGTTGACGTTTGGCCACGGCTGTGCTCATATCGGTCATCATAACAGGTACCGTTCACGGGTCGATGTGGAGGTAGACCGTGATGGCTCCTGCAGCGCTGATTCAGGGGAACTGGAGTATGAGGAGGAGTCAATGTGTACAGACTGGATTCATGCAATCCTTGGAGTTGGCAGAATACGTACAGCGCCACTCTCAAGATCTGTACCCGGCTCCACAACATTTACCCAATAGGCAGTGAGGGAAAGGTATCGTCCCTGTCCATGCTTACTGGTCCACGCATCGGTGGTCAGGTGGACCTTGCTACTGATGGCGTTTTGTAGCGCATGTTTAATTTTTCCCTCCACATGCTGTTGCAGGGCAGGGACGGCTTGCCTGCTGAAATAAAAGCGGCTGGGCACGTTCTATTGTGGGACTGCCAATGCCATAAAGTTACAGAAGGTGTCAGTCTCCACCAGCCTGAATGATAGCAATTCAAGTGCCAGTAGTTCAGCAATGCCAGCATTCAGAGACTGTGCTCGGGGGTGGTTTGCCGAGTATGGGCGCCTTTTCTCCCATGCCTGTGCTAACGATGGCTGTAGACTGGCCTGGGAGTGTGAGGATGACAGGGAAAGTGGTGCTGTGGGTGGAATTACACTGTGTCTCTGTACAACAGTGCCAGAGATTCTTCCATGGCGATCCTGTGAGGAAGCCGAACCAGCTGTGTGTGAGCTGGAGGAAGAGGCTACAACACGAGCTGAAGAGGTGGTAGGTGGCGCTGTAGGTTGGCCTAGGTCTTCAGTGTGTTTTTGTAACTCCACCACGTGCTTGGTCCGCACATGTTTCCACATATTTGTGGTATTGAGGTTGCTGACACTTTTCCCTCTTTTCACCTTCTGATTACACAGCTTGCATTTGACAAAGCAAATGTCATCTGCAACTGTGTCAAAAAAGGACCAGGCACTGCAAGTCTTGGGAGCGCCCGCTTTGGATTTTGGAAGAGCCATGCTCCTAATGGGTGCCGAAGTGGAGTCTACAGGCAACCCAGTCTGCCCCCTCCCTCTCCCTCCTTTTTGGGCCGTTCGGGGAATCTCTTCCTCAGAACTGCTCCCACCACCTTCCTGTCCCTCACGCCATGATGGGTCAAGGACCTCATCATCTACACCACCCTATTCAAACAACTGCTTCTCCTGGGTAGTCTCGACAGCACAGTACGCACCAGAAAGTGGCACCTGAGTCTCATCATCAGATGCGTACTGAGGTGTGCTGCTGACCATAGGCACTGGCCCACCCTCCTCTTCAGATTCAGAGAGACAAAACGGTTGCGCATCACTGCATACTACCTCTTCTTCAAATTCTCGAATTCTGCTTGGCTGGCCCCCTCTTTCCAAGCCAAGAGATTCAGAGAACAGAAGTAGAGATGGCTCCTGTCCAGGGCTCTCTGACTGCCTGGCCAATTTGGCAGGTGGTGAAGAGACAGATGGGTGCTCTTCAGTGCTCAGGACCTGAGAGGATCTGGAACTAATTGAAGTCGATGCGTTAGCTGCCATCCATCCGACAACGGCTTCAATTTGGTCCTCCCGCAGCAGTGGGGTACGGCTAGCTCCTACAAAGCTGCACATAAAGGACTGTTCCCTGGTAAAACTGGGGGATGCTGAGTCACTGGTGCCCGCTGCAGGCACAGAATCCCCACGTCCTCTCCCTGCAGGCACAGAATCCTCACATCCTCTCCCTGCAGAAACTCCACGCCCATGCCCACGACCACGACCACTACCACATGCCTTACTCCCTGCCTTCTTCATCTTGGTAGACTGATAAAGATAGGCAGAAAAGTACTAAGGGCTTAGTGTGCTTATTCCTGAACAGCTGTTAACAGCTGTGTTAAGTTTCATTCCGATATTTGTGTCCCATTGACTTGCATTGGTTTCCGGTATCGGAATCGGCGATATCCGATACTTTTTGGGTATCGGCCCGATCAAATCCGATCCGATATTTCCTGATATCGGAAGGTATCGCTTAATACTAGTTATAATACCAGTGTACACAAAAATACAAAACCCTGTATATTACTTTATAGACCTGCTCCCATAGGTACAATCACAACTAGTCTCCACAGGTATCTTGAATCTACTGTCTCAAGGACTATATTTTTGTTTGGGAGTCTACTATGGCTTGCAAAAGTATTCACCTCCCCCTTTGACTTTTTTTTACCTATTTTGTTACATTAAAACCTGTGTTAAATATAATTGTAATCTGGTTTGTGTGTGATTAGTGTTGAGCATTCCGATACTGAAATATCGGGTATCGGCCGATATTCGCGGTATCGGAATTCCAATACTTAATTCCGATACTTTTGCAATATCGTATACCGGAATCGGAAGTTCCCATAATGCAATGAGCCAGTTTCATTTTATTCAGCCAATGAGGATCCTAAGAAGTGTGGGCACATCCTGTTAGGCATGTAGGCATCTTAACTAATGGCATGGCTGTGATTGGCTGCTGAAATGATGTCATGATGCATTATAAAAGCCGCCGCCGCCATTTTCAGCTCAATCTGCTGTGAATTCAGTTAGGGATAGGACGCTGTTGTTCTGAGGGACAGTTTTAGCTACCTATTTGGTCTATTCTGCTTTACCCAAGCTACTTTATAAATCGCTGTGCCTTGCAGCGCTAGTGCCCAGTTCTCTGTGCTGTTTACCGCTGTCTGCAAGGTCTGTGTGTGTGAGTGCAGCTCACCCTGTAGTGTGTGCTTCAGCCACATCTGGTTGTAGTGCACTCAGTGTGTGTCACTGCCTCATACATTGTCCTTTTTTGCCAATTCATAATTTTTCCTGATATCTCCTATTAGTGTGGTGGTTCCATCCGTATTCAGCTAAATTGGTTCCAAACACACTATATAGGAGTAGATAGAGAATTTTTTTTGGTCTTGCAGCGCTAGTCCACAGTGCTCTGCATCTGCACTGTTCACCGCTGTCTGCAAGGTCTGTGTGTGTGAGTGCAGCTCACCCTGTAGTGTGTGCTTCAGCCACGTCTGGTTGTAGTGCATTCAGTGTGTCACTGCCTCATACGTTGTCCTTTTTTGCCAATTCATAATTTTTCCTGATTTCTCCTATTAGTGTGGTGGTTCCATCCGTATTCAGCTAAATTGGTTCCAAACACACTATATAGGAGTAGTTAGAGGAGCCTGCTGATAATGCCAAGCTGGCCCTAACCCCTTTATTACCCAGTGAGCCACCGCACCAGGGCCCTGGATGAGTTGGGTACAGCGCCAGAAAATGGCGCTTCTATGAACGTGCCATTTTCCGGGGTGGCTGCGGTCAGCAATTTGCAGCGGGGGGGGGCCCAGAAAGCTTGGGCCTCCCTGCGCTGCAGATTCCAGCCTCCAGCTGCCTAGTTCTACCTGGCTGAACACAAAAATAGGGCGAAGCCCCACATTTTTTTTTTTTTTAATTATTTCATGAAATTCATGAAATAATTAAGAAAAAAAGGGCTTCCCTATATTGTTGTGTCCAACCAGGTACAAATAGGCAGCTGGTGGTTGAGGGCAGCCCGTTCCTGCCTGCTGTACCTGGCTGGACACAAATATAGTGCGAAGCCCCACGTCAATTTTTTTTAACTTATTTCATGAAATAATTAAAAAAAAAGGGCTTCCCTATATTGTTTTGTCCGGCCAGGTGCAAATAGGCAGCTGGTGGTTTGGGGCAGCCCGTTCCTGCCTGTTGTACCTGGCTGGACACAAATATAGGACGAAGCCCCACATCATTTTTTTTTAAATTATTTCATGAATTTCCTGAAATAATTTAAAAAAAATTGACGTGGGGCTTCGCACTATATTTGTGTCCAGCCAGGTACAGCAGGCAGGAACGGGCTGCCCCCAACCACCAGCTGCCTATTTGTACCTGGTTGGACACCACAATATAGGGAAGCCCTTTTTTTCTTTATTATTTCATGAATTTCATGAAATAATTTTAAAAAAAAAATACGTGGGGCTTCTCCCTATATTTATGTCCAGCCAGGTACAACTAGGCAGCTGGGGGCTGGAATCTGCAGCGCAGGGAGGCCCAAGCTTTCTGGGGCCCCCCCCCCGCTGCAAATTGCAGTCCGCAGCCACCCAGGAAAATGGCGCGTTCATAGAAGCGCCATCTTCTGGCGCTGTACCCAACTCATCCAGGGCCCTGGTGCGGTGGCTCACTGGGTAATAAAGGGGTTAGGGCCAGCTTGGTATTATCAGCTGGTCCTAAGCCTGAAATTCATGGGGTCACGCCAATATTAGACATGACCGCCATGAAATTCTAGTAAAGTGTTTAAAAAAAACACAACACCCAGAATGAAGTCCTTTAATTGAAATAAACACACAATTCTTTATTGTTCTAAATTAAACCATACTTACCATCATGCCCATTCCAGCTGAAGCCAATGATCTCCTGCAATAAAAGAAAAATAATAAAAAACCAACATCATCCTTACCTTTCCATGGTTCCCAGGACAGCTCCAGCTCTACTACATCGAGATGACAGGCTGGATCGCAGCAAAAAGCAGCCATCTAGCCTGTCATCCTGCGGACACTGAGAAGCGCAGGCATGCTTGGGCTCCTCCGTGTCAGGCTGTGATGGCATCCAGATGAGCCGAGTCTCTCATGCTCACCGCATGCGCAGGAGAATTCTCCCACACTGTCAGTGACGTGCAAGAGGTGAGCTGAGTTCATTGTCGGCTCATCTGGATGCCGTCACAGCCAGACACTGAGGAGCGCAAGCATGCCTGCGCTTCTCAGTGTCTGCGGGATGACAGGCTGGATGGCAGCTTTCTGCTGCGATCAAGCCTGTCATCTCGATGTAGCAGAGCTGAAGCTGTCCTGGGAACCATGGAAAGGTAAGGATTATGTTGCTTTATTATTTTACTTTTATTGCAGGAGACCGTTGGCTTCAGCTGGAATGGGCGTGACGGTAAGTATGGTTTAATTTAGAACATTAAAGAATTGTGTGTTTATTTCAATTAAAGGACTTTATTCTGGGTGTTGTGTTTTTTTTAAATACTTTACTAGAAATTCATGGCGGTCATGTCTAATATTGGCGTGACCACATGAATTTCGGGCTTAGGACCAGCGGATAATGCAAAGCTGGCCCTAACCCCTTTATTACCAAGTGAGCCACCGCACCAGGACCCTGGATGAGCTGGATACAGCGCCAGAAGATGGCGCTTCTATGAACGCACCATTTTCTGGGGTGGCTGCGGGCTGCAGTTCGCAGCAGGGGGGCCCACAAAGCTTGGGCCACCCTGCGCTGTGGATTCCAGCCCCCAGCTGCTTAGTTGTACCTGGCTGGACACAAAAATAGGGCAAAGCCCCACGTATTTGTTTTTTTACTTATTTCATGAAATTCATGAAATAATAATAAAAAAAAGGGCTTCCCTATATTGTTGTGTCCGGCCAGGTACAAATAGGCAGCCGGGAGTTGGGGGCAGCCCGTTCCTGGATGCTGTACCTGGCTGGCATACAAAAATATGGCAAAGCCCACGTCAAAATTTTTGGGAAAAAATTAATTAAAAAATAAATAATAATTTAGGGACCGCATCTTTATTAACCTCTCAAGTGTCATTTAGTGTTAAAATAAAGGATTTATAAAAAAAAAATTGGCGTGGGATCCCCCATAATTTTTGTCTCTAGCAGAGGTTAAGCAGACGGCTGGGGCAGATGTTTGAAACCTGGGAAGGGGGTAATACCCACGGAGCTTCCCAGGCTACTAATATCAGCCCCCAGCTGAATACCTAGCCTTTACTAGCTATTAAAATGGGAGACCCCCCAAAAAAATGACGTGGGGTCCCCCCTATTTTAATAGCTAGCAAAGACTAGGCAGACAGCTGGGGGCTGATATTAATAGCCCAGGAAGGGTGCCATGAATATTGGCCCCCTCCCAGGCTAGAAACACCAGCCGTCAGCCACCCCAGAAATAGCGCATCCATAGGATGCGCCAATTCTGGCACTTAGCCTCGCTCTTCCACGCTGCCCTGGTGCGGTGGCAGGGGGTAATAGTGGTGGGGTTCATGTCAGTGCTAGCTGCCATGAAGCCCAGGTTAGTAATGATGGGCGTCTATAAGACACCCCCATTACTAACCTACAAAGTGTTAAAAAGAAAAAACACAAACACCCAGAAAAAAATAATTTATTTGAAATAAAACACACCATTTTATTTAATTCTTAGTTTACTAAAAAAAAAATAGTTACCCGTCCACGTTCCTGCGCTGATCTCCCATGCACAGCTGTCACATCTGGAGATGGTGACAGCTGTGCATGGCTGCTGTAAGCTCACACTGCCGGGAACACATCCGCTCCCGGCAGCGTGAGCCCTGACTGAGGTCACCGGAGTGCATTCAGTCAGCGCAGCTCCGGAGACCTCCTTTACGGCACTGCTGTACCGTGGGAATTTCTCACGGTCAGCGGGGCCGTAAAGGAGCTAACCGGAGCAGCGCTGCCTGAACTCTGGCGAACCCGCTTATGCAATGACGGGGCTGCTTTACGGCCCCGCCATTCTAGCGGCGGCAGCGGTTTAGAGCGGTCACATTCTATGTGGCTGCTCTAAACTGGAGGTCTTCGTGGGACACTCGTGGACTACTACGGAGGGGTAAGGATAAGGTTGTGGTTTATTATTTTAGATTTTATTACAGGAGATCGATGGCTTCGGGGAATTAGGTGTCTAGGTGAGTATAGGTGTAGTTTTTTATTTTTTACTTTATTTTAGGTGACGATCGGCGGGGACAGGTAATGTATGAACTAATTTATTTTAGGTAACCACTGGCCACCAATGACATGTATTTAAAATTTATTGGGGACCAAAAAAAAATATGGGGGCCTAAAAGAATAAAACACGTATAGGTTCAAAAATAACATATAGGGCAGTTTAAATAGCAGGATCAGGCTGATGGGAACTTCCTGCTTTGAGCAGGGGGTTGGACCAGATGACCCAGAAGGTCCCTTCCAACTCTACCATTCTATGATACTGCTCCCATCAAGCTGATCCTGCTGGCACGAGTGGACAGGGGACAGACAGAGGCCGATGGGAGTAGTAGTATCACATCGGCCTATGTCTGCCTGCACGCACACACCCGCAGACATCGCACAGACACCACAGACATCGCACAGACACCGCACACTCCCGCAGACATCGCACAGACACCCCGCAAACACTCGCAGACATCGCACAGACACCGTGCACACACTAATCATGACCGGTCTGATGGTCTGGGAGGTGTGGCTGACCTGTGCGGCCGTGGGAAAGTTCATGTGAGTTCATGCAATGCAGTCAAGCATGAACTCACATGAACCCTCTGAGGGCACCGCGGCTACTTCAAATGAACAGCTGATCGGCATCAGCGGATACCTCAGCTGTTCATTTGAAATAACCAGCGGGAAAGCACAGCACAGAATGGGAAAGCCGGCAGGGAAGTCTTTTCACTGCCGGCTTCCCCGCCCGGGTCCTTCGCTCCCCGCCCGGTCCTAACTTACGATCAGGATCTTACCCCTGACGAAGCTGCAGCTGAGCAGCGTAACGCGTAGGGTCTCTGGTGCCAGCAGGTAATTATTCTTCCATATATTTTTTTTTATTTACTTATTCTCTTGACTTGACCACTCAGGAATGCCTGGCTTGTTATTTATATTTGGATCAACTGTGCCACGTCATATATGACTTTGGTGACACAACTTGGCCAATACCCCTAAAATATGGGCCCCCATTGCCAATAGACCATCTCTCCTACTCATTCCTTGATTCACTTATATTATTTAGGAGGGTTTGGTTTGTCATAAACACATATTTTGACTGGTTGTGCCGTGCTATTTATAGCCAGGGTTGCTTAGTTGGTCTACATTAATCGAATGTTATATAAGTGATGTAAAATACACCTGTGGCACATAACATAGTGGGGTTTATTGCTACTTTTATGCATATTATTATCATGAATTCCCTCATATGAAGATTGCACATCTTTTTGTCTGTTTTAAATGCTTTTAATAATTTTTTCTTTTGTTGTCTAAATGTAATCATGTAATAAAGATTTTTTCACTTTTCCAACATTGGGTGTGCATGGTTATATATCCTGAGTCTTTTTCTTCCGAATAATTTTGTAACACTGCTGTACAAGCGATCAGATGATCACAGCTTCAAGTCCCCTGAAAGGACTATTAAAAACAGTAAAAAGTACAAAAAATGTTTAAAAATATGAAATAAATAAAAAACACACAAAAGTTCATATCAGCCTTTTCGCCCTATTAAAAATAAAACATTTTTTTTTTAAAAAAATACACATATTTGGTATTACTGAGTTCATAAAAGTACAATCTATGAAAATATAAATTAAATTAATCTGATAAATAATCGACGTAACAAGGTAAAAATAAAAACAGCAAAATTACTTTTTTTGGCCACTGCAACAATGCAATAAAATGCAATAAGAGGCAATCAAAACATCATATCTACCCCAAAATAGTATTAATAAAACTTCAGCTCAAGGAGCAAAAAATAAGCCCTCACACAGCCCAACAATTTAAAGCTTTACAGGTCTTGGAAATGGTGACTCAAGCAAAAAAATTTTTTTTTTTTTTACAAATTTCAGAATTTTTTTTCACCACTTAAATATAAAAAACTATACATGTTTGGCATCTGTGTAACTGTACTGAGCTGGAGAATTATATTGCCAGGTCAGTTTTACAGTGAACATGGTAAATAAAAAATCTAAAAAACAATTATGAAATTGCACTTTTTTTGTAATTCAACGCACTTGAAATTTTTTTTCTGCTTTTCAGTGCACCGCATGATAAAATGAATGGTTAGTTAGATTCTATGATTTTAACTTTTTGGAAGGCAGTTTAAATTTGGGCTTCTTAGCATAAACTGTACTTCTGCAGCCCTTGCACATTTCTTAATAAAAGATGTGTAGTATAGATTGAATAGAATATTCCCAAGAGGACTGAAATTAATCTATTTCCAGAGCCAGATCAAGGTTCAAAAGATGAGAAAATTGATACAGAGCCTAGGTAAGCGCTATGCCTAAATTGTTCTCATTGATTTCGCCTAGCATTGAATTGGTTTTTTAAATGAATACAGTGATCTTGTTTTAATTGATTGTTATGCAAACTGCCCATCTTCATCAACGAGCTTGTAATGTGAAAATACTTAACTCAATTTTGTATGTATGTATGTGTTATAAAACTTACTTTATGGCATCTTTACTTGATGTTTATTTTGAAATGTATATTAAAGTACAATGAATGTGAATAGGTTACCAAAGACATACTGAAAGGAAATTTAGATTGTGAGCTCCAATGTTTGTAAAGCACTGTGGAATAAATGGCATTAAATAAGTGAGTTAAATAAATAAATATTAAATAAACATTTACCAAGCTACATGTATGAAAAATAACAAAATCTTAATATGTCTGGGAAGTTTCTTGCATTCATAAAAGTATTATCCTGAAGTGAAGTACATTTATGAAAAGAATACTTGAAAAAAAAATGCTCCACTTTATGTTCTTCTTAAAAGTTCCCATACACAATTCATTCATTGACCAACTATGTTGCAGCAGCCCTCCATGCACTTTCATTTCCTACCACACCTGTAAGAGAAGGTGAGTAGCTCTCAATTTACTATTAAAGTGGCTGGGGGACATTTTTCAAAAAAAAATCTTCTTATCTTTCAAGTTTGGACAACTTTGGCAAGATTGATGTGATAGAGAAATTAAGGCAAGTTTTCAATTATGGTCTATGATAGGGAGGACAAACATGCGGGCCACGTGGCCCTGTTAATAAAAAACACTCACAAAATGTAGATTTTTCATTATACTGACAAGCAAAAAATGTAAAAAAAAAGTGTTAAGAAAGTCATATGGAAAAAAATGTATCACTGAAAACGCCATCACATCCCGCAAGGAATGCAGCCCATCAACTTAAATATTTTTCTATGTGTGGCCCATATAGCATGCCGAGTTTGAGACTCCAGGTCTATGAGTAATTACACTGAAAATTATAATGTGCCATGACACTTTTTATTCCAAATTAATGATGTTGCAGCTTTAGTTTAATACATGCTCAATAGGAGTGCCTTCTGCAGTAAACAAAACATTATAAATTCTACAAAAATCTCCCAGATCATCAAAAGTATTCAAGCAGTTGTTGAGTAGCTTTGTATTAATGACGTATTATTAGAACTGATCATAAATATAAAATTGGTAAAGATCCAAGACCCTGAACCTTCCATTGATCAGTTGTTATCACTAGAGATGTTATCACTAGAGATGAGCGAACCTTTCAAGGTTCGGTTTGGTTCGGATCGGCAAACATCCCGATGTTTACTGAACATATCTGAACCCCATTGAATTCAATGGGAGGCTAACCAAACACATAGACAACACCTTCAGGGGGCCTAAAAGCTGCTAAATATCTCAAATTAGGGGCAGAAACCAGGAAAAGTGGCATCAATTGACCCAGAGTGATGCACACTGTGTGCCTGTCTGTGTCTTGGGGAAAACCACTCTTAAGATTGTCTAAAAATGTGTTTTGATACTCCAGCATGCGAGCATCCCTTTCCAGGAAGGGGGGGGGGGGACATCTGTCAAAATTTACTCTTGTACAGTGGATCTAACAGAGTGGCAACTTAGTAGTCAGCATTATTTTTAATCCTAACAATACAGGTATCATGTTGCAGATAGTGCAACAAGAAGGTGCTCATGTGTCGGGCACTTCCATGAGGTCCAAGTTCATTGTGTGTTGTTGGCTAGGTAACATTCTAGCTTGCTTCCTTCATCCCCTCCCACCATACACAGACAACAGAGAGGGGATCATTATCCTCTTCATTTCTTGACTGTTGCATGCTCATCACCTCTTCCTCCTCCTCCATTTGTTCCTCGGCTCCAGCACTTTCACTAACAGTTTGTCTCTCAACATGATCCCCCTCGAACGCTGTAATCAACCCTCTCATGGCACCCACCTATGCGACAACAGTCTGGAACTTAGAGCTATTGTTATCCCTTCTGCATCCTCCTTTCCCTCTGGGACCACCACCTCCAACCGCAGAATATTCAAAGTGTGCTCCAGCATGTAGATGACCGGAATAGTGATGCTGATGACAAAATCATCAGCGCTAACCATCTTAGTAGCCATTTCAAAACTGTGCAGAGGATGCTGAGGTCCTTCATCATTGCTCACTCCGCAAGTGTGATTTTCACCACACCCATACTGTGTTAGCCAAGGCTATGCAAAATGACATACTGCACCAGGGCTTGCTGATGTCACAGTCTTATAACATGTGCAGAGTGGAATTCCACCATGTCGGCACATCGCATATCAACCAGTTAACCGGTAGACTGAAAGACTTCTGTAGCAATGCAAGTCGATGTCTTGCGGGGTGCAAATGGCGGAAGTGAGCACCCAGCGATTGCAGTACCACCAGGTTGAGGACGTGAGCCATGCAAGGCACTTGTGTAAGGTTGTATCGGTGTAGGGCCGCCACCAGGTTCGCAGCGTTATGACACATGGCCTTCCTTGGCTCCATGTTGAGTGGAGGCAGCCATTGCTCAAACTCAGCCTGGATAGCTGTCCACAACTCTTGAGCTGTATTGCTGCGATCTCCAAGGTATATTAATTTAAACCCTGCCTGATTGAGGTGAGCCCTGGCAGTGCAGTACGGAGGTGATTCTCTCTGCACTGTTGGAACGTGTGTCTCATTAAGGGAGCTGCTGAGGGCATAGGTGGAGGCCCTAGAGGAGGTTTAGGAGGCAGAAGCAGTGGAGGAAGTGTTAGATACAGAGGTTTGTCCCGCAAGCCTTGGGGATTCCAAGACTTGTGGAACAGCCCGTTCCCCGCCTGCACCCACAGCCAACAGTCACCCAGCGCCCAATCAGGGAGATGTAGTGCCCCTGGCCAAGCTTGCTCATCCAGGTGTCAGTGGTGAAATCCACCCTGTCAGACAGATTTTTTCAAAGAATGGGTGATGTTGTCTGTGACATGCTGCTGTAGCGCAGGCACAGCTTTCTTAGAGAAGTAATGGCGACTGGGCAACTGGTACTGAGAGATTGCGACGGCCATCAGCTTTCGGAAACCGTCTGTATCCACCAGGCTGAAAGGCAGCATTTCCATGGCCAACAGATTTGAGATGGTGAAGTTTAAGCTCTTAACTTTGACATGTGTAGGAGGAAACAATGTTTTATGTGATCACAACTGTAGGACGGAGGGCTGATTGCAGTGCTGAGAGAGGGCAGAGTAGAGTGAACATGACAAACTGCTGGACTGTGAAACATGGGGCAGGCAGAGATGTTCTGGTGGTTTGAGAAAGATGTGATGTGCTCGGTGTCTGAGATCAGTCAAAAATAGCAGGCATGTCCACTTCCGTAACAGATGATGAGCTCTCACTCACACTGACTGTAGCGGGTAAACAAGTGGAGATTCTGCGGCCAGAGACCTGTGTGAGAACACTTCCCACAGTGATGGAGGAGGAAAAAGCAGCAGATGCGATTGATGAGGCGATGGTGGTTGGTGAGGCCTGCTAGTCAGGATTTTAGAGCAGTGAGATTTCCAGATCAACGCCTGTTGATCGCGCATGTGCAGGTTTATGCATGTAGTAGTCAAATTATTGCAATTTTTGCCTTTACTGAGTAATTTTACAAATTTTGCAGATAATGTGAGTTGGGTCATCCTTTGGGGTCTCAAAAAGGCCCAGTGCTAGGCAAATCTTTCTACCCCTGCGAACTGCAGACCCGCAACTGCTGCTGGCTACAGACTGAGTTGTGGCTGTGGATGCAGTGCTTGTCATGGTTGCATCACTCTGTGTCTGTGCAGGAAGCTGAAACATAACCTCCTCATCTTACTCCTTCAAATCAGCCCTCACCTCTATTAAACAGGCCTACTTCACAACCCTCATATCTTCCTTATCTTACAACCCCAAACAGTTATTCAACACTTTCAACTCTCTCTTCCGCCCTCCACTGCCCCCTCCGACCTCAGTCATCTCTGCTGAGGAGTTTGCCACACACTTCAAAAACAAGATTGACCAAACATGGCAAGTCTTTACTGTCTGACCACCACAACCCCTTTGTTTCCCAGACTATTGCCCTTCTCTGATGACCTCCCTTTCCAACATCACGGAAGGAGACCTCACTCGTCTCCTCTCTAAATCACACCTCACCACTTGTGCACTCGACCCCATCTCCTCCCCAACCTCACCCCCACACTCATCCCATCCCTAACCCATCTCTTCAACCTATCACTAACTTCTGGTACCTTCCCGACTGCATTCAAACATGCCACAATCACGCCCATCCTCAAAAACCATCCTTCGACTCAACCGCCTTGTCCAGCTACCGCCCCATATCGCTGCTCACATTTTCCTCCAAACTCCTTGAGCAACACTTTCACGCTGAACTTTCCTCCCACTTCTCATCTAACTCTCTCTTTAACAACTGACAATCTGGCTTCCGCCCCCACCATTCCACCGAAACTGCCCTTAACAAAATTACTAATGACAGCCAAAGTGAACAGACTATTCTCTGTACTCCTTCTTCTTGTCCTGTTCTCTGCCTTCGACACAGTTGACCAATGTCTCCTACTACAGATCCTCTCTTCCTTTGGCGTCAAAGTTCTTGCCTATCTTGGATCTCCTCATACCTCTCTAACTGCACATTTAGCGTCTCCCACTCCCACACTACCTCCTCATCCCATCCCCTCTCTGTTGGAGTCCCTCAAGGCTCTGTCCTAGGACCCCTACTCTTCTCCATCTATACCCTTGGCCTGGGACAGCTCATAAAATCCCATGGCTTACAGTACCATCTGTACGCTGATGACACCCAGATCTACCTCTTTGGCCCAGATGTCACCTCTCTGCTATTCAGAATCCCAGCATGTCTATCAGCCATATCCTCCTTCTTCTCCTCTCGCTTCCTCAAACTCAATGTGGACAAAACTGAACTCATCATCTTTCCCCCATCTTGCATATCTTCCCCACCTGATCTTTCTATCACAATAAATGACATCACACTTTCCCCTGTACCAGCAGTCTGCTTCCTTCGGAGTAACCCTTGACTCTGCCCTGTCCTTCAAACCCCACATCCAAGCTCTCGCCACCTGCTGTCACCTCCATCTCAAAAATATTTCCAGAATCCGTCGTTTCCTCAACCCTCAATCTACTAAACTGCTTGTGCATGCCCTCATCATCTCCCACCTCGACTACTGCAACATCCTCCTCTGTGGCCTACCTGCTAACACTCTCACACTCCTCCAGTCAATCCTCAACTCTGCTGAGCGACTTGTTCATCTCTCGCCTTGCTACTCCTCTGCTATCTCCCTTTGCAAATCTCTTCACTGGCTCCCAATTGCCCAGCATATCCAGTTCAAACTACTAACACTGACCTACAAAGCCATCCATAACCTTTCTTCTCCGTACATCTCTGAACTATATTCCCTTACGTAATCTTCGGTCCTCCCAAGACCTCCTTCTCTCCTCCACACTCATTCGTTTCTCACCCAATCGCCTCCAAGATTTCTCCCAAATATCTCCCATCCTATGGAATTCTGTGCCTCAACACGTCCGATTAGCCTCCACATTTGGATCCTTCAGGCGAAACCTGAAAACCCAACTTTTCAAGCAAGTTACAGCCTGCCATGACCTTGCTTGATGCCACCGCAACAACACCGGAGATACTGCAACACCCCCAACCTACTGTCTCCTTCCCCCTTCCTGTAGAATGTAAGCCAGAAAGGGCAGGGTCCTCTTCCCTCCGTACCAGTCTATCATGGTTAGCTTGTTTACTGGAAGTGATATCTGTATTTGGTATATAACCCTTTTTTATGTACAGCGCCATGGAATCAATGGCGCTATATAAATCAATAATAATAATCATTTTCAAAAACTTTTTCACCTACCCCACGTACACTTCGAACACCAAGCCTATTCCACCGTTCCCCTTCCACCATGACCTCGCTTTTTCCCACTGATGTTGGATGTACCCTTTCCCTCTTTTAGTCAGCTTTTTCACAACCCTAAGCCCAGACCTGTCAATTAACTGTCAATAAATTAACAAACAGTATTTATTTGCTGAGATAGAGTGGCTGGACTACAGATTTAGCACAAAAGATTTAAATGCTGAAATGTGGACTGGGGTCAGGACCACACAATTAGCACAAAGGATTTAAACACGTGGTCAAGATTGTTGGTACCCTTCGTTTAATGAAAGAAAAACCCACAATGGTCACAGAAGTAGCTTGAATCTGACAAAAGTAATAATAAATTAAAATTCTATGAAAATAAACAAATGAAAGTCGACATTGCTTTTCAACCCTGCTTCCACAGAATTGTAAAAAAAATAAAACTCATGAAATAGGCCTAGGCAGAAATGATGGTACTCTTAACTTAATATTTTGATGACATTGAGGCAATCACTGCAATCAAACCATTCCTGTAACTGTCAATGAGACTTCTGCATTAGTGATGAGCAAGCACTAATATGCTCGGGTACTCGTTGCTCGGGTCGAGCAAATTGGAATACTCGGGTGGTCGACCCGAGCAACGAGCCCAATGTAAGTCTATGGGAAACTCGAGCATTTTTCAGGCTGCTCCCCCCCGGCGGTCTGCAGACGGCCTAAAAATTGCCCAAATTGATGGGAACAGTGCTCAAATGACATGGGTACAGCATGGGGAAGACCCCTGGAAGCATTTCTAACTCCCAGGTCACTTCTGTCAACAACGTTGTCAGAGGTATTACGCCACTTTTACAGACTCACAATAAAACATATAAAAACGAAACCAAAATGGATTTTCCTGGGAAATATGTTAAGGAACATCCTTTCCAGGGTAATAACTTGTATATAAAGCAAAATAAATAACCAAAAAAAAAATGCTCCTTCACACCTTGGGCTATGTTCACACGTAGTGTTTTTGATGCGTTTTTTTCACTTTTGCATTGCTTTTAACCGTGACAAAAGCATTCACAAGGAAATGTCATTTTAACATTTTACAACCTTATCTGGCCATGTGGTGTGTGAGATATCATCAGACACATCGTGTTTCATTTATGAAGGAGGGACTCTGAAAGTCACAAAGCCTATTTTTATAGGGCCATCAGGCGACCTTTACTATTCTTAAAGGGCCAGCAGTCGGCCCTCACTATTCTTAGAGAGCCATCAGCCGGCTATGTTTTATTGTTCCCATTACTAAAGAGTGGGTCTCCTATACTGTTATTGCATATGCAGTGAGTGGCAGGGCTGCCCAAAATTTGGACGCACCCCAATACCACTTTGAATTTTTTGGATGCACCTCAATACCCTTTTGAAGAGACTTACAGGAGGGCCTCCTTAAAACAATGTTCCCATTATTAGGAAGTGGGTCTCCCATTGTGTTTGCCTATGCAGTGAATTCAAGGGTTGCCAACAATTTGGAGGCACTCCAATGCCCCTTGGAAGAGATGTAGAGGTCAGAGGGACTCCTTAAAACAATGTTCCCATTATTAGGAAGTGGGTCTCCCATTGTGCTTGCCTATGCAGTGAATTCAAGGGTTGACAAAAAATTGGAGGCACTCCAATGCCCCTTGGAAGACACGTGGAGGTCAGAGGGCCTCCTTAAAACAATGTTCCCATTATTAGGTAGTGGGTCTCCCATTATGTTTGCCCATGCAGTGAATTCAAGGGTTGCAAAAAAATTGAAGGCACTCCAATGCCCATTGGAAGAGACGTGGAGGTCAGAGGGACTCCTTAAAACAATGTTCCCATTATTAGGAAGTGTCTCCCATTGTGCTTGCCTATGCAGTGAATGCAAGGGTTGCCAAAAATTTGGAGGCACTCCAATGCCCCTTGGAAGACACGTGGAGGTCAGAGGGCCTCCTTAAAACAATGTTCCCATTATTAGGAAGTGAGTCTCCCATTGTGTTTGCCTATGCAGTAAATTCAAGGGTTGCCAAAAATTTGGAGGCACTCCAATGCCCCTTGGAAGAGATGTGTAGGTCATAGGGCCTCCTTAAATCAATGTTCCCATTATTAGGAAGTGGGTCTCCCATTGTGCTTGCCTATGCAGTGAATGCAAGGGCTTCCAAAAATTTGGAGGCACTCCAATGTCCCTTGGAAGAGACGTGGAGGTTAGAGGGCCTTCTTAAAACAATGTTCCCATTAGAAAGGAGTGGGTCTCCTATACTTGTAATGCCCATGCACTAAGTGTATGGGTTGAAAAACATTTACCCCTGGGGGGGTATACATGAACATACTGTATAAAAATTTTTTTACGGGCATCATAAGCACCCTTTAAAAAAATTATGTGGGTGTTGCATCACGGACCACGGTCACCCTGGTGATATGGTGGTGGAGGATGAGGAGAAGGAGGAGGACATGAGCAAATAGACAAAATCAGGAAGCGTATGCCCATGTGTGGGTGTGAAGAGGTGCATGGGAATACACCTACCAAAAAAAGACACTGGATTTGAGTTTATGTTACGCTGCTATCATTCGGTGGTGTTGAGAAGTCTGGCCCAATCCAGCGCTTGTTCAGAGTCAGCCTGTCAGCATTTTCATTTGACAGACGGATGCGCTTATCAGTTATAATTACACTAGCGGCGCTAAAAACCTGCTCTGATAAAACGCTGGTGGCAGGGCAGGCCAGGACCTCCAAGGCATAGAGCGCCAGTTCATTCCACGTATCCAGCTTGGAAACCCAATAATTATAAGGCACAAAGGAATCACGGAGGACGTTGGTACGGTAGGCAAGGTACTCCCTCTGTATCTTCCCAAACTTTGCACTCCTTGTGAGAGTACCCCGCGCCTTAGGGCTTGTGCGATGGGAGGGGCTGAGAAAATTCTCCCAGAACTTTGACAGTGTTCCCCTGCCTCTGCTGGATTGAAGTTGTGTCTCTCTCGCCTGTACTCCTTGGTTGTCCAACGATTTGTGACCTCTGCCGCCAGCATTTTCAGATGTGAATTTTTTTAATAGTTCTGCAACAAAGGCCTTCTGGTACATTCCCATTTTTGCAGACCTGTCCACCTCAGGAATAAGAGATAGAAAGTTCTCCTTGCAGCGTCGGTCTAGAAGTGTCATCAACCAGTAATGACTGCCACCCAAAATTTTGAGAACGCGAGGGTCACGGGAAAGGCAGTGTAACATAAACTCAGCCATGCGTTCCAGACTACAAACAGGCAAGACTTCCGTGTCCTCACCAAGAGGATGACTGACCATGGTCTCCTCCTCCTCCTCTCTGTCCTCAGGCCATCCACGCTGAACAGACGGTATGACAGCTGTGCAGGTAGTACCGTCTATAGAGCATGAAACTAGCTCCTGTTCTTCCTCCTCTTCTTCCTCATTGTCACCCAATCCGCGTTGGGATGAGATGAGGCTGGGCTGTGTGTCATCACCTTGTATGGTTCCTTGCTCCATTTCATTCTGCTCCGCCTGCAATGCATCCTCTTTGATTGTGAGCAGAGAGTATTTCAGAAGACAGAGAAGTGGGATGGTGATGCTAATTATGGCGTCATCGCCGCTCACCATCTTGGTGGAGTCCTTAAAGTTTTGGAGGGTGGTACATATGTCTGACATCCATGTCCACTCCTGAGGTCTTATGTGTGGAGTCTGAACTGAATACCGACGGCCTTGTTGATGCTGGTACTCAACAACTGCCCTCTTCTGCTCACAAATCCTTCCCAACATCTGCAGTGTAGAGTTCGTGGGGACATCACACACCAGTCTGTGAGCCGGAAGCTGCAAATGCCGCTGAAACACGGCAAGTGCGGAGGAAGCTGTAGGTGATTGTCTAAAATGGGCACACAGGCGGTGTACTTTAACAAGCAGATCTGGCAGCTCCGGGTAGGATTTGAGAAACCGCTGAACCACGAGGTTAAGCACATGGGCCAGGCATGGTATGTGTGTGAGCTCACCTTGCCTCACAGCCGCCACCAGGTTCCAGCCATTGTCACACACGACCATGCCTGGCTGTAGGTTAAGCGGTGTGAGCCACAGATCTGCCTGCTCTTTCAGAGTAGTCCACAACTCTTCAGCATTGTGCGATTTGCCACCTAAGCATAGTAGCTTCAGCAAAGCCTGTTGCCGCTTGGCCGAGGCAGTGCTGCAGTGCTTCTAGCTTGTGAATGATGTGGTCATTTCAGAGATGGAGGTTGAAGAAGAGGAGGAGGCTGAGGAGGATGAGGTGCAGGAACTGTAGACTGTGGGGGGCAGCCCTGATTGACCTAGGGCCCGCAATCCTTGGCGTCGGGAGGACGTGTTCCGTCCTAAGGTCCGACTCGGTCCCGGCTTCCACTATGTTAACCCAGTGTGCTGTCGGCGAGATGTACAGTCCCTGCCCACAAGCACTTGTCTACGTGTCCATGGTTAAGTGGACTTTACCGGTAACTGCGCTGTTGAGGGCACAGCCGATGTTTTTGGACACGTGCTTGTGTAATGCGGGGACGGCCCACTGGGAGAAATAGTGGTGGCTGGGGACCGAGTACCGGGGGATGGCCGCCACCATCAGGTTGCAGAATTCTTCCGTCTCCACGAGCCTAAAAGGCAATATTTCGAGCGCAAGCAGTCGTGAAATGTGGGAATTTAGTAATGTGGCTTGTGGGGCATTGGCTGCTTATTTGCACTTGCATTCCAAGGACTGGGGTATGAACTACTGAATACTGCGCTGGGACAAGGATGTGGACGTGCTTCCTGATGCTGTTACTTGAGAGTGTGCAACGACAGGTGCAGGGCAGAAGGCATCTTCACATGCACCATGGACAGGGGATTGGCTTGCATGCACAACAGCGGAAGGAGCAATGGTGCCACCCGCAGACAGTGTTCCTGGACCCTGGGGTTCGGCCCGCAAAGTCGGGTGCTTTGCTGCCATGTGCCTGATCATGCTGGTGGTGGTCAGGCTGCTAGTTTTGCCACCCCTGCTGATGCTGGCCTGGCAGGTGCTGCAAATGGCCTTTTTGGGGTTATCGGCAGAGTTTTTAAAAAGCAACCAGACTCAGGAAGACCTAACAGTTGTACTGGCAACTTCCTTCGTGTTGGTGTTACGGGGTACAGTTGCCTACCTTTTGTCTGTGGCCACCACACTGCTTCTTCCTGCCTGTTGGGGTGCTCTGCCTCCCTCACCCTGTGTGCTGCTGTCCTCACTCTGCATGTCCTCCTGCCAGGTTGGGTCATTTACCATATCATCCACCATCTCTTCTTCCACTTCCGCACCCTGGTTCTCCTGACTTTCTGGCAATTGTGTCTCATCATCGTCCACCTCTTGTGACACTTTCCCACCGTTGCCTTCGTGTGACTGTGACTGCTCAAATATTTGGGCATCGCTACACGTGATCTCCTCTTGCCCTGCTTCAAGTGTACAGGGCAAGAGGCCCGAATCTATAAATGGAAAAGTGAACAGCTCTTCGGAGTGTCCAAGTGTGTGATCAGTTGTCTCCGGGCACTCGGCATGGTGGGACAAAGGAGGATCAGGGTGAGGAATATGCGGTCCAGACTCATGGCTACTGAGACTTGACCGTGTGGAAGACAGGGTGGTGGTTGTGGCTAAGTCACTGGAAGCATTATCTGCTATCCAACCAACAACCTTTTAACACTGCTCTGTGTTCAATAGTGGTGTGCTGCGGTGCCCTAGGAATTGGGACAGGAAGGTCGGGCGAGAAGATGTGGGTGTTTGTTGTGGCACAATTTCAGCTTGCCCACGGCCTTGGCCTCAGCCTCTGCATGCACCATCACCATCACATCCAGTTCCCCGTCCCTTGCCACGCGCCTTACCCATTTTAAATGGAGGACAATATCTTCCACGCTCACTACAAATGGCTGAATTTGGAGCAAAGTTATATGTAATCCGTGTGATGGAGAAACCACAGTTTTAAATACCTGGCCTGTAGATAACTATTTTGAACAGCAAACCGGTGCCAAAAACTTTGCTGACACACTAAAAAAAAATTGAATGGAGGCCAAAATATCAGTATTTTCAGCACAGTTATATGTGATCTGTGTGACTGACAAACCACAGTTTTAAATAGCTGGATTTTTAGAGCTGTTATACCGAAAGGACCTGGCTGTATTCTGCAGTGCCAGCAAGCAAATGGTGCAGAAAAACGGTGTTCTCTGGATTGCTTTTTAAGCAAATAATGAGGATTAAGATCCAAAAAAATTAATCCTGGCCCTTGAGACCTGGGCCATTGTCTAGAAATATCTAACAGCAGCAGAAGGCAGAACTGGAATGGAGCCTCTTGTGCTTAATGCACTGCAGTCTGCTATATACACTGCCTGCCTGCCTATACACACTGCCTGCCTGATATCTCTGCAGATGGATTAGTCCTCAGAAGGACTGTTTGTTGAGATGGATATGTGCAATGTACTTGTTTTCTCCCTACACTACCTAATAGACAACCAAATCTCTCCCTAGCTCAACAGCACCTCTCCCTACACTGCCTGATTGCGGAGTAGACTGACGAGCACAGTGGCGCCAGGTCTGATATAGACCTGATGACGCTGTGCGGCCAGCCAATCAATGTAATGCCACAACCACCATGGCTGCAGCATTACAATGAGTGGCAGCAATCCCTGCATGTTGATTGGCGCTCTAAAGAGCACCAAATATGCAGGGAGGGGACCCGAGCATCCGCCCGAGCATCTTGCAAGTACTCAGCGAGCTCCGAGCATCTTGAGTATTTAGATGCTCGGGTGAGTACTGAGTACTTGCGAGTATGCTTGCTCATCACTATTCTGCATCTCTCGACATGTATTTTGGTCCACTCCTCATGAGCAAACTGCTCCAGTTGTCTCGTGTTTGAAGGTTGCCTTTTCCAGACGGCATGTTTCAGCTCTTTCTAAAGATGCTCAATAGGATTTAGGTCAGGGCTCATAGAAGGCCACTTCAGAATAGTCCAATGTTTTCTTAGCCATTCTTGGGTGTTTTTAGCAGTGTGTTTTGGGTTATTATCCTGTTGCAAGACCCATGACCTGTGACTGAGACCAAGCTTTCTGACACTGGGCAGCACATTTCTCTCTAGAATCCCTTGATAATCTTGAGATTTCTTTGCACCCTGCACAGATTCAAGACACTTTGTGCCAGATGCAGCAAAGCAGCCCCAGAACATAACAGAGCCTCCTCCATGTTTCACAGTAGGGACAGTGTTCTTTTATTGATATGCTTCATTTTTCTGTCTGTGAACATAGAACTGATGTGTCTTGCTAAAAACTTCCATTTTTGTCTCATCTGTCCATAGGACATTGTCCCAGAAGCTTTGTGGCTTGTCAACATGTAGTTTGGCAAATTCCAGTGTGGCTTTTTTATGATTTTTTTCAACAATGGTGTTCTCCTTGGTTGTCTCCCATGAAGTCCACTTTGGATCAAACAATGATGGATGATGCGATCTGACACTAATGTTCCTTGAGCTTGAAGTTCACCTTTAATCTCTTTAGAAGTTATCCTGGGCTCTTTTGTTACCATTTATATTATCCGTCTCTTTGATTTGTCATCAACTTTTCTCCTGCGGCCACGTCCAGGGAGGTTGGCTACAGTCCCATGGATCTTAAATTTCTGAATAATATGTGCAAAAGTAGTCACAGGAACATGAAGCTGCTTGGAGATGGTCTTATAACCTTTACCTTTAACATGCTTGTCTATCATTTTCTTTCTAATCTCCTGAGACAACTCTTTCCTTTGCTTCCTCTGGTCCATGTGTGGTACACACCATGTCACCAAACAGCGCAGTGAGTATCTGTAGCCCTATATACAGGCCCACTGACTGATTACAAGATTGTAGACACTTGTGATGCTAATTAGTGGACACAACTTGATTTAACATGTCCCTTTTGTCACATTATTTTAAGGGGCACCATCATTTCTGTCCAGGCCTATTTCATGAGTTTCATTTTTTTTTTAATTCTGTGGAAGCACGGTTGAAAATTAATGTCTGACTTTCATTTGTTCATTTTCATAGATTTTTAATTTATTATTACTTTTGTCAGATTCAAGTTATTTCTGTGACCATTGTGGGGTTTCTTTCATTAAACGAGGGATTACCAACAATTTTGATCATGTTTGTAGATGCCGAAACGTGGACTGCTGTCTGGACCACACAATTAGCAAAAATAAATTAGATGTTGAAATGTAGACTGGTGTTTGAACCACACAATTAGCACAAAGGATTAAGATACTGAAATGCGGACTGGTGTCAGGACCACACAATTAGCAAGAAAAAAATTAGATGTTGAAATGTAGACTGCTGGCTGGTCCACACAATTAGCACAAAGGATTTAGATGCTGAAATGTGGACTGGCGTCTGGACCACACTTAGAAAAAAAAATTTAGATGTAGAAATGTGGACTGCTGGCTAGATGATACAATTATCACAAAGGATTTAGATACTGAAATGTACACTTTTGTCTGGACCACACAATTAGCAAAAAAAAAATTAGATGCTGAAATGTGGACTGGTGTCTGGATCACAAAATTGACTAAAAAATTTTAAATGTTGAAATGTGGACTGCTGGCTGGACCACACAGTTAGTACAAAGGATTTAGATGCTGAAATATGGACTGGTGTCTGGACCACACAATTAGCACAAAGGATTTAGATACTGAAATGTGGACTGGTGTCTGGATCACACAATTAGCACAAAGGATTTAAATGTTGAAATGTACATGCCACATGTCACCAATGCATCAATAAATCATAAGCCAAGTTTTTTGATTTACAACTAGAGATGAGCAGGTTGTTTGAAATTCGAATTTGCCAGCTATCGATAATTTTTTGCTATTATAAGCTCGATAATGCAAACACAGCCTTATTAATGTCCAAGTTACCTCATCCTTTCTGGATAATGGAAAATGAATGGTAACAAGTGGTAACCAGTAGTCTATTTAACTACACTCTGCAGTTTCAGACTTTTCAGTTTAATTAAATTATATGACCTGTACAAAAATTATCCCCTTTTGGGCGTAGATGTCTTCCTTGCTGGTGATTCTACATAGACAAACCGAATGAGCCAATGGCTTTTTCACATAGGGAGTGCATATATTAGTCTCATTTCTGCTGTTTAGGGAAAATCAAGAGGTCTGTTCTTTGTTAAATGAAGTTAAATTATTCCCTTATTTCGGTAGACAAAGCAGATGTATTGTTTTGAACATGAAGAAGTAATGACTTCTCAAATAGAAGTAACCAAATTATCTCTTTTTGCAATTCATAATATGATTACTCAACTACTAAGACTTTTTCAAAAACAATCCCTTGTTAGAGAGCAGGAATAGGGTAGCTGTTTTCAAAGTGAAGAAGCAGTATCTAGCCTTCAAGCATTTCTAAAAATTTGCCTTATTTTCTAGCTATTTTGTGTGTGTGCCCTCAAGACAGTACAACAGTAGATTCTATCACTATGAATCACAGTTGGCAGGCAGTTAAGACTTAAGTGGCTGGAATAGCTGAGCAGAGGTAGTGCCAGAAGCCACGCAGTAGAGATTTAGGACAGTGCAGGCATGGAGATGACTGACAGTGTATGACCAGCAATGGCAACACTGGCATCAGCAGTAAAATTTAATTCTGTAAGCACAGTGGGCAGCCTTGAGATGTGTGGCTGGCATGGCTCACCAGTAACAGTGGTAGCGGCAGCATAGGAGAGAATTAGGATGAGGCAGGCAAATAGATCATAGAATAATAGAATTTTTGAGTTGGAAGGGACCTCCAGGGTCAGCGTGTTCAAACCCTGCTCAATGCAGGATACACTAAACCATCTCAGACAGATGTCTGTCCAACCTCTGAAGACTTCCATTGAAGGAGAACTCACCACCTCTCGTGGCAGCCTGTTCCACTCATTTGTCACCCTCACTGTCAAAATGTTTTTTCTAATATCTAATCTGTATCTTTTCCCATTCAGTTTCTTCCCATTGCTTCTAGTCTTTCTTTGTGCAAATGAGAATAAAGCTGATCCTTCTACAGTGTGATATCCCTTCAGATATTTGTAGAAAGCTATTAAGTCTCCTCTTAGCCTTCTTTCTTGCAAATTAAACATTCTGAGATCTTATAACCATTCCTCGTTGGACATTCTGTACTTTGCAGTCCGCTCACCATCCTGGTAATTCTTCTCTGAACTTGCTCCAGTTTTTCAATGTCTTTTTTAAAATGAGGTCCCCAGAACTGAACACAGTATTCCAAATGAGGCCTGATCAAGGAGGAGTAGATGAGGATCTGCACTTCTCTTAATATATCCCAGAACTGTGTTTTCCTTTTTTGCTGCTGTATCACACTGTTGACTCATGTGCAGTCTGTGATCTATTAGTATACCCAAGTCTTTTTCATACGTGTTGTTGCTTAGTTCTATTCTTCCCATTCTGTAGATGTAATTTTCAATTTCTTGCCCAGATTTAGGATCTTCAACTTCTCCCTGTTAAATACCATTTTATTAGTTTGCTGCCCATTGTTCAAGCTTATCCAGAGCCTTCTGAATCCTTTCTCTGTCTTTTCTATGTAGCACTATGCCTGGTGCCCCTGCACGCTGTCCCCTCTCTTTGAGTGCAGGGATGCCAGGCTTACTCACCACCCGGCCCTTGGTGCAATCCCCAGCACGCTCCTTCTCCCTGTCCTGCTTCCTGAGTCTGGCGTTGCCATTCCCAGCGGCGTCTAGTGCTAAAGGGGCAGCATGCTAGTTGCATTTAGCATAAGCAGTACACCTGTAAGATGGATGCCAGCCAATAGCTGGGAAGTATCTTGTATAAAAGACTCCCTCTCCCCTAGGGAGTCACTAAGCAAAGTGTTCAATCATTAGTTTGTAAGGTGTACTGCTAGTGAGTTTTGAGGTCCCCTAGTCCCTGTGTGGCCAGAGTCCTGAGTCTGTAGTTCCCTGGTCCCGGAGTGGAGAGAGTCCTGTATCTGAATCACTGGTCCTGGAGCAGCCAGTGCCTGAACCTTGCCTCCTGATCCTCGAGCAGCCAGTGCTTGCACATTGTCCCCTGGTCCTGGTGTGGCCAGAGCCCCAAACATTGTCCCCTGGTCCCAGTGCAGCCAGTGTCTGAACATTCCCCTATCAAAGTCTCTATATCAGTGATCTTGGACTGTATCTACTGAATCTGCTTGGAGCTCTATTCAGTGTCAGCTAACCTGACCCCTGGGGTCAGTAGCTACTGCCGAACACCACCCTAGAGTGGTATCTGGCAGCTACTTGCCACACAAGTCTGACCTCACCACTAGAGGCTCCAGTGAACACCAAAGAAGCTGCTTAGTTATGCCCCTCCAGGGTAGGACTGGTCTGTGGCACAGTGGGTCCACAAATCCACATGCGCCACCGGTAGGCGTAACACTCTAGTGTTAGCTATCACTTGTAGTTTTGCATTGTCTGCAAATTTGATTTGTTTACCTTCAGTTCCCTTATATAGATCATTTATAAAAATGTTGAACAACACTCAGGCCAGGACAGAGCCTTGTGGTACTCCACTAGAAACACTCTTCCAATTGGATGTGCAACCATTTAATATCACTCTTTGAGTACGATCACTGAGCCAGTTATGAATCCACCTAACTGTAGACTTGTCAATCCCATACTTGGCCATTTTTTCAATAAAGATAGCATGAGATATTATCAAATGCTTTGCTGAAGTCCAGATATACTATATCTACCACATTTCCCTGATCAATTCAGTCAGTCATTCCATCATAGAAGGAAATTAGATTAGTCTGGTGTGACTTGTCTGCTACAAACCCATGCTTGCTCTGGTTAATTACTGTATTCGTATCCAAGTATTTACGCACATACATGCTGTTTAATAATTTGTTCAAGGATCTTTCCTGGTATAGAAGTAAGGCTCACTGGCCTGTAATTTTCTGGCTTCACCTTCTTTCATTTTTTGAAGATCTCCAATCTTTGGGACTTCTCCTGTTCTCCAGGATTTTTCAAAGATTAAGGCTAGTGGTTCTGCAATTTCCTCTGCTATCTCTTTCAATACCCTAGGATGTAATTCATCTAAACCAGGAGATTTAAATTAATTTAAATTAGCTAAGTGTTCCCTCATCATCTCTCTGTTTATAGACAGTGTGGATTATTTTATTCCTTCAATACCACCATCAAGATCAGTTGATGTTACAATTGCTTTCTTAGAGAACACAGATGCAAAATAGGAATTTAAAAGTTCAGCCTTCTCAACATCTTTTTTGATCATTTCACACTTTTCACTCTGTAAAAATCCTATAGCATCTTTGACTTTTCTATTGCTTTTGACATACCCCCAAAATCTTTTTTTATTGCTTTTGGTCGCCTCACTTCATTACTGGCATCAGCTTCTAACGCTTGCCCTGCATTCCCTGCAGACAGCATTATATTCTTCTTTAGGTATGCCTTCCTCTTTCCATTAAATATACCTTTCTTTTTTCCTTTTAACAAGTGTTTGCGTTCTGTGTTCATCCATCCTGGTCTCTTTAAATGCTTCCAATTCTTCTTGCTTTTTGAGATTATTACTGATTGTGCAGTGAGAATTTCATTTAGCTAAATCTCCCATCCATCTTGGACATTTCTGTCCTTTAGAACATTCAGTCATTGGACCTTTCATACACTCTTTCTGAGTCCATTAAAATCTGCCTTTTGGAAGTCCAACCTTAAAGTCTGGAGGTCTTCCTCCTCCTGTTATCCAAAATTTGACGATAGAATGATCACTGACTCCTAAATTCCCAGCCACCTTTACTTCCTCAACCATTTCCTCTGTGTTGGTAAGAATTAGATTCAATATGGCAGATCTTCTTGTTCTCTCTTCTACCATTCGAAAGATAAAGTTGTCAGTGAGAGAAGATAAGAATTTTCTGGACACATTACTTTTGTCTGAGAGAAATTCCCAACAAATATCTGGAAAGTTAAAATCTCACATGATCATTATGTCATACTTTTTTGAGAACAGAGACATCTGATGTAAAAAGACTTCATCCATATCTTCAGTCTGTCCAGTTGGCTTATAGTAAACACCTACAGTAGTGTCCATTCTGTTCTTCTCTCCTTGTATTCTTACCCAAACAGTTTCTGCAGAGTTACCATTCTCTGAAGCTTGGATCTCTGTGGAGACATATGCTTTCCTAACATACAATGCAACACCTCCTCCCCTTTTGTTAATCCTGTTTCTAATAAATAAGTTGTAGCCTTCAAGGTTTGTATTCGAATCATGATAACGATAGGTTGCAGCAGAGGACTTTTCATGGCAAGAAGGTAGCAGCAGGTGGATCTGTGCGACCTTCCTGACTGATCTTTAACAAACTGGTGGCAGTGGTGGGATCTGACTGACCCCCCCCCCCCGCCCCGGCTGCGTGCCTTGACAAACCCCAAGTGCAAGAATGATTGTTAGCCCCAATTGCATGTATTAAAGTAAGAAAAAAAATTGTTCCCAAAGGTGGACAATCCTTTTAAAATAAATGTTTCATGCCATGTTTCTTCATGTTAATGTCTTTTTTTATTGACATAATGATTTTTTATACATTACTTGCTAGGTAGTAAACCCATTATTTCAATGAAGTTAATGTACATTTACTCTTAAGAGTCCCATGGAGAGTAATGCATAATAAACCTCTAATCTAAAATCAATATTGTGATAAGCATAAATTGTACTAATTACTTTGCAGCAGTAAAATGACTGATCTTAGAAAATCTGAATGATCTTTTTTATGTCCCTTTATTCTGTATTAAATCTGCAGTTAACCTGGGCTTCCCACATTATGTTTTAGATCGGAGAACTGATCCTGAGCCCAGGTTATGCAATGGTAGTATAATCTGAAAAATACATAAGGAAAATGTATGTATCTTGCGTGGGATAAGATTGATATGTTTTACAAGTATAATCTTGCAGATGTGCAGTGAATCAAAATAAAACTATATCAATGTATTCACCAGGGAGATGTTATCTTTGTCATTATATTCCCGCATAGTCTGTTCTTTAGATTGTAGTTCTCTCCTGTGTAATCCTTGGTAACATTCAAAAGATAATCAAAACAGATTGTGTGCCATTTGTAATATTTGTACTCTTTCTGTTTTTATGTTTCTATGCGCTTTATTGCCATAATTTAATGTACATGGGAAATGTTTCTGCAGCTGGTGATAGTCCCTGATGTGTGAGAGGGCCACAAGCCCTTTGCTAATCATATTTTAGTCACTAAAGGCTTGAATCATTGAATGATTTAACTCTCATATTTATTCTAAAAATGTCACATAAACCTAATCCATATCCCTACTCATTAACAAATGTAATCATCCTGCTTCTGAATGCTATCATAAAACAATACCAACAATGATAAAGCAGTAAAAACATGCCTCTCCAAGGTTTTTTCTTAGGCATTGTTCACACAAACATTTTTGCAATATGCTTACGGCCAATAAAATAGCCAAACTGCACCATGTGAATGCCGTGACAGTTAGAAGAATACATAATGAAGTCTGTCCATTCATTCAAAAGCCAAGAGCTCATCACAAGGTCTATAAGTTCTGCCGTGACAAACACGGCAGTGGAGGTGACTCGTATGCTTCGTAATGGTGAGATTACAGACATCCATGCAAGCACTGTGTGAATCACATTACACAAGTCTGGAATAGTGACAAAACCTACAAAAGACAAAAAATATATCTCATATCCTACCATCATTATATATAAATGTATAGCAAAGTTGCATATTAAATATAGTGGCCTGAAAAAAGGTGAAGAAACCTCAACTTCAATATCGTCATAAGAATAATTGGCTCGAGTTTGCTAAAAAGTATGAAAAATGGATCGTACTAGATTGGAAATAGGTGATTTGGAGCTGTTACAAGAAAGTCAATAGACTAGGCTCTGATGGGTGAAAATGGATCTGGAAAGAAACAAGGGAAAAGGGGGATAACGGATAGAGAAATTGAAGGAACTGTCAAGTTTGGTGAAGGAATCTTGATGATATGGGGTTTGTTTCACAGCCAAATGCATTGGATACTTGACTAGGATCGATGGTCGTCTCAATGCTGAGCTATATGTCAGTATCCTACTGGATGAGTTATTTCATTCACTCAAGTACTATAGGTATAAAAAGGATGACATAGTGCTCCAGCAGGACGACCCAAAGCATACGTTGAGATTGGCGAAGAAAAGGTTCAATGACAATGAAGTAGAGGTCCTGGATTGTCCCCCAAAGTCCCCAAACCTTAACCCAATCGAACACTTGTGGGTAGAGTTGAAGAAAAAGCTGTCTACATACCCAAGTGAGTCGACCAGTATGCACCAACTTTGGGAATATGTAGAAGAGACCTGTCATCATAGTTCAGTCGAGATATGTTTGAATATGATTAAGTGCATGCACAGAAGGATTCAGCCAATGATGAAAGCCAAAGTTGGATTTACAATATACTTGCAAAATAATAAAAATAAAAATATAGATTTTTTGGAGCATAACAGTAACAATTCAGTGACATGACAAGAATCTGCAAAACTAATCATTAACAAAATAAACTGCAAGTCAAGTTTATATATGAGATAGCCAGGATGATTGTCTATAAAGTGATGGTAGTCTCACGTTCGAAGCAGTAGTGGATGGTGAGATATGGAGCCTGAAAGTCAAGCGTTCAAAACATTGTTACCCTTTTGCTCAGTAGTGTAAATAGTTGTCTTGAGAAAATTCTAGCAACCTTCCCAACTAGAAGTCAGAGGAGTGTAACATACCAACCTGGATATTTGTGGAATATATACATTAGAAAAACATTCCTGAACAAAATCTGAAATAATACAGTGGTTCTCTCAATTGTATTTAAAGGAATATACTACTTCCATCCCCTGACATCATTCTTGCCAGAAGGTGGTGTGCTAATGAAGATTGACAGTTTGGACTAGCAGCATGGCGTTGATTCAAACTTTGCTCTCTCTCAGGTTTTTCCTCTGCAGCATGGGAGAAATGTAGGAGGACTGAATCTAGCTGACTTCAGACTGGGACTACAGGTTGGCCAGTAACATTGTGAATGAGCTGTGCACTAATTAACAAACCTCTGTTCTTAAGAAGGATGACGATTTTGGTAGTGGGTACATAAAAAAAAAATTGCTTGCTTTTACAAACACTTTGGAAATGTACCCTTTTTTTGAATTTGAGAAAACCTCTTTAAAACCATTACATAACAACAAAAAAATCCCCTGCACACCTTCATGGGTCCAAAATTGTAGGAATATCTGACTCAAACATAGCAAACCAAAATTTGAATCTTTTCGCCCCAAATCAGGCTTCATATTTAGTACAAGTGTTAAATTGACTGTTGATTACACTTTACATAAATAGTTAGAGATGCTGGAGCTCCATTATATCAGTGTGGTCTCTTATTATATTGTGGGAATAGCAAAGTTAAAGGGAGTTTGTTAGCAGATTTAACCCTCCAAAGCTGCTGATAGTACTACACATCTGTGAGTTAAAGCAGTTTAAGCATACCTAGGCTGATAGCCATGCAAGTCATGCTAATTTTTATCCATCTTGCGTTGCATTGAGTTGGATCGCCATGTCCAAAACTTACCAGCCAAACATAATTGATTACACAAGTATGCATTTATCGATTCAACAGTTGCAGGGATTGTGCATTTGCACCAATATATGCTAGAAAAATGAACTATGAATATATACATAGTTTAGTTTCTTCAGACCAATCTATTAAAAAGAAATACAACTAAATAAAAAATATGTTACACAGCATTGTATTGTAATCTATTTCAGTAAATAATTGCTATTATTAATATGCTCCAAAAAGTCATAAGTAAAAGATAAAATAATGTAAAAACCAGGAATAAAGAATGAGTTCACTAATGAGAACCCGGCAAATAAATTGATGTTCAAACACGGTAATGAGCAGGAGGCACAACATTTTCAAATTGACTCATTTACAAATATATTGTAGTTCAGGGACAAAAAAAGTGAACTTATTTTCCACTAAGCAATGTGCAGAAATAAATGGTAATCTGCTTGTTAGCAAGGCAGAGAGGATACAACAGCCATTAAAATTGTCACAGAAAAGGTAAATGTCATTGTGTGGAATAGATAGCGCTCAGAGCTTACAAGAGGAGAACAATCTAAATGCGATTCTGTTGCAAAGGTAAACTATCTCAGCAGGGGAAAGCAACAGAATTTGTTACTCTTTTCTAAACCATGCTTCATGTTGGAGTAAACGAGGTGAAAACACGAGTCAATAACCACAGGCCATTAAAAAGCATTTTATTAAATAAAATTGAGGCATTTATTAACTGTGTAACTGCTGTGAATGAAAGTATTAGTAATTATTAATATAATTTACTTGATGCCCTATGAATATCTTTACAACGGTATCTGGATATTGCATTCATTTTTTAATACTGTCATATAATGCTCAAAAAGGTATTTTAATCTGATAAAATATGTCATCACCTGTGAGGATTTAACCTGTGGGTCCCCCACAGCTAGTTACCCGCAAAGCAATATGGCCAGGAAGAAATGTACAGGTGAAAAACAGTGAAGCGTACTCAGAGGTACACTAGCAATGCATCCCCTTAGACCATGACCCCACTATCAGTATTTGATCAGTATTCGGTCAGTCATTTTTCTCAGGAGTGGGAGCCAAAACCAGATGAGGAACAATCAGAGAAAAGGTATAATGAAAACAAGTCACCAATTCTGCATTTATCACATACTCCTGGTTTTGCTTCCCACTCCTGAGAAAAAGTACTGCGAAAATACTGATAGTGGGGCCGTGGCCTTAAAGTCTGTCAGCAGGTTTTTGCTATTTAATCTGAGAATAGTATAATATAGGGCACGAGACCCTGATTGCAAAGATGTATATTTTATTTCTTTGGGCAGAGTGCATGATCTTATATTTATCTACATTAAACTTCATTTGCCATTTCTATGCCAAAGTCTCCGGCTTATAAAAATCACTGTAATATTAAAATATCCTCCTCTGTGTTAGTTACTCTGAAGAGATTAGTATTATCTGCAAATATTGAAATTCTACTCTGAATGCTTCTACAAGTTCATTGATAAATATACTAAAAAGGAGAGGGCCCAATTGTTATGATCTGCAACATGTACTAAGGAAAGAAAGGGGAAAGCTGTCCCTACAGTAAGACTAAGCTGAATCTTTGAGATGCAGCGGGCTGCCTGTCCCTTGCGAACAGACCTGCCTTAGTCCTCGGTTAGTCTGAACGAAGACCTATAGCATAAGGGGAGGGGTCCCTAAAAAAACTAAGGACTGGGACAAAAATGTAACACCTCCTGAACAGAGAAAGTTGTTGCAGAACACAAAAAGACAAACTGACAAAAAGGTACAAGAGGTCCCAGAAGGACCAAGCAAAATGACAGAGAAAGGCACCGAAGCACCAGGCTAGCAAAACCGTCAAACAACACTCTAGTCCAGCACAGCCAAAAGGGCGGAGCTGGAATATAAAGGAAGATGGTCACGTGACTGCAAAACACAAGATGGAAAAAACAAACAGGAGGGTTCTAACACCAACAGTGACACCTGATGTACCCTTCTGTTAACAGTGACCTAATCATAGTATGTTCCATTATTACCTTCTCTTTGTTCAGTCAACTCAAGTGAGACATACTTTTTGCAGGTTTGGTTTGTACTGGCTAATCAAAAGGGGTTCCAAAATGGTGATCCCCCGACACGACATCCATATCACATAAAAGGATCAATTGAGAACTTTTTTAACCCATTAAGGAACAGGCAATTATTCATTTTGCGCCTTTGTTTTTTACATCCCTTACTCCAAGAGCCACAACTTTTTTATTTTTCCATTGACGTAGCCATATGAGGGTTTGTTGTACTTTTGAATGACATCATTCATTTTATCATGTGATGTATTGGAAAGCGGGAAAAAAATTCCAAGTGTGGCAAAATAACAAAAAAAAATGCAATTCAGCATTTGCTTTTTGTTTTACCATAAAATTGACCTGGAAATATAATTCTCCAGATCAATATGATTATGTCGATGTCAAACATGCATAGTTTTTATTTTATTTAAGTGGTAAAGAAATTTGTAAAGAAAAAAAAGTGTCGCCATTTTCCTGATGCCTTAACATTTTCCATTTTCAGGAAATGGAACTGTGTGAGGGCTTGTTTTTTAAGTTCTGTGCCTATGTTTGTATTGACATCATGTTGGTGTAGATTTGATGTTTTGGTCGCCTGTTATTAAATTTTTTTGTGTTGTTACAGCCAGGGCCGGCTCCAGGTTTTTGTGGGCCCTGGGCAAAAGAGTCTCAGTGGGCCCCTTTAACACATACCACGATTCATGATGCACAGAAACTGCAGAGAAATATATATATAGTACAAGGCCAAAAATTTCACTTCTTACATTACATGAGCGATATCTATTGTAAATTCTACAATAGCTCAGAAACCGGCGAATCCTCACAGCACACTGTGCAGACCGGACACTATAGTCCTCCATACAGTATCATGGGCCCCATATGTTGCTCCATGCAGAATACTGGTCCCCATACAACGCTCCATACAGGATACTGGTCCCCATATAATGCTCCATACAGGATACTGGCCCCCATTTAACGCTCCATAACAGATACTGCCCCCCTTATAAAGCTCCATACAGAATACTGGCACCCACATAATGCCTCATGCAGGATGTCACCCCCCTTATAATGCCCCATGCAGGATGTCACCTTTCCCCCTCATATAATGCCCCATGAAGGATGTCACCTCTCCCCCCATATAATGCCCCATGCAGGATGTCACTTGTTCCCCCTCATATAATGCCCCATGCAGGATGTCACTTGTCCCCCCACCATATAATGCCCCATGCCTCCATACATATAAAAAAAATCAAATACTCACCTCACCTGCTGCCGCTGCTCTGGACTCCTCACCTGCTCTGGTGTCCTCACGCTCTGCGCTGCCTGTGACGGCTCAGGAGAGAGCGCAGTGTAAAGATGTCACCGCGCCTTCTGACCTGAGACTTCACAGTGCAGCAGCCGCGGGAGAGACCGAAGCTGCTGCGGAGGCACGGGGAGAGGTAAGTATTGTGCAAGTACCCTGAGCAAGCGGGGGGAGGCGGGCGCTGACACTGGCACCTCACCGCTCACGGGTCCCATAGCGTGCCGGGGTGCCCGACTGTGAGTGGGCCCCCCCACCTGCTCAGGGCCCTGGCACTTGCCCGGGTGCGCCGGATGCTGACGCCGGCCCTGGTTACAGAGGCCAAATAAATGCAAGTCAGGAGTTTTGATTTTCTTTCTCGCTATATAATTTACCGATCAGATTAACTTATTTTATATTTTGGTAGATTGGACTTTTATGAATGCATTGATGTCAAATATGTATATTTTTTTCATTGTTTTTATTTTTTAATTTTTAATGGGGAAAAGGGGGGATGATTTGTACTTTCATATTTTTTTAATTTTTTAAAACTTTTTTTTATTGCTCACTGTAGTTTATAATCCCTTTGGAGGACCTGAACCTGTGATCATCAGATCGCTTCTGCTATATTTGTTATGTTCTGCAACTTAGAACTAAGGAAAAGGAGGGAAAAGTTGTCCCTACACTGAGACTCAGCTTAACCCTAAGCTGGGGTGGGTGCCCTACTCCTTGTGAATAGCCCCACCGAAACTCCTGCACTGAACTCAAACGAAGACCTGTAGGAAGTGGAAAAGGGTCCCTAAAAGATCTAAGGACTGGGAACAAAAACAGGAGACCTCCTAACAGAAAAGTTAGTTGCAGAAATGAAGATTAAAGGGAACAAAACTGGTGGAACAAGAAGTCCCTGGATATCAATTGTCCAAAGCACAAAGAACTCAACAAGGCAACTTAGCCAGAGCACGAGCGTAACAACACTGATGTCCAGCGGGGAATGGGAGACAGGTACTGAGTAATAAAGAGTGAAGAGATCACGTGACCAAGACACCCAGCACCAGAGGAAAAGACTAGAAGCCAGAAAACCACAACAAGATGGCCGATAGTGAAACAACATAGATTCTAACAGTACCTCCGCTTTTACGAGGATCCTCCGGTTCCTCTAGGCCGAGCCTTACCAGGAAATCTCCTGTGAAAAGCCTTAATTAGCCTTTTGGACGAGACGTCCTTTGCCTTCACCCACGAATTATCCTCGGGGCCGAAACCTCTCCAGGACACAAGATACTGTAATCTCCCTCTATGCCACCTGGAATCCAAAATGCGAGAAATCTCAAATTCACCGTCCTCATCAACAGGAGGAACAGTAGGCATTGCCTGCTTATCAGGCGTGTCTGCCTTCTTAAGTAACGACACATGAAACACGGAATTAACCCTCCAGGATAAGCGAATGCCCAACCTCACCGCTGCTGAATTGAGAATCTGAACCACTTTGAAAGGACCCACAAATTTAGGCCCCAGTTTTTTAGAAGGAATTTTCAAACGAAGATTCCCAGAGGACAACCAAACCATATCCCCAACAGCAAACAAGGACTCCTTTCTTTTTTTGTCAAAATACCTTTTTGATCTCCTGTTAGCCTCTTTAAGGTTCAGGCATACACTCGTCCAAACCCTCTCCAAATCACCAGAAAAATTGTCCTCCTCTGGTACAGCAGCCCCAACTTTGGAAAATGGACCAAAAGATGGATACCTGCCAGTACAACAGAAAAAAGGAGAACAACCAGCCGTGGAAGAACTATGATTATTAAGGGCAAACTCCGCAAGTGGTAGAAATTCTGACCACATTTCCTGATTGTCTGCCACAAAACATCTCAAAAACTGCTCGACATCCTGGTTCTTCCTTTCAGTCAGCTCATTGGACTCTGGATGATACCCCGACGAGAATGACAAATGAATTTTCAATCTGTCACAAAAAGCACGCCAAAAGCGAGCCACAAACTGTGGTATTCTGTCGGAAACAATGTCCCTGGGAACACCATTGAGCCTGACAATCTCCTTCACAAAAGCCTTAGCAAGAGTCTTGGCGCAAGGTAACTTGTTGAACGGAACCAGATGACACATTTTACTAAACCGGTCCACAACCACCCAGATGACAGAAAAACCCGTCCGATAAAGGTAGATCGGTCGTAAAATCCATGGCAAGGTGCGTCCATGGCGAACTAGGAACTTCCAAGGGGCACAGCAACCCTGCAACCAGAGCGTGAGAGGTCTTCGACCTAGCGCACACAGAACACTTACGCACCCACTTGATGACTTCCCTTTGCCACCCTGGCCACCAGAAACTCCGACCGATAGACTTCCTAGTTTCCAAAATCCCTGGGTGACCCGCCAACCGAGACTCATGACATTCAACAAACAACGCTCTCCTCAAGACTCTTGGCACAAACAATTTACCACACGGAGTGCTAGTTGGTGCCGCACTCTGAGCTCCTAGGATGCTATTCTCCAACTTAGAATCCAAAGGGGCCACCACCACCCCTCTCTGCAAAATACACTCCTCCCTCTCAGCATTCACCGCTGGAGAGAAACTACGAGACAAAGCGTCAGCCTTAGCATTCTTTGTCCCCGGGACAAAGGTTATGGAAAAATTGAACTGAGCAAAAAACAGTGCCCACCTAGCCTGACGGGTATTCAAATGTTTAGCTGCGTCCAGATGAATCAAATTCTTATGATCAGTGAAAACCTGTATAGGATGTCGATCCCCCTCCAAAAAATGTCGCCAATGCTCGAACGCGAGTTTAATAGCCAACAACTCACGATTCCCAACATCATAGTTGAGCTCTGTCTCAGAAAATTTTTTTGAAAAGAAAGCACAGGGATGCACCCCATCCTCTCCCTCCCGGGACATAACTGCCCCTATGCCTGTAGATGAGGCATCCACCTCAAACAAAAATAGCTTGGTCTCATCTGTCTGGATAAGAACAGGAGCAGAGCTGAACCTCTCCTTGAGATACTCAAAAGCTTCAATAGCCTCAGTGGACCATTGGACTGTATTAGCACCCTTCTTGGTGAGATCAGTAATGAGTTTAGCGATGACAGAGAAATTCTTTATGAATCTCCTGTAATATTTGGCAAACCCCAAAAACCTCTGTACGGACGTCAAACCCTCAGGCCTCGGCCACTCCAGCACATGCTGAACTTTCACCTGGTCCATTTCAAAACCATCACAAGAGACAAAGTAACCCAAAAAACTAATTTTCTGGACCGCAAACTGACACTTCTCCAATTTAGCAAAGAGTGTGTTATCTCTCAGTATCTGAAGAACTTCACGGACTCTCTGCCAATGAGACTCAAGATGCGATGAATAAATCAAAATGTCATCCAGATAAACAATAATACTCTTACCGATCAAGGGTCTCAGAATGTCATTGATGAAATTTTGAAAAAATGCAGGGGTGTTAGTAAGCCCAAAAGGCATCACCAAACACTCAAAATGACCTTCTGGGGTGTTAAAAGCTGTCTTCCATTCATCTCCGTCCTTCACCCTCAGCAAATTATATGCCCCACGAAGGTCAATCTTAGAAAACCATTTAGGTCCGGTCAATTGGTTAAACAAATTCGGAATAAGTGGTGATGGGTAAGGATTGCGCACAGTGATCTTATTAATCTCCCAAAAATCCAGACATGGCCTAAGACCCCCACATGTCTTTTTGACAAAAAAGAACCCAACAGCCACAGGAGATTTAGAGGGTCTTATGTGACCTGCAGCTAAACTAGTCTGAAGGTACTCCTTCAAAGCCTCCCTCTCGAGAATTGTCAGATTAAACAACCGACTCTTATGGAGCTTAGCATCAGGGACGAAGTCAATAGCACAATCGCAATCTCTATGAGGTGGTAAAGCTTTCGACTCCACCTCCGAAAAAAACCTCCAAAAATCCTGAATGGGTTCAGGTAACTCCCCCTTCACAACAGTCGCAATGTGAACATTACAACACTTATCATAACACCCCTGACCCAAGGATCTTATGGAACCAGACGACCAGTCCAGCAAAGGATTATGCACTTTTAACCAGGGCAACCCCAGGACGACCGGTGAAGGCAACTTAACAAGTACAAATAAGTCAATCTGCTCCTGATGTTCTATATTCATAGTAAGCGGAAACCCAATGACCTTTCGAAGATTGCTCCCATGCTCCAGGGGAGTATTATCAATCGCCACCACAGGAAAAGGAGACAACAAAGGTTCAGAATCAAACTTATACTTTTCAAGAAATCGTTGATCAATCAAATTAAGTGCAGAACCATAATCCACCATAACCTGAAACTCAATCGAACGACCCTAACAGGTGGTATTACCAGGAAAAAACACCCCAGCAGAACGTAAAAACGCAATGCGAACGGGAGTGTTATTTCTACTGACCATTTTTTTTTTTTTCCCTTAAGCAAACCTCACATTGCTTTAAAAAATGATCAGCCTTACCACAATGCAAGCAAAGTCCCTCAGAGAACCTCCTGTCCCTCTCCTTGGAGCGGGATGACATTGCCCCCACCTGCATAGGTTCCCCAGTGTCGGCAGGAATATCGTGAGAAACAGAATCCAACAATACAGGAAACTTCTCCTCATTCTGTCTGGCCCTCAACCTTCTATTCACAAGGATAACTAACTGCATGGCAACTTGCAGAGTATCAGGTGCAGGGAATGCAATGAGCAAATCTTTAACCCTTTCACTCAAGCCTGCCAGAAACTGAAACTTGAATGCAGGGTTATTCCACCTGACCTCTGCAGACCATCGTCTGAACAGGGTGCAATAACTCTCAGCATCAAGAGAACCCTGTTTGAGACGTCTGAGCTCTGCCTCAGCTGATATAACCCGATCAGGATAATTATACAGCAAACCCATGGTATCAAAAAATGCCTCCACAGACCTCAAACAATGATCATCAGGAGACAAGGAAAACTCCCAGATTTGAGGTTCCTTACTCAATAGAGACATAATAATCCCTACACGCTGTAGGTTTCACCCAGAAGATCTAGGTCTGAGCTGAAAATACAACAAACAAGCATTTTTAAATGAAAAAAAATCCTGTCGTTTCCACGAGAAACACTAAGGTAATCCTACCTTAGGTTCTTCATAGCGTTCTGTAGGGTATTTACTCACGTACTGCTGAAGACCGGAAAACTCCAGAGTCAACCCTTGCAAGCGTTGAGGAAGCTCCTGGATGGTACTCATACTGAAGAAAATCCAGGAAGAGGAGAGGAAAAGAAAAAAACAACAAAACAAAACCTTTTTTTTTTTTTTAACGGGGCTGGACTTACTGTTATGTTCTGCAACTTAGAACTAAGGAACAGGAGGGAAAAGCTAACCCTAAGTTGGGGTGGGTGCCCTATTACTTGTGAATAGCCCCACCAAAACTCCTGCACTGAACTTAAACAAAGACCTGTAGGGAGGGGAAAGGGGTCCCTAAAAGATCTAAGGACTGGGAGCAAAAACAGGAGACCTCCTAACAGAAAAGTTAGTTGCAGAAACAAAGATTAAAGGGAACAAAACTGGTGGAACAAGAAGTCCCAGGATATCAATTGTCCAAAGAACAAAGAACTAAACAAGGCAACTTTGCCAGAGCACGAGTATAACAACACTGATATCCAACGGGGAATGAGTGTCAGGTACTGAGTAGTAAAGAGTGAAGAGATCATGTGACCAAGACACCCAGCACCAGAGGAAAAGACTAGAAGCCAGAAAACCACAACAAGATGGCCGATAGTAAAACAACATAGATTCTAACAATATTAAGCAATGTATCAATGGAATTTAGGTCTGAACTTTGACTGAGCCACTCAAACACATGAATGTGATTTGATCTATCATTCTATTGTAGCTCTGGCAGGTTAATCGTTGTCCTGCTGAAAGGTGAACCTACGCCCCAGTCTCAAGTCTCAAAGTATCCCCACAACATAATGTTGCCACAACCGTGTTTGACACTGGAGATGGTGTTTTCAGGGTGATATGCAGTGTTAATTTTACACCACACATACTTTGGGCATCACTGGTAAAAATTACTGTTATGGTACACAGTTAAGCAAGTTGAAGATGAAAAGATCTATGAAGGCCTAAATTTAAAGATGACACATTTCCTTTGTATTTTAGGTAAAAAACGCATAAGGTATATATTTTTCATCTCTTAAATTTTAAAAAATTCCAAAAAGGAAAATGGCTGATGCAGAAGTTTGGGCACCCTCCATAGTTTGTACCTAATAGCACCCCCTTTTGAAAGTATAAAAGCGTGTAAACTCTTTTTTGTAGCCAGAGTCTTTCAATTCTTGTTTGAGGGATTTTCATTCATTATTCCTTGGAAAATTCTTCCAGTTCTGTGAGATTCCTGGGTCATCTTGAATTCACTGCTATTTTGAGGTCTAGACACAGATTTTCAATGATGTTCAGGTCAGGGGACAGTGAGGGCCATTGTAAAATCTCTAGGTTGCCCTTTTGAGGTAGTCTATTGTGGATTTTGACTTGTTTAGGATCATTATCCATTTGTAGAAGCCACCCTCTTTTCAACTTCAGCTTTTTTACAGATGGTGCTATATTTGCATCAGTAATTTGTTGAAATTTCATTGTATCCATTATTCCCTCTCGCCGTGATATGATCCCTGTGCCACTGGCTGCAGCACAATCCCAAAGCATGATTGATTCACCCCCATGTTTAATGGTTGTCAAGCTGTTCTTTTCCTGAAATTTTATGCCCTTTTTTTCTCCACACATGCCTTTGATCATTGTGGCCAAAGAGTTCTATTTTAAACTCATTGGTCTACACACACAAGACTTGTTTCCAAAATGCATCAGGCTTGTTTAGATTTTTTTTACATACGTCTGATGCTGAATTTTATGGTGATGACTAGTGTTGAGCCTTGTGAGACCTTATCTTGACCTCCACTATTCCTGTTAACTGCCATTTTTTAATTACATTTCACACTGAGGAAAGGGCAACTTGAAAACGCTTTGGTATCTTCTTATTGCCTTCTCTGGCTTTGTGGGCCTCCACCATTTTCATTTTCAGAGTGTTAGGCAGCTGCTTAAAAGAACCCATAGCTGCTGTTTTTTGGCACAAGGTTAGAGTTTTTATAGAATCATAGAATCATAGAATGGTAGAGTTGGAAGGGACCTCCTGGGTCATCTGGTCCAACCCCCTGCTCAAAGCAGGATTCACTAGATCATCTCAGACAGATGTCTATCCAGCCTCTGTTTGAAGACGTCCATTGAAGGGGAACTCACCACCTCTCGTGGCAGCCTGTTCCACTCATTAATCACCCTAACTGTCAAAAAGTTTTTTCTAATATCTAATCTGTGTCTCCTCCCATTTAGTTTCATCCCATTGCTTCTAGTCTTTCCTTGTGCAAATGAGAATAAAGATGATCTTTCTACAATGTGACAGCCCTTGACATATTTGTAGACAGCTATTAAGTCTCCTCTCAGTCTTCTTTTTTGCAAGCTAAACATTCCCAAATCCTGCAACCGTTCCTCATAGGACATGGTTTGCAGACCAGTCACCATTCTGGTCGCTCTTCTCTGAACTTGCTCCAGTTTGTCTATGTCTTTTTTAAAATGTGGTGCCCAAAACTGTACACAGTATTCCAGATGAGGTCTGACCAAAGAGGAGTAAAGACCGATAATGACTTCACGTGATCTAGACTGTATGCTTCTGTTAATACATCCCAGAATTGTATTTGCCTTTTTTGCTGCTGCATCACACTGTTGACTCATGTTCAGTCTATGATCTATTAGTATACCTAAGTCTTTTTCACATGTACTGTTGCTTAGCTCTATTCCTCCCATTCTGTATATGCTTTTTTCATTTTTATTGCCCAGATGTAGTACTTTGCATTTTTCCCTGTTAAAAACCATTCTGTTGGTTGCTGCCCACTGCTCCAGTTTATTTAGGTCTTTTTGAATCCTCTCTCTCTCTTCTCTAGTATTAGCTATCCCTCCTAGCTTTGTGTCATCAGCAAATTTAATCAGTTTACCCTCAATTCCTTCATCTAAATCATTGATAAAGATGTTGAACAATACAGGTCCCAGGACGGAGCCCTGTGGTACCCCACTTGAGACATTCATCCAGCTGGATGTGAAGCCATTTACAACCACCCTTTGAGTCCGATCACTAAGCCAGTTATGAATCCACCTAACAGTTGCCTGGTCCATTGCATACTTGGTCATTTTTTCAATAAGGATGGTGTGAGATACTTTGTCAAATGCTTTGCTGAAGTCAAGATATACTATATCTACAGCATTTCCCTGATCCACCCAGTCAGTGATTCTGTCATAGAAGGAAATTAAGTTAGTCTGACATGACTTGTTAGTTACAAACCCATGCTGACTCTGGTTAATCACTTCATTCTTATCCATGTACTTACATACATGTTGTTTAATAATTTGTTCAAAGATCTTTCCTAGTATAGAAGTCAGACTCACCGGCCTATAGTTCCCTGGGTCCACCTTCTTCCCCTTTTTGAAGATAGGAACAACATTTGCTCTTCTCCAGTCTTCTGGGACTTCTCCTGTTCTCCAAGAATTTTCAAAGATTATGGAGAGTGGTTCTAAAATTTCTTCTACGATCTCCTTCAGTACTCTGGGGTGTAATTCATCTGGACCTGGAGACTTGAACTCATTTATGTTAGCTAAATATTCCCTCACAATCTTTCTGTTTACAGATAACTTGGATTCCTCTATTCCTTTAAAAGGACAGTGAAGATCAGTTGATGTTACATTTTCTTTCTGAGAGAAAACAGATGCAAAATAGGAATTAAAAAGTTCGGCCTTCTCAACATCCTCTCTTACCATTTCTCCATTTTCATCCTGTAAAAATCTTATAGCATCTTTGACTTTTCTTTCACTTTTGACATACCCCCAAAATCCTTTTCTATTGCTTTTGACATCTCTTGCAAGCCTTAATTCATTGTCAGCTTTAGCTAACCTGATACGTGCCCTGCAGGATCTGCAGACTGCATTATAATCTTTTTTAGATATGCCTCCCTCTTTCCATTTAATAAACATTTCTTTCTTTCTTTTTAGCATGTGTTTAAGTTCTGTGTTCATCCATCCTGGTTTCCTTAAATGCTTCCCATTCTTTCTACTTTTCGGGATTGTTAACGATTGTGCTTTGAGAATCTCATTTTTAAAAATTTCCCATCCTTCCTGGACATTTTTGTCCTTAAGGACATCCAGCCATTGGATCCCTCCTATTCTCTTTCTGAGTCTCTTAAAATCTGCCTTTCTAAAATCTAACCTTGAAGTTTGAGTCTTCACATGTCTTCCTCCTCTAGTTATCCAAAATTCTATAATAGCATGGTCGCTGCCTCCTAGGGTCCCAGCCACTTTTACCTCCTCAACCATTTCCTCCCTGTTTATAAGGATTAGATCCAAAGTAGCAGATCCCCTTGTTTTCTCCCCTACCTTTTGGAAGATAAAGTTGTCAGCAAGAGAGGATAAGAATTTGCTTGACCTGTTAGTTTTACTTGAGAGAGATTCCCAACAAATGTCTGGATAGTTGAAATCTCCCATGACCACTACGTCATATTTTTTGGAGAACTTGGTCATTTGATACATAAAGAGTTCATCCATATCTTCAGCTTGCCCAGGTGGCCTGTAGTAAATGCCTACAATGGTGTCCTTTCCGTTGTTCTCTCCTTGTATTCTTACCCAAACAGTTTCCACAGAACTCCCAGTCTCTGAAGCTTCAATCTCTGTTCAGATATACGCTTTTCTAACATACAATGCAACACCTCCTCCTCGTTTATCAAGTCTGTTTCTTGCAAATAAGTTGTATCCTTTTAGCCTTTTATTCCAATCATGTGTATCGTCCCACCAAGTTTCAGTGATTCCAATGACATCATATTCCTTTTCCTGCATTAGTAGTTCCAATTCTCCTTGTTTGTTGCCCATGCTTTGTGCATTTGTATAAAAACATTTTAGTTTGTGATTGGTTTCTCTTCCTCCCATATTTTTATTATTTAAATTGTTTTGTCTTTGTTCTTCCTTTCCACTTCCAGTAGCAGAGATCTCAATAGTATTTGTCAGCTGTATGGCTTTTTCTGGCCTTTTGTTTCCCTTCCCACATTGTTCTAGTTTAAAGCTCTCCTGATGAGTGTAGCAAGGCGACTTCCAAATACATGTTTTCCAGTCTTCGTAAGGTGCACCCCATCTCTAGCAAGTAGTCCATCGTATAGGTAATTCATTCCGTGATCCAGAAATCCAAATCCTTGTTGACGGCACCATCGACGTAGCCAGTTGTTCACCTGTATAATCTTATTCCACCTCATTGTTCCATGGCCATCCACTGGGAGGATGGATGAGAAGACCACCTGTGCTCCCAATTCTTTCACTTTCTTGCCTAAGTCTTCAAAGTCACTGCAGATGGTTTCCAGGTCCTTTCTTACGGTGTCATTTGTCCCCACATGTATTAGCAGGAATGGGTAGTGATCTGTAGGTCTGAAGAGTCTTGATATCCTGTCAGACACATCTTTAATTTTTGCTCCTGGAAGACAGCACATTTCTCTTGAGGTTATGTCTGGTCTGCAGATAGCGGCCTCTGTTCCTCTTAACAGGGAATCCCCCATGACCACCACTCTCCGTTTTTTCTTCACAACATTCTTCTTTCTCCATCCAGGAGGATTCTGAGGGCTTACAAGGTTATTCATTGCTGGCAAAGTCTTATTTTGCTGTATTTCTTCCTGGTTCTCCTGCGTGAGAGCCTGGTACTGGTTCCTGAGCAGTATGGGTGCTGACTGCCTCTCGATCCTCCTGCTTCTGTGGGTCACATGCTTCCATTCCTCTGTTTCGTCAGGTGCAGTTCGAATTTCTTCTCTTTCTGAATCATGAAGAGATAATTCTGCTCTGTCTAAGAATTCTTCACCTTCCTTAATGATTTTCAAGGTAGTTAACCTCTCTTCTAGATTTCGCAACTTTTCCTCCAACAGGGACACAAGCTTGCATTTCTGGCATGTGAAGTTTGGCTTTTCCACTGGCAAGTCTGTGAACATGTAGCAGGATATGCAGCTCACCAAATGGCTCCTGGACTCTTCCATGTTCTTATTGTTAATGTTCTGAAAACAGTGAAAAAAGCTTAAAAAAAAGCTTCAAAATGCCTTCCGGCGCGCGGTTTACCGATGTCCTCTTTTCAGCTCCAACAGCCAAAATCCAGTGTTCTTTGAGCTCGCGGAGACTCTTCACTTACCCCAAAATGCAGTGGGAATATGCAAATTATCTCCTCAGGACTCCTCCCCTGGTTTACCGATGTCCTCTTTTCAGCTCCAACAGCCAAAATCCAGTGTTCTTTGAGCTCGCGGAGACTCTTCACTTACCCCAAAATGCAGTGGGAATATGCAAATTATCTCCTCAGGACTCCTCCCCTGGTTTACCGATGTCCTCTTTTCAGCTCCAACAGCCAAAATCCAGTGTTCTTTGAGCTCGCGGAGACTCTTCACTTACCCCAAAATGCAGTGGGAATATGCAAATTATCTCCTCAGGACTCCTCCCCTGGTTTACCGATGTCCTCTTTTCAGCTCCAACAGCCAAAATCCAGTGTTCTTTGAGCTCGCGGAGACTCTTCACTTACCCCAAAATGCAGTGGGAATATGCAAATTATCTCCTCAGGACTCCTCCCCTGGTTTAAAGCTGGGAAATTTGCATCATCTGTCCTTTCCTAACGATGATAGTGAACAAGCCATAACCCTAACTAATTAAGGCCTAAAACCTTGGTCAAAGTTATCTGAGCGCACAAATCTCCAAGGGTGCCAAAACTTTTGCATTGTCCCCTTTTAGAGATCATTTAATCTTCAGCTTGTTTAACTGTTCACAATAATAGTAATTTTGACCAGGGGTGGCAAAACTTTTACATGACACTGTAGTGTATTGCATTTAGCTCAAAAAGTTCTATTTTGGTCTCATCTGACCAGAGTACCTTATTCCACATGCAAGCTGTGTACCCTACATGGCTTTTTGCTAATGTCAAATGGGACTTCTTATGGCTTTCTTTCAAAAATGTCTTTCTTCGTGCCACTCTTCGATAAAGGCCAGATTTGTGGAGCATTTGACTAAAAGTTGTCATGTGGACATATTCTCCAACCAGAGCTATGAATTTTTGCATTTCCACCAGAGTACCTTGGGCCTCTTTGCTGCTTCTCTAATTAGTGCTCTCCATGCATGGAATGTCAGTCTAGGTGGACAGCCATGTCTTGGTAGGTTAACAGTTGTGCCATACTCCTTTAATTTTGGATGATGGATTGAACAGTGCTCTGTGAGATGTGCAGAGCTTGACCTATTTTTTTTTTAAATCTAATCCTGCTTTACTGTACTCCACAACTTTTTTCTTCACCTGTCTGGTGTGTTCCTTGGTCTTCATGGTGCTGTTTAATCCCTAGTGTTCTCAAACAAACATCTGAGGACTTCACAGAACAGCTGTAGTTATGCCGAGAATAAATCATATGCAAGTGGACCTAATTTATGTCACTTCTAGGAGCAATTGTTCACTCCGAATATTATTTAGGGGTTTCAGAACATAGGCGGCTGATTACAAATGCAAGTCACAATATTTCAGATTTAGATTTTTAACATAATTAGAAAACAATGTATCATTTACTTTACACTTTCTACATTTTTTAAATACTTGCTACTTTGTGTTGGTATATTGCATAAAATCCCAATAAAATATATTTAAAGAGTAACCGTCATTTTAATTTTTATTTCATAAATCCATAGTACATATGAAAATATGAAACTTTGTAAGAAATTTTATTAGCAAAATCTGCTTTTTTCTTATTCTGGACTGATCATTAATTTTCAAAATCCTCAATTCTCGAGTAAAATCTGTATTCAATGAAAACCGATTTTTACATTATTGAAATAGGAGATGACAGTTGCTACTGATGAGATTCTATGGAGAGGGGAGAGAAGAGCTAGAACCAGAGCTTCTCCCTTCTCCTACTACCCCTCCCATCTTATAGAATCGTATCAGCAACTGTCATCTCTTATTTCAATAAATGGAAAAATCTGTCTTCACTGAACACAGATTTTACCAGCGAATTTAAGATTTTTAAAATGAATGATCAGTCCAGGAGGAGAAAGAAGCTGATTTATCTGTTAAGGTATATTACAAAGTTGGTTATTTTCACTATTGATTTATGAAATAAAAAATAAACGATGGTTACTCTTATATTTGTGGATTTAATATGAAAAAAATGTGGAAAACTTAACAGGGAATGGATAATTTTTCAAGACACTGTAGAAAATGTATACAGAAACAGGAGGGAGGGTTAGGGAGCTGCAACTCTGAATCCAAACAGGGTGAAGATAATCCACTATAGGGTGCCGGTCCTGCTGGTGAGAATAGAAAGAAAACGAAAAGGAGAAAATCGGCACTCCAACAGGTAAAATATGAAAAAGATTTATTGGATCTTTTAATAAAGGGGAAAAATTTAAATTCTTACTTGTTTCTGGCGCTAGGGTTGCGTAAGAAACGAGTAAGAATTTAAAATGTTTCCCCTTTTTTAAATGAACCAATAAAGTTTTTTCATATATTACCTGCTGGAGTGCCAATTTTCTCCTTTTCATTTTCTTAAAAAATGTATAAGGTACAGTAAAGAAAAAAACGTATAATAATAAATTAACTTTCACAACCATTGCTTTCAAATCTGAGTTTCAAAAGAACATTTTATCTGCATATTATCAATTTGCTGCATACTATGAGTTTCATATGTAGATAGTTGAAAGCAATTATTTTTTAACTCGTACACACATGAATTGCAGAGTATTCATTTTGGAATATGGGTGAATCTAATATAGACAAACTTTTGTTTTACAATTAAGACATTTGTACAAATTCCTCTGTAATCTGTTATGCAGTTATGTAGGGCATGAACATCTGGAAATTCTTTGACTAACTAAAGCTAATTAAAGTATTTATCAATATAACTCTTTTTATAATTGAGATGTTCTTGTAAAGTGAAAAAACAGCTGTTGTATGATGCTTTAGAACTGAAGTGCTGCTCTTGGCATGGACACTGCTGCTCTTATATATGGTACATGACTGTATTCACTGTCCAACCTCCTTTTTGTGTCTAAAGCACATATTCAACAGGTTTTTAAATGTCACAGTACAAAATAACAAAGCTGCTATAAAATTAAGCAAACTTATTGACCTTTTGTTTCTGCAAAGTTCATCTTAATTTTTCATGTAATCACACATATTTGTGATGAAAAACATAAATTATTCTGCAATACAATACTTAATATCAACTGAGTGGACGTCCAGGCTTGAGATTGAAGTCTGCAGTCACTCTATGTAACTGCAGACTTGTGAATACCCACAGTGCTTACTGTACACGCTGTAAGAATTCTCCAGTGCTAGCGCCGGGAGCAGCCATGTGCGTAACCACAAGTATGAGATTTACATACATGTGGTCATGTGCCGCCTAGACATGCATATCTTTGCTCCATACAAATAAACTGAGTGAAACTGAACAAGTCTAGTCAGAATGTGGCCTAAATTATGCAAATCACACACTTGTAGACACATGACAGCCCGCAAAAAGAAATTGCAGATTTGAACCCTAAGCCTAGACAATTTATGTCAATTTTCCATCCAAATAACACTTGAAAAAATATAATTATTGAAAAATAAGCATTGACTTCAATAGGTAGTCAAAGAGATATTTTTCTAGCCTGTCTCAATATTATCATTAGCACCATTTATTAATTTGAGATCAGAAATTAGTTATATGATCATAAAATTTTTTACACTTTGACCATTTAAGTTGATAAACGATTTTCGTTTTAAAGTGAAATTACTCTACTTCTTTTCACTTCATGACCGTGCACTTTTCCGTTTTTGAGCTTTGCTTTTTCCTCCCCTTATTCCAAGAGCCATAACTTTTTTATTTTTCCGTCCCCATCCGTATTTTGCGGATGAGTTGTAATTATGAATGACACATTTTATCATGTGATGCACTGGAAAGCAGAAAAAAATTCCAAGTGCATTGAAATTGCAAAAACAAGTGCAATTCCACAGTTGTTTTTAGTCTTTTCATTTACCATGTTCACTATATGGTAAAACGGACCGGGCAATATGATTCTCCAGGTCAGTACAAATATGAAGATACCAAACATGTGTAGGGTTTTTTATTTAAGTGGTGAGAAATAGTGTTGAGCGAACATGCTCGACACTGCTCGGTACTCGCCCGAGCATCACGCTACTCAGGATGTTCGGCGAGCACCGAGCATTTCCGGGTTACTCGGGCGGGAGCTCGGGTCTCCGCCCTGCATGTTTGGCGCTCTTTACAGAGCCAAGGAACATGCAGGGATTGCCAGCCAGTCACTGTAATGCTGCAGCCATGTTGGTTGTGGGCATTACAGTGATTGGCTGGCCGCACAGCGTCACCTCGAGTATTTAAAACCGGGCGCCGCCATCTTGGACACAGTCGCTCCAGATTAGACAGTGTAGGGACAGCGCTGCTGATTTAGGGAGAGACATAAACTGCGAAATAGTTAGTGTAGGTTCTGTAAAGGCTGCCAGAACAAACAAACAGTCCTTTTCAGGACTAATATCCATCCCAGATACCAGGCAGGCAGGCTGTATAGGAGACACAGTGGTTATACCAGCAAATGCTGCATTACAGTCATGTGTGCTCCTGTTGCTGAAATTGCTGGACTCAGCACCAGGTGTCGGGGGCCAGGAAATATCCTTTTTTTTTCATCTAAATCCTCCTTTTTTTTTCCTCCTTCACACTGTACAAATACCCGTCTTATTAACCTTTTGGTGTCCCCCCCCCCAAAAAAAAAGCGTGTCTCTGATCTTTCAGACACAAATATAACTGTTGAAAACAGTCTGGTGTAGGCTAGAGAAACAGAAGTGTTGTTTTGCACTTCCACGGTTCAAACCTCTGTATTATCCATTTTGGCCATTTGTATCTAAAAAAAAACAGTTTGAGTGTGTCGCTCACTGTTCAGCCGCAAATATCTCTATTTAAAAAAGTGTGGTATATCCCAGTAAACAATAACTGTGGTTTTGCCATCCCACGGTAAAAAATCTCTATTATTCAGCTTTTGGTAGTTTTTTCCGTAAAGAAAAACAGTAGTGTCTCCTGACTGTTGTGACAGAAAAATATATCTGTTGAAAATAGTCTTGTGTAGGCCCGACATCCCAGTGTGGTTTCGCAGTTCCATGGGTAAAATCGCTGTACTATTTAGTTTTGGGCCTTTGGTATCTAAAAAAAAAAGCAGTTTGAGTGTTTCGCTCACTGTTCAGCCGCAAATATCTCTATTTAAAAAAGTGTGGTATACCCCAGTAAACAATAACTGTGGTTTTGCCATCCCACGGTAAAAAATCTCTATTATTCAGCTTTTGGTAGTTTTTTCCGTAATGAAAAACAGTAGTGTCTCCTGACTGTTGTGACACAAAAATATATCTGTTGAAAATAGTCTTGTGTAGGCCCGACATCCCAGTATGGTTTCGCAGTTCCATGGGTTAAATCGCTGTACTATCCAGTTTTGGGCCTTTGGTATCTAAAAAAAAAGCAGTTTGAGTGTGTCGCTCACTGTTCAGCCGCAAATATCTCTATTTAAAAAAGTGTGGTATACCCCAGTAAACAATAACTGTGGTTTTCCTCTTCCACGGTTCTAATCTACTCTTTATTACCCTTTTTCCATTGATAGTGCAAGTGTAAGCTATTTTACTTCATTTACAAGGGGCAAGGCGCGTGGCAAGGGACGTGGAAGTGGACGTTCTGGTGATGGTTCGTGCAGAGGACGGGGCCATGGCCAAGGTGAAAATGTGCCACAACCAACAGCCACATCTTCTCGCTCCCACTTCTTGACCGAATTACTAGGGAAGCACAGAACAAAACCAGTATTGAGAACTGATCAGTGTGAACAGGTTATTAATTGGATAGCAGATAATACTTCCAGTTACCTGGGCACCACCACCTCCGGTCTGTCTTCCACACGGTCAACTCTTAGTAGCCATGAGTCTCGACCGCATACTCCTCCTCACCCTGATGCTCCTTCCTTCCACCATGCCGAGTGTCGTCAGACAGCAAGTGGTCCCACACTTGGACACTCTGAAGAGCTGTTTACTGGTCCATTTCCATATTTGGGCCCCTCGCCTGATACGCTTGAAGTGGTGGAAGAGGAGATCCCATGTTGCGATGCCCAAATATTTGAACAGCCACGGCCACAGGAAGTCGACTTTGGCAATCTGTCACAAGAGGTGGACGATGACGAGACACAATTGCCAGGAAGTGAGGAGGAGGATCGTGGTGCACAAGTGGAAGAGAAGGAGGTGGTGGATGATCTAGTAACTGACCCAATGTGGAAGGAGGACATGCAGAGTGAGGCCAGAAGCACACAGGAGGAGGGAGGCAGAGTACCCCAACAGGCAGGGAGAAGCAGTGTGGTGGCCGCAGACAGAAGGCAGGCAACCGTTCCCCGTAACACCAACACGAGGGACATTGCCAGTACAAGCGGTAGGTCTTCCAGAGTCTGGAATTTTTTTAAAGACTCTGCTGATAACCCAAAAAAGGCCATATGTTCCACCTGCCATGCCAGCATCAGCAGGGGTGACAAAACTACCAGCCTGACCACCACCAGCATGATCAGGCACATGGCAGCAAAGCACCCGACTTTGTGGGGCGAAACCCAGGGTCCACGACCAGTGTCAGCGGGTGTCACCACTGCTTCTTCCACTGTTGTGCGTGCAATAGAACCCCCTGTTGTGTGTGCAAGGCAATACCCTGTCCATACTGCATTTAAAGATGCCCTCTCCTCTCAGTCTTCACTTGCTATGGCAGTTTCTCAAGAAACAGCATCAACGTCCACGTCCACGTCCCACTGCAGCGTTCAATTGTCCATATTCTAGACCTTTGAACGAAAGCGGAAATTCGCAGCTAACGCCCCACAGGCCACAGTCCTAAATTCGCACATTTCATGACTGCTTGCGTTGGAAATGCTGCCTTTTAGGCTGGTGGAGACGGAATCCTTCCGCAATCTTATGGCGGTGGCCGTCCCTCGGTACTCGGTCCCCAGCCGACACTATTTTGCCCGGTGTGCCATCCCCGCACTACACAAGCACGTGTCCCAAAGCATCTGCCATGCCCTCAACAACGCAGTTACTGGGAGAGTCCACCTGACAACGGACACGTGGACAAGTGCTTGTGGCCAAGGATGGTACATCTCTCTGACGGCACACTGGGTAAACATAGTGGAAGCCGGGACCCAGTCGGACCTTGGGACGGAACACATCCTCCCCACACCGAGGATTGCGGGCCCTATGTCTGTCAGAGTTGCCCCCACAGTGTACAGCTCCTGCGCATCCTCCTCCTCCTCCTCATGTTCAGCCTCCATCTCAGATATCACCACATCAGTTACAAGCTGGAAGCATTGCAGTACTGCCTCCGCCAAGCGGCAACAGGCTGTGCTGAAACTCATAAGCTTAGGTGATAAACCTCACACTGCTTGTGAGATGTGGACAGCTGTGAAAGAGCAGGCAAATCTGTGGCTGAGACCGCTGAACCTACATCCCGGCATGGTCGTGTGTGACAATGGCCGTAACCTGGTGGCGGCTCTGAGGCGAGGTGAGATCACACACGTACCATGCCTGGCTCATGTGCTTAACCTCGTGGTTCAGTGGTTTCTTAAATCGTACCCCGAGTTGCCAGATCTGCTCGTGAAAGTACGCCGCCTGTCAGCTCATTTTCGCAAGTCGGCTACAGCTTCCGCCGCCCTTGCTGTGTTGCAGCAGCATTTGCAGCTTCCGGCACACCGACTGGTGTGTGATGTCCCCACACGTTGGAACTGTTCCCTCCACATGTTGCAAAGGATTTGTGAGCAGAAGAGAGCAGTTGTGGAGTACCAGCTGCAACAAGGCCGTCGATATTCAGGTCAGACTCCACACATAAGACCTCAGGAGTGGACCTGGATGTCTGACATATGTACCATCCTGACAAACTTTGAGGAGGCCACCAAGATGGTGAGTGGCGATGATGCCATTATTAGTGTCAGCATCCCACTTGTCTGTCTTTTGCAACGCTCTCTGCAGAGAATTAAAGAGGAGGCATTGCAGCCAGAGTATGATGAGATGGATCAAGAAGCCGTAGCGGGCGATTACACACAGCCCAGCCTCATCTCATCCCAACGTGCATTGTGGGACAATGAGGGAGAGGAGGAGGAGGAGGAGGAGGAAGAACAGGAGCTGCTATCATGCATTGTAGACGGTAGTACCTGTACAAGTGTCATACCGTCGGTTCAGCGTGGGTGGCCTGAGGACATGGGGGAGGAGAAAGAGGAGGAGGAGGAGGAGAGCATGGTCAGTCATCATCTTGGTGAGGACACGGAAATCTTGCCCGTTACCAGTCTGGCACGCATGGCTGACTTTATGTTACGCTGCCTTAACCGTGACCCTCGCATTGTCAAAATGTTGGGTGACAGTCATTACTGGTTGGTGACACTTGTAGACCCCCGCTACAAGGAGAACTTTCACTCTCTTATTCCTGAGGTGCAGAGGTCTACAAAAATGGGGCAGTACCAGAAGGCCCTTGCTGCAGAACTCTTAAAAAAATTCCCATCTGAGCACGCTAGCGGCAGAGGTCACAGTTCGTTGTCCAACCAAGGCGTACAGACGAGAGAGATGCAACTCCAATCCAGCAGAGGCAGGGGAACACTGTCAACGTTCTGGGACAGTTTTCTGACACCCGCCCAGCTTACAGGCCCTGAGGCGCGGGGTACTCTCACAAGGAGTGGAAAGTTTCAAAAGATGGTGAGGGAGTACCTTACCGACTGTACCAGCATCCTCTGTGATTCCTCTGTGCCTTTTAATTATTGGGTATCCAAGCTGGACACTTGGAATGAACTCGCTCTGTACGCCTTGGAGGTCCTGGCCTGCCCTGCCGCTAGCGTGTTATCGGAGCGTGTTTTTAGTGCCGCTGGGGGAATTATAACTGATAAGTGCACTCGCCTGTCAACTGACAATGCTGACAAGCTGACCCTTATCAAAATGAACAAGGGCTGGATTGGGCCAGACTTCTCATCACCACCAAATGACAGCAGAGTAACATAAAGTCAAATCCACTGTGTTATTTCGGGAGGTGTATTCACATGCACCGCTTCACACCCACACATTGGTATACGCTTCCTCGTTTTGGCTGTTTTATCTTCTTCTCCTTATCCTCAGCCTCCACCACCACTATACCACCAGGGTGCCAGCATTGCAAGTTCCTCCGTCCTTATTTTTGGCAGCTTTTGCTTGCAAGGTATAAGCAAATACTATGGGACACCCACTCCCCAATAATGGGACTTATGTTTGTAATATGCTGTACTGCATGGCTCTTGTAAGGGGCATTGCAAGTTGCTCCGTCCTAATTTTTAGCAGCTTTTGCTTGGAAAGCATAAGCAAATACCATGGGAGACCCACTCCCCAATAATGGGACTTATGTTTGTAATATGCTGTACTGCATGGCTCTTGTAAGGGGCATTGCAAGTTGCTCCGTCCTAATTTTTGGCAGCTTTTGCTTGCAAGGCATAAGCAAATTCTATGGGACACCCACTCCCCAATAATGAGACTTATGTTTGTAATATGCTGTACTGCATGGCTCTTGTAAGGGGCATTGCAAGTTGCTCCGTCCTAATTTTTAGCAGCTTTTGCTTGGAAAGCATAAGCAAATACCATGGGAGACCCACTCCCCAATAATGGGACTTATGTTTGTAATATGCTGTACTGCATGGCTCTTGTAAGGGGCATTGCAAGTTGCTCCGTCCTAATTTTTGGCAGCTTTTGCTTGCAAAGCATAAGCAAATACTATGGAACACCCACTCCCCAATAATGGGACTTATGTTTGTAATATGCTGCACTGCATGGCTCTTGTAAGGGGCATTGCAAGTTGCTCCGTCCTAATTTTTGGCAGCTTTTGCTTGTAAAGCATAAGCAAATACTATGGGAGACCCACTCCCCTATAATGGGACTTATGTTTGTAATATGCTTTACTGCATGGCTCTTGTAAGGGGCATTGCAAGTTGCTCCGTCCTAATTTTTGGCAGCTTTTGCTTGCAAAGCATAAGCAAATACTATGGGAGACCCACTCCCCTATAATGGGACTTATGTTTGTAATATGCTGTACTGCATGGCTCTTGTAAGGGGCATTGCAAGTTGCTCCGTCCTAATTTTTGGCAGCTTTTGCTTGCAAGGCATAAGCAAATACTATGGGAGACCCACTCCCCAATAATGGGACTTATGTTTGTAATATGCTGTACTGCATGTGACGCGGCCCCTGGGCCGTGTGTACACGTGTGTGGGATACCCGGTGCCGGGTCTCTGGGGTCTGTAGTCTCCGTGGCGGTGACCCGGTCCCGTGGCTCAGGCTGGTCAAACCAGTGGCAGTCTTTCTTAGGTTTTGAGGTTAATTGTCTGACTGCGCCACCCGTGGATTGCGGTCAGGGAGTACCACCGCTGCGAGGCAGACCGCTGAGGCTGGTGTTGTGTGCGCAGCAGAGAATGGGATAACGCCCCACGAGAGGAGTATAGCCTCAGGGCAGTGAGTGTGGATGATGGGCGTGATGGTGCACGAGCGCAGCAAGAGCGACTCAGAGTCTTTGCAGTGCAGTTCAGGGTCTTTATTGATGATTATAAGGTAGACCCTCCCGGGAGTACTGGCTAGCATAAGAGGCCTGGTCAGTCTGTGAGCAAGCAGGAGTTCCCCTTGCCAGGTGGAATTGTAGGCCTCCCCATCTGTCTGCACTCTTCCTGGCTACCTTGCTGTAAGCGGGTAGAAGTAGCCCACGTCCCTGAGTGTACCGTGTAGTGCTCACCCGTATGGCTGGTGACTTGGGGCCTCCTGTTAGCCTCCGCTCCACGACGGCGGTGCTGGTCCCTTGCTTGTGACTGAGCCTCCGGGCTTCTATGGCCAGAGGACCTGAAATCCCCTGCTGGCTGGTTTCTGCTGCTGGATATATAAGTCCTCACAGCCTCGGACTCCTGTGTCCGGTTCCTATTGTCTTCTGCCAGGGCGAGCTCTGCTCAGCTTCCAGCCCCTGGTCTTTATCTCCTAGCTCCTACAGAGCTCCTTGCTGTTACTTTTCCTTGCTCTCACTCTGACTCTAACTGTTCTCTGTTCTCTGACTCACTCAACCCCGCCCCAGATCCAGTTTATAAGGGCAGAATTCTCCCCTCCCAGGACTGGGGCAGGAGGATGTTGCATGTTTAAGGGATCCTGACCAGGAAACCTCCCACTTGCTCTCCGACGTAATATCTCTATTACTGTGGTGACCAGACCCCTGGGGTGCCACACATGGCTCTTGTAAGGGGCATTGCAGTTCCTCATAATTTTTGGAAAGCCTTCTATTCACTGCTTAGGCCAACAGTGCACAGGAGACCCAGTTGCTATAAATGGAAAAAAAGGTTTAGTTAACGCCCTCTGACCTCCATGTCATTTTCAAGGGGCATTGGAGTGCCTCGAAATTTTTGGTAGGCATTGCACTCACTGTATGCCCTATAACTGTGTAGCCGAACCGCTCCTTTTGTTACAGAAACATATCCTACAAGACATATCTGGTTGACTGGCCTGATATTGATGTGAATGGTCCCTGTTCCTCCTGCTCTTTCTCCTTTGCCACTACCTCATCCATCATTTATCACCTGAAGCTTTGTTTTAATGGGAGTCATAGAACTTGGATAGTAGCAGGAAATCATCCAGCAATCCTCGGAGGAGGTAGGATATGCGCCAAAACGCTGACCACCTCAGGCCTAGTCGCTACTACATACATGCGCTTGCATTACAACAAAACAAAGCAGATGCTAACTTCTATCATCCTCATCATGCTCCTCACCTTGGCACTCTCAACTCCCCTGATGGAGAAGCCAGGGCCCACTGGAGGAGTCTGATAGTCCGGTGGGCTCTGCCAATGCTGCCCTAAAGCAGGCCAGGCTAAGAAAAGTGTGGGAAAGGTTACCGGGACAAATAGGGGTGGCTGGGGACCGAGTATGGACACCCGGCCACCCCCATGGAGGCTGAGGAGCAAGCGGGGACACCCGGCCACCAGGCGGCTGAGAACTGAGTATGGATACCAGGCCGCCGACACAGCCATGGCGTGGTGGCCAGATTCCACCTCCACATGCCTAAAAGGCCCAATTTAAAGTGCAAGCAAGCAAGCAGTATGGTATTGCAGCCTGGGGGTGGGTGGGTGGCAGGCTGCATACTTGCGCTTCCATTGCAAGGAATGGGAGAGGTACAATTGAACACTGCCCTGGGACAAGGACTTGAAAGGGGATAGTTGCAACTCTGCAATGACAGGTGCAAGGTGGGAGGCATCTTCGCATGTACCATGAACAGGGGTTTGGAATGCACACACTACAGCGGAATAGGCTCTCCTTCCCACTAAATGCACTGGGGAGGGCACAGGTAATGTTTTAGTATACGCGCTTAATCTTATGTATAAGGCACACCAGGACAAATAGGGGCGGCTGGGGACTGAGTATGGATACCTCGCTGCCGAAGCAGCCATGAGCTAGTGGCCAGCTTCGGCCTCCTCCAAACTAAAAGGCCCCATTTCAAGTGCAAGCTAGCAGTATGGATTTGCAGTCTGGGGGTGGGTGGGTGTCAGGCTGCACACTTACACTTGCATTAAAATAAAACATAGCAGATGCTAACTTCTGTCACCATCATCATGCTACTCACCTTGGCACTCTCAACTCCACCGATGGAGAAGTCAGGGCCCACCGGAGGAGTCTGGTTCTCTGGTGGGCTAGTCCAATGCTGCCTAAAGCAGGCCGGGCTAAGAAAAGTGTGTGGGGGGATGTTCCAAGGAGAAATAGGGGCGACTGGGGACCGTTTATGGACAACTGGCTGCCCCCGGGCGGCTGGGGACTGAGTATGGATTCCAGGCCGCCAACACAGCCATGACGTGGTGGCCAGATTCCACCTCCACATGCCTAAAAGGCCCAATTTCAAGTTCAAGCAAGCAAGCAGTATGGTATTGCAGCCTGGGGGTGGGTGAGTGGCAGGCTGCATACTTGCGCTTGTATTGCAAGAAATGGGGGAGGTACAATTGAACACTGCCCTGGGACTAGAACTTGCATGGGGATAGTTGCAAGTCTGCATCTTCTGATGCGGTAAGGATCACTTATGATGGGCACACTTTTAGACAGTGACCTGGGAGTCAGAGATGCTTCCAGGGGTCTTCCCCATGCTGTTCCCAAGTCTTTTCAGCACTTTCTGCATGTGTCACACAGCACATGGCCAGATAAGGTTGTAAAATGTTAAAATGACATTTCCCGGTGAATGCATTTGTCATAGTTGAAAGCAATACAAAAGTGCAAAAACGCATAAAAAATGCTACTTGTGAACATAGCCGAAGGTGTGGAGGAGTATTTTTATTTTTGGTCATTTATTTTAACTTATACACAAGTCTTTTCCCTGGAAAGGATGTTCCTTAACATATTTCACAGGAAAAAAGTTTCACTTTCGTTTTTGAACGTTTTATTGTGATTCCGTAAAAGTGGCTTAATACCTCTGACCACGTTGTTGACAGCAGTGACCTGGGGGTCAGAAATGCTTCCTGGGGCGATCCCCATGCTGTCCCCATGTCATTTGAGCACTGTCACTATCGTTTTGGGCACTTGTTAGGCTTTTAAAAGACTGCCGGGGGTGCCACCGCAAAAATGCTCGAGTCTCCCATAGACTAACATTGGGCTCGTTGCTCGGGTCGAGCACCCGAGTATCACGGCGAGCTCGGCCCGAGCTTCGAGCACCCGTCATTTTAGTGCTCGCTCAACTCTACTGAGAAACAATTCGGAAATTTGTAAGAAACATTTTTTTTCTTTATGTCTCCATTTTCCGAGACCTGTAGCATTCTAATTTTTCTGGATATGGGGCTATGTGAGGGCTTATTTTTTGTGCCCTGTGCTGACAATTTTAATGATACCATTTTGGGGTAGATACGATGTTTTGATCGCCTCTTATTGCATTTTATTGCATAGCTACGCTGGCCATAAAAATGTAATTCTGAAGTTTTGTTTTTTTTCTCATTACATCGTTTACCGATTGGATACATTTATTTTACATTTTGATAGATCGGACTTTTCTGAACGCGGCGATACCAAATATGTGTATTTTTTTAATTTATTTATTTTTAATGTGGCAAAAGGGGGGTGATTTGAACTTTTGTGTTTTGTTTATTTTTTAGATATTTTTAAAAACTTGTATTTTTTTACTGAATTTAATAGTCCCCTTAGGAGAGAGACTTAAAGTTACAATCACTTGCGGTATACATATCAGTGCTTCAGCATTGTTATGTTTAGCAGAAATCATGATCTCTTATGAACGTCGGCCAAGATCTCCTCTGAAACCTAGTTGTCATGATAACCCATCGGCACCCCACAATCACATGACAAAAGTGTTATAGATTAAATGGGTTTTCCCAGAATAGAGGAAAAATACATAACACAAATATTTTTTTATTATAAATAAATTCCTAAATATATTAACATCAGTGAGCAATTTCCATTCATATTGTATAGGGAAATAATCACTATAAAATTAAAAGAATTCTAGGACAGGTCAGTTGCCTGCCTGTGAGCATGTACAGTAGGAAGCCATGCTGCTGTGACCTGGAAATAAATTGACAGAATTTGGTATATGTTATTTCCAGCTCACAGCAGCCTTTCAGCATTCGGAAAGACAGGATGGACAAAAGTGTGAGCAGCCTTTTCTTCAGTACCTCTATTATCTCCAGTATTAGATCAGAAAGTTATAGTGATGAGCAGTGTGAACAGCCTTTTCTTACCCCTGGTATCTACCATTTTAGATCAGAAAGACAGGAAAGACAGCAGTGTGAGTGGACTCTTATCCTCAGTATTCTTGATATCTCCAGTAATCTATCAGAAAGACATGTTAGTCAGAAGTGTGAGCAGCTTATTCTTACTTCAACAGCCCAGGAATCTATAATATTAGATCATAAATACAGGGTGCCCAGCAGTGTGAGCGACTTCTTATCCTCAGCACTACTGATATCTTCAGTAAAAACCCAAAAAGAGAAACCATACACACTGGTCATACACACTAAAATAAAGAACTAGTCAACAATGATGTTAGATTAAAAAACCTTTAATCAAAGTCCATTGTTCTAGGTGGCACTGAAACAAAATTGCACACGGATATAAGAACAACTAAAATAAGAGGACTTGGTAGTGCATCAATATTCAATATCCATAATTAATAAGAAGCCAGATTACACCATAATTGCACAAGATATGCCTATATATATATATATATATATATATATATATATACTCTATTTTATATGCTTTGACTCAAAGTAAATTGCAGCTCTGTCATTGTATAGCGTCATAGGCAAGATGCTACCAAAAAACCTCATCATATGATTGTTATGGATACACATAAATGCTCAAAGAGAAAAGAGCATGCATAGTAAAAAGAGAGAGGTATGTATAAGACATTAATGTATGTCGATGTATAAGCTTGCCACATTAGTCAAAGGCTACAAATATGCACTGCATGGAAGGAAATCTCAGTACCTGGTGGTCCCTGGCTCTGTGTGATGCACGCCAACCCCGACGCGCATTTTGGCACACCTTCATCAGGGGTATATAAAATATCTTCAGTATTAGATCAGAAAGACAGGGTGAACAGCAGTGTGAGCAGCCTCTTCTTACCTCAACACCCCTGTTATCTCTAGTACTAGATTAGAAAAACAGAGCATACAGCAGAGTGAGCAGTTTCTTAATACCTCAGCACTCTGGTATTTCCAATATTACACTGTGCTCCAAATTATTATGCAAATAATATTTTCTCAGATTTTCCCAAATTACCTATATGAATTGCAGTCATTGTAATTTTCCAGTCAAATAACTCTTAGAGTACAATTGAAAGGTTTTTGTACAAACTGCCTATGATAACAGTATATTTTTAAAAATATAAAAAACTCAAACTGCACTCAAAATGCATGTTCCAAATTATTATGCATAGCAGAGTTTTCAACCTTTTCATTTTAATAAAGAACAAAAAAATGGTCATTTTTTAAATTATAAGCATTAGCAGGTTATTACAAACTGAAATCAAACAGTTTTCAACTCAAAACTTTATTCTAGGTGATGTTACATTTGCACATAGGACCCCTTGTTCGAAATGAGCTTCTGAACTCTCTCGTCCATTGAATTTGTCAGGTTTTGGATGGTTTCTGCTTTAATTGTTTTGCATGAGGACAGAATACCCTCCCAGAGCTGTTGCTTAGAAGTGAACTGCCTCCCGCCATCATAGACACTCCTTTTGATGATGCTCCAGAGGTTCTCAATGGGGTTGAGGTCAGGGGAGCATGGGTGCCACACCATAAGTTTGTCCCCTTTTATGCCCATAGCAGCCAGAGATGCAGATGTGTTATGTGCAGCATGAGACGGGGCATTATCATGTATGAAATGATCTCGATGGTCCAGATGGATGGAGTGGAGGATGGCTGGTTGATGGACACCCCATGCAAACACAGCTACGGCGCTAACAAGGAGGAGGTGGAGTAATGTTTTGGGCTGGAATCATGGGGAGAGAGATTGTCGGCCCTTTTAGGATCCCTGAAGGGGTAAAGATGAACTTCATAATGTATGTTGAGCTTCTCAAACAGCACTTCCTTCCATGGTTCAAGAAGAAGAACCGTGCATTCCGCAGCAAGATCATTTTCTTGCATGATAATGCCCCATCTCATGCTGCACATAACACATCTGCATCTCTGGCTGCTATGGGCATAAAAGGGGACAAACTTATGGTGTAGCACCCATGCTCCCCTGACCTCAACCCCATTGAGAACCTCTGGAGCATCATCAAAAGTAGTGTCTATGATGGCGGGAGGCAGTTCACATCTAAGCAACAGCTCTGGGAGGGTATTCTGTCCTCATGCAAAACAATTAAAGCAGAAACTATCCAAAACCTGACAAATTCAATGGACGAGAGAGTTCAGAAGCTCCTTTCGAACAAGGGGTCCTATGTGCAAATGTAACATCACCTATAATAAAGTTTTGAGTTAAAAACTGTTTGATTTCAGTTTTAATAACCTGCTAATGCTTATAATTTAAAAAATGACCATTTTTTTGTTCTTTATTAAAATGAAAAGGTTGAAAACTCTGCTGTGCATAATAATTTGGAACATGCATTTTGAGTGCAGTTTGAGTTTTTTATTTTTTTAAAAATGTACTGCTATCATAGGCAGTTTGTGCAAAAACCTTTCAATTGTACTCTAATAGTTATTTGACTGGAAAATTACAATGACTGCAATTCATATAGGTATTTTGGGAAAATCTGAGAAAATATTATTTGCATAATAATTTGGAACACAATGTATAGCAGACAGACAAGGTGGACAGCAGTGTGAGTGGCTACAGTGGGGAAAAAAAGTCCTTCGAAAGCTCTTTGGTCTTCACCATAGTGGAGTTTGGAGTGTGACTGTTTGAGGTTGCAGACAGGTGTCTTTTAAACTGATAACAAGTTCAAATAGGTGCCAGTACTACAGGTAATGAGTGGAGTGCAGAGGAGCCTCTTACTGAAGAAGAATATGTGAGAGCCAGAAGCCTTGCTTGTTTGTAGGTGACCAAATACTTATTTCACCAAAATTTGAAAAAAATTTCTTTCCAAATCAGACAATGTGATTTTCTGGATTTGTTTTCTCATTTTGTCTCTCATAGTTGCTGTTTACCTATGATGTCAATTACAGGCCTCTCTCATCTTTTTAAGTGGGAGAACTTGCACAATTGGTGGCTGACTAAATACTTTTTTCCCCCACTGTATTCTTACTTCAGCACTCCTGTTTAGTGATGAGTGAGCATGTTCAGTTAACCGTTTCGGCGAGTATGCTCAGGCGAGTACCGAGTATCTTCAGCGTACTCGGTGATATGTTTGAATCACTCCCATGTGCATGATTTGCGACTGTTTGACAGCTTTAATACATGTGAGGAATGCTTAAGAAGCAAGCATTCCTCACAAGTATTAAAGCTATCAAACAGTCGTAAATCATGCACACGGGAGTGATTCAAACACATCACCGAGTACGCTCAAGATACTCGGTACTCGCCAGAGTATACTCGCCGAAAGGGTTAACTAAACATAATCGGTCATCACTACTCCTGTTATCTCCAATATTAAATAAGAAAAATAATGTGGAACGCAGTGTGAGCAGCCGCTTCTTACCTCCACACCTCTGGTATCTCCAGTATTAGATCATAAAGATAGGATGGACAGCAGTGTGAGCAACCTCTTCTTACCTGTGTTTTCTCAAACTGTACATGTTTTTCAGCTGAAAATTTTTGCTAATGAAGAAATAACTGATAAACAGTAATAAAAACATGAGAACCAAATGACTTAACTATGTTGCAATGGGCAGAATAATATAGATATAAAGAGCCTGTAATTAGAGATGAGCGGTGTTCGACTAGAACTGTTCGCCAATCTCAAATTCGAGCTGTTTTGGGCGGTGTTCGAGTTGTTCGACGAACCCGAACGATTTGCAAAAAATTCGGCTGTTCGAGGTTATGTTCGATAACTGTTCGTGCACCAAAAGCGTGTCCTGCATGGATTGTCTGCCACTCACTGTAATGCCACAGCCATGGTGGTTGTGGCATTACAGTGATTGCCCAAATCGATGGGAACAGTGCCAACAGTGAAACATGAAAAGCCGGCAATTCAGCAGCGGCATACACCTGTACCCGACAATTTAGAACCGAAAGAATAGAGCTTCACACATAGATTAGATAGATATAAACATGTCAGCCACATATATACGAAGTACAGTGAAAGTGCTGCTTACTGTACTTGTCATTTAGCGTAAAGGATTTATCAAAAAAAATAATAGTGTTTTCATGCACCGTCTCTTTAAAAAAGCCGTCCGGCAATTCAGCAGCGGTACCCGACAATTTATAACAGACAGAATAGAGCTTCACACATAGATTAGATAGATAGAAACATGTCAGCCACATATATAAGAAGTACAGTGATAGTGTTGATTACTGTACCTGTCATTTAGTGTTAAAATAAAGGATTTATTATTAAAAAAATTGGCGTGGGGTTCCCCTTAATTTTAGGCTCTAGCGGAGGTTAAGCAGACGGCTGGGGCAGATGTTTGAAGCCTGGGAAGGGGGTAATACCCACGGAGCTTCCCAGGCTACTAATATCAGCCCCCAGCTGAATACATAGCCTTTACTAGCTATTAAAATGGGGGACCCCCCCAAAAAAATGACGTGGGGTCCCCCCTAATTTAATAGCTAGCAAAGGCTAGGCAGACAGCTGGGGGCTGATATTAATAGCCCAGGAAGGGAGCCATGAATATTGGCCCCCTCCCAGGCTAGAAACACCAGCCGTCAGCCGCCCCAGAAATGGCGCATCCATAGGATGCGCCAATTCTGGCACTTAGCCTCGCTCTTCCACGCTGCCCTGGTGCGGTGGCAGGGGGTAATAGGGTTGGGGTTGATGTCAGCTTATAATGCCAGCTGACATCAAGCCCAGGTTAGTAATGGAGAGGCGTCTATAAGACACCCCCATTACTAACCCCATAGTCAAAGTTAAAAAAAACACAAACACCCAGAATAAAGTCCTTTAATTGAAATAAAGACACAATCCTTTATTGTTCTAAATTAAACCATACTTACCGTCACGCCCATTCCAGCTGAAGCCAACGATCTCCTGCAATAAAAGAAAAATAACAAAGCAACCTCATCCTTACCTTTCCATGGTTCCCACGACAGCTTCAGCTCTGCTACATCGAGATGACAGGCTGGACCGCAGCAGAACGCTGCCATCCAGCCTCTCATCCCGCAGACACTGAGAAGCGCAGGCTTGCTTGCGCTGCTCAGCGTCTCTCTGTGACGACATCCAGATGAGCCGAGTTCATGTCCAATGAACTCGGCTCACCTCATGCACGTCACTGACAGCGTGGGAAAATTCTCACGCTGAAGCGGTGAGTGCAGGAGAATTCTCCCACGCTGTCAGTGACGTGCATAAGGTGAGCTCATGTCCAATGAACTCAGCTCACCTCCTGCACGTCACTGACAGCGTGGGAGAATTCTCCTGCACTCAGCGCTTCAGCGTGAGAATTCTCCCACGCTGAAGCGCTGAGTGCAGGAGAATTTTCCCACGCTGTCAGTGACGTGCATAAGGTGAGCTCATGTCCAATGAACTCAGCTCACCTCCTGCACGTCACTGACAGCGTGGGAGAATTCTCCTGCACTCAGCGCTTCAGCGTGAGAATTCTCCCACGCTGAAGCGCTGAGTGCAGGAGAATTTTCCCACGCTGTCAGTGACGTGGATAAGGTGAGCTCATGTCCAATGAACTCAGCTCACCTCCTGCACGTCACTGACAGCGTGGGAGAATTCTCCTGCACTCAGCGCTTCAGTGTGAGAATTCTCCCACGCTGAAGCGCTGAGTGCAGGAGAATTTTCCCACGCTGTCAGTGACGTGCATGAGGTGAGCCGAGTTCATTGGACATTAACTCGGCTCATCTGGATGCCCTCACAGAGAGACACTGTGGAGCGCAAGCAAGCCTGCGCTTCTCAGTGTCTGCGGGATGACAGGCTGGATGGCAGCGTTCTGCTGCGGTCCAGCCTGTTATCTCGATGTAGCAGAGCTGAAGCTGTCATGGGAACCATGGAGAGGTAAGGATGATGTTGCTTTATTATTTTTCTTTTATTTCAGGAGATCGTTGGCTTCAGCTGGAATGGGCGTGATGGTAAGTATGGTTTAATTTAGAACAATAAAGAATTGTGTGTTTATTTCAATTAAAGGACTTTTTTCTGGGTGTTGTGTTTTTTTTAAATACTTTACTAGAAATTCATGGTGGTCATGTCTAATATTGGCGTGACCCCATGAATTTCGGGCTTAGGGCCAGCTGATAATGCCAAGCTGGCCCTAACCCCTTTATTACCCAGTGAGCCACCGCATCAGGGCCCTGGATGAGTTGGGTACAGCGCCAGAAGATGGCGCTTCTATGAACGCGCCATTTTCCGGGGTGGCTGCGGACTGCAATTTGCAGCGGGGGTGGCCCAGAAAGCTTGGGCCTCCCTGCGCTGCGGATTCCAGCCCCCAGCTGCCTAGTTGTACCTGGCTGGACACAAAAACAGGGCGAAGCCCCACGTCAATTTTCTTTAAATTATTTCATGAAATAATTAAGAAAAAAAGGGCTTCCCTATATTGTTGTGTCCGGCCAGGTACAAATAGGCAGCTGGTGGTCGGGGGCAGCCCGTTCCTGCCTGCTGTACCTGGCTGGACACAAATATAGTGCGAAGCCCCACGTCAATTTTTTTTAAATTATTTCATGAATTTCCTGAAATAATTTAAAAAAATTGAAGTGGGGCTTCGCAATATATTTGTGTCCAGCCAGGTACAGCAGGCAGGAACGGGCTGCCCCCATCCACCAGCTGCCTATTTGCACCTGGCCGGACACAACAATATAGGGAAGCCCTTTTTTTCTTAATTATTTCATGAATTTCATGAAATAATTAAAAAAAATTGAAGTGGGGCTTCGCACTATATTTGTGTCCAGCCAGGTACAGCAGGCAGGAACGGGCTGCCCCCAACCACCAGCTGCCTATTTGTACCTGGCCGGACACAACAATATAGGGAAGGCCTTTTTTTCTTAATTATTTCATGAATTTCATGAAATAATTTAAAAAAAAGTACGTGGGGCTTCGCCCTATTTTTGTGTCCAGCCAGGTACAACTAGGCAGCTGGGGGCTGGAATCTGCAGCGCAGGGAGGCCCAAGCTTTCTGGGCCCCCCCCCCGCTACAAATTGCAGTCCGCAGCCACCCCGGAAAATGGCGCGTTCATAGAAGCGCCATCTTCTGGCGCTGTACCCAACTCATCCAGGGCCCTGGTGCGGTGGCTCACTGGGTAATAAAGGGGTTAGGGCCAGCTTGGTATTATCAGCTGGCCCCAAGCCCAAAATTCATGGGGTCACGCCAGTATTAGACATGACCGCCATGAATTTCTAGTAAAGTATTTAAAAAAAACACAACACCCAGAATAAAGTCCTTTAATTGAAATAAAGACACAATTCTTTATTGTTCTAAATTAAACCATACTTACCATCACACCCATTCCAGCTGAAGCCAACGATCTCCTGCAATAAAAGAAAAATAATAAACCAACCTCATCCTTACCTTTCCATGGTTCCCACGACAGCTTCAGCTCTGCTACATCGAGATGACTGGCTGGACCGCAGCAGAACGCTGCCATCCAGCCTGTCATCCCGCAGACACTGAGAAGCGCAGGCATGCTTGCGCTCCTGTCTCGCTGTGACGGCATCCAGATGAGCCGAGGTCATGTCCAATGAACTCAGCTCACCTCATGCACGTCACTGACAGCGTGGGAAAATTCTCACGCTGAAGTGCTGAGTGCAGGAGAATTCTCCCACGCTGTCAGTGATGTGCATGAGGTGAGCTCATGTCCAATGAACTCAGCTCACCTCCTGCACGTCACTGACAGCGTGGGAAAATTCTCCTGCAATCAGCGCTTCAGCGTGAGAATTTTCCCACGCTGTCAGTGACGTGCATGAGGTGAGCCGAGTTCATTGGACATGAACTCGGCTCATCTGGATGTCGTCACAGAGAGACGCTGAGCAGCGCAAGCAAGCCTGCGCTTCTCAGTGTCTGCGGGATGAGAGGCTGGATGGCAGCGTTCTGCTGCGGTCCAGCCTGTCATCTCGATGTAGCAGAGCTGAAGCTGTCGTGGGAACCATGGAAAGGTAAGGATGAGGTTGCTTTGTTATTTTTCTTTTATTGCAGGAGATCGTTGGCTTCAGCTGGAATGGGCGTGACGGTAAGTATGGTTTAATTTAGAACAATAAAGGATTGTGTCTTTATTTCAATTAAAGGACTTTATTCTGGGTGTTTGTGTTTTTTTTAACTTTGACTATGGGGTTAGTAATGGGGGTGTCTTATAGACGCCTCTCCATTACTAACCTGGGCTTGATGTCAGCTGGCATTATAAGCGGACATCAACCCCAACCCTATTACCCCCTGCCACCGCACCAGGGCAGCGTGGAAGAGCGAGGCTAAGTGCCAGAATTGGCGCATCCTATGAATGCGCCATTTCTGGGGCGGCTGACGGCTGGTGTTTCTAGCCTGGGAGGGGGCCAATATTCATGCCTCCCTTCCTGGGCTATTAATATCAGCCCTCAGCTGTCTGCCTAGCCTTTGCTAGCTATTAAATTAGGGGGGACCCTACGTCATTTTTTTGGGGGGGTCCCCCATTTTAATAGCTAGTAAAGGCTATGTATTCAGCTGGGGGCTGATATTAGTAGCCTGGGAAGCTCCGTGGGTATTACCCCCTTCCCAGGCTTCAAACATCTGCCCCAGCCGTCTGCTTAACCTCCGCTAGAGCCTAAAATTAAGGGGAACCCCACGCCAATTTTTTTAATAATAAATCCTTTATTTTAATACTAAATGACAAGTACAGTAAGCAACACTATCACTGTACTTCATATATATGTGACTGACATGTTTCTATCTATCTAATCTATGTGTGATGCTCTATCTTTCTGTTCTAAATTGTCGGGTACCGCTGCTGAATTGCCGGCCGGCTTTTTTAAAGAGACAGTGCATGAAAACACTATTATTTTTTTAAATAAATCCTTTACACTAAATGACAAGTACAGTAAGCAACACTCTCACTGTACTTATTATATATGTGACTGACATGTTTCTATCTATCTAATCTATGTGTGAAGCTCTATTCTTTCTGTTCTAAATTGTCGGGTACAGATGCTGAATTGCCGGCCGGCTTTTTTAAAGAGACGTGCATGAAAACACTAATATTTTTTTTAATAAATCCTTTACACTAAATGACAAGTGCAGTAACCAACACTGTCACTGTGCTTCTTATATGTGTGACTGACATGTTTCTATCTATCTAATCTATGTGTGATGCTCTATTCCTTCTTGTCTAAATTGTCGGGTACCGGTGTATGCCGCTGCTGAATTTGCCGGCCGGCTTTTTTAAAGAGAGTGTCTTCTGAGCAGTTTGTCAGCTTTTGGACACCTTTGCAGGTGTTTTCTATGTGTTTCTATGTGTTTTTGTTTGCCTGCCATTGGTTTTAACGGTGTTCGACGGTGTTCTAAGGTGTTCGACGAACAGTTCGACGAACAGTTCCTCGAACATCCCGGTGTTCGACGAACCGAACCGAACCCGAACACTACGGGGGTGGCTCAACACTACCTGTAATAAAGAGAACTGAACATACTGCGATGTTTACTGCTTAGAACTCTATGCCTTATTTTGCAAAGAACGACATTAGTGCCAATATCAACTAATTTATTGTAACTTCCAATCAAAAAGTATTTTTTTGCTGAGCTGTGTTTTTCTTAGGAAATCTGTGGCAATTATGAATCATCACTAGTATATATTTACAGGCAAGATCTGCAACTTTTAGGTGTATGCTCATTGAAGCAGGAGATGTGGAAGATGTGAAAAATGCCAGCACTTATCAGAAATGCTAATTTGGCATTTGTTCAGCTTAATCTGAATACTCATTGCATCAGGCAAGCAGAGGAGAAGTACCAATTAGTATTCAGCAGCGGCACCAGAGCTCATCCTGTCTGTCATATCTGACAAATACTTCTTAAAGTTAACAGTATATGCCTCCAGCATGAGGCACTCCCACTAACATTTGGATAATATAAAGAAATCTGCAGCCGAACATTATAGATATGGAGCCGTTGCTTATTTTTAAATAGTTCTGTGTGTTATGTTGAGACCTAAGTGGGAATTCTCAAACGTATTGCATACAGGTACAATAACACAATAATTGCACATCATTTCTTTCCCTATGATCAGTTACAGATCTATTTTAGGAGAAAATTGTAGACATGAATATAAATAAATGAGACTTGAAGATACTGTTAGTTGTAATCAGGTGCCTTTTGAAGAGAGGTAAATTGATGCAATCAGTGATAAAAAGGAAAGATTACATTTCATTGCTATGTCAGATATCAGTAAACTATTTCAGGTCATGTTCAGTTATGTGGGTCATGCAGTCAGGCCTGTGAAAACAATGAAAAGAATTATAGATTACAAGTGCTTTTGTCTCTGAATGATTAATACATCTACAGTATATATTATGTATATTCTAATTGTAACTATTCTTAGGTTTTCAAAATTAATATATCTGTATCAATAATTGTATTACTCTGTTAAATTCCTAATTACTTTTTGCTTATTTTATTTGTGTTAATGTCACATCCCGAGATTGATGCTTCGAAACTCTGAGAGGGGGCTTTGCAACCCTCTGTAGAATAGAGTTGAGGTGTGCATGCTTGACCTCCATTCCAATCATTGTCTATGGGAGGACCAAAGAAAGCAGAGCAATGTAATCATCTTGCTCTTGCAGCCCAATTAAAGAAGCAATCCCATCAAAGTTTTTATCCTCTTACTATATTGAAATCATCATATTACACTGTGTACTGAAAGTATTCAGGCCCCTTTAAATTTTTCATTCTTTGTTTCATTGCAGCCATTTTGTAAATTCTAAAAAGTTCATTTTTTTTCTTATTAAAGTACACTCTGCACCCCATCTTGACTGAAAAAAAACAGAAATGTAGAAATTTTTGCAAAGTTATTAAAAAACAACAACTGAAATATCACATTGTCATAAGTATGCAGACCCTTTGCTCAGTATTGAGTAGAAGCACCCTTTTGAGCTAGTACAGCTAGTACAGCCATGAGTCTTCTTGGGAATGATGCAACAAGTTTTTCACACCTGGATTTGGGGATCCTCTGCCATTCTTCCTTGCAGATCCTCTCCAGTTCCGTCAGGTTGGATGGTGAACATAGGTGGACAGCCATTTCAGGTCTCTCCAGAGATGCTCAATTGGGTTTAGGTCACGGCTCTGGCTGGGCCAGTCAAGAATGGCCGCAGAGTTGTTCTGTAGCCACTCCTTTGTTATTTTAGCTGTGTGCTTAGAGTTATTGTCTTGTTGAAAGGTGAAACTTTGGCCAAGTCTGAGGTCCAGAGCACTCTGGAAGAGGTTTTCATCCAGGATATCTCTGTACTTGGCCGCATTCATGTTTCCTGCTGATGCAGTTTCCACACGTACTGGAGACACTGACACACATAGACCCATTCAAATGAATGGGTCTGCGCACATGTCAGTGTGTTTCCATGGACCGTGTGTCCGTGTGATACACACGTAGACGTGTCCATTTTTGGCTGGCAGCACAGATCACATGATCCATTCAAGTCAATGGGTCCATGTAAACATGTACTGCACATGGATACCATTTGTGTGACATGTACCGGCACTTGGAAATCAGAGATACAGTTAGCGCTCTTCCCAAGCGCTGGGTGCTGAACACTGCCCTCATCGTTGCCCTCATCCCCCACTGTAATCCATCTGACCACTCACACCAAGGAGCCGGGGAGAATGACTCGCTGCAGTGAGCAGGCCCTGGAGCTGTGCTGCGCTCAATGAGTGACAGGACACCAGGCGCAGCTCCAGGGCCCACTCGCCGAAGGAGTCATTCTCCCTGGCTCCTCTGCTGAGCAATCCCATGGATTACAGTGGGGGACACTTGGGATAGGTGACTATATAGATTTTTTTATTTCATTCTTATTTTTACAGGTGGACACTGCGGGAGCAGAATACTACTCTCATCATGGTCCCCTGCTGGTGCTGATCGCAACACCAACCGGGAGCAATGATGAGAGCAGCGTTCAGCACTCAGTGCTTGGGAACAGAGATAACTGTACCGCTGATTCCCAAGAGTTATGTGTGCTCCTGATGCAGCACACAGGTGGCACAGGTGTGCCATACTGGTGCACACGGACATGGATATCTCCGATACTGTTTTATTTCTAGTACCAGAAATATCCGGATGTGTGAAAGAGCCCTTAAGAGGATACAAATTTTGATGGGAGTGCTTCTTTAACAATGAATGGAGAGAAAGGGCAAGCATATGAACCTTTGGTCCATTTAGGGGAGAGCAAAATGACTCTGTTCTCGGAGTTCCAGAACCTCAATCTTGGGATCACTGAATACCTCAGCAGTAGAATTCCCACCTATCAGCAAGTTATCGCCTATCCTGTCTATAAGGCATCACTTGATTTTTTGAACACTAGCCAATTAATAATCTTTTATCACCTTGCAAGCTCCTGGGACTTTAGTTTATGTGTCTATCAGTTAAAAGGCTATGTTTACAGATAATATGCTTTCGTATATTATTTGAATCTTTTTTTTGCCGATGGAAACTACAACAATCAGATATCACAATTCACTTATAATACTTTAAAACCAATAATCATAAAACACGTATCCAGTAAAATAAATCCAATAAAAACATTTATTTCTTTTTTTTTATGTGAATAATATGTACAGATATCCATTCCATGTGTCATATGAACTGTAACACGCTACACGTTTCGGACTACTCCTTCATCATGGTGTACTACCATGACACGTGAGGTGGATATCTATCTGTTTTAATTGCATAAAATAAAGAAAGAAATGTTTTTAATGGATTCCTGTTGTTTGATACCTGTTTTCTGATGATTGGTAAAATTGCTTGATGCCTCTAAATCCTCTGTACTTGGATCTTTAAGTAGCAAAAAGCAGCATATAGGGGAGCTAACTTCTTGCACCTTCTTACAATACATTAGATGTTTGATAAAATCAATTTATTTCCTCTTGTATTATATAAAACAATACATCAAAGGGACCTCAAAAACAAAACTTACAAATGAAAACAAAGACCGTCTTTATCTAAAAACAGGCCATTATTATATACCTAATAAAATGGCAATGCTAATAGGAAACCTGTCATGTCCTCAAATGCTATTAACCTGCAGATATTGTGTTATTCCATAGGTTAATAGCATCCTAAAGCCATGTGGCTGCCACACTGAAAGCCTGGCTACTGGGAGGAAATTAACTTTATTCCTCCCTGCAGCCTACGGTTTTCAGCCATAAATGCGCGGCTTCAGTCACTGCTCAGTACCGAGTGAGCGTTGGCTGCAACCACACTGTGGCACTGACTGACAGCAACGTTTACAATGTACTGACTGAAGCCATGCCTATATAACTGAAAGTAGGAGGCTGCCGGGAAGAAGAAAGTTTATTTTTTTCCAATAGCCGGGCTTTCAGTGTGGAGGATGCATGACTTTAGAACACTATTAACCTATGGAATAACCCCATATCTGCAGGTTAATAGCGTTTGAGGGTATGACAGGGTCTCTTAAACACTCAATATTATATACTTACATACGACCAGATCATTTTTTTGTAAATACCTTGGTTGTACTTTATTGTACTTTATTGACTGTGAGTGGCGCTATCGCTGACCGCTCACAGGCATCACGTGACCCCCGGCTGCAGCTGGCTCTGGCATCTGCTGATGTCATGTCAAGTGAAGCGTGACTCAGTGACGTGCTCCTCGTGGTGGATGCTGGGTTGTGGGCGGGGATACCCCACGCATCACAGCCCATCAATCAGCGGGGAGCGCGTCACTGAGTCACTCATGACTTGATGTGACATCAGCAGATGCCAGAGCTGGCTGCAGCCGGGGGTCACGTGATGCTTGTGAGCGGTCAGCGATAGCGCCTCTCACAGGCAATAAAGTACAACCAAGGTATTTACAAAAAAACTTCTCTCCACGGGTTGGATACATTGGGGGCATTTTAAAAAGTAGTGGACAACTCCTTTAAGTAGTAAGAAATATGAGTTGTACTCTAACATCCACTGGTCAGTGTAGTAAAATAATGCTTAGGTGTGAAATATCAGACAGGTATCGATGTTCTCATATTCTAACATACTCAATCCAATACTGCTAGCTGCTTTCGTTAGCACGCCACATACTGGTTCAACCAAGAAAAAAAGATATGTGCCAGTTAGTGTTGAGCATTCCGATACTGAAATATCGGGTATTGGCCGATATTCGCGGTATCGGAATTCCGATACTTAATTCCGATACTTTTACAATATCGACTACCAGAATCGGAAGTTCCCATAATGCCTGCGCTCTGCATTGTCTCTGAAGGATGACAAGCTGAATGGCAGTGCTCAGCTGAGATCCAGCCTGTCATCAGAATGCCATCCCAGCGTGGGAGAATTCTCCTGATCGTTTAAAAGCCGGTGGGCGGTAAAAAGCCGCCGGCTTTTAAACAATCACACAGCCCGATACTGCTTCCCCGCAGCCTCCCACCCCGATCCTCCGCTCCCCTCGCCACCTCCTATCCCGATCATAAGTTAGGACCGGGCGGGGAGCGCAGCACCAAGGAGCGGGGAGCGAAGGACCCGGGCGAGGAAGCCGGCAGTGAAAAGACTTCACCGCTCGCTTTCCCGTTCTGTGCTGCGCTTTCCCGCCGGTTATTTCAAATGAACAGCTGAGGTATCAGGTGATGCTGATCAGCTGTTCATTTGAAGTAGCCGCGGTGCCCTCAGAGGGTTCACGTGAGTTCATGCTTGACTGCATTGCATGAACTTACATGAACTTTCCCACGGCCGCACAGGTCAGCCTCACCTCCCAGATGATCAGCCCGTCATGATTGGTGTGTGTGTGTGTCTGTGCGTGTGTCTGCGAGTGTGTGCGGGGTGTCTGTGCGTGTGTCTGCGAGTGTTTGCGGGGTGTCTGTGCGATGTCTGCGGGTGTGTGCGATGTCTGCGGGTGTGTGTGGGTGTGCGCGGTGTCTGTGCGATGTCTGCGAGTGTGTGCGGTGTCTGTGCGATGTCTGCGAGTGTGTGCGGTGTCTGTGCGATGTCTGCAAGTGTGCGCGGTGTCTGTGTGATGTCTGCGAGTGTGTGCGGTGTCTGTGCGATGTCTGCGAGTGTGTGCGGTGTCTGTGCGATGTCTGCGAGTGTGTGAGGTGTCTGTGCGATGTCTGCGAGTGTGTGCTGTGTCTGTGCGATATCTGCGTGCAGGCAGACATAGGCCGATGTGACACTACTACTCCCATCGGCCTATGTCTGTCCCCCGTCCACTCGTGCCAGCAGGATCAGCTCGATGGGAGCAGTAGTTCCCATCAGCCTGATCCTGCTATATAAATTGCCCTACTGTGTCCCCAATAAATTTTAAATACATGTCATTTGTGGCCAGTGGTTACCTACAATAAATTAGTTCATACATTACCTGTCCCCGCCGATCGCCACCTAAAATAAAGTAAAAAATAAAAAACTACACCTATACTCACCTAGACACCTAATTCCCCGAAGCCATCGATCTCCTGTAATAAAATATAAAATAATAAACCACAACCTTATCCTTACCCCTCCGTAGTAGTCCATGAGTGTCCCACGATGATCTCCAGTTTAGAGCAGCCACATAGAATGTGACCGCTCTGAACTGCCGCCGCCGCTAGAAAGACGGGGCCGTAAAGCAGTCCCGTCATTGCATAAGCGGGTTCGCCGGAGTTCAGGCAGCGCTGCTCCGGTTAGCTCCTTTACGGCCCTGCTGTATCGTGAGAAATTCCCACGGTACAGCAGTGCCATAAAGGAGGTCTCCGGAGCTGCGCTGCCTGAATGCACTCCGGTTACCTCAGTCAGTGGCTCCCGCTGCCGGGAGCGGACGTGTTCCCGGCAGCGTGAGCTTACAGCAGCCATGCACAGCTGTCACTATCTCCAGATGTGACAGCTGTGCATGGGAGATCAGTGCAGGAACGTGGACAGGTAACTATTTTTTTTAGTAAACTAAGAATTAAATAAAATTGTGTGTTTTATTTCAAATAAATTATTTTTTTCTGGGTGTAGTGTGTGTTTTTTCTTTTTAACACTTTGTAGGTTAGTAATGGGGGTGTCTTATAGACGCCCATCATTACTAACCTGGGCTTCATGGCAGCTGGCGCTGACATGAACCACAACCCTATTACCCCCTGCCACCGCACCAGGGCAGCGTGGAAGAGCGAGGCTAAGTGCCAGAATTGGCGCATCCTATGGATGCGCCATTTCTGGGGCGGCTGATGGCTGGTGTTTCTAGCCTGGGAGGGGGCCAATATTCATGGCACCCTTCCTGGGCTATTAATATCAGCCCCCAGCTGTCTGCCTAGCCTTTGCTAGCTATTAAATAGGGGGTACCCCACGTCATTTTTTTGGGGGGGTCCCCCATTTTAATAGCTAGTAAAGGCTAGGTATTCAGCTGGGGGCTGATATTAGTAGTCTGGGAAGCTCCGTGGGTATTACCCACTTCACAGGCTTCAAACATCTGCCCCAGCCGTCTGCTTAACCTCCGCTAGAGCCTAAAATTACGGGGAACCCCATGCCAATTTTTTTTTAAATAAATCCTTTATTTTAACACTAAATGACATTTGAGGAGTTAATAAAGATGCAGTCCCTAAATTATTATTTATTTTTTAATTAATTTTTCCCAAAAATTTTGACGTGGGCTTTGCCATATTTTTGTATGCCAGCCAGGTACAGCATCCAGCTTCTATGAACGCGCCATTTTCCGGGGTGGCTGCGGACTGCAGTTTGCACCGGGGGGGGGCAGAAAGCTTGGGCCTCCCTGCGCTGCAGATTCCATCCCCCAGCTGCCTAGTTGTACCTGGCTGGACACACAAATAGGGAGAAGCCCCACGTATTTTTTTTTTAAATTATTTCAGGAAATTCATGAAATAATTTAAAAAAAATTGACGTGGGGCTTCGCACTATATTTGTGTCCAGCCAGGTACAGCAGGCAGGAACGGGCTGCCCCCAACCACCAGCTGCCTATTTGTACCTGGTTGGACACAACAATATAGGGAAGCCCTTTTTTTCTTAATTATTTCATGAATTTCGTGAAATAATTAAAAAAAAAAATACGTGGGGCTTCGCCCTATTTTTGTGTCCAGCCAGGTACAACTAGGCAGCTGGGTGCTGGAATCCGCAGCGCAGGGTGGCCCAAGCTTTCTGGGCCCCACCCGCTGCAAATTGCAATCCGCAGCCGCCCCGGAAAATGGCGCGTTCATAGAAGCGCCATCTTCTGGCGCTGTACCCAACTCATCCAGGGCCCTGGTGCGGTGGCTCACTGGGTAATAAAGGGGTTAAGGCCAGCTTGGCATTATCAGCTGGCCCTAAGCCCGAAATTCATGGGGTCACGCCAATATTAGACATGACCGCCATGAATTTCTAGTAAAGTATTTAAAAAAAACACAACACCCAGAAAAAAGTCCTTTAATTGAAATAAACACACAATTCTTTATTGTTCTAAATTAAACCATACTTACCATCACGCCCATTCCAGCTGAAGCCAACGATCTCCTGCAATAAAAGAAAAGTAATAAAGCAACCTCATCCTTACCTTTCCATGGTTCCCAGGACAGCTCCAGCTCAGCTACATCGAGATGACAGGCTGGACCTGCAGAAAGCTGCCATCCAGCCTGTCATCCCGCGGACACTGAGAAGCGCTGGCATGCTTGCGCTCCTCAGTGTCTCTCTGTGACGGCATAAAGATTAGCCGAGGTCATGTCCAATGAACTCGGCTCACCTCATGCACGTCACTGACAGCGTGGGAGAATTCTCCTGCACTCAGCGCTTCAGCGTGAGAATTTTCCCACGCTGTCAGTGACGTGAATGAGGTGAGGTCATGTCCAATGAACTCAGCTCACCTCATGCACGTCACTGACAGCGTGGGAAAATTCTCACGCTGAAGCGCTGAGTGCAGGAGAATTCTCCCACGCTGTCAGTGACGTGCATGAGGTGAGCTGAATTCATTGGACATGAACTCGGCTCATCTGGATGCCGTCACAGAGAGACACTGAGGAGCGCAAGCATCCTTGCGCTTCTCAGTGTCCGCGGGATGACAGGTTGGATGGCAGCTTTCTGCAGGTCCAGCCTGTCATCTCGATGTAGCTGAGCTGGAGCTGTCCTGGGAACCATGGAAAGGTAAGGATGAGGTTGCTTTATTATTTTTCTTTTATTGCAGGAGATCGTTGGCTTCAGCTGGAATGGGCGTGATGGTAAGTATAGTTTAATTTAGAACAATAAAGAATTGTGTGTTTATTTCAATTAAAGGACTTTATTCTTGGTGTTTGTGTTTTTTTTTAACTTTCACTATGGGGTTAGTAATGGGGGTGTCTTATAGACGCCTCTCCATTACTAACCTGGGCTTGATGTCAGCTGGCATTATAAGCTGACATCAACCCCAACCCTATTACCCCACTGCCACCGCTACAGGGCAGTGGGAAGAGCGAGGCTAAGTGCCAGAATTGGCGCATCCTATGGATGCGCCATTTCTGGGGCAGCTGACGGCTGGTGTTTCTAGCCTGGGAGGGGGCCAATATTCATGGCACCCTTCCTGGACTATTAATATCAGCCCCCAGCTGTCTGCCTAGCCTTTGCTAGCTATTAAATAAGGGGGGACCCCACGTCATTTTTTTTGAGGGGGTCCCCCATTTTAATAGCTAGTAAAGGCTAGGTATTCAGCTGGGGGCTCATATTAGTAGCCTGGGAAGCTCCGTGGGTATTACTCCCTTCCCAGGCTTTAAACATCTGCCCCAGCCATCTGCTTAACCTCCGCTAGAGCCTAAAATTACGGGGAACCCCACGCCAATTTTTTTTTAAATAAATCCTTTATTTTAACACTAAATGACAAGTACAGTAATCAACACTGTCACTGTACTTCATATATATGTGACTGACATGTTTCTATCTATCTAATCTATGTATGATTCTCTATTCCTTCTATTCTAAATTGTCGGGTACCGCTGCTGAATTGCCGGCTGGCTTTTTTAAAGAGACGGTGCATGAAAACACTATTATTTTTTTAAATAAATCCTTTACACTAAATGACAAGTACAGTAAGCAACACTGTCACTGTACTTCATATATATGTGACTGACATGTTTCTATCTAATCTATGTGTGAAGCTCTATTCTGTCTGTTATAAATTGTCGGGTACCGCTGCTGAATTGCCGGCCGGCTTTTTTAAAGAGACAGTGCATGAAAACACAATTATTTTTTTAAATAAATCCTTTACACTAAATGACAAGTACAGTAAGCAACACTGTCACTGTACTTCATATATATGTGACTGACATGTTTCTATCTATCTAATCTATGTGTGAAGCTCTATGCTTTCTGTTGTAAATTGTTGGGTACCGGTGTATGCCGCTGATGAATTGCCGGCTTTTCGCGTAATACATTCTACATTATTCTTAGCTGTTTTACTTCATGTAGAATTAACCTACAAGGAAAGAAAGGGTTTATTTTCATTCCGATATTTGTGTCCCATTGACTTGCATTGGTTTCCGGTATCGGAATCGGCGATATACGATACTTTTTGGGTATCGGTCCGATCCAATCCGATACGATATTTCCTGATATCGGAAGGTATCGCTCAACACTAGTGCCAGTACAAAATGTAATAGTACAGATTATCATAAAATATATATCATACTTTACTAAATGCAAATTCTTAAAACAATGAAATACAAATAATTCCGGCAATGTAGACAAAAGATAAAATTGGTGGGTGACTAGCAATGGGAATCACAATAGTAAATAATATGGATCACACAGCTAAATATTACATGTAATATGGTTAAATGGTATACAGAAATAAATATTCAATAGTATGTACTCATGCAGATATACCTAAGTGTCCATAAAATATATATCAATCAAGTAAGTAACCTACAGCAGATATCAATGGTAATAGATATAAGTAATCAGTATTAGTAAAGCTCACCCACCAAACACCACGCATGTTTTGCAAATGCTTGGTCAGGATTCCCATTGCTGCTCTCCCATCAATTTTTGCTTTTGTCTGCATTGCCGGAATTATTTGTATTTCATTGTTTTAAGAATTTGTATTTAAATATATATTTTATGGTAATCTGTACTATTACATTTTGTCCTGGCACATATCTTTCTTTCTTGGTTGTACTTATTGTTTTAGTGCCTTGTGGGGACATTATTACTTCTCATGTCCTAGGATTACAACTTTTTGTTACACCATATACCAGCCTAGTGTCATCAATAGATTTACCAAAGTCTCAAAATAACAGCCAACCGCCAGAATCATTTTCCACAATCCACATATTATACCTGTAACTATTCACATTAATATAAATTATTTTTAACGCCTTTATATTTTTCAGTAGGCCCTCATTGTCTTATTGTCTGTAGAACTGGAATTACCTATAGGCAGAGAGTGCAGGAAGAATGTCCCCTGGAGAAAAAACATACATGTAAAAAGACTATGTACATGTGAGAAAACAGGCAAATTCATATGTTAATTAGGTATTTATAGTGATGATTGTGGAAATAAGAGGACATCCTTTGAGGACAAAGGGAAATTTGCACAAAGTACTATATGCAATAAATACACTGCAATATACTGTTTTGTACTGATAAAGCAGAGAAACATTTTAACAGCATGCAGTACCGAAATGGTATTCCGATTGGAAGAAGTTAACACTTATCCATGGTATAGGTGATAACTTACAGATCCATGGGAATCTGTAGGGCTAGGAGCTGTATTGATTGTAATAATATGCCACTTTTATCCCATTGGGATGGATCGGTTACTCCATTGATTTCATATAGGATTGATGGTTACAGTTGAATAAAGAAGTCCCATAAGAAATGTGTAGTGCCGGCGTCCCTGCCCTCTGCTAGGCAGGGACGCTGTTCCCCTCACCGCTCTGCTCCGTGCCCGGCGTCCCTCTCCCGCTCTGCTGGCAGCGCGCGCTCCTTCCCGGCCACTGTGCTTAGGGCGCGCGCGCCCTCCCTCCCTCTTAAAGGGGCCGCGCGCGCCATCCTAAGGAGTCCCCGGCCAATGGCCGGAGGACTTTACCATATATAAGGCACCTCCTCCAAAATGGAGGTGCCCGAGCAATGTTGTTGCACCGTTCTACTCTGCTTCAGCCCTCAGGTCCCTTGCCAGTTACCTGCCAGATTCCTGCCAGCTTGCTGTCCTAATCCTGCCTGATTTCCTGTTACCTGCCTGCCTGCCTGAGGTCCGACGGTCTGCCTTACAACTCCGGTCAGTCTGTCTAAGGACCAACTTGCCCGCTCACCTGGGAGCGCACATCAGCTACCTGCCTGCTTGCCTGAGGTCCGACGGTCTGCCTTACAACTCCGGTCAGTCTGTCTATGGACCAGCTTGCCCGCTCACCTGGGAGCGCTTCTCCGCTACCTGCCTGCTTGCCTGCCCGGAGGCTCCGCTGTCACGTGCTGTGATCACCAGCTATTCCAGACTCTTGCCCGCTCACCTGGGAGCGCTTCTCCGCTACCTGCCTGCTTGCCAGCCCGGAGGCTCCGCTGTCACGTGCTGTGACCACCAGCTATTCCAGACTCTTGCCCGCTCACCTGGGAGCGCTTCTCCGCTACCTGCCTGCTTGCCAGCCCGGAGGCTCCGCTGTCACGTGCTGTGACCACCAGCTATTTCAGACTCTTGCCCGCTCACCTGGGAGCGCTTCTCCGCTACCTGCCTGCTTGCCTACCTGGAGGCTCCGCCGTCACGTGCTGTGACCACCTGCTATTCCAGAGACTCTCGCTTGCTCACCTGGGAGCACACATCCTCCATCTGCCTTGCTAGCCTACCTGGAGGTTCAGCCATCACAGGTCGTACCTACCCTTTACCTAGAGACTGCCCCGGTCACTTGCCGTGACCTCCAGCCCGTTCTTCCAGAGACTGCCCCGGTCACTTGTCGTGACCTCCAGCCCGTTCTTCCAGAGACTGCCCTGATCACTTGCCGTGACCTCCTGCCCGTACACCCAGAGACTGTCCCGGTCACCTGCTGTGACTGCCTGCCTGGTCGCCACCCGCTCCCTTACAAGGACCGCTCCCTTGTATAGTAGCCCAGAGGTTCCGCCTCCCAGACCCGTTACAGTTTGCTCGGGCCATGGAACCCGGTGGCACCCAAGCTCCCTCGCTCTCGGACCTGTGTCATGAACTGTCCCGTCAGAGGTCCCAACAGGAGTCCATCCTGGGTCACCTGCGGAATGTCAATACTCGCCTGGACACTCTGACTGCTCCACCAACAACCTCCGCCAGTGCCATGTTTCGCAATCCGGCAGCTCCGCTGTCCACTAACACCATGATATCCTACCCCGGACCTCGGCTTTCTGCACCTCCTCGCTTCGGAGGTGACTCAGCCCAGGCTCGGGGCTTCATAAATCAGTGCACCCTGCACTTTGAACTATTGTCCCACCAGTTTAACTCCGACCGAGCCAAAATTGCATTCATCATGTCCCATCTCACTGGGGAGGCCCTGGCCTGGCTAAATCCTCTATGGGAGAGAGGAGACCCCCTGGTGTCCAACTTGCCTGCTTTTCTCATGGCTTTCCGGAAAGTCTTCGACGAACCCGGACGGAAGACCTCATCCGCATCATCGTTGCTACGCCTCCGTCAGGAAAGTCTCACCGTGGGCCAAAATGCCATACGGTTCCGTACCCTTGCCTCGGAGCTGGCCTGGGATAACGACGCTCTGGTTTCCGTCTTCTGGGAGGGTCTGTCCGGCCGTATTAAAGATGAACTTGCCGGTCGGGACATTCCTACCACTCTCGATGACTTAATAACTCTTGCCACCCGGATTGACCTACGGTTCCAGGAGCGTGCCAGAGAGGTCACCCGTGAGAGGAGGTTACCACGTCTAGCTCCTACTTTTCAGAAACCCGTCACTCCTTCTGTCTCTAACCAGGTACACCCTCTTGAGCCTATGCAGGTCGACCAGACCAAGATGGTCAAGACCCGTCAGGACTTACGCCGTGCCGAGGGGACCTGCTTCTACTGTGGCAGTAAGGAGCACCGGATCCATGCCTGCCCGGAGAGGTCGGGAAACGCCTGTGTCTATTTTCGCTCAGAGAGGTCCACCTAGACAAGAATAAATCCTCTCCATCCCTGCTGTTGTCAGTTTCAATCGTCTACGGGGAGAACCGTTATTTCGAACTAGCCCAACTGGACTCTGGAGCAGCCGGGAATCTTATTTCACAGTCCCTGGTAGAGAAATACCGCATCCCCACCAAACCTCTGGCTGTACCCTTGTCTGTTGCTGCCGTGGATGGGGGGCTCTTACCACGTCCCATCCAACTCATCACCGAATCCATTACTCTGCAGGTGGGAATGCTGCATTCTGAAAGTATCTCCTTCCATGTTCTGCCTGGACTCTCTCACGCCCTCTTGCTAGGCCTACCTTGGCTCCAGAAACATGCACCCGTTCTTGACTGGCAGACCGGAGAAGTCCTTCGCTGGGGACAGGGCTGCCATAAGACCTGTCTGGTTCCCGTTCATCCCGTCTGTCCTTCTCCTACCCCAGCTAATCTACCTGGACTTCCGATTCCTTATTGGTCTTATGCTGATGTCTTTAATAAAAAGGAGGCAGAGACACTACCCCCTCATAGACCATACGACTGCCCTATCGACCTGTTACCTGGTACTTCTCCTCCCCGTGGGCGTATTTATCCATTATCCGCTGTTGAGACCCGGTCGATGTCCGAATATATTGAGGAGAATCTGGCCAGGGGATTCATCCGGAAATCTACCTCCCCGGCGGGAGCAGGCTTCTTTTTCGTCAATAGGAAGGACGGCTCTCTCCATCCCTGTATAGACTATAGAGGCCTTAACCAGATCACGGTGAAGAATAAGTACCCCCTTCCGCTCATTTCGGAGTTATTTGATCGTCTGAGGGGGGCTAGAATCTTCACCAAACTGGACCTCCGTGGGGCGTACAACCTGGTTCGTATCCGTCAGGGGGATGAATGGAAGACGGCATTCAACACCCGGGACGGCCACTATGAATATCTGGTAATGCCCTTTGGCCTCTGTAACGCTCCTGCCGTCTTTCAAGAGTTGGTCAATGACATCTTCCGGGACCTTCTCTACTCCTGCGTAGTGGTGTACCTGGACGACATCTTGGTCTTCTCTCCGGATCTCCAGACTCACCGGAGGGATGTTCGTCAGGTCCTGCTCAGGCTCAGGCAGAACCATCTCTACGCTAAATATGAGAAGTGCCTCTTTGAGCAGACCTCGCTTCCGTTTCTGGGCTACATTATCTCTCAGACCGGCCTACAAATGGATCCTGAGAAACTGTCTGCCATCGAGAAATGGCCCCGACCAGAGGGGTTGAAGGCTATTCAACGGTTCCTGGGCTTCGCCAACTATTACCGCTTCTTCATCCCGCACTTCTCTTCCCGGACTGCCCCAATTTCCGCGCTCACCCGTAAGGGTACTAATCCCAAAGAGTGGCCGCTCGAAGCAGAGGAGGCCTTTCTTTCCCTAAAACAGGCCTTCTCTTCCGCCCCGGTGCTGCATCGCCCGGACGGCAACAAGCAGTTCTTCCTGGAAGTTGACGCCTCCTCCTCTGGAGCCGGAGCGGTACTTACTCAAAAATCATCTTCCGGGAGAATGGTAACTTGTGGCTTCTTCTCCAAACTCTTCTCCTCTTCTGAGCGCAACTATTCCATAGGAGACCGAGAGTTATTGGCCATCAAGCTGGCGTTGGAGGAGTGGCGTTACCTACTCGAGGGGGCTCTTCATCCGGTAATAATTTACACTGACCACAAGAACTTGGCTTACCTCCAGCATGCCCAGAGACTTAACCCGCGCCAAGCCCGGTGGTCCTTGTTTTTTGCTCGCTTTAATTTTGTTCTTCATTTTCGCCCGGCTGACAAAAACGTCAAAGCAGACACCTTGTCCCGATCCTTTCTGGTGTCCGATCTCGAGGAAGAACCTAAACATATCATCGATCCCGCCAGAGTAATGCAGGTGGCTCCCGTGAGTCTAAATCGTCTCCCTCCCGGTAAGACGTTTGTTTCAGTACCTGATCGGGAGAAGATCCTACACTGGGGCCATTCGTCTAAACTAGCTGGCCACGCCGGTCAGAAAAAGACCCTCCAGCTTATTGCCCGGCACTATTGGTGGCCTACCCTGCACAAGGACATAATAGACTTTGTTTCTGCCTGTGTGTCCTGCGCCCGCAACAAAGTCCCGAGACATCTGCCAGCCGGACGCCTCCTTCCGCTTCCTGTACCTGCTGCCCCCTGGCAGCATATAGCAATGGACTTTATAACTGATCTCCCCGTCTCTGCCGGTTGTACGGTCATTTGGGTGGTCGCTGACCGCTTTTCCAAGATGGCTCACTTTATTCCCCTGCCAGGCCTTCCGTCTGCACCCGAGCTGGCTAAAGACTTTATCCGCCACATCTTCCGTCTTCATGGCCTGCCCCTCCACATCATGTCGGATCGTGGGGTACAGTTCACCTCACGTTTCTGGAGAGCCACTTGTAAACTACTAGACGTCACCCTGGACTTCTCTTCCGCTTACCATCCACAGTCCAATGGTCAAGTGGAGCAGATCAATCAGAACCTGACCAGTTACCTCCGGCACTTCGTTAATGCCCACCATTCTGACTGGGTGGATCTCCTACCATGGGCCGAGTTCTCCTATAACAATCACGAGAGCGAATCCTCCTCCAAATCCCCGTTTTTTGTAGTCTTTGGTCAGCATCCTCGGATTCCTTTTCCTGTCTCCACCTCTGTGGACAACCCGGCTGCGGAATCTCTCGTTAGCAAATTTTCCTCCATATGGGAGAGTACCCGGTCCGCACTCCTTCTGTCATCCGAGCGTATGAAAAGACACGCTGACAAAAAACGCCTGGATCCTCCACAATTTCGTCCAGGAGATAAAGTCTGGCTCTCATCTAAATATGTTCGACTCAAGATACCTTCTTACAAGTTAGGACCTCGGTTCATCGGTCCTCTGGAGGTCATCAGTCAGATCAACCCGGTGGCCTATAAATTGAAACTCCCGGCCAACTTACGGATCCCTAACTCCTTCCATGTATCTCTCCTCAAACCCGTGGTGCTTAACTCTTTTTCCAAGTCTACAGGTACGCCTCCTGCTCCGGTTTCTGCTGAGGACGAGTTTGAGGTAGAGAACATTCTTGCCACCAAAAGGGTAAGAGGAAAGACCTTTTTTCTGGTAGATTGGAAGGGGTTTGGTCCTGAGGAGAGAACGTGGGAGCCCCGGGAGAACATCCATGCCCCTCTCATCCTAGCTAAATTTCTATCTGGCCTAAAAAAGAGGGGGCCTAAAGGGGGGGGGTACTGTAGTGCCGGCGTCCCTGCCCTCTGCTAGGCAGGGACGCTGTTCCCCTCACCGCTCTGCTCCGTGCCCGGCGTCCCTCTCCCGCTCTGCTGGCAGCGCGCGCTCCTTCCCGGCCACTGTGCTTAGGGCGCGCGCACGCGCCCTCCCTCCCTCTTAAAGGGGCCGCGCGCGTCATCCTAAGGAGTCCCCGGCCAATGGCCGGAGGACTTTACCATATTTAAGGCACCTCCTCCAAAATGGAGGTGCCCGAGCAATGTTGTTGCACCGTTCTACTCTGCTTCAGCCCTCAGGTCCCTTGCCAGTTACCTGCCAGTTACCTGCCAGATTCCTGCCAGCTTGCTGTCCTAATCCTGCCTGATTTCCTGTTACCTGCCTGCCTGCCTGAGGTCCGACGGTCTGCCTTACAACTCCGGTCAGTCTGTCTAAGGACCAACTTGCCCGCTCACCTGGGAGCGCACATCAGCTACCTGCCTGCTTGCCTGAGGTCCGACGGTCTGCCTTACAACTCCGGTCAGTCTGTCTATGGACCAGCTTGCCCGCTCACCTGGGAGCGCTTCTCCGCTACCTGCCTGCTTGCCTGCCCGGAGGCTCCGCTGTCACGTGCTGTGACCACCAGCTATTCCAGACTCTTGCCCACTCACCTGGGAGCGCTTCTCCGCTACCTGCCTGCTTGCCAGCCCGGAGGCTCCGCTGTCACATGCTGTGACCACCAGCTATTCCAGACTCTTGCCCGCTCACCTGGGAGCGCTTCTCCGCTACCTGCCTGCTTGCCAGCCCGGAGGCTCCGCTGTCACGTGCTGTGACCACCAGCTATTCCAGACTCTTGCCCGCTCACCTGGGAGCGCTTCTCCGCTACCTGCCTGCTTGCCTACCTGGAGGCTCCGCCGTCACGTGCTGTGACCACCTGCTATTCCAGAGACTCTCGCTTGCTCACCTGGGAGCACACATCCTCCATCTGCCTTGCTAGCCTACCTGGAGGTTCAGCCATCACAGGTCGTACCTACCCTTTACCTAGAGACTGCCCCGGTCACTTGCCGTGACCTCCAGCCCATTCTTCCAGAGACTGCCCCGGTCACTTGTCGTGACCTCCAGCCCGTTCTTCCAGAGACTGCCCTGATCACTTGCCGTGACCTCCTGCCCGTACACCCAGAGACTGTCCCGGTCACCTGCTGTGACTGCCTGCCTGGTCGCCACCCGCTCCCTTACAAGGACCGCTCCCTTGTATAGTAGCCCAGAGGTTCCGCCTCCCAGACCCGTTACAAAATGAATGAAGCTGCAGTCAAGTAAGAGCACTACCCGGCTCTGAGGATTGATACAGGCCTCAGGCGTCAAATTTCCAACAGTCAAATAGTTATCTAAAAGTTGACATCTATTCTCTCTAAGGCTATGTGCTCACGTAGCGCTCTTGTAGCATTTTTGCGGCCGTGAAAACGCCGCAAAAACGCTTGTAAAACAGTCTGCCATGCAAAGCAATGTGAATTCAGGTGTGCCGAATTCGCATTGCATTGCAAAACGCAGCATGACCATTTCTACCGCGATTACGCAGCAAATTCATAGCCATTGAGGAACATTGAAACGCAGCAAACCCGCAGGTATATCTGGATTTGCTGGGTTTCAATTTAATTCAATGGCCACGAATTTGCGGTGTAATCGTGGTGCGTGTGGTACCCAGGATGAAGAGGAGACTACAACTCCTCTTCATCCCGGCTACCACGTGGTGAAAAAAATAAATAAAAAAGTTAAAATTAAAAAAAACCTGTATACTCACCTCTCCGGTCTGCTCCCGGCCACGTCCTCTCTCCTGCGAGTCCCGCGGTGTACTTGCAGGACCTGCGATGACGTCATTTAATCAGCTGAGATGGTCATGTGACCATCAGCTGACTAAATGACGTCACTGCAGGTCCTGTCAGTACACCGCAGGACACCGAGGAGAGGGGATCGCCGCCGGGAGGAGACCGGAGAAGTGAGTATACAGGTTTTTTTTATTTTTAACTTTTTAATTCTTTTTTTTTTAACTATAGATGCAGCATTTAAAGCATCTAAGCTGGTCACACAATATAAATCCATGCCGGTTGCATGGATTTATATTGTGTGACCAACTTGTCAAGCACTTTTTCAAGTGATGCTCAAAATCGCTTGGAAAAGTGCTTGAAAAAACGCATGTGAAAACGCATGTAAAAACGCTGAAAAAACGCTTCTCTCTGGCAGAAAAAATGCATGTAAATTTTTATGCGTTTTTTTCTGCTAGAGAGAGGCAAAAATGCTCTGCTTCAAATCTGCTATGTGGGCACATAGCCTAAAGTGTAAACTACTAAATGGAATTATTCCTACTGTATCTTATGCAAATATCCTCTTCCGAAGGAAGAGAACTTAATCTCTAGTGCCATCTAATGGATGTAGCAATCCCATAAGTCAATATCCACCCTTTAACAAGCTGTGCTATGACTTAGGACATTTATTGAATATTCACAGGATAAGAATCCAAACCAGAAACTCCATTTGCAGACATGTGCTTCAGGGTGTTGCATCTCTTTAGTGCAAAATAGGAGATCTGAACTGGCTAGGTTAGAGGCCTCTGACTGGGAGTCTAAGAGGGAACGTTTCCTTGCTGAAAGTGCCATGCCGGAGTAAGGAGACTTATAGGACATTCAATGCTCCTCTGGGAATTTAAATATCCAAATAGCCTCTTCAGAAGGAAGAGGACTTAATCTCTGGCACCATCTACTGAAGGTAGAAATCCTAAAAATCAATATCAACCCTTTAACGAGTCTTGCCACATGACTTAGGACATTTATTGCATATTCATAGGATATTCTACACAGGTCTAATATATATTCGCCCAACACTGATCTCCAGAACAGGGGGATACCTATCTCCCATCCTGCCCGCTAAGTCTCCAGTTACAGTTGCTGCTTCAAGAGGGAGTGGAGATACAGGACCATCATTCTAGAGATAGGTGCAGGTTCCACAGGTAGGACACATGTCAGACATCCTATCTGTACAAAATAAGTGTCTTTAAGGGTGTTAGATAATCTGTGTGACTAAGCTCCTGAAATTTGCTACCAATTGCATTTATTTAGATGTTATGCAGTGAAAACTTTTACCTTGATGAAAACTTTTCTCTAGCTATTTCGTAACAGCAGGAACACATTATACAGTTATCTGACAAGTTAGAAAGTAGGCAGCAGCTCTAGACTGAAATTCCATTCATATATGAACCCTTTGAAATATGTAGCACATAATCTTATTGGTTTTCAGCTTTCTCTTGACACAAACTGATAATGTCATTAGACGCTTCTGTATTGCAAACAATCCCATGAAGATATTTTGCTGTTAGCTTTCTAATATGACCGATATTCCTAATAATCTTTTTATAATATAAAAGCATTTACCATATTAAAGCAAAGCAGTTTAACCTTTTTATCCTATTATGGAAATTCAATTCTTTATCTCTCAATTCCATTCTTTTTATTTCTCAAATCTATTTGACGGGCAGGGGCACCAGTAGTAGCAATAGAAAGAGACTATCTAAATGCTTTGATTATTAATTTTAATCTGCTGCACCATAGTTATGTTATATTGCTTCTGATTTTTAATTGTAGAATTTTATATATGTGAGCTGAAATGAGAGTATACTGTTGTAAAATGTTAAGGAATTTCTATGCCAAACCAAGTTAGCGACTGCTAATACAAAATTCTTTATGTAGTGTCAAAATTATGAATACTATTAAAAAGGATTTTATTGCTCATAGCAGTTATACTAGTAACTTTATTTTTTGCAAATATTAGCTTTGTTTATCCAGATATTGTGCACACCAGAACAGCTAAAAACCAGAAAAGACAAATAAATGAGTGATCTCCCCTTCCAGTTATTTAGTTTGAGTATGAAATAACAGCCATATAAAGGCACTCTTTGATTTATAAACATACAATTGCGAACACAGAATGGTAGAAAAAACAAAACAAAAAAAAACAACCTAATACTCACTTCACCGTTGAACTCTAGAGTCCCCATCCAGTGCTCTTTTTTCCACTGTCTGACCTTTCATGACAGACCAGGATTTGCATAATTCCAGCCACATTCCGACTAGATGTGCGTGGCTTTGCTCAATACAAGTGAATTGAATGCGGCCATGCATTTCTAGTTGGAATGTGACTGGGAATATGCATATTGCATACTTGAGGTCACATGACCTCTCGGTCTCTCTACCAACACTGGAGAATTTTCACATAGCACAGTTCCCGTAATGTGAGGATTCACGTAAAGTGACTGCAAACTTTCGTTATAAACTTGAAAAACTCCCTTAGTTACTAAATTTAGAATCGCATACCAGAGTCCCAAGAAATATTTCCATGTGGTCAATAGCAATCTCTAAGTTTTTGGTGTTTTGTGGCTATCTTTTGTTTGCACCAAATTCACCTTTCTATTTGCGCCTCCTTTGAAGTCTATTTCATATGTTTTTGCCTGTTCTTTTTCTTTTGTTCTCCACTGTGGTTGGAGTTTTTGGTATCAAGATGTTTTTCTCTTATTCATCATTTTCGACTTTTCAAAAAGCCGCAAAATTTGTCGCAAATGTATTCCCTGGAATGAGTCTATGCAAATCATAATTTTTTGCACAATTGTTGCAATATTTTGTGAAACATTCAGCTTTTTACACTTAAAAGTCACCAAAAAGACATAAAAAAGAGCATTTATTTATTTTGTGCAAAATTCATGATCTACATGAGCCATGTTGATGAAATTGACAGAAAAAAACATCAGCAAATATCAGAAGATAGAAAAAGGAAAAGTAAATAACAAAAAATGCAAATGATGAATCAGCCCCAAAGGTTCCTGAGAAAGATTCAATAACTCAATATAAAGCTGATTTTGGAACCCATTACCTGCTGTTATAGACCATCCTTATGGATTGAGTCACAGATAACTAGGGATAACACCTATGTGAACAGTTACAACAGCATCATTCTGGTTATTATTTAAATTATGGTTTGATGGTAGGTCCTCAGAATAGATTTCTTTGGTGGGTCCAATGCACGTCAGTCCACTACTGGCAAACGTTCTCCAGTGATGACTGGATCAATCCCTGGAAGATCGAGTTTGAGTCTAATTGCCTGAAATTCCCACATTCATGCATATTCGAACATTTAGAGATTCAACTTGTGGTTTGAAAAAAAATAAAATTGCTCAATACCAGTTCCCACACTGCTGACGCGTCAGAGACTTGCCTAACATCATTTTGCATTGCTGCGCGGGTCTAGGATCATCATGCTTTTTACAGTGGTGGTTAGTACTTGGGCTATCACAGATCAGTGGTTCCCAGTGGAGCACAGTTTGTACGGCAGAGTTATTTTCCATCTCCAAAGTCACTGGGTAAGTCTCTCGCTTCTGTAGAGTGTAAGCTGTTTTGATGGTTAGGTCCTCCCTCTCTTTCTCCTGTAGCGTAAGCTCGTATGATTAGTAGGATTCTCTCTCTCTCTCTCTCTCCTGTAGAGTGTAAGCTGTTACAATCAGTGGGGTGCTACTTTTCTCTATTCTGTAGAGTGTAAGCTCTTATTATCGACAGGGTTCTCTCTCTTCTGTAAAGTGTAAGCTCTTATGGTCAGCGGGGTCCTTTCTTTTTTTTTTCTCTCCTCTCGCCCACATGTCTTTTCTGAGCAATTATAAGCTTTTCAGAACTGAGATTCACACAAATTTATTTGCCGCAAATCAAATTTTTGGGGAAAATTTGACGAATTTGAATTTCAAAAGATTTGCTCATCTCTAGTGCTGTCTAAATTTCTGCACATTCTTGAAATGTGTATGTGTATGATGTATTCTGGCAAGAAACAACTTAATTAAAATGGTGAATATTTCACCTGCCTCTTTCACTGTATGAATCCTTTGTGCATTGCTACTGGTTTGTGTACGATAACAAAGACCTGTAAAATAGAAAGGATTAGTCATCAGTGAATTTATTCCCTGACAAATAAAATCCAAACACCTGCTTGTATGTTTATGAGCCAAATATATTTGATGATCCATCTTTAAAGTAATGAGAGAATACAGTCATGTATTGAAGATACCAGTAAATGGTGATGGATTATGTTGATCTGTGCACCAGACTTTTATTAAACAACCTGCAGAGATGTCAGACTCTAGAGACTGCTTGGGGTGGGAGAACACAATACGGCATTTTAATGGAAATGGTCTTCCTTTTATTATTTATAACCGAGGCTATTGATGCTAGGAATCTGTAAGAGTGACTTCAAATCACTGAGGTATTCATGAAATCAGAAAGTGTTGACGTGCACAAACTGGGAACATTCACATTCCTACCACACTGAACACTTTGGCATGTTGTCTCATTACTAGAGCCGGCAATTTCAATCACCATGGCTTATAAAATCTTAATTAATAGCTACACGTTAGTCTATAAAAGGAAAAAATCATTAAACTTTGCTAAGTAAAAATAATGCCAACATTTCTTTCATTTATCAAGGTAATCAGAATTATCCATATGAGACAGCTGAAATTTTAATATGGCCATATGTGGAAAAAATAATCTTTTCATAAAATGATGTGAATGCACAATTCCTACCCATCTATCCAATTAGAAATCATATATTTAAGTACGCCTACGCTACGTTCTTTTTATTTGCATAGATATACTATAGTTGCCATTGTTCTTAATACATATTTAATGACTGAACATATTATAAAGGTACAGATTTGATTATCTAACTGTCAGATGTAAAGACACTTTCTATCTAAGAGATGTCAACATGTTCAGAATTAATGAAAAAGATACTCAAAGACTAAACGATCTACTGTGTTTTAGTACCATGTACTCACACTTAGGGCTTGATTCATGAAAGTGTTATTGCCATTTCTAGTATTAGATGGCCTGGCGCGACGTCACATGTGCATTACACCACAACGATGACATTGCGCCAAGCCAGCTAGTCCAATGAAGTGCCATTGATTTTGGGAGGCAAAAGGTGGTTCTCAGGACTCCCAATCACCACAGATTACTGATATGTCTAATGTACTGGGTCTTGTGAACTGATTCACAATAACTTTAATCCATAGGCCATATTCAAACGTTCAGTACTTGGTCAGTATTTTCTCCAGTATTTGTAAGGGTGAAAAATACAGAAGTGGTGACGTGTTTCTATTATACTTTTCCTCTGATTGTTTCAATCGTAATTTTGACTTACAAATACTGATGCAAATTACTTACGAAATACTGAACATGTAAACATGCCCTGAGCAAACTCATTCCAATATACAATGCAGCTCTGAGACTATAGATAGTAAGCGGATGAAAATTTTTAAAGGAACCCAATTTGAATTTTAACTCAAAATTAGTGATGAGCGAGCATGCTCGCCACTGCTCGGTACTTGCCCAAGCATCTCAGTACTCGAGATGCTCGGAGCTCGCCAAGTACTTGCGCGACGCTCGGGCGGGAGCTCGGGTCCCCGTCCTGTATGTTGGGCGCTATTTAGAGCACCAATCATGCAGGGATTGTCTGCCACTCACTGTAATGTCACAGCCATGGTGGTTGTGGCATTACAGTTATTGCCCAAATCGATGGGAACAGTGCTCACAGTGAAACATGAAAAGCCGGCAATTCATCAGCTGCATACACCGGTACCCGACAATGTAGAACAGAAAGAATAGAGCATCACACATAGATTAGATAGATAGAAACATGTCAGTCACATATATAATAAGTAGAGTGGCAGTGTTGGTTACTGTACTTGTTATTTAGTGTTAAAATAAAGGATTTATTAAAAAAAAAATTGGCGTGGGGTTCAACATAATTTTAGTCTCTAGCGGAGGTTAAGCAGATGGCTGGGGCAGATGTTTGAAGCCTTGGAAGGGGGTAATACCCACAGAGCTTCCCAGGCTACTAATATCAGCCCCCAGCTGAATACTTAGGCTTTACCAGATATTAAAATGGGGGACCCCCCAAAAAAATGACGTGGGGTCCCACCTATTTTAATAGCTAGCAAAGGCTAGGCAGACAGCTGGGGGCTGATATTAATAGCCCAGAAAGGGTGCCATGAATATTGGCCCCCTCCCAGGCTAGAAACACCAGCCGTCAGCCGCCCCAGAAATGGCGCATCCATAGGATGTGCCAATTCTGGCACTTAGCCTCGCTCTTCCCACTGCCCTGTAGCGGTGGCAGTGGAGTTATAGGGTTGGGGTTGATGTCAGCTTATAATGCCAGCTGACATCAAGCCCAGGTTAGTAATGGAGAGGCGTCTACAATACACCCCCTTTAATAACCCCATAGTCAAAGTTAAAAAAAACACAAACACCCAGAACAAAGTCCTTTAATTGAAATAAACACACAATTCTTTAATGTTCTAAATTAAACCATACTTACCATCACGCCCATTCCAGCTGAAGCCAACGATCTACTGCAATAAAAATAAAATAATAAACCAACCTCATCGTTACCTTTCCATGGTTCCCAGGACGGCTCCAGCTCTGCTACATTCACATGACAGGCTGGATCGCAGCAGAAAGCTGCCATCCAGCTTGCCATGCCGCAGACACTGAGAAGCGCAGGCATGCTTGCGCTCCTTAGTGTCTGGCTGTGACGGCATCCAGATGAGCCGAGTTCATGTCCAATGAACTCAGCTCACCTCATGCACGTCACTGACAGCGTGGGATCTGGATACCTTTTATATTGCGAATCTTCTGGTAAAATTTACTATTTTAGTGCAATATTCCTAATATGCTTATACATATACTTATATCGATTCATTATTTATCCACTTGGATTTTTTATTATGAGTATGATTATAATTATATTTATATTTATTTATTTATACATTTACTCTTTATCGAATAGCACAGTGCACTTTTTTTGTGGAAATACAGTACAGACCGAAAGTTTGGACACACCTTCTCATTTAAAGATTTTTCTGTATTTTCATGACTATGAAAATTGTACATTCACACTGAAGGCATCAAAACTATGAATTAACACATGTGGAATTAAATACTTAACAAAAAAGTGTGAAACAACTGAAAATATGTCTTATATTCTAGGTTCTTCAAAGTAGCCACCTTTTGCTTTGATGACTGCTTTGCACACTCTTGGCATTCTCTTGATGATCTTCAAGAGGTAGTCACCGGAAATGTTTTTCACTTCACAGGTGTGCCCTGTCAGGTTTAATAAGTGGGATTTCTTGCCTTATAAATGGGGTTGGGACCATCAGTTGTGTTGTGCAGAAGTCTGGTGGAAGCACAGCTTATAGTCCTACTGAATAGACTGTTAGAATTTGTATTATGGCAAGAAAAAAGCAGCTAAGTAAAGAAAAACGAGTGGCCATCATTACTTTAAGAAATGAAGGTCAGTCAGTCCGAAAAATTGGGACAACTTTGAAAGTATCCCAAAGTGCAATTGCAAAAACCATCAAGCGCTACAAAGAAACTGGCTCACATGAGGACCGCCCCAGGAAAGGAAGACCAAGAGTCACCTCTGCTTCTGAGGATACGTTTATCTGAGTCACCAGCCTCAGAAATCGCAGGTTAACAGCAGCTCAGATTAGAGACCAGGTCAATGCCACACAGAGTTCGAGCAGCAGACACATCTCTACAACAACTGTTAAGAGGAGACTTTGTGCAGCAGGCCTTCATGGTAAAATAGCTGCTAGTAAACCACTGCTAAGGACAGGCAACAAGCAGAAGAGACTTGTTTGGGCTAAAGAACACAAGGAATGGACATTAGACCAGTGGAAATCTGTGCTTTGGTCTGATGTGTCCAAATTTGAGATCTTTGGTTCCAACCACCTTGTCTTTGTGCGACGCAGAAAAGGTGAACGGATGGACTCTACATGCCTGGTTCCCACCGTGAAGCATGGAGGAGGAGGTGTGATGGTGTGGGGGTGCTTTGCTGGTGACACTGTTGGGGATTTATTCAAAATTGAAGGCATACTGAACCAGCATGGCTACCACAGCATCTTGCAGCGGCATGCTATTCCATCCGGTTTGCGTTTAGTTGAACCATCATTTATTTTTCAACAGGACAATGACCCCAAACACACCTCCAGGCTGTGTAAGGGCTATTTGACATAGAAGGAGAGTGATGGGGTGCTACGCCAGATGACCTGGCCTCCACGGTCACCAGACCTGAACCCAATCGAGATGGTTTGGGGTGAGCTGGACCGCAGAGTGAAGGCAAAAGGGCCAACAAGTGCTAAGCATCTCTGGGAACTCCTTCAAAATTGTTGGAAGACCATTTCCGGTGACTACCTCTTGAAGCTCAGCAAGAGAATGCCAAGAGCGTGCAAAGTAGTCATCAAAGCAAAAGGTGGCTACTTTGAAGAACCTAGAATATAAGACATATTTTCAGTTGTTTCACACTTTTTTGTTAAGTATATAATTCGACATGTGTTAATTCATAGTTTTGATGCCTTCAGTGTGAATGTACAATTTTCAAAGTCATGAAAATACAGAAACATCTTTAAATGAGAAGGTGTGTCCAAACTTTTGGTCTGTACTGTATATATGTAAGATATATCTGATTTTTCGCATGTGATACTTGTCCTGTTGATAGGTTAATAATATCTTACCCTGGTGTACTCTTTTTTGTGAGTGTCCTTATCACCTTTCCCTTTTTTACTATTTTTGTGTGCTTTTATAATGTTTTTAATATTTAGTATTCAATAAAAGTGATAATTTTATCATTATTTTCGGTGGATGTGTCTGTTTTTTGGTTATATATTAACCTAGTCAGTGAAAAAAATGCAGTATGTCTGAAGAAAATATTACAGTTTTTTCACTGGCAGACACAGAAAGAAGAAGGCCCCTGTGCAAGAACAATATGAGCCTTTGAAGTCCAATAGCTCCTCATAATGCACAATTCAACCTGCTTTGGAGGTGGATGTGGTCCTCTTACCTCTGGGCCCCTGTGCAAGAACAAGGCCCTTTGCAGTCCAATAGCTCCTCATAATGCACAATTCCAGCTGCTGTAGAGGTGGATGTGGTCCTCTTACCTCTTGGGCTCCTGTGCAGCTACTCAGGTTGCCCCAATGATATGTCCGCTTTTGAGGGGTTTTTTTTGCAATTACCACTTGTGTATGGAGATCAACTCTTCAGGAAATTTAAAGAAATTAACCTGTATAACGTCATAGTTGCTCATGATAAATCCCAAAATTAAACTTTATGTTTAAATGTAAGAAATGTAGCAAGATAGATTTAGAAAAAGCAACAAATATCATAAAATCTCCTGACAGGTTTGTGTTTTCCTTGTTGGTATATACAGTAACCATTAATCTGTCAATTCTCATGAAGTTTATTGATAGATAATCTAAAAGACGGCTAGATCAGACTTTTTTTTTTGCCGCCAAAATTGATTAAAACTGTCTGCCTAACTTCCATAGCAGTAAATTGTTTGGTGTTTTTTCTCTTTCTAGTATAGCAGCAGTTCTTTTTTATACAATGAACCGAATGCCAGATTACTTTTGAATAATTCATGAACCATCTAGTGTTTCTCTTTGATTCTGAATCATATATTGCAGGTCCCTCCCTGTGAGACAAGTCACTTCAAATAATCTAGTTTTTGAGTTCAAAGCCAGTGTTTAAGCAGCCGGGGTGAATAGATTCATATTTAAAAGCTATTTATGAAAGTGCTGTTTGTGTGTGGCACAGTTTACAAATAAATAGGACTTCTTATCTGTAAAAAGTATCTATAATGTGAAGGGAATAGTGTTACCTGCTATTAATATTCCTAATTTTAAATGCTCATTTAAATCATGCTACAGAGAGCAATCAGGGAACATATAACAAAAATGCCGCCTCTCCAGAGTCGTGTTCTAAAAGCTTGGATCTTCAGTAATAAGCTTCCGCCTTTGGCGTTCTCTCTATTTTAAATTTTCTTAAAATCAAATGTGAAAACAAAACAGCCTGGTAACAAATATATATTTTCTTTCTGTCCTTTCTCTGCCACACATTATGTGCATCAGTACATGCTGTCAAGAGTAGAGATGAGTGAAGCCGTACTTAAAAGTGCGGGGTTTGTTTCGAACAGTTGGTGTCCGGCGCTAAACGCAGAACACAGACTTCTCTAGAAGTCCATTGTAATGTTCGGAGTTTCGGGGAAGGAGAGAGAGAGAAAATTTTCCAGTCCAAAAGTTCAGGTCTCCATTCTTTTCAGTGGGTTAGGGTTCTGGTTCAAGTTCAGGTACAGTTCTGATACTCGAAACAAACTTTGGAATAAAGTTTGGGTCGGGTACCAGAACCCAAACTTCAACAGGTTCGCTCATCCCTACTTAAGAGTTTATTTAAGTTCGGGTCCCCATTCTTTTCAATTGATTAGGGTTCTGGTTCAAGTTTGAGTATAGTTCTGGTACCAAAAACGAAGTTTGGAATAAAGTTTGGGTCGGGTACAAAAACCCAAATTTCAATGGGTCCGCTCATCTCTACTTAAGATTTTATTTAATTTTATTTAATTCAGCCCAAACTACGTAAACTCCAAAATTTCTGAGAACACAGAGAAACGTTTAGAAGCCTAGTGAATAAAGTATATGAGATGTATGAGGTGTATGAGTCTATCTTACTGGAGAAATTCAGCTGATTTATGAATGACTGTATGCTGCAACCACCCAGAACAGTATGTATTCAGTTGGTTTTGGATAGAACTTATTTTTCACATATACAGTTAGGTCCATATATATTTGGACAGAGACAACAATTTTCTAATAATCTAGACATTACCACAATGATTTTAAAACAAAACAATTCAGATGCAGTTGAAGTTCAGACTTTCAGCTTTCATTTGAGGGTATCCACATTAAAATTGGATGAAGGGTTTAGGAGTTTCAGCTCCTTAACATGTGCCACCCTGTTTTTAAAGGGACCAAAAGTAATTGGACAGATTAAATAATTGTAAATAAAATGTTTATTTCTAGTACTTGGTTGAAAACCCTTTGTTGGCAATGACTGCCTGAAGTCTTGAACTCATGGACATCACCAGACGCTGTTTCCTCCTTTTTGATGCTCTGCCAGGCCTTCATTGCAGTGGTTTTCAGTTGCTGTTTGTTTGTGGGCCTTTCTGTCTGAAGTTTAGTCTTTAACAAGTGAAATACATGCTCAATTGGGTTGAGATCAGGTGACTGACTTGGCCATTCAAGAATATTCCACTTCTTTGCTTTAATAAACTACTGGGTTGCTTTGGCTTTGTGTTTTGGGTCATTGTCCATCTGTAGTATGAAATGACGACCAATCAGTTTGACTGCATTTGGCTGGATCTGAGCACACAGTATGGCGCTGAATACATCAGAATTCATTCGGCTGCTTCTGTCCTGTGTTACATCATCAATAAACACTAGTGACCCAGTGCCACTGGCAGCCATGCATGCCCAAGCCATCACACTGCCTCCGCCGTGTTTTACAGATGATGTGGTATGCTTTGGATCATGAGCTGTACCACTCCTTCGCCATACTTTTCTCTTTCCATCATTCTGGTAGAGGTTGATCTTGGTTTCATCTGTCCAAAGAATGTTCTTCCAGAACTGTGCTGGCTTTTTAAGATGTTTTTTAGCAAAGTCCAGTCTAGCCTTTTTATTCTTGATGCTTATGAGTGGCTTGCACTGTGCAGTTAACCCTCTGTATTTACTTTCATGCAGTCTTCTCTTTATGGTAGATTTGGATATTGATACGCCTACCTCCTGGAGAGTGTTGTTCACTTGGTTGGCTGTTGTGAAGGGGTTTCTCTTCACCATGGAGATTATTCTGCGATCATCCACCACTGTAGTCTTTCGTTGGCGCCCAGGTCTTTTTGCATTGATGAGTTCACCAGTGCTTTCTTTCTTTCTCAGGATGTACCAAACTGTAGATTTTGCCACTCCTAATATTGTAGCAATTTCTCAGATGGGCTTTTTCTGTTTTTGCAGCTTAAGGATGGCTTGTTTCACCTGCATGGAGAGCTCCTTTGACCGCATGTTTACTTCACAGCAAAACCTTCCAAATGCAAGCACCACACCTCAAATCAACTCCAGGCCTTTTATCTGCTTAATTGAGAATGACATATTGAAGGGATTGCCCACACCTGTCCATGAAATAGCCTTGGAGTCAATTGTCCGATTACTTTTGGTCCCTTTAAAAACAGGGTGGCACATGTTAAGGAGCTGAAACTCCTAAACCCTTCATCCAATTTTAATGTGGATACCCTCAAATGAAAGCTGAAAGTCTGAACTTCAACTGCATCTGATTTGTTTTGTTTAAAATTCATTGTGGTAATGAACCAAAATTAGAAAAATGTTGTCTCTGTCCAAATATATATGGACCTAACTGTATTTGTGGGGACTTTTTTACAAAATGAAAAAAGCAAAACAACCTTTCAAGGTACTGTACATGCTTGAAAGGAAAACGTGTATGTGAGCAGTTGAGCAAACATAAGCACAAAGCAATGTGGAATAGTCTTTTATATCCAATGCCACTGTTCAGATTTAAAAAAAAAAAGAAGAAAAAGAATCCAAAATTATTTGACCTAGATAAAAGACATTATAACTTTTAAAAGTCCAGTACATGCACTAAGAAAAGCAAAACTGTTATCAATTCAATATGAAGAAGATTGGAGCAAAACCAAAAACAAGGGCCAGCACAACAGTTAATATAAGTGTGTGTAGGTGCATATATACACTGTGGCCAATAGATAAATATAACCTAGAATAAAAACAATTCGTAGAAACGCTCCAGTGGGTAAATAAATACTAACACATTTAAAAAACATAGGGTACTTAGTTTACATTCTTTGGATTAAAAAAACGTAAAAGCCAACTCACCATGACAAGGTGCACCCAATCGGGATGGTTCCTACCTCTAGTTATTCTCCCTACCCCTCCCCCCCTGAAAAAAAGAGAATATGAAAATATATGTAACAGTATATGGGGTCAGACTACGTAGGGGACATAGAGATGGACATGTATTGCAGCACATACACATAATTATTGTTTTAATTGATGCCTCCAAAATGTCTCCTATTCATAGTATCACCCACAGTGAATTCCCCTGCACAATTTGTCCACCATCCCACACACATAGCATTATGTTCCTATAGTACCTCCAAGAATTTATGATGTTATCATAGTGCCCTCAACAAAAAATGACACCCCTACAGTTGCCTCACACATTTTGAGGCCCCCACAGTGTTCTATAACAGTGTGATGCCTCCCTCACCATATGATGCACTCAAAATTTCCCTACTCTCATTATAATGCCCCTACAGTATCCCCCAATGCAGTATGATGTCTCCACAGTGACCCTCTCACAGTATTATGTCCCGACAGTTCCCCCAAACAGTATAATGCCAACACACCTCCCACACACAGTATGATGTCCCTATAGTCCCCCACACAATATGATGCTCCCACAGACTCCCACACAGTATGATGTCTCCACATCTTCGATACAGAATGATTTTCTCCACACATTATGATGTCCAAATTGACCCTCCACACAGTATGATGCCTCTACAGTAAGATGCTTGCATATTTCCCTCCACAGATACTGACAAAATGTTAAAAAACTCATGTACCTCTGCTTCAGTTTGTGTAATGGGTGGACTGAGTCTCCATGGAACAGTCTCGATCTAGTGATATCATTGCACCTTCTGCACTGAGTTTCTGATGGCACAGGTGAAGCAGAAAAATTATAGTTCCCTGCTCCACATTTGTATTAAACTATCTGCAATTCATGGGTCCCAAAAAGGGCAAGTGGTCTGCCGCTATTATTGGCACGCCACAGATTGTATGCTGAGTATATGATTCCCCAGGAGATTATTTTCTCGCAACCTAAAATCTGCTGTATCATTTCTTTGAACCTAGAAAGTGCCACCAATAATGGTGCTGACTGCTGAGTTCTATGGAGATGGCAAATGTTTTGCAAGTTAAGGGTATCTATCAGTAAGATTAACATCCCCATCCAAATCACATATATGTGCATGTAGTTCTTTGAAATGTAAATCCATTGATAAGTTTTTATCTTCTGTTTCCCAAGAAATCTACATTTGTTACATATGCAAATAAGGTAATACATTTTCTGGGCGTGACCAAACCGCTGCCTCTAGAGCTTGTTTCCCCATCAACACCAGCCTCTTTAGGTTGATTGATAGCTTACTGTCTGATTTCCTTGCCTGGCTATCAATAAAACTAAAGAGATTAGTGCTGAGCAGGGGAACAACCTGGAAAGGCTGGAGCTTTTTAAAGTGGTTGTGCAGTACTTTAGATTACCCCCCCTCCATGTATATCCCCCAGGTCCCTAAGACTTTTTGTAAATACCTTCTGCTTTTGATAATGCCTGTGAGCAGCGCTATCATTGGCTGCTCATAGGCATCACGTGACCCCCGGCTACAGACGCCTCTGACATCCTCTGATGTCACGACAAGTGCTGGCAGCAGCTGGGGGTCACGATCTTCCTGGTTCTAGGTGGATGCCAGGCTGTGGGCGGGGTTACCCTCCCCCACGTTACACCTGGCATCCACCACGCGCTCTGCCTCTTCCCATTCATTGGAAAGTGCACGGTGGATGCCGGGTGTGAAGCGGGGGGTAACCCCACCCACAACCCAGCAGCCACCGCGGGGACCCAAGGGCTAAGTCATGCCTCACTTGTCGTGACATCGGTGCTGGGGTCACGTGATGCCTGTGAGCGGCCACCGATAGCGCCACTCACAGGCATTATCAGCAACAAAAGGTATTTACAAAATGTCTTAGGGACTTGGGGGGGATACATGAGGGGGTAATCTAAAGTACCGCACAACCCCTTTAAGTGTCCTGCCATGCCCAGAGCATTTAATACCTCATTTGCATATTAATTAAAATGCTAATTACTTGCCATAGAAGATATAAAGGTGTTGCTGGATTTACATTACAAAGGCCATCATGACCACATATACAGTTTGGGCGGTTGATCTTACTGACAGATTCCCTTTAAGTCAATAGATGTAGCACACAATATGTTTTTTTTGGCACTTGCTACTGTAAATCTATGAAAAAAATATATAGTTGTCACATTTAAAGGAAAACCACAATGTAAATCAATCTGATTCACTGTAATTCAAGGATCTGAGGATATTTTCCACCATGAGTAATGTTGTAATTCAGAAGTATATGCATATTTAATAGCTCAATAATATGCAATTTCCAACTTTTACACCCCTTGACACCTTAAAAAAATGTCAAAATGACATCTGGGCTACACATTGTCAAAAGAGCATGGTAATAGTCATATCTTAATATTTCATGATTAGTTAAACTTGGCGCACCTTCCGTCTTTATGATCTAGTTCTATGCTGTCAAACTTTAGAGCAGTCATAATAAATCTCCCCTACTGTTTCTACTTGTTATGTCATCTAATCAATTTTTATCTGTATCAGTGTTTTATGAATGAGACCCAGATTATTTTCAGAGAAAGCAAGCATTTGCAATCCATACATTATGTCTCATTGATGTCTCTTAAGGGCTATGATTTTCGTATTCTTTTATTATGCTACATATTGCTTTTCCCTAAGAGTTCCTTGAACTGGATAGACACTATATCAATTTTAATCTTTTTTAATGAATAATTTCATTCTGTAATGATTATAGTAGAGCAGTTTGACTTCCTCTACAATTTTCTCTTTCTACCTGTGAAAAATACCTAAAACCAGCTTGTATCACATAGGAAGGAAGTCTCTTGTATGACATCTAGAAAGTCATGTAGCTTTTAGTGTTTATATATCCATTTACTGTAAATGTTTTTACTTGTTTTTTTAAAAGGGTTGAAAAATTATCTGCAACCCTATCACAATTTTTTTAACATAACATGGACCACACTGTTATGATCTGGACTCATTTCTTTCAATGCACGCTATGGGTCTACCTCAACGAGATGGAATTACCACCTGGTTATTACCACCTGGTTACAAAAGTTATATCATGGCTGTGTATATATCATAATGATGCTATGTTATGGAATGTCATTTAATATTATGCTAATGCTATATAATTATATTATGAAATATTGAATACCACCAGTAATATAATGTTGCTAGGTAGTATTACTCCTTTGTAGCTGGGTATGTAACATCAATATTATATTATTGTGTGACTAATGTAACTTTGTATTTGTCATGCAAGAAAAGTAAAATAAATTTACAACAGATCAAATCTAAGCCTCATAGAAAGATGTGAATGAAAACAAAAACACCTCATGTGGGATGAGACTGGGTATCGGCCGGATTAAGGGTTTTACTGGTAGTTGGCAAATGTTTGGCACTGTGTCCTAAAAGTTAGATATGCACTTGGCCACTGCTGAGACAGTTGGTTTATGGGTTAGTGTAGGGCCAGCTCAGCATGTGTCCTTGTGGATTTAAGGGACCTTATCCATTAGTAGGAGTAATGCTCACAGATGACACAGACAGGCAAAGAAGGAAGTTGTGGGAAAGTAAGAATTCACTATTAGTGTGCACCACCCTGGTTCTTAGGGAGGGCCATAAAGGAGCAGTAAAGTTGCTGTTTGCGATGCATTCATGTGTGGTTTGTCTCAGGTATGGAAGACCAGCCCATATGCAAGAGAGAGAGAGCTGTCCTTAGAAGAATGAGTATTGCCACAACAAAGGAGAGCAATGAGACTGTTTACTGTTTGTGAAGAATGTATCCACTAGTAAAGGATGAAGCAATAAACACCTGAGAGGAGAGAGAGACCGCAGTGGACGATAGATGCTGATGCCTAAGTGGAATAAGGAGTGTCAAACCAGAGATAGATAGAAGACTAGTGTCCGTGTGTAAGGTACTGTGATGCTCTGGCTGTTAGTAATAAATAGCAAGAGTTTGTTAAGTGCTCAGACAAAATATTGCAGGATATTACTGCCATAGAGAGTTGGCCAAGAGTGTGTGAAGTAAGTTCCTACAACACAGGGACTGTTGCAGAGAGATGGAGATGCCACTGAGGAAAACATCAGCAGTTGTCACAAGTTGTACCAACTGACAAGTGTCATTCTATTGTCTCAAGAGCCAACTGTTTTGCTTCTGTTAAAGTCAACCTGGTGCCTCATGTATGACTGTTGAAACCATCAAGTTAGTTGCCTAGTATAGGAATGCTGTAACTATCATGCTTGTTGCCTCTGTGTGAGTAACGTTTTGACATCTGTGTATGCCTATATTCTTCTGCTATCTCTAAATGGAGAACAACTTTGTAAGGGTGTGACAGTGGCTGTCATACGCCTCTCTCTCTCTAAACAGTTTTTCTACCAAGTGTATAGGTTTCTTATATTTTTGTGAAAATAATATAATATAATATTAAGATATGAATCTGTATGGTTTCATAGGCACTAATGTAATGAAATGTATAATGTTATTTATATATGGTATATAGGGAAAGCGTAGGACATTGTTTAGTGTTTAGTTAGGGATTGATAGAAATATTGGGGCTGATGGGCAGTGGTGGACCTAATAGTGTATGGGATTTAGGACGTAGTTTAGGGTATAAGAAATTCAGTGCACTTTATTAGTGGGTAATGACTGAAGTTAAGTAGTGAAGGGAGAAGTTTGCCCAGCAACCAATGGAGATGGTTGGTGATTGGTCCAGCCGAAAAAGGGGAGGAGTTTTGGGGCCAGTGAGGAGAGCAACGGTTATTCCTGTAAGTCAGTCAGTCAGAGCTGTAGTTGTGGATGGTAACATTTAAGTCTGTGCTGGAGGGATGTTTGAGAAAGACCGAGAAAGAGTTCAGGGTCCTGGGGGGCTGAAAGTCAGCAGAGATACAGAAGGAGGAAGAAAAAGAGTTAGGCAGCTTGGGGAATGATAAAGTGGAAAACTCTGAGGAAATTTCCCTAAACGTCCGAGGTATACGGCCCGTAGAAGGACTGATGGAGCCAGCCTTCACTATTCCAAAGAGGGGAGAACGGACGGTGACATACATGTTGTGAGTTGAAATGTGTTCTGAAAAGCTGCGGTACCAGGGCAACTTACTCTGAGAATAGAAGAGAGGATAGGACAGGAAGGGACAGAAGAGAGGACTGAAACTGTAACGGTGATGTCACAAAAGACTGCTAAAAATATTAGGTAAAGTTTGTTTTTATAAAAAAGAGACTGAGTGTGAAAGTGATTGCTTGCCTTCAACTTCGGACTCCTAAAGAAGACGGAGGAGCAACAAAGAACTGTGAGTGTTGTGCACTACAGGCAAATCACAAGACAAGCGGGACATTATCATTTATTTGTGGGCAGTCAGGGTGAGAACAAACAACAACAGCAGTGCCTCGCCACTACTACCACCCTGCACCTCTCACAACTTTATCACCAATCTCCACTACATTCTATTTAATTTTAAGAGGCATATCAACCTATTTTCTATCTTATTAAGTGTTCATCACTTACAGGTTGCCATGGTGGAATGTCATCTATTCTGTAGGCAACTTAAACTATGACTTAAATGGAATCTGTCATCAGGTTTCCGCTGCCTCATCTGAGAGCAGTGTAATGTAGGCAAAAAGAAGAGATGCAGGTGTTCTTCTGACACAATCAGAACTTTTAGATTTAGAATGAAGCAGAGCTGAGAAAGCTTCCCCCACCCACATCAGGCTCTATATATACAAAGTGCATGGACAGTGAGGTGCTTATCACTGGGGAGGGAGTTGCCAGACTAGTGTACTCTAGCAATGTTAATCTTAGTGATAAATCCTTCACAGTTAGAAAAGAGCACACACTTTGACAAGTGACACAGTCCTGAATTCTGTGTTTCAGCCGGTATCTCCTGCTGTTCTCAGATTACATAGCAAAAACCTGCTGACAGATTCTCTAAAAAGGTATAAAAGTGGGTTGTGAGGAGAGAAATAAATCAACATTCTGTAAAGAATAGAGATGAATGGATCACTCTGCAAGTTTAATTTGAATTTCATGAAAATCAAAGTTTCATGCAAATTCAGACATTTTAAGAATCGATTCATGGTTCACAAAAAACCTTGCCCTGCACCATTTCCCATGCTGCTGAAGTGTCAGAGAAAGCAGGCTAAAGTAATTTTGCGTTACTGCACTGGCCTACCCATATTGTCCTGCAGCTATGACACCTTGCAGATTATCAAAACCTTGTGAAGGGGGGAGGGGGTCAATACCAGGGCCATCGCAAATTACTTGAGCACAGTTTATACAGCAGTGTCATTTTCTATCTCCATAGTGACTGGGTAAGTCTCTCTTTCCTGCAGAGTGCAGAGTGTAAGCTCTTATGGTCATCAGGGTCTTCTCTTTCTCTTTCCTGGAGAATGTAAGCTGTTATTTACAGCATGGTCCTCCCTTTCTCTCTTCTGTAGAGTGAGAAACTTTTATGGTCTGCAGGGTCCTCTCTATTTCCTGTAGAGTGTAAGATCTTATTGACAGCGGGGTCCTCTCTCTCTTTCTCTCCTGTAGAGTGTAAGCTCTTATGGTCTGCCGGATCCTCTCTCCTGTAGTGTGTAAGCTCTTATGGTTAGTTGGGTCATTTCTAACTCTCTCTCCTGTAACGCTTTTATTGTCAGCGGGATTTTCTCGCTCTCTCCTCTATTCTATATGTATTTGTTAAGCATTTATGAACATTCCAGTATTGAGATTTATGCACATTTTTTTTACCGCAAATCAAATTTTGGGGGAAAATTCATCAAAGTCAGTGGATTAGATTTTCAAAAAAATCCGCTCTTCTCTAATAAAGATACATTATGTAACACTAATTAAACTATCGTTATAATCTCAGTCAGTTACTACAGCAGTGAAGATGACTTTAAACATTAATTTTGAAACTGAGGAGATTCAAAACAAATTAATACAATGCAGAATACTGCAATGTACATGAATGTATATATAGACTATTAATAACTATGTTATTTTTAATAACAAATTATGTGCTCAACTTTTACTGGTATTATATTTTTTCAAACTCATTATCTTTTTTTCTAATGTCGGCATGTAATATTACACATTTGAATATAAAGGAAATAAAGTCCACTTGATTTCCCTAACTGCATTATAAGAAAAGTAGAAATCAATTTTTGGTAACAACAGATTTTCTTCAATTTATCTTGAAGAGCAATCTTTCATATGTATCTCAATTATTTTCAGAAACACTTTAGCAAATACATTATTTATATTGTAAAATTCTACTAATATGTAGATTTAGGCCCTTTCAATGCCCCATTCAGCTAGGAAGTATTCATATGACTAGTGATCAGTTTGTTAGCTTTATCCTACTAACGTAATCACTTCTGTCACAAAAAGTGCAGAATATAGTGCTAAGGGTGTAAAACACACTAGAATAAAATGGGGATATTTGATTTTGTATAATAATATCACAGGAAATACCCATTTATGCTAAATGAAAATGTATTATATAGAAAATGGGAAAAAAAATCAACCTTAGGTGAATGTCACACATTCGTGGAACACAGGTCATATTCAGATTGCAATATCCAGCCCCACTACCAGATCTTCTGACCTGTGGTAACTGACTTATAGCATATACAGTGAAGGAAATAATTTAAATTAAGGTAATTTTAACATTGAGAGATAGAATATCCCAAAAAAAATCAAGAAAATCACAATGAATAAATTATGTATTTGCATTTTGCAGTGAGAAATAAGTATTTGATTCTTCTGGCAAACAACACTTAATACTTGGTGGCAAAACCCTTGTTGACAAGCACAGCAGTCAGACGTTGTTTGTAGTTGATGATGAGGGTTGCGCACATGTCAGGAGGAATTTTGGTCCACTCCTCTTTGCAGATCATCTCTAAATCATTAAGATTTTGAGGCTGTCGCTTAGCAACTCGGAGCTTCAACTCCCTCCATAAGTTTTCTATGGGATTAAGGTCTGGAGACTGGCTAGGCCACTCCATGACCTTACTGTGCTTCTTTTTGAGCCACTGCTTTGTTGCCTAGGCTGAATGTTTTGGGTCATTGTCTTGCTGGAAGACCCAGCCACGACCCATTTTTAATGTCCTGGTGGAAGGAAGGAGGTTGTCACTCAGAATTTTACGGTACATGGCTCCATTCATTATCCCATTGATGCGGTGAAGTAGTCCTGTGCCCTTAGCAAAGAAACACCCCCAAAACATAATGTTTCCACCTCCATGCTTGACAGTGGGGATGATGTTCTTTGGGTCATAGGCAGCATTTCTCTTCCTCCAAACACGGCGAGTTGAGTTAATGCCAAAGAGCTCAATTTTTGTCTCATCTGACCACAGCACCTTCTCCCAATAACTCACAGAATCATCCAGGTGTTCATTGGCAAACTTAAGACGAGCCTGCACATGTGCCTTCTTGAGCAGGGGGACCTTGCTGGCACTGCAGGATTTTAAACCTTTAAGGCGTAATGTGTTACCAATGGTTTTTTTTGGTGACTGTGGTTCCAGCTGCCTTGAGACCATTAACAAGTTTCCCACATGAAGTTTTAGGCTGATCTCTCACCTTGCTCATGATCAAGGATACCCCATGAAGTGAGATTTTGCATGGTGCCCCAGATCGATGTCGATTGACAGTCATTTTGCATTTCTTCCATTTTCTTACTATTGCACCAACAGTTGTCTCCTTCTCACCCAGCGTCTTGCTTATGGTTTTGTAGCCCCCCTCATCTTTGTGCAGGTTTATGATTTTGTCCCTAACATCCTTAGAAAGCTCTTTGGTCTTGCCCAGGTTGTAGAGGTTAGCGTCTGACTGATTAATTGAGTCTGTGGACAGGAGTCTTTTATACAGGTGACTGTGTAAGACAGCTGTCTTTAATGCAGGTAACGAGTTGATTAGGAGCGTCTAACTGATCTGTAAGAGCCAGAAATCATAATGGTTTGTAGGGGATCAAATACTTATTGCAAAATGCAAAAAAATGATCTAATTTATACAATGTGATTTTCTTGATTTTTTGGGGATATTCTATCTCTCAATGTTAAAATTAACCTACCCTTAAAATTATAGACTGTTCATGTCTTTGTCAGTGGGTAAACTTACAAAAACAGCAAGGGATCAAATACTTATTTCCTTCACTGTATGAGGCAGTTAGCAGAGGTCAGGAGCTCAGGCAGATGGGCCGGGCTTCATAATTCAAGGACAGACCCTTTTTCAAAGATATGTAAAATTATCCTTAGCATGTACTATCCAAAAGATGATATTTAGGCAATGAAGACCAATAAAGCAATAAATTATTTATTTGGTGAACAATATTATTTTGTATTATATAGCTTTCAGAGACTGATGCACATTGCTATCCCTGCTCTTAATAATATCGACATTAGCTGGTAAAGGGTGAAGAAAGGCCGAGTTGTTCTGTATAGTTTCTGCCTTCCAGAAAGAAAAGATGCAGACAGTGCCATTTAAAAGCCTTCGATGATAAGTGAACTGGCTATTGACTTAGGAAATGTAATTAGAAGTGGATGATAAATTGAGCACTGTGTTAATGTCTTGCCCTGATGCTACACTAACCTCATTTAAAGTACAGCTTGGATGGTTTGAATAATGAGACCCCAGGGCTGAAAGATTTATAGATGCCTTAAAATGATGTGATAGAGTCAACGTAAAAAGTATTTCCGAGGAAAAAAATCTACATGCGTTTAGCAGGTAGCACAAGAGCAGTTTCCTTCTATTATTCACTTGGTCCATTTTCTGCCTGAGAGACATGATTGGTGTATTCCTTCTAACCTGATTATTTTAAGTATTTTCTTGCTGTGGATGGCTCATGTTTTAGTTGCCAGTTTGCTAATGTCATTAAGTTAAGAACACTTTCTCTAAATATATTTTATTCAGTTAAAAAATAACCAGAAATCAAAAGACTGTACATCAAACCGACTCTTTAACACCATGCTGACCCTCTGTTAATTATTAATATGAACTCTTGCAACTGCTTCTAATGTAAGACACATGTTCCCTGGAAAGTTAATTATACAGTAGCTCATGTCTTCTCCACTGGATTAATTGACAAATAGAAAAAGTTGAGAAGATCTTACCGAGATGGTAAGACTATTTTGCTATGTTCTGAGTCAAAACAATTAACCAACACTATTTTCAGATATTCTAATATTAGCATTAAAGGCATGAATATAGATCTTTTCACAATGTTGACTTGACCAGATCTGACAATTATAAGTTAAATACTCATGGGGGCCATCTGAATCTTATTCTTTACTGTATATTAGTAACTTTAAGGAGTATTCCCGTTTAAGTATGATAGAATGCTTAGAAATAGAATGGTTCCTCCTAAAGCTAAGTAATCAATGTTTAAAAATCCAAGATTTCCAAACAGAACACCCGCTAATGGAAACTACAATGGTAAACATAGACATGAAAATTCAGCTTTCTTTAGAATAGAGATTACAACCTCCCAGAAATTTAAACTGAAATCCTTCAGGAGAATTTTACTACTGATATTGCTGTATGGGACATAGTACTGCGATAATAATGATAACTGTTTTGCAGATATTTGAGAAATAAAGGTTTGAAGCCACATGCAAACAAACCTGTAAATACATTGGGGACTTGTCGATTTAATCTGAATGTATCAACAGTGGGTGACCACATAAAGAATGAAGAAGGTCCCTTAGGTAATCGTGATCCTCGTATGGTTCTTTGACCTGACCACTTCACCAGTATGGTGTGAGTGGAGAGTTAAGTCTACCTGGCTTGGCCAAGGATCCAAGCTAGTCAGGTGATGTGGCTGTAAACTAGGGTGGTTTTACACTCACCTAGTGTATTCACAAGGTCAAGGTAGACATACGGACCCATAGAATAAGCAGAGCAGACTGTCAATCACACAGGCCTTGAGAACTTGGACAAAACGCTAGGCTGGAGGGCAGACAAACCAGTTAGGGAGGACACACTGGTAGCCACAAGACCAGCAGGGCAAAAGGAAAGGAAAAAGAGAAGTATGAACCAGCCAACAGATATAGGTAGCAAAGTCCACAGTAGGTAGTAATGAACTAACTCCGATAACAGTTCATGAAACGTACATCAAAGATGGGTTAACTGGAGCAGATGCAGGTTATAGAATCCACAGCAGATTGTAACATAGTGAGAACAGTCTCTAGTAACTGTTCATGATGCGTGCAACAAACAAAGGGTTAACAAGCAGATGCAAGTAATATAAACAGACTCTAATAACTGTTTGTGATGCTTACAGAAAGCAATGGGACAACTTCATCAGTAGATGCATACTTTGGAAATGACAGACGCCGTCTGGGGAGATGATGGGAACTGAAAAAACAGGATAGTGGCAATCTCCACTCAGCAACTAAACATGTTACAGAGTCAATACTCAGACACGGATATGTCTAATTAGTTCTGAGGAATGCTGGTGCACTTACAAGACCTCACATGGAGCAAAGCAAATGGGTGGCAGCTACAGTATAAGAAATGGGAGCAGGTCATAGCCTTTAAGACAAGACATGTGCGTAACAAGTGGTCCTTATAGAGAGTGTTGTGATAACCTGCAGACACATCTGGAGCATTTATCTACTGGGGAACTTTAAGGTGTTGATTCTTCTGAAGGCCACAATGTAGAGGCCAGGTTCCATGAATAGGAAAGCATAGGTTTTAGAGGGGCTCCCCACTGGTCAGGAGAGCAGAAGCATTGACCATTAAGAAATTCAACTGTTATATCTCTACCTGGAGCTGCTCCAATAACACCTGCTTCTGTCACTCACTTGTACTCTGCAGGTAACACTGGTGATGGAGGACATATCAATAAATATATCACTGGATGATACAAACACTGCACAGCCAGGGATACTGGTATAGCTTGGACCTTTGAAGCCACCCTGCAAGACATAATGTGTGCGTTTGAAGGTGCCCCAGCAAGGTAGTCGTGGGTGAGCTGTAGCCCCCTCTCGCTATGGCACCCTACAGACAGTACGTGTCCTCCCTCTGAAGTGTGGCTGTGTATGTAGTGCTCTTCACTTACTTCAAGCCATCCGATCGCGTCTGTCTCCAGGCAATTTTCTTCTGGGACCAGGGCAGCAATAATTTCATAGGACACGAGGTTCTTAACCAGAACTTGGACTTTACTTGGGGAAGAGGAATATATACAATATTTACAGTCAGATATAATGGATAAGGCCCGACAGGCAATCATCTCTCTCACAGGCGCTGTTGACTGCTTCAGCCCTGGTTCCCTCTTTAAGCGGAGCATCTCTGTGGCTATAATTCCTGGCCCAAGAGACTCCTCTGTATTGACAGTGACCGGATCCGATATCTCTCCCACAAGTCTTAGCTTGGAGTGCTATTTAGCTACCTCTGCTTCCTGCAGACTAGAAGTGCCCCGTGTCCTCACTACGCTTTGATGAGTTTCTCCGGCAAGCGAACAGGACTCGTGCTCTTGTGTGGGGAGAATTGCGCACTGGGATCTCACTGTCTGAGGGTTCGGAGCTCCCGTCTACCCTAGCAGCCACTATAGTCAGGCTGTCTGATCAACTTGAGGTCTCAACTCGTACTCAAGAATCACTTCCTGATTCTGGAAACTTAAACAGAGACTTTCCGAATATGCCCACCCTCAGTGAGCTGTCATCACAGAACTTTAACCCATCACTGTCTATAACTTTGCTGGCAGACTCAACCTGACATCTGCACCCAGAACAGTGGCATCTTTTGGCTGTTTTCAGGTACTACAGCCCAGAAGGAATTATACCAGGAACAAGCTCTATATCTCTCTAGGCTTGCTTCCCCACTATTACACGTTTTCGGTCCAGCAGCTCAGCAGGTGTAATCTGCTCTTTTCAATGGCACAATAATTCACCCAACTTTAACTCCCAGTACACTGAAGGGAGTTGCCAGTTATTGTACTAGGTTGTTCTATTCCCTGCACTCAAGCTCAATCATTCTGTTGTCATCCTGGACTTGCTTGTGACCATGAATATAACTATCTCCATGATCCCCCTGATGTGACTCTAGCATTGCTTTGAAAGACCCCCTACTATTAGTCCCCAGCCATTCCACTTACTACAGTATTGCCTTCTGATTCTGTCCTTGGTGCTCTCCTTTTTATTACTGACCTGGCTAGTTTAACTTTTCTAGTCTCAGGGTCAGCCCTCTGACAAGCAGTTACTCCATGGATTCAACCCACTGGGCCTTATTGTAAGTCCTCATTTTTGAATAGTGGTTAAAGGTTGAAGGCCAGGGTTTCTCTGGGATCTGATAGATAGAGTGGTCTGTCTGAGGTAGCCTTTTCGAGCTGACGGAGTATGATACATTTTACATCAGCTGTTAACGCAATCGCTGTTTTTACCTGAAAATAATTTCAGGTACATCTCAATAGTTATGGCAGGGCATGTTGCATTATATTGTTACCACTGTGTCTTACTAATCTTGTCTAAAGGAAACATGTTATGTTGTACATGTAGTCCGATCTGTGGACAGCATTGTATAGAGAAGGAAAAACTTTACAGAATGATATATATGTTTGATGTAAAAGATTCAGTATAATTTGTATTTTATTAATAAAAAATTCCTTCTGTTTGTATGCCTGTGAGTCCAGTGTGTGGTCCTGCTAAGTGATTGACCGCTATCTCTGCATGCACAGTTATTCATAAAAGACTGTCACTCACTGAATAGAGGTTTTAAGTTACTGATCACCTACAAGACCAAGGTAACATTATTTCCATAGTTAGTCATGGGTTTTACATGGGGGCATATTAGATAAACTTTTCATGGAAGGGTATCAAAAAATCCTGATGTATTATTTCAAATCTTTTCATCTAATTTCATGGATATGTTGAGCCAAGAGGAAGGATGGATCTGTAAACTGGAGCCAGAAATGCCCCTAAGATATATGAATTAGAACCCCCACCCCCCAAAAATACACATATATATATATATCTATATATATTGTAATGCAGCGGCATTACTGTAATGGTCCAGGGTGTGTTTTGGCTGACCATGTACCTCCCCCTCAGGTGACTGGTCACATGACTGTGACATCGCACAGGTCCTGTGCACACAGAAGGTCTGATCACATGACTGTGACATCAGCACAGGTCCTGTGTGTGCACTAGAGGATATATAAACCCGGGTAGATTTGAGACATGTGTGAAATGCGTGAGGCCTGTTCCCGTGTGTGGGACACCGTTAGCCTGGAGAGGCCTGGAGAGGCCTGGTGATGCCTGGTGAGGCCTGGTGAAGCCTGGTGAAGCCTGGTGAAGCCTGAAAGGCAGAGGCTGGATGTTAGCTGTGTAAACATACCAGTAGCCTTTGAAGGTACGAGGGCTGGAGCCCCATATGGGAAGCCGTAAAGCCACAGCGGTGGCAGAACAAACCTGAAGCAGCTAAAACCCGGCAAAGGTAAAAACACTGATTGATGGGGACATTTATGTTGTTTCCTTGCTGAGGGCCATATCTGGAACCAAGTGGACGTGTCTGTCGCTGGAAAGGCTCTTGGATATTATGTGTGTGATATGTCGGCGAGCCACTGAGATGGACTCAGTTAGAAGCAGTTATGAAGTATAATAAACTGCTGGATTGTGAAATACCGGAAAGGTGTTGCCAGGTGTGCTTTAATTGACTCGGTGCAGCGAGTATCCCCCAGCATGATGACTAGCTCTGCCTTACAATATATATATATATGTAATACAGAAATATTTATATGCACATAGTATATATGTCCACATCTGTTCTAGTCATTTGGAATGGCTTTCCAAAAGCCTTGAAGACGTTCCCATATGTGCTGGAGTGCTTTGATTTCACTCTGTGGTCCAACTCATTTCAAACAATCCACTAACTTTTTCTGCAACTCCCCCAGATTTGCTGATGGATACCAAAAATTTCAAATATTAACTCATCAGACTACAGTACAGATTTGCACAGATCTAATGTTTAGTCATTGTCTTGTTTATCCAAAATATGTCTCCTCTTGCTTGTGGTCCTCAGTAGTGATGAGCGAGCATGCTCGCCACTGCTCGGTACTCGCCCGAGCATCTCAGTACTCGAGATGCTCGGAGTTCGCCGAGTACTTGCGCGATGCTCGGGTGGGAGCTCGGGTCCCCATCCTGCATGTTTGGCGCTATTTAGAGCACCAATCATGCAGGGATTGTCTGCCACTCACTGTAATGTCACAGCCATGGTGGTTGTGGCATTACAGTGATGGCCCAAATCGATGGGAACAGTGCTCGCAGTGAAACATGAAAAGCCGGCAATTCATCAGCGGCATACACCGGTACCCGACAATGTAGAACAGAAAGAATAGAGCATCACACATAGATTAGATAGATAGAAACATGTCAGTCACATATATAATAAGTACAGTGACAGTGTTGGTTACTGTACTTGTTATTTAGTGTTAAAATAAAGGATTTAATAAAAAAAATAATAGTGTTTTTGTCTCTTTAAAAAAGCCAGCCAGCAATTCATCAGCGGCTTACATCTGTACATGACAATTTAGAATAGAAAGAATAGAGCATCACACATAAATTAGATAAATAGAAACATGTTAGTCAAATGTATAATAAATAGAGTGACAGTGTTGGTTACTGTACTTGTCATTTAGTGTTAAAATAAAAGATTTATTAAAAAAAAAATTGGCGTAGGGTTCCCCGTAATTTTAGTCTCTAGCGCAGGTTAAGCAGACGGCTGGGGCAGATGTTTGAAGCCTGGGAAGGGAGTAATACCCACGGAGCTTCCCAGGCTACTAATATCAGGGATATCCATAGGATGCGCCAATTCTGGCACTTAGCCTCGCTCTTCCCACTGCCCTGTAGCGGTGGCAATGGGGTCATAGGGTTGGGGTTGAAGTCAGCTTAAAATGCCAGCTGACATCAAGCCAGATTAGTAATGGAGAGGCGTCTATAAGACACCCCCATTACTAACCCCTTAGACAAAGTTAAAAAAAAACACAAACATCCAGAATAAAGTCCTTTAATTTAAATAAACACACAATTCTTTAATGTTCAAAATTAAACAATACTTACCATCACGCCCATTCCAGCTGAAGCCAATGTCTTCTGCAATTAAAGTAACATAATAAAGCAACCTCATCCTTACCTTTCCATGGTTCCCACGACAGCTTTAGCTCTGCTACATTCACATGACAGGCTGAATCGCAGCCAAAAGCTGCCATCCAGCTTGCCATGCCGCAGACACTGAGAAGCGCAGGCATGCTTGCGCTCCTCAATGTCTCACTGTGACGGCATCCAGATGAGCCGAGTTCATGTCCAATGAACTCAGCTCACCTCATGCACGTCACGGACAGCGTGGGAGAATTCTCCTGCGCTTAGCACTTCAGCAGGAGAATTCTCCCACGCTGGATGGCATTGAGATGACAGGCTGGATCGCAGCTGAGCGCTGCCATCCAGCTTGTCATCCTTCAGAGGCACTGCAGAGCGCAAGCATGCCTGCGCTTCTCAGTGTCTGTGGCATGGCTAGCTGGATGGCAGCTTTCTGCTGCGATCCAGCCTGTCATGTGAATGTAGCAGAGCTGAAGCCGTCCTGGGAACCATGGAAAGGTAAAGATGATGTTGCTTTATTATTTTACTTTTATTGCAGGAGATCGTTGGCTTCAGCTGGAATGGGCATGACGCTAGGTATGATTTAATTTAGAACAATAAAGAATTGTGTGTTTATTTCAATTAAAGGACTTTATTCTGGGTGTTTGTGTTTTTTTTTAACTTTGACTATGGGGTTAGTAATGGGGGTGTCTTATAGACGCCTCTCCATTACTAACCTGGGCTTGATGTCAGCTGGCATTATAAGCTGACATCAACCCCAACCCTATTACCCCACTGCCACTGCTACAGGGCAGTGGGAAGAGCGAGGCTAAGTGCCAGAATTGGCGCATCCTGTGGATGCGCCATTTCTGGGGCGGCTGACGGCTGGTGTTTCTAGCCTGGGAGGGGGTCAATATTCATGGCACCATTCCTGGGCTATTAATATCAGCCCCCAGCTGTCTGCCTAGCCTTTGCTAGCTATTAAAATAGGGGGGACCCCATGTCATTTTTTGGGGGGGTCCCCCATTTTAATAGCTGGTAAAGGCTAGGCATTCAGCTGGGGTCTATTAGTAGCCTGGGAAGCTCCGTGGGTATTACCCCCTTCCCAGGCTTCAAACATCTGCCCCAGACGTCTGCTTAACCTCCGCTAGAGACTAAAATTACGGGGAACCGCACGCCAATTTTTTTTTTAATAAATCCTTTATTTTAACACTAAATGACAAGTACAGTAATCAACACTATCACTGTACTTGTTATATATGTGACAATCTCTGTCCCACTCACCATGGTCTCTGCATGGCATCTACTTTCATCAGGTCGGTTTTCTGAGGTTTTTTTTCTGCTACACTCTTTGCACTGCTACTAAAGCATGGTGATTCCATCTGACCTTAGGGGGGTATGGCTGTTTTTGAAGGAATTTAATCCTGCTGTGTCCTGCAGAGATCTGGCTCCCTGGCCTATCCCACATGAGCAGGCTCTACATAAGGCTGCTCCTCCCACAACCCCTTGCCCAAACATTTGGTTCCCATTTGTTTAAGCATATGCTTTCTACTGTATTTCACTTCCCGTTGCCGACCCAGCTAGTTCTCCCATCCTGCCTGACCTCTCCATTTGGACCTTGACCTTGACTATTCCTACTGATCCTGTGCTGCCTGCTCCAACCTTGGGCCGTCTGACCACGCTTAGTCTTTGCCCTTCTGTACCCCACATCTGTGCTACTGACTCTTCTGTCAGCTGCCGCAGACCTGGGGTCTGCCCTGGAGTGGTACCTGGTGACTACTTGCAGTCAAGCCTAACCTCACTACCAGAAGCCATAGCGAAAAACAGTCGCATAGTCATGCCCCTCCAGGATAAGTCTGGCCCGTGGCGGAGTGGGTCCACATCCACTCCTGACCTTGGCTACTCCTACTGATCCGGTGCTGCCTGCTCTGACCTCGGACCGTCTGACCACGCTTAGTTTTTGCCCTTCTGTACCCCGCACTTGTGCTACTGACTCTTCGGTCAGCTGTCGCAGACCTAGGGTCTGCCCCGGAGTGGTACCTGGTGACTACCTGCAACCAAGCCTAACCTCACTACCAGAAGCCCTAGCGAAAACCAGTTCGTCACATAGTCATGCCCCCCCAGGGTAAGCCTGGCCCATGGTGAAGTGGGTTCACATCCACCAGCATTACACTCTGTCTCTAAATTATGTTGCTTTCAGATTAGGTGGCAAAAACTTGGTGACAGATTCCCTGTTGTTTCAGGTAATAAATGTGTTTTAATCTACATATGTAAATAATCATCATTATCCCATGTTTGGTATATTTGGTTATTCACACACCAGATTATAATCCTCCAAATTCACTGACTTTGTAAACATACCAAGGAGAACTGATGCTGTTTTGAAAATAAAGGTTAGTCATGTCAAATAATGGTCTGATTTAAATTTCTCTCTTGTTCATTCACTTTGCATTTTTTGCATTCATTAATTAAAATAAACTATTAACATTTCTATTTTTAAAGCATTCTCACTTTGCAGCAGTTTCCACACCTTCTTAAAACTTTTGAACAGTACTGTATATGAGACGGCATATCAATAGGATAACTTCTATAACATCAGACTACGACAACATATCAGTAAGACAACCTATTTATCAAAGCAAAATTACATGCAGAGGAGCCAAAATTAAATGGCAAAATGGCTGCTCCATATGTAGAAATGCTGACACATCTGTAGAAGACATCTAAGTTTCTCTGAAAAATCAGTGTCAGATATCCTGAGGCATATCCTGCAAAAGTTGACATAGCCTTACTGAACCAAGTATATGGCATGTTCAAAGGTAGCTTTTTGATGGGCAAAGAAATAATTGGACCATGTGAATGAGATTTTAGAAAGCTCATACATTTTAATGTTACTGTAAAACCATGCATTAAAATAACTTCATCAAAAATGCTACACATGAACAAACCTTTATTTTCTAGATTCAGTACCAGAACCAACTTCTTAAACCGATGTAGCGAAAGTAGCCCGGTTTAGTGAAAGTAGCCATCTTTGATGGTGAAGGAGAAGAAGCATTTTCAAAGCAGATATGCAATTCTAATGCTGTCTTAATAAAGGGGTGAATCTTGTTAAAACCCTACAATCCTTGGATATACATATGTTTACTAGGAATAATACTGTCTACTCCAGTTTGAGAGATTATTTTATGAGGTTCTCACCAAAATTCTAGCTCCTATGTCCTTTTCATTGTTCAACCAAAAAAATCTTATGGTTTTGTAGCCCATTCCAGCTTTTTGCAGGTCTATTATCTTGTCCCTGACATCCTTAGAAAGCTCTTTGGTCTTGCCCAAGATTAGAGTCTGACTGATAAATTTTGTCTGTGGACAGGAGTCTTTTATACAGATGATTATGTAAGACATCTGTCTTTAATGCAGGTAACGAGATGATTAGGAGCATCTAACTGGTCTGTAGGAGCCAGAACTCATAATGGTTTGTAGGGGATCAAATACTTATTTATCACTGCAAAATGCAAATAAATTTATCTAATTTATACAAAGTGATTTTTTTGATTTTTTGGGGGATATTCTATCTCTCAATGTTAAAATTATCCTTAAAATTATAGACTGTTCATGTCTTTGTCTGTGGGCAAACTTACAAAAACAGCAAGGGATCAAATACTTATTTCCTTCCTTGTATATTTATAGGATCTAGAAGACTACATCTAACCAACATGCTGGTGGGTGCCCAGGTCCAAATTTTGCACCTGTGCCCATAAGACTCTGGTGATGCCACTATTTGCATTCATGCACACATACCAAGTAATCCGTGGGTGCACTCATACACATGCCCGTTACATAATCACACATACAACACATTCTGCTAACAGATTTAACTTGCCATATGTATACAAAGGGTTCCATTAATTATGTACTAGTAGAAATAACTTGTTATATGCCACTGATGGCCTCCAGTCACTTATAATCCAGTGTACTGTTCCATCAATCAGTCTGTGCTTTAGCAATAGAGTTGTTTTCTTAGATTCAAGGCAGTATAATTGTAGTCTGGGGCACATGATGCAGATCTAAAGGCATACCCATACTACTAGCAAAATTTCAATAAAAAAAATGTTTTCATATCCTTATAATATGGAGTTGGGCTTTGTTTACTATTTTAATAACTTGCATGATTAAATTTATATATATATCTTTAATTACGGCCTGATTTTTAGGCTAGATCTGCTGTAGTCTGAGTATAGAAAAAATAACTTTCCCTGTAGAAATGTATCTGTATGGATAAGGAAAAAGTAGAATGCTTCCTCCCTCCAATAGAAACTGTAGAAATTCACATTGAAAATTGAAAAACAGGTTTAGGTATTTAAGATATACAGTATTAAAGAGTAATTTACTTTAAAAATATGAAACAAAATACTGAGAATTAAAGCAAAAATGATAGGTTTCTTCTAGTAACTCAAGAAACCAAAAGTAAATTAAGTGATTTGTCTGTGTTTGTACTTATTTTATTTTTAAGGAGGTACATATTACGCGTATTAAAAATTAATTCCACAGACTGTAAAGTACATTTTTGCAAAAAATTGTTCACATTGATGGATACCTCGGAATGTATTTTAAATTACATTGCCTCTGGCTCCAAATAAATTGCATTTTAAGTTGTTTGGATTCAACGACTTACAGCCTACTGGCAGAAAAATGCCTTCACTATCAATATTTTAATACAGCATTGTGCTCAATGCTTGTCCGCCCATAAAAGGTTTTTTTTTTAATAGCCATCTTACTTCCTAATGTATTAGCAGACCAAAAAGTTGTAAAAATGGTTAATATTTATAAGCTAATTGTGGGTTTCCAAAGTTTTTTGCAAGCACATTTAATTCCAATGTATAAAATTATCAGTTATAAAACTTCATGTTCTATTACATATGTAGAAAAACCTTATAAATGAAATTGACTAAGTATCTAAATACAGCAATGAACTCATTTGGGTATTGAGATCAGCTACAGATAGCCATTTCTAATGTATCATTAAAAGTCTAAACAATGCCCTACAGTTACTAGAATTTCCTCATTTCAGAGATAAGCTAATATCTTGAAAAATACCACAGCTTCAAGAGAAGCTGTACTCCAGGCACTCAGGTCTACAGTGCGATCAGAGGAAAGCAAATTGTTTCGCTGTTTGCTTAGGCTTTCTCCAGGTACTTTTATTTTGTGCCACACTCTAAAGATAAAGACTTAAAATCATCAACGCTTTTATGCCAGAAAACTGGTGTTAAAAGCTTTGAAAAGTCACAAACTTTATTGTGCAGTGAGATACTTTGCAAAAATGTAGCAAATTTTTACATTTTCACACCATTTTAGTCCAGGTCCAACACAATAGACAGATCGAGGGTAGGAAGAAGGTGTGTCAGGCCATGCCATGATGAACCTCGCTCATCAAATCCATGACAAGCAGTGGACTTACCTTATGCCACAAATTTTACTCCAGTTACTGAATAGAGTAAGATTTGTGGCAAGACGTACACAACTTTACACCTCGCCTAATTCATTAAGAGACACACACCTCATAATGAATTTGATGAATCTGGGCCATTGTAATTGGAAATTCAGATTGTGAGCCTGCAATGGCTGCAAAGCGCCATAGAATATGTTGGAGCTATATAAGTAAGAAAATAAAGAAAGAAATAATTTTTGCCTTCTGTTATATTATGGTTTCTGTACTGTAGAATCCGAAAACTATACAGTTTTTTTTCTTTTTTTAACCTGCAAAAGTGTAAATCACAAACGTAGAGTTAATTCTGTTGGAATACAAAAAGGGTGGGGGGATTGCTTAGCAGGAAATGGGTGGGGTTTCTAACAAGCCAGATGTGGTTTAAGTTGCTAGATCTAATCTAAGTTTGCACAGTCTGTAAATTAGCCATTTTTAGTAAATGTATCCTAATATTGTTCTTTTTAAATATCTTAGGATATTTTAGAATATTTTAGGATTTATGATTCGGTAACTAGATTGGCTCTGTCTCATATTATTAGGCTCTTTAAAAAAGCTCTTTGATGGCTAAGCGCTCTTTGTACTCTATTATATTTATGTCTTTCACTAGACACTTCTCTCAGCTTACTGCCAGCCTAAACTATATTTAGCATTACAGTACTCATAGGATTATGAAGTAGATTATTAAAAGTCCTTTTGTGATGAATATACTTTATACTGTAGTATAGTAAAAGTCAGAATAGGGCCTTTAAATATTGTGAATTCATTTATGGCTATTATAACATATATGATTGTGCTGTTTGAGCTAATTTATGTCCAATACAAATGCAAATTACATTTCAACTGAAAGAGTATACAGAACCAGGCAACTAAATTCTATTCATCTATAGGATGGATCTGTAGTTGTGCTTCTCCATGGCTTGATATGCTTTTTGCATTGTAAAATGATGCACTGTTGTAGTTTTGCGTATGTGAACAGTTGTGATAAGTTGCATAATAGATTATATATTGAATAACTAAATGATATGTGGAATTTGGAATGTTTGCTATTTCCTAACCAGTTAATCACTCAAATAATATGAGAATCTATACAGTGATTGCTCCAATACATGTACAATATGATCCAAAAACAGGACCCCTCATAGCACATGGACAAGTATATAGAGATGAAGCAAATTTTAAAGAAGCACTCCCATTTATATATATTTTATTGATTGTGTATATACAATATGTATATGTAATGTAAAGTGAGTGCTTTAATATACTCACCTTCCGATGCTCTCTCCAGGATCCAGCGCCATTCCTCTCCTCTTCTCAGTGATGTCATTGCAATTGTTACTATCCAGCTCACTCTATGCTATATGCGTCAGCCAGAAGTCTCTTTAACAATGTAAGCCTCGTTCTGATGCTCCATATAGCAGCAGTACGGTGCTGGACACCAACGTGAGTGCGGTAGGTGAGTATATTAATGCATTCACATTACATTACATGTACATACACACATTTAATAAAACAAAATATATATATACAGTACAGACCAAAAGTTTGGACACACCTTCTAATTTAAAGATTTTTCTGTATTTTCATGACTATGAAAATTGTACATTCACACTGAAGACATCCAAACTATGAATTAACACATGTGGAATTATATACTTAACAAAAAAGTGTGAAACAACCGAAAATATGTCTTATATTCTAGGTTCTTCAAAGTAGCCACCTTTTGCTTTGATGACTGCTTTGCACACTCTTGGCATTCTCTTGATGAGCTTCAAGAGGTAGTCACCGGAAATGGTCTTCCAACAATTTTGAAGGAGTTCCCAGACATGCTTAGCACTTGTTGGCCCTTTTGCCTTCACTCTGCGGTCCAGCTCACCCCAAACCATCTCGATTGGGTTCAGGCCTGGTGACTGTGGAGGCCAGGTCATCTGGCATAGCACCCCATCACTCTCCTGCTTGGTCAAATAGCCCTTACACAGCCTGGAGGTGTGTTTGGGGTCATTGTCCTGTTGAAAAATAAATGATGGTCCAACTAAATGCAAACCGGATGGAATAGCATGCCGCTGCAAGATGCTGTTTTAGCCATGCTGGTTCAGTATGCCTTCAATTTTGAATAAATCCCCAACAGTGTCACCAGCAAAGCACCCCCACACCATCACACCTCCTCCTCCATGCATCATGGTGGGAACCAGGCATGTAGAGTCCATCCGTTCACCTTTTCTGCGTCGCACAAAGACACGGTGGTTGGAACCAAAGATCTCAAATTTGGACTCATCATCCCAAAGCACAGATTTCCACTGGTCTAATGTCCATTCCTTGTGTTCTTTAGCCCAAACAAGTCTCTTCTGCTTGTTGTCTGTCCTTAGCAGTGGTTTCCTAGCAGCTATTTTACCATGAAGGCCTACTGCACAAAGTCTCCTCTTAATAGTTGTTGAAGAGATGTGTCTGCTGCTAGAACTCTTTGTGGCATTGACCTGGTCTCTAATCTGAGCTGCTGTTAACCTGCGATTTCTGAGGCTGGTGACTCGGATAAACTTATCCTCAGAAGCAGAGGTGACTCTTGGTCTTCCTTTCCTGGGGCGGTCCTCATGTGAGCCAGTTTCTTTGTAGCGCTTGATGGTTTTTGCAACTGCACTTGGGGACACTTTCAAAGTTTTCCCAATTTTTCGGACTGACTGACCTTCATTTCTTAAAGTAATGATGGCCACTCGTTTTTCTTTACTTAGCTGCTTTTTTCTTGCCATAATACCAATTCTAACAGTCTATTCAGTAGGACTATCAGCTGTGTATCCACCAGAATTCTGCACAACACAACTGATGGTCCCAACCCCATTTCTAAGGCAAGAAATCCCACACCAGTGAAGTGAAAACCATTTCCGGTGACTACCTCTTGAAGCTCATATAGAGAATGCCAAGAGTGTGCAAAGCAGTCATCAAAGCAAAAGGTGGCTACTTTGAAGAACCTAGAATATAAGACATATTTTCAGTTGTTTCACACTTTTTTGTTAAGTATATAAATCCACATGTGTTAATTCATAGTTTTGATGCCTTCAGTGTGAATGTACAATTTTCATAGTCATGAAAATACAGAAAAATCTTTAAATGAGAAGGTGCGTCCAAACTTTTGGTCTGTACTGTATATATATATATATATATATGGGAGTGCTTCTGTAAAGGGAATCCATCAGCAGGTTTCTGCTACCTCATCTGAGAGCAGGCTGATATAGGCAAATACAAGCTGAATCCAACGATGTATCATTTAGTTTACTGGGTGTAGCCATAGATTTAGAATGAAGCAGAGCTAAAAAGTATGACAATATCCCATATGTGGTTGGGAACATGGCAGGGCTCTGAGAGGAAGGAGCTATGATTTTGAATGGAGATTTTGCTGGAATAGTAAACAGAGCTCCTGAGTTGCCAAAACAGCAAAAATCCAACCATAAGGAGGCCAAGTAGGACCTTTTCCATAGTTGTGTTCTATTGGATTTTGGATTTATAATATGGTGCCATATGTACAGTACAGACCAAAAGTTTGGACACACCTTCTCATTTAAAGCTTTTTCTGTATTTTCATGACTATGAAAATTGTACATTCACACTGAAGGCATCAAAACTATGAATTAACACATGTGGAATTATATACTTAACAAAAAAGTGTGAAACAACTGAAAATATGTCTTATATTTTAGGTTCTTCAAAGTAGCCACCTTTGGCTTTGATGACTGCTTTGCACACTCTTGGCATTCTCTTGATGAGCTACCAGAGGTAGTCACCGGAAATGGTTTTCACTTCACAGGTGTGCCCTGTCAGGTTTAATAAGTGGGATTTCTTGCCTTATAAATGGGGTTGGGACCATCAGTTGTGTTGTGCAGAAGTCTGGAGGATAAACAGCTGATAGTCCTACTGAATAGACTGTTAGAATTTGTATTATGGCAAGAAAAAAGCAGCTAAGTAAAGAAAAACGAGTGGCCATCATTACTTTAAGAAATGAAGGTCAGTCAGTCCGAAAAATTGGGCAAACTTTGAAAGTGTCCCCAAGAGCAGTTGCAAAAATCGTCAAGCGCTACAAACAAACTGGCTCACTTGAGGACCTCCCCAGGAAAGGAAGACCAAGAGTCACCTCTGCTTCTGAGGATAAGTTTATCCGAGTCACCAGCCTCAGAAATCACAGGTTAACAGCAGCTCAGATTAGAGACCAGGTCAATGCCACACAGAGTTCTAGCAGCAGACGCATCTCTTCAACAACTGTTAAGAGGAGACTTTGTGCAGCAGGCCTTCATGGTAAAATAGCTGCTAAGAAACCACTGCTAAGGACCGGCAACAAGAAGAAGAGACTTGTTTGGGCTAAAGAACACAAGGAATGGACATTAGACCAGTGGAAAACTGTACTTTGGTCTGATGAGTCCAAATTTGAGATCTTTGGTTCCAACCACCGTGTCTTTGTGCGACGCAGAAAACGTGAACGGATGGACTCTACATGCCTGGTTCCCACCATGAAGCATGGAGGAGGAGGTGTGATGGTGTGGGGTTGCTTTGCTGGTGACACTGTTTGGGATTTATTCAAACTTGAAGGCATAGTGAACAAGTATGGCTACCACAGCATCTTGCAGCGGCATGCTATTCCATCCGGTTTGCGTTTAGTTGGACCATCATTTATTTTTCAACAGGACAATGACCCCAAACACACCTACAGGCTGTGTAAGGGCTATTTGACCAAGAAGGAGAGTGATGGGGTGCTACGCCAGAGCCACCAAACCTGAACCCAATTCAGATGGTTTGGGGTGAGCTGGACCGCAGAGTGAAGGCAAAAGGACCAACAAGTTCTAACCATCTCTGGGAACTCCTTCAAGATTGTTGGAAGACCATTTCCGGTGACTACCACTTGAAGCTCATCAAGAGAATGCCAAGAGTGTGCAAAGCAGTCATCAAAGAAAAAGGTGGATACTTTGAAGAACCTAGAATATAAGACATATTTTCAGTTGTTTCACACTTTTTTGTTAAGTATATAATTCCACATGTGTTAATTCATAGTTTTGATGCCTTCAGTGTGAATGTACAATTTTCATAGTCATGAAAATACAGAAAAATCTTTAAATGAGAAGGTGTGTCCAAACTTTTGGTCTGTACTGTAAGTGGTCGAGGAAAGCAGCCATCTTTACCCGATAATGGTGTTTTTTGGCATGGTGATCATTTTCCCACATGACGGACTGGTACATCCATTTGTTGACAGCTGCTAGAAAATATGATGTACCAGTAAGTCATACATCGAGAAAGGGATAAAAAAACCATCCTTTTATCAGCCTATATTGTAGCTCACATGTAACTAATGTCTAAACTATGTACTCCACAGTGAATGCTATAATCTTGGCCTAGGAAATCTATTATCATGCAGCTATGTAGATAACAAAATGCAATTTATTTCCAATATGTCTTAAAAATTGTTGATCCTCCAATTTAAACATTCAGTCCATGTAGCTAATCTAGCATTATTGTCCTCTTCATTTTCCCATTCACAATGAGCCAAAGATTGTTGTTCCCAGAATATAAAATAGCTATTTTCAACCAATCCTGTTTGTTTTGGATATAGTTTTTGAAGCTTTGATCCAGTAAGTCGTATGTTTCTTCTAGTGTTGCATATTATATGTATATTTTATTTAGATTTTCTTCATTTTTATAGCAATGTCATTTATAAACTAAATGGTTTATAAATCAAACTTTAATGATTTTCTCTGTTACCTTAATCTTAAATTCTGCTTTTCAAAAAAATATCAGTTGGAAAATTTGTTAAATGGTAAATTTTGCACTGTTACTATTTAGCCATCTATTGTACAAAATGGAAGACTGACTTAAAAAGGAATTGTATTTTCAACTATCTTGCATAAATCAATTGTACAAGCAATTATAGGAACAATTGTAACAAATCTTATTGGAGCCATCAGCTTCCTTCCCCACTTATCAGACACTTCTTACCCTCCCTTCTGCTTCCTGAAATTATCATCCACTGTGAAATAGTAGCTCAATTGTCCTTACTCAGAGGAGATGGACTAAAAATATCATATGACACAGCTCATCATCCTCTATGGAGAGTGGAGGGGGGTGGAAAAGTGACGAGCAGAGAAGAGAACAAACAGAAAAACATTGTGCAGAGCTTTCTAACAAAGTGTTTTACCTCACAGCAGAGCTTAATTCAGAACAAAACAGTCCAGCTCTGCTGTAAGATGTGCTCTATGTTAGTGTAGCTTGTCTCTGGGAACTAAAAAAAGAATGAAGAGCAAGCATTCCCCACTTTATGCTTGGCTGTCTATAGGATAAATCATTGCATATCGTTTCCTCCTTCCAGCTCTCAGTGGATTGAAAAATTACAAGTCACATAATGGCCAGGTATAATGTTTTTCCACAATTAGTGGCAGATACCGTATTCTGAAAATTTACTTGATAACATAGTTACCCTTTAATCCTACAAGCAACCTCTACTCTTCATTAATCAGAACAATTCATTTATAATTGCATTTATATTTCAATGATTGTTTATTTTATATGCATTTTTGTTTTATTCTAAATTATTTTTTCCAGGTTGAAAGGATAATGAAACTTTCCCTTCATGAAGTTATGTGTCACTCTATTAAAGCATATACCAAATCTGCAAGGAAAGAATGGGTTCTTCACTGGCCAGGGCAGGTTGTTTTAGCATCAAGTATGGTGCATTGGACCACTGAGGTCTCAAAGGTAATTTGTGTTCATATGCTGTTTATTTTGTTAATGGTTTTGGAATGCCTTATCACTTTTATACAAATGGTTTGTGTGTCTTAATAAGATCATTTAATAACCATTTTTTTGCATATGTTCAATACCTCAGGCTTAAGAGTTCATGTGTATTTAGTGTTATTGGTCCAAACAACCTGTGAATTACATGGGTCTATATTCCAGTACCTAAAGAAGCTTATTATGTCCGACTGTACAGTTGTGAGCAACATACAAAGCACACTATGAAAAGTATATCTTAAAATTAAATGTTTAATAAACGTGTTTTGACATATATAAATGTATATGTTTAATACAGGAAAGTACAAAACACAAACATATGAAAAAGAAAACATGGCAGGATAAAAAGATACAAAATTGAAAACAATGCCCAATACATGATTAAAGCCATTAAATGACAAAATCAGAGTAACCTGTTAATATTTAGAAATTGGACTTGTCTGTCGCCACCTTGTCAGTGGTTATATGACTTTAAAGGGGTTGTCCGGTCAAAAGTGATAAGTCTTCAGTCATTCTGTGTGACTGCTGACTTAAGAATCCCCCCAGCGCAGACACTGTGTGCTGCGGGAATTCGCGAGTGTAAGACCCGGTAACAGAGGGTATGTATGGGTTATACATACCTCCGGCCAGTGGGCGTGGCCTCACTCTCCATAAACTTGTATTGAGCGAGGCAGCGCCTTCTAGTCGAATGCGCCCACTGGCCGTCCACGTCACTAGATGGGGTGTGGCCTTGCTCTATACAAGTGAATGGAGAGTGGTGGCACTGAATGGCAAGGGGTATGTATAACCAGGCCCGGCGCCAGCACCCGGCGCATCCGGGAAAGTGCCAGGGCCCTGAGCAGGCGGGGGGTTCACTCGCCATTGGGCACCCCAGCATGTTATGGGACCCATGAGCGAAGGAGAGCGGTGTCAGCGCCTGCACCCCCTGCTCGCTCAGGGCCCCGGCAGCCGGCACAATACTTACCTCTCCCCGTGCCTCCGGTCTCTTCCGCGTCCTCTGACTGTGATGTCTCAGGTCAAAGGGCACGGTGACGTCTTTCTCCTGAGCTGTCACAGCGCAGAGCGGGATGACGCCGGCGACGTTGGAGTCCAGAGCTGAGCAGCAGCAGCAGGTGAGAAGTGAGGTGAGTATTTGATTTTTTTTTAATGTATGGAGGCATGGGGCATTATAAGGGGGGGTGACATCCTGCATGGGGCATTATATGGGGAGAATGTGACATCCTGCATGGGGCATTATAAGGGGTGATGACATCCTGCATGGGGCATTATAAGGGAGTGTGACATCCTGCATGGTGCATTATAAGGGGGGACATCCTGCATAGAGCATTATAAGGGGGGAACAGCCTGCATGGAGCATTATGTGGGGACACAGCCTGCATGGAGCGTTATATGGGGGCCAGTGTAGCAGCGGCATCTCTGCCCCCTGCTAAGCAGAGACGCCTTCCCACTCACCTCCTTGCTCCCACGCTCCCCGCTCTGCGTTCACCAGCGCTCCTCTTCCTGCTGCCGGCACGCACAGCTCCCCGGGCACTGTGCTTAGGGCGCACGCATGCTCCCTCTCTCTTAAAGGGGCCGCGCACGCCGTCCTAAGGAGTCCCCGGCCAATAGTCGAGGGTCCTCCCATATATAAGGCTGCTCCTCCAAAATGGAGGTGCCCGAGCAAAAGTTGTTGCACAGTGTTTCTGACCTCTGCTTCAGCCCTCAGGTCCCGCTGCTAGCTTGACACCAGTCTTGCCCGCCAGCCTGTTACCTGCTTGTTACCTGCCTGTTACCTGCCTGTTACCTGCCAGCCCGCTCACCTGGGAGCACTTGCCTGTTGCCTGCCTGTTACCTGCCGTGCCTGCCAGCCCGCTCACCTGGGAGCACTTGCCTGTGACCTGCCGGTTACCTGCTTGTTACCTGCCGTGCCTTCCCGGAGGCTCCTGCGGTCACTTGACGTGACCAACTAGAGACTCCTGCTGTCACTTGCCGTGACCACCTGCCAGCCCACACAGAGACTCCTACAGTCACTAGCCGTGACCACCTATAGACTCCTGCCGTCACTTGCCTTGACCACCTGCCAGCCCACCTAGAGACTCCTGCCGTCACTTGCCTTGTCTACCTGATATCCTACCTGGATGCTTCTGCTCGACAGCCTGCCTGCTGTGCCTACCTGCTATTCCGGTCAGTCCCTGCCATCTGTACCGTGTGAATCACCTGCTCCCTTACAAGGTCGTCCCCAGAGTAGCACCTGGTCCCTCGGCTCGGTCCCTCCCTGGTCACGGAGTTGTTAGCCGCTGTACGACCAGGGTCGGTCTGGGTTGATACTTAGTTACGCCCCTCTGGGTCCCTCCTTGCACCGTAGCACAGAGGTTCCACCCCCCGGACCCGTAACAGTTTGCTTGGGCCATTGAACTCGGTGGCCCCCAAGCCCCCTCGCTTATGGACCTGTACCAGGAGGTTTCTCGTCAGAGATCCCAACAGGAAACCATTCTGAACTACCTACGGAATGTCAACTCCCGACTGGACACGCTGTCTGTCCCACCTGTATCCACCTCGAGTCGTGTGACTTCCGCTTCGGCAGCACCACTGCCCACCAATATCACGGCATCCAGCCCTGGACCCCGGCTCTCGGCACCTCCACGTTTTGCTGGAAATCCCGCCTTAGGCTTGAGGTTTCATAAACCAGTGCACCCTGCACTTCGAACTCTTGGCACATCAGTTCATCTCTGACCAGGCCAAGGTGGCATTTATCATGTCCCATCTCACTGGGGAAGCACTGGCATGGCTAAATCCGCTGTGGGAGAGAGGGGATCCCCTGGTGTCCGACCTATCGTCTTTTCTTGCTGCTTTCCAGAAAGTCTTCAATGAACCAGGATGAAAATCCTCTTCAGCCTCGTCTCTGCTATGTCTCCGCCAAGAGAGTCTCACCGTGGGCCAAAATGCCATACGGTTCCGTACCCTCGCTTCTGAGCTTGCCTGGGACAATGAGGCTCTGGTGTGCATCTTCTGGGAGGGTCTTTCCAGTCGGATTAAGGATGAGTTAGCCAGTCGGGACATTCCTACCACCCTGGATGACCTAGTGTCACTAGCTACCCAGATTGACATCCGTTTCCAAGAACGTACCAAAGAGACTACCCGGGAGAGAAAGTTTCCTCGCCTTGCTCCTACTTTCCAGAGACCTGCCTCTCAACCAGTCACTCCCCTATGCAGATCGACCAGACCAAGATGGTCAAATCTCGCCAAGAGTCACGCTGAGCCGAGGGGAGCTGTTTCTATTGTGGCTGTAAGGAGCACTTCATCCGTTCCTGCCCAGATAAGCCGGGAAACTCCAGTGTCTAGGACCACTCGGAGAGGTCGTCCTAGGCAAAAGTAAGCCCTCTCCGTCCCTGACTTTGTCTGTCTCTATCTCCTGGGGAGAGAACCGTCACTTTGAAATTGTTCACCTGGATTCTGGAGCTGCTGGAAACCTCATTTCCCAGTCCCTGGTAGAGAGATACCGGATTCCCACCAAACCTCTGGCTGAACCATTGTGAGTTGCCTCCGTGGATGGAAGACTCCTTCCGGTAACTATCCTGCTCGTCACTGAACCCATAACCCTTCAGGTGGGAATGCTGCACTCTGAGAAGATCTCCTTCCATGTGCTGTCCGGACTCTCTTACTTCCTATTGCTAGGTCCACCCTGGCTCTAGACACATGAACCTGTATGGAACTGGCAATCCGGTGAAGTACTCCGGTGGGGGCAGGACTGCCATAGGACCTGCCTGGTTCCGGTTTGCCCGGCTCGTCCTCCACATACCCCGGCTAATTTACCCGGTCTTCCGGCACCTTACTGGTCCTATGCAGATGTGTTCGGTAAAAAGGAAGCCGAGACACTGCCACCTCATAGGCCATATGATTGCCCGATCGACCTGGTACCCGGCGCCACTCCACACCATGGGCGTATTTACCCATTGTTGTCGGCCGAAACCGGGGCCATATCGGAGTACATCGAGGAGAATCTGGCCAGGGGATTCATCCGGAAATCTAACTCCCCGGCTGGAGCCGGATTCTTCTTCGTCAAGAAGAAAGATGGTTCATTACGCCCCTGTATTGACTGTAGAGGACTCAACCAAATCACGGTAAAGAACAAATACCCCATGCCGCTTATCTCCAAGTTGTTTGACCATCTTAAGAGAGCTAGGATCTTTACCAAGCTAGATCTACGTGGGGCGTATAACCTGGTCCGAATCCGTCAAGGAGACGAGTGGAAGACGGCATTCAATACCCAGGATGGTCACTATGAATACCGTGTGATGCCCTTCAGTCTCTGCAATGCTCCTGCCATCTTCCAAGAATTGGTCAACGACATCTTCTGTGATCTTCTTTACTCTTGCGTGGTGGTGTACCTGGACGATATCTTGGTCTTCTCTCCGGATCTTCCCACACACGGGAGGGATGTTCGTCAGGTCCTGCTTAGGCTCAGGCAGAATCACCTCTATGCAAAGTTCGAGAAGTGCCTCTTCGAGCAGACCTCTCTTCCTTTCCTGGGCTATTTTATCTCCCAGCCAGGCCTATGAATGGATCCCGAGAAGCTCTCTGCTGTCCTAAAGTGGCCCCGTCCGGAGGGGTTGAAGGCAATTCAGCGATTCCTTGGCTTAGCCAACTACTATCATCTCTTCATCCTGCACTTCTCTTCCCGGACTGCTCCCATATCTGCGCTCACCCGTAAGGTAGCAAATCCCAAGGAATGGTCGCCCGAAGCTGAGGAGGCTTTCCTTTCCTTAAAGCAAGCCTTCTCCTCTGCCCCAGTGCTGCACCGTCCAGACTGCAACAAACAGTTCTACCTGGAGTTTGATGCTTCCTCCTCCGGAGCCGGAGAGGTGCTCACCCAAAGTCTTCATCCAGGAGAATGGTAACCTGCGGCTTCTTCTCCAAACTCTTCTCCTCATCTGAGCGCAACTACTCCATAGGAGACCAAGAACTATTAGCCATTAAATTGGCGCTGAAGGAGTGGCATTACCTTCTTGAAGGGGCTCTATACCCGGTGATCATCTATACGGATCACAAAAATCTGGCATATCTCCAGAATGCCCAAAGACTCAATCTGCGTCAGGCCCGGTGGTCTTTGTTCTTCGCCCACTTCGACTGCGTCCTACATTTCCGCCCGGCGGACAAGAATGTCAAAGCCTACGCCTTGTCCCGATCCTTCCTGTCCTCCGATCAAGAGGAGGAGCCTATGCACATCATCGACCCCTCCAAAGTGATGAATGTGGCCCCCTTGGATCTGACTCGTCTTCCACCCGGTAAGACGTTTGTAGCGGTACCAGATCGTGAGAATGTTCTTCACTGGGGTCATTCATCTAAACTAGCCGGCCATGCTGGCCAAAAGAAGACCTTCCTACTCATTACCCGGCATTACTGGTGGCCTACCCTGCGGAAGGATGTGGTAGACTTTGTCTCTGCCTGTTCGTCCTGTGCCCGCAACAAAGTTCCCAGACATCTTCCAGCCGGTCGCCTCCTGCATCTTCCCATACCTGCTGCCCCGTGGCAGCACATTGCCATGGACTTTATTACTGATCTCCCTGTTTCTGCCGGTTGTACAGTCATTTGGGTGGTTGCCGACCGCTTCTCTAAGATGGCCCACTTCATTCCTCTGCCTGGTCTCCCGTCTGCATCGGAGCTGGCCAAGGATTTTTTCCGTCATATCTTCCGTCTCCATAGCCTACCCCTCCACATTGTGTCGTATCGAGGGGTTCAGTTCACTTCACGTTTCTGGAGGGCTACTGGATGTCACCCTGGTTTTCTCCTCCGCCTACCATCCACCGGCCAATGGCCAAGTGGAGCGTATCAACCAAATCCTTACCAGCTACCTCCGGCACTTTGTTAACGCTCACCATACCGATTGGGTGGAGCTCCTACCATGGGCTGAATTCTCCTACAACAACCATGAGAGCGAATCTACTTCTAAATCCCCGTTCTTCGTGGTCCACTGTCAACATCCCCGGATTCCGTTTCCCATCTCCTCCTCAGTGGACAACCCTGCCGCGAAGGCTCTTGTCAGCGAATTCTCCACCATTTGGGAAAATACTAGGTCCGCACTTCTTTAGTCCTCCGAGCGGATGAAGAAACATGCTGACAAGAGACGTCTGGATCCGCCTCAATTCCGCCCGGGAGATAAAGTCTGGCTCTCTTCCAAACAAGTCCGACTCAAAATACCCTCCTATAAGTTGGGTTCTCTGTTCATCAGTCCATTTGAAGTTCTCAAACAAATCAACCCAGTGGCCTAAAAGTTAAAAGTCCCGGCCACCTTATGGATTCCCAACTCCTTCCATGTGTCTCTCCTCAAACCAGTTGTGTTTAACTCTTTTTCCAATCTAGGTACTACCCCTGCTCCGGTTTCCGCTGAGGACGTTTTTGAGGTAGGTAACATTCTGGCCACTAAGAGGGTAAGAGGAAAGACCCTTTTTCTAGTGGATTGGAAGGGGTTCGGCCCAGAGGAGAGAACTTGGGAACCTAGGGAGAACATTCATGCCCCGCTTCTCCTTGAAAAATTTCTTTCTGGCCTAAAAAAGAGGGGGCGTAAAGGTGGGGGTACTGTAGCATCGGCGTCTCTGCCCCCTGACAGGCAGAGACGCCGTCCCACTCACCTCCTCGCTCCCCGTGCTCCCCGCTCTGAGTTCACCAGCGCTCCTCTTCCTGCTACCGGCATGCGCAGCTCCCCGGGCACTGTTCTTAGGGCGCGCGCGCTCACTCCCTCTTGAAGGGGGCCGCACGCGCCGTCCTGAGGAGTCCCCGGCCAATAGCCGAGGGTCCTCCCATATATAAGGCACCTCCTCCAAAATGGAGGTGCCCGAGCAAAAGTTGTTGCACAGTGTTTCTGACCTCTGCTTCAGCCCTCAGGTCACGCTGCTAGCTTGACTACCAGTCTTGCCCGCCAGCCTGGTACCTGCCAGTTACCTGCCTGTTACCTGCCGTGTCTGCCAGCCCGCTCACCTGGGAGCACTTGCCTGTGACCTGCCTGTTAACTGCTTGTTACCTGCAGTGCCTTCCCGGAGGCTTCTGCCGTCACTTTCCGTGACCACCTAGAGACTCCTGCCGTCACTTGCCGTGACCAGCTTCCAGCCCACATAGAGACTCCTGCCGTCACTTGCCGTGACCACCTAGAGACTACTGTCGTCACTTGCCGTGACAACCTAGAGACTAGAGATGAGCGGTGTTCGACTAGCACTGTTGCCAATCTCAAATTCGAGCTGTTTTGGGCAGTGTTTGAGTCGTTCGACGAACGCGAACGATTTGCAAAAAATTCGTCTGTTCGACGTTATGTTCGATAACTGTTCGTGCACCAAAAGCATGTCCTGCATGTCTGGCGCTATTTAGAGCACCAATCATGCAGGGATTGTCTGCTACTCACTGTAATGCCATAGCCATGGTGGTTGTGGCATTACAGTGGCTGCTCAAATTGATGGGAACAGTGCTCACAGTGAAACATGAAAAGCCGGCAATTCAGCAGCGGCATACACCTGTACCCGACAATTTAGAACAGAAAGAATAGAGCATCACACATAGATTAGATAGATAGAAAAATGTCAGTCACATATATAAGAAGTACAGTGACAGTGTTGCTTACTGTACTTGTCATTTAGTGTAAAGGATTTATTTAAACAAATATTAGTGTTTTCATGCACCGTCTCTTTAAAAAAGCCAGCCGGCATTTCAGCAACTTACCCGACAATTTATAACAGAAAGAATAGAGCATCACACATAGATTAGATAGATAGAAACTTGTCAGTCACATATATGAGAAGTACAGTGATAGTGATGATTACTGTACTTGTCATTTAGTGTTAAAATAAAGGATTTATTAAAAAAAAAATTGGCGTGGGGTTCCCTGTAATTTTAGTCTCTAGCGGAGGTTAAGCAGACGGTTGGGGCAGATGTTTGAAGCCTGGGAAGGAGGTAATACCCACGGAGCTTCCCAGGCTACTAATATCTGCCCCCAGCTGAATACCTAGCCTTTACTAGCTATTAAAATGGGGGACCCCCAAAAAAATGACGTGGGGTCCCCCTTATTTTAATAGCTAGCAAAAGCTAGGCAGACAGCTGGGGGCTGATATTAATAGCCCAGGAAGGGTGCCATGCATATTGGCCCCCTCCCAGGCTAGAAACACCAGCCGTCAGCCGCCCCAGAAATGGCGCATCCGTAGGATGCGCCAATTCTGGCACTTAGCCTCGCTCTTCCCATTGCCCTGTAGCGGTGACAGTGGGGTAATAGGGCTGGGGTTGATGTCAGCTTATTATGCCAGCTGACATCAAGCCCAGGTTAGTAATGGAGAGGCGTCTATAAGACACCCCCATTACAAACCCCATAGTCAAAGTTGAAAAAGCCCACAAACACCCAGAATAAAGTCCTTTAATTGAAATAAACACACAATTCTTTATTGTTCTAAATTAAACCATACTTACCATCACGCCCATTCCAGCTGAAGCCAATGTCTTCCGCAATAAAAGTAAAATAATAAAGCAACATCATCCTTACCTTTCCATGGTTCCCACGACAGCTTCAGCTCTGCTACATTCACATGACAGGCAGGATCGCAGCCGAAAGCTGCCATCCAGCTTGCCATGCCGCAGACACTGAGAAGTGCAGGCATGCTTGTGCTCCTCAGTGTCTCGCTGTTACGGCATAAAGATGAGCCGAGGTCATGTCCAATGAACTCGGCTCACCTCATGCACATCACTGACAGCGTGGTAAAATTCTCCTGCGCTTGCAGTCAGCATGAGAGAATTCTCCTGCTGAAGCGCTGAGCGCAGGATAATTTTCCCACGCTGTCAGTGACGTGCATGAGGTGAGCTCATGTCCAATGAACTCAGCTCACCTCATGCACGTCACTGACAGTGTGGGAGAATTCTCCTGCTCAAGCGCTGAGCACAGGATAATTCTCCCATGCTGTCAGTGACGTGCATGAGGTGAGCCCATGCCCAATGAACTCAGCTCACCTCATGCACGTCACTGACAGCGTGGGAGAATTGCCTGCGCTCTGCAGTGTCTATGAAGGATGGCATGCTGGATGGCACCATCCAGACTCTCATCTCAATGCCATCCCAGCGTGGGAGAACTCTCCTGCTCAAGCGCTGAGCGCTGGAAAATTTTCCCACACTGTCAGTGACGTGCATGAGGTGAGCCGAGTTCATTGGACATGACCTCGGCTCATCTGGATGCCGTCACAGCGAGACACTGAGGAGCGCAAGCATGCCTGCGCTTCTCAGTGTCTGTGGCGTGGCAAGCTGGATGGCTGCTTTCGGCTGCCATCCAGCCTGTCATGTCAATGTAGCAGAGCTGAAGCTGTCGTGGGAGCCATGGAAAGGTAAGGATGAGGTTGCTTTATTATTTTACTTTTATTGCAGGAGATCGTTGGCTTCAGCAGGAATGGGCGTGACGGTAAGTATGGTTTAATTTAGAACATTAAAAAATTGTGTGTTTATTTCAATTAAAGGACTTTATTCTGGGTGTTGTGTTTTTTTAAATACTTTACTAGAAATTCATGGCGGTCATGTCTAATATTGGTGGACCCCATGAATTTCGGGCTTAGGGACAGCTGATAATGCCTAGCTGGCCCTAACCCCTTTATTACCCAGTGAGCCACCGCCCCAGGGCTCTGGATGAGTTGGGTATAGCGCCAGAAGATGGTGCTTCTATGATCGCGCCATTTTCTGGAGTGGCTGCGGACTGCAATTTGCAGCGGGGGGGGGGGGGGCCCAGAAAGTTTGGGCCTCCCTGCGCTGCGGATTCCAGCCCCCAGCTGCCTAGTCGTACCTAGCTGGACACAAAAATAGGGTGAAGCCCCACGTATTTTTTTTTTAAATTATTTCATGAAATTCATGAAATAAAAAAAAGGGCTTCCCTATATTGTTGGGTCCGGCCAGGTACAAATAGGCCGCTGGTGGTTGGGGGCAGCCCGTTCCTGCCTGCTGTACCTGGCTGGACACAAAAATAGGGCGAAGCCCCACGTATTTTTTTTTTAATCATTTCATGAAATTCATGAAGCAATAATAAAAAAAAGGGTTACCTAAATTGTTGTGTCCAGCCAGGTACACATAGGCATCTCGTGGTTGGGGGCAGCCCGTTCCTTGATGCTGTACCTGGCAGGCATACAAAAATATGGCGAAGCCCACGTCAAAATTTTTGGGAAAAATTAATTAAAAAATATTTTAAAAAAATAATAATTTAGGTACTGCATCTTTATTAACCCCTCACGTGGAGGGGTTAATAAAGATGCAGTCCCTAAATGTGTTTTTTTTTTTAAATTTTATTGAATTTTTCACCAAAAATTTGACGTGGTCTTCGCCATATTTTTGTGTCCAGCCAGGTACAGCAGGCAGTAACGGGCTGTTCCCAACCCCCAGATGCCTATGTGTACCTGGCTGGAAACAAAAATACAGGGAAGCCCTTTTTTTAATTATTTCATGAATTTCATTAAATAATTTAAAAAAAATTGCAGTGGGGTTTCGCCCTATTTTTGTGTCCAGCCAGGTACAGCAGGCAGGACCGGGCTGCCCCCAACCACCAGCTGCCTCTTTGTACCTGGCCGGACACAACAATATAGGGAAGCCCTTTTTTTTTTAATTATTTCATATATTTCATGAAATAATTGTAAAAAAAAATACGTGGGGCTTCGCCCTATTTTTGTGTCCAGCCAGGTACACCTAGGCAGCTGGGGGCTGGAATCCACAGCGCAGGGAGGCCCAAGCTTTCTGGGCCCCCCCCCGCTGCAAATTGCAGTCCGCAGCCACCCAAGAAAATGGCGCGTTCATAGAAGCGCTATCTTCTGGCGCTGTACCCAACTCATCCAGGGCCCTGGCTCACAGGGTAATAAAGGGGTTAGGGCCAGCTTGGCATTATCAGCTGGCCCCAAGCCCGAAATTCATGGGGTCACGCCAATATTAGACATGACCGCCATGAATTTCTAGTAAAGTATTTAAAAAAACACAACACCCAGAATAAAGTCCTTTAATTGAAATAAACACACAATGTTTTAATGTTCTAAATTAAACCATACTTACCATCACGCCCATTGCAGCTGAAGCCAACGATCTCCTGCAATAAAAGTAAAATAATAAAGCAACATCATCCTTACCTTTCCATGGTTCCCACGACAGCTTCAGCTCTGCTACATTCACATGACAGGCTGGATGGCAGCCGAAAGCAGCCATTCAGCTTGCCACGCCACAGACACTGAGAAGCGCAGGCATGCTTGCGCTCCTCAGTGTCTTGCTGTGACGGCATCCAGATGAGCCGAGGTCATGTCCAATGAACTCGGCTGACCTCACGCACGTCACTGACAGCGTGAGAAAATTCTCCTGCGCTCAGCGCTTGAGCAGGGGAATTCTCCCACGCTGGGATGGCATTGAGATGACAGTCTGGATGGTGCCATCCAGCATGCCATCCTTCATAGACACTGCAGACCGCAGGCAATTCTCCCACGCTGTCAGTGACGTGCATGAGGTGAGCTGAGTTCATTGGACATGAGCTCACCTCATGCACGTCACTGACAGCGTGGGAAATTTCTCTTGCGCTCAGTGCTTGAGCAGGAGAATTCTCCCACACTGGGATGGCATTGAGATGACAGGCTGGATGGCAGCTGAGCGCTGCCATCCAGCATGCCATCCTTCATAGACACTGCAGAGCGCAGGCATGCTTGCGCTCTGGAGTGTCTCTGAAGGATGACAAGCTGGATGGCAGCGCTCAGCTGTGATCCAGTCTGTCATCTCAATGCCATCCCAGTGTGGGAGAATTCTCCTGCTCAAGCGCTGAGCGCCGGAGAATTCTCCCACGCTGTCAGTGACGTGCATGAGGTGAGCTGAGTTCATTGGACATGAGCTCACCTCATGCACGTCACTGACAGCGTGGGAATATTCTCCTGCGCTCAGCGCTTCAGCAGGGGAATTCTCTCACGCTGACTGCAAGCGCAGGAGAATTTTCCCATGCTGTAAGTGACGTGCATGAGGTGAGCTGAGTTCATTGGACATGACCTCGGCCCATCTTTATGCCGTCACAGCGAGACACTGAGGAGCACAATCATGCCTGCGCTTCTCAGTGTCTGCGGCATGGCAAGCTGTATGGCAGCTTTCGGCTGCAATCCAGCCTGTCATGTGAATGTAGCAGAGCGGAAGCTGTCGTGGGAACCATGGAAAGGTAAGGATGATGTTGCTTTATTATTTTACTTTTATTGCAGAAGACATTGGCTTCAGCTGGAATGGGCGTGATGGTAAGTATGGTTTAATTTAGAACAATAAAGAATTGTGTGTTTATTTCAATTAAAGGACTTTATTCTGAGTGTTTGTGTTTTTTTTAACTTTGACTATGGGGTTAGTAATGGGGGTGTCTTATAGACTCCTCTCCATTACTAACCTGGGCTTGATGTCAGCTGGCATTATAAGCTGACATCAACCCCAGCCCTGTTACCCCACTGCCACCACTACAGGGCAGTGGGAAGAGCGAGGCTAAGTGCCAGAATTGGCGCATCCTATGGATGTGCCATTTCTGGGACGACTGACGGCTGGTGTTTCTAGCCTGGGAGGGGGCCAATATTCATGGCACCCTTCCTGGGCTATTAATATCAGCCCCCAGCTGTCTGCCTAGCCTTTGCTAGCTATTAAAATAGGGGGGACCCCTCGTCACTTTTTTGGGGGTCCCCCATTTTAATAGCTAGTAAAGGCTAGGTATTCAGCTGGGGGCAGATATTAGTAGCCTGGGAAGCTCCGTGGGTATTACCTCCTTCCCAGGCTTCAAACATCTACCCCAGCAGTATGCTTAACCTCCGCTAGAGACTATAATTACGGGGAACCTCATGCCAATTTTTTTTTAATAAATCCATTATTTTAACACTAAATGACAAGTACAGTAATCAACACTATCACTGTACTTCTTATATATGTGACTGACATGTTTCTATGTATCTAATCTATGTGTGATGCTCTATTCTTTCTGTTATAAATTGTCGGGTACCGATGCTGAATTGCCGGCCGGCTTTTTTAAAGAGACGGTGCATGAAAACACTAATATTTTTTTTAATAAATCCTTTAACACTAAATGACGAGTACAGTAAGCAACACTCTCACTGTACTTATTATATATGTGACTGACAGGTTTCTATGTATCTAATCTATGTGTGATGCTTTACTCTTTCTGTTCTAAATTGTCGGGTACCGGTGTATGCCGCTGCTGAATTTTCGGCCTGCTTTTTTAAAGAGAGTGTCTTCTTAGCAGTTTGTCAGCTTTTTTACACCTTTGAAGATGTTTTCTATGTGTTTCTATGTGTTTTTGCTTGCCTGCCATTGGTTTTAACATTGTTCGACGGTGTTCTAAGGTGTTCGAAGAACAGTTCCACGAACGTCCCGGTGTTCGACGAACCGAACCGAACCCGAACACTACGGGGGTGGCTCAACACTACTAGAGACTCCTGCCGTCACTTGCCGTGACCACCTATCAGCCCACCTAGAGACTCCTGCCGTCACTTGCCTTATCCACCTGATAACCTACCTGGAGGCTTCTGCTCGCCAGACTGCCTGCTGTGCCTACCTGCTATTCCGGTCAGTCCCTGCCATCTGTACCGTGGGAGTCACCTGCTCCCTTACAAGGTCGTCCCCAGAGTAGCACCTGGTCCCTCGGCTCGATCCCTCCCTGGTCATGGAGTCATTAGCCGCCATACGACCAGGGTCGGTCTGGGTTGATACTTAGTTACGCCCCTCTGGGTCCCTCCTTGCACCGTAGCACAGAGGTTCCATCCCCCGGACCCGTAACAGCCAGTAATCTGTATGGAGCATTATATGGGGGCCAGTATTCTGTATGGAGCGTTATAACGGGGCCAGTATCCTGTATGGAGCGTTATATGGGGGCCAGTAACCTGTATGTAGCATTTATGGGGGCCAGTATTCTGTATGGAGCAATTAGACAGTTTCTGAGCTATTGTGGAATTTACAATAGATATCACTCATGTAATATAGGAGGTGAAATCTTCGGCAATGTACTATATATATATATTTCTCTGCGGTATCTGTGCATCATGAATTGTGGTATGTGCTAAAGGGGCCCACTGAGACTCTTTCACCCAGGGCCAACAAAAACCTGGAGCTGGCCCTGTGTATAACATATACATAGCCTCCGGTCCCGGGTCTGAAACTGGCGAATCCCTACAGCGCACAGTGTCTGCTCTGGGGGGGATTCATAAGTCTGCAGTCACACACAGTCTCACACAGTGACTGTAGACTTATCACTTTTGACCGGACAGCCCCTTTAGCATTGGCTAAAAAGGACAGTTTTATTCTCTGTTTAATGGCAAAAAATAGTCTTCTATCTAGACCAGAAATGCTACTATCATCAGGCACAAGTAGTCTGAAGAGTACAATACTGTCTCCAAACACTTTGACATCCTGACTTCATCAGTTCAAATTTTATCAAGAAATTTGCTACTTATGGAACAGTTGGGAACCTCCAGGACATGGCAGAGAGAAAAAAATTGATGAGAAAACCCTACAAACAATAATTTGAAATTTGACAAATAAATATTGGGCAACAAGCAAAGAACTTCAGGCTCAATTGAATTACAGAAGACAAATTTTGTTTGGCCTTGCTCAATTCACAGCAAGGCTGAGCTTGTCTAGTTGGAGTTGAAGGTATTCTCTTGCTGCCAATGTCAGAGAATCCTAACAGCATGCGGTGCACACTCTATAAGGATTCAGAAGTGTACAGTCACATACAGTGACTGCAGACTTTTATCAGAATACTAGACAACCCCTTTTAAGGTGTTTTAGTATAGTGCAAGGTCAATAGAGCTCACAGCTCAGCAATAGGAAGAGAAAATACTAAAACAAAGCAAAAATACTCCAAACAGTAATGTGTACCGCAGTAGCAGTGAATATGATTAGAGTAGTAGTAGTTTGCTAATAATACAGAGATTCAATTGATAGTGGTAGATAAAAAGGTGCTAGCAGCAGCAGAGACAGACTCAATGTAAGGGTATGTGCAGATGTTAAGTATTTGGATGCAGCTATTTCTACATCTAGTGGCAGGAAAAATGCAGCCTATAATACTCATGTTTTGCCACTCTTTTGATGCGTTTTTTCATGATTTTTTCACCTCCGTTTTTCAAGCATTTTTAGACAGCAGTGAATGCTATTGGATATAGATTGGTATAGATAGCTCTCCGGCAGATACATAATTGCACAACTCCCCAACACAATATAAAATACACCCTTTAGTGCCTTGCATATGGAGCTTATTGTACAGCTTTGTATGAAATGAATAAATTAATAAATGAAAAAACAACATTGGGTAACCTCCATTTTCTGTAACCAGCAAAGGTAAAGCAGACAGCTGAGAGCTGATATTTATAAGGCTGGAAAGGTCCCTGGTCATTGAGCCCTCCCCAGCCTAAAAATACCAATCTGCAGCTGTCCTAAATTGACATGAGATGCTCCAATTTTGGTGCTTTACCTTGGCTCTTCCCGATGCCCTTTACAGTCTTAACAGTCTTTGACAATGCATACAAGCATTATGTTTATAGAATAACTAAATGAGGCTTTAAAAGAAAAGTGCACCCTACCCTCAGTGAAATATAGTGCTGGACCCATATCTTGTGGGGTTGAATGCTGTGCCTGAATGCGTGTAGGACTGCAGGCCTTAAATGTGTTACAAGAACAATTAAATTAGGTAATTTACATTTTAGAGTAAAATGTGCTTCTACATGTAAGAAAACTAGGTTTTTACTTACGGTAAACAAATAGCAGGATACCCACCCACAGCACGCATACAAAAAAGAGCAAGGATGGTTAAGAAGGAAAATAACTGACTGTCTTGTTCTCAATCTGTTTTGTAAATCCAATTGTAAATCTTTGGAGAGAGCTGATATATGTTAATATGAAACTTTGCAAATATTCAAGAGCTTAAGATTATTGCTGTGGAAGAACAGAAGAAGCTACTAATAGACCATTGTAGGAAGCTCACAGATGCTCCAAAAACTTTTGGAAACTATCAATAAAGTCAAAGGTTGGAAAGGATGTCTTCAATACTGTCCATGCCATATTGTAGGTTTCTCAATTTTTTTTTCAAATTACTGCCTATAAAATGTTCTAATGATACAAAGTTGGAATATATCCCATTAATTTTGAAGATAATTGTTTGTTATCAATAGAAAAAATCCCAGTAAGGGTGCCAATATAGTTAACTGCAACTGTACATCTATACATACACCTTTGAGATTATGTGAAAACATGCAGGAATGTTTTATAAGTTGTGAAGCAGTAAGGGGGATCATATGCGAGAGACGGTATGTATCCCCAGGATGCGCATAGAGGCATAATGAACCCGCAGGAGTGCATTGCAATCACAGAAACAGCTGTGGTTGCAGTGCAAAATGAAAGTAAAGTTTGGATTTGGTCAAACTATTTGGCTAAGTTATATTTAAAAAACCCGGCATGGGCTTTTATTTTGGGAGTGATCTACAGGTGGCAGTGGGGCAGGTCACTCCCTCCATCCGGGTCTTATAAGTAGCTCATGGCCACAGATTCCATTTAAAAACCTTCAGTAAAGGTTTGGGTGTGTCAGTGTTTTGTCTGCAAGCTTAAGAGCAGGTGGCTCTGCAATACAGGCCTGTGTGAAGGCAGCACAGAGCCAAGGAAAGCAAAACTCCTTGCGCACCTCAGCACGACATGTCGGTGCAACGGGTTTTGGAGACGGACTGTTTGACGCCCTGGCTGCGTTCCGGAGGATACCATTTGCCTTTTCTTTGTGAGTTTTTGGAAAATAAAGACATTTGATTGGAACTGGGTCACTGCCTCATTACAGCACAATGTGAACACCGCCACACTACAAAGTCTTATTTCATATGGATTTGACTTGAATAGCCATATAGAGGCACAATTGCAAGTAATCACATTGACTTTGTGCAGCTTCTAACAGACTCTATGCACAACACTCTGCATGTACATAAGTTCCTACTGGGGGTGAGATTTAAATGTTTAACAACTTTTCCTGTGCAGAATACTTGGTGTGGATCACCACACACAATCATTCCTACTTTAATAAAGAACAATTACAATATTCCACTTAAAATTCTTTACAAAATGAACCTGAAATCAATTTTTTGTATACAGTATGCAACAGTATTATCCTATACATTTTCCAAACACCCACACTCATTATAATAACCTTATTTAACATTTGCTTATAGACCTATATTAATAAATTCATAAATACAGAATAGAGGTGAAATAATTTATTTAAATGGAATTAAATCCTACTTGAAATCTACAAAAATCCACATTTCCTAAATTGTGATTTTTTTTTTTTTTTTGTAATTTTCTTCTTCATGGATTTTGAGAAATGTCAACTCGCTGGGATTCATTTTGCTGAACCATAAAGGTCGATCTAAAGTTTAAAAATAAAAAAATACTGATACTTACCTTACTGCTAACCTCTCTGGTCCCTCAGCTCCTCACTGCCCCCTGTCTGATCCTCATAGTATCTACTTAATGTTGCTATGAGTGCTAAAATCCCTGGCTTCTTCACCCTAGGCTTTGTGTCCTGGCTCTGATGAGGCCCATCCTGGGCAACTTTAGAGCTGAAGGTCCCAGTTTGGCATGAAGAGGCCTGAGATTTCAATGCTTGTGGGAGGATAAGCAGATACAATGAGGACCAGTAGGGGGACGATGAGAGGTGAGTGGAGGATCCAGTGAGATGAGCAATAAGATGAGAATAAGTATTTTTTTTATCTTTTACATGTTACATGAATTATGCTCTGGTGTCTTGGGAGACTACAGAGCATAATAAGGGACAATTAATGGAGAATAATCTCTCTGCAAATCAAATTAGCTGCTATCAGGCGAATTTGAATCTTTCCAGATCTGCTCATCTCTAATACATTCTGTAGTATAGTATTACAGACCTGCTTTCCAAACAATAATATTGCCACAAAATTCTCCCCTATAATTATAATGCAATACAGTACTCCACAAAAAATAATAGTGTTTGCCTTACTAAATTAATAATTAAAAAATGTATTCACTTAACATCTAGCAATAATAATAGTGAAACCTGCTTTTTTTATCCCACTCCTGTGGAGCGACAGTAGTATCACAATGCCTACATAATGGGAGAGAGTGCCAAACTGTGGTCCGAGATGTTAAGGCTCCATAGCATTAAAGAGCGACTGTTAAAGAAGTTGTCCACTACTCTCTCATGTTTGATCGGCTGGGGTCCTGCACTCGGCACCTCCACTGATCAGCTGTTATAAGTGCCGGCGGTGGAGGCCGCTAGCTGTAAGTCCTTACCTGCGGTGCTAGGCCGTCCATCTGTAGTGGCCGCCGCGTGGTACTGCACATCCGCCTCCCGTTGAATTGAATAGGAGGCAGATGTGCAGTAACAAGCGCCGGCCACTGCAGCTTGACTGCCAAGCACCCACAGATAAAGACTTCCGGCGGCCGCTGCCGCTGGCACCGATAACAGCTGATCGGCGGGTGTGTCAGGTGCGGCACCCCGGCCGGTCAAACATTGATGCCCAATACTAAGGATAGGGCATCAATGAAAAATTAGTGGACAACTCCTTTAAGATATTATACTGAAGGGAAGGATCTGGATCAGCAGCCTGGTTCTCCTTGATTATCTTAATTATTGGTCCGGAGAACTGGTAAGAACTAGCCAGATGCCACAATTGGCCCTTATAGGTTGGGATATACTAAAGTGTATAACAAATTGTGTTTTTATTATAAAGGACCTTTTTAAATACAATACATATATATTAATATTTTTAATGTAGTTCTTTTTTTTATAAAGATGACATAAGGTGAAAATATAAATTCTAAAATAAAACATTTAACATATAAAAATATATATTTAAAATGATGATAGTGTTTTCCTTTTTTTTTTAAACTTGATCTGATCAAGATGTCTTAATATCAAGTAATTCAAAACAGGTGTACTGAACCATGAACATCCATAGCACAGGTTGTCAATTAACATACAACTCAACATATCTTATATAAAATTTCCCATAACCTTTGACAAAAAATATGTTATTAAAGAATAAAAGTTAAAGGTTTCATACAGTGTATGTCTGCAAGTGCAGCTATGCACATCAAAATTCTTTTGGCTGTTAACCTCTGGAAAGGTTATTATTCAATGGGCTTTTTACCCAGGAGGAACTGAATTGCTACAGTAATATTGAGTATAGTAAAAAATTAAGTACTTTAAATTCCGGCCAAGGGCATACATTAGGTCTATATCTTATACTTATGATGGAAATATTTTATTTATTGACTGTTTATCAATTTTAAAAACTCATGTAATAAATGATTTAACCATACTAAACAAATAGGCTGATTGAGAGTCTAGCTGAGCAGCTTCTAATGTACATGATATTGGAATAATTTATTGTACAGATTTACAAAGGCAACATAGAAGGCTAAACAGTTTGCCAATCTAATGCATATAGCAACATGCCAGATGTAAGCATATTTTATATGTTGGATTGACTCACCAGAGGACAATAGACAAAGGATGACACAATAATGAAGTCAGTCCATTATAATTGTGATGAGTTACAACTTCAAAAAGTCTTTTAATACATATCCAGAATAGTCTGATCTATCAATATATTAAATTAATGACTCCAATTTGTAAAAACTGTAAAAAGAAAAATAAAACTTCACAAAAAAATGGAATAACAAGCAATCAAAGCATCATATCTACCCCCAAATAGTAGCAGAACCTATAAGGGTTTAACAGCTATCCAAAGGGCTAGTGTAATCAGAGTAATAAGAAAAAAGGTGAAAGACAGTCATACATTCAAATACAAAACCTACATAAGAATTGACTGTACTGTACCTAAAATATTATCTTTATTGAAACAAAAATGAAAAAAAAAACAAATGGGTAAAATAGTATGATAATTGATGATGATATACTGGAAACAGTACTAAAGAAGAAAAAAATAAAGCCACATGACGTATATAAATGCAAAAAACCTGGGAGGGAGAACCAGAGTAGGGGAAGCTCATTATCAGTATAAATAGGATTTTATAACATAATAATGTGTCAATAGCAGTAATTGCATGCAAAATATATTGTCAATCTAAATTGGTCAAGATACATACATGTGAAGAAAGACCAATACAATACAACACTAATGATAATGACTAAAGTTTAACAATCACAGGTAAAATCAGAGGTAACACTAAAAGTGTATAAGTTCATAGTGAATACATTAAATTTGATAGGTGTTTAGTTTGAAAAATGCCCTACTTGCACTGATAATGAGCTTCCCTTACCCTGTTTAACCCTACTAGTTTTTTTGTATTTCTATACTGTTGGCTATATTTCTTTCTTCTTTGGTACTTTGTTTCCATGATGTCATCAGCCATTATCATGCTATTTTACTTTCTTTTTTTTTTTTTATTTTTTCCCAAAATAGTATCAATAAAAACAAGAGGTGGCTATGGAAAAAAAGAAGTTGTCATACAGCTCCATTGACTCAAAAAATAAAAATCTTACTTGTCTTGGAAAATGGAGACTCAACCTATTTTTTAATGAATTTCTGAGATTTTTTCCGGAACTTAGATAAAAAAAAGTTTAGAACCGTCATAATCATATTGACGTGGACAAACATATTTCTCTCCATTTACCAGTAGACGGTATGATAAAATCAATGGTGCCATTCAAAAGTACAACTAGTCCCACAAAAAACAAGCCCTCATATGGTTTTGTCAGTGGAAAAAAAAAATTGGCCCTTGGAAAAAGGGGGAAAAAAAACATTAGAGCGCAAAAAGCAAAATCGCTCGGTCCTTAAGGGGTTAAAAAGAATTACTTTTCCATATTTTAATATTTATTGTTTTTTGTGATTTTACTTATCATTATAAATCTGATATTACATGCAATTTGGTTATTACATGAGATGGAATGCCTCTCCTATAATGAGGATGGAAAATTTGAGCTTGTTTAGCTTAGAAAAATCTCAATCTCATTTATGTGTATGAATACATATGTAGTCAATGCAAAGTACTGGCACATGACTTATTTATTTAAAAGACTATACAATGGACTAGGAGTATTCATTACACGTGAAGAAAGGGCAATTCTGGCAGCCCAATAGGAAAGGGTTCTTCACAGTTAGAGCAGTCAGACTGTGGAATACCATACCGCAAGAAGTAGTAATTCCAGATATTATATCAGAATTTAAAAGTGGAATCAATGCTTTTCTCAGAACAAATGACATTGTGGGTAACAAATAATCGCTATAGAGAATCTATGCCTGGTGGAAAAAGGTTGAACTTGACGGACCTGTCTCTTTTTTCAACCTATGTAGATGTGAAACTATATAAGTACCGTATTTTTCAAACTATAAGGCTGCGTGCCCACTATGCTTTTTTAAAGCGTTTCCGCAGTGTAACTTCCGCCTCGGAAACACTTAAAAAATAATTGTTAATAGGTCTGCAATGGTCCCCAAAGATAATCCGCATGTGCTGTGCACATGCTGCGGAAATTTACGCAGCGGATTATCATTGCGGAAAAATCCGCAGCACGTCCATTAATTTTGGGAATCGCTGCGTTTTAGCCGCCATAGACTATCATTGAGCCGCATAACATCTTATGCATGCGGATGTTATTCGATTCAATGCGTGGATGGTACCCGGGTCTGGAGAAGAGGAGACTTTCCTCCAGACCATAGTATCTGTAGTTAAAGAAGAATAAAATAAAAAAATATATACTTACCTTCTGATGGCCCCCTGTCTGCTCCCGGCGGCGCTGCTGGCTCTTCGGCTGCTCGTGGTGGTGTCAAAGGACCTTCCATGACGTCATCTAGTCATGTGACAGGTCATGTGACCGCTGATGTTGGTGCTCGCGTGACCTATCACATGAATAAATGACATCATGGAAGGTCCTTTTTAGAGCACTGTAAGCCACCGAAGACACCGGACGCATCGGAGAAGGAGACCGGGGGCCATCGGAAGGTGAGTATAATGTATCTTTTTTAATTTTTAACATTTTTATTCTTTTTTTTACTATTGATGCTGCATTTTCTGCACCGTAACTTGGTCACACAACATAAATCCAGTCCGGTTGCATGGATTTATATAGTCTGACCAAGTTGTCAAGCATTTTTCCAAGTGATGCTAAAATCGCTTGGAAAAGTGCTTGATAACCCGCATGCAGAAATGCATGCAAAAACGCTACACAAACGCTTCTACCTGGCATAAAAAACGCATGTAAAATCTGTATGCGTTTTTTCTGCCAAGGAGATGCAGAAATGCTCAGGAAAAATCCGGAGAATTTCTGCTTCATGGGCACATAGCCTAAGAAGCACAAGACCATAAGACGCACCCCAAATTTTGGGGTGGAAAATAGGAAAAAAAAAATTTTTAAGATGGGGGTCCATTTTATAGTCCAAATAAGGGTGATCACAGGAGGCAGAGTCCCTCAGGAAGCAGACAGAAGTGGAGGAATGCTGCGGACCCTGGATTGGAAAAGGCGGTGCTCCTGCAGCAGAGGGCTGCAGTGGTGGTCGAGCAGGGTCCCGGGTCCCTCCCTCCATCAGGAACCTGGCGGCGGCAGCAGAAGTGGTGAGATGCTGCGAGGCTGTCGGCGGTTAAGCAGAGCGGCATGCACTGCTTTTCCGATGGCCACAGCTATCATCTTGAAGTTCTAATCTACAGGAAAATGGCTGCCTGAGCCGGCACATGTGGAGACAGGGATCTTGGCAGTCAATTTCCTAAAGCTGTGGGCCTCAGGAAAATGGCTGCCGAGTTCCTAGGCTGCACATGCACAAGCTCGGGCAGCTATTTCACTGTAGATCACGGCTTCAGAAAGATAGCGGCGGCTGCTGGAAAAGCAGCACACGCCGCTCTGCCTGAGAGCCGACAACCTGACACCGGCCTCGCAGCATCTCACCGCTTCAGATGCCGCCGCCGGGTTCCTAAGGGGAAGGAATGGATGGACCCTGCTTCCTGCGATCCTGCTCCACCACCACCGCAGTTCCCCGGTAAGCTATGTTTGCACCATAAGACTCACCCCCCATTTTCCTCCCAAATTTTGGGGAAAAAAAATGCGTCTTATGGACCTAAAAATACGCGTCTTATGGTCCTAAAAATACAGTATGTAAAAATGCATAATTCTTATATTGTTTCAACATTAAAAATAATATGACAAAATATGTAACTTGACAAGTGGTAATTTGCTTGAAAGCAACCCTGTATAAGTTCATTAAAAAAAAAATAGCAACTATAGTTTTGTATTTGGGGATTTAAAAAGAACTGCAGGTGCAGGCTTGAGTAAATATATTGTTTAAATAGATGTGATATAATTAGTTTCAGAAAGGAGGAATTATTTGTTTGGATGACATTTTTTTTGATAAGCCAAAATGTGAATCTCAGCCCAGCAGTTAGATTGTTCTACCATTTGTATTTTACTGCATATCCTTCCAACAGTTAAAGTCCAAAGAGGATACATTTGTTATACACTATTGCACACATTTGTCACATTTGTACAACACTTTTTTTACCAGGGCGAAATCCATAGCCAATCCACTCAATGGCAGACGATGTGGACATCTGCTCTGTTGAATTATTTTGAGGAAAAACCATGATTACTTTTTATTATGTTTGTGTTTGGAAGATTACATCTGCATTTTTTCTTAGACTAGGTAAAAAACTTACTGTACAGATGATTTCAGCATTAATACGAACTCTACAAGTTTCTTATTACAACTTTCAAGTATATATTTCAAGTATATATTTTCAAGTTGTGTAAAATTTCACTGTCTTTAAAAAATCTTTTTTATTCTGAGTTCTACTTAAAAAAAATACTGTATAATAATTTGCCACAAATCATTAAATTGTATTTATTTCTTTTTGTTCCTTTCTTTTTTTAAGGCTTTAATAGGAAGCAAAGGTCTGCAAAGAATTCTGAAAAAATGCAGTGACCAAATTGAAGATATTGTTAATCTCGTGAGAGGAAGGTTAACAAAAATGGAGCGTATTACTCTTGGTGCCTTAATTACCATAGATGTTCATGGTATGTTCTCTTTACAGAAGTGATAAAAGTTTTAATACAGTTTATACTGGTTATACCATCTTAAGATAAAGACAATTTTGAGTTGTATATGGGCTAGCAATTCTTCAGGTTGTTTAGAAGTATTTAAAACAAAGAATGAAAAAAATGGAAGAAAACGGCATTCACCACTGGTGTGAAAAAATGGCAACTTTTTTTGATCGTCATTTGAGGAGAGGAGACATGAAGAGATGAATGAGAGACAGCTGTTTCGAACAGGAGCCAGAGGAAGTGTAGTTTACCTGAAACAACTATCGCTCATTCATCCCTTCATGTCTCCTCTCCTCACATGACTAAAGTTACAATTTTTTCACATACCAGTGGTGAGTGCCACTTTCTTCCATTTTTCATTTTTTGTTTTAAATTTTGTATATTGCCTACAAGCTGCACACAGCCTAATTTGGTTAGCCGCTATTTTTTCTGCCACAATTTGCTTCTGGATCAATACTATAAAAGTGTTGCGGCAGTGACAATGTTCTTCTCCTTTTCCGAAATATAATTGTGCGACCTCCACATTACAATATTTAAGAGGTACAAAAATACTTATAGATTTTTTTTGTACTTTCTACATCAAGGAATAAACTGTATGGCACAAAATTAGTTCTTTCCCATAGAAATAGATGCTGAATAATTGTGAGCATACATTAGTGCAGCTGAAGATTCTTACACTTACCTCCTACAATGTACACAGATAGCAGTTGACAAATTGGGTTTACAACATCTTAATAGTTATTGATCTTTCGACTTCTAATAACCCATATAATTTTCAGTATAAAGGACTATGTTATTATAACAGTACCATACAGAATACACAAGTGTGCTTAAACGAATAAGCACTGTACCCTGGTTTTCACTCAGAGGAATTGAAACTTAACTTTAATTAGACCGCTAAAACATCAGCAGGGAGGTCATATTTAATTGGCACAGAGGAGGATGTCAACCAGATCTGTCTCTTTGATTACCCCGCTCACTGAGCGCAAAGCATTCTCTGATCTTTCCTCACCAATCTAGACTTCCCCAGTAGCAAATCTAATGGTTGACACACTGTCCTTAAAGACCCAATGCAAATTCTGTATTTCTCACATTATTTTCAGTCTTGAAAAACTGGAAAATATTGTAATGGGCTTTAGTAGAGAAGAGATTTTACTTCTTTAAAAATTCTGAAGAATGTATCTGCTAACAGCTGCTAATGTACTGCATCCATACACTAATGCGCTTAGTGATGAACTTTCCAATTAATTGTCTAAATATTCCTAAATATTATTTTTTAGGTTTTAATAAAATATTTGAATCATATTTTATAAACGTTCCACATTAAAAAACGTCAAGGTGTCATTACCTGGGAAAGAAATTAGCTTAAGTTTTGCAGCTAATGTTGGATACATCATTTTGTCATCTCCTTAATGATGATCATCTGTCACTTCTAAATCTGTGGAGATAAATATGGGTTACTGTGCTCAGTGTTGAGCATAGTTTAATTAATGATAGTGTCATGAATTCTGTGGGGTATTTAAAGTATTTTAATGGTTTTCTGATTTTGTATTTGTTAAGATTACATTTTTATACATGTTATGCAAACCAATTGCGTGTTTTAATGTCGAGTAATGATGCAGTGAAAATGTTCTTTGTCAAATATCTCAAAAGTGTCAAAATCTGATTAACCATATATTACTATCGTTGCTGTAATTCTTCCATGAAATAGTTAAAAGTGACTTTGGCAATGTACATTTCATTTGTGCACATTTATTTTAATCCCTTCATTGAGTTTGTATGGAATTGGAGGTGTTCTTTTGCCATATTACATGCTAATAGGGTAACTAATTGCTATGGTATTAACCCAATACTAAGGCTGGTAGTATTGGAAGACTCACTTTAATGATTTTTTTTGACATGTCAATTTCTAACTATGGTATTAAAGGGTGAATATAAGTGAGGTTGAAATTTGGCAATCTTGCCAAAATGGTTAGTATTTTTTATTTGCTTAAATATTATGTTGTGGTTTGTAAAGATAGCACAAAGTATAACTAAAATAAAGTATGTTCTTAGAAAATTGTGATTTATGGTGGTAGGTGTGATAGTAATACAAAAAGAGGTTAAACTGCAAACTCATTGCACCCTGGCGTTCATGTTCAATTGCATACTTCATTTAATTTCATTTTTATCTCAACTAGCCATTCTTTTTTTTCAGTCAACATAGACTTGAGGGCTTGCTTTTTCTGGGATGAATGCTAGTTGTAGGATACTGTGATAAAAATTATGTATATATTTTTTGTTTTTACAAAAGGAAAAGGGGAAAAGGAGGATGATTCAAATTTTATTTTTTTTATTAGTTTTTCAATATTTTTAAAACTTTGATTTTTTTACTTTTCACTTTATTTTTATCTTTTACTTTTAACTTTATTACTTTTTTAATCAAGGAGGTTTGAACTGGCAATAATTTGATCGCTATTATGTGCAGAAAAAATATGGTATTACTGTATATAGAAAAAATGACTGTCTCTTATGACACCAGAAGAAATAACATGACAGACACAGGGGCCTTCAGCCAGCCTCCTGCTGTCATAATATGTCATCGTCTCCCTGTGATTACAACTTTGTTGGTCGATTGGCATCTGAACAAATGTCTAGGCCAGATCATATTGATTACATGCTTCTGTCATCTGTATCTGTCCTGTTTGGGGCAGGTTCAACTCCTGAGCCCGCTTACAACACCCTGACACACTCCATGACATAATATAATATTACGTTATAAAGTGTTAAGAGATAAAACAGACCCTGAAATGTTTAGCCTGTAGAACTCCAAGCATGCTTACCTAGTGAAGACCTAGGTACTGTGTCCTCATAGACAGGTCACCCAGGTTTTGCATGATAATCTAGAATCTGGCACATATTTTATTCTTTCCAAAGACCTTACCAAGGACTAGAGCTCATTAATTGCACATGGATTAAAGGCAATTCCTGTAGCTAGATTGGAAGGGGTTCTTTACAGTTAGAGTAGTCAGACTGTAAAATATCTTACCACAAGAGGTGATCATGACAGACATTATATTTGCATTTAAAAAGGGGCTGGATGCTTTTTTCACAACAAATGGCATTGTGGGTTATAAGTAGTCTAGCAATAGAAAATGTATAACTGGTGGAGATGTTTTTTTCTTTTTTCAAACTATGTAACTATATAGCATAGGGTCATGACAAAGTAAAGGGAAAAGTTAAGGTATTTTTCTACCTTCCAGAAAAATTATGAAGAGGATTCTTAAGCAGTAAATGCCATATTGGTTAACATTTTCCATGTGTATGAACGGGTCTCTTACCTATCCATAATCTTTTGTTGGGTGAAGAGAATGGGGCATCAGACTGTGCTGCTCGCCTGACAGAATAATGTACCAGAGGAATCCAAGTCAATGTAATGATGAAATAGTCTTTATTTCTACGCGTTTTGTGGTGGTCACACCACTTCCTCAGGACAGTCTATACACATACACATGCAGGGTCTGTTATTTATAGGGAAAGAATGCACATGGAGACGCCTCCCTTCAAAAAAACCGCCACACCCAGTGGGCGGGAATCAGACTAAACACATGTGTACACCGTAAAGCACACACAAAACAATCATAAATCATAATGGAGTATATCACTTAAAAACATTACTCATACATTTAAAAACACTATGGATATAGATATATTTATGGATTTCCAGTCTTTCATAAGAAAACTAACACTTAAGCGACATTTCTCCAAGGAAAACCCCCTCCAGAGTACTAAAAGAACAGAAGATCCCATTTATCACACAGGATTAAAAGGAGCGTCAAATTTTTACCCAATCCAAAGTCAAGCCCACCATTTGAAAACTTTTTCCGATCTTGTTTCAAATCACCTGGACAAAATCAATTTGACACACAGCAAGGGGGAATTCAACCTTACCCCAAAAGAAAAAGAGGCATTAAAATCCCTAAAAAACAATCCAGACCTTGTCATCTGCACGGCAGACAAGGGGGGGGATAGTGGTACAGGACCGGGGGGATTACTTGGCAGAAGCATTTAGACTATTTTCTGACCCCAAAACTTGCAATAAGTTTGATAATGCTCAATATAATAATGCAGTGATCACTTATAATGCTTTTATATCAAAATCTGACAGAATATTCTGAACAAATTAGAGAAAAATTTTCTAAGAGTTGTTAATCCATCGATTGCCTTCTTCTATCACCTCCCCAAAATCCATAAGGATGCTGTAATACCCCCTGGGAGACCCATAATTTCAGGGATAGGGTGACTGACATCAAATCTTTCTAATTATGTGGATGTAGTGATGCACATACACGTAGACCAACTACACAGTTACTTGAGGGACTCCAGTAATTTAATCTGACTTACAAAGGGCATTCCATGGTAGAACACATTTGTTTTTATTTCCATGGATGTTTCCTCCCTTTATTCCAGTATCCCACATGATTTGGGACTGGTGTGTTTCAAAACATTCATAGACATTGATCCACGGTTGACACCCATACAAAAAGATTTTCTGTATGAAAGCATGCAGTTCATACTTTATAACAATTTCTTTACTTTTCAAGATACCTTATACCATCATATACTTGGGACCGTGGAGGGCTCAAAGGTAATACCAACTTATGCAAATTTGTTCATGGCCATCTTCGAGGCCATCTTCATATACAACAGTATACATGCACCCAATATCATCAGTTACATAGGCGATTTATTTTTTATTTATGTTAATTCAAAGGATGATGTGGGGTCCTTCCTCAGGAACATTGAAGATAATACCAGAGGTTTGGGTTTCACCCCCATAGTAAACCCTGACACAGTTGACTTCCTTGACCTCACTTTCTTTCATGACAATAAAGAAATTCACACAAGAATCTACTTTAAACCTGTGGATGCGAACAGTTATGTCCATTATCACAGTGGACAACCAATGCAAAAGAATTAAGAGGAACTGTAGTACGGACATAGATTTCATCAACCAATCAAAAGTTTTATCACATAGATTTCTTGATTACCCGAAAAAATTGATCCAGAGAGCATTCTCTGAAAGCAAAAAAATAGAACGGACAAACTTAATCTCTAATGATGAAAAAACAAGAAAAATCAGCATCCAATACTACATTTAATTTTAATTTTATCACCACTTTTTCAGCCCAGAACAAGAGAATTTGTTTGGTTCTGAAAAAACATTGGGGTATACTTCTCAATGATCCCATATTGGGGAGGCTTCTTCCCAACAATCCACTGATAACCTTCCGAAGGGCCCCGACATTAAAAAATATGTTGGCCCCAAGTCGGCTAAAGAAAAAAGAGGATTTTAATCCCTCTGTAAAAAAGCCCAGACAAGGTTCCTATAGATCTGGCATCCCGAGATGCCTATGTTGCTCCAGCATCATCCATAATGCAAAAACTTTCCATCAGACAGTGAAAATTCCGATGACTTACAAATCAAATATCATTTGACTTGCCAATCCAGTTTCGTCATCTATGTCATTATATGTGAACATAAGAAATTATATATGGGAAGAGCAATGCAACAGCTACATAAAAGAATAAACTCGCACAGGTATAATATAAAAGAAGGATTTTTACAACATGGCCTTTCTAGGCATTATACGACATATCACAATAAAAGGATCTCTTTTAGGGTGAACCTTATTGACCATGTCCAACATGAGACCTCCAACCGAGTTCAGACTCTTAACAGGAAAGAGATCTTATGGATTTATAAGTGGCACACTATAAATCCACATGGACTCAACGAAACAACTGATTTGTTCCATTAATTGAGATATATCTATGAATTCTGCTTTGTTCCTCTGTACAACCCACCTACTTTTTCTCTGTATTTTGTAATGATGAATGTTACTGACAAACATCTGCTCTTTTTATGAAGGGGTTTCATCCCTTCATTGTGATTTGTCTTTGCTTCCTTTTTTCTAACCGCCGTTTTTCCATTAGTTTTGACCCAACAATTGCTATGTGATTTTTATAGGGATCACCTAACTGAAATTTCTCATAATATTGAACATTCCTTCTTTTAAACTAGTCTAAGAGTTTTGGAGCTTCTTTTATCCATTATTATATATATTTTTTTGATCTCATAGATTCTTGTGAAACTATCACCAAATAAAGAGATCAAATCAAATTCACTCATAGCTCAATGGTTTAAAACAGCAGCAGCAGGGTCCTCACAAAGAACGAATGGGTCAACATCATAGGTTCAAGCACTCCCCTCGCTTGTAAAATTTATTTATTCATTTAACTACTTTTTTAATATATTAAAAAAATAATAATAATTCTATTTTTAAATGTATGACTAATGTTTTTAAGTGATATACTCCATTATGCTTTATGATTGTTTTGTATGTGCTTTACGGTGTATACATGCGTTTAGTCTGATTCCCTGCTCGCTGGGTGTGGCGGTTTTTTTGAAGGGAGGCGTCTCCATGTGCATTCTTTCCCTATAAATAACAGACCCTGTATGTGTATGTGTATAGACTGTCTTGAGGAAGTGGAGTGATCACCATGAAACGCGTAGAAATAAAGTCTATTTCATCATTACATCGACTTGGATTCCTCTGGTACATTATTCTGACAGGCGAGCAGCGCAGTCTGATGCCCCTCTCTCTTCACCCATCAAAGGATCATTGCTTCGGGGTTTGCAGCAACTGCCAATGCTAAGTACAGTAAAAAAGAGAGAGAACACGGCGCAATGGGTGACTCAGTAATAAAATTTGTAGGGGGGTGTGGGAATGGCTACTAACCTTATGGAGTTGTGCACCTCTGCACAACCCCAGTGTAAAGCTCCACAAGCTCCGCTCCGTTCGTGGCTGTCATCTGCTTTCAGCGGCGTTCACAGATCCTGATCTCACGATGGTGGGTCATGTGGTCAGGTTAGTTGCGCTTACCGCCGAAAAGGATGCCCAGCTTCACCACCACTCCCGGCAGCGTTCCGCAGGGGTTAGGGCAGTGCAGCTTGGAAACCAAGGTAGTAACTACTTAATTATCTTCATCCCACAGGTGGATGAACAGGTAAAAGGAGGCAGCTCTACCGCACCCCAAACAGGGGATAAAACACCTGATGAAGGTGGCCTTGTCCACTGAAACGCGTTGTGTGTTAATAAACCAGTTATTTTAATTTAATTTTTGCCCTGTTATTGGCGCTCTGATACCGCTATTCACATTCACTGAATGCTAAGTACAGTGGTTGTATCTTACACAACCCTAATAGGTGAGTGAATTTGAATTATCTTTCATGAATATTATTTTTATTTCGGATAAGACCCTATGTGCGCTCTATATTCCTTCTAGTTACCTGTCCATAATCTGAAATTCATCCTATCTATAACCTAACTAGTCATTAACGAAAAGAGAGATATTTACATATGTAGCCATTCCTAAAATGACAAAGATACTGTATCAAAATGCAGAAACATATTCCAGAAACATACACCAAATAATACAAATTCAATAACTTTTGTTGTGTTCACTTTTTGCACCATAATATCTTTCTAGTGTTTTAATTTAAGCATGGCTACAGCTTACCACCACATTACAATTTTGATCCTAATGAGAAAAACCTCATTTTTAGAATCTGATATGTGTCACTTGTGAGAATAAGTGTCTAAAACACATAATAAATGTGGTACATAGCATATGCAGCAATTTTTTGAGAGTCAAATTGCTCCAGAATCTTGGCATAATTATCATAGTAAATATAGGCTATGATATCTTGTATTAGTGGGACATTTGGGTCAATACATTTTGAATTTCTATGCGAATAAGACAAACAATTATTGAACATTTTAAAGATATTGGCATTTTCAAGGTTTGAATTTTTCCGCTTGTAAAACAGTCACACCGCACAAAATAATTATTAGCTTGTCATACATCTATTTTATGTTGGTTTGATATTTTTTTAAACTTCCCCTTATGATTTTTGAAGGTTTATAAGTTTAGAAGTAATTTTTCAAATTTCAAAAACCTACTTCAGTTCTAATAGTAATCTCAAGGGTAAATTAGAAACCTTAAATAAATCACCCTTTTTAAAAACAAATTGCACCATTTGAAAGAATAAAAACAACATTATGGAAGTTTGTTAACCCTTTGCTGTTTTACAATAAAGAAGCACAATAGCAGATGCTATTTAAACATGTTGATTTTGTTTTTGCAGACTTTTGATTTTAACTTATATTTTCTGTAACAAGATGGATGTTAACTGAGAAATGAGGGAGCACCTTGTAAATTTTGGAAAATCCTTTTTATTATGATATTTCACAGTCACCATTTCAGGTTTGCAGATACCTTGAGATGCACCTAAACCCCAGAAGGCGTCACTCTCTTGGCAAAACCTGCCAGAGGGCTTTGACTAAGTTTTGGATTTTAATGAAAGGTGAACGGGGTTTAGCGACAATATATTTTTATTTGGCATGAGCTTTCAGACATAGAAAATAAGAAAGACCGATACTCAACTTAACCGGATCCAGCAATGCCTTTTTTGATGGTGATGCACTCTTTGCTAACAAGCTGCAGCGGTGACCTCATAACTACAATGCATAAGACTGCTGCAGCCAATTACCAGACTAAGTGGCACATGCCATCTACATCAGCAATACCACCAAACCCAGTGATTTGTTGTAATGGTAAATTGTATAAAAACTCATAAATGGTATCATTTCTTTTCAACCTTTTTAAATACTCTCTACACTTTTCTTGTGACCTTCTGTTTGTTTGGGGTTTTTTTGTTTAAGTTTGGTGAACTTTGCTGGGTTGATGTGGTCCTCTCTTCCAACATATGTGCTTTGGTCTTTCCCTGTCCAGTTTCCACTTATTAGGTTCTAGACAATGCCATCTTTGAGATGTGCATAGCCAACTTTTTTTGTACCATATCTTCATTTACCAAATGCTACTATATGGCTTCAGCTCTTGATTCAAGAGATTAGCCACTCCAAAGTACATATTATAATCCAGGATGCAATCTGTCTTGTGAATCACTATATTGGTCCCTATACTTGACTAATTTGTTTTTGGCTGTCCTCACCCCTTCTAAGTTTTTCCCAACTATCAACTTGGGAAAGTGTCTCAGGATTTTGCACATGATGCTTCATGTTGAGGTATTTCTGGGAGTGAGGCATTTAAATAAGGGGATGCTGTTATAAAAGTTATCCATGTGAAGACAGTAAATCTGTTCAAGCAGCAGGCAAAGAAAATCACACACAATTCAACCCTGGAGTCCTTTCTTTTGTAAACCCTACAACTTGGAGCGTGTCCTAAATGTACTCTCACACATTTTAAAATGTAACTTCTTATCTTGCAGGAGAGTAACATATAAGCCTCTTTTTAAAATGTCTCAGTGGCTTATTTTTGGAAATGCATGGATGATTTTTTGGACAAAATTTGTTTTGAAACGATCAACCACTGGCGTGCTGTAGCCTATTTTGGCCTTCTAAACATTGAGATTTTTTTTATTACTGCTTCCTGAGAGCCATAAAATTTAATTTTTTGATTGAGCTATAAAAGTATTTGTTTAATTCTGGCTGATCTGTAGTTTTTATCAGTACCATTTTAAGGTACAAATATCATTTTAATCCCTTTTGATTCCGTTTTTGGAAGCCAGCAGCTCGATCACTTCCTTATTTAGCCAATATTCATTGTGTAAAATAAATAATTTGACATTTTTATAATTAGCATTACTGTTATGATCTGCTACAAGCACTAAGGAAAGACAGGAGATCTGTTCCTACAATATAACTAAACTGGATCCCTACGATGTAACGGGGAACCTGATCCTGCGATCAGACCCGCTAAAGTCCTCTGCTAGTCTGTACGAAGACCTATAGATGCCAGGGAGGGATCCCTACAAGAACTAGGGACTGGAATAAAGTTGGACATCTCCTAGCAGAAATTGTAGCAGTAAAAGACAAACACACAACATAGAACATAGAGGTCAGAAGACCTAGCAAAACTAACAGAGAAAGGTAACAGAGTGCCAAGCTAGCTCAAGAGTAGAAAATACAATGAAGTCCAGCAAGGCCAGGAGGGCGGAGCAGGATTAAATAGGCAAAAATGGTCTTGTGACCAGCAAACTAGAAAAAACCTAACAGGAGAGTTCTAACAATTACCAATTTCTTTTACTTGAATATCTTTTATATTTTTCTAAAACCTTTTTAGGGATGAGGGGGAATACTTTTACCTTTATTTAGTACTGAAAAAAGATACATAAGTTGACCTAATGCCGCCGGGCAAAAATTTACCAACTGAACATGAGGTTCTTAGTTTAACAAACTGATCAGACTGTATGAAGCCCACTGTTATGTCACGGTGAACCTTTCAGTGGGTCCTAACTTTGTATAGTCTTAAAAGAGCAGCGCTGTGTGCTAACCACCATTGCAGCAAGAATGCACCAGCAGGGCAGGCAGCCCAGTGCCTCACAGCACCCATGCTGCAAGAGAGAGTCCCCATGTCTCCAGGCCACACTGCTCCACAAGCAAAAAACAGCAACAATGGCCGCCACACAGCACTAACACCAAAAGAAAGGATCAGAAAAAACTCACCTTCCACAAGCTTTCAGGCTGTGAACTGAGAGCATAAACAGAACCCCTCTTGCAGTCCCCTGCTAATTAAAAACACCTGTGACAAATGGGAGTGTGGAGCCCCTGCGGGTCCAGTCACCACAGAGGTACTGCATCTCAGCCAGAGGTGGGGTACCCCACTCTCGGGTAAGGAGGGAGCACTACACGGGACCCACACACCCACATCCAACACCACATCACTCCAGTAGGGAAGGGCGAGATTGTTCCTGAGGGAGAGCACAGTCCCTGTCCCTGTCTGGAGGGGGGAACTAGGTAGAGGAGGTGGGTGGAGGAAGTAGTTTAGGGGAGCACTGAAGGAAGGACTGAAGGTAGAGGGGACCACGTAGAGTGACAGTTGGTGACGTGGGTCACATGACAGGTAGTATAAAAGGAAAGGTAGAAATATTTATAAAGGGAGCAAGTCAGAGTAGATGGTGACAGGAGTCTGTCACAAGGAGTGAAAAGAGAAGACCGAAGCAGTGAGAGACTCCAGACAGAGAAAGGATCTTAGGTGCACGGGAAGTGCGGAGTCCACCCATGTGCCCGAGTTCATGCTGACCGTGAAGGGATCAGTTCGCAGTAGGGGAACAGCCCCAGACTAGTGGAGGACTGCAAGAATCAGCTACCAAACTGGAGGCTGCAGTATCTCAATGTGCCAAAGTCAAAACTAGAGATGAGCGTTATTCGACTCGAACTGTTCGCCAATCTCAAATTCGAGCTGTTTTGGGCAGTGTTCGAGCCGTTCGGCGAACACGAACGATTTGAGAAAAATTCGGCTGCTCGAGGTTATGTTCGATAACTGTTCGTGCACCAAAATCATAACTGGATTTTTTCTCAGTAATGATGAAAATTAATGTTCATACGCAGTTTGAATGTACAGCGGGGCGGGGGGAGGGGCAGGGGATGGATCTCTGCAGGAATAATGAAGATCTCCATTTTTTTTTCTCTTTCCCGCATTTACAGTGGGGAGGTGCAATCTGTCAGCCTATCAGCAGCGCACACACGGAGCGAAGTGCTTTTTTTCACGCAAGCAAGAGCATGTGTCATTGGCAGTGTATGTCACATGTCCTTGCCCTATAAGACCCAGCCATTTTCCCCGTCGCCACCATTTTCTCACTGCTGCAGCTGCGTGTTAGACGGCACCGCTGTTGCTGTGTGCGCTATACCTTGTTAATTTCAAGCCAATTTTCGCACAAATCTACAGATAGCTTGGGAGTAGGGAATAGTTGTGATTGCAGTCCTTTTAAGGACTAGGTTACAGCATTTCCTACGAGTTTTATCAGGCTGGTCTGTGCTCTTAAATAGATAGGATAGATAGGTTGTGGGAGTAAAGACTAATTGTAATTGCAGTACTTTTCAGTACTATGTTACATCAGTTCCTATCAGTTTTTGCCAGGCAGGTCTGTGCCAGTGCTGTGCAAGTTTTTTTCACAGCATTTGGCTGAATCTAGCAAAGCTAATCCTTTATGGCCTATTGCAGAGTGTGTTAGTCAGTGGAGTAGCCTATCTGTGTTGCAAGATACACCACCTGTGTAGAGAATACCAATTTTTTTACTGCACCTAGTGAAGTAAAACCTTTTGGGCATAGCATCATTCTATTAGTCCATCTATACTGACCTCCATAAGGTTGCAAATTGAAAATAATTTTTTTCTGCATCTAGCTCTGAAAAAATATTTGTCCTTCTAGCAGTGTGTGGGACTTGTTCTACTAGTCCATCTATACTGATCTCCATCAGGTTGCAAATTCAAAATAATTTTTTGTCTGCATCTAGCTCTGAAAAAATATTTGGGCTTCTAGCAGTGTGTGGGACTTGTTCTATTAGTCCATCTATACTGACCTCCATCAGGTTGCAAATTAAAAATATTTTTTTGTCTGCATCTAGCTCTGAAAAAATATTTGGCCTTCTAGCAGTGTGTGGGACTTGGTCTATTAGTCCATCTATACTGACCTCCATCAGGTTGCAAATTAAAAATACTTTTTTTGTCTGCATCTAGCTCTGAAAAAATATTTGGCCTTCTAGCAGTGTGTGGGACTTGTTTTATTAGTCCATCTATACTTACCTCCATCAGGTTGCAAATTAAAAATAATTTTTTTCTGCATCTAGCTCTGAAAAAATATTTGTCCTTCTAGCAGTGTGTGGGACTTGTTCTACTAGTCCATCTATACTGACCTCCATCAGGTTGCAAATTCAAAATAATTTTTTGTCTGCATCTAGCTCTGAAAAAATATTTGGCCTTCTAGCAGTGTGTGGGACTTGTTCTATTAGTCCATCTATACTGACCTCCATCAGGTTGCAAACTGAATTTAATTTTTTTCTGCATCTACTTCTGAAAAAATATTTGGGCTTCTAGCAGTGTGTGGGACTTGTTTTATTAGTCCATCTATACTGACCTCCATCAGGTTGCAAATTAAAAATTATTTTTATCCGCATCTAGCTCTGAAAAAATATTTGGGCTTCTAGCACTGTGTGGGACTTGTTCTATTAGTCCATCTATACTGACCTCCATCAGGTTGCAAATTAAAAATAATTTTTATCTGCTTCTAGGTCTGAAAAAATATTTGGCCTTCTAGCAGTGTGTGGGACTTGTTCTATTAGTCCATCTATACTGACCTCCATCAGGTTGCAAACTGAATATAATTTTTTTCTGCATCTACCTCTGAAAAAATATTTGGGCTTCTAGCTGTGTGTGGGACTTGTTCTATTAGTCCATCTATACTGACCTCCATCAGGTTGCAAATTGAATATAATTTTTTTCTGCATCTAACCCAGCCAATAGTTTTGGCCTAATACCACAGTTTGACCACTCAGCTCTGCTCGGTTCCCATCCATTTTTTTTTTGTGCAAACAACTCCAGAGTTGTGAATTAGTTAACCACCAAAATGAGTGGAAAAAGGCCTGCTGCTGGTGGAAAGGGGAATAGGCGTGTTGGGAAGGGGAAAAAAGGTTGTGTCCGTGGGGTAGGTGTTAAAGCAACAGTAACATCTGCAGAAGAAAGACCATCTTCCAGCCAAACTAAAATGTCTACTTCTTTTAGCGGACAATGTGATAAGATCCCTTTCTTAAGGCCACGCCAATCGCTACAAATTCCAGATGAGGCACAAAAACAGCAGGTGCTTCAACGGATATGAAGTGTTCCTTTAAGTGGGCTCTCCTCCACATCAACTTCAACATCACAAATACTCCAGTCCTCAAAGTTGTCACCCCAATCGCACTTGCTTCCTCACAGCTCCCAAATCTCCAGCTGCCTGTCTGAGTATGAGGTAGAACAGATGGTTGAGTCTGCAGAGCTGTTTACTCATACTATAGCCTGGGAATCAGAGGTCGGCTCCAGCGCTTCTGTGAATCCAGACGAGGAAATGATCTGCACTGATGCCCAGAATCTTCATGAGTCGGATCCAGGACCAGACGCTGAAGGTTCTGACCATAATGTAGACCCTCATTCCCAAACTGTAACTCCTGTTGGTGGAGACAATGAGGAAGAAGATGATGAGACTCAAATACCTGATTGGAGCGACAACTTTAGTTTTTTGTCAGGGCAGGAACAGGTTGGCTCTGAGGACGATGGGTGTGATAACGCACAGGGTGATGATGATGAGGTTGGAGATCCCACTTACTGTCAACCCACAATCAGCCAAGAGATGAGGTCAGCAGAGGAGGTGGAGGAGAATGCTAGTGACGACGAGGTCAGGTTGCGCCTTCCTGGACAGAGACGTAGTACTGGAAGCACGTCAACAACTGCATCCTCAAACACAACTCTGCCTCTCACCACAAGTCGTGGTGGCTCTTCAGGTCGCATGGGTGCTAAGCCTTGCATAGCCTGGGCATTTTTTCAGATCGATAAAGATGACCAAACTCGTGTTATCTGTAACATTTGTCAGCAAAAGCTAAGTAGAGGCCAAAAAATACATAGTTTGAGTACTTCATGCATGAACCGGCACATGGACATGAAGCATAAGTTGCAGTGGGAAGCTCACTGTGCTACAATGCGGCCTAGCCGGCCGGGCCAACCACCGTCTGCCATATCTTGTACATCCGCGGCCTCTTCATCCTCTGTGACTGGGGGGACAGCAGTCACACCTGTTTTGGGGCGCAGACCTGCCACCTCTTTACCCGCAACAGCCAGCGTGATTGGCAGGTCATCATTTTCTTTGGAGGTGGTAACACCAGCTGGTGTTGAGCGCTGTCCGACATCGATAGCACCACCTTTGGATCAAGGCAACCTAACATGTCCGCCTGCATCTTCCTCACAGACCGGCAGTTTGCCGGGGATACCCTTATCACCCCCGTCTAAGCACAATAGCCAGCCCTCGGTCCCTCAGATGTGGACAAGTAAAAGACCATTTCCTCCTAGCCATGAGAAAGCTAAGAGGTTGAATTTCACCATCTGCAAGCTCTTGGCTACAGAAATGCTGCCTTTCCGCCTGGTGGACACAGAGGATTTTCGAGACCTTATGTCCTTCGCAGTGCCCCAGTACCAGATGCCCAGTCGGCACTACTTCTCAAAGAAAGGTGTGCCTGCGCTCCACCAGCATGTCGCACACAACATCACCGCTTCTTTGAGAAACTCTGTGTGTGACAGGGTGCATTTCACCACAGACACTTGGACGAGTAGGCATGGACAGGGGCGTTACATGTCGCTGACTGGGCACTGGGTAACTATGGTGACAGCAGGACAAGGGGCTGCTGTCCAAGTCTTGCCGTCCCCACGAGTTGTGCGTCAATCCTCTTTATCTCAAAGTTCCTCCACTGCTTCTGCCTCCTCAACCTCCTCTCGGTCCTCCACCTGCACCCAAAGCCTGTCTGGTCATGCCACAAGCTTTCTAACTGCGCAGAAGGGATCCTGCACACCTCCTTACTATGCTGGCAGTAGGGCTCAACGTCATCAGGCGGTTTTTACTTTGAAATGTCTGGGAAATGTGAGTCACACAGCTGAGGAGTTGTGGTCAGCTCTGGAGAAAAAATTTCATGAATGGTTGTCTCCACTGGACCTGAAACCAGCGAAGGCCGTGTGCGACAATGCTGCAAACCTGGGTGCGGCCCTTCGCCGGGACAATATCACACACGTGCCTTGTATGGCTCACGTGTTGAACCTGGTTGTCCAGCAATTTTTAGCCCACTATCCCGGACTAGATGGCCTTCTGCAGAGGGCACGGTCGCTGTGTGCTCACTTCCGCCGTTCGCATCCCGCAGCTCAGCGACTTACATCTCTACAGAAGTCGCTGGGCCTGCCACTTCACCGGCTAAAATGTGATGTGCCTACCCGGTGGAATTCAACTCTGCACATGTTGCAGCGACTGTGGCAGCACCGACAAGCCCTGGTGCAATACATTCTGACGTATAGCCTGGGCCAACGAGATCCAGAGGTGGGGCAAATCACGCTGGAGGAGTGGTCTCAGATCAGGGACCTATGCACCCTTCTGCACAGTTTTAAAATGGCGATGAAGATGTTTAGTGCTGACGATGCCATTATCAGCATGACTATTCTGGTGATTTACATGCTGGAGCACATGTTAAACAGAATTCGGAGTCAGGTGGTGGCACAAGAGGAGGTGGAGGAAGTAGAGGAGGAGGAGTTGTATGCGGAAGGGCTAACATCTGCAAGGTCCAGCCGGTTGGCAGCACCAAGGCGGCAGGCATGTGAGGGTGGGGGAGATGGTTTTACCAGGGCGCATGGTAGCAGCCAAACTAGTGAGGAAGGTGGAGGACGAACTGATGGAAGACTCATCAGATGAGGGAGACCTTGATCACATTTCTGTTGTGCGAGGTTGGGGGGAGAGGACAGAGGAAGGAAGCATGATTGTTACCTCGCCACCAACACAACAGGGACTTGGTGCTCCTGGATGCGCAACACACATGAGTGCCTTCTTGCTGCACTACCTGCAACATGACCCTCGAATTGTGAGAATTAGAAATAATCCTGACTACTGGGTTGCCACACTGTTAGATCCCCGGTGCAAAAGTAAATTTGCAGAAATTATTCCTGCCATAGAAAGGGATGCACTCATGCAGGAGTATCAGCAGAGACTGTTGCAGAATCTTACATGTGCTTTTCCACAAAACACCAGTGGTGCACGTACTGAATCTCATAGTTCCAACTTGCCAACCGTGGGACCGTCGAGTGTTCAGCACTCAAACCGTAACAGAACCACAGTATCTGCTGGTAACATCAATTTTGCGGAATCATTTCACCACTTTTTTAGCCCATCCTTTGCAAGGCCACAGGAGACAAGAAGTCTGACACATAGTCAACGCCTAGAGACGATGGTACAGGAGTATCTCCAAGTAAATATTGAAGCCATGACTGTGTCACTGGACCCTTGCTCATTTTGGGCTTCCAATCTGGATAAATGGCCGGAGCTAGCCACTTACACCTTGGAGATCTTGTCATGCCCCGCAGCCAGCGTTCTGTCTGAACGTGTGTTCAGCGCTGCTGGTGGTGTGCTGACAGATAAGCGCACGCGGCTCTCCACTGATAATGTAGACAGACTCACGTTCATAAAGATGAACAAATCATGGATCCGAAATGACTTTTCTACCCCTGTGTCATCCTGGGGAGAGTAAAAGCTTGATGATTGGTTAAAATCACCTCACCAACCATTTTAAGCTTTCAAATTACTAATCATGTTTATCTGTATATTGGCTGGAAAATTATTTGGGCTTTGTAGCAGTGTGCAGTACTGATTCTATTAGGCCATCTATACTAAGCTCCACCAGATTTAAAATTACTAATCATGTTTATCTGTATCTTGGCTGGAAAATAATTTGGACTTTGTAGCAGTGTGCAGTACTGATTCTATTAGGCCATCTATACTAAGCTCCACCAGATTTAAAATTAATAATAATTTTTAGCTGCATCTAGCCCAGAAAATAATTTTGGGGCTCCGAGATGCGCAAGACACATAAGTGCCTTCTTGCTGCACTACCTGCAACATGACCCTCATATTGTCAGAATTCCAAGTAATCCTGACTACTGGGTTGCCACACTCTAAGATTGCCCACACTCTTCGATCAACCTTTTCATTTTAATAAAGACCAAAAAAATGGTCATTTTTGAAATTATAAGCATTAGCAGGTTATTAGAAACTGAAATCAAACAGTTTTCAACTCAAAACTTTATTCTAGGTGATGTTACATTTTCACATAGGACCCCTTGTTCGAAAGGAGCTTCTGAACTCTCTCGTCCATTGAATTTGTCAGGTTTTGGATGGTTTCTGCTTCAATTGTTTTGCATGAGGACAGAATACCCTCCCAGAGCTATTGCTTAGATGTGAACTGCCTCCCGCCATCATAGACACTCCTTTTGATGATGCTCCAGAGGTTCTCAATGGGGTAGAGGTCAGGGGAGCATGGGGGTCACACCATAAGTTTGTCCCCTTTTATGCCCATATCAGCCAGAGATGCAGATGTGTTATGTGCAGTATGAGACGGTGCATTATCATGCATAAATATGATCTTGCTGTGGAATACACGGTTCTTCTTCTTGAACCATGGCAGGAAGTGCTGTTTGAGAAACTCCACATACATTATGGAGTTCATCTTTACCCCTTCAGGGATCCTAAAGGGGCCGACAATCTCTCTCCCAATGATTCCAGCCCAAAACATTACTCCACCTCCTCCTTGTTGGCGCTGTAGCCATGTTTGCGTGGGGTGTCCATCAACCAGCCATCCTCCACTCCATCCATCTGGACCATCGAGCGTTGCACGGCACTCATCCGTGAAAAAAACAGTTTTGAAATCAGTCTTCATGTAATGTTTGGCCCACTGGAGCCATTTCTGCTTGTGTGAAGTGGATAGAGGAGGTCGACAGGATGGCGCATGCACAGCTGCAAACCTCTGAAGGACCCTGCATCTTGTTGTTCGGGGGACATTGGAGGCAACAGCAGCTTCATTCACTTGTCTGCTGCTATGACAAGGCTTTTTTGCCGCTGCTCTTTTAACCTGACGTAATTGCCTGTAGGAAAGAGTCCTCAATTTGCCCTTATCAGCACGCACACGTGTGTACTGTGAATCAGCTACATACTTCTTGATTGCCAAGACACTTCATCCTGATCATCGCACAATATTGATTGTAGTCATGCCTTGACCTAAACACTCCACAATTTGTTGCTTCTCAGCAGCCGACACATCCTTTTTCTTTCCCATTTTGACAGAAAATGTAGGCTGCTTAATAATGTGGGACAGCCTTCTTAAGTAGTCTTGCCTTTCATTGGACACACCTGCCAAACTAATTAGCACAGGTGTCTGCAATTGCTTACAGTGATATAAAGAGCCATGACACACATCACCATCAATGAGTTTAACTGACAAACAAACAAATTCTTCCCTTATCACTCCTAAACACTTTTTGCATAATAATTTGGAACACAGTGTACATGTGCTTTTCCACAAAACACCAGTGGTTCACGTAGTGAATCTTACAGTTCTAACTTGCCAACCGTGGTCTGTATGGAGTTGTTCAATAAAGGGCCCAAAATTAAGATAACATAGACGGGAGAGGTCTCTATGAATAGGAATTAGTAAGTATTTGATACCCTGTGAGGGCCAGGCAAAGGGAAAGTTGGACTGGATGGAATCCTGTATGGATTTGGGGAGGGAGACATCGAGGGCCTCAGACTTCGCTGCATTGATTTTAAAATTTGACCATGTAACAAAGTGATCTATTTCAGCCATAACAGCAGGGATGGATATATGTGATTGACTGATATATGCTAGGACATCATCAGCAAATAGAGAGCACTTGTACTCGGTGCCTCCCACCTCAATCCACCTAATATTGGGGTTATGGCAAATTGATGAGAGCAGGTGCTCCGTCACTAGGATGTATAAGAGAGGGGACAGAGGACATCCCTGCCTTGTCCCATTGGTGATTATGAAAGGTGATGAAAATGTTCTGACGTGCCCCCTGGGCCTTGGGACACCCGGAGCCGGACCCTTTTTGGTGGATGCTGGTGGTTGTAGTCTCCGTGGCGGCGACCCGGTTCCGTGGCTCAGGGCGGTCAAACCAGTGGCGGAACTATTTATGTGGTTTTGATGTTTAAATGTCCGACTACGCCACCCGTGGATTGCGGTCAGAGTGAACCGCCGCTGCAGGGCAGACCGCTGAGGCTGGTTTTGTGGGTGCAGCAGAGCGTAGCATAACTCTCCACGGGAGGAGTATAGCCTCAGGGCAGTGTATGCGGAGGATGGGGCTGATGGTGCAGGGCAGCAGCAGTAACGACACAGAGTCAGTGATGCAGTCCAGGGCCTTTACTCACCGTTCTTATTATCCAGACCACGTCTGCAGGTAACGGCTGCCCACGTCGTACTGTGCTCACCAGGTGAGGGGCTCAGACAACTCCCAGATAACTTTGGAGCGCTTCACAGGACCCCCTTTGTGTGTCCTTTGTCTGGCCTTTCTTACCAACCCTTCTGTCCGGCTGCCTCAGGCCTCCTCTTGGTAAACTTGGCGCCAGTTTCCCTGACCCTATGTGGTGCCTTCCTAGCGGGTGTAGCGAGGGGCTGCGCCACATAAAATGTCACAGCCTCCGGTTTCTAGCTGAGGGTCGTTTCCCGCCTCCACTAGTTTCGGGGACCGGTCTCCCCCTTTGGCCTGACCCCTCCACGCAGGTGGATTCGGGCGTGCGGTGGCGACTCGCCCGTCCGCACCCCTGGGATCCCTTCGTTCCTCGTTCCTGGAGCCTTCTCCGCTCCTCTTCCTTCCTTCTCCCTCTTCCAGGCCTGGGCCTCTGTTACTAGGCCCGCCTCCGGAGCAGAGCTCATGCAGAGCCCCTGCTCCCTGTCACTTCTGCTCAGACTTCTCTGCACTGAACTAAGATGGTGCCCACCTTTTATACTCCCTTCTCAATGCACCCAGGAACTGCTTCCTCCCTGCTCCTGCACTACAGGGTTCCCCTTCCTCAGTGTTCCCTCCCCCCACTCCAGCCAGGGACAGGGACTGTCGTGCCCATCTCAGGGGCATATTGGTCGCCCTGCCCCACGGCAATGTGGTGTAATGCATGCAGGTGTTGGGTCCTGATCCACACTCCATCCTTACCTGAGAGCGAGATATCACACCTCTGGGTGAGGTGCAATACCTCTGTAGCAACCGAGCCCTCAGGGTGGTACAGTTCCATCTATCTTCAGACTAGGTGACGTATTGCGATACAGGGCCGTGATTTTGGCTATAAAAGGGTCCTCTAGACCCCTACCCCAAACTTTTTAAGAGAATAATATATGGCGTGCCAGGAGACTCTATGGAATGCTTTCTCAGCATCCAACGAGAGTATCTAATTACAAATTTTTAACTGCATCTAGCCCAGGAAAAACTTTGTGCCTAGTAGCAGTGTCTGCTAGTCAGCGGATTATCCCGGCTGTTAAGCAAGCTACACCACCTGTAGTTTGGACACTTAATTTTTTCAAAGGAAATGCTTCGGGACCACGGGATACTCAGTGAAGAGCATCAGGAGACACCCCAAGGCATAGGGGCTGGGACTGGCAGTAGGATGCCTTGCGGTGGACAGCCGAGCTCGATCCTTATAAAAGCTTTTTAACTGCAGCAGCTTTTGTGGACGCTACTGGAGCTGGAATTACGCGGCTGCTGGCATGAGACTTGCCCTCCAATAGATCCTTGTAAATGGATTTAAGGTGTATTCATTCAAATTAGAGAGACAATTTAAATTAAAAAGCTTAGAGCTGCCTCCACCACAGGGGGGCTCGCTCGACCCACCAGCGGACAGGCACCAGTATTGGGAGAGGGGGGCTGGCCGTCAGGGTTCACCGCGGCTCTGGCACAAACCCGGCGACACGGAGGTGGCACTGGCAGGAGCGGACTGGCCGTGTCGGCTTCTCACTTTTTGGACTTTAGAAGGGCATGACATGCCTATATCTGTGTCTCCCCCTCCTTTTACTCCTCCACCTCTTTTCTTTTCGCATGACTATATGTACTTGTCACTTTTCCATGTGTTAGTTGTGTCTTCTGAGCAGTTTGTCAGGTTTTGGACACCTTTGAAGGTGTTTTCTATGTGTTTCTATGTGTTTTTGTTTGCCTGCCATTGGTTTTAACGGTGTTCGAAGGTGTTCGACGAACAGTTCGGCGAACACATGGGTGTTCGACGAACCGAACCGAACTCGAACACTACGGGGGTGGCTCAACACTAGTCAAAACCACACACATTCGCTGAAAAGGTGGCCATATAGGACCAAGGAGACAGAGAGGACTTCACCCGACAGGACCCACGGCCACTGGCTCAGGACACAGTGTGTGAGGCGCAGGGCAGGAGGGCGAGAGCGAGCGCAGAGAGAAACAACCCAGGAAAGGTACACAAGAAGGGGGTCCCGATCAAGTGCACCCAAGTTATCCGAGAGTTGGCTGGATCACTTTCCCGGAGGACACAGGACTCGGTGGGCTGCTGTAACATGGCTAGCAGTTGTAACCTGGAGCACCGTAAAAACTTGAAGACTGCACCCAGCTGTGTCCTTTACTTAATTGCTGCATCACCTGCCTTGCACTACACCAACAACATCTAAAATTAACCTATTTAACTGCCCAGAGGCCTAGCTCTACCCGTGGAGAGCTGAACCAACTCTGCTGCATCACCAACGGCCCCAGTGGATCTGAACAGCAGCGGCGGCCACCTATTGCCGCATACCACGGGTGGCATCACAAAAACTTATCCCCAATACTTTATTCCCCATCTTTTATTTATTTATTGACCGCCCTGGGTCACGGATAGGGTCACTGCCATAGTGACTACCCCGATAGAACCGAATGGCCCGGCTTCCAAGTACCCCATGGCCTCAGGGGGCGCTTCAAGAGGAGTGCCGGTCCAAAAAGGGAACAGACCATGCAATGTGCTGAAAAAAGAAACAAGGACCGCACTTCCAAACAATCATATGTTGATTTAGCTCTCTATTTAGCCCTTATCTGAGACTTGAACATCTGATTTTTCAATCCTTAGTATAATACACTACCATACTGGCAGGAACAAGTCAGCTTATGCACTTGGTAGACAAGGATATTATTGTGTTGCCAGTTGCCCTAGCAAACCATCAGTACCAGATAAAAAGCATATTGTGTGCAGAGGAAGCACCCTACTTCTATGATGTTCTGATGGTACCATGGAGTGTCATCGCTAGAGCTGAATGGGATAAATAAATCTCAGCACATGTCTCTCCAACATGTTTCACCGCACAGCGGTGATGCTTCTTGTGCAGTGAAACATGTTGGGGGCATGTACTGAGATTTATTTATCCCATTCAGCTATAATGATGACATCAGAACATCATAGATTTTAGTCTATTTATCATCTTGGCTGATTAGGGATAATATTTTAATACCCTCTACATTTACATTTTAATATAAAGATTACAAGTTAAATTTTATAGCCTGTTTAGAGAGGGATAATTATATGGGTTTTCCCATTTGGTTCATTATTTGTATATACATTCCTCGAAGGCTATCCTTTTCCTCTTTGGTTGTAACACCCTACTTCTGTTAAAAATTCTGTTAAAAACTTAGTATTGAATATTGCATTTACATCTAAGGGTTTAAATGCCCAACAATGGAGATAGCTCTGACCCTGGTCATTGTAGCAAGGTGTCAATAGAATCTGTACAAGTAAGGCTGAATAGTGCTGGTTCAGAAGCTAAACCCACCCCAGAATCCTTTTGCACACGTATGACAGTTTTTTGAGAAATACTTTTCAACAGTGCTGTATATGTACAGTGGGTGTAAGTAAGGGGTTAAAAATATGATATATGGATATGGAAACATTTTAAGTGGCTTAGAAACAACAATGCAATGCTTTCACATCCTTATAAAGTCAAGGCCAAGCATATTGCTAGATGTTACTGTTTTGGCAGCTCTTGTCCAACACCTGGCTGATGCATCTGGAAACGCAGTGGAAAGCTTCAAAATAAATGACAACAGGATAACAATTCCTTTTTTTGTGCCAGTTTTGAAGGAATTAATAAAGTTAAGTTGTTTATGATGATAGAGTTCAAGACATCAACAGTTTAGAAGAACAGAACACCCATCTGTGATCTAAAAGGTGATTAATATATTGGCGAGAACAACACTTTACATTGTAAAATTAGTTTGATTTTTGAGTTTAAATTTATATTTAGTATTATGTATTTTTTTCTGCAACACTTTAAACTTTATGCAGTTATCAAGATGCAACTTGAAAAGGCCATGGCTTCGATGCTACTCTGAGGGGACATGCTAGACTGAGCTCCAGAAAACTTGTATTATCGTCCTGATTATCCATTCCGTTTGCTGCTTTTTTGCTCTGAAAGGAAATACTTAATAGCTCTCCCAACCCAAGAGTTATTTCAGAGCCCAGATTCTATTTAATCAGCTGGAATCACTTGTCATCTCTTCTAGCTGATCTGCTTCTGCATTTGCCATCCTCCTGCTGATTCTGATCAGCCCTAATTATTCCCCTAGTCTGTAGCTAAATGCAGTGGATCACTAGTTTTGACCTATTTTTTCAGTCTTGCTCAAGCTCTCATGCTGTTCAAGTACAGCTGGTCACTGAATCCTGCTACGAAGTGGCCACCATTTTCCAAATTGGCTGTGACCTGATTTCCTCCTTCCTTGCTTCCAGTGAGTGCATCTGACTTTATGGAAACATGGCAATTCTTTAACATGGGTAACTTTATTTAGTCTTGTAAATTTTTAATAACTGCTGTTGTATAAAAATGGATAGCAGAAGGATTGCATACGGATGACAAATAAGAAAAAAATCCTCCAACTTTTTTAGGTGAAACTCGGATGATTTTTTTTATACTCATGTGAACCCACCCTCAAGTTCAAATTATCAGTAATTCTATGAAGTTCATATACCATTTACGACTGTATCTTTTTTATATGTTCGTCACTTTTTCATTTATGTTTTAAAATGTAACTAAAATTTGACATGTTCAATATACTTGTTTTTCACTGGATGTCAATAAAAACTGTTTTAAAAAAGGTGACTGAAAGCTTCATTCATGCAGTGAATATGACATTTGTTGCACTTGATCACATTAATTTTTTCTATCCAATCTTTGAAATTTTTTGTTGAACTGTTTTTACACAATTTTATTCTAGTTTTATCTATGCTGTCGATTTCATAAAACTGCATTTCCTTTTTCATTTTCCAAATGAATTCATTTATGCGTGTCACTTGCGACAGCACATTTTGGCATTTTTATAGCTGAGACATTTCTCTGAAATCTTTAAAGTTATTTAAATGTGTTGTTTTTTGTCTTGTAGACTAAGCCTTCTTGGAGTCTTCAAAGCATGACTTGATACAATAAAATCTATAATTGACCAAATGCCAAACAGCTGTATTTTAAAACTATAATTGCAAATTTCTGAAAATATTTGCGCTCGTTTTATGCATTATAAGAAGTCACTTAGTACTTTAGTGATAACAAAGATATCACTTTAAATTATAGCTGCAAAATACATACAATTTCATGGTTTACTAGTGTTTTATTAATTATCTTCCTATGTATCCTTAAGATACATATCAGCTTATATCATTATGTTCACATGTAAATTATACTTTGAGTTTAATATTTTAGAAGAACAAATAGTTCTAAAGTGTCAATTACATAAATATTCTTTATTTCATAGCAGGATGCAGCAGGAGGATTAGTGTTGGTTGGGTGAATTGGGGCATCTGTCTTGTCGGCTGCACTTATATAGTTCTGGGCAGCCCGCCTGATCTAATAGTACGGCCATCATCAATAGGCTGTAAGCCAGACACTATGCAGCACACGTATCTGTGTGACTGGCGCCATTTGTAAGCCTCATCTGTGTGTATTTTTAACACTAGGCAACCACCATCTCTATGAATTGGTAGGTTTCTGAGTGGTTACTTCATCAATATTTTGCAGCTTTGTTTCCCCCCGCCTTTGACATGGAGGTCTCCTGCATTCTGTCAGTGCATTGTTAATCTGACCTGAAATTGGTAAAGCTGCTTTTTTCTGTGCTTTTTGTTGAGTTTTTGATGTTGCAGATTTTATGCAGAATTCCTGCATCTACAGTCATGGCCAAAAGTTTTGAGAATGACACCAAAATTATATTTTCACATGATCTGCTGGCCTCTGGTTTTTATTAGTGTTTGTCTGATGCTTATATCACATACAGAAATATAATTGCAATCATATTATGAGTACCAATAGGTTATATTGACAGAATGAGTTAATGCAGCAAGTCAATATTTGCAGTGTTGCCCCTTCTTCTTCAAGACCTCTGTAATTCTCCCTGGCATGCTCTCAATCAACTTTTGGACCAAATCCTGACTGATAGCAGTCCATTCTTGCATAATCAATGCTTGCATTTTGCCAGAATTTGTGGGTTTTTGTTTGTCCACCCGTCTCTTGATGATTGACCACAAGTTCTCAATGGGATTAAGATCTGGGGAGTTTCCAGGCCATGGACCCAAAATCTCTATGTTTTGTTCCATGAGCCATTTAGTTATCACCTTTGCTTTATGGCAAGGTGCTCCATCATGCTGGAAAAGGCATTGTTGGGCGCCAAACTGCTCTTGGACGGTTGGAAGAAGTTGCTCTTGGAGGACATTCTGGTACCATTCTTTATTCATGGCTGTGTTTTTAGGCAAGACTGTGAGTGAGCCGATTCCCTTGGCTGAGAAGCAACCCCACACATGAATGGTTTCAGGATGCTTTACAGTTGGCATGAGACAAGACTGGTGGTAGCGCTCACCTCTTCTTCTCCGAATAAGCTGTTTTCCAGATGTCCCAAACAATCGAAAAGGGGATTCATCAGAGAAAATGACTTTGCCCCAGTCCTCAGCAGTCCACTCCCTGTACCTTTTGCAGAATATCAGTCGGTCCCTGATGTTTTTTCTGGAGAGAAGTGGCTTCTTTGCTGCCCTTCTTGAAACCAGCCCTTGCTCAAAGAGTCTCCGCCTCACAGTGCGTGCAGAAGCACTCACACCAGCCTGCTGCCATTCCTGAGCAAGCTCGGCACTGCTGGTAGTCCGATCCCGCAGCTGAGACAGTTTTAAGATACGGTCCTGGCGCTTGCTGGTCTTTCTTGGGCGCCCTGGAGCCTTTTTGACAACAATGGAAGCTCTCTCCTTGAAGTTCTTGATGATGCGATAGATTGTTGACTGAGGTGCAATCTTTGTAGCTGCGATACTCTTCCCTGTTAGGCCATTTTTGTGCAGTGCAATGATGGCTGCACGTGTTTCTTTAGAGATAACCATGGTTAACTGAAGAGAAACAATGATACCAAGAACCAGCCTCCTTTTAAAGTGTCCAGTGATGTCATTCTTACTTAATCATGACTGATCGCCAGCCCTGTCCTCATCAACACTCACACCTGTGTTAATGGATCAATCACTAAAACGATGTTAGCTGCTCCTTTTAAGGCAGGACTGCAATGATGTTGAAATGTGTTTTTGGGGTTAAAGTTCATTTTCTGGGCAAATATTGACTTTGCAAGTACAGTAATTGCTGTTAAGCTAATCACTCTTTGACATTCAGGAGTATATGCAAATTGCCATTACAAAAAAAGAAGCAGTAAACTTTGGAAAAATTACTATTTGTCTCATTCTCAATACTTTTGGCCATGACTGTATTAGGTAAATTAGATTACTTGTGGTGTTTTCATTGTGTTTGTGAAGCCATTTATTTTTGATGCTGCGGTTATTATCTCTTTTTGGTTTGTGATGCTTGAAATGAAGATACTTTGTTTTTGATGCTTCTTGGTATTTGGCATTGACAAAACTTTATGTATAGAGTCATATGTGCATTACATGCATTTTTTGTGCGATTCAGCAATGCTTCTTAGACATATGTTTCCAGCTGTAAATATGACCCTTCTTTTACCCTGAAATCAACATGAATTTCTACATCATAAAACCAATAACATTTCATAGAGATACCAGTTTATCTTGATATCACATTCTCATATAGAAAATGCAGGTTTGATAGACATTTATGTTGCAACTCTCCAATCCCAAAAGTATTCTGTTGTATGGATCTTTATTGTCTTAGTAGACCATTGGAGCATAGTTGTGGAATCAGCATAAGATGATGTATGTATGGCATATAAAGGATTATTCAGTCACTAAGGCAGCATTTGTATCAATTTCTGCTCTCCTTTGTGCATAAATAATCAGAGGCTTATGCTTAGGTAGCCAAAAAACGATATTACCTTGAATGAGGCATACTGAATCTGAAATATGAAACAGTGGACTCCGTTTGACCTCCGTTCTGATGGTGCGCATCTTTTTAGCCAGATACAAGGAAGTGGAGGCATATCCATTTGTGTCTGCATAAAAATGGACGCAGCCCGAAAGGATGTCAAATGAAGTCCAAATTAGGGGAGCATTATAACACGTTATTTCAGCTATTCAGATGGATATGGAAATGTGATTGTTGCCTTAAAGGGTAACTATACTTTCAACTAACTTCTCAGAATACGCTGAGTATATATAGAATAATATAATTTATGGCCATTATATGTTTTATACCCTGCAGTTTCACCTGTTTTCTCCAATGTAAGCATTTATTTCTAAGTTTGCAATGGACTTTGAGAAAGATGAGAGGAAATTAGCTACAATGATATTTCCCAGAGACAGCACAGCACATAGAGATGTATTTCTGTTCTTTAGTCCTTAGTTAGCACACAGACATGAGCAGCAACATGGAAGATATTATACAGCAGTACTGAGCAGTGAAGATGTGAATCCTTCTCTGGGGAGGAAAAAACTTGTTAGAAAGCTCAGCAGAATCTGCTGTCTTGTCTGCCTGTGCTTGTTTTCTCACTCTGCTCCTCAATCCTCCTCTCCTATCTTCTTCGCATTCTCCTCTTCTCCACAGAGCATAATAGGAAGTGTAACCCGATGCCTTTTTGTGGTGGCAGACAAGATGATGTTGATGCTGTTTTTTCATACAGGATAGTGAAGCAGACAGTGGTGAGATGAATAAGTTTCCCATAGGTGAAGAAAGAAGCTGATTTCTCTGGTAACATATATTGCAAACTGTTTTACACTTGCTTGTGCTATTGATTTTTGCAAAGTGTATTGAAAGTGTGGTTTCCGTTTAAGTTTTAGTTATGCATTACATTACTACTTATAGAAACAGTCCTGCAACCAAAGATTCAAAAAAAATTAAAATGTAAAACAACCAAAAGTCAACAAAGACAATTAAAAATGGGTTTCACTACTAAATAACCTGAACAATTGATCTTGTTCCATATGAGTAATTCAGATATTGCCGGCAATAATGATAATTTTTACTATAAAAATCACAATTTCAAATTCTACTTGCTATATGAGTGCTAAGTTAACCTTCAAATATAGCTTTCATCATTCCATTAAATAGTATTTTATGTAATATCTGGATATGGTATTCAAGGAAAGTTACCCCAGGCTTTAGTTGTTGAACTGTTTTCTAGCGTCTGAAGATCAGTGCCCTTTCAGAATTCATAGAAAGCTATACAACAGGAATTTGTACAATGGAGGTTCACAGAAGGTTAAGAGAAGAATATATGAGCTTCTGCAATGGTGTTTATATCGAATAGCAACAGCAGAGCCAGCGAAATTGCTCTCCTTTTCAATGAATAAGAAAGAAGATTGAGGATTGAAAATCCATTTAATTTGTTAGCACAAAAGTTAAGCTTGCCTCCAGACAGTTATAACTTTTTTTTAGTACACCCTTTTAACTTTCCTTTGATAGCAGCAATTCAGTCAAGTTGACTATTTATTTAATTTTATCTTAAAATATATATCTATAGTACAATGGCAATTTTACACTTTATCCTTGACTTGTGACAGTATTATACCCTTGCCCAGTGAGGTTCACACACACTTCCCCATGTGAGCGTTTGTTTATTTTTCACAAGATAAATGTGGGTTTTTTGTGTTTAACAGCACATTCGGTTGGCTGGAATGCAATCTAGAGATTTTATTGTCAACACTTTGTAGCTTGGCTTCCATAAAACAGATTTAGTGAATAGTATTTCCGTCCATGTTGTGATAGAGTGCGCTGTGCTATTTTTGTCACAGCAATAATATAAGATTTCTTTCATGATGCTTATGTCTATACTACACACTGTTTGCTTTTTTGCATATTATTAACAATGGGGAAATGATGGAATAGTACATAGATGATTTTTTTTCATTAGAACAGAACTTTTACACTATGAGTGCAATCAATATTACCTACACTATGACTTTTTTTATTTCCTCTCTCTTCTCCTTATTTTACCCTCTTCTGTCATATTATTAAAGGGAACCAGTCAGGTCCCCTGTGCCCCCAGAACCATCAGCAGTTGAATCTATATATCTAAATACCTTGCGAAACAGTCCCTGTATTACATTACACACATAAACAGATCTTTAGAAAAAGTTTTTCTAAATCCATTTATGATATGTAAATGAAGTCTTTGACTAGTCGATGGTGCATTAGTGTCCCCAGACTAGTCATCCCACTTATGAGAAAACAAAATCCCAGGACAGCACTGTTCATTATAAATGAAGGCGATTCAGATAACATATAGAAACCAACCAGAAAAAAGGAGTCGTTGCCACTTCCAAAATTCTATCAAAAAATATCACCAATTTTATGAATTCAATATACAAAAACATGATTAAAAATAGAGCATACCAAATGGTCAGGATCAAAATAGGGAAATTTCCCAACAGTATATGATGAGGTTTTCAATATACAGAGCTCAAAGCTATGTATGAGTTGAGACTGCCACTTGAAGGGTGATCTATGGTGCATAAAAGGGATGATTAGTATCCCCAGTGTTGCACCCAGCCTCGCCTGTATGTAGTACAGTAACAGATAATTAAATCACCTTTGTGAGACTGTGGGCAACAGTGGGGATAATGGGAATAACAAATTCATACATAAGTAATAGTGTCTCTGTTAGTGTCACAGAAATAACCAAAAAACATTTACCCATAACATAGGGCGTCTAACTCTGTTGTCCCTACGCGTGTTTCGGTTCTTTTCCTTCTTAGAGCTATAGAGCTATAGTGCCTTGCATTGTATCTATTTAAATATAAGTCCAGCCAGGTGTCCAGAATTGTGCTAATGTGGCGCATGCACGCCGGTACCCGCGCCACTGCAGTGTGGTCCGCCAGGTTCCCATGGAGACCCGCGCAGGTCAGAGTGTGCCCTTCCTCTGATGTGCGAGTGCATGTCTCACCGGGATACCCAAGTCACCACCAGGCGTACAGGTACAGTGCGCATGTGATCAGTGCGACTCCGTCTCTTTGGAGAGGGGTGTTATCCCTAAAAAAATTCTGGATAGATTAATGGCAATTCAACCAGTGGTACCCATCTTCTACCTGTTGCCAAAGGTCCATAAGGATCTGGCATGGGAGGGCTGTGTGACCCTATTTGTAAGTTTATTGAATATTATCTACATCCTATAGTCTAGACCCTGCCCTCCTATGTCAGGGACACTATGGACGTCCTGTCGAGGATCGATGGTATCGTTATTGAACCAGCCATGTTCTTGGTCATGGCTGATGTGGAGTCCCTGTTCACGGCCAACGTGGAGTCCCTGTTTACGTGTACACGGTATGAGGATGGATTAGAAGCTACATGTTTCTTTCTCTCCGTGAGCAACTTGGATTCTGCTATGTGTGACCTGATCTTGGAGCTGTTGCGGATTGTCATAGAAAATATTAAGACATTCTCTCTCCCTCTAGAATCACTCTCACTCTTCCACCCTCACCTATCTTCCCTTTGTCAGAATAGAAGAGCTTGCAATCTATGGAGCTGTCTCTATGCAAATCGCAGTACAAAGGAGAGGTGGCAAACCCAATGTTTCAATCTAATTATCATATGAATGTAGCTCCTGAACACGGGCCAGAGATTGAAAGAAAGAGGAAACCGCTCATTAAGCCTCAAAAGGAAATCCATGTCACTCTCCACAATAGCCAGGACATTCTCATTTGCACGTGTGTGCGATCTGAAATCTCGTAGGCACCGACATGAAATATGGAATACCGGAAGTTCTATACTTCCGATTGCGATGGGACAAATATTTTTAGTGACAGGGTTAGCTAAGGAACAATAAGCATATTTTTCCATGTCTGTGATCCCTGCTGTTGAGCTGTGGTGCAAAAGTACCAAAATAACAGACAGCAGCCATGTCATGTCTGGTTTCTACAGAAAGGTAAATTTGCATTAAAAATATGGTGTCACTTGCGAACTTCTGCGATCAACAAGCAAGAAGTTATTGCAGAAATTAGAAATTTTAATGAAACCATGAAAGGCGGAGACCAACCGACGTGAGGTAATCCCAGGGGAGTGAGTGGGCAGGGCCCTCCATTGGCTTAAAAGATCCAGCTGAAGATGCATCTATACTAATGCCTGGAGATAAATATTTGTAAGCACGGGTCCTGTTCGATAACGGTTCATTGGAGCGCCTCCCTCCAACTAAGCTGAAATGTCTCTGCGATCTGTCTAGTAAGTTTCTTTTGTTAATCCCTTTTTATTTTGTGTAATTGTATATTCTATATTTTTCATAAACACTGCCTCACTTTTGAATTAAATATAAAATGTAATAGTTCTGTTTCTTGTGCTCTGTAATTGTCCCTCCTCCAAAGCCATACCCTACTAGAAAGCTGGTGCCCAATCAGGCCTGTATTATATTTTAAAACTGATCGGAGGTGGCTGTGAATAATCTTAATTGGGTTATCTTGAGCTGGTAGTGATCATTCGGGGCATATACACATATTACATGCTTTGGAATTCAGAGGTGTGTACGCCATACGCTCACTGTTCACTTGCCGATAGCTACATAGTGAGTAATCAGGATCGTGTGTGTGCATGAATCCCTGACTAACCTGACAAAGTGATGGCAGTCGTGGGATATTGTATGGTCCTGCTGGTGTCGTCCCCGAAAATTTGTTGGCAGCTGTAGAATATTACAGAACATCCGTTGCTGTCACTGAAAACTTGCATGGTTCTTGTGAGAATTCTGTGCAAAGTTTTAAGGAATCAGACTCAGTGTTTTAATATTTCTTATCTGGGACATTACTATACGTGTAGCAGTTTCATCGCTTCCCTTCTCTTGTTCTTCTGTCCTATCTTTTGTTTGGCAATGATGGCTATGCGTGGCGAGCCCTGGAATGCCCAGCAGTTGAAGGCCACTTTTACTGCCCACTGCAAGCTGGGACAGATTGACTCCACGGGCAAGACCAAGGCCCAAATGATTGCTGAACTGTTCCAAGGTGCCTCAGAGTCAGTCTCACAGCAGATCTCTGATGATGGGGCGGCCAGCCAAAGCCCGGATAACGCTGCTGCAGGGGTCCCACCTGCGATTGCCAGCCATACCCACAGGCAGGGTAGTGTTGACCCCCACTTGCAGATGGCCTTGGAGCAGCTCGCAGCAGACGATCGTGATGGACGACTGCAGCTCATCCTGAAATTCTGAGAGGCTGAGAGAGCTGAGCGACACGCCCAAGCTGAGCAAGAGGCTGCTGAGCGAGAGGCTGAGAGAGCTGTGCGACAGGCCCAAGCTGACCGAAAAGCTACTGAGAGACAGGCATAAGCTGATAGAGAGGCTGCTGAGCGACAGGCCCAAGAGGAGCATCTGTACCAGATGGAGCTAGCCCGGATTCAGAAGGAGCCATCCACCACACAAATCCTGGAGTCCAGCAGTGCCAACAGCTTTAAGCCCCATCCTGAGCATTTTCCTGTAATGAAAAAAGGATGGGGTCTTGGACATATTTCTGTGGGGATTTGAAAAAGCCTGCAGACAGTACCAGCTACCTGAGGACCAGTGGGCCAGATATTTAACTCCAGCGCTCAGAGGAAAAGCTCTGGAAATGTTTGCTCTCTCCCTTGACACCAAGATGGAGACTATAAGGCCATCAAGCAGTCCCTGATAAAAAAGTACCAGCTGACTTCGGAGGTTTACCAGAAAAAGTTCAGAACCCTCCAACATGGACCACACGATAGCTACAGTGATGTGGTGGATGGGCTCAGGACCTACTTTTAGCAGTGGTTTCAAGGACTGTTAGTCACCACCTTCAAGGATCTGATGTTGAAGTACCAGTTTCTTCATCTTTGCCCTGTGGAAGTGTGACAGTTTGTGCTGGACAGGGAGCCAAAGGAAGCTGCCAAGGCCATCCAGATCTCAGATGCGTGTTTGGCCACCCACACACCGGAGGTGCGGAAGTCAGCCATCGCCAGCTGGAAAGAGGGTAAGTTGACTGCCATGCCCAGTGTTCCAGCCAGCCGGCCCTCAGCGGGTCCTGCTCCATCTTCCAGCACCCGTCCTGCATTTGACTCCCATAGATGTGATATTTGTGACCAAACGGATCACATAAGCCTTGTCTGCCCGGAGAGGCAGAAGATGAACCCCACACATGAGACCCCAGGGCCTACTGCACCCTTTCTTTTTGTGGGTGGGGCTGTTGGTCGGTCCCGTGAGAACTTACAACCGGTCACTGTGGGCAACACTGTTACTGTTGGGCTTAAGGACACTGGCGCAGAATGCACCCTCATCTGCCCCGAGTTTGTGTTACCAGAAGACCCAGACTGTCACCGAGTTTAGGGGTGTTTGCCATCCCATACCGATGGCCGAGTTTTCCTGGACTGGGGTGTGGGGAGGAGGTTAAGGGAAGAGGGGTGTCGGAGAATCTCCTCACTAATGTGCTATTGGGAACTGATCTGGGACGGGGTTGCCCGATCCATTCCTGACAACCCTCCCAAATCTTGTATGTCATTTAATTCCACTGTCAATAATGTCAATGTCATGCATAATAAAAATGTGTGTTGTGGTAAAGGGGAACTCAGCCACCTCGCCCCGCGGGGTGACATTGCCGAGGGTCCCCTAAAACGAGCCAGTATAAGTGCTATGGGTGATGGGAGCAGGCACGGATACCAGAAAGAAGGTTGTACCGTGCAGCTGACCAGTGTCACGTCAGATGATGACATCGTCGGTGGTAGCTGCCCCATGGCTAGCACTGTTCCAGAGGTAACAGGAAAGGGTTGGTAGAAACACGGGGATCCCAAGGAACGTGGTCCCGTGCAGCTGACCAGTGTCACGCCAGATGGTGACATGGTCGGGGGTAGCTGCCTTATTGTGAGCACGGCTCCCAAGGTAACAATGATGGCAGGAAAGGTAGGCCCCACAACCGGGCAAGGTAAAAGAAATGTGTGTCCCACTGTCTGTCAGGAGTATGGGAAGAAGGTACCCATAGCCTGTCAGAGGAGTGGGAAAAATGTATCCTGAACCAGTCAGGGTGATCGGAAAGCTGGATCCCCAGTTGGTCAGGGTGGTGGGCAAGTTGCGTCCACAGCTAACAGGAAAAGGTGGTTATCCACCAGGGAGACAGCCTATCTAGCTGAGGTCACCTGTGAGGTTGGGGCCCCAATGTTCCTTATAGCTACCTTCAGCCAGGAGTCCAACACTTGTCCGTTGATATTTGAGTGGGCCACCGGAGAAGCCCATCTCCAAACCCCTGAAATAGATGGTATTATGGGATCCAGGGAGGGTGGGCCGCAAGGTAGTCTTAAGAAGTGATCTGTAAATCAGCATCTACTCTACCTCAAAGAGATGGAGATGTCATAGAAAATCTTAAGACTTTCTCTCTCCTTCTGGAATCCCTCTCACTCTTCCCCCCTCTCCTATCTACCCTTTGTCAGAGTAGAAGAGCTTGAGATCTACAGAGCTGTCTGAATGCAAATCACAGTACACAGGAGAGGTCGCAAACTCAAATGTTCAGGCTAATTACAATACGAATGTAGCTCATAGTAGCAGAGACCTGTGATAAATAGACACCTGAACATGGTCCAGAGATTGAAAGAAAGAGGAAACCACTTATTAAGCCTCAAAAGGAAATCCATGTCACTCTCCACAATAGCCAGGACATTCTCATTTGCACATGTGTGCGATCTGCAGTCTTGTAGTCACTGGCATGAAATATGGAATATCGAAGTTCTATACTTCCGATTGCAATGGGACACACATTTTTAGCAACAGGGTTTGCTAAGGAACAAAACAGATATTTTTCTGTATCTGTGAGCCCTGCTGGTGAGTTGTGGCATAAAAGTACCAAAATAATAGACAGCAGCCATGTCATGTCTGGTCTCTACAGAAAGATAAATTTGCATTAAAAAAATATGGTGTTACTTGCGAACTTCTGTGATCAACCAGAGAGAAGTTATTGCAGAAATTAGAGATTTTAATAAAACCATGAAGGGCGGAGACCACCTCATGAGAGGTCATCCCAGGGGAGTGTGTGGGCAGGGCCCCCCTTTGGCATAAAAGATCCAGCTGAAGATGGATCTATACTAATGCCAGGAGATAAATATTGTAAGCACGGGTCCCGTTCAATAACGGTCCAATGGAGTGCCTCCCTCCAACTAAACTGAATAGTCTCTGGATCTGTCTAGTAAGTTTCTTTTGTTAATCCTTTTTTATTTTGTGTAGCTGTATATTCTGTATTGTATTGTCCCCCTTTGTAAAATCTTTGTATATTTTTCATAAATACTGCCTCCCTTTTGGATTAAATATGCGATTTAATAGTTCTGCTTCTTGTGCTCTGCAATCATCCCTCCCCCTGAAGCCATATGCTACCAGAAAGCAGGCGCCCGATCAGGCCTGTATTATATTTTAAAACTGATCAGTGGTGGCAGCGAATAATCTTAATTGGGTTATCGTGAGCTGGCAGTGATCGTATGGGGGCATATACACATATTCCATGCGTTGGAATTCGGAGGTGTGTATGCCATATGCTCCCTGCTCGCTTGCCGATAGCTATGTAGTGAGTAATCGGGATCGTGTGTGTGCATGAGTCCTTGACAAACCTGACAAAGTGACGGCTGTGGTGGGATATTGTATGGTCCTGCCGGTGTTGTCCCTGACATGGTTCATCCTGATTCATAATTTTTTCACATTCAAAGATAAATTCTTTCTACAGAAGCAGGGCACTGCCATGGGCGTGGTGTGTGTGCCTTCATTCGCAAACCTTTTCCTCGGCCTTTGGGAGAGAGAGGTTGTCTGCGGGGGCGCCCATGCTTTTGCCCATGTGCAGTGCTGGTATACATTCATCGATGACCTGCTTCTAATATGGCAAGAGACTGAAGTGAAATTGAGAGATTTCATGTCTGGATTAAACCACAACGGCTCCAACATCTGGCTCACCTATAGGTATCAGCAAACTATTGATTTCTTGGACATTCAGCTGATGGTCTGACAATGGGACAATATACACTAATGTCTTTAGAAAAACATCTTCTGTCAATGCCCTCTTGCATGCTTCGTCTGCTCATACGAAATCAACAGTACAGGCGATTACCACGGGCCAATATTTAAGGATGAGGAGAATCAGTTCCTCAGAGGAATATTTTGAAAAACTGTCTGGCGATCTGAGGGATAGATTTTTGGCCCAAGGGTATACCAGATGAAGTATCAAGAGGGGCTATCAGCCTGCCAAATCTACATCTAGCTCCGAGTTCCTTGTGAAGAAGAGAGGCGTGGATAAGTCCCAAGATTACGGCCCAGTGAGATTTATCTCAACACACAATTCAAAATAGGATAACATTGGGGCAATATTAAATAAACACTGGGACATCCTCAAGACGGACTCCATGTTGGTCATGACTCTATCCAATAGACCCCTGTTAACAGCACGGA